>NC_134106.1:25402500-30202500 GCF_040939455.1 Microcebus murinus | reverse complement strand
TAGTTGCCTTGCTTCATGGGAGATGCACCATCATACTCCCAAATTAGCCAACTTAAAAAGTCTGGTTGAGGGCCGGGCGCCGTGACTGACGCCTGCAATCCTAGCACTCTGGGAGGTTCAGGTGGGAGGATTGCTTGAGGTCAGGAGTTCTAGACTAGTCTGAGCAAGAGCAAGACCCAGTCTCTACTAAAAGAAAAATTGGCACGCACCTGTAGTCCCACCTACTCGGGAGGCTGAAGCAGGAGGATCATTTGGGCCCACGAGTTTGAGGTTGCAGTGAGCTATTACGATGCCACTGCACTCTTCCCCGGTCTGAAAAAACAAAAAAAGTATGGTTGAAGTAATTATCTGAAATAAATGAGATCTAAAATATTCACAGTGGCTCTGAAGGCAGTCACCTTCTCCAATGCATGCCCCCAAAAGGAATAGCCCAAAACGATTTTAACAACTTTGTAACATCAAAGGTCGTTGTTATCCAGATAAGCCTTGCGAGGAGGAGGGGAAAACATTTCAATTTTGCCTGTACGTTTCTGGGCTAAATAGTCAGGACAATTACATCACCATTCTCTTGTTCCTCCACAGTGAGGATCAGGGCTTGGCCTGCCCTGAGTCATCTCCCCCTAACATATAGTTCCCCCAAAAATCAGGACAAGGACACTGACACAGAACTATTTCCCAGAGAGCAAATGTTTGAAGATAATGAAGGCTGACAGAAAGCCCACCCATTCTATTAATATTTTCCTAGGCTGAGCTCTAAGAGTGAGTTTTGTAAAAAGAGAGAGGGCTTCCCTAGGAATCCACTGTTCTGCCCCCCTCTGGAGCTACAAGGGAAGACAGGATGGAAGTATCTCCTTTTCTGATGTTCAAAATTGCTAACCCTACTCATCTCCCAGAGTTTTCAGTGAAAAGTTAAATCTCCAGACTTAAATAAAATTAAATGGCTTCTTTATTACATCCATGGACAGTTCAGATAACCAGACCACTTAAGAACTTTCTATTGATTGGTTTGATATTCAGAACAAAACCACTATCACATTCCCCAATATATTTCTGCTCTTGCTGCCTAGACCAACCTTGAAATAGTGGGTTTCCTGAATGGCTGGGTAATATGAAACTATTTGTTTTTCTTACCCTAATACCTTTTTATCTTTTCACAGTATGATTCCTATATAAAAGGGGAAGTAGAAATAGCAAACCTAGGTGAAACAAAATGTGAAAGATAATACCATGCTAAGTGTAAGCAATTCAAAATAAGAAATATGGCAATACGTTAAAATGTTAACACAGAATTTGATGATGATTTTCTATTCCCTAGGGTTCTCCAGTCTTGGTTATATTTAAGCCAGTAAGATGCTGTTATAGTTTGGTATCTGCAGGAAGCAGACCACAAAACAGAGTTGAGCATGCAGGATGTGTATTCGCCAGTGCTCTTGGGACAAACCCCTGTGGGAGGAAGAAGGAGGGACAGGACAGGGCAGAGGTAGAAGTTAGCAGCAAAGTGGGCCCAACAGCTGCACTCAACCCCCTAGGGAGCCTTGAAGCCGAAATAGCCCGTCAGAGTTGTCCCATGGTGGGCCAAAATGGCTGGGGCTTTATCTCCACGCCTCAATGGAGTGATTTCCTGCAAGCTGCTCTACAGCCAAAAGAGCTGACCACTGAGGCTGTCTGTCAGGAGGTCTCCTGCGGCAGGAGCAGGGTCCTTCCCTGGGGGGATATGAGCTGTGTATCTCTGTATTCACCACAATCATATCCGTGTGATGTATCTGGCACGAATCTAAAACACTTCATGCCATGAGGCTGATTTCAATAAATTATTTTGTATTCACGTGGGCTATTCTGATAACTTCCCACAAATCTACAAATCCAATGCAACTATTTATATAGTCCTGCATTCCTTATTCATACCTTTTCTTGTGTCTTACATGCTAAATATCCTTCTTCCTGCCCTCACTCATTCTTCTTTACTGTCCGCCTTCATTCAGAAAACTTTTAGAAATCCCTTATATCTGCTATTTTTTTCCCTCCTACAAATTTTCTTTTCTTCTAACTCTTCCTATGGAAGATAACCAATAACTTTTACATTTTAAATAAAATTCCAGGCCCTGTTTTTCATCATGGAAAAAAATTAATTGTCTACACAGTGATACCATTCTGTTCACAAATAGAGAGACTTTCCCCTCCATTATAGTACAGATTCTACACTGTGATGTGAAAGGTGTGAAGGACCCAAGTACCAAAACGAATCTTTTCCACAAACCTGCCACAGCACCATGTTCCCACACCGGGTCCCACCTTTAAAATGACACCATTATACCAATGCAGTAATGAGCAGAAGATTTTACTAAATCATGGGAGTGTGGTCCATGGATCCTGGGATTCCTCAAGACCCTTTTGGATATCTCTAAAGTCAAACAATTTTTATAATAATACCAAACCAATATTTGCATTGATTTTGGACTGATGTTGCAAAAGCAGTAGTGGGTAAAACTGCTGGCACCTTAGCACTAATCAAAATAGGACACAAAACTATGCTATTAAAATAAAACAGGCCGGGCATGGTGGCTCACGTCTGTAATCCTAGCACTCTGGGAGGCCGAGGTGGGCAGATCATTTGAGCTCAGGAGTTGGAGACCAGCCTGAGCAAGAGTGAGACCCCATCTCTACTACAAATAGAAAGAAATTAGCTGGACAACTAAAAAATATATATATATAAATTAGCTGGGCATGGTGGCACATGCCTGTAGTCCCAGCTACTCAGGAGGCTGAGGCAGGAGGATCGTTTGAGCCCAGGAATTTGAGGTTGCTGTGAGCTAGGCTGATGCTACAGCACTCTAGCCTGGGCAACAGAGTGAGACTTTTGTCTCAAAAAAAAAAAAAAAAAAAAAACAACTATACTTGTAGTCACTGTATTTTTTACTGCTTGTGTGTCTGTAACTGTTTTTTTCTGAAGAGGAATTTGGAAAGTCAGTATTTATAGGAGATAAGGCATACAGAAAGAAAAAGGAAGAGGAAGGTGGGTAGTGAGGCAAATGGTTACATTCTTGTGAGGCCCAGGAAATCCACATTTTACATAAGATAAAGTGAATGTTTGAAGAGAAAAAGGGAATAAAGGAAGAATCAGTAATGTAGATGTCCCTGGGTAGGTGGAAGAATGATTGATCTTGTCTTGTCTCTGTTCTGCACCTGGGAATATAAACTTGTAATCAATATTACTAGTGCAGAATCCAGCAGACTTTAGTTTTAGGAGCTAGACTTAACCTGTAGACCTAAAGTTACAATTTGCATGTCCTTGTTTATGGGAGACTAGCAAGGAATTTCCTTATGAATGATCTGTGAGGGCAGTCATTGTAGATGAGAGAGTTCTCTTGCCTTTCCCTGGAGATCTGGCGACTGCATAATGTCAGTAACAGCTATTTGTTTGGAAGTGGGTGTTGCGTGATTCAGCCTTCAAGTTTGACCTTCCCTTTTGCATAACGAGTTGAAGGGTGTGGTCCTGAGATTTTCTTTTCCCTTTACAAGATGTATACATCCATGAAACCACCATAATCAAGAGAAGGAACACATTCACCACCCCAAAGTTTCCTCCGGTTCCTTTATAATCCATCCCTCCACTGCCTAAGTCCATGCACCCACCTATCTGCCACACTGTCTTCCAAAATTGTTATACCATTTTACACAACCCCAAGCAGTGTGTGCGAGTTTCAGTTCCTCCACACCCTCATCAATAGTCAGTGTTTAATTTTAACCATTAGAATAGGTGATTGATTTTACTCATTTTGTCTATCGTATATTTGCCCTATTTCCTATTTCATTGGTTTCTGCTCTAATCTTTATTTCCTTTCTTCTGCTTACTTTGGGTTTACCTTGACATTCCCTTCCCATTCTATTTAAGTTTTATAAAATGAAAGTGTAAGTCATTAATTTGCAATATTTCATTCTTTCTAATCAGAGGACTCAGACATCACAATTTCCCCCTAAGAGCTACTTCAACGCCACCCCACAAATTTTAGTATGTTGAGTTTTTTTAATTCAATTCAAAATACTTTCTAGTTTCCCTTTGAGTTCTTCTTTTACCTATGAGTTGTTTAAATTGTTATTTAGTTTCTAAATGGTTGAGACTTTCCCTGCTATCTTTTTGTTTGCCTCAAATTTAATTCCACCATGGTTAAAGACTATGTATAGATAAATCACGTTTTTTGAGCATTATTTTATAGCCCAGAATATGATCCATCTTGGTTAATGTCCCTTGTGCACTTAAAAAGAATGTGTATTCTGTTGTTATCAGATAGTGTGTTCTATAAATGTCAATCAAATTAAGGTGATTAATAGTGTTGCCCAAATCTTCCATATAATAACTGATTTTTTTTGTCAAGTTCTATTAATTTTTATATCATCTACTCTAAGCTTTCTTGTTAAGTGCATAAACATTTAGGATTGCAATGTCCTTTTTACTGATTGCTTTGTCATTATGAAATGACCCTCTCTGTACTTGGTGACATCCTGTGCTCTGAAATCTACTTTTTTCAAATATTAATATAATCACTCCAAATTTCTTTAAACTATTGTTAGTATGGTATATTTTTTCTATCAATTTTCTTTTAAATTATTTTCTTACCTATGTGTAAAGTGGGAGGAGCATACAGTTAGGTCTAATTTTTTACCTAATTGGACAATCTTCTGCTTTTAAATGAAGTATTTAGATTACTTATATTTAATGTAATGTATTGATACAGTTAAATTTAAATGTACGACCCTAATCTTTGTTTTCTATGTGTTCTATCTACTTTTTGTTCATTTTTACCACTTTTTCTGATAATCTTCATTATTTTTTATTGTTTCATTTTATTGCCTTTATTAGCTTTTTAGCTGTACCTCTGTTTTCTATTTTTGTTTTGGGAGCTTGTTTTGGTTTTTTTTTTTAGTGGTTGCTTTAGGGTTTATAGTGTACATTTTTAATGTATCACTGTTTACTTTCAAGAATAATTTAATGTGTAGTATAAGAACCTCAGAATAGTATACTTCAATTTCTCTTCTTTCGGTCTTTGTGCTAATGTTGTTAGATATTTTACTACTAAATATGTTATAACCCCCACAATACATTCTTATTATCGTTGCATTAAACAATTTCCTTTCAAAGAGATTGTTAAGATGAGGTTTTTAAAGTCTTTGTCATTTACTCACACAATTACAATTTGTGATATTCTTCCTTTCTCTGTGTAGTACATATGTTTATCTAGTGTCATTTTCCTGAAGTATGTCCTTTAACATTTCTTATAATGTAGGTATGGTAGTAATTAATCCTTTCTGTTTCTGTATGCTGGAAAAATACTTATTTTGTCTTAATTTTTGAAAGTTATTTTCTCAGAGTACAGAATTCTATGTTGACAGACTTTTTTCTTTTAGTACTTTATTGATGTTGCTGCAATGTCTTCTTGCTTGCTTTGTTTCTGACGGCAATTCTGCTCTTCTTATCTTTGTTCCTCTGCATGTGATGTGTATTTTTTTCTCAATGTGCTCTCAAGATTTTCTCTTTAATCACAGGTTTTAAGAAATTTGGAACATAGTGGCTCATGCCTGTAATACCAGTGATGTGAGAGGATCGCTTGAGCCCAGTCAGGAGTTCAAGACCAGCCTGGGCAACATAGGGAGACGTTATCTGTACAAAAATGAAAAAAGTTAGGCGAGCAAAATGGCATGGGCCTGTAGTCCTATCTACCTGAGTAGCAAGACAGGGGGATTGCTTGAGACCAGAAGTTCGAGGCTGCAGTGAGCTATGATTGTACCACTGCACTCCAGCCTAGGTGACAGAGCAAGACCCAGTGGAAAAAAGGAAAGAAAGCAAGAAATCAAGAAAGCAGGAAAGAAAAAAGGAGGGAGGGAGGGAGGGAGGGAAGGAAGGATAAAGAAAGAAAGAGAAAGAAAGAGAGAAAGAAAGAGAGAAGAAAGAAAGAAAGAAAGAAAGAAAGAAAGAAAGAAAGAAAGAAAGAAAGAAAGAAAGAAAGAAAGAAAGAAAGGAAGAAAGGAAAGAAAGAAAGAAAGAAAGAAAAGAAAGAAAAGAAAGAAAAGAAAGAAAAGAAAGAAAGAAAGAAAGAAAGAAAGAAAGAAAGAAAGAAAGAAAGAAAGAAAGAAAGAAAGAAAGAAAGAAAGAAAGAAAGAAAGAGAGAGAGAAAAATTGATTGTGATATGCCTTGGTGGAATTTTCTTTATGTTCTTGTGCTTGGGGTTCACTGAGTGTCTTGGATCAGTGCATTTTAAGTTTTATCAACTTCAGAAAAAATTTTAGCTGTTATTTCTTCAAATATTTTTATTTTCCCTCCTTCTTCCTTGAGCTCCTCTGGGGACTCCAATTACACACATACTAAGTTCTTTGAAGTTTCCCATACTTCACTAGTGCTCTGTTTATTTTTTTTTTCTGTCTTTTTTTTTTTTTTTGGTCTCTTTCATTTGTATAATTTCTATTTCTTTTTTTTTTCCAAGCTGGTTAAGTGAAGCAGTGGGAGTGAAGAAGGAACAAACAAATCTGTAACCAGTTGTGATCAATTAGTTGTAAATACCACTGTACTCGGACCCAGCCTAATTTCTATTTCTATGTCTTCAAGATCACTAAACTTTTTTTTTTTTGCAGTCCTTAATCTGCTATTAATCCCATCTATGTACTTTTCATCTCAGACATTGCTTTTTTTTATTTTTAGATGTTTGATTTAGGTCTTCTTTATACCATCATGTCTCTCCTTGCATGTTCATACTTTACCTTCTTAAGCACATGTAATAGAGTTACAGCATGTTTTCAAGTGATCTGGAGAAAACATCAGGCTCACCTCATTTCTTTCCCTTTTTTCATTCCTCTCCTGTGATGCCTGTTTTCCAATATTTGAGACATTATTTTTATAAAATATATTTTTTCAAGATGGGAAGATAAATCCAGTCCCATAGTGACTGGAAGCATAAATTGAGAGCATGCTGCTTTTTTATATTCTACATGACAAAATGGGAGGAACAAATAAAGCACTTTGGCTGCATACCAAAGGACAACTGTTGTCTCAAGGAAAAGCACTTGCATTGTTATTTTAGATGCATGGTGAACTATCTGCTTTTTTCAGGAAATTCCATTTTAATTGAAAGAAAAATGGCTGATAAATTATGGTTATTCAGACTTGGATATTTGGCAGACATTTCTCTAAAAATGAATAGTATGCCTATGACTTGAAGGAAAATAACTGACAGTATTTGTTGCCAATGATAAAATTGGATCTTTCAAGTGAAAATTGGAATTTTGGAAAACTTGTATCTGCTACCATAAGTTTGACAGTTTCCTGATGTGTAACAACTTTTCTAACAAAATTGGTGATTTTAACAACTGTGATTATTTATTATATATAATGAAATGTTCAACATTTGGAATATCTGCAGAACTCAGTGAAGCAATATTTTCCAAGTGCTCAATTCACCATTTCACAAAATCACATAGAAAAGATATATTCAAAGTATAAGAGAGACCAGTGCAGTTTAATGTAATAGAGTAAAAAAGTTGATTTATATAGTTTCAGATTCCAAATTTCAACTAACTTTTATGACACTACCATTTGTGGTGTTTTGATTTAATAACAAAGATTATACTTGTTTATCTGAAAAGTCTATTAAAATATTCCTCCCTTTTCTTACTACATGTATGTGTGGGGTCAAATTTTCTTCATATACTTCAACCAAAATAATCTGTCATGACAGATGGCATGCACGAACCAATAAAGAAATTGTCTTCTAAGAAGTCAAACCTTAAAGACATTTTTTTAAAAATTGAACAATGCCAATCTTCTCACTAAATTCTATTTTAGAAAATAGTTATTTTTTCATAAAAAAGTATTATGTAATTATTTTATTACTTTTAAATAAATCCATAATTAAATATTTACAAAATGCCTGCTTTAATTTTCAATACAATAAATATCACTAGACATACTCCACATAAATAAAAGTTACTTGTCATCCTCAATAATTGTTATTAATGCAAGGGGCACTGAGACCAAAACATTTCAGAATCACTGTAGTAAAACTATTCTACCTGAGAAAGATAATACATGAAGCCAATGGTTCTAACCATAGGTACACACTAAAATAATCTGGAAAGCTTTTTTAAAGAAATGGTGATGTCTGGAGTTCCATCCCCAGATATTCTGATGTGTTTAGTCTGGTACATGGTCTGGGCATCAGACCGCCTGAAAGCTCCCCAGGTAATTCTAATGTGCAGCCAGAGCTAAAAATCACTGCATTAAGCCCTACAATTTGAGAAATGGATTTGCAAAAATCATATAATCAGATTAATGATAACATTAATAATCATGTTGCATAGTAATTATTTTGTAAAGCCTTAGGGGAAAAAGCAAAAAAAAAAAAAAGATTGGGAAAATGGGCCAGCCCTTCAAACAAAAAATTATGAAGTGGGCAGCTTAAATTCAAAACCTCCAATTTTTTGCCCCTGCACAAGTTTCATTCTGAAACACCCTGTCTTTTGTTATATCCATGTCTGAACCTGTCTACCACTACTTTCAAAAACAGAGTGAAAAATTAAAATAATTTGCTTCTGTAGTCCAGAGTCAGATTTTTGCTCTTCCTTAGAAATCTCAGGAATGCAGATTTCCTGTAAATCTTCCCAACTCCTTTCTTGAGATCAGAGGTTAGGTCAAGGTGAAAATAAAAGTTAGGGAAAAAGGCTCCTTCTCTCTGGTTTTCTGGTCCTCTCCCTTCCCAGCCCTTTGGAATAATGTTCTCTCTCCTCTCAAAGACAGGGAGATAAACAGTCCCTACACACCCTGATTCCTTTCACCAACACTAATTTTGCCCCTCAAACAAAATTCCTTTACAAATTTTGTTACCCTTTTTACCAATTATTATCTGAAAGCCAGAGCATTCAAGAACCAAAGAAATGAATCTCTATTAAGGAATTTCATGCACTCAAGATGAGAGCAAAGAGAATCAAAGATAAAGAACCAAAGAGAAATTTCACTCTTCACAGCTCACTGAATAGACAGCTCTGATCTACATGATACTAAAACACTATGATGTGAAGTTACAATCAACTTATTGTCATGGAGAGTATACATACATATAGTATATGTATGCATATTTACAGATTCACACATATTGACTTTTTCTTTAAAAAATTCTATGTTCGATTTTTTTGCATCTTGTCAGATCAAATAAGATGAGAAAACACCAGTTTCTACAATATGTTAATGATAATATTAAATATATGAAAGACAAAAAGCTATTAGCTCAAGAACTTGTTTTTGTTCAGTTACTAGCTAAATTTTTATGGCATAAGTTAAAAATAGGATCAGGGATGTTAGGTGTGTCAATAATATATTTTTAAGACCTTCTAATTCTATAAATAAGTATAATTAAGGATATTATTATCCTCATTGTTAATGACAAAAAAATAAAGGTACAAGGTTAAATAATCTGTCCAGGGTCACACAAAGTTGATTCAGCTGCAAGCAGTATAGTTACCTTCCAGGCTTCTATAGTTTCAAAGGAGAAAGTGTAAGCAGCCATTACAATCTAGCTTTTAATATGTTGGAGTAAGCTTTTATTGAAGGTAAAATCAGACACCACTGAAATTATTTTATTTCTAGGTTTTAAACAGAATACTCATTTTTGTATTGCTTTCTCTCCTTTAACCACATATCTACTATCACATCTATTCGAAGAGGGAAAGGGGAATTCTTTTTTAGAAAGTTAAATACCAAAATGTAAATTAATATACTCTAAAGTCAACACTGAGACACTTGATTGTCTTTCGCTTTGGGGTCATTTGTGGATTTTCTACAGTGTTATATTCTATTTATCCCTATTGTAATAGTATGAAATTGTGAGTTTTTTCAATTGATCAGGCCATCAACCTTTCTCTCAATCTTGTAATGTTGGAGCAATAATAATTGTGTCAGTTAATTAGTCCCTTTCTGATTTTTTATGAAAGAATAATCATTCCAAGAAAAATTTTCAAGTCATACCAAAAAAGTGTTTGTTTTTAAGATTCAGGTAATGCCCAACAGTCTCAAATAAAAGAGGAAGAAAAGCTCCTAAAATCCCTTTCCACAGGGTCCAAAAATAGAACATTGAGAAAGCAAATAAAAATGACACAAATACAAAAAAAATAACAACAGTCATTAAAAAAACAAGTTGGTTATGCCACATATAGCTATTAATAATAATAATAGTTAGAAAGTTGCAACATAATACCATAACTCAAATTCTGCCTTTAAACCACATATGGTCCTATAACTATCTTGATATTACTTAAATTTAGGATGAATTTATACTATTTGTTTCATTTATAAATATGAAAACATTAGCAAATATTTTGAATGTTTTAGTAATACTAAGACAGTACAGATGTGGTCATTAAAAATCCTTTCAGCCCTACAGTTTATATATACTCCATTGTTCAGATTATAATAAATCAGATGAACAAATCCATCTTTAATTTTAATGTTTGAGAAAGCATTTCAAGAGAGCTCATGATCAGCACCAGGCAAAGAGCATACCTAAATTTCCCTAAAAAAGGAGCTTAAATTACTCAGCATAAAATTTTCGTTAGACTAATCCCCTTCTGTCACTGTTCAAAGCTTGACCTTATGATGGTTCTCATTCAGTAACTCACATTCCTATTATGGGGACCACTAAAGATTGAATTTAGAGATCTGTAAGAAAGAAAAACTGATTGATTAATTGCCTTTCATAATATATTTTGTTTAGTCCTCCACAAAATCCTTCTGACAGGGTTAGATCTGTATTACAGATAAGGGAGAGGCAAAGTAGTAATTTTAGAAAGGGGGGGGGGTGAGAGGAAATTTCACAAGCAAAAGGGAGGGCCATAAGAGAACTGTACATCTTCATTCTGCTCTAAGGCATAAGAGTCTCCTTCTTCTGTTTCTACTCTTAGATTAGAAAAATGATCATCAATTCCAAAACAAGCTAATGGCTCAGACAGGAAACGAATGACATTTGGGACTAAACCATAGACACAGGATGCAGCAAATATTTTTATTCAGGATATTTAGAGACTGAAAATAGGGAGAAATTTGGTATAGTGGATAGACAAAAGCCTGATTATACACATCTCTGTGTGCTACAATTACATGTGTTCATCTACATTAAATAATGCAGTAGTTTATAGACTATTTAGGACTATAGTCCTATTTTATAGGACACACAAACATATCTTTAGCATATACTTTACATACAGGGAAGATTATGGTGATATTAATATAATCCTTACGAGGGCAGGGAACTGGCAGTTTAGTATTATAAGTTCGCAATAAAATATTTAATGTCTGGGCCAGGTGCAATGGCTCATGGCACTCAAAATATCTGTCGGTAACTATGCCTATTTAGTCTGTTGCAAAAGAACATTAATCCCAGCACTTTGGGAAGCCTAGGTGGGAGGATTGCTTGAGGCCAGGGGTTTGAGACCAGCCTGGGCAACACAGTGAGACCCTATCTCTATAAAAAATTTTTTAAAAAATTATCTGGGTGTGGTGGTGTTTGCCTGCAGTCCTAGCTACTTGGGAAGCTTTGGCAGGAGAATCAATCACCTGAGCCCAGGAATTCAAGACTGCAGTGAGCTGTGATCATGCCACTGCAACTACTGTGTGCTCCAGCCTAGGCAACAGAGTGAGATCTCCTCTCTCTAAAAAAAATTTTGTTTTCAGACATTATTTTATATATATATGTATATATATATATATGCATATATATATATATATATATATATAGTCATGCATGCAGTGGCATGATCACAGCTCACTACATCACTGCAACCGTGAACTCCTAGGCTCAAGTGATCCCCCTGCCTCAGCATCCCAAGTAGCCAGAACTGCAGGTGTGTCCCTGATGTATATATGTGTGTTATGTGTGTGTGTGTGTGTATATATATCTATATATATATATTTTTTTTTTTTTTACTTTTTATAGAGACAGGGTCTCACTATGTTGCCCAGGCTGGTCTCAAACTCCTGTTCTCAACCGATCCTCCAGGATTACAGGCACAAACCACCACACCCAGCAGTAAACAAGTATCTTATGATAATTCAAGCTAGTGGCTGCCAGAAATATGGAGAAATATTGGACTAATTATAGTACATAATGTGTAGCCTACCTAATAAGGACAAGCAGATAATGATGTTCCCTTGACCCCTGATTCCTTCTCTAATTATTGCTTTTTTTTTTTTTTTTTTTTTTTTTTTTTTTTTTGAGACAGAGTCTCGCTTTGTTGTCCAGGCTAGAGTGAGTGCCGTGGCGTCAGCCTCGCTCACAGCAACCTCAAACTCCTGGGCTCCAGCGATCCTTCTGCCTCAGCCTCCCAAGTAGCTGGGACTACAGGCATGCGCCACCATGCCCAGCTAATTTTTTTTATATACATATCAGTTGGTCAATTAATTTCTTTCTATTTATAGTAGAGACGGGGTCTCGCTCTTGCTCAGGCTGGTTTTGAACTCCTGACTTTGAGCAATCCGCCCGCCTCGGCCTCCCAGAGAGCTAGGATTACAGGTGTGAGCCACCGCGCCCGGCTAATTATTGCTTTTTTTCCCTTCAATTCCATTTTCTAATGTAATCTATACCATTAGTTCACACATGCCAGTTCCATAGTAATATCTGTCCACAACTATGCCTATTTAGCCTGTTGCAAAAGAACATTAAGAAAAATATGTTTTGTTGTTAATAAGGCAATTATATTTAATCAAAAGGCTGATCTTTAATCTTATATTCTTCCTTCCTATTTGATGTTACTTTTAAAAAAATTAACACAATAGTGGGTTGTAGGTTCTTGGGTTTGTTTTTTGTTGTCTTGTTTTACTGTTGTTTAATTTGGTAAAATACGCACAACATAAAATTTGCCATCTTAACATTAAATATTCAGTTCATTAAATACATTCACATTGTTGTGCAACCATCATCACCATCTGTCTCCAGAATTATTTTCATTTTGTAAAACTGAAACCACCCATTAAACAATAGCTCTCCATTCCCTCCTCCCCTCAGCCTCTGACAACCACCATTCTACTTTCCGTCTCTATAATTTGACTACTCTTAAGTACATACCTCATGTAAGTGGAGTATATAGTATTTGTCTTTTTGTGACTGGCTTATTTCACTTAATGTAATGTCCTCAATGTTCACCCGTGGTGTAGCATGTCAGAATTTTCTTCCTTTTTAAGGCTAAATAATATTCTATTTCATGTATTAACCACATTTTGCTTATCCATTCATCTGTAAATGGACACTTGGGTTGCTTTCATCTTTTGGCTATTCTGAAAAATGCTGCCATGAACATTTATATGCAAATATCTCTTCAAAATCCTGCTTTCAATTCTTTTGTATATATACTCAGAAGTAGAATTGCTGGATCATATGGTAATTCTATTTTTAATTTTTTGAGGAACTTCTATACTGTTTTCAATAGCAGCTGCACCATTTTACCTTCCTACCAACAATGCATAAGGGTTTCAATTTCCTCACATCCTTGCCAACACACATTATATTCTGTGTTTTTTTAAATATTGATAGTAGCCATGCTGATGGGTGTGAGGTGATATCCCACTGTGGTTTTGATTTGCATTTCCTTAATGATTAATGATGTTGAGGTCTCACTTTGTTTTAATGTTCCTAGTTGGTTAAACAAGAAGTTGGCAACTTGGTTAGTCTCCAGTTTTTTATAAATGTAGTTAACCTTTTTTTTTGTTTGTTTGTTTTTGTTTTTTTGTTTTTTTTTGAGACAGAGTCTCACTTTGTTGCCCACGCTAGAGTGAGTGCCGTGGCATCAGCCTAGCTCACAGCAACCTCAAACTCCTGGCTCAAGCAATCTGACTGCCTCAGCCTCCCGAGTAGCTGGGACTACAGGCATGCGCCACCATGCCCAGCTAATGTTTTCTATATATATTTGGTGGCCAGTTAATTTCTATTTATAGTAGAGATAGGGTCTTGCTCAGGCTGGCTTCGAACTCCTGACTTTGAGCAATCCGCCCGCCTCAGCCTCCCAAAGAGCTAGGATTACAGGCGTGAGCAACCGCGCCAGGCCTGTAGTTGTCCTTGATACTTGAAAATCTGAGAACCACCAGTGTACTCTCTATGTCCTTTTCTCATCTACCATTTACCTCCTCAATTCACTGCTGTCTGGCTTTGGCCCTAAATCTCCTCCTGACATCTCTCTCACCAGAGTTAATAAGTTATTCGCTTATAATTGCTAAAGAGAATGAACACTCTTGTGTCTTTATATGATTAGTGGAAAGCATAGAGGCTCTGGGGTCAAACCTAAAATCTCACTCCCTTCAGCACAGTAGGACAGCAATAAATATAACTCTTGCTCCTGGACTTCCCACAGAGCAATTTCATCCTTTCCTACAGTTGCATTCTCCATCCTATGCAATGACTGCCAAATCTCTAGCACTCAACCATGTCAGTGGGGCGATTAGACTGTGCAAGGTACTGTGCAAGAAATATAGGGATGAACTAGATATGGCCCGTTCTCAAGGAGCTTGCAGTTTAGTAAGATAGATAGTTGTACAATAAAGTATCACAAGTGCTATGGAGGAATATCCCTGGAACACAAAGAAAGGAATAATTATTCCCATATGACCTGGAGTGGACAGGATAGACCTCATGGAGGAGAAGCCTGAACTGAATGAATCTTGGAAGTGCTTACCAGGTAGAAGAGGGTAGTCCTCGCAAAAGAACATTGGGGGAACTGCCAGCAGTCCACCACCGTTAGAGGTGTTAGATATGTGGAGAACGGAGGGTAGCAATAAGAGAAAGTAGGAGAGGGCACATTGAGGGGGGTCACCTTTTATATCATTGTAAAAATTTTGCATGCTGAAAGCATTGGTTAGCTTAAAATCCCTAAGGCTCAGGGACTCATATGATCAATTCTGCATTTTAAAATAGAACTATCAATCTAGTGGCAGAGTGAAGGTGGATTTAAGAAAAGATTCCACAAGATCTCATGAACATAGAGAATAGAATGATGGTTACTAAAGGCTGGGAAGTAGGGAATGGATCGATAAAGAGAGGTTGATTAATGTGTCCTACTTATTTTTTTCTTATTCTCTTCTCTATATTATAGATTTTCCACATAGCTTAGCTAATAAACTTTAGACTCCTGAGATCAGGAGTTGTTTTACCTATAGATTCTATCAAATGCCTTCTACATAGTAGCCTCTCAAACATGTTTAGTGAATCAGTACATCAAAGACTATAAAGTCTCAAGGGGACTCTACGACAAAAGACAAACAAACAAAATTAAAATCAATTAGCCTTTAGCTAAATTAGGCATCATCATTTAAAGAATATTTAAGGAGACAGTTTAAAGCCAAGTGTTATACAGTCAGAATTCCTTCTGGTGATCTTAAGGTTTTGAAATTTGAGATGTCATGGTCAGAGTACAAATTATAGTAAAATGTTCAGGTCATTATAGTCTGACTAACTATATTAAAAATAAAACCAACAAACAAAATTATTTAGTGATTTTATCCTGCACCGAAACACTTCAAGGCTTTAGTATAGAGAGTGTTGCAGTGACAGCTTCTGGTCATTTGAGGACCTGTGCAGTAAGATCTTCCTTTGATGAAGTAAAAAGGAATTTATTCCATGGCCATAGGAATTCCTGTTCCTTTTCAGCTCTTTGCTATCTTTTAAAATTTCCCTCCATAGGCCAGGCTCGCCTGCAATCCTAGCACTCTGGGAGGCCGAGGCGGGAGGATTGCTCAAGGTCAGGAGTTCGAAACCAGCTTGAGTAAGAGCGAGACCCCGTCTCTACTATAAATAGAAAAAAATTAATTGGACAACTAAATATATACAGAAAAAATTAGCCGGGCATGGTGACGCATGCCTGTAGTCCCAGCTACTCGGGAGTCTAAGGCAGCAGGATTGCTTGAGCCCAGGAATGTGAGGTTGCTGTGAGCTAGGCTGATGCCATGGCACTCTAGTCCAGGCAACAGAGTGAGACTCTGTCTCAAAAAAAAAAAAATTTCCCTCCATAGAATCAAGCTTAGCATCTTTTCTTTCTCTGTGCTGTCAAAGGAAAGGAGATACAGAAATATAAAAAGCTCTAACTTTTTAACATGAATAACTAACAGTTAACATTCACTGAGCACTCTCTGTGTGCTAGGTGTGCTGGGCATTTTAAAAAGTGCTTCCCATGTATTATCTCATTTAATCCTTATAAAATTCAAACAGTAAGAACTACTACCATCCCAGTTAACTATGAAGAGACTGAAGCATACAGAAGTTAATTTGTCCATGGTCACACAGCTTGTTAAGTGATGAAATCCTGATGCATACCAAGGCAGATTACATTAAGTGTAGGGTGCATTACATGCATTTTCCAAAATTAATTATCACAACAACCCAATGAGATAAGTAATTATTTTCCCTCATATTACAAGTAAGGAAATCGATTCTTAGTGAGATTAAGTAGTTTAAAAACCACTAAATGGCAGAGCCCAGACTCTACTGTCCTCTAATTGGCTCCTCTGGGCAGGCGTAGTTTCCAGGTTGTAAGGGAGGGAGCCCCAACTCCTCTGTTTTGGTCAGTCCTGGTATGATAATTATTATAATTTTTTTTTTTTTTTGAGACAGAGTCTGAGGCGTCATCATAGCTCACTGCAACCTCAAACTCATGGGCTCAAGTAATCCTCCTGCCTTAGCCTTGCAAGTCACTGGGGCTATATGTGAGTGCCAACATACTAAACTAATATTTCCTGTTTTGGGTAGAGATAGGGTCTTGCTCTTGCTAGGGCTGGTCTCAAACCCCCGAGCTCAAGCAATCCTCCTACCTCGGCCTCCCATAGTGCTAGGATTATAGATGTGAGCCATCACACCCAGATAATAATTAATTTTAATACTGGCTCCCTGTGCAGGTCTGTAGCACCTTTGTTCTTTTTCTTAGTTGGCTTTTTAAATATACTATAACCAGTTTATGGTATTTTAAAAGAAAGCTTTTTTAAAAATTAATACTCAATTGAATGAAATCCAGAATAAAAGAAAGACTCTATAACCCAAGAGAATTTAATGTTAATTTTATTTTAAAATCCATGAACACAAGACCAGCCTCAGCAAGAGCAAGACCTTGTCTCTACTAAAAAAAATAGAAAGAAATTAGCTGGACAACAACAACAACAAAAATATATATATAAATTAGTAGGGCATGGTGGCACATGCCTGTAGTCCCAGCTACCGGAGAGGCTGAGGCAGAAGGATCACTTGAGCCCAGAAGTTTGACGTTGCTATGAGCTAGGCTGATGCCACAGCACTCTAGCCCAGGCAACAGAGTAAGACTCTGTCTCAACATAAATAAATAAATAAATAAAATCCATGAACATATTTACACATTATGTCCTCTTTCCTGGAGAAATTTATTTTGCAACCACAAAGATAAACAGGAATTATTGGGGGTGGGCAAGGTAATTGGTTTTTTATTGCAAAGTATCTGAATATGTACTTTTAAGAACACCATATGAAATCTTAGGTGGAGCATATGCAGTAACCTCTCCCTTCAGTTACCAGACTTATCTTCCTCTTAGTCAAACCATTTTTACCATACCTCTTTTTGATTACACACTATAAATATTTACATCATAGTATATACAATTAAATGTGAAATTATATAAAGCTAAGTATAAGTGTAAATTTTTAAAAAGTGAGGAGTTATGTGGAATAAACAGAGCAAGCTATATAAAAATGGACGAATGTGCCTGGCACAGAGCTGGTGCTCAATAAACAATAGATGTCATTAATCCTTCATTTCCAAGCAAAAGAATTTGGATCTGGTGAGGTAGGCAGTAGGGAACAATCACAGAGTCTATCATGTGATGTTCTAGTACTACTAGACTTACTAACTACTATAATCAAGCTATTAATATATTAGAAAAATTCACTGACTTAACCAAAATTTATTAAGCACTGTGCTAAGTGATGAGTAAGTAGAAATAAGACATGGTCTTCTACAAATTCAGAAGACAGAAGGGCAGATGGGTAGCCCAGGAGGATCAGACTCAATCCACAATAAAATGTTAAAAGTGACATGAGAATTATCTATCAAAGGTAATCAGAGCACGGAACACTTACTGACAGGCTGCAAATCAGAAAAGACAGTTCCAAAGATGTAACCGTTTGAGCTAGCCTAGAAGGAGACCAACTAAAAGTCTGTTGCAGTAATCCAGATATGAGATATGGACTAGGATAATGGCAGTGGAAACTGAGGAAGGACATTCTGAAGGCTGTAACGAGTTGGTCTCTGCTGATAAAGAGATCCTAAAGTATTTTCTCCCATAATTATTTTACTAACTCTATATTGACACCCAAATGCTTTCTTAATTTTTCAGCTATGTTTTGGGGTCATGGAAAAAAGCACATAACAGAAAATAATTTTGCAGTCACCACATTCTATAAATTAAACCCAGCTGAAATTTTAAAATAAGTATTTCCTCTAGCTTAGCAAATCATTTTTTTCCAAGATTAGGCTTCTCGATTAGGTAGTTCTGCTACCTCAAGTCACAACAGTGTTGACACTCTTTGCTTGTATTAGACAACACCTGAGAATGGCTATGCTGTGTGTCATTAAGTACATGTGAGACAAGAAGATTTGCAACTGCAGCCATAGAAGAGAAATATTGTAAGCTCCTGTTTTTCATAGAACACCACCAAGAAGAAAAATCCTTTCCATCTCAATCATTCAGATTATATTTTCTCTTAAGGATAAAACATTTTAGATGATAATACACTTACTTATTAAGTCCAGACTTTATCTTTGTAATGTTCTCAGAACAGGAATGGAACATCTTGAGGAAACCATAGTTCATGGTAAGAAAAAAGGACAGGTACAAAGATAGTTCTATGCTTAAATGTGGTGTTGAAAAATTCATCTCCAGTATAGGAGACAATTTCATTTTTAAAAAGAGAAGCAGAACAGTGGAAATGAAATGAGATATATACCTTATAAATATAACTTTTTTGGTCACACAAATACACAGATACTTATAGCAGTTTGATTCACTTGGAAAAGTTACTTCTAGGAAGAGTAACTTCTGTCTCTTTAAGGACCACAACAGAAAATGGAAGTCAATAGTGAGATGGGACTGGCTGTAAAATGCTCCAATGAGGTCCTGGGAATCTTGCTGAAAGGGGACATTTGGGGCTGGACCAAAACGTCTGCTGGGAAGTGAAAAAAAAAGAAAAAGGCAAAGTTAGGCAAGAGAATTCTTTAAAAAGAAGGAAGGTAAATTTGAGTCAATCTACTTTCAATTTTAAAGAATGGTAGAATAAGACTCTACGTACAAAAATACAATTAAATTGAATTAGATAGATAATACTGAATGTAAGATATTTTAGCAGCTTCCAATTTCTGAGCATGTTTCAGAAATGTCTTTTTTTAAAAAATAGCTTCAGAGTAGATCAGGGTTATATACCCTTTTACTTACCCCATCTTTAATATTATTTTAATGTTCCCATTTCTTGATTTTAAACCCAGGGACATCCACCAAGATTGAAGGCTTAGTAGTATCAGAAACAGGGGCCCACTTAAGTTTCTTTCTTTCTAGTCTCAAGAACTGCCCTCTTATCCGCAGCACCTCCGATTGTTTCAATATAGTTTAAGTATTTTGGGGATAAGATGTTGACATACGAAGAACTGTGTCGTTTCTGTGACAATGGCTGTCAGCTACTCTGGCTTTTCTGTCCCACAGGACATACATAACTTAACGCACCGTGCATTTTCCGTCTCGATCCTTACACCGACTCCCACCCTGGCCCGGCTCCCTCGACAGTGTCACACTTGAACAAAACAAGTGGAGATGCGGTGTGCTTCACGCGCACGAAAGCCTAGGTTTGGTGATTCTCGACTGCGCTGCACGTTGGTGGTAGGGTTCACATTCGAGTTTAACGGTGGACAAGGAGGAAACACAAAACACACGGAAAACCACTGCAGCGTGCTGTGCCGCAGGTGAGGGGCTCCGCACGGTCCGAGTGCGGGCGGAACGCGCGGGGCTGCGGGCCAGGCGGCCGCCCCCGGGCACGCGGCAGGGAGGGGAACGTGAGCCGGAGCGAGCCGCTATCTCGGGGCGGGAACTGCTCTCAGCCCTGCACACCTCACAAGTCCCTCGTTCCTTCTGTCGCCTCCGGCCCCTTGTCGCCCTCGCCTCCATCAGAGCGCACGGGAAAAGAGAAAGAGGCAGTTCAGGAGCAAGAGAGGGTGTCAAGTACTGCGAGTAACTGACACAACTACACAGTGGCGTCTCCGGCAGCGCCCCTGCCACGCGTGCGCCCGCGCTCACCGAGACGCCCCCACCTCGGGGGGGCGGGGGGAGCGGCGAGCCCCAGAGCGCCCAGAGCCCTCGCGGCGCCCGGGCGGCGCAGAGCCAGCCACTGACCTTCCCGCACCGCCGCCACCCGGCCGGGGCCGCCGGGGACTACAGCTCCCGGCAGGCCTCGCGCCGCCGCGCGCCCCCGCCCCGCGCGCCCCGGCCCCCCGCCCTCGGCCTCGGGACGGGACGGGGAGGGAGCGAGGGAGGAAGGGGCGCCGGCGGCGGGCGGGATCCTGCGAGGCGCGTGAAGCCTCGCTGGCGCCGCGTCGGGGACCCAGACGCTGGCGGGCGCGGAGTTTCTCGCGACTGGCCGAGCCCGCCACTGTAAGTAGTCGCCTCAGGGAGCGCGGAGCAGACACCGAAAAAGTTCGCGCTGCCGCCGCCGCCGCCGCTGCCGCTTTGTTCTCGCAGCCCGTCGGGCTGAGGCGGCGGCGGCCCCTCCCCCACCCGCCCGCACGCGGCGGCGCCTGCGGAGGCGGCGGGACTCGGACTCGGACTCGGCGCGGGGCTGGGCGGCGGCCGCCGCGCCGGGCGGGAAGTTGGGGGAGCGCGCGGCGGGCGGCCGAGGGGGCGCGGGGTGCTGGCGCGGCCGCCAGATGGGGCCAAGTTCCGGCGTGCGTGCCGAGGCCAACTTGGATTCGCGCTCCGCTGGCGACCACCGCGTCCGGCCCCTTGGAGACGATCTGTTCCCGGGTCCCCCAAACTAGTTCCCGACGCCAGACCCGCGGCACTCCCAGTGCTGAATTTGGGGGGAACCTTTTTCGTTTCTTTTCATCACTTTACGTTGTACCCGCCTCAAAAGGGTGAGTAAATGATGTTTGGAGGACGTAAGTCACCCCTATCCCAATTCCCTGACTGCGTCTATATTTGCAAGTTGCTGCATTGCTCTGAGTTGTTCTCACTCCCGGGGGGTTTTCTTAAGATGAAACAGGAGTGGTGCGACGGTTTCTGTGAGCAATGAAAATAACCACATACTACTCGATTGCCTGTTGGATATTTTATTTCAAGTCATTACAGTCAGAGGCATAGGCCTTGTCTGCAAGCACGAATATAAATTCAGTGACCTGCAGACTTTTCCACACACAGATTGATGGAATGGACGTAACTGTCTTTTCAACCACACCCATCCTTGCAGGAAATAAGACTATCGGTGTCGTCTTTGATTAGGAAGGATAAGTTACACCCTGAACTACTACTACTTTGTACGACACAGCCTTTATGAGCTATAGCCACAAATGAAACTTGTAAAATGTCTTAATTCGTACTCTAGAAAATGTCATTTTATTACTCTCAGACTGCTTTTTCTTTGTACTTAAATGTTGGCAGTTCTTACACTTTTACAGACTTTGATTTTGCTTAGAGCAAGCTTACTTATAAACTTATAATGTAATGAGAGCGCGGAATACCTATGGATTTGCTGCAGAAAGCTTCCATAAAGTTCCCTGACTGAGATTTTGGCCAGTTGTACTCTGTAAAGGAACCTTCCCCTCCTCTCTTGTTTAGAATATGGGTTGAGCTCAAGCTTGGAGATTCAGCTAAAAATAAGTTGCAACTTTTAGTTAAAGTAGTATTTAAAACGTGTCACAGAACCATGGTAGGCTTTGCTTCAGTAGGTAATATAAATGTGGGCCTGAACACATTTACTTGGAGTATTCCTATTTGACAAGCCAGTTTCCATCGTAGGTTCCATAGTTTAGTATATGGCATTTCACATTTCAGGATGACTCAGATTCAATAGTGCTGACTAGTTTATATCTCAAAACTAATTTTTTAAGCATTCCAGGTAGTGGTGAGCCTTTTAGTTACACAGATTTTATAAGCTTTCAGTTTCATCAGATGACCTCTTTAAAATAGAAATTTGTGGCAGTGGATTTTTTAAAATTTAAACACTGTCATGGATTAAAAAAACTTAACAAATCAATCTTTTGTATATTAAATTTTAAAAATTATGTAAGAATTGAAAACACTTAATACAGGAGAAAAATGCATCGATGGTCGTTCAAATGTAATTTTATTAGAGGACGTTTTGTTCTGATTTTTAAAAAGACATTCTAAAGTTGATGAAAATACTACCATAGTGGAGTTGTTTAGTTTTAAAAGAAACTACTTGTACAGAATTTGATATATGGGGAAATTATTTGCTAGTACTCGTTTTAATTTGATTTAATAATGATACTGCTTATGATTCACAATATCCTGTGCTGATTATACTTTGAGTTTCTCTGATTATGTAATTCATATTGAACTTGTTATATTTGTGTGCCTCTTTGGTGTAGTCATGTCAAGAAAAACTTGAGATAATGCATTTAGGAGATGTTTTGATTTTAATTTCAATGTAGGAAGAAAGTTTCCTCCACTTGTGTGGTTAGTTGATAGTGGCAGTATGTGAGAAATTGCCATTGGCCATTAGCCAATCAGATTTCTTAGATAGTCCTGGTGCAGAGATGAAGCTCTATCAAGCTCAACACAGATTCAGATTACATTGCCAGATTGGTAGGCTGTAATCTTATTACTGGATAAATTTTCAGTGCCTGAGCAGAGAGCAGACATGGTGTTCTACTCTCTGACAGTGGAAGGCCTGAGATTCAAATACCACTGGTACAGAACAGCAGAATTTTAGAGGAAACAGTTTAGCCAAACGCTGAGCTCTTAGGAAGGAAAGCATTATATTAATCTGAGCTAATAATCATGTTTTTGAAAAAATATAAGTAGATGTAGGGCTTACTACAAAATATGTATTTTTTAGAACAAACAAGATATTTGAGGTGTTTTTTTTTTTACACTATATACAATATAAAAACAACAACAGGATTATTAAAGTCAAATCTGTATCAAGGTAAAACGTTGACATTGACTTCAGGACACTGGTTAGTATTGCATTGAAAAGGGCTACATGCTTTTTTACATACTAAAAAAATACTTATACATATCAAGGGAGGAACACAGTCCTCCACTTCATCAGCATTTCTAGCACACAAAACTAAATTGATATGGAATACTCTTTACTAGTAGAGAATCATGGTAAATATTATGTTATTCTAAATAGGAAAAGCATTTTAATCTCTTCACTTTAGACTTTTTTGAGTACCGTACAAAAAGAATGCTGGCTACACTAAATAATGAGCTTCCTTTTGAAGTATTTTATAACAAGATGTGTTTTTCCTTCCTGGAATCCTCTTGCCTCTTTCTCTGCTTCCCTAACTCCTACTTATCCAAAGGTCTCAACTTAAATATCACTTCCATAAAGGATCCTTCTCTGAAATCCCAGCTGAAATTGGGTCCCTGTAGTATATACTCTGTTATACCACTTTTTATAGTTTGTAATTACCTAGCTATTTATGAGAATGTTTAATGTCTGTGTCCCACATAACACTGAGTTCTGGAAAGAGTAGTGGCATGTCTGTTTTGCTTACTGCTATTTAACTCCAGTGTCTCTCATAGCAGTCTAGAAAATAATAAGTACTCAGTAAATATTTATTAAATGAAAATGCTACTGTTAGAGTTTCTCCTGATTAGAGACCGTTAAAATATGAGATAATGTGTGCATGGGGGAAGAGGAGAAAAGGGGAGAGGAAGATAGAACAACTTGTGATACTACATGAAGTAACCCTCAAGTAAGTCCTGTAATGTCCAGGGCTTTTGTTTCACCTTGTCTGTAACAATAGGGCAGACTAGGCTCAAGATGCCTTAAACATCCTATCTTTTGATTCCATTCAATATTGACGACAGATTATGTAAACTTGTTTGAATGCAATATGTGACAGATAATTCTGAAAAAAATATTTGAGATGTTCCATATAAACATATTAGAAATGCTTGCCAGTTAGACGTGATTGAGCCTCTCATAGCTGTTAGAAACATATACAATCGATATATAATTTATAAATTAGTAAGATGTACTATTTCAGTTTTCTAATTGAAGCATAAAGACAAAATTAAGCATTCCAAGGTTCTTATAATTTAGAGTTATTAAATTTAATATTTTATACCCTACATCGTGTTGCATCTTACAGAGCAAATCAGGGGTCTACAGACAAAAGGAGAGAGAAAACAGATGGGATGAGTGGGCATAGCTAATATGATAGCTCCTTAGTTTCTTCTATTTATGTTCATGCTGATAATAACTTTTATATGAAATTATATATTATAAATAGTTAACATTAGTTCTGATAAATTAGTCAATTGTATTAGACAGTTGCTGTTATTTGGCTAATATTACTAGTTATAATAAAGTGGAAATTTACTGTGAAGACAGCTGTCAAAATAAATTGTTATATAACACAGTAGTGTCTTATATTTTGAAGTAGTTAACTCATGTACAGTGTTATTCATAGGTATTTTACTACTTTCTTGTAATAAATATCTACTCAATCAGATATGTTATAGAGCTAATTACCTCATGGGACAACCTGTTATGTTTTTGGATGTGGAATGAAATAGAAAGTACGTGGCTTTGGAGTCAGGGAAACTTTAGTTTGGATCTCATTTTCATCACTTATTAGCTATATTTAACAACTTCTTTGAAACTCTGGTTCCTTTTCTGTAAAATAGAGTTAAACAGATCTCCTAGTATTGTTCCAAGGATTTAATGAAGTATCATGGTCTCACTTGCAGTGTTTAGCATAAAGTAGGGATTTAATTGCTAATTCCTTCAACTAATTACTATGAAAATTACTAAAACTTACTGAGCACTTACTGTGAGCCAGGTACTGATATAGGTACTTTATATGCAGTAGCTCAGTCCTTACAACCTGTCAGTAAGTACTGCTGTCCTCTTTATTTTACATCTTCTCTCTGCAATGATACTGAATAAAACCAATTCTGTTAATACCTCTTCAGATATTTAAAAACCACTTATTCTGTCTATATGAAGATTTGTTAAGCATATTTTTGTCATGTGACATTTTTTACCTTTATCTGGAAGCATGATTTCTTTTAAAAAAATGAATATATTAATAGCTCTGAAAATGTAGACCATAGAAATAAACAATAGTGATATAGACTGACAAGCAAGGAGTATACAGATTGATACTGTTATGTCCTCAGTGTCCTGGAGCATTAGGTTTACATTAGCTCTTTTAGTCACCCGTTATATTAACAGCTGGTATTAAACTCTTGGGTTGATAACCGCTTCTCATACGAACAACTTTCAAGTTAGCATTTTCCCATTTCTGTAATGCATGTTTAACTTTTTGAAACTAAATACAAAGCTTTGCACTTCTCCTTAATTTTCACTTTAATTTTTTAGTTTATTTCTCCCAGATTTGTTCAACCTGAGAATTTTATAAACATGTTTTTATTATCTCATAAGTAATGAAAAATAGGGCTAAGGACATAGCTCCACTCCCCTAAAGACTTTCCTCGTCTAAATTGACATAGAGCAGCAGACTTACCCTACTACACTAACATCCAACTCACACTGAAGCAGCATCTTTACAAAAATAGTATAACCATCTTGAATATTATTTTTGTCAGAATACAGTATCTTTTTTTTGGCTTTGCTAATTGTGTGATCTTGGGCAAGTACTTTAATCTGTGAACCTGTGTTTTCTAAACTATAAAATGGGTTGTTGAGAAGATTAAGTGAGATAATACATAAAAGTGCTTAGAACAGTGCCTGGCAGATAGTAAGAGCTCAATAAATGTAAACTATTATTATTTTGTCCATCTAAGACTGTGGTCCCCAACCTCTAGGGCCACAGACCTGTCTCTGGCCTGTTAGCTCAGCAAGAGGTGAGCAGCAGGCCAGTGAGGCTTCATCTGTATTTACAGCCACATCCCATTGCTTGCTGATCACCGCCTGAGCTCCATCGCCTCCATCACCCTATCCACAGAAAAACTGTTTTCCATGAAACTGGTTCTAAAAATGTTGGGGACCACTGATCTGAGAAGTCTAATAGTCAGTTTTTTCCAAGATGTAAACGTGGTTGATTTGGCATTACTTGTTTTGTTTGAATTCAGGCTGACATCTATCTAGTGATCATCATGTTCTTCTCTAGTTATTCACAAACCATTTGCTTCATATTTAAGTTTTCTGTAATTTCTGAAATTTGCTTTCCCACTTCTCCAGCCCCGTGGACTTGAAGCAACTCTACCCATATTCTGTCTTTCTGAGCGCTTTCTTCAAGATTATGGGAATCAGCTTTGTGATTACACTTGCTGATTGCTTTAGTAGTATGGAATGGATTTCATCTGGGCCCAAGAGACTCAAACTCGCCTAAAATTGTTTTAGTCTCTTACTCATCAGGCTCAGGTTTCAGTTCTCAACGTTTTTCTGCAGCTTTGGTTTAAAAGCTCTTGGAGAAGATAAGCAAAATACAGGTTGAGCAATCTATGTGATCTCTCAGCCTTAGCAACATCCTCTGAGCAGTGATTCTCTCAGTTCCTTGTTCTGTTCAAGAAATAGTATGTTATTGTGGAGAGAGCATTGGGTAAGAAAGCATGAAACCTGGGTTCTAATTCCCACTCCACCTCTTAATAGCCATGTAATACTGAGCAAGTTGTATTATCATCTTGTACCTTAGTTTTCTCATCTGTAAAAATGATATTTGCCCTGTCAACTTTCAAAGAAGTATCATGAGATAAAGTATGTAAAACATTTATGAACTATCACGTGTTGTACAATATAAGATGTAATATTTATTTGAATGTAGCTATAAAAGCTTTTATCTTTAAGCAGTGTTTTTCTAAGTCTCAGTTTTTCAAGCTTTCTCATTATTTATACTATATCTTTGTTTTTGTTCTTCTGTCATGTTCATCCTTTTCTAGCCCCATTAACTACTCTGCAGCCACACTGGATGCTTCACTCTTTTTCATCATTGGAATTGTTTATGGGTATATAGATGGAACTTAGAAGGATCCATCTCTAGTGAGCCATTTCACTTGGTCATGAGGAATTATACCTTTTTCTTTTTTTACTTTTAGAACTGTGTTTTTCTAAAAACTATGATACATAGTTAATTAACTATACCTAGTGTTTTCTTTCTTACTGTTAGAAATCGCTGTGGTTTATGGCTGTACATACCACCCTGAACATGCCTGATCTTGTCTGATCTAGGACACTTACGCAGGGTTGGGCCTGGTTAGTACTTGGATGGGAGAAATCTCTTATGATGAGATCACTTTTTCCTATGTTTCTGTCATAAGTATGTCAGATTTCACACTTTGTTGGACATGTACCTTTCAGTATATCCCCTCTTGCTTCCTTAGGCTTCTGAAAGGAATTTTCAACAAAACAAGTCAGCAGTTGTATTTTGACAGAATTAGGCTTTTAATATAAAAAAAGAATACTCTTAAATTATCTTTATTAGGACTGTATTATACATCTTTTATATGGCTAGGTGATAGGTATTCTATGTATATTTTATATCTATGACAATGTCAACTTTACTCTTTTTTGTCTTGACATAGCTCAGTTGTGTAATTGTAGAATAAAAGTATTTGATCTTCATAAATTAAAAATAAAACAGATTTTTTTTAAAAAAAAGTAATCTTCAAGTGTCAGATAGTACTGAGGAGTGCCAGGGGTGGGTAGGTAGGTAGGTATGTATGTATGTATGTATTTATTTTTGAGCAGGAGATTGTCCCTGAAATTATACCTACAGTAAAAAATGGCTCTGATAACTAGACAAAAAATGGCTACTCATTAGGATTTATTAGTGAATTATAAACATGGGGCCAAAAATTATCATTTAAAAGAATTATAGATAATCTTACATTTTTAATTAATTTCAAATAAATGTAAAATGTAAATGTAAAATATTAAAACAAATAAATGTAAAATATTAAAACCTTTTTAAAAATTTCTTCTAGGCTGACTGCATTTCAGAAAGAATCAACTTTTTTCGATGGACCTATTCATCAAGTGAAATATATCAGAACTGTTTTAAGAAGCTTTGTACTTCATCATAGAAAAGTTCTTTCCTACCCCCCAGCCCCAATGAAAATGAGGACATTTGAAAAGTGATTTAAGGTGTGGACATTTGAGAAGGTGTCTCATCAAGTCAGTGAACCAAAGGATAAGTACTGAATAGATTAATCCAAAGCACTATTTTTAAACCAGGAGGATTTCATCTTGACAGAAAACCAACTGTTAATTTAATATGTCTTTTTCTGGGGTTAAGAGAAACAAGAATAGACTTAAAATAGATGAAGATATTTAGTAAATAAGCAATGTCAACTCTATTCTGATTAGGGTAACCGAGTAATGTTAAATACAAATCTGTGGTTGTGGTCCTAGAAGTAAGATACCTTTTTGATGGAACTGGTATTAAGAGAAGTAGCACCTTTTGTGCATTCAATTCAGTGATAAAACTTATAATCATCGGCATGAGTGGCTTAGAAGAGGAAATAAAGAAGCTTTCAACTAAATCCAAGTGTAGTCATTTTTTTTTTGCTGTTATTTTAAAAACCTCTTCATACTCACTTTAAAAGAATTGACAACTGTTTTAAAAGATTAAAGAAAGGCAGATGTCTGCAAATAATTCCCCTCCATCAGCCCAGAAGTCTGTATTACCTGCAGCTATTCCTGCCGTGCTTCCAACTGCTTCTCCATGTTCAAGTCCTAAGACAGGACTGTCTGCCCGACTCTCTAATGGAAGCTTCAGTGCACCATCACTCACCAACTCCAGAGGCTCAGTGCATACAGTTTCATTTCTACTGCAGATTGGCCTCACACGGGAGAGTGTTACCATTGAAGCCCAGGAACTGTCTTTATCTGCTGTCAAAGATCTTGTGTGCTCCATTGTTTATCAAAAGGTACTGTGCATGCTCTTCATGTCAATAGCTTTTCTAGGTAATGTTACTGTTGCTTCTCAGTAAGTTATACACAATGAGTTAACATATACGGATCTATCAATTCTGAGCATTTTGAAGCGTCCTAATAGACTATGAGCTAAAAGTCTGGAATATCAGTCTAACTAATTGGAACCTATATCCCAGATTTAAAAGACCACTATCCTTTTGTCTCTTAAGAACGGGAAAATCTGTATAAAGTCAAGGAGGCATAGGAAATCTCATTTGTTTTCAGAGAAAACAGGAGGTAGAAAAAGCACAAGGTATTGAGGTGGCATGAGGGCATACCAACGGCCAAGTCCCAGGTTCCCAGGTCCACACCTTGTTTTTTCTATGTGCTCTGTATTTTTCCCTGTGTATTTTGTTTTGTTTTACCCTTTTCCTTGTCTTTAGAGCCCGATTATTTTTTAGATAACCTGTTAATAGAAGATTTCAAACACAGGTCTGTCGTAACATCAAAGCGTATACACTCTTCATTGCACCATGCTGCCTTCCCTGTGCCAATGAAAAGTTTTACAGTTGATTTTTCTAAGCGTGGACAGGGTATTTGCACAGCAAAAGGAGATGCTCAGATCTGTTTTGAAAAGCTTAAATATGGCAACTGAGTGAGATAAAGTAGGGAGATCAGATAGGAGGCTGTTATAATGAAGACCTGAACTGAGGCCGTTGGAAAGTGATGACATATTTGAAGGATATTGGAAAACTAAAATTGGTAAAACTTGATACCCTGTTGAATATAAAGGAAGAACAAAGGGCGAAAGAAAGCCAACCTGAGTGACTGGATGGGTGTCAACGCTGGTGACCAAGATAGAAAAACCAAAAGGAAAAGTAAAGCTTTTTCTGGTAGAGATAATGTGATTGACTTACATTAAACTTTAATAAAATAGAGATCCTGTGTTGAGATTTAAGAGGGTCAAAGATGTGTTCTTTCACTTAGATTTTGCATAAGGATGTACATTGGGGCTTTTGTGTTTTGCTTGACCCTTGCAATGGAATCACTCATTATTCCTTAAGATGAACACTTCCAGCCGGGCACGGTGGCTCATGCCTATAATCCTAGCACTCTGGGAGGCCGAGGCAGGCGGATCGCTTGAGGTCAGGAGTTCGAAATCAGCCTGAGCAAAAGAGAGACCCGGTCTCTACTATAAATAGAAAGAAATTAATTGGCCAACTAATATATATAGAAAAAAATTAGCCGGGCATGGTGGCGCATGCCTGTAGTCCCAGCTACTCGGGAGGCTGAGGCAGAAGGGTTGCTTGAACCCAGGAGTTGCAGTTGCTGTGAGCTAGACTGACCCATGGCACTCACTCTAGCCTGGACTCTGTCTCAAAAAAAAAAAAAAAAGATGAACCCTCCCGATTCTTTCTCTGGTATCTTCTGCTCTTGTTGAGTAGAGTGTTCTGGAAATATCAGTTAGGTCAATTGGTTGATAGTGTGAAGATCTTCTATATCTTTATTATTTCTTTCTACATGCTCTATCAATTATAAAGAAAAGAGTATTAAATTCCTTCAACAATGATTCTAGATTTTTTGATTTTTTGTCAGGTATATCAAATTTTGCTTCATATTTTTTGAAGCTCTGTTATTATTTGAAAGCACATTTTGGATTTTTTATAACCTTTGATGTAGTGATCCCTTCTTCAATGTAACTTTTCTTATTTATCTCTGGTAATACCTTGTTCTGAAGTTCATAGATGCTCCTAGACTTACAATGGGTTTATGTCCTGATAAGCCCATGGTTAAGTTGAACATACTGTAAGTCAAAAGTGCATTTTAACTTATTGTATTTTCAATTTACAATGGGTTTATTCAAACATAACCCCATTGTAAGTTGAGTGTACTGCATGTGTATCACTTTTATACCATTGTAAAGTCAGAAAATCGCTAGTCAAAAATCATAAGCCAGGCACTATCTGTACTTTGGTAGTAATATAATTATTCCTTTTTTTAAAAAAAAAACATAGTGTTCGCATTGCAGTATCTTTTCAAATGCTTTACTTATAACCTCTTTGTGTCTTCATATGTCAAGTAGGATTTTTGTAGATTGCATATAGTTGGGTCATGCTTTCAATCTGTCAGCTTTTGCTTTTCAGGTGTTTAGACTATTTATATTTAATATAATTTTCAACATATGTGCATTTAAATGTATTTTTTGCTATTTTCTATTTGTCCATTTTGTTCTTAGGTCCTGTTTTTCTTTCTTTTCTGCCTTCTTTTGAATTGAGTTTGTCATAATTCCACTTTATCTCCACTGATGGTTTTTTACACTTTTTAAAAATTTCCTTTAGCAGTTACTGTAATGCAGGGGTCAGCAGTCTACATCCATAGGCCAAATCTGGCCCACCAGCTGTTTTTGTAAATAGAGTTTTATTTGAACACAGCATGCTTATTCATTTATATCTTGTCTATGGCTGCTTTCATTATAGTAGCAGAGTTGAATAGCTGTGGCAGAAACCATATGGCCCACCAAGCCTGAAATATTACTATCTGGCCTTTTACAGAAAATGTTTGCAAACTCATGCGTCTTTATCATAGAGTATCTTCAGACAGTTTCATACCACTTTATATATAATGTAAGGTATGCCTTAAAATGGTATATTTCTGTTTTCTTCCTATTGTCATTTGTGCTATGTTGTCATACATTTTATTTCTATGTACAGTCAATTCCCATTATTTACAGTAGTTGTATTCTATAAAGTCACTGTGAACACTGAATTAGCAAATAGTGGACCATTGCACCTAGAGGGAATACAGGATTAGATTTCTACAAGCCTTTGGTCACAATGTTTTCATCAGCCAATAAATATACCCTCGTTTTATGTGTATTTCTGTTTAAAGACACCTTATTTAATATATATAGTTGATTCATTAAAATTGTACTCACAACCAGCAGCACTATAACTCATGCCTGAATGAAGCTTAGTTAACACACTTATTTACTCCATAAGGCACATCACAGACTTCTTGCACTGAGGAACACTAGACAGTGCTTCAGCACATGCTTTGGAACCATTTTAGAGGAATCACTAACAAAAAACAGAAAATGTGGTACTTAATAGACCATGAAAAGGACACTTATTTACACTGTAAGAGCTGAAACAAGAAAGCGGAGCTGAAACAGAAGATTTTCATTTGAAGAATACATAGTAGTGCAATGGAAAAGCTGTATTTGCCTCTGAGTTGTGCCATGACAACTAATGTATTGTTTTAAGATTTTTTCAATCCCAGCCTACTCTTGGAAATAGGTTGAAGGAATGTGAACCAAGCTCCTTGTCACATTTTTCCATGATTCAGTAATTTTTTATAAAATATTAACTTGGTTACAATCAAATGAATAAGTTAATATATATACTTGGACAAATGCAGACTTTATTTTAATGTTTTTGTCTATTTTTTCCTTTAAAAATCTTATCCAGTCTACTTTTAAATAGCCCACAAGAAGATATTCTGATTACTCTATCATTGAACATTTCCCGATGACCAGCTTTTTAAAAATTAGAAGCAAAATATTCAAAGTTTATTTTGTCATATTCACGGAAAAGGCTCTATTTTCAAAAATCTTTTACCATAGGCCACGTGTTATAAAGGATCAGGATTCTTAAATATTTATAAATTCTGTGCCTTTGGTTGCAAGGTTATGTGCAACTTAAATATGACTTGATTTGTAACAGTGGTTTGCAACCCAGGCTGCACCAGAGAATAACCGAGGAGCTTAAACGGGTCCTTCCCTGCCCTGCATATTATATTATTAAGTCAGGATCTCTGGGAGGGGGGAGTCTTTTTTAAGAGCTCTATCTATGATTCTAATGAACAGCCAGAGTTTAGAACCTCCATTCTAATGGAAATCAGTAAGCTTAAGGATCAGGTAAATAGTAATCTGAAGATATGTTTTTTCAAATACTTAAATTTTATATTTTGTTCTATAACATGCCAATTTATAATTCAAACTTTCAGTGAGGCCTACATATGATTGATTATAGGTTACTATGATATTGAAAATTGTATTAATAAATAGAAAATAAATGCTAGTGATTTTTTTTTTTTCTACTGGGCAGTTTGCATAGAGCTAAATAATGTGATACAGTTGTACCTTACCAGGATCCCATTATCTGTTACGCCTTTGCTTCAATTGAACAAATATTTATGGTACACTTACTCTTTTCAATCACAGTGCCAGATAACTGTGGGGGCTCCCAAGATGAAAGAAAGAGAAATTCCCTGTCCCTGTGTTTTATGCTGTAGAAAGGGAGAAGATGACCAGATGTCAAATTACTGTAATACAAGGTAGATTATGATAAGTCCTGAGATAAAGGTATAAAATGGTAAAATGAATCAAAGGAAGGAGAACTACCAGTTTGTTGGGGGGAGTCATGAAAGCTTAGGTTTTAAACCATACTTTTTGCTTTTGTCATCACCAGCTGTAGTACTTCACCTGGGGAAATAAATCCCAGCAGCTGGTACAATGCCTTGCTACTACTCTCTGATAGCTTGTAGCATGGATAATACAAGATGCCTTTAACATCCTCAGTAGTCAACGAGAGAGCAGAAACCAGTCTATTTATGCACATACGGACTCTTTTGCATGGTCAAATGAATAAAGTTGTGATTCTGCTTCCCAGTAGTACTCTAAATTTTATGTGAGCTGTACCTAGTTATTCAAGAAATTCATGGTGATCTCTGCCTTTCTTGCTCTTGGAATTAACTGCACAAATGTTTGTAGTTAGTAGCAATGAGCAGGTGACAGAAATATGTGATTGCTTACGTAAGGTATTATTGCAGGTTTACTTGCAAAATATACAGATGATTCACAGTGGCATATCTCTGGTCCAGATTCCTTTTCTAAGCTTAACACATGCCACATTATGTCTTATAATTAGCCCTTTGTGCTTGCTCTTTCTCTGCTACACCCTTTCTCTGCCACATCCAATTCTTAGACCTCTAGCAAATCTTTTCCTGTGTAGGTGCAAGCAATCCTATTCAACCTATTGTAATGTAGTATTTCAAGATGCTGATTGCAGTTGTCTGTTTGCTTGAATGTATTTACCATAAAACTCTAAGTTCTATGAGGCCAGATATGGCCACAGTAGGTGCTCAACAAATACCTCTTGGTTGAATAAATCAGTGTAGTATGGTTAAAAACATGAGTTTTAGGTTAGTCAAACTAGAGTTCATTTCTACCACTCACTAGTTGTGTAACCTTGGTTTCTTATCTGAAAAATGAGGTTAAAGATAGTACTCATCTCTCGTGGTTTTATGTGTGTATGTGTGTGTTCATATATATGTGTGTGTGTGTATTTATTTAGTACCCAGCACATATTAATCAGCAAATGTTATCAGTAATATTATTTATTAATCTGATATTTTTCTGAAAAGATAAAAAAACTTTAACCACTATATTTTGAAATATCTCCCTGTTAAAAATTTGTTAGAATTAGTCAGTGGTGACCTGGAAATAACTGAAAGCTACTACCAGCTAAATTTATGTTAACTTTTAAGATTTGTGCTTTATGAAATGTACACATATGCCAAAATCTGTTTTCTACTATGTAGAAGACAACTAACTGATTCCTTTCTTGATCTGAATGAATAATCACAATTTTCTATTAGCTTTACTAATTCTTTTGTTGGTGCAGAAAATTAGAGGATAATGGTATATCAATTCTGTGATTTATTCAATCTTCTATTCTTAGACTGCATGTGAAACCTGTGATTTCTGTATTATAACAATATAGTATGGCCAGACGCAGTGGCTCATACCTATAATCGTAGTACTTTGGGAGGCAGAGGCAAAAGGATCTCTTGAGACCAAAAGTTTGAGACCAGTCTTGACAACATAGCAAGACCATGTCTCTAAAAAAGTAAGAAAAATTAGCCAGGCATGGTGGCATGTACCTATAAGTGTCAGCCACAAGTATATTATATTCCTCAGGGCATAATGTATTTCTTTAGGTTAATGATGATTGCATATGTGACTTCAGAATCATATAATTTTGAGGTCAACTGATTTGTCTGGTCAGTTAATTATTATTGTTGAGCAGTAAGTGAGTAAGCCTGCTTCTTTATATTTCTATACCCTTAGGCTCTTACATCTAATATAATGGAATTGAGATATTTCTGCATTGTATACACATGCATAAGTATTAAACTGTCATAAAGAACATATAGAGCAACTATAAAGAGATAGGGACAGTTAAATGAAACTATATACAATCTTTTGATATCATAAGAGGGACAGAAAAACTCACCAAGAGCACATAGATATCCCCATTAGGAAAAAAATGGCTATGAGTATTTAGTGATAATTACCTTAAGAAATGGATAAATCTAAATGTAAACATAATTTAAAATTTTTTGAAATTTTAAAGACTTTGTGAAATGTGTTTTATCATGTTCCTGAAAAAGGAATACTGATATTGAGAAGTATTTTTACTTCTCAAATTAATTTTTTTTCCATTAAAGATTTATTTTACCCAGGGTAAAGAATTTTACCCTGACAATGTTATTCTAAAGTTTATCTGGGAGAAATACAAGTAATAAAGAGCATTTATTTTAAAATCTGAAAAAATAAGAGAAAGAGGAGGGAAAGAAAACTACAATAATTAAAACTATATACTACTTAAATAGGAATAGACAGGCCCAAGGTACATGTTAGGTATATGCTATAGGAGGCATGAGAAATACAATAAAAAGGAATTATTTTTCAAAGAATGGAGTTTAGAAAACCAAATTTAAAACATTGAAGGGGCATTAACATAGACCTCTACTTAATACCTCACACCAAGATAAATTTCAGAATGAAAAAAGGGTTAATATGAAATCTCAAAGAAAATTAGTATAAAATGGAATTGACTATCAAATTTCTAGACTGTGGGATAACTAACTTTCAGATCAATAAAAGGAAACACAAGAGAAAAGAACAGTTTGTAGATTTTATTCAAAGTTGTAATATATATATAAATGATAAAAATAAGAATGGAGAAATGACAAAGGTCATTTCTTATATAAGGTCAGTGTCTTCATTCTATAATAAGAGTTCATCTATTGGTAAGAAAAATAAAGAAGTGAGTGATTTGAGGCTTATAATTGTAAAATTGGATCAAATTCTAATAAGGATAATATAAAATTTATACACTGAACTTTTTTTCCAAGAAAGTATCTCTTCAACCAACAGATCATTTATAGTTGGGCCTTGCTTGAAACTTGGATATAAGCAAAAGTGATCACTCTGAATTTCATCCATTTTTATTACACATTCCAACGGTGAAGTAGGGTGGAGCTTCTTTTGTTGTTGTTACCATAAGCCAAAATTTATCCTTCCAACATTTATGATACATTGAGGTTGGTGCTATCTAATTCATCTTTATATTCTCAGAAATGCAGTAGACTTTTGGTACCTGCTCTTACTACTAAAAACATGATACTGCACATCTGTGGTGGTAATTACTTTCATTGATGAAATGATTTATAATTGTCAGAGCTGAAAAGAGAAAGAAATGAGCAGATAAGATCCAGTATTCTTTTCCGTCTTGTTTCAGTGTCAGTATCAATGCCTTAGTTGTGTCCTAGCTGATCCCATTAGTTTAGCTTGTCTGATAATTTAGTTTGTAGCTCTCTTTCTTCTTGAGATTGTACAAAAGGCCAGGTTCTTCTAGAAGGCAGTGAAATTCTCAAAGTTACTCACTTCTTGGGGACAACAGTGAACTTTTTCCCTTTTCTACATAAGAATGTAGATCAGGACTTTGGACTATTTTATTAGCAAATGTTAGAATCTCAGTATCTAATTTTAATCTATAAAATCAAGTTAAACCAGTAGTTCTCAACCAGCAAGATTTTGTCCCCCAGGGGACCTTGGCTGTGTCTAGAGATACTTTTGGTTGTCACAACCTGGGGGGTGAGCAGTGCTACTGACATTTAATGGATAAAGGGTAGGGATGCTGCTACGAGAGCCCCCAGTAACACAACATTATCTGGCCCAAAATGTTACTAATGCTGAGGTTGAAAAACCCTGAGTTAAACTGATTAGAAATAGCATTTCCGAAGTTAAGAGAAATCTAAAACTTCACTCTGCTAATACTATTGCAGGGTCTTAGTTAAATTAGAGAATATGAATATCTCCTAGATTAAAATCTTATAGATGTGAATTGTAACTTGAGACCTTTTAAACAGGATTTCTGGTTTGGCTTGGGCATTGTTTGTTTTAAGAATAGAACACACTTTCTATTAGGAGTAAGGATATAGTTAAACGGTGAATGTAAATTGTTAACCTATATATGTGTTAGATGCCTATATTTTCATAATGGTTTGCAAAGCAAAATTAGCAACAAACAAGATTTCTGCCTTCTAGAGGCTTATAAACTGAAGGGAATATGTTTTTACTGATAAAACCCAAAGAACTAATGTGACTAGCAATTAGGAGAACCCAGAAGGCAGACAAATCTGAGCGGCAGGTAGAACTAGGATTGAGCCAAACCAAAATTTGCTGATCAGATCACAGCTGGAAGGCCACTTATAAGAATCAGATTACAAGTGAGCAAATCCATGCTGAGAGAGTAGGCCACAAGCCTTGCCCATCTAACAGTGATTATTCATTCATGAATTCCCAATATTAAAATTACATTAGCTTTGTTATTGGTGTATATTTTTAAAAAAAGAATAAGGAAGAGACGGCAGAGTGTATTATCCTAGAGCAGAATTTGGAATTAAGGAGACACATCTGGGGTGTAGATTTTTATTCTGTCACTTTCTTGTTTTGTGATGATGGGCCCTTTCAAGTCACTTACTTTCTAATTCTCAGTTTTCTCATCTGTGAAGCTAGGATCATATGTACCTCCATAAAAAAAAATTATGGTGACTAACACATTAACTGCTATGTGAGTTGTATTTAACTCATGCTAATTTTGAGCCCAGGGCCTCATGAAGCATATGTAACTCACACATCTCTTTGCCTTGGAAGCCATAAGAACTGTTGTTCAAGTTGCATATAACTCACATACAGAAAACAATAAAAAATAAACATTTTTCATTAAATTGGAAAGGATTATTTTGCTTTCAAAGTTTTTATTCTATTTTCATAATAAAACACTGTGGCCCCCAAGGAAGACATTTTTTTTCTAGTGTGGCAGTCAGTGTGTTAAATATGAAGCCCTTATTATAAAGTCTGTTGCATTATTAGTGCTCAAAAATAATAATACTCATTGTTTTAAAAATCTCTTTGAATCTGGAAAGATCATTGGTCCTGAAGAGGTCTTAAAATTTTAGTAAATACCAAAGCATGTAGTATAGTAGGTAGCCTGCCAGCATGCTTACATTACTTTGCTCTTGACTTTTGATTTTAATATTTAACATATGACAAACTATAAAAAATAGAGATCAAGTATTTATCTTACTAAAAAACTGGGATTACATGTTTCAGGAGTTTTGAGGAAATTAAAATAGCTTATATCGAGTGCTTAGTACAATTTCTGGTGCAAACTGACTACATTCAAGGACTGTTAGTTCCTCACCTTGCTTTCATATTGTCGAGAGGCTTAGAAGTTACCACTGTAAGATACTACTGCTACTGTGTTAATTTGTTGAACATAGTAGATATGACTGAAATGAGAAAGGAAATTGATAGCAATTCATTTTAAGTTATAAGGCTGTTTACCAAAATTGAAATTATTCTGACTAAAGCCAAATGTCTGCTTTTAGCTGATTTAAAACATTTGGTTTTAGTTTTGACCATTTACATGACACTTAGACCTAAAGACTATTTGCTTATGTAGCTTAATTTAGAAATGATTTTGGTCTGTTCTTTGACCAAATATATTGTCTCTGTAGACATGAATTGGGTGTAATTTTTAGGTTCTGACAAAGTGGAACGAAAACCCCAGCTGTATCTTTTGTTTTCTAGAAACCAGTTGTCATTCTCTGTTGTTTTCTTTACCCCATTCTTTCTACTACAGCTGTGTTGCAGTGGATTGGTGACATCCTACTCTATTCTACCCCTACATTTTTTGTCTAGGCAAAACAGTATTAGGCAGCCATTACTTATCTGGAGGCTCTAACTAGAAGAAGAAAAAAAATTTTTTTAATTCTGCTAGATATTCATTTTAAGAGCTTGGCTAAAATAGAAGATCCCAGAAAGTTTGAATTAAAGATAATCAGAACTAATAACAGGAAAAAAATGAAAAAAGGTTGCTCTTGGCTGGGCACGGTGGCTCACGCCTGTAATCCTAGCACTCTGGGAGGCTGAGGCAGGCGGATCGCTCAAGGTCAGGAGTTCAAGACCAGCCTGAGCAAGAGTGAGACCCCCGTCTCTACTAAAAATAGAAAGAAATTAATTGGCCAACTAAAAATATATAGAAAAAATTAGCTGGGCATGGTGGCACATGCCTGTAGTCCCAGCTACTTGGGAGGCTGAGGCAAAAGGATTGCTTGAGCCCAGGAGTTTGAGGTTGTTGTGAGCAAGGCTGATGTCATAGCACTCTAGCTGGATCAACAGAGTGAGACTCTGTCTCCAAAAAAAAAAAAGATTGCTCTAGTTTGTGTAAGAAAGGCAGGTGTTACATGAAGCAGCTCTTCTGGTATGTCATTTCCAGAAGATTGTGGGTTGGATGTTAATGATGAAAGTTAAGAATAAATTCAAGTTCACATTGAGTAATTTTCTCAATGACTCATCTAGACCAGGGGTCCTCAAACTTTTTAAACAGGGGGCCAGTTTACTGTCCCTCAGACTTGGAGGACTGGACTATAGTTTGAAAAAAAACTACGAACAAATTCCTATGCACACTGCACATGTCTTATTTTGAAGTAAAAAAACAAACAGGCAAAAACACCCACATGTGGCCTGTGGACCGTAGTTTGAGGACGCCTGATCTAGACTATACTGCCTTTTGTCTGCATATATTATAAAAACAGAGTCATTGAGATTCTTCTCTTCAGTTAAATATTTTCTTTAAAAATGATGTTAAATTAATATTAGCTTTGTTTCTAGAGAGTTTATTAGTGCTAAATTATTTGTTCAGTAGTCAAGGCATTTTTCGAGTAAGTGCCTATTAAGTACTAGGTGCTCAGGGATTCAAGAGGAACATGAGAAGATAACATTCTTGCCTTCATGGAGCTTACTTACTATGATCTGGTGTATATTTAAAAAGACTTACTGTGAAGATTTACTTGGCATCAAATTTTAAAATGACTCTAGTATTCAGCATTTGAAATTAGGTGCCTGTGAAGAAACGTGGTGCTGAGAATGTTCTGTATTTTGATCTGGGTGGTGGTTACACAGTATATATTTATGTATAAAGCTATCAAGCTTCTAGTTAAGATTAGTACACTTTACTCATCTCAAGTAAAAACTATTTGTAGAAAGTAAATTAAATAGATGTTAAAACTGTTTTTGTAGTTGTTTTCCATTGCATTTAGAATAAAACCTGTATTCCTTAGAAAAGCATACATAAGCTATTCTATTCAGATAACGTTAATTCTGAAGCAGTGCATTAAAATGCAAAAATTGTGTCTGACCAAGTAAAATAACTTGCAAGCTTCTTACATCATCTAATATTTCACTGACAAAATTTTAACAATGTGAACTTTAAACTGTGTTCACCTTAAGAATTCTCAAAATAAGCAATACTTGAAAGAACTTTGCACGTAGTGGAACCACTATAACAAGTGTTAGGTTAAAACCATAAGAAGTAACTTCTATCAAATGTTTAGAAAGATAAGATCTCTTTTTTTAATTCTTGAAGCCATCTTTAATGCAAAAACAAAGAATCTGAAGTGAGTAGAGAGTGCATGAGGGTGGAAATTTAGTAACTTCATGATGAAATTCTGTTACTTTTCCATATGGACTGGGAAAAGACTTCACTTTGCAAATCAAGGTGTCATTGGCACTGACTGTAGAAAGCAAATCCAGAAAACCTTGGGGGAAGCGGTTGAAAAGAGACCAAATTAAAGGCCTGTTTTGCTTCTACCTGCTAGATTTTTGGGTTTTTTTTTTTTTTTTTTTTTTGCTTTCCTTCATTTTCTCTTTCTTTTAATCAAGGCTCAGGTATGCTAGTAAAGGTAATATGGACTTATCTAATTTTCATAAGGTTGCCATCTTCCTTCCACATTTCCCAGCCTCTGTACTCTTGACTGCTTTATACTCCTAAAGCAGGGTTCTCAACTTCAGAACTGTTGACATTTTGGACTGGATAATTCTTTCTTGTGGGGGCTGTCTTGTGCTGTCTACAATGCTCTGCCCACTAAATGCCAATAGCTCAAGTTGTGAAAACCAAGTGTCTCAAGACCTTGCCACATACTAACCTGTTACCACCTTTGCTGCTTTTCTGATCTTGTTCCCTGTCACAAGTGGCCCTTTTTTTTCCCCAGTAGAATAGAATGTTTAAAAGACGTGTACCATTTCATTGGGCAAGAATTGCATTTTGGACAGAAAAACAGAAAATAGCAATAGTACAACAGTTTCTGCCTCCTTTCCCTTTTTTTGGGCTGTCAATGAGTATAGCCGAGTCACTAATGTATTGTTTTCCATTAGTTTGCCAAAATATTTTCTCCTTTTCAAGTTACACAACTGAAAGAAAAAAATATTATCCTCCTTTGTTCTTTATTCTACTGAAGTCTGGCTTAGAACAAGAAGCCATTATCTTAAAAGCCCCCCTTTTCTGTATGTTTCACTGGCATCAGATTATTCTGAGAAATTCAACGTATACACTTTGAAATATGAAGTATTTTTGGTTTTTTGATATGTTGTTCAGGACTTATTGAAGGTCTCCCATATAGTGAAACTCTTTCTAAGGAATAATTGGATTTGTAGTTTTGACACTCATCAATGCATTAAAAATAGGCAAAGAACATGAATAGCTGATTTACAGAAAAGGCAATACAGGTGTCTCTTAAGCATATGAAAAAATGTTCAACTTATTGTAATAAAAGAAATGGAAATTACAACTACACAAAATATCATTTGTCACCTAAAACCAGGTTTTATAATGTACCATAAAACAGGATGTGGAGAAAACAAGTACATACCCTTAACACATTACTTGTAGAAGTATAAATTGATATAGCCTTCATGAAGAGCAATTTGACAATATCTAAAAATTTCAAATATGCATGTTCTTTGACCCAGCAAATCTCCTAGAAAGTGTTCCAATACTTACACTCAAAAAGTGGGAAAAGATATATGATTACTCATTGGTTATTGTTTTTAATAACAAAAGATTGGAAACGATAAGCACTTATAATTTATCAACACTTACCATGTAGCACTCAAACTTAGGTATTCTAAGCTTTTTTAATTTTAATTTTTATCTTTCTTGGTACATAATAGTTGTACATATTTATGGCTTACATGTGATATTTTGAGACAAGCATACAATATGTAATGATCAAATGAGGGTAATTGGGATCTCTATTACCTCAAACATTTATCATTTCTTTGTGTTAGGGACATACCAATTCTATTCTTCTAGTTATTTTGAAATACACAATAAATTATTTTATTCACTCTATTGTGCTACTGAACACTAGATCTATTGCATTTTTGTACTCATTGGCCAACCTCCTTTTTCCCCCACCCCACCTTTCCCAGACACTGGTAACCATTATTCTACTCTCTATCTCCATAAGATCAGTTTTTTTAGGTCCCACATGTTAGTGAAAACATGCAATATTTGCATTTCTGTGTCTGGCTTATTTTGCTTAACATAATGTCCTCTAATTCCATCCATGTTGTTGCAAATGACAGGATTTCTTTCCTTTTTATGGCTGAATAATATTCCATTGTGTATATATACCACATTTTCTTCATTCATCCGTTGGTGGACGCTTAGATTGATTTCATATCTTGGTTAGTGTGAATTGTTCTGCAATAAACATGGGAATACAGCTATCTCTGCAATATACTGATATTCTCTTTTTTCTTTTCTTTTCCTCTCTCTTTTTCTTTTCCTATATACTCAGCATTGGGATTGCTGGATCATATGGTAGTTTAGTTTTTTTGAGGAACCTCCATACTGTTTTCCATAGTGGTTCTACTAATTTACATTCCTACCAATAGTGTATGAGTGTTCCCCTTTCTCCACATCCTCACCAGGATCCATTACTTTTGTCTTTTTGATAAAAGCCATTTTAACCAGGGTGAGATGATAACCTCATTGTAGTTTTGATTTGTATTTCTCTGATGATTAGTGATATTGAACATTGTTTTCATATACTGTTGGTCATTTGTGTGTCGTTTTTTGAGAAATGTCTGTCCAGATCTTTTGTCCATTTTTTAAGTGGTTGGTTTTTTGCTATTGTTTGAGCTCCTTATAGATTCCGGCTATTGATCCCATGTCAGTTGAATAGTTTCCACATATTTTCTCTCATTCTGTAGGCTGTGTCTTCACTTTGTTATTTATTTTCTTTTCTGTGCACAAGGTTTTTTAGCTTGATATGATCCCATTTGTCCATTTTTGCTTTGTTTGCCTGTGCTTTTGAGGTCTAACTCACAAAATCTTTGCTCAGACCAGTATCCTGGAGTGTTTCTCCAGTGTTTTCTTCTAGTTTCATCATGATCAAGTGGGATTCATCCCAGGGATGCAAGGATGGCTCAATATATGTAAATTGATATACATAATATATCACATCAGTAGAATAAAGAACAAAAACCATACGATCATTTCAGTAGATATCAAAAAAGCATTCAGTAAAATTCAACATCCCTTTTTTCAGGCCACATGTTTGTTGTTCTGTTTTAGTTCAGACTCTTGTTTTAGATAATTTCTAACTATCCTAACATATATATAAATTATAATTGTGAATAGCAGAAATCTGTTTTTCACAGGGTAGTTATTACAGTTTTTCCCCTAGGAACTCTGTAATTTGTCAGTCATATAGATGGGTACAATATGAAAACATTTGCTAGCCTAGAAAATGACTTTTTTCTTTATTGTCACCAACAGATTTCCAGCATCTGATATGTGATGTCTATTTTACGTATATTTTTAACACTCCCTATAATTTTTTTACTTGCTTTTGAGTCTCTTAACAATACCAAATTTATATTGGCATTATTATTAATTAGGTCATGTGTTTATTAAGAAGGTTATTTTATATTTATTTTTTCCAAGCTAAACATTTGTTATTTTAATGTTGTTTTTGTTCTCTCAGTGGTGTGTTTATTATTCATTTCTTGAGTTGCTATTATTCAGAATTTCTGCTTTGGTCATAACAATATTAATAATCCATACGATTTACCAAAAATAGTTTCTGGAGAGAAGTGTTCCTTGTTTGTCTCTTTCCATTTACTTGCTATATAATCCAGACTCTCATACCTCTTTCGTGACCAATAGCTTCAGCCTTTCTTCAGGAGCTTGCTTTGGTCTCTTCCTGTTCCAGTTCCTGCTGGCAGTGCATTATCTTTTTAAAATACAGATTTGATCATGTTACTGCCTTACTCTGGGATCCTGTGTCCTTGCTTTGGGACCCTATGTCTCTCCCTTTTAGATATATAATAATAATATGAACCACTAGCATTTATGGATCAGAGTGCTGAGGGTTTTATAGGTGTCAAGTAATTTAATTTTGACAAAAACCATATAAAGCCAGCACTCCTGTTATCCCCATTTTATAAACAAGAAATTGATGTAGAGAGGTCAAGCAATTTATCTAAGGTGCTATAGTTAGTAGGTAGCAAAGCTTAAGCCAGCCCTGTTGACTCCGGGTTTCTCTGTTAGTGTGGCTCCCGTGGGACCCCATGTGCATTTTTACCCTCTTTCTACCCAACTCTCCCCAACCTAATTCTTCAGTTCAAGGCTCCACTTACCTTCTTCAGTTTACCTTGTAATTTCTCAACAATGACACTTTCACTTTCACTTGCAGCCTGGGGAAACCCTGCTTCTCTTTTTTACAATTCTGCTCAAATACCGTACTGGATCCTTCTACTCCACCTTCCTAGTTAAAGTTTTTATCCCCTCTTATTCTAGAATTTTATTTATGTTTTCATTTTTGTCATTTGCCTTATACTGTATAATATTTATGTTTATTTCCACCTTCCTACTAAATTGTAAGCTCCTGGAAGATAAGGACTATTTTATCTTTATAAACTATGGGGCCAATATCTTACACTTAGCAGACATGCAAGAAATATGACTTTTTAAAATCAATTTCATTCACACAAATATTTTATTAGAGTTTTTATTTTTATGAAGCTGGAATGTGGAGTCCTTTTTTTGTTAGCCTCTAGCCCAGGTGGAAATTGAGTGCTTATAATGTGGCTAGAGTGGCTGAGGACCAAACTTTTAATTTTATGTAATTTCAATTATTTTCAATTTAAATAACTGCATAGAGCTAGTAGCTAACCATGTATTTAGACAGTATAGTTCTAGAGAATAGGAAAGACTGCTTATCTTTCAGGCTAAGAATAGATTAGCAGTAAATTCAAGATTATATTCTCCATCAGTAACTGAATATAGAAATCCTATATTTCTAAGAGATGTGTTTTAAGATGATCAATGATTATTTATTTGTAAGTTTGCTTTTCTGTTTTTGAACTTTAAAATTAACCAGGATGCTTGAGTAAATCTAATGTGGCTCACCTTTTAGATATTAATAGCTAGAAATTGCTATTGTTAAGCCAAAACATGTTTAAAATTTTTCATAATATTGAGAAATTTACTTCTAAAAATAGAAAGCCCTGGGTATACTGATACAGGACTATTTTCCTGCAGTTTCCAGAGTGTGGATTCTTTGGCATGTATGATAAAATTCTTCTCTTTCGTCATGACATGAACTCAGAAAATATTTTGCAGCTGATTACCTCAGCAGATGAAATACATGAGGGAGACCTAGTAGAAGTTGTTCTTTCAGGTAAGTAAATAGCTTCTTTTGTTTTTCTTTTTTTCCAAAGAGCCTCATTTTCTGTACTAAATGCTGTGTTCAATTATATTTGGTCTTTGTATTATTGTTGCTTCTTTCATCTATAACAATGGCTGCCATATGATTTTTACTTTGAGGAAGGTTATATCACAGATAAGAAAGAAAAATAAACTGAGAATTGCTTGAATGTTACTAAGCTAAGGGAATTATCATTTGAACTGAAAAAAATATACTTTTCTCTGAGTCGAAGAAATAAAACAATTATCCTGAAATTCTGTTTCCTTTTCCCCGTTTCTATAAAGAGCATAAAACAAGAGAATTGGGGTTCAGAAAAGAGAAATAGGAAAAAAGGAAATGTAATAGGAAAAAAAGTAATGAAGATATGGAAGAGGAAAGTACAATGTTTCTATTGCTTGAAAAAAAATGCTCCTTTTTGTTCTCAGTGAGCTTTTTTTCTACCTCTCTCCTTTCCCCACCTCACCCATTCTTGCCGTACCTTGTTCCTTACCTCCCGCTATTTCTGATCTCATCTAACAGCAATGTGAGCAGAATTGTTAATGAGAAGTGAAAGGGAAGAAAAAATGCCATAATAATGTACATAGTAGGTCTGTAATACTTCTTGTTTGGCAAGAAAGGAAGCAAGCTGGCCATCCAAGAGTCCAGAGTCCTGCTGTCAGTTATCCCATTTCCCAAACTCCCCATTGAGCCTTTTCTTGAGATTCTCACTGACCATCACCTTTCCTTATGAGTCCCCACTCCTCTCCTCTTATTTCTGATTCTCCCATTCATCTAGTCCCCCCACCCCCGCCTTGATCATTCATCTACACCACAACTTCAAACCATCTGTAATACTTCCCCATCTTTGTCTTAACCATTAGGACTATGGAGAACATACACAGAATGTATCCTGGGACCCTAAGTTAGGACTCATTGTTTTTTCCCACAGAAACATTGATGTATATTGAGGTTAAGTTCCACAGCATTTTTTACTTTAATGTTGCATTTCTCAGCATATCATAAGTTAAACAGGTTTTAATTGGCTAAAATAGACCTAAGAGCTATTTGCAATCTTATCATTATGAGAAAGTGCTTTTGGGAGTTCCAGATACCTTACCTGCAGACCTACTTTTGGAGTTTAGATTATTTGAATCTGATGGACTTCATAAACTAGAGTTTAAATATCACAGTATTAAATACTTAAAATAATTTATTTTTGTGCTCAGATGGAATTTTCAGAGAAAAAAAATGATTTTCTATACTATAACACAAATGAACAGGTGAACATTCCTAAGGTTTATTTTAATACTTTTCTTTTTTAAAAGCTTTGGCCACAGTAGAAGACTTCCAGATTCGTCCACATACTCTTTATGTGCATTCTTACAAAGCTCCTACTTTTTGTGATTATTGTGGTGAGATGCTCTGGGGATTGGTACGTCAGGGACTGAAATGTGAAGGTATGTGTTCTAAAATTTTTATGGTCATTTAAAATAGGGTTTCACGGTTGTATTCTTTTATTATCACCGAGAAAATGAGATTATTAGTTGGTGACTAGGGAGTAACCAGGATTTAGAATTGGAGAGATTGGGACTCTTTCGTATTCTTGGGCAATTTACTTAATCTCTCTGAGGATCAATTTCTCTGTAAAATATATTCTACCCCTTGGGTTTTGTGAAGAGTAAATGGTTAAGTAAGGTAATATGGGTAAAATATTTGTCACAGAGTAGTGGATCAATAAATATTAATGTTTTTAATTTTTTTTAAAGTTAAGTCTTACATGCAACAAAACTGTCAAGGTTGTTCTGAATTACAATTACTAGAGGGTAGGGCACAGGTGTATGTTTCTGATTAAGAAATAGTCCTCTAAGGTGAAGTGTCAATAAACTTTTTCTGTAAAATGCCAGAGAATAAATATTTTAGGCTTTGCTGACTATCTGTTATAATGTGAAACTAGCCATAGACAAGATGTAAACAAAAGGACATGGCTGTGTTCCAGTAAAACTTTATTCAGGAACACTGAAATTTGAGTTTCATGTGATTTTCATGGCACAGGAAGAATTTGGGACACAGGCCAGAGTTTGCTGACCAGTGCTTTAAGCCAGTGATTCTAAAATTTATCATGCATCATAAAACATACTTTGCTGGGTCCCATCCCCAGAGTTTCTAATTCAATAGATCCAGAATGGAGCCCAGTAATTTACATTTCTAACAAATTGCCAGGTAATAGCTTTGTGGACCACACTTCAAGAACCACTGCTCTGGCTAACTTAACCTTTCTAAACACACCTTTCTACCCATTTCCTATTCTTTTTCAGTTTGTTAGCCTCCACTTAGCCTGTCATCTGGATTCTTAGAGTAGACATTGCTAACAGAGAAATTAATAAAAGAAGCACCAATTTTTTATGTGTCACACTTAAAAGTTTTTTTAATCTTATTTTTTACCTTTTAAAATATATTTAGGCTGTGGATTAAATTACCATAAACGATGTGCCTTCAAGATTCCAAATAACTGTAGTGGAGTAAGAAAGAGACGTCTGTCAAATGTATCTTTACCAGGACCTGGCCTCTCAGTTCCAAGACCCCTACAGCCTGAATGTGCAGCCCTTCCCAACGAAGAGGTATGTATTCTAAGGTAATAGAAAGACTAGTTATTCCTTATGTTTCTACAGTGTGTATGACATTCTAGAACATAACTGATATACTAAAGAATAGTAATGTTCCTACACTTAACCTTAAAATGTAATAATGGGGGCAGGGCTACCAATGTGAATTGCATTTTGTACACCTTAGGATTGCATTATTTATTACTCAGACCACTGTATTAGCCTCCTAACCAGTGTCCTTGCTCCTGGTCTCTGTACTTCACTTCATCTTATACATGACAGCCAGGTCAAGTTTTCTATTATATTGCTCTGATTATATCACTCCCCACTAGGAGACCTTTTATACATGCTGCATTTCTCACAATCTGTACTATTCAGCATTTCCTGATAACACCCTTGCTCCCCCTTTCTTTGCTCTTGTTGTTGTCCATACTACATGGATTTTCCTGACCTGGCTTAAAAGCTGCCTTCCCTGATTTTCCCCTTGCCTGGAAGTTATTTTATGTTCTGAATGCTATTATACTTTTTAAACCTTCCTAATTGTGTATATAACATTTTACTTAATATCATAGCGTTTGTATACTGGATTGTCCTCAAGGAGTTTTTGATCTATTTAGAGAAGACAATACTTATGTCTTCATGTGCCCCATTGTGTCCAGCATGATCCTTGGTACTTAGTAGGTACTCAGTGAATGAATGAGTGAATAATGACTCCACTGACCCTCACAATATAGAGTATATCAGTAGATCTGTATACAGATGAGACCATTGAGATACACAATGGTTAAGTGACTTAAATCACAGAGCAAATTAGTAAGAGATACTAGAATTAAATATAGAACTCATTATTTGTAAATCAATGATTTTTCTCATACTGTACCTCTCAAGGGTGAGGGTAGTAGATAAGGGAAGAAATCAATAACTCCCTTGTACATTTGATAGTACTTAAAGTGACTTCCATCCATAGATTATATATCTTATTTAGTTGTTTTTATAATCTTATCATATAAGATTAATGATATTAATCATTAATTATATATTATATATCATAGTTATATGTTATATATTGTAGTTATAATATATAGATTATATATTGATATAATCTTATCATTTAGTTATTATCTTATCATTTAGCTATATAATCTTATCATTTAGCTATAACTAAAACAACTATAATTAAGTTTTTATAATCTTATCATTTAAGATTAATGATATTAATCATTAATTATATATATTATAGTTATATAATATAGTTATATTATTATATATATTATACATTGATGATATAATCTTATCATTTATTTTTTCTATAACCTCTTTGGTTTTCTATAAATTATGACAAAATCAAGCCTCAGGCTGTTGTCTTGGCACCATAGTCACAAGATTTTGTTAAACTGAGACACCAGAATAAAACCCTCTGAAATCCTTTCACAAAAACTTAATATTTACATAATGCTTAGCCTTAGTGTGAGATTTTTAAAGTAGAAAAAGAATGCTGTGATATAAGAGACTGAGAATTAGAGGTTATTATAAACATGTAGAAGAACTTAGGAAAAGATTGGCAAGAGAAAAGTTAGTGTATTTTATACACTGAACTGCAGAGAGAGCTTATATGGGAGTGAGGACTATAGGATAGAGGTATGTTGTTTTAAGATCCCCACAGGTGATGCTGGTGTGCCAGCTAAACCCAATTGAGTATTACTAGTTAGGAAATACTAAGTAGGAGAAGGACAGAGCAGATAGATAAGGTATTATGTTTTAATTCATTAACTTATATTTTATCCTGAAGATGAAAACTCCTTAGGGAAGTGTAAGAAGTAGAGTGACATGTCTGAATTGGTTATATTGTTCAGAGTATTTTATTTTATTTATTTAATATTTGTGTGTGACAGAGTCTCACTCCGTTGCCCGGGCTAGAGTGCCTTGGCGTCAGCCTACCTCATAGCAACCTCAAACTCCTGGGCTCAAGCAATCCTTCTGCCTCAGCCTCCCGAGTAGCTGGGAATACAGGCATGTGCCACCATGCCCAGCTAATTTTTATATATGCATTTTTAGTTGGCCAATTAATTTCTTTCTATTTATAGTAAAGACAGGGTCTCACTCTTGCTCAGGCTGGTTTTGAACTCCTGACTTTGAGCGATCCACCCACATCGGCCTCCTAGAGTGCTAGAATTTCAGGCGTGAGCCACTGCGCCCAGCTGTTCAGAGTATTTTAAAACAAGGAGAACTTACAGAGTAGAAGGTCTCTCAAGAAGGTTTCCCTTTGTCAGTCCAAACACACAGCCTCAAAAGGAGGTAGAGTAAGAGAAGAGCTTCTGGAGGAAAAGAGGGAAGGAAGAATGGGAAGAGAGGACAGTCCACTCTAAGGGAATGGAGGAGATAGCAGTTAGGAGATAAGAGCAACCCCTAAGCCAAACCCAGGTCAGAGAACTAACTCCGAGTGGCTGCACATTGAGAGCCTCTTAAGCTCTCGTGTGCCAGGCTTTGTGATGGCTGCTCACCTTCTCTCATGTAAACCTCACCACAGTCCTGGGAGATATAGGTATTATCCTGACTTCACAGATAATGAAAATAAGAAAGAAAAGTTTCTGAGGAGTCAAGATATTAAACTTAACTGAATACTAAGATAAGCTTGAAAAAATAGGCAAGTTGGGGATAGAAAACTTTGAATCTGACTTTGAGGTTGCCTTTGTTTACATGTAAGAAGGCAGTTTCTGTTATAATATCACAAGTCAGTCTGAAGAGAATCAAGTAAAGACATGGAAGAACAGAAGAAGATAGACTGTTCACTGAATTTAGTTAAAATGGAACCACTAAGATTAGAGAAACCAGAATTGAGTGATGGCTGTTTGAAGATGAGACAGATAAATGTTCCTTTCAGTACATTTGGGAAAATTCCTCAGCAGCAGAGGACAGAATCAAGCTAGAAAGAAAATGTTGAGTCTAAGCATAAGCATAAAAGTGGAGATATTTCAGTGAGTAATACTCAGAGCCAACTAAATATCCATAACTGAGAAATCACCCTTTTTTTTTTTTTTTTTTTTTTTTTTTTGAGACAGAGTCTCACTTTGTTGTCCAGGCTAGAGTGAGTGCCGTGGCGTCAGCCTAGCTCACAGCAACCTCAAACTCCTGGACTTGAGTGATCCTTCTGCCTCAGCCTCCCGAGTAGCTGGGACTACAGGCATGCACCACCATGCCCGGCTAATTTTTTATATATATATCAGTTGGCCAATTAATTTCTTTCTATTTATAGTAGAGACGGGGTCTCGCTCTTGCTCAGGCTGGTTTTGAACTCCTGACCTTGAGCAATCCGCCCGCCTCGGCCTCCCAAGAGCTAGGATTACAGGCGTGAGCCACAGCGCCCGGCCAGAAATCACCCTTTTTGAAAATGCTTTTCTATTCCCTTTATTATTATATATAATTGAGAGTTGACAATATTGTTACATAGTTTTTGTGAGCAGTTACTTTGGCAAATGTTAGCTTAAACTTAAGTTGTGGGGGCTGGGTGCAGTGGCTCTCGCCTATAATCTTAGCACTCTGGGAGGCTGAGGCGGGTGGATTGCTCGAGGTCAGGAGTTCGAAACCAGCCTGAGCAAGAGCAAGACCCCGTCTCTACTATAAATAGAAAGAAATTAATTGGCCAACTAATATATATAGAAAAAATTAGCTGGGCATGGTGGTGCATGCCTGTATTCCCAGCTACTCGGGAGGCTGAGGCAGCAGGATTGCTTGAGCCCAGGAGTTTGAGGTTGCTGTGAGCGAGGCTCATGCCTCGGTACACACTCTAGCCTGGGCAACAAAGCGAGACTCTGTCTCAAAAAAAAAACAAAAAACAAAACTTAAATTGTGGAAATAATCAAATTACTTTTAGATAATTTCTTGCTACACAGTAATAAGGAAAAAATAACTGTTTAAGCTTAGCACTAATTTGTACATAAGGGGACTTTAAAACAAGGTGAGAGAACTTTCACTCAATTGTAGTTACTATAATCTCCCTAGTCCCATTTTAACCAGATACTCTAGGTAATTCTACGAACATCCTCCTCCCTCCAAATTCTGATTAAATCTGCCATAGCTTTCCTGCCATCCTCACCCCACAGAGTGGCAAACCACTATTTTTGATGGCATTGTATTACGCCCAGGTATATTGAGACATGAAAAAGGTTAAAAAGCACTGAACTATGGTGTAGAAAACCTGACTCAAAGTCTTGATTCTAACACTACTACTTGGTAGTATTAATCCCTTTGAGCCTGATTTTTCATATTTAAAATAGGGATAATAACATAAATAACTACTTACACAGGGCACGACAGATTAGGTGGCTGCTACAACCATTGGTCCCTGAGCAGTTACTGGCACACAGGCTCTGTACCATGCCTCTTACAACCTGATCCTAGCAGGACATGACCAAAAGGGAGTCACTAACGGGATGTTGGCATATGAAAGTATCTATTATGAAATCTCTTCCTTACAGGGGTAGTCTGTATGTTTGAGGATGACTGGCTAAATCAGTCTTGCTCCATCTGCTGTTTTGAACTTGAGACAAACCAAAAGAAGAAACAGGAGCAAAAGAAGCAGAATGTTGAGTCACCACTAGAGTATGGAGCCAGGGATGAGCAAAGGTCTAAAACATCTGTTTCTAGTTCCCACTGGGTTCTCTATTAGCTTTACAGAGTCAGTGGTATTCTTTTTGCTGAAGGTGGTCCACACACGGCAGCATTGAGGGTGAGCCAGCCTAGAGTAGGACACCCTGGACAGCTGAAGCACACAAGTGTGGTTTGAGTTTCCACACTCTTTTTCTTTACTTTTCCTGAATTAAACTGCTTCATAATTCATTTTAGAAGATTTCTGGCTACACATTAGTAAAAAACTATCGATCTGAGGCTGCATTTGTGCCTTTCCACAGTGCTCTCCTCCATTCATTTGTTTTCTGTTTCTTTTCCTTTTCTTCCTCCTACTTTCATTCTTTTTCCCTTCTTCTCCCTTACACTGTCTCTTGGTTTCTTCTAACTGTTGCTTCCCTTGATTGAACATACCAGTGTAGAATGACACAACTTCTCTGAGTTACAAAACTTACTAGTTATGGAAAATATCTAAAAGATTTCAGGACTGCAGTTCTGTCAGTGAAGATGCAAGCAGGTTCAACAAAATTTATTAAGGCATCTAGATGGTAGTTAGTTATTTGGATTTTGTATTTGAGAACTTGGATTATGTTTTATTTATTTTTGTCCCCAATATATAGTATAGGGCCTGCTATATAATAATGAATATTGTTGAATAAATGGAATAAGCCACATTAAACTGGGTTGTAATTTTTTTTTTTTTTTTTTTTTTTTGAGAAAGAGTCTCGCTTTGTTGCCCGGGCTAGAGTGAGTGCCGTGGCGTCAGCCTAGCTCACAGCAACCTCAAACTCCTGGGCTCGAGTGATCCTTCTGCCTCAGCCTCCCGGGTAGCTGGGACTACAGGCATGCGCCACCATGCCCGGCTAATTTTATATATATATATCAGTTGGCCAATTAATTTGTTTCTATTTATAGTAGAGACGGGGTCTCGCTCAGGCTGGTTTTGAACTCCTGACCTTGAGCAATCCGCCCGCCTCGGCCTCCCAAGAGCTAGGATTACAGGCGTGAGCCACAGCACCCGGCCTGGGTTGTAATTTAATTTGATTATTTTCCTTCATGTAGAAAGAGCCATAATTACAAAAATCCACTTATCCCTCAGGTTACACAAATGCTTTCTTTAATTTTGTTTTTTGTTCACCTGGGGGGAAAACTCAAAAAACTAGAAAATATTTAAAATATCAAAGAACTTCCTAAAACCTAGGTACTAGGACTAAAGTTGATTTAGTTTTGTGTCTGCCATTATTTATTTCATAATCATTAATTAGACTTCAAATTTTACATATGTATTTTAGTATTTGTTAAGAGAAACTTGAGAATCTAAGATTTGTTTCAAATTATTTTCAGACATCATGTTCAGTAATGCAACCTGAGCAGCAATAATACTTTGTGAGTTTGTTTACTTTTCCTGTGATTAATTCCTTGCTCAGGTTTTTGAAGGGATTTGAACATCTGTCATAAATTCATTTTAAGGATTTTAGTTTTTATATGTAAAATGCTGAGTGTGCCTGATAAATAATAGTTATTAATCAGTGAATAAGGACATAAAAATCAACATATCTTAGGGTTTTTAAAGCATAAATTTTAGCAAAAAGAATCTACATTGTTTCTCATTCAGGGGTTGGCAAATTAAGCTTTGCAAAGGAAACTGCTAAGATATACATTTTTAGATTTTTGGCTTTAGTGTTCCAGATAAATGATTTTTGTGGTTAAGCTTTGCTTCCAACATTTTGTTTTTAATATTTTGACTTATACTTACAGAAATTACTTATATTTCAGTCACATGTTCACCAAGAACCAAGTAAGAGAATTCCTTCTTGGAGTGGTCGTCCAATCTGGATGGAAAAGATGGTGATGTGCAGAGTAAAAGTTCCACACACATTTGCTGTTCACTCTTATACCCGTCCCACAATATGTCAGTACTGCAAGCGGTTACTGAAAGGCCTCTTTCGGCAAGGAATGCAGTGTAAAGGTAGGATTATATGTGTTCCTTAAGTAAAATTAATGTCTGTTTTGTTAGCAAATATAGGTTTAAAATGTTTATATTTCAGAAGCATTAAAGAAATTGTTTTCATAGTTGTTAACTTAAAAAAGAAAGGAAAAAAAATATATATATATATAAAATACAAATGCACGCATGCCAACAACTACTACTACTATCTTCAATGTGTGTATTATGTACCAGGCACTATGGTAAAAAAAAAAAAAAAAAAAAAACTTTACATATTCAGTCTTCAGAGTAGGTATATGTGAAGTATGCTTTTGTTATTAGCAATAGGAATCATTTTCTATTTTGTAGGCAAGAGAGAATAAGTAACTTGCTTAAGATCACATAGCTAGTAAACAGAAAAACTAGAATTTATATCTATGAGGTATGACTTCTTAACTTGCATGATACAGAACAGCTAGTAAGCAGCAAAGCTGATATTTGAGCTATATCCTTGATTCCGTAGCCAGACACTACCCAAAATAGAAATAATGCTTTCCTTTTTCATTAAATATTCGTACACATGTAAATATACTATAAGAGTTTGGGTTTTTTTGTTTTTGATGATGTAACTAGGGGAATTGTGCAAAAACTGTCATTCCAGAGAATAATCACACTGAAATAAATGAGATATAGTAGACACTAGTAAAATTATATCAGGGACCATCCTTATTTGGATACAAACCCAGAACATAGTCATAGTATTTCCAAAACATTCTTAATGAACCAGGTTTTTAATAGAATAATGGAATAACTTGTTGCTTATAGTTATATAATACTTTTATGCTTTTAAGATGGTTTCTTTGGTGTCATATCTTCTCATTAATGCTGTACAGTAGAGTGAAAACTAGAGTTTAAATGTCTTAGATTATTAGTTATTGAGCCAGGATAGGGTATAAGTAGTCTAACTGTAATCTTACGTACTTTTTTTAATGCGATTAATCTAGCAGTTCTTAGTACCACTCCTTTTTATATAGTTGAATTATTTGTGGAGTTGAATTATCAAGTGAGCTAAATAAAATATTATGGTTGAGGTTTTTATAACAATAAATCCTTGCTTACAACACAAGTAAGATAATTGTATATATTTTTAACTTAAGTATATAAGAAAGCTTTTCTTGACAATGTTTAATAGCATATGAGAACATTTGTTGTCAGATATTTAATAACTATTAGGCAGGCATATTTAAACGTTGAAATTTTATTTCAACAGCTTGCTTTGAATATGAATTAATACATAAATTAATACTTTAAAATATCAACACAAAAGTATATTGGAAAACAGCCACTCAGAAATGTTTTGGGAAAGAACATTAATTGCAGACGTACAAATTCTAGCCAACAGATAATCTGAGTTAAAGGTAGTTAATAGTGCCACACTGCTAAACAGAACAGAAACATTCTTAAACCATATGCAAAAAAGTACAATATTTTGTAGAGGAACTAAAATAAATATGTAGGTTAATGAATTTTTAAACAGAGTTTGTTAATTCTGCCACTGGGTTATTTAACTTGTTAGGGTTCTAGAAAAATAATGTTTTGTACTTAACTGGTTTAGAAGATGGCAGGTTTTTATCTATATAGCTAAGCTATTTCGGTTATTGATAAAAATAATTTATTTCAGTGATTCCTATATTTTTATAGTACAAATATTCTTTATTTTTATTCATTTGTCAAGCTAACAAAGAAAAAATAATTCAGTTAAGATAAACAGTTATGCTGGATCATTTGAGAAAATACATAGTTTCAAGAATTCATTCATGCATTCATTTATCTTTTTATTTTCCGCTTTGCTGTATAAAAACTTCAGTGCAGGCCGGGCGCTGTGGCTCACGCCTGTAATCCTAGCTCTTGGGAGGCCGAGGCGGGCGGATTGCTAGAGGTCAGGAGTTCAAAACCAGCCTGAGCAAGAGCGAGACCCCGTCTCTACTATAAATAGAAAGAAATTAATTGGCCAACTGATATATATATAAAAAATTAGCCGGGCATGGTGGCGCATGCCTGTAGTCCCAGCTACTCGGGAGGCTGAGGCAGAAGGATCACTCAAGCCCAGGAGTTTGAGGTTGCTGTGAGCTAGGCTGACGCCACGGCACTCACTCTAGCCTGGACAACAAAGCGAGACTCTGTCTCAAAAAAAAAAAAAAAAAAAAAAACTTCAGTGCAGCTTAAAAGCATATGTGAAATGTAACAAAGCATAAACAAATTAATAAAAACATGGGTAAGGCCGGGCACGGTGGCTCATGCCTGTAATCCTAGCACGCTGGGAGGCTGAGGCAGAAGGATCGCCCAAGGTCAGGAGTTCAAAACCAGCCTGAGCAATAGCAAGACCCTGTCTCTACTAGAAAATAGAAATTAATTGGCCAACTAAAAATATATAGAAAAAATTAGCCGGGCATGGTGGTGCATGCCTATAGTCCCAGCTACTTGGGAGGCTGAGGCAGAATGATTGCATGAGCCCAGGAGTTTGAGGTTGCTGTGAGCCAAGCTGACACCACAGCACTCTCGCCCCAGCAACAAAGTGAGATTCTGTCTCAAAGAAAAAAAAACCATGGGTAAGAACATAGAGAAATTAAAATGCCTGCTATTAGAACTTACACGCTTACTGCCGGGTGCTCCACAAATTTGGCTCTAAATGTTCAAAGGGAAAATGAAAACGTTTTCACAATTTTCAGAGTTCATGAGATAAGAAACAAATCTATTGTTTAAGAAATGTACAAGATATTAATATCATATTAATTTTTCTTAGGGCCTTTCTTAAGAATGACAGTGTTATTATATAATGTAAATTTTATCATCTATCAAGTTATTAATTTCATGAGGCTTTTTCTTATAATGACCTTCAACCAATGCTGTCAGCATGATGGATTTCCTGACTCACAAGGGTTACAAAAGGGTCTTTCTAAGTCAGAACCCCAAAAATTATTTTTAGCCAGTTATTGCTGATAGATGTGTTTCAAAGGTGATGTTAGACATAGGCGTATCAATGGGTCTCAATCTTAGTGTCACTTAAGGTGCTCATTGAAACTCACATTTCTCAGCCCCACTCCCAGAGTTGCTTGATATAATAGATCTGGTGTGGAACCCAAGAATTTGTGTTTCTCACAAGTTGCCAAATGATGTTGATGTTGCTGGTTTGGGGACCACAGTTTGAGAACTACTGAGTTACACAGTATTGTTGAACAGATTGTACCTGACACTGATCTGCAGTGCTGTCAACTCTGAGGTTTCTTGTAGGCTGAGGAGAGCTATTATGTTAAAACCTCATGCCTGAGCTCAGTCCTTCCTCCCAGGGTTATATGTGAAAGCCCTTATTCAATTCCTGATAAATATGTGTTGGATCTCAATCTTTTTTTTGCATAAGCATCTGGTCCTAATACTTAGGAATTAAAAATATGTATCTGACATACATTGGATAGGAATTTAGTCAGCTTAAGAAACTCAAAGGGCTGTGGAAAGATGAATGTGAGATAAGGAAACATGGAGCTGCCATCACATTTTGACAGGGCAATACAAATGATATTAGCCTCATTATACAGGTGAAGAAACTGAGCTTGTGGACGGTTGGGAGTGGGTGTTAAGTGACTTATAGAAGGTTATTATTTTAAATCATCATCATCACTAATATTAATAGTATTCCATCTGTGAGTGATTTAAAGAAAGTCTGACCGTATCTGATATTGCCTGACTTTTTATGTAAATTAGTAAACTGAATATTTCTATTTTAGATTGCAAATTCAATTGCCATAAACGGTGTGCATCAAAAGTACCAAGAGACTGCCTTGGGGAGGTTACTTTCAATGGAGGTAAAATTATTTCTTAATTTCTATAAAAGATCAGGAAAGGCCAGGCACGGTGGCTCACGCCTGTAATCCTAGCACTCTTGGAGGCCGAGGCAGGCGGATTGCTCAAAGTCAGGAGTTCACAATCAGCCTGAGCAAGAGCGAGACCCCGTCTCTACTATAAATAGAGAGAAATTAATTGGCCAAGTAATATATATAGAAAAAATTAGCTGGGCATGGTGGCACATGCCAATAGTCCCAGCTACTTGGGAGGCTGAGGCAGGAGGGTTGCTTGAGCCCAGGAGTTTGAGGTTGCTGTGAGCTAGGCTGACACCATGGCACTCACTCTAGCCTGGGCAACAAAGTGAGACTCTGTCTCAAAAAAAAAGATTAGGAAAAAGGTCACAATTCTTTCATGTGTTATCTTTGCAAGAGGTTATATTTGTATCTACTTTTATATTTAAATTTACTTTTTTTCTGATTTAATAATCAAGCAAAAGATAGAGATCAGTGACAGTACACATTTATTAGTAATTATGCCTTTCCATCTTTCCTCTAGCCACCTACCACTTTGTAGTCTAATATAGCCAGTAGGGTTGCATATTCTCTTTTACCTTTAGACATAAAAGGACTTGTTTTAAAACCCTGCTGTTGTCCCTATTCTTTCATAGTTCTAATATTTATTGACTGCACTGTGCTAAACATTTAAGCATTAGGAGATGAGTAAACTGAGGCACAGAGATACTAAATAAGTTGCCCTAGAAATACAGCCAATAAATGGCAAAGCTGGAATGTGTGCCCATGTGATCTGGCTCCTTAGTCCACAGTTACTAGAACACACCATACTGCCTCACTGTCTCTTTCTTTGTCAAATAATCATTATGCAAACATTTTCCCTTCGGGACCATTTTTTTTCCTCTTTTCAAGATAATACTAAACAAGGCATTTACCTAATTTTTTGCAAATAGGAAGTAAAGACTCTAGCCTTTCAGTGTAATTTTCCTCTAACAAGGCTGGGTGGCTTACAAACAACAGAAATTTATTGCTTATAGTTCTGGAACCTGGGAAGTCCAAGGCCCAGGCAGATTCTATCTCTGGTGAGGTCTGTTTTCTCATTCATAAATGGCACTTTCTAGATGCATCCTTACATGGTGGAATAGGCAAAGGGGCACCCTTGTGCCTATTTTATAAGAACACTAATGCCAGTCATGAGGTCAGAGCCCTTATCATCTAATGTCCCCACCACCTGATACCATTGCCTTGGGAATTAGGATTTCAACATATGAATTTGGGGTCAGGACATGAACATTTCAGACCACAGCACTGGTTAACACCACCAAGAGAACATGATTGGTTTTCTCTTTCAATTAATCTAAATTAATATAGTTTTTCTATATGACTGAAGTCTATTCTAGATTTATAGTTCATGTATTTATATTTTTGTACTTTCCTACCTTTTGACAAATAGATATGAAATACTATTTATATTTGTTTTAATGTGCATTTGTCTGATTACTAGTGAGTTGGGGCATCTTTCAAATTTTTATTGGTTGGCCAGGCACCATGGCTTCTGTCTGTAATCCTAGCACTCTGAGCCAAGGTGGGTGGATCGTTTGAGCTCAGGAGTTCGAGACCAGCCTGAGCAAGAGCGAGACCCCGTCTCTACTAAAAAAAATATAGAATGAAATTAGCTGGACAGCTATATAGAAAAAATTAGCTGGGCATGGTGGCACATGCCTGTACTCCCAGCTACTCGGGAGGCAGGAGGATTGGAGCTGGAATTTGAGCTCATGCACTTAGCATAATGTTTTTAGGGTTCATCCATGTTGCAGCATATGTCAATATTCATTCTTATTTATTGAGAAATATAATACTGTTCCTCTGTAGGGATATACCTCATTTTATTTATCCATTCACCAGTTAGTGGACTCCTGAGATATATCCACTTTGGGGCTATTATGAATAATGCCGCTATGAACACTAGAGCATAATTTTTCCATGGACATGTATTTTCATTTACTTGGGTAGATACATAGTAGTGGAATTGGTAACATTGGAATAGTCATATGGTAGTTTTAACATTTTGAGGATCTACCAAATTGTTTTCCAAAGCAGCTGCACCATTTTACATTCCCACCAGCAGTGTATGAGGATTCTGATTTCTCTGCATCCTCACTACCATTTGTTATCATCTGGCTTTTTAATTACCACCGTCCTAGTGAATGTGAAGTTGTATCGCATTTGCATTTCCCTGATGACTGATGTTGAGCATCTTTTCATATGCTTATTGGCCATTTTTATATCTTCTTTGGAAAGATACCTATTCAGGTCCTTTACCTGTTTAACTAAGTTATTTATCTTTTTATTATTGAGTTGTAAGAGATTTTAAATATTCTGGCTACAAGTCCCTTATCCAGTATATGACTTATAAATATTTTCTCCCATTCTGTGGGCTGTCTTTTCACTTTGTTATGGTATTGTTTGTAGCACAGAAGTGTTTGATGTCACTCAAGTCTGATTTATTTTTTTCTTTTGTCACTTATGTTTTTGGTATTGTATTTAAGAATGCCTTGGCTAACCCAAGTTCATAAAGATTTACTTTTACGTTTTCTTCTACAAGTTTTATAGTTTTAGCTCTTACATTTTAGGTCTGTGATCTGCTTTGAGTTAATTTTTACAATTAACTCAATTAATTTAAGGAAGGGGTCCAACATCATTATTTTTCATGCAAGTGTGAAGCTGCCCTAGCACCATTTATTAAAAAGGCTGTTTATTCTTTCCCCATTGAATTGTCTTAGCATGTCAGAAATCAGTTGACCATAATATAATAGTGGCAACTTATCTTTCACTTTGCTGTTTATAGTAGCTTTGGTCATATAGAAATTTAAAGTTCTAATGTAATCAAATTAATTAACCTTGTGCCTTATGATTTGTGTACTTTGTATCTTCTTTAAGAAATGTTGTATATTGAATCATAAAGATCTTTTCTTATATTTTAAGAGTTTTAAAACTTGTTTTTTCCCATTTAATAGACTGCCTGTATTTAGATGTATTGATAACCCATTAATATAAAACTCTGAAATTCGTTTAAAACTTTGCCAGAACCTTCCAGTCTGGGAACAGATACAGATATACCAATGGACATTGACAGTAATGACTTGAATAGTGAGGGTAGTCGGGGCTTAGATGACACAGAAGAACCATCTCCCCCAGAAGATAAAATGTTCTTCCTGGATCCATCTGATCTTGATGTGGAAAGAGATGAAGAAGCTGTTAAAACAATCAGGTAACACATATGTAGGTATTGCAAGCTATTTCTAAATTCAGAGTCAGTTCAGGATCTCATTAGGAAAATGCCACATCTCTTTGAACCTTAAATGTAATTTAAAATCTAATTAAATTATGTCTAATTCTTTTACATGCAGTGTAGTATTTCTGAAATAAATTACATCACTCTTGCCATCCACTCAAGATGGGAAGTTGTTTTGTTTTTTTAAAAAGGAAAATGTCTTATTTAAATATGGTGTAGATATAATACCTAGTTATGGAATAGCCACTACAAAGTGCCAGTATTGAATGGTAAATTAAAGCAACCAGTTTTGACACAGGCAGATTTACTTTGAAGGTAGAAACAGCAGTATAGAATATACTAAGAATGTTGTACAAAGATGATGGTGATGAACTTGGGGGCAGTTTTCATATTACCACAGAGTTAATCTGTTAGCACTTTGTAAAAAGTGCTGTGAGACTATAAAAACTTTCAAATATCCCACTATATTTATAGAAATTCAATTTTTGTAGCCTATAGTATATACTACTTTGTCATAAAATGTCACCATTTTGGCAGATTGTGTTTTTTATTGGCAACGAAGAGTCATTTAGAGAAAATGGATCATTTATCAATCTCACATGGCTGAGTCATCATTAATTCAGTTTGGCTTATCATTAAATTATAGCTATTATTATCATTACCATTATTAACTAATTTGATATTTACCCAATTTAGAGATTATACAGAACCTAGCTAGTTTCGTAATCATGAATACTTCATATTTTAATAAGAGAAAGTATTTAACTGTTTGAGGCTCAAATTTCAAAACAGTATATTTTACATAAACCCACACACATGCCAAATTGCTCTTTTACTATAGCTACAGTTATTGACTCATGTTTCAATGTTATCTAATTTGACTTGTTACATTTTTTTAATATTCGTAATATCTATAAACCATTTCCTTTTAAATGTCTTCTACTAGAAGTACTTTTTGCTAACAACCTGATTGACTGAATTGACATTTGAGCCATGTGAATTTGAGTATACATGGACTTGTATTTTGCCTGGTGAATTTGCTAATTTATCATTGCTGCATAGGGTATGAAAATTTCAACAGCAAACACAAATAAGACCCTTTGCCGAGACTCCAAATCTTCCAATTGAGGAGAATGCTTTCTGCTCTGTTCATTGTTTTCTTATATTTTTGTGACCACCCCCTCAGAAAACATTAATGACATATCACGATGATTTACAATATAATCAATATGTATCATCATAACAGTATTAATTTATTTTCTCCTTCTTAAGGCATTGTTTTTTTCCCAAGATATTTTGAAAGATTTTAGCTTGATTATCTTTAAAAAGTTCATGAGCCTACTGTATTTATGATTTTTTAAGAATCAAAATCACAAATATTTATGATAAATTTTAAATATTTTTTAGTCCATCAACGAGCAATAACATTCCACTAATGAGGGTTGTACAATCCATCAAGCACACAAAGCGGAAGAGCAGCACAATGGTGAAGGAAGGTTGGATGGTCCATTACACCAGCAGGGATAACCTGGTGAGTGTCACATGCATTTTAATATGTTAGTAAAACTTTGTTATGAGTTTTATTTTGTGAATTTTTAAAATCAGAATGAGAATGAAATATATATTAAGACATTATATATACTACAGCAATATGTAAAAATTAACACTGGTATTATAGTTACATTTGTAAAGAATTTTTAAAAGGCAGAATATTTAATGCATTGATTTTATAACCTGGTAGAAGAGTCAAGATTCAAAAAGGGTCTGGGATTGTACCACAATAAAGACTAATTACCCAAAACATTATAAGCTCTACAAATAAAGATATTAATAGAAGGAACTACAACTTCATCTGAAAAATCATCTTAGTTATTACCAAAGATAGGAAACATGTTTGGCTTTATGTAGATTTTATGTAGACTTATGTAGACTTGTATATTTATGTGTAAATTTACAAGTTATTTTTTAGGACTAGCAAAGAGAAAGGATACATATACTTGTGGAATTGAGTACATTTGAAGAATCAGCATAGTGTAGTAACGATCACAGACTTTGGAGCTAGACTGCCTAAGTGTCTGTGGCTTACTAAAACTGATAACTTGGGAAAGTTACTTAGTTTGTTATGTCTTAATTTATTCATCTATAAAATTGGCATAATAATGGTATCTGCCTAATAGATGCAAATGAGTTAATATATGAGAAAAGCTTGAAACAGCGTCTGGCATATAGTAAGCATACAATAAATGTTAGCAGCTACTGTTTTTTTATTATTTTTAAAATTTGCTGAATAAATTACTGAAAGAGACTTTCTAGTAAATCTAAGAATAAAATGAAGTACCCAGTACATTTAGTTGACTTGAAGTTTTATATGGTGACAGCAGTATAGACTACAGTTGTGTGTGTGTTGTTTTATTTATAGTTCATATCTTTCCAAATGGAAGTTAAAGTGGTATATACGTTTGGAAATTCAGTGGTTTATCACAAAGGTGCTTTATCAAATCATCAGGGGGAAAGATAGATAATTCAATAAATAGTGTTGGGGCAACCATGTAGCCATATAAGAAAAAGTAAAGTTGTATATCTACCTCACACTTTACATATGATAAATCCAAGTGTATGAAAGATTTAAATATAAAGAAATTAAAAGGAGAAACTTTGGGAGAATCATTTTAAACTCTCAATTGGAAAGAAACAAAACAAAGATCAATAAATTTAGTCTCATAAAAAGAATTCTACATGGCAGAAAGCAAAGACAAATGACAAACTAGAAAAAGTATTTTCAACTCATTCTAAACCAGGGTTAATTCCATAATATGTGAAGAATGTCAACAAATTAATAAGAAAAAGATGATAACATGGAAATATGAGCAAATAATATGAATAGAGAGTTCATGAAAATACAGGCAATATAGTGACTTATACATAAAAGCTTGAATTCATTTATAATAAAAGAAATACAATTTAAACTTTACTAAAATACTAGTTTTTATTTTTCAGTACAGCAAAGATCAAAAAGTTTAATAACAGTATTGCATTCATGAGGGTGTGAGTAAACAGGCACTATCATGTTACTGATGAGACTATCAACTGGGTCAAATCTTGAATAGAATAGTTGAACACTATCAAACAGAATTACATGTGCACATATCTTTTGATCCAGCAAGTCAACTTCTAGAAATTTAGCCTACAAGTAAATTATATATTTGTATGTGTGTGCACACATTTATATATATAACAGATGTATCTATGTGTGTATGCATAAAATTCTCTAAAAAAGATTCCCTAAAACCTAATAACATTGCTTGCCTGGAGTAAGGGTGAGGATTGGAATATGAATGATGGTGGGAGTGATTCTTTTTATGTATCCTTCTTATATTTTGAGAATTTTGAACCTCATGAACTTTAAACCTATTCAGAAATACAAATTTATGAATGGAAATGAAAAGGAAAGTACAAGTACTTTGAAGGACTCATGGTTTTGAACCTCACAGCTTTGTGATCTTTATTTTACAGAGAAAGAGGCATTATTGGAGACTTGATAGCAAATGTCTAACATTATTTCAAAATGAATCTGGATCAAAGTATTACAAGGTAAGGATTTTACATTTTAAAAATATAGACATTAAAATATTGGTTGGTCCGAGTGCAGTGGCATTTACAACTAATTGGTCATAACCAATTATAGGTCCTTTGTTCCTTCTTGACTCCCACTGCTTCACTTGACCAGCCTTAAAAAAAACATATTGTATGTTTTTCAAATATACTTGAGTAATATTCATTAATTGTTAAATGTACCTATTGTAACTCTGCCTAATAGGGCTTATAGACGTCACTGTTAAGTTTCTTCTTGAAGCAGCTGTTCCCTGTCCCTCCATTTCACTCCCCACATCATTCCTTCTTCCAGAGATTGGTTTTTGTTGTCCTCTGTTACTTTGTTTTTGGATTGACTGTCAACTTGCTGCTGCTTTCCTTCTGGATACTATGATTTCAATTAGGCTGCTTAGGAAGTCTCATGATTATTGCCTGTCCAGAAGAGGTCAAGGAGGTATTTGGTGTTTCTCTCACCTTCCACATTACCTTAGGCTCCAGTTCCCAATTGCTTGTTTTGGCCCTTCATCTCTTTTTTAGTCTTGCTTGGCTTGCCTCACTTTTTGCCATGTCACAGACTGACACAAAACAAGATTGTAAGCGTAGCAGTTAGGGCAGTAAAAGAGAATGAGAACTAATGACTTTCTTTGAGCTGGTGAGTTTTTTTTAAATAAGTTTTTGCCTTGGGAAGTAGATTCAACGTAACTTATTGTTGCAGTTTACTCCAATGGATAGAACCAGATTGGAGTGTTTAAACAACCTATGCTGAGTCAGGATTCTGCTTTCTGCCATTATTTCTGCTTCTTACTTACTTTGGAGTTATATCTTGCAGACTGCAGCTCCTAGAGAAGTAGTTGTGGAGTTGATTTAATGACAATTGTAAGTGACAGGTGTTGAAATTTGTGGCAAATTACCCTCCTAATTTTTTCTTTCTTTTTTTTTTTTGCATCCTAAGGACATGCTACAGGCCTGAATCATTGACTTAGTTATCTGCTCCATGCTTTGCCTCTGGAGTGCTAGACATGCAGATTGACTCAAGGCAGACACTGTCTAAGACTTGACTGTGTTCTATATACTACATACTTGTGTTTGTCTTAATGACGTTTGTGGAAATGCACATCTTTGATTCTGTAATGTATTTAAAAATAAAAATATGCTGTTTTGTGATCGTCTCAAAAAAAAAAAAGAAAAAAAAATAAAAATAAAAATAAAGATGTATTCATATTTTCCAATACTTAATTTTTTACTTCAGGAAATTCCACTTTCAGAAATTCTCCGCATATCTTCACCACGAGATTTCACAAACATTTCACAAGGCAGCAACCCACACTGTTTTGAAATCATCACTGATACCATGGTATACTTTGTTGGTGAGAACAATGGGGACAGCTCTCACAATCCTGTTCTTGCTGCCACTGGAGTTGGACTTGATGTAGCACAGAGCTGGGAAAAGGCAATTCGCCAAGCTCTCATGCCTGTTACCCCTCAAGCAAGTGTTTGCACTTCTCCAGGGCAAGGGAAAGATCACAGTAAGCAATAAGCTTCTTGATGCCTTTTTCTTCTTTTGTTCTTAAGCATTTTGTGGGTACGTTTGTGTTCTTTATATATTTTCAGTATCATCTTAAGTTTTGTCTTTATAAACCAATACCCTTAGTTAATTCTTTTATAAAATTATGTTGGTTACAGCATATATGTGTACATAAAATGTCCAGAGCTAGGCTACAGAGTCAGTCTCTCTGCATTAAAATCCTCACTCTACCAACCTGTTACATGATCTTAGGCAAGTACTTTACCTCTCTGTAATAGTACCTACTTTTATGGTTGTCAGTATTAAAGGAAAGTAAACCTATGAACCACTGTCCAGAGCAGTGCTTTTGGCATCCCCATGAAGTCTCATTGGGTTAAGTATACTACTAGTGTTAATATTTTGATTCATCATGGGCTATAAACAAGCAATAAAGTGTTAAAAGTTCACATTATACTATACTAAAACATTCGGAAGTATAAAAAAATTATTGCAATGCATGTTCTGTACCAACAAAATTTATATAATTAAACCTAATTATGTTAAAGATTCAAGTGAACAGTTAATAGTCAAAAGGTCATAATACAATAATACTTTCCCCCTATTGGCATTATGTTGTTTATGGGGAAGCATAATTCATTCATTAGAGAAATATATTTAAATTGAAATAAGTACCAACCACTTTCCAAACATAGTTTATTTCACTTTAGCTATATTATTTTGTGCAACTCTTCTGGGCATTATGCAAGACTTTGAGCTATGATAGAATACAAAAGCAATACAGAAATTATAAAAGCTCTTTAGGGAGACATGACATATATAAGTAAGTATTAGATGGTAGCATAAAGCAGTATAGTGCAAAAATGATGAATAATACATTACTCAAAAGAACTCAGATATGGATAGGAAGAGTAAGCAAGATTTCATAGAAGAATCTGATTGGACTTTGGACCTCAGACAGGAATAGGATAGGCAGAGTTAACTGGGAGGTGTGGAGGGGTAGTATTACTCTAGTTGAGGAGACAAGTGTGATCAAAGGAATGAGAGTCATGACCATGGTACATGTTTGATGTTTAGTACGATTTGGAGGAATAGATGGATATTTCACAATGGTTCTTAAGTTTGGGGAGGGGGTTAGACAGAACACTCTGACATTCTAATTAAAACCAAGGAGTGTTTCATCAGAAAACAATATAGGCACTTAAATATTTTTTATATGTAGTTTCCAAGGGTTTAGGGACCCTCTCAAGCCCATCCATGGACCTCTCCCTAGGGTTAAGAATCTTCTCTGAAGGCAGAATTGCAAAAGAATTAAAAAGTACAGATTCTAGAGAATGAAAGCCCAATTCTGTAACTTACTAACTATGTGATCTTGGACTCTACAGTTCTCTAAAGTGGGAAGAATAATAAATGTACATAAGGCATTTAGCATAGTGCCTGACACATAAGTGATACTATTACTGTTGAGTTGTCATTGTTGCTGTCCTTTTAATAATATGGAATAAAGTTCTCCTGGAAGTGACAGAAATTAAAACTGGATGGAGCTAGATTTGGAGGCCTTTGAAAGAAAATAAATACTGAGCCTTAAACTAGGAAACTAGAACTGCTGAAAAGTAGTTTTAAACACATTAATTTTGTTGATGTTGTGCCTTTTCTATTGAAAATTTGAATTATTTAAAATATTTTTAAATTGACTTAATATTTTAAAATAGATTTTTTTGACAGTCTTGTTTTTGATACATACTTTGCTTACATTTCCTTATTAATGACGTTTTATATTTTTATATTTGAGATTATAATGGAAATTTTATATCTTGTTTCTTTGAATTGTCTCAGATTCTAGATGTCTGATACCCTTTCTCTTGCTTACTTTCATATTTCCCTTTTTTTCTTATCAATTACTTTCTTTACTTATCAAAGTAATAGAACATTTTTTATGTTTTTAAAAAAATGCAAGCAGTATAGGAGTGTATACAAACTAAAATCCTTGTTTCCCAACTCCATTCACCAGAAGTAATCATATTTTTACTTTTGTTTTTAATTCAAACACTTCTTTATCCTTCAGCTCCCGTTTTTAACTCAATAATATGTCATGGCTAGCTTTCTAACTCAGTTTATAGATCTACATCATTTACTTAGTGTTTAGATAGAATTACTTTCTATGGATGTGTCATAATTTTACTTAACCAGTCTCCTCTTGATAAATTACTATTATGTGTGTAGATAAATTTTTTTAATGTACATCACTACATTATATTAACTGTGTTAGCCTGTTTTTTAAGTATGATATACCATGGACATTCACACGTCTGTAAATATTAATATTCTTAGTCTTAATAATTTTGTTCTTTTCTCATATATCATTCTTATATTTTATAGAAGATTTATCTACCAGTATCTCTGTATCTAATTGTCAGATCCAGGAGAATGTGGTAAGTAATCATCATAGCTAATGTATACAAACTAAGGGATTAAAATAAGGAAAATAAAATGAATCTAATTAGAACAATAAGCTCATAGCCCAAAGTATTGAGCAATTTGCCTAAAGATACTAGGCTATACTTTTTGGGTGATAACTTCCCTAAGGAGTTCTGCTTTATGGAGGAAACTAAGGCAGATTTTAAAAATTACAAAAAACAAAGTTAACTCTTTCATTAGAAAAAGTGACATGAGACTATCACAAAGTGATATATGAGTTCAGAGAGTTCAAAGTCACTTCTTACTGGGTCAGCAGGGAAAGCTTCCTAAAGGAAGTGCAATTTGACCTATTCCTAGAGGGTGGAATGGATTTTTGACAGAAGTGCTGAAGGGATGAGATTGGGGATCAGCAAGTACAGGGAACCAGGATAAGCAAATAGAGAGAAGCAGGAAATGCAGTACTTGTAAGGAAAAGTGACTGAATTAAATTTGGCTGGTATACATAGGTATGTGTGGGGTTTTATAACAGGTCAGCAAACTTTTTGTGTAAAGGGCCAGACAGTAAATATTTTAGGCTTTGTAGACCATATACAGCTACTCAACTCTGAGTTTGTAGCAAGAAAGCAGCCATAGACAATATTTTAATGAATGAGCATGACTATGTCCTAATAAAACTTTATTTATCGACACTGAAATTTGAATTTCATATAATAGTCACATCACAAGTTCTTTGATTTGTCCAGTCATTTAAAGACCATTCTTAGATCAAGGCCATATAAAAAGAGGAAGCAGACTGGATTTGACCCACAAGTTGTACTTGCCAACCCTTAGATTAGAAGGAAAAGGGACTAGAAAAAGAAATTAGGAACTTGCTCACTAGCTATATATAATTTCTCTGATTAAAAAAAAATATCTCTCTTCTACTTGGAGCATCCAGGTGTTATAGTGCTCTAACATATAAATATTGTTTGGGATTTCTAAGATTACAATGAAGATTGGGTATCCAGTAGTATTATTGGAGGTAGAGAATTTCCAGGAGATACAATCTGTGAGTCTCTTGTCCTAATAGGAGGTAGAATAGACACCACATTTTTAGAGAGAGAAAGGGAAACATGAGAGCACAGGAGTGTTCAACATGAGAGCACAAACTGTAAATGATTCCACAGGAACTTGAGGATATATCCATTCATAACTGAGAAGGGAAAAGATTCAGAATTGATCTTTGTTTTAAAAAAAAAAAACTTTTCTAACAATTATATATACATTGGATGCCCCCTTATCTAATATGATTAGAACCAAAATTTGGTTAAACAAAAAGTTGGTTAAAGTTGGGAAACATATAAAAATGGTTCATACAAACCTTAAAATTTTAATAACTTAACATATATGCAGATTCACTAGCTTTGGTTGCAGGCCTGAAACTTTGTCTTTAACTGTGGGTCTGCTACATGGAGCTCCACTTTTTCTTTCATCGAATTCTAACACTAAAATCCCAAGTTAGTGCATGAATATTCTGACAGCAATACTAAAGAAGAAAAAAAAAAGAGTGGAAGAGCAGGGAGGGAAGTGTGAGGAGTGGATTTGAATTATAGACTTTCTCTCATACATACTTCTTTCATCACTCTTATCTATTCCCAATAATATGAGTTTTCAAGTTTTTCTTTTAAATCAAAGATAATGAATCTCATTAATGGTAAAATACATAAAAATTTATTCTTAATTTTGTATGTTAATTTACTTTTTATAGTTCACTGCTTAATAAATATAAGATTTTTTAAATTGAAAGCATTTTCTCCTGAAAGTATTCTTATGGAATACATTATACTTGGCATGTTAATAGCCATATTATAAAATTTGGGCTTAACCTTTTCTAGAACATAGAAAGCCTAAGTTTCATAAAATAATTGTATTTTATGAAAATTAATTGCCTCTAATGTAAACAAAATGTATTTAAGTATTTGAATGAAAACAGGCAGATATGTTGACATTGTTTTAAAGAGGTAAATAATACTGTTTACTTTTTCCTAATAGGACATCAGTACTGTTTACCAGATCTTTGCAGATGAGGTGCTTGGTTCAGGCCAGTTTGGCATTGTTTATGGAGGTGAGCAACTACAGCCTTTTGTATATTGTATATATTAAAGAAAAACTGGGAAATTTAAAACATAAGCCAGCTCTCTTGACAAAATTGTGAAAAAGACCTATATTCTTTCAGCTAAGTCCTTTTCACTGTAACTGATTATTCATTCCTTAATTTCAACTGAAAACTTTAAAAAGTGACAGAAAGAAGCAGAAAATTCATTTTACAATGGTCTTACTTTATCTCTTGTAACTCATACATAAAGATGTTTGTGTGGGGAGAAAAATGGTTTGAACTTTATGTTGGTTTGTGTGGGCTTGTTCATTGAAGGATATTCCATACTAGTTTTCCAACACAAATGGCACCATTTGTCTACTGTTGGTATGATTGTTGTCTTCAAGTCTGAAGACCTGAAATCCTATACAGCTCTGTAACTTATGGTATTGATGAAGTCATCTAACCTTAGTATCTTCATCTGTTTGATGTAGCTAATAAAATCTAACCTGCATAGCTTACAAGGTTTTAAATATTAATTAAACCTAATATATATAAAAGTACTTTATAAGGTACAATCCAAGATACAAAAGAAATGTTAAGCCTTGGTCATCGGTTGCCAAGACTGGTAAAGTAGTCTCCTCATTGGCCTTTCTGCCTCTAGTCTTGCCTTCTTTTCACACCACTCTTGGAGTGAATCTTTCAGAAAACTCCTATCTAATATTATTAGTATTACCTTACATAGAACCGTTAAATGGTTCACAGTTGTCCACAGATTCATTGCCAGTTGTCCTAGCAGAGCAAACAAAGCTGATGTGATTTCACCCTGCTTCTCCAGCCCCCTGTCTAATTGCAGCTCCCTCTTTGTTTTCTATCTTCTATCTTGCAGTCATGCCTCAAATACCTTTGCCTCTGCTCATTCTCCATCCCTTTGTCCTATAGTGAACATTTATTCATACTTCAAGGCTCAACTAAAGGGCTTCCTCTATGAAGAATTTCTTGTCCCCATCCCTACCTTTCCAACAAATAAAACAGATCGTTCCTCCTTGGCACTCTTGCTACTAACATACACACTCCTATGATAGTATCTATAACACATTGGGTTTATATTGTCTTCCTTCCAAACTTTATTTGAAGGTAGGCTGAGAGATGTCTGTGTTTCCTTTGTATTCCTAGGACCTAGCATTATGTCTGACATACAATAGTCATCCAGAAAATATGTTGATTTTATACACATACACAACATCTATGGCTTGGAACTTCTAATTTGTCAGTTTTAAGACTAGTGACATCTCTGGAGGACCTCTTCTAATTGAAGGGACAGAGAACTGTCTGCCTACTTTTGCCTTCTTACCAACTATGTATGGATTTGTCTCATCTTTTCAAGTAGTCAGACTTGATTGTGTCTTTGAGACAGGTATGAATTATTTTCTAATAAATAGCTATGTAGAGAACAGCAGGTCACATTTGTTAAAAGAACAAATACCAAAATATACCTGTCGTTTTCATCACCTAATCTACAGCATATAAAACAATGCCTTGTACTTAATAGGTACAAAATAACTAATTAGTTTGAATTAATTAATGAGGGGATGGCTATTTATTACAGACTTGCACTTCATAAATCTTTTATGTCTAGATTCTAGATTATAGGAACCCAGAGTTTGGGGGAATATGTGGTTAAATCATTGTGCTGACTCTGTGAACCTAGAATAAAATTAATTCATTGGTACAATATTTCCATTTTGACAGTCTCTCTGAATAACTCGGTCAGGGTACTTAATGATCTTTTATTTAACAAGGTAGATTACTTTTCAGCAGACAAGTGCATTCAAATTTTCTGCTACTTCAGATAATGAAACTGCCTTTATTATGGAGGAAACAATTTATTTCTTAAAATTAAAGGTGAGTGAATATGGAATAAAGTGAATAAAGGAATATGGAGAAAGAACAAAATGAGCCAAAGGAAAAAAAAATACAAGAGTAAATACATACAAATTGCAGTCTGTGGACAAATTCCTGATAAAGCTTTTTAATTATATGCGAGCTGCAATTTGCTTTTCTTTTTTTTTTCTTTAAATAGGAAAACATAGAAAGACTGGAAGGGATGTGGCTATTAAAGTAATTGATAAGATGAGATTCCCTACAAAACAAGAAAGTCAACTCCGTAATGAAGTGGCTATTTTACAGGTAAAGAAAAAAAGTGGGTTGTATACGTTTTAATTTTTGATTTATCAGTTTTTGAACCTGAGTCTATTTAGTATGCAGATAAGAATAAGATTTCTTTTTTGTTTTGTTTTGTTCTTATGACTTTTTGGCTAAAAGGTTGGTGAGAGTCTGAATTAAGTGGTTTTGTTTTATTTTATTTTGTTTTTTAAGGAGACAAAAGTACATTACAGTAATGTAGGAGCAACAAGGACTGCTGTTGGTTTACTCTATACTAGTATAGTTTGTTTAAAGCACATTTTCCTAAGTAAAACTAAAAAAAAAAGTAAAATTTTATTTTTAATTCATCCCTCCAGGACCTCAAATACTTTGATACTTACCACATTTCATTAGGAAGTAATTTTTATAACCATCCACTTCTCATAGATGATGTGCTTGATGTTATAGCAATTACTATAAAATAAAGACTTAAAAATTAGGTACCTTTTAACAGCATTTGCTATTTTATAAATTCAGAACTCTAAATATTTTTTAATATTTTAGTCCATTCAGGTATATTTTAAAGATACACAGGTAATGATTTAAATCCCATAAAATAAATTAGTGTGTGTTTTTCTTTTCATCTAACAATTTGGCTCCTTTTGAGGGTCATTTAGAAGACTAAGATTTATTTGTAATATACAAATGTATGTTAATTCATTATGTCGCTTTTGCATATTATTAAAGAAATCATGGTCAGGTAATAGTTAATGCTGTCAGAACCCCATTTGCTTGTGGGTGAAATTCAAGACGACACAGCCTCCTGAACTTATGTTTCCTTGAAAAGGTAGAAACTTATCAACAAATGATTAATTTTATATTTATTACATTATTAGTTGCTAGTAGTAACATTGGCTTCACTTTTTCAGAGGCATAATAATCAAAAGCTTGTGGTCAGTTAGGTACCTATGGTCACATCAAAACTGCCTCCTCCCAGCCTGAGCAAGAGCAAGATCCCGTCTCTACTAAAAATAGACAGAAATTAGCTGGACAATTAAAAATATATATATAAAAAAAAAATTAGCCGGGCATGGTGGCGCATGCCTGTAGTCAGTCCCAGCTACTTGGGAGGCTGAAGCAGGAGGATAACTTGAGCCCAGGAGTTTGAGGTTGCTGTGAGCTAGGCTGACGCCATGGCACTCTAGTCAGGCAACAGAGCAAGACTGTCTCAAAAAAACAAAAAAAACCTGCCTCCTCCTGTAAAGCTACCTTTAAAATAGAATTTTAATAGCATACAGACTCTGTATACAGAATATGAATATATTAAGATATTTTTGCATATCTAATTTTGGAATCTTTCTTTGTCCAACTAATATACAAAGAAAATAAAACGGCTATATTCCTAAGGATTTATTTCTCCTTGACATTTTGATTATAAACACAGCTCCTAACTAAGCACTGAAGCTTTTTTCCTCCTGTTATCAGCTATGGGTCATAATAACTAAATTTAGGAATTTCCAAGGAATGCATAGTGTGAAAAGTTTATTGTTATAGCCTTCTGATTATTTTCATCAATATTGTCCGACTGGGAATACATTGTAGTACGTCTCCAAATATAGTATTTTCTGTCTCCAAACCACATGCTCTTTCTACTTTACTTCATTGGACCTATTTTATTTGTGTGTACACATACATAAAATTGTGAATTCAGGTGTTCCTTTGCAGTGTGTAAACTCAACAAGATTTTCTGTATATGTAGTATAAAGGTGAACTTTAGCCTACTTTATATATGAAATATTATAATTCTGTTAATATAAGCTGAATTCATGTGGCAAATACACTTTTTTTTTTTTTGAGACAGAGTCTCACTCTGTTGCCCAGGCTAGAGTGAGTGCCGTGGCATCAGCCTAGCTCACAACAACCTCAATCTCCTGGGCTCAAGCAGTCCTGCTGCCTCAGCCTCCCAAGTAGCTGGGACTACAGGCATGCGCCACCATGCCCAGCTAATTTTTTCTATATATATTAGTTGGCCAATTAATTTCTTTCTATTTATAGTAGAGACTGGGTCTCGCTCTTGCTCAGGCCGGTTTCGAACTCCTGACCTCGAGCAATCCTCCCGCCTCAGCCTCCCAGAATGCTAGGATTACAGGTGTGAGCCACCGTGCCCGGCCTGCAAATACACTTTTAAGGAAATTTTCTTCAAATCATACCTCATTTACTGAAGTTAGTACCATAATATTTAATCATGTGAGCATTTTAGCTAGACTTTTTCACATGGGTGACAGGAACCTACTATACCCTTACAGTCACCCACACCACCCCCTCTCCTCTTCCTCCCCAACTGTATTGTCCACTCTTTGATCTTTGCCCTGTGTTCGTCTTGTCTGTAGTCCTCATCATACAAATCTGAAAGGCTGACTGAACTCCTGTAGTTGATACTGGTGCTGTTATCTTCACCTGCAGCACCAATGGCATTTATAGTTTTTCTTTACTGTGCCCACATCTTCAAAAAGAAAGGATGGGGTAAAGACATTATATTGAGACCACAGCTTTGGCCTTTCCAGTCACAGAGAAGAAAAATCATAGGATCACTGGTTTAGAAGTAACTTTACAGTTTACCAGGAATGTCCATCCTTTCTCTTAAAAAGTTGGTGATGGACTTTATTTTTCTATCAGTTTAATAGAAATGAGCACATGCCACTTTCAGATACCTGTGATTATTCTTTATTAAACTGAGCCAAAGTCACTTGATAAAGGTTCCACTGTTGACACTATACTCAACAAATTGAATCTCTTTCCCAGCCACACATGCTTCTGTCTCAAGAGCTTTGCATTAGCTGTTCCCTCTACCTGGAATGCTTTCCCCCTCAAATATCTGCATGACATATTCCTTGTCTGCTTCAAGATTTTGCCCAAATATCATTTCCTCAGTGAAGTTTTCATATTCTTTTCAGCATTAATCCTGTTTTCCCACCCATGCAGTTCCTTACCTTAACTCTTTTTCTTTTCTCCATAGCACTTATCATCTCCATACTAGGTAAAATACTAGTTTATTTACCATTGTATCTCTTAATCTTGCTAGATTAAGCAGCTCTATGAGACAAGGGCTCTTTGTCAGTTTTTATTATTAATGAATCCAGAATATCTACATAGTATTAGACACATGGAAAATACTCCTTTGATAGTGAATGAATGAATGTATTATTTGGGAAATTATCTACAACATATTGTTAGATGGAAAAAAGTATGGAATGACTCAATTTGTGTAACATTTTAAAGTAATACGTATATTATTTATGTCTACATATATCTGCGTACAGAAAGATTCCTACCTGTACAAACTGTCCACATGGTCACATCTACAGAGCATGTGGGGCAGGAAAGAAATGGGAGGAAGGGGGTTAACTTTCCTTTCCTAAGTATATACTAATATAAAATGTTTCTTTTGGTGTTGCCTGAAGAAAGGAGTATAGTAGTGGGAGGAAATGTGTAGCATTCTCATTGCTATACTTATGTAAATGGAAAACCATCAGAAACTTAAAAGGGAAATTTCTGATTTGAACAATATAGTATAAATTCAGCATTTTCTCCTTCTCTTATTGGAAATCACCCAAAAGCTACAAGAAAAAATGATTAAACGGAAGAGCATACTCTTTCTTCAATAAAAACAGAAGAGAATTCAGACCTATAAAATAAGTAAAGATTTTCCAAAAACAGTGGTAATAAAGTAGGGGTGCATGCAGGAAGAGGTGCCACAATAAGAGCTGTTTTTGCTAGCTCTGAGATCTACAGCTATGAAGCCCTCCCTAAGTCCCTTCTCCAAACAAAAGAAAGCAGGGGGGCATCATGATCTGACAAGATTTAATTGAAGGTAAACACATTAAATGAAATGAAGAAGGCCACTTTAACAATAGTGCAAAGGTGCAAATCACACTACACCAAATAACAGCATCAACATATTTATAAAGGAAAACTAGAGATGATCCAAGGAGAAACAAACAAGCACATTAGTAGTCCATGATGGAGTAGACAGAAATAATTAAGAATGTACAGGCTGGACATGGTCACTCATGCCTATAACCCTAGCACTTTCAGAGGCCAAGGTGGGAGAATTCCTTAAATCCTGGAGATGGAGACCAGCCTAAGCAACACAGTGAGACTCTATCTCTACTAAAAATAGAAAATATAGCCGGCCATTGTGGTTCGTGTCTATAGTCCCAACTACTCAGGAGGCTGGGGCAGGAGGATGATTGCTTGAGCCCAAGAGTTTGAGGTTGCAGTGAGCTATATGATGACACCACTGCACTCTAGCTTGGGCAACACAGAGAGACCGTATGTCAGTCAGTCAATCAATCAGTAACATACAAGGCCTAAACAATAAGGTAGATCTAACTGCTTTATACTAAATTCTGTACCCTAAAAACAAACAATCCCTCATCAACTCAAAACAGTAGTAAATAGTATTCTTTGATATTAATGCAATAAAAGTAGAAATTATAAAATCAGTAAACAAAAAGTTTCCATTACCTGAAAACTTTAAAAAATTATCTTAATTCCTGGCTGGGCACGGTGGCTCACGCCTGTAATCCTAGCACTCTGGAAGGCCGAGGCGGGCGGATTGCTCGAAGTCAGGAGTTCGAAACCAGCCTGAGCGAGAGCGAGACCCCGTCTCTACTATAAATAGAAAGAAATTAATTGGCCAACTAATATAAATAGAAAAAATTAGCCGGGCATGGTGATGCATGCCTGTAGTCCCAGCTACTTGGGAGGCGGAGGCAGCAGGATTGCTTGAGCCCAGGAGTTTGAGGTTGCTGTGAGCTAGGCTGATGCCATGGCACTCTAACCCAGGCAAGAGAGTGAAACTCTGTCTCAAAAAAAAAAAATTATCTTAATTCCTGAATCAAAGAAAAAAATTAAAATTTCAGAATATTTAGAAAATAACCATGAAAATACTGTGCATATCAGAACCTTTGGACTATCATTTAGAGAAAGCTTTATAATCTCAAATATTAAGTCATAAAGAATGAAAATAAATGAATTAAGAGTCCAACTGAAGAAGTTAAAGAATGAGGCCAGGAGTTTAAGACCAGCCTGGACAATATGGCAAGACCCCAACTCTGCAAATGAAAATAAAACTGGCTGGGTATAATGGTGTGCACCTGTAGTCCCAGCTGCTGGGGAGGCTGAGGCAGGAGGATTGCTTGATCCTTTAAGGTTACAGCCACTGCACCCCAGCATGGGCAACAGAGGAAGACCTGTCTCAAAAACAAACAAACAAAAAACAAGCAGAAGTTGTTAAAGGAATGAATAATAAAATAAACCTAAGGAAAGCAGAAGGGATTATCAAAGATAAAAATGGAAATTAATAAACACAGAAAAGAATTTAATCCAAAAGCTGATTCTTTGTGTGGTGGAAAGAGAAGGTATGTAAAAATAAATAGCAGTCTAAAAAATACAAAAATTTCTTCAGTACATGACCACAACTACAGAAGAAACAAAAGAATCTTAAGATACTTACTTTGCTCAATTCTTCTAGATAAAGTTGGAAACTTGGAGAAAATGGGTAATTCTCTATGAAAGTATAATTTACTAAAACATAATCTAGAGGAAATAGAAAATTTAATCAAATAGAGAAAGTTTTAAAGGGAGAAGAATAATATTATCATATACTTCTATTTTTGTGTGTCCACATGTTTTTAAAGGCAGGCAGGGGAAAGAATTTAAGAGCAAAACAGCCATAGTATAGGAGACAGACCTCTAAAGATATGTTGATAAAAGTTAGGATATTCTGAATCTTATTGCATTGCTTATTGCAATTGTCATAAACCCACCATTACAGAGTATTTCACTTCCATTTATTTACTACAAAATTATGTCACTTTTTACTTTGCTACTTGGAACACGATGTTACTAAATTGTCTTAAATTGATTAGCAAACAAGTTTTTTTGCAGTTGCTATTCTTTCATTTTCTAAACATTTTTTAAAACACCTACATGATGTAAACATTGAGCTAAAATAAGTTGGGGCCCATCTGTATTTCTGTTTAATAAGGAATAAAAATAAAAAATAATCACTTGATCAATAGAGCATATTTAAGATTGAATAGGGAGAATGAAGCCAGATTATTGAAGATCCTAAAATCTAGGCCACGGAATTTAAATTTATGTCCAGAAATAAAGAGCCATTCAAGGTTTTTGAGCAAGGCTGACTTAACAAGTTTGTTTTTGAGGAAGGTTTTTCTGTGAGTAGAACCTTAGATAGATTGCTTTTTTATAAGCAGAAACAATATGGCATTCATCTTCATGTATCTCCAACCCATAACCTAGTTGTGTTCAAGAAACATGGGATGATGGAAGTAGAGAGATGCTGAGCCTAAGAGAGGGACAAGGTATCATATAATGAGAATCAAAAAACAGATAAATAACGACTTTAGAAACAAAACCATCTCTTGAGCAAAGACCTTCACAAATACAGCCCCCAGAGAGCCAAAGCTCTGTGTAACTGACTAAAAATTAATTGGTAATCAGTGCTATTGAAGGGCAGCACAAAATTAGAGCAGTGTCAGAGATTTAAAAAATGAGGAGGAAGGAAAAGCAGCAGGAATGGACAAGGGCAATTGTGTAATAAAATTAGGAAGACATTGTCTCTCCTCAGTGCATCCACTCTCCACTACACAACTTAGAAAATCAGAATTTAAGATCCTTTTTATTGATTGTAACTTTCATTTTGTTTGCTTTTTTTTTTTCTGTTTTTTTTTTTTATTTTTATTTTGGCATATTATGGGGGTACAGATTTTAAGGTTTCAATAAATGCCCATTTCCCCCCCTCCTGTTTGCTTTTATTGTTTATTTTTCTAAGCTGTTTCTTCTCTTTATGTCATGTATTTCATATAGTCGTAGCACACTGTTAGATGTTTGCATAATATTTCTCTACTTAAGTTGGTCATATAAATATCTTGCAACCTCTCTTCAGAATTTGCACCATCCTGGGATCGTAAATCTGGAATGTATGTTTGAGACCCCAGAACGAGTCTTTGTGGTAATGGAAAAGCTGCATGGAGATATGTTGGAAATGATTCTATCCAGTGAGAAAAGTCGGCTTCCAGAACGAATTACTAAATTCATGGTCACACAGGTATCTTCTTTTGAAACTATAGAATAATTAAAAATTAAGGAAACTAAATAGCAGTGCTTTTATGTTTTGGGAGACTATGGAATCGTTAACTTTAAAGAACAAAATAACATGCCTTTAGCTAAATATTGATGAACTGTAGTGGAATTTTGAAGTTATTACACTATTCAAGGAGACACATTGAGGTTTAACTGATGTTTCTAAGCATTGAAAAAATCTTTTTTCATTACAGATACTTGTTGCTTTGAGGAATCTGCATTTTAAGAATATTGTGCACTGTGATTTAAAGCCAGAAAATGTGCTGCTTGCATCAGCAGAGCCATTTCCTCAGGTGAGATATCCTCTAGAACCTTTTAAAGAATCATTTTAAATGATTCTGACAACATTTTTGAAGTACCCCAATAATTGAAGGCAGTGTACCAAGTGCTATATGTTCAAAATGCATACCATCTTACAGAAATAAAGTTTTTAGCCTGTAACTGCCAGTGAGGATTAATAACTAAATAATTTAAATTCAGGCTGGGTGCAGTATCTCACGCCTATACTCCCAGCACTTTTGGGAGGCCAAGGTGGGAGGATCATTTGAGGCTAGGAGTTTGAAACCAGCCTGAGCAACATAGCAAGATCCCATCTCTTCAAAAATTAAGAAAAATTAGCTGAGCATGGTGGTGCACAGCTGTAATCCCAGCTACTCAGGAGGCTGAGGTAGGAGGATCACTTGAACCCAGGAGTTCGAAGTTGAGGTGAGCTATGACTTCACCATTGCACTGTAGCCTAGGTAACAGAGCAAGACCCTGTCTCTAAATAAATAATAATTATTTGAATTCAGGTTTTGTTCATTATATTGTTTATGTTCACTAAGACGTTTTTAGACCTAACTTTGCATACATAGACCCTTTGCAGTTCACCTCTCCCCATGGTTTGAGAATGAAGTGGGAATGAACCAACCTTGGTTGGTGCTTAATGCTCGATTTATGAATTCCTCATAAACTAGAACTAACTGGTGGGGTGTTTCCTGAAATGGGAGATAGCTTTTGGTTGAGGCAGTCAGCCAACTCCTTCTCCTCTTTTAGAGTATTATATTTCAAACATTTTCAACAAAACCTATGTAAGAATTACATTTCTCATTACCAGCACTAACACATATGTATGACAGTGTCATGTTGCATGTGTGTCCTGGCTACATGTGGTGCACTTTATTTTTATTCATTTGAGTTTCATTTTGTACAAAGTGTTGATCATGATCCACTAAATTTATTTCATAACCTACTAAATGGATCATAACCCAAATTTTGAAACAAATGTCCTGAGAAATATAAGTTGGATGTGGTACCTACAATAGTTTTTCATGATTCTCATTGAGGAATCCTCCAATTACGTAGACTATCCATTGACAAGCTATTATTTATATACATTGAAAACATGTACAATTAGACAAATGGCTAGAATAAGGACAGCAGATAGCTATTTAACTTAGTAACTACAACTCAAATTGTCTTTTCAAAGAAAAAGATGTATTTTTTTAAATCATTCAATTCTCAATTCTTTAACTTTAAAAGTATAATAGTAATATTGCTTTTCCTCTTATAATGTCTATATGGTTAAATGATTCCCTATCATTGTGAGGTCAAAAACGGTCTCCTAATAGTTGGTGCAATGTATTAAATAAACTGTTTCCATTTATTATCTCCAAATGGTTATAGGGATTTATACCCCTACAGCTAAGGCTAGTGTTCCCATTAAGAACAAAGGGAAAATAATGTTATGTACTTTATACTTTTTTTGTTCCACTTTGCCCCACTTCATTCACTTGCCAAACTGCCAAGTCATCTTTACTTTGTCAAGATGTTAGCTGAAATCTGGCATTTAACCAAAAAAAAAAAAAAAAGTTCAAATTTTTCAGGGTTGGTAATCCTAGTCTTCAGAGACTCAAATATTGAAGCAGCCAAATTCACTAATGACACAGAGAAAATATCATTCATAAAAATATGTGTCAGGGTCCATATCCCAGAAATAGCAAGCAGCATTTGAATATACCTTCACTACTTTGTTGTGCAGTCACCATTTGTACACTGTTTTTTAGAGGATAGATCACTTTTCTCTCAATTTATCTTAATGCTTTTTCTGAAGATATTTTGTGACTCAGAGCATTTCCTCCAGAAAGTGCTCGGCATTTGCTTGTTCAGCATGGATGCAGTCATTAATCACCAAAATCTGAACCTCTACAAAAAGATGGGCAGCAAGATAAGTGTTCTGCCAACCTCATCACACTTCTAGAAAACTCCGGTGGCTACCTTCACATATGACTTTTTTCAAATCTAAACATCTAACTAGCAATAATTTGTTCCACAGTCATAGAAAACACTGTTTGCTCTTACTCCTTGGAGCAGTCTCCAGCATTACTCCTCTACTGTCCACATTAATAGTTATCTTTAATATATCTCAGTTTTATTTACTTGTCAGTTTATAGTGTTCTTAGGAAAGGACTCTAGGATTAAGCAAAAACAGGTATTTTTTTAATATTATATCTCATTTTTTTGTTTTGCAAACATTTAGTGAGTACCTTCATGTGTCCAGGCACTCTAAGGCCACTGAGGATTCAGAAATGAAACATGATTCCTGCCCATAGATGATAGAAAAGTCACCTCCTTATAAGACAAATGATGAAAGATCAGCACCCTCCATTTCATCAAAACTGAACACCTGTAATACCAGTCTGGTATTTGGCATTCTGGAAGCTAGAATTTAAAAGTTTTTTGAAATAATCACTAGGAAAGTCCTTCATACTATGTTAGGATTACAGGGCTGTAAATGTATCTGCCTTTTGGGAAAGGATATTTTATAATTTCCCTATCTACAATTGTTTGATATCCATAATCAGTTGGCAAGAGTGTTGAAACAATACAGTATCTTATTTAGGGACAGTTAGGTATGTATATATAGATTGATACATAGTTATATATATAACACTATAACATAAGATTAACATCATCCTTCAATTGTGCAGGTGAAGCTGTGTGACTTTGGATTTGCACGTATCATTGGTGAAAAGTCATTCAGGAGATCTGTGGTAGGAACTCCAGCATACTTAGCCCCCGAAGTTCTCCGGAGCAAAGGTTACAACCGTTCTCTAGATATGTGGTCAGTGGGAGTTATTGTCTATGTGAGCCTCAGTGGCACGTTTCCTTTCAATGAGGATGAAGATATAAATGACCAAATCCAAAATGCTGCGTTTATGTACCCACCAAATCCATGGAGAGAAATTTCTGGTGAAGGTAAAAATAATTAAGTTTTGGCTCTCTGGTCTTAAGTCTAAAAATCTCTGTGATTCCAAATCAGTCTGTCTCTTCTATCTTCTTTTTAATATTTCCCATTTATCTTCTAAATTCAACTAGTTGCCAATTTCTGAGCACCATTCCTTTTATACCATTTTTTCTTTTCCTTCCTTATAGTTCCCAGGCATAACACTAATCCAGGCCTCAATTGCTTCATTCTGAAACTCCTAAGATACCTTTTCAGCTGTCCTACCCATTGGACTCTCTTTTCTGGTCCTTTCTAGTCACTACAGCCAAATCTATCATCAGAAAACATTACTTTCATCTTACTCTGCTCCCAAACATTTTGGCTACTCTAACCACACTGCAGCTGTAGATCTCTAGGATGTGGCCTAAGCTCACCTTCGAGACTCTTCTGCCACTACTCCCCCACACAACCCCAGTTGTTTGTTCTCTTCTGAACTTTTTCTGCAACTTGTTTAGGCCTCTTTTCCCCTGTCTGCAATCCCTCCTTGCTATTAATCCTTCCAGTCATTTGAGGACCCCTTAACTTGTGACTCATCTATGAAGTCTTCCTGACTACTCCAGTAAATTGTGTAAGATCTACTTAGGCTAATAATTGGGCATGTTTTTCTTAAGTATCCAATCTTTCCATAATTAACTTTTCTAATCTTCAGAACAGGATTCTTACAAGCTTCTTGAACTGGAACTTGTAGTTCCAGTTCTTTATACCTAGAATGAACTATATATTCAACGTGACATTCTCTGGTTTGTTTTCTCCTCTCCTTTGAACTTCTGCTAGGAAGCTTCATGCATTTGTCCTTCTGCCTAGTGAATGCTTTTCAGTTTGCAACTCCTGGTTTTATACCCATCAAGACTGATTTGGTGCCAGTGAGGTCTTTGCTTCTGATGTGAAACAAAAAAGAGAAAAAAAAAAGACTGATTTGGTTGGCCCTCTTTAGTTTACTGATACTCATAGAAAGGACAAGTACTTAGAACATTATTTAACTATCCCGCTCAAAGTAACAGAGTCAATGCTGGGGAATACTCCCACTTGGATTTAGCCAACCCCTATAACAGGTAGGTTTTTTAAATTTTTCCAGAAGTACTAGGCCTAATCAAAAGGATTGACTAATATTCCATTACACTGGGAAAAATCTGAGGAACAACATGCAAAGATGGTAGCAGGTTTGCTTGGAAATGAGGAAAGCTAATTGAAGAAGTTCACAGGATAGTTTTTTTATGTTACCAGATCATCTCAGAGTTCCTGGGGCAGTGTGGTTTGTATACTTCTTGTAACAGAATCACTTGATGAGTTTATTGGAAGAAAAACCCCTGGCCATATCCCACAGAGACAGATTCACTAGTTGGAATGATACCTAGGAATGTGCCTTTTTAAATGAACACTCCAAATAATTATGACGCACATTTTTCAGGAACAATGATTAAGGGTTTGAAGTATTTGGAACATAGAGAAATTCATAATTAAAGTACTTATGGAAAATATTCTCTAGTTTGATAGTATATAGAAGAGAAATAGAGCTAGTATTGTATGTCTTTTATTTGGTTCATTAGCCTTTGTTATCAGTATTTCAAATGTATCATTATACAGGACTATAGTGAGTATGTAGTTATACAGTTGCCTTGGTTTTGCAGTTGATACATTTCTCCAAATAAGTGAATAAAATATGTGTGCCAAGATTGACCATATATGCCAAAACACACTGAACCTATTTGTTAAAACAAAAGTGTGAACTTTTGGCGATAAGTTATCACCTCAGTCTAACCAGGTCTGTAGAGGCAGCAATAGCTTTGGCTAATTTTATAGATTAAGCCAGAGACTAAAGAACAACATGGTGTTATGGGGATGGGGGGTAGTCTGCCTGTAATCAAGAGTCTATTTTCTTCGTCTTGAAATGTTAATAATAATAGTTAGCATTCTGTGCTAAGCTCTGTTGTAAGCCCTTACATATATTAAACAACTTCATTTTATGGATGAGAAAATTGAGCCATAGCATAGTTTTAATAACTGACCCCATATCACATAGCTAGGAAGTGGCAGAACCAGACTTCAGTCCAAGTAGTCTGGCTCCAGAGTGTATTATTTTAACCTGTACTCTATAGTGCCTTCTAAATAAAATGAAAATTTGACAGTTATACTTAATTCAGTAAATATTTATGGATCACGTTACATGTTAACTTAAAGTCCATGTCCTTGAGAAGCAAACATTCCTCAACCTTCTATTTGTATGGATTAAACTGCTTTCCAGGCAGAGTCACAGGTTTGGGGTGCTCTATACACCCAAATTCATGTATCTAATTTTGTCTTTTCTCTTAGCAATTGATTTGATAAACAACCTGCTTCAAGTGAAGATGAGAAAACGTTATAGTGTTGACAAATCTCTTAGTCATCCTTGGCTACAGGTAAAAAAAGTATTATCTCTGGCGATCTTCATTTGAGCAGTTCACTGTGAATTGTCTTACCTAATGAAACCACTGTAAGATCAAGAGATTCTCCACATTTCTTAGAATAATGTAAGTGCTCTTCAGTGATTAATCTGTACTATGGCTGAATCTCTGGAAGTTGTGCAGTACATCATTGAAGTCAGTATTGATAGTAAAATTCCATGAACAATTATAGGCCTATGTGTTCGTTTCGCCTTCTTGTAAGATTAGCATGACATGTTAGTTTGTCAAAATTATTTTAAATGTTCACTAAAAGGTTTATTTTTGCATTGAAGAGATTTTTTAAAAATGCCTTTTAAAATGTTTGGCAAAGATCCTGCATAGATTTGCCAAAAGATAATCTCTAACTTCAGAGTAAGGACTATTTAAAAAGGAATGAGGGGTAGAATCAGCTTCAAAACAAATACAATCATAATCTCACTGATTATAAAGTTATCCTGTTAAAATCCTGTTAATTCCAAGCACTTTCACCTACTTTGAGAAGGTTTAAGCCTCACACAGTATAGAACAAAATGTTTTAGTGATCATTAAAAGCCACTTCAGAAGCCTGAAGCAAAACAATTTTTTTTTGAGACAGAGTCTTACTCTGTTGCCTGGGCCTAGCTCACAGCAACCTCAAATTCCTGGGTTCAAGCAATCCTCCTGCCTCAGCCTCCCAGTTAGCTGGGATTACAGGCATGCGCCACCATGCCTGGCTATTTTTTCTTTTTTTTATTTTTATTTTTATTTTTATTTGTCTCTAGCAGAGATGGAACCTGGCTATTTTTTCTATATATTTTTAGTTGGCCAATTAATTTCTATTTTTAGTAGAAATGGGGTCTCACTCTTGCTCAGGCTGGTTTCAATCTCCTGACCTTGAGCAATCCTCCCGCCTCGGCCTCCCAGAGTGCTAGGATTACAGGCGTGAGCCACCCATGCCTGGCTGCAAATTTTTGTTGTTGTTGTTATTTTTCAGGTGAGATGCCAAGAGATTTATTTTTTCCTTTTTTTATTTTTATTTTTTTTTATTTGTTAAAATTTTTTTTAATTTCAGAAAACAGTTACTTTCCTTCAGTAGACACTTCATTAAAGTGTTTTTTAACATTACTAATTTAAAATATCACAAATAGGCCGGGCGCTGTGGCTCACGCCTGTAATCCTAGCTCTTGGGAGGCCGAGGCGGGCGGATTGCTCAAGGTCAGGAGTTCAAAACCAGCCTGAGCAAGAGCGAGACCCCGTCTCTACTATAAATAGAAAGAAATTAATTGGCCAACTGATATATATATAAAAAAATTAGCCGGGCATGGTGGCGCATGCCTGTAGTCCCAGCTACTCGGGAGGCTGAGGCAGAAGGATCACTCAAGCCCAGGAGATTGAGGTTGCTGTGAGCTAGGCTGACGCCACGGCACTCACTCTAGCCTGGACAACAAAGTGAGACTCTGTCTCAAAAAAAAAAAAAAAAAAAAATATCACAAATAGAACTTAAGTATATAGCCGAGTGCTTATAAGTAAGGGTTGTCAGTTATTTGACTAGGGTGCTAAGCAAAAAAAAAAAAGTTGACAGTATTTTGTTTATGTTTCATAATCACTTCATTTGTTCCTAGGACTATCAGACTTGGCTTGACCTTAGAGAATTTGAAACTCGCATTGGAGAACGTTACATTACACATGAAAGTGACGATGCTCGCTGGGAAATACATGCATACACACACAACCTTTTATATCCAAAGCACTTCATTATGGCTCCCAATCCAGATGATATGGAAGAAGATCCCTAATTATCAAAGAGCTAACTTCAATGAGCAAAGATTTCATTTTGTGGACTGATACTTTGTTGCGTTACTGTTCGTTGTAGGTTGTCATCTGCAAGGATGCAAAGACATAAGGAAGTATAAGGAATTGGTGACACCAATACTGTAGTTCATAATGAGTAGGTACAGGAGAGGAAACTGAGTAATAAAAACTCACAGTGGAATCAAGGTGAAACTTTTTATAAATTTTTGTAGCATTTTTTTCTAATCCTTCACTTTTGTACTACAGTGGCACTTAATGTATCTTCCCTTTCCTGTTTTTACATTTGTGTTTTTAAAAGGAAAATAAAAAAGGCAAGCTAGAGTTCAATAATTGCATAGCTTGACCAAATCATACAAGAGTTATAGGTAGTAACAGATTTGTATTTAAGAGATAACTGTGAGGAAACCAATATGTGATTTTACAAGGACTTTTAACATTTGTTTAACCAACCATGGATGCATTGAGGGGTTTTTTCTATATGTCTAGAAAAGGAGCGCAGGACTGTTTCACCTTTCTTTTTTAGGTCAATCAAGACTCTGAAACAGTGATTCCTAACCTTTTTGAATTATGACTCTGTGCTCTCCAACATGAAAATTAGGTTGTCACCTTTTTTGTATTTGGCAACAGTGGGACATTTACATTACAAAACAAGTAAGAACTGATGTTCTAAGTGTTGAACTATTACACATGTCTTCACATATAGCTCAGCTCTACGTTCTGACTGACACCATCCTGACGCCAATACTGGATTCCAGTGTTCAATGGGTACAGATCTAAACTTTACACAATTTATCTTTACCCAGGGTTGAATAACGTGAGGGATAAAATTAAGTATGTACTAAAAGGAAGGCCAGTGCAAGGTCAGTTAATGCTACAGTTACTGTATAGCAAACAGTATCCTGTTTTTCTTCCCTTATCCTGTTAGAGGACTTTGCACATATCTGAAATGTTTTTGAATCAATTATTTTAAGCAGTTTGGTGGAATGGTAGGGGTGGAACATGAAGCACTTACTTTATAAGGGTGGGGCTGTATTATCAGCTCAGCAAATAAAAGAATAAGTATTTCCTTTTACCTTTCAGTTCCAGCAGCCATCTATTTTAAAAATAGTTACTAATATTTCCCCAAAGAAAGTTTAAGAGCTGGAATCATCCACTTGGAAGAAATCTGTGGCTTTTTGTTTCTTTGTTCCTCAGTAATCATTGTGAACCTTTTTTTCTTTTTCTTCCCTACTCTAAGAAGACTGAAAGAGTTAAGTCTTGGCTGCATTATTATTAGCTATGTTGACCTGGGCAGAGATGACAGTCTGTCTGAGTCTGTAGTTCCTCAGTGTATTTATAAAATGAAGATCATAATTCTCACCTCTACCTTCCTCATAGTGTTGTGAAGATCAGATATGTATGAATGTATTTAATAAACTAAAAACTGTAAGTGTTAACTCTTATTGCACATTGAATTTGAGGTAGCAGAGGAAAAGAATGTTCCTGTATATGAAGACTAAGATTGAGAGGGCCTTTAGAGATCCCTGAAGCTACTGTCCTATCTAGGACTAAAAATATCCTTGAGAGAATTGTAGCAAACATTATGTAGTGCCCCTGTGTTCTAAGTTGTTTTATGTTTTAATTTACCCTCACAACAATAGGGTGGTAAGTACATTAGGAACCCATCTTACAGATAAGGAAATTAAGGCACAGGGAGATTAACCAGCTGCCAAAATTCATAGTATGTGTATTTGAACCCAGACAGTATGGTTCCAGAGTCCCTCTTAAATCCACCTGACAATTATGCTGTACTGTCTACCACAAATACCGCCAGGAGACATTCCCTGTCTTTCAGTAATTTGTTCTCATGTGGGAGTTTCAAAGATTAAACCAAATTAATTTTGAGAAAACATTTTAGAAATGTTATTTTCCCTGTGGAAGAGGATGACTTCCCCAGATTTCTCCATAGTAAGTCTGTTTATATCAGCATGCACAAAATGGAATAATTGTGAGTCACTAGGCAACCTGTTGTGGTTTTATTGCATATGGTGAAAATCAACTGGAATGATGTTTGTTTGCTATACTTAATCAACCATACAAGCCATGAAATTAATTGCACTCTTTTTCTATTTTTGTTGTTGAATGCCTAAGTTTTCTAAAATTTTGTAAAGGCACTGTCAGATAATTTGGAGTTGAGTAATTACTCCAGATACTGTATAACCTACATAACCTTTTGTCTTGAAGTCAAGTTGTGTTTGTATAAGAAATAATTGTCTGCTAGAAACATTTGATAATGTATAGTCTATAATGACACTGTTCAGTACATTTTTATATTTTTTGTTACATCCAGCTTTTTGTAAATATTCTCAAAGAAGCTTGATAATAAAATGTATTTCCATATCATCATACTTTTCATATGAAAACCTAAGCCTATCTCTATTAGAGGTATCTAAAGAAAATTTTATTTGGTTGTGTTATTTTTCCAGGCCGTGGTAATAGAACTATTTGGGAAATAATATTTGTAAATAGAACTAATTGCTATATTTAAAAGTACTGATTTTTTTTTACTTGACAAAAATAAAAAAACTAATTTTTACACTTTTATACTAAATTTGAGGTAATTATCTGGAGGTCTCATTTCTTCGAATGAAAGTTTGGAATGATTATAACTATAAATTTTTCAGGAGCTACCACCCAAATTATCCAACAGTTGTATTAATGACTACAGAAAGACTCAGAAAAGTTAAGAACCTATTATCAAAATTAATTTTCTAGGTTTTAATATGTAAGGCATTGACTATTCCCCTTTAATTATAAAACATTTACGTATTTGGGAAGGGACATTTTCATCTTTCAAAAGTTGTCCCAACTAAGTCTTTGAATAAATGAAATAAATGTGGAAATAGAGTAAGAGTAACTCAGGAATGGCCTGAGGCTGGGCAACATCTGAAAAATAAGGCCTCCATCTTTTACTTCAGAATATGATGAATGCTAATCCTGTTCTCAGGGAAGCAGAAGTAGCAATAAAAAGCAATAGTTCCCAACTCTGCCAATGAACTTTTCCAATATAGTTAAGCCATAAATTCCAGGCATATGGCTAGTTTTATTTTCCCTCTAATCTACCTTATAAATTTGTGTTGCTAATTTAACAATTCCCCAGAAAGTCCAGTATTAATCTTTCCAGTATTAATATAAAAGTTCTGTGAACCAAAAACGAGAACTTAATATGGAATTAAAACTTGACATTTATCTGACAATAAGGAAGAATTAGCTCAGTTTTAAAACTTATTCCTCCTCGGTAGTCTACATTTACTGTATTTCAACCACATGTCAGGATTATTACTATTTAATGTAACTTTCATGATTAAAAAATTTTTTCATTACTTATAAGTATTTATTTGTAAAAATGGGATCATGACTATAAAAACCTTTACATCCTACTTTTTTCACTACTGAATCTTAGAGATCTTTCTATGTCAACATAATTGCTCGACCTCAATTTAAAAATAACAGATCTATTTAATCAGTACCCTGTGAATAGCAATTTAGGTTGTTTTCAGTTTTTATTAGACCACTTGGGGCTTGTGTTTTCTTCTTAAAATAAAAGTACAGCAACTAGCTTTATTAATTAAAGGAAACTCAGTTTCATGATAACTTAATTATTTCATTAAGTTGAAAACACACATTTATACCAAAAGTCAGTCACAATCCTAAAAGTTCTATAGTTTTTGGTTGAATTATATGTAACATGGGCTATTCTTACTAGCTATGAAGAGATAAAATACTTTTAACACTTGTATTACCTGAAATATATGAAATGTGTTCCCTTTATTTCAATTTCTTAGGCAGACTGAGCGGTAAAAGGTCCAAGCTGAAATATCACTGCCAAACAAGTTCACTAAACCCAGCCACAGGGAGTGCAGAGGGTTTTGACTGACATGCATTCATTTGATGCTTTCCACCATGAAGTCTCTGATGAGGTAGCAAGGCAAAAAAGTTAAATCTTTCTCCCATCTTCTCAGGATTCATTAACATATCATACCCATGAAGTAACTGCTGCCTCATTGATGGGTCATCTGATTTATCTAAAAGAACCTGAAAAGAAAAAAACTCTTAGCAAAAATAACCAGAAGAATTTGTAGTTGTATGCAGCAATACTAATGACTCTTAAATATTCCAATAAAGCAGTGCTCTGAATGTGATTTCTGATTACCTACCTGATAATTATGGGGCGTCTATTAAAAATGTAGGTTGCTGGGACCCAAACCTATAGATTTGCATTATTAACAAATACCCCAGGTGGTTTGATCTATGGTAAGGTTTAAGTGTCCTAAGAAGAACAGTTAGAAAATTCATACCCATGAATACAGTTTTCTTAACGAACACAACACTATTTGGAAGTCTTAATTCTACCCAACATGGAGATGCATGAAACTTACCGGGCTGTCTGGTTACATTAAATCCTACATTATGGAAAAGACTGAAATACCAAGGATCTGGATAACTACCAGAGCTTAAGGCCAGATAAAGTTGTATAAGGTTAAGTTTTGAACTGCTATGAAATTAAAATATTTAATTATAATGAAACAAAGTAAACCTTACCTTAAGCCGGACATCAATACCCATGTTTTTTAAAAATGTGTGCTGTTTTACTGGGCCCAGAGAGGCTACTTTTCCCTGTGCCATTCTTCGCAAATAACTGAAGTCCACGTCAGCTGTTAGGTCTGCTGTTCCTGGGGCAATTAAGACATCATGAAGCTTGTGGCCACAAAACCCCTTGAATATAAAGAAATGAATTTTTGCCCTTTTATACTTATTATCAAGATTAAAGAAATGCTATCATATTAGTACATTTTTATGTAGCAGCTGTTAAAAAGGAAAATATGGCCTAAATCTGTGGTTTACAGGCTTTATGCAGTAGCACCCTTTCTTCGAATGAATGCCATATGGAAAACCCAATAAAAAGTGCATTGTTAGAGTGCCTAAAGATACCAACCTTAACAGAGTTAGCATTTTCATTAATGCCTGTCATGATAGAATAGCGATCTCATTAATTCACAGAATTCATCCAAAGAAATTACCTATGTAGAGAACACCTAGGCAGTGTTTTAAAAAGTATATCCATCAACCATGTCCATCAGATTCACCTGAGAATGTTACTGGACTCCACCCAGCCCTGATCAGTCAGAATCCCGGAGGTGTGACTAGAGAATCAGCCTTTTTACCAAGCTCTCCAGGTTATTCTTAGATGCGATGAAGTTAGAAAGAACAACCACAAATCTAGAAAATAACTAATGGCACCTAGTTAAATGTATTTCACTTAAAGTATATTGAAAAGAATTAATCATACTCAAAGAGCACTGAGAAAGGATATCTAGAAAGAGTAAAAGAATCCATCTGGAGAGGAGAAGAGATAAGGAAAATATGATAGAAAAAGTTATGAGTGATTATAATAGCTAGAAGATTAAATCTCCAAAGTATCAAAATTATTTCTGAATGAAGGCAGAGCAGATAGAAAAGTTTAAGAATGAAGAAAATCTATCCATTTGTATCATTCAGATGCTTACTAGGATCTATAAACTTAAGTTCTACAGCTAAGGAAGAATGTAAATAATTCAGATCCTGTTCAAAGGAGAGGTGGACAGTGGATTTAGGGTTAGGAGTAAGATACAAAATTTAAAGGGTAATTATAATAATATGAATTAATGTTAATCATAAAATAATATAAAAATCCTAGGCACTATAGAAACCAAAGATAAAGACCTTCGGTGAGCCTCAGATCTAACAATGAAATTCTGATAAATCATGTTACTGAATTACACATACTCTGAAGGTATCTGTCTTTGTTCCATCATGACCATAATCAGCAATCAGTGCAGCACCTCCAGTTAGTGCGATGCGTTGAGAAAGTTCCTGAATGATAATGCCAGCATCAGGACACACTTCAACATGATCCCTTGTTTCATCATGCTGGTAAGAAAAAGCATGGTAAGAAAATATGAAAGAATTATTTTTAATGCTTTAAAATTAAGAAAGAAAATAGTAAGAAAATAGTTGAAAGAATTAAAATACCTCATTCGAAAGAACTGTTTCCTTAGGGCTTTTCAAAAATGAGCATTTCTTAGTTGTAATAAAAATAAATTCCTTCTCAATATAAATGTGTTTTCTATACTCAACTTTTAACACAATATCCTTATTATACAAATCTCAGTTCTTTAATGCTACCCACTTGGTTTATAAAAACATTTTAAACTCTTTCACAAAAAGGCAAATGCCCTCACAACAACCCAGATGGCCAAGTGCATTATTTTAATATAAAATTACTTTTATATCATAAATCACATAAACATTTTCCACTAGGTTGAAAGCATGGGAAAGGGATTTTTGTCTGCCTAGAACAATGCCTGGCACATAACTGGCTCTGAAAATGTACTGGAAGAACAAATGACATAAATCCAATATAATAAAATAGACCCTATTAAGCAAGTGTATTATGATGTCCTGTATTGGGGCAGAAAGTATATCAATTATATGCCTACATCAAGAAACATGGGCAGGGGAGGCAACACATGTAACCTAAACATTTGTATCCCCATAATATGTTAAAATTAAAAATGAAAACACGAGGCCAAGCGTGGTGGCTCACGCCTGTAATCCTAGCACTCTGGGAGGCCGAGGCGGGCGGATTGCTCGAGGTCAGGAGTTCAAAACCAGCCTGAGCAAGAGCGAGACCTCGTCTCTACTATAAATAGAAAGAAATTAATTGGCCAACTAATATATATAGAAAAAATTAGCTGGACATGGTGGCGCATGCCTGTAGTCCCAGCTACTTGGGAGGCTGAGGCAGCAGGATTGCTTGAGCCCAAGAGTTTGAGGTTGCTGTGAGCGAGGCAGACACCACGGCACTCATTCTAACCTGGGCAACAAAGCAAGACTCCGTCTAAATAAATAAATAAATAAATATAAAAACACGAAACAGCTTATGAACTAAAGCCAATATGCCTGAGACCCTTTTTACCTCAAGATGTTCAATTATAATTAGTATATATGATATTTCACTAATTCCTAAGCTGACTGAATATTTGGTATTTCTGTCCTTCATTATGAAAACACACATTAACTTTTGTTCCCTCCTAACACCTTACTAAAAATGATGTAATGACCTGCCCTGATGTCTGCCTATGGCAGCACAGGTATAACAGGTACAGAGTCAGACATACTCAGGGCTGAATCTCAGCTCTTCCTCTGCTTATTGGTAGACAAGTTACTTGACCTTTCTGAGTATGTTTCTTCATCATATATATATATATATATGTATATAGTATATATATATATATACTATATAGGTTGTTGTATAGGTTTGTTGTAAGAATTAAATAAAATAATACACATTTAGCCCCTAGTGCTATTAAATTACTGTGGCTTAGCTATAAAAACAACGTCAGCCTCATCTGGCATCAGGTAACACACCTCAGCTTACCGTGCTGACAGTCTGACCATCTTAGATTGCTCTTAAAGAAGATAAGAGGTTATATGACCATTTGCCCCATTCAACTGAAAGGGAAAATTTACTCCCTTCTTCATAAGTGAACACTAACCATGTCAAGAACTAAAAAGAATCACAACTTCCAGGGCCAGAAGGTTAGCTCTTGGCTTTAGGAATCTGCCACTCAGGTAAAATTAGGTAGCCAGAACATGAAAAAATAGAAATGTTCACAAGTGTTCAGTCTGATAACTTTGCAAAGAAAACTTAATTCATAGGTTTATGTTTAAAAGCTCTCATGGGCCAGGTGAGGGAGCTCACTCACGCCTGTAATCCTAGTACTCTGGGAGGCCGAGGAGGGTGGATCGCTTTAAGGTCAGGAGTTCGAAACCTGCCTGAGCAAGAGCAAGAGCAAGACCCCGTCTCTACTATAAATAGAAAGAAATTAATTAGCCAACTAATATATAGAAAAAATCAGCCGGGCATGGTGGCGCATGCCTGTAGTCCTAGCTACTCGGGAGGCTGAGGCAGGAGGATTGCTTGAGCACAGGAGTTTGAGGTTGCTGTGAGCTAGGCTGACACGACAGCACTCACTCTAGCCTGGGCAACAAAGTGAGACCCTGTCTCACAAAATAAAAAAATTTAAACAAAGCTCTCATGCTTTTAAAACATTATTTCTGAGGTGGGAAGTTCTTAGTTAAGGTTCAGAGAGTAGAAATCTTCTTTTTTCCAAACTGGAAAAAAAAGAATTAAAAAAAGGCAATCTTAAAGCCTAAAAATTCCTGAGAAGTATAGGGATTTTTTGAACCTCTAAACAACCCCAAGATGGACTCTTACTCTGTGAGGTCAACAGAGGGCAGTAAAATCTATCATTCTGGCAGTTTCAAATCAAATTTAGATCTGGGTGGAGACATGGGGAAAAAGCCTCGCGCTAGAGTGATAATAAGAAAACCTAACCTAATTTTGTTGTTTTGAGAATGAAATGAGAAAATAGAGTAATGCATACAAAGTACTCAAAAAAATGTCAGCTGCTGTTACTTTACTGTACTACATTGCTGTCACAGATGTTGAACGCTTTTAAGCAGGCAGTATCGTCACCATTGACTGTCAGGAAACTGAGGTAAACACAGAGGTAAGGGACTTAGCTGAGTAACTGCTTATTAACTATCTCCTATTACATGACAGTAAGGTCACACCCACTTAAATGATTTAAACCGCCTCTAGATCCTCTGTACTTTCACAATAAAAAGCACCTCCCTCATATGTTGTTAGCAACTCTCCCGGTAAAGGAACTCTAAAATAGTAACTCAGGAAATAAAACTTTAAAAATTCTGTTAGCAATAAAAGAAACTTAGAAGAAGGAAAAAAGTGTATTCTTACCTGTATGAAAGCTGCTGCTGGGGTGGCACCAGGCGCCAAAACAAACCTCAGTTTATCAGAAACTTGTGGATCAACATCAATGAATACTTCTCGCCACCCTTGGGGTGTTTTCTAAACACAAAGTAACACGTAAGAATAAATTTTTGCAAGTTTATTCTCAAAACTGCCTCTCAAAAATAACTATTAACCTTTCCCCTCTTACCATAAATAACTAAATAAACAGCATGCAAAGTGCCCCCTAAATGGAAAACAAACTCAGGAGGAATAATCAGAAGCTTCTGTTAACAAATTGCTACATAATAATGACATCTGCTCTTAGCCTCAGAAGTTACTGGTACACACACAGTATCGCCAAATTTTAAATCTCCTCACAGAAAGAATGAAGAAAAATTTTAATCTTTGGAATTTAAAAAAAATTGCTAAATATACTGAGCATAGTGACAAAATGTTTCCATCTCAGCTACTTGGGAAGCTAAGGCAGGAGGATCACTTGAGCCCTCAGCTTCAAGATGAGCCTGCGGGGCCGGGCGTGGTGGCTCACGCCTGTAATCCTAGCACTCTGGGAGGCCCAGGCAGGCAGATTGCTCGAGGTCAGGAGTTCGAAACCAGCCAGAGCAAAACCCCATCTCTACTAAAAATAGAAAGAAATAATTGACCAACTAAAAATATATATACAAAAAAATTAGCCAGGCATGGCGGCACATGCCTGTAGTCCCAGCTACTTGGGAGGCTGAGGCAGTAGGATCGCTTGAGCCCAGGAGATTGAGGTTGCTGTGAGCTAAGCTGATGCCACGACACTCACTCTAGCCTGGGCAACAAAGCGAGACTCTGTCTCAAAAAAAAAAAAAAAAAAAAAAGATGAGCCTACCCATCATAGTGAGACCGTGTCTTAAAAACATTTTTTTTTTTTTGAGAAGTAAATCCTTTTTTCTGAAGTAAATCCTTCATTGCATGATAGCCAGTTACCATCTCATGTTCTCTCACTTCTTTATCCCAGAAGAATTAAAATTTCTTAATAATTATCCCAGGAGAATAAGAATTCTCTTTAATATTTCACTTTTGCTTTTCAATTATTTATGTTCATCAAAATTCCAAATAATAGTTAAAAGTAACTTCAATAAGTAATGTTTGTATACTGGGTAAACACCACAAATATTCATTCTTGCAATGCAAGGCCTTTTGCATTCATTTATATACATGATTTTTCTTCCCCATCATACCTGAAACTTATGCACAGGAAGAACATCAAAAAATTCATGTGCAAGATAAAAGCTGTACCCTATTTAAAAAGAGAAGAATTAATGTTTAAGCATCTTAAGGCAATTAAGTATTTTGAACATTAACTATAAAAAATAAAATACCTAATTCTTCAGTATTGGAACAATGTGATACTTCCATAAGCATCACTACCACAAAATTATCTACCTCCTCATGGAAAACCTACATTGTAGAACATACAAAGGAACAATTACTACTATTCTCATTTTCCACATAATAAAGTCACAGGAACTGAAATACCTGAATTGTTAGTTAAATCTTTTATTAGGCCTGAAAAGAAATTAGAACTCAAATTTGTTAGCTGGAAGGGAATTTGAATTTCATAAAATCATCTGAGAAGGCTGAGGCTAGCAATGGCTTAGGTGCCTTGCCCAAGATCATAACACCACTTTAGGTTTGAGCCAGGCCTCATCAATATTCCTAACTAGTACAGGGGTTTTTGCCACCACACCTTGCTTGTCTTTAGACAAGTGAGGATTTTTAAAAGACTGGATAACTGAACTAAACCCACCTACCAACACTACTTCCCTGAGCCCCTGCTAGCCTTTGGCTGTTTCATCATCAGCACCACCTGAGCTATAGGAAAATCCTAAAAAGTACAGTGGAGATTTACACTTTGTTTCATTTTTACAAAACCACATGATATACAATGTGCCTTAATGTCAGGCAATTTTATTTCCTAATATGATGATCTTTTTTTAGGAAAAAATATGCTATTCTCTATAGATAAGGGACTTGGCAGCAATAACTTAATCTATTATATTACTGTAAAACATTATGGTCCTATTACTACCATGAAGCAATGGTTGTGATCAAAATTCTTTCATTAATCCATGTAAAGTAATTAATTACCTTTTGGAACATCTTGCAGACCTCGGTACCAGGAAATTGGAATCCCAGACTTAGTGACACCTTTCATGTACACTGGGGATCCAGCATTTCGTTCTAATGGGACCTTCTCTTCAGTCAGTGTCAATGCTTGAATCTCACTTAATTTTTGGCTCACCTCTACCAGATGTATTGAAATGTCACAGTTTTTGAGTACAGATCCAAGCTGACTGAACACCTAAATACAGAAAGAAGAATGAAAAAATACTGGCAAAATACAATGTGTTAAAAAGATTCTAGGTTTTCTAATCATTTACCTCAATAATTTAATCATGGTATAATAGAAGGAATGTTTGGTTTCAGAGAGAATATGCTTCGTACCCAACCCACTCTCCAGTAGTCTATTAAGAGTCATAACTTATTAGAGTTATTAAGTATAATCTACGTAAGAAATGAACCGTGTCCAATTGGGTTTCCTAATGATAAATTAGAATTAACAAATGAAAATAAAATATTTAGCATCCAATAAAAACAATGATTCAGATTATGAAGTCTAAAAAAAGACCAAGGGAATAAAACGTATAAAGCCTTGTTTCTGTAAAGTCTGTTTCTGAAATAATCTCATCTTCAAGATGATACAACTGTATCCTTAGAGAATCAAATGTGAATAGCACTAATAACTTGACAGCTTAACTCTAGGAGTATATCACATTTTCGATTTTTAGTACACAGCATTTTCTTACTGTTGTAAACATGCAAGAGAAAAAGGGAAATACGAACATTTTACCAATCTTTTAAGGCAAAAATTCAATGGCAAAAGCATAAAATGTATCAATATTATTTTTCACTAATTTAATTTTCATTGACATGCTTCCTACTTTTGAGATATTAATATGCAGATAGACTGACAATATAAACAAGATGATTTTTCCAAATGTAGTGTTGAGATGAAGCTTCACATGGAAAAACTTCCCAAGAGAAAAATCCTTCAGAAGATCAAAAATAAAAACAGTTCTGTAATACTTCTTCTGCTATTTTCTTTAAATCCCTTTAAATGCTTTGGCTTTTAAAGGTTCTTAAGACTCAGCTGGGCGTGGTGGCTCACACCTGTAATCCTAGCACTCTGGGAGGCCGAGGCGAGCAGATCGCTCCAGGTCAGGAGTTCGAAACCACCCAGAGCAAGAGCAAGACCCCATCTCCACTAAAAATAGAAAGAAATTAATTGGCCAACTAAAAATATATAGAAAAAATTAGCCAGGCATTGTGGTGCATGCCTGTAGTCCCAGCTACTTGGGAGCCTGAGACAGGAGGATCACCTGAGCCCAGGAGTTTGAGATTGCTGTGAGCTAGACTGACGCCATAGCACTCTAGCCCTAGCAACAGTGAGACTTTGTCTCAAAAAGAAAAAAAAGTTCTTAAGACTCAGTCTAGAAAAGCATGCTTCATACATTTTAAGGTCTATGGAATTGATTTTTAAAATACTTGAACAAGAAAAGAAAATATTTGAGAACTTTATTAAATCTTTTACATTCAAATGACTTTGCCAACTTAAAGAAATATAAAATAGAACTCTGGAAACTTAAATCAGTGATTTTGTTTCCTTTCTTCCCCCAAGTATGATATAATCAAGATTCTTATTTGTCAGATGTTTATATATTATCCTTCTTTTTTCCTTTTTGGCCTCCAACTTTGCATGGTTATATATTTTCTTTCTAAAAATCCTTCAATTCCTAATTTAAAGCAAAAATCATATAGCACAAAGAAATTTAAATTTATATTGAGTATATGTTTTTTACATTGAATTGTAAAGTACATACAAAATAAACTGGAAAAGACTAATGGGTTCCAAAATAGTAAAATCTACAAAAGTTTAATACATACTTATTACTTACAAGCTACTGTATAATTGTCCTCATAATACAAGGAGGAATATCCACCATCTGGTTAAAGAAATAGGATGTGACCCCTGTGTTCTCCCTCTACCCTCAGAAGTCACCACCATTCTGAATCTTGAGTTAATCATTTCCTAAGTTTTCTTTATAAATGTCACTAAATATATTTGTATCACCAAACATATTAGGTTATTAAATATGAAATGTCTGATTTCAAATCAAAAGTTTAATTTATTATATCTCAAACAAGAAGCAGGACAATTAATCAAAATATGTATCTAAACTATCAACACAGTTTTGCCATCTTAACAGTAGCTTATTTATGCCAGCAGCCAAGAAGCCTGGAGAGCGAGTAGTGATGAGATTGCAAAAGGCATTTTCCACAGCTTGTTGAGAATTGAATATTTTTCCTTGCAAGAAGTGGTCCAAAGCCTGGAAGAAGTGGTAGTCAGCTGGTGCAAGGTCTGGTGAATACAATAGATGACAGAGAATTTCCAAGTCCAGTTGCTATAATTTGAGCAGTGCTGCTTGTGTGACATGTGGTTGAGTATTGTCTTGCAAGAGGATTGGCCTGTCTTTACTGACCAATCTCAGCTGCTTAATCGCACGCATCCTCATCATTTCATCAAATTGGTTGCAGTAGACATCTGCTGTAATTGATTGACCAGGTTTGGCAGTGGACAATACCAGTGCTGGACCACCAGACACCATTAGTTTTTGATGGATGTCTGGTTTTGGACTGTGTTTCGGCACTTCATCTTTATCCAACCATTGTGCTGAATCCACTTTTTGTCACATGTAACAATACAGTGCAGTGTAGAAATGGCTCACCTTTATGTCATGACAGCAAAAAAAGGCAAGCTTTAAGATGATTTATCTTCTGACGCTCATTTAATTCATGCGGAACCCCATCTATCCAGCTTCTTTACCTTGCCAATCTGTTTCAAATGGTCCAATATTGTTAGAATAGTAACATCAAACCTTGCTGCTAATTCACACGTAGGTTGAGATGGATTCACTTCCACTAGAGCTTTCAGCTCATCATTATCCAGCTTGGTCCCAGGTCACCCACATGGCTCATTTTCAAGATTAAAATCACCAGAACAGAACATCTCAAACCATCGAGATACTGTGCGTTTGTTAGCCACGTCCTTCCCAAACACTTCATTGATATTTCAAGCTATGTGTGCAGCATTAGTTCCACAATGGAACTCATATTAAAAAATAACACAACTCTTTGACTTATCCATGGTTTCAAAAAAAATGTTTTCAAAAAAAATTTGAAAGATAATCACAAGTCAAAATATCCATTTGAAAGACTGAGGAGGTACCTTTACAATAAACACAAAACAAGAAGCATCAAAGTGAAATGTCAGAGATATCAACTTTCAAACTTAGTACTTAAGGAAATAGGACATTTCATACTTAATAATCTAATATATTAAGGTTAACTATTTTTGGATTTTATATAAATACAATCATATGATATAAATTCTTTTGAAATTGCTATTTTCACTCAACATCCTGTTTCATGTTGAATATTGTAGCACTGTGCTGTGATTTCATGAATTGTTACAGCACTTGGTATTCCGCTTTATGACTGTACCACAATGTATTGATCCATTTCCCCAATGATAGGCATTTGGGTTGTTTCCAGTATTTTGCTATTTTAAACAATGTTGCTATTTTCTTGTACATGTCTTCCTATACACATATATACTAGTTTCTCTAGGGCTACAGTCCCTGATACCTGGGCCTAGGACCAGTACTGGTCTGTGGCCTGTTAGGAATTGGGCCACACAGCAGGAAATGAGCAGTGGGCTGCTCCCCATAGTAGCATCACTGCACAAGCTCCACCTCCTGTCAGATCAGCAGTGGCATTAGATCAGGTGTCCTCAAACTATGGCCTATGGGCCACATGCGGCCTGCCAAGGACATTTATCCCACCCACCGGATGTTTTTGCCGGTCCTGCTTAGCAGACTCGTCCCAGGCCCACAGTGCGCATGTGTGGAATGTGCGCCACACTCTCCAACAGCCCTCCAACGGTCTGAGGGACAGTGAACTGGCCCCGTTTAAAAAGTCTGAGGACCCCTGCATTAGATTCTCATAGTAGAGAGAACCCTACTGTAAAATGCATACGTGAGGGATTTAGGTTGCACACTTCTTATGAGAATCTAATACCTGAGGATCTGAGGTGGAGCTGAGGCAGTGATCCCAGCGCTGCAAATACAGATTATCATTAGCTGAGAGGCTTGACTGCACAGTAAATGTGATGCATCTGAATCCTCCCGCAATCACTCCCTGCCCCCACCCTGGTCTGAGAAAAAATGGCTTCCATGAAACTAGCCCCTTGTGCCAAAAAGGTTGGGGACCACTGCTCTAGGAGATATCATTAGCAATAAAATTACTGGGTCATAAACATAAGTAGCTCTCATGTCAGAAGATAATGCCCAATAGCTTTTCAAAATGGTTGTACCAAATTATACTCTTACAAGCAGTACATAACAGAACTGCTTGTAAGTACTCTTTGCTCTTCATATCCCCATTCTCACCAACACATGGTGTTGTCAGATTTTCTAGGTTTTTTCGAATCTGATGAGGTGGTATCTCACTGTGAATTTAATTTTCATTTCCCTGACTACTAATAAGACTGAATGTCTTTTTGTTTTTATTAGCCACTTGGATTTCCTTTTATGAAGGGTCTGTATACATATTTGGCCTGATCTTACTGATTTAAAGGCATTCTTTATATACTCTAACTACTAGTTCTTTGTTGGCTATGTGTTGCAAATAACTTCTCCCACTCTGTGGCTTGTCTAATCATTATTCATGGTGTCTTTCAAGAACATAAATTTCTTAATTTTAATGTGGTTTAAATTATTAATCTTTTCTTTTATAGCTTGTTTTTTATATAATTAAAAAACTTTCCCTACTCAGGAGACAAATATAGTGCCCCATAATGTATTCTACATGTTTACTATTTTTGGCTTTCACATTCATCCTCCCCCCTCAATTTTTTAAGCTTACAGACAATAATAAGTAGTAATGACTCATTACATTATTCTGATGTATATCTTAGTTGAGAAATATGAGATTAAGGAGCTGCAAGACAAGAAAATCAATGACGTTTACAAACTCAGAAGTAGTAAGATTCACCCACATGAGACTTAAAGATATTCTTTTATTACCTACCCTCAAAATATCTCCCACGAGGGTACCCCTACCTGGGCCCAGCTCCACCAGCTGGAAAGCTACGCTTTTTCCAGTGGCCATCCATTCACTAATGAACCATATCCCTAGTAACTGTAACAAGGAAAAAGAAATACATTATATCTTTTAATAAAGTATATTATTACAAAGTATAAAATTATGCAATATAAAATTCCATATAAATATGCACTTCATGCTAGAAAGCAAAATGTTTATAATCATATGTTATTTAATATGTACATATATGTACACACACAAAGGAACTTCACTGGGACTATGTCACAACATATACCATTTAGGAAGATTAATAATAGCTGAAAATAGTTATAGGATAGCCTCTGCTATAAAAGGTCCCATGACACAGATAAGAACATATCACTTACAGAAAGATACTAGTATTTGAAAGCAGATAGACATGTGAAATGTGATTATGCCATTTCTTCATATTCATATTTAAATAATTACATGACTATTAGATATAATTAATATTTTTCAATACCTGGATTCTACATCCTCTTGTGCACTGTTCCCTATTTCTAAATTTATCAAAGGTATTTATATGGAATTAAATGAACTAGAATTCTGGTTATTAATGGGAGACTTCTAACTATGGCTAAATCATGGCTGAGGGCTTTAGAACTCAGCTTAATTCCACTAATTCATCAGTGTTCTTTTTTATCTTTTCTCTCTGTTCTCTCTCCCTCTTTCCTTCTGTCTCTTTTTCTTCTTCCATTCTCGTATTTCATCTGATTCTCCTTTTTCCAACCTCTTTACTTCTATTTTCTTTCATTCTCTCTTTGTCCTCCTCTCTCCATTTCTTTTCTACAGTGAAGTATAAACTTTTCATATGTCCTCTTTATCATTTTTTCTCCTCTATTGCCTATTTCCTCAACATATAAACCACTAAAATGTTAAAACTTTTGACAAATCACAAAAAAAGATGTAAGACACTATCACAGAATAATACAACTGGATTTGCCCTCAAATATGGATGGTATTAGTTTCTTTCATAGTTTACATTAGATATTACCTCCCCAAAGATCTGACTTATTTCAGGTGAAGTAATGAAATCTCCTTTTTCTCCTAGCATGTCACGGTACACATAATAACCCTAAGTAAAAAGGGAAAATGGAGAAAAATTAATTTTCAAAAGTGCTTTTTAAAACACCCCTCCAAAATCTTACAATGTATACAATGAAATAATTATTTAGTAAGAAAGTTCTCTCCTCTAAATAAGCAAGATAAACACATTACCTAAATTTTACAAAGTAATATTTAGTTGTTTTATAAAACTAGTAGAAAAACAATTACTCCTCCACTGTAAAGGCAGAAGCCATGCCATGTCCATCTCTGCACTCCCCACTCTTCCTCCTCTCCTCGCTTGCACACTCCACACAGTAAGAGCTCCTTTACCTCTCCAGCCTCCTCTCCAAAATTCTAACACTTTCTGTTTCATATTGGCCCTGCTGGTGATGTTGTTTCTTGACATGTGTGCTGGTTACATGGGAGTATTCACTTGTGAAATTCATAGAGCTGTATACTTATAATTTATGAACTTTTCTACAGGAATATTATCTCAATAAAGTTTTTTTAAAATAGCCCTGTTTGTCCACACATCAATGCCATTGCAAATTCTCACCCTTCTCCCTTTTCATTTCTCCCTGACAAAATCTTATGCTCATCCTCTGAATCTGCTCAAATGCTACTTTTGCTGATCTCCTCCTCCAGCCCTCCAACCTAAGACCAAATCCAGTGTTGCCTTTTCTGAGCTTATTTATATGTCTATGTTCTTTACCAGAAGGTACAGTTATTTGGGGGAGAAGACCATGTCTTATTTATCTTTTTTTTTTTTTTTTTTGAGACAGAGTCTCGCTTTGTTGCCCAGGCTACAGTGAGTGCCATGGCATCAGCCTAGCTCACAGCAACCTCAAACTCCTGGGCTCAAGCAATCCTGCTGCCTCAGCCTCCCGAGTAGCTGGGACTACAGGCATGCGCCACCATGCCCAGCTAATTTTTTCTATATATATTTTAGTTGTCCAGCTCATTTCTTTCTATTTTTAGTAGAGACGGGGTCTCCCTCTTGCTCAGGCTGGTTTCGAACTCCTGGCCTCGAGCAATCCACCCGCCTGGCCTCCCAGAGTGCTAGGATTACAGGCGTGAGCCACCACGCCCGGCCTTATTTATCTTCATATCCCAAGTTTTAACATAATGCCTAACCTAACAAATCAATTGGAAAATACTTATCAAATATTTTTAAAAAAAAAACACCACCCTCTTCTCACTCCATTTCTACTACCGCCATAGGTCTAAGCCACCCGTTTTATATAGTACAGTCCAGGGGCACTAAAAGATACTGGCCTTGAGTAAACCTCTGAACACTCGACTTACTGCACCACATCCAACAGCAATACCCAAACCAACCCCAGAATGCCACAAATGTCCTATTTCAACCCAGCAAAAGGTAAAATAGTCTAAAATAAAGGACTATAGGCTTTCACCTAATGGCTTTCTAGGTCAGACAAGGAAATGCAGGTCAGTGACTGCTGTTTTAGGATTAAGCACTAAGACCTGGACTCTCCATTCTCAAGAAGAACACCCAAAATATGCTTCCAATGCCAACTGGAGCCATCCTAACACAGACAGCTTTCCGGGCAATAAATTCCTATTTCCAGTTGCCTATTGGAGATTTCCACCTAAAAGCCCCACACACTTCAAATTCATATATCAGACTGAACTCTTCATCCTTCCCCTGCCTCCTAAAACTTGCTGCTCTTTCCCTTCATGTATTTTCTTCTCGCAGAGCAGTGAACCTACACCACCTGCCCAGGCAGAAAAGTCATCCTTCCCTCCTCTCTTAAATCAAACCGGTTACATTGTCTCCTAAACACCTTTGGACGTGTCTTCTCTTTACTAGCACTGCCCCTGAATTAACACAGCCCTGATCAATTGACAGATTAATTTACCTGTCCCCAGGTCTTCAGGGACGGCTCTTCCCCTGGAATTCAACCCCACTGCCTGGGCTGAAGATCTTAGGGCTTCTCCCTCTTGACTCGCACCTTGCAAATCTGCTAGCACGGGCCTAGTCCTCGGGCTACCCGACCCATACCTTGGCTGGGTTGGTCAACACCTCCTTCATGTACTCCGCCACAGTGATGGGGCCAGTAGACTTTATTTTGTACATAAGGTGCCGCAACATCGGCGTCACCGTGTTGTTTTCTGCCGGCTCATTCCCGGAGCTGAAGTATTTCCCTCTCCAAACGGAGGGAATGACTGCGAAAAACACAGATTAAACAGGCCGCATTATAAATTTTGGCATTTATACGTGCAAGCAGCCTGAGCGCTTTCAAAGCAGCGCCCCACGGGGGCTCGCCCCACGCGGGAAGGTGGATGAATGCGCGCAGCGCGCCCACGGGGCGCAGAGACAGCCCGCTCATTTGGTGTCCAGCCGAGCTCCGATCTGCAGCCCAGAGCACCTTCAAGCTGGAAGTGAGGCCTCGAGCCCCAGGAACCCCAAACTAAGGAAGACGCCGCCTGCGGCTTCCACTGAAACCGGGGTTCGGCTGGCCGGAGGCTTACCTGTGCGCGCCGCGGCGCACAGCGGCCCCACGCGGCACCTCACCAGGGCGCTCATGCCGAACTTCGCAGGCGGCCATGCACCGCCCGTGGACAGGAGATTAAAGCCACTCTAGGCAGTGGGCCCGCCCGTGCAGGAAGTACGTCACGGGCTACGTCACGGGCCGAGCGGAAGTAAGTTGCGGCCCGTGCGCGCGTGCTCTGCAAACCATGGCGGCCGCCAAGGAGCCTCTAGAGTTCCACGCCAAGCGGCCCTGGGCCCCGGAGGAGGCGGTAGAGGATCCGGACGAGGATGACGAGGATGATACCTGTGAGGCCGAGAATGGCTTCTCCCTGGAGGAAGTGTTACGGCTTGGAGGCACCAAGGTAACGGCCGCGGGCTCCCGGGGAAGGGGGACAGGCGCGGGGAGCCCGGAGTGGTCCCCGTTTGGCCCCGCGAGTGGCCCGCCGCTCCCGCGCTGCGGAGAGGAAGGGCGCCCTGGACCTAGATCCTAGCTTCAGAATGTGTTCGGTGCGCTTCCCGCGCTTCTTTCCACTGCTCTTTACAAAAGGAAAGTTTCGAATTGAACGTTCTATGCTGTAGCCTTTCTTGGGCGTAGGTGGTCCTCTCATTTTAGTATCGTGTATACCCATCACTTCTTCAGGTCGGGGAGAACTGACTTTGCTTGGTCCTGACCTCGTGGCATCAGTGTTTTGAACGCCAGTGGTGTTGGAATTTTAATTTCTGTTTTCACAGGGTATGTGCCATGTACACTGTATGCTCTAGAAGCCCTCTTTTCTGGACCGTACATCGTAAATAAGAGAGGGAAACAGGCGAACTTTTAATTACATAGCATTATACATAATAATTATAGATACTGAGTAGTACTATGGAGAAAAATAAAACAAGGAAACAGGATAAGGAGCGGGAGAGGCATTACAATTTTAGGTGAGGTGATCGCTGTGATGTTTGAGCAACAACCTGAAGGAGGGAAAGAGTGAGCCACTTGCCATTCCAGTGAGATGGAACAGCAAGTGCAAAGTCAGGCAGAAATGTGACTAACCTATTCCATGAACAGCAGAAGTGCCAGCGTAGCTGAGGCAGAGTGGTGTAAGGTGAAGGGAGAATAGTAAGAAATGAGATCTTGGAGGTAAGAGGGTGGGCTTTTGCTCTGAGTTTTATTCAAAACCATTTGAAGATTTTTGAGCAAATATGTTACATAATTTAGCTTATTTTTAAAAAATACTGTTATGTTTGCAGACCAGTCTTTGGGGTGGCGGAGGGTGACAGGAGAAATGCAGCCTATAGAAGCAGTTTGCTCTGTGCTTGCATTATATTTAATTTTTTAATAAGTAATATATATGCAAGATGCAAACTCTGAAAGGTACATGGTGAAAAGTCTTCTTTCTCACTTTTATCTCCAGCCATGCATTTTTCCTGATAAGCAATTAGTTTATACTTTTTTTTTTTTTAGTTTATACTTTTTTAATTTTTCAGGGGTATTGTATACCTTTGCAAGCAAATAAATATTCATTTTCATATATGAAATACATGTGTATTATTTTTATTAAAATGTTACTATATATATATATACACTTATATATATTTTGTGGTTTTATTCCTTACTGTCTTAGAGACCCTACTGTATCCATGCATAAAGTTGTGTGTCGTTGGTTTTATGGCTACATATATCAATGTGTCTATCTTAATTTATTTAACCATCCATTTATTGTGGATATTTAAGGTGTTGCCAGTCTTTTGCTATTTTAAATAATATACAGTAAATAATCTTAAGCATACATTTTGCCCACATTTGTAACTGTATGTGTAAACTAAATCTGTGGAAATGAAACTGTCAGGTTAAAGGATATGTGCCTTGTAGTTTTTGATTGAAGTTGGCAAATTTCCCTCCATATAGGCTGTGCCAGTTTACACTCACATCAGCCATATATGCAAGTGCCCTTTTCCCCCATCCCCTCCCTGGCACCACTTGTCATAATTTTATCTTTGCTTATATGATAGATTTAAGAATGGATGTATCATTGTTGTTTTAATGTAGATTTCTCTAAATGTCAGTGAGGTTGAACATCTTTTCATATTTTTAAACTTTTCTTTGAGCTGTTCACATCTTTTGCACATTTTTCTATCAGATTGTCACTCTTACCGATGTATGGGAACTTTTATATTAAGATATTAAGCCCAATTACTTTGATATGAGTTGGCTTGTATTTTTATCCCAGCTTATTATTTGTCTTTTGATTTTTTTCATACATGTTTTGTGTGAGAAACAATGGGAAATTTACCATTCCTTTCCTTTGCATGCCCTGAGTTTGTCAGATTTTCCCTGTTCTGAATTTATTTTTTAAATTATGTTGTGCTTTCTTCTATTATTTTATGGTTTTATTTTTCACATTTAAATCTTTGATCCATCAAATATTTAGTTTGTAACATATTTTTAACTTATGTTTTTATGCAGCAAGATTACCTTATGCTGGCTACTTTGGACGAGAGTGAGGAAGTGGTGGATGGAGGCAAAAAAGGAGCAATTGATGACCTTCAGCAAGGTGAATTGGAAGCATTTATTCAAAATCTTGGTTTGGCCAAGTATGCAAAAGCTTTCTTAATTGAAGATGAACCAGATAAAAAAAATTCCAGCAAAAAAGAAGAAAAAATGTCTAATAAAAAGCAAAATGCAACAGAAAGTCAAAGGTCATCAGTCAATACGGTGAAAAATAAGAGCAGACCAGAACCACCTTCTGATGAAAACAACAATGCCAAACCAAAAGTAAAGAAAGATAAACAGGACATCTTTGAATTTTTTGAGAGACAAACTTTGTTACTAAAGCCTGGAGGCAAATGGTATGACCTGGAGTATACCAATGAATATTCTTTGGAACCCCAGCCTCAGGATGTTGTGTCCAAGTACAAAACTCTGGCTCAGAAGCTGTATGAGCATGAAATCAACTTATTCAAAAGTAAGACGAATAATCAAAAGGGTGCCTCTTCTACCTGGATGAAGGCAATTGTGTCATCGGGGACACTGGGTGACAGGATGGCAGCCATGATTCTTCTTATTCAGGATGATGCTATTCACACACTCCAGTTTGTAGAAACTCTTGTGAGCCTTGTTAAAAAGAAAGGCAGCAAACAGCAATGCCTAATGGCTTTGGATACTTTCAAAGAGTTACTCATTACAGACCTTTTGCCAGATAGTAGGAAGCTGCGTATTTTTAGCCAGCATCCTTTCAACAAACTGGAACAGTTGTCTAGTGGCAACAAGGACTCAAGAGATAGAAGACTGATACTATGGTATTTTGAACACCAGCTGAAACACTTAGTGGCTGAATTTGTGCAGGTCTTAGAAACTTTAAGTCATGACACATTAGTAACTACTAAAACTCGAGCCCTTCTAGTGGCTCATGAGCTTCTTTGTAACAAGCCTGAGGAAGAAAAGGCTCTTCTTGTGCAGTTGGTAAATAAACTGGGAGATCCTCAGAACAGAGTAGCCACGAAAGCCTCTCATCTGTTAGAGACATTACTTTGTAAACATCCCAATATGAAAGGTGTTGTGTGTGGTGAAGTAGAAAGGCTACTCTTTCGCTCAAATATCAGCCCTAAAGCTCAATATTATGCAATTTGCTTTTTAAATCAAATGGCCCTGTCCCATGAAGAAAGTGAATTGGCTAACAAATTAATAACTCTTTATTTTTGTTTCTTTCGGACTTGTATCAAGAAAAAAGATATTGAATCCAAAATGCTTAGTGCCCTTTTAACAGGTGTGAATAGGGCATACCCTTATGCCCAGAGTAGTGACGACAAAGTGAGGGAGCAGGTTGACACACTGTTTAAAGTATTGCATGTTGTGAATTTTAATACCAGTGTGCAGGCTCTAATGTTGCTTTTCCAAGTAATGAATTCTCAGCAGACGATATCGGATCGGTATTATACAGCATTATACAGGTATGTTCATTCCATTACGGTATATGAATGTCAGGAATAAGGAAAATTTAAACAACTGAATTTTAGGCCTCCCTAAAAGTAACTTGCCACTCAACCAACCTTGAGTAGGTCACTTAATCTTTATTTCCCTCGTAGGCACAAAGTATATTAGATGCTTTGAATACATCATTTATTATTTTTTATTTTGAGAAGTTGTTAAAGTACAGAAAAATAACCCCAAAAAAAGCATTCATATCCTACCACCTAATATTTCAAAATTAACATTTTGCCATATTTGTTTTAAATCTTTTGGGATATTAAAGAAATAGAACTGCAAGTATAATTCAAGTTACTTTCCTTATCCTCAATCCTATATCTTCTCCCTCCTGTCCTTCACACAGCCTTTCAGTAATTCATTCAATGAGTATTTTTTAATCTTCATCCATTTTTTTTATTTTATTTACAACATAAATTTTTGAGTGCCTACATATGCCACCCATATTTCAGGTGCTCAAGATGTGGCACAGTGAGTGGAATCCCACCCCTAGAGGCACTTACACTCACCTAGGGAAGGGGGAATGAAGAGTCGAGTTAAACAAGGAAGTATGTTAGATAGAGGGAGTGTTGGGGGTTGCAATTTTGGATTTTTTTTAACATTGTGATTAAGATTTTGTTTGCTGAATTTTGTGACTATCTTACAACTTACCCATTGAGACATAATATTTTGAACAATGTATAAAAAGCTTGCAAACATTCAAGTAAACCAACAGGCTGTGTTTAAGGATTTAATATATTTCTTTTTTTTTTTTTTTTTTGAGACAGAGTCTCGCTTTGTTGTCCAGGCTAGAGTGAGTGCCGTGGCGTCAGCCTAGCTCACAGCAACCTCAAACTCCTGGGCTCCAGTGATCCTTCTGCCTCAGCCTCCCGAGTAGCTGGGACTACAGGCATGCGCCACTATGCCCGGCTAATTTTTTATATATATATCAGTTGGCCAATTAATTTCTTTCTATTTATAGTAGAGACGGGGTCTCGCTCTTGCTCAGGCTGGTTTTGAACTCCTGACCTTGAGCAATCCGCCCGCCTCGGCCTCCCAAGAGCTAGGATTACAGGCGTGAGCCACAGCGCCCGGCCTTAATATATTTCTGTCTTAATTCATTTTTATATTTTATATACATATATCTTATGAGAAAATGTAAAGTAGAAGTTAATGTCTTAGACATAAACCACACTGGGTTTGAGTCTCAGCCATTAGTTTTCTGTGTAACATTGGGCAACTTACTTGGTCCTCATTAAGACCCTATTGGTAAAAATAATCCTATTTTATCATGCCTAAGTTTGTTGGAGAGAAAAGCACCTATCTCATACTGTTATTGTGACGATTATTTAATTTGTACAAGGTTATGCAGGTAGTAAAGGGCAGAACTGGGATTTTAAGGAAGATTGGTAAGTTAATGTATACGTTAACTCATTTTATCTTTGTATGTATATGATGTGCTTAACAGTGCCTAACACATAGTAAGTGCTATGCGTTGGCTACTATCCTTATTATTAACATTATTCACATACATTTCTTCAGTTTAATCCTCTTAGCAACTCTCCAGTCTGTGAGGAACAGTAAGTTGTGCAAGGTCACACAGATATTAAGGAACCAAATTAGACGGCAAACCAGGTCTTTTGTGGCTTTAGAGTTCTTTTAATGACACTGATTGTTCCGGTACCCTAAAAATAATCTCAAAGGACTTTCCACAATTTGTGAAGTAATTTTTGAAGTAATAGATACTTAATGTTATTAGTTTGAGAAGAGTTCCATTCTCAGAGTAGAGGATATAAAGAAAGAAAAAATATTTAAAATTTTAAAAAAAGAGTTCCAAGGCTGAAAATGTAGGGGTTTTGTGGTCTTGAGGGATTTTTATGAGGGGTGGGATTTTTTTTAACCTTTGAGGATCATTAGAACTTCTCATTTTTAGAAAGTATTCAGAATCCATTGGAAAACATATTTTTCTAAATCCATTTAACATCACAGCCTGCTTAACACAGCAACCTGACATCTCTGAGGAAGAGTACATTCCTAAATTCTTTAGATTACTATTTGCCAAGAACTCTCACAGATGGATTTCCTTATTTATTTGCTCTTGGTTTTAAGAATTGTTTAAATTTTTTAAAATCCATAATTAATTGAGGGGTAAAATAAATGACATGATTTGATTTACAAAATATAATTTATCAAAAACATCAGGAAGATGTTCTCTGTCAAATGGTGGAGACATTCTTTAAGTTCTTCTCAAATGTTGCTGTTGATGTGGAATGGAATTTATGAATAAAAATGAGTTGCAGACTGGATGGAAATGTTGAAAATTTGAATGTAAATTGAGAAAACTGAATATCAAAGATTGAATAATAATACAGACTATATCAAAATATTACCAAGAGGGTCATATTTTCCAGTTGGAAAAACTGGATATGCAGAGCAATATGAAAACATTTCACAAGCTTAAGTATTTTCATTTTCTAGTAATTAGTGGGAAAAAGTTAATGGAAGTGCTTAGAACAAAGGAAGTCATGATTCCACATCTTTTTAGAGCTGATCTGGAAGATTGTGTTAATTTTGGGTATCCTACTATCTGGAGATCCAGACTAGTTGAAGTATCTCTTAAGATTCAACAAGTAAGGGAGAGAGATAATTTTAAAATTATCACGTGAGATCAGATTTGAGCAGCCTATAGAAGAGAGAGACTTTAGGGAGAGAAGAACACCTAAGAGCTATATATAGGTTCAAGTTTTTGAAAAGCTGTCACATAAAAGTATTAAGTGCCTCCCTTTGGAGTTACAACAGCAAATAACACAGGCACAGTCCTTGTTCCATTGGACCTTGGGAGAAAAGGGAAGGGCAAAGAAACAAAGGGTTTGAAACTGTGAAGAACATAAACATGGGACTGAGAGACTAAGAGAGGAATCTGTTGGGTACTATGGGCATGCAGAGAGCTGGAGAAGAAGATTCTGGGCAGGGAGAACAGGATGTATGGGAGGGTTATTACACAGGATGTTGGACTTGAGATTCTCTGAAGTCCTCACAACTTAATTTTTTACTATTTACATATGGTCTTCACTAGAACCATGTCGGGGGTCTGCCTCTGGTCACCCAGGTAGTGATACAAGGACAAAAACCCAGATCTTCTAATGAACTGCTTTTGTGGGTCAGTTTTAATTATTTGGTTTTGGATTGGCCTTTCTGGTGGGGTTCTGTGTCTGTATAAAAACTATGCTGTTGATGTAGAAAACAGAAAACCACTTGGAAAAGAGAATGGACACCACAGAAAAATACCTCTTAGTCGTATGATTTTTTTTTTCTTGGTTCCATCATCATTCTTTCTGTTGTGATATTCATTTCCATTTTATGTATGGCATAAATGGTTTCTTGTTCTAAAATAAGCAGGAAAATAGTCGTATGATTTTTTTTTCTTGGTTCCATCATCATTCTTTCTGTTGTGATATTCATTTCCATTTTATGTATGGCATAAATGGTTTCTTGTTCTAAAATAAGCAGGAAAATAGTTATCCCTAACTATAATGAGGCTAGTAGTTGCCTCTGATATATGACTATTGGTCGTGGAGATGTTTTATGAATAAATATTTGATCTTGGTCTTGTTTTAAAGGAAGATGTTGGATCCAGGGTTGATGATGTGTTCCAAGCAAGCTATGTTTCTTAACCTTATCTACAAATCTCTGAAAGCTGACATCATATTGCGACGGGTGAAGGCTTTTGTGAAGAGGTTACTTCAAGTTACTTGTGAACAGATGCCACCATTCATATGTGGAGCTTTGTATCTTGTGTCTGAAATCCTTAAAGCAAAACCAGGTTTAAGAAGTCAACTAGATGATCATCCGGTATATTTTACAACTTCTCTTTAAATCGAGTGGGTGCTGAAATTCATTGATTATTTTTGTATTGTTTTGTTTTGCTTCAGATGACAATAACTTAGTTCTCTGGAGCATATAAGAGTATGAGTTCGGGATTCAGACAGACCTAGATTTTAGTACCAGCTGTACAGTCTACTTAGCAGGTCATGTTGCTTGAGCCCTCTATTGTTATAAGCTGTACTTGTTATAAACTGTACTAGAAACTACAATTATATGAGATAGTTATGGAAGATTATAGAGCTACTAGGTGTCTTAAGCCTGCTTCCTCAATTGTGAAATGGAAATAATAATAGCACCAGCCTTGTAGACTGACTTAGAACATTCATGTTTTGCCAGAATTGTAATAAGTGAATCTTCTTCAAACTCTCCATCACGTATTGAACAGACTTTATTGCAACTTCCAGTTGATTAATGTAGATTCATTAAACCATTTTTTTGGTTAGGAGTCTGATGATGAAGAAAATTTTATTGATGCAAGAGATGATGAAGAAGACATAGAAAAATTCACTGATGCAGATGAAGAAACAGATACAGTGAAAAAAGCTGAGACAGAGGAAACCGTATCTGAAAGTGACATAGAAACCAAAAAAACAAAGATTGCTTCCTGGGTGCATGTTGATAATTTGAAAGGTGAGTTTTTAAAATCTTTAAATTGTTCTCTTGGATTTTAAATCAGAGAATTTGTTTCCTCTTTAATCTTCATAGAAACTACTATTATACCATTTTAAACATCTTCAGTATTGTTTTCTTAAAAATGGGAGCTATCACCGTTTCTATATTTGTGGGTTTTCTTTGAGTTCCATGATATGTGGTCTATCAAAGACCAAATAGATTTCTATTTCTGCTTCTTATATTTTAAGTTCATTGTTTCTAGAGATTGTTAATATTGTAATTTAATGTAGACTTACTTTAAATAAAATTAGTTTAATTTGCCTTAAAATCACATTAATAAAACTTTGTGATGTGCAACTAAAAAAAAAATGGGAGCTCTCATGATGAAGCATTTTCAAGACCTTAGAAATAAATTTTTAGGCCGGGCGCGGTGGCTCAAGCCTGTAATCCTAGCACTCTGGGAGGCCGAGGCGGGTGGATTGCTCAAGGTCAGGAGTTCGAAACCAGCCTGAGCAAGAGCAAGACCCCGTCTCTACTATAAATAGAAAGAAATTAATTGGCCAACTAACATATATATATAAAAAAAAAATTAGCCGGGCATGGTGGTGCATGCCTGTAGTCCCAGCTACTCGGGAGGCTGAGGCAGAAGGATTGCTTGAGCCCAGGAGTCTGAGGTTGCTGTGAGCTAGGCTGACGCCACGGCACTCACTCTAGCCTGGGCAACAAGCGAGACTCTGTCTCAAAAAAAAAAAAAAAAAAAAAAGAAATAAATTTTTAATTCAAAGAGTCACCAATTTCTTTATTAACAAAACTACAGATAATTAATAAATGTTTTTATATAATCTAAATCTTAGAAGTTAAAGCAAATACTTTTTTTTTTTTTTTTTTGAGACAGAGTCTCACTTTGTTGCCCAGGCTAGAGTGAGTGCCGTGGCATCAGCCTAGCTCACAGCAACCTCAAACTGGGCTCAAGCGATCCTTTTGCCTCAGCCTCCCGAGGAGCTGGGACTACAGGCATGTACCACCATGCCTGGGTAATTTTTTCTATATATATTAGTTGGCCAATTAATTTGTTTCTAGTTATAGTAGAGACGGGGTCTCGCTCTTGCTCAGGCTGGTTTCGAACTCCTGACCTCGAGCAATAAGCCCGCCTCGGCTTCCCAGAGTGCTAGGATTACAGGCGTGAGCCACCACGCCCGGCTAAAGCAAATACTTTTAACATGTTAAGTGCACAATAAATCTTAGTTCCTTCAGCTATAATTACAGGTTTATACCTTTGAACCAATTTTAATTTCTTGCCCTTTATATCTACATGTAAAGGCCGCAAACATGTAACATGTGAAGACATCCAAATGTAGTGTACACAGAAGTTTGATTTATAAACAGAAGTATTTGGTTATATATTATGAATTAAGAAGGCTTTCTGTAAGACGGAAACTTTAAGTGGTTTTCCATATATACACACAAACTGAATTAAATTAAGTCTATTAATAGAATATTAAAGCCAAAAGAAATCTTAGACATGCAGCCTCTTCATTTGACGCTGAAAAAAAAGAACACTAGCCTTGAGGTTCTAGAAACATGGTGCCAGACCCATTTCTTCAAACTTGCTCGGGACTCATGTTCAATTAATTGATCTCCAAATTTCAGTTTGTGAAGTAGAAAAGAGAAGTCTAGTAGCCACCAGGAAAGTGTCTAGAAGAATACCGTGAAGTCTTTGGTTACCGTGAAGACTAAACTGAGAATAATCCTTTTTAGAAGGATGACGAGCATGTGTGTTGTAAGGTAGTCAGTTCATAGTTTGTTTTGAAAATATTTGTTTTAAATTTTTTAATCCTGAGTTCCTAAAAATACAAAGATAATGTAAAATCTGTTCCAAATCAGAATTATTTCTGGACATACTTCACTGATAAATATTTGGAGCACTGAAGCTCCAAAAGACTTTAGACCTGTCTTCAGGTTATTTTCGTATTAACATGACCTATGTGACCCAGAAATAGGCACCTTTTGTTGCTATTCAGAAAAGGGAGAAGATTTGAAGGGAGTATTTAGTAGTTGGGATAAATGTGCCTGGTTTATTCAAGAGCAAGTGCTAGCTCAGATACCAGGATAAATTCTTAAAGGGGCTTGGAGTTCTTAAACTAGCCTGCTTTGCTAACTAAGAATGTTGGATATATCTCTGAGAATGTTGATAATGGTGGTTTTCATGACCATTTGGGCTAGGAATAAAGCATTTGAGAAATACTATTTTTTGTTCTTAGGTGGCAAGCGGTTAAATACGTATGATCCATTCAGTAGAAACCCCTTGTTCTGTGGGGCTGAAAATACAAGTCTTTGGGAACTCAAAAAGGTAAAATAATTTCCAATTGCCTTTTATTTGTGCTATGTATATTTTTGTTCGTGGATTTAACACCTCAAAGTTTTCGTTTTTCTTATGAATGAGAAATATAGGAGTTAATAAACATTGAATTTGCACTTTGGGGGGAGGTTACTGGGTAATGTGTTCATTTTGTAGAAAATCTTACATGTGCGTGTAAAAGAATAATGTTGTATGTGGCTTTTAAGTGTTGCTTTTTGTCGGTAGCCTATTGCATATAAAGTCTCAGCAAAATGGATAAATTTGGCCTTTCTAAGTATAGTAGAGGAATTCATATTTCTAATAACGTTTCTGTGATTCCCTTTGTAAAGCCAATAATTATTGTCCTATGAAGCTATCCTCAGAGTATGACCACAGACCCCTAAGGGTTCTTGATACTTTTTCAATGAGTCTGCAAGGTCACATCTACTTTCATAGTAATACCCAGACATTATTTATCTTTCTTTGTTAATGTGTTAAGAGTGACACTGATGATATAAAAAGAAATGATGGGTAAAACTGCTACTTCCTTACCACGAATAAAGGCAGTGGCACCAAACTGCCTTAGTAGCCGTTATAGTCTTCACTGCCACATACTTGCAGTTAAAAAATAAAAAGCCAGCACCACTTGAAATGATGATGAAGCAGGAAGAATTCTTTGTTTTAGTGTCTTGACCTTAAAGTATAAGTCTTTTTAGTGCCTTTTTTTTGGAATGGAATCTTTGGTAAGAGTACAGTGATATAATCATAGCTCACTGTAACCTCGAACTCCCAGGTTCAAGCAATCCTCCTGCCTCAGCTTCCCAAGTAGCTAGGACTACAGGCACGTACCATCACACCTGGCTAACTTTTATATTTTTTGTAGAGATAAGATCTCACTCTTGGTCAGGCTGGCTTTTTAGTATTTCATATATAGCAAGTATATATAGCACACTTCTGCTGCGTACTCTAAGTATGAAGGTTGTCAGATGTCTCAAGGAAGGATACTTATGCAGTTGTCGTAAGCTCATCTAGCTTCTTTCTCATGAGAGACTGACAGACAAACTGGTTATTCAGGCTTAGATATTTAGGAGACATTTTCTTCAAAAACGAATTGAGTCTGGCCAGGTATGGTGGCTCACACCTGTAATCCTAGTACTCTGGGAGGCCGAGGCGTATGGATTGCTTCAGGTCAGGAGTTCGAAACCAGCCTGAGCAAGAGTAAGACGCTGTCTCTACTATAAATAGAAAGAAATTAATTGGCCAACTAATATATATAGAAAAAATTAGCCGGGCATGGTGGTGCATCCCTATAGTCCCTGCTACTTGGGAGGCTGAGGCAGCAGGATTGCTTGAGCCCAGGAGTTTGAGGTTGCTGTGAGCTAGGCTGATGCCATGGCACTCACTCTAGCCTAGGCAACAAAGCAAGACTCTGTCTCCAAAAAAAAAAAAAAAAAAATGAATTGAGTCTGTTGCTTCAAACAAAACAACTGGCAGTATTTGTTGTCATGACAAAATTCAACCTGTCGGCCAGGCGCTGTGGCTCATGCCTGTAATCCTAGCAGTCTGGGAGACCAAGGCAGGATGATCACTGGAGCCCAGGAGTTTGAGGTTCCTGTGAGCTAGCACACCTCACCACAGCACGCTAGCCCAGGTGACAGAGCGAGACTCTGTCTAAAATACAATATAATACCATAATAAAAAGTAAACAAAATAAAATTAAAATTTAAGCTTTCAAGCAAAGACAAGAATTTTAGAAATTTTGTAGCCACCACCTTGAGCTTGACTATGTAAAAACTTTTCAGATGAAATTAGTGGTGATATTAACAGTTTGGTTTTTGTGATAAAGTATAACGAACTCTGCCAACATTTGGGAGACCTGCATAACTCAGTGCATTAGTATTTTTTGAATGACCAGTGCACATTGTTACAAATTCATGAATGCCTAAAAGGTCCATTCAAAGTAAACCAATTAATTTTAAAGTAGCCAGTGCCAAAAGCCAATTGAATATGGCTACAGTTTCCAAATCACAACAGTTTCCTCTTCAGTATAGTACTGAAGAGGAAAATTCACAATTATGTGATAGGCTGTTTTCCAACTATGTGTCTGTGTGAAACCAGATTTTCTTAATGTACTTTAACATGAAATACAGAAGCAGATGAAAGAATTCACTGTCTTACTCTTAAGTCCAACATTAAAGAGATTTATTTGTAAAACTATAAAATAATGTTACTCTTCTTCCTATATTTTTGTTCTGAAAATAGTTATTCTTTATAAACATGCTATTTATATTAATATGTACTGGGTTTATTGTTATTTCAAATGAATTATAAGTATTTAAAAATATTGTGTTAATTTTTAATAAGATAAATATAAATAGATATAACCTTAAATAAAAGCTTTTGGGATCCTTTATTTTTAAGTGTATGAAATGGTCCTGAGACCCAAATATTTGAGAATCACTTATCTAATGTATTAGCTTAAGTTTCAAGTTTTTGGATTTTCTTAAATAAGTTATGATTGTAATTTCTAACCTTAGAAATACTGATTTTATTCACTTTTATTTTTTAGTTATCTGAGCATTTTCATCCCTCGGTGGCTCTTTTTGCAAAGACTATCCTTCAGGTAGGTCTAAAATATTCAGAAGATAAGAAATAAAAAATAAGTAATGTAGTTTTAGATACTCAGTAATTGGTAATACAGTGTTTTTCCACCAGACAGAATCGTGTACATTTTGCTGCTCTTATAAAGCAGCAATAACTTGTTTAATACGGAGCAGCAGATAATTTTCCCACTCTGAGATGAATGGAAATAACAGGACATTAGAAAAGCACAGCACTTACTTATTACATTCTGGCTCCTTTCCTGGAGAAAGACTGCTGTCCCCTTTCCCCTTTGCTATGTTTGCCCCTTTGGCATTTGGTTCCTGGTTAATGGCTGGATTGCCTAAATTATTAATATTATTTACCTAGCCATAAAACCAGCAATACCTCATAGAATATGTATGTGTATGTATTCGTGTGTTTAATTTTTTTAAGGTATAATATACATGAGATCATTTATTGCATATAAATGCATAAAGGGTCATTTATTGCATATTTGTGCCTTTGATGCAATGTCAGAGAAGCTTATGTTTTTCCTCTTTTTCTTATCTGTATGCATAGATAAAATTTGAGTTAAGTTCTTAAATGTTTACCCTCCACTTTTCAGGGAAATTGTATTCAGTATTCAGGGGACCCCCTGCAGGATTTTACTCTAATGAGATTCTTGGATCGCTTCGTATACCGAAATCCAAAGCCCCACAGAGGGAAAGGTATGCTTCTGTTTGATGAATTATTTGGTTTTCACTGTTGATATTTAATAAACAAACAATATGAGCGTATAACTTGGTTTTACATTACACTGTCATGATTTTACATTTCAGAAAACACAGACAGTGTTGTGATGCAGCCAAAAAGGAAACATTTTATGAAGGATATTCGTGGTCTTGCTGGTAAGCATAAAGCTTTGACAACTGAAGACAGTATAAGACGATAACACATAAATTGTGTTGTTCTTTATTCCACTTTCTCAGAATAAAACTTGAGCACCAAAGATATTATATACCTTTTGTTTCCAAGAATGTGTACATATTCTCAAGTCTACCGAGGCCAGCCTGAGCAAGAGCAAGACCCCATCTCTACTAGAAATAGAAAAAATTAGCTGGGTGTGGTGTTGCTACTTGGGAGACTGAGGCAGAAGGCTCACTTGAGCCCTGGAGTTGGAGGTTGCAGTGAGTTATGATGATGCCACTGCACTCTAGCCAGGGTGACAGAGCAAGACTGTCTCAGAAAGAAGGAAAGGAATGGCTGGGTGCGGTGGCTCACGCTTGTAATCCTAGCACTCTAGGAGGCCGAGGCGGGCGGATTGCTCAAGGTCAGGAGTTCAAAACCAGCCTGAGCGAGACCCTGTCTCTACTATAAAAATAGAAAGAAATTAATTGGCCAACTAATATATATATATATATATTTATAAAAAGCTGGGCATGGTGGCGCTTGCCTGTGGTCCCAGCTACTCGGAAGGCTGAGGCAGGAGGATTTCTTGAGCCCAGGAGTTTGAGGTTGCTGTGAGCTAGGCTGACGCCATGGCACTCACTGTAGCCTGGGCAACAAAGCGAGACTCTGTCTCAAAAAAAAAAAAAAGAAAAAAGAAAGGGAGGGAGGGAGGAAAGAAAATGGCTAGTTTAAAGTGATTATTAAGAGAACTCTGAATTTTTATTTCTCTTGAAATTGGGATCCTGTGTTTCACTGTGACTGTACTGATGGCTGTGTACTGCCTACTTTTGTTGGGTCTTCTCCTCACAGACTTTTCCAGAGATTGTCCCATGCATTACAGGATCCCTTCTGTCTACCTTCCTCACAATTTTGAGATTTTAGAATTCTAGATATGCTATATTTAGTCTTAAGAGCTTGAATAGCATAAAAGGGATTATTATAGTGAGTTAAAATGTTTATATTTATTTTTCCAGTGAACAGTAAGGAGTTCCTTGCAAAAGAAGAAAGCCAAATACCAGTGGATGAAGTGTTTTTCCACAGGTACTATATTTAATATAGTTTCATTTGGGGAATTGCTAAAATTTAAATTTTTAGATTCTATAAAATGCTTCAGATAACATCAGCATATTTTAAAAAGATCAAAGGATATGACTATCCATTTTTATGAAGGAAAATTTATAAATCAGTCATTTTGCTAATATTAAGGTGTCTTTAGAGAAACTAAATTTGGGGGTTTCATTTTTAATAATTTGGCATATAAATTTTGTTTTATGAATCTGACTTTGTGGAACTTGATCTTTAATTTCTTTTTTATAATATAGTAATTTTCTTAGAGGCTTAAAATCTGCATTAGTTTAATATAGTGGTAAGTCGTGAGTAATTTGTCCAGACCGTGGCCCTTGAAGCAGATTGAATAAAATTCATTGTACTACCATAGAAGTAAGTCCTAAACCACCAATGCATTGTAGTAGTAAAAGTACTTACTGTCTTATCTCGTTGGTTAATTAATTAGATTTGATTTAGTTAGCTTTTTAAAAACATTTGGTGTGAGTAATTTTGAGGGTATGATTCCATTTGTTAAACTGCTAAGTTTTACTGTATCCTAACATAAGAATTGGGCTAACCGTTGAGTCTTTTAAAAAAACAAAAGAATTGGGCTGTTAAAATACTATGATTTGAGGTTATTTAAAGCCACATTTTATAATATTCTAGTAGGTAGTATTAAAGCTGAAACAACCTTTTACTATGCCATTTCCTGATTAAGATGAGTTTAGATGTTTTTCTGCAGAACTCATTTGTAATAAACTTAAATCCTTGAAATTTATTTTATTCCACATTTCAAAGTTTCTATTTTATTGAGTTAAACTATGTTTTATTAAATACAAATTACACTCATTTATTTCCAATTGATGACTATACTTAAGCTTTTACAGTTATGGATGCTTAGTTATAGGTGCTTTGATTACAGTAAGATGGGACCTTTAATAAAATTATCAAATATATAACATGCATTTTATTTTAGGTATTATAAAAAAGTTGCTGTTGTTAAAGTGAAACAAAAACAGAATGCAGATGAAGAAAGTATAGAAGATGTGGATGATGATGAATTTGAAAGGCTAATTGGTAATTTGTTGACTCTTCACTTTGTAAAATAATCTATTACTATTTGTTAATAAAACATGTAACATTAGAGGTAGAAGTGGCTTAGTTTTAAATAGCTAAGACTATGCAAATCACAATGGAAAATTAACAAATACCTTGATGGCATATGCTAATTCACCCACATTTGTTCCAGAAAAATGCATGACCCGTGTGCATTGGACGGTATATATGAGAAAAATTTTTTATTTACTTTAGAGTACATTCATTCTTTTTTTTTTTTTCCTTCTCTGAGACAAGGTCTTACTCTGTCACCCTCGCTAGAGTGCGCAGTGGTGTCACCATAGCCCACTGCAACCTCAGACTTCCAAGCTCAAGAGATCCTCCTGCCTTAGCCTCCTAGGTAAAGACTATAGGCACATACTACCACGCCTGGCTCATTATTCTATTTTTTGTAGAGGTAGGGTCTCACTATGTTGCTCAGGCTGTTCTTTTTTATTTATTTTTTTTTTTTTTGAGACAGAGTCTCGCTTTCTTGCCTAGGCTAGAGTGAGTGCCGTGGCATCAGCCTAGCTCACAGCAACCTCAAACTCCTGGGCTCAAGGGATCCTTCTGCCTCAGCCTCCCGAGTAGCTGGAACTACAGGCACGAGCCACCATGCCCGGCTGATTTTATATATATATATATTAGTTGGCCAATTAATTTCTTTCTATTTTTATGGTAGAGACGGGGTCTCGCTCAGGCTGGTTTTGAACTCCTGACCTTGAGTAATCCGCCCGCCTCGGCCTCCCAGAGTGCTAGGATTACAGGCGTGAGCCACCTCGCCCGGCCTAGGCTGTTCTTGAACTCCCGGGCTAAGCAATCCTCCCACTTTGGCCCTCCCAAAGTGCTAGGATTACAGGCATGAACCACCATGCCACGCCAGTATATTCATTCTTAAGGCCAAATCTCATATAAAATAGAGGCCATTTTGTTCATAATCTCTTTGTACTATTGATGGCAATAGTCAACTATTTCTTGTATCTTTATAATCCACAGAGTTGGAGAAATTTTAATTGAAACTTAATAGACTAAAACAAAAAACATGGTATATTGGAAAGGTTTACATTGATTTCACTTCTGTTACATATTATACCTAGTAAAAATAAGCACCTTAATAGTTAATAGAGTAAAAAGGACTTCAGTTACTGTCATTTTATTTGATATTTACCCTCTTTCCATAAAAGAACTATAGAAAGAAGCTAAAATTAGCTGGATCCTACTTTAGTGTAGGGATTGCATTAAGATCAGTATTCCATACACTAATAAGACACACCGTAATAGTCACATTTATATCATGTTGGTGTTTGTCATAAACAGCAGAATCATGACTCTGTCTTATAATTGATTTGGATATAAGACATGTCAACCTTGTTATTCTTTGCTATATCTCATAATTTATATATTCTCTGCAGACACATTTGAAGATGATAACTGTTTTAGCTCTGGAAAGGATGATATGGATTTTGCTGGGTAAGATACTTTTCTTCACTCTTCTCTTTACTGTTTTTCTAGCATTTCCCAAAGTGTCGTCCCCCAGAACAGTAGACCACAGAACTATGTGATGCATAGGGGAACTGTATTCAGATAAGTTTGGAAAGTGGATACAGTATTCATTTTGGACCTTTATAATGCATATTATTAGAATATTTACTCTGAGCAGTGTGTGAGTCTTTCTGCTTTTAAGTCGTTTATCTGCCTAGTACCCTGATAGTCACCAAAACACTATTTTAGAAAACACTGCCTTTTTGACATTGCAAGTTGTGTTTTTTCCCAGCAACGTGAAAAAGAAAACAAAAGGAGCTAAGCATAACCCAGAAGATGAAGATTCAGAAGGTAGTGATGATGAAATTGATAACTTAGATGATGATGAAGTTTCTTTGGGAAGTATGAATGATGAATTTGCTGAAATTGATGAAGATGGAGGCACATTCATGGATGTGTTAGATGATGAAAGTGAAGGCATTGCAGGTATGCATTTTTAAAAATAAGACATAAACTATCTTCCTTAACTTCCTGAGCCTTAGGTCAATTTTTCTGCTAAAGGTTGTTAAGGTATCACTGTATTCAAATTAATACTCATACTGGCGAGAAATTTAAAGGGGACCTTTTTCCTTCTCATTTGGAACTGAATATTTTTTTCTTATGTTTTTCTAAGCAGCTGAGTTTTGAGTTTTAGACTTACCCAACAATTAGCTTCTGTACAATGCCCGTTGAGCTGTAATGTTGCCCTTTTTTATGTAAGACAAGTAATTACCAGTTTATAAAAATTAATCCATAATCTTAATAGCCCCCATAGCATAGATGAAGAAAGTAAACATTTTATCTTATTGCTGTAAATTAGCAAAGAGCACCCAGAATTGTGTCTTTGGACTGTTTTCTGGCCTTTCTTGTCCTCTCACGTTCCTCCAGTATACACACACCTGCCCAACATCCTTGTACTTATTCTGGACCACAGCACAAGTTTCTTGTTTTAAGGAGTTTTATAGTATGTGGCCTTATTAATGAAGCTATATAATAAATTTGGTACTTGGCACAAAATATAGAAATATGCCAGTTATTCTTAGAGTCTCGATCTAACTCCTTCCTCAAAGCCTATGATGGTAGAATTATGAAACCCATGTGGAACAGCAGTATAGTGCCTTGGCTTTGTACTAAATATTTTAGCATATCTTAGAATGCTATTTTCCAGTCCTATTGTTTTTAAATTGCTGAATGCAAATTTTTTGTGTGATAGAACTCGATGAAGGCTGTTCCAAAGTCAATACTAAGAAAAGCAAGAGAAAAGGTGCAGATGATTTTGACTTTGCAGGCTCATTTCAAGGTAAGAAAATGCATTTAATCTCTGAAAACTAAGCACTATCTTTCAGATTCATGTATTTCCTGGTTCTTATCTCAGCTGGAAGAATGGTTACTGAGACTGAGTCAGGGAACAAATGAGCAGGCCAAACAGATGCAAGCAAGCCAAGCACCAAGATTTATTAATCACAGTACTTTCAAGAGAGGGAAAGGGTCTATCTCTGGAAGTGGAGACAACCTGAGTTTCTAATACACACATGTTTTCATATGATAAATTAACTGCCCCTGCTTTCTTTAGGTAGAGTTTCCATTTGCCGCCCTGGAGTGATTGACAGGTTTCCTTACATAACTCACTTACTCTGTACACAAGCATCTTCCCAGAATCCTTCATGAAAGCCCGTGGTGGGGGGTCACAACCACAATACTAATTAGATGGTAATGAACCCCAGGCCACTTGAGGACAATTAAACCCCCTAGTGGGCATGCTTATCCCATTTGTGGCCTTGACTGTATCTCCAGTTTACTGTTTCTCTACCTCTTTTTAGATGGTCAATTTTTACGTCCTCTTATTGTAGATAAAACATTTGTTCCTCCCCTTCCTCCTCATCCCTACCTAACAGTGTCCACATGAAAGGTATTATTCATTATCATTAGGGAAATGAACCTTCCTAAATTACTTAATATACCTCCAGATGATATTGGAAAATAATTTGTTTTTCAATGATATGGATTATTTTCCACATATACCTTCAATCATTTCCTCTGCCTCTCACATTTAAATATCTCTATATCATCTTTTCAATCATTTTTAAACCATTCAATTATATGCAAGCCCTGAATTTTCCAGATACATGCTGCCTTTTTCCTTTTTTCAACTATTATTCTTTGCCATTTGACCCTTGTAAAAGTCCATGCTTTATTAACTTCATTTTCCCTTTTTATATGATCTACCATTTTACTGCCATGAGAAAACAATTTTAATCTCAATTTGTCTTACATGAAAGATATGAATTCTTAAGTGTATCTTATAAGATTATGCATTACAGAATAAACTTGTAAGATACTAACAAAAGAAAAAAAGTGATATATCAGCTGACAGTTTGAAGATTTTTATAAAAATGTAGAAAGCATTATGCTTTCCTTTCGTGAGCCTAGCTCACACCAACCTCAATCTCCTGGGCTCAAGCGATCCTACTACCTCAGCCTCCCGAGTAGCTGGGACTACAGGCACGAGCCACCATGCCAGGCTAATTTTTTCTCTATATATTAGTTGGCCAATTAATTTCTTTCTATTTATAGTAGAGATGGGGTCTTGCTCTTGCTCAGGCTGGTTTTGAACTCCTGACCTCAAGCAATCCGCCCACCTCGGCCTCCCAGAGTGCTAGGATTACAGGAGTGAGCTACCGCACCCGGCCTATGCTTTTCTTTCTAATGCCTCTGTAGCTTCTGCTTACTGATAAATAGAAATAAAGATAAATTTATAACATTAAATAAAAATACTGAATTTTTTAAAGATTCATTTACATATGGTAGTAGTCTCTCAGACACTTATGCCCATAAAATTTTTGTCAGCTCTTTCAAATACTGCTATCAGTATCATAGTCTACTATTGGCTAGGTGAGTTAACTCATGCATTTTTTTTTTTTTTTTTTTTTTTTTTTTTTTGAGACAGAGTCTCACTTTCTTGCCCAGGCTATAGTGAGTGCCGTGGCGTCAGCCTGGCTCACAGCAACCTCAATCTCCTGGGCTCAGCCATCCTACTGCCTCAGCCTCCCGAGTAGCTGGGACTACAGGCATGCGCCACCATGCCCGGCTAATTTTTTGTATATATATATTTTTAGTTGATCAATTAATTTCTTTCTATTTTTGGTAGAGACAGGGTCTCGCTCAGGCTGGTTTCAAACTCCTGACCTTGAGCGATCCGCCCGCCTCGGACTCCCAAAGTGCTAGGATTATAGGCGTGAGCCACCGCGCCCGGCCAACTCATGCATATTTAAATTATAAAATGGTTATCTTCTGGATTTTGTCTGCCCTTGAGTGATGCAGGATCACATTTTAATATTAGCATATAAGGCAAAGTTTTTCTCAAGATCATCCCTCAGAAAAATGTTGTTTTACCTCAAGTCCTACTGAGGTACCTACTGAGCCTGTTATTAAAAGGTGCGCTCTCAGTTACCTTGTTTTCATTAATCAAGTACTATTTCAGAAGACGTTAGCCTGAAAGGATTTCAAATCTCTATCAAGGCTGGGCATGGTGGCTCACACCTCTAACCCCAGTACTTTGGGAAGCTGAAGTAGGAGGGTGGCCTGAGGCCAGGAATTTGAGACCAGCCTACGCAATATAGCAAGACCCCATAACTACAGAAATAAAACTTAGCTGGGTGTGGTAGCATCTCCCTATCCTAGCTACTTGGCAGACTGAGGCAAAAGGATAACTTGAGTCCAGGATTTCAAGGTTGCATTGAGCTATGACCATGCCACTGTATTCCAACCTGAGTGATAGAGAGACTTTGTCTCAAAATAAAAAGAAACAGAAAGAAAATCTGTTATCATTAGTAGCTTTGGGCTGGGCGTAGTGGCTCACGCCTGTAATCCTAGCACTCTGGAAGACCGAGGCGGGCAGATTGCTCGAGGTCAGGAGTTCAAAACCAGGCTGAGCAAGAGCGAGTCCCCATCTCTACTATAAATAGAAATAAATTAATTGGCTAACTAATATACATAGAAAAAATTAGCCTGGCATGGTGGCGCATGCCTGTAGTCCCAGCTACTCAAGAGGCTGAGGCAGAAGGATTGCTTGAGTCTAAGAGTTTGAGGTTTCTGTGAGCTAGGCTGACGCCATGGCACTCACTCTAGCCTGGGCAACCAAGGGAGACTCTGTCTCAAAAAAAAAAAAATAGTAGCTTTGGTTGCAGATTAAAGGATGCTGAATAGAAATGAATGAAACAAAAAGTGGCAAAGGAGTTTTAAACAGATTATTAATTGATCCTGGGGGTATTACCCTACATTTGCAGGTGTTAGATACCCTTAAGAGTAAACAAAGCTTAAGGAAACTTTAAGAAAGCAATACGGAAGTGCATACTCATTGAGGATACAGATACATACCTACAGAATGAGTGAAAACCAAAAAAACCTTTGTAATGCACGCATGATTATTTACACAGTTCTTAAATAACATACATTTTACCTTAATAGTAATTAAGTTGAAACCCTCTAGAAACTTTTATGGTGGCCATAATATAAAGACTTGTACATGCTTGTTCATAACAGCACTATTCAGTAATGCTAAAAAGTGTCCATTAACTGATGAATGGATAAACAAAGTGTGTTATATCCATACAATATTATTCAGCTGTAAAGTGGAATGAAGTACTGATACATGCTACAACGTGGATTTACTTCAAAAACATCATGCTAAGTCAGAGAAGCCACATATAGGAAACCACATACCATATAATCCTATTTATATGAAATAACCAGAAAAGGCAAATCACAGAAACAAGGTAGATTATATTTTTGTAGAGGGCTAAGGGGGGAAAACCACAAAGGGACACACATCAGGGGGGATCTTTTAGAGTTGGTAAGTGTTCTAAAATTGGACGGTGGTCATGGTTGAATGATTGTAAATGGATTTATTAAAACGTACTGAATACACTTAACACAACTAAATTTTATGGTATGTAATTATTCTTTAGTAAAGATTTTTAAAAGTGGCTCTAGGCTAGACATGGTGGCTCACACCTGTAATTCCTGGCACTTTCGAAGGCTGAGACCCTTGTCTCTAAAAAATAAATAAAAATAAAAGTGTCTCTATACTGCTAGAGACATTAATATCAAAGATGCAAAGAATATGAATAATACTGTTTCCAGAGAAGTGAGAATGAATATAAAACAGTATTTCTAGGTAGAATGATCTTAAATGTGTGAATTTAAATTAAACATTAAAAATAAACAGTTTACTTCTTTGTGTTTAAAAGTTTATATATTCAAAACTATAGGTGAGTTTTAGGAGGACCTCTTTGTTGTCACTAGTAGAAACTAAACTTCATTTATAACATTATAAACATGCCATCAGTCAATATCTGTATAATCAAAAAATGAGACCACTAAATTAAAATTTATATTTTGTCTTAAATATTCCAAAACCCATCCTTGCTAACTTTGGAATTTTGCTTGATGGTATGGTATTTATTTTAAGGGTAAACTTCCATCAGTGGCAAATCTGAAAAGCAAGAATGATATTAGCTTTTTAAAAAATATCCTATTAACTCGGTTTTGTTTTAATTTCAGCATATTATGGGGGTACAAATGTTAATGTTATGTATATTGCCCATGCCTCCCTCACCCAAGTCAGAGCTTCAAGTGTGACCATCCCCCAAACATTGCACATCTCACTATGTTTGTATATACCCATCCCCTCTTACTCCCTCCCACCTGCCCGACACCCAATAAATGTTATTCCTACATGTCCACTTAGGTGTCAATCAGTTAATACCAATTTGCTGGTGAGTACATGTGGTGCTTGTTTTTCCATTCTTGAGATACTTCACTTAGTAGAATGGGTTCCAGCTCTATCCAGGAAAATACAAAAGGTGCTATATCACCATTGCTTCTTAAAGCTGAATAGTACTCCATGATATACATATACCACATTTTATTAATCCACTCATGAATTGATGGGCACTTGGGTTGTTTCCACAACTTTGCAATTGTGAATTGTGCTGCTATAAACATTTGAGTGCAGGTGTCTTTTTCATAAAGTGACTTTTGATCTTTTGGGTAAATGCCCAGTAGTGGAATTGCTGGATCAAATGGTAGATCTACTTGTATTGCTTTAAGGTATCTCCATATTGCTTTCCACAGAGGTTGAACTAGTTTGCAGTCCCACCAGCAGTGTAGGAGTGTTCCTCTGTCTCCACATCCATGCCAACATTTATTGTTTGGGGACTTTTTTATAAAGGCTATTCTTACTGGAGATAGGTGATGTCTCATTGCAGTTTGATTTGCATTTCCCTGCTAATTGATTAGAGATATTGAGCATGTTTGATGGCCATTATTCTATCTTCTTTTGAAAAATTTCTGTTCATGTCCTTTGCCCACTTTTTCATAGGGTTGTTTGATTTTTCCTTGCTGATTTTCCTGAGTTCTAAATAAATTCTAGTTATCAGCCCTATATCAGATGTGTACCTTGCGAAAATTTTTTTCCATTCTGTAGGTTGTCTGTTTGCTCTCTTGACAGTTTCTTTGGCTGTGCAGAAGCTTTTTAATTTGATCAGGTCCCATTTATTTATTTTTGTTGCTGCTGTGATTGCCTTTGGCATCTTCTTCATAAATTCTTTGCCTAGGCCAATGTCTAGAAGAGTATTTCCAACATTTTCCTCTAGAATTCTAATAGTTTCACACCTAAGGTTCAAGTCTGTTACCCAGCGTGAGTTGATTTTTGTGAGAGGTGAAAGGTGTGGATCCTGTTTCAGTCTTCCACATGTGACTATCCAGTTTTCCCCAGCACCATTTATTGAATAGGATTCTTTTCGCCAGTGTATGTTTTGGTTTGCGTTGTCAAAGATTAGAGGGCTATATGAGGATGGTTTTATATCTGGGTTCTCTGTTCTGTTCCACTGGTCAATGTCCCTGTTCTTGTGTCAGTCCCAAGCTGTTTTAATTACTATAGTCTTGTAGTATAGTTGGAAGTCTGATAAATTGATCCCTCCTATTTTGTTTTTATTGCCTAGGATTGATTTTGCTATATGGAGTCTTCTCTGGTTCCATACGAAGCGTAAAATTATTTTTTCTATATCTGTGAAAAATGATGATGGTATTTTGATAGGGATTGCATTGACTCTGTAGGTCACTTTGGGTAGTATAGACATTTTAACAATGTTGATTCTGCCGACCCATGAGCATATGTTCTTCCACCTGTCTACCTCCTCTGCTATTTCCTTCTTCAGTGTTTCATAGTTCTCCCTGTAGAGGTCTTTTACCTCCTTAGTAAAATATATTCCTAGGTACTGTATTTTTTTTGTTGCTATTTTGAAGGGAATTGAGTCTTTGATTTGGTTCTCACTTTGACTGTTGTTGGCGTATATGAATGCCTCCGATTTCTGTGTATTGATTTTGTATCCTTAGGCTTTACCAAATTCATTTATCAATTCAAGGAATCTCGTCAACACCTAAGTGCACATAAAAAAAAATAGAAAGGAAAAAAAAATTTAAAAAAAAAAAAGGAGTCTCTTGGTTGAATCCTTGGGGTTTTCTAGGTATAATATCATGTCATCGGCAAAGAGTGAGAGTTTGATCTCTTCCGCTCTCTTGTCTGATTGATGTAGCAAGGACTTCCAGCACTATGTTGAATAGAAGTTGAGATAGTGGGCAACCTTGCCTTGTTCCAGTTCTAAGTGGGAATGCTGTCAATTTTTCCCCATTCCGTATGATATTGGCTGTGGCTTTGTCATATGGGTTGTATCATTTTTAGATAAGCCCCATCTATGCCTATTTTGTTGAGCATTCTTATCATTAAAGGGTGTTGAATTTTGTCAAATGCTTTTTCTGTGTCTATTGAGAGAATCATATGGTCTTTGTGTTTGCTTCTGGTTATACCATGAATTACATTTATAGATTTGCATATGTTGAAACATCCCTGCATCCCTGGGATGAAGCCCACTTGGTTGTGATGGATTATTTTCTTGACAAGCACCTGGATTCGACTGGCTAGGATTTTGTTGAGAATTTTTGCATCTATATTCATAAGGGATATTGGTCTGTAGTTTTCTTTTTTTTGTTGCATCCTTTCCTGGTTTTGGCATCAGGGTTATGTTCGCTTCATAAAATGTGTTGGGGAGGATTCCATCCTTCTCCATGTTGTGGAATAATTTATACAGGATAGGCACCAGTTTTTCTTTGTAGGTGTGGTAAATTTCGGGTGTGAAACCATCTGGTCCAGGACTTTTCTTTTTAGGAAGGTTTTTTATTGCTGTTTTCAATATCAAGTATTTCAGTACTTGATATTGGTCTGTTCAGGAATTCTATTTCTTCCTGGTTGAGCCTAGAGAGGCTGTGTGTTTCTAAGAAATTGTCCATTTCCTCCACATTTTCCAGTTTGTGTGCATAGAGGTTTTTGTAGTATTCATAAATTATATCTTATATCTCTGTAGCATCCGTTGTAATTTCTCCTTTATTGTTCCTGAAGGAACTTATTAGAGATTTTTCTTTTCTGCTTTCGTTAGTCTAGCCAAAGGTGTGTCAATTTTGTTTATTTTTTCAAAGAACCAGCTTTTTGTTTTATTAATCTTCCGTATGGTTTCCCTGTTGTGAATTTCATTTAGTTCTGATTTGATCTTAATGATTTCACTTCTTCTGCTTGTTTGGGGTTGGTCTGGTCGTCTGTTTTCCAGCTCTTTGAGACGATTCATTAGATTGTCTATTTGTGATCTTTTCGACTTTTGGATATAGACATTTATGGAAATAAACTTTCCTCTCAAGACTGCTTTAGCTGTGTCCCACAGTTTTTGATAACTTGTGTCTCCTTTGTCATTTAATTCAAAGAATCTTTTGATTTCCACCTTGATTTCCTCATTTATGAAGTGATCATTCAGCAGAAGATTGTTTAGTTTCCATGACTTTGTGTAGAAATGAGAGTTCCTGTTAGGGTTGATTTCTACTTTTATTCCATTGTGATCTGAAAAGATACATGGTATAATTTCTATTTTTTTAAATTGTTTGAAACATGCTCATATCCTAGGATATGGTCAGTCTTAGAGAATGACCCATGAGCTGATGAGAAGAACATACATTCAGTGGTTTTGGGGTAGAATGTCCTGTAAATGTCAGTCAGGCCCCTTTGTTCTCGAGTTCTGTTTAAGTCCATTATTTCTTTGTTGATTTTCTGTTGGGAAGATCTGTCCTGTGCTGTCAGTGGGGTGTTAAAGTCTCCAACTATTATGGTGTTGTTGTTTCTCCATTTGTTTAGATCAACTAGAGTTTGCTTTATGAATCTGGGTTAACTCTTAAATTATATTTTTCATTAAATGCCAGCTCCCTAATGGTGCTAGAAAATAACTGCAGTTGTATTTTTACCCAAAGATATCTTTTTAATAAGATCATGTTAGAAGAAATTACATTTTTTCAAAATCATTAGATTTATAATTAAATAATCTAGACTTACAATTTTTTTTAGGATCAAGAAAAAAACAGAAAAGAAACTTAAATGACTCCAGCCTATTTGTATCTGCTGAAGAGGTAAGGCTAATGTACTACTTTAAGAAGTTAGCTATTCCACATTACTTTAAGTTTCCTAAGAAATTACCCTTTTTTTTTCCCCCTAAGTTTGGCCACCTATTGGATGAAAATATGGGATCCAAGTTTGATAGCATTGGCATGAATGCCATGGCTAACAAAGACAATGCAAGTAAGTAACCTATTTTTTATTGACGTTTTTAAAAATAGGCTTGACTTAAAAATTCAGAAGATATGGCTATTTTTGAAGGACCTTTTTAGGGTACCTTCTAACCTAGAAAGAGAATGGCTTTTTCTTCTCCCTCTTAGGAGAGCATGAAGAATTAAAAAGTATTTAGACCACAGCAAAAGACTACAGACTATAATAATTACTTTAGCTTTTGTTAGAAAGGCAGGCTATTTTTATGTAGGATAAGTTTGCTGAGTAACTTTATATGCTTTAAAACATTTCTGATATGGTTATGGTTTTTATTCTTTCACCAATAAAAGTAATCAGAGGAAAGAAAATCTTTAGAGCATTTGTTCCTTTTCCTTCCTTAGTCATTTATTTATTAGATATTAGTCTTTGACAATAAATACAGAAGAAAAGCGACAAAAAAGCAGTGGATTTGCATACTGGGTGAGAAAGTGCAGGCCATCACAGGCCAGAAGTTTTTGTTACTCAGTAGGATGTTCTGTGTGACCGCCAGGAGTCTTCACTGTAGTAGTAAGCTCATCTTTATTCTCCTCTTAAAGGTCTCAAACAGCTTAAATGGGAGGCTGAACGTGATGACTGGCTACACAACAAAGATTTGAAAAGTATCATCAAGAAAAAGAAAAATTTCAGGAAGAAGAGGCTGAAAACCACTCATAAAAGTAAAAAGCAAAGGAAATGAGTTATTAATGTAAATTATACATTAAAATTCTACTTCTAATTTTTGCTGTTCAACCATTTTTCTTGATCTTGTATTCTGATTCCATACATTCCAAACTGTTCAATGGATCTGTAATAAACTATAAATAAAAATAGCTGTCACTTATAAAGTCATGTAAAAATGTTAAAACTTGCATTAAGAAAAACTTTTTTCCATATTGTTACATAATAAAATTAAAAAGGGAACAATAGGATTACATATTTATGTATAAGCTCACACACCTCTACTTATCATTGTAATAAACATTTTTTATTGTTACTTTATACCAGACACTGTGCTAAGTAAGTATATATGGTTATATTGTTCAGCCCTTATAATACTCCCATGGAAGTAGACATTACCCCTACTTGAGAAAGAAATAGCTCTGAGAAATTAGCAAACCTGAGATTAAAAGGATATTTTAAACCCATTGAGATATGTCTCATTCCAAAGTCTATGTTTTTTTTTAACTACTGGAAGAATTAAGAGTGTAGTCCATTAGCTATCTCGCATCTAGGTAATTCTAGATAACTCTAGATGAGAACTTTCTCAGAAGAAAATAAAATAGAAGTGAATAGTATTGTTGGAAATTGAAACATTTAAAATGAAGCCATTTAGTTCTTAATTCATTGTAAGGACACTACTAAATTTAAAGGTTATGTGAAAAAGGTGGTTTATACTCTCATTTTTACTTAAGGAAAAACATACCTTCCAAGATGAAGGGAAATTTCTTGCTCATTGTTTGCCTGAAATCTGATGAAAAAAAGGAAGTCTTGAAATTAGACATGATCAGAAATTCATTACATTAACACATAGAGCCACAATTTAATGCCACCTTTAGGGTTCACATAATGAGAATCATATACATTAGAAATTTGTTTTAAGGTCCTTCTGGTGATCTGGGAACTATATTCTTTTGGATAGGATCTAAGTTACCTTAACATGTAGCTGCCTTATAGTTATCTTAGAGTTTTTAAAATTTGGCCTGTATATATGATGTAATTTATTTTTAAATGGTATTTAAAAGCAAATTTTCAGTGTCAATAATTAATGCCCTTATGCAACTTTATGAATTGTTTTTGTGGATACTGTTTTACCCTAATAAGGAATTAGAAATAAGATCATACCCAGTTTTCAAAACTGATCCCAAACTTTAATTTGCTTTTAAATACTGTTGAGATGCTTTCTTTATATCCTTAGACTATAAAAATATAGAGATTTTTCTGGTTTTTAGGAGGTTTTTTTACCCCAAAGTATTAGCATTACAGGCCTGAGCCACCACACCCAGCCAAAGTATAGAGAGTTCCTCAATACTCCCTAGCATCCTGGTACAGGTTCCAGTTAAGTACTTTGAGGGAGTGACAAGTTTCAAAGATGGCCACCACCCCATGATTACTCCCTGCTTTTGAGAAAAAGCACTTTCTAATTTAAAAAGTTGATTGTGGCTGGGCACAGTGGCTCACGCCTGTAATCCTAGCCCTCGAGGAGACCAAAGCAGGAGGATCCCTTGAGGTCAGGAGTTCCAGAGGAGCCTGAGAAACGGCCATCTCTACAAAAAGTAGCAAAATTAGACAGGCATGGTAGTGCGTGCCTGTCTTCCCAGCTACCTGAGAGGCTGAGGCAAGAGGATTGCTTAAGCACAAGAGTTTGAGGTTGCAATAAGCTATGATGATGCCACTGCACTCCAGCTGGGGCCACAAAAAGTGAGACTCTATCTCAAAAAAAAAAAGAAAAAAGTTGAGGGCTCTAATATAAAATTTCACCCCAAACAAAATGTCAACGCACTTTCAGTGATAGCATGGGAAAGTCCTTTTGTGTCCACTATTGATGCACAGATACCCTAGCCTGAGAAAACTGGTTACCCAGAGAAAACAGCAATGCCACTTCTTAACTTTCTCCATCTACCAATGAAGCATAATGGGCAGGCTAGGTTTCCTCTATCTGTGTTCCCAAACTAAGACAAGGACACTTCCTCTACCCTACTCACTAGTAAAACCCATGGAAGTGTCAAACATTTCCTCTACTCTACAAGCAACATTTTTTAAGAGAGAAGTGAGAATCATCTAGTGTACTATAATGAATACTTTGATTTCCCTTCTGGCCATAAATATATCTAATACATTGAATCTGGAGAAGCAATTTCTCTCAAAATGCCATTATTATTTGGTACCTAAAATGCATTAGCAAACTCTATACCCCTCTATAAAGCATTAATTATGCTTCTGATTTATGATTACCTTGGCTTGTGTTCATCTTAGCCAACACAAAATATGCTCCAAGTTGAGTTACTAAAACTCCTGTAAAGATCATCTTTGCCAGTGGTTCCAAACTGCGAGTCATCCTAAATTTAACAATAACAAAATGTGTAAACCTGAACAAGCATATTTAAACTTCTACTACCACTTCTATAAAAATAACTCTAGGCCAGGCGCAGTGGCTCACACCTGTAATCCTAGCACTCTGGGAGGCCGAGGCGGGCGGATTGCTCGAGGTCAGGACTTTGAAACCAGCCTGAGCAAGAGCGAGACCCCATCTCTACTATAAATAGAAAGAAATTAATTGGCCAACTAAAAATATATACAAAAAAATTAGCTGGGCATGGTGGTGCATGCCTGTAGTCCCAGCTACTTGGGAGGCTAAGGCAGAAGGATCGCTTGAGTCCAGGAGTTTGAGGTTGCTGTGAGCTAGGCTGATGCCACAGCACTCACTCTAGCCTGGGCAACAAAGTGAGACTCTGTCTCAAAAAAAATAAATAAAAATAAAAATAACTCTAATTCATTCCCACAGTTTCACTGATTTCTCTGTGTAGGACTAAGACCCCAAAGTTACTGTATACTTTTTGTTTTAGACATGTCCTACTTACCTAGTTTTCAAACTCCATGCCTGAAGGGCACAGTGAGCCAAACACAAGATTGAATAAAGCACCAAAAAAAGAAAATTCAAGAAGACATTGTAAAAACTAATAATTTATGGAACTAAGATATTAGAATTTTCTAACAATTTAGGATGGTGAGAGAGAGGTTAATCATTTTTTTTTTTTACCTTAACTGGGAATTAGATGATCTAATGGGCACAATATGTAAAAGCTCTTTGTAAAGTATCCTACAAAAGAATAGCTGGAGTTCTACATTTATCAATGTAACATTAAACTATGTGACATATTCAGGCATTTTGCTAGATGCTAAGGATACAAAGTGGAGCCATAAACGAATTGGTTCTTGTTCCTGGGGAGTTGCTCTTCTAACAGTCTTAACACTTAAACTACATCACCCAAGATGCTGCTTGTTACAAATACACATTCCTGGCTGGCTGTGGTGGCTCATGCATGCCACTCGAGCACTTTAGGAGGCTGAGGCAGTAAGTCTGCTTGAGACCAGAAGTTCAAGACCAGCCTGAGCACCACAGCAAGACCCTGTCTCTACAAAAATATTTTAAAAATTAGCTGGGCATGGTGGCGTGCACCTGTAGTCCCAGCTACCTAGGAGGCTGAGGCTGCAGTGAGCTATGATCACGCCATTGTACTCCAGTCTGGGGGACAGAGTAAGACCCTGTCTCAAAAGAAAAAAGTGAACCTCAGCCTGCAACTGTCCACTTCCCAATCTCCTCAGCCTCTTGAGTAGCTACTGTGGTCACATACAACCACGCCTAGCTAATTTTTTTCTATTTTCTAAAGACACCGTCTGGCTATTTTGTCTAGGTTGGTCTTGAACTTCTGGCCTCAAGCAGTCCTACCACAATTCTGGGATTACAGGCAAAAACCACCACATCCACTCCAAATAATTTTTACAAGTGAGGGGGAAAACTGGTGGAGTGATGACCCAGTAAATGGCAAAACTACAGACTGCTTAGATCTTAATTGTCTTCCTGTAAGTAAAAGTTAATCAAGAAAAAGGATTTGAGTCTTTATTCTTTTTTTCTAATTAAAACTAAACAAGGAAAAGCACTACATAACAAATTAAGAAAATAGAATATTTAACTCTTACTGAATATATGAAATGTAAACCCAAGTTTTTACTCGGCCTCCCTGTAGCCCTGAAGTCAAGAACAGGAGAACCACTAGTTTTTATCTCAGACTGTCAGGCATTTACCCCATTCCCTTCTAACTCCTCTTCACAATGCCTGAGAGCAGAGGTAATCAAATACCCTCCTTTTGTAGGATTATCCTGGTAATATCCTTACCAGGTGTCCCTCCTTCCAAATATTCCCTTTTCTCATTTTGATAATATGATCACCCTGGGGACCAAAGGATTAAAACTTTATTTTCTTAACATAAAAGAAATGAAGCAAAGGAAGTTACAAAAGAACCCATATATTACCTAGAGACCTGTGGGTAGGTGGGAAGAGAGAATTGTTTTGCTCTGTTCACTACAATATGGTACATTACTGACAGATAATGAGTCATGCTAAATACAGATAGCTCTCTTGGGGTTATTTTTAGTGTTCAAGAGGTGAATAAAGCAAAGCCTGCATGCACCCTATTCCATAATTTAAGTAATCCACATAAAATATTGTTTTGTTGTGAGGGGGTGATGCCAAGGGTTCAAAAATATAAAGTCCAAATAACACTATAACAAAGCATTTACCTTTTAAAAATAGATATATACACGTGACCGGGTACAGTGGCTCAGCCTGTAATCATAGCACTCTGGGAGGCTGAGGCAGGAGAATCGCTTGAGTTCAGGAGTTCAAGGCCAGCCTGAGCAAGAGCAAAACCCCGTCTCTACAAAAAATAGAAAAATTGCTGGGTGTGCATGTGCTTATAGTCCTAGCTACTTGAGAGGGTAAGGCAGGAGGATCGATTGAGCCCAGAAGTTTGAGGATGCAGTGAGCTGCACTCCAACCAGGGTAACAGAGACTGTCCCCAAACACACACACACGCACACACACACAAATATACACACACATATATGTTTTACAAGCAAGGGACCTCAGCCCAGGAAGACAGGGTTTTGGAGAAAGGTGGAGTTTAGAAGTTTAAAATGAAGCAGTCTCTGGCAGGCTCAACGCAGGGCTGTGTGTCACGGGTTAACGCCACACTGGGCTGAGAAGCTGACACGGGTGCACAAGCTCAAGACAATCGTGCAGCGTCGTGTCCGCAAGCCCCTTATCCGCGGCTGGAAACCGAGGCTGCTTCTCCGTGCGGAAGGGGCCTCATTCTGCTCAGCATCCCCAGGAGACGCGGTTTCAAACAGCAAGGTCTCCCGCAGTCTAGATGTGGACAAGTTTCTCTGCTCTACCTCCCTGGGTCTCCTTAACAGCAGCAGCTTCTTCCAGGTTCCCACGGCCGGGAACCGAGCAAGCAGCAGAGGCCGAGGACGGCGGCCTTCGCTGGCGACCCACGGCCCTCGGCCCCCGCTCGCCCGGTCCTCTGGAACCCCCGGCCGCCCCGGCCCGTGGCCCCCAGAACGCTTGGGCCGGGCCTGCGGCCGACACCCGCGGGCAGCGCAGGCCGCACGGCCCGGCTGCCGAGCCAAGGTCACCGACCGACCCGGAAACGCTCGCCTCCGGCGAACTGCAGACAGCGACACTCGGGAGACCGCCGCATGGCCCCAGAACTCTGCCGAGAGCTTCCCCATGAAAAACGCCACCACAGTCGTCGCACCAGAGAGCCCCCAGACAGGCCTCCGAACGCGGACCTGCTCGGCCCTCTTACCTGAAGCGCGCGCACGCGGGGACGCGCATGCGCGTGCATGGACAGCGCCCCGCCCCTCCCGCCGTGGTAACTACCACTTAGTGTACTTGGACTGGGAGGCGAACCTGAGTGCTGCTGCCTATGTTATTTTATTTAATGCTCACAATTGCGCTAGTGATAGGTGCTGTGAGGAGCTCATTTTGCAGCGAGGACGAGAGGCTTACCCTGCCCACAATCACACAGCTAATAAGAGACAGAACTCTTCGGATTTGAACTGTGAACTAAAATAAAATTTTAAGGCTCACCCCCACATGGCCCCCTGGTGACTGAAGGAATAACCTAAAACTAAATTGCCTGCCAGGATGAAGGAGGTCAAACATGCCTTATGCTCCCCTCCCTTCTTGGGGACATCCTTTAGAACCCATTAACAGGCTTAAGGGTATGCAAGACAAACCTACAGGTCCTCAATTTACACAATAAATCTATGTCCCGTGGCTCATCTCTGATAACAGCTCCTTAAGTTGAAACATTCCAAGCCTTTAGACAAAGCTTCAGGTCTTTCTTTACAAGCCAAAGAATCTTTAAACCCACCTACAACCTGTAAGCCCCCTCCCTTTGAGATAGCCCTCCTTTTGGGGCAAAAAGAATGTATGCCTCCCACTTATTGATTTATGACTTTACCTGTAACCCCTATCTCCCTGAAATGTATAAAATTATAAATGTATAAAATCGAACTGTAACCTAACCACATCGAGTTCACTTGCTCAAGATGTCATGGGAGTGGCTCCGGGTCATGGTCCTCAAATTTAGCTCAGAATAAACTTCTTTCAAATATTTCAGAGTTTGGATTTTTCTGTCCACAGAACCCAGGACACTGGCTAAATCGAGTCTGTGCTGGATGGTTTTTCCACACTCTGCAACCCAAAGTGTGAGCCTCAGAAGATCAGCAACTTAGGCATCACCTGAAAACTTGCTAGATCTGCAGACATACTGAATCAGAATCCACATTTTAGCAAATCCCTAGACAATTGCTTGCAAATTAACATTTGAAGAGCAGTGTCTATGCTGCCCACTAGGTGAGCCCAGGAAGAGAAAAATGATGGGGTGGGGGGGGGGGACAGCGAGGAGGAAAGGAATATAAAGGTCTGCTGTGGTGCCATGTGCTCAAGACAAAGCCTAGAATATCCAAAACAGTCAGAAGAGATCGACCTTCACTGAAGTTCCAGTCTGGGGGGGGGCAGTGAATATATCCACAAGTAACTGATGAAAAGTACACAATAAGGGCCTTGCTTCTTATCTGAGGGATACATTTTAGAGAAGGGGTGATAGTTAGAGCTGACTTTGTCAATGCCAGGAAAAGGAAGTGCCTCTGTGGGGCGCTCAGTGACTGCCCCAATTTTCCTATCCAACCCACCAGCATGGTCCAGCCTATGTGGCTCATTTGCACAACTAAACTATTATAAATTATGAGAAATGTGGATGCACAAACTACATTCATGTAAAGCATGTTACTGTTAGTCAAGGCCACTCAGGTCTACACAGAGCCAGAACCACAAACAGTCTCTTCCACTCTGTCAGTGGGTCTAGTAGCCTCTTAAAGATTGGGCTTTCTACAGTCTCTTGGTGTCTTCATGTGCTCTCTAGAAGCTGTCTCTGGCTTGAACCTACAGTCCATTTAATATTATATATTTGACTTTCTTTCAAACTTCTCTCATAAGGTCTCTTCCTGCACAATGTTGCTTTTTGTCTATTACTGGTTTTGTTGTCATAACAGCAAAAGTTTTTCTCAAAACTTTTCAGAATTCTAACCCCAGGCATCACCTACACCATTGAGGTTCCCCTTTCCATCCAACTGGGATCCCCGGCCCCCCAGAATCTTTTGTTGTTGTTGTTGTTGTTGTTGTAAAGACTAGTCAAGTGCAGTAGTGAGAAGGGGGAAAGAGCAGAACATCCAAAATCTTTAAAATTGATTCCCATTCAAAGATTCACCCGTAATAAATAAAAGCATATTAAAAGCAATGAGTTTTGAGTTTTAGACTTAAACCAACAATTAGCTTCTCTGTACAATGCCAATTGAACTGTAATGTTGCCCTTTTTTTATGTAAGACAAGTAATTAGAAGTTTATAAAAGTTAATCCAAATCATCATAGCCCCATAGCATAGATGAAGAAAGTAAATATTTTATTTTATTGCTGTAAATTAGCAAAGAGCACCCAGAATTGTGTCTTTGGACTGTTTTCTAGCCCTTATTGTCCTTTCATGTTCCTACAGTATACATACACCTGCCCAACATCTTTGTACTTATTCTGGACCACATCACAAGTTTCTTGTTTTAAGGAGTTTTATAGTATATGGTCGTATTAATGAAGCTATGTAATAAATTTGGTACTTGGCACAAAATATAGCAGTATACCAGTTATTCTTAGAGTCTCGATCTAACTCCTTCCTCAAAGCCTATGATGGTAGAATTATGAAACCCACATGCAAAAGCAGTATAGCACCTTGGCTTTGTACTAAATATTTTAGCATATCTTAGAATGCTATTTTCCAGTCCTATTGTTTTTAAATTGCTGAATGCAAATTTTTTGTGTGATAGAACTCGATGAAGGCTGTTCCAAAGTCAATACTAAGAAAAGCAAGAGAAAAGGTGCAGATGATTTTGACTTTGCAGGCTCATTTCAAGGTAAGAAAATGCATTTAATCTCTGAAATTGAGCAGTGTCTGTCAGATTCATGCATTTCCTGGTTCTTATCTCAGCGTGGAAGAATGGTTACTGAGACTGAGTCAGGGAACAAATGAGCAGGCCAAACAGATGCAAGCAAGCCAAGCACCAAGATTTATTAATCACAGTACTTTCGAGAGAGGGAAGGGGTCTATCTCTGGAAGTGGAGACAACCTGAGTTTCTAATACACACATGTTTTCATATGATAAATTAACTGCCCCTGCTTTCTTTAGGTGGAGTTTCTATTTGCTGCCCTTGGGTGATTGACAGGTTTCCTTACATAACTCAGTCAGTACACAAGCATCTTCCCAGAATCCTTCATGAAAGCCCATGGTGGGGGGTCACAACCACAATACTAATTAGATGGTAATGAACCCCAGGCCACTTGAGGACAATTAAACCCCCTAGTGGGCATGCTTATCCCATTTGTGGCCTTGACTGTATCTCCAGTTTACTGTTTCTCTACCTCTTTTTAGATGGTCAATTCTTACATCCTCTTATTGTAGATAAAACGTGTTCCTCTCCCTTTCCTCCTTATCCCTACCTAACAGTGTCCACATGAAAGGTATTATTCATTATCATTAGGGAAATGAACCTTCCTAAATTGCTTAATATACCTCCAGATGATATTGGAAAATAATTTGTTTTTCAATGATATGGATTATTTTCCACATATACCTTCAATCATTTCCTCTGCCTCTCACATTTAAATATCTCTACATTATCTTTTCAATCATTTTTAAACCATTCAATTATATGCAAGCCCTGAATTTTCCAGATACATGCTGCCTTTTTCCTTTTCTCAACTATTATTCTTTGCCATTTGACCCTTGTAAAAGTCCATGCTTTATTAACTTCATTTTCCCATTTTTACGGTCTACCATTTTACTGCCATGAGAAAACAATTTTAATCTCAATTTGTCTTACATAAAAGAGATATGAATTCTTAAGTGTATCTTATAAGATTATGCTTTACAGTGTAAACTTGTAAGAAACTAACAAAAGAAAAAAGTGATATATCAGTTGACAGTTTAAAGATTTTTATAAAAATGTAGAAAGCATTACGCTTTCCTTTCTAATGCCTCTGTAGCTTCTGCTTACTGATAAAAAGGAATAAAGATAAATTTATATTATTAAATAAAAATACTAGGCCGGGCACAGTGGCTCACGCCTGTAATCCTAGCACTCTGGGAGGCCGAGGCGGGCAGATTGCTTAAGGTCAGGAGTTCGAAAACAGCCTAAGCAAGAGCGAGACCCCGTCTCTACTATAAATAGAAAGAAATTAATTGGCCAAGTAATTATATAGAAAACAGTAACCGGGCATGGTGGCGCATGCCTGTAGTCCCAGCTGCTTGGGAGGCTGAGACAGTAGGATTGCTTGAGCACAGGAGTTTGAGGTTGCTGTGAGCTAGGCTGACGCCATGGCACTCACTCTAGCCTGGGTCACAAAGTGAAACTCTGTCTCAAAAAATAAATAAAAATACTAAATTTTTTAACGATTCACTTACATATGGTAGTAATCTCTCAGACACTTATGCCCATAAAATTTTTGTCAGCTCTTTCAAATACTGCCATCAGTATCATAGTCTACTATTGGCTAGGTGAGTTAACTCAGGCATATTTAAATTATAAAATGGTTATACTCTGGATTTTGTCTGCCCCTGAGTGATGAAGGATCACATTTTAATATTAGCATATAAGGCAAAGTTTTTCTCAAGATCATCCCTCAGAATAATGTTGTTTTACCTCAAGTCCTACTGAGGTACCTACTGAGCCTGTTATTAAAAGGTGCGCTCTCAGTTACCTTGTTTTCATTAATCAAGTACTATTTCAGAAGACGTTAGCCTGAAAGAATTTCAAAACTCTATCAAGGCTGGGCATGGTGGCTCACACCTCTAACCCCAGCACTTTGGGAAGCTGAAGTAGGAGGGTGGCTTGAGGCCAGGAATTTGAGACCAGCCTAGGCAATATAGCAAGACCTCATAACTACAGAAATAAAAATTAGCTGGGTGTGGTGGCATCTCCCTATCCCAGCTACTTGGCAGACTGAGGCAAAAGGATCACTTGAGTGCAGGAGTTCAAGGTTGCATTGAGCTATGACCATGCCACTGTATTCCAACCTGAGTGACAGACTTTGTCTCAAAATAAAAAGAAAATCTGTTATCAGTAGTAGTTTTGGATGCAGATTAAAGGATGCCGGACATATAATGACAGTGTTATCGGGTAAAAAATGAAAGACAAAACTTAAAAAAAAAAAAAAAAAGATGCCGGACAGAATTGAATGAAACAAAAAGAGGCAAAGGTTTTAAACAGATTATTAATTGATCCTGGAGGTATCACCCTACATTTGCAGGTGTTAGATACCCTAAGAGTAAACAAAGTTTAAGGAAACTTTAAGAAAGCAGTACGGAAGTACATACTCATTGAGGATACAGATACATACCTTCAGAATGAGTGAAAACCAAAAAAAACCTTTGTAATGCACGCATGAGTATTTACACAGTTCTTAAGTAACATACATTTTACCTTAACAGGAATCAAGTTGAAATCCTCTAGAAACTTTTATTGTGGCCTTGATAAGAACATGCTTGTTCTTAACAACACTATTCAGTAATGCTAAAAAGTGGACACAACCCAAATGTCCATTAACTGATGAATGGATAAACAAAGTATGTTGTATCCATACAATATTATTCAGCTGTAAAGTAGAATGAAGTACTGATACATGCTACAACATGGATTTACTTCAAAAACATCATGCTAAGTCAGAGAAGCCAGATACAGGAAACCACATACCATATGATCCCATTTATATGAAACAACCAGAAAAGGCAAATCATAGAAACAAGGTAGATTATATCTTTGTAGAGGGCTAAGGGGGGAACCACAAAGGGACACACATCAGGGATCTTTTAGAGTTGGTAAGTGTTCTAAAATTGGATGGTGGTCATGGTTGAATGATTGTAAATTGATTTATTAAAATGTACTGAATACACTTAACATAACTGAATTTTCTAGTGTGTAATTATTCTTTAGTAAAGATGTTTTTTAAAAGTGGCTCTAGGCTAGACATGGTGGCTCACACCTGTAATTCCTGACACTTTGGGAGGCTGAGACCCTGTCTCTAAAAAATAAATAAAAATAAAAGTGTCTCTATACTGCTAGAGACATTAATATCAAAGATGCAAAGAATTTGAATAATACTGTTTCCAGAGAAGTGAGAATGAATATAAAACAATATTTCTAGGTAGAATGATCTTAAATGTGTGAATTTAAATTAAACATTAAAAATCAACAGTTTACTTCTTTGTCTATGTTTAAAAGTTTATATATTCAAAACTATAGGTGAGTTTTAGGATGACCTCTTTATTGTCACTAGTAGAAACTAAACTTCATTTATAACATTATAAACATGCCATCAGTCAATTTCTGTATAATCTAAAAAATAAGACCACTACTAAATTAAAATTTATATTTTGTCTTAAATATTCCAAAACCCATCTATGCCAACTTTGGAATTTATCTCTTGCTTGATGGTATGGTATTTATTTTAAGGGTAAAGTGCAATCAGTGGCCAAATCTGAAAAGGAAGAAGGATATTAGCTTTTTAAAAAATATCACATTAACTCTTTTTTTTTTTCTTTTTTCTTTTCTCCTCAGAGTTACTTATCCTCATGGAACTCAGTACAGGTCACATTAACTCTTAAATTATATTTTTCATTAAATGCCAGCTCCCTAATGGTGCTAGAAAGTAACTGCAGTTGTATTTTTACCCAAAGATAACTTTTTAATAAGATCATGTTGGAAGAATCACATTTTTTCAAAATCATTAGATTTACAATTAAATAATCTGGACTTACAATTTTTTATAGGATCAAGGAAAAAAAAGAAAAGAAACTTAAATGACTCTAGCCTATTTGTATCTGCTGAAGAGGTAAGGCTAATATACTACTTTATGAAGTTAGCTATTCCACATTACTTTAAGTTTCCTAAGAAATTTACCCTTTTTTTTTTTTTTTTTAAAGTTTGGCCACCTATTGGATGAAAATATGTTATCCAAGTTTGATAACACTGACATGAATGCCATGGCAAACAAAGATAATGCAAGTAAGCAACCTAAATTTTTTATTGACGTTTTTAAAAATAGACTTGACTTTAAAATTCCGAAGATATGGCTGTTTTTGAAGGACCTTTTTATGGTACTTTCTAACCTGGAAAGAATGGCTTTTTCTTCTCCCTCTTAGGAGAGCATGAAGAATTAAAAAGTATTTAGACCACAGCAAAAAAGACTACAGACAATAATGATTATTTAAGCTTCTTTTAGAAAGGCAGGCTATTTTTATGTAGGATGAGTTTGCTAAGTAATTTTATAACTTTAAAGACATATTTCTGATATGGTTATGGTTTCTATTCTTTCACCAATAAAAGTAATCAGAGGAAAGAAAATCTTTAGGGCATTTGTTCCTTTTCCTTTCTTAGTCATTTATTTATTAGACATTAGTCTTTCACAATAAATACAGAAGAAAAGCGACAAAAGAGCAGTGGATTTGCATACTGGGTGAGAAAGTGCAGGCCATCACAGGCCAGAAGTTCTTGTTACTTAGCAGGATGTTCCGTGTGACCGCCAAGAGTCTTCATTGTAGTAGTAGGCTCATCTTTATTCTCCTCCTAAAGGTCTCAAACAGCTTAAATGAGAGGTTGAACGTGATGACTGGCTACACAACAAAGACGTGAAAAGTATCATCAAGAAAAAGAAAAATTTCAGGAAGAGGAGGCTGAAAACCACTCATAAAAGTAAAAAGCAAAGGAAATGAGTTATTAATGTAAATTATACATTAAAATTCTACTTCTAATTTTTGCTGTTCAACCATTTTTCTTGATCTTGTATTCTGATTCCATACATTCCAGACTGTTCAATGGATCTGTAATAAACTATAAATAAAAATAGCTGTCACTTATAAAGTCACGTAAAAATGTTGTTAGACTTGTTTTAAGAAAAAACTTTTTTCCATATTGCTACATAATAAAATAAAAAAGAGGACAATAGGATTACATATTTATATATAAGCTCTCACATCTCTACTTATCATTGTAATGAACATTATTTATTGTTACTTTATACCAGACACTGTGCTAAGTAAGTACATAGGTTATATTGTTCAGCCCTTATAATACTCCCATGGAAGTAGACATTATCTCTACTTGAGAAAGAAATAGCTCTGAGAAATTAGCAAACCTCAGATTAAAAGGATCTTTTAAGCCCATTGAGATATGTCTCATTCCAAAGTCTAAGTTTTTAACTATTGAAAGAATTAAGAATCTAGCCCAAGGCTTAACGTGGTGGCTCACACCTGTAATCCTAGCACTCTGGGACGCCAAGGTGGGTGAGGCGTGTGGATCGTTTGAGTTCAGGAGTTCGAGACCAGCCTGACAAGAGTGAAACCCTGTCTCTACTAAAAATAGAAATTAATTGGACAACTAAAAGTATATAGAAAAAATTAGCCAGGCATGGTGGCACATGCCTGTAGTCCCAGCCACTCGGGAGGCTAAGGCAGGATTGCTTGAGCCCAGGAATCTGAGGTTGATGTGAGCTAGGCTGATGCCACGGCACTGTAGCCCGGCAACAGAGTGAGACTCTGTCTCAAAAAAAAAAAAAGGAATCTAGCCCATTAGCTATCTCTCCTCTCATCTAGGCAATTCTAGATGAAAACTTTCTCAGAAGAAAATAAAATAGATGTGAATAGTATTGTTGGAAATTGACACATTTAACACATTTCGTACTGCATAGAAATCTCTAAGATATACACCAGGGACCGCACAGTTTTGGGCAAACTGCACATTACTTAAATTATCATAACTACAGATCATGATGCACTTTAGGTGTTGTTTTTCAATAATTATAACATTTTTATTTACAAAAACAACTAAAAAATTAAAGTTCCTAGTATTTCTTAAACGTATGGTACTGCTTAAAACATTTTCTTCTATGAAGTGGGACCAAACAAAATTTACATAAGTATATAGATTCGCTCCTTTTTCCATGGGTGGCACAAACTCTCCAGGCTCTCGTAGGAAATTATTTCTTTCCACTCCCTGGAATACACGTAGGTTCATGCTGCTTCATATCCCCTGACCACCTTTTGGGTGGATCTTTACGAGGTGCTCTCCTCGCACCCCCAGGGGAAGGGCTGGACAAATTTGTCTCTGGTTCCGGAGAGCCTTCATTATTGTCATCCATTATCCAGTCTCTCGCCACCGATCGCAGAAACTGTTTATACTTCATTTTTGCTTGTGGATTGAGGGCGTTGTACATGCTAAAGAATTGAAAAGTCCACAGTTTATAAGGTACAGCACTACTATTTTTGTCCATTTCATCGTGTTTTCCTTAGAATGGAACAACACGAATTGATACGCACGGTCAATGGCTTTCATGTGGGCATTGTATTCCTTGATGCAGGCAGGTTTTACAATATTCTCTCTCGTTTTTCTATTTTTTTTTTTCCTGTTGTCGAGACAGAAGTGTCATGGATGGTTGATATCATTCGGACAACCGGCTTGTTTCTCCATGCTAGGAGAAGAATATCGCCTTTTCTGGAAAATATTATGTCACCTTTCTTCATTCTTGATGTTTACATTTGCAAATTTGGCAGTAAACCTCTACTCTCCTTAATGGACAAAACAGTTGACAGCTAAGGTCCATAACAGACCGCACTCAAAACACGAGAAAACTCGTGAGCGGTCTTTAACAGATGGATCGAGAAACACAAGAAAACTCGTGAGTGGTACGAAAGGTGTTAAAATGAAGTCATTTAGTTCTTTTTTTTTTTTTTTTTTTGAGACAGAGTCTCACTTTGTTGCCCAGGCTAGAGTGAGTGCCATGGCATCAGCCTAGCTCACACCAACCTCAAACTCCTGGGCTCAAGCAATCCTACTGCCTCAGCCTCCTGAGTAGCTGGGACTACAGGCATGCGCCACCATGCCTGGCTAATTTTTTATATATATATATTAGTAGGCCAATTAATTTCTTTCTATTTATAGTAGAGACAAGGTCTTGCTCTTGCTCAGGCTGGTTTTGAACTCCTGACCTCGAGCAATCCGCCCACTTCAGCCTTCCCAGAGTGCTAGGATTACAGGCGTGAGCCACCCCGCCCGGCCAGTCATTTAGTTCTTAATTCATTGTAAGGACACTACTAAATTTAAAGGTTATGTGAAAAAGGTGGTTTATACTCTCATTTTTACTTAAGGAAAAACATACCTTCCAAGATGAAGGGAAATTTCTTGCTCATTGTTTGCCTGAAATCTGATGAAAAAAAGGAAGTCTTGAAATTAGACATGATCAGAAATTCATTACATTAACACATAGAGCCACAATTTAATGCTACCTTTAGGGTTCATATAATGAGAATCATATACATTAGAAATTTGTTTTAAGGTCCTTCTGGTGATCCAGGAACTATATTCTTTTGGATAGGATCTAAGTTACCTTAACATGTAGCTGCCTTATATTTATCTTAGAGTTGCCTTATAGTTATCTTAGAGTTTTTAAAATTTGGCCTGTATATATGATGTAATTTATTTTTAAATGGTATTTAAAAGCAAATTTTCAGTGTCAATAATTAATGCCCTTATGCAACTTTATGAATTGTTTTTATGGATACTGTTTTACCCTAATAAGGAATTAGAAATAAGATCATACCCAGTGTTCAAAACTGATCCCAAACTTTAATTTGCTTTAAATACTGTTGAGATGCTTTCTTTATATCCTTAGACTATAAAAATATAGAGATTTTTCTGGTTTTTAGGGTTTTTTTTTTACCCCAAAGTATTAGGATTACAGGCCTGAGCCACCACACCCAGCCAAAGTATAGAGAGTTCGTGAATATCCCATAGCATCCTGATACAGGGTTCCAGTTAAGTACTTTGAGGAAGTGACAAGTTTCAAAGATGGCCACCACCCCATGATTACTCCCTGCTTTTGAGAAAAAGCACTTTCTAATTTAAAAAGTTGATTGTGGCTGGGCACAGTGGCTCACGCCTGTAATCCTAGCCCTCGAGGAGACCAAAGCAGGAGGAACCCTTGAGTTCAGGAGTTCCAGAGGAGCCTGAGAAACGGCCATCTCTACAAAAAGTAGCAAAATTAGACAGGCATGGTAGTGCGTGCCTGTCTTCCCAGCTACCTGAGAGGCTGAGGCAAGAGGATTGCTTAAGCACAAGAGTTTGAGGTTGCAATAAGCTATGATGATGCCACTGCACTCCAGCTGGGGCCACAAAGTGAGACTCTATCTCAAAAAAAAAAAAAAAAAAAAAAAAGTTGAGGGCTCTAATATAAAATTTCACCCCAAACAAAATGTCAACGCACTTTCAGTGATAGCATGGGAAAGTCCTTTTGTGTCCACTATTGATGCACAGATACCCTAGCCTGAGAAAACTGGTTACCCAGAGAAAACAGCAATGCCACTTCTTAACTTTCTCCATCTACCAATGAAGCATAATGGGCAGGCTAGGTTTCCTCTATCTGTGCTCCCAAACTAAGACAAGGACACTTCCTCTACCCTACTCACTAGTAAAACCCATGGAAGTGTCAAACATTTCCTCTACTCTACAAGCAACATTTTTTAAGAGAGAAGTGAGAATCATCTAGTGTACTATAATGAATACCTTGATTTCCCTTCTGGCCATAAAAATATCTAATACATTGAATCTGGAGAAGCAATTTCTCTCAAAATGCCATTATTATTTGGTACCTAAAATGCATTAGCAAACTCTATACCCCTCTAGGAAGCATTAATTATGCTTCTGAATTATGATTACCTTGGCTTGTGTTCATCTTAGTAAACACAAAATATGCTCCAAGAAGGCCCATAACTTCAGCTACTAAAACTCCTTTAAAGATCTTCTTTGCCAGTGGTTCCATACTGCGAGTCATCCTAAATTTAACAAGAACAAAATGTGAATGAGCATATTTAAACTTCTACTACCACTTCCATAAAAATAACTCTAGTTCATTCCCACAGTTTGAATTCATTCCCACAGTTTATCAGTGTAGGACTAAGACCCCAAAGTTACTATATACTTTTTGTTTTAGACATGTCCTACTTACCTAGTTTTCAAACTCTACACCTGAGGGGCACAATGAGCCAAACACAAGATTGAATAAAGCACCAAAAAAAAAAAAAAAAAAAAATTCAAGAAGACATTATAAAAACTAATAATTTATGGAACTAAGATTTTAGAATTTTATAAGAATTTAGGATGGTGAGAGAGAGGTTAAATCATTTTTTTTACCTTAACTGGGAATTAGATGATCTAATGGGTATAATATGTAAAAGCTCTTTGTAAAGTATTCTACAAAAGTAAGATTATTCTATAAGTGGTTCTAAATATTTTATAGCTGGAGTTCTACATTTATTTTTTTTTATTTTTTTATTTTTTAAGACAGAGTCTCACTTTGTTGCCCAGGCTAGAGTGAGTGCTGTGGCGTCAGCCTAGCTCACGGCAACCTCAAACTCCTGCGCTAAAGCGATCCTGCTGCCTCAGCCTCCTGAGTAGCTGGGACTACAGGCATGCGGCACTATGCCCGGCTAATTTTTTCTATATATATTAGTTGGCCAATTAATTTCTTTACATTTATAGTAGACACGGGATCTCGCTCTTGCTCAGGCTGGTTTCGAACTCTTGACCTCAAGCAATCCGCCCGCCTCGGCCTCCTAGGGTGCTAGGATTACAGGCGTGAGCCACCACGCCCGGCCTACATTTATTAATATAACATTAAACTATATGACATATTCAGGCATTTTGCTAGATGCTAAGGATACAAAGTGGAGCCATAAACGAATTGGTTCTTGTTCTTGGAGAGTTGCTCTTCTAACAGTCTTAACACTTAAACTGCATCACCCAAGATGCTGCTTGTTAAAAATACACACTCCTGGCCAGCTGTGGTGGCTCATGCATGCCACTCGAGCACTTTAGGAGGCTGAGGGAGGAAGACTGCTTGAGACCAGCCTGAGCACCACAGCAAGACACTGCTTCTACAAAAAATTTTTAAAAATTCGCTGGGCATGGTGCCATGCACCTGTAGTCCCAGCTACCTAGGAGGCTGAGGTTGCAGTGAGCTATGATCATGCCACTGTATTCCAGTCTGGGGGACAGAGTAAGACCCTGTCTCAGAAAAAAAAAAAAAGTGAACCTCAGCCTGCAACTGTCCACTTCCCAATCTCCTCAGCCTCTTGAGTAGCTACTATGGTCACGTACAACCATGCCTAGATAATTTTTTTCTATTTTCTAGAGACACGGTCTGGCTATTTTGCACAGGTAGGTCCTGAACTCCTAGCCTCAAGCAGTCCTCCAACCTTGGCCTCTCACAATTCTGGGATTACAGGCAAAAACCACCACGTCCACTCCAAATAATGTTTTACAAGTGAGGGGGAAAACTGGTTGGGTGATGACCCAGTAAGTAGCAAAACTACAGACTGTTTAGATCTTAATTCTCTTCCTGTAATTAAAATAAAAGCTAATCAAGAAAAAGGATTTGAGTCTTTATTCTTTTTTTCTAATTAAAGTAAAACTAAACAAGGAAAAGGGCTACATAACAAATTAAGAAAATAGAATATTTAACTCTTACTGAATATATGAAATGTAAACCCAAGTTTTTACTCAGCCTCCCTGTAGCCCTGAAGTCAAGAACAGGAGAACCACTAGTTTTTATCTCAGACTGTCAGGCATTTACCCCATTCCCTTCTAACTCCTCTTCACAATGCCTGAGAGCAGAGGTAATCAAATACCCTCTTTTTGTAGGATTATCCTAGTAATATCCTTACCAGGTGTCCCTCCTCCCAAATATTCCCTTTTCTCATTTTGATAATGTGATTACCCTGGGGACCAAAAGATTAAAACTTAATTTCTTACATAAAAGAAATGAAGCAGGCCAGGCGCGGTGGCTCACGCATGTAATCCTAGTACTCTGGGAGGCTGAGGTGGGTGGATTGCTCGAGGTCAGGAGTTCGAAACCAGCCTGAGCAAGAGCGAGATCCCATCTCTATCATAAATAGAAAGAAATTAATTGGCCAACTGATATACATAGAAAAAATTAGCCCGCACGGTGGTACATGCCTGTAGTCCCCGCTACTTGGGAGGCTGAGGCAGCAGGATTGCTTGAGCCCAGGAGTTTGAGGTTGCTGTGAGCTAGGCTGACACCATGGCACTCACTCTAACCTGGGCAACAAAGTGAGATTCTGTCTCAAAAAAAAAAAAAAAGAAATGAAACAAAGGAAGTTACAAAAGAACCCATATAGTACCTAGAGACCTGTGGATAGGTGGGAAGAGAGAATTGTTTTGCTCTGTTCATTACAATGTGGTACATTACTGACAGATATGAGTCATGCTAAATACAGATAGCGCTCTTGGGGTTATTTTTAATGTCCAAGAGGTGAATAAAACAAAGCCTGCCTGCAGCCTATTCCATAATTTAAGGAATCCTTGTAAAATTTTGTTTTTTTGTGAGGGGGTGATGCTAAGGGTTCAAAGAAATAAAAGTCCAAATAACACTATAATAAAGCATTTACCTTTTAAAAATATATATGTACACGTGACCGGGTATAGTGGCTCACGCCTACTCGCAGCACTCTGGGAGGCAAAGGCAGGAGAATCGCTTGAGTTCAGGAGTTCAAGACCAGCCTGAGAAAGAGTAAGACCCCGTCTCTACAAAAAATAGAAAAATTAGCTGGGTGTGTTGGCACACGTCTATAGTCCCACCTACTTGGGAGGGTAAAGCAGGAGGATCTCTTGAGCCCAGGAGTTTGAGGTTGCAGTGAGCTGCCCTCCAACCAGGGTAACAGAGAATGTCTCCAAAAAATAAACATACACACACATATATGTACACACATATATATGTTTTACAAGCAAGGGACCTCAGCCCAGGAAGACAGGGTTTTGGAGAAAGGTGGAGTTTAGAAGTTTAAAATGAAGCAGTCTCTGGCAGGCTCAACGCAGGGCTGTGTGTCACGGGTTAACGCCACACTGGGCTGAGAAGCTGACACGGGTGCACAAGCTCAAGACAATCGTGCAGCGTCGTGTCCGCAAGCCCCTTATACGCGGCTGGAAACCGAGGCTGCTTCTCCGTGCGGAAGGGGCCTCATTCTGCTCAGCATCCCCAGGAGACGCGGTTTCAAACAGCAAGGTCTCCCGCAGTCTAGATGTGGACAAGTTTCTCTGCTCTACCTCCCTGGGTCTCCTTAACAGCAGCAGCTTCTTCCAGGTTCCCACGGCCGGGAACCGAGCAAGCAGCAGAGGCCGAGGACGGCGGCCTTCGCTGGCGACCCACGGCCCTCGGCCCCCGCTCGCCCGGTCCTCTGGAACCCCCGGCCGCCCCGGCCCGTGGCCCCCAGAACGCTTGGGCCGGGCCTGCGGCCGACACCCGCGGGCAGCGCAGGCCGCACGGCCCGGCTGCCGAGCCAAGGTCACCGACCGACCCGGAAACGCTCGCCTCCGGCGAACTGCAGACAGCGACACTCGGGTGACCGCCGCATGGCCCCAGAACTCTGCCGAGAGCTTCCCCATGAAAAACGCCACCACAGTCGTCGCACCAGAGAGCCCCCAGACAGGCCTCCGAACGCGGACCTGCTCGGCCCTCTTACCTGAAGCGCGCGCACGCGGGGACGCGCATGCGCGTGCATGGACAGCGCCCCGCCCCTCCCGCCGTGGTAACTACCACTTAGTGCACTTGGACTGGGAGGCGAACCTGAGTGCTGCTGCCTATGTTATTTTACTTAATGCTCACAATTGCGCTAGTGATAGGTGCTGTGAGGAGCTCATTTTGCAGCGAGGACGAGAGGCTTACCCTGCCCACAATCACACAGCTAATAAGAGACAGAACACAGATTTGAACCCAGCACACTGGCTCGATGGAGCCTGTGCTGGATCATTTTTCCACAGTCTGTGACCCAAAGTGTGAGCCTCAGAAGATCAGCAATTTAGGCATCACCTGAAAACTTGCTAGATCTGCAGACCCTCTGAATTAGAATCTGCATTTTACCAAATTCCTAGACAATTCGCTTGCAAATTAACATTTGAAGAGCAGTGTCTATGCTGCCCACTAGGTAAGCTGAGGAAGAGGAAAATGATGAGAAGGGGGGGACAGCGAGGAGAAAAGGAATATAAAGGTCTACTGTGGTGCCATGTGCTCAAGACAAAGCCTAGAATACCCAAAACAGTCAGAAGAGATCGACCTTCACTGAAGTTCCAGTGGGGGGGGGCAGTGAATATATCCACAAGTAACTGATGAAAAGTACACAATAAGGGCCTTGCTTCTTATCTGAGGGCTACATTTTAGAGAAGGGGTGATAGTTAGAGCTGACTTTGTCAATGCCAGGAAAAGGAAGTGCCTCTGTGGGGCGCTCAGTGACTGCCCCAATTTTCCTATCCAACCCACCAGCATGGTCCAGCCTATGTGGCTCATTTGCACAACTAAACTATTATAAATTATGAGAAATGTGGATGCACAAACTACATTTATGTAAAGCATGTTACTGTTAGTCAAGGACACTCAGGTCTACACAGAGCCAGAACCACAAACAGTCTCTTCCACTCTGTCAGTGGGTCTAGTAGCCTCTTAAAGATTGGGCTTTCTACAGTCTCTTGGTGTCTTCATGTGCTCTCTAGAAACTCTCTGGCTTGAACCTACAGTCCATTTAATATTATATATTTGACTTTCAAACTTCTCTCATAAGGTCTCTTCCTGCACAGTGTTGCTTTTTGTCTATTACTGGTTTTGTTGTCATAACAGCAAAAGTTTTTCTCAAAACTTTTCAGAATTCTAACCCCAGGCATCACCTACACCACTGAGGTTCCCCTTTCCACCCAACTGGGACCCCCGGCCCCCCAGAATCTTTTGTTGTTGTCGTTGTTGTAAAGACTAGTCAAGTGCAGTAGTGAGAAGGGGGGAAGAGCAGAACATCCAAAATCTTTAAAATTGATTCCCATTCAAAGATTCACCCGTAAAAAATACTTTTCATATTAAAAGCAACCTCCATGACTTGAATTAAACATTTTGTTAAATATCAGTTAAGACACTATTTATTCTAGGCCAGGCACAGTAATTCTAACACTCTGGGAGGCCAAGGCCAGTGGATTGCTCAAGGTCAAGAGTTCAAAACCAGCCTGAGCAAGAGCAAGACACCATCCCTACTAAAAATAGAAAGAAATTAATTGACCAACTAAAAATATATAGAAAAAATTGGCCGGGCGCAGTAGTTCACACCTGTAATCCTAGTTCTCTGGGAGGCCGAGGCAGGCGGATCGTTTGAGTTCAGGAGTTCAAAACCAACGTGAGCAAGAGTGAGACCCCCGTCTCTACTATAAATAGAAAGAAATTAATTGGCCAACTAATATATATAGAAAAAATTAGCCCGGCATGGTGGCTCATGCCTGTAGTCCCAGCTACTTGGGAGGCTAAGGCAGAAGGATCGCTTAAGCCCAGGAGTTTGAGGTTGCTGTGTGCTAGGCTGACACCACGGCACTCACTCTAGCCTGGGCAACAAAGTGAGACTCTGTCTCAAAAAAATAAAATTAAAAAAATTTAAAAAATTAAAAAAAAAATATATATATATATAAAATTAGCCGGGCATGGTGGCACATGCCTGTAGTCCCAGTTACTCTGGAGGCTGAGGCAATAGGATTGCTTGAGCCCAGGAGTTTGAGGTTGCTGTGAGCTAATCTGACGCCACAGCATTCTTGCCCGGGCAACAAAGTGAGACTCTGTCTAAAAAAAAAAAAGGACACTATTCTATGCCTCAAGCTTCCAGGCCTGTCTTAGTCCTCTTGGGCTGCTATAACAAAATACCATAAACTGGTAGCTTATAATCAACAGAAATTTATTTCTCACGGTTCCGAAAGAGAGGAATTCCAAAATCAGGACACAGGCAGATTTGGTGTCTGGTCTCAGGTTTCTGAGATGGTGCCTTCTCACTGTGTCCTCATATACTGGAAGGGGCAGGGGTCTCTCTGAGGGCTGTTTTATAGGAGCACTGATCCCATAAGACTCTCACTCATGACCTAATCACCTCCCAAAGGCCCCACCTCCTAATACCATCACCTTAGGGATTCAATACATGAATTTTGGGAGGACACAAGCATTCAGACTATAGCAAGTCTCTACTTACATTAGTTTGAAATACCAGAACATCAGTGTTAAAATTACTAGGATGACAAAACAAGACAAAAAGTTCATTGGAATGGTTCAGATTGAAAAAAGAAAAGAAAAACAAACTTTAAAAACATTCATAACAAAGACTGAAATAATTGTCTAGAAATGTGATCATTTCTGCTGGAAAGTATACATAAACTAAGAGTAGGTGGTTAATTGGAAAGCGAATTTCCCAGTATTGTGCAAAACTTGACATCTTCATATATATTAATATTTCTTACACATCTTGGACCCCACTGTAGATTTCACAAACACATTTGCATCTCACAAATGCAAGCTGCATTTAGCCACAAGGTTTGGGGAAGGAAAAGTGTGGACTCCAGTAGAAACTCTTACCAAGGGTCCTTCGGGGGCAGCGCATTCCTGGTCCCAGTCTTCTGTAGTGGTCATGGGTAGAAAGGCTCTCCACATTAACAAATAAGTAAAAGTTTGCTGTCCATTCTTCCATGTTCACCTCAAAGAAAGGGCAGCTAGTCAACCTCTCAGGGAACTTCAAGGTAAAGCTAAGGTAAGGCTCTTTCACTGCCTGACATGAGGCAGTGGAGATTAGTCTCTGATGAGCCATTGCTGCTAGATGCTGAAGGGCATCTTACTGCACAACAGGGGCCAAGATCTTAGGGATGGCTGAGCCTTCCCTGCAGAAAACCACAGGACACAGGGCAGTGTAGAGTCATGGGCTCTGTTTCTGAAGCAGGGACAGTGTGGGACCCCTGATGTCCCAGCTGTCAGGCACTGTAACCGGCATTGTAACGAAGTGGTCCTCCGTGACCCTCAGTTTAGGAGGCGATGGGGTTCAGGACACACCACCCCAAAACATAGCACCTTGGCATTTGAGAAAACAGCAGAAGGAGGAAGGTCACTCTTACCCTCTCCCCCTACCCTGCCTGTCTCCCCTGACGTAGGTTGTAAAACCTGGGAAGGATTTTCTGACCTTCTTCTATACCAGGACATAAGACCCTCATTCAAGAGATGCCTTCTGGCCAGGTGCCGTAGCTCACGCCTGTAATCCTAGCACTCTGGGAAGCAGAGTCGGGCGGATTGCTCGAGGTCAGGAGTTCAAAACCAGCCTGAGCAAGAGTGAGACCCCGTCTCTACTATAAATAGAAAGAAATTAATTGGCCAACTAATATATATAGAAAAAATTAGCCAGGCATGGTGGCACATGCCTGTAGTCCCAGCTACTCGGGAGGTTGAGGCAGCAGATTGCTTAAGCTCAGGAGTTTGAGGTTGCTGTGAGCTAGGGTGACGCCATGGCACTCACTCTAGCCTGGGCAACAGAGTGAGACTCTGTCTCAAAAAAAAAAAAAAAAAAAAAAAGAGAGATGCCTTCCCTGTACCTGGAGGACAGGACTATTCTTATCTCTGAGAACACAGGGTCACAGAGAAGAATCTGAACAAAAGGCCTTGCTAATTTCCCCTCCACAGATTCCAAGGTAAATTCTAATCCTAAACTCCACTGGGAAGTCGCACATCTCTTGCTAAGGAAAACAAAAAAGGCACAGCTTCACTCAGAGGGGCCCTGCTACTTAGGAAGGAAAATAGCACACAAGGAGCTGACTTACCTGCTCTCAAAACCATCCTGGGGCCAGTAGGCTCACAGCAGCCCTGTGCTATTTGACCCCTGCTTTACTGATCCAGCTTGATTTCAATCACCCTAGACATTTTCTTCCTTCATGTTTTCTCTCTCTCTTTCTTTCTTTGTTTCTTTGTTTTTCTTTCTTTCTTTCCTTCTTTTCTTTTTAAGGTATAAGTTCCTAGTCTAGAAAATTAAAAGAAAATAAGGTAAGAATGAATGATTTCTTTAACGCCAAGGGAAGGAACTTTGAATAAGCCTCCCTTGCAGCTGCCTCCAGGGCATGAGCCAGGCCACAGCTGGCAAGTCTAAAGGGCTGCAGCCATTTCTCCCCAACACGGGTAAGGGTAAGGCGCAGGAGCTGAACAGGAATCTGGGGCTTCACATAACGCGTGACCACCTTCACTCATGGGTGGGATGTGCAAATGTACCATACCATAGCGGTTATTTTGCAATTATTCATGCTGTTTCCCTCCACCATGCATGCCAGACAATTAAGAGTTGAGTATGTCAGACTGTAAGGTTGGCAGGTTGACCTAAGCCTTGGGAGACTGAGAAGAATCAGAGCTCACATTACCAATCCCAAAGAGCCCTCTAAATCCTGGAATTATGGGCATTTAGTGTCAGAACAGGACCCAGCCCAATGTCTTTTTAAATGTTTTATTTCCAAGAAGCTGGTAAACAACCACCATGTTTGGATTAATGTTGTAAATTCTACCTTACCCAAGGGAAACAGAGACTCTTTATAATGTGAGGGATAATGCCACTAAGCCGATTGGCAGGGAGTCCAGTCCTACTCTTCTCTTTTTGGGAGGGAGATTCTTAAATACACCTTCCCAAATACAGTGGATGTCATTCCTCATTATGTAAGCTAATAAGGCCTTCAAATGGGAGTGGTGTATGGAAATATAAAAATATTAAGATATTTTGATATTCTGACTTTATCTTTCACAAACGTTTTTTAAAATAAATATTCACAAATATAACCAATCCCAGATACTTCTTCCTAGCTCAGAACTCTCTCTGGTCAGTTTTGTCCCCTCTGTAAAATGGAAGTAAAAAGCCACTCTTGGTCAGATGTGGTGGCTCACACCTGTAATACCAGCTCATTGGGAAGCCGAGGCAGGGAGGATCACTTGAGGCCAGGAGTTTGAGACCAGCCCGGGCACCATAGCAAGACCCCCATCTCTACAAAAATTTAAAAATTAGCTGGGTATAATGGCACATGGCCATAGTCCAGCTAATTGGGAGGCTGAGGCAGGAGGATTGCTCAAGCCCAGGAGTTCACAGTTCGGTGAGCTATGATGACACCACTGCACTCTAGCCTGGGTGGCAGAGTAAGACTATGTAAAAAAAAAAAAAAAAAAAAGCTAGTCTTTCACATCCACCACCTGCCTCAGTAAGATACTTTCTGTTGACATAAAATTTCCTCATAGTTTACATTTCCGAAACTGGAATGCATCTTATAATCAATGTATACATTGAATATAGTGTTTGTCCCAAAGTGCTGTTATTAAATAAAATGTCTAGAAACCAGGAAATTTATTTCCCTCATAGTCATAAAAAAAAAATCTCTCCTTAGAAGGAAATATTTCTTTTCCCCAGTGAAAAGTCTCATGGCCTTGTTTCTTATAGCAAATAAAGAAGCACCAAAGAACACAAAACCTGTGACCTCTGGCCGGTGTGGTGGCTCACTCCTGTAATCCTAGCACTCTGGGAGGCCGAGGCAGGAGGAGCGCTCAAGGTCAGGCATTCAAGACCAGCCTGAGCAAGAGTGAGACCCCATCTCTACTAAGAGTAGAAAGAAATTAATTGGCCAACTAAAATATATATAGAAAAAATTAGCCGGGCATGGTGGTGCATGCCTGTAGTCCCAGCTACTCGGGAGGCTGAGGCAGGAGGATCGCTTGAGCCCAGGAGATTGAGGTTGCTGTGAGCTAGGCTGACGCCATGGCACTCTAGCCTGGGCAGCAGAGTGAGACTGTGTCTCAAATAAATAAACAAATCTGTGACCTCTGAAATCTCACTCTGGGTTTTGGCCTGGACTGAGTTGTACTGCCTGCCTCCCAATCCCAGCTCCTTCACGGCCGACTCTGCAACCTCAAGAACCCTGTAAGCCCCAATTACCATAACTGTGAAATGATCATAAAGTAATACTCATTTCATAGGGCTTTTAAGAAATTTATCCAATCTTCTCTGTAATCTTAGCGGTTTGGCAGGGGATATGGTATGTGCTAGTGTTCAATAATGTTAGCTATTATTTTAACTGATACATAAATGACTATACAGCTAGGTAACTATGCATGACTAGGGGTTAACTTCTTAACTGGTAAGCATTGGTTTAGAGAAAGGTAAATAAAGTAAAAAAAAATTGTTCTTAGGGTTAGAGAGAAAAATGGAAGCAGCACAAGAATGATGGAGAGAAGAGAATGGGAGACAAAATGAGAAGAAATGTACAGTATATTTTATGGAAATTTGACTTAACAAGAGGGCAAAGGGTAACTTTTAGCCCAGAAAATGTTCTAGATAAGACATAGGCTGAACCGCTGTAACAAACAGACTCTTAACAATTTAGTGGTTCAAACTACATAAACAACTGCGCTCTTTCACATACTGTTCAAAAGGAGAGTTGGTATACAGTGTGGGCCATGGGTAGGTGACTCTGTTTCCTGAGGTTGTCCACTGAGCCAGGTTTCCTCTGTCTTCTTGCTCTACCATCTCCTGGAGTTCTGTTTTCCTCTGAAATAGCAAGTCTGGCTTGCCAGCACCATGTCTGCTGTCCAGGTGTAGGAAAGGAAATATGGAAGATTAGAGAGCCGTCAACTCCCTGTGTTAAGGATGTGACGGAGTGGTTGCACATGTCACTTCTGCTCACTTCCCACCAACCACAGGGCCAAGACCAAGCTGCAAGGGAGGCGGGAATTATAGGCCAACTCACGCAAAGGAAAAAGGCAGAGTGGCTACTTGGGAAAGACTCTACCCCAGGGAGTGGGCATCTCATTCTAGAGAGTTTGACCAGGAGGGAACTGAGCTCAGACGACTGGAGAAACCATGACATTGTATGTTCCTCTTTGCAAAGTCATCCCCTTCCGTGAACGACACAATTGTATTGTTTAGTAGGTGAAGAAGAGCAGCTATCACTGTCTCCATTTTACGTAAACCTTGGGAGGTACATCATTATCAGCTCAGACTAACACAACTAGTAAACCAAGATTCAAACTCAGGTCTTTTGACTTTTAAATCTATTGAGCCAGTAAATGACAGATCTGAGCCTGGTGCCCAGGATTGTCCCCAAATTTGGGGTCTTTCCCACCCCACCCAACTGCTTCACAACCCCATTGCTTCCTTGTCTCACCACATAGGGTGAGTGTGGAAAACTGTCAGCCCAGGAGAGAAGTGAGGTTTCATTCTATGAATTGCTGATAAAAAAAATTGTATGCCAGCCCGGCGCGGTGGCTCACCCCTGAATCCTAGCACTCTGGGAGGCTGAGTGAGGCGGGCGGATTGCTCCAGGTCAGGAATTCGAAACTAGCCTGAGCAAGAGCGAGACCCTGTCTCTACTATAAATAGAAAGAAATTCATTGGCCAACTAATAGAAAAAATTAGCCGGGCGTGGTGGTGCATGCCTGTAGTCCCAGCTACTTGGGAGGCTGAGGCAGTAGAATTGCTTGAGCCCAGGAGTTTGAGGTTGCTGTGAGCTAGGCTGACGCCACGGCACTCACTCTAGCCTGGGCAACAAAGTGAGACTCTGTCTCAAAAAAAAAAAAGAAAATTGTATGCCTGATTCAACTAACTACCCCTTTGTTAGATATTTAATATCTGTTTTCTTCTGCTAGGAGATTCCATTCTCCTCTCATTGGGTGGGTTGCCTAAATGGTAATGTGATCAACCCTTGGGGTAAGATTCCCAGATCCTCAGCCTGTTTTGCACCTGTGGTTTACCTTTTGTCAGAGGAGGATATGCAAAAGGAGGGGGGAGGGGTGGATGGGAATTAAATGATTTCTTTTTCATGTGAATGGAAGCAGCCCTTTATTCCGCCCCCTGAAAAACTCCTTTAAAAGCCATCGCTGCCTCTGGACACCCGGGGAGCCGGTTCAGTAGCAGGGAGCCGCCATGGCTGATGAGTCCAAATTTATTGAGTTCATTGATGAAGCTTTAGAAAAATCCAAAGAAACTGCACTCTCTCACTTATTTTTCACCTATGAGGGGATTCCTTACCCAGTCACCATGTGCACCTCCGAAACCTTCCAAGCCCTGGACGCCTTTGAAGCCAGACACGATGACATTGTGCTCGCATCTTATCCAAAGTGTGGTAAATAACAAATCATTTCCCACAAGTGCCTTTCTCATAGTGGGTAGGCTGGGGAGGGGTGTGAGACAAGGGTGGGTTGAAGGCAGTTCGTCTCTGCCCGAAGCTGTCTGGACAGCAGTCAGGAGGGTGGCCACCATGGATGGTCAAGCACCTAGGTTGTAAAATCCAGAACTGCTGGATTTTAAAACCCCAGTGTCTGAGGGAAGTCATCTTTGTGAAAGGCCAGGATGGAGGATGGATAGTGGAAGGGGACAGATGGTGGGGCTGGAAGGGAGGAGCATGAACGCGGGACTGTCCCGTTGGCATCGAGCACTGACTGTAGCAGAGATTTTTATCTTAATTTTGACTGACGTCAAATCATGGCCTCTCTTATAATTTATACGATGATTTCCATGTAATAGATTTTTTTTTGGCTCAAACATCAATCCTCCAGTTTCTCAAGTCATTTTTACAGTTGTCTTTCATCAAGGGAGAACCAGACATGAAGAATCTAACTCATCTTACTTCATGTCACCCTCTTTTGATTCTTTTCACTATTGTTTATTAAAGCCAACCGCATTTAATATTTTTTCTTTTTAACTGTTGCTGAGTTTTCATAAAATCAAAATTATACACTCCTCTAGAAAATACTTATTAATTTGATGTAATATAATATATGCTATAATAAACAACCATTTCTATAGTATTACATTGTTCTAGAAGGAACATATTCTAGATTCAAAAAGAAGCATGGTGTCTTGTTAAAGAAGACATCTGACAAATAAGATAAGTTGAATTTTATACTCATATAAGTAAATGCTATTTTCCACCAAATTTTCTTTCCATAGCCCAGGTTATTTCAAACACAGAAAATGAAATGTACACATCAGAAAATGGTTGTGGATTTTAATTTTGATCATGTATATGCTAAAGTAACATCTCTGTTATATCAAGACTCCTTAATGAGCTTTTATTCTTTGATTTTTCTTATAGGTTCAAATTGGATTCTCCACATCGTCTGTGAATTAATATTTGCTGTTTCTAAAAAAAAGTATGAATATCCGGAATTCCCAGTTCTTGAATGTGGGGACTCAGGAAAATATCAGGTTAGTACTAACAGCCTTTAACCTTACAGCAATGTATTATGTGTTTACCATGTCCTTAGCACTTTGCAGATATTCTTTTATGGCAAGATGACTTTATCACCATTTTACAAAAAATAAAACTGTGGAGACTTGCCCAGGGTCAAGGGGTGAGTAAGTGATAAAGCTAAGATTTAAACCCAAGCTTTATTATTTGAACTCTTAATGACTACACTGTATAGCCAGACTTTTTTTTTTTTAAGTAGAGGGAAAGGTAAGTCGAGAAGCCTCAGGAAATAGACTGAAACCAGAAAGCCTGAAGTCTCTGAAGACACGGATATGGGCAGGATGCTAGTAGGAATCCCCAGTCTTTTTCTAGTAAGACATTACTTTTGATTTCCCTGTCTCAATTATGACTCTGGGGTGTGTGTGAGGGATGGGAAAGGATCAAGCAGCAGCTAAGAGAGTAAGTCACTGACGTGTGTGCAGGTAATAACAGGTCACCCTACCTGTCATTACTCACCTTCCCGAAGTAACTAACTGCAGCTTGAGTGTGAGACGGGATGCTCTGCCCCCTGCCCAGGGAAGGCAAGAAAGGAGTGGGCGAAGGATCTGCCTCGGGACTTCAGTGCGTGGACAGAACAGGGGCAAGGAGGACCCCCTCCCCACCCCTAAATACCCCAGAATGCAGTTGGGAAGGGAAGGCTGTATTCAGGGGGAACCACAGTCTCAGTAAAACTCTCAGAAGTGTTTGCCACTAAGACTCCTGATGGGCAGACAAAACCCAGTTACTAAGAATAAAGCTACTGGATTGAGACTTAGAGAACAGCTTCTGGAAAGTGCCTGAGACACTCAGCATGATGACAAATACAAACTTGGAAACCAGGTGGAAGGAAGCGCCTTTCTAAGGATTCGGCCACAGTAGCAGAAAAATACATTGTAAATGAAGTAAGTGCTCGGGGACTTGGGGGGTGAGGGATGGGGAGGTAGGTGCTGAATCCTGGATCTGGGTGGCAGCAAAGGAACCCCAGGAGGGATCAGACAGGCTAGCAGCCACATCAGGGCCTCCGGTCTCAGACCTGCGAGGGTTACCTGTAGGAAAGCACACCTGATGGTGGCTCGGTCAGGACAGGCCCAGGAACGCAGGCAGCATAGGTGGACAGGGGCTTTAAGAACTAGGTTAAAATGGAGGAACTAATGAAAAGCCCCATTGACCTCTCCTATCCAGGCCTTTGCATAACGTTTTCCTAACAAGAGTGCTCAACATTACCTACAGAAATGACGCCAGCTCTTCTAAGGCTTTAGAAATTTGTCCAGCTTTCCAACTTCTCTCTTAAGAACTTGTTACATTGTGGGTCATGGGTACCAATATAATAAACTTGTATACAGCTCACCTTACCAATATAATCTTTCTTATTGAATTTGCCTGTGTTGTTCCTGGTCACCTGATATAAACATGTGTCCTTATGATTGGAATAGGGTTTGGTATATTAACTTGTAAGGTTTTACATTATTTATAGGATTTTTTTTTTTTTGAGACAGGGCCTCGCTGTATTGCTGGCTCTAGAGTGCAGTGCCTCATCACAGCTCACTGCAACCTCAAACTTACAGGCTCAAATGATCCTCTTGCCTCAGCCTCCCAAGTAGCTGGGACTATAGGCATGAGCCACCGCACTCAGTCAAAGATAACTTGCTTATGCAATGTGCTTTTTATTTTTAAATGGAAATCAATGAGATGAGCTCTACTTAAAAGTTATTCACCATACAAAAATCTTTTCTAGGATACATATCTTTCTTTAAGCAAGATGTATCTATATCTAGTCTTTACATTGCTTACAGTTTGGCTATGTTTTCATGAACATTGTATATTTATCTTATTTTGTTACAGTTAGCTTCCATTTTCCCCTTGGATATTTTTCTAATCCTTTTAGTAACTTTATCCTTTCTCATGTGTCTGTATGTGGTTTTTAGCCATCCAGTTTAATAGAAACAGCACTTTATTACTTAATCTGAAAATTACCACCTGTGCAATTTTGCACTAAGCACTTAATACTGCAAAGCCTGTTCTTAATCTTTAAAATGGGGGTTACAATATCTACCTGAGAGGATTGCTGTGAATGAATGTAAAGTACTTTAAATGCTAACAGTACAATTTGATGTATATCAGATATTATCACTACTAGTCACCACTTGGGCCCATATCCTTGTTTTAATTTTTTTTATCTTTAAAATCTCATTTTTTTTGCCCCTTTCCATGAGTTGGGATCCCCACCAAGTTTTCACAGAGCAATTGGCTCTAAATGTCTGAATATCATTATATCACTTGCAATAAGTAGGTATATTGTAGCTGTGACCAAGCAGTGAGTGACCTCTAAAATTGTGGAACTGAAGACCTGAAGTCATTAAGATCTGATTTTTAAGTTAAAACCCTTAACCTTGGCCGGACGCGGTGGCGCGCGCCTGTAGTCCCAGCTACCCGGGAGGCTGAGGCAGGAGGATCGCTTGAGCCCAGGAGTTCTGGGCTGTAGTGCGCTATGCCGATCGGGTGTCCGCACTAAGTTCGGCATCAATATGGTGACCTCCCGGGAGCGGGGGACCACCAGGTTGCCTAAGGAGGGGTGAACCGGCCCAGGTCGGAAACGGAGCAGGTCAAAACTCCCGTGCTGATCAGTAGTGGGATCGCGCCTGTGAATAGCCACTGCACTCCAGCCTGGGCAACATAGCGAGACCCCGTCTCTAAAAAAATAAATAAATAAATAAATAAATAAATAAATAAATAAATAAATAAATAAAAAGAAAACCCTTAACCTTGGCAAATTGAAATGATAACTTCATTTTCAAAATTATTTGTAGAAATAGATTACAGAATTGGCCAGGCATGGTGGCTCACCGTTGTAATCCTAGTACTCTGGGAGGCCAAGGTAGGAGGATCACTTGAGCTCAGGAGTTTGAGACCAACCTGAGCAAGAACAAGACCCCATCTCTACTAAAAGTAGAAAGAAATTAGCTGGACAACTAAAAATATATATAGAAAAAATTAGGCAGGCATGGTGGCACATGCCTGTAGTCTCAGCTATTTGGAAGACTGAGGCAGAAGGATTGCGTGAGTCCAGGAGTTTGAGGTTGCTGTGAGCTAGGCTGACACCATGGCACTCTAGCCAGGGCAACAGAGTGAGACTCTGTCTCAAAAAAAAAAAAAAAAAAAGAAAAAAGAAATAGATTACAGAAAAAGAAGCAGTCACCTTATAGTCCTCATACTAGCAAGAATTTCTCTCATGAAATATTTCTCAGATATTTAAGAGACTCTGTGGACTTTCAGGTTCTGTTTGGATATTTGATTGCATGGAGTTTTAGTTGGTTAAACAAAAAAAATCTAGATTTAAAAATTGGATTTGTAGGAATTGGGACTTGAATATTTCTGTTGAAGACCCTGAATATAGAAGAAACCCAAATTAAGAGGAGATTGCAGATTATGAGCTGTCTTGAACAAAATTGTCTTGATATGATTGTAGGTAAAGGTAAATTTTTTTTTTTGGACAGAGTCTCACTTTGTTGCCTGGGCTAGTGCCTTGGCATCAGCCTGGCTCACAGCAACCTCAAACTCCTGGGCTCAAGCAATCCTCCTGCCTCAGCCTCCCGAGTGGCTGGGACTACAGGCATGTGCCACCATGCCCGGCTAATTTTTTCTATATATATTAGTTGGCCAATTAATTTCTTTCTATTTATAGTAGAGACGGGGTCTTGCTCTTGCTCAGGCTGGTTTCGAATTCCTGACCTTGAGCAATCCGCCCATCTCGGCCTCCCAGAGTGCTAGGATTACAAGCGTGAGCCACCATGCCCGGCTGGTAATTTTTTTTTTTTTAACAACAAAAAGATTGGGAAATGGTAAGCAGGATGCAAGAAGGAAATTCAAGAAGATTTTAATTATTTGTTTATTTATGTTTCCTCATTCCTCATCCTTTGCAAAATAAGAAAATAAAGAAAAATTGGAGAAAACATAGTGATAACGCTTGAAACTATATTCAGATACCAGACTTAGGATTGATTCACTACACACACACACACACACACACACACACACACACACACACACACACTTTAACCTTTTTGTGTATATTTTTAAGAGAATGAAACAGTTTCCATCGCCAAGGATTTTGGCAACTCATCTCCATTATGACAAGTTACCTGAGTCCATCTTCAAGAATAAAGCCAAGGTGAGTGTCCCTTCCTACTCGTATTTCAATTTGAAATTTGTATAGATATTGGCCCTTTGAGGTACATAATGAGTTTGCTCCTCATCCTAGGATTTTAATAAATGAAGCATGAGATTTAGTATTTCTCTTTTTATGTTTCTTCAGATACATGTGCTACAGTGGCATTCAAGTCAAATGCATTTTAGGATGTAAAACATAGGCATAGAATAAAACATATACTATATAAATATATAAAACATATAATCTGTTTTATAGTGCATAAATTTCAGAATCCCACTAGAATATTTAGAGCGTTTAACAAAAGAATCCAACCTAGTAAAATGAGCAAAAATTGTTCCTTTGGTTCTTTCTGGTGAACACTATTTACCTGAGGTCTAAAACCACTTTATTCCTGGATTTCACATATAAACTTCATGTCATGCATACACAACTATAGGCACTCTGGCACTCTGGCTACTTTCCCCATTTGTTTAAAAACCTTGTTTCATTAACCGGTATTGATATATTTTTTGTAATCACTAGTTTTTACCCAACCCCTTTTGTTTCCTGTCCCCTGGTCTCCCCTCCATTTATTTCTTGGTGCTTTTTTTTTTTGGTCTCAGAAGGAAAGGATTAGAATTAATTAAAATCAAGATTTAAACTCTTGAATGCCACAAAGAGGAATGAGAGAACAGTGAAGTAATGGCAAAGAAAGGCAAAGGAGGAAAACAGTTAAGATAACTATACTGGCCAGAGGTAGGAGAGGAAAGGAAGGAGGAGGAAGAGTGGGAAGGACAACATTAAGTGGAGACTTACAATGAGCAGTCTTTGTGGCCAGGTACCAGAATCTGAGGAGCTTAGAATTGGAAAATGCCTTAAAGGTTGTCTGCACTAATTCCCACTGGGTATTGGAATTCCACTAAGTGGCTGTCTGGACCGTGATAGACAGAAACTCCTCTATCCCCTGAGCCAGGTTTGAACAGCTCTGTTAAACAGTTTTTCCTTATTCTGAGAATCTACAAAATTGGAAATACCACTTTAACACATAATTTCCCCTGTTTAATGCAGTTAACATAATCACAAATCCAGGTGACTCCTTTTTTTCCCTCCTTAATGTTTCTGTAATAAACAGAGACGAAGTAATTTATAAAACATTTGGATTTGGGGGCATGCAGGCTTTTGAACAGAGTTTCACTTTCACAAGAATAAAGGCAAGAAAAGAGCAACAGAGGAGTAAGAGTTGATGCTGGAGATTTGCTCACGCTCCAGCCAACTGGCCCCTATGATTTAAATTTATGTCTTTGTCCAGGCCAGATGCGGTGGCTCACGCCTGTAATCCTAGCACTCTGGGAGGCCGAGGCGGGCGGATTGCTCGAGGTCAGGAGTTCAAAACCAGCCTGAGCAAGAGTGAGACCCCCGTCTCTACTATAAATAGAAAGAAATTAATTGGCCAACTAATATATATAGAAAAAATTAGCCAGGCATGGTGGTACATGCCTGTAGTCCCAGCTACTTGGGAGGCTGAGGCAGTAGGATCGCTTGAGCCCAGGAGTTTGAGGTTGCTGTGAGCTAGGCTGACGCCAGGGCACTCATTCTAGCCTAGGCAACAAAGCGAGACTCTGTCTCAAAAAAAAAACAAACCTCCAGGCAGGTTTTTAATTGATTATTTAGCCTCCTTTGCATATGAGTATCCAGTTTTATATGCCTAATTGCTCCTACTTCTGGCTTCCATTCTTCCATTATTTTGCAGAAGAAATCATAAGCTACTCCATCTACTAATCTAAATACCCTGTCCAGAGAATCCAGGTGTTAGCAGCCACTTGCTCTTAGAGGACCCATGTTGCCCCCTGCTGGTCACCACTTCCTCGCTTCCTGTTTTGTGTGCCCCTAAATCTTGTTTTTTGCCAGTTCCAGAAATCTCTCCCAAATGGAGGTCAGAATCTGTACTTTGCAAAGTCCACATCTTTTCCTTCTCTGAAAATGAAATGACTTCCGGCTATCTATGGTCGTCTGACCTCTTGTGCGTTATCTCAGCTTCCTCAGGGTTCCCGAACATGCTCAATAATGTGTCCCCCAGTTCCTCAGTTCTTGAAATGGAAAGCGTCCGGCCAGAACGCAGGAAGTCACTTGGAACAGCCATGCACTGTCCTGGAGTCTCTTGGCTCTTTTGGGTTTCAGTTTGCTCTTTACAATGTTGAATTCACACTTTTCATCCAAAGGAGCACTTTCCGCATCAGAGAAAACACAAAACAGGAACTCTGAGGTTCCATATGCATCATATCTCAGGTTTGATCTCCCACCAATTTGAAACATTATTTTTGTTGTTCTTGGCATTATTTTACAATTTTTATTTTATTTAGGTGTTTAAGTTTTGGACCAGACTCTTGTGACTATTCTAGTGAGCTTGCTCTTTTTTCTTTTTTACATCTTCTATTCATGCCTTTTAATTGTCTAAACTCATTAGCAAAAGTCCTCTGCTACGACATCAATCTTCTCTTCCTTCTTTCTCCCCTCTTTCTCCCCTCTCCCCATACTTCCCCATCAGCCACCTCCTGCTCCTCATTTTCTTACTGTCATTCTTTATGTAGTAACACAATTTTGTAATACACAAGTAGACACAATGATATTGTTCACTTTTGAACCTTTCCCAAAGTTCAAAATATAGACCTAAATAAATTAACTTATTTTTTGCTCCCTAGATATTGGTGATATTTCGAAACCCTAAAGATACGGCAGTGTCTTTTTTCCATTTCCACAACAATGTCCCTGATATTCCAAGCTACAGCTCTTGGGATGAATTCTTCGGACAGTTCATGAAAGGACAAGGTATGGCTGTTGGTAAAACAATCCTTGTTACTTCAACACTTGACCACATAAATATGAAAATTCAAATTGTTTTAAGGTAAAGAAAGAAGTAAGATTTAAGCGGACCTATGGGCCAAAGAGTTGCATTTAAGTGAAGTTTTGTAGCATCACTAGTTCTGTGCATCAAACAATTAAAACACATTACTGTTTTTTTGTTTGTTTGTTTTTTTGAGACAGAGTCTCGCTTTGTTGCCCAGGCTAGAGTGAGTGCCATGGCGTCAGCCTAGCTCACAGCAACCTCAAACTCCTGGGCTCAAGCAATCCTGCTGCCTCAGCCTCCCAAGTAGCTGGGACTACAGGCATGTGCCACCATGCCCGGCTAATGTTTTCTACATGTTTTTAGTTGGCCAGTTAATTTCTTTCTATTTATGGTAGAGACGGGGTCTTGCTCTTGCTCAGGCTGCTTTCGAACTCCCAACCTTGGGCAATCCGCCCACCTCAGCCTCCCACAGTGCTAGGATTACAGGCGTGAGCCACCTCGCCCGGCCCGCATTACTGTTTTTAAGAATAATTTGAACAATTCATATGCTGACTATGAGTATTGAGTGGCCATAGAATAGACATGGGACAAAGGCACCTTTAACAAAGAGTCATGTAGAAAAGCATGTGTAGTTAATTTCCTGTAAGTCATGGTATAACATAATGATAAACACCAAGAAAGATAAAAAACCATGACACTGAACAACTACACCTAAGACATTTGCTTGCCAGAAAGGAAATAAGTTTTTTTTAGATCATGTTGATATTTTATCTCTGGTTATTGATAACTACAATTTTATAAATGTGTCCTAATGTCCCAGGGACTAAAGCAGGTGTTGTATATGCCTGATTTCACTTAAGACTCATAACAAACTATGAGTCAGCCAGTATTAGCCCCATTGTACAGATGAGGAAACTAATCAAAAGAGTTAAATCACTTGTCAATGATCCCATTGCTTATAAGTGGCAGTGACTCTACTTCCATGGGTATTGTGGCTAGAGACCAATAAATACTTCCTTTTATTAGTGGCTCTTTGAGTCTTTATGGTACAGTGAAGGGAAGAATTATGCCAGATCACCCTACAGGAGAAGCTGTAGTCAGTTCACTCTCAGAGGACTACTTTGTTAAACAATTTATTTATTTTTTATTGTATATATTTAAAGGTGTACAACATGATGCCTTGCCATATACATAGTGAAATGATTAATATAATTGAGCAAATTAAGATGTCCATCATGTCACACAGTTACTTCTTTTTTATGGTAAGAGCACCTAAAATCAGGCAGTGTTTTAAGCCTTTGACATGTGTTAATTCATTTAAACCCATTTTATAGATGAGGAAAACTAAGGGTTTTAGGGAGTTGCTCAAAGTCACACAGCTAGTAAACAGCAAAGCTAATGAATGTCTAGATCTGCACTGTCCAATATGGTAGCCACTAGCCACATGTGGCAACTGAGTCTTGAAATGTGACTAGTGCAACTGAATTTTTAGTTTTTTAAAATTTTAGTTAATTTAAATTTAAAGATGGATACTCATTTCAGTTATTGGAAAACTTTTAAGTAAGCTTATAATAAGTTGGGTGTGTGGATATACTTTTTCAACTGTAAGTTTTATGAAACCTAAATACACATCAAGTATTTTTAATAAGCATTTAGCATCCAACTGAAATTCTCTGTATATTTAAAATACCTACTGGCTTTTGAAGACTTAGAATATAAAATATAATGTATAATGTTTCATTGATACTTTTTTGTTGATGTTGAAATGATATTTTTGGATGTTTTGGGTTAAATAAAGTAAAACATTAAAGTTAATTTCACCTGTTTCTTTTCGCTTTTTTAAATTCCATATATGGCTTGCATTACATTTATATTGGGCAATGTTGTTTTTTCTGGCATTGTCTCAATCAGTTTTCACGTACCATTTACTATTTCTGAATTATTTTATTTACCTTAACATTTATGACTGTCTTATAGTTTTTAGCAAATCATTTTTACAACTTGTTTACTTATGTTACTTATGAAAAATGTTCAAGAAAATAACAAAATGGATAGAAATAAGACATTGGACTGGTTTATACTAGCTCTTTGGGGTCAGAAATGTGTAATAAATTATATGAATGTCTTGTTGAGCATATACATATATGTATGGTTTATATTTTAGAGAAAATTAATCATCTATTATTTTAACTTCAGTTATTGAAAATTCCTTAAGAAGTTTCTCCCCCCTGTGTTTTTAGTTTCTTGGGGAAGCTATTTTGATTTTGCAATTAATTGGAACAAACATCTTGATGATGAAAATGTTAAGTTCATATTATATGAAGACCTGAAAGAGGTGAGACGATGATTGTTGATATTCTAGAAAAGAGTTATTATAAACTACAACATAGAGCACTTACTTATAATGTCTGATTGTATGAACATATATGATATTCAGTAAAGAAAAATATTCCAAGGCAGGGCATAGTGACTCAGGCTTATAATCTTAGCACTTTGAGAGGCCAAGGCAGCAGGAGGATTGCTTTAGGCCAGGAGTTCAAGACCAGCCTGGTCAATATCAAGACCCCCTCTCTACCAAAAAAATTTTAAAAATCAGTCAGGGGTCGTGGCGGGCACCTGTAATCCCAGCTACTGCAGAGGCTGAGACAGGAACATGGCTTGAGCCCAGGAGTTTAGGTTACAGTGAGATATGATGACACCACTGCACTTTAGCCTGGGCAATAGAACAAAACCCAGTCTCAAAGAAAAAAAATCCAGATATGTGGGATAGTACTAGAAAAAAACCCATACATAAATCCTTAGGTAGTTTGTTTAACACAAATAAAAATAATGCTTAGGAACTCATTACTATTAATAACAGTAATGCCTTATTTTGCCTTTATGATGACTAGTCCAAAGGACTAGTAGTCAAAGGAACATCAAAGTTGCAGTGAACTGTGATGACACTGGCTGCTGCAGTTTAGCCCAGGGCAACAGAGCAAGACCCTCTCTCAAAAAAAAAAGAAAAGAAAAGAAAAAGAAAAAACAATAGGTAGTTCTCATTGATTTAATGGAACACACATTTGGTTTTGAATCTATTTTTAATAACATTATTTTTAAAAAATGTTTAGTCACTTAACAAACATCTAGGGAGTGATCAGTCAGCGTTGTTTCGGGGCCTGGTGAGACGTCAATGAACAGACCAGATAATGTTCCGTGCCCTGGAGAAGGTTGCAGGGGAGACAGAATGATAAATAATAAATACATTTTTTTTTTTTTTTTTTTTTGAGACAGAGTCTCGCTTTTTGTTGCCCAGGCTAGAGTGAGTGCCATGGCGTCAGCCTAGCTCATAGCAACCTCAGACTCCTGGGCTCGAGTGATCCTGCTGCCTCAGCCTCCCGAGTAGCTGGGACTACAGGCATGCGCCACCATGCCCGGCTAATTTTTTATATATATATCAGTTGGCCAATTAATTTCTTTCTATTTATAGTAGAGACGGGGTCTCGCTCTTGCTCAGGCTGGTTTTGAACTCCTGACCTTGAGCAATCCGCCCGCCTCGGCCTCCCAAGAGCTAGGATTACAGGCGTGAGCCACAGCGCCCGGCCTAATAAATACATTTTAAAATGTATGTAGTATATGAGAAAAAGAAAGAGCGTAGCTGGTTAAGGAAAATTGGAAATGCCAGGGGGTGCGGGATTAGTAAAATAGGGTGGTTTAGGGAGACCTCCTTGAACGGATGTGATTGAGCAGCGACCTGAAGGAGGTGAGGGAGTGAGCCAAGTAGGTACTGGGGGAAGAGCATCCCAGGCAGACAGAATCAACTGGAGCAAAGCTCCCAGGGCAGGTTGGTCCTGGTGTGATTGGGGGACCGCAGGGAGGCTGATGTGCTTGGGCCTGCAGGGATGAGCCAGGAGGGAACAGCCAGTGAGGACAGGTGGGAGTGGGCAGGATGGGGTAAGAGGAATGGTGTGACAGGCCACTGCAATGACTCTGGCTTTCACTGTGGGCTTTCACTGTGGCTTTCACTGAAGGATTTGAGCAGAGGGCTGATCAGAGCTGATGTGTTTCTAACAGGATTATTCTGGCTGGTGTGTGAGAATGAGCTGCGGCAAGCAGAATGCAGGGAGACCTGTGAGGAGACCACTGCCGTGGTCCAGGCAAGGGGAGATAGTGGCTCAGACCAAAAAGAGACAGGATAGGTGATGAGAAGTGGTTGAATTCTGGATCTGTGGTGAAGGAAGAGCCAACAGGGTTTGCTGCTGGACTGGATGGAGAGGAGGGTGGTGAGAGAAAGAGAGAAGTCAAATAAGACTCCAGTATCATTGGCCTGACCAAGTGAGGGGACTGAATTGCCATTAATTGAATAGGAGATGGCAACTGGTGTAGCAGGATTATCGGGGAGATCAGGGGTATGGTTTTGGACACTAAGTTTGAGATGTTTATGATTCATCCTAATGGAGAGGCCAAGTAGGCAGCTGGGTATAAAAGTCTTGAATGCAGAGAGAGTTCTGGTCTGTAGATAAAATTTGGGAATCATTGACACATAGATGGCCTTTAAAGCCATGGTATGCAATCCGTGTATATGTAATCTAGGTTCATAAGAGAAGAGAAGGAGACCAAGACCTAAGCCCTGGAGCTCTCCTTTGTAAAGAGTTTGGGAAAAAGAGGAGGAGTCAGCCAAGGAGACTGAGAAGAGTGGTTAGTGAGGTAGGGGGGAAACCAGAGTCCTGGAACCACAGTGAAGAAAGTAAGTTAAAGAGAAGACAGTGTGTCAAATGCTCTTTAACTTAATCAAGTCTTTTTTTTTTTCTTTGAGATGGAGTCTCACTTTGTTGCCTAGGCTAGAGTGAGTCCCATGGCATCAGCCTAGCTCACAGCAACCTCAATCTCCTGGACTTAAGTGATCCTACTGCCTCAGACTCCCGAGTAGCTGGGACTACAGGCATGCGCCACCATGCCCGGCTAATTTTTTTTGTATATATATTTTTAATTGGTCAATTAATTTCTTTCTATTTTTTAGTAGAGACGGGGTCTCGCTCAGGCTGGTTTCGAACTCCTGACCTTGAGCAATCTGCCTGCCTCGGCCTCCCAGAGTGTTAGGATGATAGGCGTGAGCCACCGCACCTGGCCTTAATCAAGTCTTTAATACCAATCTGCCATGATATTCTTATGAAAAGAAAGTAGAATTTAATCTACCCTTTTTGTTTATAGGATACATGCTAATTTGGTCTTTTCTCCCTCCAGTTTAGAATAATGTTTCTGAAACTTGTGCTCCATGGAATACCAGTGTCACCCTAGATGTTAATAATTCTTTCTGGGGGTTGGAGAGGAGGTTGCTTATTCAAATAGATTTATGAACTGCTGTATTATACAGCCTGCTGTTTGGCAATTCACATTGTGCATTGGTTTGTTAAAGACTTTGGGCTGACGCAGTGGCTCATGCCTGTTATCCTAGCACTCTGGGAGGCCGAGGCGGGCGGATTGCTCAAGGTTGGGAGTTCAAAACCAGCCTGAGCAAGAGCGAGACCCCGTCTCTACTACATAAAAATAGAAAGAAATTAATTAGCCAACTAATATATATAGAAAAAATTAGCCGGGCATGGTGGCGCATGCCTGTAGTCCCAGCTACTCGGGAGGCTGAGGCAGGAGGATTGCCTGAGCCCAAGAGTTTGAGGTTGCTGTGAACTAAGCTGACACCACAGCACTCACTCTAGCCTGGGCAACAAAGCGAGACTCTGTCTCAAAAAAAAAAAAAAAAAAAAAGACTTTGAGAGGTCATATAATAAAAAAAATTCTCACTTTTGTTTAACCCAAAGGATTCTAAGCTTATTTGACCTAAACCCTTCCCCTCTTTTTTTCCCATGAAATGTCTATAACCATCTTGGGGATACTAACTAGTGTTTTGTAGAATAGTTTAACAAACTGTTCTAGATGATTTATGATTTCCATTGGTAAGGCATAGTGTTGAGTGGTTCATGATTTACAAGGGTAGTTAGATAAGCTAAATTTCAAGATTCCTTCAAGTTTTTATGATTCTAAAAGTTAGACTTTTTTGGTGGAATTAAACATTAGCTACAAATAGAATTCAGAAGAAAAGAAAATTTGAATGAGCACGTACAAATACATTAATTTCCCCAGCCGGTCTAGACTGATACCTTTTACTTTTAAATTTTAATAAAAACAAAATTTCTTTCCTTCCTTCCTTCCTTCCTTCCTTCCTTCCTTCCTTCCTTCCTTCCTTCCTTCCTTCCTTCCTTCCTTCCTTCCTTCCTTCCTTCCTTCCTTCCTTCCTTCCTTCCTTCCCTCCCTCCCTCCCTTCTTTCTTTTCTTTTCTTTCTTTCTTTCTTTCTTTCTTTCTTTCTTTCTTTCTTTCTTTCTTTCTTTCTTTCTTTCTTTCTTTCTTTCTTTCTTTCTTTCTTTCTTTCTTTTTCTTTCTCTCTCTCTCTCTCTTTCTTTCTTTCTTTCTTCTTTTCTTTCTTTCTTTTCTTTCTCTCTCTCTCTCTGGGTTGCCCAGGCTGGCACATTGATAGCTCACCGCAACCTCAAACTCCTGGGCTCAAGTGACCCTCCCACCTCAGCCTACCAAAATGTTGGGATTACAGGGGTCAGCCACCAGGCCCGGCAAGTCTGATACTTTTTAATACAATGAATATCATCCTAGATACAATTCTAACCTACTAGTTAATGCTACTTTATTGTTTATATCCTAAAAAGTATTGTCTGGCAGTTCAACAAGAGTCATACATTGAAACTACAAAGTATAATAGATACAAAATATCTTTTTTTTATTTCGGCATATTATGGGGGTACAGATTTTAAGGTTTCAATAAATGCCCATTTCCCCCCCACCCCCCACAAGTCTGAGTCTCCATCATGACCATCCCCCAGACGGTGCACATCTCACTCATTATGTATGTATATACCTGCCCCCCTATGTATCTTATACATAGCTATGTACATAGCTATTATCTCAAATATTTACATAGAAATATCAAAGTACCCTAAGTTTAAAGACAGAGATAAGCAGATGAACTAGGGAGTTAGGCTTAATAATTAATTCCACTTTGACTAAAAAGCCTGTTTTTGCTAAGGGCACAATTCCCACAGAAAGAAATTTATCCTTGCAAAATTTTGTTTTCAGAATCTCGCTGATGAAATAAAACAAATTGCTGAGTTCTTGGCATTCTCTGTAACTGAGGAACAGATTCACACTATCTCGGCCAAGAGCACCTTCCCAGCAATGCGGGCGGCATCTCAGGAAACCCACGGCGCGCTCGGCCCGTTCCTGTTCCGCAAAGGTAGGTCTGCGCTGGCTTCTGGGGTCGCGCGTCCCCGCAGCAGGTTAGGAGCGACTGTGCACACCACAGGCAGCCCAAATTACGGGACCTTAAATAAGACAGGCTTTTATTTTTCCCTCTCTCAGTAAGTCTGAATTCAGGCAGTCCAGAGCTGTAACTGGCAGCTCCACACCATCTTTTACAGTAGCGGTCCCCAACATGTGTGGCACCAGGGACAGGTGTCATGGAAGGCAGCTTTTGCACGGATGGCGGGTTGTCTGTCTGTGGGCGGCCCGGTCCCCAACGGGCCGCGGACCAGCAGCAGCAGCCCGGGGCGCAGTTTTAAGAGTACTAAGCTCCTTCAACTTTTCTGCTTGTCACCTTGTGATGACAAGATGGCACCTGCAGCTCAACCGTTATGCTCAAGTTCCAAGTTCCAGGTAGGAGAAAGGGAGTAGGCAAGGGGCATATCGTATAGGCTGGTTGAGGCCCCTTCGAAGGGCTTTCCCGGAAGCCCCACTCGGTGACTGCATGCCTTTCATCGACTGCCTTCCCTGCAGCGGTGGCTGTGAAACGTGACTTTTGTTTTTTTTTTTTTAAAGCTAGGCACATACTACCCAATTCAAATCAGGTTTTTGTTAATTAGGAAGAAGAAGAAAATGAGTATTGGATTTTTACCAAATTCTATTAAGATATTCTAAACTGCTGCCTCAGCCTCCTGAGTAGCTGGGACTACAGGCATGCGCCACCATACCTGGCTAATTTTTTCTATATATATTTTTAGTTGGCCAATTAATTTCTTTCTATTTTTTTAGTACAGAGGGGGGTCTCACTCTTGCTCTGGCTGGTTTTGAACTCCTGACCTTGAGCAATCCACCTGCCTTGGCCTCCCAGAGTGCTAAGATTACAGGCATGAGCCACCACGCCCAGTCAAGATATTCTAAATTCTTATGGAACTTTCTGATAATATACCTTTACGGTTGCTAGTTTTTTTATTACATATATATTGAAAGTATAATGAGAGGTAGAGGTAGCACATATAACAGCAAGTACAACAATAGCTAATATTAGGCATCTATCATGTATAAACACTTTGTTAGATTTAAATTTTATAACGAAAAGAATACGAAGTATTTAATTTTACAAATGCAGGAATCAAAGCTCAGGGATGTCAATTTTCTGTTGTCACATAGCTAATAAACAATGGAACCAGCATTTGAGCTTAGGTCTATGTGATTCTAATTTTTCAAGTGAAGGTCCATTGTGAATGGAACATTGAATGTAAGTCCGACTTTGGTTGGATTCCTAACTAACCTTGATTTTTATGCCTTGTTCTATTAGCTTTAAGGAGAGGGAAATAGAACTTTTCTATACATTATTAATCAAGTACTATTCAGAATACAAAAATTCTAAAGTAAATAAAGTAATAGTTTTAAAAATGTGTGATGTTCCTTATAGAAAATTTATAAATCACAGAAAAATATGAAAAAGCATTAAAATTGTCCAAATTTCTCCCAACAAAGGCAGATATAACTTTTTCGCATATTTCCTTCCATCCATATTCTATGATGTTTTATATAGTTGATGACATTTATAAATAGTTTTGTGTTTTATTTTATTCCCTTACTATATTATAAGCATTAAAAATTTAAAAATTAATAAATCTGTCAGCATCTGTTTGAGTGAAGAAAAAAATAAATATAATAAGCATTTCTTTTTTTTTTTTTTTTTTTTTGAGACAGAGTCTCACTTTGTTGTCCAGGCTAGAGTGAGTGCCGTGGCGTCAGCCTAGCTCACAGCAACCTCAAACTCCTGGGCTCAAGCGATCCTCCTGCCTCAGCCTCCCGAGTAGCTGGGACTACAGGCATGCGCCACCATGCCCGGCTAATTTTTTATATATATATCAGTTGGCCAATTAATTTCTTTCTATTTATAGTAGAGACGGGGTCTCGCTCTTGCTCAGGCTGGTTTTGAACTCCTGACCTTGAGCAATCCGCCCGCCTCGGCCTCCCAAGAGCTAGGATTACAGGCGTGAGCCACAGCGCCCGGCCTAATAAGCATTTCTTTATGTCATTAAACTCTCTTTATTAACATTCATTTCAATGGCTATGCAATATGGAACTTACAACTTCAACCCAAACGATCAAACGATTCTTCAGAAAGAAATCCTTTACTTTTTAAAAGTTTTTTTTTTTTTTTTTTAACAGAGTCTCACTCTGTCACCCACACTGGAGTGAAGTGGTGCCATTATAGTTCATTTCAGCCTAGAACTTCTGGGCTTAAGTGATCCTCCTTCCTCAGCCTCCTGAGTAGTAGGAACTACAGGTGCACACGACCACTGCCTGGCTAATTATTTTATTTTTTGTAAAGATGTGGCCTCACTCTTTCTCAGACTGGTCTCAAACTCTCGACCTCAAGTGATTTTCCCACCTTGGTCTCCTGAGTAGCTGGGACTACATAGGCGCACATCACCATGCCCAGCTAATATTTTAGTTTTTTTTTTTTCAGTCAAATGTAGCAGTGGAGGTTTGTATACCAACTTTAGTGACTTTTAAAAGTTCTGATAACCCACTACCATCAGACCAGCCTACTTCCTTTACTTTTAAAAGCAAATAAGAAAAATATATCCTAATCTCAGGCAAAATTTTCAGTATCTGAGGTCTTACCCCAAACCTGCTATAAAATGTTAACTTTTCAAAAGGTATTTAAAGTATTTAAAAGACTTGAAAGAGAGAGAGAGAAAAAACATTCTCAAAAAGTAGACTTTTCCCCATCTCATAAAAACAAGTGGAATTTTAAGTTCCAGGTGTTGGGAGAGGGTTGTGAGTTAGGCGCCCCTCCCCCACCTACCCAATGATACAAAGAAAGCATGTCACCTGCCACACCACAGATGGGGGGCCCCAGACGGATATTGTTAATTTTACAAGAGAAATTCTATTAGTTTTGAGAGTGTATAATTTTTTTCATGTGTCCATTTTCACATTGCAAAGTGAAACATTGCACTGAAAACGGAAAAATCAAGAAGAAATAATCTAACAGATATCTGTGTGTTGTGTGTTGTAGGTGAAGTTGGTGACTGGAAAAATTTGTTCAGTGGAGCTCAGAACCAGGAAATGGATGAAAAATTCAAAAAGAGCTTAGCGGTCACATCCCTAGGAGCAAAGCTGAAGTATGAATCATACTGCCAGGGTTGATTCTGGTCAATTCAGGAGGCCTAGATTTTTTATTTTCTTTAACAACAATAGAATTTAAATAATCAAATGATAATTCAATCAAATGATGATAGTTAAATAATATTTAAATCTAAAGAATACAAATTTATTAATAATGATAACATCTGAAATTTTTGAACACAAATATGTCTGTTCACTTTTTGAGGAAAGGGCATTTTAGCTGCCCCAAAAGGGACACTATTGTTAATGTATCATACTGTGATTTTAACTTCTTTCATGCTCTGGGCTCACATAAGAGCATAAGGAGTTATTAATACTATCAGAAACATACCTCGATCTGTGTTTGAGTGTAGATGAGACAGGCCTCCAAATGATACACTCTTTTTCTCTGCACTTTCCTTATAATAACTTTTTTCTCACTTGTGTATCAAAGCACTTGTGGTGGCTATCTCAAACTTACTGTTGGGGGGGAATTTAATCCCAATTCTGCACTAAAATAAGATGAATAAATTCTATTCTAATTTAAGAAAAATACATTGTTCATCTGTTTTGTGTATGTCCGTGCAGGAGCCTTATGGAGGCTCTGCTCTCAAGGGACTATATTTCTACTTAATACAATCTTTAATTCAATGCTAAACAGAATAAATATTCTACCATAAAGCCCTTTTTACAACAAAGCTTCACGTAGTCATGTGGAACTAACAAGAGAAGATAGAGAATATTCTAGAAACAACCTCCTTCTACCTACCTGACACCTCTCAACTTCTTAATAATCCTTACTATTTACACTGTAGCTAGTTTCACTTTAAAACTATGTTATGTGCAATTAAGAATGGGATGATACATAGAAATGTTAAATAAAATTTCTCTGAGAAAGGTTATAGGGCTACTATTTCTGGCAGTATGGTGGATTAGATAAACTAAAACCCCCTCCTTGAAATGCTGAATAAAAATTCTTAAAAATTCTTTTAGATGCATAGCTTAGCTCTCAATAAAGTAAACAAACTCATCAGAAACCAAAACCTGACTAGCCTGAGTAAGAGTGAGACCTCACCTCTACCAAAAATAGAAAAATTAGCCAGGAGTGGTGGCATGCACCTCTAGTCCCAGCTACTTGGGAGGCTGAGGCAAGAGGATTGCTTGAGCCCAGGAGTTTGAGGTTGCAGTAAGCTAAGATGACACCACCGCACCACCGCCACACTCTACCCAGGGTGACAGAGCAAAAAAACCCCAAACAAACCCCAACACAAAAAAACGAAACCAAAACCTAAGAAGGAATAGGAAACTAAAACAAGAATCAGATGACATTAAGCTGCCACTGAAGGATTTGTGGGAAATAGAGGGGAAATAGAATAGAATGAGAGGGATTGGGAGTGACAACAGGGTGAGGATGGTGATGCAACTTAAATAGTATAGGAGGGAAGGGCCTCACTGAGTAAGTGACATTTGAACAAGATCTGTGAGCCCCGCAGGTATCTGGAGGAAGAGGATTTCAGGCAAAAGGAACAGCAAGTGCAAAGGCACTGAGGCAGCAGTGTACCTGGCATTATTGAGGACAGCAGAGAGGCCAGCGTAGCTAGAAGGGAATGAGGGAGGGAAAGAGTAACAGGAGATGAGGTCAGATGGGCTACCAGGGGCCTAGACATGAAGAATCTTACAAGCCCTTGAAGACTTTGGGTTTGACTTTCAGAGTAATGAGTTTTAAGCACAGAAGTGACATAATCGAATTCACAGGATCACTATGGCTGGTTTTTTAGGATAGACTCTAGGAAGGAGAAGAGGCAAGGATGAAAGCCAGGAGACCAGCAAGAGACGACAGTGGCTTGGACCACTGATGCAGGGCAGTTCTTCAGGTGGCCTTGGACTGACCCAGTTTCTTCCCTTTTTTGCTTGTAGTTCTCAAGAATAACTGTGAAATGTGCTGGGAATGCAACATCTTGAGATAATGAGGAGCTGGCCAAACAGCCTGGCTCTGTTCCAGTTCTCCCCTAGAAATAGAATGTTCTTTAACACTTAAGCCTCGTGTGTCATGTGGCCTCGGGGCATAAAGCCCAGGGTGGATGCATTCTAGGGCCCCTCAGCTGCAGAGCAAGAGGGCACAGACAGATGAGACTCTATCTGCTTCAGGCAGCTTTCTTAAGCCTTAAGGGACCAGCTGTCAAAGAATCCTAGGCTTCCATTGTCCCTTGCTGTCTATCTGTAAGTTATAAACTCGCTTCATAGAACTTGTTATGTGTGGGTATTCTGTCTCACTGGACTCAGATAAGTTGGTAACCAGCTGCCATCCAAAATGCAGGACCCTGCCATAGCCACTGCTGCCACTGCAGATGCCCAACACCCTTGAAGAACTGAGAGGGGAGCTTGGTGTCTAGTTCGTGCGAATGCCCCTGAGCACGGGCGCTTGCTGGTCAGCTCGTCCTGCCACACAAGGATGGCCTCATCCTCCCTTCTGTCTTGCAAATCTTGCACTACTGCTCGTCAGTCATTGGCAGACTCAAATTATATACATAACTTTAATTCTACAGAAATATTGGAAATATGGCTTTAACCTTCCATACATTGTAATTCAGGAGATGAGGGGACATAGAAGGGGAAGAGAATGGAAGCTAAAAAATAATTAATATCTAGAACAGTCCACTCCTTTTACCTATAATCTTTTAAGCAGACAACAAAACTATATACCACTGAATTTAACCATTTCCTCTTTTAAATGAAAACATACTCATCCTATCCCTGAAGTCTTCATACTCATTACTATGGTTTTCCTCTTCTATTTAGTCAAAATTCTACCTTAAGATACTCAAATCTAAAGACTAGCTTATAAAATTAACTACCACTACCAAATGTTATATAAAAGGAAAGAGAGAAGTAATTCAAAGAAATTCATTAATTCATACAAAAAGAAAGGAAGGAAGAAAACATGCATAGATTCTATGGTTCTTTATTCTGCAACTGGTCAAAAGAACATAGCTGGTGTTTATAACTTCCTCTTTCCTTCTTCCTTTTGCCCCAGAAAACTTTCCAGCTAGTGGAGTGATGCAAACCTCTAATTCTGAAGGGCCTGAGCCCTTAGCAGTCCTGCCCGTGTTGGGCAGGGGTAGACTTCCATTAACATATAGCACTGGACATGGGATTACCACGAGGAACCCCAGAGGAACCCACAGGTTAAAGACATACTCTTCCCTGACTCCATTGTGTAGCTGCAACATTATTTCTCCTTGGTAAATAGTATTAAATCACCCCAGACAGTTTGATAACACCCTTATTTTCTTGATGACTTGATGGCAAGAAGAACTTGCAATGTCAAGATACAAGTTCCCTTTCAAGAACTATTTGTCTCCTGGTAGAAACAGAGCCCAGGGGCATGGAAGAAGAAAGCACTAATTTTGCAAGTATGTAATTAGGTCTAATTGTGAGAGAGATAACCCTTCCACTTCTACTCTATTTCCAGGGCTCATGTATTCTGGCCAGGAAGACACAGCAACCTGGTTTAGAGTGTATACTGCTCCTGAAAGACAATACGTCCAACTTGCTAAGTGCTGTCTCCTCCTTGGGGCCATAATTGAGGCTTCAATATTCCACCCCACTGTCCTACAAGGCCAGCCGCTTCTTTCTGGGTGATGAGGTTCATGATAAAGCCATTGAATCCCCTGGTGGTCGGTGTACTGCCTCACTTCTTTTTCTGTAAAATGGGTTCCTTAGTGAGGAATACCATGAAGCTGAATAAGGCATTTGGAATGTCCAACAATGTGTTGGCAGAAACACTGCAGGAATGAAAAGCAAATTGAGTAAGTGTCTACTCCAAAGAATAAGTGGAGTAAGTGTTTACTCCAAATAGGGGGGAAAAAAAATCCCTGCCCTCTCCAGGTAACTGTCTACCACCAAGTGGCTGGCTGGTGTCCCTTGGAGTATGATACTCCACACTGGGGGCTTACTGTGCGTCTCTGCTGTTGGCACCGTGGGTGTTCAGCAGCCAGATCAACCTTAGCCTCTTTATGCGTTTGAACGAGCACTGGGATAGCTGGGGAAAAGGCTGGCTGACATAAGTCTTCTTTCTCACCTGCTTTTCAAAAGCTTTCTCAGAAGTGGATGCCTTAGGTGAATCTTCACAAGGGCACCCAATTTGCTTACATTCTGTCCATTCCAAGTGGTTCATCAACATCGTTTTCCCTAGACCTCTTCATCACCAACCCTCTGATCTCATTCCTTCCAAGTCTCTGAACATCCAGTTAAATCCACCGACTCTGTGTGAGCCACTGGAGAAGGGGCCTTCGGTTCTTCTTGGGGGACATGGTTAGAAAGTGAATGAATAGGTTATGTGTGGTTAATCTACTCCAATTTTCCTGACTCCCTAAGTATTTTTGATTTCTTTATCTGCATTACTTGGTGCTGCAATTTCATTTAACGTGGGCACCACTGAGCTCAGGTTGTAGTAGAGCAACAGAGCGAACTGCTTAGCTGCTCCAGCTGCTGGAGTTAGCACATTGACTGTCTCCATCCTCATGTCATCTTTAGAATCACTTTTCCATGCATATTACCTGGGTTTTGGTTGATAAAAATTAGTGAAATCTTGCGTCCTCTTCTGCTGTGTAAACCATCTCCTCTTGACCGGATCATTTTTTTAAGCGGACAGGAAGTAGGATTTATTGGTGGGTGTGAATAACGAGGGGGCAGCACAGTGGAAGCCCTCACCAGTTCCGGGGCCACCACTTGTCCAGGGTCTTGATCAGATCTTGTCCTTGTCCTCTTGGGGCACATTAGCCTCTGATTCTAGTTCCAGGAGTGAAGACACGAGGTGGGGATGGCGCATCTGGACAATCAGCAACTGCTTGCAAGGTGACTGCTTCCAGCTCTGCAAGCGAGGCTGGGCCGGCCTCACCAGGCAATGGTGGAAAGCCTGCGGGGGTGCAGCAGAATTTGCGAGGGCAGTGGTCCTTGGATTCATACAGATTCACCCAAATTCCCAGGGCTTCCTTCTTTCCCAATCAATGCCCTCAGTGCTCACAGTAGAAACCCGATAAGGCTACAAATCAAATTTATCTTGTCATTCTGCTATACTTGCAGCATTGGGTTCACATCTGATTTTTACAACATCAGCCCTGAGGCTACATGAAATAAGAGGTTCTTCTTGGGCAGTCATAAAAGCGTGTGTCCTCTGATCATGCTTAAGTTTGTCATTTTTCTTTTTTTATGCTCTCTTATGCAGTCCAGGGGCCCAAAATTTCAGAAAAACCTGTCCCTGCTATTGCCATTGCAGCTGCCACGGCCACCCCACATCCATGGAGCTGACAAATGGACACCTGCAAACACCCATGCTGTCACAGCTTTCTTGTCACCTGGAAATGCCACAGAAAGATGGCTCTGCCTCCTGTCTACCTTCTAAACCTCCCACCAGTGCTTCACATATGGGGAACTTAAACCATGCCCAGGACCTGAGCTACAAGGGAAGTATATGTTTCAGTGGGGGAGGTTGCAATACAGGGGGGAGGTAGACGAGAGGCAGGAATGGAGGCACAATATTTAATTTATATTTGAGGTCCATCTTGGGATGACCTCCCTCCCTCACTCTAGCTAAGATGTTGAGAGTACAGACTCCTGGTTCTAATTTTAGCTCCACTGCTTGCAGGCTGTGTTACCTAACTTCTCTATGCCCCGGACCTCAGTTTTCTCATCCGTTGAATGGGATTAGTAGTGGTGCCTGTCCCCCGGTATAGTGAGGATATATGCATTGGCCAATGTGTGAGGCAAGGCAAATCCTCAATAGTCTTTTTTTCCTTTCTCTTTCTTTTTTTTTTCTCTCTTTTTTCCCCCTCCCTATCCTTAAGTTACTGTGACAATGAGCCAGTTTTTTTCTTTTTCTTTTTTTTGGTTTGGTGGTGGTTTTTTTGTTTTGGTGGTTTTTTGTTTTGGTGGTTTTTTATTTTTTGGTTTGGTGGTTTTTTACCCCCCTCAATACCCTTAAGTTTCTGTGACAAGGAGCCAGTGTGACTCTGGGAGTGTGTCACAGACCATCGGGTGAGTAGGATTTATTATAAATAGAGGGCTACTTGGATTGCACTTTGGTAGGAAACTCCACGAGGTCCGGTGGGAAGCAGGTGGCTCTCCTTAACTGCAGGCGCCCGGTGAGCGGGCAGGCAAGTACCTGCCCAGGAACGGATGGATGGGTGGGAACGGCTTGAAGGATGGGTGGGAGTGGGTTGAAGAAGGGCGATTAGGCCCCAGGCCTCTCCTCGCCACCCTTGCAGACCGGAGGGAGCAGCAGTGAGGAATGGAGCGGGGGGCACAGGCCCGACTTGAACTGGATCCTGGGGTTGCCACCTACCAACGGCAGGACCCTGGGTGAGCTCCTTTACCCCTCGGTTTCTTCTATTGTCGAATGGAGCCGCTAGTACCCGCCTCCCCAACCCCATCCCGAATGCTCGCGTTGAAGAGTGAACGGGGTGCCCGCGAGGCCGCAGGGCCCCCTCCCCCGGCCGGCCCTCCCGCGCCGCCGCCGTCACCGCACCCGGGGCTGCCCGCGCACCCGGCGGGGCGGCGGCTCGCCTGTGCGGGAGGGGCCGGTGGCGGGAGGGGAAGGAGGAGTCCGCGGGGAAAACGAAACCGAGAGCGAGCCGCCCGACCGGCCGCCCTCCGCCCGCCGCGGCGACGCAGGGAGAGCCGGGCCGGCGTGCACGCGGATCGGCAGCCCCGTCCGGCCGCACCGGAGCGCGGTCCCGGGCCCGCAGCCCAGGTAGGGGCCCTCCCCGCATCCCTCCAAAGGGTCACGCAGCGCGGTGGGAACTGCAAGCCATTTTCCTCCCGCGAAAAATTTTGTTCAGTGCAGGTAAAAACTACCTCCCAGGCAGAGATTGGGGGCGGGGGAGTCTAGGTGAAAACGGATTGCTCAGTGACTCAACAGGCAGATGGAGATATGGGGGCCTGAATACCCATAGATTGGCTAAACAATCTCTGGCTAAAAATCTCTTGCCTGGAGGATTGCAGTAGTTTCCCAATGGCCCAGTCTCAGCTCCTGCCTCCACTTTTCTCCCTGCCCCCACCTCCACCCCATTACCTCTTTCCCACTCCTCAGCAGCTAAGGGTTCCTTTAAGTCAGATCCAAACACTCCCTCACTCAGACCTCCCCCATAGCTTCCTGTCTTATCAGAATTCCAGAACCCTGAGGTCCCCAACCCCTTTGGTATGGTCCGTGGCCTGTTAGGAACTGGGCCGGGCATCACCGCCTGAGCTCCGCTCCCGCTTCCTCCCCCATCCCCCTCCCGGGGGAAAATTGTCTCCCATGAAACCGGGCCCTGGTGCCAAAAAAGTTGGGGTTCGCTGCAGTATAACCATTTGTCAGGGCCGGGCAAGGCCCCTGGCTGCCATGGCTTCCTTGCTGTTCCTGGGGCCCAGTGGAGCATGCTCGTGTCTCTAGGCCTTTGCACGGCCCGTTTTCTTCTTCCTGGAAAGCTCTTCCCCCAGACACCTGTTTGGGCAAATCCCTCACTTCATCCTACACTTCCAATGCCAGCTTATCAGCGCTGCCTTCCCCAACAACCTGCATATAAAGGAAACCCCACTTTGCCCTGGCTGCTCTCCTTACCCTTGATTTCAGTTTTCAACATAGTTCTTCTCACCCCGTGACATTTTCTTTATGGGTTTGTGTTCCTTCACTACTAAGTTCACAAGAGTAGGATTTTGTTCAGCAGCACCTAGTACATAATAGGTGCTCATTAAATATTTGTTAAATGAGTGGTAATTCATACATTCTCTTTGAATTCTGGAATAATGAGACTTCCTATTGGAAGTTTTCACGTTTTCTTTAGTACTAAAAATGCCTTGCTGATTGAAGCTAAAAGGCATGTTCTCTGCTGTCACTTAGGAGGGTGGACTCTTGGGAAGATTATGCTCTTGTTCTTCAGTTTGCTTATTTGAACCTGAATATCCAAAACTCTCTACCTGTAGCTTATTCATTTAAGAATCAGATACTGGTTGAATGCATGTTATGTTGAATTATCGGGTGGAACCTGCAGGAGGCTCAGCCCGTTGGAGGTGAGGGGGCCCCGTAGTCTGCGGTAAGGGAATGGAGCTATAGCCAGAGTAATTTCTGGGCATGAGTAAAATGGACAAATACCACTTGTTAGTGATGACAATGGCGATTTCTTTTCAGTGAATGGTAAGACATAGAACGTGCTCCCCGAATGACTCAGTGATTAGTTTAAAAAGGAGTGAGGGCTGTGAGGAAGATCAGGTAGGGTAGAGTGGCAGCCCATGGAGGGGTACTAGCTGATGCTACAGCATCAAAAAAGGCTGTGTTGATCCCAATAGACGAGTGGAGATTGCCTGGTAGACAGAGGATGCAGATACTGCATTGCAAGTTTAGAGGAAAGCAGGTGACAAGTCTTGGAGGCAGGATCTGGAGATACTTTGGTATCATTCACTATTGAGCCCCTATTATGAGCCTGGTCCCTACTCTCTTGTAATTCATGTTCTAGTTTGGAAAACAGTCATTAAGTAAGCAATTGGAATAAAGAGGACAAGGACTGTGAAAGAGCCAGTGGAAGAGTGTCCAGGATTTTGAATTGATAACTGTAGGAAGTAGGAGTTGACCAGGCATGGGCAGCAGAAGGGGTTAGAGCCAAGAGCATTATAGGAGGGAAATGGGTTGGACAGAAGCAGTTAGGGGTTCAGGAAAGAGTCCATGGTGGAGATGTATTTTTGAGAACCATCATTGTGAAGGTGAAACATAAAGCCACAAACCTGGGTAGTCACCAGGGGAGTGAGTATAAGTGGAGAAGAGCAGGTCTAAGGAGTGGGCACCAGGACACTACAATATCTTGAAGAAAGGAAGATGAAGGACTAGGAAAGGAGTCAGAAAAGGAGTAGCTTGTGAGAAAGGAAGAAACCCAGGAGAGTGAGTGTCTTAGAAGTTCAAGCTGAGAAGGGGGGAGGAGGGAGAAGAAAATGAACAACCATATCAAATGTTGGAAGACAAGGAATGAAAACTACCAGATTTAGTGGTGGGGAAGCTATTGGTAACCTTGATAAGAACTATTTCAGTGGCTTGTAGAGGCTGCATGATTGGATCAATGTTTTTAAAAAATTGCGGTGTGGTTATTATAATAAAAAAACCACAACAAAACAAAACAGAAACAGTAAGTATTGATGAGGATGTAGAGAAATTGGAACTCCCCTTGTGCATTGCTAGTGGAAATGTAAAATGGTGTAATTATTGTGGAAAACAATTTGGTGGTTCCTCCAAAAGTTAAACATAGAATTACCATCTGATTCACTCCACTTCTAGGTATATACCCTAAATATTTGAAAGCAGAGACTTAAATAAATATTTACACACCAGTGTTCATAGCAGTATTATTCATAATAGCCAAAAGGTTGAAATAACCCAAATGTCCATCAACAAATGAATGGATAAAGAAAACATGGTATAAACATACAAGGGAATATTATTCAGCATTAAAAAAGGAGGAAATTCTGACATAACCTATAACATGGATGAACCTCAAAGACATAAAGAGTTATGGATGTGGATGTTGGTAATGGCTGTACAACATTGTGACCGGACTTAATGCCAGTGAATTGTACACTGAAAAGCAGTTGAAAGGATAAATTTTATTGTATGTATATTTTGTCACAATTTTACAATATAAAAAGAGAAAAAGATCACGATGGCTGCAGGGTACAGCATAGAGGAGGAATTGAAGTAGCTATAGGAACTGGTTCTGAGATTCTTGCAGCAGTCCAGGAGTGAGGTGTTGGTGGCTTGAACCCGGGTGGTGACTGTAGACATTGTTGAGAAGTAGAAGAATTTTGGTAATGGGACCTAGTTATAGATTAGAAGGTAGGGAGAAGAAATGGCAAGAATGCCTCTCAGATTCATGGCTTTCAGACTTGTATGGATAGTGGAGTCATTTTCTGAGAAGGGAAACTCTAAAACAGTTTGAGGAACATCATAAATGTAGTTTTGGATATTTTAAGTTTAAAGTTCATTCAAGATCTTCAAGTGGAGATAACTCTAAAACTCAGAGAGAGGTTCATAAAGGATATGTAAATTTTAGAGTTAATGACATGTTAGATGGTCATTGAAATTGTGGACATGAAAGACGTCACCTAAAGGAGAAAGTATGGAGTGAAGATAATAGGATCTTTGAATCACACCAACATTAACAGGCTACAAAGATTAAGCAATGGTAGAAAGAGTGGCCCTGGAAGAAAGAAAATCAAAAGAGCTTTCCAACAAGAAGAAGTTTAACAGGGTCTGCTTTCTGTCTCTATGGGTTTGCATATTCTGGATGTTTCATATAAATGGAATCATACAATATTTTATGGTCTTTTATGTCTGGCTTTTTTCATGTAGCATCATGTTTTTGAGGTTCATCCATGTTGTAGCATGTATCAGTACTTCATTTCTTATTATGCCTGAATAATATTCCATTGTGTGGATACACCACATTTTGTTTACCATTTATCAGTTGATGGACGCTTGGTTTGTTTCTACTTTTTGGCTATTGTGAACAGTGTTACTATGAACATTCCTGTATAAGTATTTGTTTGAAAATCTGTTTTTCAATTCTTTGAAATACCTAAAAATGGAATTGCTGGGTTTTATGGGAATTCTAAGTTTAACTTTTGGAGGAAGTACCACACTGTTTTACCCAGCAGCTGCAGTGTTTTACATTTCCATCGGCAAGGTATGAGGATTCCAGTTTCTCCACATCTTCACACATACTTTTATTTTCTAATTATTATTATTGTTGCCAATGTCGAATGGTAGTTGTGGTTTTGATTTGCATTTCTGCAAATGACTAATGGTGTTGAGCATATTTTCATGTGCTTTTTGGCCATTTGTATATCTTCTTTCAAGAAATATCTATTCAAGTATACCTTACCTATTTTTTAATTGGGTTGTCTTTTTGTTGTTGAGTTGTTGGAGTTCTTTATATATTCTGGATACTATACTACTATATCTTTATCAGATATATGATTTACAGATATTCCATTCTGTAGATTGCCTTTTCATTTTCTTCATAGTGTCCTTTTTTATTATCATTATTTTTATTTTTATATTTTTAGAGACAGAGTCTGTCTATGTTGCCCAGACTAGAATGCAGTGGTGTGATCATAGATCACTGCAACCTCTAACTTCTGGGCTCAAGTAATTCTCCTGCCTCAGCCTCCTTAGTAGCTGGGACTACAGGTGCATGTTACTATGCTCGATTAATTTTTTTTTTTTTTTTTTTTGTAGAGATGAGGTCTTGCAGTGTTGCCCAGGCTGGTCTCCAACTCCTGGCCTCAAGTGATCCTCCCTCCTCAGCCTCCCAAAGTGCTAGGGGGGATTACAGGCATGACCCACTGCACCCAGCCCATAGTGTCCTTTGATTTACAAAAGTTTTTAATTTTGATGAAGCCTGATTTATCTATGGTTCCTTTTGTTGCTTGTGCTTTTGCTCTCATATCTAAGATTTCATCACCAAATCCAAGGTCATGAAGATTTAACCTTATGTTTTCTTCAAAAGGTTTTATAGTTTGGGCTCTTACATTTAGATTTTATATCCTCTAAAATTTGTTTGTAATTTAAACAAACAAATGTGTCTTGGTCTAGTGAGATCTATACACTGGAGTCTTAATTTACCCATGGGTTAAATAATTCTAAAACTGATTTCTGCAAATTTTGGTGGGATTTTTGGCGTTTCGTTGGAGAATCTATTACCATATAGCTAATTCCTTCATAATTTCATAAATTTCACTTATATATACTCTAAATCTTTTTCTTCTGAACATAAAAAAAAATCTAATTCCTCTCTTGCAGCCTTTTTCCCTTTTAAACAGATGGACAAATTTGTACTTGACACTCAGTGGAAGCAGAAAGCAGAGTTAAAGAGAAGGACCCTATTCTTTCACTGGGCAGTCGAGTTTTGAAAATAGGAAATTTTGGAGAAATTAGCTTTGTTGTGCAGTCTATGAAAGAGGAAGAATGGCTTTGAAAGAAAGTCTCTGAATTTCTGTAGAGCTGAGATGAGTCATTTGTCTCCCCCATTTGTCTCTTAAACTGAATTGGGAAAAATCAGATAAAATATGTTCTGTTAGTATCACTCATTCAAATTATCTCTTCTACTGTAGGTTACTGGAAGAAGAAATGGCCACTGATCATTCACCAGGTTTCTTCATAGAGGAACTTAATAGATACCGGCAGAAAACCAATGCAGTACTTAAGTATTGTGAACTTACTAAGAGAGGACCTGCACATGACCTAAGGTAAGTTGCTGTAAAAAAGGGTATGGCCCTACTAGGGAAATGGAAACTCTGGCACAATTTTGAGGTTTTAATACTTTAGCCCTATAGCAAAGTTGCCAAAGAGTTCTGTGAGAGTCCTCTTGGCATAAAGTGATCACCCCAGATAACTCTAGAGAAAAAAGGGGGTATAGAAACCTTTCTATGCTTCAAGAAGATGTGCTGTTTTGGGGTGACTGCTTAAATTATATATTGAACATAAGTTCAAACCCTCATAGGCCGTCATAGGAGGCAGTGGTGATTAGAACACTTGTCCTTAGATGGTGCATGAGCTGTATAATATTTTATGAATATTCTCTTTGTAATCAGGTTTACATTTCAAGTTATAATAGATGACACAGTATTTCCAGAGGCTGAAGGTAGAACAAAGAAGGAAGCAAGAAATGCTGCGGCCAAAGTAGCTATTGAGATACTTAATAAAAAAAAGGTGAGTGATTGCCTTTTTTCTTAGTAAAAAGGAACTCACAGATCTGTTTTATATTTCTTTACATTCAAGGGTTTGGTTCAACCTTTTTTCCCTATCTCCATGTCTATAGAACCCTGAGTGAGAGGTACACCTAGGAAATAATGGGCAAAGCTGGATAACATTTACTTAGAGTGTCAGTAGCAGTTTAATACTCTAAAGTTGAACAAATATGGAAAAGTAAGAAATGCTTAGTGAAAAATGAGCTGACAGGTTCTTGAAAGAGTGCCTTCCATCTAATTGAGGAAGTATAGTAGAAAAGGAAAAAGAGTGGGGAGGGAGGTGGGAGGGAGAGGCAAAAACCTACCTAACAGGTACAGTGAACACTATTTGGGTGATGGGCACACTTATAGCCATGACACAAGCATTATAAAAGTGATCCATGTAACCAAAAACATTTGCAACCCCTTAATACTTTGAAATAAAAAAAAAAGAAAGGAAGAAAGAAAAAGAAAAAGAGGTAAAAGTGATTGTAGGGAAAATGATGTACAGTTGTCCCTCAGTATCTGCAGGGAATTGGTTCTAGGACCCCTCACAGATACCAAAATCCACTGAGCTCAAGTGCTTTGTATAAAGTGGCATAATATTTGCATATGCAATATATTGCATATAACCTACGCATATCCTCCTCTATACAGTCATGCATCGCTTATGGACTGGGATATGTCCTGAGAACTGCATTGTTAGGCAATTTTGTCTTCGTTCAAACATCATAGAGTGTACTTACACAATCCTAGATAGTATAGCCTACTAGTCACCTAGGCAACTACTCACCTGTTGCTCCTAGACTACAAACCTGTACAGCTTGTTAATATACTGAGTACTGTGGGCAGTTGTAACACGATAGTAAGTATAATACTTGTATATTAAACATAGAAAAGGATAGTAAAAATGCAGCATAAAAGATAAGAAACGGTACCTGTGCAGGGCACCTACCATGAATGGAGCTTGCAGGACTGGAAGTTTCTCTAGGTGAGTCAGTGAGTGTGCAGTGAGTGGATGTGAAGGCCTGGGACATTACTGTACCCCACTATAGACTTTACAAACACTATACACATGGGGTACACTAAATTTATAAAAAAACATTTTTTCTTCAATAATAAATTAACCTTAGCTTACTGTAACTTTATTACTTTATGAAAGTTAATTTTTTTAAACATTTTGACTCTTTTGTAATAACACTTAGCTTAACACACAAACACATTGTATAGCTGTACAAAAGTATTGTGTTTCTTTATATCCTTATTCTGTAAGCTTTTTTCTGTTTGTAAAATTTTTTATTTCTTTTTACTTTTTAAACTCTTTTGTTAAAAACTAAGACACAAGTACACACATTAGCCTCAGCCTACAGAGGGTCAGGATCATCAATATCACTGTCTTCTACTTCCTTATCTTCCGCCTCCATGACGCATGGGGCTGTCATCTCCTATGATAACAGTACCTCCTTCTGTAACACCTCCTCAAAGACCTGCCTGAGGGTATTTTGCAATTAACTTTTTTTTTTTTTTTTTTTTTTGAGACAGAGTCTCACTCTGTTGCCCAGGCTAGAGTGAGTCCCGTGGCGTCAGCCTAGCTCACAGCAACCTCAAACTCCTGGGCTCAAGCAATCCTCCTGCCTCAGCCTCCCGAGTAGCTGGGACTACAGGCATGCGCCACCATGCCCGGCTAATTTTTTCTCTATATGTATTTTAGTTGGTCAATTAATTTCTCTCTTTTTGTTGGTAGAGACGGGGTCTCGCTCAGGCTGGTTTTGAACTCCTGACCTTGAGCAATCTGCCTACCTCAGCCTCCCAGAGTGCTAGGATTATAGGCGTGAGCCACCATGCCCGGCCTTTTGCAATTAACTTTTAAAAATTTTTTTTAAATTTAAAATTTTATATAATTTTTAAATTAATAAAAAATAGACATCATTCTTTTTTTATTTTTTCTGCCCACAGTACATCCTATTCATATGCAATTAACTATTTTTTAATTAATAGAAGGAATACACTCTAATATAATGATAAAAAGTATGGTATAGTAAATACATAAACCAATAACGTAGTTGTTCATTATCATTATCCAGTACTGTGTACTAATAATTGTATGTGCTATACCTTTGCACAACTTGTAGCACGGTAGATTTGTTTACACCCAACACCACCACAAATATGTGAATAGTGCATTGAACTGTGACATTACGATGGCAATGACATCACCAGGTGATAGGAATTTTTCAGCTCCATTATAATCTTATGGGACCACTGTCATATATGCGGTCAGTTGTCAGCTGAAACATGTGGAACATGGCTGTACTTCGATCATTTCTAGATTACTTATAACACTTAATATAATACAAACGCTATTTAAATAGTTGTTATACTATATTGTTTAGGGAATAATGACAAGAAAAAAATCTGTACATGTTTAGTACAGATGCAAATATCCTTTTTTTTTTTCCAAATATTTTTGATCCAAGTTTGGTTGAATCAGGGGATGTGGAACCCATGGATAAGGGGAGCCAACTGTATATGGAGGGTAGTTAATGGAGAACCAATATATGTGTAATTGGTATCCCTGAAGATGAGAACAGAGGAAATAGTACAGAATAAAATGGTCTGAAGATATTTGGCAGAAAATGTTTATGAAATAAAGAAAAACTTGACTGTAGATTAAAATAACTCAAAGATATAGGAAAATACAGAACCACTCAGATCAACCTTGATCATTATGAAAGTACCAAGCTCTGGGATGAAGAAAGAATGCTAGAAGCACCTAGGAAGAAGGAAAATATGTAAAATGGAAACATTTTTTAAAAAGTGGTCGAGTGTGGTGGCTAACGCTTGTAATCCTAGTACTTTGGGAGGCCAAGGCAGGAGGATCACTTGAGGCCAGGAGTTCCACACCAGCCTGAACAAGAGCAAGACCTTGTCTCCACAAAAAATAGAAAATTTAGCTGGGTGTAGTGGCATGTGCCTGTAGTTTCAGCTTCTTGGGAGACTGAGGCAAGAGGATCGCTTGAGCCCCAAGAGTTTGAGGTTGCTGTGAGCTAGGCCGATGCCATGGCATTTTAGCCCGGGCGACAGAGCAAAACTCTGTTTCAGGAGATAAAAAAAGTTTCATGATGTGCACAGCAAGCTTAAAAACCAGGAGATGGTGGAGTACTGGTTCTAAAATGATATGTGAAGTCATCTACCTGTGAGATACAGAGGACCATTCTCAGACACTGAAAAATTTTCGAAAAACTGAACTCTCAAGATACTGAAAAAACTTACTGCAGGATATCATCCTTCTAACCAACATTGAAAAAAAATTAAGCAAAATAATCAGTCGTAACTATTAATGAGCTAGAAAACTGACTCAAGAAGTTAGAAAAAACAGCAATAGACTATCTTCTCAAAAAGCAGAAGAAAGAAAATAATAGTGGCAAAAATTAATCTAAAAGAAACAAAGAAATAATTAAAAAATCAATAAAACAAAAAGCTAGTTCTTTGACAAGATTAATAAAATAGATAAATTTTGAACAAGATTTTGTCAGATTAAGAAAAAAAGAAGGTATAAATAACAATAGCAGGAATGATCCTGTTATATTCGTGTTTTTCATTAAGTTGTAATCCAGGATATGGCTTTACCCTAGTCTCTATTGCCCTGTTTTTGGAGACTTAGAAAGGGTATAGCCCAGTCATAGAATGATTTAAAGGAAAAAAAGAAAAACAGTATAGCAAGCTAGAAAGGATTATCGTACTTTGCAGGGAAAAACAAAAAAATGGACAATTCTGGTTTTCCTTATGATAGTATAAAAGGAAAATGGGTGATTTCTTTCTAATTGCTAAAATTTATCCTTGTGGGTTTTTTTTTTTTTTTTTTCTGGTAGAGTGAGGTATATAGTTATACTTTTACTCAAGGTGACATAGTAGGGAAACATAACATCTAAATTGTCTTTCAAATTGCTTTTAGTACTTTTATTAGAAAAATAAAATAAAAGGGCAAATCTTTGTTGTCATTTATATCATTTATATTAAACAACATTGTTTTTCTTTGTAGGTAGAGAGTTCTTCCTCATTGGCAACAACAGATACTTCAGAAGGATTCTCCATTGGGAATTACATAGGCCTTGTTAATAGGATTGCCCAGAAGACAAAAAAAACTGTAAATTATGAACAACTTGAATCGAATGAGCTGGGGCCCATGAGGTGAGATGTAGTTCAGCCTTTCTTTCTGTTTTATTGTTTGTTTTTAATTCTTTTTTTTTTTTTTTTTTTTTGAGACAGAGTCTTGCTTTGTTGCCCAGGCTAGAGTGCCATGGCATCAGCCTATCTCACAGCAACCTCAAACTCCTGAGCAGCTCAGTGATCCTCCTGCTTCAGCCTCCCAAGTAGCTGGGATTACAGGTGCACACCACCAGGCCCAGCTACTTTTTTCTATTTTTAGTAGAGATGGGGTCTCACTCTTGCTCAGGTTGGTCTCGAACTCCTGACTTCCAGTGATCCTCCTGCCTCGGCCTCCAAGAGTACTAGGATTATAGGCGTTAGCCACCGCGCCCGGCCGTCTTCTGTTTTCTTGCATCTGAGCAATAAAGTGGGCTTCTTTTTTGTAAATAAATCCATGCTTATCTAATTTTCCAGAAATATTTATGCTTTTTGTACATTTCTGTATGGAAAGTTTTATATGATTCGTAAGCAAATGGGGACTTATAATTTGCAATCAAAATGCTTAATTGCTGCCGCCATGAGATCCGTCTACTGTAATTGATCAAATTAGGATAATCTTTATTTCTGTGGTATATCTGGATGGTTTAGCTGTGGGACACCTGAGCGAGTACAGGGTACCTCTGCTTGCAGGACGCGGAGATCTTCCCATCACTGAGGTCATGATGGCAGTAACTGTGTGACAATCTCTGTGCCATAAGTGCAGAATGACTCCCCACTGTTGTCAGATTAGGGAGCTGTTTGTCCAGGTGTTTGTTTCTCATGTTTGATTAAATGGACAAATACCATGTATCAGAAGGAATGCCTTCTAGCCCTAGACTTTGAAGAAACCAGGATTCGAGGGATCCGATGAGGGAGACAGATGATTTAGAGCTTGAGAGTTACTGGGAACAACACCGGTGAGCTAAGATGTGTGGAATTGAGGTGAAAGAACAAATCAGAACTGGAAAAACGCCCTTCCTCCCTCCCTCCCTCCCTCCCTCTTTCTTCCTTCCTTCCTTAAAAAAAAAAAACAAAAAAAAAAAACAAAACAAAGAACTGGAAAAACTAGAAAGCAAATGAGTATGAGGGAGATTGTTCTCAATTACAACTAACCAGTGAAATGAGAGAGAAGAAAAAATATCTATTGATAAGTGGCAAATAGTCCCATTTAGTATACAGTCCTATGAAGTCTTTTACTTTTTACTCAGCCATTTACTTTTTACTCTGATGGCTTCTGGGCCAGAACCAGGAAGAGAAAAATGTGACAGTATTCATTGGAATGAAATAGTCAAAAGTGAATTCTGTGAGCCCATCTCAATATTTAGGAGACTATTTTATTTTTCCGTAGGTCACTTCTTTGATTCCTTTGAATTAAGCACTCTAACATTAAATACCTAAAAGAGAAAAGAAGTCTATTTGGGGGTACCTGAATAAAGCAGGGGCTGTAGCAATGATCCAGTTGTTCTGCCCAGCTCTTTAATTCAGGGCCTACCAGGGAAGACTTACTCTGGTTGGGTGTGTTTCTCTCTCTGGCCTCCAACTGAAACACAAAGTAAAAGAAATGCAAATACTGGAATAATATTGCAATAATATATAGTAATTCCATGATATAAATTGCCACATCTATTGATTTACTCCTTAAAAATAATTCTTATATAATTGTCCAGGTAGCCTTGCGTAAGCACAAATGTCCTTACATCTAATTTAAGGAAAGTGTGGGCTTCAATGTGGGGCATATACACTGTTGGGATTTTCTTAAGTTTTTGTGCACATAGCAGGTGGCAGAAAATGCTGAAGTTAGAGCAAAATCTCTGCTATGCATATCTCCTACAAAGGCCATAGCACTGTAAACTCAGCCTCTCCTGTAGAAGCCCCACTTTCTTTAGTGGCCTTTTCTTTCCCATTTGAGCATCTCTGAAAAATTCACTGGATCTCTTTCTTCCCTACCTCCATATCTTTTGATCTCTGGGGAATTTTAAAAAATCACCACTTAGTGCCTTTGCGCCAGATTTTTCAACAAAGCAACAAAGAGTTAGCAGTTGCCTGGAAAATGTAAGCCGAGACTCTAGCTAATCCTGGTTATTCAAACAAATCAGTTCGCCATCTTACTGAAGGTTTAAATTATACAAGATATGAAATATAAATCTATCTAATAAATTAGCATTATCTGAATTTCTTTGTTAATATGTGATTTTTTTCAAATCATAAGTTAGATTTCCTATATTTTTCATATTTGAATAAGTACTGTTTCATTTCTCCTAGGTTTCATTGTAAATGCAAAATTGGGGAGAGAGAATTTGGTATTGCTAAAGGTTCTTCTAAACAGGAGGCAAAACAATTGGCTGCTAAACTTGCATATTTGCAGATACAATCAGAAGACCATTCTAGGGTATGTACTGCTTTTGGATTTAATTTTTATATTTTAAAATTCCCTCTGACGTTGATTTGAGGTTAGACTGTGTTTATATAATGCCAAAGCAGCCAGATAGTCATGTAGCAAAATGATTCCTCTGTTGTGTGTCACACCAATGAGCCATAAGTCATGGAGCCATGAGGCCCCAGTGGGTTAAAAGTTCTGTTGGCAACTCAGGGTTGTTTTTAAATCTAGATCAAACATCCATAAAAATGTATTAATTTTGTAATTATTATGGTCGTAGGTTTGGTAAATGGTGGGACATAAATGTGATAGTACACAGGAGACTGGGAGCCACTGTAGAGAAGTAATTTAGTTGCATTTAAGCCACAAAGGGCTGCTCTTTCTTTCAGAAAGCTGATTCTTGTTCTTTTACTACTGAGTGTAACTTCAGAAGCACCCCTTCTGAGACCAGCAAATGGTACGTGTGGACAAACAATTGTGATACTTAACACATTCAAATTGCTGCCTTTAAAGAATACTTTCATGAAACCATTTAATGTTTAAGGAGGATTTGGAGAAACTAGTGATAAAAAATAGAATTGATAAACTAAGAGTTATACCCTTTTCTTCTAGTGCTTCCAAATCATCATTGGAAATTCACTTTTCAGAAAATGCATCCATGAGAAATCATAGTGATGACAGCTTAAGCAGTTCTTCGTATTCTATGGTATAGTATTAGTTTCTAAACTTTCTACTTAATCTTACTTTCCTTGTGTTTCCTCATTTAAAAATGATCTCCAATATTCTACCATAATTTTCATATTTTTATCTCATGCACTCTTAGTAAATAATAATGTTCAGTAGTCTTTTGACTCCCTCTTTTCTTTTCTTTTTTTTTTTTTTTCTGAGACAGAGTCTTGCTTGTTGACCAGGCTAGAGTGAGTGCCGTGGCATCAGCCTGGCTCACAGCAACCTCAGACTCCTGGGCTCAAGCAATCCTTCTGCCTCAGCCTCCCGAGTAGCTGGGACTACAGGCATGCACCACCATGCCCGGCTAATTTTTTCTATATATATTAGTTGGCCAATTAATTTCTTTCTCTTTATAGTAGAGACGGGGTCTCGCTCTTGCTCAGGCTGGTTTTGAACTCCTGACCTCGAGCGATCCGCCCGCCTCAGCCTCCCAGAGTTCTCTTTTCTTTATTAACCTCCATTCCTCAAATGCAAAATTCTTCTATACTTCACTTCCATCTTTCACTGCTTACCTTTGTATTTTAGTATGTGCCTGTGATCTTGCTTTTCTGTCCCACTAGCTGGATAATATTTAAAGGTTCATTAATATAGTTTTGTTTCTGTTTGTAAAGATCAGAACTAAACTTAAAATTAAAAATTAACTTAAAAATCATATAATGTTTTAGCTGGGTGTGGTGGCATGTGCCTGTAGTCCCAGCTACTTGGGAGGCTCAGGTGGGAGGATCACTTGAGCCCAGGAGTTCAAGACTAGCCTGAACAACATAGAGAGACCCTGTCTCAAAAGAAAAAAATCACATACTTTTTATGGTGACAGTGTTACAAAAGTATTCTGTTTATAAAGAACTACAAATCAATAAGAAAAATACAAGCAACTCGGTAGAAAAATGTATAAAGTATCTGAACAGTCATTTCAGAGAAGAGATACTCAAATGGGAAACAAACATGAAAAGATGATTAACTTTACTAAGAATCAGGGAAATACAAATCAAAACAACAATTAGATACCATTCCAAACCCATCAGATTGGCAAAATTGCAGTCTTGCAATACTAAGTCTTGGTATAGGGCTTGATGAAAGTATAAATAGTGATGAACTAAGAATAAGAAACATGGTCACAGAACCTTCTAGCAGTACTGGAGGAAGAGCAAGAGAACATAAGATGACTGATTTAATCATCTGAAATGACTTTCTGTGTTCTTTTGTTATAGAATGGTCACAGAAGTAGTCACAAGAAGGTAAAAAGGTGAGTGTCATTATTCATTTGGACATAGTTTGAACTGAAGTTTTATTTTAGAGTTAAAATCGGCTACCCTTATTTATTATGTCATCAATATTTTAGAGCATTGTATACCCTAATTTGAGTGGCATTTCAGAAGAAGTAGAAAGCTTGAAATCTACAAATCATTTAAATGTGTAGAGAAATCTTTGAATATAGGCACATGCTACACTGTAGACATAAAATGCTACAGGGGTATTACAAGAGTAATTAGTTAAAGGTATTATTTTGGATGAGGCTGACAAGGAAGTGGGGTTGGAGAGATGTTTTCAAGAGAAGTGCATTATTTTGGAAACAAGTAAGTAGGGTTAAAATAATGTCATCAACTTGGGTAAAAGAAAAAAGATCAAATGTTATGTCAATTCTGGTGAATTGGTTTCTTTAGAAAGAGAAAGGCAAGGCTCTCTTTAGAAGAGAAAGGCAAGGTTGTAAGTATAGTCAGAAACGAGGGTGAGAAGGCAGCAGGAGCCGTTATGAGCCACCAGTGTATTCTGAACGGTGGAGAGATGTGTTGAAGAAGATGATCCTGGCGAGAATGTGTGGATGGACAGAAGAGAGGTCTGCGTGTGAGGGGATGAGGCCCTTACTGCGGCAGAGGAGGGACGAGGAGCGCTGGTGAGAGAGACTGTGAAAGAAGAGTAGGCGTGACTTGAGGGGCTAGAGTCCAGTATCTGGGTGAGATCATGAAGACGAGGTACAAGAGACAGGAGTTGAAGACTGCTCTGTTTGGAATGGGACACAGTCAAGAACCATGGCACTGATGGTGTTAAGGAAGTAGAAGACTTGAGGGGTTAGAGGGAAGGTAGCAATGTGGATATGTTCAGTTTTAGGTGGTGTTTGAACTTGTAGTTGCATGTGGCTTATCCCCTAGTAGGGAATAACAGTCAGAATGAGGGTGCAAGGAGGTGCTCTTCCTGAGGTTTTGAGTCCAGAGGATGAAAAGGAGAGGCTAGTGGCACGTCAACAATGAGTGTTTTAAGGTAAGAAAAGGAACCAGGAAAGGGATGAACCATTATTAGAAGACAGAGGAGAACTATAAGTATATAGTTTTATAAAGAAAAAGGGTTAACACTTGCTACCCTGTTATTCTAATAGTTGACTCAAAATATAAAAAGCCTAGTGCAAGGCATATAACCTACTCTGAACAAGTTATATTTGATTCTAGTTTTATTTCAGTTTTACATTCTACTCTTATTTTTTAGAAATTTGGCACCTACATTTTGGCCTCCTGGGAGGAATGGAAACGAGTATACTGTGGACGTCAGGTAAGATGGAACTCTGAAATAGAATTGTTTAAGGATATGTTTGTTCATTCAACAGAAGGTCCTTAAGGGCCTGTTATGAGGTTAAATTATGTTTCTACCTGAACAGTTTAATTGTTATAGGAAAATCAGCCCTACAAAGGATCATTATCTCTTGGAGAAGTAAGATTTAGACAAACCCAAAGGGAATGTGGTACATGTAGATCTCTCTGATGCTTATGTACATTTCTCTGGCATCTGTGGAAGATTTTTAATATTGAAAGCAAATACTCCTGCAAACCAATGATTTTTTTTTTTAAAAAGTACTTCTATAGGGATCAGAATTGATCTACCGGAATTTGTTTTCTGTTTTCTAGCTCCATACCAGATTTCACTTGAAAAAAAGGTTCCTCCAAATACTCAAAGGGTATTTGGGTTTAAATGAAGTATCTAAAAAGAAGGAGGCCTATTTGCAACAGGGGACACTGAATATAAGTTTAAAAAACAATAAAGAATCAAAAAATATTTGTAAAGCATCTAATATATAATTGGCACTGTGCTGGGCCTTGGGTTTATAGTAGGAACAAATAGAAACAAACAAACTCCTGCTCTCATGGAGTTTTGTGGGGATGAGCGACATTAAATGAACAATTACATGTGAAATCTGCCATTACAAACTGTGGGTAGAGCTTTGAAGGGAAAGCAATGGCATGGTGAGAATGGAAGCAGGATGCCTGGATTTAGGGTGAGAGGTGAGGCAAGCCTGTGAGGTCACATTTATGGGGAGGCCTGAAGGATGAGTTAGCACCGAGCGGTGAGGGTGTGGGAAGGAGAGGGTGGAAGAGTGATGTTGAGTGCTCAAGAAGCAGACAGGAGGCTTGGAGTGTGTTGGGAGTACAGTGAGCAGGGCACAGCGCCATGAGATGAGGCTGCAGGGGGAGGCAGGGGCCACGTCATGTGGCACCTTGCAGGCCACTTAAGGGCTTTCTGGTTTTTGCTGAATGCAAAGGTTGAGCTGTTTGAGGGTTTTGGCAACAGCTGAGCCACGATCAGACTCAGCTTCCATCCCTCTGGTTGCTGTGTGGACCATGGAAAGGAGCAGGGCAGGTCAGAAAGGCAGAGGTCCAGGTACTGCGTGAGTCAAGGTATTGCAGGAGCCTGAGGGAAGCATGGGCTGGGGTGAAGATATTGGATAGTGGAGAAAAGTGGACAGATACCAGAGATATGTTTTTTGAAGTACAATTGACAGGGCTTAGTGATGATATGTGGGGAATGAGGGAGAAGAGAAAACCAGGTAGTTAAGAACCTAGGCAGGCTCAGAGCATATGCACATGCCCATTTCTCTTATAAGAGCATGGTGGTGGCTGTGGCATGCAATACAGCAATTCTTTCTAATATTTTATGCTTGTGATAGGATTCTTTTTTTTTTTTTCTTTTTTTCTTTTTATAAGTGGAAGTGGAAGTAGAGTGATAGGATTCTTTATCATGGCTCTTGAACAGCCAGGAGTTGACTGTGACTCCCAGGGATGATCTGTTATGTTGGACTCTCCATGGGAGGAGGATGAGGAGGGACTGCCCTTTAAGAGTCAAGAGTTTCTGTCAAGGGGACCTTTCTTACTTAGAAAGAGTGAATCACGTTTGTTATACAGTCCGTTTCACAAGTGCCTTTACAGGGAAAGTGGCGGGGAGGAGGGATGGGTGGACACTGAATCTCAGAATAACAGTTGTATTTGTCTTTAAGGTTTGCCAACGATTTTAAAGAAATAGAACCAATTGGCACAGGTGGATTTGGCCAAGTTTTCAAAGCAAAACACAGAATCGATGGAAAGACTTATGTCATTAAGCGTGTTAAATATAATAGCGAGTAAGTAGTAAATGTTTACTTTTTTTGAATGAGAAGGTATATTGAACTTGCACTATTCTCTTTTATGTTTCCCTCTTCTTTATTGGTGTATCATTTACTTCTTTCTGATCCTCAAACATTTCATTCTGCCAAGAGGAGCTTGGCTTACTCTGAACTTTGCGGTTATTTCAGTAAAAAAATGGATATTCCATTGATCATCCTTTTGAGGCTGTTGTGAAAACTGAAGCTATAAAATTATTTGGTTTAAGGTGACCTTTGAGATGTTCTAGGCTCACCTCTTTATTTTACAGATAAGGAAACTGAGATGCAAGAAGCAAACTGATTTGTCTAAGGTAAAAGCTAGTTAGTAATTGTTCTGATTGTCTATTATTGCATAATAAACTGCTCTAAAATGCAGTAGCTCAAAAACAGCAATTTATTATTATACCTTGTGGTCCTGTGGGTTGATTATGCTCATCTTGGCAGTTCTCACATGGGATCTCCTAGGTGTTTGTAGTCAGGAATCGTCTGAAAGCTCAACTGGGCTGGATAAGCTGGCTAGCAGTTGACGCTGGCTGTGGGCAGAAAGTTCGGCTGTGACTGTCAACCAGAGCACACACATGGCCTCATTATGTGGCCTAGGCTTCTCACAACTTAAGGCTGAGTTTCAAGGATCTTACCAGAACAAGTCATCAGGAGAATAGGATGTGGCAAGTCACCTGGTCTTAGAAGTCCTAGAATGTCACTGCCACCACATTATATTGGTTAAACAAGTCACTAAAGCCAGCTCAAAGGAAGGGCAAATAGATTCCCTCTCTTAATCTGAAGGGTGGATGCATGTATGGGGAAGGGAAGGAATTGATGATGACTGTCTTTGGACACTACTACAGTGTTTCCTTGAAAATAGGACCTACCCATAAAATGAGCCCTAGCAGGATTTCTAAGCATGTGTACAATATAAGCCCTACCCTGAAAATAAGACCTAGTGATGGGCGTGGCTACGCAGCATATCTGCACAATCCATGCATTTCGTTGCGGAGAGGTAAAGAAGATGAGCAGCCCTTCTTATCTGCCCCATCGTGACCAGAGGTGATCAGAAAGGTGTGGGCAGCCCCACCAACAAGGTCAGCTCCTCCTGTCAGGTCCTGGCTATCCTGTGCATGCTGCAAGCTGAGGCTTTGAGGGGAAAGTAACATATCCCCTGAAAATAAGCCCTAGGGTGTCTTCTTGAGGAAAAATAAATATAAGATCCTGTCTTATTTTTGGGGAAACACGGTATATAATGAGGTGGAGATTGAGAACTCATCCACGCTGGAATGCCAATCCGGTGTTCCCACTATAACCCATTGCTTCCCATGTTTTCTTTTGTATTATCTGCCCCCTTCTTCCCACTGCATAGCAGAACTCCTTCAGGAAGGAAAACACATAGAAAGGTCTTCACGAGTTCACCAATCTTGCCTGTTGCTCTCTTACAATTGTTACGGTGTGTAATTGGCAATACTGATCCTTCAAAGAATAGAAAAGGAGATGGAAAAGGGAATCTAGGCTAAGGAAAATGGTATGAGCAAAGGACAAGCAGGCATGGAGTGCTAGATGCTCTTCATCCCGGTCAAACAAACCTACTTCCTGTCACTGTGGACAACGCCTTGCATTTGAAAGATCCTTATACCTCCTCAGCATCAAAACAAGGCTTTTTCCTTCTTCATTGATTTACTTAACAAGAATGAAGAAAACTCAGTGGAAAGTTTTAAGAATAGACTAGACTAGGCAGAAGAAAGAAACTCAGAGCTTGAAGACAACTCTTTCAAATTAATTCAGTCAGTCACAAGAACATTTCTGCTCCCATTTGGATGCCCTTAATTCCGCTCTCTTGTCTGATTGCTATAGCAAGGACTTCCAGCACTATGTTGAATAGAAGCAGAGATAGTGGGGAACCTTGCCTTATTCCACTTCTAAATGGGAATGCTTTCAATTTTTCCCCATTCAGTATGATGTTTGCTGTGGGTCTGTTATACATGGCTTATATCATTTTTAGGTAAGCCCCATCTATGCCTATTTTGTTAAGCATTCTTATCATAAAAGGATGTTGAATTTTGTCAAATGCTTTTACTGCGTCTATTGAGAGGATCATATGGTCTTTGTTTTTGCTTCTGTTTATGTGGTGAATTACATTTATAGATTTGCAGATGTTGAACAATCCCTGCATCCCTGGGATGAAGCCCATTTGGTTATGATGGATTATTTTCTTGATAAGCACCTGGATTCAGTTAGTTAGGATTACTCTCACTCTTTGCTGACAATATGATATTATATCTAGAAAACCCCAAGGATTCAACCAAGAGACTCCTTGAATTGATAAATGAATTCAGTAAAGTCTTAGGATACAAAATCAATACACACAAATCAGAGGGATTCATATATGCCAATAATAGTCAAAGTGAGAACCAAAGCAAAGACTCAATTCCCTTCAAAATAGCAACAAAGAAAAAAAGTACCTAGTAATATATTTAACTAAGGAGGTAAAAGACCTCTACAGGGAGAACTATGAAATACTGAAGAAGGAAGTGGTAGAGGATGTAAACAGGTGGAAGACCATACCATGCTCGTGGGTTGGCAGAATCAACATTGTTAAAAGGTCTATACTACCCAAAGTGATCTACAGAGTCAATGCAATCCCTATTAAAATACCATCATCATTTCTCACAGATATAGAAAAAGTAATTTCATGCTTAATATGGAACCAGAGAAGATCCTGTACAGCAAAAGCAATCCTAGGCAATAAAAACAATTTACCAGACTTCAAACTATACTACAAATCCATAGTCATTAAAACAGCTTGTTAATGGGACAAGAATAGGGACATTGACCAGTGGAACAGAACAGAGAACCCAGACATAAAACCATCCTCATATAGCCAACTAATCTTTGACAAAGCAAATGAAAAGATATACTGGGGAAAAGAATCTTTATTCATAAATGGTTCTGGGAAAACTGGATCGTCACATGTAGAAGACTGAAACAGGACCCACACCTTTCACCTCTCACAAAAATCAACTCACACTGGGTAACAGACTTAAACCTAAGGTGTGAAACTATTAGAATTCTAGAATAAAACATTTGAAATACTCTTCTAGACATTGGCTTAGGCAAAGAATTTATGAAGAAGATGCCAAAGGCAATCACAGCAGCAACAAAAATCAATAAATGGGACCTGATCAAATTAAAAAACTTCTGCACAGCTAAAGAAACAGTCACTAAAGCAAACAGACAACCTACAGAATGGGAGAAAATTTTCACAAGCTACACATCCAATAAAGGGCTGATAACTAGAATCTATTTAGAACTCAGGAAAATCAGCAAGGAAAAATCAAACAACCCTATGAAAAAGTGGGCAAAGGACATGAACAGAAACTTTCCAAAAGAAGACAGAATAATGGCCAACAAACATATGAAAAAATGCTCAACATCTCTAATCATCAGGGAAATGCAAATCAAAACCACAATGAGATATCACTTATCTTTAGTGAGACTGGCCTTTATTAACAAGTCCCCAAACAACAAATGTTGGCATGGATGTGGAGACATAGGAACACTCCTACACTGCTGGTGGGACTGCAAACTAGTTCAACCTCCGTGGAAAGCAATATGGAGATACCTTAAAGCGATACAAATGGATCTACCATTTGATCCAGCAATCCCATTACTGGGCATCTACCCAAAAGAACAAAAGACACTCTATAAAAAAGACACCTACACTTGAATGTTTATAGCAGCACAATTCATAATTGCAAAGATGTGGAAACAACCCAAGTGCCCATTAATACATGAGTGGATTAATAAAATGTGATATATGTATACCATGGATCAACAGTGATATAGCACCTCTTGTATTTTCCTGGATAGAGCTGGAACCCATTCTACTAAGTCACATGTAGAAGACTGAAACAGGACCCACACCTTTCACCTCTCACAAAAGTCAACTCACAAGAATGAAAAAATAAGCACCACATGTACTCACTAGCAAATTGGTATTAACTGATCAACACCTAAGTGGACATATAGGAATAACATTTATTGGGTGTCAGGCAGGTGGGAGGGGGGAAGAGGGGATGGGTATATACATACGTAATGAGTGGATGCACACCACCTGGGGATGGACATGCTTGAAACTCTGACTCCAGGGAGGAGGGGAGGCAAGGGCAATATACATAACCTTAACCTTTGTACCCCCATAATATGCTGAAACAAAAAAATAATAAATAAAGTACAGAGAATTAAGAGGAATGAACAAAGCCTACAAGAAATAGGGGATTAAGTAAAATGGCCAAATATAAGAATCATAGACATCCATGAGGGTGAAGAAGAAAATGCACAAGGATTGGAAAACCTATTTGAGGGAATAATTGAGGAAAACTTCCCTGGTCTTGCTAGAAATTTAGACATCCAGGTACAGGAACCTCAATGAACAACTGGGAGATTCATTGCATAGAGCCAATCACAAAGACACACAGTCATCATACTGGCTAAAGTCAAGATGAAGGAGAAACTCCTGTAAGTTGTGAGGCCAAAACATCAAGTAAATTACAAAGGAAAATCCATCAAGCTAACTGCATACTTCTCAACTGAGACCTTACAAGCCAGAAGAGATTGGGCCCCATCTTCAGTCTTCTTAAACAGAACAACTGCCAGTCTAGAATTTTGTGTGCTGCAAAACTGTTTGTACTCCTGTAATATTTTGAAATACTGAAAAAATCAAAAAGAAAAGAAAGGAAAAGAAAAGCATTGGGGAAGAAATAAGTGAAAATAAAATCTTTTATTTTTCTTATTTAATTTAACACATAACAGTTTGTTCACAATAATAGCAATAATGTATTTATTTGTATGTTTATATATGTATGTATGTGTGTGTATATGTTACTGATCTAAATGCACCAATTAAAAGTGTGTGTGAGGCTGGGCGTGGTGGCTCATGCCTGTAATCCTAGCACTCTGGGAGGCCAAGGCAGGAGGATAGCTCAAGGTCAGGAGTTCGAAACCAGCCTGAGCAAGAGTAAGACCCCCGTCTCTGCTATAAATAGAAAGAAATTAATTGGCCAACTAAAAATATATAGAAAAAATTAGCTGGGCATGGTGGTGCATGCCTGTAGTCCCAGCTACTCAGGAGGCTGAAGCAGAAGGATTGCTGAAGCCCAGGAGCTTGAGTTTGCTGTGAGCTAGGCTGATACCATAGCACTAGGAAGGAAGGAAGGAAAGAGGGAGGGAGGGAGGGAAGAAGGGAGGAAGGAAGGAAAGAAGGAAAGAAGGAAAGAAAGAAAGAAAGTATGAAGGAAAGAAAGAAAGAAGGAAAGAAATAATCCAGGCTGGGCATTGTGGCTCACACTTGTAATCCTAGCACTTTGGGAGGCCAAGGTAGGAGGATCGTTTGAGCCCAGGGTTTGGAGAGCAGCCTGGGGAACATCATGAAATCATGTTTCTACAAAAAAAATTTTTTTTAAAAAGGCAATAATCCAAAATAATAACAACTTGTTTTAGGATTGTAGTGGCCAACAGTTATTTTTTTCCTTATTTTTATAAATTTATGTCATAGAGTTATGGCATTTTTTAAATTAAAAATTAATATTGTAAAATGTTTGCTTATCCTTACTCATCTTTGAAATCTCAAATTTATTTACTCCATTTAGCTTGAATTGTTTTAGTTCTTGACAGCACATCCCTATAAAGTTCCTGCAGTCTCTGCATAAATTTTCCTCTCTGTGTATTTTTGCCCCACATTGAAAATCCTGAATTAGATTCTCCATGCTGCCTGGGTTATCTACATTTGCTGTACAAATGAGGTTTGCTTGTCAAATCCAAAGATTTTTAACACAAGTCTAAACAAATGTAATGTAAAATGTAATGTAAAAATTGTATCACTGGCATTTCAAAGACCACTACAAGTGATTTTTAAATTACCTGCTGTTTGGAACTATTTACGTCACTGCTTTTTCTTTTATGCTGAGAGTGAAAACAGCTTTTTCTTTTTTTCCCCAGTATGTTCACTTTTTCCTTTGAGTCTCATAGCTTCCATTCCAAAACTCTGAGTGGGAACCAAACCTACTGTTTGATAAGGGAGTATAGATAGTGGTGTCCTGTTACATGAGGTGTTTTGCAGTCGTTGTCAGGGATGTATCCTGATACTTTCATGTTCTCTGTTTCTTTTAACTAGGAAGGTAGAGCGTGAAGTAAAAGCGCTGGCGAAACTTAATCATGTAAATATTGTTCACTACCATGCTTGTTGGGATGGAATTGATTATGATCCTGAGAACGGTGGTTACAGCACTGCGAATAGTGACTATGAATCCGAGAAGAGCACAAATTATTCAAGGTAACTATAAAAAGAAAATTCTCCTAGCCATAACAGGATGGAATGAAACTATCATTTACTATGTGTGGGCCACTGGATGAGGCCATTAATCATCACACTTAATAATCACAACCACCTCCAAGAGACACTATTATCTTTCCATCCTGCAGGTAAGGAGATAATGACAGCCTTTTCTTTGCTCCTCTCCAGGATCCAAACTTGCTTTTGAAAACCTATTTTAGGCCGGGCATGGTGGCTCACACCTGTAATCCTAGCACTCTGGGAGGCTGAGGCGGGCAGATTGCTTGAGGTCAGGAGTTCAAAACCAGCCTGAGCAAGAGCGAGACCCCCGTCTCTACTATAAATGGAAAGAAATTAATTGGTCAACTAAAAATATATACAAAAAATTAGCCGGGCATGGTGGCGCGTGCCTGTAGTCCCAGCTACTCGGGAGGCTGAGGCAGGAGGATCGCTTGAGCCCAGGAGTTTGAGGTTGCTGTGAGCTAGGCTGACACCACGGCACTCACTCTAGCCTGGGCAACAAAGCGAGACTTTGTCTCAAAAAAACCCACAAAAAACAACCTATTTTACATCCTAAGTTGTTTGTAAAATCTCAGGTTTAGCTTTCCTGACTCCATTGTTGACAGTATAGCTTTGCAGCTGTGCCTGGCTTCAGTACAGGTCGCGGATGCCATCACGTGAAGAAAGTTTCAACATGCGGATGCCGCATCTGGGGGCTCCCTCCTCAGCTGCCAACGCTTTTCTCTTCATCCCTCCTGCCCCTGATTGGTGTGGGCAGTCAAAGGGTCTCTCCAGAATGCAGCTACACCACTTACGGTGGTTGGTGGGCAGTGGTAACAACTTTAAGACAATGAGCTGTGGGGGGAGCACCCCCACTTGCATCTCTCACGTTTTGTCTCAGTTAAGTCACTGCCAAGGGCTGGAGATTCTGAAGGGCTGGCATCCACCTTTGAAAGTCCCTCAGCCTTTCTTGGGGACCGTCCTCTCCCTGAAATCCTGAGGCCATGGGGGGGGGCAGTTCATTGGCTGTCTCCTGACTCTAGCCCCATCTCCATCCTTTGTAATTGAGAACTTTGTCATCAGTTTCAGAAGTTATTGACCATCAGCCTACAGGACTTCTTCAGCTTTCAGCAAATTCTTGACTACCTCTTTCTGTTTTCTAGCCAACATATATACGAAAGGGCCGGGCAGGGTGACTCGTGCCTGTAATCTAGGAGACCGAGGCGGGTGGATTGCTCAAGGTCAGAAGTTCAAAACCAGCCTCAGCAAGAGTGAGACCCTGTCTACACTAAAAATAGAAATAAATTAATTGGTCAACTAAAAATATATAGAAAAAATTGGGAGGCTGAGGCAGGCAGATTGCTTGAGCACAGGTGTTTGAGGTTGCTGTGAGCTAGGCTAATGCCACAACACTCTGGCCCAGGCAACAGAGTGAGACTCTGACTCAAAAAAAAAAAAAAAAAAAAAAAAAAAAAAATATATATATATATATATATATATATACACACAAAGAATTTAAATTGATACTGAGGCCAACTTAGTGCAGAAAAAAATATAAAACATGATTAGCAAAAATCAATGTACCAACTTGTATCTCATAGCAGTTTGTTGACACTTCTAGAATACCTGCCTTGTGCTGTTGTTTTAAGTTTGTTTTTCTTTTACCTCTCTCATCTTAGACTGCAATCCCCATGATGGCCAGGACAGTATCTAACTCACTTTCTCATGTGTAGGTGCAGGCAAGGTACACATTCTGTACCTTTCACAAAATAGATGCTCAATAGATCGATGGTGAATTAAACTGTTTCAACATTACATTATATATTAATGAAATCTGGTTTTCTTAAACTCCATTATATTAGTGCTCCTATTCCTATGTATTAGCAAAGATGATCAAGGATCTTTAGCAGTAAAGAATGGGCGGCTCCTTACACTTCCATACATGTAGAAATAAAAAAAAAGAAAAAAAAAAAAGAATGGGCGGGCTCATACTTTACAAATTAGCTTAACAAATAAAGCTCTGGACATCTGGGAACTTATGACTTAAATAAAAAATGGTTTGTTAAATTTTGATTCAAAGTTATTACATTTAGATTTTTGTTTTGAGACATGTTTTGGGGGTTCTTAAGAAGATAAGTTATAATTTTCTTAAAAATGTATTTTTATAAGTTTATTTTTAATGAAGTTACTTTTAACATACTGTGAATTTTATATCCAGACCAGAGACTAAGTGTCTTTTCATCCAAATGGAATTCTGCGATAAAGGAACACTGGAGCAATGGCTTGATCGCAGACAAAGCGAGAAACTAGACAAAGAGTTGGCTTTGAAATTCTTTGAACAAATAACAACAGGAGTGGATTATATACATTCGAAACAGTTAATTCATAGAGATCTTAAGGTAAGTGGAAAATGTACTTTGTTAGTTGATAAATACAATTTAATAATTTTTAAAGCTATCTTCTTTAGTTTTAGAATTGTGATTGATTGGTAGTCATGAGGAAATAAAATCTCTGATCCTCTGAGGTTAGAATGAGTCTAGAGCTTACCCTATTACCATCCCATAGAACTATTAAGAAGATCTCCAGGATTCATGAACTTGTGACAACGAACCCTATAGGAAGGTCCATTCACTTAGGGTCCTATTTGGCTGAGAGTCATATCTCAGTTGACCAATAGCTTTCATACATTGAACATTTCCGTGGAAATGATTATTGTGGCCCGCACAGCTGATTGGCAACTCCGTCCCTGCCCCCGCTGTTCCTCAGGGTTATTTGAGAGGCAGAAGGGATCTGTTGACTATGGCCTTGGGACTGTGGTTCCCTAATCTCTCTTTTTTTTTTTTTTTTTTGAGACAGAGTCTCACTTTGTTGTCCAGGCTAGAGTGAGTGCCGTGGCGTCAGCCTAGCTCACAGCAACCTCAAACTCCTGGGCTTGAGTGATCCTTCTGCCTCAGCCTCCCGAGTAGCTGGGACTACAGGCATGTGCCACCATGCCCGGCTAATTTTTTATATATATATCAGTTGGCCAATTAATTTCTTTCTATTTATAGTAGAGACGGGGTCTCGCTCTTGCTCAGGCTGGTTTTGAACTCCTGACCTTGAGCAATCCGCCCGCCTCTGCCTCCCAAGAGCTAGGATTACAGGCGTGAGCCACAGCGCCCGGCCGGTTCCCTAATCTCTTGATTATTCTTGAGGGCAGTCACAGCTCCTGGGTCCAGCGTCTGGTATTTTCTTCAGCCCCATGTTTAGAACATTTCAGTAATCTAAACCTTGGAACATATATCATCCCTTAGTATTTTCATTTTCCTCTGGCTTTCATGGTCTTGACAAGCAGTTTTCCCATTTTTCCTATTTTTCCTTCCCATCTAAATGAAGGAAGAAGAAAGACAGAACAGCTTTCCACAATCTCTCCTGTATACTCTAGTCCCTGGGACTTGCCTACTCCCATCACAAGCTGGCCATGCTGAATCTTATCCCTTTGCTCATGTTCTTCTCTCATGGGACACTCTTCTGTCAGTCCCCTGTAGTCCAAATTCCTTTATTTAGCTTTTCCTGATCACTCTGGATCTGCCTTTCTCTGTTCTAGGCAGAAGCACCTTTTCTGTGTGCGTCTTGGCTATCTGCTCACCCTGCCTGTCTAAAACGGTCAGGAATAAGGAATGAAGCAAAAAATTTCCTTGAGAAAAATAAGCGCCCATGTATTTAGGTGTTTGTTGGGCCTAGATAGGAATTAGTGGCCTCTAAAAGGTATTGCTTCCTTGTCTGCCCAGGGGCTGGATATCCCATGCCTTGGTGTTTAGAGTTCACCTGGCTCCAATATCTCTCTTTAACAATATCTGAAGGTGTTCTTTGAAGTTGGAACATTATCAGGACTATGTGCAAAAGGATAAATTTAGAGTGACTTCACTTTCACTTTGGAATAAATCATTTCACATATTTAAATAACAAACTAAACACAATTTTTTGTATATGCAATAGTTTGCAATTAAGTGCAGAAGTTTAGGTGTTAACTTCCTGGCCCTCCTCAGAATGAGTTAGTGAGATTCTGACTGGTGCCCACCTCTTGTCTGCTAACTCTCTCCTGTATCCTGCACTCTTGGTGCCCTGGGTCATGTCTATTTGCAGAGAAGTTTTTCTCTGGCTGTCAAAAGTCAGACTTTAATACTGAGCCTTTTTTCCTCTTGTACAACTTTTCTAGCTCTCGCTGCTACAGTTGCTGATTTCTTTCATTTGATAGAAGATGCAAGTGAAGAAGTACACTTTTTGGATTATGCTTTGCAATATAGCAGCTGTGGGTGGCTTTGCCAGACAATGGTCTTTCTCCAATATGGCTCTTCTTATGAAAGTCTCCAAGTGTTCACCCCTCCCTGTCGGAATCTTAATAACTAGACTAGAGGCACAGGCAAGGGACACAAGGGTGTCTGGAGTGAGGGCTTCCTGTCTGAGGGGGCTTTTCTGTAGAAGGTCCCGTCTCCTAACAGGCCCAGACTCTTTGGTCAGCCTCATTCCTGTGCCTCCTACATAAAGTTTGCACCCTTTTTTCATGCTCTGCAGGCCTAAATTTTGTCTAATTGTACTATAACTGATTAGACAAGTGTGGCATTATTGTTTTGTTTTTTTTTAATGACCTATAAAAAGTGATCTGTATGAGGTTTTCTTATCAATAAAAAAAATAAGAAAAAAAAAAGTGATCTGGTATTCTTACTACATAGTCTCATCCAGCTTAGATATTTATACAGCATTGTAAAGTCAACCTCTTGTTTCTCAGAGTCAGGTAGGTATAGCCTTGTGTGGGACTAGCAGTTTCATTTGCAAACCCAACATATTCCTACATTGTAACTTGAATATAGCATAAGAACATTTTTCTGTCCACATCCACCCTATGCATATCTACAGCCTGCCATCTGTATTTCTGGCGTTAGGTTCCAATCTAGCTGTTATTATTAATTGAATTCTAATCTAACTGCTAATTTCTGCACTTGGCTCCTCCTTTAGCCATTGATGGGCTGTGACCTCTTCTCTCTCAGTTCTTTTACTGGCCTTCTCTAAAGTGTTATCCCATAGGGTCTGTGTGTGTATAGCCCAGCATTTTTTTTTTGAAAGTCTACCCTTTTCAAAGAATGGCAAAATATTAAAGTCCTTACCCACTACCTTCCTATTTTTATGGTCTTTAGAATATTGGTCATTATCTTCTACAAAGTTGTGGAATGGGGATGACCACTTCTCATTATGTTCCTCCTTTTTTTCTTTTTAAGAAAATGTGCTTAAAGAATTGCATGGAAAAAATATTTCAGTGCTAGTTACTAGCTTCTGGTTAACTTGATATGCTTTCTAGGTGGGGGGCATATGTCTGTTAAGAAGTTGTTGGGGGCTTGGAGCAGTTGATATAAAAAAGGCCCTCAGGAGAAATTCTGCACAGGATGATCTGCAGTACTGTTGGGAATGGACTCATTCAGAGAATCTCAAAATTGGCAAGGATCCTAAGGGTGTTTACTTCACCCCCATCAGACCTGGACTCATGGGTGCAGCATTTCCTCAAGTGGATGTACAGCCTTGTCCTGGGATGGGGAACTCTCTAACTGCCCTCTTTGGATCCCACTATTAGGATGTTAGGATGTATTAAAGCAACTCTTTTGGTCATTTCCACACTTGAGTCCTGGATCCATCCCCTGGGACCTTGCAGAGTAGAAGCCACCTTTCCCTGGACAGCTCCTCAGATATTTGAAGTCAGCCATGCCCCAAGCTACCTCTGCTGTCAGTTAAAAAGTTGTTTCTTCCTCCAGCTGGCATTTTAAAGACCAGTGACAGTAAATTCCCTGATTTGGGCTACTTGTGTAAGGGTAAAAAGTCTTATAAGTAAATATACAAATAGCCATTGATAAATATGAGTTGGACATGTGATTATAGTATGTCAAATTGGTACATATAAATTATATATTGGTTTCTTCCATAGCCAAGTAACATATTCTTAGTAGATACGAAACAAATAAAGATTGGAGACTTTGGACTTGTAACATCCCTGAAAAATGATGAAAAGCGAACAGTTAATATAGGAACTTGGCTATACATGAGCCCAGAACAGGTAAGGTCCCTTTCCTTTATGTCTCTATATATTTTACTTCTTTTATTTTTTCAAATGATAAAAAGAGTAGACACTGCTTGTGAAATTAAAACAGTTCAGAGTAGATAGAATAAGAGTTGAAAATTCCCCTTAACTTTCCTCTTCACTCCTACTTGTCCCATCCATTTGTTCTTTATCTTTGTAGATCATGTTCTGTGAGTTATAAAAACACACAAATACACGATCATACACAGACATTTTCTTACATAAACATATGCATGCATTCATTTTTACAAGGAACTATTTTGTGATAGTTACATCACAAAATAATATTACAAGATAATTATAATGTTATTTTGTGACTTGATTTTTTTTCACTCAACAGCGTATCATAATCTTTCCTTATCAGTACAAGTAGATCTACCACATTCTTTTTTAACAAGTGTACTCTATTTCAAAGTGTAGAGATACCATAATTTATTTAACTGTTTTCTTACAGAAGGGTATTTATTCAGGTTGTTTACAACTTTATACATTTACAGACATGTCATATGTCTTTCTCTTTATCTTTGCATCTAATAACAAATATTTCTATGATAATCTATGATAGATTCCTTGAGGTGAAATGATTGAATAGAATGATAAGTGTATTTGAAACTTGACAAACACTGCCTAATTGTCATTCTAAAAAAGTGATTTTGATAATTCCTTCCCCTCAAAGAGTATGGAGAATGCTGCTTTATCATACTCTCAGTCAAACTAGGATACTAACAGTCTCCAATTTTGGCCAGTGTGATGAATGAGGAGTATGTTGCTATTTTAGGTAGCATTTTTTAGCTTTTTATTAAAGGATGCCATCTTTTAGTGCATTTACTTACAGTTTTTCTGCAAATTCTCTATTTGTATCCTTTTCCCATTTCTCATAATTAGGTTGTCTTTCTCTAACATTCTCGTAAGGAATCTTTATATATTTTGGGTGTTGATTCTGTATCTAACTATATGACAAAATTCTTCCCCTTGATTGTCACTTCTTTGTTTACAATGTCATTTGTGGCCCAGAAGCCTTTAAGTTGTCATATTTATCAATACTTTCTTCATGGCTGTTGGGTTTCACATTTTTATTTTGGAGGCTGCTCCTACCACAAGATAACAAAAATATTTTGGTTTCGCTAATGCAGAAAATTAATTCTAACGTGAATTAATTTTTGTATATATATGAGGAAGGGATATAATTTGATTTTCCTCAGGTGGATATGCAATTATTCCATCATCATGTATCAAACAGTTCATGATTTAAAGTGCTATTTTAAGGAAAACTTATAGAGACAGAAAGTAGAACAGAGGTTACCTGGAGGAAGAGAGGAATAAGAAGTTATTGTTTAATGGGTTCAGTTTATGTTTGGGGTGATGAAAAGTTCTGGAAATAGATAGTGGTGATGGTTATATAACATTGTGGAGGTACTTAATACCATTGAATTGTACACATAAAAGTGGCTAAAATGTTGTACACATAAAAGTGGCTAAAATGGTAAGTTATATATATTTTACCATAATAAAAAATGCTATTTTATCATATATGAAAGTCCCACATCTTCATGGGTCTATTTCTGGATTCTTTTCTGTTCCATTGATTTATTTTATGTTTTTCTCTTTATTATACTATTTCAATTATTATAGAATTATAAAATAGGTTTTAATATTTTAACTGTAGGACCTGCCACATTATTTTTCAATTTTAAGATGCTCTTTTTTTTTTTTTTTTTGAGACAGAGTCTTGCTTTGTTGCCCAGGCTAGAGTGCCATGGCATCAAGCCTAGCTCACAGCAACCTCAAACTCCTGGGCTCAAGCAATCCTGCTGCCTCAGCCTCCCGAGTAGCTGGAACTACAGACATCTGCCACCATGCCTGGCTAATTTTTTCTCTATATATTAGTTGGCCAACTAATTTCTTTCTATTTCTAGTAGAGACGGGGTCTCCCTCTTGCTCAGGCTGGTTTTGAAAGATGCTCTTAACTATTCACATTTGTGATTCCAGTGAACTCTAGAATCATCTTGTTATGTTCCATAACTGGTGTTGAGGTTTTGATTGCAATTGCATTACACTTGAGGATTCAGGCCAGGTACAGTGGTTCATGCCTGTAATCCCAGCACGTTAGGAGGCTAAGGCAGGAGGATGGCTTGAGACCAGGAGTTTGAGACCAGCCTGAGCAATATAGTGAGATCCCATCTCTATAAAATAATTTAAAAAATTAGCCAGGCATGGTGGTGCACACTTCTACTCCTAACTACTCAGAAGGCTGAGGCAGGAGAATCGCTTGAGCCTAGGATTTTGAGGTTACATTGACCTATGATTGGGCCACTGTACCCTTCGGAAACAGTGCAAGACCCTGTCTCTGAGAAAAACAAAAACACAAAAAGAGCAATCCTCTCGCCTGGAGGCCAGCACATCATTGGGAACAATAGTACTACTTACCTCAAGGCCATTTTTATAATCTTCAGTGAAGGTTTTTTTTGTTTGTTTGTTTTCCTATTATTCTTAGGGCCCAGAAACCTTCAATGAAATTTTAAAAAAATTTTGTCTTTATGCAGATGGTTTATATTTTTAAAGTTTTCTGCAGAGTATGTATAGTATTTTGCTATTAAAAAGAGATTCCTTGTATCTAATTGGCTATTAGGGAAGCCCAGCAACCTCAAACTCCTGGGGGCTCAAGGGATCCTCTTGCCTCAGATTTTGAGTAGCTGGGACTACAGGTTTATGCGACCATACCTGGCCAATTTTTCTGTTTTTTGTAGAGACTGGGTCTTGCTCTTGCTCAGGCTGGTCTGGAACTTCTGGCCTCAAGCAATCCTGCCACCTGGGCCTCTCAGAATGCTAGGATTACAGGCATGAGCCACCACACCCAGCTGAAGCTATTGATTTTTAAAAATGCATTTCTTTCTTTTTAATTGTGGCAAAATATACATAACACAAAATTTACCATCTTAACCATTTTTAAGTGTATAGTGTTATTAAGTACATTCCCATTGTTGTGCTATCATCACCACCATACACACATCCACAGAATTCTATTCATTTTGCAGAACTGAAACACTGTTCCCATTAAACAACTCCCCATTGCCCCCTCCGTACAAACCCAACAGCCATTCTACTCTCTGTCTCTATGAATTTGACTACTCTAGATACCACATATAAGTGGAATCATACCGTATTTGTCCTTTTGTTACTGGCTTATTTTACTCAGCATTATGTCCTCAAGGTTTCTCCATGTCATGGCATATGTCAGAATTTCCTTCCTTTTTAAGGCTGAATAATATTCCATTGTACTTATATTCCACATTTTGTTTACCCATTTATTCATCAATGGAGTATCTCTACCTTTTGGCTATTGTGGATAATACTGCTTGTGAACATGCTTGTACAGCTATTGATATTTGAATACTGATCTTATATTAATATATAGACTCCTTACTTTAATAGTTTTATCTTTTGGTTGATTGCTTATTCTTTTTCATCTTTTGGGTTATTTATCCTATTTTTCTTTTTGACTATAAATGCCCTTTAAAGATGATTTTACTGACAATATAGCTTTCAAAATACCTTTACTGTTTGGCTATCCAGTAACAAAGATACTGAGCTGTCCAGTAGTTTGAAAGTCTAGAATGGAGAGGGCACCTCCTTCTTCCTTTTGGCAAAATTTAAGTTTTTTGTGGAGTGTGAAAGTAGAACATAATAGGAGGCTAATGGCTTCTTTTAAACTATCACTTTATTAAATAACTCTTGCACCCTATACTGTCACCCTCAAAATATTTTTTACAAAATTCATCATTATGCTTTTCTATTTTTTTTTAATTTTTTGAGACAGTCTCATTCTGTTGCCCGGGCTAGAGTGCTGTGGTGTCAGCCTAGTTCACAGCAACCTCAAACTCCTGGGCTCAAGCGATCTTTCTGCCTCAGCCTCCCGAGTAGCTGGGACTACAGGCATGTGCCACCATGTCTGGCTAATTTTTTTCTATATATTTTTAGCTGGCCAATTAGTTTCTTTCTATTTATAGTAGAGACGAGATCTCGCTCTTGCTCAGGCTGGTTTCGAACTCCTGACCTTGAGCAATCCACCCGCCTTGGCCTCCCTGAGTGCTAGGATTACAGGTGTGAGCCACCGCGCCCAGCCTGTGCTTTTCTTTTTATTAGGTGTTTTCAAAATTTAAAAAATTTTGTTGAGGAATATTATACACCATAAAATGTGTAGATCTTAAGTGTATATTTTTGAGTTTTGACAAATACATCTGTGTAACCTCCAAGCTTATGGGTATGTAGAACATTTTGTTCACCCAAGAAAATTCCCTTAGACCCCTGTCTAATCCATCCCTCCTTCCCCCTGTCCAGCGGCAACTAGCACTTGGATTTCTATCACCAGAGCTTAGTTCTTCCCGTTCTTTACCGTCATGTGAAGGGCATCATACAGTATGTACTCTTTTGTGTTTAATTTCTTCATTCAAAGTAATGCTGTTGGAAAATCTTTGTTGTTGCTTATACCAGCATATAATTTTGTTTTATTGCTGAGTAGTAGTCCATTGTATGAATATACCACAATGTTTATCCATTCATTTGCTGATGGATGTTTGAATTATTTCTAGTCATGGAATATTATGAATATGCTTTGAACATTTGCATGCAAGTCACTTAGTGAGCACTGTTTTAAGTGCTTTACCTGCAGTATCTCATTCAACCCCACGATCAGACTCTGTGGTTCATACTATCATTATTCCCATTTTACAGTTGAGCTCATCTCCACCTTGATGGTTAATTTACACAGATAATTCAGCTATTCAGTGGTAGATATTTGAACCTGTGCAGTCAGACTCCACAGATCTTGCTAATAAACGGATGTTTTATATAAGATATAAGATATTTTAGTCAAATAACTTTTTTTGGTTTTAGAGGGCATGGATATTTATGGAAGGTAAGCAACAAAGTTAAATATATTTTGGTTTATTCAGATTTCTTCACAAGAATACGGAAAGGAAGTGGACATCTTTGCTTTGGGGTTAATCCTTGCTGAACTTCTTCACAAATGTGGCACTTCTATGGAAAAAGCTAAGGTAAATAATTTCAAGCAACAAAATGTATTGACTATCACCTTCAACATGCTGCTGCAGACAGTTATTGCTTTTGTGTAGGGATGGGCTTGAACATATTAGTATCTGACTGCAAATGAATTTTCTCCCTTTCAAGTTTTGGCAACCATTTTGTTAAAGACCAAACACTTTTATTTTCTTTGGAAGGTGTGTACGTCTCATAACACTCCTATTAGAGTCAGTCAGTAAAATTTTACTGATTGAATACTTTGCATTAAGACACTATGCTAAGTGCTACAAGGGTTATTAAAATGAACGTGCCTTGTTCTCAAGGAGCTGACTTTCTTGAAGGAAAAATGCTGTAAATGTTTTAGGAGAAGGCATGAAGTCTGTGAAGTAGCCAGGAGGGAGGTCTTTCCAGCTGTAGGGATTTAGGTTTCATGGAGGCAGGTAGGCTGGGCTCTGAAGGATCAGTTGGCTTCTAATAGTTCAAAATAGAAAGGAGATTCCAGCACGGAGACAGGGATGTGCGGAGTGTGTTTGGGAACAGCAGGCACTGTAGTTTTATCGGAGTATATACGTTACAAGGAAGTGATGGTGGATGGAGCTGGAAAGACAGGTTGGGGCTAACTTGAGGAAAGAATATGACTTTCCTGTTTAGGCAGTGGGCAACTCTGGAGTGCAGGAAAGAGGACTCACCTGGAGTCAATAGCCTTATCCTCTGCAAAACCAATAGAAAGTACCTATCACATAGGGTTCAAAAAAGGATGAAGGGAGATAATGAATATGAAGCACTTACCACTTCATACCGTAATGTTAGGATGGTTGTTATTATAGACTGGGGCCAGGGTGGGTGGAAGGGACTCCTGCTTGCTTCTTGGCCAAAGAGACTTTCCCAAAGATCTAGAAATACCCTAGATTTAGGGTGTCCTCAGCCTGTAGTGCTTTTTGTTTGTTTTTCCTCTCAAGCAAATAATTTCCACATTATATATATATATGGTTTATTTCAGATTTTCGAAGATCTAAGGAATGGTATCTTCTTGAATGAATTTGATGACAAAGAAGTAAGTACTTGAAAATAATCAGAATTTTATTTCTTTCAATGTTTTATTTCTCGGTATTGACTTTCACTATCATTACAGAAAATTCTTCTACAGAAACTACTCTCAAAGCAACCCAACAAGCGACCTACCACATCTAAAATACTGAAAACCTTGTCACTGTGGATGGGTGATGTCTTAGATGTCTCAGAGAAAAAGAGATGTGATGTCTTAGAGAAAAAGAGACTAAACACACATTAGGGCTCTTCTGAAAGAGCATGCTGCTTCTGTTATGCAATTGTCCTTTGATCATCTAAAATCTGGTAGGGAATATCAATATGAATTTACCTTTTATCTTCATTTTTCCACTTAATTTTTTTTTTTTTTTTGAGACAGAGTCTCACTTTGTTGCCCAGGCTAGAGTGAGTGCCGTAGCGTCAGCCTGGCTCACAGCAACCTCAATCTCCTGGGCTCAGCGATCCTACTGCCTCAGCCTCCCGAGTAGTTGGGACTACAGGCATGCGCCACCATGCCCGGCTAATTTTTTGTATATATATTTTTAGTTGGTCAATTAATTTATTTCTATTTTTGGTAGAGACGGGGTCTCAGGCTGGTTTCGAACTCCTGACCTTGAGCAATCCGCCCGCCTCGGCCTCCCAAAGTGCTAGGATTACAGGCGTGAGCCACCACGCCCAGCTTTCCACTTAATTTTTTACTACTATTACAAAACCCTGAGACAAGCTGGGCGCGGTGGCTCACGCCTGTAATCCTAGCACTCTGGGAGGCTGAGGCGGGCGGATTGCTCAAGGTCAGGAGTTCGAAACCAGCCTGAGCAAGAGCGAGACCCCGTCTCTACTATAAATAGAAAGAAATTAATTGGCCAACTAATATATATATATATAAAAAAATTAGGCCGGGCGCGGTGGCTCACGCTTGTAATCCTAGCACTCTGGGAGGCCGAGGCGGGCGGATTGCTCAAGGTCAGGAGTTCAAAACCAGCCTGAGCGAGACCCCGTCTCTACTATAAAAATAGAAAGAAATTAATTGGCCATCTAATATATATATATATAAAAAATTAGCCGGGCATGGTGGCTCGTGCCTGTAGTCCCAGCAACTCGGGAGGCTGAGGCAGTAGGATTGCTTAAAGCCCAGGAGTTTGAGGTTGCTGTGAGCTAGGCTGACGCCACGGCACTCACTCTAGCCTAGGCAAGAAAGCGAGACTCTGTCTCAAAAAAAAAAAAAAAAAAAAAAAAAAAAATTAGCCGGGCATGGTGGCGCGTGCCTGTAGTCCCAGCTACTGGGGAGGCTGAGACAGGAGGATTACTTGAGCCCAGGAGTTTGAGGTTGCTGTGAGCTAGGCTGATGCCACGGCACTCACTATAGCCTGGACAACAAAGCGAGACTCTGTCTTAAAAAAAAAAACAAAAAACCCAAAAAAAACACAAAACCCTGAGACAAATAAAATACTCCCCAAATATGCGTGGCTCTTTTTGAGTTAATTTGATTGAGACCTGTGTTAAATTTTTTTTTTTGAGACAGAGTCTCACTCTTTTGCCTGGGCTGGAGTGCCGTGGCATTAGCCTAGCTCATAGCAACCTCAAACTCCTGGGCTCAAGCAATCCTCCTGCCTCAGCCTCCTGAGTAGCTGGGACTACAAGCATGTGCCACCATGCCTGGCTAATTTATATATATGTATGTATATGTGTATATATATATATATATGTATGTATTTTAGTTGTCCAGCTAATTCCTATTTTTTTAGTAGAGATGGAGTCTCACTCTTGCTCAGGCTGGTCTGGAACTCCTGAGCTCAAACGATCCTCCCACCTTGACCTCCCAGAGTGCTAGGATTACAGGTGTGAGCCACCATGCCCAGCCTGACCTGTGTTAATTTCTTTTTTTTTTTTTTTTTTTATTGGCTACATCTGTGGAATGTGTTAATTTCTTATGGCTGCTATAACTAACAAATTACTTGGGGGCTTAAAACAACATACATCTATTCTTACAGTGCTGGAGTCCAGAAGTCTAAAATGAATTTCACTGGGCTAAGGTTTTGGCTGGGCTGTGCTCCTTTGGAGGCTCCCATGATGTGCCCCATGTCCAGCGTTTCCCGAGTAAGCTCCAGCCACATGGTCTGCACAGTTTTATCTGAACAGGCTTTTGCACTCAATGGCTCTCTCCTGTGGTTTCTACCTGAAATTCCTCCCCCCCCCCACCCTGTTTTTGAGACAGGGTCTCGCTCTGTTGCATGTACTAGAGTGTAGTGGCACAATCATAGCTCACTGCAACCTCAAATTCCTGGGCTCATGCAGTCCTCCTGCCTTAGCCTCCTGAGTAGCTGGGACTAGAGGTGCATGCCACCATGCCCGACTAATTTTTCGATTTTTTGTAGAGATGGCGTCTTGCTCTTGCTCAGGCTAATCTCAAACTCCTGGCCTCAAGCAATTCTCCTGCCTCAGCCTCTCAAAGTGCTAGGATTACAGGCATGAGCCATTGTGCCCAGCCTTTCTTTTTTTTGTCTTAAATAACAGCTTTATTAAAGAGATATAACTCACATACCATACAATTCACCTATAAAGTGTACAACTCAGTGGTGTTTAGTATATTCATAGAATGGTACAATCATCATCACAATTTTAAAACATTTTTCTCACCCCAAAATGAAACCCTATACCCATCAGCTTCGCACTCCATTTTCTCATAGCTCTAAGCAACCATGAATCTACTTTCTGTCTCTACAGATTTTACCATTCTGGACATTTCATAGAATCATACTTTTGGTCTTTTTCACTTAGTATAATGTTTCCAAGGCTCATCTATGTTGTAGCATGGGTCAGTCCTTCATTCCTTTCTATTGCCAAATAATTACCTATTTTATGGATATACCATATTTTATGGATCCAATTAATCAATTGATGGACATTGGGTTGTTTCCATTTTTTGGTTATTATGAATAAAGCTACCACAAACATTTGTGTCCATGTTTTATGTGGACATATTTTCATTTCTGTGTGTACTCAGGAGGAGTGCAGGGTCATATGGTAGCTCTGTCCTTATACCTTTGCATATCAAAGTTATATCCATCTGTCAGAACCCAAATTCAGTGATACTTCTACAGTGTTCCACCATCTCCCACTAAAAATGAATCTTCTCTCTAGCACTCCCATTGTTTAGTGCCTCATTATTGTGCTTACTTACCAGTTTGTCTTGGAGCTTGGTCATTCCTGCAAGGCTGTTTCCCTTGTTATACTGGGAATTTGTGGAAAGCAGGGGGCAGGTGCTCTTATTTTTGTATACTCCAAGGCAGCCAGTGCACTGCCCTGCAGAAAGCAGGAACTCTGTAAGTGCTTTTGAATTGGTGTAGTAGAAATGTTTAAGAATTTCATATGCTTAATTCCACAAAATGTGTCTATAATGTTAAATAATAATGTTCACTTTTGAATTTCAAAAATTAAATGTTTGCCAAATAATGCTTGAAATAAACGTGTATACGGGAAACTAATTTGGCACATTAAAGTATTTAAATTTCAGAAGCTACAGTATTTTGGTTTTTTTTTTTTTTTTTGAGACAGAGTCTCGCTTTGTTGCCCAGGCTAGAGTGAGTGCCATGGTGTCAGCCTAGCTCACAGCAACCTCAAACTCCTGGGCTCAAGCGATCCTCCTGCTTCAGCCTCCCGAGTAGCTGGGACTACAGGCATGGGCCACCATGCCCGGCTAATTTTTTCTATATATATTAGTTGGCCAATTAATTTCTTTCTATTTATAGTAGAGACGGGGTCTTGCTCTTGCTCAGGGTGGTTTCAAACTCCTGACCTTGAGGAATCTGCCCGCCTCGGCCTCCCAGAGTGCTAGGATTACAGGCGTGAGCCACCGTGCCCGGCCAGTATTTTGGTTTTTTAGTTAAGAAAATGAGACATTTTAGAAATTCTAGAAATTTAGAAATTTTAGAATTTCTATCTAAAAATTCTAGATAAGACTGTGAATAATAAATGTAGCATAATGTAAATAAAAGTAACTGACAATATGATGTGTTAAACCTTAACTTTGCTTTAAAGTTTCAAATCATATGAATATTCCTAAGTAAATTAAAAAATTATTTTCAATGTTTTGCTTCCTTGAGTTTTCATTATTGCCTAGCCATGAAATCATAAAAGGCCTATATGAATAAAAATAAGTTTTTATTCACATATATATTTTTTTGGGGGGTGGGTGGAGGATGTGGTCTCTATGTTGCCCAGGCTCGAACTCCTGGACTCAATGGATCCTCCTGCCTAAGCTTCCCACACCCATTTGAAAGCCTGTATTTTTAACCCTAGATAGATGAGAATGGAGCTCTATCTCCCAGTATCTAAGGATGGTCTAGTTCTAGCCCCAGGCCTATAAATGTAGACCACAATCCTGATGAACTCATGGGTTCTATCAACATTAATCCAACATTCTCAGCATAATTATCATGAACATATTCAAAATATTTTAGGCCACTGAACAGATGGTGGGTTGTCCCTATATTTAGTAAGAGAAAGGGAAGCCAGCTCCTGCCTAACTATATTCCATCTGAAATTATCCACATGGCTTTGAGACTGATTGAATGTTAGTATGTTGGCTGAAATGACACGAAAAGATTTAACTGTAATACCAAGGGAAAGATGTACTCTTTTGTTTTAGCTACTAATAAAATTTTATTATTTTTAAACAAACAATTAAACATTAAACAACAGTATTCAAACCATGTAAACTTTAAATACTTTATATTTACATTCATAAAAATAATAACTACCTTTCTGGATGAAGAACTGAGGCCCAGAAGTTAAACAGATTAATGGTTTTCAAGCTCTGCTGCACCTCAGAATCAACAGTAGGATGCCCAACCCACAGCAACCAATTATATATGAATCCCTGGGGGTAAGACCCTTGTAATATTATTTTTTAAAGCTCCTCAAGTTAAAGTGAGGAACAAGTGAATTAGGTCATACTAGGTCAGAAACTAATAACAAGTTATACTATTGATTATCTTAACCTATGCAAGTAGGTTAGCTTTTGCTATTTCTTGTGTATGCTGTTTCTAATAAAAGGAGATGTTGATCTCTTGCTCAATGCACCTTGAGAGGTGAACTGTAACATCACACAAGTGAGATCACAACTCTAGCCAAAAAACAGTGCTGCTCTGTATTTATAATAACCTACAGCACTAGCCCTTATGCTCAGGTGCTTATGGGACTCATTATTGGGACTTTAAAATATAAATACAGATAGCCAGGAACACTAGTTAAATCAAGTCACTAGTGGAGACACTAGAGCATATGAACTTTTTTTTTTTTTTTTGAGACAGAGTCTCGCTCTGTTGCCCAGGCTAGAATACTGTGGTGTCAGCCTAGTTCATGGCAACTTCAAACTCCTGGGCTCAAGTGATCCTCCTGCCTCAGCGTTCCAAGTAGCTGGGACTATAGGCATGTACCACTATGCCCGGCTAATTTTATATATATATGTTTATATATATATATATTTTTAGTTGTCCAGTAATTTCTTTCTATTTTTTTAGTAGAGACAGGGTCTTGCTCTTGCTCAGGCTGGTCTCGAACTCCTGAGCTTAAGCGATCCATCCTCCCGCTTCGGCCTCCCAGAGTGCTAGGATTATAGGCATGAGCCACTGCGCCTGGCCTGAACTTTTTAAAAGGTTCCTGATTTTGATCCCTGACCCTGGATGGAGCCCTTTAATAGTGTGCCATGTGGTATGTCCTTACTTTAAAGGTAAAAGTTGAATCAACACCTGCTAGGAATGTTGTCAAGGGGGTTCCAAATTCAGTAAGTACTTAGATCACATGATACTTAAAGTTCTTCCCAATTAAGTTTCTTTAGCCAAAACACTTACATCAGAACACTTACAATGTATGTATACATTGCCATGAAAACTCACGATTTTACCAGAAATATCATAATTACTTTGTCTCTAAAACTGATTAGAATTTACTAGTGTTAGTGGGACACTGCTTTGACATCAGTCTTATTGAGGGGAATACTTTTCCTCTCCTCCTCATGCTTGGGTGAAGGGAAGGGAACTTCTCCTTGCTTCTTGGGAGAGAGAAGGATGGAAAAAAGTTCTCTGAACCTCATTCACCCCTGGTGGGTTCCCTAACCATAAAAGCTAACTGGTGGCAGAATGCAAAGATGAGCTCTGCCCCAACAAGGCAGAGGCCTGCAGTTCCCTCCAATTAGGGAGAAATATTAGGATCTGATTAGGGAAAAGATCAACCTTATTCCCTAATTCAGCTTCATCACTGATAAAGCTGGTATTTTTAGCTTCCTCTGACTCTCATGTCTTATTTCTCACTTTGTTCCAAAATGAAGAAAGGATAACAGAGTTAGTTGCTGGTGTTCTTAAACCTCATAAGCATCACAATGCAGCTATGAATTGTAACTGTACATGTCTATGACACTTGTGTTCTCAAATAGCATTGCATTATTCTTTAAGTCAATGAGCGATTATTTTCTAAAGTACAAAGTATGGACTTCTAAAGTACAAAAAGAACAAAACATTATGTAAAGGCCCTCTTTCTTTACTGGCATAAACAATTTGGGATTTCTAACTGCTGAAATGTCTACCTCTAGAAAACAATGACATTTTTCAAGTTTCCACTTTATTGGGAATAACCTTAGTCATGATCTGCAGAAGTTGGTCCTGGGCAATTTGAAGATAGGTCTTCTTTATCTGTAATTTATGTGAGGAAAATAAAAATTAATACAACTCTTACAGTAAACTATTCTAGAAAATAATTTCAATATGACATTCATTTATTTTTGATCTGCTGTGTTTGCGACTTTACTAAACAAACCAGGAAAAGATAAAAACAGCAATAACCAAAAATTCTTCACTCTCAAGTACAAAGTTCTTAAATACAAGTTAGCAAAGGCAGGTTGGACAAATGCATTAGGAGTGGAAGCACTTAGCTCTCTAAGTCATTTGGCAAGTTTTAAACCATTTCTTTCATTACAATGAAAGTGGATTTCAACATATCTAATTTTTATGGTTTAGGGACAATATTCTACCTAACTACATAAAAATTAGTTCTAAAAGTTTAATATAAACATCTTTCAAATATCTGTAGCCCAAGAAAGAATCTCTAAAAATAAAGTATGAAAAAATTCATCATCCTCAGGTTAGTTTAAAATTTTTTTCTTTTAAAACAAAACACTGAAAAATTCCCTTCTGCATATTGTTTCTGAAAAGTTACATGTAATTTTAATAGGGCCTTAATTATTTCTATAGCCACTATTTTTTGAGGACAAATGGAATAAAAAACTTCCATTGTCTGTTAGAAATGTGACTTTTACTAAAAATCAGATCATTTGTATTCAATATTTTTACAAAATATGAACCATTTTCTTACCTTCATAGGCTGTTCCACACCAAATACAATATAGATGTTCTTGTCTTAAATAACTAGTCAGTATTTGTAATTTTTCCAGTACCTAGAAAGAAGACACAAGCATATTAATAGTTCACATTGAACAGAACCTTAGTTTTCTGGTTCTTAGATCATGCTGAATTAGCCCAAGGGTACAAATCTTCTGTTATATTCTCAAACAGTTATTAGAGGTGTAAAGGGCAGAAGTATTAATAACTTATTTGAATATGTTCCAGTTTATTAGCCACCTGAGATTTTCACAAGTCTGCCAGACACAATAGGGACTACGTGTTAACATTCAGAAAATAGTTTTGGCTGGCTTTATTATAATCAGCATCCTTTAAAGACCCCTTTTTCTTTCAAGGCATCTATTTCCCTCAGATAAGGTAAAGATGAACACTGTCATCTTTGCCATAAAAGTTCTCATTAATGGACTCCCAGTTAAGTGGAATATAGGTTTTCCAAATAGTGAATATTTTCTATCAAAATTTTTTTTTTTTTGAGACAGAGTCTCATTTTGTTGCCCAGGCTAGAGTGAGTGCTGTGGCATCAGCCTAGCTCACAGCAACCTCAAACTCCTGGGCTCAAGCAATCCTGCTGCCTCAGCCTCCCAAGTAGCTGGGACTACAGGCATGTGCCACCATGCCTGGCTAATTTTTTTTTCTATATATATATTAGTTGGCCAATTAATTTCTTTCTATTTATAGTAGAGATGGGGTCTCGCTCTTGCTCAGGCTGGTTTCGAACTCCTGACCTCAAGCAATCCGCCCGCCTCGGCCTCCCAGAGTGCTAGGATTACAGGCGTGAGCCACCGCGCCTGGCCTCTATCAAATTCTTTTTTTTTTTTTTTTTTTTGAGACAGAGTCTCGCTTTGTTGTCCAGGCTAGAGTGAGTGCCGTGGCGTCAGCCTAGCTCACAGCAACCTCAAACTCCTGGGCTTGAGTGATCCTTCTGCCTCAGCCTCCCGAGTAGCTGGGACTACAGGCATGCGCCACCATGCCCGGCTAATTTTTTATATATATATCAGTTGGCCAATTAATTTCTTTCTATTTATAGTAGAGACGGGGTCTTGCTCTTGCTCAGGCTGGTTTTGAACTCCTGACCTTGAGCAATCCGCCCGCCTCGGCCTCCCAAGAGCTAGGATTACAGGCGTGAGCCACAGCGCCCGGCCTCTCTATCAAATTCTTATACTCAAGTAACCCTAGGAGTGTATCTGCCTTTCTTGAGTAATCTCTACTTGCTTTTGATTGTATTTTTTTGTTTTGTTTTATATATGGGGGTGGGGGAAGAAGTACACATTTAGAATCACTTCCAGAAGTTTAACAGGAAATAAAGTATAAATTCAACACTTATGTGCACATATGCAAGTAACATTCATTGGTTGTCGGACAGGTGGGGGGGATAGGATGGGTAAATTCACAACTAATGGGTGCAATGCACAGTGTCTAGGGGATGGGCACACTTGTAGTTCTGACTTGGGTGGTGCAAAGGCAATATATGTAACCATAGTATTTGTACCTCTGTAATATTCTGAAAAATATAAAATAAAACATGCATATTAAAAAATTTAAATAATTTATATTTGCAGCTAATCCATCATCCAAACTAAAGCTGAAGGGAGAGGGCAAATGGAAGCTAAAGGGAAAATTACATGAAAGTTTTGATTTAGGATTAATAAAATAATCCTATAATGTTCTCAACCATGGGCTATTTTTCCCTTCAGGGGACATTTAGCAATGTCTGGAGACATTTTTGGTTGTCATGAAGAGAGGTGCAACTGACATCTGGTGAGCAGAGGCCAGGAATGCTGCTAAACATCTTATCATGCAGAGGACAGCCCCCCACAACAATGGATACCCACTGGCTGGAAGTGTTAATAGTGTCAAGGCCGAGACACCTTGCTACAAAGGAAATGGTGCCAAAACATACACTTAAATCTTCACTCGTATATTCATCTTCATCCTGTTCTTTTTCTTCCTCTTCCTCTTCTTCAGTCTCCTCTTCAAGCCTCAACCAGTACCATGCCTCCCTGGGAACCTGAATATTCTGAAAGTACAGAATTATTCTCTATGAAACATAGCTAAACATAAAATTCACAGTACGTTCATGTCAACATGAATTCATTCTTTTGATAAATATTTACAGCTTGCTGCTTTAAGAGTAAAAGGACTGTGCCATGAACTATGTGCATGCAAAATTCAATTACAGTACTGTCTCCAAATTGCTACTGATAGTCTGTCAGGAAAAATGTGTATGAAATAATAAATATATGCCAGGAAATCATAAGTGTCATGAAATATATTCAAAACAAAGTGCTATGTAAATACAGAAAAGTGAGAGATTGCTTCCGGCATTCTATTTATATGAGGAAAATTTTATAAACATTTTTGAGACTCCAAATGAAGTTATTTTATTTTCCTAGTACTTAAACATCTAAGACACAGAAAGGCAAAGATAGAATTTTTTTTTTAACCATTCAAATCTGAAACAGATAGCATTCCACTTGATTTTACTAGTTAGACACATATAAGACACTGAATATGAACTGAAAATAGGCTATTATGGTTAATCAAATATTATGAAGAACAGAATTTCTGCACATACTTATGGGTAATTCACACATAATGTAGCTTCTTGCAGTAAATAAGCCATTGTTGTTATCAATTATCACAGGTTAGTAGTGCACTTTAAATGAAAGTTTTAATGGGTGGAAGGCTAGATAAAGCAGACTTGGAGTTTTGGTTTGTTTTTTTAAATAAAATATACAGCAAATCATACTTGATGCCAAAACACTTTACTAAACTGAAAGCAGGTAAAAGGCTTACTTTCTGGGCATCCAATTGTTGACAGGCTCGCTGGCTTCTTCTAAGATCTCCTTCTAGCTTCATTTCATCTTGCTTAGTTTTAAGTCGCATTCTAATTGAAAGAAAAAATTGTACACTAAAAGTCTATATTCTCTTCAACCAGTTTTCTATGCCTAAGTACCACAGAACATACAACAATAAAGAGATGAAACCGAAAACAGCTCAAATATACAGTCTTACCGAAACTGTTCTGCAGCTTTTTCTTGAGCTTGGTTTTTCATGTGAATCTTTCTTCTGTAGCTTTCTAATTTTTCCTCTGCTTTCCGTTTCAATAATGTCTCGTGACCAACACCACTTTTCCCTGTTCAAATAGAAAATTCTGATGAGAAACTTACTGACTTGATACTTTTTTTTTTTTATTTTTATTTATTTATTTTTTTGAGACAGAGTCTCGCTTTGTTGCCCAGGCTAGAGTGAGTGCCGTGGCGTCAGCCTAGCTCACAGCAACCTCAAACTCCTGGGCTGGAGTGATCCTTCTGCCTCAGCCTCCCAGGTAGCTGGGACTACAGGCATGCGCCACCATGCCCGGCTAATTTTTTATATATATATCAGTTGGCCAATTAATTTCTTTCTATTTATAGTAGAGACGGGGTCTCGCTCTTGCTCAGGCTGGTTTTGAACTCCTGACCTTGAGCAATCCGCCCGCCTCGGCCTCCCAAGAGCTAGGATTACAGGCGTGAGCCACAGCGCCCGGCCCTGACTTGATACTTTAAAACACAACAATTTAAATATTTACAAATTAATGCAATTCTCATTTGCGTATAATTACTCACAAATCATTTGACTAGAAGAATAGGAGACAACGCTAGGTTTTTTTTTTTTCCCAAAAGCCCAAACACATGATCTGATTTTTACAAAGATCATTAGTCTCATCTTATAGTAATACTACATAAATTTTATTCTAAAATCAGGAAAATACCATGAACTGTCATACTTTTATTTAAATATGATAAATATTAATAAAATATAGTTTTTCTCTTGAATTTATCTAAAGTATTAAGCAAAACATTTAATGGATAAGTCTGTCTCAAAACACTTCTTTAATGGACAAAAACAGTATTGTGCTTTCAGTGGTTACAATGATGTTTTTCTCCATATTTTTATGATTTGAATTGTATTTTATACTGACTAAAACGTACTTTTATTTCTAGTTTAAAATGTTAGAAGTTTAACTAACAAAATTTTACTGAAGGCTTCCTATGATAAGAACTGTAACAGTACCATCATAAAGTATTTATTGAATAAATATATCTGGTAAATCTAATTGTAAAGTTACTATTACTGGTAAATATGCTCAAAAACAATTACATTACCTGTTTTGACATTTAGAGGAATCGGTTCAACAATACCATCTCCTAAAAGAGAGAATAAAACACCAACGACTTTAGAAATTCTTTGTCACCTACTGTTATCTCGTATGCAATAACAAATCAGCCATACGATTTTTGAAGCAACTGCCATTTTTAAATACCAAAACAGTCCTAGTGAAGACAAAACAAAACAAAAACACAACAAAAAGAGAAATTTTTCCTCAAAGTACAGGCCAGTATACTTGCATGCAACTTTATAATGCTCTATACATATCTCCTCGAGTTTCAATGATATTCAAAACTGAAATCTGAACATCAATACTCTACATATTGGCAATTACCTCCCTTGTCTTCAAATACCTAGTCATCATAAAGGCTGATTCACAGCCTCTTGTGCCACCTAAAGGTGGGGTTTTAAGAAATGACATCACTAGCAAGGCATACTGGTGCACATCTGTAGTCCCAGTTATTTGGGAGGCTGAGGCGGGAGGATTGCTTGAGCTCAGGAGCTCGAATCTAGCCTAGGTAAAATAGTGAGACCCTGTTTCCAATAAAGGAAAAAAGAAAGAGTGACAACACTGATAATATAGGTCTAAGAGGATGACAGCCTTAAGAGAAAGCAAAGCAATTATTAATACAATAAAGGAGAAAAAAGAAAAAGAGTTTATAGAAGCTACTATAAACATATAGCCTCTCTCTAGACATATACTGTCTACATATTAATAAACAGTTCACTTCCAAAAAAGGGAGGTGAAAATGGAATCTCCAACTGGACAGTCACTCAGACAGTTGCCATAGGTACAGAGCAAGCAGGGCAGAGTCCTGCCATCATCCTCAATGCTGTTTCACTGTCTTTGGCCATTGCACTTCTCAGCCCATCACCTGTCAACATTCTTTGCAGCTTCCATCGTAAGCCACATCCATCCCTGTTGTTAGTGCCTACACAGGTAAGATGGGCTGGTAAACAGCTCTTGATGGCGCTGTGGGGTCTAAAATGGATGTGAGAAGACAAATGTTTCCTATAAGGCTTGTTAGCACTTAAGAGACTAAAAAGCTTAAGTTGTTTTAATTCTGTGTAAATGGATAAAAATTAAAGCATCAGCTTTAGTCCTCATCAATAAATCACAATCGGGTGGTTAGGAACACCTGTCTATTTCTGAATGTGACTTACCACTTTTGCCAAGAGCCTGACCACTTTTATATCCCATCTTTTGGAGCAAAGCAAACCCTTTGTTTTCACAGCCCAGTGCATTCTTCAACCCAATGTCACGTCTTTCTTGTTCTTCTTCTTTTAAACTCTTCTGCCTACTTTTCACATTTGCTTCCTGTTGCTTTTCTTCTTTTCGACGGGCTTCTCGGATTTGCCTCAGCATTGGCAAACCTGGTCTGACATCTTCTCTGAACAATAATGGAAGAAGTTATTTTAGATGAGTACATGAAGTTTTCTCATAACTTTGCCAATACTCTCTTGACACTAGTTAATATTTCAACACTACTTCTACAATCATCTTTGTCATCACTGATACAGTATCATCAGTGACCTCCAAGAATGGCTGTTTTAGTAGAAATGATGAAGGCTGGTGCCAGGTTGTAGGAAACTAAACGAAGAATAGAACTGAAGAAATTAGAAATAGTAAGTTTAGACTGATTTTTCTAGGAGGTTGGCAACAACAAAGAACAAAAGTGAATAGCAGCTAGAAGAGACAATAAAATGAAATAAAAGAAAAGGAGTAAATTTCCTGGGAAGAGGGCAATAAAAAGGATCAAGGGCAGAAGAAAAATAGTTAGCATTAAAAGGAAGAAGGGATAGGGTGCGGTCGCTCACGCCTGTAATCCCAGCACTCCGGGAGGTGGAGGCAGGAGGATCACTTCAGGTCAAGAGTTCGAGACCAGCCTGAGCAAAAGCGAGACCCCGGTCACTACTAAAAATAGAAAAAATTAGCCAGACAACTAAAAATAGAAAAAATTAGCTGGATGTGGTGGTGTATGCCTGTAGTCCCAGCTACTTGGGAGGCTGAGGCAGGAGGATGACTTGAGCCCAGAAGTTTGAGGTTGCTGTGAGCTAGGCTGATGCTAGGGCACTCTAGCCCGGGCAACATAGGGAGACTCTGTCTCAAAAAAATAAAGGAAGAAGGGGCTCTTAGTATCTTTCTATGGAGACATTGGAGGTATTTCCATAAAGCAAGACTAACTTTTCATATTTAAAATCAATGTCATTGCTTAATAATCTACATGTTTTATACATACCATTACGTTAGGTGTGCACATTTACTTACTGGACATTAATGAAGGAATCAGACATATAGTCCTCTTCTTCCGCCATGTTCAACTTAAAACGGCAATAGTATCTATAATCAAATAGGATACAGTAAGAATTCCTACATATATATATGTATATATATATTTCAGTCTATCAAAATGGAAACAAACCTTTATGTACTCCCAGCCACAAGCTTTCTCTAGAGCCCTACTACCTATTTGAGTACTCTTTGGGCATCTTTATCTGTGGAGCTCTCAAACTCAACAACCCAAACAACTCATTTCCTTTCCCCGCAAACCTTCTGCATCCCTTCTATTTCCACATGAATGTCATCACTATTTCCCTGTTCTGACCTCTTATACACCTCTGTCAATTCTTCCTCCATAATGTTCCTCACAGACATTTTTTCTACAGTTGTGACCAATGCTTTAGTTCAGGCACCTTTTTCTCACCTAAAGTGTTATAACAATTTCCTAACTGGTCTCATTGCTTTTGGCCTCTCCTCTTCCAATCCATCTTCAGCACCCCTTCCAGAGTTATTATTATCATCATCATCATCATTATTATTTTTAAATACAAATCAAGTTAGGTTACTCCCCTATTTCAAAACCTTCAATAAACTTGACCCTGTAGGCAGTGGTGGACAGTCACTCTAGCAAAGTATGAGATGTCATCCTTCATAATCTGACCTGACTTTCCTTTAGGATTCACTATTCAAGCCACATGGGCTTCTCATTGCCCTCTGAATACATACCACAGACATTCCCTCCTGCTAGGCCAAGGCTACCTTCCTTCACAAAAACCTGTACTCTCTCTATAGCAGTTTACGTTCAAGCTGCTCATTTGGAACTTGACATAGGTAACACCTCACTTATATGGAAATATTTTGGGGGACAGTTTCCATCTAACATAGTTAAAACCATGTAACTATTAGCCCTTATAGGATTAAAATAAATATCTCAAACTTTATCATGTATATGAATTGCCCTGCTATCTTAAAATGCATAATATGATTTTGGGGCTGGATCCTGAGTTCTGTACTCTAACAGGTTCCCAGACAATGTAGCTAGTCCAGTTGCTAGAGACAAAAGTGTATACACATATGTTGTTTAATCCTGCGCATCATTCTTTCCTTTGGGAACCCAGCCCTCTGCCCTCCATGTGGTTCTAGTGGAGAGTGGCAATATCAGTACCCTTTATTCCCTTGGGCACAAAAACAGCCAATTATAGTACCCTATGTCCCAGCAACAGGGGAAGGATGACCCAAACAGGGAAAATAAGCATCTCTTCCCTTATATGATATGAATATACGGGCTGTGGGGAAAAGCAGCTCTCTTTAGTGGGGTTTCTGAAGTGGGGATATCTGAAGCTGGCCTGTGGATGGCCATCTTCTGTGCCATATGAAGAGAACCTGTCTGAAGAATGAAGCTAGATAGAGAAAATGGAGAAAGTCAGGCTTAAAAGCAAGAAGTCACCAATTCTAGTTTTCAAGGCCCTGATTTCTTTGATGCTGTGATCTAGCATTCTTCCCAGCAAAATGCATTATTACATTTCTGCATTATTTAAGCTTGCTTGAGTAGGGGTCCTGTCAACGGTAACCAAGAATCTGGACAATCACATTGGATGAAAAAAGGATTACAGTACCGATTTTCAATATTTTTAGTATATATCTTCTCAACTAGGCTATAAAACACAAAGATGAGTCTATATTCTTCCTACCTACCACTGCATCCCAAACATCATAAATTATTAATAAATGTTTAGCTACAATGAGGACAAGAAGGGTCTTTTTTTTTTTTTTCTTACACCTGCTACTTCACTGCTTAAAGAAGGGTCTTTAATATTTGTGATTTTGTAATAATAGAATGCTTTTGTTCTTATGTCAACAGGTCATTTTAAAACACTGTTTAACAAATATACCATAAACACAGAAAATACACAAAATAAATGTATACTTACTTAATTACTGTGAGGCGAATGCTCTTATAACCTTGTGGCACCCTCCAAGATGGCTCTCAGTGATTCCTGCCTCTTGGATTGCAATATCCTTGTGTAGTCTACTACCACAGTGAACAGGATTGACCTGTATAAACAATAAGATCTTATGGAAATGAAGGAGCTGACATTTTGGTCATAATAGACACTGCAGCTCTTAGATCACTTTAACTCTGAAGTTAGTAGATGCCTCACTGGCAGGAAGTCAGCTGTCACATAATGAAGACACTCATGAAGCTCTATGGAGAAGTCCACACCGGAGGAACTGAGGCCTCCTGTCAACAGCCAGCACAAACTTGTGAGTCACAGGACTTAGCCACCTTGTTAATGGCTCCTCTTCCCCAGTCAAGCCTTCAGAAGACTCAGCCTGTCTGGCATCTTCACTACAACTTCTTAAAAGTCCAAGCTAAATTAAGCTAAGCTGGTAACAAATTCCTGACCCACAGAAACTGTGAGATAGTAAATGATTAGTTATCTTAAGCTGCTAAATTTTGCAACAGTTTGTTATACAGAAAAACATAATACAAACCGTCACCCACATCAGGAGACAGAACCTTTTCAACTACCCGGGAGCCTTCTCTGTCCCCTACCCTATCACACACCTCCTTTGGTTCTAGGAATAGTCACGATTCTGTCTTTAACGGCAATTACTTCCTTCCTTTTCTTTACAGTTTCATTATCCACATGTACATCCTTAAACATTACAGTTTAGTTTACCTATTTTTAATTGTAAGTTAAAAATGTGTATGATTATATACAGCATTTGTGGTAATTCACTGTCTCTAAACCTCAGATTCTTTATTTGTAATAATAGGTTTTTTTTTTACACACAATGGTTTAGCACTTACCCAGCATATTATATATTTTTATCACTTAATTATCATCAACAACTGTATGAGGTAGGAATAGCGAGCGCCGCTTTTCAACTGGAGAAATTAAGGCCCAGTCTGGCTAAATGACTTGTTCAAAATAACAAAGAATTCAGGTCTCAGCAGTCTTGCTACTGCAAATAGGATTATCTTATTTTTTAAGGATTAGATTATTTTTAATTATTTTAAGCTATATTTAGCTCTAAAGTGCTAGGCAGATCAGTATGGAGTTACAGTTCTTTTTAAAGCACCCTTTCTATTGGTACAATATACTTTAGCATCATCAATTCCCATCAAACATAAGCACACACTTTACAAGGTGATATCCTGGCAAAGGTGACAGTGGCCTGGACTAGAGTGATAGCAGTGGAAGTGGTCGGATTTGGGGTATATTTGAAGGTAGAGCTCACAGGATTTGCTGCTGGATTTTAGGTGGTGTGTAAAGAACGATGTCAAGATTATGCCAAGCTTTTGGCCTGAATGCAGGGAAGAATGGCGTTAACATTTTTTGAGAGCGGAGAGACTGCAGCAGTAGGTTTCTTTCTCTTTTTCCCTTTAGCGGCGTGGAGGTGGCAACAGGAGTTTTGTTTCAGACATATTGAGAGCCCCATTACATACACAAGTGGAGAGATGGGCTACACAGCTGGATATACAGTAGAAAGGTGACAAGAAACGCCTCACTCCCAAATACTTCCCTCAGGAACCGCTGACCCCTTCCCTCCCGCGCTCTTCCTAGCCGGAGGCGTCCCACTGACGCCACCACCCTCGGGTGGGAAAGAGGCCGAGGGTGCCATGGGTAATCACAGCCAGCCAATGCGCACTGCCTATTACCATCCTGCCGATCGCCCCCAGATCATTACCTGGTAGCTCTACTCGCTCCGGTTCAGTTCTGGAGAATGCGCACGGCGTATGCTCCATTACACGCGCAGCGCATCGAGGCCTCTGCTCAGACTGAGTATCCGAGCGCAGACTCAATTGGAAACTTGCAGCAGGCGGGGCTAGGAGGACGTAGTGAGTGCGCTTGCGCAGGACCAGTTTTCCGCGCACGCGCTCTCCTCTCGCTTCCTGTTGCCCCGAGTGCGGGAGGCGGGGCATCCGGGTCCCTTGGTGGCAGCTTCTGCATTTGGAGCTCAGCTGATCGGCCCCAGACTGGGAGGTGAGGTCGCGGGACCATGCACATAGACGCGCACACAAACCCCGGTTCCCCTGTACATTTGCAGAGGGGTGGGGAGGAAATTCGAGTTCGTAATGAACATTTTTCCCCTTTCTGGCTCCGCGATTGTTCGGAGCCGCATCCCCGTGCGGTTGACAGCCTGAGGAACCCTGCGGAGGCCTGCGGCGGCCTCTTGCATCCCTCCCACCCTCAGTCCTCGGCGGCCTGGCTTTGCGCTACGGTCCTCGGAGTAGCCGGGTGAATTCAGACCCCGAACGCGCGAGGCCTCTGTCGCCTGCATTCCTGGGCCACCCGGTGCTGTCACTGACGCTGCGGCCACGGGAACCTGGCCACCCCGACCCATGCCTGCAGGAAGAGTCTTGGAGACGTGCAGTTTGGGGTCGTTATGCTGGGAGGTTTTGACCTCCTCCTGGGCTAGGTGCAGCGGGGGAGGGGCAAAGGTGCTATATACCGAGTGGTGGACGAGAAAATAAGGAGGATGGGTTGTCAGGCCCAGCTGTTGTGTTTGATCTTGGTGCTTAAGTTTTTTCTCATTTATAGAACAACTTCGTGACGTATGTGTTGCTAGGCATATTTCTTCTGGAATAATGCCCTTTTCGCAATATTCAGTTTTCCTTTCATCTCATTATTCATTCTTCCTCACCAAGCACAGTTGTTTTTGTACCTTTGTCCTTTAAAAGTAGTTTCTCAGGTTTTGCCTTGTTATATTTTTCCCCCAAATGACATGGGAAGTAAAGTCATACGTTTCGTTTCTTAGTGGTTACATTCATTAAGCTTTAACATTAAAAAATCCTTACAAAATCCTTTTACTCTGTTGTTTTAAGGTGGGAATTTAAAACTTCAGTAATGGAGTTAGCCCACAGTTTATTGCTAAATGAAGAAGCTTTGGCTCAAATCACCGAAGCAAAGAGACCAGTTTTTATCTTTGAATGGTTGCGATTTCTTGACAAAGTCTTGGTTGCTGCCAACAAGGTATGGTATTGCTTTTTTTCCTAATTGGGTTAACACAAAAAGATTATGTGTTCATGATTTGTAAGAAAACACACATTATGTTTTGGAAAGTTTATGGGTTACTTATGGAATTTGAGAATATTACATGATGGGTATTTCTAGTCTGTTTTTTTCTATTCATTGGTAAAACCCAAACCTCATTTAAATCCAGCTCATTGTCTACTGCATGTCTCTACCTGGGCAACTCAGTGTGACTGGAGAAAAACATGACTACACGACTGGTGTGACTTTAAATTCATCATTACCAAGTACAAGTGGTCTCTCAGTCTGCCTAACAATCTTATGTTTTTATTTATCTCTCTGAGGAGTAAATAATAGGCTTTTATTTTTTTCTTTCTGTTTCCTTCCTGTATAGCCTCTTTGATTCAATTTGCCTTTTATTGTCTGAGTGTTTTGTTTTCTGCCTTTAAAATTAGATACTTTGCTCAAAGATCTGATGATCTTTGGCTGTCTGATCAAATTTAATAGTTTTCTGGGCAGGGCCAGTTATGTTAACTGGACTTCACTGTAGGCTGGTTTGCTTACCTTATTATCTTAGGTTTCTCCAGGCTGATTATTTCCCAGAAGAGAGTTTTCTATTCTAGTGTCTGAAGAGTTAATGGCTACCTGCCTAGCTTCTAGGAATTGGGTGAGAAGACTAGGAACTTCAGTAGTCAGTATGTGAACTTTTACTTCTGTTTTCAGCACAGTTCCCCAGCCCACAGCTATGCCAGGGGTCCTCTAGTCCAGAGATGAGGTATTTTACTCTTTCTTGAGAATAAGATTCCTGTCTTCTTCTGGAATGGAGGAGAAAGTCTTATAGCTTAAACAGACTCTCAACCATTCCCCCATTTCTTGGGGCAACTTTACTCCCACCTCCAGAAGCACCTAGGACCTAAAAAACCATGATCTCTTAGGAGGTCTTGTGTTGTAAGTTGGGTCTCTTTTCAGCTTTCCTTATTGGGAATACTTGACTTCCAAATTTTGTGTTGATTCTTTTTCCTGTTTTATTTACCTTTGGGGACTTGTGCTGAAACGACTCTTCTCCAGCTATCACAGATCACAAATTGCCCAAAACAATGATCAATATTCTGTCTTTTTTGATCCATCCCCATCTTTTGACATAGCTTAGCCTTGACCCTGAACCACTAAAACATTTTTTATTTTGTTGTGAAATTGATAAATACAAGAGTATATAAAACAGGCCAGGCGTGGTGGCTTACACCTGTAATCCTAGCACGCTGGGAGGCTGAGGCGGGTGGATCGCTAAAGGTCGGGAGTTCAAAACCAGCCAGAGCAAGAGCAAGACCCCGTCTCTACTATAAATAGAAAGAAATTAATTGGCCAATTAAAAATATATGTAGAAAAAATTAGCTGGGTATGGTGGTACATGCTTGTAGTCCCAGCTACTTGGGAGGCTGAGGCAGAAGGGTTGCTCTAGCCCAGGAGTTTGAGGTTGCTGTGAGCTAGGCTGATGCCACGGCACTCTAGCACGGGCAACAGAGTGAGACTCTGTCTCAAAAAAAAAAAAAAAAAAAAAAAAAAGTATATATAACATCTAAGTTATGTTATACTTAACAACTAAGTATCTAAGTTATGAAGCATATGATTATCTGTATACTCTCCATTGAATTAAAAAATAAGATTGTTATTATTACTTTGCACAGTTTACATGAAGTTCTTCCTGTTTGCTTTTAGTTCCTCTCCTATTTCACTAGGTATTCCTCATTCTCTTTTGTTGGCTCTTCCTCAGTCTGGGGTACTTTTTTTCTATGTATACTTATTGCTTTAGTGATATTGTCTAATGTTATGATTTCTATTACCATGTATATGATAGTGACTCCCAGATATCCAGCTGTTTATTCCACCTTTTTCTTGTCTAAATGGTATCCTCGAGTTATCATATCCAAATCAAACTCTTGATTTCCCCTCCCAAACCTGCTCTTTCCCTCATGTTCTCCATCTCAGGAAATGACCGTTTCATCCTTCTAGTTGCTCAGGCCAAAAACCTTGGAGTCATTCTTTACTTCTCTGTTTTTCTCAAACTTTACATAATAGTCATCAGTGAATCCTGTGGTTTCTTCCACAAATATTTCCAGAATTTATTTACTTCTTATCATCTCCGTGGTTACCACTATCATCTCTTAGCTGGATTACTGTATCTGCTCCCTGTTTGCTCATGATACTTCCATCCATGTATCTTATAGAGTATTCTCAGCTCAGCAGTCAGAATGAACCTATTAAAACATTTAGATTATGACCCTCCTCCACTTCAAATTCTTGCTCAGAATAAAACAAATTTCTTACAGTGATATATAAGACACTGCATGACCTGATCCCTTCTACCCTCTGACTGCATCTCTTGCCACTTTCTCTCTCTTACTCTGCTCTGGCCAAACTGGCCTTCTTGCTATCCTCAGGGATGCCAAGCATGCTCCAGGCTCAGGACTTTTGCTCTTCTTGTTCCCTCTACCTGGAATGTTCTTGCCCCAGTCATCTGCATAGCTCCACCCTTCACTTTTCAGAGAGGCCTTTTCTTTTCTTTTTTTTTTTTTTTTTTTTGAGACAGAGTCTCACTTTGTTGTCCAGGCTAGAGTGAGTGCCGTGGCGTCAGCCTAGCTCACAGCAACCTCAAACTCCTGGGCTTGAGTGATCCTTCTGCCTCAGCCTCCCGAGTAGCTGGGACTACAGGCATGCGCCACCATGCCCGGCTAATTTTTTTTTTTTTATATATATATCAGTTGGCCAATTAATTTCTTTCTATTTATAGTAGAGACGGGGTCTCGCTCTTGCTCAGGCTGGTTTTGAACTCCTGACCTTGAGCAATCCGCCCGCCTCGGCCTCCCAAGAGCTAGGATTACAGGCGTGAGCCACAGCGCCCGGCCCAGAGAGGCCTTTTCTAACTAATCTAGGCACTGTTGCATCCCAGTGCCTAGAATAGTACATTACATACTTTAAGTGCACAGTAAGTATTTCATGAATGAATAAATGAATTCTAGGTATTGATAATAGGTAGATATATGTATTTTTTTTTTTTCTGTTTCCTAGGGCTCTTCAGTTTCTTTTGGCTTCCTTCACTGACCCGTAACTTTATGAACTACTGACTTTGCATTTACATGGGAAACCTATTTGGATTCTAAGATATCAGTTGTCCATACACCCAATATTTTGCATCCTTTGACTATTGATTTATTTCTTAGTAAGTTGGCCTGGAAACTTTTTGGATCAAGGTAGTTACTTTTAGTGGAAGCTAACTTGTTAGCATTGGAGAGGAATAAAGAAGAAAATTTAATCTAGGAAAGAAAGAATGGTTCATTTCTTACTGAACTCTTCCTTATCTTGAAAATGGTCATTTATGGTTTTATGCTTAAGGTAATATACATTTTAATTATTAGTGCACTTTAAATGTTAAGTATTTTTTGATTAAAAGGTGGCAAAAGTATATAGAAAAAAATGATGTTCTCTCTTTAATTTTTTTTATAACAGACTGATGTAAAGGAAAAACAGAAAAAACTTGTTGAACAATTAACTGGATTAATAAGTAGCTCACCTGGACCACCTACCCGGAAATTGTTAGCTAAAAATCTTGCAGCCCTTTATAGCATTGGAGACACTTTTACAGTTTTTCAAACACTTGATAAATGTAATGACATTATCAGAAATAAAGATGACACTGCAGCCTACTTACCAACAAAATTGTAAGTACTTATTTTGACAGAGATCTTTGAAGTTTTATTTGTTCTTTCAGGGAAACTTAGTAAGGGACTACTAACCATAAAGACCCCCAGTGGATAGAACCTGAGGCATTCTGCTGACAATAAAAACTCTAAGTAGATCTGGGAAAGGGAGTCTACTTCCACCTATCTATTACCATTGGGACTTCTAGCACAGTACAAAGAATTGATGTGGTGTCAGCAATTTGTACAGGGGTCTTTTGGTAACTTTGGATGGAGATAATATTGTCTGAGATAGAAAAGTAGGTGATGTAATTGAAGCAGGAATAGGCAAATTATAGCCTATTCCTAGGCCAGATCCAGCCTACTGCCTGTTTTGTAAGTAAAGTTATATTGGAATACAGACATGCCTGTTCCTTTAAGTGGTAGCTGCTTTCACACTATAATGCCAGAGTTCAGCAGTTGTGAAAAAGACCATTTTGCCTGCAGGTTTGCTGACCCCTAGATTAAGGGCTTAACCCAACTCCTAGCCCATACTTGGCGGTTTGGATCAAGGGCAGGCTTGTTGGAGCAAGTGTTAAGGGTAATGGCTATAGGGATATAGCCTATGAATGAATCAAATAGGAAAATCAACATTTATAGTACAATGAAGAGTACTATGGGAGGGAAAATAACACCTTAATAAGCTTGGCTATGGTGTAAGGAGAAAGCATTGTCAAGGAAGGCATCTCAGAGATGGATCAGTTAAAGAAGACCAACCATCAAAGAAGGATAGGTGGAAATGAGGTAAGGGGTTAAGATGGAAGGAGCAAAGATGGATATGATAGACTAAGGGTCAACAGACTTTCTAGAAAGGGCCAGATAATACGTATTTTTGGCTTTGTGGACTATGCATCTCTGTAGCAACTACTCACCCCTGTCATAGACAGTCTGTAAATGAATGAGTATGGCTGTGTTCCAATAAAACTTTATTTACAAAAACAGGTGGCAGGCTGGATGATGGGCCAGATGTCGCCACTGGCTGTAATTTGCCAGTCTGTTTTCTAGGTAAAGGAAACTGCTAATTGGAAACAAAAGTGGCTTATTTATACTTTATTTATTGTGCTTGTCAGAAGATACAAAATAGAGGATGGAGGAACCAGTTGTGAGGGGAAGGTAATGAGTTCAATTTTAGGCATGTTGATTCTGGAGTGGGAATAGCTGAGTGACAATATATAGTAGGTGGTTGGAAATCCTGGTCTGGATTTCAGAGATCTGAGTTGGGAATATAGTTTTGGTGGGTAGGGAATGGAGGAGATTTGGGAGTAGGCTAAACCCTTTATTATGAATACAGTTACCTAGGAAGAGGATATTATTTGAAAAGAGAAGACAGCCAAGGATACCACTGTAGAACACCACCATTCAGGGACAAGGGCAAGTGTAACAGCTTACAGAGAAAATCGAGAAATTCTGAACCTGGATGCTGATTATGTTGTGATTAGATTTTGTGTTGTCTGGGGTAGATACAGACTTCAGAAGTTTTAGAGGAGATTAGAGAATACTAGGGCTTTCTAGTTTATTTTGGAATTTTAACCTATGTTAATACTTTGATGATTTAGTTCACCACCACTTAGCAAATACATAATTTTGTAGTTCTGGTTAAATAGAATTTATTACATATTATTCATATGTATTTCAAATGGATTCATGGGTTCTGTTTAGGAATTTCCTAATATATTCTGGCCTGTGACCTCAGCCATTTTTAAATTTATCATCAGCCTATAGAGTATTGAAAAAACCATGAGATTTGTAGTCAAAGAGGTAAAGTTCGATTCCCTGATTCTACTATTTGTTATCTGTATGATTGTAAGCTAAATTTATTTAACCTCTCTCATCTGTAGCTTGCTCTGGTCACATAGCTATTAGGTGGCAAGTTCTATGATTTAGGCACAGACTCCAGAGCATCTGCTCTTAACCACTGTGTGTTATTTCTGCCTGTACGCTAAACTCACAGCTGTTCACTTACTATTGACGTGAGTGGTTGTGGGGTCATTTCTTACTCCTAAAGAGACGTGCTGCTATTACTTTATTCTTCCAAGTGTTCCATTAATGCAATTTAGATTAGATTTTACAGGTTTACAAATAACAGTGTAGTATTATTAAATATCTTATACATTTGTATTGTTCACAGGCAGGTACTGTGAGCAATACAAATGTATAAGATATATTCCTTGTTTATGGAGTTTACATTTCCACTCACAGGATAAGATAAAGACATATAAAATGGTCAAGTCACAACACAGTAAATGATACAATTTTGTCAAAATGTGTAGTTAAGTGTTATATATATAATAAGGGAAGAGAGGGGTTGTTGTGGATTTGCATAATTTTGAAAGTCTTCATAAAAGGAAAGCTTGGGTTTCTTAGCAAAAGGTGGGTATGATTTATTATGTACATATATGTTTATTCCTTTGTATTCCTAACAAGAATACAATTTGATTAACTATAGTATTCATTACAATTATAAAGGATAAACAAGTTGTTTTTGAAAGTTGAACATTAAAGATTATAGTCAAAAGTGTCCTAGGCAAATACAAATTGGTTTTTTAAGGTCAGTATAATGAAATTGTATCATTAACCTGAACAATAACCAGTGAAAATATCACTTCTTACAGGGCTGCAGTGGCTTGTGTTGGAGCATTTTATGAAAAAATGGGAAGAATGTTGGGCAGTGCTTTTCCAGAAACAGTAAATAATCTTTTGAAATCTCTGAAAAGTGCAGAGGTAAGTTTTAAAACAAATATTATTTGAATGTTTTGCTTCTGGCAAGAGTTAGATGTCAGTTAAAAATGTGTTTTTTTTCTGTCACTGTGGTATTCATATTGCTTAGTAAAGAGGTAATTTCAAATTATTACTTGCCCCTTATTTTAGTGTACATTACCTTATATTTCAGAAAGCAAGGAAAGAATGCTTTTCCTTGACAATGATAGGTTTACCTATTTTTTTTTTTAGCCATATGGTTATTTTTGTATTAACCTTTTATTTTTTTGTGCCATAGCTAATGTATTAATTTCCTGTGGTTGCCGTAATAAATTACCACAGACTGGGTGGCTTAAAACAATTGAAATTTATTGTCTTACAGTTCTGGAAGCTAGAAGTCTAAAATCAAGTGTCAGCAGGGCCATACTTCCTCTGAAGGCTCTGGGGAAGAATGCTTCCTTTCCTTCTTAGCTTCTAGTGGTTGGTGGAAATCTTTGGTCTTCCCTGGTTTATAGATGTATCTCTCCAATCTCTGCCTCCTTTGTCACATGGCCATATTCCTGTCCCTCTGTGTTCTGTGTCTAAATTCTTATTCCCTTATAAGGGTACTAGTCATTGATTAGGATTGGATACCTCTTCTGGGAACTATTTATCCATTCATTCGTTAAACAAGAATTGAGGACATATTTATTTGTTAGGCATTAGGCACACAAAGATGAGTAAGATGTGATCTCTGACCTCAAAGAGCTTGCAATGCAGTGGAAGAGATCTATGTGTGAATAAGTATTATTAGAAATAAGAATAAGCACTATGAGAGTATAGAAACAAGAGTTTGAGTTAGTCACAAGAGGAAGGTTTGCTATATTTCTGACAAACTCTTTTAAATGTGTTGGATGTTTTCTTCTTCCTCTTTTGAATGGTTTACAATATTTCTAACTATTTTTTATTTAATCTTTTACATTCTAAAAGTTTGGACCCTTGAGATACGATATTGAAGCTTTTGAATCTGTCTTCATGTTCTCATTATATCGTACTTCAATATGTAACAGAAACATTGGAATATGTTTCCTTGTTGTAACTGAATTTTTCAGAAAGAGATTTAATTGAGTAATTATTCTTACTTTTCAGGTACTTTCTAGAATACTTAATTTTATTTTTCTTGTCATTACTTACCATATATAATTTGGAGGTAATTATATATTAGGTCCAAAGAACTTTTGTGTCTTAGTGTATTTTTGTTTGAACATGGAATTTATTTTACAATATAGTTTTATTTTATGTACACATCTAGTCTCAAGGGAGAAGTGAAATCTTAATGAGTCTACAGAAAGTTCTAAATGGACTGGGTGGTGCAGCAGCTTCCTCACATCGTGATATTTACAAGAATGCCAGGTCTCTCCTGACTGATAGGTCAATGGCCGTTCGATGTGCAGTGGCCAAGGTTAGTACTCCAGCACTTTATAATGCTGCTCTTTATCATGGTAGTTCTTAAACAGTGATTATTTTTTCCTTTAAAATTTTAAATTATAGCGTGTTTTTTGTTCCCATGGATTAGTTTCATTTTTTAGAATTATATATATATGGAATTATGTGGAATATATTTTTGTGTTTGTGTTCTGGCTGCTTTCTCTCAGCATAATTATTTTGAGATTCATCTATGTTGTTACATGTATCAATAGTTCATTTCTTTTTATTGCTACGTAGTACATATTGTGGATATACTACATTCATTTGTTCCTTTACCTATTATAGACATCTGGGTTGCTTCCAGTTTGCAGTATTTAAAAAAAAGCTGCTGTGAACATCTGTATATGAATTTTTGCACCGACATACACTTTTATTTCACTTGGGTAAATATCTAGGATTGGAATGGCTGAATCACATGGCAATTTATATTTAACTTTTTTTTTTTTTTTTTTTTTTTGAGACAGAGTCTCGCTTGTTGCCCAGGCTAGAGTGAGTGCCGTGGCATCAGCCTAGCTCACAGCAACCTCAAACTCCTGGGCTCAAGCAATCCTTCTGCCTCAGCCTCCCGAGTAGCTGGGACTACAGGCATGTGCCACCATGCCCAGCTAATTTTATATATATATATATATTAGTTGGCCAATTAATTTCTTTCTATTTATAGTAGAGACGGGGTCTTGCTCTTGCTCAGGCTGGTTTCGAACTCCTGACCTCGAGCAATCCGCCCGCCTCAGCCTCCCAGAGTGCTAGGATTACAGGCGTGAGCCACCGCGCCCGGCTATATTTAACTTTTTAAGTAACTGCCAAACTGTTTTCCAAAGTACTTGCTTGCCCCATTTTACATTTCCACAGGCATTATATGAGAATTCCAGTTCTTCTATATCCTCACCAACATTTGTTACTAAGAGTCTTTTTAATTTTAGCCATTCTAATAGATACGCCCAAGTTTCTATTGTGACTTTAATTTGAATTTCCCTATGACTGATAAACATATTTCTAGTTGCTTATTTGCCATCCATGTAGTCTTTGAAGAAAGATGTGTCCAATCTTTTGCCCATTGTTTTATTAGTGAGTATATTTTCTTATTATTGAGTTTTGAGAGTGTTTTTAGGTTCTTTGTATATTCCCTTATCAGATCCATGACTTGCAATTTTTTTCCCAATCTGTGGCCTGTCTTTTCATTCTCTAAATAGCATTTTTTTAAAGAAGTTTTGAATTTGTTTAAGTCCTGTTTATCAATTTTTCTTATATGTATTGTGCTTTCTCTGTTACACCTAAGAAAACTTTTCCTAACTCAAGGTTTCTCCTATGCTTCCTTCTAGAAGTTTTATAGTTTTACACTTAGATACATGATCCATTTTGAGTTAATTTTTGTTTATGGTGCAAGATATGAACCAAAGTGGTTTTTTTTTTAATACGCATATCTACCACACCAGCATCACATTAAAATGCTTATCTTTTCTTCACTAAATTTCCTTTGCACCTTTGAAAAATCAGTTGTCCATATATGCATAGATATATTTTGGGACTCTGTTTTGTTCCACTGATCTATTTGTTTGTATTGATACCTATAACACTTTTCTTGATTATTGTACCTTTATAATAAGTCTTGAAATTAGGTGTTTTAGCCCTCCAACTTTGTTCTTTTTCAAAAATTCTAGATCCTTTGCATTTTCATATGAACTTTAGAATTAGCTTATCAGTGTCTACAAAAATATCATGCTGAGATTTTGGGGATTCTTTTGAGACAGAGTCTCATTCCATCACCCCAGCTAGAATGCAGTGGCCTGATCATAGCTTACTACAACCTCAAACTCCAGGACTCAAGTGATCCTCCTGCCTCAGCCTCCTGAGTAGCTGGGACTACTGGTGTGAGCTCTGAAGACCAGCTAATTTTTCTATTTTTAGTAGAGATAGGATCTCGTTATTGCTTAGCCTGGTCTCAAACTCCTGAGCTCAAGCAATCTTCCTGCCTTGGCCTCCAGAGTGTTAGGATTATAGATATGAGCACGCTGAGGTTTTTATTCAGGTGGCATTGAATCTAGGGATCAATTTGGAGAGAATTGACATCTTAATAACATTAAGTCTTCCAATCTAGGAGCATGATATATCTCTCTATTTCTTTAGGTCTTTGATTTTTCTTAGCAACATTTTGTGGTGTTCAGTGTATAGATCTTGCACATCTTTCGTCAGATTTATCCCTAAGTATTTCATATTTGTAATGCTATTTTAAATGGTGTTTTTTAAAAATTTCAATTTCTAATTGTTCATTATTAACATAGAGACATACAATAGATTTTTTTTTTTTTTTTTTAGAAACAGGATCTTGCCATGTTGCTAAGGCTAGAGGTCAGTGGCATGATCATAGCTTATTATAACTTGAACTCCTGGGCTCATGGGATGCTTCTGAGTAGCTAGGACTATATAGCACATGCCACCATGCCCAACTAATTTTTAAATTTTTTTGTAGAGATGGGATTTTCACTGTGTTGCTCAGGCTGGTCTTGAACTCCTGGCCTCAAGTGATCCTTCCACCTAGACCTCCCAAAGTGCTGGGATTACAGGCATGAGCTACTGTGCCCAGAATTAGAATTGATTTTGGTGTATTGATTTTGTATCCACCAACCCTGCTAAACTGACTTATTAGCCCTATCAGTTTCTTTTGGTAGATTATATTGTATATTCTATGTGAATGGTCATGTTGTCTATGAATAAAGACAGTTTTACCTTTTTTCCATTCTAGATTCTTTTCATTTCTTTTCTTTTTGCCATATTGTACTGGCTACATCCTTCAGTACAGTGTTGAATAGAATACTTGAGAGCAGACATCCTTGTCTAGATCCAGATCTTAAGGGGAAAACACTCAGTCCTTTGCCAGAAAGTATGTTAATTGTAGGTTGTTTTGTAGATGCCCTTTATATGTTGAGGAAGTGCCCTTTTATTTCTGGTTTCCTAAGAGATGTTTTCAGAGGTACGGATGTTGGATTTTTTTTTTTTTTTTTTTTTTTTTGAGACAGAGTCTCGCTTTCTTGCCTAGGCTAGAGTGAGTGCCATGGCGTCAGCCTAGCTCACAGCAACCTCAAACTCCTGGGCTCAAGCAATCCTCCTGCCTCAGCCTCCCGAGTAGCTGGGACTACAGGCACGAGCCACCATGCCCGGCTGATTTTTATATTATATATATTAGTTGGCCAATTAATTTCTTTCTATTTTTATGGTAGAGACGGGGTCTCGCTCAGGCTGGTTTTGAACTCCTGACCTTGAGCAATCTGCCCGCCTCGGCCTCCCAGAGTGCTAGGATTACAGGCGTGAGCCACCGCGCCCGGCCCGGATGTTGGATTTTGTCAAATGCCTTTTGTTTTAAATTCGTTTACTTACGTTGTTTCTGTTGTTGCTATTGTCTGGTTAATTTTTATTTCAAGATAATTGCAGATTCACATGCAATTGTAAGAAATAATATAGAAAGATATTTATAAACCTTTACCCATTTTCCCCCAATGATAATATCTTGAAAAAGTATACCACAATGCAACAACTAGGATATTGACATTGACATAATCTGATTTTATTCAGATTTCCCCAGTTTTACTTGTATTCTGTCCAATCCTTTTTCAATATCTATTGAAATGATTATTTGATTTTTCTTTTTTAGTTTGTTAATGTGGTGAATTGCATCGACTAGTTTTAGAATTTTAGTAAATCCCACTGGGTCATGGTCATGATGTATTTTCCTTTTTATATATTTTGTATTAGAGTTACTAAAAGTTTGTGAGTTTTCATATCTATGTTCGTGAGGAATATTGGTGTAGTGTTTTCTCTTGTGTCATTGTCAGGTGTTAGTGTCAGGGTGAAACTGCATTCATAGGGTGAGTTGGAAAGATTTCTTCAATTTTCTGGAAGAGTTTGTACAGAATTGGTATTATTTCTTTTTTTTTTTTTTTTTGAGACAGAGTCTTACTCTGTTGCCTGGCCTAGAATGCCATGGCGTCAGCCTAGCTCAGAGCAACCTCAAACTCCTGGGCTCAAGCAATCCTTCTGCCTTAGCCTCCTGAGTAGCTGGGACTACAGGCATGCGCCAGCATGTGCCACCATTCCCGGCTAATTTTTTCTCTATATATATTTTTAGTTGTTCAGCTAACTTCTATTTTTAGTAGAGATGAGGTCTCACTCTTGCTCAGGCTGGTTTCAAACTCCTGACCTTAAGTGATCCTCCCACCTTGGCCTCCCAGAGTGCTAGGATTACAGGCGGGGTCTCACTCTTGCTCAGGCTGTTTTCAAACTCCTGACCTTAAGTGATCCTCCCACCTTGGCCTCCCAGAGTGCTAGGATTACAGGCGTGAGCCACCACACCTGGCCAGTATTGGTATTATTTCTTTTTATTTTTTTATTTTTATTTATTTATTTTTTTTCATTCCCCAAAGCACCAGAAGGTATTATTTCTTAATTAAACATTTGGTTGAATTCACCAGTGTAGCCATCTGGACCTAGTGTTTTCTTTGGGGGAAGATTTTGACTTACAAAAGCATTATTTTTAAAACTGATATTGGACTATTTAGGTTATCTGTCATTTCTTGAATGAGTTGTCTATTTCATCTAAGTTGTCAAATTTATTAGCATAAAGTTTTTCATATATTTTCTTAACCCTTTTATTTATTTATTTATTTATTTTTTTATTCTTCTTTCAAACAGGGCAGACTGTCTCAGTTTCTTAACCCTTTTAAAACATGATTACTCTGTAGTGATTTGACCTCTCTCATACCTCATTTTGGTAATTTTTACTTTTTTTTCCCTGATTGGTCTAGATAGAGGTTTATCAAATTTGCCTTCTCAATGAAGCAGCTTTTGGTTGTATTTCTATTATTTTTCAGTGTTATAGCTAATTAATTTCCTTTCTTATCTTTATTATTTCCCTTTTCTGCTTACTGTGTGTTAAATTTGCTCATCTAGTTTCTTAAAGTGGAGGCTGAAATTATTGACTTGAAACCTTTGCTCTTTTCTGATATAGTGGTTTAATATTATACATTTCTCCCTAAGTACTGGAAACTCTCTGAAGACAGTAAGCTAGGATAGTTGTAGGGTTCATTTTGTTTGTTTCCCATCTCTTTAGGATAACTGTTCTTCATTTCCTGATGTCCAGTGTCTTGAAAACTGTTGTTTAATATATTTTGTCCAGTTTTTTGGTTATTTCAGGAGAGGTTGAATCTGGCTCTTGATATTCCATCTCTAGAAGCAGAAGTTCTAGGATGTAATTTACTTATTGTTTTTTGTTTTTAATTTTAGTGTCTACTAGAACTACAGAATGAAGCTGTATTCATGTGGACTGCTGAACTGGAAAATATAGCCACTCTGTGTTTTAAGGCTTTGGAAAATTCAAATTATGGGGTGCGAGTGGCAGTTTCTAAACTCTTAGGAACAGTCATGGCTACAGCATTGATGCCAAAACAGGCAACAGGTATTGTTGTTTGCCAACCCTGATTTAGATTATAATAGATATTTGAAGGTTTATGGAGTGCTTCTTTTTTTTTTTTTTTTTTTTTTTTTATTGAGACAGAGTCTTTCTCTGTCACCTTGGCTAGAGTACAGAGGCGTCATGATAGCTCACTGCAACCTCAAGCTCCTGGGTTCAAGTGATCCTCCTGCCTCAGCCTCTCAAGTAGCTGGGACTACAGGTGTGCACATCGCACCTGGCTAGTTTTTCTATTTTTGGTAGAGATGGAGTCTTGCTCTTGCTGAGGCTGGTCTTGAACTCCTGACCTCAAGTGATCCTCTAGCCTCAGCTTCCCAGAGTGCTAGGATTACAGGTGTGAGCCACTGTGCCCAGCCTATTTGCTAATTTCTTCCTTTCAATATCTGATGTGTAGATTCTTATTTATACTACAGTCTTTATTTTATTATTTTTATTTATTTTTTTTTTTTTGAGGCAGAATCTCACTTTGTTGCCCAGGCTAGAGTGAGTGCCGTGGTGTCAGCCTAGCTCACAGCAACCTCAAACTCCTGGGTTCAAGCAATCCTGCTGCCTCAAACTCCCACGTAGCTGGGACTGCAGGCATGCGCCACCATGCCCTGCTAATTTTTTCTATATATGTTAGTTGGCCAATTAATTTCTTTCTATTTATAGTAGAGATGGTGTCTCACTCTTGCTCAGGCTGGTTTTGAACTCCTGACCTCGAGCAATCCCCCTGGCTCGGCCTCCCAGAGTGCTAAGATTACAGGCATGAGCCATCGTGCCTGGCCTATACTACAGTCTTAATTTTCAGTTTTTCTTTACAGTTATTATAAGCAGATTCAAAAGCAGCTTTGACTTTTCAAGTGACTCTTGCTTTGCCCTACAGTTCCATAGAGATGTCTCAGGGGTGGTTGTGACTAGGTGATGAGTGAAGCCAGCTCTGCCATTATCTCCACTCCTACCCCACCTCTTTGTAGTAGAAAGAGAACCAGATGTTTTAGGTTCAAGTCCTACCCTTTATATTTATTACCTGTGAAACCATATTTAATTTCTTTGAGTTTTGGTTTCTTTGTCTTTAATGGTAATTATTTCATTAGGTGATGATGGCGATGATGTAACAGTTCAAAGTGCTAACTGTGTGCCAGGCACTGAATTACGCATATTATAAAATTCTCACAAAAGCCCTATAAATTATAAGTACTGTTATTATCATTTTATAGATGAGGAAATTAAGGCTTAGAGAGATCGTATAACTTGTGTTCTAAAGAGTGTTCTAGTAAGTGTTGGAGTTGAAATTTAAACCCAGGCAGCCAAATTCCAGGGCCCACAGTCTTAACTATGAGCTTTATACTTTCTCTACAGAATTATTTTGAGTATTGTATTTGCCACTGTTATGGGAAAGGACTTTATGAAATATGAAGGTATTTATAACATATGAAGCTGGTTTGGTTCCCAGTGACATTTTAATCCGTTGGTAACTACTGTATAGAAAGCACTATGTTGAGAAAGTTTCTTTTTGTCTGTCTTAGATGGGAATGAGAGCTGTGACTAGTTAGTAGTTTCTGCTGTGGGTGTGCTGTGCCCTTCTTATGTTACATATAGTATTAAATTTATCATTATTAGTAGACTATTTTGGCAAAGATTTATTGACTTGCATTTGTATTCTAGTTCCTTCTATTTTTTTCTTAGCATTTTTTGCTTCAAAATTGATTTAGGTCTACAAGAACATTGTAAATTATTATTATTTTTTTTTGAGACAGAGTCTTGATTTGTTGCTCAGGCTAGTTTCAAACTTCTGACCTCGAGTAATCCGCCTGCCTCGGCCTCCCAGAGTGCTAGGTTTACAGGTGTGAGCCACCGTGCCCGACCGAACATTGTAAATTTTAAGATTTTATGAAGAAACTAAATCTTGTCCTTATTGTAGTAAAGTATCATTAAAAATAATTATTTGAATTTTTAAACTAAAGTATTAGAAATGTGATTTAATTAATAGCAAAAAAATATACTTTAGAACTATATTTGCTTATGAATTTCCTTTTTTTCCTGAAAGTAATGCGTCAAAATGTGAAGCGAGCGACATTGGATGAAGTCTTGGAACTCATGGCTACAGGATTTCTACGTGGAGGGTCAGGTTTCTTAAAGAGTGGTGGAGAAATGTTAAAAGTTGGAGGATCTGTTAATCGTGAAGTGAGAGTTGGAGTTACACAGGTTTGTAACATATATGTAGAAGAGAATTCTGTTCATATCACTTGTAAAGTTTCATGGAAGTCTGTTACTAAGTAATAGCACATAACAGATCTTTTTTTTTTTTTTTTTTTTTTTTTGAGACAGCCTCATTTTGTTGCCCAGGCTAGAGTGAGGGCTGTGGCATCAGTCTAGCTCATAGCAACCTCAAACTTCTGGGCTCAAGGGATCCTACTGCTTCAGCCTCCCTAGTAGCTGGGACTACAGGCATGCGCCACCATTCCCGGCTAATTTTTTGTATATATATATATATTTTTAGTTGGTCAATTAATTTCTTTCTATTTTTAGTAGAGACGGGGTCTCGCTCAGGTTGGTTTCGAACTCCTGACCTTGAGCAATCCGCCGGCTCGGCCTCCCAGAGTGCTAGGATTACAGGTGTGAGCCACCATGCGCGGTCACATAACAGATTTTCAAATATTGTCTGGTTCTTTCAAAGCATTTCTTTTACCAAATGAATGAATTACATTCAAATTCTAAATTACACGCTTATACGGAAAGGTAGATACTTGATGTGTGAATAAGCCTGTGTCTAGGATATTCATATAAATATCTAAAAATTGTTCCCAGATTATACCTGGCAGAAAATCAATATATAGTCTCACTCAGTATTAATTGAAACTGCATTTAGGTAGCTTGAGGCATTTAGATTTAATATTCTCTAATTGACTCTATAGCTAAAAATATTGGTTAATACTTTGGGTTTTCTGTGGATGAGTAATCACCAATGTAATTATAAGATTAAATTTTATATGGTATTATAATTTCAAAATAATAATTAACACCAAATAAAAGGTCATAATGATCTAATAATTAGGACCTAGTAAGATGAAATGGTGATCATAGTCAAAATCTTGGTTTAAGTCAAAATCACAACAACTCACTTTGTCCCTGAAGTGTAAAATAGAAGTAAACCATTTTATTTTATAGAGAAAATCATAAGCAAGTGCTTTCTAGCTCTAAGTGTGTGTTTATTTAGAATGTTATGTTTTCTTATTCCTGTAATCTGTTACCCTCCTCATCACTGAGGTAAATTCACCTTTTCTTGCCTTCCTCACCACTCTCTTTCTGTTCTTCATGAAGCAATTATGTTAAGAACTGTTTTTAGTCATGGGTACTTTACCAGTAATTCCTATGCCAGAAGTACTAAAAAGATCTCAAGTTTAAATTTTCTGTTTTAGTCTGAAATGTAATTTATTTTGCATGCTGTCATTAGTTACTTCTGTAGTTACTTTGTAATTACTGCTTACTTATATAAATTTATCTGAAGTTGTATCTTAATCTATTCATAGGCTTATGTTGTTTTTGTGACAACATTGGGTGGTCAGTGGTTGGAGCGTAGTTTTGCTACATTCTTGTCCCATGTACTTGATCTGGTTTCCCATCCTCGAGCGACACAAACACATGTGGAGGCTGTGTACTCAAGACGATGTGTCTCCTTTATCCTAAGAGCTACTGTGGGCAGTTTGCTAGGTGAAAAAGCCCAGATTGCAGCTGCCAAAGAAATATGCCAAGCTATTGGAAAACAAATGAAAGCAGTAGGTAAGAATTTATATAATGATGTGTGTTGTCATTTAGTTCTTTTTTATTATTTTTAATAAATACTAATAGATCCGATAAGTTTATACCTTTTTGGACAATGTTTTTATAGTCATTTTTATTTTATTTATTATTTTATTTATTTATTTTTAAATTTTATTTTTTTGAGACAGAGTGCAGTGGTGTCATCATAGCTCACTACAACCTCAAACTCCTGAGCTTAAGAGATCCTCTTGCCTCAGCCTCCTGAGTAGCTGGGATTACAGGTGCAAGCCATGACACCCAGCTAATTTTTCTATTTTTGGTAGAGATGGGGTCTACCTCTTGCTCAGGCTGGTCTTGAACTCGCTGAGCTCAGACAGTCCTCCCGCCTTGACCTCCCAGAGTGTTAGGATTACAGGCCTGAGCACTGCACTGGGCCTGTAGTCATTTTTATTGAGTACTCTTATTTGATAGTAAAACAACATATAATTATAGTGAAATAGAGTTTCTAAAGATTTGGGTAGCATGTTTGTAAGATTAAGCTTTCTGTTTTATATCCAGTACCTATACTGATTTTAAAACTCTCCTGGTATGCAACAGCCTATAGAGTGCTGTCTTCAAGGAGTAATCTTATTATAATTTTTCTGCTTGGAACCTGATGTTTTATAAACCTATACTTTTGTTGTTTTCTTTCCTCTCTTAATAGGCTTAATATGAAGACTTAGAGAGGAGCAATTACAGATGGATATTAGCTCCCTATAAGATATACTGTGAAATCTCAATAATTCATAATTATAAGAAACCCTTTTCTAAAAAGTTTCAATTTTATTAATTTTTCAGTTTAAAATAGTTATTCAATATCTGAGATTTATAGAGTAGTAATTCAAGATTTAAATGATCAGGGAGATACAGTTCTTGTCTTCATAGAGCTTATAATCCAATTATAAGGGGACTAGAGCAAGGCTAAGTATAAATTCTGCAAGACGCTTTAGTTTTATCACTGTTGGAAATATACATTAACTTACTTTATTTATGAATGAATGAATGAATGAATGAACAAACGAGACAGAGTCTCACTCTGTTGCCCGGGCTAGAGTGCGGTGATGTCAGCCTAGCTCACAACCACTACAAACTCCTGGGCTTAAGTGATCCTTCTGCCTCAGACTCCCTAGTAGCTGGGACTACAGGCATGTGCCACCATGCCTGGCTAAGTTTTTCTATATATTTTTAGTTGGCTAATTAATTTCTTTCTGTTTTTTTAGTAGAGACAGGGGTCTCGCTCTTGCTCAGGCTGGTTTCGAACTCCTGACTTTAAGTGATCCACCCTGGCCTTGGCCTCCCAGCGTGCTAGGATTACAAGCATGAGCCACTGAACCCGGCCTACATTAACTTTAATAAGGCAAATTATATTGCCTGACGGAGATCTTTAGAAATAAGGATTTAGGCTGGACACATCAGTTCCATTGACTTATTTTATATTTTTCTCTTTAATATTATACTGTTTTAATTATTGTAGTATTATAAAATAGGTTTCAGTATTTGAACTGTAGGACCTGCCACATCATTTTTCAATTTTAAGAGGCTCTTAACTATTCACATTTGTGATTCCAGTGAACTCTAGAATCATCTTGTCATGTTCCATAACTGGTGTTGAGGTTTTGATTGCAATTGTATTACATTTGAGGATTCAGGCCAGGTACAGTGGCTCATGCCTGTAATCCCAGCACTTTGGGGGGCCAAGGCAAGAGGATGGCTTGAGGCCAGGTGTTTGAGACCAGCCTTGGCAACACAGCGAGACCCTATCTCTATAGAAAAATTAAAAAAATTTCCCAGGCATGGTGATATGCACTTGTAGGAGGATGAGATGGAAGGATTGCTTGATCCCAGGAGTTCAAGGGTGCAGTAAGCTGTAATTGTGCCACTGCTTTCTAGCCTGGACCATAAAGTGACACCCCATCTCTAAAAAAGTTAACAAACAAAAAAACCAAGGATTTGATGAATAGCTATAATCAGTAATTTATTTTTAGAGAATATATTAAATATTTTATAAAATTAATATAAATAGTTGTAGTTTTTGTTTCTAATAGCTTACTTAGTAAACCATTTTTAAATGCATATAGACTAACTGAACATGATGAATTGTGAATTAAGTGGTGTTTAAAATAATGAGGTATTATTCTTTAGATATGTTAAAATAGTAATCTGTCCTAGGTTCACAACTTCAAAAATAATTGTGCATTGATTCATTGAAGAAATGATTGGGTGCCAAAAACACGGTGCCAAATGGTGAGAGTAAAATTGCAAGCCAGAAAAAGCACCTGTCTTCAGGGAGCTTATAGTTTAGCAATCAAAAGATAGAGTTCATACATTTCTAAGTCCAGAAATATCTGAAAAGAAAAGAGGTATTTAATTATAGTCCATAATTTATTAATCTGTTATATTCTGTTATTATATATTTTTATAATCTATTCGTGATAAATAAGCATAAAAGGAAAGAAAAATTTTTGCTATCATTTAAAGATTATTAATCTTAAAGTCATAGTTAGTTATTTGATTTAAAAAAATTCCTAAAAGCATAATAAAACACAATGATATATATGGGAAATTTATGGGCTAATTTGTACTGTTAATAAATAATTCGACAAGGGATCTTTAGTTGTCTCATGTCAAATACATTTCAACTCCAGTGGAAGATAACACGTGGGGAGAGGGACCAGCAAAACTAATTCCAGTGAGAAGATCTAAAGACACTTTCCTTATAAATCCACTTTCTGGTCAGTAATTTGACGATAATACCTCCCATATATTGAGCCCTTGAAATAGCAATAATAATAATAAAGTAACTGTAATAGCTGCTAACATTTATTGAATGTGTTTTGGGGGAAGTGTTGTGTTAAATTCTTTATATGCATTGACTTTTTAATCATCGTAATACCTTTTGAGAAAGGCACATAAGCCTTTTAACAGATGAGGAACTTGAGACAGAAAAGTTGAGTATCTTGCCTAATGTCCCATAACTAACATGACTGGTGGAATTGAGATTTTAACCCAAGTCGTCTTTCTCCAGAGTCTGTGGTTTTTGTACACTGTGGGTTGCTGTTGCTTTCTAAAATCAGGCTGTATTCCTACAAGCAGTCAAGTGTATACCTCAGTATATATTTTAGCATTGCAAAGTCATTAAACAGTGCTTTTAAGTCAATTCAGTTACATAAGTTTTTCCCTGAGAAATAACTGCATAGAATTTTTAACACTCAGCCATCAATTGCTATGACTAAAAACATAAATAGTATAGACCAAAAAATTTGTATCACAGTTCAGTTCACGCACATCAAAGGCATGACTTTGTGTTTCTAGAAGCAGTAGTGAATGACACTAGTGGCGAAAACAAATCTGGTGCAGCAGACATCGCAGCCAGCCAGCACGTCATGGTCTGTGCGCTGCAGGAGCTGGGGAGCCTGGTGCAGAGCCTGAATGCCACCGCGTCCCCGCTTATTCAGGAAGCATCGATAGGTATGACGTTCACTTATTCGCTGGCACATTTTTTCACTGTTCTTCAAAGTCATAGGTATGATCGATATGTAACTCCTGATTAGTTGCTGCTTAACTTCATAATTAGCAGTGTAGGTCATTGGGTTTCATTTAAGTTAAGATTCATTGTGTTAGGGACTATTGAGTTTGGGAGACAAAGGGGAAACAGTCATGGTAGTTGTTTCTGATAATTGACTAAAATTTGTTAAAGACTTCCATTTAATTTTACATCGACATTTATGTTTTATGGATATATTTGTACTGTGTTCTGTGTAGAAAATGTTCCTGTAAAGTACTCTGCTGTTTATAAGTAATATATGTGTTTTTTGGCAAAGTTGTGTGAAAACCATATGTGTGCAATTATGATTTTAATTACTGTGTTACATACATAGTCTTAGTTTCTGAAATCATTTGACTTTATTAAAGAGTAATATTTTGAATATTTCTTTTTTAGGACTTTTGGAGATCGTGACTTCAGTGCTGCTTCATCCAAGTATGGCTGCTCGACTTGCTGCTGCATGGTGCTTGCGCTGTGTGGCTGTGGCATTACCTTTCCAGTTGACGCCATTTCTAGACAGGTGTGCAGAACGGCTCAACAACTTGAAGACGTCACCAGAAGCTGTTAGTGGATACAGTTTTGCAATGGCTGCTTTGTTGGGTGGAGTTCATCAGTGTCCTTTGGGCATTCCTCATGCCAAAGGAAAGGTATGACCGAGATCCTAGATTTGTGAACACTAGTTATCACATAGGCTTCAGTCTAGATAGGAACACTGCTGTTTTTAATGTTGAATTGGGTGATCGAATAACAACACCTGTCCTATGTTAATATAGTGTTCTGCTAATTATTAATTAAATGCTAATTATTAATTAAATGGGGTTAGCAGACCCTAATTATAATTTGGTATTTAATTCTGATATAGGAATAATAGGTTTGGTCTGGGTATAGTATGTTATAGTTTATTTTAGAGGGGAAAAATTTATAATAATTATTTAAAAACCAGCTTTTAGAAATAAAAGTTCACATTGCTATATTCAAAGATGTCAGGATAATATGCTGTTGCCATATTTAGCTTTTTTTTTTTTTTGAGACAAAGTCTCACTCTCTTGCCCTGGCTAGAGTGCTAGGATTACAGGCGTGAGCCACCATGCCTGGCTCATATTTAGCATTTTGATAATACTTAAAAATTGGCCCTGTAATTCTGAAATTTAAAAATTAAAAAAAATACTTAAAAATTGAATGGGTCTTACTCTGTCATCCTGGCTAGAGTGTAGTGGCATCATCATAGCTCACTGCAACCTCTAACTCCTGGGCTCAAGTGATCCTCCTGCCTCAGCTTCCCATGCAGCTGGGACTACTGGCACGTACCACCAAGCCTGGCTAACTTTTCTATTTGTAGTAGAGATGGGGTCTCGCTCTTGTTCAGGCTGGACTCAAACTCTTGGCCTTAAGCAATCCTCTTGCCTTGGCCTCTCAGAGTGCTAGGATTATAGGTGTAAGCCACCACACCTGGCCTAGGGCTAGATTTTTAAATTCTGATTTTTTTCTGGGATATTAGGCCTAAGTCCATTCATTCTTATGAATTCCATAGCTACTACTTAACTCCAGGTTTCCATTTCTCCCTTTCTCATGTAGTAGCTTCCCCAATTGTTTATCCTTCTTCAAGTCTTTTTTTTCTGTCTTCCTCATACTGCTTTCGTATTTCACATTTGCTCAGAGACCCTTAGAGACTGCACAGCACTCAGAAAATAAAATATAATCTCCTCTGTTTGGTAAATTGGTACCTCATAATTTGCCTTCATTCCACATGTTCATTCTAATTTCCTGTACTCAGACAAGTCATCTTGCTTTCTTCCCAGGTCTTTTCAGCCTCTATGCCTTTCCTCTGCCAACCTCTTACGTTACAATTTCATCCCCTATTCACCTGTACCAAACTTAAATCTGTTTATTTAGAGGCCCAATTCAAGTTCCTTCTTTTTCACGAACTGTCTTTAAAACTACTGAGTCTATGCCTGCCTTTCACTGTGGATAGAAGAACAGCAAAGTACTCAGAACAGCACTAGCTGGTATAAGCATTTAATACATGCTATCATTATTGGTACTATTATCCTGTATTCAAAGATTTGTTGAACTCCTGGTATGCATCTAACATTAAACTAATCTTATGGAGTTTATAGTCTTACAGAATGAAGACGCAGGAAAAATAGGAAGCAGATTAAACAAGAAGTAGGAAAAGTAGGAAGTAGATTTATCACATGATTAAAAGACAGAATAGCACAGATGCTGTATTAATTTGTTTAATCCTCGCATGAGTGAGGTAGGCCCTTCTATTATTTCTATATACCAGTGAGGGAACTAAGGGCAGGGAGATTAAGTTGTACCAGGTCAGAAGGCTGGTAAGTGGCAGAGTTGGGATATGAACCTAGACAGGCTGGCTCTAGAGCTTATCCTTAACCACTACACCATTCTGCGTCTCCCAGAGTCATCAGTGCAGTTGAGACCAAATAGGTCTTGATGTTGCCTCTTTGAAAATATGTTCACAGCAACAACACAATAAAAGGACAACTTCTATTTAAGTAAAGTATATTAGTTATCTATTTTCTTATTTGATATATTTGTTTAAATTAAAACCCAATTCTAAACTTTTCTTGCAGATGGTAGTTAGTATTGCTGAAGATCTCTTACGAACTGCTGCCCAAAATAGCAGGCTGTCTTTACAGCGCACCCAAGCTGGATGGCTTTTACTTGGAGCACTTATGACTTTAGGTATAATTATATTTGAATAGGATTTTGTCTTACACTATAACTGTCAGTAGACTCTAAAGCAAATTTAATTAAAAAATATTAAACTTCACACTCTAGACTTTCAATGAGGTTGAAAGATGTTTAAGATGGTTAAAGATGTTAAAGAGGTTAAAGATGTTAAAAAGGTTAAAGATGTTTTCCTCATCATTTCGTAGTATATTTCTCTTTTTGGTAAATTCTGCTTTAGTACATTTAATGAGAAAGTTGTTAGCAAAGTTTCACCTTTACCATCAGAATAGCCATTGTCTACCTGACTAGCTTATTGTCAATCAAAAGAGATAGAATATGGGGGGTAAATTCCATCCCCTAAGTGAGGATCAGCCATGAGATTTTAGTGGACTGGTAAAGTCGCATTTAATCAGTATTGTTGATGCTACTCTTTTGGGGTAACAAGGCCTTATGTGCTTCACTTTCCAAGTGCCATGACAAATCTGAGATACAGGTAAAGTTTAGCATTGTACATAGTACAGAAATACATATTATTATTATTATGAGGTATGTCCAGTTTTTAGTTCACACATTTGGCTGTTGCTATAAAAAGTATGTGGGTAAATGTACTACAAAGTTATTCACTGTTCTAAGCATTCTATTGGAAATTGTACTTTGACATAGTTTTCTTTTCTAAAGAAAGTAAAAAGTGTTAACTGTTTTCCAGAAATTTATGTTAAGAATGTTAAGTGGTATGTTACATGAATTCCTTAGCAATGTAAATACAGGTTCCTAGTTCTGAATATGCTGCTTCTTCATGAAACTAAATTAACTTCATAAATTGCCCACAAATGGAGGAATATATATGTGTGTGTGTGGGGGGAGTGGATGTATCTGTTTATGTACATATATATTTATGAAAAAGCTCTCATAGAATATGTCCCAGATATATTTTATCATTAAGACTGTGTAATCCACCATTCTGAATATAGTTGGGTAATCTTTAAAAATTGCTTTTTGTGTATTTGTTTTATGTTTGGATGCTAAAAATATTGATACTTTTAAAGTGAATTTTATTATGCTTTAATAGATGTATATGTTACTGGATAAAGAACATTTTGAAAATAATGTTAATTTTAGAGATAAAAATAGCGTGAAATGAAAGAGATTATTCAAGCTTGAGTGGTGGCTCATTTTCTTTTCTTTTGTTTGTAGTATATGTTACCTATGTATGATTTTTGTATTCTCATTTTTTTGGTTAGGACCATCTGTTGTCCGATACCATCTACCCAAGATGTTGTTACTGTGGCGAAATGTTTTCCCTCGTTCTTTAAAGGAATTAGAGGCCGAGAAGGCCCGAGGTGATTCTTTTACCTGGCAGGTGACTTTGGAAGGTCGTGCTGGAGCTTTATGTGGTAAGAACTGAAAAGATTGTGCTTTTGGAATATGATGATACTAAAATATTGTGAAGAAAAGGAAAAATCACTATTTTAGTTTTTTTATTTTACATAGTAATGATAAATTCATGGACCTTTAGATGTAGAGGTAGAGAGAAACTTTATAAATGATTGACTCCAGTTTGCTAACTTTGTAATAAAAATGAAGCTGAGACTAAGAGTGGTTAGAGTTGGTGGTAAGACAGGAGCTAGAACCCAGGCTTCTGATTCTCACTTGTTGCAGACTTTACCTATCAGAAGCACTGAGTTACCATGTTAAAAAAACCCAAGAGGTATTATATAAAGGATAAAAACTCAGGATTACCAACGTTATTGAGTTTAAAGTTTGCCTTTTCATAATGGAAAAACAGCTGTTTTTTCACATCATTATCAAATCTGCAAACCTTAATACATCTTTCAGACATCAACATTACAAAAATTATGGATACAGTTGTTTTTGTCTAGGATTAGTAGCTTCCAGGAAAGGCTCAAGTTTTGTTTAATTTGGAAACTAGAATTATATTGGATTTTCCTGTTCTTTTTTGGTTTATCTCAGGGTGAAAATCCTTTTTCCAAACTGAGAGAGAGAGAGACATGCTTAACCCTGAGGGCAGCTGGGCAAGGGGTCAGTTTTGCTCCCACATGTCTAAGAGGTGTTTCAGTCTTGGCTCTGTTGCTGAAGAGCCAGTAAAGATATTCCTTCTCACTGGATCATTTTGTTCACTCCTGGTTCCGTCTTAAAACTGCTTGCTTTGTAGTTATCTGAGTTCCTGGGGGGTTATAGTCCTAAATTTGCACTTATAGAAATCTCAAAAATATCTTCCTTCCCTCCATTTCTGCTGTCCACCCTTCTTCTAGCCTTCTCTAATGATTTTTCTCTGTAGTTGTTGCTGACTTTTCTTTTGGTTTGACATGGTTTCAGAACCTTGTATTTTATAATAATTAAGAATTATAGGTGCCTTTATATTTATATAATTTAATGAATTTATTCATGGTCATAAAAGCTGCTCCAAATCTGTCCTTTCAAAAATTTTGTCTAGCCATGAGGAGTTTTGTCGCACATTGTCCTGAGCTCCTAACTGAAGATGTGATTAGAAAATTGATGACTCCTATTGAATGTGCCATGACTATGATGTCGCAGTAAGTAAGCAATTATGACAAGTTCACATCCTATTTTATGTATCAATAAATAAATTTATTTATTTATATAATTCTCAGTCATATTTTGTATTTCCTTCTAGAATCATCCAGGAAACATAAAACTATTTTTGTAAAGCGACTTTAAAAATTGTAGCAATGGTGTGGATTGAAATACAATTACATCTTAAAGTATTTCTGTTACTAACAGTAAAGATCACATGATAAGCTAAAATGAAAATGTAATACTTTGACAGTACATTGATACATTGCTAAAAAAAAAAGTTTGTAGTACTTATTCTGGTAAGCTGATACCAACTATCTTTTGATATTTCAGCATTCCATCTGTAATTAAAGCCCATGGAGCTCATCTGAAAGCTAGTGCTGCAATGGTCCGTTTAAGACTTTATGATATCTTGGCTTTGTTACCTCCAAAAACTTATGAAGGTAAATAAAATTTGCAGTATCTGATAAAAATTCTTTACAGTTCTTCACAGTATTATAGAGTTCCAACTAAGGCTCTCCCACTGACTCACTTTGCAAAGGAAGGTTTTCTTCCTTTTTATTATACTTTTCATTTTACTTTTCTTCAAGTGGAGTAGCTGACACAGTACTTACTGTGTTCTCCTGTTCTAAGCCCTTTACATGTATCAGCTTCTCTGACTCTAGTGTAACTTAGGAGGCAATTAGCCCTATTTAACAGATGAGAAATCTCAGATAGAGAGAGGTAACATAACTTGTCCAAGTCTTTAGAACTAGGAAGTGACAGAGCTTGGATTCAAATCCAGCTGTTTTATCTTCAAAGTCTGTGCTTTTAATTAGTATCCTAAACTGCTTTATGTGTATAGTAATATAGGCAGTAATTTAGGGATCTGGAGGAAGAATAGTAATATACTTTACAGAAATCAAATATTATATAAAATATTAAAAGTAAAATAAACTATTGATTTCTCTCCAATATAACCATGGCCAAGAATTTTGGTATGCTCTGATTCAGTATTTGCACATTATTGGGCAATGAGTAATAATAACTGTATCACATTTAATATATTTAAAATAAAAGCTCTTTCCATTATTTGAATTTTTTGGTTATTTTAAATAATTGGGCTAAAAGGCATATGATAATAAAAAAAGAAGTACTGTTATTATATAGTAAAACCAGCATTAAAATATTTAATATAGATTTCTTTAAAAAAGGGAACAGGGGATTAATTATATTATTCATGTTGAACATGTTGCTGCTCTTTATGTACAATGATTGTAATTTTCATTAAAATTATTCTTTTTAATCTGATCTGAAGTTCTGTTTTTTAGGATCTTTCAATGCACTTCTTAGAGAACTGGTAGCAGAATTCACTTTGACTGACAATTCAGCCAACACAACTACTTCCCTCCTCAGATCCCTCTGCCATTATGATGATAGTGTTCTTCTTGGTTCCTGGCTTCAAGAAACTGATCATAAATCAATTGAAGACCAGGTAGTAAACCATACAGGGAAGTGAAACACTAGCTTAATGTAAAACAATGGTCCTATTACACATTGTCATTTAAAAAGAAAATATTGTAGATGAAGGTTTAATTTTCACTTAGCTTTCTTAGACACTTAAAGGTAGCAACCTGGTGGTGGATAAATAGTGAATAAAGGTAAACAGCAATAGTTAGGATTTGGCAAATTATCTTTGTTCAGTGTTCTTTGCATTTAGATACTCTATGGTGGCTATGGTGAAGATCAGTTTTAACTTGCTTTTTGTTTATTGGTGTTTTGTTTCGTGACAGGTGGGAGAGGAATGGGAGTTGAAGATTTAGAACCTCTTTTGCTAATAGAATGTTATTTCTTATGTACTTTTGAAAATAAGTGACTGAAGCTCCCTTTTAAATAATTTTTTGTAGGTTTAAGTAATTACTAATACTGTTTTGTTCACACATTAAGATGGGTAGTGTAAAAATATTTTAGAATGAACGAGACTTTCTTTTTTTTTTTTGAGACAGAGTCTTGCTCTGTTGTTTGGGCTAGAGTGTAGTGGGATCATCATGGCTCACTGAAACCTCAAACTCTTGGGCTCAAGCAATTCTTCTGCCTTAGCCTCCCAAGTAGCTGGGACTATAGGCTTGTGCCACCATGCCTGGCTAATTTTTCTATTAATATTTTTTGTAGAGATAAGGTCTCTTGCTCAGGCTGGTTCTAACTCCAGGCCTCAAGCCCTCCTTCCTCCTGGGCCTCCCAGAGTACTAAGATTACAGGGGTGAGCCACTGTACCTGGCCAAGACTTTTCTTAAAATTGTGTAAGCTATTACTGATGACTTTTTTTAGTGGCTGAGTTGTATTTTTATCTGTTTTAAAATGTTCAGATCCAGTTATTCTTTTTTTGTTGCATTTTCTCCTTTCTCCCCAGTTCCATTCCTCATGCCCAATACTTAGTATGTGAATTTACTAAAGTAGATTTTGAATAATTTTTGTTTCACTGTTTTGCAGCTCCAGCCAAACAGTGCATCTGGAAGTGGGGCTCTTGAGCATGATCCTTCATCCATTTATTTACGAATACCAGCTGGAGAAGCTGTGCCTGGTCCTCTCCCTCTTGGAGTCTCAGTCATTGATGCCTCCGTGGCTCTCTTTGGTGTAGTGTTTCCTCATGTTTCTTACAAACACCGGTTAGTATAAAGTGAATCAGGTAATTTTAGTTAAATATAAATTACATTCAAACAGATTTTTCTCATCCCCATTATCTCTGGAATAAAGTGAGTTAAATCCTAGCTGCTTGGAGGTTGAAGCAGGAGGATCGCTTGAACTCAGTAGTTTGAGGTTGCAGGGAGCCATGATGACGCCACTGCATTCTAGCCTGGGCAACAGACTGAGACGCTGTCTCAGTAAAACAACAATAAATATATATAAAATAAATAACATAAATACCCAATAATGGGAGAATGAATGAATAGAGAATGGAAGTTTCATAGGCTGGAATACTTTTTTATAGAAATGATGTTTTGATATCAGAAAATGTTTATGATACCATATAAAATTAAAAAGGTAAAAGGCAAGAGGTGATCCCAGCTTCATTTTTTAAAGTATGTGAAAATGTACATATGTATATGAGTCCGTACAAATATGTGTAAAAGTAAGTTAAAGACCTAAAAGAAAATGTACCAGAGGGTAACAGTGGTTAATTTCTGTGTGGTAGCTTTTTGATAATATATTTCAAATTAAATAAAATAAACATAAAAAGGGGAAATAGTTTTGTTTTTAAATAAGCTCTTTAATAAAAGTTATGTATTTGAGCTCCACAGTGTTGGAGACTGTGTATGTACTCTGTGTGTGTGTGCTTGTTTTAGGAGTGTAAATATGTCCCACTTCTTCAAGCATAGAAGATGTGGATCTATATTAGAGCAAGTGTAGAAGTAGTTAACCTTAGCCCTAAGTAGTTCTAACTAGAGGTCATACTGAAGACTAAATTATTTCTTCTGTGAGATTGTGAAGAATGCTTTTACCTAAGACCTATAGTCTATTATAAATTGAGCTTAAATCCTTATAGTGACCTTAGAGAGATTTTGATTTCCTACTTTAGATCATAGTTATAACATTAAATCCAACTCCCTGCAATCCTTTGCTTATACCATTTATTTTGAGGAGAATGATCTCACTCTCTTTTATCAGAATAGTCTAAAATGAACATAATTTTTTTGGAAAACTGGCTCATTTTAAAAATTTGAAATAATATAAAAAGCAATTCACTTCTGGTTTTTTACATTTAAGAAAAGTAACCAGAGCCACATCTTTTCTGAATTCTCCCAGTAGCTTCTGAGGCTAGGACATGAAGTACTATTTTCTTCTATATAAGAGTATTTTTTAAAAAGAAAAAAATTAGGCCACATTTTAAAATTTCTAACTTAAAAATCTTCTGGAGATACATAATTATTGTTATTCAAGAAATCTTGAACACCTCATATATGCCAAGCACTTTGTTAGACATTGGTGTTAATGTTGAAGTCTACTGCAATTTTAATTTTTTTTTTTTTTTTTTTTTTTTGAGACAGAGTCTCACTTTGTTGTCCAGGCTAGAGTGAGTGCCATGGCGTCAGCCTCGCTCACAGCAACCTCAAACTCCTGGGCTCAAGCGATCCTCCTGCCTCAGCCTCCCCAAGTAGCTGGGACTACAGGCATGCGCCACCATGCCCGGCTAATTTTTTCTATATATATTAGTTGGCCAATTAATTTATTTGTATTTATAATAGAGACGGGGTCTCGCTCTTGCTCAGGCTGGTTTCGAACTCCCGACCTCGAGCAATCCGCCCGCCTCAGCCTCCCAGAGAGCTAGGATTACAGGCGTGAGCCACCGTGCCCGGCTTGCAATTTTAATTTTAATTTGCTAATTGAAATTTAATATTTAGTCTCTTGTATTGCTCTATTTAATAATCGTATGTCCATATATTAATTTGGGAGTAGGAAATCTGGTTTGGACCAGCTGTGGGAATGAAATAGAAAAGAGACAGCATAGGCATTATTTGCTAAACAATTAACTTGTACTCTTCTTATCTCTGTTTTTTGAGCCGTATTTGAATAAAAGTATTGCTAATGTGAACTTTATCCTCCTATTATAGATTACAAATGTTGGATCACTTTGCTGAATGTGTTAAACAAGCCAAAGGAGTACGCCAGCAGGCTGTGCAGCTTAATATATTTACTGCTGTTCTTAGTGCACTAAAGGTATTTACTTTTAAAACATAATAAATATTCTGAAATAAGATTTTAGATGCCTTTAATAAGCCAGACATATCAAGAGTATTATGTTTATATGTATATTACTTGATAACTGTGTTTTGTTTTTGTTTTTCTTTCTTTAGCTTACTTAAATTACTAGAAACTTTAGGCTCACTGTAATTTTTTTTTTTTATTGTTGGGTTTTTGGTTTCTGAGGTGGCGTCTTGCAGTGTTGCTCAGGCTGATCTCAAATTCCTGGGCTTAAGTGATCTTCCCACCTCAGCTACCTGAATAGCTGGGATTACAGACATGTGCCACTGTGCTTGGCTAGGCTCATTGTAGTTAAGTAAGTGTTTTATATTTTAGTAATGTTAAAGTTCATGTTTAAATTTGAGCCTCAGGTTTCACAAGGATGAGTAGTTTCTTTCAGAATTTCCAAAGATGTCTGACTAGTAAAATCTGATATTCTACTGAAAGTTAACAGAATAAAGTTTCAATTTGATTTGTGGTTTAGACTGTAAAACACATGAGGCTGTGTTATATAGTTGAAAGAATGTTGTATTTAGAGATTGTGTTATGGTTTAGGTACTAACTAGGTTGTATCTACTGTAATTCCTTTAACATCTCTGAGCTACAATTTCTATACATATGAAGTGGAATAAGTAGTCCCTCTGTCCCAATTGATGGCGTTGCTTTCTGCAGTTTCAGTTACCCGTGGTCGTCACCTGTGATAAATATTAAATGGAAATTTCCAGAAATGAACAATTCATAAGTTTTCAATTGCGTACCACTCTGAGTTGTGTACTGAAATCTGACACTGTCCTGCTCTGTCCTGCCCAGGACATGAATCGTTCCTTTGTCCAGAGACATTCATGCTCTCTTCACTACTTGCCCATTGGTCACTTAGTAGCTATCTGTTTCAGTTATCAGATTGGCTGTCACTGTATTGCAGTGCTCAAGTTCAAGTAACCCTCATTTTACTTCATATTGGCCCCAAAGCGCAAGGGTAGTGATTCTGGCCATTCTGATACACCAAAGAGAAGCCATAAAGTGGTTTCTTTAAGTGAAAAGGTGAAAGTCCTCTAACTTAATAAGGAAAGAAAAAAAATCATATGCTAAAGTTGCTGAGATCTACAGAAATAATGAATCTTCTATTTGTGAAATTGTGAAGAAGGGAGAAGAAATTTGTATTTCTTCAGACTGCTAATATTGTGATCACAGTGTGTAATAAGTGCTTAGTTAAGATGGAAAAGGTAGGCCGGGCGCGGTGGCTCACGCTTGTAATCCTAGCACTCTGGGAGGCCGAGGCGGGTGGATTGCTCAAGGTCAGGAGTTCAAAACCAGCCTGAGCGAGACCCCGTCTCTACTATAAAAATAGAAAGAAATTAATTGGCCAACTAATATATATATATATGAAATTAGCCGGGCATGGTGGCTCGTGCCTGTAGTCCCAGCAACTCGGGAGGCTGAGGCAGTAGGATTGCTTGAGCCCAGGAGTTTGAGGTTGCTGTGAGCTAGGCTGACGCCACGGCACTCACTCTAGCCTGGGCAACAAAGCAAGACCCTGTCTCAAAAAAAAAAAAAAAAAAAAAAATGGAAAAGGTACTGAATTTGTGGGTGGAAGACACGAACAGAAATGTGTTCCAATTGACAGCAATTGGGTTCCATATTCACTGTGGTTTCAGGCATCTGAGGTACGTCTATATCCCATGCACATGTACCCATGTGCATAAAGGGGGACTACTGTAACAATAGTTTGCCTATCTCACAGAGTTTGTGCATGATACAATGCAGCCTCTTATAATGCATTTGAAAACTTTTTATATTATTAAGCTTTTTAAAATAAAATTGGTAGCAAATATAAGTGGTTTTTTAAAATTTTTTTTATTATCTCATATTCTGTGGGTACAAATATTGTTAGAGTTACATATCTTGCCCCTGCCCTCCCTCCCCACCCTGCTATGCCCAGCCTCCAAGTGGTGCGCACTGCACCCACCATGTAAGTGCGTACTCTTCCCCTCTTCCCCCCTTCCACCTGTCCACCTCCCAATAACAGATTTTTTTTTTTTAGACATTTTGGTTACAGTGTGTATCTTTGCCTCTCCCTAAAAAGGGATAGGGGTAATCCCTTCCCCCCTACAATGCTCACCACATCCTTAAGATGTGGGTCTCCCCCCCACAAATCCCTGTTGAATACTACCATTTTTTGAGCACCATAGTTTTAGTCAATTTGATGGCGAGTAGATGTGTAGCCCATTTTCCAGGTTTTGTGTCATCTCGCTTTGTATTACAGCCTTAAGCTTAATCCAGGATAGCATGTATAAGTGTTTTAATGAACTCATCTTAAGTCATGTTTTGTAAGCATCAGAAAAGGAATATGGGTATAGATTATACAAATAAATATTATTTATATAACCATTAGTATATGCCCTATGTAGAGACTGTCAATACTGACATCTGAGCTTTTAAAAAAAGAATGGGGGCCGGGCATGGTGGCTCACACCTATAATCGCAGCATCTTTGGGCGCCAACACAGGAGGATTGCTTCAGGCCAGGAGTTTGAGACCAGCCTAGGCAACATAGCGAGACCTCATCTCTAGAAAAAATTTAAAAATTAGCCAGATGTGGTGGCATATGCCTGTATTCTGAGCTACTCGGGAGACCAAGGCCAGAGGATCACTTGTGCCCAGGAGTTCAAGATTACAGTGAGCCAATTCATAATTGCAAGGCTGTGGAAACAGCCCAAGTGCCCATCAATCAAAGAATGGATTAATAAAATGTGGTATATGTACACCATGGAGTACTATTCAGCTCTAAGAAACAATGGTGATATAGCACACCTTATATTTTCCTGGTTAGAGCTGGAACCCATGCTACTAAGTGAAGTATCCCAAGAATGGAAAAACAAGCACCAGATATATTCTCCAGCAAACTGGTATTAACTGAGTAGCACCTAAGTGGACACATAGGTGCTACAGTAATAGGGTATTGGGCAGGTGGGAGGGGGGAGGGGGGCGGGTATATACATACATAGTGAGTGAGATGTGCACCATCTGGGGGATGGTCATGATGGAGACTCAGACTTTTGGGGGGAGGGGGGGAAATGGGCATTTATTGAAACCTTAAAATCTGTACCCCCATAATATGCCAAAATAAAAAAAATAATTAAAAAAAAAAAAAAAAAAAGATTACAGTGAGCTATGATTGTGCCACTGCACTCCAGCCTAGGCAACAAAGTTAGACTCTTGTCTCTTAAAAAAATTAAATAAATAAATAAAAATAAAAATAATAATGGAGTGGTCATGGTCACCTTCAGTGATGGGAAGAATAGTGAACCAATTATAATATTGCTGTACACATTATACTTTTCCTCGAAGATATATGCTAATGCCTCTGCTATAGTTAACATTTTCCCCAGGCACCATGACTTGGATTTTGGGTCTTAAGTAAGTAAATTAGGTTCCAGGGCAGTAAATGTAGTTAGAATATCATATAGTATGATGAACAAACTGTTTTAACATTCAGTTACTAATTATTTTTACCTCATTTTGTCTTTAGATATATTGATTATACTCTTTAAGACATAATTATTATATCTTCTGTGGAATTTTTTTGTAAATGAATCTAAGTTTCATATTCATCAGGCCTTTTCCTTCCTTAAAGTTAGAGTGATATATTTCAATCAGTTAAATATAATGGTTGGTTTAGTAATACCATGTCCTTTATATATAAAAGCAGTTTTTAAGTATGTCTTTGGTTAGAGACATCCCCAGGGATTGGTGTTTTTAGGGCCAGTCAGACTATAACTATGTTATATATTATATCATGTTCTGAAATCTTATTTGGGGAAAGTGATTACTGTTTAACCGGTACTGATTCTAAGTATCATTAAATACATATGAAAGTTGGCTGAAGAAAATAATGTATAAGATATAATGTATAAGATGTATAATAATGTATGTAAATAATATAATAATGTAAATAATGTATAAGATATATGTATATTTATAAAGATTATAGCACATTTTTTGTTTTATCTAACATGAATTTTGAATTGCCTTCGTTTAAAAAAAAAATAAATATAGGGCTTAGCTGAGAACAAAAGTACATTGGGACCTGAGGAAGTTCGGAAATCTGCTCTGACACTGGTTATGGGCGCTCTTGACAACCCAAACCCTATCTTACGATGTGCAGCAGGGGAAGCTCTTGGAAGAATGGCTCAGGTGGTTGGAGAAGCAACTTTTATTGCTAGAATGGCCCAATACAGCTTTGACAAGTAAGTGGGTCTCTTTATTAATAAGTAAGTTACTTATGTAGGCAATGATGTCTTTTAAATAATCAATAATTATTAACTGGACTATATGTTTTCCACATAGTATTAATTATATAGCTTGTGACGATATTTTTAAATTTAATAGTTGATTAAATTTTAGAATCTGGAAAAGTTGTAATGTTAGATACTTTCAATGTGGAGAGGGTTTCTAATCCAGCTCTTGAAATATTACATAATGGAGTCAAGAAGAATGTTAATAAGGACTTCTCTCAGTTATGTATGTTCATTTAAGAGATAACTTTGAAGTCATTTTCTCTTCTCTCTTCCCTTATCCCCCACTATTCTTTCTGTTAAATATTCACTTTTTGTAATAAGCCATTCTTTTTCTAACTGCTACCAAGTTTATCATATCTTAAATTATCACTGAGATGTGATAAACTTTAAGCATTGGGTTTTGAGGATTTCTTTGCATATTAATTATAAAGAGTGATCTTAGGGATCCAAATAAGAATGATTAAGATGGTAAGATGCAGTTATCATTGACTGGTTTGTTAATCAAGTACTTAAGTAGAGGAGTTAAAAATCAAACGTGGTTAAGAATTGACATGAGTTATGTAAATTATCATTCTCAACTATGTTGCATTTTGAGTAGTAAATATACCAAACTATATCATAATTTGTTAACAAAAGAGAAAGAGTAGGAAACAGTGGTTGTGAAGTAGTAGTTCTGAAGAACAAGTATTTTCTGAACTATTGCATATCTGAGAATAGCTTTCTTTGTCTTCACACACAAAGTTGATTATCGGTTAATGCCCCATTGTATTGTTTTACTCACTGAGGAAGATATGAGCAGACAGAAAATACCTAAAATATTCCCAGACACTTAATATTCTGCAGGGTGATTTCTGTTATTTTCTAGCAATAGTTTATTAAATAATTTTGCTCTTCCCAAATATTTTCCATTGATTTTGAAATCACCTTTTGTTAAAGATTTTTTAAAAGATAGAACCAGTTTTAGCTTCCCATTTAATGATTTGTGCTCAGTTTTTAATAAGTAAAATAGAAATGTGTTTCTTTGGAAAGCTCTAAAATGGTTAAATTTTTTTTTAGTTATAAGCAGTTTTAATTTGTGTGTTCTCAATAGCTGTAGAAAAGTGTACTTCGATGAAACACAGGACAGTTCATCTGTCTATACCTGTCTGGTTAATGGTTTGCAAATATTATTAGTGCTTAGTTTGATTAGCTGTTTCAATTACAGAATGAAGCAAATAATAACTAATAAATAAAGGTAAAAGCAGAAATCAGTGAGAGAGAAAACAGAAAACCAGTAGAGAAATTCAGTAAAACCAAATGCTGGTTCTTTGAAAAGAGCCATAAAATTGATAAACCTTTCATCTGACTAAATAAGAAAAGAGAGAGGCACATACAAATTACCCCTATCAGAAATGTAGGAGGGCATATCATTGGAGATTTTGGAGACATTAAAAGGATAATAAGGAAATATTGTGAACAAACCTGTGCCAACAGATTTGACAACTTAGATGAAATAGACTAATTCTTTGAAATGCACAAACTGGCAAAGCTCACTCAAGAAATCAATAATCTGAATAGCTCTCTATCTACAAAGGAAATTGAATTTACAGTTTAAAATCTTCCTGGCTGGGCACAGTGACTCACGCCTGAATCCTAGCACTTTGGAAGGGAAAGCAGGAGGATTGCTTCAGGTCAGAAGTTCGAGACCAGCCTGAGCAAGAGTGAGACCCTGCCTCCACAAAAAATGGAAAAATTAGCCTGGTATGGTGGTGTGTGCCTGCAGTCCCAGCTACTTGGGAGGCTAAAGTTGGGGGATGACTTGAGCCCAGGAGTTTGAGGTTGCAGTGAGCTATGATGAGGCCATTGCATTCCAGCCTGGGTGACAGAGTAAGACCCTGTCTCAAAACAAATAAACAAACAAAAAACCTTTCCTCAAAGATAACTCCAATCCCAGATGACTTCCTTAATGAATTCAGCCAAACTTTTAAGGAGAATAAAACCAACTCTGTTCAGATTCTCCTGGAAAAATGTAAGAAGAGGGAATACTGTCAAACTCTTCATGAGGCCAACTTTATGCTAATACCAAAGTCAGACAAAGACATTACAAGGAAAGGCTAGTCTTCCTCTGGGGTATAGCCACAAAAACCTTTAATAAGATTTTAATTATGGCTGGACGTGGTGGCTCACGCTTGTAATCCTAGCACTCTGGGAGGCCGAGGCGGGAGGATCGCTTGAGGTCAGGAGTTCGAAACCAGCTTGAGCAAGAGCGAGACCCCGTCTCTACTAAAAATTGAAAGAAATTAATTGGCCAACTAAAAATATATAGAAAAAAATTGGCCTGGCATGGTGGCGCATGCCTGTAGTCCCAGCTACTTGGGAGCCTGAGGCAGAAGGGTCACTTGAGTCCAGGAGTTTGAGGTTGTTGTGAACTACGGTGACGCCACAGCACTCTAGCCCGGGCAGCAGAGTGAGACTGTCACAAAAAAAAAAAAAAAAAGATTTTAATTAATCAAATCCAACAGTATTTAAAGAGGATAATATATTGTAACTAAAATGGGATTCATCCCAGGTGTGCAAGCTTGAGTTAACATCAAAAATCAATCAATGTAACTCACTATATTAACAGACTAAAAAGATTATGATTATCTTATTCGATGCAGCAGAAACATTTAAACAATATTTGATATATTTTCATGATTAAACAAAACCTCAGAAAGGGAGGAATTTCAGAAGAGAGCATTCTGAATCTGATAAAGGGCACATACAGAAATCCACAATAAATATCATACTCCATGATTAAGACTGGTTGCTTTCCTCCTAATATTGGGAAGAAGGCGAGGATGTTTGCTGTCACCACTTTTGCTCAACATTGCATTGGATGTACAATAAAGCAAGTAAAAGAAATGAAAGGGATACAGATTGAGGAGGAAGAAGTAAAACTGTTTCTTCACAAATGAAATTTAAATGTATAAAGAAAATCCTAAGGGGCCTTGCTTGACAAAAGCTATTAAGACTAATAAATGAGTTTAGCATATTCTCAAGGTATCCAATAGTCAATTATATTTCTATATCCTATTGATGAAAAATTAGAAATTGAAGTTTTTTGAAATGCCATTTACAAAGGATAAGAAACAAAATACTGAGGTATATAACTATATACTTAACAAATTATGTGTGGGATTTATACACTGATTTCTACAAAACATTGCTGAGAGAAATTAATGAAGTTATATAAATAAAAAATATACTGTGTTCATGGACCAGAAGACTCAATATTGTTAAGATACTAAGATAGCCAAGTTTATATGTGCTGTGAGTGTATAATACACACTGGATTTTGAAGACTTAGTTTGAAAAGAGAATGTAAAATATCTCAATAATTTATTGTACTGATTACATCTTGATACTCTAATATTTATGATATATTGGGTTAAATAAAATTTTATTTAATTCTGTAAATACAAATGCCTTTTTAAAATATTTTCAAAACCAATTATAAACGCTTTATTTAAAGAACAACTATAAGCCGGGCGCAGTGGCTCACACCTGTAATCCTAGCACTCTGGGAGGCTGAGGCGGAAGGATCACTCAAGGTCAGGAGTTCGAAACCAGCCTGAGCAAGAGCAAGATCCCATCTCTACTATAAATAGGAAAAAAAATTAATTGGCCAACTAAAAACATATATAGAAAAAATTAGCTGGGCATGGTGCCGCATGCCTGTTGTTCTAGCTACTTAGGAGCCTGAGGTAGAAGGATCGCTTGAGTCCAGGAGTTTGAGGTTGCTGTGAGCTAGACTGACGCCACGGCACTCTAACCTGGGCAACAGAGTGAGACTCTGTCTCAAAAAACAAACAAAAAAACAACTATAAAAAAGTTTCAAATGACTCTTGGCTTTCAAAGGAATAGTTAATACTTTAGCAATTAATAATTTAGTATTCAGTTTTTAACCTGAGAAGTCAAATTTTCTCTAAAATTAGGCATTATTCAGTGAAATGTATAATGTTAACCCACTGCTTTATTTATTTTAATTTTTTTAGAGACAGGGTTTTGCTCTGTTGCCCAGGCTAGAGTGCAGCGACATCATCATAGCTCACTGTAACCTTGAACTCTTGTGCTCAAGCTAGCCTCCTGCCTTAGCATCCCAAGTAACTGGGACTGCAGGTGTGCACCACCATACGCAGCTGTTTTTTCTTATATTTTGTAGAGTCAGGGTATTGCTATGTTGCCCAGGATGATCTCAAATTCCTGGGCTCAAGTGATCCTCCCACCTCAGGCTGCCAAAGTGCTCTGATTGCAGGCATGAACCACCATGGCCAGCCAACCAACTATTTTAAATTGAATCTCTAACTCTTGTTAGGGCTTGGAGAAAGAAGTAATTGTGATTCTAATCTTTTCTCATTTCCAAATTACATCTCTTTTTTTGTGTGAGTCATAAGCTTGTTATTATAGGGAAATAGAAAAAACAATTCCTAAATCATAATCTTTTTTTCAGGTTGAAATCGGCTCGAGATGTTGTTTCTAGGACTGGTCATTCATTGGCTCTTGGTTGTTTGCATCGTTATGTTGGTGGTATAGGCTCAGGACAACATTTGAAGACCAGCGTGAGCATTTTATTGGCTCTAGCACAAGATGGAACATCCCCTGAAGTCCAGGTATAATAGTATTGATTTTTTATTATGAAATTTTTATATAATATTTTAGGAAAATGATTTGTACTATAAAATAATAATGACTTTGATAAATTGTTAGGAAAAATATAACATGGTTTATTTGTAATAGTGTATAACAAGATTTTTATTTTTAACCTAATCTTAAAGTCTGTCTTATTCTGAGACTTGCTCATTCATGTACTTTTCTTCAAACATATTTATTATTCTTTGTACTTGTTTCCTCTTTTTTACATTTCCTTATATTTGTTAGATTGATCAAGTTTTTTTTTTTTTTTTTTAGTAACCATTGTTCTCTCCCTCTTTTCTAAAAACCCAACTCAGGTCATTGGTTGAATCTTCAAGTATACACCTTGAATTTTTTTGTTTTTGTTGTTTCTCCTTAAGCATTTTATACCTAAGTATAACTACAATGAGGGCCAAGAGTGCATTTGAAAATATCCTGCTATCTTGATTTGCCATTTTACATTGATATGCCTAAAAATATTAAAAGTATATGCATTTAACAATTCAATATATTCTAATTATTCCTTACAACTAAAATAAAATTATGTTTTATTCTAGACTTGGTCTCTTCATTCACTTGCTTTGATTGTGGATTCTAGTGGCCCAATGTATCGTGGATATGTGGAACCAACATTATCTCTAGTTCTTACACTGCTGTTGACTGTTCCACCTTCACATACAGAAGTTCATCAGTGTTTGGGTAGATGCTTGGGAGCTATAATAACTACTGTTGGCCCTGAACTCCAAGGTAAGTAAATTCATCTTAAATTTTAAAATCTGGGCAGATAATTACTGTCTTTAAGTTTTCTGAATGTTACTATCACATTACTTAAAGAAATTTTGTATTAATAATAATAGTTACATTGTACTGAATACTTGTGATTTACCAAAGGCCTGGCACTTAGCATTTTTTCATGTGCTATTTTAGTTAATCCCTACAACAAACTCATGACATGACAGTGTGGGTTTTTTTTTTTTTTTTTTTTTTGAGACAGTCTTGCTTTGTTGCCCAGGCTAGTGTGAGTACCGTGGTGTCAGCCTAGCTCACAGCAACCTCAAACTCCTGGGCTCAAGCAATCCTACTGCCTCAGCCTCCCGAGTAGCTGGGACTACAGGCATGTGCCATCATGCCTGGCTTATTTTTTGTATATATATTAGTTGGCCGATTAATTTCTTTCTATTTATAGTAGAGACGGGGTCTCGCTCTTGCTCCGGCTGATTTCGAACTCCTGACCTTGAGCAATACGCCCGCCTCGGCCTCCCAGTGTGCTAGGATTACAGGCATGAGCCACCGCGCCCGGCCATGACAGTGTTTTTTCAAAGTTTTGAACAGATAAATCATTTCTAAATGAAATTTTACTTGAAACCTCATGAAAACAAACATAAAAATGGAATTCCTTTGGCCTGGCGTGCTATCCACTTGTCTTCATGGACTTTTGCTTCCTTCTTTTTGAACTCTAAGGATTAGGAACATAGTTTGAAAAACCACTGCCATAAGATAGATAATATCTTATTTTTCTGTGAGGAAGCAAGCTCAACAAAGATAAGTAACTTGCGTATAGTTACTCAACTTATGAATGGGACATTTATGATCCTAAAGCCTGTGTTTTTACGACTCAGTTCCACTGAACTAATTCTACTAATAGTTAAATTAAACACTAAAGTCATCAAATTATTATGAATGCATCCAGAATATGTAAACCATTTTCAGAATTTTCTTTTCCCCTCTATCATTTACTATATGCTTTCAGTGGATCAATCTTTTTATATATATTATCTCATTTAATTCTGACAATAATCCAGAGATAGGTATTATCTCCATTTTACAGATGAAACACTGAAGTAGAGAGAGGCTAAGAGCTTTTCCAAGGTTACATATATCTAGCTTGTGAGTAACTGGAGTCAGAGGTGAAGCCCAGATCAGTTTCCATTGCCTGTGTTCTTAATCCCTGTGCTATGTTGCCTCCATTTGAAGAGAGATTTTAAAGAAGAAAAAAAGCACCTAAGGAAGACTGCTAGGGGAAATGAAAAATATGTGATTTAGACATGTCTCTTTCTTGAACTCTTTCTTGTTGTCTTTGGGAAAGTGAGTTTTCTTTGGGAAAGTGAGGATAGTTCATTCTTCCTATGAATGTCACAGGGATATGAAGAGAATAAATATGCAACTGTAATTAAGCATAGGTGTTTACCAGCTGTTTTCTGAAACAATGGTAAGGCTGGGGCAAGAGGCTCTCTTGAGCGTAGGAGTTCCAGGCTATAATGTGCTATCATCATGCCTGTGAATAACCACTAAGTTAGCCTGGACAACTTAGTGAGACCTTGTCTCTGAAAAAAAAAAAGGCCGAGCGTGGTGGCTTACACCTGTAATCCTAGCACTCTGGGCGGTGGATTGCTTGAGGTCAGGAGTTCGAAACCAGCCTGAACAAGAGCAAGACCCTGTCTCTACTATAAATAGAAAGAAATTAATTGGCCAACTAATATATATAGAAAAAATTAGCCGGGCATGGTGGTGCATGCCTGTAGTCCCAGCTACTTGGGAGACTGAGGCAGGAGGATCGCTTGAGCCCAGGAGATTGAGGTTGCTGTGAGCTAGGCTGATGCCACGGCACTCACTCAAGCCTGGGCGACAAAGTGAGACTCTGTCTCAAAAAAAAAAAAAAAAAAAAAGAAGAAGAAGAAGAAAAGGTAACTATGTGATTATGTGATACTATGATTTCTTTTTTGGTCTTTATATGTTTTATAAAATTATTTTATTTTATATTAGTAAAAGATTTTAAGTCACTTATATTTTGCAATTAGGAAATTCTTATATAGATAGTGTATATTATAATTTATTTTGTCTTTATCTGTGCAAAAATTGCCATTAATGTTGTTAGAAAAATAATATTTGAAATTATTATATAATAGAAGTGATAATATTGATTGAACAGAGAACCAGAGAATGAGAAATCTTCTGGCTCTTTCAAATAAAACAATGATAGTTTTTAAGGATAGTATAGTTTGTCAGGGAATAAATATAAATCTAGCTAAATCTAAGAGAGACACATTATTGTCATCCACACATAGTCATGTTTTGAAACCATTTCTGTGGACTTTGCAGATTTTTGTTTCTTTTCTTTTTTTTTTTTTGAGACAGAGTCTCGCTTTCTTGCCTAGGCTAGAGTGAGTGCCGTGGCGTCAGCCTAGCTCACAGCAACCTCAAACTCCTGGGCTCAAGCGATCCTCCTGCCTCAGCCTCCCGAGTAGCTGGGACTGCAGGCACACGCCACCATGCCCAGCTAATTTTTATATATATACATATATATATATATATATATATATATATATATATATATATATTAGTTGGCCAATTAATTTCTTCCTATTTTTATAGTAGAGACGGGGTCTCGCTCAGGCTGGTTTTGAACTCCTGACCTTGAGCAATCCACCTGCCTCGGCCTCCCAGAGTGCTAGGATTACAAGCGTGAGCCACTGTGCCTGGCCTCAGATTTTTGTTTCTGAAACAATCTAAATAATAATTGTGGAAGGAGAAGCCTGAGCAACATAGCAGGACCCTGACTCTATAAAAAAAAAAAAAATAGCTGGATGTGGTGGCTCATGCCTGTAGTTGCAGCTACTTGGGAGGATTGTCTGATCCTAGTGTTGGAGGCTGCAGTGAACTATGATTACACCACTGCACTCTAGCCTGGGCAATAGAGTGAGACCCTGTTTCAAAAAAATAATTAAATAATGGGAAAGTGGGGTTATTCAGAAGATAATTATTTACTAGGAATATTTTTGATGATACTACTAGAATGATTGTATTTTATATTCTATTTTGCTTCTAGGGAATGGAGCAACAATTTCTACAATTCGTTCCTCTTGCTTGGTGGGTTGTGCAATAACCCAGGACCATTCTGATTCTCTTGTTCAGGCAGCTGCCATATCTTGCCTTCAGCAGCTTCACATGTTTGCACCACGACATGTCAATCTGTCTAGTCTTGTGCCTAGCCTTTGTGTAAGTATAATGCTTTTCCATTCATTGATTTATTTAGGGAGCGCCAAATTTCTTTCCCAAACTGGACCAAACCAAAAAATGTAAGTTTCCTGGATTGTGAATTCTAGGGTTTCAGCTTCAATAGTCACTTAAGTCTTTTCCTACATAGATTTTATTTCCTAAAGCTTGATTGATAACTTCTGAGAATCTGTTGCTACCATTGCAATTGTTAATTTGTTTGTTAAACAAATATTTATTGATAGCCTGTTTTATATCAGGAACCATAGAAAGCACTGGAGGTACATTTGTGCCTGAGACAAGAGGAAGTTTCTGTCATAATGAAATTTACAGATTACAAAGGAAAATGGACAGCAATAATTATTTACAAATAGGATAAGTGCTACAAAAGTCTATTGGGGAGAGAGAGAGTGCATGTAACAAGGAGGCCTATCAGAACCTAGGCATTCAGAAAAGATTTTCCTGAAAAAATTATATTTAAGGTGTGAATCATAGGATAAATAGGAGTTAGTGTGCAGAAGGGCATGATATTGGAGTAGACAGCATTTACTTTCAGTCAGAGGAAGAAGTATGTAAAAGGCCCTAAAATGGGAAGGAGTGTGATGCATTTAGAACCAGTTAGTCAGTAATTGGTAGGCTGAGAGGAGGGAGATGCAGGGCAGAGGGGAACACAGTGAAGCTGGACATTGAGCCAGGTGACACATCATGCTGACTTTCTAGGTATGTTAAAATTTTGGACTTTATTCTGTAAGCAATGGGAAACCATTAAAAGGTATTCTGCAAGGGAGTAACATGATCAGATTTGTACTTTTTATATTTCATTCTTGCTTCATGATGGAGAATGGACTCAACAGGGTAAGATTATGGTATTCTAGGAGGAAGATAATAATGATATCCTCTAAGTTGGTAATGGACTGTGGGAGAATAGATGGATTTGAGTGAATTGAGGAGGAAGGATTGACTGACAGTTTATTGATTAATTGGCTATGGGTGAGGGGGAGGGGAGAGAAGGATGTGGCCTAGGTTTCCGACATGAGCATCATAATGTAATTTCCTGAGATTGGCAACATTGGAGGAGGAGAAGGTTGGGAAGAGTGGATAACATTAATTCTATTTTAGACATGTGGATAGTTAGTTACATGGGCCTGGAGCTCTGAAAAGATAGGTCTGGTTACAGAGGTAAACTTGGGAGGCATAAGCATTTAGATGGCAAATAAAGACTTAGGAGTAGGTGAGATCAGGGAGAGAGTGCTAAATGAGGAACCCAGCATATAAAATTTAAAAAAGAAGAAAGGCAGTTAGCAAAAAATATGCAGAAGGAGTCTGAGAGATTAAAGGAAAAATAGAGGTTGTGTTGTTCACAGAAGCCAAATGGAGTGGTGGTTTTTTTGTTATTTATTTATTTATTTTGAAACAGAGTCTCACTTTGTTGCCCAGGCTAGAGTGAGTGCCGTGGTGTCAGTCTAGCTCACAGCAACCTCAAACTCCTGGGCTCAAGCAATCCTTCCTGAGTAGCTAGGACTACAAGCATGCGCTACCATGTCCGGCTAATTTTTTCTATATATATTAGTTGGCCAATTAATTTCTTCCTATTTATAGTAGAGACGGGTCTCGCTCTTGTTCAGGCTGGTTTTGAACTCCTGACCTCGAGCAATCCGCCTGCCTCGGCCTCCCAGAGTGCTAGGATTACAGGTGTAAGCATGGAGTGGTGTTTTTGGAAAAATTGACAAACTGATTCCAAACTTTATGTGCAAATATGTAAGGGACTTTAAAAGACTAATGAAGTTGGAAAATTTACTGTACTTACTTACTGTCAAGATTTACCATAAGCTCCAGTAAGAAAGACAGTGTGGTATTATAAATATAGACAAATGGAACGCTATTAATGGAGTATCCAGGATTGGATTCACACATATACAGTCATATAACTTAAGATCGTGGTATGTGGTACCATTATAATTCAGTGTGGAAAGGATCATCTTTCCACAGTCAACATAGGGACTGTAAGATACCATTGATTGTACTTTGCATCACTAATATCACAGATGTTAAAATGTGAAGGAAAAACCTGAGAATCACTGGAATGGAGCTTTTGAAAACACTTTGTAAATTATAAAATGTTTCCTTTGGTTCTGCCAGTCAACATTTGTTGGGTGTATCCTCTTAGCTGCAATTCTCTGTAATTGTTATTAAATTAAAATTTTATTGTATTATATTTCATATGTTTTGTCATCTTAGAGTTACAGGAGTTGTGTAAGACAGGTAGAGTGGACGTTGTCCCCATTATACAAATAGAAAGGCAGAAACTCCAAGAGACTAAGTGATTTCTTCTTCCCATTTGATATGACCATATTTAAGCTTTCTAATTATGGAGTATTTGAAAATTCTAAAATGCCTTTATTTTCAGGAACACAAGTAAATAAAACATTTTGTTGATAAAAATCTGTCAGCTTTTTCTTCTCCCCCTAATCATATTTTATTTTTCCTAATACTTTATGTAAATTTCTTGGGCTATGAATTTCATGGAAGTATATCTTGAATTATAAATGCTATATTAAATAGAAAAAAATTACACTAACATTGTGAAGAAGGGATGTATTTCACATTAACTATTCTCCTCCATCCCCATCATTGGTGCCTGGGATTTTTTTCTAAAATATATTACTTTCATGCTTAAAAAGCAGAACATGGAACATAATTGAACATTTATTTTGATGAATCAGAATTATAATAATGATAATAGCTAACATTTATTGAGAATTATTACTATGTGCCAGCTACTGTTGTGTTTTACTTGTATTAACTTATTTTCACTATATTCCCGTGAAGAATTATTATCCTTATTTTACACATGGGCAAATCAAGCAGGAATTAGTGACAGAGCTGGGATTCAAACCTAGTCTGGGACTTATTCCAGAGTTCTTTATTATGTTGTCCTGAAATGTTATATTTTACTTTGTCTATTACAGTATACTATATTGATTCTTTATTTTTTTTTTTTTTCTGAGACGGAGTCTTACTCTGTTGCCCAGGCTAGAGTGCCGTGGTCTCAGCCTAGCTCACAGCAACCTTAAACTCCTGGGCTCAAGCAGTCCTTCTGCCTCAGTCTCCTGAGTACCTGGGACTACAGGCATGCACCACCATGCCTGGCTAATTTTTTCTATATATTTTTAGTTGTCCAATTAATTTCTTTCTTTTTTTTTAGTAGAGATGGGATCTCCCTCCTCCTCAGGCTGTTTTCTAACTCCTGACCTTGAGCGATCCTCCTGCCTCAGCCTCCCAGAGTGCTTTAGGGTTACAGGCTTGAGCCACCAAGCCCTGGCCCTATTGATTCTTTCAAAGACTTTTCATATGAAAAATATTCTGTACCAAGAGGCCCTATTTTGCAATTCTTTTCAGGTGTTTATGTTTGCTTAGTTTTGTTTTTTCATTTTAATAAATAACTCCTTTGCTTTAATTCTTACTGTATACTCAGCCTCCTAACTTTTCATTCACTGCATTTGATCTCTGTATACTTAAATTTAGATGACAAAGTTTAGTAGGACCATGTGTAAAATAAGTTGTGCCAAGATCCTTGTGGATTTTCATCTAAGTATATTTTATGACCTTTTGTGCATAAATCTTGGGACAGTTATTTTGGCTACTAACATTTTTATTTTATTAGTAGTATTTTGCCAAAAAGCCATTATTTGACTATATTTTAAATAGCTGAGTTGGTTAAATGAAGAGCATCTTCACAAATAAGATATTAATATATATTCATTAAACAAATGAGATTAAAGAAGTATAGCTTTTTTTTTAAAAGAATTGACTAAAATCATTATGGTTTACAGGTTCACTTATGTAGTTCTCATCTGTTACTTCGACGAGCAGCTGTGGCATGTCTTCGGCAACTTGCGCAAAGAGAAGCAGCCGAAGTATGTGAATATGCCATGAGCCTAGCGAAAAATGCAGGGGACAAAGAGAACAGTGGTGTCAGTAAGTTTTTGGTCAATATTCTTTTTTGTTTAAATGCCTTATGTTTCAAGTGAGTATTATTTATTAAATAACATTTTGTGTTGAAATGTGGGCAAATTTCTTGTTCTTTGAAATAAGACCATTATCACTTTAAAAATTGCAATGTAGTTTTCCTTGGTAATTTTGCATTTTTACTTTTGGGCTAAAAAAACTAAATAGCATTTAGTATCAGAATACTTCTTCCATCCCTTCAGGATGTTTTAGCTATATAAGGGATGAATAACTCCAGAGATATTGCCCTGTATCACTAATAGACTTCTGAAAAGAGAAATTATATATTTGGGGGGCATGTGAAAACTTCCAGTTTTTGATGGTAGTTAACCTTTGTGATATAATTTTTCCTTTAAAAAGGTAGGGCTGAAGTAGCCAATAAAACTATGAAATGTTAGTAGATGTTTGGTAGCAAAAGTTGATCTTCACCTTCTTAAATTCCTTCTGCTTTTTGCATATTTAAGCTATATTTAAGTAGAGCTTGAATTCATAGCTGGTCTTCTTATCTCTAGGGATAGGTGGTTTGGAAACTTAAGAGTTCTGGGCCAGCACAGTGGCTCATGCCTGTAACCTGAGTACTTTGGAAGGTCAAGGCGGGAGGATTGCTTGAGGCCAGGAGTTTGAGACCAGCCTGGGCAACATAGCAAGACCTCATCTGTAAAAAGATTTAAAAATTTTTTGGGCATGATGATATGTGCCTATAGCATTAGTTACTCGGGAGGCTGAAACAGGAAGATTGCTTGAGCCCAGGAGTTTGAGGTTATAATGAGCTATGATTGGGCCACTGCATTCCAGCCTGGGCAACAGAGTGAGACCTCGTCTCTTAAAAAGAGTTTTATTCTCAGAGATATTTGCCCCTATACTAAAAGAAAATTTTTACTTATAAGACCTTTCTAATGCCTGGCAGCTGCTTGAGTACTAAGAAGCAAGATACAAAAATAACTTCAGTTTTAGCATAGTATAATAAGAGCTCTCTATTAACAAACATACTGTACTGTAGAATATGAAAGAAGTTTTTTATAAAAGTATAACAATAGTCGCGATTGCTTTTTGGAGAGAAAACAGCACCAAAAGTAATTACAGAACTCTTCTGAATACCTAAAATTCCAGAACTTCTACATGTCAGTCACCATAATCAAAATTGAAACTACTTAGGAGGCTGAGACAGATTGCTTGAGCCCAGGAGTTCAAGTTCAACCTAAATAACATAGTGTGTTAGTTAGACCCTGTGTCTCTAAAAAAAAAAAAAAAAACTTGAAAGACAAACTAAGGGAAAAGATTTGCAAAATACATTTGTTTTATTTATTTATTAATGTGTATATTTACTTTAATAAAATATAAACATTTTTAATACTTTTACAAATAAGTGTGTTGGGGGTCCCTGAGGTAGCCCCCATATTTGATGATGTGCTAGGAGGACTCAGCATATAGGGATATTCATGGCTATGTTTATTATGACAAAAGGATACAAAGCAAAATAAGCAGCGAAAAGGTGCATGGGATTAAGTCCAGAGGAAATGAGGCACAAGCTTTTAAGAGTCTTCTCTCTATGGAGTCACACAGGACACACTTAATTCCCTAGCATTGAGTTGTGATAACATGTATAAAATGTCCTCCAGGGAAGCTTATTAGAGACTTAGTGCCCAATGTTTTTATTGGGTGCTGGTCCTGTAGGCATGGACTGTCTGGCACAAACCAAAAGTTCAGAATCTCAGAAGGAAAACAGGTGTTCAGCATAAATTACAGTTTAGGCACAGCAAGCTACTTGTGTTGGGAATTAATGGTGAGAAACCTCCAAAAACCCAATTCCCAAATAGAAACCAAGGACTAACCTTGCAATCAGACCGTACTAAGGTAGTCTCAGGCCTGCTATGTTAACTCTTCTGTATCTGCAAAAATCACTACAGCACATAAACAGCATTTTATAAAAGAAAAAATACCAACAAATGAAATATCTTTAAGTTGTAGTGATTAAAAATTTTCAAGTTACTGCAATCAGAAGGTATCATTTTCTTCTATAAAACTGATCAAGATAAAAAATAATGATTATAGGCCAGATGCGGTGGCTCATGCCTGTAATCCTAACACTCTGGGAGGCTGAGGTGCGTGGATTGCTCGAGGTCAGGAGTTCAAAACCAGCCTGAGCAAGAGCAAGACCCCGTCTCTACTATAAGTAGAAAGAAATTAATTGGCCAACTAATATATATAGAAAAAAAAATTAGCCGGGCATGGTGTCACATGCTTGTAATCCCAGCTACTTGGGAGGCTGAGGCAGCAGGATTGCTTGAGCCCAGGAGTGTGAGGTTGCTGTGACCTAGGCTGACGCCATGGCACTCACTCTAGCCTGGGCAACAAAGCGAGACTGTCTAAAAAAGATTAAAAAATAAAATAAAATAATGATTATAACTAACGTTGGAAGAACATATGAATAAAAGAAAAATATACTGCTGACGGAAATGCAAACTCATAAACATTTTCTGGTGGGGTTTTGGCGGTGTCGCCCTAAAAATTTTGAACTGTATTTACCCTTGATTTAGCAATTCCGCTTTTAGGAATTTATCCTCAGTGGTTGCTCGGTTAATGTTCTTTTAATTCATTGGCTTGCTACGTGGCCATTGAAATTCACACTGTAGAAGTAAATTATTGATATAGAAAATAATCTCTATCTACTACTAAGCGAATAAAAGGTCTCTGTGCCTAATCTCTTCCTAATGTTCTCCTTCCTTGGAACATTTTCTTCTGACTTTTTCTGCTGTCTCAGAATTTTACTCACTATGGCTATTTTCTTTAAACCTCCCCTTATTCTGTCTTTGGGGGCAACACAACAAAAATAGCTACCTTTCAGCTACATCCTTCTGTCACACTCCCTTCAGGGTTCAGAGGGCTCTAGACTTTAGAGAGCCTAGTAGTACTCATTCTTAAGGCTGTTCATAAGAAGAAAATGATTTTCAAATAGAGTTAGAAATTTAACTACTATTTCATAACAGTATTACTTTTGATTATATGTTACTTGAAAAGGATTTTTCCAATTTTCAAATGAACTTATAGGATTAATCTATTTAGAGTTTGTGTTCTAGCTTTATAGATTTTTAAAATGTGAACTATAAGACTGAATAAGTTTCAATTTGTTCTTAACAAATACAGTAATTTATTTTTGGTTCGTTAAATATATTTAGAAGTATATCTCTTTTCTCACACTTTTTCTTATTAGAATCAAATATTTATTGAGCATTCCCTAGAGATTTGTTTACAATATCTCAGAGTAACCAGTCTTAAAAATCAAGAATTTTACCCATATTGTCAGAGTAAATTCGAATCATAAAGATATGTGAATTAGAGATGATAGTTAAATTATGTATCTACCTAGCTGCTTTTGTTGCTGTTGTGAATTTACTTAAAAGATTTGGTCTTTAACATAATTGTTACCTGTAACATAAAATCTCATAAAAGTTCATTTGTATAAATTACTTTTCAGATGTCAATCCTTTTGCACCTGGGGTTAGTTCGCGAAGTGACATCCATTGCCGACACCAAGGTGTTAATATAACAGAAACTGGTCTTGAGGGACTCCTTTTTGGAATGCTTGACCGGGAGACAGATCGAAAGTTATGTTCTGATATTCATGATACTTTGGGACATATGCTTTCCTCGCTGGCAGTAGAAAAGCTTTCCCATTGGCTAATGCTTTGTAAAGATGTCCTGGCAGCTTCTAGTGGTATGTATTTAATATATGTTCTTAGAATAATGGAATTTATTTTACTTCTGATATATATAGAGAGATGTATATGTGTGTGTATATATATATAAATTTGAGCTTACATTTAAAAGTATTAATAATTTTTAATCTATAAATCCCTGTAAAAATGTTAAAGGTTAAATTATATTATAAACTAATGAACTTTTTATATCTTGGGGAAAATATATTTCAAAATTTTTTGAAAGTTCAAACTACATTTTCATATATAAAAATCTGAAGCTACTCTGTAGTACAACATAGTATGTAAAACTATTAAAATATGTAAATATAATTTACATAAAAGCATTTTATGTTAGTTTTTTCTTAGTTTTTAATTATTAAGAAAAAGCTTGCCAATTCCACTATTTTTCAGAGTCTTTTTAAAATTAGGAATCTTTTACCATTAATGCTATTTTAAAGCATCATTTTTGCTGTATGTGAGGATGTTATTCTTTATTTTTGTTATAGATATGAGTACTGCAGCTCCCTTAAGTAGTGGGAAAGATGAAGAATCTGAAAAGAAAGATGAGATGGATGATGATACCATGTTCACCACATTAGGCGAAGAAGATAAATCAAAGCCCTTTGTGGCCCCTCGCTGGGCCACTCGGGTATTTGCTGCCGATTGCTTGTGTCGAATCATCAATTTGTGTGAGAATGCGGACCAGGCTCACTTTGATCTTGCCATGGCACGTTCTGCTAAACTTCGAAACCCTACAAGTAAATTTAAAATCAGTACTCTTTTTCCCCCAAAGTATTTTTATATGCTTGAGATATTTTACTGCTATGTAGCTTGCGTTAGTCTGTGTCTTTCATTTATTATGAGTTCCTTTGCCTTTTAGTGTTCTGTCCTTTCTACATACTGTCCATCTTCTGATCTCTGTTTGGAAGATAAGTTGAAGAAGGTGGTCCAAAGAGATACACCTGCCTATCTATCTATCCGCCTGTCTGTCTATCTATCTTAATCTTTGGTCCTAAGGATAATGATGGCAGTAACTTATGTTTCCTCAGTATATTGTCCTGGTTTTAGCACTTCAGTGTGTAAAGCAAATGGTGAAACTTTAAGATATATAAATAAGGTGAGTTTTGTAGTCCCCAGCCATGGAGAATATCAGAATTCATGAATACCATGCAGATTTCAAACTCTCAGATTTCAGAAATGGTATTAGATATATGTTGTTTTTTGAAAAGGTAAAAATTGTTTATTACTGAAACAATTTTTCTTTTTTTTTTTTGAGACAGAGTCTCACTTTGTTGCCCAGGCTAGAGTGAGTGCCGTGGCGTCAGCCTAGCTCACAGCAACCTCAATCTCCTGCACTCAAGCAATCCTCCTGCCTCAGCCTCTCAAGTAGCTGGGATTACAAGCATGTGCTACCATGCCCGGCTAGTTTTTTTTTTCTATATATATTAGTTGGCCAATTATTTTCTTTCTATTTATAGTAGAGACGGGGTCTCGCTCTTGCTCAGCCTGGTTTTGAACTCCTGACCTCGAGCAATCCACCTGCCTCGGCCTCCCAGAGTGCTAGGATTACAGACGTGAGCTACCACACCCGGCCTACTGAAACAATTTTTATCTCACTTTTTTCTTTTGTAAGCTTTTTATACCATATATGCCCTTGATCCTATATTTATTATAGAGGATTTACAAAGAGATCATCAGACCCAATGCCTTCATTTCACAATTGAAGAGACCTGGAGAAACTGAGAGAGGTGGTAGAGTAACAGTCTCCCTCTCCTGTTCTTTGTTGTCTCTTCATTAACCTGTTATTTTTTTTATTTTTTATTTATTTTTTATTTTTTAAATTATTTCTTAGATATCTTATCTGTATACCCTGTCATTTTTTAAATATCTGCAGATAAATTATATGTATTAACAATATTGAAGTCTATAAATTAAAAGTGCATTTCAGGTTTTTAAATTGTATGTAAGAAGCAGAAGGGCTCACAAATATATGTAGAAAAGAAAAAGTAAAACAGTGGCACACCATGTATCAAATGTGAATCTGAATATAGGATACTAGCAAAGCACAATATGTCTTGAACACTGTATCTTTGTTCATATCATTATTCAGCAAATGTTTACTGCATCCTATTCTTTGCTATACAATGGGGATACAAAGAAGAAAGAAACAGTCCAGACCCTGGAGGAACTAATTGTCTAGAAGACAAAGAGACTTATCAGTCAAATAATTATGGTTTGTCCCAATAGTAGCATGATAGAGTACTTTGGGAACATTAAAAAAAAAAAAAATTCATTTCTTGAAAAGCCAGGGAGGGCTTCACAGAAGAGGTTATTTTGAAGTTGGATTTTAAAGACAGAGAAAGGATTTTCCAGGTAGAAGAGGCTAGGTGTAGTAGTTTTCTATTACTGCTGTAACAAATGACCACAAACTCTGGTTCACAGCAACACAGTTAATTATCTATAGTTCTGTAGCTCAGAAGTCCAACATGAGTCTCAGCGGACTAACATCAAGGTGTCAGCAGAGCTGTGTTTCTTTCTTGAGGTTCTAGGGGAATCCATTTCCTTTTTCTTTCTCAGCGTTATAGGCTGCCTGCACTCCTTGGCTCATGGCGCCCTTTCTCTGTCTTTAAAGCCAGCAACCTTCAATCTCTCTGTGATACTTCTTTGGTAGTCACATTTCTCTTTCTGACTGCAGCCAGGAACAGTGCTCTGCTTTTAAGGACTCATGTGACTAGATTGGGCCGACGTGAATAATTTAGGATAACCTCCACGTTTGGGGGTCCATAACCTTAATCATATCGATAAAGTCCCCTTACTGTGTAAGGTAACATATTCACAGGTTCTGAGGGTAAGGGTGTGAACATCTTTGGGTGCCATTATTCTGCCTACCACACCAGTTTATTAGAAGCAGAGAGAGTAAGAAAATTGTAAAGTCATGGAATCGTAAGTGTGCATACTATAACCAGGAAATAATGAAAATCCTCAGGTGGCCTTTTCTTTCTTTGCATTTCTCAACCGTTGTTTTTTTACCCTTGTTGTTTGTATCTTATCCTTTTATTAATACCTTCATTCTCAGAACCTCACAAGTTTTCCCTTTATACATAGTGTTTTACTCTTTTCTGCCTTTGTTATGAATGTCAGGTCTGCTTTTATGTTTTTAGTTTTCCTATAATTTTTCCGCATCTCTCCCACCTCCATTGTATCATATCCTTTTCACTCTTGGAGGTTTTCTGTTCTTATTACCATAGCAGCCATGATTGGTTGCATTCTACTGGGGATACCAAATGATTTTCTAAATTTTATTCTGGTTTTTATAGAAAATTGTTTCAAGATTAGTTCTATCAATCTTCAGAATCTTTTTTCCTCTGGTTATATTTCTTTAATAGGCTTACTTATTTATATATCCTTGAAAGAGAAGAATGCTCTTCATATTTGGGATTTGCTCACAGGGTGGTGGTTGTGGGGGTTGATTGCCATGTTCTCTGTCTTTTTACTGCATATTTTATATCTATAGCTGGATAGGAAGCTGATGTAACAGCTCTCCACCTAGACTACAGTGTCTGGCATATTTTGTTCCGCTGGACTGAAATAGGATCCTTTCTAGCCCCACTGCCTGCCATGCTGATTGTGAACAGTCATGGCAGAGTATATGAAAAAGTATAGACCCAGTGAATGTGTTATTCAGATTCTTCCTGTGTCATCCTTGTGTATCTTCTTATCTCTTGTGCTTTAATTGTAAGGAGTTAGTACTTCTAGAATATAATAAACTGCTGCAGCCCCCTAATTCTCTGTCCATTTTAGAGTTTCTGTCTAGGCCCCCTCCTATTCCCACTCCTTCAGGAGTTCATCTCCTTGGCTTTAGAAAAAAGAGGTCTTGGTTTGAGGAAGGTTGGAAGTAGAGATGTGTAGAGAAGCAACAGCACTCTAATTGTTGGGGAAAGTAGCTCTCTCATTCCAGGACAATTGCCTACTGTTCGGTTTGGTAGACTGATATAGTCCTGGACTTTGTGAATTAGGTGACAGAGAGTGCAAGAGAAATAATAGGTCTTTTCATTTACTTTTAGGTTGGCATAATATGAGTATCCCATTTTAATCCAGTTCCTTCTGCCTTAGAAATTTCCTCCCAAATTTTGGCAATAGTTTATTATGCCACATTTTTTGTTGCTTGTTTTTTGTGTTTTTTTTTTAAAGACAGGATCTCACCTGGCCTCATACCTTGTTTTTATATAGTTTAATGGAGCACAGGGCATTCTTTTCTATATATTTTGTCTGTGGCTGCTTTTGCACCATAACAGCAGAGTTGAGTAATTATAATAAAGATGATATGAAAATATTTGCTATCTGATCTTTTACAGAGGAAGTCTGCTAACCACTATTCTTTTTTTTTATTCCGGCATATCATGGGGGTACAGATTTTAAGGTTTCAATAAATGCCCTTTTCCCCCCTCCTCCCACAAGTCTGAGTCCCCAGCCTGACCATTCCCCAGATGGTGTACATCTTACTCATTATGTATGTGTATACCTGCCCCCCCCCACCTGCCCAATACCCTATTACTGTAGTACCTGTGTGTCCACTTAGGTGCTGCTCAGTTAATACCAGTTTTCTGGTGAGTATATGTGGTGCTTGTTTTTCCATTCTTGGGATACTTCACTTAGTAGTATGGGTTCCAGCTCTAACCAGGAAAATATAAGATGTGCTATATCACCATTGTTTCTTAGAGCTGAATAGCACTCCATGGTATACATATACCACATTTTATTAATCCATTCTTGGATTGATGGGCACTTGGGCTGTTTCCACAGCCTTGCAATTATGAATTGTGCTGCTATAAACATTCGAGTGCAGGTGTCTTTTTTGTAGAGTGTCATTGGATCTTTTGGGTAGATGCCCAGCAATGGGATTGTGGGATCAAATGGTAGATTCACTTATATCGCTTTAAGGCATCTCTATATTGCTTTCCACAGAGGTTGAACTAGTTTGCAGTCCCACCAGTAGTGTAGGAGTGTTCCTCTCTCTCCGCATCCACGCCAGCATCTATTATTTGGAGACTTTTTGATAAAGGCCATTTTCACTGGAGTTAAGTGATATCTCATTGTGGTTTTGATTTGCATTTCCCTGATGATTAGAGATGTTGAGCATTTCTTCATATGTTTGTTGGCCATTCTTCTGTCTTCTTTAGAAAAGTTTCTGTTCAAGTCCTTTGCCCACTTTTTAATAGGGTTATTTGATTTTTTCTTGCTGATTTTCGTGAGTTCTAAGTAGATTCTAGTTATCAGCCCCTTATCAGATGGGTAGGATGCAAAAATTTTCTCCCATTCTGTAGGCTGTCTGTTTATTTTTATGACTGTTTCTTTGGCTGTGCAGTAGCTTTTTAGTTTGATCATGTCCCATTTATTTATTTTTGTTGCTGCTGTGATTGCCTTTGGGGACTTCTTCATAAACTCTTTGCCTAGGCCAATGTCTAGGAGAGTGTTTCCAACATTTTCCTCTAGAATTCTAATAGTTTCATACCTTAGGTTTAAGTCTGTTATCCAGCGTGAGTTGATTTTTGTGAGAGGTGAAAGGTGTGGGTCCTGCTTTAGCCTTCTACAAGTGGCTATCCAGTTTTCCCAGCACCATTTATTGAAAAGGGATTCTTTTCCCCAGCGTATGTTTTTGTCTGCTTTGTCAAAGATTAGATGACTATATGAGGATGGTTTTATATCAGGATTCTCAGATCTGTTCCACTGGTCAATATTCCTATTTTTGTGCCAATACCAGATTGATTTAATTACTACAGCTTTGTAGTATAGTTTGATATCTGGCATATTAATACCTCCCATTTTGTTTTTGTTGCCTAGAATTGCTTTTGATATTCGGGGTCTTCTTTGGTTCCATACAAAGCGTCAAATTATTTTTTCTATATCTGTGAAGAATGCTGATGGGATTTTAATAGGTATTGCCTAATGAAAAGCAGAAAAGAGAAATCTCTAATAAGCTCCATCAGGAACAAAAAAGGAGATATCACAACTTATCCCAAAGAGATACAAGATATAATTTATGAATACTACAAAAATCTTTATGCACACAAACTGGAAAATGTGGAGGAAATGGACAAATTTCTAGAAACACACAGCCTCCCTAGGCTCAACCAGGAAGAAATAGATTCCCTGAACAGACCAATCTCAACAGCTGAAATAGAAACAGCAATTAAAAATCTCCCTACAAAGAAAAGTCCCAGTCCAGATGGTTTCACACCTGAATTTTACCACACTTACAAAGAAAAACTAGTACCTATCTTGCAGAAACTATTCCACAACATCGAGAAGAACGGAAACCTCCCCGACACCTTTTATGAAGCGAATATTACTCTGATACCAAAACCAGGAAAGGATGCAACAAAAAAAGAAAACTACAGACCAATATCCCTAATGAATATAGATGCAAAAATTTTCAACAAAATCTTAGCTAACCGAATCCAGACGCTTATCAAAAAAATAATCCATCACGACCAAGTGGGCTACATCCCAGGGATGCAGGGATGGTTAAACATATGTAAATCTATAAATGCAATTCACCACATAAACAGAAGCAAAAACAAAGACCACATGATTCTTTCAATAGATGCAGAAAAAGCTTTTGACAAAATTCAACACCCTTTCATGATACGAACACTTAATAAAATAGGCATAGAAGGAACATACCTAAAAATGATACAAGCCATATATGACAGACCCATAGCCAACATCATACTGAATGGAGAAAAATTGAAAGCATTACCACTTAGAACTGGAACCAGACAAGGCTGCCCACTATCTCTACTTCTGTTCAACATAGTGCTGGAAGTCCTGGCTACAGCAATCAGACAGGAAAGTGGAATTAAAAGTATCCAAATTGGGGTGGAAGAGATCAAACTTTCACTGTTTGCTGATGATATGATATTATATGTAGAAAACCCCAAAGATTCAACCAAGAAACTCCTGGAACTGATCAATGAATTTAGTAAAGTCTCAGGATACAAAATCAATACACAGAAATCAGAGGCATTCATATACGCCAACAACAATCTAATTGAGAACCAAATCAAAGACTCAATTCCCTTCACAATAGCAACAAAGAAATTAAAGTACCTAGGAATATACTTAACCAAGGAGGTAAAAGACCTCTACAGGGAGAACTATGAAACACTGAGGAAAGAAATAGCAGAGGATGTAAACAGATGGAAATCCATACCATGCTGCTGGATCGGCAGACTCAACATCATTAAAATGTCTATACTAACCACTATTCTTAAAGAATTACAAATTTGTGTGGGGAAAGTTATGTTAATCAAGTGTTTTGTTTCTATGTCTTTGTACATCCTATATACCTATGTTACCATATTGTATAAAGGTTTATCACTGTTCTTGAAAGATTGATATGGAAGTTTTCTTGAAAGAATGTAGTATTTTTATTATTTTTAAATGTCAAGAAATGTGTGGATCATAAGTGTTTTTATCAGAAACTTAGTTCGTTTCATATTTTTATGTTATACTTATTTTTGGAAAAGTTTTCCTTTTTGCATTCTATTTTTATTTTTAGATGACCTCTTGGTACTTCATCTCTCTGACCTGATTCGCATGGCATTCATGGCTGCAACTGATCATAGCAACCAACTGCGGATGGCTGGTCTCCAGGCACTTGAAGACATTATCAAGAAGTTTGCATCTGTACCTGAGCCAGAATTTCCAGGTCATGTGATTCTGGAACAGTATCAAGCTAATGTGAGACTTTCTACTTATTTAGAAACTTAAAATTGATCTTTTGAGGGACCATTAAAAGAGTGAAGACTTTCTGGAGGAATGTGTTTGGAACTGCAGTCTGTTTATTCATGTAGAATGCATATCTTTACTTCCAATGTCTGTTACATAGTGTTAGTCACCCCACAATTGAAGAAATAATAGTGTCAAACTGTTGTCACTATTTTAAGTTGTGATAGCATATTAGTGATAAAATTAGAATAGAAATCCCAGCCTAGCTTTCCAGTCCCATGTTTAGATATTTAGCCATACCATTTAAAAGATAAAAAGAACATTCAAAAGAGTGTTGTGGATTTGCTGCCATTATTTTTGTGTGCCAAGGCTTGATAAGCATTTTGAGAAATCAGCAGCAGTTGCCCCTTGTATACTGAATGATAAATTAACTCCTAATAACGGCAGTTAAAAGTATTACTGAAAGAACTAGGTACTTTCAAAAGATTTTTATTTTGTCCTAAATAGAGATCTACTTGTTTCTCCTGAGGCTTATAATTTTACTTATGTTCTTCAGTTGAGGTGCAATAAATTAATCCTAGCAATGGGGGCTTATATGAAGGTAAAAAAAATTATGTTAGCAAGGAGAGAATACTTTTTTTTTACCGTGATTATGCCAAAATCTTGGCTCCAGATACATCATGCCTTATCTAAAAGCTGTGCTCAAACATACCCAAAATTAAAAATGTGAATAATGTCTAATCCATTGTTATTCAATTAATTATAAGTACAAGTGAATTGTCAATTCCTGATTTCTAATGACCTTATATCTCTTTGTGCTCATGTGTGCCCACCGTTTAGCTCCTACTTATTAGTGAGATATAGTTGTCTTCTATAGCTTTTAGTCCAATTGGCTATATGAAACCTGTGTATAATTGTTTACTCCCAAATGCCCAAGCTGTCAAAATGAGGGTCTGTTAAAAAACCTTTTTATTTAGAAATAATTTCAAATTTATAAAAAAGTTGCAAGAATAGTACAAAAACCATCTTATACCCTTTATTCATATTTGCTCATTGTTAATTTTGCCTTATTTGTTTTAACATTGATCTCTCTATCTCACTCTCTACCCTTATACATACACACATACAAAGAATTTTTTCCTAACTCATTTAAAAGTAAATTATTTGAATCATGTGCTTTTACCCTTGAACAATTTAGTCTATATTTCCAAAGGACAATTGTCTTTTGTAACTGTAGAATAATTATCAACTTCAAGAAATCCAACATTGATACGCTACTTTTATATAATCTATCACATTCCACTTTTGTCAATTGGTCCAATAACCTCTTTTGTAATATTCCTTCTCCTCCAGTACAGAATCTAATACTAGCCTCATATATTGTGATTAGTTACCATGGTCTTTAGTCATAGAGAAGGACTTGTGATCCACTTCCAAATGACTGTTGATATGCCTTACCAACTGAACTCTGTTGTAAGGGAAGAAATCTCAGTTTAAGAGTCGACTATATTAATTCCTTTATTTGGCTCATACATATTAAATCTAATATAGCTAAGAATCTGTGACTGATATTGGCTTATTTAAAACTAAAACTCTCTTTTCTTTTACTTAATAAAATAACAACAATGCATAAATAATATTTTTTGAGCAGCCTTTTAAAGCATCTCTTTTTGAAGTAAGATCATCTATAAGGTCATTAGTGACTGAATTTTTAGTACTACTCAGTTATTTAAAGAAATTGATTCAGTTATACAAGGTTCACCCATGAACTAAATACTGTTAGAAATATGTTTAGAAAAATATAGATGTAAAAAAAAAAACCCACCAGAATATCAGTACATTATCTGTGATAATGTAACTTTCTTGGAAAATCCCGTTTACTGTTAAATAAAAACAAAGGAAAGTGTAACACGATTAATTGCCTATTTGATACAGCGTTCATTTGTAGTGACTTGGTAATGATAACCTCCTGGAAAGCAAAAGTGAAATGGTATGGTTGAGTTTATTGTAACTGAAAAGAGATAAGGGAGAAGTGATAAAAAGGAAAGGAACGTAGATGTATTTTGTGTGTTTTAATCTCCAAAGAGACAATATGCTTTATCTTTACTACTTATCTGTAAAAATAAAATCCTTTATTCATTTTTTTAGGTGGGAGCTGCTCTAAGACCAGCCTTTTCACAAGACACACCATCAGATATAATAGCAAAAGCTTGCCAGGTAAGAGGAAAAATAGGGCTTTCTATAGTTATCTTCTTTTTTTTAATTTCAAAATATTAAGGGAGTACGATTTTTTTTTTTTTTACATGGATACATTGCATAATGCTTAAGTCAGGGCTTTGGTGTGCCTGTCCCCAGAATAGTGTTCATTGTACCCAATAGGGAAGTTTTTATCCCACACCCACCCTCCCACTCTCCTTAATTCTTGGTTTCCAATGACCTTATATCTCTTTGTGCTCGTGTGTACCCATTTAGCTATTACTTATTAGTGAGATATAGTTGTCTTCTATAAATTCATGGATATCTTAGAAGTTCACTTCTAAGAAGAGATAAAAATCAAACTTTTTTTTATATCAGAAATAGAACAGTGACAGTTTACTTTTTTATTCAGTATGAAATGATGAAGTAGTAACTGTTAATTACATCCCTTTTTTTATCATAGCTGAGGACGTGACTTTGGGATACATAGCTATTATATCTAGAGGTGAACAGACATATGAAAATATTAAGAGGGACTAAAATTAAAGTAAGATATCAAAATCTATAATAATTAAAGAATGTAGAATACCGATAGTTAAGGCTGAGGTGGGAGGATCGCTTGAATTCAGGAGTTTGAGACCAGCCTGAGCAAGAAGGAGACCCCAGCTCTATTAAAAATTCAAAAAAATCATCTGGGCATAGTGGCACAACTTGTAGTCCCAGTTACTCGGGAGGCTGAGGCAGAAGGGTCAGTTGAGCTCAGAAATTTGAGGTTGCCGTGAGCTAGGCATACTCTAGTCTGGGCAGCAGAGCGAGACTGTGTCAAAAAAAAAAAAAAAAAAAGAATACCGATAATTAGGTAATAGACATTAGTAATAATTAGGTAATAAACAATGTGGTCAAAAACAGGTTATGAAAATGCTACAAGTTTGTGGGTATTATCTGAAAGAGAATTTCACAGTATGGAAATTTCATTGCAAAATTAATTCCAGGGGATTATTCTCACATTATATCTGCAGAAACTCACAAAACTACTCAAAACACATATATTCTTATACCTTTAATATGTTTCCTTTTTTCATATGTCTCATCCTGAAAAAGGATTTGTGCATTAAAGCTCTAATTGTTCAGAAAATCAGATTCTTTATCTGCTTACCTAAGGACAGAAGAGAAGCAACTCTCTCCTTCCCAGTTTTCTGGAGTACATTTTTGCTTAGAATCCATGACCAAGCTTCATGTGACCTCTATGCAGAGAAGATTCTGCTCTCTGCAATGATAGGTTTAAAATTCTGACTTTGTCTGTGGCTGAATGGGTTCCTTCTATTGTTAAGATTTATTTGTCTGAACCCTGCTGCCTTAATGGGGGCCTTCAGAGAAATAAACTCCTTCCACCACCACCAACAGACCAGAGAGGGAAGAGGAACCTGTTATTTGTAGGACTTTGGTCTGTGGCTGGGTGCAACTGCTCATGACTATAATCCTAGTGACTTGGGAGGCTGAGGCAGGAGGATCACTTGAGGCCAGGAGTTTAAAACTAGCCTGGACAACATAGTGAGACCCCTATCTCCTAAAAAATAAAAAAATGAGAACTAGAACCTGTAGTCTCAACTGGAGGATTGCTTGAGCACAGAAGTTCAGGGATACAGTGCTCTAAGATCACACCATTGCACTCCGGCCTGGGGGACAAAGTGAGATGCCATCTCTTAAAAAAAAAAAAAAAAAAAAGATTTTTTAAAATCTGTACTGGATCATGGTACAAAGCTTGGAGTTAGAGTAGGTAATGTGGTTTGGGATACTGACACACAAATATCAAAAAATCATGTGTAGGCCCAGTTCGGTGGCTCACGCCTGTAATCCTAGCTCTCTGGGAGGCCGAGGCGGGTGGATCGTTTGAGTTCAGGAGTTTGAACCTAACCTGAGCAAGAGCGAGACCCCGTCTCTACTAAAAATAGAAAGAAATTAATTGGCCAACTAAAACTATATAGAAAAAATTAGCGAGGCATGGTGGCACATGCCTGTAGTCCCAGCTACTCGGGAGGCTGAGGCAGAAGGATCATTTAAGCCCAGGAGTTTGAGGTTCTGTGAGCTAGGCTGATGCCACGGCACTCACTCTAGCCTGGGCAGCAAAGTGAGACTCTGTCTCAAAAAAAAAGAAAAAAGAAAAATCATGTGTAAATAAATATATCACGATGATGTTTGTATTATAGAATAGTATTTAAGCAGAGAAAATCTCCTACAAAGCTCCCGACCATTAGAAAAGCAAAGGCTATTAGAATTTCATCTTTTAAATAAGTAGCAGGAAAATTTCCTATTATTAAATTTGCCTCTTAAACTTCTTATATTCTTTGTGGCCTTAGCTGTTTTTGTTCTTTTTTTTTTTTATGAGAAGTTTCTTCCCTTCTAGTGGCAGGCTTAAATTTAGACCTCCTCTCCTGTTGAAAGGAAACCTAGTTTTGAAACAGGTGGAGGTGGAGTAGTGGGTTGCAAGTTCCTTTCCTTAAGGAAAATTAAGGAGTTGGCTTCATGGCATCCTACCTTGTTTGTTAGGATAAATGTCATGTTAAGAAATTTTAGAGTCAGGGTAATTCTTAGATACTGTAGGAGAGACCCTCAAATGTAACAAAACAGGGGATGGTAATCAGTGGGTTAATCAAAAATCATTTTAAAATGGTCAGATCACGAACATATTGCATACCTTAAATAATTTCATTACATCATAAAATTTATAAATTCACTCACCAATTTTTTGATGTAGGCCAAAGTCTTTTCTATGAATATGATTTTGCTGTTTCAGTGCTGCTTTGTCTTTCTTCATAAACCATATCTATAATGCATTTTCTGTAATTTCCAGTTTCAGGTTCTTTAAAGTGGAGAAAGTACTTAGGTTTTTGCAAAGAAGACTCAGTGCCAAATTCCCAATCTTTATTATTTTTCCCCAACTTTTAGTAATATCTCTACCATATTTCACAGAAATATTTATCAAACCTCTCCAAAATGTTGTTTAGTTTCCTTGGGAATAACAACCTTTTCTTTTTGTGTTCATATTTAATCTCTTTTCACTTTAAATTTGATTATATTTTCAGCATTGTTTTGATTGGCATTTTAATTTTGCCGTCAGTATTTCTTTAATTGATATCAGTTAAAAATGTCCTTATTAATTATATTAAATTTAGTTTTGAATTCCTTGAGAATAAGATTTTAAGAGATTCATATCTGTCAAGTCTTAGGAAAAAAAAGATTTTAAGAGAATAAAAGTTTGCATAAATATTTTCAACTTTTTAACAGATTTAAATATAGGAGCACAAGTCCATTAAACATGATTTGAAATCCAAATACTCTGAAAAACAAATGCTTTTTCATGATTTATTTGTTAGCAAAACTTGAGCTGGCTTGTACTCATTTGGCCCTGACATGCACCTAAGCGAGGCTGTAGTATTGGTTAATCTTTTCTTAGTGTGATTTGTAATACATGTCGTTGTAGATGTATCTGTCTGTTAATTATGGGGTGCTGCCACACATCTTACTACGTGTTCCTTGATGAGATTCATGTGCCTTATTACTTTTACCCAAAAGTTGTAAATTGTGAGACACACCTTGGTCCAAGGATTTCAGATGAGAAAGTGAGGACATGTCGTCATTATTGTTGATAATGTTGCACTATCAGCTACCCCTTCCTTATTGAAATTCTTCCCTTGGCTCCATTATCACTGCACTTGCCTGGTTTTCCTTTTGTTTTTCTGATGTTTTCTTTTCAATTTCTTTCTTTATTCCTATTCCACTTGTTCCTTAATTGTAACTATTTTCTCTGTGGTCTGGGAAAAGCCTTTTCTTAAAACCTTTTTTTGAATGAATTTATATAGTAACAGTACTTTAATTATCATCTTTTTGTGGGAATTCTCACATTTTGGTAGTTACCCTTGAACTTGCTTCTGAAATTCAGACCCAAGTTTCTAATTGCCTGCTGAGTATCTTTTCATAAGGCGCTTTGAACTCAGCATGTAAAAATGTTCAAAAATCAAAATCATGCTCATCTCTATTAAATTTTCCTATTTTCCTATATTAACTCTCTTAAGTAGTGATGTCACCTTCCTTCCATTCATCCAAGTTAGAAGCTTAGACAATCAAAATTTGGCAATTTTTTTTTTTTTTTTGAGACAGAGTCTCACTTTGTTGCCCAGGCTAGAGTGAGTGCCGTGGCATCAGCCTAGCTCACAGCAACCTCAAACTCCTGGGCTCAAGAGATCCTTCTGCCTCAGCCTCCCAAGTAGCTGGGACTACAGGCGTGCGCCACCGTGCCTGGCTCATTTTTTTCTATATATATATTAGTTGGCCAATTAATTTCTTTGTATTTATAGTAGAGACGAGGTCTCGCTCTTGCTCAGGTTGGTTTCAAACTCCTGAACTCAGCCTCCCAGAGAGCTAGAATTATAGGCGTGAGCCTCCGCGCCTGGCCAAAATTTGGCAATTTTTGATTCCTCACTTTTTGTGTCTCACTGTCCCTACCCCCTAAAAATATCTAATTGGCTTCCAAATCCTGTGATTTCTACCTTCAAGACTCTCTCAGATGCCTCTCCTTTTCTATTTTATTCCCAGTTTGATCCATACCTTCTCTCTTATGTTGTATTATAAAAGACACTTAAATGAACATATTGCTTCTTCTCTATACCATTCCTTCCTATGCACTTTCCTAAAGTGCCTAATAACTGCTCAGAAGCCATGGAAACTCATGATTGTCTACTGAAGGAAATCTGAATTCAGGTTGTGTGGATTTTAAATTTTACCATACTCTAGTCCCAGTTAACTTTCCTAATCACATCTCTTTCTCATGTAACTTCCCTGTCTGTACACACAAATCTTCCTGTTACCTAAACATTCCCATTTCTCCTGCTAGAATTAACTTCTCCCATGTCTGTTTTTAAGTGTAGTATCACAGTCATAAAATGTTCCCATGTGTTCATTCAATCTGTGTTTTCTTACTTGAGGATAGGGAATAGGTTTTTTTCCTTTACTTTTGTTTTTTAATCTCTTCCATAGCAGCTAGCATAACCCTTTGTCTGTGGTAAACAGAAATTTTGTTGAAGAATTATTTAATGTTGACCTGCTTTGGATCGGAAATTATTTCTTGTAACGTGTTTGATAAATTTGACAGTGGAAAGAAACATGATAAGTAAATATTGTTTTATTTTCCACATAGGAGTACAATAAAATCTATGCTTAGTGTTGATTTGCTATAAAATGTAATAGTAAAGCTTTGCATTGGGTAGTTTTGTTTTGTTTTGTGTTTTTTTCCTCAAGAAAAATAATCCTGTATTTACTCCATTCTCTCATATACAATGTTAATTTTTTTATATACAAAAATTTTTGTGGCTAGGTATGTAGTACATGGATCGGAAGTGGAGTTGTCAGTGATCTCAATGATCTCCGTCGAGTACACAATCTTCTTGTTTCTTCTCTGGACAAAGTTCAGGCCGGAAAAGGATCTTCCAGTCAACTGTACCGAGAGAGTGCCACAACCATGGAAAAACTGGCCGTTCTCAAAGCATGGGCAGAGGTAATAATAGCCTATTGTTTTTCAACTGTTTCTACATCCATGAGAAAATACTCCCCTAGTCCTGTTGGTAAAAATGTTTTTGTTTGGTTTTTGTGTTTTAAAAACTGACCCTTTGGTATGGAAATGCTTTTTGAAAATCTGTTAATTTATTAAAAACCTCTATTTTGAGGAAGGGCTCTCCTACTTAATATGGGGAAATTAGGCAGAGAAAACCCAAAGATATAAACAATAAAAAATATTTTATGCCAAGAATCTTTTATTTGATTAAATTTCAGGGGATGTGCCACCTTGATATCAAGGTTGCAGGGGGTTTGTTGGTTTGTTTGTTTGTTTAGAGGTAGGTTCTCACTGTGTTGCCCAGGTTGTACTTGAACTTCTGGGCTCAAACAATTACCCCATCTCAGCCTCCTGAGTATCTGGGACTATAGGCATGTGCCCTCATGCCTGGTTTGTTTTGTTTTTTGTTTTTTGGTCTTTTTTTTTTTTTTGAGACAGAGTCTCACTCTGTTGCCCTGGCTAGAGTGCCATGGCATCAGCCTAGCTCACAGCAACCTCAGACTCCTGGGCTCAAGCGTTCCTCCTGCCTCAGTCTCCCGAGTAGCTGGGACTACAGGCATGTGCCACCATGCCGGGCTAATTTTTTCTATATATGTTTTTAGTTGACCAATTAATTTTTCTATTTTTAGTAGAGATGGGGTTTCACTATTGCTCAGGTTGGTCTCGAACTCCTGAGCTCAAACGATCCGCCCACCTCGGCCTCCCAGAGTGCTAGGATTACAGGCCTGAGCCACTGCGCCCGACCTGTTTTGTTTTTTAATAGTTGATTTTCTCTCTTTCATTTTCATAGCCACTTTTAAAAAATGTAATTATATTACCTTAAATTCACTTTTCTAGATTCCTTCTGCTAATTGCTGTTAATTTCTTATTATCTGCTCTCTAGTATTTCAAGTAACTAGTTCCTTCCTCTATGAGCCCAGCATATCACTTCCCTATTTTTGTGGTATTATTTATCAGCAAGTAACTGAAACCATAGAAAGGAAAGCTACAGATAAGAAGAGACTGCTGTAATTATTATTCTTTAAAGTTTTCTGCTAATCTAAGACTAACTTTTCTCATCCCCTTACTTCCCACCCTCTGATTCATTCAACAAATTGTTATTGAGCATCAGCTCTGTGTCAGGTTAGCTGTTCAGAATACAGTGGTGAAGTGTACCACATTGCTGAGCAAGACAAACTAGGAAACAAGTAGATGCAACAAAATGTAAGGAGTAATACATTCAGTAACACAGGAGAAATACAGAATGTTTTGAAACATATAGCAGAGACACAATAGGCTGGAGGCTCAGAGTAGGTTTTTTGGAGAAAGTGAGGTTTAAATTGAAACAGGAAGGTTGGGAGTGGACGTTAGTTAGGCATGAGTGTGTGGAGGAGACTGTGGAGCTCAGTGTTATCGGCTCTTCCCCTTCTGTGTCTTCAGCTTCGTCCTGTGTGCCCTTTCTCTTTGCCTGTGTTCCTCCCCGACTCAGCATCCCCTGCTACTTGCTGCTTTCTCCCTCTCCTCTTCACAGTTCAGGTTACTGAAGGAGTTTCATTATCTTCATTTCCTCAACTGTTCACTCACTCACTTTCCAATTCCCTCCTCTGTGGGTTTACTCTCATCACTCCCCTGAGATTGTGCCCACTCATGTCACTTATAATGTAATTATCCAAATCATCGGATACTTTTCAGTTCCTGTCTTACTTGGCCTTTCTACAGCATTTGATGTTGTATCCTAAACTCTTTGCTTTCCTGGAGTTCTGTGATACTACTCTTTTGGTTTTCCTGTTTCCTTTTCGCTGTTCATCTCAGTCTCACTGGCTTCTCTTTGCCTGCCTGCTGTTTAAAGGTTAATATTTTTCTTGTTTTTTTTCTTACTGTTCATACCTTATGGGCAGCCTTGTCCATAAATATAGACTAAAACTTTCACTTATATATTAAAGACTCTAAATCTTTACCACTCAAATCTCTCTAATTTCTAATCCCATGTTTCTAGTTGTTCAGTAGACATCTCCACTTAGATGACCTGTAGATAACTGCACACTCAGTGTATCCAAATAAGATGGTTTTCTAATCCCTCTTTTTTCCCCCCTAATCCTGAAGAATGATTTTCTCTACTGTCTTCAGACTAGAATCTGAGTATTGGTGTTAGCTACCTCTTCTTCATCAAACTCCCCCATCTTACATCTAATAAGTAACTAATTCCTATTTATTTTACTTCATTAGTATCTTTCAAAATAACATGATTTTTGTTCTGATGATAAAACTTCTCATTGTACAAATTCACAATATAGAGAAAAAACATAAAAACTAAAATAAAGTTCATCTGTAATATTATCATCCAAAGATAACTACTATTAATATTTTGACATATATCACTATGCATATGTGTACATATAAATCTCTATATCTATATAATGTGTATATGTATGTAGGTATATGTAGGTGTGTATATCTTTTTTCAAAATAAAAATGGAATCCTATTCAACATAGTAACTTTTTTAAAAAAACATGGCAATAGATCATGTATACTTTTCCATAACTATAAATTAAATGAATGCCTCCTCTCCTTCCCCACAGCCTTACTTTGAGTCCTCATCATATGTCACCTGGTCTATGCAATTGCATTCTAATTGTTTTTTTCTACTATTAGTCTTTTCTTCCTCTAGATTATTATCCTATACAGATTCTCAGAATAATCATTCCAAAATGTAGATTTTGCCTGGGTGTGGTGGCTCATGCCTGTAATCCCAGTACTTTGGGTAGCTGAGGTGGGAGGAATGCTTGAGGCCAGGAGTTTGAGACCAACCTGGGCAACATAGAAAGATCCCATCTCTACAAAAAATTTTTAAAATGTTAACCAGGTGAGGTGGCACTCGCCTGTAATCTTAGCTACTCAGGAGGCTTAGGTGGGACGATCCCTTGAGCTGCAGTGAGCTATGATTATACCACTGCATTCCAGCCTGGGCAACAGAATGAGAGCCTGTCTCTAAAATAAAATGCAGATTTTTAAAAAGGAATATAAATTGATAATTCACAAAAAGGAAGCAAAGCTGCAAATAAATATATGTAGGGAAAGAGATTAAAAACATTCCCCAGCTAAATTAACATTTTTTAAATGACAGTAAAACTTTTCTAAAGGGTGATATATTTCAACACATTTTCAAAAAATGTGCATTTGGCCTGGTGTGGTGGCTCACGCCTGTAATCCTAGCACTCTGGGAGGTCAAGGTATGAGGATCGTTTGAGGTCAGGAGTTCGAGACCAGGCTAAGCATGAGCGAGATCCCGTCTTTACTAAAAATAGAAAGAAATTAGCTGGACAACTAAAAATATATAGAAAAAATTAGCTGGGCATGGTGGCGCATGCCTGTCGTCCCAGCTATTCTGGAAGCTGAGGCAGGAGGATTGCTTGAGCCCGGGAGTGTGAGGTTGCTGTAAGCTAGGATGACACCACAGCACTCTAGCCTGGGGAACAGAGTGAGACTATGTCTTGGAAAAAAAAAAATGTGCACATTTGTTGACCATTTTATCCTAAGGAATATTTAAGGCTATACACATAGATTCTGCTACAAGGGTATTTATTGTGGTGTTATTATTTACAAAACAGTGGAAATAACCTATGTGTATTTTTTGATCCTGGAAGATGATAGTATTATGTTAAGTGAATAGAAAATTGGGTTACTGGATCAAATTATAGTTCTACTTTTAGCGCTGAGGTATCTCCATATTACTTTCCACACAGGTTGTACTAGTTTGCAGTCCCACCAGCAGTGTATGAATATTCCTATCTCTCCACATCCACGCCAACATTTATTGTTTTGGAACTTTTTTTTTTTTGAGACAGAGTCTCGCTTTCTTGCCTAGGCTAGAGTGAGTGCCATGGCGTCAGCCTAGCTCACAGCAACCTCAAACTCCTGGGCTCATGCGATCCTCCTGCCTCAGCCTCCCGAGTAGCTGGGACTACAGGCACGTGCCACCATGCCTGGCTATATATATATATATATATATATATATATATATATATATATATTAGTTGGCCAATTAATTTCTTTCTATTTTTATAGTAGAGACGGGGTCTTGCTCAGGCTGGTTTTGAACTCCTGACCTTGAGCAATCCGCCCGCCTTGGCCTCCCAGATTGCTAGGATTACAAGCGTGAGCCACCATGCCCGGCCTGTTTTGCAACTTTTTGATAAAGGCCATTCTCCCTGGAGTTAAGCGATATCTCATTGTGGTTTTGATTTTTGTTTCCCTGATGATTAGAGATGTTGAGTATTTTTTCATGTTTTTTGGCCATTAGTCTGTCTTCTTTTGAAAAGTTTCTGTTCATGTCCTTTGCCCACTTTTTCATAGGGTTGATTTTTTTCTTGTTGATTTTCCTGAGTTCTGAATAGATTCTGGATATCTGCCCTTTATCAGATGTGTAGCATGCAAAATATTTTCTCCCATTCTGTAGGTTGTTTGCTCTCGTGATAGTTTTCTTGGCTATGCAGAAGCTTTTTAATTTGATCTGGTCCCATTTATTTATTTTTGTTGTTGCTATGATTGCCTTTGGGGTCTGCTTCATAGATTCTTTGCCCAGGCCAATGTCTTTAAGAGTTTTTCCAACATTTTCTTCTAGAATTCTTATAGTTTCATGCCTTAGGTGGGGCAAAGGCAATATATGTAATTTAAACATTTGTATCCCCATAATATGCTGAAATAAGAAAAGAATAAAAAATTTAAAAGTTGGGTTAGAAATTATACACAAACACATTATTTAAAAGATTGTATGTTTATTTTTTTTTTATTCTTTTTTGAGACAAAGTCTTGCTTTGTTGCCCAGGCTAGAGTGAGTGCTGTGGCATCAGCCTAGCTCATAGCAACCTCAAACTCCTGGCTCAAGCAATCCTTCTGCCTCAGCCTCCCGAGTAGCTGGGACTACAGGCATGTGCCACCATGCCCGGCTAATTTTTTCTATATATGTTAGTTGGCCAATGAATTTCTTTCTATTTATAGTAGAGACGGGGTCTTGCTCTTGCTCAGGCTGGTTTTGAACTTCTGACCTGGAGCAATCCACCCGCCTCGGCCTCCCAGAGTGCTAGGATTACAGGCGTGAGCCACCACGCCCGGCCTAAAAGATTGTATGTTTATACAACATGTCTAGAATGTTAACAGTATTGTATCTGTTATATATGATATAGGAGTGAGCCACCTCGCCCATCCTGTGGGTGGTTTTCATTTTCATTTTGCTTCTGATTTTTCTTTTCTTTTTTTGATATAGTATCTAGTAAGAAAAATAAGCCTAAACTTTTGTTTTAAAATAAGTCTAGAAAATATATTCTTATATATTTTAGATAGCAACGTAAAATATAGGATCCTTTTCGAAGGCATTTGACAGTGTGCCTATTCAGAGTCATAAAAATATTTAAAATCATTGACCCAGTAATTCTATTTCTGGTCCTGTGTTCTAGAGAAAAATACCCAAAACATTGAAAAGTTTACAAAATTGTTTACTTATAACATTATTTATAATGTGAAGAAATGAACATTTTATATCTTTGAAAATTGTGTCTCATCTAAGATTCCCAAGGCTAAGTAAAGAATCAGAAGTCAATATAAAATTTCTACTGTAGGGGAATTATTAGATATATTATGGGTCATCCACTACAGCCATTAGAATAATGGTTATAAAGACTAGTATTCACATGGGAAAACCTCATGATATGTTAATTAGTAAAATTAAATACAGAATTCTATGTATAGCAAAATTACAACTTATAAGCATAGATTATGAAAACCTGGAAATTGGGATTATGAGTCATTTTTAAACTCTTATTTTCCAAACTTTTTATAGCATAATTATTAAAGTAAAATTAAAAGTTGAGGAAAAATACATGCATGTGACCTTAAAATCCTGCAGTGGCACCCTCCTTCCCCATTGCCTACAGAGTAAGATCTTTATTTCCACCTTTTATCCTATGTTCAGTGTCTACCAAAAACTTGTAGCTTACTCAAAATGCCATGCAATTTCCTATTTTTATGCTCTTATTCTTGTTATTCCTTCTGCCTCTAATCTCCCTTTCCATCTTTGCTTGTGACCAAGTGAACTTTTGTCCTTAAAAACTATGCCACTTTTCTCTCTTTTTTTTTTTTTGAGACAGAGTCTCACTTTGTTGCCCAGGCTAGAGTGAGTGCCGTGGCGTCAGCCTAGCTCACTCACAGCAACCTCAAACTCCTGGGCTCAAGCAATCCTTCTGCCTCAGCCTCTTGAGTAGCTGGGACTACAGGCATGCACCACCATGCCCGGCTAATTTTTTCTATATATATTAGTTGGCCAATTAATTTCTTTCTATTTATAGTAGAGACAGGGTCTCGCTCTTGCTCAGGTTGGTTTTAAACTCCTGACCTTGAGCAAGGTTAAGATCCCTTTATCCTTAGTACACCCTGAGATTCATTCATTCATCACACAAGCCGTCGAGTATTCATTAGGTGCCAGACACTACCTTGGCACTGGGTGGAGTATAGTAGGGAATATAAATCATTAAAAACAATTTTTAAAAAATTCCTTCCCTCAGCACTTTTTAACTCCTCTATCATTATATTAATCTGTGAGTTCGCAGAAAGCAAACCCATGGATTGTTTGTCTATCCTACATCAGGTCCTAGAACAATAACAAATGCAAAAGGCAAAAGGTACCTAGTAAAGATTTGATGAGTGGATGGTTTAATATACTTATAGTTCTTTTGGTGACATTTTCTTAAAATGTCAGTGTAATAACAAATTTTGGGAGGGGGAAACAAGCTTAAAACAACTAGAAAATATTACTATGATACATTTTTATTTTATTTTATTTTTTTTAATTTTTTTTTTTTTAGGATTTATTTTATTTTATTGTTTTTTGGGTTTTTTTTTTTTTTTTTTTTGAGACAGAGTCTCGCTTTGTTGCCCAGGCTAGAGTGAGTGCTGTGGCGTCAGCCTAGCTCACAGCAACCTCAAACTCCTGGGCTCAGGCAATCCTCCTGCCTCTGCCTCCCAAGTAGCTGGGACTACAGGCATGCGCCACCATGCCCGGTTAATTTTTTCTATATATATTAGTTGGCCAATTAGTTTCTTTCTATTTATAGTAGAGACGGGGTCTCGCTCTTGCTCAGGCTGGTTTCGAACTCCTGACCTCGAGCAATCCGCCGGCCTCGGCCTCCCAGAGTGCTAGGATTACAGGCGTGAGCCACCGCGCCCGGCCTTATGATACATTTTTTATCACATTAGATCCAAATTTCCTATTTTAGATTTTAGTCAACTACTGTATGCCTTCTCTGTGCTATAAGTCAGCTCAGTGTAGGAATAGAGATAAGACACAGTCCCTTCTATCATGAAGTTTGCAGTGCACCGATTCAGATACCATGATTAGACTTTCTCGTTAGGTACTATGGAAATAACACTGTGTAGGGGAAAAGAGTTTTCTCAAGATTTTTATGTAGTGCAGCTTTTGTATTTCTTGCTGTCATTCCTTTATTTTTTGCTTTCTCATTAATATCTTATTCAGCTTTGTATGCGCCAGTTGCCAAAGCCTAAATGTACATACAAAAACAAAGGAAAACAAATATGATTCAGCAAAGAATGTTTAAAATTATGTTTTAGGAAAGTTGCTATTATGTGACTTTTTGGTTCACAAAGTAGAGAGAAATAATATGGATAATATATGTGACTATCAAATTATTTTATATAGACCCAGCTATCTGTTGTAAATATTAGATTGCTAAATATCATTTAAGCACTATGTGACGAAGGGTTTCGAAGGGTATTTATGGAAATCTTTTCTCTGGCTACTTCCCCGCCTCAGGCTTTTTCTTTGAATGCTGTCTGCTTATGTCTAATAAGTCTAGGAAAATGGAGACAGAAACAGAAAGTCATACTCTATGGCAAAAAAAAAAAAAAAATACAAAAGGAGGGCTTTGTAAAATAGAACAAGGGAAACCAGAAAAACTCAGAGTAGCATACTGAAGGAATATGCTGTGAGTGGAATAGTCAGATCAAGTTTTAAAAATGCTTCCAGAGCTGGGCATGATAGCTCATGTCTGAAATCCCAAAAACTGAGGAGGCTAAGGCGGGAGGATCGCTAAAGCTTAGGAGTTTGAACTAAACCTGGGCAACATGGCAAACCCTGTCTCTAAAAAAAAGAAAAATAAGAAAAATTAGCCAGGTGTGGTGTGCTCACCTATTGTCCCAGCTATGCAGGAGGCTGAGGCAGGAAGATTGGCAGGAGGTTGAGGTTGTAGTGAGCTGTGATCAGGCCACTGTGCTCCAGCCTGGGTGACAAAATGCGACCCCATCCCCGGGGGGTGGGGGGCAAATAGAAGAAAGAAAATAAATAAATAATTTTGTAAAAGATGATTAGGGCCAGTAAGGTTTAGTTAGTAGTTATAAATGTGACCTCTAGTCTTAAGTTCTAAGGCACCTTAGAAAATAGTGAAGTGATGGTGATGCCCGTTATTGCGTGCGCGCTCGCTCGCTCTCTCTCTCTCTCTCGCTCTCTCTTCAGCTCTCAAGGCTGCTGGCTATCCACTGGTGTGTGAGGAAGTTGTTGTCTTCCTTGTTTTCAGGTTTTACTTGGTCACTTTAGAGTATTAGTTAAAATTTTTTTATCTCTTAAAAATATTGCCTCCAAAGCAAGTGGAATTATTCTTCTGTGGTTATCAGGAAATGATGAAGTTGTATCCTTTGTAATACCTATACCAAATTACCTTTGATGTCAACTGTATAATTATAACAACATAAAATGTCTAACTTGTAATCTTATGCTTTGTTATTTTTGCCTCCTGAATACTTTATTAGGTATATGTGGTTGCTATGAATATTAAAAAGGAAGCGGAGTCAAAACCAAAAAGAACAATTAAAAATACTGATGATGATGACGACGACTATGGTACCATAGATGAACTACCACCAGATAGTTTAATAACACTGGTACAACCTGAACTGCCGACACTCAGCCGCCTGTGGTTGGCAGCATTAAAAGATTATGCGCTTTTGACTTTACCAGCTGAATTTGCTAGTCAGCTCCCTCCAGATGGTGAGTATTGCATTCAGAATTTTGCTCTTAGGGAGTTCAAAATAGTAGTTAAACAAAATGGACTTGGTAGAGGCTAGAAACAACAGTAACACTATAATAATATCTTAAATTTCTGTGGACTTAAACGTGGCATTGTCTCATTTGGACCATGTTCTCCATATTGAATTTGTGGATTCAAGATATAACATAAAGCTTTTTTGTTAGCTGAAGCAAACATATTAGCCCTGTTTTATAGTAATAGCTCTATGAGCTAGGGTACTCTAAATAACTATGGATAACAAGTCATTATTCATAACAATGATGAATTGTATTACTGTATATTCAGTGTATGTATTTTTATATAAATTCCTTGTCTACAATGAATTGTGTTCGTAAAGTCCTTTGCAAATTGTTTGTACTTTAGTTTTCCTATTGAAATCAATATAGACATTATCTTTAACATTTTTTTTTATATTTAGAAACTATATTATCAGTTCCTACTCAACCCATTCCTCTTTCCATGTATCAATGGTACCAATAATGGAGTTTCCCCCTTTTTTCCTTCCTTAATCCATCATAACAGCAGGGAGAAAGATGAGGAAGTCCTCAGTGTTGGTAGTGGAAATAGGAGGTGAGAAGGAATAACAGAATAGGAGAAAAACAAAAGGAAGAAAAAAGAAACAGAGTTCCATGGTTATAGTAGAAAGAGAGGGTGATAGGGTTTTAAGAGCCACTGGCAACAGTGAAGAGGTAAATCTTGTGACAGTAGGGTGGGAAAAGGTAAGGATACTTAGTGGCATCAGCAGTAGCAGTGGACAGGCTGGAAAACTAGTATCAGTGAGGATGTGACAGGTACCCCAGTTCATCAGCTATAGGAAAGTGGTTATATTTGGTGGCTCTGTAAAGAAGAGAATCGTTTTGGCCCGATTGTTCTTTTGTATGTAATAGGTATTTTTAAGTTAATTGTTCATAAATGAGTGAACACTTGTAATAGAATCTAGTAATGCTGCTTAATTTGATTGCTTTATAGGTGGAGCATTTTATACTCCTGAGACTATTGATACAGCTAGACTTCACTATCGTAATTCCTGGGCCCCAATTCTCCATGCCGTGGCACTTTGGTTAAATAGCACAGGATTTACATGTTCCGAGTCCACAGAAGCAGCAGCAGTATCTGGCTTACAAAAACGTTCTGCATCTGTCAATTTAAACCAGGCATCGGGAGCAACGGGTAGTGCTAAGTCTTTGCCAGAAATTAACAAAGACAGAATGCATCTGATTTTAGGTAGGTGTGTTATATTAATGTATTTCAAGATGTATCGCTTCTGAAAATTCTTATCTTTCATTTTAATGCTATGGAAAAGTTTTGTATGATATAGCATTATTCAGAGAAGGAAAAATAAAAGGATTTTCACCTTGCCTTATAAATTGTTAGCTTAATTGATAATCTAAAAATTAAATTATTAAAAACTGCTCCTTAAAAGTTTTAGCTGTCATGTTCACTCACAGAGCAATGACAGGTTTTCCTTTTACTTGTCACTTAACAGATGATCCCACGAAGAAAAAGTTTAAGTGAATTTAAATGAATTCTAATTTATAATTGTTTTATAGGATACTTTTTTTTAGCATTTAAGAATTGATACATTCTTTTTTTTTTTTTTTTTTTTTTTTTTTTTGAGACAGAGTCTCGCTTTGTTGTCCAGGCTAGAGTGAGTGCCGTGGCGTCAGCCTAGCTCACAGCAACCTCAAACTCCTGGGCTCAAGCGATCCTTCTGTCTAAGCCTCCCAAGTAGCTGGGACTACAGGCATGAGCCACCATGCCCGGCTAATTTTTTCTATATATATTAGTTGGCCAATTAGTTTCTTTCTATTTATAGTAGAGACGGGGTCTCGCTCTTGCTCAGGCTGGTTTCGAACTCCTGACCTCGAGCAATCCGCCCGCCTCGGCCTCCCAGAGAGCTAGGATTACAGGCGTGAGCCACCGCGCCCGGCCAAGAATTGATACATTCTTGAAACTCATTTTCAGGTCTCTAAAAGAAAAATAAGTAAAGATATTTTAAAGAAAATGAAAAAAATTAAAAATAAAAAAAAGAATTAATACATTCTAATGAAGCTTTTAGGGATCTTATATTTTTTGAGGATGAAAAGGAACACAGATGATAAGGTGTAATTATGGAATTCATCAGTGTATCTCATAAATGAAAATGTGAAAAACTTCCATAACAGTGACCTTACCTTTATACAAATTAAGAGCAACTGTTACCTGTGATATATATTGTGTCTCTATAGCTTGCCATTGAAACCCTTTGATTATGAAAAATTATTTGGCAACCATCTAATGAAAAATAATTTTGTAATGTCCTTTATTTATTTATTTATTTATTTTTTGAAACAGAGTCTCGCTTTGTTGCCCAGGCTAGAGTGAATGCCATGGCGTCAGCCTGGCTCACAGCAACCTCAAACTCCTGGGCTCAAGCAATCCTCCTGCCTCAGCCTCCTGAGTAGCTGGGACTACAGGCATGTGCCACCATGCCCGGCTAATTTTTTCTATATATATTAGTTAGCCAATTAATTTCTTTCTATTTATAGTAGAGACGGGGTCTCGCTCTTGCTCAGGCTGGTTTCGAACTCCTGACCTCGAGCAATCCACCCGCCTTGGCCTCCTAGAGTGTCAGGATTACAGGCGGAAGCCACTGGGCCCGGCCCATAATTTATTCTTAATGTATTATTTTTAAAAGTCCTAGAAATAAAAAAACAATATCTTCCTAATTAGCCTAATGGCATGGGAATTCCTTTCTCAACCCATAGCTGATTTGAATACTAACCTAATTACAAAGCTACAACCTTATATTGAGTTTGACTGCTTAACTTGGAAACCATTTTGAACCCTACTTTAAAGCATTAATAAATATATGTTAGCCAAATGTGGTGGCTCGCACCGTTAATCCCAGCTACTTGAGAGGCTGAGGCAGGAGGATCACTTGAGCCCAGCGACATAGCAAGGCCCCATCTCTAAATAACTGAATGAATGAATGAATGTATGTTAAGATAATCTATTAAAAAAAAGGAGAAAAATAAGGGGAAAATATGGTGTTAAAGCAACATAAAGTGTTTTATATTGAAAAACCCATGTTTTTATTTTGTACGTTTCAGGTGTGAGTATACAGTTTCTTTGTTCCCCTAGACCTGAGGAGCCTATTGAACATGTTACAGCATGCCTCCAGGCCTTACACACCTTGCTAGATTCTCCTTATGCTCGAATCCATATTGCAGAAGATCAGGTACAGTGTTTTTCTATAATAAATAATTAATTATATGTTTAAAATAATTTTTTCACATAGAAAATAAATATATATTATATTAATTAACATAACAATTAATATAAAATAAGTATTCAAAATTAGGCTGTACTGAATCTTGGATGACGAGACAGAGCTAGACTAGAGATAGTTACTCTACCTTCTTTGACTTCATCATCAGTAGTCAAATAAAACTAAAAATGTAAGGATACCTTCAGTGTCACTTAGTGATTCTACTAATAAAGGGCTAAGGTAACTTATTAGGCTATTAAATAAATGTTTGATAAAGTTTCATCTCTTAATGAAATTTTTTCTGTACCATCTCACATACTCCTCTAAAGTTTAATGAGTTACTTTTTCTAATTTCTGTATATGATATTTAGGGGACTCTATTCATGTTACAGAACCAAGTTACCATGGATTTTTCATTATTTTCTCTCTCTCTCTTTTTTTTTTTAAGAGACAGGGTTTCTCTCTGTCACCCAGACTAGAGTGCAGTGGCACAATGATCACTCACTGTAATCTCGAACTCCTGGGCTCAGGCAATCATCCTCCTGCCTCAGCTTCCCAACTAGCTAGGACTATAGGCACGTACCACTAACTGTGCCCGGATAGTTTTTAATTTTTTTTGTAGAGATGGGGTCTTGCTATGTTCCCCAGGCTGGTCTTGAACTCCTGGCTCAAGAAATCCTCCTGCCTCAGCCTACCAAAGTGCTGGTATTACAAACATGAGCCACCATGCCTGGCCTATTTAATTTTTAAATTAGGAATTCTTTTATTTTTATAATAAGAGCCATCTCTTTAGACATCACCACTACCACTTAGTTTTACTTGGGGAAATGTTCCATAAAACACAAACAGATAAAGTTGATATCATTTTATTTCATCAAAATTAGTTTTACACATGGTGCTAACCAACAACAAAAAAAATCATATGCTGTGTGGTTATGAGATTCACTGATTTTTGTATCCCAGCCTTGTAGCGTGAAGCTGTGCCTCAGCTAAACCAGAAATCACGTTAGATTTGGTCTGTGAATGAAGGGGGACTGCTATATTTGAACTCAATAAGTTGAGTTTTAGCATAATGTCTCACATAGCTATTTGTTGGATTTAGTAATATTTTGTTTATGTAAACATTGCTTTTCAATGGCAAAAGAGGATGGATTTTTTTTTTTCTGAATTGAATCCTTTAATTTTAACATTGTCAGAGTACTCTGACTCATATTGTATTCATTCATCCAGCTAGTTTCACTCTGTGCCTGTTCTATCTCAGACATGGTTTGAGGCTGTAGATATCCAGGTTTTACATACCTGGATTAGGCAATAAGTACAGTGTGATAAGTGCTATGTTACTGTATGTAGGGGTATAATTAGAACAGAGAGGAGGAACCCAACGTTATAAGAAAGCAAAGAATGAATTCTCAGGGTAGACAATGGTTAAATCAAACCTGAAAGAGGAATTTGTGAGGCAGCACAAGAGGGATGGGTTTTCCTCTCAGAAAGAACAGCAAATGCAAAGGCTGGGAGGCATGAGAGAGCATGGCAAGTTCATGAGCACTGCAGTCATTTACTGTGGCTCCTGTGAGTAAAGACCAAATTGTGAAGATTTCTTTACGATTTGCAAAGGAGTTTGAATACTATCTTGAAAGTGATAGGAAATAGTTAAAAATATTTAAATAGGCTGGGCAAGGTAGTTCACACCTATAATGCCAGCACTTTGGGAGGCTGAGGCAGGAAGATTGCTTGAAGCTAGGAGTTGGAGACCAGCCTGAGCAAAAGCGAGACCCTGTCTCTATAAAAAATAGAAAAATTAGCTAGGCGTAGTGGCACACGCCTATAGTCCCAGCGACTGGGGAGGCTGAGGCAGGAGGATCACTTGAGCCCAGGAGTTTGAGGTTGCAGTAAGCTATGATGATGCCACTGCACTCCAGATAGGGCAACACAGCAAGACCTTGTCTCAAAAAAAAAAAAAAAAAAAAAAAAAAAAGGTTTAGGCCGGGTGTTGTGGCTCACGCCTGTAATCCTAGCACTCTGGGAGGCCGAGGCGGGTGGATTGCTTGAGGTCAGGAGTTCGAAACCAGCCTGAGCAAGAGCGAGACCCCCGTCTGTACTATAAATAGAAAGAAATTAATTGGCCAACTAAAAATATATAGAAAAATTAGCCGGGCATGGTGGCACATGCTTGTAGTCCCAGCTACTCGAGAGGCTGAGGCAGGAGGATTGTCTGAGCCTAGGAGTTTGAGATTGCTGTGAACTAGGCTGATGCCATGGCACTCACTCTAGCATGGGCAACAAAGTGAGACTCTGTCTCAAAAAAAACAAAACAAAACAAAAAAAACAAAGTTTAAATAGAGGAATGATATGGTTAACCTTATATTTCAGAAGGATAACTCTATCAATCTTATAGAGGTTGTTTTGTAAGACATGAGAAGGGAGGCAGGGAGGCCAGTTATGAGGCTATTTTCATAATTCCAGAGAAATAATTAGTGCAGTAGGAAGGAAACTGAATAAAGGAGAAAGAAAAGAGGACCAAGGTTGGAACCTTGGGGATAAATAGCATTTAAGGATTGAGAAGAGCAAAATAAATCAGCAGTGGAGACTGCTAGATATGTAGAAGAACCAAAAGAGATCAGAGTTACCAATGAGAAGGGAGGAAAGAGTTTCAAGAAGGGTAGGCAGCAGTGTCAAAAGAAACAGAATCCAATAAATAAGGACAGAAAAAGAGTCTGCAGGAGGTTATGGGTGACCACTACCACCCCCCCCAACTCCCCCCCCACACACACACACAGGATTTTTCTAGGTAGAAGCCAGATTGTAGAAGATCAAAGAGTGAATGAGAGGCTAACGGAAATGGAAGTATCTAGGCTAGGAAAGGAAGGAGCAGGACAGATAGAGGACACAGGGGTAGATAAAAGTGTCTCAGAGGCTTTTGGGAGAAATAGGGGAGATATTAGATAGGAAAGAAAGACTTTTGAGCATTTTCCTTATACTGAGGAGAGTAGCCTAGCTAGAGAGAGAGGCTGAAGACATATGAGATATGGTTGAGGTCCTTGAAGAATCCCTGGGAAGTCAAATAGGATGGGATAGGGAGCCCATGAAGAAAGATTAACCAGCCTCAGACAAGAGGCTGGAAGCTTGATCTTAAGGGAAGAGGTAAAGATGGCTTTGGTTGTAGTTGAGTGTTTTCCCCTCTTTGAAATTTGACCTAGGCTCATTGACTGGATTTGATGTAGAATATGGTAAGAAGCTTAAAGTAGGTGGTGAAAGTTTATAATAGTTGCTGAGGTGAATAGGAAAGATACTCACTAGAAATCTACAATGTCTAGTACAAAACTCTTGGTGTTCAGCTTAGGTTGCCTATTATGAATTGTAGTGGCACTGGACCCTGGCAATACGGTTTAGCCTGAGTATTTCTTTCCAATATGAGAATGATCATTATCCAATATAATACTTGATTAAATATGTAAATAATAAAGTCCTTTGTTGCTTGAAAATACATTGGGGTAAAATGTGACCATTTTTCAAGATTGTTATAATTTTCTTATTTGTTACATAGTCCTACATATTAATTTTAACTGCCAGATTTCTATATTTTTGCATGTGTATTTTCTCATTTTAATACAAATTTATCATTTGAAATTAAAATAATTAAATTTATTTGTATTTATTTATAATAGTTGATTGGTGTTGAGTTGCTGAGTGTTTTGCACCGCCTCCTGTTGACCTGGAATCCACCATCTGTCCAGCTGTTGGTTACTGGAGTTGTACAACAGATAGTAAGGGCTGCTCAGGATTATTTGCAAGAAAAAAGAAACACTCTAAGTAAGCACTAGAAATTATACTAACTCAAAGTAAATTTTATGTGTATCTAATTTTTAAAATATTTATTAAGTTTTTAATAAAAACATTAATCATACTTTTAGAAGATTGAAATTGACTTTATTTTCATTAGTAAAGGCCAGATGAGGCTGGGTGTGGTGGCTCACACCTGTAATCCTAGCACCCTGGGAGGCCAAGGTGGGAGGATCATTTGAGGTCAGGTGTTCGAGACCAGCCTGAGCGAGAGTGAGACCTCGTCTCTACTTAAAATAGAAAAAATTAGACAGGTGTGCTGGTGTGCGCCTGTAGTCCCAGCTCCTCAGGAGGCTAAGGCAGGAGGATCACTTCAGCCCAGGAGTTCGAGATTGCAGTGAGCTAGGTTGATGCCATGGCACTGTAACCTGGGCAAAAGAGTGAGACTCTGTCTCAAAAAGAAAAAAAAAAAGAAAGACCAAATGAAATTGTTGCTATTTGACTGTTTTTCACCTTCAAAAGTATCAGTTTCATCTGGTTCATCCTAGCATTTGTTTTATTTCTATTATGAAATAGATACCTAATAAAAAAAAACCTAATAAGGATTTTCTATATACTTTTAAGGAAAGGTCAGTGCACAGAATTTTAGGAAGGCAGAGAATTATACTGAGAAAGACATGTGTGACATCAGCTAGACTTGTAAATCCTTTTGAAATAATCTTACATATACTTGTTATATTGTTTTATATACTATTTGTTACTTTTTTGCTGGAGATTTCACCAAATTATCTTTTACCTAAGATGAAGATGACATGGAAAAAGAGTCCTGTACTGTATTAGGAGAAGGAGGTGACAGCGGTGGTCTGATTCCTGGAAAATCGCTTGTGTTTGCGACTATGGAGCTGTTGATGTTCATTTTAGTACGGCACATGCCACATCTCAGTACCAAGATGTCGGACTCTCCAAGTCACATAGCCACTAAAACTCGACTGTCAGAAGAAAGTGCTCGTTTGGTGGCGGCCACGGTTACCATACTCTCTGATTTACCATCCCTGTGTTCACCTGCTGGTATAGTATTGATCCGTATTTGGAAATATGTATTACAGTAGAGAAAGATGAGCTTGCCTTTGATTGTAAGCACTGTTATAACTTATTTCCCTCTTACATCTCAATGTAAAATGAGAAATTGGTCTTTTTTAAGGTTTTATTTACCTTTAGGAGCCTATAAAGATTCAAAAAATTATAAACTTAAGGTGCTCTTTTTAGATATGTTTCAAACAAGAGGTCAAACTACAGATTGGAGAAAAACATTGAATGTCAGCAGATAGACATAAGTTGGAATTACTAAACACTTTATTTTCTGATCTGGTTGCCACTCTTGAGTGACACTGAAAAACATAAATGTCAGAGAAGAGTGACAGCCAACTGTATAGAACACTTCAAGAAATTATGGCTAAAAAAGATAATAGCTGTCTGCAGATACTGAAGAACTATTGGACGTTAATGTAGCCTTTACCTCTGTTTTATCTGGAAAGTGAAAATAGTATCAGTAAATATATAGGAAAATTTTCATCTCAACACAAGGAAGACCTTTCCAGCTCTTAGAGTTATCTTATGTATGTGAATTATTGGAGCCTTGCAGATGCTGCAATGGCTGCATGTGAGAGTGATGAAGGGACTCCTTCCTTAAGTGGAAGGTTGAATTTGATGGCCTTAAAGTTCTTTCGGCTCAAAATCCTAGGGTTCTTTCATTTCTTCTGTCTTTACCCCAATAGTTTTTATTTTCCTGGCTTGATTAGGTTGACTTTGGTACACTGAGGGTTGATTACATATCCTAGAATTGCTGTAAGATTCATGGAATTACTTAGATGCTTCTCCAAGTATTTGGTAGAGTTTTCCTTCTGTTTTTCTATCTTTCTTTCTCATTGTCATCATGAAGGGCATGAAATACTAAGTAGGTGAAATATTGGAAGTAATAAAAGCAGGGCTAGTTGGAAAAAAAAGAAAATACCAGTTCTGTCTTCTTTGAAATAACCTGGCACTTTCTTATTTTCATTTTCAAACATTGAATTATAGTAATAGCAATACAGTACATTTTGTATAAAAACAAGGAAAAGAAAGAATATTAAACTACAATCAATCACACAAAATATAAGCAGTGGAAACAACTATAATATGGGAACTGAAATAATTATGAAGTAATCTGATTTGTTTTTATTTCAGGATGTATGACAATCCTGCCCACAATTCTCTTCTTAATTGCAAGAATATTGAAAGACACAGCAATAAAGTCTGCAGATAATCAGGTTCCTCCACCAGTCAGTGCAGCTCTTCAAGGGATTAAAAGTATCGTGACACTTTCAATGGCAAAAACTGAGGAAACTCAAAAACAATGGACAGCTCTAATTCGTAGCACTCTTGCATGCATCCTGGAATATTCTCAACCAGGTAACCTATCAGAGTTTAAGAATTTTTAATCTGTTAGGAAATTTGTTTCCTAGTTAATTCATTAGGTGAATAAGCTTGTCAGAAAACCGCTGCATAATACTGAATCAACTCAGAGAGGTGTTCTGATTGTGAAGGGGTATTAACCTTCAGGTGTGAAGTTCAATATCCCTTTCTGGATTGTTGACTCTGAATGCCCTTGTCTTAGTACTTACATATGTATTAGGAGGTTTAAAAAAAAAAAAAAAAAGACTATATGCCCAGCAGCATTGACATATGTTCATATATTTATGTTTGCTTCAAGTTGTTTTTTACAATTAAAGTAATAAGGTAGGAGAGAAAATTGAAATACCTGTCACTACCCCAACATACTTCCAAATGGAACCACAATGTTGATATTAATATATTTTACTCTCAAAATAGCTATATAAATTGGGATGTTTTCGATATTAACATATATCATTTATGTTAATAAATATATGTTAATATGTATATACATTATAGAGAGTAAGATAACTATGAGCAATGTATAGTATTTGTTTGTATTTTAAAATTTATATAAGTAATATTATCTCAGTCTACCTTTATTCTCTCACTCAACAGTAAATTATTTTAGATCCATTAATGTGAATCGTAAAACTCTCATTCATTCTTTTAACTCCTGTACAGTTTTCTGTCATATGTATTTACCAATTATTATTCATTTCTCCATCACTGGATATTTTTAATATTTCTCATTCATAAAATTAATAAAATAAAATTATTATCAGATATTGCCAAATTGCCCTCCACCATAGCTATGTGAATTTACACTGCCCTTAGCAGTGTGTGATAATTTCTTTTTCCCCACATCCTCACCAATATTGTCAGACTTTTAGATTTTGCTATATGATAGGTAAAATATACTATCTTAGTGTTTTAATCTGCATGTTTCATTTTCCTAGTGAGCATAAAGCATCTTTCATGTTTGTGTTTAATTTGGGGGAGAAATATTTACATTTTTCCCCATTTTTCTTCTGTCTGACTTCTTATTTCAAGTTTTATTTCTATTGTAAAGAAAATGTAAAAGAACTGAAAACAAGAATAGTAAGGAAAGATTTGTCATTTCGTCTGTTAAAAAATTTCCACACCATCTAAAACTGTGGAGTGGGCCCAAGAATCAGTGGATGGGGCAGTCAAAGAGAACAGATTGCTTTGAAACAGACAATTACCAACATGAGACTGTGACACATAATAAAGACACATTATTATTCTTTAAATGGTTTGTGCCAGTTAGCTATTTGAGAAATAAATTGCAGTTAGGCTCTCTCCTCTTATATCGTGAATCACAAAAAATACCAGATAAATTAAAATGATAATGTAAAATTAAAAAAATTGGAAAACAAAATATAGGTGAATCTTTTACGTCAGAATGGCAAAAGGCTAGCTAACTGTAAGTCAGTGAACAATATTGCAGAGAAAAATATTGACCTGTTGGTTGACTTATACTCATCCACATTAACTTCTACTCATCCAAATATTTTACATTAAATGGTAGCTGAAAAAAGAGCTGAAAACTGACAAAAATATTTATGTCAGTGTTGCTACCATGAACATACAAAGAGGTCTTAGAAGAAATTCACTTAACACCCAAAAGATGAAAGAAGAAAGATCACAGGTTAGTAAGAAAAAGGATATAAAAATGGCAACCAAGCATATAAAAGAAAATCAGCCACATTAGTAAGTAAAGAAATATAAACAAAAACAGTAATATAAATTTTTACTTACAAAACTGATTTTTTTTTTTACTGTGCATGGCTGGAATTGGTACCAGAACATTTTCATAGTTTGTTGAAGGTAGTTTATTTATTTTATTTTATTTTATTTTTTTGAGACAGAGTCTCACTCTGTTGCCTGGACTAGAGTGCCATGGCGTCAGCCTAACTCACAGCAACCTCAAACTCGTAGGCTCAAGCAATCCTCCTGCCTCAGCCTCCTGAGAAGCAGGGACTATAGGCATGTGCCACCATGCCCAGCAAATTAATTTTTTTAATATATATTTTTAGTTGGCTAATTAATTTCTTTCTATTTTTAGTAGAAATGGGGTCTCACTCTTGCTCAGGCTGCTCTCCAACTCCTGACCTTGAGCCATCCACCTGCCTTGGCCTCCCAGAGTGCTAGGATTATAGGCGTGAGCCATCATGCCTGGCCCTTAAAATGGTTTAAATTTTCAGGGAATTAATTCTGTAGGATGTACAAAGAACCTTTAAGATTGCATACTCTTTGAACTTACTGATCAAAAAATTATGTTCAGGGTTATTTATTACCTATTATATCTATTGTATAATAATGAAAATATAGGAAAAATATAACTAGCAGGAGAAAAATTATAAAATACATGATAGTTTTTTTGTTTGTTTGTTTTTGAGACAGAGTCTCTCTTTGTTACTGGGCTAGAGTGCTGTGGTGTCACAGCAACTTCAAACTCCTGGGTTCAAGCAATTCTCCTGCCTCAGCCTCCCAAGTAGCTGGGATTATAGGCACGTGCCACCATGCCGGCTAATTTTTCTATTTTTAGTAGAGATAGGGTCTTGCTCTTGCTCAGGCTGATCTCCAACTCCTGAGCTCAAGTGATCCTCCCGCCTCGGACTCCGAGAGTGTTAGGATCACAGGTGTGAGCCACTGCGCCTGACCTACATGATAGCATATTCATTTGGATCATATATCCATTATATCTATTAAATATCATGTTTATAAGCAACTATACAAAGATTAACCCAGACCAGAAAAACTTAAACCAAAACCTAGAAATTAGGCTGGGTGCGGTGGGATTATAGGTGTGAGCTGCTGCACCCAGCCTGGATGTCCAATCTTCTTAAAGTCACAATTGAAAAATAAAATAATTTTCGGACAAAAAATTGCTTGTAATATCACAAACTCTGAATTAGAGATAGTTCTTATTCCACCTAGAATAACATTCCTACTGTGGAGTTCTCCGGTTTTTAACATTTATGTCAGGTTTTTATAACTTGGTTAAATCCTTCAAATTTTAAATTTCTTTTTTCTCAACTTTTTTTCTTTATGGGTGTTGTTGCTCATGGCTATAATCCTAGCACTTTGGGAGGCCGAGGTAGGAGGACTGCTCAAGGCCAGGAGTTCAAGACTAACCTGAGCAACATAGTGAGACCCCACCTCTACAAAAAAATAGAAAAATTGGTTGGGTATGGTGGCACATGCCTGTAGTCCCAGCTACTTGGGAGGCTGAGGCAGGAGCATTGCTTGAGCCTGGACTTTGAGGTTGCAGTGAGCTATGATCACACTACTGCACTCTAACCCACACAACAGAACAAGACTGTTAAAAAAAAAAAAAAAGTTGCAAGAATAGTACAGTGAACTCCAGTGTACCGTTCTCCTAGATTTACCGGTTGTTAACATTTTACCACGTAATGGGTTTTTACTCTTTCTATAATCTACATACCATTATTGTTAATATTATTTTACTAATGTTGTTAAACTATTTAAGGATATGTTGAAGTCTTCATGACTCTTTACTCTTGAATACTTCATGACTAGGATATTCCCTTACATAACCACAGAAGAATAATCAAATTTGGGCAATTTAACATTGATACAATGCTATTATTGTTCATATGCAAATTTCACCAGTTGTCCTAATAATTACCTTCATACAGCTCTTTTGTTTTTATTTAGTCATTATATTGCTTTAGTCTCCTTCAATCTGGGGCAGTTCCTCAGTCTTTATCTTTCATGACATTAATGTTTTTGAAGAGTACAGGCTCTCTATTATGTAGCATGTTTCTCAATTTAGAATTGGCTGATTTTTTCCTCAGTAAAACCGATTAGATTCAATTTATGCATTTTTGGCAGGAATACCATATAAGTAATGTGTCTTTTTCAGTACATCATATATGGAGACATATAAGGTTTCTTTGTCCCATTATTGGGAATCTTGACTTTAATAACTTTATTAAGATGACATTTGCCATGTTTCTCCTCTATAAAATTGCCATTTTTTCATTTCATAATTAACAAGTAATCTGTGGGGAGATATTGTAAGACTATCTCAATTGTCTCTTCCCCATCAAACTTTCACTTAGTGGTTTTAGCATCCATTGTGCCTGAATCATTTATAGTTGCAAATGATACTTTTCTAATCTATATTTTTTATTCCTTTTACATTTATTAGCTGGCATTCTACTAAAAGGAAGAGCTTTCTCTTGCCCTCTTTTTATATATACTTATTTATTACTATCAGTACAGATTCATGATTCTTTCTCTAATTCAGTGACTCTACTACTGTTACTTTGATATGTCCTCATTATTTCTTGAGCACTTCCTTACTTTCTGGCACCGAGATGTAGCAGATTCATCTTGTATTTTCCCTGTTTCTGTTCTAGAATCAGTCCATTCTCCAAAAGGTCCTGGGTCTTTTTATTAGACAATTGTATTTGGATATCTAATCTTTTTTTTTGGTAGATAGTGTCTCACTGTGTTGCCCAGGATGGTCTCAAACTATTGGCCTCATGCAATTCTCCACCTCAGCCTCCTAAAGTGCTGGGATTATAGGTTTGAGCTGCTGTACCCAGCCTGGATGTCCAATCTTCTTAAAGTCACAATTGAAAAATAAAATAATAATTTTTGGAAAAAAAATTGCTTGTAATATCACAAACTGAATTAGAGATTGTTCTTATTCTACCTAGAATAACATTCCTAGTGTGGAGTTCTCTGGTTTTTAACATTGATAACTCAGATTTTTATAACTTGGTTAAATCCTTCAAATTTTGAATTTCTTTTTTCTGAACTTTTTTTCCTTTATGTTAAGTTAATGGACTTTTTCTAGACTGTTGTTCTTAGCCCATTCTATTTTAGGAAAGCTGGTATTCTCATCATGAGATAATGTTAACGTATCTTATGTGTTCATAATCCTAATAAAGTACTAGTTATTGGGTATTTATTGTTGCCAAGTCAGCCCAAATTTGCACAGAAAGTGTTGATAATTTCAGTTGTTGGAAAAATGGTAATGATAATATTTGTTAGGTTAAAGTTGTACATATTATAATAGCAAGAAATTCCTTAAAATTATAAGAAAGTTTTCAGGAAATTGTGCAAGTTTTTTTTGTGGTTGTGTGGAATTTACAAGTTTTCATATTTACTAAATTGAAAGGTGATATCACTAAGAAAGTCCCTCTGAGTTATTTAATTAATTAGAATATCTTATAATCATTTAACTGTATATATTTGACTTCATACAGTTATTTGTGGATTATATTAGATTGAGGCACACACTGCTATACATGTTGGGGGCAGAGGAGTTGTTTGAGATTGAAATTCCAAAACATTTTAGAAACCACCCATTGCTTTCATTTTTTCTTTTCAGAAGACTCTATGCCTACACCTGATGAAGTAACCATGCTAACAGCAATTGCACTCTTCCTGTGGTCTGCTAGTAGTGAAATAATTGGAGTCCAGTCATTACAGAATGGCTGCATGAACAGATTTAAAAATGCATTAAATTCATGTGACCCGTGGGTAAGTTACATTTAAAACAATTAAGCATAAACATTCCACGTTACCAAGAAAATTTCAGATTGATTCATTAAAATATGTGATACATATAATGAAAAGCGAAGTTTTTGCAATATGACTTTTATTTATTTATTTATTTATTTATTTATTTTATTTTTTTTTGAGACAGAGTCTCACTTTGTTGCCCAGGCTAGAGTGAGTGCCGTGGCATCAGCCTGGCTCACAGCAACCTCAAACTCTTGGGCTCAAGCAGTCCTACTGCCTCAGCCTCCTGGGTAGCTGGGACTACAGGCATGTGCCACCATGCCCGGCTAATTTTTTCTATATATATTAGTTGGCCAATTAATTTCTTTCTATTTATAGTAGAGACAGGGTCTTGCTCTTGCTCAGGCTGGTTTTGAACTCCTGACCTCGAGCAATCCACCCACCTTGGCCTCTCAGAGTGCTAGGATTACAGGCGTGAGCCACTGAGCCCGGCCTGCAATATGACTTTTAAATGGAAAAAACTGGAAAAGATTACTGGGTTTAAGCACTAGGAGAGACACCATGTGTATGTTTATTCACATATGCAGAAATTGTCCTGTATCTGAAATATTTGATCAACCCCGGGACATATTGGTAGGTACTTTACAGGAGTCCATGATTATGTTTTCCAATGTTTATTTAAATAACACCAGGACATTAAAGGATAAGTTTATATTATTACACCTTAATGAACCTATTAGAAACTCTAGATGTTTAGAAAATAAGTTTATTATTTTATGATGTCAAAGTCTAAACTAATGATTCTCAAACCTGCTGTACATCAAGAAAAAAAAATGCAGTTTAGAAACATTCTTCGCCTGTAATTCTAGCACTCTGGTAGGCCGAGGCGGGCGGATTGCTTGAGGTCAGGAGTTCGAAACCAGCCTGAGCAAGAGCAAGACCCCGTCTCTACTATAAATAGAAAGAAATTAATTGGACAACTAATATATATAGAAAAAATTAGCTGGGCATGGTGGCGCATGCCTGTAGTCCCAGCTACTTGGGAGGCTGAGGCAGGAGGATTGCTTGAACCCAGTAGATTGAGGTTGCTGTGAGCTAGGCTGACACCACGGCACTCACTCTAGCCTGGGCAACAAAGTGAGACGCTATCTCAAAAAAAAAAAGAAACATTCTTGTTCTCTGCCAATATCTTCCTAAATCAGAGTCTCCACTTTTGTGGCTCAAGAATTGTGTATTTAAAATGTTCCTCCAAGTATTTTTGATGTCCCATGAGGTTTGGCCACTTGTGCTCTACCAAAGCACTGAAACAGTTTTATTCTGCTCTTTGTCCCATATATTGATGGGTTTTCCCTCCCTCTTTTCTTCCCCCCCCCTTTTTTTTGAGTTATTAATGTGAAGTCTTTCTAAGCTAAAGTGGAGTCAGCGAGACTTTATTTTCTAGGCCTAAAAACTTACAATTGATATAAGCAGTCATTTTTAGGGAATCCAATGGGTTTTAGGTGTCTAAGGAATATATTTTTATAGCTTTTTTTCAGATCATTCCGATATTAGCATTCCTTGCTATATACATTAGGTTAAAATGGGAGGGACAATTACACATTAGAGGAAGAATTAAAAGGAGAAATCGGAATTCCTGTTTTCTAGCTTTTCACACCTGGAAATGTAAAAATTATATAAGTCTGTGTGCAGAAGGCAAAAAAAGAAAAAAGAGGCCGGGCGCGGTGGCTCACGCCTGTAATCCTAGCTCTCTGGGAGGCTGAGGTGGGCGGGTTGCTCGAGGTCAGGAGTTCAAAACCAGCCTGAGCAAGAGCGAGACCCTGTCTCTACTATTAATAGAAAGAAATGAATTGGCCAACTAATATATATAGAAAAAATTAGCCAGGCATGGTGGCGCATGCCTGTAGTCCCAGCTCCTCAGGAGGCTGAGGCAGGAGGATTGCTTGAGCCCAGGAGTTTGAGGTTGCTGTGAGCTAGGCTGCCGCCACGGCATTCACTCTAGCCTAGGCAACAAAGCAAGACTCTGTCTCAAAAAAAAAAAAAAAAGATAGAAGAAAAAATTAAAGAAAATCAAAATTATATAAGCATGGCAATTTGGTAATTAACATAAGGAACTTTTGTATTAATTTCTCTTTAATTTTATTTAGTTACCTTATTGAAAATTCTATTATTCTACTCCATTTCTCTGAGTAGAAATGGCATTTTCATTTCCATCCTGCAGTATCACTGCTTTTTAGTACATATTAAGATTCAATGTGATTGTAGAGCAAATAAGAACTATCATAACATGTTTATTGATAAAATGATCTTCTTATATAGGTTCAAGCCAAATGTTACCAGCTTCTCCTCTCAGTCTTCCAACATTCCAATCGTGCCCTTTCAACTCCTTATATCCATTCATTAGCTCCAATAGTGGTTGAAAAGCTAAAAGCTGTTGAAAGAAATAGACCAGCCAATAACACAGAACTTTTAGCTGTTCAAGAAGGAATCAAAGTCCTTGAAACATTGGTTGCTCTTGGTGAAGAACAAAACAGTAAGTATATTCCTATAAAAAGCCAATCAGTGTTCTAAAGTAAAGATCTATATTATATCTAAATCTTATTTGATATTAGACACAGACCTTTGCAACAATAAGTTTACTAAGGAGCAGTTACTATCTAAAAGCATAATGTATTTGCTCATGTTACTAACATAATTTTTTTTTTTTGAGATGGGGTCTTACTTTGTCACCCAGGCTAGAGTACAGTGGGTTCATCCAAGCTCATTGCAACCTCAAACTCCTGGGCTCAAGTGATCCTCCTGCCTCAGCCTCCTGAGAAGCTGGGACTATAGGCACATACCAACCACGCTTAGCTGATTTTTCTGTATTTTGACAAAGTCTTGCTCTTGCTCAGGCTGGTGTTTAACTCCTGACCTCTAGTGATCCTCTCCCCTTGACCTCCCAAAGTGCTAGGATTATAAGGTTTGAGCCACCATGCCAGGCCAACATAATGTTTTGAGTTGATTTATATTTATTTTTTATGAATAGAAAGCTAAAATGAATTTCTGGTGGCATTTAAACACACGTGATTTTTAAAAATTTTTCTAGTTATATATATATTCTTTAAGAACTAGGAAAAATATAGATGTTTAATAGGTTTTTAAAATAATACATCTTAGTCTTTATAATAGAGGTATAAAAGCTTTATAATAGGCCAGGTGTGGCAGCAACCATGAGCAACATAGCACAACCTTGTCTCTACAAAAAAATTTTAAAAAATTAGCCAGGCTTGGTGGTGGGCACCTGTAGTCCCAGCCACTTGGGAGGCTGAGGCAGGAAGATCACTTGAGCCCAGAAATTTGAGGTTGCAATGAGCTACAATTGTGCCACTGTATTCCAGCCTAGGCAAGAGAATGAGACTTTGTCTCTTAAAAACAAAAATGATTTTTAATTGTTCTAGAAAGACTGTATTTTTTAAACTCTTATGGTTGAACATTAAACTTTTTCAAAATCATAAATGAGATAAACATTCTTATACAGATTATCTTTGCATGTATTTTTATTATTTCTATCAGATAAATTCCAAAAAGTGAAAATAGTGGGGTGAACGGAATGCACATTTTAAGACGTTTAATATGTATTACCAGATTGTGCTCCATATAAAAATAATGCCAGTTTTTTTCTATCATAAATTTTTTCCTTTTTCTCTTAAAAAAATTTCATAGGAAATTGGGGAAAGGTGGTAGAGATTTTTGAAAAGCTATTGCAAGAGCTCCCCTATAAAATAATAATCCAGAACTGTGATAGTAGAAGAGAAAAATGTGGCAGTGGTGAATTTGAAAGAAAAACTGATCTGATTTGATGATTAACTGGTTATAGGGAGCATGAAAAAGAGAAGAGGCAAATATTACTGTATTGCATGTAAGCAATATCAAAACTGGGGAAGTCAGAAAGAAAGAGCTGTTTCAGAGAAGAAAATTTAGTTGAAATTAGTAATTTTTTTATAAAAAATTTTATTTTTTAAAATTTATATATTTTTTAATTTTATTTCTTTTTTTTCTACCTAGCATTTCTTAGAAGACACAAGTAATATGTTAATATGTAGGTTATTTGGGTAGAAATTTTGTGATAGACATCATGGCCTATGACAAATCAACATAATTTTATTTGTATATTTATTTTACTAACTCTAAACTCCATAAAGACCAGGACTAAATCTTACTTTGTAATCCCAGCACTGAACTTACTGTCCTTTAGTATTTAAAATATTTTTGTGTTCAGTTGATTCTTCAGATGGATTCCTGAACAGGGACCACAATTTGGAATTAAACTTAGCATGAGAACAGGTAGGGAAAGGAATCTTATACTTAAAAAAAATAATATTTCTGTATTGTTTGATTTTTTTGACAGTAAGAATATATGTATTATTTGTACAATTAAATATAGTTTAATAGTTAATTAGTTTTCAGCAATGCCCCTGAAATAAATGACCCTTTCCCAATTTAAAGTATGAAATGACCAAAGTGCTGTAATTTCAACTCTCAACCAGACCAAGGTGCAGTATTATTAGTGAGGTACATCAACAATAAGCATCATCATGGTTTCTTCTTTTTTTAATGGATTGCTTCACTCAGATAACAGATCTTTTATACTAGAGCAAGACTTTTAAGAGGTAGAATAAGCAGTTGGCCGGCCTATTTTGAAAATTAAAACTAAATCTAAGGCTAAATGCCATGGAAAAACCAAAGTTAAACAGTCCTATTAATGAAATAAGATAGTATTCATTAGGAGAATACCATCAAATAAATAAATGAATGAATATATATCATATGAATTTGATAGCAACATTTTTATGCTTACTTTATATTTTATATAGTTACATGATTCCCAAAGGGTAAATTTTCAGCTTTTGAATTTGTTTTCTTCGTTCAACTTTTTTCATGTCATTTGCAAATGTTAATTTTGTTTTCAGCTTTACAGTATCCATTATACACAATGGACAGTGGGTATTTTCTCACCATAAATTACCAGGTTACAATCTAAAAACATTAGAATTACTTGTTCTTTTACTTGTTCAATTACTTTACTTTTACTTGTTCAATTACTTGACTACTTGTTCATCATTCTTTATTCAATCTATTACTCAAATTTTGTTCTATCTCTTTTTTAAAAATTATTTTATTTTTTATAGAGACAGTCTCACTATGTTGCCCAGGATGGTCTCAGACTCCTGATCTCAAGTGATCCTCTTGCCTCAGCCTTCCAAAGTGCTGGGATGACGGATGTGACTGAGTCACTGCACCTGGCCACTTTTTGAAACTTCTTTCAGATTCAAGAGAAACTTGCTTCCTATTTTTATATCTAATCACCCCGTAAATAGATAACTATAATAGTTTCTTAGCTGATATTTCCCATCAAATATACCTAAAGCAATTTTATCTCTCCCTTGCTTAAGAATTTTGAAGAATTTCTTCTTGCTTTACAGCATCAAATCTAAACATTTTTGTGTGGTTTTCAAAACATTTATTCTGTTCCCCAATCTAACACTAACCTGACTTGACCAGTTTCCTTACTCTGCTCATTTTAATTTCCTTTACTTGTTCATAGTATACATTGTTCACACTATTTCACTTTCCTCAGATGTTTTTCTTTTCTTATACAAATTTATTAAAGCTACATCAGACTTTATTTCTTTAAGAAATGTTGCCCAATTTCTCAGTCCTCTCTGATCTTCCCTTTCATAGAATTTCTATGGTAATTATAACTAACCATATTTTATGGCCTTGTGATTTAAAAGTAATCACTAAAACTATAAAATCCCAGAATATTCCTCACCTTTTTGAGTCTCTTGTTGAACTCTGTACTCAAATGCAAACTAGGGTTTTAGCAATTAGTTCTCTAACTGTTCTATGTGATGTCTACTGTTTTCTACTAAGTAATAAAAACATTGGATAGAAACAAATTATATAACATTTCCTACAGTGCTTAGCACATTTCTAGATACTTGGTGAATAGTTAACATGTTAACTGCCATGTAAATTGTATTTAACTCACATTAGTTTTGAGCCCAGGAGTTCCTGAAGGAAACCCTGCAGTTGGTTTGTCAAAATCTTACTTGTGGATATTCTTACTGTTTCAATTAATATTAACAATTTAATTCTAAAAACATGGATTGCATTGCATATAACTCATGCACAGAAAACAATAAAAAATAACAAAAAGGATCATTTTGCTTTAATAAAACACTGGCACCAAGGAAAATGGTTTTTTCTAGTGTGGCAGTCGATGTGTTTAATAACTTATAATATTCTTTTTCCAGTTAATTGTATTTTAAAACTCTTAAAACCAAATTTTTACCTGCTATTGGAAAACTCTTCTGCTTTAATTAGCCAATATGCTGAAGCTAATTTTAAATTTATTTGCCAATTCTCTATTTTTATTATAAAAGTTAGTTCTTATTATATAATACTATTATCATTCTACGTGACATAAATTGAGCTAAATTAAGTAGGTTGGAGAATTCTCCTGGAACTTTTAAAATATCCGCCTATTACCTTCTCTTTTCCTGAAAATTTAATATGAAAAAAAATCCAATTACTCGAAAACTTCTGGGTGGTTTCAGGGTGGCGGGGGGTGGGGGGAGAGTGTGTGTGTGTGTGTTTTCATTCAAAAAATAGTTATTTAGTACCTACTATGTACCAGGTAGTGTTCTAGGCATTGAAGATTCAGCATGAAATAAAACACACAAAGGTCCCTGCTCTCATAGAGCTTACATTCTGGTAGGAAAACACTGACAATAAATAATCCCCCCCATAGATATACCTATCTGTTTTATTAGAAGGATAGACACATGTAGACATATCTATGTACAGTTTTATATAATGATGAAAATGGACATAACTATACCTATTTTAGATGTAGATATAATAGTGAGATGCAGAAATTGATAGGTGGTATGGAGAAAAAAATACAGCAGGGAAAGAGGATGGGAAGTAAGGTCTGGGGTGGAATTGGGGTTCTGGAAAGGCCTTGCGATTATTCTCTGTTCTTGGTGACATCAGTGTTATGTCCCACATTGGGATTCTGGAAAGGCCTTGCGATTATTGTTGGTCCTTGGTGACATCAGTGTTATGTCCCACATTCTGTATCAACTGCTTCCTGCTCCCTTACAGCCTTGGCTTTAGTCCTGTCAGTTGTCATTCTACAAAAATTAACCTAAACTAAGGTGGAAAAGCATTATTTTCAATGTGATTTTAAGAGGTTTTATACATACATGATTACATATAAAGGTTGTTTAGAAAAATACCACCTTTAATGAAATTTATATGCCAGGATGGAGTTGTTAATATGGAAAGACAGATTAGCAAAAGAAGAGTAAGCCTCCAAATAAATATTTTTTAAGGGCTTGAAATTTATACCAGCCAGACATGAGTTCTTGTTTTTTAAGCCTAATGTTTATGTAATTCCATTATTTTTGAAGATTTTTCCCTGATTATGGGTTTTGGAGGATGATGAAATGTGACAAGAGTTGTGTTGTATTTCTATCTTAAAAAGGAAGAAATACCTCGTTTTAGTTAAATAATGGTAAATGTATGCTGTTCAGGTTTCTGGTGCCTACTCCAGTCTCCTGATTCTAGCATGTCCTTAAAAATGTCATAATCTTCCTCTCAAAATACATTCATTGTACTAGATAGCAATTGTAAAACATTGTATTCTTTTCTAAACTTCTAGCTAATTTTTAATGAACCAATTAATATAAATGTAAAATATATAATCTTAACAAACCTGTTTTCCAACTCTAACATAGCTTGGGCATTTAGTAGGTATTTAATATTAATTATGAGTTATCGTTGAATTCTAAAATAGATTCTGCATGTTTACTTATATTTTCTTATAATTCAGCCTTCTGTGGTAATTGCCTAATTTTTAAATTAAAGTTTATTGTAATTTTTAAGTTTGTGATCCTTCTTCATATTTTATCTTTGTTATTTGCAGGAGTCCAGTTACTTGCTCTCTTAGTTCCCACTTTGATCTCTTACCTGCTGGATGAAAATTCTTTTGCCTCAGCAAGTTCAGCTTCCAAAGATCTTCATGAGTTTGCACTCCAGAATTTAATGCATATTGGACCTTTATACCCACATGCTTTCAAGACAGTAATGGGGGCTGCTCCTGAGTTGAAAATACGCCTAGAAACTGCTGTTCGAGCAAGCCAAGCTAGCAAAGCTAAGGCAGCTGCCAGGCAGCCAGCTCCTACCATACATTCTGCACCAACAATTAAGCTAAAAACAAGTTTCTTTTAATTATTTTCTTCCATTCATTTTTATTTATGTTGTCAGCCAACTCCTAATTAGTGAAAGCCACTATATCATTCCAGGCTATGGATTTTGTTTTATTTGTATATTGGTGTTAGAGTGCTTCTAAGTAGTTTAAGTGAAATAATGTTCATACCACTTATTGATTTTAAAAGAGTGATTTTTTTTTTATCATGTCATGAATTTGTTTTTATTTTTCCCCTAATAATGTTTCTCTTTTATTAATTAATTTATTTTTTAAACACTGAGCCATATAGTCTTTTAAATTTAAATGCTAAAAACATAATTATATCATGTCGTCAGGCAGCCAATTGATATTGTCAGGGAAAAAAAGAGGTCAGAATTCAGCATCTGTCATGAAAAAATTCAATTGAAAAACAAGCAGATTTTAAATTTTGAAGTAACCAAAATAATGGAAAGTATGTGTTTTGTGGTGTATATACTATGAATAAAATCACAACATTTTCTAAGCATTTCCCAAAATGTTCTTATCTTTCTGACAGATCTTTTAACTTTCATATTGATTTACTAAATTATGCTTGTGTGTAATTTAGTTGTTAACTGAATTAGAATTCTCATTTAAAGGTCTATTAAAATGTTTCAAATGTGGTATAATGTTCTGCTTTTTTTTTTAATGGCTAATATTTGGCCTCAGTTATGTTTTGTAATTACAGAGCCTCAAGTTCTGGCTATGATGGTTAATTTCATTCATCAAATATTTATTGAATGCCTACTGTGTATAAGGCATCAAGCTAAGTGCTGTAGGGCAGACAGATGTGAATTAGTCATAATTTTAGTTATGCCAGTTTCTCATGCAGTAGGAATTTTACCACATGAAATAGATAATTCACAAAATGAATGTTTGCTACAGTGTTTGGCAAACATTTTAGACACCAACTTTTACCAGACAATGTAACATAGATTATATCATCAAAAGCAAGTCACTTTTGAATGTTTGAAAATGAACATTACAAAATATGTTAACTATTAATGGTATTTGTTACCTATTACCTGCTATTTATTCTTTTTATACCCACACCAATGAGCAGCTCACATATCCTTGTTTTTCTTCCTTACTCAGTCTTTTAGATCTTAAGTGGGCACTTTCTATCACTTGTTTTCTCACTGATTTTTGTTTTTTTCATTTCAGGTGTGTGTTCCCAAAGTTATTCTCATTGTTTTTTGTTTTTATTTTTATTTTTGGTAACAACTTTATTGAGATCTAATTCACATACCAAACAATTTACCCATTTAAAGTATACAATTCAGGCTGGGCGTGGTGGTTCACGCCTATAATCCTAGCACTCTGGGAGGCCAACGCGGTGGATTGCTCAAGGTCAGGAGTTCGAAATCAGCCTGAGCAAGAGTGAGACCCCATCTCTACTATAAATAGAAAGAAATTAATTGGCCAACTAATATATATATAGAAAAAATTAGCCAGGTATAGTGGCGCATGCCTGTAGTCCTAGCTACTCAGGAGGCTGAGGCAGCAGGATCACTTGAGCCCAGGAGTTTGAGGTTGCTGTGAGCTAGGCTGATGCCACAGCACTCCTTCTAGCCTGGGCAACAAAGTGAGACTCTGTCTCAAAAAAAATAAAATAAAAAATTAAAGTGTACAATTCAGTGGTTTTTAGTATATTCAGAGTGTTGCAACCGTCACCACAATTTAAAACATTTTCATCAACCCAAAAAGAAATCCCATGCCCTTTAGCTGTCATCCCACTACCTCCCTGTTTGCCCCCAGACTTAGGCTACCACTAATCTACTTTCTGTCTCTATGGATTTTCTATCATGGACATTTCATATAAATGGAATCCAACAGTAAGTGGTTTTTTGTGACTGTCTTCTTGACTTAATGTAATGTCTTTAAGTTTCATTCACATTGTAGCATGAATCAGCACTTCATTTTTTTTTTTTTTTTTGAGACAGAGTCTCACTGTATTTATTGCCTAGGTTAGCGTGCCGTGGCATCAGCCTAGCCTACAGCAACCTCGAATTCCTGGGCTAAAGCGATCCTCCTGCCTCAGCCTCTCAAGTAGCTGGGAATACAGGCATGCACCACCATGCCCAGCTAACTTTTTCTATGTTTTTAGTTGGCCAATTAATTTCTATTTTTCAGTAGAGATGAGGTCTTGCTCAAGCTGGTTTCGAACTCCTGACCTTGAGCGATGATCCACCCGCCTCAGCCTCCCAGAGTGCTAGGATTACAGGCATGAGCCACCACGCCCAGCCTCAGCACTTCATTTTTATGGCTGAATACTATTCCATTGTGTGTGTATCACATTTTTTTATCCATTTGTCACTTGAAGGACACTTGGGTTGTTTCCACACTTTGCCTGTTAGAAATAATGATGCTGTGAATTTAAATGAACATGTTTTATATATCATCTCCTATGTATATACCTAGGAGTAAAATTTGCTAGCTCAAATAGTAATTCTGTTTAACTTTTTAAGGAACTGCCAGACTATCTTCTAATCTTATTTTTTGCACACATGCATGGACACACATAACCTCTTTCCACTCATCTATTTATAAAGTATGTTTATTTCTGCTTTGGCTATTTTTTGCTGTTCTTGGTACCTCCAAGGCTTTTCCCATCATTTCCCACTTTAGGGTAGACTGCATCATGCATTAGCAATGATATTCTCTCCCTCTCTCCGTTTCTCTCTCTCTCTCTCAGTACATCTTTTAATACTTTGTTTAAACCCTTCTAACCCACTTCCTATTTCTAGTTTTCTATGATCAATATTTATAAAAGATCTGTTTGAAGATTAGTATTAATTTGTTTCACAGCCCAACCTATGAAACTTTTCTCAACCTGAATAATTATATTTGATTGTGAACATCCAGTATCATGAAGCTAAAAGCAGAAGCATCATAGCTAACAGATTCTTTCTGAATCATAATCTGAGCAGTTTTCATAGTTTGCTTTCTACGTTCTCATTAGTTAATATTATACATTTGAATTCTCAATTAGAGAAAACTAAGTTCTGAAGTTAGATGTCCCTCTTCTATATAGGTTCTGTCATCAATGGACATTTCATATAAATGGAATAGGGGTAGAACTTTGGACAACCTAACCCTTTGGGGCTTCAGTTTTCTCATCTATAAAATGAGAGGAAAATTTAGTGGGTGTTCTCTCTATGATCTTGTACACATCTAAAATGTACATATGTCTATGTATTTCTCTTGCTCGCTTCTTTTTTCTTTCTTTTTTTTTTGTAGGAAAGAGCTCTTGCTATGTTGTCCAGGCTGGTCTCAAACTCCTGGCCTCAAGTGATCCTCCCACCTGGACCTTCCAAAGTGCTGGGATTACAGGTGTGAGCCACTATGCTCTGCCTATTCTTCTTGTTTTTATCAAGAGAGTGAATCTTTGGCCATCCTTTTATATTGGTGTATAGTACTATTTAGTCTGATAAGTAGTCCTTACATGTGTGCAGAATTGCTATCACAGTGTGACAGAGTAAAATACACTAAACATATAACCCAGACACAGACATTAAAATATTATGATTGTTACTATCAATAAGAGCTTACATTTCTGTTGTGTGCCAGGCACTCACTGTACAAGACACTTTATACCTGTAATTTTTTTCATTCAAACAATGCTGAATGATGGACATAATTAGTCCAATTTTCAAAACTTTTGTTTTATATTCCTCACATTGTCTTTATTCTTAGAATGTTTAGGTTAATGCCAGAAATGGCTAGAGTAGAGCTGTAAATAAATTTCTTACCTTAAATGCTTTCCATCAGATGGATTATTGTAAAACCTGTTTTAATCATTACAAGCCTATTTCTGATTCTCTCATATCTAAAAGCTTATGACATTATTTATGGACTTCATAGAATTTTACTTAAATAAGAATTTAAAAAAAAAATAAAAAAAGAATCTTACGTCTTAATCAAGTTTTTTAGAAAAATTATACTGAGCTAAGTTTTTAGTGCTGCCACTAAACTAATATGTGAAAATCATGCATGTGCAAGTGGCTAGTTACAGCTATTCTTTTTCTTCAGGGGAATTTGTTCATGGCTTTTGTCTTCTATTCACAATTCCCCGTCTCTTTTTATCATTGGAACTCGTGGATTTCCATTTCATGCATTGTTTTTCTCATACACGTATACTTCTCTTTACCCTTTCTCCCCTCTACTTTCAATTCAGCTCAAAGAATCCATGGAAATTTAAGTTGGCTTATTTGGCTTTTCCAACTTTTATAACTTCAATTATTTACTCTTTCTTTAAATACTCTTTCTAAAACTCTTTCTTCCTTTCCAACTTATTTCTAGTTATATAGGACAAATGGCTCATGTTTCATTTGTGAAACAAAAAAGGGCTTTAATCATGTCTGAGTACAAAAGTAGAGTCAAAGAGGAAAAGGAACATCAATTTTATATCTTTTAATCAATTTTAATTATAAAATTGCATTCATTAAAATTTGGGGGAAATCACCACAACCCACGACATAGACGAAATTAATGTTAATATTTTAGTCCATTTTCTTCTACATTTGTAATCATCCTACATGGAGGATGTTACATCCTGCTTTCCCCCATTTATCTTATAAGTATTTTCCCATAGTATTACTCTAATAATAAAGTGGAATGGATTTAGTAACTATCATTTTTTGATGGCTACTTAACAATGAATATACTATTATTGACTTAGTCATTACCCTTTATTTGTGTACTTTATTCCAGTTTTTATATTTTTATAAATTTGCATTTGACATTTAAAAAATAAAACTTGAAGCATATCTCCTTTGGATAGATTTTCTAAAGGGGTTATAAAAATATGACAGGTTTGAATTTTGATACAGAATGCTGAATCTTAAAAAGCGATACTTTTTGGAGTAAACAGATGTGAAAATGAAACTGGGTCACTGTTTTCCAAATTCCAAGAAAATGCTTGTCAATGCCTTTAAGTGTCCACAAAAAATTTTGATATACCTAAATATATTTTTAAATGACAGTTGACTGTAAAACATTAAGAAGCTAGGAGAAGAGTTTAATGGAGTTTGGGCTGGGTTTTTTTGGTTTTGGTCTTTTTAATTAAGTTTTCCTATATATATTTTTTCTATTTCTGTCCCTTCTACAAGAGTTTGGGCTGTTTTTAGTGAAAATACTTTTGTTAAAACAGGAAAGTGATAGTCCTGCTCTACACACTGTGACTCTGGTGTGTGTGTGTTTGTGGGAGTGGGTGGAGGATCATCTTCAGATGCAAACATGGCAAAGGCAATGGCAAACTGGTGTGCGTGTAAGCCAGGTGACTTAAAGGAACTGAAGGTAGAAAAGGGTAACATGATTATTAATCTTCAGGTGGGAGGGCAAGCTAGACTTTCCAAGCCAACAGGTTGATATTTCAAATAAGTGGTTTGCAATTGAACATAAAGAGTTTTCTAAGAAAGCTGTTTAAAAAAAGATTGCCTTATGATAGTGTATTCCTTGACACTGGACATGTATAAGGAAGATTTGAATTCCTGTTTGTCAGAGGTTTTTGTGGTATGATTCCCTCATTTATTCATTGGACAATTATTTATGGAGCACTTACTATATGCCAGGCATTCAGAATACAAGAGTCAAAGAATCTGCCATGATAAACTTGCATTCTGCTTGAAAACAGAGACAATAAAATAATCATATATTGTGATAAATGGTAGGAAGGAATGGTATGAAGCAGGATATGATAGAGAATAATAGGTAGGGATTCCTTCTTAGGGCTGTCCGGAATGCTAGCCTCTCTTCTGCTCTTTAGATTTACATATATAACTACCTACCCATTAGTTGTCTCAGAGACAACTCAGACACAATTTAAAATTGAACTTTTCATCTCTTTATATAAAACCTGCTTCTCAATCCATTATCTCCCAGTAAACAGCTCAACTATCTTCTCTTGTTGCTTAAACCATAAATTTGGTTATCATTCTTAATACTTCCCACTTTCTTCCTTGCTCTACTTAATCACCAAGTTTCCTCAGTATCTCATCCAGTCCCTCCATGTGTCTTGATTATAATTTTTACCACCTTGTCTAAGGCACCATGTTCAATTACAGTATAACAGAGCAGTTACTGGTGTGGACAGTTTGCCTGGGTTGGAATCTGGCTCTGCACTTACAACCTGTGTAACCTTAGGCAATTCATGTGTCCTCTTTTTGCCTCAGTTTCTTCATCTGTAAAATGAGAATAAAAATAATGTCTATCTCATAAAGTGATTCTGGATTAAATAAATGAGTTAATATTTGCAAAGGACCTTAAAATAGTGCCTGATCCTTAGGAAACAATTTAGAAGTATCTGCTAGTGCTATATTTTCCACACAAAAAATGAAATGATTTTTATAAATGTAAATCTGACACCTTGATGAAAACTCTTCAGATGGTTTTAACATAAAGACCAAATTCGTTAATGTGACCCTCAAGGTCCTGCATAATTTGGCCGCTATTTCACTTGCTCGCCCATTTTATTTCATGCTGCTGCCTATGGCCATATGATAGTGTCCTTATTTGTCAAATGAAAATAACCTTAGTACTTACCTCATAGAGACATTGTAAAGATTGAATTAATGCATGTAAAATGCATTATTTTTATTGCAGTAATAAGTGTTAACTAAAAAATCGTAATTATTACTTTTGCCTTGCTCTTGTCAGCCATATTGGAATTCTTTCAACATATCAAATGCACTGTGTGCTTTTCTTACTCAAGGTGTTTGAATTTTGCTGAAAAATCTCCATTTCCTCCTCATCTTCTAGCTAATTTACATTCTTCCTTCATATTTTAATTTACTTACCTTCTTAGAAAAGTGTTGCAGCATTAATTTGGTTATTGCTGTATACTAAAGACCATCTTATTTAAATTATCTGTTTCCCCTATAATGAATTTGTATCTATTGGCTCCTTTAGCTTGAATACAATCAGCTTATTGGTCACAATGTTATATGAGTTTATGTGACAGTGTATGAGCTGGTTCACACCACTCCTACTCTTGTTACTTCATGTCCTGCAGCTGAGGGGAAATCTGGGAAAGGAGATAACATAGATAATGATAGAATTTTCCATTACAGAGAACAACTGCAAGTGCTATAATTAACATGTATTGAACAACAGTAGCATATTGAGGGCCTGTAGAGTAGAGGGAGAGAGATGTAGTACATGCAAAATAGGTTAAATTCTGTTTTAAGAAATCTAAGAAAAGCATGGGTCTTCAAAAATTAAAACAAAAATGTACTGCACTTCTTTAACTTCATTCATTTTCTTGTTTTTCTGGGACAATGCCCAGATTTTTCCCCATCATGTTTGTAAAAAATAGTGTACCACATTTGAATTTTTTGAGGGCCAACTGAATTTATGTCTAAGTACCAGCTGGGAGCTTGGGCAGGAGGTGCTATACTGAGCAATTCAAAACTAAATGAAGACTGGGTGTCTTCTGCTGAGAAAGTGGCTGGACCTGGAAACAAGAGCTGCTCAGTTGCATTGTTGGCAGAAATAGTTTATAAAAACGTTCTTCTTATATACACACATATCGTCATTTTTATGTAATGAAGATTACATTAATTGTCTGAAATTAAGTTCCTGGCTTAGAAATGGGGACACCTTAGTTATTAAAAGAAAGCAATCTGTTGAATAGCACTTTCATTTACTGGAAATTTTAAAAGAGAAAAGGAGTAGAGAAGCAAGGGATGGAGTTGATGGGGAGAAAGGAAAAGAATGTGTTTAAAACCAGTTTACCTTTGCTTAGAGAAATAGAATCTGAAGTTGATCACCATTAATATTCCAAAGCCGGGCATGGTGGCACACACCTGGAGGCCTTCCTACTGGGGAGGTTGAGGCAGGAGAATAGCTTAAGCCCAGGAGTTCAAGGTTGCGGTGAGCTATGATTGTGCCACTGTATTCCTACCTGGGTGACAGAGTGAGATCCTGACTCCAAAGAAAAAAAAATTCCAAGTCAGGTCTTGCTATAGCTTCAGAGCTGTTTAAAAGTAACAGTGATTTTAGATTTGAAGTATTTATTTCTCTATATATCAGCCACTAAAAAATTAATTTTAATTTTAAAATCAAATTTTATTTAAAGAGTTAAATTTATTAAATTGAATTAATAAAATTTAATTTTAAAGTTAAAATTTGGCAACTCTCTAACTTCAACCAGTCTTCCAAAAGAAAATAATAGTAATAATAATAATGACTAATAGAAGCTATTTTCCCATCCTATCACAAGACTGTTATATGGATTTAATTCTTAGACTCCACAAAAAATTTCAGATAGTAGAATCCCTTCATTCTCAACTTGTTATTGGCTGTTTTCCCAACCTAGCCATTGCCAGGCATTTTAGGGATTAAGTTTGGATGGAGCCTGAGAGAAAGTAGAAGCAGGGAAGGCAGAAAGGAGAGGTGAAGGATTAGGGAGTGGACAGGTGTTAAAAAAAAAAAAAAAAAAAAAATGGGTAAACTGTTTATTGCATATTCCTGTTCCCCAAAGTTCTCTTCATTCTTGGGGAGGCCCCTCTCCAGTCACACAGTCCCCTTTTTTTTCTGGTCAGAATTCTGAAAGAGCCATCAAGTTCAGTTTGAAGCCTGTTCTTTGAGCAGTTAAAGGGTGAGAGACCCAAGTAACTGGTCATTTTGGACAGTTTTAGAAAAATAACCTGACTTTAATGAAAAATACAAACAAAAGATCAGATGAATTATTTGTCATCTTATGGAATTATAATCTCCATTCTACAAAGCATACACATATAAACCTAAAAATAGCAAACACTCCCATTATCAAAATAATCTTTTAGAGTTTCACAATTTTTTCACTTTAAACTGGTTATTCTAATAGATAAATCAATATTTGGACAATTCTTCTGTGTGCCCAGTAAGGGAACCCTATTTTTATGTCACACACTCTGGTTTTATTAATTATGAAACAGAGGCCGGGCGTGGTGGCTCACACCTGTAATCCTAGCACTCTGGGAGGCCAAGGCAGGAGGATTGCTCGAGGTCAGGAGTTTGAAACTAGCCTGAGCAAGAGCGAGACCCTATCTCTACTATAAATAGAAAGAAATTAATTGGCCAACTAATATATATAGAAAAAATTAGCCAGGCATGGTGGCGCATGCCTGTAGTCCCAGCTACTCAGGAGGCTGAGGCAGGAGGATCGCTTGAGCCCAGGAGTTTGAGGTTGCTGTGAGCTAGGTTGATGCCATGGCACTCACTCTAGCCTGGGCAACAGAGTGAGACTCTGTCTCAAAAAAAAAAAAAAAAAAGAAAGAAATTAATTGACCAACTAATATACATAGAAAAAATTAGCTGGGCATGGTGGCACATGCCTGTAATCCCAGCTACTCAGGAGGCTGAGGCAGGAGGATCGCTTGAGCCTAGGAGTTTGAGGTTTGCTGTGAGCTAGGTTGATGCCATGACACTCAATCTAGCCTGGGCAACAAAGCAAGACTCTGTCTCAAAAAAAAAAAAATTATGAAATGGAAAGATCAGACCTTGAGGTCTGAGGCTTAATGAGTAGGCATGGGCATTAATTTTATTTTTGTTATTAAGATTATTTAAACTCTATTAAATTAAAACTCTGAATAGGGGATGAGAAAGGAGGACGCACAGTTATTGAGACCCTTAGTATTCACCAAGGGCTGATTTTTTACACGTATTATTTCAGTTAATCTTCTGAACTCTATTACAATTAGAAATTTAATAATTTTTCAGTATATACCATATACTGGGCACTTTGCTAGGGGTTTTTTATATTTCTTTTCTCATTCAATCTCACATTAATAAGGTAAATATTATTCCCATATTAAAAATGAGAGAATTGAGGATGAAAAGAATTAAACCATGTGCCCAAGATTTCCAAATTTGGAAAATTGTAGTGAGAAATAAAGTTTAGGTTTGACTAATTACAAATGTCATGTCCTTTCTAGTTATTAATTTTTTCAGTTTTTTTTTATTTCAAATTCAAAAACACTTTTGCTATAGTGACTGAGACTGTACATGAATAGGGATTTCTGGGATGCCCACAATGTTCTGCTTCAGGATCTAGGTGGTGGTTATTTGGAAGTGTTGAGTTTGTGAAAGTTCATTGAAATGATACCATTTGTGAGCTATTTTGTATGTATAGTAAAATGTTACTTAAAAAAATTAATGCTGAATACAGAAAATCCAAAAAAACAGACAGGCACAAAGGGGAAAAATTCACCGGTAAGCTCACTACTAAAAAACTAACAGTTTCAGAAGCTGATTCACTATGGGAGAAAATTATGGGATTTATGCTTCTTATTCTTTTTTTTTTTTTTTTTTTTTGAGACAGAGTCTCACTTTGTTGCCCAGGTTAGAGTGAGTACCATGGCGTCAGCTTAGCTCATAGCAACCTCAAACTCCTGAGCTCAAGCAATCCTGCTGCCTCAGCCTCCCGAGTAGCTGGGACTACAGGCATGTGCCACCATGCCTGGCTAATTTTTTCTATACATATATATTAGTTGGCCAATTAATTCCTTTCTATTTATAGTAGAGACAGGGTCTCACTTTTGCTCAGGCTGGTTTCGAACTCCTGACCTCGACCAATCTGCACGCCTCAGCCTCCCAGAGTGCTAGGATTACAGGTGTGAGCCACCACGCCTGGCCCTTATTCTTTTTTTGAGACAGAGTCTCAATTTGTTGCCCAGGCTAGAGTGAGTGCCATGGCATCAGCTTAGCTCACAGCAACTTCAGACTTCTGGGCTCAAGCGATCCTTCTGCCTCAGCCTCCCGAGTTGCTGGAATTACAGGCATGTGCCACCATGCCTGGCTAAATTTTTCTATATATCATTAGTTGTCTAGCTAATTTCTTTCTATTTTTAGTAGAGACAGGGGTCTTGCTCCTTACTCATGGGGGTCTCAAACTCCTGACCTTGAGCAATCTGCCTGCCTAGGCCTCCTAGAGTGTTAGGATTACAGGCCTGAGCCACCGTGCCTGGCTGGTTCTTATTCTTTTAACACAATTTAGAGCAAAAGAACCCTAAGGGAAGGTCATCTTTTCAAAAGTAATGTTTTTGTTATATTGCAAAAGAAATATTACTGTATATGGAAATTTTTGGAAAAAGTGAAGAGTAAATTTCTTCATTATTCTACCTTACTATAGCCACTCTTAATATTTTTGGTATAGTGAATCAAGGTGTCATGACATAGATCATCAGTACTATTTTGAGTGTAAATAAGTCCTTGAAAAACAAAAAAGGTATTGTGAATAATAAAGTTGAACTATGAATTAAAACAGAGCTTTTGTATATGTGTAATAGTCCAGATTACAAATTTAATTACATTTTATAGTTTGTTATGAATTGATTTAAAAGAATTGTTAGACATGTCTTCTATTAGAGAAAAAAATAGCTGTTAACATTCAAATTTTTAAGATTAATTAAATCCCTCACCTGAAAAATTATGCCATTGTTGCATTATTGTCCCCTTGGTACTCTGATAGGTCTATTAAGTAAGCGAGAAGTCAACTTGTTAATGAATAGCTCACTGAACTAGCAGTCTGGAAATCTGGGTGCTAGTTTTGGCTCTCCCACTCATGCAAGGCCTCATTGTGGACAAATCTCAAGAGCTATAAATGAGGAGACTGGGCTGTATCACAAAGGACACTAATGGCCAAAATAATTTATGACACAGGGAATTGGGCCTGGATCAACCTTTTATGATAAAGAATGAATTCATAAAGCAGAAACATTAAATAACTGAGAGAAGAGTTTGCCATCTTTATTTGCCACCAGAGCAGATACAATGTGTTTCCTGTCCTTTCCACAAGTAGCCAGGGGAAGGGGGGGAGGGGGAGAGGGCAGGGACAGGATGTCCTTCCTTCACATACTACTCACCAGCCTACATCTTTACATTTTTTCATGGTCATCAAGTCTAATAGCCCAGAAGTTCATCCAACAAAACGTAAGAATTACAAATAATTTGTTAGGGTGACAAAATAAGTGCTTAATTTCATTTGCATTTGTTACTGTTTTTAGGAGTCTTCTTTCTCTCATTGTCGTGTGAATTTATGGTGACACAGTATCAGGGACTTTGGAGAAGGAAACATTTAAGGAGTCACTTAAGAAAGGACTTTGGGGTTCCTTTGGTAGGCTGATGCTTTTACCAGTTTGCAGGTGAACCATGGAAGAAACTGGAAACAAGATAAGTGAAAAGGAAGTGCCTCGATACCTAAAAGTGCTCTATGGAGTAGAAAGGGACTTTGTTCTTTCAGGGAGTGTTGCTTTAAGGCACTGTGAAACTATTATATATGCATCAATTTCTCTTCTATGACAGGAACTGTGTCATATACCTTTATATTCCCAAGACGGGATATAACCAACAATCAAAATATTTGTTCTATTAAATTGAGTAGGCCGGGCGTGGTGACTCACTTCTGTAATCCCAGTACTTTGGAGACCAGGAGTTCAAGATCACAGCCTGGGCAACATAGTGAGACACCCTGTCTCTGAGAAAAAAAAAATTAGCTGGGTGTGGTGGCGCCAGCCGGTAGCCCCAGCTACCGGGGAGGCTGAGGCAAGAGGATTGGTTGAGCCCAGGCATTTGAGGTTGCAGTGAGCCATGACTGTGGCACTGCACTCTAGCCTGGGTGACCGGGTCAGACTCTGTCTCCAAATATAAATAAATAAATAAAATGCAAAAATGCGCAAGAATAAGATAAGAAACATAAGACTGAAATAACGTATCTGTTATTGGATGTCTAAACTTTTACAGGATTTACTGCAGGATTACTACAAAGGGAAAGAAACCTCAATGCATCCGTTTTCAGATGAGTTTTTTTTTTTTTTTTTTGAGACAGTGTCTCACTTTGTTGCCCAGGCTAGAGTGAGTGCCGTGGCGTCAGCCTAGCTCACAGCAACCTCAAACTCCTGGGCTCGCGATGCTTCTGCCTCAGCCTCCCGAGTAGCTGGGACCACAGGCATGCACCACCATGCCCGGCTAATTTTTTCTATATATATTAGTTGGCCAATTAATTTCTTTCTATTTATAGTAGAGACGGGGTCTCGCTCTTGCTCAGGCTGGTTTTGAACTCCTGACCTTGAGCAATCCGCCCGCCTCGACCTCCCAAGAGCTAGGATTCAGATGAGTTTTTAACAAACCAGAATTTGGAAGCAGCAGGGGAAAGCAGGGGATCAGAGTTACTTATAAGTGGCAACTGATCAAGCAACAGGTTTGAACCCTTGAGTGAAAAAGGAAGGCAGGAGCAACAGCGGGACGCAGACTGGCAGAATGAAGTGGCTAGGGTGAGAGAAACCGCGCAGCCGGAGCCCAGGGGACAGGACTGAGCGCAGCTGGCTGGGGAACCCACGGCGTGCGGCCGGACCGGCCAGCTCGCTGAGCTTGCTTCTCAACAGAACGACCAGGAAGCCCTTAAAGATGTGCAGTTCGGACTGGTGTTTTGGCGTGATAACTTCCGCGTGTGTGCAACGGCGAGCACCGCCCGCGAACTTCCGCGTGCGAGGGGGACTGGAGAGACGCCCGCCCGCCCGCGCCCAGCCGGGCCTGAGAGGAAACCCGCGCTCCCCGCCCGGCTGGCCCCCACCGGGGCGAGAGGGGCGGGCCAGGGGCGGGCCCGCGGCCACGCCCGAGCCGAGGCGCAGCCCCACAGGCCGCCCGGGCGCGCTCGCCGCGCCCCGCCCCGAGACTACACTTCCCAGCACGCCTCGCGCCGCCCGCGCGCCGCAGTTGACCCATTTCCCGGCCCGTCACGGGCTCGGCCGGCCCCCGCGCCCAGGCGGCTGCTCCCTGCTGACTGGGGTGTGGGCGGGGAGCGACGGAGGGAGGAGGAGGCGCTGCTGGCCGCCGCCGTTGCCTCCGCTGCTGGGCGCCGGGACAGCTCCCCGGGTTCCTGCAGCCGCCATGGACGAGCAGGCGGGTCCTGGCGTCTTCTTCAGCAACAACCACCCGGGCGCCGGCGGTGCCAAGGTGCTCGGGCCTCTGGCGGAGGCTGCCGCGGCCGGCGACGGGGCGGCTGCGGCGGGGGCGGCCCGAGCCCAGTACAGCCTCCCGGGTATCCTGCACTTCCTGCAGCACGAGTGGGCCCGCTTCGAGGTGGAGAGAGCCCAGTGGGAGGTGGAGCGGGCGGAGCTGCAGGTAAAGACCCTCCCGGCCTGGCCCTCTTCATCCCGCCTCTTCGATCCCTTCCGCCCCGCCCCGGACCCTGCTCCCCCTCCCCCAGCCCTCTGGTCCCCTCCCCCTTTACTCTCGCCCATCCCACCCAGAACCTCAACCCCTTCCTCCTTCACCTTTGCTTTTGCTGACCCCACTTCTTCGACCCCTGTTCTCACTCTCGCTCCTGATACGTTGTTTATTCTCCTCACTCCTTTTCGTCTGCTCTTTTGCACTCTTAACTCCCATTCCTCATTTCAGCTCTCTTGCCATCCCACATCTTAGTGCCCCCCCCCCGCCGGTTTACTAATTGGCCTGACAGTAGTTTTGAGAGATGCTGAGCATATCATCCTCTGTCCTAGAGTGTCCCATCCTAGGTCTAGAAACGTTTCCCGCAAAAGGTATTTGCACTTGGCTTCCCTCTCTGCAAGAAAGGTGACCAAAGAAGACAACACAAGTTGTGGTAGTGAAGCCTTGACTTTAGGCGAGAAGCTGGCTTTGGGCAAAAGCATTATTAAAATATCAGCTCTCTTTTTATATATGTAAATGTTTCTTCTCCACCTTCTTCCCTCTCGCATTTCTTTTAGGTGTTCCAAACTCATGGATTTTAAATGAAGGACCTAGTTGATCAAAGTCAGATGATGGTTCAGAGATGGTTTCTGTTCTCAGAACCTAAAATTCCCAAGGGTTAATTTTATGTTAAGTATTTTGGGAGATCAACTTGTACTTTAAAAGAAACTAAAGGGACTTTAAAGTTAGTTACATTCCTTTGCATAATCTGCAAGATAAAAGTATGTTCAGGGAGGAGATACGTGAGCTTTTAAAAGAATGAAGGTGAGGCTGATACTTTACAGACTATTCTGAATTAGTAAGGAGGTTTTCAGTGGCTCTTAAAACTTTCCAGGCATACGGCAATTTCAGGAAGAACTTAAAAAAACTATGAATAGTTCTGCCTTTGTGTTTTACAGGCTAATCTTGTATACTTACGAAATTTGAGTATAGTTTTGGTTGGTGAAACCCTTGAAATTAAAATGCTACCCAGTGTGTCACTTTTTTTGGTAACATGTATTTTCTTTGGAACTTGAAAAAAGAAGAATAGAAGTCTGTTAAATAAAATGTGCTGGAATAGGTTGCTTTGGTGTAGTGGAAATGGCTTTGGAAAGAGCAAACAGACAAGGGTTACAGTAGACAGGGTTCTACTAAGGGCTGTGTGCTTGTTGCTAGCTCTGTGACCTTGAGGAAATCCTTTAACCTCTCTGTGTTTCAGCTTCATCATTGTTTATTCGGCATATGTTTGTTGAGTGCCGCTATGTGACTCTAGGCCCAAAAAGCTTATGCCCTCATGAAGCTTATGCTTTAGTTAGAGGCAAATGATCAAGCAAATGCATCTGTATAATATAATGGCCTTTGGTAGCAACTGTTGTGAGTAAAAAAAATAAATCAGGACAGGGGAACAGAGTGTGATAGGGGCAGCTATTTTAGATGAGTGGAGGCCTCTGAGAGATGACATATGAGCAGTTGAATGAAGTGAAGGAGTGACCCATAGTTTCTACATTTACATGTTTATATTATTTGGCAACTTTTTATCCCTACTGTTATGTTGCTTTAATAGCTAGTCTATTTGATATTTGTTAAGTCTTCTCATAAGGAATCTGACTTTGTCATTCTAGTAACCAACAAATTTGAATGCTTATGCATTCACCTTTTTTCTTTTTTTTTTTTTGAGACAGTGTCTTGCTCTGTTGCCTGGGCTAAAGTGCCCTGATGTCAGCCTTACTCATAGCTACCTCAAACTCTTGGGCTCCAGCAGTCCTCCTGCCTAAGCCTCCCAAGTAGCTGGGACTATAAGCTCATGTCACCAAGCCCAGCTAATTTTTTCTATTTTTAGTAGAGAAGGGGGTCTTCTTGCTGAGGTTGGTCTCCAACTCCTGACCTCAAGTGATTCTCCTGCCTTGGCCTCCCAGAGTGCTAGGATTACAGGCCTGAGTCACCATGCGTTTACCTTTATTAGTAGTGCGTGGATTTCAGGCTTCAAGGAAGTGTTAAAGGCAAGGTTTAACTTTAATGTTGTACTATTGTGGAAAATGATTCTTGTATGTAGCTGCTTAAATTTTAATTTCTTTTTCAGTGCAGGTCACACTACACTGTGTAGTGTCTAAGATACTTACACACTAGTGTAAGTTAAGTCACACTACTTTGGTCAAAAACAAACATGAAGGCTGGGCGCAGTGGCTCACGCCTGTAATCCTAGCACTCTGGGAGGCCGAGGCGGGTGGATTGCTCAAGGTCAGGAGTTCGAAACCAGCCTGAGCAAAAGCGAGACCCCGTCTCTATTATAAATAGAAAGAAATTAATTGGTCAACTAATATATATATAGAAAAAATTAGCCGGGCATGGTGGCGCATGCCTGTAGTCCCAGCTACTCGGGAGGCTGAGGCAGTAGGAATGCTTGAGCCTAGGAGTTTGAGGTTGCTGTGAGCTAGGCTGACGCCACAGCACTCACTGTAGCCTGGGCAACAAAGCGAGACTCTGTCTCAAAAACAAAACAAAACAAAAAAACATGAAAACAGTGCTTACCTTCCTACTTGTGGAAGTTTGGGAATTTCCAACCCATCCTGCTCCCTGTTCTCTCTTACTCCCCTCATGTTTAAACTTTTCAATTTACCTGTAACTGTAGTTAGTCTTCAGTTTTTACATGTGTACAATCCTACACACACCCTTGAGGTTATTTATGCTTCAACTTCAGGTAAGTTTCCTGTTGGTGCTCGTCATATTAACAACACTACTTTTTTAAGAGTGTTTTTTGATTTGTGCTCAAATTAAATTAAGCTTCCACAGAGAAATTTTAAGAATGTGTCTATTTTCCAAACAGAACAAGTCCTGTGCGTTTTGGGGGGAGAGGGTTTGCAATAATCTATGGTCTTATTAGCATAATTGAAAAAATTTTTTAATCATTTCTTTACATCATTAAATTTGAATCTTTGTTTTTTGCCAATGAATTTTCTTAGAAAAACAATACAAAGTAAAAATGTTGAATGAATTGTGATAAAATAGGGATCAGTTGGTGTCCTTTTAATTTTTATGTTTCTTTTCAAGTCATTAACACCAAGGTCAACAAAAATGCCTTTAAGATTAAGTCTAATTTGTTCCTTCAGGAACCTGTCAGTCCTGCTCTTTCAGGTTGCCAGGGCAGAGCTGTGAAAGGCAATCCAGGCTCTCATCTACCTGGCCTGCCTTTATCACTTCCTCCTCCACATCTTGGGAGTAATAAAACAGCAGCATTGTACCAACACTTCTTTGTCATTTATTTTCCTTTGCCTGTCTTAGTTAATAGACTTTCTTTTTACTTTTGGTAATACTCTCCTCACCCTCATCTAGGTGAGAATAGGGGATTCATGGGGGAAAAAAAGAAATGATCAATATTATTATTGAGTTTTACATTTGTGAAAGGAATTGGAGAAGGAATACTAATCATAATTGAGAACATTTTTTGTATGTGATACATTGTACTGGATGACCTCAAAGAAACATGCAGTCTAGTCAGTATGATAGAACATAAGCAACATGTAGAAGAACTAGTGTTCATCATTTGGAGGGGTTAATTTTCTTAGAATAGCGTAGGAGAGAACTAACAGTGAGTGAGAAGAATAGTATGAGGAAAGAACTTTATGAGGTCATGAGAACCCGAGGCTCAGTATTTGAAGTTTACTGACTTACGAGAAAGCAAGCATGTAAATAAAAAATAGAAATTATTGGCCCTAGATTTTGATGATGTGTGTGGTGTGTAGGAGGTTCTGATATTTACCTGGGAGTGCTAGAGTTGTGTGAAAAAGGGGATAAGATTGAGTAGCTTAGGGTGTGTGATGTGAAGGCTGTATGCTGGAGTGTTCATGAATCTGGGTTTTGGCTTTAGTAATTCATATTTTCATTCCCCAAATATTTTTCAAGCACCTACCTTATGCCAGGTCCTGTTCTAGGCACTGGAAATAGAACAGTGAAGAAAACAGATCCTGCCTTTATGAAGCTTAAATCGTTGGGGCAGACAGACAGTGATAAATAAATATATAAAATGTTGGAAGGTAATAACTACTCTGATTGGGTGAGGGGGATGTGGAGTCCTTGAGAGGGTAGGATGGGGAAGAAAGGCTTCACTGATAAGGTGCCATTTGAGCTAAGACCTGAAAAGGAAAGCTGCCTTACAGTAGACAGGTGAGGAAAAGAGCTTTCTAGGCAGAAGGACCAACTGGGGGAAGGGAGCATGCTTGGAATGTTTGAGGAATAACAAAGAGGCAAATGTAGCTAGAATAGAGGAAGTGAATGGAAGAAATGATGTCCAAGAGGTACTGGTCTTGTCCACTGTAAGGACTTTGGATTTAACCTCTGCAAGATGGGCAGCCATTGGAATGTTTTCAGCAAAGGAATGATACCATCTTTAAAAGGAAACCTTTGCAAGGATTCAGAGTAGCTGTGAGGGGAAGACAAGGGTAGAAGAAGCAGGGAGGCTAGTTTAGGAGACTATTTTAATTAATCCAGGCTGGAGATGAACTCGTGCGGTAGTGATAAGATACATGTATATGTACTTTCATATATGTTCAAAATATAATGGATTCTGAGTACATTTTTGAAGGTAGAACTAGCAAGATGTGCTAAAGGATAGGATGTGAAGTTTGAGAAAAAAGGGAGTCAAAGATGCCTTAAGAGTATTTTGACTAGCACTCTGGGAGACCAAGGTGGGCAGATTTCTCAAGGTCAGAAGTTCAAAACCAGCCTGAACAAGAGCAAGACCCCATCTCTACTATAAAAAGAAAGAAATTAATTGGCCAACTAAAAATATATAGAAAAACAATTAGCTGGGCATGGTGGTGCTTGCCTGCAGTCCCAGCTACTCGGGAGGCTGAGGCAGGAGGATCGCTTGAGCCCACGAGTTTGAGGTTGCTGTGAGGTAGGATGACGCCACGGGTGCGTGAGCAGCATAATATTTAGTTATGAACTCTACTAAGGCTAGAGCATGTAAGTGCTGTCCTGGGACCATGCAGTCTAATATTCTGGGTCTGACCTTAGCACTAAGGGTCATTTAATAGGAGTGAATGGTTGCCTTCAGTGTCAGCTTCAAAACGTTGATTATATACTTCAAGTGTACTTGCTTTCCTCCATAACGCATTAGGTGTCGTGTTTTACACTTTTCTGAATGTATTTATCTGAATTTTGCATTACATCCTGGGCAATGAATTGTATGCATTTACTATCCACTCTAGAAAACTAATTCTTGGTTTTATTTGGCCATTTAAACTACTTTCTTTAAATTTGGAGCAGACAAACCTCATATAATTTTGTTAGCAGATTAATTTTTTATTCATATCTTTGATAATTTCATAATCTTTTAATTATATTTTGGGAAGGTAATAGTGGTTTTACTCTTAAAACATGTCCTATTATTTGTCACTCTTGTTCTGTGTTTCTTAACCTTAGCTGCAATCTTGGTATAATCCAGGGTGAACTCCTAAAAATACCCATTCCCTGGGTTCTACCCCAGATCAATTAAATCAGAATCTTGGGAATTAGGGCCCCTGGATTCGGTTTTTTTTTTTTTCTTTTGAGAGAGAGAGAGGGTCTAGTTCTGTTGCTTGGGCTAGAGGGCAGTGGCATTGTCATAACTCACTCTTGGGTCCTGCTCTTGGTCAGGCTGGTCTCCAATTCCTGGCCTGAAGCAATACTCCTGCCTCAGCCTCCGGAAGTGCTACGATTACAGGCATCAGTTACTGTGCCTGGCCGAGGGTTTCTTTAAGTCCCCCAGTAGTTCTAATATGCAGCAAGGATTGAAAACCACTGCTTTAGTTGTTGCTTTTTCTGTTTTTTACATATATATGTGTATATATGCATGTACATATATGTATATGAAAGATTGGTGATTTCAACACTTGTGTTAGTATTCCATAATTCCATATATGGATGGCTTTTTATAGAATTTGGGGTATAATTTCTGTTCCATTGTTCTTTTTGATGATAGCTAGCATTTTATTTTTAGGCAGTTGAATATTATAATTTGAGTCACCTCCCTCTGAGTGTTATAATGGTACAGTAATCTTTGAACTGGAATGAACTTTAGAAATAATCAGCTCCAACTTTCTTATATAGGTAAAGTGAGGCCTGTCACTTAAGTCTCTGGATTATCTTTACAGTTTTCTTTAAAGTCCTTTCAGGTGTATCACCTGGTACAACTTTCTGAGATAATCAGAGTAATCATGATGCGCTGATGCTTGCTTTGCATTTTTCCTTTTTATTTAAAATAATAGACATAAATACTGTTTTACTGCTTTCTAGCTTATTTTATTGGTTACATTTAGGATTTTCTCTGTCTTTGGTGTTCTATAGTTTGATTATGATATGTCAGAATATAGACTTATTTTTATTTTATTTGGGACTTTATTAGGCCCTTGAATCTGTGGGTTGGCTTCTCATTAGTTCTGCAGAATTTTCAGTTATTATCTCCTTAGATTTGTCCTCTATGGCATTTTCTTTTCTTTTTTGAATCTGATTACATGTGTCTTAGGCTTTTTCCTTTATCTGTGCTACATTTTCCATCTTTTTATCTTTCTATGCTTTATTCTAGATAATTCTTTTCTATGCTTTATTCTAGATAATTCTGACTTATCTTCCAGTCCATTAATTTTCTCTTTTGTTGAGTCTAATTAAAACTGTCCAGTGAATTTTTAGTTTTGGTTATTGTTGAAGTTCATTTTGGTTCCTTTTCTAATATGCTGGGTCATTTTTCTTTATTGTGTCCTATTCTCTGCAGATCTTTTCAGGGTCATCTTTTATTCTTTAAACCTAGTAAGTAGTTATTTAATAGTTGGTGTTATCCTGGGCAGTAGTGAGACCCCCATCTTTACAAAAAATAGAAAAATTAGCTGGGTGTGGTAGCATGTGCCTGTAGTCCCAGCTACTTGGGAGGCTGAGGCAGGAGGATCACTTGAGCCTAGGAGTTTGAGGTTGCAGTGAGCTATGATCATGCCACTGCACTCCACCCTGGGCAACATAACTCCAAAAAAAAATACTTGGTGTCTCTGTACTTCCTTTGTCTTACTCTTAGGTCTTAGAGGTGCCTTTGTTTGGTCTGTTTTTTCTGCTGGTTGTTGCTCATGATGACTTGTTCTTTTGTGTGCTTGGTTTATCTTTGTTACTGCTTACTGTCCTTGAAAAAGTATGAGTAATCTGAGTTCTCAAAGGTATCTTCTTCAGAAAGGTTTTGCATTTGCTTCTGGTAGATGCCTGGAGGCAATACTAGTCCAGAACCACTTTAAAGCAAATTGATTGCTTTAGGTTTTTGGTCTGCCTAGCTGATGTGAATTTTGGTTGTGAATACATTTGAGGGCCAGTATACTTCTGCTTCATCTTTGCCTTGAGGATATGAGGCCCCTTTAGGGTCTTAGCTAAACATGAGGTATATCACTCTGGATGATCTGGATGTTTGATTTTTGCCCTTTGGGTCCTACAAGGGTATCTATTCTGAATGGCCAGTATCCAGAGGGCAAAAATGGCTTTTATTCCTTTATCTCACTGGGTTCTCATTTTCACTTTGCCAGCCTACTGTCTACTTGATGTCAGCTACACTTTTTTTGAGACAGAGTCTAACACTGTTGCCTGGGCTAGAGTGCATGGTGCCATCCATTATACCTCATGGCAAACTCAAACTCCTGGGCTCAAGTGATCCTCCTGCCTCAGCCTCCCAAGTAGCTGGGACTATAGATGCACTTCATGATGTCCAGCTAATTTTTCTATTTTTAGTAGAGATGAGGTCTCACTCTTGCTCAGGCTGGTCTCAAATTCCTGAGCTCAAGCAATCCTTCCACCTTGACCCTCTGAGAGTGCTAAGATTACAGGCTTGAACCACTGCGCCTGGCCCAGCTATACTTTTTTTTAAATTTCAGAGTATTATGGGGGTACACACATTTTGGTTACATAATTTGCTTTTGTACAGTTTGAGTCAAAGTTATATAAGTGTACCCTTCACCCAGGTAATGTGCATTGTACCTGTTAGGTGTGAATTTATGCATCCCTTTCTCTCCCCTCCCACCTACTTGATTTCCGTTGAGTTTGTTTTCCATATGTGCACATAAGTGTTGATCAGTTAGTTCCAATTTAATATTGAGTACATATGCTTTTTGTTTTTTCATTCTTGGTGATACTTCACTTAGAAGAATGGTCTCCAGTTCCATCCAAGTTGTTACAAAAGATACTAGATTACCATTTTTTTTTTTTTTTTGAGACAGAGTCTCACTTGTTGCCCAGGCTAGAGTGAGTGCCCTGGCGTCAGCCTAGCTCACAGCAACCTCAAACTCCTGGGCTCAAGCAATCCTGCTGCCTCAGCCTCCCGAGTAGCTGGGACTACAGGCATGTGCCACCATGCCCGGCTAATTTTTTCTTTTTCTTTTTTTTTTTTTGAGACAGAGTCTCGCTTTCTTGCCTAGGCTAGAGTGAGTGCCATGGCGTCAGCCTAGCTCATAGCAACCTCAAACTCCTGGGCTCAAGCGATCCTCCTGCCTCAGCCTCCCGAGTAGCTGGGACTACAGGCACGAGCCACCATGCCCGGCTGATTTTTATATTATATATATTAGTTGGCCAATTAATTTCTTTCTATTTTTATGGTAGAGACGGGGTCTCGCTCAGGCTGGTTTTGAACTCCTGACCTTGAGCAATCCGCCCGCCTCGGCCTCCCAGAGTGCTAGGATTACAGGCGTGAGCCACCGCGCCCGGCTAATTTTTTCTATATATATTAGTTGGCCAATTAATTTCTTTCTATTTATAGTAGAGACGAGGTCTCGCTCTTGCTCAGGCTGGTTTCGAACTCCTGACCTTGAGCAATCCTCCTGTCTCGGCCTCCCAGAGAGCTAGGATTATAGGCGTGAGCCACCGCGCCCGGCCTAGATTACCATTTTTAATAGCTGAATAGTATTCCACAGTATCCATATACCACATTTTGTTAATCCATTCATGTATAGGAGGGCACTTGGGTTGCTTCCACATTTTTGCAATCGTGAATTCTACACGTTCTGCTTTTAATTCTGGGCTGTTAGAATTAAAATTGCCCTTGGAATCTTTGGAGTTTCTTGCCTGTGTGGCAAGACAGTCTATTGACTGTCATAATTTGGCAGTGGAAAGTGTGGGCCTTAGATTCCCACAGCTGACTCTTCTAAATCATTTTTGATTTGTAATTTTTCTAGGCCACATTTTTATTTGTAACATGTGGGTGATAATGTACCTGCCAAGCAGGGGCAGTTGTAAGGTTTAAAAAAGATAAGAGTATGGGCTGGGCATGGTGGCTCACGCCTGTAATCCTAGCACTTTGGGAGGCGGAGGCGGGTGGATTGTTTGAGCTCAGGAGTTCGAGACCAGCCTGAGCAAGAGTGAGACTCCATTTCTACTAAAAAAAATAGAAAAAAATTAGCTGGACAACTAAAAATATAGAGAAAAAATTAGCCTGGCATGGTGGCGCATGCCTGTAATCCCAGCTACTCAGGAGGGAGGCTGAGGCAGTAGGATTGCTTGAGCCCAGGAGTTTGAGATTGCTGTGAGCTAGGCTGACGCCAGGGCACTCTATCCTGGACAACAGAGTGAGACTCTGTCTCAAAAAAAAAAAAAAAAAAGATACAGTATGTAAAATAATAGTACATAATGGGTGCCTAATAAGTGGTTTGCTGTTGTTGGTTGAGATTTCTATGGACAGAATGGTTGGATTGTATTATTTATTTAAATCATATTTTAGAAGCTAGTAAACAGTTTAAGAGATCCATTTGGCATAGTAGCTACTTAGTTTCTCTTTACCTCTTAAGTATAAATTGAGCAGCCCTAATCCAAAAATCCTAATTTCAAAATGCTTCAAAGTCTGAAACTTTCTGAGCACTGATGTGATGTCACAAGTGGAAAATTCCATACCTGATCTCATGTGATGGCTTGCAGTGAAAACACAGGTGTACAACACAGTTTATTCAGCATCCCTAGGGGAAAAATAAAATTACCTTCAGGCCGTGTGTATAAGGTGTATATGAAACATAAATGAATTTCATGTTTATACTTAGATCTAAGATATCTCATTATGTATATGCAGATATTCTAAAATCTGAAAAAATCCCCAAATTTAGAACACTTCTGGTTCTAAGCATTTTCGGATAAAGTATACTCAGCCAGTAGTGGTTTCAAGACAATAAACTGAAGGTGTGTTGGAAATAGGGGACAGGCTGGAGATGGAAGTAGTAGGCGGTGGTAGCCTGTAAGCATTGAGGACTGCACGTATTTATAGTTATAGAGGAAAAGTTGGAGTTCAGGAGAGAAACTTGAGGCAAGAGAAAGAAATTGGGAACAGGAATAGAAGAGAGGAAGAGACAAAAGACAAGAGCTGAGGGGTAGGGGAGAACACAGGCAGACCAGAGGGAGAAACTACACATGTTAATGTATTCTTAATTCCTAAATGATGTATTATCTGTCTTTTTCATTTTGGTACTTTTTTTTTTTTTTTTGAGACAGAGTCTGGCTTTGTTGCCCAGGCTAGAGTGAGTGCCGTGGCGTCAGCCTAGCTCACAGCAACCTCAAACTCCTGGGCTCAAGCAATCCTCCTGCCTCAGCCTCCCAAGTAGCTGGGACTACAGGCATTCACCACCATGCCCGGCTAATTTTTTGTAAATATATTAGTTGGCCAATTAATTTCTTTCTATTTATAGTAGAGACGGGGTCTCTTGCTCAGGCTGGTTTCGAACTCCTGACCTCGAGCAATCCGCCCGCCTCGGCCTCCCAGAGAGCTAGGATTACAGACGTGAGCCACTGCGCCTGGCCCATTTTGGTACTTTTAATTGCAGAATTCTAGGGCTGGGATACACACACCCACACACACCCATACACGCGCACACACACATGCACACATGTCTACTCTCTTCCCCTTGCCCCACTCATACCTCTACTCTGAATATTCTCTCCCCTTCATTAGACTATGTTACCTCTGGAGGGATCTTAGAACGCATCCCTTAATTTAGAGGTAGTTATTTTAGAGGTAGTTAGAGTTAGAGAAATGAAGTGACTTGTCTCGGGTCACTCTGAATTGGTGTAGACTTAGTTTAGAACCAAGAGTTCTATAGTACCTAGGTCAAGGCATTGTTCTCCATACTATACCTTCTCTTTCTATTGGTCCCTCACTCTGTGTGGCTGCGTCCAACCTGAAAGAGCCAAGTGAATTTTAATATTTAGATTATTAAGTATGCTTTGACTAGCTGTCATAATTTAAATTTTCACTTATTTCAAGTATTTCTTCAATTAGAATAATTTAGTGAAACATTGAATATAGTAAGGAGTTCTGGAAAATCTTTAACAGTGTGTGATTCTCAAAAGTGTTTAACAATGTATTACTCTAATTTTCTTTTAATAATTTTATTTATTTTTGCATAGGGAATACTGAAATAAAATGCATATTCTTTTTACACAAATCTATAGATTTAGAGCTTTTTCACCTAACTCTTAAGTTCTGTATATACATTTTAATATATTTGTATTTATTGATCATATACCAAATTTTGTGTGGTGCTTTGGTTAGTAGGATTTTTTTCTTTGAAGAGATGGGGTCTTGCTATGTTGCCCACGCTAGAGTCCAGTAGCTGTTTTACAGCGTATTGCAGCCTCAAAATCCTGGGCTCTGGTGGTCCTTCTGCCTCAGCCTCCTGAGTTGCTGGGACTATAGGCACATGCCATGCCTGGCTTGATTATTAGGCTATTTTTAGCCTATCTGTTTTACATATGCTATGTTAGAACAGAATAATAAATATGTCAACTGTTTATTTGCTTTTATGCAGAAAGTTATTTGAGGAAATAAGATCACTTTCTTTGGCAGACTTAATGCTATTTAACCTTTGTTATAAAAGTACCTTATCTGAACAAGATGTTGGCATATTAAAAAATATTGATATGTAAGAAGGAAAATTTATTGTAGAGTTGACTGGAAACAGTATGGCAGAAGAGAAAAGGAATAGGTATTTTGTTTTGGAGGTGAGATGGGGAGAAAATAAGGGAGTATGAGCCCTGGAATTAAGGTGAGCATTGGAAGTATTGAATAAGGTTGGGTGAAATAGTTATTTTGGGTGTGGCAAATAGGTTCTTGGCATAACTGCACTAGCCAGATCCAAGCAAAGGGCCAAGGGGAATGTTTCATTACTGAACTTACAGTTTTCATTAGTGTTCATTTGAATGTGACAAATCGGATCCAATACCAGTATATCTAGTTAGGAGAAAAAAACATGATGTCAGATTCCACAAGGGTGATTGCAATTTCACCTGATGGAAAATTACAGCCCAGTCTAGGACTTGCTCTCAATTTTTTTTATTTATGCTTCCTAAATGAGAAGATGAGCAAAGGAACTTAAATTATAGGCGCAACCAAAACCTGCTCTTGAGGAATGTGGATTCTTATAAAGCTGAAAGGAGGGAACAGGGAGGAGCTTGCAGATCTGGGTCAGTGCACTTAGTGAACTTGAAAGAGTAGCATCTGTTGGGGGAGAAGGTATCCATGGTCCTAGTAATTCAACCCAGCACTTTATCTGTTGTTTCCTCTTTCCTTCCATCTTTACCTTCCAAAACATAATAATCGTTTCATTTATTGAACACTTACCTTGTGCCAAGTACAGTGCTAAGCACTTTACATGTACAGTCTGTCTCAATCCTTGTAAAACTATATGTGGTAAATATTAATCATTCCCTAATTCATAGATGAGGAATTTGAGGAGAAATAATTTGCTAAAGGAAAAGGTTGAGTGTTGGTCTGGTCATCTCATGATAAGTAGAAGGAAATATTTTGACATTTTTCATTTTCTCTTATGCTTCTGGGTCAATGTACAGGGATGGAATGTTTTCCTCCCCCTTGTCTATCTAGTGAATTTCTAGTCATTTTTCAAGATTCAGTTTACTTTCTCGGAAACCTGTCTGACCTCCAGTCACAAGGAAACTTCACACTCCCCTAACAGCTTGTGTATATAAGGAAGAAGCATTGTTATCCAACACCATCCAAACTGGTAGCTGATCTGTTAATTTGAAAAGATGGTTAAAATGATACCTTAAATAATTTATTTGAGGTTAAAAATAGATAAATGTTATAGTCATTTGCCAGTGTAAGATCAAGCCCACCCACCCTTTAATTTTATCTTTTAGAATGCTGATTAAAGTTCTGTGTTGTCATTCTTGAATAAGCCACAATTATGTATTTTTTATGATTTCTGGTTTTGGGTTTCCTTAAGTAAAGCACACTGAATGCAGGATCCTAGATTTTTATGACCTTTCTCCCTGAATCTTTTACAGTTGTTTTCACCCACGTCTAATTTGACAGCAGTATTTTTAGTGGGTTTCCTTTATTGTCTTTCCAAAGCATTCTTTCTTTTCATATTCGTATTTTACTTGTTTATGTAATATTTAATTGAATTAACTGTTAAAGTAACAAGTGCAACTGGCATAAACAGGTTTGGGAGGAAACCTAGTTGACTCGGTGAATTTATACAACTCTACCATGGAAACTGAAGTATATGGGTAAACTATAGAGAATAGTTATGAGCTGTGAATATTTAATATGCTCTGGGCTTTGGGCAGTGTTTTCCAGAGGGCATAGAGAATACTGGTTAATCAATAGGTTTGGTTAAGAGGGGATTAGTGGTGAGAACTTTTACTGTATCTCTGTTATACTACCTAATCTCAAACTTTGTATATTTGTTTCCTCAGTAGACTGAGTCACTTAAGGGGGTTTTTATTTCTTTAACATCCAGCAGAGTGACTAGCACATAATAGCTGCTTAATAAATGGTTCTTAAATGGATGAATTGTGTTATGTTGTTATTGAATATGTATTAAAAATGTCTGTGTATGTATATCTTGTCTCTCATCTAAATTGTGTCCTTAAGGGTAGGTCCCATGTCTCAAACATCTTTGATATTTATGATGTTTGTTATAAATGTAGTGAATGTACAGTATATGTTGGTTTTAGGTTATCTGTCCCTTTTGCTGTTAGCTAGTTCCACCTTATGACTTCCACTGGAAGGAGTTTTTTGGAGCAAATAATATCTGTATATTATTGCCTAGAGCATTGCCTGGGCTCTGCCAAATAATTTTTATAGGGCTCATTTCAGGGACACCACTGGCTTCATAATGGCCACTTGATGACTAGCTGCAGCAAATGACATATATTTAAACTTTTTTGAACTCTGCTTTAAAAAATAAATATTAGAAATGCCTCAATTATCCAGAACTTAGAATGAAAACTCTAATCTTATCTGAGTCTTTCTTTTCTTCAAAAAATTAAGATTTAGGTTTCCAAATCCTTACAGCTAGCCAAGTAATAAGAATAAGCACAAAAAGGCTAAAATACAGAAATCCCAAAGTTGCCAAACCCTCATAGAAAATGTGTCATTGTGGAATTTCTAAAATTCTGTGATTTTGTTTCAAAGCTTTTGGTTGGGGCATTAAACATACACTGAATATGTGGCTTTTTCCTAGGCACTGGGGAGAAGAAGAGGCAGATACAGTCCTAGCTCATATGGAGTTTTTAATCAAGCAGTAATTCTTAACTTTGGACAGATCTGAGTCTATTATGCCAATGGTAATATCCACTTTGCCATGCCATTTTAGTTTTCTCTGTTTATTTATTTATTTATTTTTTATTTTTTTATTCATAAACATACAGAACAGGAATAGTTTTCTCTGTTTAAAAATGAACCAACCAGTAACAAAAGAAACCCCTTTCTCAGGTCTCTTATCCATTAGTGCTGCCATCCTATCCCTCATTCTCCTTCATTTCACACTGAATTTCTGCGAACAGACCATATTTACTACCCTCGGTTTTTTACTAGTCTCTTCTTTGTCTCTGTTTCTTTGTTCTCTTTTTCTTTCTCTTCTTTGGATTAATCATTTCTTGATCTCTTATGATCTTGTTTCCCATCCTCCATTCAGATGCCTGTGTATGTATATCTTGTCTCCCATCTAAATTGTGTCCTTAAGGGCAGGTCCCATGTCTCAAATATCTTTGATATTTGTGATGTTTGTTATAAATGTAGTGAATGTACAGTATATGTACATTCTATATATATACAGTTTATATATATACCAGTGTATATACAGTCTATATATATATATATACTAGATTATACTTTTTCTTCAGTAATTACTCTTTGACTTAAATCTTTCTATTCTGGTTAATTCCTTTTTTTTCTTTTTGAGACAGAGTCTCACTTTGTTGCCCAGGCTAGAGTGAGTGTCATGGCGTCAGCCTAGCTCACAGCAACCTCAAACTCCTGGGCTTAAGCGATCCTCCTGCCTCAGCCTCCTGAGTAGTTGGGACTACAGGCATGCGCCACCATGCCCGGCTAATTTTTTTCTATATATATTAGTTGGCCAATTAATTTCTTTCTATTTATAGTAGAGACGGGGTCTCACTCTTGCTCAGGCTGGTTTCGAACTCCTGACCTGGAGGGATCCACCCGCCTCGGCCTCCCAGAGTGCTAGGATTACAGGCGTGAGCCACTGCTCCCGGCCTAATTCCATTTTTTTAGAGTTATAAAATTATGTCTCTAGTCATGATACTTTACAGTATGGCCAGTTCTTGCTAATATCTTCACCTGTGTGACCTGCTATACCTTGAAACTCTATCATCCTTTCTAGAATCCTTCTCCCACGACAGTCTCCTTCCCAGACCTGTCCTCTAATATACCCTTTCTAGAAACTCAGACTTTGCTTTTACTCATCCTTTCACTTCTTGCATTTACTTGCCTCGTCATATAGTTTTGTAAACTGTATACCTTTAAATCCATTTTAAATAATTTAATTCCTAGTACTACTGCTACCCTGGTTCAGACCTTTATCACCTCATATTTGGGTGACTGAAGTAGGTAGGGTCTTCCTAATATTTTACTTTTTGGCCAAAGTAGTTTATACAGTACTGATTGCCTTCCCAAGCTTCTAAAACTAATGATTTATTGAAGACATTCTTTTTTATTTTATTGCCTATTATTAGTTTTAAATCTCTCCATGATTAGACTTTCTATTTCCTACCCATTAGAGTTCAGTCATATGTTGTTTAACGAGAGGGATATGTTCTAAAAATGCATCGTATTGCGAACATTACACAAACCTAGATGATATAGTCTACTATACACCTAGGCCATATGGTGTATAGTAGTCCAGTAGTCTGTTGCTTCTAGGTTACAAACCTGTACAGCATGTTACTGGACTATATACTGTAGGCAGTTGTAACAATGGTAAGTATTTGTGTATCTAAACATATCTGAACTATAAACATAGAAAAGATACAGTAAAAATACATTATTATAATTTTATGAGACAACCATCAATACGGTCTATTGTTGACTGAATACATCATTACTTGACATGTGATTATACTCCTTCTAAACCAAAATATTGTCATTTTGCTTTGTACATAAACCATACCTACTTTTTTTGTTTTGTCATTGCTCAAAAAGGTTCACCATTCTGGAATGTCCTACAACCTTGTAGTTTGTTTTATTCTTTAAGATTTGTATATTCTTGGGCCAGACGAGGTGGCTCATGCCTGTAATCCTAGCACTCTGGGAGGCCGAGGCGGGCAGATTGCTAGAGGTCAGGAGTTTGAAACCAGCCTGAGCAAGAGCAAAACCCCATCTCTACTAAAAATACAAAGAAATTAATAGGCCAAAAAAAAAATCATTAAAGCTAAGGATATCCCAAAAGTCTTAATGTTGGAAATGAGTAAGCTAAGTTTGAATAAAGAATATATAAATCTTTTTTTTTTTTTTTTTTTTTTTTTGAGGTAGAGTCTCACTCTGTTGCCTGGGCTACAGTGCCGTGGCATCAGCCTAGCTCACAGCAACCTCAAACTCCTGGGCTCAAGCAATCCTTCTGCCTCAGCCTCCCGAGTAGCTGGGACTATAGGCACGCGCCACCATGCCCGGCTAATTTTTTCTATATATTTTGGGTTGGCCAATTAATTTCTTTGTATTTTTAGTAGAGATGGGGTTTTGCTCTTGCTCAGGCTGGTTTCGAACTCCGGACCTTGAGCAATCCTCCCACTGAGGACCACCTCCCCACCCCAATCGCTCAAGGTCAAAAAGTTGGTTTTGGTGAACTTGGATTGGAGCAAATGAAGTAAAGGCTCATATTTATCTGGAAAAGTTTATATAGAAAAGCCAGGTGAGCTGTTCTTTCTTGCCATAGTATATGCCTCTATGGTGGCCTAAAATTCATTCATGTCCTCCAGTTATATGTATCTCCTTACTTGGATTGGACTAAATGTATGAGAGAATTCTTATAATCTGTTTCTGTGTTGATACTCTTCATGCAGACTTCTACCTTTCTATTCTATATCACTGCTTTTGAAAGTTAGGTGGTAATAATACAAATGATTAGTTACATCCTAGGTTTCAACACATTTTTATGTATTTATAGTGAGAGTGGAGACTGACAACGTCAGTTCATTCTGAAGTGTTATTGAGAAGCTCCCTCAGAGATTTTATTTTTTATTTATTTAATTTTTTTGAGCCAGAGTCTTACTATATCTTGAACTCCTGGGCTCAAGCAGTCCTCCCACCTCAAGCCTTTGGAGTATCTGGGATTACACGCATGCACCATAGCAGCTGGCTTCATAATTCGTGAAAAAATTATTTAAAATTTTTTAAAAAAATTTTTTTGTCATATATTTCCTGTCTGCTTTTATCTGTCACTTTGCTTTTTTTTTTTTTGAAACAGAGCTAGGATTACAGGCGTGAGCCACCGCGCCCGGCCTGTCACTTTGCTTTTATCTAAATATGTAATAGTTACAATTTTCATATGTTAGTACGAAAACTTTTTACTTATTTTATTTTAGTAGTGGCAACTGTAATTCTTGTGTCATAGCCACCTACCTGGTATGTGAAAGAACTGAGAATGTAAAAAAAAATTCAAAGCTCCAAGAAAAACAAAACTTTCTAGTTTAATGGAATTATTAGTATTTTTTCCTCTTCTAGTTTGTGTATTCTTGTCTTAGTTTTCTCCGTTTACTGTTATAGAAATTTTATCTTTTTAATCAAATAACATTGAACAACTATAATATTGCAAGGTACTTTGGGGCAGAACAGTTTAATCTGTTTGTTTATTTAGCTGTTGTCCTCAACAGATTTATAATCTAGTAGACTTGAAGAATCCTGTTTTTGTGTACTCAATACAAGTCAAGTGGAAAGCACTTAGTGGGTACTTAATGAATGCTTGTTGAAGACAGGGATAAGTTGTCTGCCCTTAGGTGGCTTATAATCTGTTGGAGATAAGATAAATCAAACACTTGAAAAATTAGATGAAAACAAGAAAATAATTATGTTAATAGTCTCAATTAAATGAGATTAATTGTAGAAAATGTTTAGCAGAGTACTGGTACATATTAAGTACTCTAAAAGTGCTTGTTTTCTTGTCTTTTGATTGAACATTAACATAAGTCCCATAAAATGGTAAAATAATATTTACATACGGGGTTTTTTGGGGTTTATTTGTTATTTATTTAGAGACAGAGTCTAGCTCTGCTGGCCGGGCTTGAGTGTAGAGTGCAGTGATTGTCTCGCTTTTTTTTTTTTGAGACAGTCTCACTCTGTTGCCTGGGCTAGAGTGACCTGGCATCAGCCTAGCTCACAGCAACCTCAAATTCCTGTGCTCAAGCAATCCTTCTGCCTCAGCCTCCTAAGAAGCTGGGACTACAGGCATGCGCCACCATGCCCAGCTAATTTTTTCTCTATATTTTTAGTTGTCCAGCTAATTTCTTTCTATTTTTAGTAGAGGCAGGGTCTCGCTCTTGCTCATGCTGGTCTCAAACTCCTGACCTTGAGCTATCTACCTGCCTAGGCCTCCCAGAGTGCTAGGATATAGGCATGAGCTACCGTGCCTGGCCTTTAAGTGGTTTTCTTATTATAGTTCAAATTGGGTCATAAAGGAGTGGAGATAACTCACAACATCAACAACACATTTGGCCCAGGAACTGCTAATAAACTGCAGTGGTGGTTCAAGAAGTTTTGCAAATAAGATGAGCTTTGAAGACAAGAAGCAGTGGCTGGCCATTGGCAGTTGACAATGACCAATTGAGAGCAATGGTCGAAGCTGCTTCTCTTACAACTACACTCGAAGCTGCCAAAGAACTCAACGTGGACCATTCCACTGTCATTTGGCATTTGACAAACTAGAAAGGTGAAAAAGCTCAGTAAGTGGGTGCCTCAGGACTTGACCAAAAATCAAAAAAATCGTCGTTTTGAAGTGTCATCTTGGCAATGTGAGGTGCCTCACACTTGTAATCCTAGCACTTTGGGAGGCCAGGGCGGGTGGATCGTTTGAGTTTCAGAGTTTGAGACCAGTCTGAGCAAGAGCGAGACCCCATCTTTAACTAAAAAAAATAGAAATAAATTAGCTGGACAACTAAAAATATATATAGAAAAAATTAGCCAGGCATGGTGAAGCATGCCTATAGTCCCAGCTACTTGGAAGGCTGAGGCAGTGGGATCACTTGAGCCCAGGAGTTTGAGGTTGCTGTGAGCTCGGCTGATGCCACGGCACTCTAGCCCCAGCAACAGAGTGTCATCGTCTCGTTTGGAGAAATGAACCATTTCTGGATCACATTGTGACCTGTGGCGAAAAGTGGATTTTACGTGACAACCGGCACAACCAGCTCAGTGGTTGGACCAAGAAGAAGCTCCAAAGCACTTCCCAGAGCCGAACTTGCACCAAAAAAAGGTCATGGTCACTGTTTGGTGGTCTGCTGCTGGTCTGATCCACTACAGCTTTCTGAATCCTGCCGAAACCATTACATCTGAGAAGTATGCTCAGCAAATCGATGAGATGCACTGAAAACTACTCCTGCAGTCGGCATTGTCAACAGAAAGGGCCCAATGCTTCTGCCTACTGCATGCCGTACAACCAGTGCTTCAAAAGTTGAACAAATGGGGCTACAAAGTTTGGCCTCATCTGCCATCTTCACCTGACCTCTCGCCAACCATCTACCACTTCTTTAAGCATCTAGACAACTTTTTGCATGGAAAATGCTTCTACAACCAGTGGGATGCAGAAAATGCTTTCCAAGAGTTTGTCAAATTCCGAAATATGGATTTTTACTCTGCAGGAATAAACAAAATTATTTCTCATTGGCAAAAATGTGTTGATTGTAGTGGTTCCTGTTTTGATTGATGAAAATGTTTGAGCCTAGTTATAATGGTTTAAAATGCATGGTCCAAAACTGCAAATAACTTTTGCACCAACCTAATAGAATTTGAAAATGTAAGAGCATTTGGGGAGGTAGGAGGGAGAAGAGAAGAACATAAACCAAGGCATGGAGCTGGGAAAGTTCAGGCAGTATCTGAAGACGAATTGTCTGCTTTGGTTGGAACATAAGATGTAAGAGTAGGGATTGTGAAAGGCAAAGCTAGAAAAAAAAGTTGGTAACAGATTGTGGATAGCCTTATACCACCGGGAAGAGTTTGGGTTTTATCTACATAGAACCTTAGATTTATAGATTCATAATTTATACATAGAGAATGAATGCATTAAATATGAAAAGTGTTGCCTCTTGAAGAATGCTTCTTTAGAGATTATATACCTGTCAAAAGATAGTTTTATTGGCTTAAAATAAGTTTAAAACTCCTTTGGAGCTTTGTAACCGTAAACAAAATATACATGTTAAAAGACTTGTCATTTGCAAGGGATACTTTTTGAAAACTTTGCAAATCCTCACATTTTAAAATTAAGAGATCTTTGTGTGGGATCCTTTCTCTGAATTATATTTCCATTGAGAGTCATGTTTCTTATATATACTTGTATTCTACAAGTTAATATTCTTTTCAACTTTAATGAAAGTTTTATTTCACTTGATAAATCATTTTTGCTCTGGTTAGAGCATTTGCTAAATCAGTTTAATGATATTTTGGGGGAGAGGGGTATAGAACATTTGGTAGACTTGTTCACATTAATAGCTACAAGCTGTTACCAAATTTGACATTCTGTTCTTTTTCTGATTAAGAGCAGTCATTTTCTTATTCCTTATATTTTTCTTTTTCAAACAACATTACTAGCAGTTTGGTTTTCATTGGGGGAATTTTTTTTTCAAGAAACTCAGTTTTTTAAAGATAAATTTTTTTTATCTGAGTTAAAGAGTTACTGCTTTTGAACTTTAAGACACAAATGCTCGGTGTTAGGCTAGACACATGGGTTCAGCCTCTGGATTAGACCTGTAGCCTCTCCATTGTCCTGACAAAATATCTTCTGGGTGGCTCTCAAAACAATGGTAATCATAAATATTAGATCTATGAATGTAATAGTCTATTATACTGTATATCCACAGGAATTCTTCCCTTTGATTGGTATCTTTTTTTTTTTTGGAGACAGAGTCTCATTCTGTTGCCTGGGCTAGAGTGCCATGGCATCAGCCTAGCTCACAGCAACCTCAAACTCCTGGGCTCAAGCCATCCTTCTGCCTTAGCATGCCCGGCTAACTTTTATATACTTTTTTTCAGTTGGCCAATTAATTTCTTTCCATTTTTAGTAGAGACGGGGTTTTGCCTTTGCTCAGGTTGATTTTGAACTCCTGACCTTGAGAGATCAACCCGCCTTGGCCTCCCAGAGTGCTAAGATTATAGGCATGAGCCATGGCGCCGGGCCCTTTGATTGGTATCTGATTCTCTTACTCCTTCTATACGTGTGTCTGTGTGTGTCCCTATATACAGTCATCCCTTAATATCTGCAGAGGATTGGTGTGTGTGTGTGTCCCTATATACAGTCATCCCTTAATATCTGCAGAGGATTGGTGTGTGTGTGTGTGTACGTACACCTATATACAGTCATCCCTTAATATCTGCGAAGGATTGGTTTCCCCAAGATACAAAAATCTGTGGATGCTAGTGTTCCAGGTTCCTTATATAAAATGGTATAGTATTTGCATATAACCTGTGCATATCCTTTTGTATACTTTAAATCATCTCTAGATTACTTGTGGTACCTAATGCAATGTAAATGCTGTGTAAATAGTTATATGATGTTGCTTTTTAATTTGCATTATTTTTATTGTATTATTTTTTAGTTTATTTTTTGAGTGTTTTTGATCAGCAGTTGAATCACAGATATATATGGAGGACCAGTTCTGTGTGTGTGTTTGTGTGTATTTTTTTAAAAAACGGAACTTTCTAGCTCTTTGAGCAAATGTCAGGAACATTTATAAAGATTGAAAGATAGGAGAATGTGCTGTGGGTACTGACTGGTTGGGGGCCTGAGGGAATCTTTGTGAGATTTCAAGAAACCTACCGATGTACAGTTATTTATATGCTACTGTAAGGTGATAATGTGGGTATAATTAATTTAGTGCTTTAAATGAGAATTTGGGCATTTGAGAGTTTCCTGTATAGGAAAATATATATTTGTAATTATGTATTTAGGGACGAAGGGATTGCTTTGTGAAACGATATGCCGTTATCTCCTATAGCATGTCAGAGGTAACGGGTCATCGAAAAAAATTCCCTTTTTGAAAAGAAATGATAGATAAATAAAAATGGTACAGTAATTTTATTTATTAGGAAAATTTCAGGAAACTCATCAGTTTGTTAAAAGGTAGAGCTAGCTGTAGTAAATACCAGATTAAAATAGTTTTTGAGTTCAACGTCTGTATTTGACTCCAGAGTTAAATAGGCATCCCATTGTATTATATTTGTGTTTATTTTTATATTTACTACCTCTGTCTTTAACCATGTTTCTGGTTCTAGGTGCATATAACATATGCTACTGGTACACATATGTTTCATGCAACATATGTTTCATCCTCTAGACTGTGAGTTCTGTTTTATTTTGTTACTGCTTTAGTTCCAGGGGCAGTAATTGTGCTTTGTACAAGTAGGTGCTTAGTTAATATTGTTAAATGAATGAATGTGAATATTTGACTATATCACTGGAATCCTTATTTATTAGAATTCTGTACTCTTTTGTCTTAGCCTTTTTGTGGACATATGTGTGCTGGTCTTGTACCATAACTAGATCAGAAGTGCATTTTGAGTAAGAATTTGGTTTTCTTTGTCTTTCATATATTCTAATTTATAGCAATTTGGACCTTGATGGACAATAGGTATTTCCCAAACACATAATTGAATGAAAAATGTTGATGTATTTTATTTTCTTATCAGGAGACTACTAAAAATACAGTCATAAATAAGGAATTTGGAAAAGAATCAGAAAGCTAGTACGTACTCGTTTGTTAGTTTGAGGCCCTATGTAAGACTCATACTTCTGTGGCATAAAGAGCTAGGGTTCTGGAACAGTTCTGCTCCTTGCTCCTTAACAGCCTATTTACTTTATTTTTGGCCTTCTAACTGTGTTACAGATGGTATAAATAAGTAGTTCTCCAAGTGTGGTCCCAGATCAGCAGGATTAGTATCACCTGGGTACTTGCTAGAACTGCAAATTCTTGGGCCCCACTCCAGAGCTACTGAATCAGAAACTCTGAGGGTGGAGCCCCGTCTGTGTTTTAACAAGTGCTCTAGGTGATTCTGATGCTAAAGTTTGATGTCACCAAATGATGACACTTTTTAAGAGAGATGGCTATAGACAATGATTATGTGCAAAGAATACCAACTACTAGCCTAGATTTAAGAGCATAAGGTAATCCAAAGCTTTTCAGAGGGAAAGGGGGTAGTTTATAGAAAGTATTGAGACATAAAGCGGATTATTGAAACTTGGTTTCAATTTCTTAGCTTAGATGAACCATATCATTGACTTTTACACATCAAATATTTCTTCTGTTATTTGTAAGCTTGCAGTCAAATTTTCTAGTATTTTTTTTAGATTTTTGTAAAAGTGAATGCTCTTTCCTTCACATAACAGTTGACTAAGAAACGACTCAAAAGTATCCAACTCAAGTGTTTTGTGTATTTTTCTCTTTGAATATACTTTTTAGTGATTTCAATTTTGAATTCTAACCCTTTCTAATTTGAGAGTACAAGGTAGTTTAAAATGGTTTCAATAAATTAAGTGGTATGTTTTAAATATTTTAATTATTCAGATATTATGTGTGCAGATAAACCTGCTTAGATCTAGAAGATTTATATTCCTTATAAATATCCTTTTGACAAGTTAGAATTAAAAATAAGTAAAAATAAATTTTCTGTTTACTGTGTAGACTTAAGTGGTAAAATACCTCCTGTTTTTATCTTTTTTGTTTCTAATGATTAGGAAATGAAAGGTCTAATTTTAGACATACAATGAAAAAAACTTATAAAGCATCATGGAATTTTAATGTTCATTTTTCCTTAAAGACAATTCCAAAGTTTTCTTTTCAAAATAAATGTCATTGTCATTACATTTACTTGTACAGATACATTCTTGTCTGTGTTTTCGTAATGTATCATTTCACAAAAGTGTAAGTATATTTAAGGAATAAAAGGTTGTGTGCATTTACGAACTTGTAAAGTGAACCTGATTTACACCACCATAGCTAATAAAGAGATGCCTGATTTTTTAACATACTATATTATTACAATTATTGAACTTAATTAGTCTAATGGAAAAAGAGAAATCTGATTATACTTCTAAAGGGCATTTCTCTTATGTTTGAGGTTGAACATCTTTTTAGTATGTTTGAGTCTTTTGTACGTCCTTTCTGTCAACATGTCCTTTGTGTGTTTTTCTTCTGAATTCTTGCTCTTTTTCTTATTGATTTGTAGGTACTCTTTATGTTTTAAGGAAAAGAAACCCTTGTGATTTGTGATGTTACTTTTTTTATTTTGTTTTGACATTTGTCAGGAATAGTCTTATTTTTTATAATAGCTTTTCAGTAACTTTTTTATTGTTTTATAAGTTTTTATTTTCTTGAGGTCAAATTTATTAGTTTTTTATGGCTTTGGGTTTTGTCTTATTTTAAAAAGGCATTGCCAACCTTGAGATTATTAAAACAAAACAAACTCTACTTTTTCTTCTAATATTTTGGGGTTCACTAAAATTATTTTTTATCCATATGGCATTTGTTTTGATGTGAGAAATGTTTTCTAGATGGCTGCCCATCATTACTTATTGAATAATCTACCTTTCCCCCAATGATGTGCAGTACTACCTTTAGCTTATACTAAATTTCTATATATAATATGTTTGGGTTCGTTGTTGGATTGCTTTGTACCATATCTCTGTTCAGGCATCAGTGCCACTTTTTAAATGTAGAATTATAATGTTTTAAATTATATAGGGCTTTTAAAGAATTTTTTTGGTTTATTCTTGTTTTTCCATGTGAACTTTAGAATTATCATGTATGATTTTGTTTTTTAAGTCCTGCTAGTATTTTAATTAAGCTTGTATAACATTTAAAGATTAATTTAGGGAAAAATAAAATTATTGTAATGCTTAGTTTATTTATTTAAGAACATGGTATGTTTTTCTCATTTGTTCAAGTCATTTTTGGTGCCCCTTAGTAAAGCATTTAAAATTTTCTTTGTATAACTCCTATTTTTTCCTTCTAAAGCTTATTTTAGTCACCTTATCATTTTTTAAATTATAACTGGAATTGTTTTCTTTCATTATATCTTCTGTTTTATAAAAGCCCATGGGTTTTGGTTATTGTTGTTGTTGTTATTATTATTATCTTTGAGACAGGTTCTCACACTGTTGCCCAGACTGGAGTGTAGTGGCATGATCATAGCTCACTGCAACTGCCAACACCCAGGCTTAAGTGATCCTCCTGGCTCAGCCTCCTGAGTAACTAGGACTATGAACATGGGTCACCACACCTAATATTTTTGTTTGTTTGTTTGTAATGGTGGTGTCTCATTATGTCGCTCAGGCTGGTCTTGAGCTCCTGGCCTCAAGTGATCCCTCTGCCTCAGCCTACTAAAGTGCTGGGATTGTAGGCATGAGCCACCACATCTGGCCCAGTTTATTAATTTGATATGTAACTACTTTACTTAAATTCCTCTATTTTTTTAATAAATAATTTATAGTCTATTTTCTTGGATTTTCCCGGTATCCATTATCATTTGCAAATAATAACATTTCTTCTTTCTATTTTTATACTTATTTCTTTCTTGACTAAATTACGTTAGCCAATACCTCCAGAACAATGTTAAATATTTGTGGTAAAAAATGAACCTCTTGGCAGGGCATGGTTGCTCACATCTGTAATCCTAGCACTCTGGAAGGCCGAGGTGGGCGGATTGTTTGAGCTCAGGAGTTCGAGACCAGCCTGAGCAAGAGCAAGACCCCCATCTCTACTAAAAATAGAAATTAATTGGCCAACTAAAAATATATATAAAAAAAATTAGCTGGGCATGGTGGCACATGCCTGTAGTCCCAGCTACCCGGGAGGCTGAGGCAGGAGGATTGCTTGAGCCAGGAGCTTGAGGTTGCTGTGAGCTACGCTGAGGGTATGGCACTCTAGCCCTAGCAAGAATGAGACTGTGTCTCAACATAAAAAAAAAAAAAAAAAAGAACCTCTTGTTTTGTTCCTGACTTTATTATCAGTACTTCAAGAGTTTCCTTAATGCTAGCTTTTCAGTTGAGATTTTGTGTATCATATATTAAGGAAGTTGCATAGTTTTTGTTTCAAAATTTAAAAAGACTAAATTTGACTGGCTTTAAAAAAAAAAAAAAAGAAAAAAAATTTAAAAAGAAATTAAATCTTAAACTGACAGCAAAGTTGCAAGAGCAGTACAAAGAATTTTGTTTTCCCTGAACCATTTGAGGGCTAGGTGTCAACCAACCTGATGTCCCATTACCTCCCTCCTAATACTTAAGTGTTTAGTTTCCTCAACCAAGTGCTATCCTATGTAACCATATATAGCCATCAAAATCAAGAAATTAGCACTGACACATTACTACTAATTCTCAGCCCCCATTCATGTTTTGTTAGTTGTCTCAATAATGTCATTTTATAGCCAAATATAGATCAGAATTGTGTATTGCATTTGTTTTTCATATCTTTTTTAGTTTCCCTCAGTCTAGAACAGTTTTTCCTTAACTGTTAATTAACACTTTTGAAGATTATAAGAAAGTTAATGTAAAAAGTCCTTCAGTTTGAGTTTGCCTGGTTTCCTTATGGTTGATTTCAGGTTATGCGTCGTTGGCAGGAATGTCACAGAAGTATTTTGTGATCACAGAGGAATATCACAGATAGTCCTATGACTTTTCTTTGTTTTTCCAGGCATACCCATCTTCCTTGTAATCATTTTCTTAAACAATTTCTGAGCCTTTTTTTATATGTATTCAACCAATCTATTATGTAAATTGATAGGAGAAAATAGGGAAGTAGTTAGTGGGTTGGAGACTGAGTCACAGTAAAGATTTTAGAGTATCATAGGCTGAAGTTTCAGAATCATCTAGGACAAATGATGGTGGCAGAAATATAAAACTAGCCAAAGAGTACAGCGAGGACAAAATTGATAATTGATATTATTATTTGAATGTTTGATTGCTTTGATTAGATTATTACTTTTATTAAAGTCATTTTAAAGACTATATAGATTCTACTCCAAAGTATTATCTGCCCAAACAAGTTGAGCTGTCATTTCCTTTTGACAAGACTTTCATTTTTATCAACTTTATTTTTTATTATTTATTTATTTATTTATTTATTTATTTATTTATTTATTTATTTATTTTTTTTTTTTTTGAGACAGAGTCTCGCTTTGTTGTCCAGGCTAGAGTGAGTGCCGTGGCGTCAGCCTAGCTCACAGCAACCTCAAACTCCTGGGCTCGAGTGATCCTTCTGCCTCAGCCTCCCGAGTAGCTGGGACTACAGGCATGCGCCACCATGCCCGGCTAATTTTTTTTTTTTTTTTATATATATATATCAGTTGGCCAATTAATTTCTTTCTATTTATAGTAGAGACGGGGTCTCGCTCTTGCTCAGGCTGGTTTTGAACTCCTGACCTTGAGCAATCCGCCCGCCTCGGCCTCCCAAGAGCTAGGATTACAGGCGTGAGCCACAGCGCCCGGCCCATTATTTATTTATTTATTTAGAGACAGAGTCTCGCTTTGTTGTCCAGGCTAGAGTGAGTGCCGTGGCGTCAGCCTAGCTCACAGCAACCTCAAACTCCTGGGCTTGAGCGATCCTTCTGCCTCAGCCTCCCGAGTAGCTGGGACTACAGGCATGCACCACCATGCCCGGCTAATTTTTTTTTTTATATATATATATATCAGTTGGCCAATTAATTTCTTTATATTTATAGTAGAGACGGGGTCTCACTCTTGCTCAGGCTGGTTTTGAACTCCTGACCTCTAGCAATCCGCCCGCCTCGGCCTCCCAGAGAGCTAGGATTACAGGCGTGAGCCACCGCGCCCGGCCTTATTTATTTATTTTTGAGACAGAGTCTCACCCTGTTGCCCGGCTAGAGTGCCGTGGTGTCAGTTCAGCTCACAGCAACCTCAAACTCCTGGGCTTAAACAATCCTCCTGCCTCAGCCTCCCGAGTAGCTGGGACTACAGGCATGCACCACCATTCCCGGCTAATTTTTTTTTTTTTTTTTTTGAGACAAAGTCTCGCTTGTTGACCAGGCTAGAGTGAGTGCCGTGGCGTCAGCCTAGCTCACAGCAACCTCAAACTCCTGGGCTCAAGCAATCCTTCTGCCTCAGCCTCCCAAGTAGCTGGGACTATAGGCATGCGCCACCATGCCCGGCTAATTTTCTATATATATATTAGTTGTCCAATTAATTTCTTTCTATTTATAGTAGAGACGGGGTCTTGCTCTTGCTCAGGCTGGTTTCGAACTCCTGACCTCGAGCAATCCGCCCGCCTCAGCCTCCCAGAGTGCTAGGATTACAGGCATGAGCCACCGCGCCCGGCTTCGGCTAATTTTTTAAATATAATTTAGTTGGCCAATTAATTTCTTTGTATTTTTAGTAGAGACGGGTCTCACTCTTGCTTTGGCTGGTTTTGAACTCCTGACCTTTAGCTGTCGCCCACCTCTGCCTCCCAGAGTGCTAGGATTACAGGTGCGAGCCACCACGCTTGGCCCATTTTTATCAGCTTTAAATACATGTATCATTACTGTTCTGCTTAGGAAACATAATTATTTCATTGTAGAATATATAATTTCAAAAAGGTTTATGATCAATGAAGTATAAATAAATATTGTGGACTTTTGAGGCTTTTTCCTCTGAATACAATTGAATTGTTTTTAAACTACTTTTAATTATTTCAGTAAGATAAATATAATCTTTCTTTTAAATTGTAATGTAAATTTTAAGAGCTCATTGAAATGAAAACAAAAACGTAACACTGCAAGTATTTTGAAGGTTATTAGAAGCTTGGTAAGTTGGATTTTATGTTGATTGTGGTACTGAATGTGTAGAAATGAGTCTCAGTCAAACCAAGTAGAATTAAGTTTAATGCCTCACCAACTAGACCTTAGTTGGACTATCTCCCCAGTTCCTTTGGGATGTGGTATGGTCACCTTTAAATGTAAACTTCTTGCTTACTTAAATGGCAAGCACTGCAGATATATAAATAACATTGTTATCTATCTTTGGGGGTTAATATAACAGAAGTAAGAGGGGTGCATGTGAGAATAGTGAAATTGATATCTGTTCTTGAGGGCCCTTAAATGCCTGATTTTTTTTTTGAGACAGAGTCTCCCTTTGTTGTCCAGGCTAGAGTGAGTGCCATGGCGTCAGCCTAGCTCACAGCAACCTCAAACTCCTGGGCTCGAGCGATCCTTCTGCCTCAGCCTCCCGAGTAGCTGGGACTACAGGCATGCGCCACCATGCCCGGCTAATTTTTTTTATATATATATCAATTGGCCAATTCATTTCTTTCTATTTATAGTAGAGACGGGGTCTCGCTCTTGCTCAGGCTGGTTTTGAACTCCTGACCTTGAGCAATCCGCCCGCCTCGGCCTCCCAAGAGCTAGGATTACAGGCGTGAGCCACAGCGCCCGGCCTAAATGCCTGATTTTTAAATACCAAACTTTTAGAGGTATTGAGTTTTTATTCCACAGTTAGTGTTTGCTACCTTTCTTAAGTGGAAGGTATTATTTCATTTCTAAATTTTTTTTAATTATTTCGGAGAGCACCTCTTTTCCTAGCCCCTCTGTTTTACTGATGATAAAAGCTGTTCACAGTGTGCTTCATGTTAAAATGTAGGGTTTTAGTAATTCTTGTGGGGGGCAGGAATGGGCAGAAGGCCATTGTCTCTGATTTTCCTTTTTCCAACTTTAGTTTTCTGTGTTCCTGTGTATTATATTTCCCAAAAGAGCGTGGGACAAAGGGTGAGGATTAAGAAAAGGAAGCAATTCATTGTTTGTAGGGGAGGTCCAGGATAAAGTTGTTTAAGATAAGGAATCCCTCATAAAATTTAAGTATACGGTAAAGCTTTTGCAAGGGGATTATAAGAACTGATTTTACTTTCTCCCCTTTACTCTTTATAAGAAAGAAATCCTCTCAGTGGTGTAAAAGACAAACACTTGAGCATACTATACTGTACACCTTGCATATGTTTGTGTTTATATTGGTTGTTTTAGATTATAGACTCTTAAAGGATATGGACTACCAGTTGTAACATCCCTAGTCTGAAGTAAACTATATACAGATGTCCTTTTTTTTTTTTCCTTAAACTTTTTCCCCTTTGCAGCCAATGCTTTTTTATATTCTTCTATACTTTTTGATGATATGTAAAGGAAAATGTTTTTGCATCTTATTGTTCTAACTTCCAAAGGTTTTTCCTCGACTGAGTTTTAATAAAAGTTTATTTGGTCTAAATTGAGTTTTGTCTTTCCCCTACTCAGGCCCAGATTGCCTTCCTTCAGGGGGAAAGAAAAGGTCAAGAAAATTTGAAGAAGGATCTTGTGAGGAGGATCAAAATGTTGGAGTATGCTCTTAAACAGGAAAGGTAATTCAGTAAAATGAAAGTTTTTAGTAAAAGAAAAGTTTTCTTAAATGTTGGAATAATTTTTCCATCATTCCTAAAATCAAATTTTAATACTGTACACTCTTGAGTTCAGGCATATCAGTGATAAACATTTTTATGAATGGTTATAATATGTTAATTTTGTAATGAATAGTTTAATAATGATCAATAAACTGAAAAATTTTAGCAACATTTCTTTCCTACTCTTTCCTTTTTAAAGAAACATATTTGCTTTCTGAGCTATTAATACTCATTTCTTTTTAGAGTTTAAGCAGTTACTAAATTATAAAGAAAATTTCTATAGGGCTTATTCTCTTTTGCTGTCACTTAATATTACTCAATTTATTGTATTTTATTAAGAAAAAAAATTGCTGAGAATCTTTATAGACTTCTTTTTGTATTTTGTTTCTTTGCTCTCAGCTGTACCTGTCTCTTTAGAAACTAATTGTACCCTTCTACTTTGCTAGTGTTTAAGATACTCAGGTAACTAAATTTGGGTCACAAGTGAAGGAAAATAGGTCATGAATGAGAGTTTTGGAAGTTACATGAAATTAAATTTTTGTCTTAATGAATAGTCTGAATTTTTTGGTCAGCAGTCTAAGATGGTTTATTGTTTTAGATAATTGAGTTCTTGAAAGGTAATACTGGAATTCTCTATTTTGCTACTTTTTTGCTTTGTTTTTGATGATCACTATTTTTTATCATTTTTTTGAAGTTGATAAATGGGCTGTTTGCAAAATTACCATAAAATAGTATTTAGCAGAAGATATTTATAAATATTGAGAAATAGATAAAACTTTATTAGAACTTGTGTTCACTTTCCTATAGGATCTTTAAATGGCACAAGAGATTGAAAGCAGGTTGAGCTCAGTGAAAAGTGCTTCTTTTCATGCCTTGAGAGGTTGATTGAAAGTTGTATTGGTGAGAGGGAAAGAAAAACACTTTTAAAAATACAAAATTTGGGCCGGGCGCGGTGGCTCACGCCTGTAATCCTAGCACTCTGGGAGGCCGAGGCGGGCGGATTGCTGTAGGTCAGGAGTTCAAAACCAGCCTGAGTGAGACCTTGTCTTTACTAAAAATAGAAAGAAATTAATTGACCAACTAAAAAATATATATATACAAAAACTTAGCCGGGCATGGTGTGCATGTCTGTACTCCCAGCTACTCGGGAGGCTGAGGCAGAAGGATCGCTTGAGCCCAGGAGATTGAGGTTGCTGTGAGCTAGGCTGATGCCATGGCACTCACTCTAGCCTGGGCAACAAAGTGAGACTCTGTCTCAAAAAAAAAAATACAAAATTTGGGACTTTTTGAGATTTTTAGGTTGTCTAAATTGTAGACTTAACCAAAGTGAGAATAATAATATTAATAATGGCAACTGTTTGTTGAGTAGCTACTTGTACATTAGGCCCTGAGGCTTAAAACCTTAAGTCATTTGTGTAGAGTAGCAGAACTATATATAGAGAGCCTTGATTCAGATTTCTCAGGTCTTTCTGGTTCTGGAACCTGTACTCTTTACCAGTACATTATGTAATCTTATAAGACAGAAGACTTGAAATATATAAATACTAGAGTGACCAGGGGCAGAGTATGTGTGCATGTGTGTCTGGACTTGTGAACCACAGAAGTGCAGTGAATTATGATAAGTGCTATGGAGAAGTCTGCACAAGGTGTGGGTGGGGTTACAAAGAAGGGAGTTACTGCCATCTGGAAGATGGAAATAGAAAGGAAGACATAATTATAGGAGGTAAGGCTTGAACAGCATCAAATAAGAAGGTGCTTGCCCAACAGGCATGGTACAGGGAGTAGAGAGAACATGTTTGACATGAAACAAAGCAATTTGTTTTGTTCAGAAACTTGTAATCATTGTGAATGGAGAGTAATAAGATGTTAGTGATTTGATGACTGATAATGGTAGAGGAGGTAAGAGTTACATGGTGGTTGGGTGTGGTGGCTCATGCCCATAATTCTAGCACTTTGGGAGGCAGAGATGAGAGGATCACTTGAGGCCAGGAGTTTGAGACCAGCCTGGGCAACACAGCAAGACCCCATCTCTCCAAAACAGAAAAATTAGCCATGTGTGATGGCACTAGCTAGTAGTCCCAGCTATTCAGGTGGCTGAGACAGGAGGATCCCTTGAGCCCAAGAGTTTGAAGCTTCAGTGAGCTACACTCTAGCCCAGGCAGCAGCAAGACACTGTCTCAAATAAAAAAAAAAAGTCCCATCATGGACAGTCTTAACCATGGAGTTCAAACTTTAATCTTTTACATAACAGAGAACATGGAAAATTTTCAAAAAATTTTTATTCTAAAATGACCTCAAACTAATAAAATCGTTGCAAGGACTCTTACATACTCTTTACCCAGATTCAGTAATTGACATTTTGCTATATTTGCCGTATCATGCTTGCTCTCTTCTATATACATATTGCTTTTCTCCTATGTCATTTTTAATTAGTTTGCCCCTGAATACCTCAGTGTATATTTTCTAAGAGCAAGGACATTTCCTTATATGATCACAGCACATTAAGGAAATTTAACATTGATACGATTCTGTTCTGTAATATAGTCTATATTTAAATGTTCCAATAATATTTATAGCATTTTTATCTTGGTCCAGGATGTAGTCTAGGATCCAGTCTGGGAATATATATTGCATTTAATTGTTATGCACTTGGAAGGTTTTAAGCATGAAATATATTTTAGAAAAATCACTCTGATCACAATGTAGGGGATAAACTGGAAAGATCTGTTAACAAAGGCAGGAACATTGTAATAGTCTAAGATAAGAGATGATAACATAGTAGCTGCTATAATAGAGAGGCATCAGCTGTAAAAAATTTTAAGTACAATCCATAAAATCTAGAGATGATATAAAAAATTTGAGATGGTATAGAGAGTGAAGGAGAAAGATAGCTCAAGAATGACTCCGCCAGGTGCAATGGCTCATGCCCAAATCCCAGCACTTTGGAGTCCAAGGTGGGAGGATCTCTTGAGGCCAGGAGTTTAAAACCAACTGGGGCAGGCGGGGTGCGGTGGCTCACGCCTGTAATCCTAGCACTCTGGGAGGCCGAGGCAGGTGGATTGTTCGAGGTCAGGAGTTCGAAACCAGCCTGAGTAAGAGGGAGACCCCGTCTCTACTATAAATAGAAAGAAATTAATTGGCCAACTAATTATATAGAAAAAATTAGCCGGGCATGGTGGCGCATGCCTGTAGTCCCTCAGGACTTGGGAGGCTGAGGCAAGAGGCTTGCTTGAGCCCAGGAGTTTGAGGTTGCTGTGGGCTAGGCTGACACCACGGCACTCACTCTAGCCTGGGCAACAAAGCGAGACTCTGTCTCAGAAAAAAAAAAAGAAAAAACCCAACTGGGGCAAAATAGACCCCATCCCTGCAGGGGGAGAAAACATTAGCTGGGCATGGTGGCACGCATCTGTAGCTCCATCTACTTAGAAGGCTGAGGTGGGAGGAGGATTGCTTGAACCTTGGGATTCAAGGCTGCCATGACCTTTGATCATGTCACTGCATTCCTGGGTAACAGAGCAAGACCCTCTTTTTATTTAAAAAAAAAAAAAGAGTCCCAAGTTTTTGCTGGCTTGAAAGACTGAATTATGAATGCGAGTTTTCAAAGTTACCAAATAAATTAAAAATGAAGAATAAGGATTAAAGAGCAGGTATGGGTGGGGGACCCATGACTAGAGATATATATTTGGGAATCATCAATATTATTGTGGGTGAGGAACTAGTATTATGGAAAGAAAGGAGTTAGCAGCAGCCATAGGAAATAGAAATGTTTGAGGAGAAGGCAGAAAGAAGAGCCAACAAAGAAAATACTATTTTGGAAGTAAGCTAAAGAAGGGAGTTGAACAATTGAAAATGTTAAGCAGACTCTAAATAAGTTGTGTACTGAAAATAGTCATTTTTGGATTTGCCATTTGGGAGCTTGTTGGTACCCTTACCAATAACTTCAATGATGTAACAGGAACATATGCCAGATCACAAGGGATTAAGAGGTGAGAAGGATAACGTAGCAACAGATATAGTTGCTTATGTTTTTTTCCAAGAAGTTTGAAGAACAAGAGAGATAAAAATCTAGCTGAATCTAAGGAAGATTATTTTTTCTCTTCTTTCCCTTAACTAATGGGTTGCTCTCAGAAAAGAGTCCGTGATTTTGTATCTTTTTTTTTTTTTTGCATATTATGGGGGTACAGATTTTAAGGTTTCAATAAATGCCCTTCCCCCCCTTGATTTTGTATCTTTTGAAGTTTATGGAATGATTTGGGATTATTCCTGATGTAATGGCACTATTTAAGTATAAAATTAAGCATTTCTTTGTGGCCTGAAGCTCTAAAACATTTTTTTCTTTTATTTTTTCCACTCTGAAATTTTCTTTTTAATCCTTAATGCCAGGAATTTAAAAAAACTGTGGGGGCTCTATTTTAGTTCTTTTCATTCTGAAATTATTTCTCTAATACCTTAATGTCAGGAATTTAAAGAATTTTTAATTATTTCATAGATTCCGGGAGTACAAGTGTTTTTTTATTACATGGATGAATTGTATAATGCTAAAGTCTGTGCTCTTAGTGTATCCATCACCAGAATGGTGTATGTTGTACCCAATAGGTAACTTTTATCCCTCACCCTCTTCTACCCTCCTTTTATTTCCAATGTCCATTATATCACTTTATGACTGTATATACTCATTGTTTAGCTCCAACTTACAAGAGAGAACGTGTGGTATTTGTTTTTCCATTCCTGAGATTCTTCAATAAGAATATTCCATCCAAATTGCTGCAAAAGACATTATTTCATTTTTTTTGATGGCTGAGTAGTACTCCATGGTATATGTATACCACATTTTCTGTATTCATTCATCAGTTGATGGGCACTTAGGTTGATTCCATATCTTTGTAATTATGAATTTGCTGTAATAAACATTTGGGTACAGGTGTCTTTTTCATGTAATGACTTTTTTTCCTTTGGGTAGATACCAGTAGTGGGATTGCTGGATCGAATGGTAGGTCTACTTTTAGTTCTTTGAGGAAACTCCATACTGTTTTCCATAGAGGGTGTAATGTACTAAGTTACGTTCCCACCAGTAGTGTGTGAGTATTCCCATTTCAACACATCTGTGACAATGTTTATCATTTTTTGACTTATTAATAATGGCCATTCTCCCAGGGTTAGTATTGCATGGTGGTTGTAACTTTCATTTCTCTGATCATTAATGATGGTGAGCATTTTTTCATATGTTTATTGGCCATTTGTATATCTTCCTTTGAAAAAAAATATTATGTCTTTTGCCTACTTTTTGATGGGGTTGTTTTTTTCTTATTGATTTGTTTAAATTTCTTTGTAGATTCTGAATATTAGTCCTTTGTTGGTTGTATAGTACCATGCTGTTTTGGTTACTGTACCTAGTGTAATTTGAAGTAGAGTCTCTATTTATAGTAGAGACGGGGTCTCGCTCTTGCTCAGGCTGGTTTCGAACTCCTGACCTTGAGCGATCTGCCCGCCTCAGCCTCCCAGAGAGGTAGGATTACAGGCGTGAGCCACCACGCACGGAATGCAATTTTTTTTTTTTTTTTCTTTGAGACAGAGTCTCACTTTGTTGTCCAGGCTAGAGTGAGTGCCATGGCGTCAGCCTAGCTCACAGCAACCTCAAACTCCTGGGCTCAAGCGATCCTTCTGCCTCAGCCTCCTGAGTAGCTGGGACTACAGGCATGCGCCACCATGCCTGGCTAATTTTTTTTATATATATATCAGTTGGCCAATTAATTTCTTTCTATTTATAGTAGAGACGGGGTCTCGCTCTTGCTCAAGCTGGTTTTGAACTCCTGACCTTGAGCAATCCGCCCGCCTCGGCCTCCCAGAGAGCTAGGATTACAGGCGTGAGCCACCGCGCCGGGCCTAAATGCAATTATTTTTAACATCAACATTTAAGATGTGCATAGCATGCTCTGTTATATTCCTGGCACATTAGGTATAATAATATGCTTTGAAACAAAGCATGAGATTTCTTTAGTGTATTAAAATTATTAAACAATTTTTATGTTATTTTATCCACCAGAGGCCATGTGGGGGACCTAGCTATATATCAAATGTAGAGTTGTTAGACATGAGGTTGCTTATTTATCTGATAGAGAAAGAACAGTGAATAAGAAAGATTGTTAAATAGTGAGCGGAAGTGTTAAAACAATGGGAAAAAATAAGAGTGAGAAGGTATCTTAACATATTGTCTTCAAAAGGAAGACAATCATTAAACTTGAAGAGGGTTCTGTGAGAAAAATATTTTTTAGCAAATTTGACAATTCAGTAGGGAGACCCTGATTTATGGGACCTTAGCTTGTGGTAACCACAGTAGTTCTTTACATATTTTGTCTTTGTCTAATTTTTTATGAAATGTTAGCTGTTAATATGTTGTTATTTTTGTTACATTTATTTTGTAGAGTATTTTCTATTGCCAATTTTTGTAAATTCTGTTGTAGTTTTTCCTAAGACCACTAGAATGCACTATAATGCAGTATTTTGTGTTTGAAAATGTTTTTCTTTTTTTACATATATGTAAAAAATGTAAAATAAACTCTCTAAAATTTTGTTGTCACTATTACTTAAAAAGCTTTAATATCTGTCCTCAGGCTAGTTGTGTTCAGTTGCTGTTTTGACCTCTGGGAGATATTGTTATTTTGCCTTATGGTAAATGAAGTATGTTTCTGGAAAATGGAAAGATTGACATTTATGTTAAGAACCTTGTTACCTTACCTTTCTGGTAACTGCAAGTCAAATTAATGTCTTTAAATCTTACCCTATAATAATCTACATTATTACAAATAACATTGAAACAGAATAGGAAACGTTTAGTACAGTGATGAAATCTTTGTGGTTAAGGGATCATTGGGAATAGATGTTGTAGATAATTTGGACCAAACATATTTACTGAAAACTTTAAAAATACATAAATACACACACACACACACAGTTAATTAATCAAATAACAACAAAAATAGTCTCCCATCTGCCTCTATTCACTGATTTCCCTTCCTTAGGAAATCTTAACTGATATCTTATGTCATGTATCATTCCAGAAATATTCTATGTGTATGAATTATATCTTTTTAAACAACATATATGGAGGCATATTATACATAGTATTTTGTAACATTTTTGCTTAAGCTTAAGAGATCAATTCATATTAGCACACGAATATCCTTTTTCCTTTTTAACATGTATGTTTTACTACAGAGCATTTCATACATATGCACAGGATCTAAAGATAAACATAAAAAATGCACATGTTCACCATCTACCTTAAGAAATAGGACATAGCTGCTTATAATTTTCATAGGTTTTCTTAAGATTCCCATCTACATAAAACTTTTATTTTTTTCCCTATTGGAACTACAAAATGACTATTACTGCAAAGTAATCATGAAGGATTCCAGCACCTTGCCCATTAGAGCAAATAATTTTTTATTTCTTTTATACTTTTCTTGAATTATAAAAAACCCTTATGGTAAGTGCTCAATTAGTTTTTTATATAAATAAATATTGCTTTCAAATTTGGCTATGTTACCCTTTCCTTCCTTATTACTTTGCAATTTTGGTTTTTAAAATTATTATTGTTTTTATTATTATCCCTGTCTTCTTTTTTTTTTGGACACAGAGTCTCACTCTTGTTGCCCTGGCTACAGTGCCGTGGTGTCAGCCTAGCTCACAGCAACCTCAATCTCCTGGGCTCAAGCGATCCTCCTGTCTTAGCCTCCCGAGTAGCTGGGACTACAGGCAGGTGCCACCATGCCCAGCTAATTTTTTCTATATATTTGACCAATTAATGTCCTCCAATTTTTCCTTTTTTTTTTTTTAGTAGAGACGGGGTCTCGCTCTTGCTCAGGCTGGTCTTGAACTTCTGAGCTCAAATGATCCTCCTGACTTGGCCTCCCAGAGTGCTAGGATTACAGGCATGAGCCACCGTGCCTGGCCTTTTATCTGAGTCTTAACACATTGAATTTATTATAAATGGCCTCAGTGTTTTTGAGAGCAAACAGGTCAAATTATACAACTACATTAAGCAGGTATAGTCATTTTTTAGGTACCTTTTTAAAGTTTCTACCTTATCTGTATTATTTTTCTGGTCTCGGATGGTTAAATCTGATTAACCAGAGACGATAATGTTCTGTTCACCTTTAAAGGAGATAGATAGTATTTGCATTCATAGTACTTTCTGAGTGAAAGACAAAAGATATGTTGATTGTTATAAAAAAATTACTCATTCTTACTGGAATATCTTATTCAATATTGATGATTTTGGCTGGGTTTTTCCCCCCTCAGTTGTTTACTATACTTGGAGAATCATAATTACCTGACAAGACACATAATATTGTACATGACTTTTCTTTTCTTTTTTTTTGTTTTTTGAGATGGAGTCTCACTCTTGTTGCCTGGGCTAGAGTGCTGTGGCATCAGCCTAGCTCACAGCAACCTCACACTACTGGGCTCAAGCGATCCTTTTGCCTTAGCCTCCTGAGTAGCTGGGACTAAAGGCATGCACCACTATGCTCGGCTAATTTTTTCTATTTATTTTTAGTTGGCCAACTAATTTCTTTCTATTTTTAGTAGAGACAGGGTCTAGCTCTTGCTCAGGCTGGCCTCAAACTCCTGACCTTGAGCGATCCTCCCGCTATGGCCTCTCTGAGAGCTAAGATTACAGGCGTGAGCCATGCCTGGCTGACTTTTCTTTTTAAAAAGCTCAATTTTGAGAAAAGTTAGTCTTACAAGTTTATTCCAAACCTTTTTTACTGCTTTTGATAGTAGAGTTCAACACTGACAGTCATTAAGAAAACTTGAATACTACATAAACTAGAATGTTATATGGTTCATTTGTAATTAAACAAATAAGATTATGATTTCCAGTGTTATTCCTTTATTTTGTTATAATGACACTTGATGGTATAACAACAGCAAAAAAGGCAAGCACTTTTGTATTATAACTTGCTACCGTGGAGGGCTATGCGCCTTTGAGAGTTCTAGGAGTGTTTAGCCAGGACTAGTGAATACTGACGACTACACCTATTACGTATCTTAAATTTCATGTAAATGTGTTTTAAGATGGTTTATATTTTCTCATTTCTTTGTTAGAGCCAAATACCACAAGTTGAAATATGGGACAGAATTGAATCAGGGAGATATGAAGCCTCCAAGCTATGATTCTGGTAAGCTAATTTTAAAGGAAGTTTAAGTGATAAAAAGAAATTAATGTCTAGTATTTTTTAGCAGCAACGTTTAAAAGTTAATTTATAATTATTTGCATGTTAGTTATTTTTTCTGACCTTATCTTTTGGGCACTAATCATTAAGTGTCATTTAGATCATTTTCCACTACCTTCCTTCCTTTTCCATCTTCCCCTTTCTTTTAGTTCCCCATTTTCTGCTTATGTTCTGCAATTACTGGAAGGATCAGAATTCATGGGGTAACACGCACCAACATAACCTTGTCTTGCTGGGTCTGCCCAGCATTAATGGGAACTTTGGGATGTGCAGTACAAAGTACATCATGCCCTTGAAATCCTGAGAAAGAGTAGTAACTATGGAGGTAAGAGATTTCTTCTTAAAGCACAGGGGGTTTCCTAATTCCTTAAACCTAATTCTTCAGTTTCAGGTACAAAACTGTTTTGGACTTTCTTACCCATAGGAGGTTCTATAACTATAAGATGTTTTAACAACTGAAACATTTATTATCTTTTTGTGTTATTTCTTCTTTTTCCTTCTTCTACTTTCCTCTTCACACCACCAAATGTTACAAAATAGTACTTATAGTACTTATAAACAATTTAGATATTAAGGAATATAGATACAATTCATTTATTAGTAGGTGTAAGGGAAAAATGAAAAAAGTTGTTCAAAAGTTAATCACCATGTGTCAGATGAGTGTATTTTTGGCATAATTTCAGATTAAATTCTTCTGTCAAATATCTGAGAATATTAATGATCATTTATATCATTTACTAGAATACCTACCTTGCTTTGGTCTTTATGTGTATATATTAACTTTAATTTTTAAAATAGTTATTCAGTGAAGACAATATTTATTCTCTTATTATGTATGTGAAATTTAAACTCAGAGAAATGGAGAAACTTGCATAAGGTCACACAACTATTAAGTGATGGGATATGGAGCTGAACCAAAGTCTGCCTGACTCAAAATTTATATTCTTCCTATTTTGCCACACTGCTTCTATATTTGACAATGTATGAAAGAAACTTTCAAAAATAAGTTCTAAATATACTGCCAATTTTATAGTTAATTCAGCGTAGTAATATATTAATGCATTTTCTCTGCTGAATATTAAATTCTTGAGATTTAGAGCAATACCAGTGGATCACTGTTGTATTTTTTCCTTTGTTTTTTAGTTATTGTATCTTTTACTTTGTTGTCTATTCTTGTAACCTGAGATGTATTTAAATTAAATTTTTTAAAAAAAATTTAGGCTATTTGTTAAAAATTGTTCTAAAAATATATTATCTCGTTCAAAGGAGTGATTTTAATCTGTATTACATAAAACAGTTTCCATTTTGTAAGTTTAGAAGTATAAGGCATAGTTGCAATAAATTAAAAAATATTTGTAAGTTAACAGTGTGGCTCAGTAAAAAGAACCTGGGCTTTAAAATCAGATAGGTATCACTTTAACTCTGCCCTTACACTTTAATATCCCTGTGATAGTACTTAATTTCCCTGGGGTTGCTTCATTCTTTTTTTTTTTTTTTTTTTTTTGTGTGTGTGTGTGTGTGTGTCATTTGGACAGAATGCTTCATTCTTGATATGTAAACTAGGAAATATTCTGAGAGTAATTCCTAACTTAAACCTTTATTTTCTTAGTATAGAATACCTAGTTAGTACCTAGTATCACTCCATCTAGCCATCTTTCCAAGCATCCATTTATCTTATAAATGATCAATATATAACGTTTGTCATACCCAGCACCAAATCCCATAAATAGGACAACAATGCCCTATTGGATCCTATCTTACAGGAAAGATAGACAGTTAAAGAAGTGATTACACTACAGTAAGACATGTATAATGGGTAAATAATAGATGTTATTGAGCACAGTGGCAGACGAACCAAATCTAGTCGAAGTGGTCAAGGAAGGCTTCTTGAAGGAAGTGATATTTAACTTCGACATCTAATGAACAAGTATTAGTTAGCCAAGGCAAGTAAACTGATTAAATATTTACTGAATGATAGATGAAGGAAAGACAGAGTATTAGCAGCAAAGCTTCTGAGATAAGAGTGGCACATTTGAGAAATGGAATAACTGGACAGTAGTATTTCTCTATGCAGCGAGAGTTAGCTGGGGGAGTAAGATATGTTACAAGGGCCTTGTGAAATATGTTAAGGTGAGGAGAAGACATTTGAAGGATCTTAATTAGGGCCGTTAGTGTGATCTGAGAGTAAATCTGATCCTAAGACTGCAGTGTGGTAGATGGATTAGGGAGAAGCAAAACTGGAGAGGAGGAGACTGGTTAGAAGACTGTTGTAGCCACCTGGGCAAATGAGAAAGCTTTCCTTGACAATAGAGTTGAAGAGAAGTGAGTATATTCAGGAAATATTTGGGAGGTAAAATCTGCAGGAACTAGTTCTTGACTGGATAGTAAAGATGACTCCTACATTTGTAGTTCAAACAACTAGACCAGAAGTATGTTTAGAAAATGGTTGATTCACTTGTGGGTTTATTACTTAGGCAACCAAGTGAAGATGGCTAGTAGACAGTTGTATGTATGAGTCTGGAGCTCAAGCCAGAGATACAGGTCAGAAAAATAGATTTGAGAGGGATCAACATGTAGTTCTGCTACAAAGTTCTACTCCAAAGTTATTGGAGTAGAAAAGATCACCTAGGGCCTCATACAGAGTAAGAGGATCTAAAAGGTCCTGAGGAATGACAACATGTAAAAGTTGGTAGAAAAATAGAAACCCGGCTAGGCGCGGTGGCTCACGCCTATAATCCTAGGACTCTGGGAGGCTGAGGCGGGTGGATCGTTCAAGGTCAGGAGTTCGAGACCAGCCTGAGCAAGGGCGAGACTCCGTCTCTACTAAAAATAGAAATAAATGAATTGGCCAACTAAAAATATATTTAAAAAATTAGCCGGGCATGGTGGTGCACGCCTGTAGTCCCAGCTACTCGGGAGGCTGAGGCAGAAGGATTGCTTGAGCCTAGGAGTTTGAGGTTGCTGTGAGCTAGGCTGACGCCATGGCACTCTAGCCCAGGCAACAGAGTGAGACTCTGTCTCAAAAAATAAAAAATTAAAAAAAAAAATAGAAACCCAAGAAGGAAACTGATAAGGACTACATTAATGGTAGGAGGAAAACCAGAAGAGTGGAAACCAAGAGAACAGAAGGTTTCCAGAAGGAAGGGCTATTCAGCACTACTGATTAAGCACCAGAGGACTGAGGAATATCTCTAGGATTTAGTGACACACAGGTCACTGAGAACTTTATTGCAAGCAATTTAGGGGAATGATGAGGGCAGAAACAAAGACTGAGTGTAGTCAGCTTGCAGGAAGCCTAGGTTGTGAAGGTGAAGGAGAGAGATTAGAGGACAATAGCTGAAAGGACACATTGGGTCAAGGAAAGAGAGAGAGAGAAAGAGGGATTGTGTGTTGTGTTTCTGTTTCTTAGACAAGGAGCTAGTAAAAGTGAGAGGTAGAGATACTTAAAATAGGAAGGCATCTGAAGAAGTGATAGGGATTGAATTCTGAACATAGCTGGAGAATGGCAGGAGAAGCATGTCTTCTGTTGTTACCAAGATAGAATGTAGGATGTTAGGTAACAGGTTTATAGATTTAGGTTTTAGTTTAGTGGTGGGTAATTAAGGGAATGTCCATAGCTTTATGTATCAGACAGGATTATCTGCTAAGAGTAGGTCAGATGTTTAAGAAGGGTAGAGAAGGTTTAAAATACTGATGGTGAACAGGAGGACAAACTGACTAGAGAATAGTAAGATGGAGAAAAGCTAAGGTTCCAATTGAGGTATGTGATCATGAGTATGTATAGAGGCACTAGTCTGCACATGCAGTAACCCGGGTAAAGTCACAGAGTATGCAAATAGTTAGTAGTTGAATTCACTGAATTAATGGAGAGACAAAGGGACAAGAAAATTAGCAAAATAATGGTTGAAGTGATAAACCATGAACTAAAACTACAAAGGGAAGAAAATGAAGACAGAAGAAGCTAATGGGTAAGTTAAAAGTAAGGAGGTGGGTTCAGGTCTAGAGCAGGTCAGCAAACTATATTTTCCTAAAACTGATAATCCAAAGTTTTCTTTTTCTTTTCTTTCTTTCTTTTCTTGGCACAAGAGGCAAGGATCAAACATTTTCCAAAACATTTTTCACAAAAATTTACTTTTTCTGATTTTTTTTTCTGTTTTGTCTTACTTCCATACCTTCATATTTCTACTTTAGGAGAATATTATCTCAGGCAGTGTTAAAATTCTATCTTTTATATTTCATATATTCTCCTATTTAATATTAGAAGATAGTTATTGAAGTTTGAATATTTTTATATAGTGTGACACATTCTGCCTTACCTGCAGTTTTCTGATTTCAAGATTGTTCTTTTTTAATCACCAAACGAGGCAAGAAAAGCTTCATCTTTCTCTGCTGCTGCACCCCTTTTAATAAAAGGATTTGTTCTATAGGATTAGGATTCAGTTAGAAGGCCACACACTCAAGGATCCTGATGGCCAGATGTAGCCCCAAAGGCTGTGGGTTCTCCATCCCTCCGTTTCACCCCTCCTCTTTTTGAATTAATCAAGTATTTTTTATGATTCCATTTTACCTCTTTTGCTTATTTATTTGCAGTAACTCTTTATTGTTTTAAGTGCCTGCTTTAGGGTTTATAGGGTGGATCTTTAACTTATTACAGTTTTCCTCAAGTGATAATATACTGCTTTATGTATAGTATGAGCATCTTATAACACTATACTTCCCTTTCTCTTCTTCCAGCCTTTGTGCTATTGTTGTCATATTTTACTCTATGTATGTTATAAACCACATACTATATTACTGTGTTTCCCCGAAAATAAGACCCACCCGTAAAATAAGCCCTAGCAGGATTTCTAAGCATTTGTGCAATATAAGCTCTACCCCAAAAACAAGACCTAGTGATGGGCATGGATATGCAGTGTATCTGCAAAACCCATGCATTTCGTTGCGAAGAGGTAAAGAAGACGAGCAGCCCTTTACATCTGCCCCATCGTGACAGCTACTATCCCAGAGGTGACCAGAAAGGTGTGGGCAGCCCCACCAACAAGGTCGTCGGCTCCTCCTGTCAGGTCCTGGCCATCCTGTGTGTGCTGCAAGCTGAGGCTTTGAGAGGAAAATAACACATCGCCTGAAAATAAGCCCTAGGGTGTCTTCTTGAGGAAAAATAAATATAAGACCCTGTCTTATTTTCGGGGAAACATGGTATTATTTTTGTTTCAGTTCTCTATTCTCTTTTAAAGATATTTAAATAATATGAAAAAATATTTCCAGTGCTCATCATTGCTTTGTATAGATCTGTATTTCCAGCTGGTATCATTTTCCTTCAACCATGAAGTCTCCCTGTGACATACATATCTTATAATGTAGGCTACTGGTAATGAATTTTTTCAGCTTTTGTATGCCTAAAAAAATCTTTATTTTGTTCACAGGCATTGTTTCTGATAAGATGTTTGCTCTTTTTTTGCTTTTTTTTTTAGATTAGTCAAGTACAGTAGTGAGGAGAGAAAGGAGTAGAACAATGAGTTCAATCTATAACTTACTGTGAGCAATCAAATGAGATAACTCCCTACCTTTGGATCAGTCTCTGCTTGTTGTTTTTTTTCTTTGTTCCTCTACATATAATCAGACCTTTATCTTTGGCTGCTTTTAAGATTTTTTCTTTATTATTGGTTCTAAACAATTTTATTATTAATATGATGTGCCCTAGTGTAGTTACCCCTCCCCACATCTTTCTTATTCTTGGGATTTATTGAGTTTCTTAGGTCTATGGGTATATGGTTTTCATGAAATTCAGAACTCTTCAGCCATAATTTCTTCAGATACTGTTTTTTGTACCCCCTCCCTGTGCTATGATTTGGAAACTCTTTCAAGGCAGTAAGTAGCTCAGATAATCATAAGGCTCACCTATTTGTTTCCCTTCTCTCTCTCAGGTATCACTGTCTTTGTTGCCTCATGTACAGTATTTTGAAAACTATTGTTTTATCTATTTTGATTAACAGTTGTTTCAGCAGGAGGCTAAATCCAATCTCTTGCTCTAAGTTGACTGGAAGTACCAGCCAAATACTTTTAATATTACCAAGAAATTCAACTATTATCCACTTTAAAATCCTTTGTATAGTGTTATTTTTTAAACTTGATAAGGCAAGAATGAATAATTGATAACTACTTACTAACCATGGAAAGAATTGTGAGCTTAGCCTGTGTAAAGAAGTACAAGAGCTTTTTGACTTTGAGGGTTTTGTTTTTTGTTTTTTAACCTCAAATGTTACCCATGAAGTCATATTTCATCTTAATATAAGAATACACTTTTTTTTTTTAAAGATGATGAGGGTACATTCTTATTTGGTTTGTCTTTATTTTTTATTAAGGTATAATTTACATGTAGTAAAATTCACCATTTTTAGTGTTTTCACAAACCCCTTCCTTCCCACTCTAGTTCCCTGGCAACTACTAATTTGTTTTCCATTTTTATAGTTTTGCCTTTTCCAGAAGGCCAGATGCATTTCAGAATCTTACAGCTGGGTTTGGTGGCTTGTGCCTGTAATATCAGCTACTTGGGAGGCTGAGGTAGAAGGATCACTTGATAGCAAGATCCTGCCTCTATTTTTAAAAGAAAAGATTTTACAACATACATCCTTTTGATTCTGGCTTGTCTCACTTAGCACAATGCATTTGAGATGTATTTATGTTGATGTGTATCAGTAGTTCATTCCCTGCTCTTATTGAGTAGTATTCCATTGAATTGATGTACCACACTTTTGTAATATCTAGCTGCCAAGTAGGCAAAAGCAGTTGAGCATACCTGAGGATGACATAGAAAGGATTTAGGCCTAGTGTGATGGGATATTAAATGATTTCAAAACTTCTTTTCACACTGAAATTTTTAAAGGCTTGAACTTGGCAAGTACAGGTACTCACCTAAATTTGTAAGTCAGTGGAAACATGATGTATTTGTTTTACCTTAGTATTGAGACACTTTTTGCCTTTTTAATAGATGCTCTCTTTGTAGTTATCTCAAAGTAATTAACTTCTTTTTAGAGTTAATTTAATTCCTCTTATTTTCTTCCGTCCCCCAACACCCATCCTAAGCCCCAGTCTATTCCATTTGCTCTTTCTTTGGTATATCACAGGATTTAATCGGGTTGTTTCAGAGTTATTTTAGGAGAAAAACAAAAATAAGAACATAATTCTTATTTTTATTAATATGTTTCTCTGCTTTCCTATCATTGTAGTGATAGCATATGAAGAAAAATGCTGAAGCTCTGCAGTGAAACAGAAAGGAATTCAACACTTAACTGTATTTCTAACTAATAAACCTGAATATTACCCTCTGCAACTCAGCTTTCTTTTCTTTAAACTGGGGATTAACAGCTATCTTTTGAGGTTGTAAGGGTTAAAAGAGATAATGTATATATGTTTAACACAGTGTTTGGAACACAGCACATAGTAAATGCTTAATTTCAAATATTCCAAAACAGATTTTTCAAGTCCCTTTTTTGTATCTCTGCTTGATCTGATAAAGATCAGCAATTTCTTATAGTTTGATCAAAGGCTGATAAAAAGTATGAACTCTTGTATTATTGAAGTTGAATCCATAGTGTAGTTTGGAAATTCTCCAGTCCAGTCTTACTATAGGAAAAACTCTTTTATTTTACCACCTTCTTAAAGATTCTGCTTTTTGTCTAATGATAAATTTAAGCTTTAAGACACTTAGGAGGTTTTCATTCAAAGAATGTCATTAAAAGAATACTTGAGGCTTTCATTTAACAGCTAGGGAAGGAAACAGATTTGGATTGAGATTATTCTTTATATATCTGATTTTTATCAAACTGGCTCTTCTACCATCATTCCTTGGTATTTTGTTCTAGTTCTGATGTGATCATAATACTTTTATTTTCATTGTGTGACTTGATAGGTTTTCATCCTGTAGGAAAATTCTTAGGCTAACTAAAGATAGGGAAAATATCTATATTTTAATTCTGCTACTCTACAGGGAATCTGGTAGCAATAATTAATTTAAATTAGAGTGTTGATATGGAAATTAGAGTTAAAAACAGATTTTACATTTTCTCCAAAACATACCTTACACTTATAGTTTTATATATTCTTAACCTTATAAATGTTTGTTGGGCATTTTTATGAATTGTGATGTCCTCTAACAGGTAAAACAAGTCAGTTTTATTATGATTTAATGTTTTCCAGACGAAGGTAATGAAACAGAAGTGCAGCCACAACAAAACAGCCAATTAATGTGGAAACAAGGTCGACAGCTACTCAGACAGTAAGTACCCCAAGGTCAAACTTACAAATGGTCAAAGACAAAAAATTTATTTTCATGAAATTATTTTTATTTTGTATTTTTTAACTCAATAGAACGTTTTCTATTGAGTTGAAAATGATATAATAATACAATCTTATACTACTGCTGTGAAAATGCTTAATTGAATTACTATTCCTTTTTCATATAAAATGCTTTTTCCCTGTGGTAGAATTTATATAATTAAAAGAATTCTATATCCTTTAAAGTTATTCTTTTCATTGCTTCTTTTATGCACGAATATATGTGTTTTAATGTAAGTCCAATCAGTCAGTGTTTATGTTTTGTGTTATGTTTTTACACTTTTAAATAGATTGAAGAACTTTTTGAATTCCCCAAATTTGCAAATATTACCTAGTATGTATTTTCCCCTGTAAAATATGTATTTGAGATAATAAAAAAGAAACAAGGCTGGGTTGAGGTTCTGATGTTAAGTGTGGACTAGACCTACTTACCAATCAGTGCCTGATCCTTGTATCCCACCTTCTAAACTGGTATTCAGATTTGTACCCCAGTGAAATGAAATTTGCTCTCATTTGGACTTCAGGAGTTGCTTGAAGTAGTTTTAACCTAAGGTTTTCAAAGTAGATGCATACCAGCTATTCTTTTTGACTATGGGAAGAGAATATTAAAATGTCTCCTCCTATTTTTAAATTTAGACAAAATTAGAAGAAAATGAGACTTTACTAATATTTCATAAGTAGATTTTCACTAGTGCCCTCACTTTAGTCTGTTTTTTTTTTTTTTTTTTTTTTTTTTTGAGACCAAGTTTCATTGTGTTGCCCTGGCTGGAGTGCAGTGGCATTATCTTAGCTCATTGCAACCTCAAACTCCTGGGCTCAAACTCCCAGGTAACTGGGACTACAGGCACATGCCACCATGTTGGATAAGTTTTCTAATTTTTGTAGACATGGGGTCTGGCTCTTGCTCAAACTCCTGACCGCAAGTGATCCTCCTGCCTTGGTCTCCCAGAGTGCTAGGATTACAGGCATGAGCCACTGTTCCTGGCCCACTTTGGTCTTAAATATGACTTAAATGCTGATTTTTTTTTTTTTTAAACAAGAAGTTGTTTCATAATGAGCTATCCAAGAGACATTTTCAAAAACATCAAAGGACCCATAATCTGCTCCTCAAAGTAGAGGTGCCATTTTATCAATGAAGGAGGAAGTAACTAATTAGTAAAACCAACTTATTTATAGCAAGAGCAGATTTGAAACAGATAATTGTAATGTGATTTTTATTGCCAAAGTGAGGCATATATCAAATATTATTTGTTAAAAATAGAAAACCATAGCATCTTTGTAGTACTTTGTAAGAACTGATTAAATTTAGGAAAGTTGGGAATTTATTATCTAAATTTTAATTAAAACCTTTCTGTAAATATTGGATGGGATTGAAAAATGAACATCTTGATTTAATAAGATACACTTACTCCACTTGATCACATATTGTCTTTGGGAGATATCTCTTTCAGCTATGTTATTAAGAGCAAATCTCACTGTAAACTGAACGTAAACTTGTTATTTCTTCACTTTTGTTCTCTTTCATCTAGTAAACTCAATGCTTGCTTATAAATTAATGCCTAACATTTGTCTGTTGTGTTTATTAATGTCATTTGCCTTTTTCATGGTCCTGCTACTACCACTTTGATCTTTTTTTGTCACCTTTGGTGTTAATAGGTGTTGAGTGCTTTCCATATTCCAGGTAGAGTATTAGGTGTGTCTATTTTAAGGGAAAGAAAACTGATTCAGGAGAGGTAAAGTTATACTGCAAGTAAGTGGTAGAAATTGGCTTAAAATCCAGATCCAACTCTCAATACAAAGCATATGCTCTTTTTTCTGTGTTGCTGCCTCTCTGTAACATACACACATGTATGCACACACACATGTGTACTCACATACCCCGTATCCCACGATTTAATTGTGGTCTGTTTTTATTTTAGAGTTGTCTCAGGACAGAGGCGTCCCTTCTGTAGAAATGACTCTCTGAAAAACACTATCTTCTTGTATGTCATAGAGGAAACCAAATGTACTAGAAACATTTTCTGTAAATCTCAAATTACTGATCCATGACACTTTACAATAGAAATATTTAAACTACTGGAATCACTATTATAAAATAGTAATTTTGTAGAATATGGGAGTGAACTTGCTCCAATCCTGCCTAAAGGAAAGAATGTGCTATTAGATACCTTAAGGAACAGCTTCTTCTTATGATAAATGTGATGAATGGTGTATTGTATAGTTCTTTGATTTTTTTTCAGTGACTGTAGAGGCTGGTACTGCAAGAGACAGCTCCATCTGCAGCTGGAAGATTATTTATTAACAAGTCTTACTAGCATAGTACTGTACTGTTAAGTCTTATGTACGCAATGACTTTAAAGAAAAATTGTTATTTACATATTAAATTATGGAATACTGATTCTAGCATGAATGAATTGTAAGGATTTTCTTTATACAGGTATCTACAGGAGGTGGGTTACACAGATACTATTCTAGATGTGAAATCTAAACGAGTGCGAGCTTTGTTGGGCTTTTCAAGTGATGTCACTGACAGGGAAGATGACAAAAATCAGGACTCAGTTATAAATGGCACAGAGGCTGAAGTTAAAGAGACAGCAATGATTGGGTAAGTATTTTGTCTGAAAAGTTTTTTAACTATAACTAGTTCTTATTAAGTATTTTTGGTTTTATGGGTGCTACTTGCACTTTTAGGTAGTGATATAGAAATAATTATATAATTAAGTTAAATAAAAATTTTTAAATATCATTTGGTTAGAAGGTGCAGTTATACTTAGGGATTAGAGTTATCACTTATGATTATTTTAATTCAAGACTTTTTTATTTAGGGTGTTTTAATTGCTTGAAATTTAAATTTCATGTAGATTTTAATATCTTTAAGCTCAATTACTTACTAATAGAAGTTCATAAAAGATTTTATTTGGAAATTTAGTACAAATCTGTAAGAGTTAAATTTCATTATTGGTGACCCAGAAATCATAAAAATACCTCAAATTCTTTTTTTAAAATTTAATTAATTTATATTTGGAGACAGGGTCTTGCTTTGTCAACCAGGCTGGAGTACAATGGTGTAATCATTGCTCACTGCTTCCCTAAACCTTTGGGTTCAAACAATCCTCCCAAGGAGCTGGAACTATAACACCTGGCTAAAACAAAATTTTTAATGGTTCTTGGCGTCTCGCTGTGTTGCCCAGGCTGGTCTCAAAATCTTGGGTTAAAGCGATCCCTCTACCTTAGCCTATCAAAGTGTTGGAATTACAAGCTGGAGCCACCATGCCTGCCCCCTCAAATTCTTTAGAAGTAAACCTTTGCTTTTTCTTTTCTTTCTTTTTTTTTTTTTTTTTTTTTTGAGACAGTGTCTCACTTTGTTGCCTGAGCTAAGAAGTAAACCTTTTCTTAACCACTTTTGTTTAATAATGCTATAACTCATCTTTCCTTTGATTTAAAATATCTATTTTAAGTAGATATGTTTTAATTGGTAGAATGAGCGTGAAAAATTCAGTAGTTTGAAATATTTTTGTTTTCCATTTTAGATCATATGTAATTATATATAATTCTACTTAAGAATATGAACAGTTCAATGAGTAGGTTCTTTTTGTTGCAAAAAATTTGCCATGATTCTTAAGTGAATAAAAAACCAAAGCTTCTATGAAAATCTAATGTTACTTTATTTTGACATATGTTTAGGCTAGAAGAATAGTTTTAATTGAACTCTATAAATTTTCTAGTGATAAGAGAGTTCCTGTTATTTTGAACATAAACTAAAATTATGGGATTAGGTAAAGATTCAAAACAGGACTTTTATAAACAAATCTCATTGTAGCCTTTTAAAATGTATTAATAATTAAGACTACATTAACTTGCATTTATAAACGTAAGGTGTATATTATTTCTCTGTATAGACATAGAACATGTGGGCATTATTCCCGGCTGTATTTTTACCTTAGGGGTTAACTTAACAAAGGTAATATAAATGTTTTTAGGGACTATAATGCATACTTTAAAAATCTTCAGTAAAGACCTTCAGAAAAGACCACTTTATTGTGTGTTTTGGCCTTGACCTGTCTTTTGAAACTGACAAGGATGTTGTTCTGAATCTGTTATATTTCTATAGGGATGGAGAATTGGGGGATGGGGAGGCAGAGCAGGGCAGGGACCAAAACCATAGTTCTCAGCAGATTTGAAATTTAAGATTTATCTATTTTGAAAACTGTCCATAGTTGTGACTATATTTTTTTCAGGAAAATGCTCTCTTATCTAAAATATTTCCTAATGAACTGGAGAGAAATCATTCTGTTCTGGTCATTAGGAAACTGTTTACTAAATTTATTTTGGGGGAACTAAATTCAAGTCATATGTTTGAAAATGCAACCATTTCCAAAAGATTAATGGTTTATTCGGCAATAGGATCAAGTCTTACAGTAATATAAATTTGACTAGTATGTAGTTGTAATAACTTTATGTGTATACTTGCTCTTTCACTTTTGTTTTTTGAAGCAAAAAAAATTTAATTTCAGAATATTACATGATATAAAAGAAAGACAACACATATGATTGTTTCTTTACAATTACATATATATAGTTGAGTAAGAATAAAAAATTTAAAATGGTGAAATAGTTAAGAAACCCTGTGTCTCTTGTTGAGTTCAGGGATAGTACAAAGGCAACACTTGCTATGAAGAAAGAACCCTGGGGTAAGGGAATGTTTTTCCTGACAGGTTCTCCTGGTGGCCAAACATCTCTGGGGGAGTGTTCAGTGGCTCTTTAGCATAGGCTGTGGCCTCACACACTCTGCTCTTTCACTTCTTAAGCTGTTCAGCAGAAATACTGCATCAGATAAAAATGACATATTTACTAGTTATCTTAGTTGTGAAAATGTATGTGAGAGGTCAAAGGAAGAGTAGCAGAAAGGAAAAGAACAGAGAAAAATGGAGGCAGAGATAATACAAATTTTTTAAAAAAGAAATACATTAAGTTTGATACAAGGATCAAAATAATAGTGAATCAGGAAGGAGAATTTATTCGATTACCACTAATCTAAATAGATATGATTACAAAGTACTTTTAAAAAAGTAGCCACTTCTTATATTGCTTTTTTTCAATTAATCCATGAAAATGTAATAGATAAGAATCAATGTAGATCATAATATGATTTGAGGATCATAGTTACAATATATAAACATAAGTTAATGCAACATATCATGGGTTAATTCTTATGTCAAAGTTAAAAAGATTAACTGAGCAGGATGTACATGTTTTAAACCAGAAAATCGGAGCTAACAGATTCTGCCTCTGTGCTGGATAATTTCAAATTCCTTGAAAGTGCAGCTGCAGATTTCAGTGATGAAGATGAAGACGATGATGTTGATGGAAGAGAGAAAAGCATCATTGATACTTCAACAGTGAGTTAGATAACTTATATAAATATTTTAGAGACTATAGTGCATGGTTTAAAAATAATCCATGTTTTTCAGTCTAAACCCTTTTTTTTTCATGAATTTGGGAAATATAAGAGTTTTTAATAGTGATTTTAAATTCAAGAATATTTTGAGTATAGCAGCTTTCTCTTAGAAGTCCTCACTCTTTGACTTTTTGTTTATTCATTTAACAGGACACTATTTCTATAGGGCTGGAGAATATGGTAAATGTGTGTTATAACAATGCAGTGTTATGGATTGCTATAAGAGAATAGAACTGACAGACACATCACAATGCCTAATGGCGGGCGACTGGCATCAGCTCTAATGGATGCAGTTTTTGTCTCTCTTTTCAGGGGTAGACAAGTTCTACAGACTTACAGAACTCTTCCATTAAATTTCTTCAAAATTGTTTAGGGGGCTTCTGTAGTTTTGTTCAGATTTTTGTAAGTTTATTAACTTTGGCATGGCAATTTTATAGAATAGATGTCTCTAAATTGCTGCTACTTCTCTTATCCCTTCTCCATTTTCTTTCCCTCCTTCCCTCTCTCCTCTTCCGTGTGCTTCATTTTTCTCCCATGCTGTTCATTTTTATTCCTTTCGAGAGAAAGAAAAGATGGGGACATGGTTTGCTTTGCTAGGAAACTGCCTTTCCACTTTCACATTTGTTAATCAGAATAGGGAAGAGGAAAGTAAAGTAACAGAATGCAGACTGAATTTAGAGTTAAAAGGTGTGGGTTTAAGCTCCAATTCTGCCACTAATTGTGCTTGTTAATGCATTAGGCTTACTTTTTTAGTTTGTAAAAATGAGGATTATAACAAAGACCCATTTTTATCTCCAGAGGATTTTGTGAGGAATAAAAGAGACATTATACATGAAAATGATCTGTTTAACTATGAAAAAATGCTTTCCATTATAAGTGTAACTTCTTTGTTTTTTTATGCCTTCTGTTTCCTGGCTCTATCAGAGACACTTATTACTTCAAGATTATCATTTCCTCAGGTCACTATTTCATAGTACTCTGCTGATAAAGCCCTGCCATGGATATTATTTAAACTTCAAGTAGTAACCCCCAATTTTTTTATCTAAACTTGTCTTAATTTACTGTAGTAAAAGAAAAAGCCTAAACTTCTATGACACTTTTTTCTGTCCTAATCATCTAGAAATTGTGTAACTCCTTGTGATTTCTATGAGACAATAGAAATATCTTCTATTTTCTCATTGCATTGAAATATTATTTTCCCATCAAAATACTTTATTCATAGATTAGTGCTAAATAATAACTCTTGATGCTGTTTCTGTTACAGTGACATCAATTTAAATATTTAAAAAATCTATAAACTGATTATTAAAACTATTACATATCTTACTAGAAATTTTCAAACCATATACTGATATATTTTTAAAAAATCAAAATCATAAATATACTGTTTTCAAGTAGTACAGATCATAGTAATTCTTTGACCAAGCAAAGAAGACATACTTAATGTAAACAGACTTAGCTCCATTCAAACACAGGACTCAAAAATTCTTTTAGTTTTTTAGGAAAAAGTATTTCTAAACAAATAATTGATTTTGTTGTAACAGTTTTCCTAATGTTTACATTATCTTACATTAACGTAACATTATCTTACAATAATTTTCACAGCTGCAGTCTAATGGCATATGCCAAAAGGACTTTAAAAATCTCTAGCAATAACTAAGCATGACTTAGAAAATGAATAAACATGACTTAGAAAATTTATTTCATCTTATATAGACAGAATGGCTGAAAATTATCCTAAAATGTCAAGTAAAACAAACAGGTTTTTGAAATGTTATTGTATTTTTTTTCATTTATTTATTTATTTATTTCGGCATATTATGGGGGCACAAATTTTAAGGTTTCAATACATGCCCTTTCCCTCCTATCCCCATAAGTCTGAGTTTCCAGCATGATATTGTATTTTTTTTTTTTTTTTTGAGACAGAGTCTCGCTTTGTTGCACAGGCTAGAGTGAGTGCCGTGGCGTCAGCCTAGCTCACAGCAACCTCAAACTCCTGGGCTCAAGCGATCCTACTGCCTCAGCCTCCCGAGTAGCTGGGACTACAGGCATGCGCCACCACGCCCGGCTAATTTTATATATATATATTAGTTGGCCAATTAATTTCTTTCTATTTATAGTAGAGACGGGGTCTTGCTCTTGCTCAGGCTGGTTTCGAACTCCTGACCTCAAGCAATCTGCCCGCCTCGGCCTCCCAGAGTGCTAGGATTACAGGCTTGAGCCACCGCGCCCGGCCAGGATATTGTATTTTTTTAATCAAAATAGTTTAATAGATTACACTAAGAAGATACAGAAACATAAGGCTCGTAGTAACTGCTGTTGTGTGCAGGCTGTTACAGCGGAGTCTCTTCAAAGCCACATATCCTCTCCTTTCTTTCTCTTTGCTCTCTTTGGAGTTTGACTGTTCCTTGGTTTATATTCTGGATTATTTTCCTCTTCTGAATCATCTTTTCTTTTCTCATGATCAACCTCTTCTCTTTGTTTTTCCTTACTACCATTTATCTACATTCTCATCATCATCAGTTAAGTATAATAATGATCTTGAATGCATGCATGTAAAAAGTGATCAGCTTCAAACTGTGTGGAAAGACATCTTCTACAGCAACATTTAGTCTCCACATTTACAAATTATTAACTACTGTTTTAGTCACAGTATAAAGAATCCCATCCCCTTTGTGTCATGCTGCTTTTAATGGTTTTCAGAGTGACAGTCTATCCTTTTTTCTAATCTACTTGGGCACCCTGTGCAACCCATAATTTTTTTGGCTTTGTCTTAATTTCTTAAATTGATTTGTAAGCTCATTAAAGATAGGAATGGAGTGGAACCTTCTGTGTAAGGAGGAAAAGTAATACATGCTTATGATTATAATCTCTACTCTTTCCCATTTACTAATCCTATTGTCCATTGGTAACCACAGTTCACTTTTCTTCTATGCCTATACACTAAAAGCACAGGACTTTTGGTTTATTTATTTAAAATAGGATACTTGATAAACAGTGATCTGCAATGATAGTCCTTTATATGATCTGCATAAACATGTATCATTTATCTTCATTTGTAGTAAGGTTATACTGAGGAGATGAGACCTAGAAACAGGTTTTTCCCCATGAATTACTTTTATAACTTAATACCATATTTAATATAAAAAATACATTCAGACTGCCCTTTTTGTCAAGTTGTGAGATCAAGGACTTTCTATCTACAAGATGTTTGTGATAGCCCCTCTGAATTAGAGCTAGCATCCCTGTCAGGGTCCTGGAGAGGGAGGAGGGGTCAAACCTCTAGGGTAAAAAAGAAGGCAGATTAGGCAATATATTTGTATGTGAAACTATGAAGATCAGGATGGTCCATTGGGACAACTCTTCAGAGACACTTTTCTACCTTAGTCTGGCTGCCCAGGGAAAATTAGAACAGATTATTAGAATGCGGTTTGTGTTTGTAAAAGAGTACACATTCAGTGTAGGTTTTCTGTTCACGACATGTCAAACTGATCTTGTTTTTTCTGTTTGTTTAATAGATTTGCTAGATGTTAGATAGGGAAGTGCTACAAACATAGAAGTAATTCCTGATTTTAAAAAAGTATTCCAAATAATTAAGCCCAGTATTCTAGTATCACTAAATAATCCTTGATTTCTCCTGTTCACTTTTTGCATTTACCTTGGCAGATAAGGCCAGATAGGTTTCATCTACTATACTGGCTTTATTCTATTGGTAGTGGCTTCCTAGAGTGCTGTGTTGAGAAGAATTTCTGAGGCTGTATGTTATCTGATGAAAAGTGCTGTGATTGATAAGTGGTATCAGTTATGAGCATGGAAACAGGGCCATATGAGTCAAATGTTTGGCATCTCTTAGGGTCTATTTCTGAACTCTCCAGTGTGTGCCACTGATTTGTTTGTTAAGCCTGTATAATTTTATTTTATTTCACTTTATTTTTTTAGGACAGGGTGTCATACTGTCAGGCTTGAGTGCAGTGGCATGATCGTAGCTCGCTGTAACTTCAAACTCCTGAGCTTGAGAAATCCTTCTGCCTCAGCGTCCCAAGTGGCTAGGAATACAGACATGCACCACCACACCTGACTATAACCTTTATAATTTTAAATCACTCAAAATAGTCCAGAGATAACGTTTGATCAGGTCATGCTATTTCTATTTTTCATGAAGTAAAGAATCTGACACTGGAGAAATTGAGATATTGAATCATTTTGGTTCTACAAAGCAGTCATCCTAATTACTTTTGGCTCATATTGGTAGAGGTGACTGAAAAGGAGATAATTCATAAGGAGTTTATGCATATATTAAGCTTAAATTTTAGCCCTGTGACTGAATTTGTGATTTCAGAGATATTTCTAAATATATAAGACATAACAGCCCTTATCAGATTTGTTATTAAATATAAGTCTAGACTCTGAAAAATCACTATTTTAGGGATAGAATTGAATATATAGAGAGCTATTAGAGAAAACATGCAACATTAGAGCAGCAGAAATAATGATGGGAACCTAAGTGAGTACCTTGTAAGTCTTGAGCATGCATCTCTGAATTTGTGGCTTTTGTGATTTTAGATTTTGTGAGGAAACGATACAGTTGTATTAAATGTCATCATGGAGGCTAGGCACATGGCTCACACCTGTAATCCTAGCACTTTGGGAGGCCAAGGCAGGAGGATTACTTGAGGCCCAGAGTTCCAGACCAGCTAAACAACATAGCAAAACCCCATCTCTACCAAAAAAATAATAATTATAAAATAAAATATTAGCCAGGTGTGGTGGCATGCACCTGTAGTCCTAGGTACTCAGGAGCCTGAGGCAGGAGGATTGCTTGAACCTAGGAGTTTGAGGTTGTAGTGAGCTATGATGACACCACTGCACTCTAACCCAGGCAACAGATCGAGACCCTCTCTTTCCCCCTCCCAAAAAGTCGTCATGGTTGTATCTTGAAAAACTCTGCAATGTTTTATGAAGTGTCTCCTCTTTTGGTTAGATCAGAATGTCTGCAAACAGCACAGATGGCATCCAAGAAATGTGAAATTTGATTGTGGTTCTCATAGTGCGTCAGGGACATTTTTCATTTATCAATAATTTAAATATATGTCTTATATGCTAATTATTTCAATATTTGGTTTCATTTGTTTATATAAAACAAATAAACCATCTTTTAGAAAATATCTTATTGAAGAAAGTTTAAATTACTGCTTTAAAATGTCAAATGTATATCTTTTAAAAATACATGTGTTTTTCATTGAGTTTAGTACAGTTATTTAACAAAGATATACTTTCTGAAGAAAAGAATTGAGTTTTCTCCTTCAGTGGTAAAGGGATACTATCCTTTTTAAATTAAATCCATAATATATCCTAATATTTTAATTTAGCTTTTTTTCTTAGATTGTTAGGAAAAAAGTGTTGCCTGATAGCAGTGAAGATCGAGATACAAAAGAAGCTTTAAAGGAGTTTGACTTCTTGGTTACATCAGAGGAAGGAGACAGTGAATCTAGAAGCGCAGGTGATGGAACAGACTGGGGTAAGGAACAATACTGTATCCAACCAGAGTTGTTAAGTAAATAAAAGAAATTAATGTTTTACCAAGAGGGCCATATCTTGAACTATAATGTTGAACTGTTGAATATTCTATGAACTTATTACTACTGTCACCTTTTATCCAGGGGGTGTATGTGTATTTTAGGAAGATTATACAATTAGTTACCTCAATCTTTAAAAAAATGTAAGCAGTATAATATGAAAAGAATTTAGGCCGGGCAAGGTGGCTCACGCCTGTAATCCTAGCACTCTGGGAGGCCGAGGTGGACGGATTGCTAAAGGTCAGGAGTTCGAAACCAGCCTGATGAGCAAGAGTGAGACCCCGTATCTACTATAAATAGAAAGAAATTAATTGGCCAACTAAAATATATATAGAAAAAATTAGCTGAGCATGGTGGTACATCCCTGTAGTCCCAGCTACTCGGGAGGCTGAGGCAGAAGGATTGCTTGAGCCTAGGAGTTTGAGGTTGCTGGCTCATGCCAGCTAGGCTAAGGCTAATGCCACGGCACTCACTCTAGCCTAGGCAACAAAGTGAGACTCTGTCTCAAAAAAAAGAATTTGAATTAATATACAGAATATTCTTTGTTATCTGCCTAGATAGTAGAACTTGCAAATCTAGATGTTGTGGAAATTGAATAAGAGAATATAATGGAGGATTTTGTAGATCTCATCTCTGGCATCTTCTATGCAAAAAGAAGTATAAGTTAGAAAATTTTAGTCATTCAGTCTAATTTAGGTTTTGACAGTTTATACAAGGCATAGCTTTTTTGTTTGTTTTTCTCTAATTGGTCTAAATGAATCTACTTTTAAACATCTAGTAAGAGTTAAAACAAGTATTTTGGGGAAAATTCAGTAGCATACATCACTCTAGTAGTTTGGAAATGGCATTGTTCCTATCAATAAGGTAGGATTGTGATAAATTCTCCAAAAGTTATCAGTTCCATCAGGTGTGTGTGTATGTGTGTTGGTGAGCGTGAGACAGAGATCTCGATTGAGAATGAGAGAAAATTTTCTCTTGAGGTTGAAGAATTCCAGAACTCAGGTCTTATGTATACTTTAAAGACAGATCAAGTTACAGAATCAGTAACTATTCTCATTTTTCTTTAGAACTTTTCTTTGGGGCCAAGTGAAAATATATTAAACTCTGAATGTTTTATTCATTTAAGAAATGGATAAAGTTATTTTTTCACATTTATAATTTTTTTATCCTACATAGTATAGTTCTGCTAATGATAACTTTCTACTTTCAAGGTTTTTTCAACACTAAAGCAAAGTTTTAAGGATAGTTCATCTTTGTTTTAGAAGTTATATTTTTACTATGTCCTATACATTTTGTGTAAAACAAGCATGTACAATTTCCTTATGAAGGGTTTAGGAAGCTAGTTTTCCAAGAAACTAATTATACTGGGGGGAAGTAAGTGACAAAATATTTCTTTCTATTTGGCTATTCTGACACATTAACTGTTGGTCTTCTCTTTAGTTGGCAGATTTAAAAATCAGAAAATGTTTCACTTCTTTGAGGTAAAAGGGATGAATGTTGGTTTCCCTTTTTAAAGTGCAGAGCATATTTTGCATTTTTAAACATTTTTTTTTTTTTTTTTTTTGAGACAGAGTCTCACTTTGTTGCCCAGGCTAGAGTGAGTGCCGTGGCATCAGCCTGGCTCACAGCAACCTCAATCTCCAGGGCTCAGCGATCCTTCTGCCTCAGCCTCCCGAGTAGCTGGGACTACAGGCATGTGCCACCATGCCCGGCTAATTTTTTTTTGTATATATATTTTTAGTTGGTCAATTACTTTCTTTCTATTTTTGGTAGAGACGGGGTCTCGCTCAGGCTGGTTTCGAACTCCTGACCTTGAGCAATCCGCCCGCCTTGGCCTCCCAAAGTGCTAGGATTACAGGCGTGAGCCACCGCGCCCGGCCTGCATTTTTAGATATATAACTTCTGTAGTATCAACACATCCACAGGGTAAATGTGACTAACTTAATCTTCCATGGGTTTATTAAATAGTTCACGACAGTAGGAATTACTTAAGTGCTAATGTACTAAACCTTTTTAAAAACAGTATTTGACATATTTTGAAATTAGACATTATTTACCCTTCTTTAGTGTTTGAGAAATGTTTGCCACATTTTTCTGCCACTCAGAAGTTAGAGCCCTTATACAGAAGAAATAGGATTATATGCTATAATTTGATACTGTGATTTAGTTTTCAAGACTTGTGCTTTGGCAGAGGGGAAAGGTAAGAGGCAAACATGTGAAAGGTTAAATTATTTCTATTACTTTGTTTTGAAATTGTTTACAAGTCTGTGGTTTTGCCTCTCTAAAAAATTGTTTGCAGTTTTCTGACAGCTCTTGATGTGATTTTAGAATGTATTAATTTACTAATTGGTAAATTATATTTACTTATTTCAATACAGATTTATGGCATTGTACATGTGGTCCTGTAGAAATCTTAGTTAAAATATACTAAAGTATTAATGAGAGGATAATTGAAATTTTAATTTAAAATTTCTGATTTCTTTTAAATTTAAGATATTGATCTTTTTGCCAGTCTTTGAGAATTTTAACTAAAACATGGAATTACACTGAACAATACTATGGATGAATCTTGTTTTTAAAAAGTTGTTAGAAATGGTACATATTGAAGTAATTTTCTTTATCATAAATTTTCATCCCCTTTTATTTGGTCTCCTACATTAAATATAGATTGCAGCATACCTTTAAGAACTAAAGGTGCAGTTGAATAAAAAATTAGATAAAATGTAAACTTTAATTTTTTTTGGTATAAAGTAAGTTTTAAAAATTATATGTGTATACAAAAAATTAATAAAGATGTCTTGATTCTCTGTTAAAGTTACATGTACAAATACTCTTAAGTTTATATTTAAATTTTTATATAGATATTTAGGGTGAGACTTATGGTTTGTGTTACTTTTTACCCATTGAGACTTAAGAACATTTGATAGGTTATTTCAGTAGACTCTAATGGCCTAATAATTTAGGAAGTATTTATTTATTGAGAGACTGCAGTATTGCTAATCATTTTGGTATTATTTTAAGTTTATCTTTATAAAAACTTCCATTAAGTTTTCTTAAAAACTGAACCAATGGTTTCTTATTTGAACTAGATGATCCTTTAAGTTAACATTTCGTCCATAAAGGTAAAAGTAGCTACACACTTGGTATGAAATTGTTTTACAGAATTATTATTATTTAAATGTAGATATACCACATTTTGAACTTTTCATCTACTTTTATTCAAACACCTACATTAAATATAGATTTTAATATAGCTTCAAGAACTAGAATAGGCCAGGTGTGGTTCAGGCTTGTAATCTTAGCACTCTGGGAGGCCAAGGCAGGAGGATGGTTTGATGTCAGGAGTTAGAGACCAGCCTGAGCAAGAGTGAGACCCTGTCTCTACAAAAATAGAAAAATTAGCCAGGCATGGTGGCATGCACCTGTAGCCCCATCTACTATGTAGGGAGGCTAAGGCAGGAGGATCACTTGAGTCCTGGAATTGGAGGTTACAGTGAGCTATGATGACGCCACTGTACTCTAGCCAGGGGACAGAGGGAGACTCTATTAATTTAAAAAAAACACAAAAACAAAAAAGCAGAGATCATGACACTAGAACACAGGTGTATTCACTTCTGTCCAAATGTTTCTTAGTATATTTTGTTGCTTAAAATGAAGAACTTTTTTACTTTTTAGTTACAAACATTAGAAATACTTAAACCCTAACTGTCTGTGTATTTCTTTTCTAAAAGAAATATAAAAGAATTCTAAAGCCAAAAGGAAAAAACTAAGATACTTTTTCCTTCTCTCAGTTGTGTTAAAATTTTTTTTGAAAATTTTCGTTCTTTACACTTGCTTAGTTATTATATAGTGGCTGATAAGAAGACTTTCTTGAGTAAGTTCAGGGAAAAAGTGCTTTTTTTTTTTTTTTTTTTTTTTTTGAGACAAGGTCTCACTCTGTTGCCCTGGCTAGAGTGTAGTGGTCTCATCACAGCTCACAGCAACCTCAAATTCCTTGGCTCCCATGATCCTCCTGCCTTAGCTTCCTGAGTAGCTGGGACTACAGGTATATGCCACCACACCTAGCTGATTTTTTTTTTGGTAGAGACAGAGTCTCACTCTGTTGTTCAGGCTGGTCTGGAACTCCCGGCCTCAAGCAATCTTCTTGCCTTGGCCTTCCAAAGTGCTAGGATTATAGGTGTGAGCCACTGTGCGTGGCCTTGCCTAATTTTTTAATAAACAAAAGTAGATTTTTTATAATCTTTTATTTCCACCTGAAACACCACACAATGAAAAAAATTTGTGATCACCTCAAGGAAAGAAATGTTCTTCCTCTGTTTATTGTAAATAATTCCAGTAACACAAGGTCTAGAGGAGATATTATGTTGATTTTTTTTTTTTCACTTTGCATTCAAAGTAGACTTCCACTCACTTACTTTTATCAGAAAGCATTATAATGTTAGTGGCATTTGTTGAATTTTTTAATGACCTTTCCTGTTGGAATGTTAAGTTGCTACAGGTTCAGTATCCCTAATTGAAAATTCGAAATCCAAAATGCTCCAGAATCTGAAACTTTTTGAGGGCAACATAATGCTCAAAGGAAATGCTAGGAGCATTTTGGGTTTTAGATTTTTGGATCAGGCGGGCTGAACCAGTATAATGCAAATATTCCCAAATCCAAAACAAATCCAAAATCTGAAACATTTCTAGTCTCAAGCACTTCACATAAGGGATACTCAACCTATAGTTGTTTTATTTTGCTTTTGTTGGACCTTTTCATGAGAGGAAGGAACCGATTATATTTCTAAGCCTAGGTGACTTCTTACTGCCCTTTGTGCGCACTTCAAAAATAATTTTGAGGCTTATTGGTGGGTCATTAGCCCCAGAATCATTAAAAAAAATTTTTTTGATGCAGTGATAATATTAATAGTAGTAACTTACAGCCATAGCACACAGATTTTTCATCTGCCTTTATTTTAACTTAAATCATGTAAATTTGCCATTAGGATAGTTAACCCTTTAAGATCTTACTTTTCAGGGACTCTGTTGTGGTGCCAGTGCCACTTCTTTTCCTTTTTTTGTGGAAAATACTTGAAGAATTATTTAAGATAATTACTTGGTCTTCGAAGACAACAATGGGTATCTAGTGAGTGACTTTTCTTTCAAGAGAACAAAGTTTGGAACCAAGGGGAAGTTAAAGTGAAATGGGTCTGTCTTATTCCGTACTGAGCTTATATATCATGTTACTCAGATATTTTAAGCAACAAGTCTACCAATATAGCTAGATCTACTTGTGCTATACTGAAGTCTTTCCCTGAGGAATCACACATCTGCACAGCTGTTACTTGGCCCTTTTCATTGCCAGTTTTATTGCTGGGGTACTTGGGATTCGTTTTCTCTGAGTACAGCTGCACTGTCCCTTGTGTAACTTCTTTTACTTTAATGTGTGAATCACAGTCCAGTGTATTATATGATACATATGTGTACATTTTAATTTATATATGAGTCACATGAGTAACTGTTCTCACAACTGAATTGTCTTATTGTTTAGTAATTTGCTAGATAGCTTTGTGATGAGTATAAGTCAGTGGAATCTTTCAGTTGACTGGAGGTTACTATACCAGTAGTTTGGCCTGTGTGTTTTCAGGATTTTATAATTCAAATTTAGAGCATTCACTTCTAACAGTTTAGCAAAAGTAGATTGCAAATCTTGTTTAGTTGAACATTTAAACCAGTTTAAGTGTTCCCTCCATCTCTCTCCCATCGATTCCCTCAAAAAAGAGTGATATGCTTAGGTTAAGAATCTGGTTAGTTTCTGGCAAGTTAAGTAGATTTTACCATACATCTTTGCTGATCTTCTATTGCTATTTTTTTTTTTTTTTGAGTCTAGTAAGATTATGATAAGGCTAAATTTTTACCTCAGAAAACTAAAGACATTCCAGAATCCAAAAGCCACTCAGTTTAATTTATTATTAAGAACCAATTGATGAAAAATAACATTTTTAATTCTTATGTCTTTTTGGAAATATAAAGATTATTTCTACTATTGATAGCTTATAGTTAAATATAAAAACATATTTATATATAAAAATATATAAAAAATATTTATATATAAATATATAAAAACATTGAGTTGTTTAAAATTGTTTTTAATAGTGTTATATTCAGTGTTACAAACGGTTTTCTAAACTGGATTGAAACTTAAATTCTGAAAAATAGATTTCTGTTTATTCTGATTTATTTCAGTTTATTCCAATCATTTATTCAACAAATATTGATCAAGTGCTTTCAATGTGCCAAGTCTTCTAGGTGAACATCCCTATTCCTCTGGTGCTTATCGTCTACTAAGATGATATAGGCAATAAACAGTAAATGATGAGATAGTGTATCAGAAGGTGATAAATACTATAGAAAATAGAAAAAGTAGAACAGGATAAGGCAGATAGGGAAAGCTGGAGTTAGGGTTGGGTGGAGAGAGGGCAGGTTGCAATTTAAAATAGGGTGATCATGGTAAGGCCCATTGAGAGGATAACAGTTGACTTGGAGTTAATGAGAGAATTGGCCATGTGGTATCTGGGGAAGAAGTGTTCAGGAAGAAGAAAGCCGGAGAAAATGCTCTAAGACAGCAGCAGCCCCAACATGCTTGAGGAATTCAAGGAACCTAGAGGGGCTAGAGCAGAGTAATTATGGGGGGAGTGTAGTAAGAATAGACCATATGATATAGGGCCATATAGACCTCTGGTGAGATGGGGAGCCATGGAAGGGATTAGAGCAAAAGGTGACACGATCTGATTTTGTTTTAAATCATTACTCTGGCTGCTATGTTGAGAATAGACTACCCAGGGCAACCAGTGTTGATAATAGACTTGGGACTAGCGACAATTATTGCAGTAATCCTAGCGAGAGAGATTGATCATAGTGATCAGAGAAGCAATGGAAGTTCTGAGAAGTTAGATGCTGGATATGTTTTAAATGTGGAGAAAACAGTATTTCTTGAAGTTGGGAAAGAAAGAAAGGTTTTTGGTCTGAGCAAATGCAAGCATGGAATTGCCATCAAAGGAGGCAGGGAACTTTGTGGATGGAACAGATTAGATAGGAAGACAGATTGAGAGTTTGGTTTAGTTTGAAATATCTATTAGAGATCCTAATGGAAATGTATCATGAGCATTTTGATATGAGTCTTGGGTTCAAGCTAGAGGTCTGAACTAACATTTACATAGAATTATATAGTATATAAATTATTTTATAATAAATATAAAATATATAGCTTATATTTACTCTTTAAATTTTCTTCTCCTGATATAGTGACAATTGATTATTGAATTTCTTTTCTACTAGAAGCTTAGTTTCCTGATTCAAGGATTTATAAATTAACACATTTAAATTGTTTTAAATTATAGTCTGGGCATGGTGGCTAAAGCCTGTAATCCCAGCACTTTGGGAAATCAAGGCAAGATTGCTTTAGCCCAGGAGTTCAAGACCAGCAAGGGCAACATAGCAATACCCTGTCTCTAAAAAAAAAAAAAAAAAAAAAAAATTGCTAGGCCCAGTGGTGCATGCATGCGTGTGGTCCTAGCTACTCAGGAGACTGAGGCAGGAGGATCGCTTGAGCACAGGAGTCAAGGCTGCAGTGAGCTGTGATCATACCACTACACTTCAGCTTAGGCAACAGAGCTGAGACCTTGTCTCAAAAATAAATAAATAAGTAAATGAATAGTTTTAAATTTTGAATGAAGAGTAATACATTTTACAAAATGCTATTTATAAAGTCTATAAAATAAAAACCATTATTTATTGATGAACACATGTCAAAAGTATAAAATTCTTGATATGATGAGATCATTGGAGATTATTTTGTATAGTTTCTATAATAATCTCTCATATAAATTAGTATGAAGTGTTTTTTGTGAGTCCTAATATTAATAAAATTTTGAAAATGAGCAGTTCTTGATTGTAAGTGTTTGGGCTTGATTTACTAAAAATCACTAAAGTTTTCCAGGTTTTTTAAAATGTTTCTTTCAAGAGAAATTTATTAATAGTACCTAGGAAATTGAATTGATCATTGTTTCTTAGCTATTATATTTTGTGTTACTTATATATCTAATAAGCAGTGACTGGTTTTTTTTAATGATACTATGAAGAAAATGATTGTTATGTCATTCATACATATTGACTTAGAGTGTTCAATATTTTATTGAAAAAGGCTGTTTCATTTGTTTCACTCTGTTTAGAAAAGGAAGACCAGTGTCTCATGCCTGAAGCCTGGAATGTGGACCAGGGAGTAATTACCAAACTCAAGGAACAATACAAAAAGGAGAGAAAGGGGAAAAAGGGGGTGAAGAGTAAGTGGAAAACATTGTATATGTAAATCATAAATCTTGCCTCTTTTACATTTCTCAATTTTTTTTCAATGTTTTCCTAAAACTACTTACTCTTTTTCATTTCTGCTCCTGATCTCTTTCCTTTTCACCTGCTCTCAGGGGTTGAAATTAAATGGTTAGCTATTTGATTGTGAACTTAAAAAAAAACCCACATATGATTATGGAACCATAATAAATCCCAATAATAAATCCAGAGCCTCGTGAGAGTATTGGGCTATGTATTCAATCACAGTGATAATTTGATTTTTAAAAGTATATGTGCTTAATTATAACAATGATTTTTTTTCAGTGACAATTTTTAAAGCTTATCTAGTGTGACCCTCTGGCAGTCCACCAAAATTATTATTTATAATTTTAGATCTTGAAGAAATAAAGTTAATTTCTACCCCTGAATATTCCATGTGTTCATAGCACGCAGTTCATTTGCTCTCACCACAATATGCTATACAGGGCACAGAGTGAAATATATAATTTTTAGAAGTATTTCTAATTTAAAATTTTGGCCAATTTCATTTATAAGAGTATTACCAATTGCCTTTTTTCTTTTCAGTAAAATATGTGCCACATCAAAAACAGAAGCCAAAATGAAATTTTTAGCCCTGTGAATCATATATGTATAACTTTCATTATGCAAATTATTAATAAAGTTTAGCAATGGACCTAGTTAAGTATGCAAAATGGAAATATAAAAGCTTTCAAAACCTTCCTGAAAATAGTCTTAAACATCTTTTTAGGAAAGCAAGGCTAAAACTACCTTCTTGGTCATCCACTCTCATTGACAATATAAATGTAGACCTGACTTCTCTTTTATGGCAATAGGAATTTCATTCTTTGAGATATGAAAGTAGTAAAAAGTAAGATTAAAATCAAACTTAGGCTGGGCACAGTGGCTCATGACTGTAATCCTAGCACTATGGGAGGCTGAAGTGGGAAGATTGCTTGAGGTCAGGAATTTGAGACCAGCCTGAGCAAGAGTGAGACCCCATCTCTACTAAAAATAGAAATAATTAGCCAGATGTGATAGTGTGTGCCTATAGTCCCAGCTTCTAGGAAGGCTAAGACAGGAGGATCACTTGAGTCCAGGAGTTCGAGATTGTGGGTGAGCTGTGATTCCACTGCACTCTAGCTGGGGCAACAGAGTTAGACTCTGTTTCAAAACAAACAAGCATTAAGAAATATATTTAAAATTGTAAAAGACTGGAAGGATACATTTTTCTTTTTCCCTCTTTATAGTTAAGCTAAAGCTTATTAAATACCAGTCATTCCTGTTATAATATTCTTTTATAATCTGGTAGTTACTTTAAAACATTTAAATCTTTACTTAAAATATCTTAGAATTCAGGCCAGGTGCAGTGGCTCACGCCTGTAATCCTAGCACTCTGGGAGGCCGAGGCGGGGGGATTGCTCAAGGTCAGGAGTTTGAAACTAGCATGAGCAAGAATGAGACCCCCTCTCCACTATAAATAGGAAGAAATTAATTGGCCAACTAATATATATAGAAAAAATTAGCCGGGCATGGTGACACATGCCTGTGGTCCCAGCTACTCGGGAGGCTGAGGCAGAAGGATTGCTTGAGCCCAGGAGTTTGAGGTTGCTGTGAGCTAGGCTGATGCCATGGCACTCACTCTAGCAAGACTCTGTCTCCAAAAAATAAAAAAATAAAATAGAATTTACAAATATTTAGCTTGAATTGATAAAAAGTCAGTATTCATTATTGATGTCAGCAGTATGTACCAAGAGATGATGTCATTTAATGTTAACTCAATATAGGTTAAATCAGAGTGAAAAAGATTAATATTAAAACATATGAACATGTTGTACATTTTATCCAAATATACCAGTAAGAAATTTAATCTTAAAGTGAGACATAATTTGTCATGGCTTTAGAAGCCATGACAAAACAAGTTAAACTGAGAAAAATTTGGATATCATACATGAGAAACAATTTCCAGATTAACTTAATGTTGAGATATTTCTTAGGTCATTATGCCAAAAAAATGAATGTCTTAAAATGTAAAATATCTTTCTATTGGAAGGGTGGCCAGGACTTATGTATTATAGAATCCATCTACTCTTACATTGATTATTCAATTCTTATCAAATATCAAGGCATCGCTGTAGTTGGAATTTAGCACTTAACTAAAACCGCACCATTTGACTGGAACAATATTCCTACTAATAGAACCAATTGGGTTTCCTGAATCAAGGGGTTATGATCTGTGTTCAGGCATGTAGCATGTGTTTTTTTTAGTGAAGAAAAATGACTCTCTAGGGTTGAAATATTAATGTCTTTCACTGAAGATTGGGGAACTGTACTTCAGCACATTTTATCTATTATTTTCAGTTCATGATAACTTGATGAAGTAGTGGTCTGGGAACAAGTAAAGACTTGTGTAAGTAAAAACATAACTGAAGCAAAGCTTTGAACTAGTATGTGAAGCATTAATTTTTAAAACACCATAACTTTTATTTAGTTGAACTGAAAATTTTTTTACTCATTAGAAAAAGTTTGAGTCTTTTTCATATGGTCTGGTGGAAACATTTCCAGTCAAATTGTGTACTCCAATCATATTATCTTGAAATATATTTCTAGGCATTAGTTAATATTGCTTTAAAATAGTTGTATTCTTTGCTGGTATAGGAAAAAAGCATAATGGACTATGGGTAAGATTTTCCCATTCTTAATTAAACTTATAACAGGAAAAACTACCGAAGATCTGTTTCAGCCTCTATCCTATATAAAACAGTCAAAACAGGGATGTGGGAGAATGAAGAATCAAAGCTCAGGTAAGTAATTAGCAGGGCATGAGACTTCACCTCGGGTATGATAGCTTCAGGATGTAAGACAATGAATGCAACTTAATTTAAGCAAACAAGCAGGGATGTTACTGTTTAATTCAGTATATAATAGGTTCACAATCTGTGATATCTGGCTGCATTTAGAGCAAATACAGTGGTTTGATTATAGAGTATTATTCTAATGGTCTAAATTGAACAAGAGCAGTCTTTCACATATGTAAATAGTGATGTTACTCCATTAGCTTAATTTTAAAATACATGTAAAATATTCTTTTCCAGAAATAATAAACTATTAAAATAATTTGAAAACTTTGAAAATACTTACCTAGTAAAATATTTTTAAAGGTAAATGTTGATAGATATGAAATAAGGCTTATGGCACCAGTTTGATGCAGTTGGATAATTCTATTTCCTCTTTTTTGTCTCCCCCGCCTTTTTTTGCCTAGGACCCAATAGGTCAAAACTACAAGATATGCTTGCTAATTTGAGAGATGTTGATGAACTTCCTTCATTGCAGCCATCTGTGGGTTCACCTTCCAGACCCAGCAGCTCCAGGCTTCCTGAACATGAAATTAATAGGGCAGATGAAGGCAAGTATTTAAGACACTCAAGCACAAAAATCACCTAGATATATATTAAATTCAGTCATTATGGCCAGGTATGGTGGCTCATGCCTGTAATCCTAGCACTGTGGGAGGCTGAGGTGGGCAGCTCATTTGAACTCAGGAGTTCAAGACCAGCTTGAGCAAGAGCAAGACCCCGTCTCTACTTAAAAAAAAAAATACAAAGAAATTAGCTGAACAACTAAAAATATATACATATAAATAATTAGCCAGGCATGGTGGTACGTGCCTGTAGTCCCAGCTACTTGGGACGCTGAGGCAGTTAGGATTGCTTGAACCCAGGAGTTTGAGGTTGCTGTGAGCTAGGCTGATGCCACAGCACTCTAACCTGGGCAACAAGAGTGAGACTCTGTAAATAAATAAATAAATGAATGAATGAATGAATTCAGTCATTAGGTAGGACTCACCTATTTTACAGAGAATTTTATTCTACAAATACTTGGTCTGCATAGTATTTCCCAAATGCAGACTTTCTTGCATTCAAGGAGGTTTGATTCCAACTCCAATTTTTAACTTGGAAAAGGGTGCACACACTTAAAAACCAATTCTAAATTCTGGTTTAGGATATCCTCTAGTTCCACAGATGCCCATGTGGTAGGTCCTGTATATACCATTCCAACATTAGGAGTCTATAAATAGGTACTGAATGTTTACTTTGAGACTCCTAAATATTTCATTTAAGCATTTTATCAATTAATGAATGAAAAAGGGGAAAAAGTCAACTGAAAGTATAGTCACATTTTCTGTTTTCTGTTTTTCCTTGTTCCTTTCAGTCTTTGTCCATATGCATATATTTTTTATATAGATATATATTATATACATCATGTAAAATAATTCTATTTTGTTTTATTTACTTATATAAAATGATACAAATAGGCTGGGTATGGTGGCTTATGCCTGTAATCCTAGCACTCTGGGAGGTGGAGGCGGGAGGATCACTCAAGGTCAGGAGTTCAATACCAGCCTGAGCAAGAGTGAGACCCGGTCTCTACTAAAAGAAAAATTAGCCGGGTGTGGTGGTGTGCACCTGTAGTCCCAGCTACTTGGGAGGCCGAGGCAGGAGGATCGTTTAAGCCTAGGAGTTCGAGGTTGCTGTGAGCTAGGCTGATGCTGCAGCACTCTAGCCGAGGCAACAGAGTGAGATTTTGTCTCAAAAAAAAGAGTGACATTTTATTATTGACTAAATTAAATTAAATTTCTATTCTCTATTTTATTTTGACATTTTGCTTTTAACTGGTTTTTCTATGGTGGTTGTTGAAGGAATTGGATTTGTATGTTCTGTGTTATAAAGTAAGTATATTCAAGTTTATCACAAAGTAAAGCTGACATTTTGAAGCATAGTTGGCAGCTAATTAAAGTGTTCAAATGGATACTTTAAAAAAGTTTCTTTGAGACAGATGTTTTTAGATGAAATATACCTACAGAAAAGTGCTGAAATCATAGGGTACAGCTCACTGCATTATCACAAAGTCAGAATTATCACCCACCCATGTCACCACCCCCTAGGTTAAGAAGTAGAACTTTACCAGGGCCCTAAAAGTTCTGCTTGTGCTACCTTCTTCTAATCACTGCTCTTTCCCTGCTCTAGAGATAATTCTGACTTCTGATACCACATACTAATTTGCCTCATATAGGCAAATTTTACAGTTTTAACCATTTCATTTGAACTTTTCTGTATCCTTCCAGGTTACCAAATCATGAATTTTACTTTGAATGAGACCAGCAGTGTTCCAAATCACTTGTTATATATGTTTAGTGATTAATAGAAATTATTTGGGTAACTAGCATGAAATGAGGAAGAACACTTACTTTCCTTTAGTCATATAATTTTTCTGTATAGTGAAAAGGAAATGACACTGGATTATTATATTTGTTTCATATTTTACTTTTCTGATTAGATGATGCCTTTAGCTGTGGTTAAGATACGGAAAAGGCAGTCAGTTCTTTAGGATCTTTTACTTACTGAATTTTACTGTGTTTAATTTAAAATAATTAAATGTAAACATGCCCTTGTAAGAAATTTGATATAAGCAAATGAGACTAAATGTTGATTCTTTAGAGGTTTTTTAATGTTTGTTTTCCCTCTTCAGTGGAAGCATTGACATTTCCTCCTTCTTCTGGAAAGTCATTCATCATGGGAGCAGATGAGGCCCTTGAAAGTGAACTAGGACTTGGAGAATTAGCAGGCCTTACGGTGGCCAACGAAGCAGATTCGTTAACTTACGATGTAAGTAGTAATTTTATTTTTGATGTGTTTACTCAGTTTTTGAAAATGAAAAGTTGATTTTATAGAAAAAGATGGCAGTGGTAAAACTTCTTTACAAGTATAGAACTTGGTTCAATTTTTATTGTAAACTTTGGAAAGATAAACATTTTTCATATAACTTAGAGATAAAAATTTGGGGCTTTGCCTAAATCCATAAGTCAGTGTGGACTTTTTCTGTTACCAAGTTTGGGTTTTGTTTTATGTTTTAGGGCACCAGTGATTAGTTGAAATGCATGTCCATCTAAACAGCAACATTTGTCTTGCCTCTTTAGTACATTAGCCAATATCTTTTTGAGAAGCGATTTTAATTATTGGTAGGAAAAGATGTGTACAAGTGTGCTTTCCAGATGTTAAGGCTGACCCATCAAAGATGTAGACCTTTGTGCATGCATTTACTTAATTCCATACACAATTGTTTTATAAATGCATTTGTTATTGCTCATACAATAAATAATTTGTCAGGAAAAATAGTTGCTTATGTCATAGGTAAAGTATTGATGACCTATCTTATCATTTCATTAAATTCCTCTCATTTTGATAGTTAATTATGACTGTTGGAGAATACAGTGTAACCCTTGCAGCACACATTCCATACAGGGGATGTAGATGGATGCCTAAGCAAACTATAGGTATGATCAAGAAGCACTGCAAAGAGAAACTCTTACCACCCCACTCCTCTTCCTGAAAATCCAGCTCTGTGCTAAGTCCATTAGTAAGTCTTTTGGGTTCTGTCTCCAAAAAACAGCCAAAATCCATGTATTTCCTTTCACTTCCCGTCTTAGTCCATTTGTTTTCTCACCCAGAGCTACTATAATAACCATCTCATCTAAACGGACTCCTTGCACTCCATTCTCAACAAATATGTTACATATTTTTAAAAAATCATTTCTATTTCCAGTGTTTTTATAGCTTTATATTTTATATTTGTCTTTTAAAATCACCATTTAGTTGACTTTGGCTTTTTCATCTAATCTTTGACAAGTTTTGTCTTTTAATAGGAGCATTCAGTCCATTTCTTTTAAAAGTAATTAGTGATATATTTAAGTCCAACCTCTATTTGTGTGCACCTGTTCTTTGTTCCTTTTCTCCTATTTTTTGCCTATTTTGGGATTGATTTGTTTTTTTTTTTTTAATTCAACCCTTCATCCATTTACTATTTGGAGTTTATATACTCTTTTGCTACTCTTTTAGTGGCTACCCTAGAGATTATGAACTCTTTTAGTATTTGAAAAGTTGTCTGTAGAAATAACTTCAGACCTAAGATGATATCTTCCTCCAGAGAATATATTTTAATTTGCTTTTCTCAGATGTTTGCAGCTACTGGAAAGCTAGATCACTTCACTCCATTTTCAGTTAAGGGCTTGGCTTCTTCTAGTTCACCCTTATGTCTAAGATGAAACTTTTTGAAATCACAACCCAAGGCAAGTGGTTCACTCTCTTGGCAGGTCTTCAGTATCAATTTGTATCCCTGTGGCACTATAAAGCTGCCACAAGCACCACTCCGTTTCTCAGCCATTCCCTCTGGAATTAATAAACATTCTTTGGGGAAAAACAACTACAAATATTGGGCTCACCTTTTTAGTCCTCTTCTGGATCTTGGCCTGCATTTCTTCACTACTTTTTAACATTTTCTTAACATTTTGCTTTTCTGCTTGTCATTGGTGCAGAGGCAATCCAAGTTACCCAGTCCATCATGGCTAGAAGCAGAAGTTCCTATTAGATAGTTTTGTTGCCTGTATATTAACCCCACAAAGAGTTTATTTAGTATCTAAGGGAACTTCATTTTCTCTCTAGAGAAAGCTCATTCTTTTTTCATAGCTCTTAATTGTTAGAAAACTTGGTGTTATGCCTGTCACTGTGTTTTCAAAAGTAGTTCTTGGTTTTATTAAGCATATTAGTAATCTATTGCTGTGTAACAAATTATGTTGAAATGTAATAGCTTGAAAACAAAAAACATTTATTATCTCATAGTTTCTATGGGTCAGGAATCTGGGAACAGCTTAGCTGTATGGTTCAGGCTTGAGGTATTAATGTAGTTGGCAGTCAAGATGTTGGCAAGGGCTGCAGTCTTTACCTGAAGACTCAAGTTGGGGAGGATCTGCTTTCAGGCTCCTCATGTGGCTGTTGGAAGGCTTTGGTTCTTTGCTGGCTATTGGCTGGAGACTTTAGTTCCTCACCAAATGGGTCTCTCCATGGGCTTTTCTACAACGGCAGCTGGCTTTCCCCAGTGCAAGTGTACGAGAAAAGAGAGAGCAAGAGCACCTAAAATAGAAGGTTTTATAACCAGCCTGAGCAAGAGGAAGACTTCATCTCTACTAAAAATAGAAAGAAATGAACTGGACAATTAAAAAAATTAGATGAGAGTGGTCACACATGCCTGTAGTCCTAGCTGCTGGGGAGGCTGAGGCAGGAGGATCGCTTGAGCCCAGGAGTCTGAGGTTGCTGTGAGCTAGGCTGAGGCCATGGCACTGTAGCCCGGGCAACAAATCAAGACTTTTCTTTAAAAAAAAAAACAAAACCAGACATTCAGAGGGAATCTGATTGTTCTTGTATATGAAAACCTCTCAGGTGTTTAACAAGAGTAGACACGATTCAGGATAACCAGTCCCATTTCTTATAGTAGGTCTTTGCATGATACGTTTTGTGTTCTCTTTATCACCCTACTTGTGTTCTATCCAATTTTTTCTGAAAAATTTTAAGCTGTGTTCTACATTATAGTTTATATTGAGTTGGACCCTAAAATCCAGACTGCTTGGGCTTGAATCCAAATCCCTTTATGTACTAGCAGGGTTCTTTAGGCAAGTCTCTTAACTTCTCTTTTCCTGATGTGACTATAAAGTGTAGATAATGTTGATTCCTACTTCATAGAGTTATTGTGAGGATTTAGTGAGTTAATCCATATGAAGTATTTTTAATAATGTTCAAAATAATGGATAATGCTCAGAATAGCAACTGTTGTTAGTATTGCTATATTTTTTTCATAAATATGGTAATATTTCTTCAGTCTTTTACCAGTACACTAATGTGTAGCTTGATGATAGGGATACAGTCTAAGAAATGCATCATTAGGCAATTTCATTGTTGTGTGAACATCATAGAGTTTACTTACCTGAACCTAGATGGTATAACCTACTACACATCAAGGTTTTGTAATATAGCCTATTGTTCCTAGGCTATAGGCATGTTACTGTACTGAACACTGTAGACAGTTGTAACACAGTGCTAAATATCTGTGTATCTAAACATGTCTAAACATAGAAACGGTACAGTAAAAATACAGCACAAAAGATAAAAAATGGTATACCTGTATAGGGCACTTAACATGAATGGAGCTTTCTGGACTAGAAGTTGTTCTAGGTGAGTCAGTGAGTGAGTGGTGGGTGAATGTGAAAGTCTAGGACATTACTACACACCATACACTTTGGGTATACTAAGTTTATTTTAAAAGTTTTTCTTTAATAATTAACCTTAGCTTACTATAATTTTTTAACTTTATAAACTTTAAAAATGTAACATTTTGACTCTTTTGTAATAACACTTAGGTTAAAACACAAATACATTGTACAAAAATATTTTCTTCTTCACGCCTGTAATCCTAGCTCTCTGGGAGGCCGAGGCGGGCGGATGGCTCGAGGTCAGGAGTTCAAAAAACCAGCCTGAGCAAGAGCGAGACCCCGTCTCTACTATAAATAGAAAGAAATTAATTGGCCAACTGATATATATATAAAAAAAAAATTAGCCGGGCATGGTGGCGCATGCCTGTAGTCCCAGCTACTCGGGAGGCTGAGGCAGAAGGATCGCTCGAGCCCAGGAGTTTGAGGTTGCTGTGAGCGAGGCTGATGCCACGGCACTCACTCTAGCCTGGACAACAAAGCAAGACTCTGTCTCAAAAAAAAAAAAAAAAAAAAAATATTTTCTTCCTTTATATTCTTATTTTGTAAGATTTTTATATTTTTACTATTTTTACTTATTAACTTTTTTGTTAAAAACTAAGACACAGGCCGGCGTGGTGGCTCACGCTTGTAATCCTAGCACTCTGAGAGGCCAAGGCGGGCGGATTGCTCAAGGTCAGGAGTTCAAAACCAGCCTGAGGGAGACCCTGTCTCTACTATAAAAATAGAAAGAAATTAATTGGCCAACTAATATATATATATAAAATTAGCCGGGCATGGTGGTGCGTGCCTGTAGTCCCAGCTACTCGGGAGGCTGAGGCAGTAGGATTGCTTGAGCCCAGGAGTTTGAGGTTGCTGTGAGCTAGGCTGACGCCAGGGCACTCACTCTAGCCTGGGCAACAAAGGGAGACTCTGTCTCAAAAAAAAAAAAAAAACTAAGACACAAACACACACATTAGCCTAGGCCTGTACAGGGTCAGGATCATTAATACTTCTGTCTTCACCTCCACATCTTTGTCCTGCTGGAAAGTCTTCAGGGGTTATAATACACATGGAGCTGTCATCTCCTATGATAACAATGCCTTCTTCTGGAATAACTCCTGAAGGACCTGGCTGAGGCTGTTTTACAGATAAAAAGTATGGTATAGTAAATACATAAACCAGTAACATAGTTGTGTATGATCATTATCCAGTATTATGTACTGTACATAAACGTACGTGCTAGACTTTTGACTGGCAGTGCAGTAGGTTTGTTTGTGCCAGCATCCCCACAAACACATGAGTAGTGCATTGTGCTATATTATAATAGCTATGATGCCACTAGACGATAGGAATTTTTACCTCCATTATGATCTTATGTGACCAGCATCATATATGCAGTCTGTTGTTGTTTGAAATGTAGCTATACAGCACATGACTGTATTTTGCTACTCTTGTTTAAACTTAGCATGATTGCTAGCCTTGGAGTGTGAAGAATTCATACATGGTGCTAATGTAAAGTCAAATACCAGCTACCTTTTTTAGCTTCCCTCTTAATTGGATGAAAAAAAACTGTTATTTTTCCAGTTGATGAGATGGAGTTACTGTGGAAAGAAAGAACATAACAATGTGTTTGTTTTACCAATGAAATGTATTCTTTGTATTATCCAACTGTCTCTACCAATTTTTAACATTTTCTGTTTCTAGTTTATAAACTTTATTTCCAGTTTGATGAAGAAAATTCAGCTATTAAAAAGTATTGAAAATCTCAAAATTATCATATTCTGAAATGTTAACAGTTTAAGGATAACTTAGTTTTTCAGCTCTTATCTAAAATTACATTTTCCATAGTATATATGTTGAATTACTTGATTTTTTAGCCCCCTAGTGAGTATCTATTTTACATTATTATTTGATTTGCTTTTTATATTGAATTATGTTGTTTTCTTATTACACCTTTCATATTTCTTCAAAGAAAACTACTGGTATATTGCTAATTTTGCCTCTTGGTTTGGTATTTACATTTAAAAATTATATTGTTTTGAAAATTGCAAAATGTCATGACTTAATGACAAATCAGCAAGAATTAATGTTGAAATTCAGGGTTTTTTCCCCTGTCCTGAACTAAATGTGTAGGTATCTCTGTTTTGTTTCTGTAATAGATCGCAAACAATAAAGATGCATTGAGGAAGACATGGAACCCTAAGTTTACATTAAGAAGTCACTTTGATGGCATCCGAGCCCTTGCTTTTCACCCCATTGAGCCTGTTTTGATAACAGCATCAGAGGACCACACATTAAAAATGTGGAATCTGCAGAAAACAGCCCCAGCCAAAAAGTGAGAATATTCTAACATTATTTGACTATTTTAGTTAACAGTTTTTCATCAGAAAAATATATATTTTATTTTTGCAATTAATTTTTCTAAATATTCTTGTTCATTCTTCTTCACTTCATCACATAATTTAGTGTTTTTCCCTTCATACAATCTAATGTCAGTTGGAAAACTGACACTTAGAAAGAAAGGGTATTTATTATCTGATGGTTTCCTCAAGGTTTGTGATACTGATTATAGTCCTTATACATACAAGTGTTTTAAATGGCTGTCATATTTGGGGAGCACCTTAACTATACTGAAGATTTCTACTGTTCTTATAAATAGTTATAGGTATATTTAAAATCATCAAACCTCCACCCTCACCCTGCCCCATTGTTTACTAGGTGTGGGCTTACAGGGTAGAGGAGAGGAAAGGTTCGTTGAGAAGGTTGGAGGACTTCTCTTTGGTCTTTTCTTTTGGCCTTGAGCCTTTAGGTATTTTCCATACCCACCAATATATCAAGACTGAAAGGCACTGTTGTTGTCATCACTTAATTGCTAGTGCTAGCCTTGGCCCCTTGGTTCCTGTCTTAAATTATGGACAGACATGAGTTAATATAAATCCTTTAATTAGTCGCATAGCTAGACTTCATTGTCCCACTTGCTTGGGTCCTTATTGGAGCTCCTTTCCTTCCTTGGGTTGTACATTCTAGAACCAGCATCTGCCAGCAAAGGCCCTTCTGCCGTGTCAGGCACATTTGTTACTACAGGAGTACAACTGAACATCAAATGGAAGAAGTTACAGAAATTTTACTACTGGTAGAGGAAAGCTATTGCCCAGTTTAAAAGAGTTCAGTGGTACTCATGCTGTGAATCATACATAAGACAGATAAATTACTTGATTTGTCAGTCTGCATCAGCTCAACCAGATTGTGCATAAACCAAATGGACCCTCATATGGATCAGGTATTTTTAGCAGAGAAAAATAATTTCCAGGTTATACATTGTGCCTTTTATCTTTCTAGTTCATTGGTCGCAATGTGCTAGTGATAGTTCTATCACAACCACATTAGGCTAGAGATGTGAATGTTTCATCATGTATTCTTGACTAAAATTTAGAAAGATAATGAAACAAGTTTCTTAGTGGTGGTAACTTGTAAATAACAGTGATCTGTTTACCTTTGAATTTAAAACTTGGTAATGACTTGAAGGGAGATAACATTGCCTATAAATAACTTCATAACAATGTAGAAAATGGTAAGTACTTGACTTTAAATTCAGTGTCCATCAACAGTCATGGTCAATATTAGGTAGTGTATTGTGCCCATAGTGTTCTGAGTAATAAACTGGAGTCTTGAACAATTTCTACAGTATTGAGGATATATATGTTAACTTTCATGGAAAGGCAAGGAAGTTAAAACCCTTTGCACTCGCTTGCTTTTTTCTCGATTCCTTTATTCTACTCGGGATTTAATTTTTTAAATATCCCAGTTTTTACAAAGCGCGGCAGTAGAATAAAAAACTGGAGTTTCTTTTCATACAAATTTATTTGGATTTTTTTATATTTCAAATTATTGATACAGTCAAAGAGTAATTTTAATCTCTATAATTTTTGCTAACTGTGTCGAGTCATACTCGACATCCGAGTGCAAAGGGTTAAAGTACCATTTGTTGAAATCCTGCTATGTATATGGTTCTGTCCTAGGCTGTTTTTTTTGATAGTAGAAAAATTATTACTATCCTGTGAGTATTTGATATTTTTCTGTTTCGTTTTAAACAGAGAAATCTGAAGTTCTGAAAGATTAAATAACTTGTCTAAAGTTAGCCAGTTAATGACAGTACTAGAAATTGAATTCAGAAACTTATCCCTTCAAAGCCCATGTTGTTTCTCTTGAGTGAAAAACTCTCTTCCTTTAGTCAAATAGATTATGACAATGCTTAAGGCACTGTAACAAGGTATTATTACTAAACAAGGATCTTGTTTCTTGATAATATGAAAGAGTAATTGATGTTCAGTAAGCTGTCTTATGTATCCTATAGTTGAGAATGGTATATTACCATATGTTTGTATTTCTAAAGGCAATTTTATGACTTATATTCAATTATAGTGTTTTCTACTGAAACTTAAAGTGGTAAAATCATCTTCTTTGTCTGATTTAGGAGTACTTCTCTTGATGTAGAGCCTATCTATACATTCAGGGCCCATAAGTAAGTATGTGCTTTTTTCTTTATTTTAAACATCATTATAAAACAGCCTGATTAGAATATTTTATTTATTTTCACTTATGTATTTGTATTATTTATTTTTTGTATCTATTAGCATATTTTTGTAAATGTAAAAGAAACTGGCAGATAATATAATGCTACAAACAAGTTTGTTGCTGCCAAATAGGAATCCATGCTTAAATTTTTATTTGCATGATGTTTAAATAATGTATATATCTCTCTTAAAGTTGAGGCAGTTAGATTTAAGTATTAGAAATCCTGACTTTTTTTCCTTAAAGACACAAGAATTTTTTTTATTGTGATAACATATTGCATGTTTATCCTGTTTCCATTTAAGCTTAAGGAACGTGTCCATTCACGTGATTTAGCACAGAGATAGGTATACTTCTTATATAAAGAATCAGATAATAAATATCTTTAGGCTTCTAGGCTCTTAAAAAATATTTTAGGCTTTGCAAGCTGTATGCTTTCTGTTACATATTCTTTTTTTCTGTTGCGTATTCTTATTTTTTGTTTTGTTTTGCTTTACAACCCTGTAAAAATCTAAAAACCATTCCAAGCTTGAGGACCGTACATAAACAGACCACTGGATTTGGCCTGCAGGCCATAGTTCACCAACTCCAGGTTTAGCAGAGGAAGAAAACTGAACAATGCTTTGATAGTACCTGTATTTTTATTCATTATAAAAAGCAGAAAAATAACCATTTGAATAATTAAACATTCTTATTTTTAAAAAGTCATTATCAGATTGATTTTTGAGACTTGCAATTGATTTTTTTTTAAATAATCTCCCAGAGGTCCAGTGCTTTGTGTGGTAATGAGCAGCAATGGTGAGCAGTGTTACAGTGGTGGTACTGACGGGCTGATCCAGGGCTGGAATACTACTAATCCCAACATCGACCCCTATGACTCTTATGGTATGTGATTCCCCAAAGTCTCAAAGAATGAAATGTTTTCTTTCTATACATTTTTTCATAGTATATATAAGGATAAAGTTAGATAATTTAAAAAATAAATAGGTCAAAGAGAACCATGTCCTTCCTTTGTTAAAAAGGACTTCTATATTTAAGAATCAGTTTTATGTATAACATTAATAGGAAAAAAAAGAGACAAACATATTCTTGAGAAAGTAGTTCCCACCCCAACCCCTAAAGACGCATTAATTGGAAATGCTGGCTTGATTGACAATTGTTTTCTTCATCTTAGGCATCTGTGTAGTAATTTGATACATTATTACTAATGTGTGATCATATTTCACTATTCTTGACAAACAGCTTTGAAGGAAAATGAATGCTGGCATCATCCCCTTGATCAATTATTGGAGGGATGTAGAAGCTAATAACTTTTAAAGTCCGGGACACCAAAATATTTTAAAAGACCTCAAAAGTTAAGCAGTGCTCTTTAGTCTTAGGAGCAGTACCATAAATCATAATCTATCACTAAATATTACCATAAATTCCCTTGTAAAAACTGTTTAGGAATTGGCTATTTTGGTTTTCTCTTAGATGTTAGAATGGTTGAAGTGTCATGTTTGTCATAAAAACATATTTTAATTTCATTATCACTTTAGATTCATTTTACCACCAAACCTAAGTGAAGATAAGAAATTCAGTAAACAAAAATTTCGCCCAAGTTTTATTTAATAAACATTAAACAAATATTCTGTGAAAGGTAACTTCTCTTACAAATTTAGCTGTTTCATGCTTTTCCTTACTTCCTTTACCCTTCTCCCAGAGGATCCTCATACTGTACCAGGCCAGCTCTTCCCATTTTGACTTTATTTTTTTGGTTTCTTTGGGATTGTACTTTTTCTGTCTCTCTGTCTCGGACTGTATTCTATTCTCTTGCTCTATTGATCTCTCTAATCTTAATTAAACTGTACTCTTTTTGCTCTCTCTAACCCCTCAACATGTAAGTAAATTTAGGTAATTCCATCCTGGGCAAGGGGAAGCCTTTATTGACCCCATTTCCCTCTCTGGTTTCTGTTTAGTCTCTTTCTCGCCTCATCTGTGTTTCTTTGATATTGTCTAGAAAACATAATAGCTACTTGTTCCATGTTCTTTCCCTGTGCATCATCCCTCTGCGTTCTGGCTTCTGGTTATATCACTTAAATATTACAAGGTTGTCAGTGACTACCTGATTGCCTGAACCAAGGGTCTTTTACAGTCCTTATTTTTCTGGATGTTTTGGCTGTATCTGAGATTAACAACTCATCCTTTTTGAGTTCATCCTTCATCAGTTAACAACTTCATCCTTTTTGAAATCTGTCTATTCTATTGGCTTTTTTGACATTTCATGACAGTTTCTAGTCCCTATCCTTCATGAACTCCTTTCTTTTCTTGCCTTAAATATTGGCATTTATCAAGGCCCAGACCCTAACTCATTCTTTGCAGTGTACAAACATTCCTTGGGAGATTAAATTCACTTTTATGATTTTATGTGCTATTGACTATGTACTATTACTATGCACTATTACTATTATGTACTATTGACTCACAAACCTCTTCTTTAAGCTTCAGACTGCCTACAGGAAATTTCAAAGTGACTTGTCACATTGTCTATAAATCCCAGCATGTTTGTATTTCTTCTCCCATATGCTCTATTTTAGTTGGTGGCACTAACAGAATTACCCAAACTAGAAACCTAAGAATTACCCTGATTCCCTGTTCTGTTGTACTATCTACAGTTACTTAATTACCTAGTTTTTTGGTAATGACTCGCTAGATATTTCTCAAATTTACTTTTCCTGCTCTGGCCCTTTATCACTGCCCCTTGCTTAGGTGTTTACCATCACTCCTCCAGTCTACTGAAACAGTCCCCTTGTCTTCATTTTGATTCTGTCCAATCTGTCTTCTGTGCTATAGCTAAGGTTACTTTATTAAATACTTGCATGACCCTATTGCTCCTGGGAGACCCTATTGCTCCTGGGAAACCCTTCGGTGGTTCCATGTTGCTTTCAGGATAATTTCTAAGTTCCTTACTATGTCATAGGAATCCCATCATAAACTAGCTGCCCTCGTCCCATCCACTTTCTGCCTCAAACTCCACACTCCAATAATACAGAATTGCTTATAAATTTCCTCTCATATCATGCTATTTTTTCTTTTGTGGTTTTGTAGGTGCCACCTCCTTGCCAGGCACACTTTCTTTCTCTTCTCTGACTGGCTGACATCTGTACACTCTGGGAGTCACTCTCTCTTAAGTTTTTACCCATCCCAGTTACTCTTAGTAGTAACTGGTGTCTGTCACTATTATTATACTTTAAACATTGTCTTTTGAGGATGGGGACAGTATTGTGTATCATCTGTTTTGCTCCATCATTGAACATAGTGCCTGACACATATTGTGTCTTTTTTTTTTTTCTTTTTTTTTGTTAAACCCATAGTCCAGGAGAATATTGTGTCTTTAATAAATAAGTTATGGTATGTCTGAGAGAAGTTATGAGACATAATACTGTTGGCATTTCCAGACTTAACATCTGTGAGTATCTTGAAAGTACCACTTCATAGAATCATTGTGAGGATTCATAAAGTTTCCAGTTTGACTTTTATGAGACTGTGCCAAATGACCTTCCTTACCTCCCTTGCCCTTCCTCCACATACATATCACCCACATCTCAGTTACTGCTGTTTGAGAATTTGGGGATTACTATAGGTATCAGTTCATGTCCATTATGAATGTCACACTTTTAGGAATAACTGCCGTTCATCATACAGTAGGATAAGTGGCCAAAAGGAGGTATAGTCAAAGTAAAATGCTAAAGGACTTCAGAGAAGGGAAACATCTCTCTGTTTACTTCCTCAGGCAGTATGAGTTCTGGTTTTTCTAAAAGTATAATAGATTAAATTCACATCATTTGTATTAACATGCTTTTTAAAAATCTAGACAAATGGAAGGACAAAAGGGGGAAGGAAATAAATAATTTTTTAAGGATAAAAATACATGCTTTTAATTTTAATTTTTAAAATTTAAACTCTATATTTGCATATTTCCAAGCCTATTTTTAATTACTACAGCATTTCAGAAGACTAATAGAAACTTAACAATCGTATTTTATACTGTTATCAGGTGCTTTTGTTTATATACTTTACTTTCTCTGGAATCTAAGTGCCTTTATGATTTGGGTTTTTTCCTCCTAATTTTGCATTTTTTGCTTTTCTGTATAGATCCTTCTGTTTTAAGAGGCCCTCTACTAGGCCACACAGATGCAGTCTGGGGTTTGGCTTATAGTGCAGCACATCAGCGTTTGTTGTCCTGTTCAGCAGATGGCACTCTGCGTTTGTGGAATGCAACTGAGGTTGCTCCAGCACTAAGTGTATTTAATGATAATCAAGGTATGTACTTTAGAAAATTATTTAGCTGAATCTTTTATAAAACATCTTATTCTGAAACAAGCAAATAAATGATTCTATGAACTCTTTAAATTTAAGTTAAAGGTTTTTGAAGCAACAAAAGTGTATTTGTTTGAATGTCCAACTTATATATAGTTTTTAAAGGCATTGGATTTGGTGAAAGAAAACATAGATTTTAAGTTTGTAAAATTGAGATATAATTTATATACAGTGAAAAACAGATGTTAAGGTACATTTCAGTGAGTCTGATAAGTGAATTTACCCCTGTAACTCACTGAGCTATCAAGACAAAGACCATTTCCTTTACTTTCCCCCGAAGTTCTTTCATGTCCTTCCCAGTCAATCTGCTGCCTACATTCCTAACCAGAGGTACCCACTATTGTGATTTCTTTAATCATAGATTAGTTTCATCTATTCTAAAACTTCATATAAACGAAATAATACAGTATGTACTCTTTTGTATCTGGCTTTTTACTCTCATTATTATGTTTCTGCAATTCATCCGTGTTGTGTCAATTTATTTTTTTATTTTTATTTGATAGTATTTCATTAAACCATAATTTGTCTATTCATTTACCTCCTGCTGGACATTTGGGTTGTTTCTGTTTTTTTACTATTACGAATACAACTGCTATGAACATTCATATATTTTCATCATAGGCGGGTAGAGACCTAGAAGTAGAATTGCTGGGCTTTCAGGTGGGTGTTTATTTTACTTTATGCGAAATCGCCAAAATTTTTTTCAAAAATTTTGTGGTTGTACCATTTTACATCATTGACAGCAATGTATGAGAGTTCCAGTTGCTTTACATCCTTACCAGCATTTGGTATTAGTCTAATTTTAGCCATTCTGGTGAGAGTATAGTGGTATTTCATTTTAATTTTAGTTTACATTTCTTTGATAGCTAATTATGTTGAACAATTTTTTGTTTGCAATTTTTTGTTAACCATTCATATATTATCTGCAATACACACATTTTTGAACTGTTAGCTTGTTGTAGTTAGATTTTGAGCAAAATGGAAAAAAAATCACTGTTATATCATTCTATTTTTAATGTTTATACATAAGCTTCAACTTTCAACCTATTTAGATAGTGAATAAAAATATGATTCTTCTTGACCTATCATAGATAGCTTGTTTCTCAGCTTTAGAGTTTTCATGTGATACTTGCCTGACTCTTAATAATAATAATTGGAAATTTTACTTTCTTATTTTAAATTTTCATGTCACATGTTAGGATGAAATTTTACTTTTTAAATTTCATATTTTTGATGAGTTAAAATTCTTAGTGAGAGATGAGTTTTTTAAATGAAGAATTCTCCTTATGCCATTCTGAGTCCCAGATTGAGGTGGAAGGAGCAAATTTATAGTTCTTACATGTTTTCCATTTGCTTTCTCAATAAAGGTTTGCATTCCATGAATGCAATATATTAGCTGAGTAAACTGAACAGGTAAGGATAATAAATAGACTACAGCTAAAAATTACAAAAGAAATAATCTGCATTGAGTTGTTATGAGCTAATTCCTACTCTTATGACAAGCTTTGTTTACTTCTTAAGGAAATCATGCATTACTTGTTTTGCTATATTTTAAGTACATTGCCAAGTACACACTTTAACTGCCATTCTCTTTGAATATGTTCTGACTCTTAGAATTGGGAATCCCTGCCTCTGTGGATCTGGTAAGCAGTGATCCAAGCCATATGGTAGCATCATTCAGCAAAGGATATACAAGCATCTTTAACATGGAAACCCAGCAACGTATTCTCACTTTAGAATCAAATCTAGATACACGTATGTATACTCATTTTAAATAGTCTGTGTTTGGATTAATTTTTAAAATTTAATCAAAGTTATAACTACTGGAGTCAACCATTATGAAAAATACTTGTTATTATAAGCGTTCTGCCTCCTAAATGTCAGAACACATTTACTTAGAAGGATACAATGACTTACAGTTGGTTTTCAGAATTTGGGTTAAGTTTATGTACATTTCAAACTATAATATTTGAATAATAGCATTTGAGCTATTCCAAAGATGAGTCAAGTTCAATTTTATGTCAGATGATTAATTTTCAGTTCTATTTGAAAAAAGCAATATTCATTCTGAATGGAAAATAAAATGTTTTTATTTAAATCATTTAATTTCATATTAATGATATAATTTGATGCAGCTCCATACTGATTAGAATATGGATCACATTGTGGCTCTCAGAATCCCAAGTCTGTGGCTTCTTATCGGATGTAGGAAGTCAGGAAATCAATGTTTTTGAGGTTGTAAAGAGGATTTTACGGAAAATTTTAAAGAAGAATTTTGGTTTTTGGCACTTTAAACCATTGCTTTCTGTCTTTAGTCGTAACAATCACAATGCAGGTTGCAGCTGATAAAGAAAACCACATATACTGTTGTTTTAATGTGAGAACTAGCTTTTAAAATAATTACATGTTGTGTATATGCACATGTGTATGAAATTGTCCATGTGCATGCATGTGCATGTGCTTGTCTCCCTCTCTCCTCTTTCTCTCTCAATTTACCATCATTCCATTTTGGTTTTCCTTATTTTCCCTTCCTAATCTGTTACTCTTTGTTTTCTTCTGATATGCTTTGTGACTTGTTTGGGGAAGTAGGCATGAATAGAACTTTGAGCTATTAGATATAAAAGAGAGAGAGACAGGAAAATAAAATTGAGATTATAGAATTGGAAAAAGAAATTTTTTTGCCAAGAAATGTAGGTTTTAGGCTCTCAGTAAATTTAACAATGACATTTAAATATATGATCTAAAGCTACAGTAGTCAAATAGAAAACCAATATCAAATTAAGAAAGATGTGAACATTTTTGGAATTACTTTCAAGGATTGTGGTCAATTCTTAGAATAACCTGGATGGCAAATAACTGATTTTTAATGACTGCTGTGAGTTAATAAGACTTAGATTCTGGTGGGTAAAATGGATACAGCAAACTAGGTGACCCCATTTTTTTTTTCCCCAAGAGATGTGATCATAAAATAGTATGACTTTTTGCCTGATACTGGAAACATTTTCGGAAGAAGATTGCGAAGAATGTTTTTAACAAAGGCAACATTTGAACATTATTGGAATAAGTGATAATTATTTTGAGTTATAATATACTCTGACATTTCCTAAGTTACCAGTTTTATTACTTTTAGAGTTGTATAAAGCAAACTTAAATTAGTTTTTTATTATGTTTTACTGTGGACTACCTTTCTGCTGTTTATATTTATATTTGATTATGTTGTTTTATTCTGGAATTTAGCAGATTTTAAAAAAAATTAAAGTTCAGACCAGACTTGCTTCAAGGTAAAAGTGAATTTCATACAGAGTTTTAAATGATGAAGGATGTTTGTTTTAAAAATAAGAATAAGGCCGGGCGCGGTGGCTCACGCCTGTAATCCTAGCACTCTGGGAGGCCAAGGCGGGCGGATTGCTCGAGGTCGGGAGTTCGAAACCAGCCTGAGCGAGACCCCGTCTCTACTAAAAATAGAAAGAAATTAATTGACCAACTAAAAGTATATATACAAAAAATTAGCCGGGCATGGTGGTGCATGCCTGTAGTCTCAGCTACTCTCGGGAGGCTGAGGCAGGAGGATCGCTTGAGCCCAGGAGTTTGAGGTTGCTGTGAGCTAGGCTGACGCCACGGCACTCACTCTAGCCTGGGCAACAAAAGTGAGACTCTGTCTCAAAAAAAATAAAAAATAAAAAAAATAAAAATAAGAATAAATTACCCTTCCTCTCATTTGATGAGCTGTGATAAAGTCAAAGGTAGCTGAAGCAGATAAGTCACAAGCTGAATGTGAATATTTGAAGGATTGTTTTGGATTCATTATTAGAATATGCTGCTAGGCCTTCAATTTATTTCTAGCATTCTTTGCATTTTGCCTACTTCTCTGATTTACCATCAGGTGGAGAAACTGCCTTAAAAGCATTACCAAGTAATAACCTTTATCTTGGCCTGCTTTCATGATTTGATTTCTATCATATTAATTTACTAGCTCTCAAAGTAATTGAAGCTATTCTCTGAAACTTCTCTCTCAGAATTTATGGGATATTTCACTTAAAGTATTTCTTTTTTGTTGTTACTATTTTTTCTCTTGCTAGACCTTACAGAGAGTATTATTCAATGGTGTGTTGTCTGTGGAGGAAAAAAATCTATAGACTGAATTTTGAGACCAAGCATCTCTTTGTTTAGGATTGTCTAAATGAAATGTCACTGATCAAGAATTTATTCTACATGGTCAAGTGACTTTTTTGTTCTATATTTAAATAACAAGTTGAGTAATCACCTGCCACTAGCATTGGAAAAAGATGATCTTTAGTTTCTAAGATGTCATATTTCTAGGAAGCACATGAAAATCAAGTAAGATTATACTGTTTTTAACTATATTTTATATTACATGAATGTTAAACTCATAATACCTATTCTGGGATTTAAAAAAAAAATTTAACTCTTTACTTTAAAATAATTTTAAACTTGCTGAAAAGGTATAAAAATAATACAAGAAATCCTGGGTATCCTTTAACCCATTTTTAGCAGTTTTGAACATTTTGCCACATTTTCTTTGTCACTCTCCATACATGTGTATAACTTTAAATTCTGAACCACAAGAAAGACATCATGCCCCTATTTCCCTAGATTCTTTAGCATGTAATTCCTAAATACAAGAAGTATAAGGACATTCTCTGACATAACACATTACAGTGTTCAAAATCAGTAAGTTTAACATTGACACAATACTGTTACTTTTCATGTTCAAATTTTGCCTGTTGTCACAATAATGTATTTTATAAGGATATTCCTTCTTCTCCTTGGACCATGATTTAATTTTTTAAAACTTTCATGTATCCTAAATTAGTGTTATCTTTATGTCAATTTTTCTTTTTTCTCACAAAAAAATATCTTAAAAATCACTGATTAATTTAAGTTTTTAATTATTGATTTCCTTTTGATAAAAAGTTCTTAGGAAGAACTTGTGGTATAGTGTAGGAACCAGTTTTGGGAGTTGTCTGATTTGCATGAGCCGTCTAGTTGGGATAGAGTTAGAAGATAGAATAGGTAGTGGTTTTGTTGCCTGATTTTGGGGGAGTCACAGGTTTCTGTGGACCTTGGTGCATTCACTGTGATGTGGGCTTAATGATATGTGGTGTGTTTTATTGTGCATATAATTGAAATTTCTTTGAAAGCTATTAAATAGTATACAAAAAATACTATTAGGGTGCTATTTTAAGATTACAAACCAGGTACTGTCAAATGATGACCATTTCTATTATGAGGAGGAAGAGTGAAAAAGAGAGGGTTTAAAGGTTAAAAAGCTCTGTCATATTATCTTTAGATGACAACTGTGTGATGAAGAGCTTTGTATGTAAAAAGGAGCTAAGATTTAAATTTGAGAATTATCTCCATGTAAATGATGATGGAACTTTGTATTAAAGTAGCAAAAATATCATAGAATGTTGTAAAGTGGGAAATAGCAGCAGCTGTAAGCTAAGCTTTATGTGGGACCCATAGATAGCAAATGATGGAAAGGAAATTCTAATTCTTAGTTATCTCTAGATTATCACTATAACATAGCTCAGGCAATTCTCATTTCCTAACATTGAAATTATGGAAATAATCACAGAATAAATAAAAGACAAATTAAAGTCACATTATTTACTTTTTCAGTCTTTAAGATGAGTATTCAGTTCTCCTTTCTGTGAAAAATAATATTTTTAATCTGTGTTGCTTTTTAATTTTTTTTTAGCAGCCAGCTCTTCCTGCCAAATAAATAGAGTCATCAGTCATCCTACTCTTCCCATCAGCATCACTGCTCACGAAGATAGGCATATCAAATTTTATGATAACAATACGGGTAAGAATTTATAAAGAATTGACTTTTATTAAAGCAAAAAAATCCCTGCTACAAGTACGCTAGTTTTGGGGTCTGTGGTGGTTTCATAGTCAAGGAATGGGCACAGAACACAAATAGTTTCCTGGTTCGGTTTCTGTTCATTCCATTCAAATCTGCTAAGACTGGTCTTCATTATAACAGTACAGAATCGATTTGGCTTATTTGATAGTCAGTAAATGCCATATTTAGGCCCTGGAGCCAAGCTTGTCACTGGGGACACAAGAGAAAATATATTCCAATACCACTCAATATGATCTGTTGCTATGATCTATTGCAGTATACTGGGGAAAAGTAGAAACATGTTGGAAGTAGAGGCATATGATCATTATATGTTGTTTAAAATTGTTCATTTATTGAATATCCTTATTCAATATTTAATTATTTAGTGATCGAATAGCCTTGTATACAGTGTTGCATAGGGGATACCCCCAGGTCATTTGGTTTATTTTATTTGTTTTTTCATGGACTAATCTTTTCTGTGTTGTGATACTGACGATTTGATCCTGATTGATTTGAACTGGGGCATGGAGGCTTTCCCAATTCTTACTGGATTATATTTCACCAGTTTAAAGGAAATTCATGAAGAGCTTTGCTGGGAAGGAAGCACCCTGTTTTACTGTCACAGTTACCAAAGCATCTGCTGTTGGCATTGTTAATATGTTGACTTTTGCTATCTTTGCTTAGCTGCTAGTGATGAGTCATTTAATATTTTTCATTTCTTTCTGTATGTTATTTTCACCAAAATTATAGCCATGTTTTTCTTTCTGTTCCTTTGTCTTTGTCTCAGTCTTTTCTCTCTGTGAATTTGAACTCTGTTCTCACAATCCATATAATTTACCTGTAGCTAACGGATGCAAAGTGGGTGATTAATAATGTCTATATTCTAATTAATGAACACAGCTTAAGGGAATGTTCGTGTAGAAATTATTGACTTCCACATTGTGGTTTAAAAGACAAAAGTGTAATCTAAAATTTGACCTTCTTTTGAGCATCATTACCATGACTAGAGGCAGGAGGGACACAAGTGTTGTTTTAGATGATGGAAAAAGCTGTTGATACAGAGGCTGGATGCATTTTTTTTTTTTTTTTTTGGTAGCAAACTTTTATTTAAATCTTACATAACTCAAGCTTTATAAAAAGCCAACATAATTTGAAAATTGGGTTCTCCCTCTAGAGCCTTAAGTATTCAAAGTTTGAAACAGTTAATTTAAAAGTAAGCAAACAAATAAAACAACAAAAGCCCTTGCAGCAGATCCTGCTGAAATACTTAAAAAAAAAATCTAAATGAGCTTAATCTTTACAAAAGTTATTTTAGCTCAAAAGCTGTAAAATCAAAATTATCTTAATTCTACAAAGAAGAGAGAGGGTCTCTGACTTCATGCCACCATTCCTTATAACCTTATCTTTTTCATCAAATTTGGCCACAAATCAAATTTCTCTGTGCCCCTGTTTTCAAGAGATTCTTCTTGCAGAAGAGGCTAAGTATAAACATGGAAGAGTAACTGCCTAAGCAAGTAGGAAAATGTTCTGTAATAGTGTGCAAAGAATGTAGAGTTCTGGGTTAATCTCTGTAACTTGACCTGGACCTTCATCTTGACTTTGAGCGAGATCTAGAATGGGATCTTGAAGTAGCTCTTTTTGGTGGAGGGGACACAGAACGAGCCTTTGAGGGTGGAACAGGTAGGGGTGAATTGGAACGAGACTGGCTTCTTGATCTGGATTTTGACTTTATATCACCTTTTGCATTTTCTTTGGGGGATCGAGACTGTGACCAAGACCTGCTTCGAGATTTCTCATACTCCTTAGATCTGCTTTGGGTCCAGACTGGGAGCCCCTATCAGACTTGGGCTTAGATTTGCTCTTTGACCTAGATTTCCTTCCCTTTCATTGAGAACGGGATTGACCTTTGCTCGGCGACCTGGATCGGGAGCGACTTTTCGAGTGGCTCATGCCTGTAATCTTAGCACTCAGGGAGGCTGAAGCACTAGGATCCCTTGAGGTCAGGAGTTTGAAACCAGCCTGAGCAAAAGTGAGACCCTGTGTCTACTAAAAATAGAAAAAATTAGCTGGGTGTGGTGTCATGTGCTTGTAGTCCCAGCTACTCAGGAGGCTGAGGCAGGAGGATCGTTTGAGCCTAGGAGTTTTAGGTTGCAGTGAACTATGATGATACCACATAGCACTCTAGCCCAGGCAAAAGAGCAAGACTCTGTCTCCAAAAAAAAGCTGTTGATATAATATGTACACAGGAAGGATGACTCCTGAAATCAGTATAACATGGTAGCTGGTATATTTTCAAGATGAGGAAAGTTATTAATAGAATAACAATCTCTTTTTCCAAAGGCAAACTGATCCACTCGATGGTGGCCCACCTAGAAGCTGTTACAAGTTTAGCAGTTGATCCTAATGGCCTCTACTTGATGTCTGGCAGTAAGTACATCAACTATAGATTATTTATTTGTCCTTATCATTTTCATGTTGATGTAATTTTTCCTTTCAATTTCCTTTTTTTGGTATAGGTCATGACTGTTCAATACGTTTGTGGAATCTAGAAAGTAAAACGTGTATCCAAGAGTTCACGGCTCATCGGAAAAAGTTTGAAGAATCGATTCATGATGTAGCTTTCCACCCATCCAAATGCTATATAGCCAGTGCTGGAGCTGATGCACTGGCTAAAGTCTTTGTATGACACGATGCATCATCTTCACCTTCTAGCTCTTTATAAATAATCAACTGCACAAAAGAGATACAGAAGACGAGGGCAAGTATCGACTCGTCCTGCCCTTTTGGTCTGCTGAAGGAGCACAGAGAACATTTGTTAAAGTATAGTTTTGCAATTCATATACTGTTTTCTAAAACTAAGGTTTGTTCAGGTTGCTGCAAGCTCGGCTGAATCTATGAGCCTGAAAACTTATAAATTTTCTCCCAAATAGGCGCTTTTATTTCTGAAGTGGTTCTAATTCGCTAGGCAGGCCTGAGCGAATGTAGGTTTAGCTTGTCCTTATTGAGTAAGTAGGGCATGCTACAATGGATAATTAAAAAGCTCAATAGCTGGGAATGAATAAAGGAAGAACGGAAACTTAGACCTAGTTCTCCTTTAAGAAATCTTATTAAACACATGAGGTAGTCAAAACAGTAATCTTTGTCATATCTACCATACTGACCCATTTGTGTATAAGGACCGGCAGTGTTAACATGAGTTTTTGATTTAGCTCTCCTTTCAGCTGTTCACATAAAGCACCTGACAAAGCATTTTACCTATTAGGGGGTAAAAAAAAATGCAATAATATGTTAAATATATAATTATTAAGAAATGCAAAACAAATATTTAGTTTGCAAGCAGATTTCTATATTGTATTACCATTTTGAAAATAGATTTGGTATCATTCTAAAGTTTAGCTGTCAAGCACTCACCATCATGAAGAATAGTTGATAGAGTCTGCTTTTACTAAAGGATTTAACTTACACAGGTTTGAAATTCTGTTTATTTTTAAGGATAAACAGGGCATATCTCTATAATAATTTCTATTTTGAAATTCACTTTATTCCTGTGATATTTATAGTACCAGAGTGATTATTTCATATTGATGAAATCTTACCTTTCAGTGACTGAAAAGATGAAAGTTACTTGCTAATTCTCATCAACACCCACATAACCATGCTTCAGATGATCTCTGTTCTTTCTTCTTTGTCTCTTACTTACATATTATCTGACACCTACCAAAAATAGTTCATAATTATTGTTTTAATAGTCCAAAGAGTATGGTTAACCTCAGGCAGCTGCTTTTGCAGAAGTACTAATTAAAGCAAATGTTTTTGTGCTCCAGAAGTCCTCTATTAATATTTCCAAGAAGAAGAGCCTCCCAGAAATCTGGATAGAAGAGTTCAATGCCTATTATTGGCTAAAAAGTTCTCTGTCTCTCCCTCTATCTATCCCTCCCCTACTGTTTAATTGGATATATGTTTTAGTTGGCAGTAAATCTATGTTGTTTCTGTGGAAAACCATATCTTAAAAGGCCAGGCTTCCCCAAACTCACCTTACCTGTGACCTACATGTGGTCAGCTTTTGGGTTTCCTATGACCCCACTGTCTGGACCTCATCCCTATCATAGAGACCTAATGCCTATAGCTGCCATGCTTCTCCTCATACTATTTGTTATTTGCCCCAAATGACAGAGACCAGTCTAGAAGTTATAAATAAATTATTAATGCCCACCTTTCACAAAAATGTATATATACAGTAGGCTCTCAGATTTAAAAAAAACTTATATCCATAAATATTTTAGCCTATTAATAAATTCCTACATTCCTATTCCCACATATTCCATTGTCATAGAAGTGACTCTTTTGATGATATGCACGTGTACTCCTTGAAGATGTATTCTAGGGGTGGTGTGGATAATAGTTGATAATATTTCTTTAAAATTTCTGTTTTCCTCTAAAATTCTGCAGTGTACAGGCAAATTTTCTTTAAAGGTCTAAGCTGAATTTGTCTGATTGTTATAAGATATGCTGTAGTGTTTTAACACAGCCACCTTTTCATTTCATCTTTGTGCTTTGGCTAACGAGCAGGCTAAAAGACTCCTTTTTATAATCAAATGAATTAACCCTAGACATAAGCTGCCAGGTGAATGTTTATATTTCTGTGCAAATATAGAATTCTACATTGTGTTCAGTAAATTTCTTTTGGTTCTTCATAGAGTGAAGAACGGTTATTGCTAACCTAACATTTAAAGAAGGATACTGGAAAATACCAGTTAGGTGCCCTTGTTATATTTATGATGGACAACTACAAAACTATTGATTGTTCTACCAGTTATTGCTTTAATTACCTTCTAAGATCATCAGTGCCTGTTTTACTAATGTTACTGAAATTCTGGAAACCAAGACACTCTCTTCTCCTGTTAATTTTATTCTTTATGGTTGAAATTTTTCTGTTAATGAGTGGGAAATAACCATGAGATATATAGACTATAGTGCAAATGATGGAACTGTTGAAAGTTCCTTAGAAAGCCAGTGCTGTGCCGTTGGAGACTGTACACAGAGAGTTTCTTCACTAGCACTGCATGATCTCAGCCTAGAAATGAGCCAAAGCTGTCTTCCAACCAGATAGTAGCATACATATGTGTCTGACTTTCCCCAGCCTATTGAAAATTCAATGAAAATTCACAGAACAAATTCATTATTCAAAGAGCTGTTGAAATGCTGTCATAGTGCTTGATTTGTAAATATTTTGGATGAAATGTATTGGAATAGTATGAAAATCAGCAGGAGGTTAAGAGTCCCTGCCTTATTTTCATATGCTATGGATACATCTCTGGGAGCTTGCAGCACCCTTCTCAAAACTCAGCTGTCATATGGAGCCCATTTGCTACTCAAACCATAGACAGATATTTAACATAAGTGATATAATGACCTTCAGTATTTTTCTATTGAACAAGTTTAGCAATTTTTGCCATTAAACAGATACTTAGTTATGCAAAGTATTTAGCTTTTATAATCATTTTAGTTATGACTAAAAGGGGGGAAATTGAGCTGCATCACTAATAATGAACTTTGTGAGAAATTTTTTGTTTATCTGACTTTCATTCCTTCAGTATTCTTGCTATAAATTTCTTTTGGAGATAATGATGAAGATTTATTTGAAAATGTCTAAAATGTATGTATATTTTATAAATATATATTATATATATTGTAAGAATATATATAATATATATAGACTATATATATAAAAAAAACCATAGGTGCATTTTACTGTTTTGTATTTTCATTTTTGGAGGCAGTGTACACAGCAAATAATGATGAGTATGGCGAGTGTTGTGCTGTTTGCTTTTGCAGTATAATATATAATTCTAAATGTTTAAATTGCTGTATATACTATATTCATTATAGGCTAGCATGCTTGTTTTAAAGATTGTCATTCTAGTTTATTAAAATCTGAATGTAAGAAAACCTGGCTATTCAAATGTGAATTGAAAAATATTCCATTCTCAGTACTGAACTATTTCCATTGAACATTCAGGCTTTTTAACAAAACAAATATCATCAAGAAGGCAATAGCTAGAAAATGAGAGGTGCCTTTAAAAAAAATACAAATGCAGCCTTACAGTGAGGATGAAGATTGAGTTGGGGGGGAGGGGGGACAGTGAGAGAGAGAGTGTGTGTGCGCGCGCGTCTGCACGTGCGTGCGTATGTGTGTTTACCAATTTGTGAAGGTCCTGATATGTGACCATCAATGTCTTTTTAATGTATCTGCTCAACTTCTAGGACTTCAGGGGACATTTCATGCACTGTCTCTGTGCTCTTCTGAGTACCATATATACTTTACAAGAATTTTGAATGTGAATTCCTAGAAATTTCAGTAGAGACAAAATAGCTGTTGTTTCATTATAGTCAAGTTCAGGTAAAAGGAAAAGTTATTGGTTCACCAAAATTATGGGATCTTATTAATGTTGGCTAAGTAAATACAGTTTTTAAAGGCTTACTTTTTTAGTACTTCATGTATTTTCCCCTTATACAAGAGCATGTTATGAAATTCCTATGTGATAAGATTCAACTAGTAGAAATTATTTTTAAACACCTGAACTAGTTAAAATTCCACCTAAGAATAGTCTTAAAGTATTTAAATGGCATCTCTCATATCTACCTCTTTGTCATTGCTGCCATTTTAACTAAAGCTAATCTTTATGACATCTGAAATGATGGTTGGATGCAATTTAAAAACCTATGTTGGTGCTGTTCTCAGGCTTTGTAATTTAAGTTATATTGTACTAAGATGTCACAAATCAGATTGAAAGGCTTAGAATTAATTTGGTTTTCTTTTGAAAAAATTGCTTAAAATTAATCATTAATGTTGTTAGTGAGTGGAGATAGTTAATCTCTGGTTGTTGTCTAACTGATGTTTTCACCCAAGAGCCAAATTATTGCTCAATTTACATGGAAAAAAGTTCTAAGTATAATTATATTCAGCTTTATTCTTTGAAAGCTATTTCAAGACTATTAAATACATAATCATTCATTTTATTTACTCAGAAGTTGCCTCCATTATTATGTTAACTTGTTTAGTTATTTATATAATTGCAGTACTTTAAGTGTTTGACACTGGGATTCAGGTTGTACAAATGTAGGAGCTGACAAAAATATGTATATTTTTGTGTAAAGTATCAATTCCTGAAGTTCATTCTAGGGGAAGGTCCAGAAAACTAACGTATCTGTGTTTAAAATAAAGGACAGGTCATTGGTAAATTATTTGAATCATTTTTACTTTTACCACTAAAAGCTTTTTATTTGGCCATATCCATCATCCAGCTGGATCTCCATGTCAGTGTTCCTGTACACTGACATAGGTTCACAGAATATTGAACAGATCCTTTATATCAGTTTCTCTTTTGTTTTTTAAAACCTGTAAAAAAGCAAATATTAGGCCAAACAGAGATCCCTAGATTCCAGTCATTTATTCTAACAGTATTCCTGAAGTGGTGCTTAGGGGTCAGAATTTTCTGGATCTTTGCTAGTTAAGCTTTAGGTTTCATTGAACTGGGACCACCATTTAAAATGCTTGTCATCCCTCTGATTCAAATTTGAAAGTTCATTTTAATTTAGATTAACTTTAATGTCTGCCTAGTTTTTTAATAGGCTGTGAACCAGTGAGTGCCTTGTTAATGTAGAATGATTTTTTTCCTGGTTGTGTGTTAACTCCTCTCTGAAAATGTCTCAGAGAATGGTATTTTAACTGACTTGTAGAGAGCTGCTAAATTTGGCATTATCAGCAATCAGAAAGTCTTAGGTCTACCACATCTCTCTATCCCTACTTTCTCCTCATTGTTTGGCTAAAGTTTGCCTCTTGTGAGAAAACAAATAGAATCCCTTTCTCCACACACTTTTTTTCAGTCCAGATTAAGATGTATCCCTTAACCCCCACCCCATCTATATGATCTAATAACTGTTTTTAGGAGAAGCTACTTCTTTGTAATACTGAAATCTACAGGTTATTTTGTGTCTTCTCAACTTCAGTTTACTAGAGGTGACCTCGGGGTATCATCAGTTCAGATTCCTAAATAACCCTTTCTCTCCATACTCAAGCCCCAACTGGTGAGCCCTGGGCCAGATTGTTTGATCTTCAGGTATTTTAAATTTTAGTTATAATATCAATTAATGTACATTAATCTAAATGCTAATTTTTGTGGTGCAAGAAGTTTCTTTTGTAAATTCAGGGTGTGGATAAGCTAATTAAGGTATCCATTTTTGGTGGCTCGAAGTGTATTATTTGTTTTTAAATAAAGTGTACAAATATAGATAATGTGCTATAGGTGTCTCATGAATTGTAGTATTTGTCAGATTTGGAATCTAACTGTGGCTTTGCAGTGAATCAGTTAAATTAATATGATCTGATTTTGGGTTTGGGCGGGGGGAGTTGTAGAGAGGTACAGAGAAATAAAAGGGTATAGACAAAGCATATGAGTCCAAATTAATGAACCAGTCTTAATTACTGATTGTGAGGAAGGTGGAGAAGTTTATCACTATAGAGAATTTGGGCCTTTGGAAAGCCAGTAAATTTAAATTCCTAGTTAAGATCAGGTCAATGATACTTTCAGAGACACATATATTTTATTTATTTTATTTTTTTAAAGAAACAAGGTTTTGCTGTCACCCAGGCTGGAGTGCAGTGGCACAAATCATAGCTCACTGCAGCTTTGAACTCCTATCCTCAAGCGATCTTTCCACCTCAGCCTCTTGAGTTATTGGAACTACAGGTGGGCACTATACTCAACTAATTTTTTTTAAATTCTTTTGTGGAGAAGGGGGTCACACTATGTTTCCCAGACTGGTCTTAAATTCTTGGCTTTGAGCAAGCCTCAGCTTTCCAAGTCCTGGGATTGCAGGCACAGCTACCGTGCCTGACAACACTTATATTTAATGATTAGATTTTGTGTTTTTCAAGTGTTCAGTTAAATAGTTTTAAAAATTATACACACAGAAATATATAAATTTAATGTGTTTTAATGTTTTCTTTGTTTGGCTACTTAACAGACAAGCATAAGTCTTCCACACTTCGCTGCCCCTTCAGATCAACATTATTATTCAAGGGCTTTGTCTGCCCAGAACTCACAGTTTCTTTGTTCAGTCTGGAGCCACAATACAACATGGAATTTATGAAGGTTGACGCTATCCACTATTCTTTGATGTTCTATACGCTGTTGTAGAAATGAATGTTATAGCTTTTGGTACGTACACACGTTTTTCAGTAGCGTCGGAAATGTCCCTTCTAATGAGAATTGAGACATGATTTGCTGGAGGAATTTTGGGGTCATCTAGCTCAGAAGGTCAAGAAGACTGCAAAGTTATTCATGGATTGATGAACCCTATGGGGTCAGCCTAGGTTCAGAGTAATATTCTGACCTGCATTGGGTTTCCCAAGCACCCTGAAGTTTTGAGGTGTCCTGGGATTGTTGCGGTACATAAGGTATCCCTAGAATATCTGAGAGTCTAGCATACCCTTTAATACAAACACTATAATCGTGAAATATTCCCACACTTGTTAATTCTCATTTACGATGACCAGAACGCTCCAGTTTTGTAAAGAAGCACACACTAGTTTTGCAACTCTGAAAATTGGAATTCACGTTTCCTGGAACACAAATTCTAACGTATTATATTTTGTATACTTTCAAAACCCACCAAACAGGAAAATGACTCATTTTAAATATCACTCGGACCCTACAAAACTTCAAGCCCTTTCTTCCTAATCGGTATTATGCTAAAGGTAATGGTGGTTTCCGTCAGACTTGATGTGATTATTTGGGTAAAAAAATGCTGCAGTATCCTGCTGTTAGGAAGAGCCTATTTCTTAAGAAATACTCTTGTCCCTGGTGATTTAGCCATTTACCTTACCAGGTCCAGATGCCAGCTCCTCATTGACTTTTTCTGTGTACCTCTTCAGAGAGATAATTAACCTAGTGATCTAAAGGAGAGCCTATAGTAAAATATCTGTTAAGTAGCACTTGGAGTACTACAGTTTGTATTGTTAGTTCATGTGCCATAGTTTTTTAAGCCATTATAAGATCCAGTGTATGTACCAGGTTCCCAATCTATAACCTCAAAGAGAAGATTAAATTATATAATAGCATCATCAAATTAAGGGTAATGATAGGGAAACGCATCATCCACAACAAAAATTCCCAAACTGAAAACTTTAAGAAAATGCACGGAAAGCAAAATTTTTAATTAATCATGAGTTGTAGAAAATAAGCAGCTTGTAGTTATATATAATGTGCTGAAATGTTAATGTATACTGCCATCCAACTACTTCCTTTTGTAAGTGGGACCAGGGCAGTAATTTTTGATACATAAAGAAGATTAACTTATCTTAGAGCAAAAGTAATTTCATCAGAAACAATTTGTTTTTTGGGTGATGATGTGGGGAAAGAAGTACCACAAAAGAAAAGCAGCTAGCCCCATGAGCCACATTGTTTTCCATTTCAACTTCAACGAGCTGGAAAGATGAGTACTTTTGACCTCAAAAAGTGAATGTTACCATTTCTGGTTGGTTTGTCATTGATCCCTGTTATCTAAACAAAAGATTTATAGGAAAGATATCAACAATAGCCTAGAGCCTCCTGGCAAAGTGTCAGAGGGCATTGTTTTTATTATACTATTTTAGGGAGCTTCATCAACATAAGCTCAGGTGTGTTGTACCATCTGCCTATGTCAGAATGGAGACCAGACATGTGAGAAATGTCTTAAATTGGCCAAGTGATAATCTCATGAAAAAATAGGAGAATCATGTTTACACGGTGAGTTCTGTTTTGAATGGTTTTGCCTGTGCTTTTAAAAGTATTTTTTTAAAAGCGTACTTAACATCTTTTCCTACAGCTCACATAGTTCAGAGTATCCTCTTAATAGAATAATTTCACTGCAGGTGTTTTAGAAAAAGAAAAACTGTGGTCTCATATCTTTTGACAGTTGCTTGTGAATAATACCTACCCCACAAGTACACAACTACTATCTAAGAATGATTTCTTATGTGGTAAAGGTCTCAGTATTTTGCTGACTGGAAAACCAGTATTTTTGTGCATAGCTTGCAGGTAAACATGGAGCCTTGTGCATTTGATACATGTTAAAATGAATAGAACATTAAGCTATAGCATCTACACACCACTGTCTCCCGTGAATAATGTTAATAGCAGTGTCCTCTCAGAGCTAACTTTAAGGTTAGGTTTAAGGTTTAACAACTTTAAGGTTAGGTTCTGCCAATTACTTTTCACATGGATTTTGAAAGTATGCAGGTTAAACTAAAGCAACATTAAATAATAATTTAAATAATCTAAATTCATTTAAGTGGAAACATTGTTTTTCAGTGAAGTAGTACCTATTCTGCTCCCTTGTATATCACGGTCAAAAGGGATCAAACTTTCTCCCAACTCTAAAACATTAAGATTTTCTTTTATTTCTTTTGGTGGTCAGCCTTTTAAACAGATAACACATCTACTGATTCCAATTTTTTAAAAAAACAAACAGATTTCTTTCTCTTTAGAAATATCATTGCTTTCTGGAGGTAGAAATTACTTTTAAACTTGAAGATTGTAGATCCAGGCAGTTTTGTGCCTTCAAACATACAATTGATAATAATTTTGCTAATAAATACACAAAAGTGATTTCCTGTGATTTTCAGAAATTATTTTGAGAGTTCAAAGATTGACAAGAAATATATAAGTTTATATTCTGCATTATCTTTCAAAATCTTCTGGGTGTGTTTTGAGTAATGGGGAGCAGGTAGTGGTGAAATTTTTTCTGAATGTCTTGATTCTTCCCCTTCTTTACCCCAGATTTTACATATTAAGGGCTGTTCTTTGTCAACAAAACAGTGAATGATTATTTGTTTGCTTCTGTACACAAATATAAACTCCTTGAGGCAGGGACCATGTTTGTTTTTTTTATATTCCCCTTAGCATGTTGTGTGCAGCCTAACATATATTAATAAAAAGTACTCAATAAATGTTTTTTGAGAATCAGAGAGCCCCTTTCAAAACTGTAAATCTATCCAAATCATCAAAAACAAACAAAAATCCCTGCCAGTCCCTAGGTGATGGTCAAAAGCATTTAGATCTGTGGAGCTGATAAGAGTGAGGTGTGCATCCTGATTAGAGCAGAATTTGGAACTCACCTCAAAGGTGGCAGTAGAATGGCCAAGTTAGCGCCCTCTCTATGGGGCACACTTCCAGTCTGGCCTGCGTGGGAACTGAGCAAAGCATGTTAGGGCAAAGGAGGAGTCTCTCTAAACCATGTTAATGGCCTCTCTTCAGTCCCTGCTCCCTCTTCTCTCCTCCCTCCCAACTCACTGGCCTCTGATTCTTTGAGGGGAAGCTTCCCCTCTAGCCTAGAGCCTGAGGCTTCCTTGACTGTCTTGGGCCCAGATAGTCCCACCTCCACTCTTTCCTTGAGACCCACAGATGGTTGTACTATTCATGACTGACTTTTTCTCCAAGGGGGTAGAGGAACATCCTCCCAGTGGAAGTTTATCTGGAAAAGCTTCCCTCTGGGGACCTTGCTTTGGAGTTGAAGACTCTGGGGCAAAATCCCTCAGGGTATTCTCAGGGTTGTTTTTGTCTTGAAGATTTTATGGTAATTATCCAAATGTTTATTAACTCTCCTAGGAGTATCTCTATGTCTGATTTTCTCACACCTTTGGAGTGAGGCCCAGGTGGCTTGAGAGCTTTAGCTAAACAGCTTAATTGTTTTAGGAATGAAATAACCAACAAGTTAGTTGGTTAATAACCAACAATCTTATTTATATTTAATGACCAGTTGACTTTAAACCATTAAAATAATCATCAACACAATGAATTATGTATGAAATATTCAACTGAATAAATCTCAAATTTGTACTTTTCTCACCTTTAAATTATTATAAATATTCCTTTAAGATCAGTTCAGCAGCAATGAGCAGGAATTTGGCCTGGACACAGGATACTTACTGTCTGTCAGACTTTAGACCAGCTAAGACTTCTGGATTGGTTTCTTATCTGTGAAATGGGGTTAATATTAATAAATCTGCCTATTTAGGTTGATTTGAGATAATGGATGTAAAACACCTGATAAAATTTAATAAGCATGCATCAAATAACTATTATTCACTCTCTGAATCCAGACTTCTTGTCATGTAGTTCTGTCACACTCCTGATAGCTTCTAGAGTATCAGGTATTTAGGAGAAATAGGGTTAAAATGAATATCAAGGATAGAATAATATTACTTAATATTTGGGTGCCTGCTACTGGCTCTACAGTTGCTGGCAGTCAGTAGAAAACAGACAAAAGCCTTTATCCGATGCACCTTACATTCCAGTGGGGGGAAACAAATAAGTTAAATAATGGAATAGTGATAAGTGCTGAGGAAGAAAAGCAGGGAAGGGGGATGAATTGATGTTTTTTAGGTTAAAAGTCATGCAAATTAATACAATTAATTAACAAAAGCAATAAATGAAACAATAAAGACACATAATGGCAAAACTAATCATCTCTCATCAAAATCCTTCATTCCTACCTCCCTGATATATATCTTTCTAATTATTCATACAAATATGTATGAATAATTACATATGGGTTTGTATTTGTCTTACTCTACATATTACTCTGCAACTTGCTTTTTCTAATTTAATGTGTACTGTGATCATCTTACCAGTCTATTCATATAAAGATCTCTTAAATTTCTTAGTGTACACACACATAATCTTATATAAAAGAAGATTTTTTTGGTGGGCCAGTCCAGTTTGCTTTAAACAAATGGGATAATATATATTCTCTACATCTCACTTTTCTCATTCAACAGTGTATGATGGAAATCCCTCTAAGTGTATCTTACAGCTTGCACTTCATTCTTTTTAATGGCTATGTAATACTCTATGGCAATGACACCATGACTATTAAATCTGTTCCATATTGATGAGTGTTTACTTTGTTACCAGATTTTTACTATGACAATAAACATTCCTATGTATATGTTTGTCACTATGATGGTTTTACTTCTATGGAATAGACCTCCTGGACTAGGATTACTGGGTTAAGGGATATGTATAATTTAAATTTTTAATAGATGTGGACATATTGTTTCCAAAAATTGCTGGAACAATTTATATTCCCATCAGTAAATGTATAAAAACACTTTTCGCTTAATACCCACTGACAGTAGCTATTTTAACATTTAAAAAAAGCCTGGTGAGTGTAGTGATTTTCCAGTGTTATTTTAATTTCCATTTTCATGACTACTATAAATCTGGACATCTTTACATGTGTTTGTTGGCTATTTGCATTGCACTCATAAGTGAGTTACCTGTTAGTTTTCTGCTGCATAACAAATTACCACAAATTTAGCAGCTCAAAATGACATGCATTTATTGTTAATAGCTCAAAGTTCTGTAGGTTAGAACTCCAAGGAAACCCAATTAGGTTCTCTGTTTAGGGCCCACTAAGGCTAAAACAAAGGTGACTGCCAGGGTGGGCTCACAACTGAAAGCGCTGGGGAAGAATTCACTTCCAAGCTTGTTGAAGTTGTAGAATGGAGGTCCCTTTCCTTGCTGGCTGTCAACGAGCTCCTAGAAGTTGCTTTCTGGTCCTTCCACATGGTCCCTCTCCATCTTCAAAGCTAGCAAGGGTGCACTAAATCCTTTCCATACATCGACTCTTTTGCTACCAGCCAGAGAAAACTGTCTGTTTTTAAAGGGCTCTTGTGCTTAGGTTAGGCATACCCAGGTAATCTCTGTATGTTAAAGTCAACTGATTAGTAACCTTAATAACACCTGCAAAGTCCCTTTCCCTTGTAATGTAACATCATCATGGGAGTAGCAACAGGGCAACGTTTGTGGCAGCCATCTTAGAATTCAGCCTGCCACACACTATATATATATTTTTTTTTTTTTTTGGGTGGGGGTGGGGGAGGGATACAGTGTGTCACTCCGTTGCCTGGGCTAGAGTGCCATGGCGTCAGCCTAGCTCACAGCAACCTCAAACTCATGGGCTCAAGTGATCCTCCTGCCTCAGCCTCCAGAGTAGCTGGGACTACAGGGGCATGCCACCATGCTAGGCTAATTTTTCTATTTTTAGTAGAGAAGGTGTTTCACTCTTGCTCAGGGTGGTCTCAAATTCCTGTGCTCAAGCTATACTCTTGCCTCAGCCTCCCAGAGTGCTAGGATTACAGGCAGGAGCCACCATGCCCGGCCACAAATATTCATATTTGTACCTTATGTTCATTTTTAATTTTCCTATTTTTGTCCATGGTTCCACTGTATTTGTCTTTTTATTTAGTTTACAGAAGCTTTTTGTTTGGAGCGTTTTGTATATTAAATAATATATATTAAGCCTTTCTTGGTGGCAAACATTTTTTTCCAACTCTTGCAAGTTGTCTGTTGACCACATTAATAAGTGCTTTTTCCATATAAAACCTAGCCATTTGGATTTCACTTAATTAAATTGCATATTTGCATTTTTGTTCACATTTAAAATTTTTATTTTCATTTTTATTAAAGTTTTGCCTATGTTCCACTTTTTTTTTAAGTTTGTAAGTGCTCTTTTTACATTATATATAAACCCTTTTAAATATTTGTGAAAGTTTTTCTCCAAATTTCTATTATTTATGGTGACCATATTTATAATATCTTTTACCATTTAAAATTTAATATATATTCAAGTATATCTATATTGTTTTATAAAATACAAACATCTGTGACTATAAAAATTTCAAAGTATTCTGTATTAATTAAGGTCTTCACCCCTGGGTGGTATGTATAGGCCTCCAGAATGGTTTCTATATGTTTTTGTTTTTTGTTGTTGGCTTTCTACGTGTAAGTCTTTACTCCATTTGAATTTTTTTTTTTTTTTTTTTTTTGAGACAGAGTCTCACTCTGTTGCCTGGGCTAGAGTGCTGTGGTATCAGCCTAGCTCACAGCAACCTCAAACTCCTGGGCTCAAGCGATCCTTCTGCCTCAGCCTCCCAAGTAACTGGAACCACAGGCATGTGCCACCATGCCTGCCTAATTTTTTTTTATATATATATATTTTAGTTGACCAATTAATTTCTTTCTATTTTTTAGTAGAGACAAGGTCTCACTCTTGCTCAGGCTGGTTTTGAACTCCTGGCCTTGAGCAATCCGGCCCCCTAGAGTGCTAGGATTACAGGCTTGAGCCACTGTGCCTGACCTGGAATTTTTTTTTTTTTTTTGGATAGAATGCAAACAATGGATCCAACTTAATTTTCTTCCAAGTGAGTTGCCAATCCAACACTCTTTATTTTATTTTATTTTTTTTTAATTTATTTTTTTTTTTTTGAGACAGAGTCTCACTTTGTTGTCCAGGCTAGAGTGAGTGCCGTGGCGTCAGCCTAGCTCACAGCAACCTCAAACTCCTGGGCTCGAGTGATCCTTCTGCCTCAGCCTCCCGAGTAGCTGGGACTACAGGCATGTGCCACTATGCCCGGCTAATTTTTTTTATATATATATCAGTTAGCCAATTAATTTCTTTCTGTTTATAGTAGAGACGGGGTCTCGCTCTTGCTCAGGCTGGTTTTGAACTCCTGACCTTGAGCAATCCGCCGGCCTCGGCCTCCCAAGAGCTAGGATTACAGGCGTGAGCCACAGCGCCCGGCCCGCCAACACTCTTTATTAAATAAACTATCTTTTCCCAGTGAATTGAAATACCAGCTTTGTCATATATTAAATTTTTATATATAATGAGATTTATTTCTCAATATGCTATTTTGTTTCACTTATAGTTCTTTTTTTATATGGATTCAATTACACTGGCTTAACTAATATAATCAGGCAGAGCTTTTTCCCTCTCACCCACCCTCCTGCCCACTGTTCTTTTTACTGCCTTTTTGGCTGTTCTCTGGCATTTGAAATTTGTCATCGTTTAATCCAATTTTCCCCAGTTAGGGGGTTGAAACTGCATTAAATTTACATATTAATTTTGGGAAGTTTGATGTATGATATTATTTTCACATCTAAGAATGTCATATCATTTTCTGTTTGTATCTTGTTTATATCTTTAGTAAGATTTCAGAGTTTTCTTCTTTTAAATCCTGTGTCTTTTTATTAAATATGTTCCTTTTTCTTAGCCTTTTGGTCATTATTGTGAATGAATTTTTTCCCCATTTTCATGTCTTAAATTTTTAAAAATTTTTTGTAGAGATGGTGTCTTCCTGCTTATGTTGTTCAGGCTGGTTTCAAACTCCTGGCCACAAGCGATCCTCCCACCTCAGCCTCCCAAAGTGCTAGGATTACAGGCATGAGCCCCTGCACCTGGTCCCACTTTTATTTCTAACAGTTTTTTTTACAAATAAAGGGAAAACCTATTGTTTCTGTATAATTGTATACAACAAAATTATTGCATATGCTTACTAAGTCTTCTAATTAATTCTAGCACTTTTTCACTAGAATCTCTCAGGATTTTTAGACATATAATTGTGACATTCACAAAAATAGTTTTGTCTTTTTTTTTTTGAGACAGAGTCTCACTCTGTTGCCCAGGCTAGAGTGAGTGCCGTGGCGTCAGCCTAGCTCACAGCAACCTCAAACTCCTGGCTCAAGCAATCCTCCTGCCTCAGCCTCCCAAGTAGCTGGGACTACAGCCATTTGCCACCATGCCCGGCTAATTTTTTGTATATATTAGTTGGCCAATTAATTTCTTTCTATTTATAGTAGAGACGGGGTCTCGCTCTTGCTCAGGCTGGTTTCGAACTCCTGACCTCGAGCAATCCGCCCGCCTTGGCCTCCCAGAGGGCTAGGATTACAGGCGTGAGCCACCGCGCCCGGCCGGTAAATAATCTTTATCTTATTTAAACAGGTTCTTTCCTGTTTTGCTAAGAGATTTTATTAGGAGTTGCTGCTGAATCTTGTCAAATGCCTTCTCAGCATCTTTTGATACGATCATGTGTTGCTCTCTCCTTTAAGCTGTTGACTAACTGAGTTATACATATAAAGTTCTTGGCATTAAAATACGCTTCCCTCCTTGGAATAAAGCCTACTTTTTCGTAATGTGTTATTCTTTCCTTATAAATCTGTGTTTCAATTGTTAATCTTTTATTTAGAACTTTAGCATGCATATTCATAAGTGAGATTAGTCTATAGTTTTCTTTCTTTTTTTTTTTTTTTTTTGAGACAGAGTCTCACTCTGTTGCCTGAGCTAGAGTGCTGTGGCATCAGCCTAGCTCACAGCAACCTCAAACTCCTAGGCTCAAGCAATCCTGCTGCCTCAGCCTCCCAAGTAGCTGGGACTACAGGCATGCGCCACCATGCCCAGCTAATTTTTTTTTTCTACATATTTTAGTTGACCAGTTCATTTATTTCTATTTTTTAGTAGAGAGAGGGTCTCACTCTTGCTCAGGCTGGTTTCAAACTCCTGACCTTGAGCGATCCTCCTGCCTCAGCCTCCCAGAGTGCTGGGATTACAGGCGTGAGCCACTGCGCCCAGCCTTATAGTTTTCTTTAATGGACTGTTTGATGTAAAAAGTACGCAGGCTGGCAAGGATGTGGGAGTAATTAGAAGGCTTATCCACTGCTGGTGAGAATGTAAATGAAAAACCCTTTGGCAGAATTAACTAAAACTGGCTGAAAATATTCGTACTATGTAATCTAATAATTCTGCCAGGTATACATCCAATTTGACAGAACAAGACCCTGTTTCTAAAAAAAAAAAAAAAAAAAAAAGGAAAGGTATACACCCAATAAAATGCATATGTATATTTACTAAAAGATATGTTCTAGAATATTTATAGCAACACTATTTGTAATAGACTCAAACCAGAAACGACCCAAAAGTCCATCAACTGTAGAGTGGAGACATACATTTTTGTGTATCTAACATGAAATATTGATAAATGCTTAAGGTGATGGATACCCCAATTATCCTGATTTGATTAATTCACATTGTATGCCTGTATCAAAACATACCTTGTATCTTATAATGATGTATAAGGATTATGGACCCATAAGAATTAAAAAACGTAAAAAATATATGGAAAAACGAAAACCATGCAATATCATACAGCAGTAAGAATGAGCAGTTTATAACTACATGCTGCTTATGGATGAATGTCACAAACATACCGACCAAAAAGAGCCAGGTATAAAAGAGTACTGTAGGCTTGTGTTTATATAAAGTGCAAAAATGGGCAAAACTGATGTGTGCTGTTACAGGTCAGGGAAAGTGGTTGTCCTTCGTGGCAGGTAGGGGAGGAGGTTGTGTCTGAAATGGGAGTGTGAGGCGGACTTCTGGAGTGCTGGTAATGTTTCTTTGTCTAGGTGTTGCGGCTACTTTTTTACTCTGAGCTCAGTAGGGAAGAAATGAATAATTACTTGAAGCACATGGTATTTAGAGAGAAGGGGAGAAACCAAAATCTAAAGGAGGAAATGGCCTCCTCAGCTAAGTTCCTCCCCTTAGTATTTCCAGGGACACGTGCAAAGGATCAGGCCCCTTTGTTAATTTCTTTAACAACTTCCATACAGGTCAAAACAGCTGACCTTTGCACTCAGCAAACAAGCAGCTCCCAAATGAATTGAGGAGCTACAGTTTAAAATTGTTTAAATAATATATCATTGAAATTATCTGTTAAAGATTAGTTGCAACTTGGCTGACATGTCTTTTGGACTCGAGGCATTCTTTTGTAAAGGTAGGGTCTTTAATCACTTTTCTAATATCTTTGGTTCAAAATATCCACTTCTTGGATTCATTTTGATAGTTTATATTTTGTATGAGGTAATTTCTTCTAGTTTTTCACATTTTTTTCCGTAGGACTATATTTATGCTTCTTGTAACTTATTCTGCATGTGGTACTGATTTTTATTCTTTTTATCCATGGCTTATCTATATGTGTGTTTCTTAATCTTCAAGGAATTAAGGAATTTTTAAAAAATCAATTTTGTTACTTATATCTAATTTCCGTGTTTTGTGATCAGAGAATGTGTCTTGTAAAATCTTCTATTTAAAATTGAGAGTTTTATTTGAGACTGAGTATATTATTGGTTTTTGTAAATATTATATTTTCATTTGAGGGATTTTAGGTTCTGTAAATATAAGTGAAATAGTTGTCGATTTTGTTTTTAAATTCTATATTCTTACTTTTTTCTGAGATACAGTTATGAAAAAAGTCTATTGAAATATTGCACAATATTTTTATCAAACTTTCCTTTCATTGTTAATATTTCTTGCTGTATATATTTAGTTGCAATCTTGTTGGGCACATGCAGGTTTATGACTCCTGTAACTTCATTGATTATGCCTTTTATCTTTATCTTATATCATGCTTTTAAATTTTAAATTTATATTCCTCCTTGTTTAATGTATAACTCAGTCCACTGTATTTTCAACCATTTAAAAATTTTTTTTTTATTTTAGCGTATCACAGGGGTACAAAGGTTTAAGTTACATATATTGTCCTTGCCGCACCCAAGTCAGAGCTTCAAGCGTGTCCATCCTCCAGGTGGTGCTCACTGCACCCATTAGGTGTGAATATATCCATCCCATCCTCCACCCTCCCATATGCCTTACACCTGATGAATGTTACTACTATATGTACACTTAAGGTTTGATCAGTTAATACCAATTTGCTGGTGAGTACATGTGGTGCTTGTTTTTCCATTCTTGGGATACTTCACTTAGTAGAATGGGTCCCAGCTCTATCCAGGATAATACAAGAGGTGCTGGATCACCATTGTTTTTTGTGGCTGAGTAGAACTCCATGGTATACATATACCACATTTTATTAATCCACTCATGTATTGATGGGCACTTGGGTTGTTTCAACATCTTTGCAATTGTGAATTGTGCAGCTGTAAACATTTGAGTGCAGATGTCTTTTTTATAGAATGTCTTGATAGCTGGATCAAACGGTAAATCTACTTGTATCTCTTTGAGGTATCTCCATATTGCTTTCCACAGATGTACTGGTTTGCAGTCCCACCAGCAGTGTATGAGTGTCCCTATCTCTCTGCATCCATGCCAACATTTATTGTTTTGGGACTTTTTGATAAAGGCCATTCTCACTGGGGATAAGTGATATCTCATTGTGTATTTTTAACCATTCTTTCCCTTTATTTGAAATGTGTTTCCTCTAAGCTGCCTGTTTCTAGGTCTCATTTTTTAACTGCCCAGTAGTTTCTTTCAGTGGGTGTATTAAATGTGTTCACTGATTATGTTCTATTATGTTTATGATTTGTTTTACTTCATCGTTTCTTCTTTTTCTTTTTCTTTTTTTTTTTTTTTTTTTGAGACAGAGTCTCGCTTTGTTGTCCAGGCTAGAGTGAGTGCCGTGGCGTCAGCCTAGCTCACAGCAACCTCAAACTCCTGGGCTCGAGCGATCCTTCTGCCTCAGCCTCCCGAGTAGCTGGGACTACAGCCATGCGCCACCATGCCCGGCTAATTTTTTGTATATATATCAGTTGGCCAATTAATTTCTTTCTATTTATAGTAGAGACGGGGTCTCGCTCTTGCTCAGGCTGGTTTTGAACTCCTGACCTTGAGCAATCCGCCCGCCTCGGCCTCCCAAGAGCTAGGATTACAGGCGTGAGCCACCGGGCCCGGCCTCTTCTTTTTCTTTTATTTTTGCTGATTTGTTCACGTCATTATTCATTTCCTTTCTTTCTCATGTTAATGTGGTATTTCTACTGTGACTTTCTCTTCCAATAATTATCTTCTCTTTCCTAGTGTTCATAATCATATTTTTCTGTTATTATATGAAAAAGCCAAATCACTGTTCCTTCCCACCGACCAAAAACCCCTTGATTTTTGGAATACTTTCACTTCCTTTACCTCCTCAAAATAATTATTATATTTAAAGATGCTCTTACTTTCCCTTTCCCATTCTTTGTCTACTTAGGTTTTGCTAATATAACTTAATTTCTATAGTTCTAGACTACTAAAATTTTCATTTTAATGTCTTCTTCTATATCAATAATCCTTACCTAGTATTTACCTTGCATATTTCCAGACATTTATTTTGATAGAGAACCGTGTTACAGATCAGTGTTCCTTAAGGGGGCATTTTGGGATTTTAAGTGGGACAATTCTTTGTCATGTAGGACTGCCTCTTGCATTTTAGTTTGCCTCCATGGCTCTTGGACTCATGCATATACATATATATAATATCATATATAAAATATCATATATATACATTAAGGTTTATTGCTCACCCCTATTTTTCTTCTGCTTGCTTTATCTTCCTCAGGCCTGAAGTCTGTTCCAATTCATTTCTCATTTAGTTCCCAGTGTTTTCCTTAAATGGGGTAATATATTCTCTGAATCCTTGGTTAGCAACAACTCTTTTTATCATCCTAATAAGTAAGTGATACCTTGATTGGGTATAGTCTTTTGGGGTTATATCCAGTGGCCTAAAAAACATCCACCATATTCTGGCTTCCATTGTTGCAGATAAAAAAAGTCTGATGCTACCTAGACTCTTTTTTATCTTGAATGTCACTTTTCTTGTCTGGAAGTGGATGGTTTTTAAAAAAATTCTCTGGTTAAGGAATTATTTTTGTTCTATAGCTTGAGGTATTTCTTCTACTTTCAGGCCACTAATTCAGATCTTACACATGACCTTCTGCCTTTTATTTTGAAAGTTTCAGGAAATCCTTTTTTTTTTTTTTTTTTTTGAGACAGAGTCTCGCTTTATTGCCCAGGCTAGAGTGAGTGCCGTGGTGTCAGCCTAGCTCACAGCAACCTCAAACTCCTGGGCTCAAGCGATCCTTCTGTCTCAGCCTCCCAAGTAGCTGGGACTACAGGCATGTGCCACCATGCCCGGCTAAGTTTTTCTATATATATTAGTTGGCCAATTAGTTTCTTTCTATTTATAGTAGAGACGGGGTCTCGCTCTTGCTCAGGCTGGTTTTGAACTCCTGACCTCGAGCAATCCGCCCGCCTCGGCCTCCCAGAGAGCTAGGATTACAGGCGTGAGCCACCGCGCCCGGCCAGGAAATCCTTTTTTATGTGTACTGTAATTGAATCTACTTATATGGTCCTAATTATTTCTTCGAGTTATCTATTGCACTCACATTCTATTTCATTAAAAACCTTTTCTGCTTACTCAGTTGGGTTTTCCCGTTCTCTGATAATCTGGCCGCTTGTGTGTGTTATGCTCTTGTTATGGTAAATATTACTAGGGCTAAGCTGCTAGGAACTCTATGTGTGGCAGTTCTCAAAGTGCTGGAAGGCACCTGATCTCTGCTCTGAGGACTGTATGGAGGCAGATGAGTTGTCAGTGCACTGTGAAGGCAGTGGGAGAAAGGTTCTTCGTGCCCGTCTCCCCATCCTCTTCCTGCTCAGAGACATAGAGGATTCAGTCCATCTCTTTAGCTTCCTCTCAGCTCCTTGGCAGTTAGTAGGATTAGTTAGTCTCATGCTGGTCAGTGTTGCTTGTCATCTGTATTACAAATTGTGAAGATGCCCTGCATATATATGAAAGGTTCAGTGTTGTCATCAAGCAAAAATTACAACAGATGATATCCTGCTCACTGTTGGGCTCTATGATCATAAACAAATGAGTCAAACACAAGAATTATTAATCTTTCACACTCAATATCCATGGCAAGTTGAAGAATGAGAAGGAGCAAAAATGTGCTCAAAATCCCATCTGAAGGCCAGGCCTGGTGGCTCATGCCTGTAATCCTAGCACTCTGGGAGGCCGAGGCGGGTGGATAGCTCGAGGTCAGGAGTTCGAAACCACCCTAAGCAAGAGTGAGACCCCCCGTCTGTACTATAAATAGAAAGAAATTAATTGGCCAACTAATATATATATAGAGAGAGAAAAAATTAGCCGGGCATGGTGGTGCATGCCTGTAGTCCCAGCTACTCGGGAGGCTGAGGCAGGAGGATCGCTTGAGCCCAGGAGTTTGAGGTTGCTGTGAGCTAGGCTGACGCCACGGCACTCACTCTAGCCTGGGCAACAAAGTGAGACTCTGTCTCAAAAAAAAAAAAAAAGACCAGCCTCAGCAAAGAGCGAGACCCTGTTTCTACTAAAAATAGAAAGAAATTAGCCAGACAACTAAAACCAGAAAAAATTAGCTGGGCATGGTGGCGTGCGCCTGTAGTTCCAGCTACTCTGGAGGCTGAGGCAGGAGGATCGCTTGAGCCCAGGAGTTTGAGGTTACTGTGAGCTAGACTGATGCCATGGCACTCTAGTTTGGGCAATGGACCAGGACTCTGTCTCAAAAAAAAAAAAAAAGCCTCTAAGTAGACAGTGGCAGAATTGAACTGTAAGATACCCAGTTGGCGTCCTCAGACAACTGGAGAATTGCTTGGTATAGGGGAAAAAAACCCACACATTTGGTGTCAGAAATGTGTGAGTAGATGCATCCTCAGTTATTCAAACACAAGTTTTGGCTTGTGATTATCTTTCAAAATAGTTTTTAGAGCAATTTTTGTGAATACATGGAGAAGTCAAAAATCTGTGTTATTTCAAATATGAGTTCCATAGTGGAACCAATGCAGCGCAGACAGCTCGAAAGATCAACAATGTGTTTGGGAAGGATGTGGCTAATGAACTCACAGCATGTCAGTGGTTTGAGAAGTTCCGTTCTGGTGATTTTAATCTTGAGAATGAGCCACATGGGTGACCTGAGATCAAGGTGGATAATGATGAACTAAAAGCTGTAATGGAAGTGAATCCATTTGAACCTACAACTGAATTAGCAACAAGGTTTGACATGATTCCAACAGTATTGGAACCGCCAGTTTCTCAATTCCTTTTTCCCTTATCCCACCCCCCTGCAAACCTAGGGCAGTTGCTAACAGTGCCTGGCCTGCAGTGTAGCAAGAAACTTCACTGTGGAGAATTCTGGATCTGGTGACCAAAAGGAACACATTACAAAGACCTCTTGGTTTAGAAACATTCATAACCTGAAAGCTTCCAGGTGGTTTATTTGGAAACCTCCTTAGAAAAGGAATCAAACTAAAGTAAAACTAATTTTCTCCATTTCTAATATTTTCCAGCAAATAAAGAGATCCGTTTAAGAGAATTTATAGGCCATACCCTCTTCAGGAAGAAAAGCTAGGACAGCTGTCTTTGAATCCCCCACGTGTGCTTCTTCAAGATGCTGCCTTGCTCCCTGAGCCTTACAGACGGGGAAATGCCAACTAGGAGAACTGACACTGCCCCGTCACTCTCCCATGACAGACACGGAAAATCGATTTTAGCACCTCTGTAAGAGCATCTTAGCCACTCCGGTACTGTAGTCAATAGCCACAGATGAGCGTGCACAGCGACTTTAGCCAATAGCTGTGATATGACTTCTAATTTTTCATTTATCAAAATAAAATTGTGAACATTTAAAAATAACGTAATGAAAACATATATGTATATGTTACCTATTCTGATTTACATTACAAGTAAAGCTGCCTGTAAAGTAAAACAAGCTTTCAGTGCTTTAAAGCTTTCCTCATCACACAAGAGCAAAACGGATCCGTCGTCCATGCACAGCACACACTATCGTGCGGACTATGAGTGCCGGCTGTGGGCAAGGCTTTGAGGCCAGAGAGCACTGTACCGAAGTGGTTAAAGATTCAGAATATTTCTTCTTATGATTTTTCAGTCACTACTACTACTTGATCGGACAAGGCAAAACCTATGCACCATCCTGGCCCAAAGGCCTTCCGGGCAAGGTCTTTGGGGCAATGAAATGGTAAAGGCCGTTTCATTGCAAACGTTCAGAGATCTGAAGAGAGGATTCTTCTTTCTGCACTTTTCTTCGTAGTAAGAAGCAGTTTCCCAGTCGCTGGCAGATCCTTCGCAGCACGGGCAGGATTGAGTATTGTTATGAACGTGCAGGACAGGTGTTCAGAAACCTCCTGAGAGACACTGTGGTTTGGAGGGCTTCCGAGGGCACCTAAAAGCAGCTGCTGTTGGGGCCAGGCACGGTGGCTCACGCCTGTAATCCTAGCACTCTGGGAGGCCGAGACAGGAGGATCACTTGAGGTCAGGAGTTTGAGACCAGCCTCAGCATTAAAATAGAAAGAAATTAGCTAAGCAACTAAAAATGGAAAAAATTAGCTGGCCATGATGGTGCACACGTGTAGTCTCAGCTACTGAGGAGGCTGAGGCAAGAGGATCACTTGAGCCCAGGAGTTTGAGGTTGCTGTGACCTATGATGATGCCATGGCACTGTAGCCCAGGCAACAGAGTGAGACTCTGTCTTAAAAAAAAAAAAAGAACTGCTACTGTCAAGTGGTCAAGCAGTCCCTACGAAACAGAGATTCCTGCCATGGCGGGGTGGGCCTGCCACTCAGCTGTGGGTTTGGGCCCAGATGGATTCAGATTGTTTATTACTTATATAGTCAGCAAAAGCGAGGTCATCGTGGTGTTAACTCCCTTGTCCCACAGGACACCACCAAAAGAGGAGGAGCCAGGTGAGCGGCACACCAATTCTAGAGGGCGGTGAATTCATTTTGTAGCCAGCAGCTGTGTCCTAAGGAGGGGCGAGGTGTGGAGCCGCAGGCTTCTCTGAAACCATGGAGGCTGAGAAGAAAGTGCTTTGGGGGAGCCTCCCACAAGATAGAAATTGGACAAAAGTGGCCTTGTGACAGCTCCTCACAAACTGCCCACCTAGCCATGTTCCGGGATGATCTCAGGGCATTACAGCTGAGCCTTGGCCACGTGGCCACGTGGTGCAAGGTTGTGGGACATCAGGGCAGAGCTGTTTCCCTATAGCTGGCACCCCGCTGTGCTCTGTGGAAGGGACTGGATATGGGAAGGGTTTTTACCCTGGACCCTGGATTGGAGGGTGCCTCCTGAACTGGCTTGCACCCACGGAAATTATCCTGACATACAATGAGAATTGGGTCAAGAAAAATTTTTTGAGTCAACTTGTTTCTAAACTGCTTCGTTTTTGAAGATGTTCAGAGCCCCTTGAAATTCAAAACAATTTGTTAAGCAAATATTTTTTCTTTAAAATTAAAAGAAGGGTTCCCACAGTAGGACTCCTGCCTTTCCCTTTCACCCCTCAGCTGTCCAGAGCATGTGCAGTCTCTGCCCCTCATTCTGTGTAAAACTGTCTTAAGAGCCTGTCAACAAATGGACTAATGTCCTCTGGGCTGGCAAGCAACTCTATGTCCTGATCAGGGAAACACGACAAAGGACACAGAAGGCAAAAGGCAAATGACAACTAAGTAACTTTCCAGCCTTCCAAGATCTGGGATTCCATGTTGCAGGGTGGAAAGTAGAGCAAAAATATAGGCACAAAATATGTGCAGCTGAAAAGATGGTTCTCTGCTGTGAGACTGAAAAGATGGTAGGTAGCAGGGGTCGGGGAGAAGAGGGACACAGGGCTGAGGGCAAAGTGGCTGGTGACTCAAGGTGAGAAGAAGGAGGAAAAGGCAGAGATGGCAAGGTGGGTGTGTACTCGTGAAGACAACACTGAATCTGGACTCCTGAGTCCAGCTCTCCTCCCTACCCGCTGTGTGACCTTGGGCAACTCCTTAACCTCTCTGTGTCTCACTGTCTTCATTGGAAAACAGGAAATGCCAACTGAGAATGTAATGAATTATGAAAATTCGGTTGGCACATGGCCAATGCCCAGTTAGTGTTGATTGTCATCCAAGACCAATCTCTCCCAAATGAAGTATGAAAGAAGAATTGTTTCAAGATACACATTTGTTCAACAACATGAATTTTGTGTGTATTCAGCGATAGTATAAAGCTGCTAGCTCACTTCGTGGCACACTGGGACTTTATAACTGTTGCCGAGGATTGGTTTTACCATTGTCACTGGAATTTCCCAAGGGCTCTTCAGCCTGTCGGTGCAAACAAAGTCAGTGGTAGTGGCTTGTCCTCACTGGTGGACCACGGGAGCAAGTATTTTGGGGTTCTCTGAGGGCTGCCCCAGATCTGCTCCCAAACAAGCCTGTGGGTCCTGCCGGGACAGTCTCGGCTGCTGCCCACGTGGGCAATTTCTCGCCGAGGCTGCCACGGCGCCACCGCTGTTTTGCTCCCAGAGATCTTTGCTTGACTGTCCAGGATTAGAACTTCTCCGGGATGGAAGGTGGACTTTCCGCTTCAGGAGAATGCCCCTCTCTGGCGGTGGAGACAAGAGGCGCGCGGGTGTTCCGGTCCTTGCATGTAGGTCACAGAGCTGGAAAACTCCCCCGCAGTTTCCACGCTGCAGTTGTCTCCAGTTCAGTGAGGGTGTTTTCTTAGGAGAAAATAAATTACACTGACACCCTGCCCTTTCAAAAACTCCGTCTGCTCGTTTATTTTGCTTGGTGCATATTTTAGACAGTCATTACCACAGTGGTTTTGCAGCCTTTCGACTTGTCCCTGGTCCCTCTTTGGCTTTAAAATGCGGCACAACTCTCCTTTTGAGGTTGGAAAGAAACTCCCTTTCACTATGATTTCAAGGAGAACTTGTAGAGTTATTAAGGTAACTGGAAAAAAAAATCAGCATCATGATAGTGGGATACAGGTTTACAGATGCCTTGGGATGTCAGGCCAACAACAATTAAATGGATCTTGGGTCTTGTTTTGGTGTTTGCACCGTTTCTACGGCTCCCGGATTCTGCCGGTTGCTGTGCCTTGGGCAGTCATGTAAAGGCTCTTTGTTGGGAACCCAGATTCCAGTTTGCCATCAACCTGGATACGCCCTGCTCACCTCAACCGAGTGTGAGGCTGGAGCAGTCGCAGAAAGGAGCTATTCAGCAGGAATTGTACTTTTTATAGCAGAGTCTCAGCTGCCAAGCTGAGTGTAGTATTTGCTTACTTGGGCGGCTTAGAGCCTAGAGGCCCCGTTTGTATTAGAGGGATGGCAGGGATAAAGTTCAGCTCAGTATTTTTCAATTAAAGGACATTAAAAAAAAAAAAAAAGAAAAGCAAAGACTTTCTTGAAATTATGGTCTTTCCACCTTACTTGTTTTCCATGTGGATGGTTATTTAGATAGGACATTTCTCTTTGGTTAAGCCTTTATACTAAAAACAGAGTGGATCTCAGTAACATCACATCTGCCTCGCTGGCAATCTGAACAGCCTTTCAACAGTCCATGGGGTACAAAAAGTAACATCCTGTCGTCGTTGAGACCAAGGGAAGTGAGTGGGAGTTTTAGAGAGGTAGTCTCTTGCTTTCCCGGGTCAAGCTTCTAAGCAAAATAAAGAAAGACGGCAGAGCTGGAAGACTATCACTCAGCCTGCATTTGGTTTGCCAAAACTCGAGAACTTGAAGACATGCATTCATTGGTGTTCAAAGCAACTTTCAAGGAACTTCAAAAGATTGTTAAGCGATGAGACTGACGATGTGCATGCCCATCCCCGACCAGCCATGACAGCCTGGACTGCTAGGTGGCCCTGCTGAGGGGCTGCAGGAGGTCAACCCCAGAGGAGAGGGAAGTTCCACTCTGTTCCTTCTCTCCAGAGTTGTTCGCAACTTTGCATAGGAAGCTTATTCTGGAGGACAGTAGAATGAGAAGGTTACCTGGTTGTCCTGTCCCGTTCCTGTCCCTTGACCCATTTCTGAGGCTCTGCTGTCTCCCAGGCCTTGGGGTTCATGAGTTACTCCAGTTTCCTTCCAAAAATTCCCCCTTTGCTTGAGCTACTACAAATTAAGTTTCTGTTACTTACAACCGAGAGAACCTTACCCCATATAGCCTTCTGTGGCCTGGCCCCTGCCTTTCTCCTCAGCTTCGTTTCCCGACACCCTTGTCTCCAGTTCCATTCTCTCTGTGCCCTACACTGTTCATATCTTCTTGCTTTTGCTGCTATCCTTTCCTCTGCTGGGACACCTTTACACTTATCTTTTCCTGGCTGAAATGGACTCCTCCCAGAAAGACCCAGCCCAGGAAGCCTTCCCAAGCATGCTTGTCACCTATCACATTGGTCAGATGGTATCTGTTTATTCGTGTCTCTCCCACACTAGCCGATCAGCTCCTCGGGCAGGAACAGAGTCATTTTCCTCTTTGTACTCCAGGGTCCCCCAGTGCCTGGCACACAGTAGGTACATAAACCATATTTGTTGAATGAAACACAGGAGGGTAAACAGAAAGAGGGTCTTTCATTTTTCATTTCTGCAGGAGAAATGAGGGCAGAAGGTGAAGGGTGGAGTTACCCTGTGGGTAGATACCCAAAGAAGATTCTGGGCCTAGAAGAGCAGTGATGGTAACACACGGTAAGGAACCTAGGAGGCATTGGAAAGAATGGTTCATCCTGGATGGCATTAGAGCCCCTCCTTCTCCTCCCATCATATTCTGTTTCTTTCTTTCTGAAATATTGCCTCTCATTCTACCAGTGCCATTGTATTGGGGCTTGCATTGTTGGATGACTTAAATTCAAAGTTGTCATTCTCTGTCATTCTCTCATGTCCTTAACGTTGTGTGTAGGTTGTGTTCCCTTATGACAGGGGACCAAGGGGGTCTCTGGAGATTGGGTGGGTCAGGATTCTGTATCCAGAAAACCTAAGTCTATCTGAGAATTTCAGGGATGGCTCCAAAAAGGAGCTGGCATTTGGACTGTGACTTGAAGGATGAGTAGGAGTTTATCAAGATGATGGAGGAGCCCAGTGTATTCAGTAATCCACAGAACTGTGGACTGTAGATTAAAACCACCCACTTTAAGTGAGGACAGGGTAGCTGTCCAGAGAATTAGGAGGCGTGATGGGAGAAGTGGAGTTTGCACTGGACATTTAACAGACTCTGTTTACATTATACGTTTAACAGACCCAGAGAGTACACTCTGTGGAACTATATGCATATTTTAAATTATAAAACTCACTATCTTTAATGCAGTCACTCTGGTGGTTTCATGTGCCACCATTATAAGAAGCCAAGTAGTTAAGTATGTAGAGCCTGGAGTCAGATTGCCTGGACTTAATTTTCAAATGTACCTTGTATCAGCTCTGTGACCTTGCGCAAATGACCTGGTATCTCCATCCCTCAGTTACATGATCTGTAAAAATGGGAATAAGAATTGTATCTCTGCTAAGGTTTGAATGTATCTCCCAAAGTTCATGTGCTAGAAACTTAATCCCTAATGCAACAGTGTGGAGACGTGGGACCTCTGAAAGGTGATTAGGTCATGAGAGTTCTGCCCTAATTGATGGGTTAATGGAGTTATCTCAGGAGTGGGTTTGTTAGGGTGGGAGTAGAGTCCTGGTAAAAGGATGAATTCAGCCTCCTTTCTCTCTCTGCTCTCTCTTGCCATTCCAGTCTCAGGTATTGTGTTATAGCAGCATAAAATGGACTAAGACATTCACTCACAGCAAATCATAGGGATACGTGAGTCAATACACATGAAGCCCTTAGAACAGTGCTCAGCATATGACAAACATTCACTATTAAGTGTTATTATGACTTTCTTTCTCATGAGGTTGTTTGAAATCACCAGTCATGTACTTTGTGCATAATCCCATGATAGTAATTATACAATTTTAGTTATTCATTTGTGTGTGGTTTCTCAATGGACTGTGAATTCCTCAAAGGCATTACTTGAATAAATGTCTCTTTCCAAAGTAATTGAATTCGTGCTTTCAAGCATATTTCCTACTTACTATATTTATATATTAGTAATCTAAGGGGAGGGCTTCTCATAGAATTTTAACTAGAAAACATTATTTGGAAACTCCTTTTCTTAGGCTGGAAAATCCTTGGACACAGAAGCTTTATCTTTTCTATAAACTCATGCTGGCCCCCTGAGACTACTGCTGGGAAACTTTCCCTATGGAGGTGCTATAGTTTGGATGTGTGTCCCCTCCAAATCTCATATTGAAATTTGATCCCTGATGTTGGAGGTGAGGCCGAATGGGATGTGTTTTGGTCAAGGGGATGGATCCCTCATGTATAGATTAATGCCCTCCCTGGGGATGGTGGAGTGGTGAATGAGTTCTCACTCTAGTAGTTCCTGAGACAGCTGGTTGTTAAAAAGAGCATAGCACCTCCTTTCTTTCACCTCCTTCCTTTCTTATTCTTTCTTCCTCTTTCATCACATGATCTCTGTACATGCCAGCTCCCTTTTGCTTTCTGCCATAAGTGGAAGCAGCCTGAGGCCCTCACCTAATGCCCAATCTTGAACTTTTCTGGACATCAGAATCCTGAGCCAAACAAACCTTTGTTCTTTATAAATTACCCAGTCTCAGATATTCTTTTATAGCAGCACAAAATGGACTAAGACAGGAGATTTTACCATATTCAAAAAGATTCAAAGAGCCCAGGTTAATAAGAAATATCTGAATCCTATCAGTTTGGCTAGAAATTTTTAGCAGAGCCTTGTTGCAAAACTTTAAGCCTAAGCAAAGAAATTTCTGCTAAAGGGCCTTAACTCCTGAGAATTGGGAAAATTAAGTCAAATGGAGGTCAGACATCATATGCACCTGAAGAAGCTGTACTGATTTTCCATGTTGGCTTGTATTATTTGATTTTGAGAAAAAAGGGCATGTGAGATTTTTTTTTTTTCTTTTTGAGTCCATGAAAGATAGAGTTGCCTTAAGAGATTGGCTCTAAAGTCTGCAGGACCCAGAAAGCTCTCTGCAAAGGCTAGACCAGAGCCCAGGAATGTGCAGAACTGGATAGGATTGGGACTGGGCATGAGATGGGGGGCTCTGACCCTAACAAAAGGTGGTCACATGACCCACCAGATTGCCAGACAGATCCAAATTCTAGTTCTGTCTCTCCCTAGCCACACAGCCTTCTTCTGGCCTAGGTCTCTTTCGCAGTTTGAGGGATTGGTGTAGATTACCTCTAAGGTTTTGTTTCCAGGGTTAAGATTCTAGTCCTGCCTCAGCAGTGTTGGACACGGTTTAGGTTGCACCAGGTGGCAGTTATAGCCAAGCCTCCCACATTGTCCAACATCCCCAGAACCATTGTCTCCAAACTGCTCTGTGAAAACCCTGATTTGACAGAGTTCCACCCAGCCTTCCCACCAGGACTCAGGAAGCTCCACTCTCTTGTTAGCAACTCCCAGAAGCCTCAGCCCCTTCACCATCTTGCCCCACTTACCTGAAACCAGGTTTTCTCTTGCAACCTCCTGAGTGGAGGCTGTTTGTTCTCTCTCAGCCCCTGTATCTCAGGCCTGGCATGGGGCTAGGTCTCCTCTTTGCTCCATTGCCCCTCCCAAGTCACCCTCTTTCTCCCTCCCTCAGAGCTCCAGCTCCCTTGAAGATCTCTCCTCAGATTCTATTCAGCCCCTCATCCTGTCACTGCTGTCTTCTCCCAACCTCCCAGTCATCCCTTCTCATTTGAGGAAGACACGAGAGCCTGGCTCACTATTTATCCCTCCATCCCAACTCCTGTCACTATCTTTGGTGACTTGAACATCCACACGGACAATTGTGATGACACTGTAGCCTTTGGGCATCTCAACCCCCTCATCCTATGATCCTTCCCTCCACACAGGACATACACACTCAAGTACTTGTTGACACCATGTAGACAATGGGCCCATTGGAAGAGGTTTCATTTATCTTCAAAATTATAATACCTATAACTAGGATGGTCATATAATTTATTTTCCAACTGGGGACAGTTTTGTGAATGAAAGAGGATACCAAAATAATTACAATTTTGGAAATAATTACTTATTGATGACAAATTGGTTTTTATCTTAAGGCCCCTATAAAATATATTTTAAAATCATTTTCCAAAATAAATGTAAAGAAAATCAAAATAAGTTATACATTAAAGCAGTATTGAAAATTCCTTTATGGGAATTATCTTCACATTCAAAAACATAGGCAGAATAATTATTTCTAGTCCTTATTTAAGTTTTTAGATTAGTTTCTTAGCTGAGTCTGCCACTAATAGAGTGCCACTGGCATCTTTTTGAAGAATTCTCTTTTTAAAAATAGATTTCATATTTTGAAGTTTTTGGACAAAACTGCTTACAATTGCATTCAAAGTAAATTATAGCTAATAAATTTGAAATTGCTGACACTTTTAATTGATTCTTCTCTGTAGACCACAATATTTTTAATTGACAATATAGTCTCTCTTTAGGTACTAAGAGATTCAGTGAGCTCTGTACAAATTCTGCTAATTGGATGATATCCTCAATTCTAATTTTTATGTAAATATTTTGTCCCAAGTATTGACCCAATTACTATCTTTTTGCCTCCAATCACAAAAGTATTCTTCAACACACATTTTTATAAAACAGAACCTATCAATTATATCATCTCTATTTATGATTCTTTTGAACGTTTACCTATCACACATGTATCGCACCTTTGGATAGATGAGTCCTTGGAGAAGCTGGAAGCAAAAAGTGAAGTTCAACCAAACTCATCCCAGCTTACGCAACTATCAATAATAATATCTAGTTAACAAATGAAAAGTCCAGGACAAATGCTAAACAGGATGGACACAGGACAACAGGTGGAAATAGACCCTCTCCCAGGAAACACCCCTCAGGGGTAGCTCAGCAGTTCTCAATCCTGGCAGCATATAAAAATCACCAGACAACTCCTGAAACATGCCAGTGTTTAGGCTCTAATCCTAAACACATAGATTTCACTGGTATTGGGACGAGGCCTGGGAACCAGCATTTTTGTCTCCCAAGGGATTCTCATGTGCAACCTATGGCACCACTTTTAAGCAAGATCAACTTGGTCCTCCAGCACCAATTGCTCCTAAAGCAATATGTTGCAAGTATTCATGGATTCAGACAATAGTTGGGAGGAGGAGGAGGCAGAGGGGGAAATCAGGACAAGCTATGCCACTGCACATTTTCTCTGCACCTCCCCGGGTGTGTTGACACATTGGGCCAGGAGTGAGCCCACAGCAGGTGCTCTGGGAAATGAGAAAAGGGAAGGATGGCCTCAGCACAAACCCTGTGTACACTACACATGACACAGCCAGAAATATTGCATGTAATCCTTTTAAACATTTAATTAAGCAACTCCAACATTGTCATGACAAAAATGAAACTTGTTGAGGGCTACAGAGTTCTAATGAGAAATAAAAATAACGAAATCTCATGAAAGCTCTATTTAAGCCCAATCGTAAATGCTGCACTCTCTTCTGAAAGTTTATTTTGAAAATAATTTTCAAAATGTAAAACCCCCAGCACCCTCAAATAATGTATCATTTTGGCTCATTCTACAAATTGGTGAGCATCTTTCTAACTCCAAGTTTTGAAGTATGAAAAACCATGATGGCAAAGAATAATAACAGTGCCTCTGTTTCCCCAAGCCCTATCCAAGCCTTGCTGGGCCCCACGTGCGCCCTGTATAGCATTGGGCGTTGTCCAAAGAGTCAGTGAGCGAAGCAGCATTTGCTGGTGCTTTGCCTGTTCTGATTTCAGTTCCGAGGCTGTGAGTTGAACTCTGTACAAATGTTCTGGATGATCCTGGGGACATACTGGTAGAGGTTGTCAAAGTCATCCACAAAGAAGGAGTGGTCCCTGGCGGGGTGAGTGGCGATGACTTCTAGCTCCTCCTGGGCAGCCCATGCAACGCCTACTGCATAGGTGATCACTCCTGTGGGGACAAAGATTAGATGAAGCAAATGTCCTCAAGAAAAGGTACTGCTAGTGAGCCCTTGCCTTCTTGTTCCTCTGTTGGCACAACCATATCTAAAATCAGAAAATGCCCCCAAAACAAAACAAAAACAAAAAACCCTATAGGACTCTAGGTTTTCAGAATTAAGACTAAATATGACTCTGGGAGGCCGAGGCGGGTGGATTGCTCAACGTCAGGAGTTCCAGACCAGCCTGAGCAAGAGCAAGACCTCATCTCTACTATAAATAGAAAGAAATTAATTGGCCAACTAATATATATAGAAAAAATTAGCCGGGCATGGTGGCGCATGCCTGTAGTTCCAGCTACTTGGGATGCTGAGGCAGGAGGATCACTTGAGCCCAGGAATTTGAGGTTGCTGTGAGCTAAGCTGATGCCATGGCACTCACTCTAGCCTGGGCAACAAAGTGAGACTCTGTCTCAGAAAAAAAAAAAGACTAAATATGGCTATTCATCCATTCACTCACTAAGTACCTTAGAGCATCCACAATGTGGCAACAGTAACAAAATTAATATAGTTGCAAGATCAGGAGTTGATAGTCTTTTGGGGAAAAAATGAACAAAATAGAGTAAATACATGGTAAGAATTTCATGTCCATGAGCAAAAGAGGAGAAGATATTTTGAGACAAATGAAACTTCTGGGACCATGCAGAACACACTACATGACATATGCTTGCTTAACCCATGTGGAGGCCAAACAGAACCTCAGGGAGTCTTAACTGCATGAAAAGATAGTTCAAGGTCTTTTCAACTAAAGCAGTAAAATTGAATCCCTTTAGGCTTGAGGGTGGCTTTGTAAGCCATTGACTCCAACCTCATTCCCAAGAGCACTTGCCCAGGGCCACACAGAGATGGTCACCCTGCATCTGCTCCATCACTGTCAAGAGAGAGAGAGATCAAGATAAAGAAGGGATGCCCAACAACGTTGGATGCTGCAGGGAGGTCATGTAAGAGAAAACAAAAAGTGTTCAGTGGGTTTAGAAAAAGCAAAACCAAAACCAACTGGTAGCTTGGTGAGAGCAGTTTCAGGGGGAGGAGATGCCTAAGAAGCCAGATGAACCCCTGTGAGTTGGGCGTGAAAAAGAAGTGAAGATGTGCCATTGGCACAGACAGCTAATCCTCTCCCAAATGTTGGCTGTGAAGGAGAGAAGGCAAGTGGTACCTGGAGCAGAACACAGGGCCAAAGAGAATGTTTCAGTTTTAGGAGGGGCAGGACTTGAGCGTATCTAGATGCAAATGAGAAAAAGTAGCGTGGGAATGAAGGTGTCGGATTGCAATGTGGGGAGCAAGATGCCCCGTGGAGGAGAGGACAGGATTCAGAGACTTGGCATCCATTCCTAGTGGGGATACTTGGAGGCCTCCTGGGATGCTGGTGGTTGATTTGGGGTGGGGGCTTTTGGTCAGCAGGTGCTTGACCTTACCCTACAAAAGCCTGTTCCCACACTGCCTTCAGGCTGGCTGAGTGCGGTGAGGAAAACAGCCATGAAGCAGAGGGCAGAGCCTGGGTGTGGCTGTCCTGCCCCCTGCCCCCCGAAGTGTCCCATCTCACTATCTCCGGCATCCCCTGGGAGCTCTATCCTGCTGATTGGAGAGCCGTGTGTGCCTCGGTGCCTCTGGTCTAAGTTGCTTTTCAACTGTGATCCATTAAGCTGCATTTATGCGGCCAGTCCCTTTTCTCTCCTGAGTTCTTTTCTCTGAATATTGTCTAGATCGGGAGTAGCCAGCTTTGGGCTTTAAGACGCTGCCATGTGGCAGTGAAAGAAGCTTTGCTGCAGAGCTGGGCTTAGACTGGCTATACCCTCCTTTCTGTTCAAAGATAGAAAGGCTGCCCCCTAATAAAAACTACACAAACAGGATTAGAGGTTTAGCTTTTCAGATCTCAAGTCCAGCCTTGTTGTAGGGAACCTCCACCTGGCGGTTCTGGCAGAGGGTCACCCGCCTTGACTGGGAGACTCCCAGGGACACAATGCTATTTACATTGCAGACAAATCTTGGTGTTAGGCTGAGTAGGAACCAGCCTGCAAGTCATTTGCATCTATTGGTCCGATTGATTAAGGCTGCTCAGAATACCATACCCTGAGAGCCCGAGGGACACTCTCCGCAGTCTTCACTTTTCCTGACAAATAGGCCAAGGATATCCTGTGGGTGAGGCCCAAAGAGGTACGTCTACAAAAACACGGGAAGCTGGGGCTGAACACGGGTTGGGGATGGATGCCCAGAGAAAGTAGGGGAGCCCCGGGCTTGCAGTCGAGAGCCGGCCCATCCGCCTCTGCCCACTCACTTTGGGACAGGTTTCTCCAGAGTCTCAGGCCATCTTCACCCTGCTGCTATGAGCCCCAGGGCCCTGTGATCGCTGGCACGCAGGCCATCAGTCATCCTGCCCCAGGGGACCCGCAGAGGGTAAGTCACCGGGAAGACTCTGCCTGAACCCGGTGTCTGGTTACTTTGGTTTCCAGAGCCAGCACTGCTGATTCATTAAGGCTTGTTTTAGGAAGGATTTAAAGCAGCTTTCAAGAATACAGAAAGTCCTGCAAAATAACCCACGTTAAATGTAGGCTCAGAAGAAAAAAACAAACAACCACAGCACTGAGTGAGATCTGCACACTAGTGCTTATTTACAGGGCTTTGGTGTTCACTGGCCACTTGCTTTACTTTTATTATTACTGTTATTATTATTATCACTTCAGGTTTTCTCCTAGTTTATACTTTTTTGATATTTTATGGCACAGTGATTGTACATAGGTTCTACAATGAAGGCATAATTGGTGACTGATTTTCTAAACATTTACAAAATGTTTATATGTACAAAAATATTTTGCTAATTTTTCATTTTTTAAACTTTCTGTTGTCCTTTTAGGAATTTTTATCTGCAAATATTTATATCTGTCTATATCTATCTATATATATATATATATTTTTTTTTTTTTTGAGACAGAGTCTCGCTTTGTTGCCCAGGCTAGAGTGAGTGCCGTGGCGTCAGCCTAGCTCACAGCAACCTCAAACTCCTGGGCTCAAGGAGTCCTGCTGCCTCAGCCTCCCGAGTAGCTGGGACTACAGGCATGTGCCACCATGCCCGGCTAATTTTTTCCATATATATATTAGTTGGCCAATTAATTTCTTTCTATTTTTAGTAGAGACGGGGTCTCACTCTTGCTCAGGCTGGTTTCGAACTCCTGACCTCGAGCAGTCCGCCCGCCTCGGCCTCCCAGAGTGCTAGGATTACAGGCATGAGCCAATGCGCCGGGCCGTGAACATGTTATTAAGTTGTAGACAAAACCAACACATAAAAGGACAGCACCTTCCCCGCCACACTGGCCCACCGAGCCCAGAGAGATGGGCAGCCCGGCCGGCTGGCGGGCGCGGCTCACCCTTCAGGTGGGCAGCCAGGGCAGGTATCCGGACGTCGTCGTAGGACCTCCCGTCGGTGATGAGGATCATCAGCTTCCTCTTGTTGGGCTTGGACTTCTTGAAGAGCTGTTCCAGGGCGTAGTGGATGGCGGCGCCGGTGCTTGTGCCGCCGCTCCAGTACCCCACCCTCTTGAGGGCGCCGAGGACGTCGGCCTTGCTGCTGTACCTGTCGAACCCGAACTCCAGCCGCTGCTCGTAGGTGTACTGCACGGCCCCGACGCGCGTGTCCGTGTCGGAGATCTCAAACTCCCTGCTGAGGTTGGCCACGAACTGGAGCACGGTGCGGAAGTTGCTGGTGCCCACGCTGCTGGAGCCGTCGATGACGAAGCCCACGTCGGCCGAGTTCAGGCAGGTCTTGCTGCAGGCCAGGCGCTCGGCGTCGCACACCCGCTTCACCAGGGGCTGCAGGGTCTTGTGCAGGCCGAACCAGCTCTGCACGTGGAACGAGTAGAAGCCGTTGGTTCTGCACACAGCCTGGAAGACGGAGGGGAGGACCCCAGCCAGGTCAGGCTCACGTCCCCCAGTGTCACCACCGCGCCCCCCGGTGACAGGTGGCCGCGGGTGAGGAGGCTGACGCTTGCTTTCTCCATCTCGGCTCACCCGCCAGACACTCGCTGAGGCAAAGACCCCCTGTTTATCTCTGGACTCACTCCCACCCCCTCAGCTGGTCTCTGCGTTAGCGGCAAGCCGACCACTAAGCCCATTCACGGGGAGACGGAAGTCACTGGTTTCAGCTTCACGCTTCTGCCCCTCCAAGCCCCTCGATTCCCTTGCCCCGCGGCCAGCCATGGGACCCGCACTGGCGGCCACCAGCGCGTGAGAGGATTAGAGAGAGTGACTGTTCTGACTGGGAAAACAGAAGACACACAAGGGGCAACTCAAGAGATGTTTCCCAGGCAGTCCTGTGCCCGTGGGAAGGGGTCCCATAGTTGCTGAATGGCCGTATGTGTCAGGGGTCCCCTTAGATGCTCTCGGAAAGATTGTCTCATTAAATCTCCACCTAAACCCTACCGGGTGGAATTACAACCCCTGTCAGGAAGGAACATAAAGCGAAGGCCAGCTGTGAAGGGACTTCCCTGAGTCCCTGAGACTGGAACACAAATCTGTCCACCTTCAAACCAGAGCTCTGCCCTCCAGGCGACCCTGCCTCCAGGCCAATGAATATTTATTTACTTGTGCCTAAGCTGGTTCCAGAAAAAAGATGAAGGCAGCTGCAAATAAACACTGAGCAAGCTGGCCGGTGTGCTCCTGGGACTGGGCTGGTGTTCCTAAGGTGCAGCGTCTCTTCCTCACCCCTGCCTCTGGGTCACAGGAGTCAGACTCGGTGACTACATGTGAACTTATGTAATTTAAAAAAGAGAGGGAGAAAAAAGAGATGGTTTAGAACTTTCCTAGGAAATATTTTTTTCCTTGACTTGTATAAAGCTGACAGGTTCACAGAACTTTCCAGGGACTAGGCGGCATGTGAGATGAGGGCCTCGACTGAGCTGAATTCTGACTGACAGACAGAGGCGGGATTCCCACCAGGCAGTAAAGTCAGGGCAGGAGAGAGCAGCGGTGCTGGCAGTGGACAGAGGACCAGGTGACTGGTGCACAGGGCCTGTGGCGGGTCACAGTTGCTGGGCCAGGAAGGTGGGTTTGGACCACCCTCCAGAAAGCCTCAAGAGCAACAGGGAACCCTGACAGGTTTGGAGCAAGGACCCCATAGGACTGGAGAAACCCATTATAAACATGCTGTGGGCTCCGTTGTGAAATCTACGCTAAACTGGGAGAGCCAGGAGGGAGCCACACTGCCACCGAGCACTAGCTTGAGCTAGGCAGGCAGCATCAGCGTGGGGAAGCGCAGAGACGAGAGAGAAGTGACAGGGGCATTGATGAGGGATTCTGCGATGACCGTGCCCTCTGGGATGGGAGTGGGGCCACCACTGTCAAGTCCACAGGAAGAAAGAGTCTGGGTGGGGAAGATTATGAACCTGGCCTGTTACAGGCAGGATTTAAGGTCCTGACAGGACATCAGGTGGAGAAAAGTCAGTTGGCTGGAAACAGATGGCGGGAGGGCCCGAGAGACAAGGCTGCAGCTGTGGCCCTGGCGGGGATTCTGGAGGGAGCAGCCCCGTGAGGGAAGAGGAGGGTGCCAGTGGCTGAGACCCACGGACGTGTACAAGACAGACAAAAGCAGAGAGTAAGTGAAATAAGAACCATGTGGCATCCTGGACATCGTGGATAAGGGACTTTCAAGGAGCAGACAGTGGTCAGCAGTGTGGGACAGGGCAGGAGGTTGAGCGCTGTTGGCTCTGAACGTGCAGAATGTTAAAGCTGGAAGGACCTCAGGGACAACCCACCCCAAGGCTGGCTGGGTTTTTTGAAGCTTTTGAGATGGTGTATGTACGCTCGTGTGCGTGCTCGTGTGCACGTGTGAAGGCTTGTCCTCGAGTGCACGTCCTCTGGGCCGCCCGGGCGAGGCCCCCAGGGCAGTGGCAGGAGCAAGGGAGCACCTCTACGTGAGACCTGGGGACACCGCTCCTCCCCTCTCCTCCCACGCTGCTGGGCTCGGGTGGGTGTGGGGTTTTGCTTTGAGAGGGTAATTCCAGGTTCTAGACCTATGAGTCCCTCCTTGGAGGCCCAGCTGCCTAGAAGCGAGCTCCACACACGTTGACAGGAACGAGAAAACCCCGATGGCGTCACAACTTGTCAGAGTGCAGGGAAGCCTCACGCTGGGTGGGTCGTGGGCAGTTATAATGCATACCTTGTTCACAAAGTTGGGCTCCAGCACGTACTGCTTCTCATTTTCAACAGCACCTTCAATGGCGATGAAGAAAATGTTGATTCCTGACTCCCTTGCAAGTCTCGAAGCCTCCTCCACTTTGTCTGTGGGCCAGCCGTCCACCAGCACCACGGCCACATTGGGAGGGCCGCCTCTGTTTCCATTGGCTTTGGAAAAGAAGTTCTTGGTCACAAAGGAGATGGCCCGGCCTGGAAGAAAAAGAAAACCCCCACTTGGAGTGAGCATGCTGACTATAAATACAGGAACAGATCACAGCACACAAAGAGGTCCAGAAAAACACACTCATGCCTCCCCAGTTTGTTTATTTCTTGTCTTCAAGCCACTTTAACTATTTTTAGGTGTACAAGTCAATGGCATTAATTATGTTTGCAGTGTTGTGTGACCATCACCACTATCCATTTCAGTTTCATTTCAAACCTTTAACAACTACTTCTTCTTCTTCTCTTCCTCCTCCTCCTTCTCCTGCATGGTAGCAAAATAGAATTCTTGGAATCTGGATCACGTACCTGCATTAGCAAGCCCTCCTCTCTGGGAAATCTTCTCTATGGCTGTCTTCAGATCACGTGAATTCGTGTGAGTCCTGAGGTTAAAGTGGGTGGCAGGGTTGTCTCTGAAGAGTCAGAGCAAGAAATAAAAATTAGCTGAAAATTTGTTACCTTTTCATGCCTGTAATCCTAGCACTCTGAGAGGCCGAGGTGGGAGGATCGCTTGAGGTCAGGAGTTTGAGGCCAGCCTGAGCAAGAGCGAGACCCTGTCTCTACTAAAAATAGAAAGAAAATAAGTGGCCAACTAGTATATATATAGAAAAAATTAGCCGGGCATGGTGGCGCATGCCTGTAGTCCTAGCTACTGGGGAGGCTGAGGCAGCAGGATCGCTTGAGCCCAGGAGTTTGAAGTTGCTGTGAGCTAGGCTGACGCCACAGCACTCTAGCCCAGGCAACAGAGTGAGACTCTGTCTCCAAAAAAAAAAAAAAAATTCTTCCTTTAGAGGAAGACAGAAATCACGGTTGATTCTCTTACATGCAAATAGAATGGAAGCTGCTTCAAAGCCTTATGCAGTGGTTTGCAAAATGTCCCACTGTGGACTGAGGACCTGCTCAGTGTGTGTAGAGAAAAGCAGGCCGTTTCAGGACTCCGAAGGCACGTGTTCGACTTTTACTGTGTCATTTCCTAGCAGTGTGATCTTGAGAAGACACTTAACTTCTCTGGCATTCAGTTTCCTCATCTAGATAAAAGCATCATGAAAACATCCATATTGCTACTGAACAGGGCTATTGTCGAGTGGGGCTCTGCAAATGTACGGGTCCCATCTATGGAGGGCCCAGTGTCCCCAGGCTGCCCCAGACCCTCCTCTCCAGGAAGAGAATCTCAGCAGTTAGCTGCTCCCGGGGTCACTCCTAGCACTGGAATTGCACGTGAATAGTGATGCCAAGGAGACCACTCTACCTTTCTCAGCTTGTGGCTCCTGTGACTGGGTTAGCCTATTTAAATCTCACGCAGAAGGTCAACATCTACTTTATTGAAAACTGACAAAGAGTAACTGGGGAGGAGTGGGAGTGAATTCAGTGGAGAAACACAATGAGAGTCCTTCTCTAGAGACGAGTCTCTGCTGGGCAGCTGAGTGGCGCTGCAGGTGGGTGCACACCTGTGCTCAGGATGCAGCAGGAATGCCGTCCAGGCTCAAACTCCGGACCCCATCTTTGCTTACTGATAAAGCCCATCAGTCCCCGCCCCTCAGGCCCTGGCAACTCCTCTGCATACATCCACTCACTTTTAGCCCCTCCTATGGAACCCCCCCCCGGGGTTCAGGCCCCCCTGCTTCTGGCTGATTCTAACATTGTCTACGTTGGTCTCTGCAACGCCAGTCGTATGCTCATCTGCTAGAGAACTCTTCCCCATTCTCAGTCTCAGCTCTGACGACAGAGTTCCTCTGCTCAAAAATCATCAAGTTTCCCTTGTTAAACTTGATATTTTGGCTTTCAAAGCATCCTTAGTTCAACTCCAACCTATGTTGTTAATGCTGCTCTCTCTTTTTTTCTCTCTCTCCTTCCTTCTCTCCCTGTCTACTTTTCACTCTCTTTCTCCTTCTCTTTTTCAGAATATCTTATATTCTAGTCCAAAGGAACTGCTCACTGTTTCCCAGTTTTCTAGCTTTGTGCCTTTGCTTATTTCTCAACTCATCTGGAAAGCCCAAATCGTGCCCACTCTCCCGGCTTCAGCGACCTGTCTCCCTAACCCCCACCCCCAGCTGACAATCTCTCTGCCTGACTCAGCTTTCTCCAACCTACAACATCTTGCATAATGTGTGGCGCCCACAGGTACTCAATTAACAGTATTAATATTGCTTCGTTCTATTTCTGTGCGTCTCTACCTCTAAACGTTGGTGTTCCCTAGGGTGCTAGCTTCATCATGCAACTCTTTACTTATGCACTTCCCTGGGAGATCTTGCCAACTCCCGGGGTTCAGTGACTGTTCACGTGCCAACAGCTGTCCAGTGCAAACTGCTGGTCCTCTCTCTTGAACCCCAAATATACGTAAAATAGTTTTCATATAGGTCCCTCTGGAAAGCACCAATATATATATATTTCCAATCCTGATGTCGTTTATCCTCCAAGCCTTCTCTCCCCAACCACCCATCTTCTCTCCTGTATTCCCTCTTCTGACTCATTGGGTTTTCCTAGCAATGTGTGATCTTGACACTCTCCCCATCAAATACCACGTCCTGTCATACCTGTCCCTTAAATATCTCTCGTATTTTTCCCATCCTTTCCATCTCCAAGTTTGGATTTTTATCTTCTCTTTCCTGAACTATTGCCCCTAGATTCCTACCTGGTCTTCCTGTTCCCAGGGCAGCCTCTGCAGTGGCTATTTTATCCGACTGGCTCTAAGTGCTTCATAGAAGCAGATTTCCCAGGAAGAGTTAATAATGCCTCTTCCAAGGGGCCTAATTTTGTATAATATTTGTATTTTTGTGTTCTTTATCTTAAGAAGGCCCCCAAGTGTATAAGCTTCGGAGTCCCCAAACTCTGAATCTTTCCCTTGTGACCAAGGATTATAAACTTTTTCAAAGCCTAAAAAATGAGTTCAAACAACAAAACAATTAGTGGCTACAAAATAAAAAATTATAAAATCGACAACTGACAATAATAAATATATAACAGTCCATCAAAGATAACACTCTATACACTTCATTAATCATACAATTTTTAATTTATAAAAATTTAATTACATTAAAAAATTATTTGTGGGCTAGATTTTTTCACCTTGCATAATTTCCTGAGTGTCTGATGATTGTCAAGAAATCACAGACAAATAATTTAAAAAGCAAAAATATAAAACTTCTTTTCAAAAGTTTTTATAGACAAATGTATTTAATGTGGAAGTTAATCATCTAGTCATTTTCATGATGTTCTTAATATTGATCATTAAGGCACTGTCTTAATGTTGATCACTTTGTAGGGCAATTGTTGATTACCCATATCTTTCCCATACCACACACATAGTCGAGTTTGGCTATTCTTGGTAGTTATGTTCTATAAAGTTGCTGTGAGCACTGAATTGGCAAGTACTGAGCCATTGCTCCCACTGGAAATATAGGGTTTGGTTCCTGTTAGCTTCTGGCCACCATGTTTTCATCAAAAGATCAATATATAACCTTATGTTATGTATGTTTCTCTTTGAAGAGACCAAATTTGATATTTCTTACAAATAATTAATTGTATGCAGTATTTCCTTAAAATAAAACATTAATGAGAAGGGCTTAACATTTTGCTGACCTTGGATAATGTGATTATAAATTTCTTTGGCTTTTAGCCTCACAACAATGCTGTCCACTATGCTTTTTTAAAAAAATCAGTCATCATCTCCTGAATCTGTAAGTTTAGTCTCTTTTCCATAGCTTCATCACACTATATGGATGTTATTTTAGTGCTTTCTGGAGTAGACTCTTGTACAGACAAGCAAATTTCCTCTCCTTTTTCTGGATGTACAAAATTATTGATTCATTAACATTGAGCTCATGACTAACAGCACAGCAACTCCTATCTAAACGAAGCTTATGGAACACACATTTCCTCTGTAAGCCACAGCACAGCCTTCTTCCACTTAGGAACACGAGACACCATTCCAGTACTACATTTGGGAGGCCACTGTAAATAGTAAAATCACCTAGACAAGCCCAAAAATGAGGAAAATGTGGCACTAAAACGACTGTGAGAAGGGCACTTGAACAGAGCTGAACCAAAAAGGCAGAGTGTTGTCTTGTTTGACCATAGCTGGGAACGTGTGCATTGGGCAACTCAAAATGTTTTTTCTATCTCTGTGCATGTCCGAATATGACTGTGAAAGTGTTTTGAGTTACAAATTCGGGGTTCCAAATTTAAATTTTAGAGAGTAGGCAAATTCACAAATGTGGAACCCACAAGTCATGAGGATTGACTGTAACCTACTTGACAGCAGGCATTCTCTCCTAGCTTCCGGTCCCTAGAGCTTAGCACTCAGGAGGTAAGAAAATAGGTAATCGTGGACTAAGTAAACAAAAGAAAGCAAGCTCAGATGTCCTCTCCTCTCTTGGTTCATCCCTGGTGGAGCTGAATATGCTGCCTCTGAGCTCCACACTGATCACCCTCTGCCCTATTACATCACAGGTGTAGATGAATCCATCTTTGGAGGCGTACAGATGAGCTATTCATATACCTAATGAATAGCTGCTTTTAATTTTACTTAATGGTATTTCTTTAAAAAAATATCGCCTCCCTTACTAGATTGTGAGGTCCTAAAGAACAGTGTCTCTATCACGTTTGTTTATTTATTGTAATGGTTTGAAAGGTTGGAGCAGAGGACTCCTGGAACCCTTTCCAAATGCTAAAATCATGATTGGGGCAAAGGCAGGAAGTTCATGCACCAAGGGAATTAAAGGTAAACATAATCAAACCATTTTGCTGAATTTTACATCATATCCCATGCAAATGATATAATTCTTAGTACATGGCAAACACTCAATAAATCTTTGCTAAATTGTACTCTAATTAAATCACAGGAATGAATAATCATGAATCTGCAGTCTGTGGCAGGTCTCGGGACCAGAGCACATGAGTACATGTGTCCTTTTTTAGGATATATAGGCTGATGGCCTGACCTAGCCTGGTTACTTTTAAGACATGGAGACTATTTTAAAAGCTCAAAGAGGTACACCACTAATTTTTTATGTATGCAATTTTTTCACATGTCATTTTATTACAAGTTCTTATTAAAAAGAAACAAAACATTTTTTCTCAGGACTATCAAAGATTTCCTTTGAAAATAAGAGAAGAAAATAAACAGGGATTGATAGCTCAAGGGGAAAATTTTAATTGTTCTAGGTTTGGAAGAGGAGCCAGGACTGATGAAGTGGAATTACAGGGAGCCAGAGTTGACTGTGCACAGAAAGGGAGAATTTCTGCAATAGGAAGCAGCTACTGTTTAAGAAGCAAGAGGAACACCTGTCAGGCATGGGCACGTGTGATTCCTAGGAATGGCTGAGGCTGGGGACAGGGAAGTGAGATGGATCATCAGTGCTCCAGTCTTCCTTGATGATATAACTCACCTAGGAGTTAGATCATTAAACTCATTAAACTACATAGTGACCAGGCCTCTCCTGGAAGAAACTCCATGGGGTCTGGGAATATTTTTTAATAAGAGATACAGGTAATTCTTATCCTCAGAAAGTTGGGGAAGCTTTGGATTCTAGAAGATTCCTGAGGCCCTTTCAGTCCTAAAGGGCCATTTCTGTTAAAGTTCCAGAATCAACTGGTTTACCCCATAATACTTTGACACATGAAATAAGCCTCTCAAATGAATTTTTATGCCAGTAGAGAAATATTAACTAATCATATTCCCTCCAGCAAGAACCTTTCAAAACTGCTTCCTTCAACAAGGTATTACCTTAAGATTACATGCAAACAACCTAACTATATTCAACCTTTTGATTTTTTTTACCAGCTAAAATGTAATGCCTTATAGACTTAGTCAATGAGATGAACCATGCCCATAAAATAAGGAGGATGTTCCAGGGAAAATGCTGGTGCTGCAGGTTGGGTGGCAGGCCTGTTCCTTGAGGGCATTACCTGGCTTAGATTGAAAATCACTCTGCCCCCATCTCCCCAAACAACGACAGAAGCTATGGCCAGCCCAGGGTGCAGGGGCCTGGGCCAACCTGCTGAGGGACTTTATACACCCAGCCCTTGATGAATGGACCCTGGCCTTTTCCACGTTTCCTAGCATCAGAGAAGAGGGAGTAGGGTTTTACAATTAAATTTTATTTTTATGGGTGTTTTTTGGTCATTATTATTAGTAACAGTAATTCCACCCATCCACCAAAAGGAGTAGAAAATCAACCTGCATTAAGTGCTTCCTGCTGGAGGAAATGTGGACACGCAGCCTGCCGATCTAAGAGTTGCTCCTGGACCAACTGGTCACCAGCTGCTGATCTGTAACCACGTCACAGGGTGTGGCGAGCACTGGGGAAGTGGCATGTCCGGGCAACAGAGCTTCCCGAGCTCAGCTGGGCATCCGATCCCCTGGGGATCTTGTTTGAATGTAGATTCTGATCCTGCAGGACCAGAGTGAGGTCTGAGGGTCTGCATTTCTAACCACCTCCCAGATGACACATGCATCACACTTTCAGTGTCTTAGAGGGTGCTTTAAGAATCAGAAAAAGCAGCAGCGGGGCTGCCAGTGATGAGAGGAAGGGGGGAGAAGGGAAGAGACAGGGAAGAGAAAAGAAGGGGGATGGAGCTTCCCGCCCTCTGGACTGGTCACCTGTGGGATCCACTAGAGGACAGCACGGGCCATGGGAATATTCCTGCCTTCATGCTCTGGTTGCGCAACAGAATCACCTGGGAGCTCTAAAGAATAATGCTGCCTGGGCTCCACACACAGAAATTTCGATGACGCTTGATCTGAGGTTTGGTCTGGGCGCTGGGAGTTTTAAGAGCTCCCTGGGTGGCTCTAATGTGCACTGGGCTGGCCATCTGCTTCTCCAGAGGGAGAATGATCGTGGGGACCCTGGATAAGCCCGGGGATTGTGCAAAAGGAGTTGAGAGGGAATGGTTGGCAGGAGTCAAGTGCAGTCATTCTGTAGGTACTCCTAGGAGAACTGCAAGTGAGGGGCTAGAAAAAGCATAAGATCTTTGGGCGACTTGTATTCACAGCCCGCTTGGCCTTTAGGCTCTGTGTCTCTGAGGAGTGAGGCTCCTCACCCAGTGTGCCTGCCTGTCTCTCGGAGAGCAGTGGCATGGTGAGGTCTTTGCAAGGGCCATTAGGCCCTGGAGAGTCAGCCCAGGCAGGTAATGGGGAGCTGCTCTAGAATTCTGAGAATTAGAGATTAAAATACCAAGTCCTGGGCCTCATTGCCTTGCCAGATTCTGGTTTCATAGGTCCGGGATGGGGTCTGGGCCTCAGCATTTTAGAAAAGCTCCCCAGGTAACATGAAATCAGGGCCAGGCAGCCTCTTCCTGCTCTGAAGTCTACAATTCGCCTCTGCTGGGCCCCATCCCAGCTGCATCTACTGCCCCAGCCCCACACTCTGTTTTGTCGGGGGCGCCAAGACTGTGACACAGTGGTCCTCGTTGCCAGCTGTATGCCTTTCCTATTGCTGCGGCAACAAATGACCATACACTTAAATGTGTGGCTTAAACAACACACATTCATGAGTTTATAGTTCTGGAGGTCCAAAGTCTGACATGGGTCTCCGTGGGCTGGAAGCAAAGTGTTGGCAGGGCTGTGTTTCTTTCTGAAGGCTCCAGGGAGACTCTGTGTGTGTGTCTTGCCCAGCACCTAGAGGATGCCTGCGTTTCTTGCCCCTTTCTTCACGTTGAAGCCAGCAATGTCGCATCTCCCTTTGACTGACAACAGCTGGGAAAGGTTCTCCACTTTTAAGGACTTACGTGATTAGATTAGGACATCTAGATAATCCAGGATGATCTCCCCATCTCAGAGTCCTTAACTTTAATCACATCTGCAAAGTCTCTTTTGCCAGGACAAGTAAAACAGTTACAGGTTCCAGGGATCTGGACATTGACAACTTTGGGGTTATTGCTTTGCCTGACACGCCAGACCGGGCACTGCTTCTTCCCTTCACTCTGATCATCCTGCCCTTCGTGGCTCGGCCGACCAACTGTCGTAGATGCATGAGCAAGGAAAAGTCTATTTCATTTTTAAATGCATAAAAATCAACATTTCCTTTTATCCAAAAAGTGCTTCCCAATTTTTATTATGAAGAGCATGTGTGATTCTGTTCCATTTATACTAAAATTGGGCCATAAAATGAAAGCTTATGGAAGGTCTAGAGGACATCTAGCACCTGTAGATCTAGGCTGCAGCTAAAATGCAAGCCGTTTGGCCACCGTCATTCTGTTTACTAGAGTTCACCTAACAGCTGCTTGCCATGGCTGTGCTTTCGTTTAACCTCTTAGTGTATCTGTTGGCATCAAATGCAATTATGAGCCTGTTGGTTGTATAATTTTAACTTAGAATTCATGTGCAAGGCCGGGCGCTGTGGCTCACGCCTGTAATCCTAGCTCTTGGGAGGCCGAGGCGGGCGGATTGCTCAAGGTCAGGAGTTCAAAACCAGCCTGAGCAAGAGCGAGACCCCGTCTCTACTATAAATAGAAAGAAATTAATTGGCCAACTGATATATATATAAAAAAATTAGCTGGGCATGGTGGCACATGCCTGTAGTCCCAGCTACTCGGGAGGCTGAGGCAGAAGGATCACTCAAGCCCAGGAGTTTGAGGTTGCTGTGAGCTAGGCTGACGCCACGGCACTCACTCTAGCCTGGACAACAAAGTGAGACTCTGTCTCAAAAAAAAAAAAAAAAAAAAAAAAAAGAATTCATGTGCAAGACAGGGGCTTGACACTTAGCCTGAGCACAGTGTCTCAGTCTTTAGGGGAGAGAAAGCCCATCTACTTTCTTGGCAGATGAGCAAAATCTTTGAAGACAATTTTGTTTGACATTTTATGGATTAACCCAAGATTAATATTTGCCCTCTCCCCTGGTCATGCATTTAGCTTAGTGTTCTTGGGGAAGTCACCCAGCTTCTTTGAGTCTGTATCAAATGCCGCGTCTCCTGCTGGGGTGTGTAATAATCGTGGCAGGGACACTGTAGTTGCTCACAGGTTAACACGATTCTGGGCTGGGGGCCCTGCAGGTGGCTGAGACTTCCCCTGGGCCCGGAGCAGAAGTAGGAACTCAGCCAGTGCCAGGTGACGTTATGGAGGAAACCGAGAGCCTGGCAGAGGGTGCTGGTCTGCTGAAAGGAGGCAGTGAGGAGGGAGTGAGTTAGGATGATGTACGGAGAGCAGGAGGAAGGGATGACCCATGACTCGTCAGTCCTGTGAACACTCCCCTGGGGCTACCTAGAGGGCTTTTTTGTTCCTTGGACACAAAAGATCTTTGAGTAGGATATTGAATAATCAGGATGCACTGCATGTTGTCAATCATACCATTTTATACTTTTTGCATTTTTCTTATTTCCCTTCTGTTTCTTGTTAATATTTACTATGAGTCTTTTAAATTCTAAGTTTAAGTCTTTTAAGTTCTAAATTTAAAAGTCTAAATTTCGGGCTGGGCGTGGTGGCTCACACCTGTAATCCTAGCACTCTGGGAGGCCATGGTGGGCGGATCGCTCGAGGTCAGGAGTTCGAAACCAGACTGAGCAGGAGCGAGACCCTGTCTCTACTATAAATAGAAAGAAATTAATTGGCCAACTGATATATATAGAAAAAATTAGCTGGGCATAGTGGCGCATGCCTGTAGTCCCAGCTACTCGGGAGGCTGAGGCAGGAGGATCACTTGAGCCCAGGAGTTTGAGGTTGCTGTGAGCTAGGCTGACGCCACGGCACTTACTCTAGCCTGGGCAACAAAGTAAGACCCTGTCTCAAAAAAAAAAAAAAGAAAAAAAGTCTAAATTTCGACTCAGCTCTCCTAAGAAAACCAAGGGAAGGAATCTTGGGCTGGATGCGGGGCGTGGGGGAGCAGCAGCCATGGTCCCAGAGGAGGAGGAACACTGAGTCACCGAGCCCTCCTCCTGTGGTTGGGTCCCCCTCAGCCCAGGCCTGTCTTTGGAGTGCTTGTTCTAGACCAGAAGGTCATTCCTTTGTAAGGCTTCATTTCCTCACTGTACAGTGAGGAAGAACCAGGTGCTCTGTAAGGCCTCAGGGCTGTGACTCCAAGAAAGCAGGGGCGATTCCAGATGGAAGTAAAGAGAGCATTAGAATCCGGTGAGGACCCTAAATGCCACGAGAGCAACCAGATCCCCAACCAGCCAGAAACACAGATCTGCATCTACCTCCTGCCCTTTCCTGCCTGTCTCCCTTTTTCCCTTTTTCTCTGTATACACCAGTCCTATCCACTAAAGGAAGGATTGAAGGCAGCCACCCAGGCAGGGTGGCCAGGCAGCTGAGACCCAAAGCGACGCGTCTCTTCTCAGCCTCCTCACGCCCTTGGTAGGCCGCCCTGCAATTTATTTCATTTCCCACATTGCATGGAGGGGTGTATAACCTCCGTGCAACCCATCAATGCATCATTGATCCTCCCACCTCGCCGGGACCCCGAGGCTGGAAGCAAGGTGGAGGCGGCTCCTCTAGTCTGTTAGGCCCACGTTCATTTGTTGGATGTCTTCTGAATACAGAGCCAGGCACTGACTCGCAGAACGCCAGGGCGGGCAGAGCCCTAATAAATCATCCGCTCTGACCTCTGCGCTTTCCAGATGGCCGCACTTACACGGAGAGGTTAAGTGACTTGCTTAAGGTCGCCCTGCGGAGCTAAGGCCAGAATTCAGATAGCCTTGGCAGCGGCTCGGCTCGTTGTGTTTTCTGCTCCCCCCTGTTGCCGGGGGAGGGATAGAAGATGATGGATTAGCTTATGTGAGCATAAAACGGAGGGACACACACACACACATTTCCCTGAAGTGCTCCAAATTAATAAGGACCCTGGATGGAAAAAAGGCAGATAGCAAGGGACTTCTTAGAATGTAAAATTGAAAAGCATGGGGGGGGGAGCTCTTCCTTGTGAATGGCGATCACATTAGGAAAATGAGAGAGAAAATGATTTTGGGGGCGGGCATCTTTATTGTTTTTCCTTCTCTGCTACATTTGTTCCCTAATCCATGTTCTCATCAGCAACACTATTCTCAGGCCATTTTTCTTTTCCTTGACATATTTATCACCTTATTTTCATATTATACCATAAACCTTGGTATACACAAGCTTTTAAAGCAGCTATTTTTAATGCAAGATAACACACCAAGTTTTGAACCCCCCAATAAAATTGACTAGGGACATCTGGCACTAAAATGCCTACATTTTCTCCTAGAAAAGCCTGCTCTTTGTTTGCTATCTGTAAAAAGGAACACAGGAATGAAAAGGGGTTGACATTTTGAAAACAAGAAAACAATAACCAAAAAACCCTCTTCTTTTCTTATTTCAAGTCAAAAGCCTCTAGACAGATCATTTGACATTGAGAGGTGGCATTCACAGCAATTGGTTATTTTTATATAATTGACTCTGACTTCGTTCAAATGCCAGTTAACTAATCTCCTAATTTTTCCTCACAAGAATAGAAGACAGCACTAAATGTGTTACTGGGATTTAATTCTAAAAATAAAAATGTTATAGGTTCTTTTGAAAATAAAAGCTTTTTTGTTTATTTCTCTTGACAATACAAACATAAATATTCTAGTGTCTTCATTATGACAACCTTGGTCAAAAGGCTGCTCCAGGAGCCCCTTGGGAAACCTTTTAGGGGCTGGAGAGCCCCCTGGGTATTGTCAGGTGTGGATGTTTTGACTTTTCAGGAGAGTGAATAAGCTGTGACTGCAGTTTCTCAGCAAGAGGCACCAAGGTCAATGTTATTAGTTTCCACTTTCAGTGGTCCTTTGTGGAAGATGTGACAATTATCGCACCCTCAAATCATTCTTGGTCAAAAGACCACCTACTTGAGATGCATGCATGAATCTGAGATTTATGCATGCCTGCCCTTTTGATTGTTGATTGTGTGTCAATATCTGTTTTAGCGCAAAACCAATGCAGATCTGAAATAAGAGCAATTTATTATCCCAAAGAAGAGGAAGAAGGTTGAGATTGGCTGTCAATATGAGCCCTTGAATTTTACCCTAAGTAAATAATAAAATGAACTGGGGACAGTCACCTAGGTGCTCAGCTGACTGACAGGGGCCATCTTTCTGCCCACCCATCCTTCCCCATTGCCTGATAAGCTTTTCTAGCACTGGTGCAGAGACGTCAGGTTATTTGGAGAAGACAGAAGGTACAACCTAAAGCACTGTGTTCTCTAGGTGTCTTACCTACAGGTGGGCAGGCTATAGCATAGGGTGCAGTCCCTCAAACAAATGCTCTAATAGTTAGGGTTGAATGGGGATCCAACTTTCTTGATCTACAGATGAGGAAATTGATGATCAGAGAGGTGAAGGCCTAGCCCAAGGTCACACAGCTTGTTAGTGGCTAAGCTAAGACTTGCACCCAGCTCTTCTAATTCCCAAACAAATACTCTACCCATCATAGATGCAAATACCATTTACTTACAAGGGTTTATTAACCCATCCTTTCCTTCAGGGAGTCTCAGATTTCTTAAATGGCATCTGGATTGTTTCAGCATTTTTCATTTCCATTTCCATTAGAGAAAAGAACAAACCTGTGCTCTAGAACATGTTGGTAATATTTGTGGCATAAAATTAAGTACGCAGCATCACTGGGTTTCTGGATTCAGACCATTAACTGCACTTACCCATACTGAACAACACCCATCAGTGGACCTGCAGGGCCAATGTCAAGAGCTTGGGCAATGTCAGCCAGGAACTGCTTCTGGATTCGGAATCGACGTTTGCCAATGCTGGAGCTCCCGTCGATTAAAAACGACAAGTCGACTTTGCAGTCTGAAGAATGGAAAAAGACTCTATTATTCTAATGATCTCCCACTGTCTCTACCTGGGCACCCTCTCATTCCTCTTTCTCCACCAGCCTCCTGAGATTCCCATGAAAAGACAGTAAAAAAAGAGATAGTAAAATGCAGGCTATATTCATTTATTTATACCCCAGCAGAGCTTCCCTGAGCAGCAAGGTCCAGGACACTCGGGCTAGCTCTTATTTCCATGACTGTTTTAGAATTCTATGTCTCAGTCACTATTGTGTTTCAGAAGCAGCGACGTCCCAGCCTGGCTTGGGAAGGCCCTCAGAATGGTCTTCTAGCCTCAGACCAGAGAAATACAGATGCCCCAAGGTGGGAAGTCACCAAGACCAAGTCTCAAGAGCCTGTGGTCTTTTACTCTCATCCTAACTTTTTGGAAATAAGTGTTAGATTTTTATAGAGGCACGAAAGAATCAGCAAGGCCAGTGCTGAGGGGAGAGAAGGAATTGTAAAACAAGAAATTGATACCAATCTTCTTCCTTCACTTCCCTAGGGGAGGCAACCAAAGAAATTATCCACATACATCTATGGGATATTAGCACTTGTTTGTAGCTATCCTAGATGTATTTCCCCTCCCCTCCCTCCCTCCCTCCCTTCCTTTCTAAACACCAGGATAGTTGTTCTGGTTTAGTATCTCTGGACCTCTGTGAATATATGAAGGTTCTGATAGAGGTGGGGGGAGAGTGGTGCTGCAAACTCTTTTCAAGATTTCAAACACTAACAGGAATTACTGAAAAGCCACACAGGCTAATAGAAATCAGTGTTTTCTTTGCTCTCAACTGAAAAGATATCAACACAGTGTGATAAAAACTGACCATTCAATGCTGATCAGAGGTTCTTATTGGGAGTTATATATCCCTTTGATTAGTAAAAAGAGAAAAATGAATTATTTAACAGCTGCAATTTGGGAGACAAATATGTTAAAAACAGAGTTTTGTAGAGGGAAAGAGAGAGTACAGTTAGATGTTTCTGGGCCGGAGTAACTAAGAGGACACAGGGGCCAACCATGTCCTGGGGGGGGGACAGCTGCCAGGTGAGCCTGCCTCTCTCCCAGGTGCTCGGTCACCCACGTTCCCCATGGCATATGGCTGCAGTGGGGCTGGAATCTTTTAAAAAATGAAAGCAATAAATGGATCTGAGTTGACAAAGTTTTAAGCAAAAGAATTGATGAGAGGTGTTTATTGATGAGTGCTACTACAGGGCTGTCAGAGTAAGGAAAAAAGTTACATCTGAGACTGTGTTTTGTTATCCTGCAGTGGTGCATGGCAATCCAAACCAGAGGAGAAGTAGAGGACAGCGACCTGTCTGGGTCTGGCCACCTCTGCTCCATCCAGAATCAGGGTTGTGCCTCGGCTCATCAGCAGATCTCAAAAGCTTTTACCTCCTGTCCACCTGGGGCTACCAATTAATTCTTCCTTTCAGCTGGCTTTCCTTGTCCTTTGCTGCCCCCAAACTGCCTATAGCCAAGCATGACTCTCGAAGTGAAGAGTGAAAGAGGAAAATAAAATCCAGAAGTGGAGTTTAAAGCTGCCACTAACACCTGTGGTAAAGCAGAAGAGAAGCCTAACTGCTGTATCAGTTCTTGTTGCTCCCTAAGCAAGGGCCAGCTCGTTTTTTTTGTTTTTTTCCCCCCAGGTCTGGGCTTGCAGTATGAATTGCTGCCAGCAGGTGTCAGTGGTGTTCTTTAGGGCTGGCCACCCACCGGCACTTAACAGTTGCTAGACTCCCAGGCTCCACCCAAACCTACAGACTCAGATCTGCATTTTAACAAGATCTACAGGTGACTGGTGAGCACAGTGAAGTTTGAGAAGTACTCTTGAGGTGGGGCTTTTCTTCCAGATGTCAGCAGATTAGTTCAATATGCCTTTTAAAATAAAATCTTTTTGGGGGGAACATCTGTTAATTAGAGTAAGGGCCAAAGGGGATTTTCTTTTTAAGTGAATAAGGTACATGGGTTTTGTAGCATCTATTTTGGTTCCTCACAGACAGGTTTTCTTCCTCATTTCTTATATCATGACCTGTGTTCAGGATTGAAACATTCATTTCACAGCTAGGTTTTAAGAACGTGAGGCATTTCTCTATTTGCCTCATTCTCTTTACTCACTAGCCTGATGGCTGGTATCAAGGTTACCTTTGCTCCCCTTTCTCTGAATGTCTCAGACGACAATGGTTCCAGCTCGGGGCATGTGCTGACTGAGACCTATGGCTTTCTCATACTGAGGTGAAAATATGCTGGTCTGAAAATGACAACATCAATACTAATGACTTAGTATTTCATAATTGATTCACGAAATATTCAGTATGCATGATTATGGTCACAAAAGAGGAGAGGTTGGAGGATGAGAAAGAAGAGGTAAGATACAGCATCTGTGGGAATCGATCTACCAACTTTCTTAATTGCTTTGTTTTTCTTCAACATGGTACAATTTTATAGATTAACGCTTTGTGTTGTCCAATATATCAGGCCAGTGTTTCTTAACCCTGGATATACATCAGAATCACACATCTGTCAGAGCTGCTTATGCAGCCTCAATGAGTAAAGACTCCTGGGAATCACTCTAGACAGTGCTTCTCAAGGGTCCACGTGCATAAGAATCACTTGATGGTATCACTTGTAGAATCAGCAGGTTTGGGCTGGAGCTGGAGACTCTGCATTTCCCAGGCCACCCTTTGAGTAGTGAGAGAGAGTCTGATATAGTAGGCATGAGGCAGGAAGTGGGCATCTTTAATCTGAAAAATGTCTTCAGGTGATTTATGCAGCAACATTGAGCCTCACTGCCCATGGGTGGCTGCAGACTAGCAGCAACTTTCTGAAGGAATTTGCAAGTGCCTTCTTTCTATGTCTTGCAAGGTACTACATCTTTCTGGTTTTCCTCCTTTTCTCTGGTCCCTTCTTTCTGGTAGCCTCAGGTGGCTGCTCCTCCACCTAGTTCTACTCTACCCTTTCTCCCTGGGTCACATTTTCTGTTCTTGTAGTCTCAGTTTTGAACCATAGCTCATTGTCTTCCAACTCTAAATTTCTGACTAGCTGTTCCTTCTGCATGTCAGATCTGGGTAGTTATCTCTCTGCCAGATCCAATGTCTCAGGGAAGATGACACATATAAACAATGTCCCTGCCCCCAACCTGCCCTTCCCCAGTGTTCCTCACTGCAGGACCATTTACCCAGTTGCTCAAATCACCTTTAACTGCTCCCTCTTTCACACTTCCACCTCCACCCCTATAGATTCTTCCTTCTCTGTATCTCTTGAATTTGCCCATTTCTTTCTATTTCCACTTCCAACTCTGAACTCCAGCTACCATCATCTCCACTGGACCACTGGTCCTGTCAGTCTGCCTATAACCTCCTTTCATCCATCCTTGTCTGTCTATTCCAGGCCATTCTTCACCCTGTTGCCATAGTGATGTTCGAAAAATCTGATCCTCTCCCCCTCACACACATAGACAGTTTAAATCCTTCAAAAGCTTCCCTTTCTCTTTAGAACAAAGTGACAGAAAAGAGGAGATAAATAGATCTATGGTAGGAGAGAGGCGGGCTTGGGTGGGAGTGAGTGGGCAGAGAGGAGAGAGCGCAGATCAGATGTCAAAGCCACCCTGGGTTTCTAGTTGTCAATTAACTTACTTGGATCTCCCAGGGATACTGGCTCCAAAGACTGTGTGCTTAATTCTTCTTTTGGAACAAATCCTGGAAAGAGCAGTAAAACTTTTGGTGACTTACAAGCACAGGAAGCATCTGGCCTTACCCCAGGGAAAGGGACATAACAGATATTTACACCCAGCTCCGGGGCTTGGCTTACAGATAACTGTGTTCTTCTCCACATCACCCCATCCTGAGAGAAATAAGAATAAATTAATATTTACTGACAGCCTACTAAAGACACAGGACTCTGCTGGGTTCTCAGGGGGATTTGAAATCAGGAGACTTGAGTTCTGCTCCTGTTAATTTATTCTATCAGGCCCTTAGCTTTCTTATCAGAAAGCAGTAAGCACTTTGCCAGTGTAAATTATGCCTTTGTAAAATGCTGAAACTCTTGAGGTCAGAGAACATGTCTTGCTGGTATAAACTTTCACTGTGCCCAGCACATGTAGGTCCTCAGTCAACATTTGGTGATTGAGTCAATGAACAAAGACGTGTGAGACACAAGGATAATCTAATGAGGGTTGGGTGTAGGTTGGACGAGAAGAGTTTAGATAAAAGTAACTCGTATAAGAAGGTCTACAATGCAACTCTTCTCCCCAGTTGTTTGAGACTAGAGGTAAAAATACGAAAAGGTTTCATGCTCTGAGAGGCTGTGTAGGTTGAATTTCAGCCTTAGGGAGGTAGGGGTGCCTTTAGAGCCATTTACATGGGAGCCAAGTTCATAAATATACCACGGAGGGAAATAAAGACAGTAAGTGAGAATCCTTTTGGGCTTCGTAAGACCAATGGGCTTTGCAGGCAGAGCGGACTTGCAGCACCGGAAGTGAGTCTCCTGGTTTTCCGGACGCCCGGAAGTTCCGCCGCGGAGGAAGGTCCTGGGGTCTTTTCCTCGCTCTTGGCTGCCGCAGGCTTTCTCCTGGCTTGTTATTTTTTCCAGTTTGCAAAGCACATGATTTCATCGTCCTATTAAAGGTCAGCTAGCTCATCTCGCTTCCTCACATCATTTAAGAAATTCACTTTGGGTGTCTAACAGCGTTTGGCAGCCAGGAACCTCTCAGGGAAACGCCCGAGGCTGGAGGCTCGGCATTGGAGGGAGGGGGAGAAATGGAAGTCCGGAGTCCTCGTCTTCTCCTCGGTCTCCCCTGCCAGTAAAATCTCCCCTCGTACCACGAGCTGGGAGGTCTTGTTTGTTGGCGTTTCAAACATTTAATGCAGTAAACAGCAAACACCACCCATGCACGTGAAGGCAATACCTGAACGCCATTTTGCAAAGAAGGAAGGGGAAATAGAGGAAGTCAAAGTGTGCTGCCAGGTGGAGCGAGGGCCGCCCACTTGGGGCTGGGGGGCTACCTTCCAGTTTTTGTCTTCACGTTTGCTTTCTCCCTTTTGTTATCCAGTGTGGCCCCTTGCCCCCGGCCTTCCGAGGGAGGTTTCACCGTGCTCTTCGCAGGACCCTCCTGTCGTGTCAGAGGCAGAAGCTGTTCGGAAGGCAGCCCCGGCCGAGCTCGGCCACTCGTGCCGCCAGACGGATTAATAGACTCTCCTAGTTCTATAATCCAGTGCATCTCCGTCCCGCCATGGCCGGGAGGTTGGGCTGTAATTACCTGCGTCTAAAAGGACCAATCCAGGTTTCCAGAAGTCCATTTCTCCTGATTTTCAAAATTAAAAAGAAACAAACTTGTTACTTAAACCAAACCAGCGGAACCTCTCAAGTGAATTGCCAGGATGATAAGGTTTCCCAGTTGTGGCAGAAAGTTCAATAAAGGAGCACGGGACCGGAATATTAGATGAAGCAACCTGAAATCTCTATGATTTTTCCACCTAAAGCTCTTAAAGTCAAAGGCATAAAAGCACCTTTGTTTCTTTCACTGTGCACCGAGAATCATGGAATAATAGGCATCCTAGGATTCAAAAGGACCTAAAAGTTCATCCAGTCCAAAGCCTCGCCTCCCCAACCTGCTTTACAACATCACTGCCCAGTGGCTGGCTGGTGCTTGAACACCTCCAAAGACAGCAAATTCATTACATATTCAACCAAAGTAGTATATTCCTTCTTGGACTGTTGAGACTGTGAGAAAATTTTCATTGTATCCACCTGAGATCTTTTGCCCTAAATCTTTCCCCATCCACCCATCCATCCACACTTATTAAACACTCAGTATGTGCTTATATCATCCTAGGTATATTTGTCCCATTTGATTGTTTGAATTCTCTTTCTTGGAATTACCCATGAGGGAGCAGGCAGTTCACTCATTTCCTGAGGTTCAGCTTCTCACTGAGTGCCTCGAGCAGAATAAAGGAAAGTAGCACCTGAATTCTAGATGCAATGAGATGTTTAACACCTTTTACTGCATACTGGTGCTGCTAAAGTGGAAAAGGTAGTAGTGGGGGAGATTCTTGCCCAATAATCCCTGATCTCTTTGGGGGAATCATGGCTGGGAGGGGCTCAAAGGCAACATAACCATGTTAGTAAGCCTCCTAAGGACACAAAAATGGCTGTTTCCTTTTCTCTCCCTCTCTCCCTTCGGCCTCTCTCCCCCATTTCCTCTCCCTCCCCCTTCCTCTCTTAGCCCAGAAGGCTGAGAGTATGATCAGCTGTTTTATTTCTTAAAGGCTATCAGCTTTGCTAATAATTTCAGCAAGGCTGCCGGCTGATATTACTAACACACTCAAAAAAGGTGATATTTTTCTTTATGTGATTAAGATGCCAGGCAGTTTTGAAAGGCAATCTGTGCTCTTGTGCATTTTGGTCTAATGGTTAAGACCTGAGTTTAATCTAGCTCAGCCATTAACCAGGTGTGTGACCTTGAGCAAGTCACGTATTCTCTGTGAACCTTAATTTCATTGTAAATAACATAAACAGATTGGGTGAGATGCTCTCTACATTTAAAATATTTATGATTTATGTTGAAACATTCTGCTTCTTTAGTCTTATTACTCTATCGCCACCTACTGGTGAAAATATACACTTTGTTCTTTTTCTTAAATATGCTGGTGGCTTCTCTCAATTTTGCCCAAGGCTATTTTCTTTTCTTTTCTCTTTTCTTTCATTTTTTTCTCTTCTCTCCTCTCTTCTCATCTATTCTTTTTCTTTTCTTTTCTTTTCTTTTCTTTTCTTTTCTTTTCTTTTCTTTTCTTTTCTTTTCTTTTCTTTTCTTTTCTTTCTTTTCTTCTTTTTTTGCCCAAGCACCCTTGAATGCCATGAAGATTAGAATGCCAGGTGCTCTATTACCTTATCAGGAGAAAAACAGTCCCCAACATCAGGGATCTCCAAGCCTTGGAAGCCTGGAAGCCTGACCTTCTATTAATGCCACTTTCATTTTGTTTGGGACAAGTTTGAACCAAATTACATTTATCCAAAAGCTGAGGGCTGAAAAATATTTGGACAGCTGAGACTTGGTGTTTTTTGGACTTGGTAGTAACGAGAAGTAAATTTGTAAGAACATTTGTATTCTGGCGTCAAGGAGAACATTTTAAGAACATTTGTATTCTGGCATTAAGGGTGGTATTGGGGAAAAAAGAAGTCAGAAGGCCCATCCTGGGTCTACCAAAGACCAGCTGGGGGCCTCAGGGGCTCACCTTCCTTCTCTGCAGTTCACCTACAGTTTCTTTCAGTGTTGAGCTGAGGTCATAAGGACTTGCCCTGCCCTGCCTCACACAAAGGGGACTCAGAGGAGCTAAATGTGTATAAAATCATTCTGAAAAGTGTAAGTCACTCTTAAAATAACAGAGGATTATTTTTGTGATAATCTTTGCTTGGTCATCTCACAGATAGGTCTAACAGAAGTATTGGTTCTGAATGATTTCCATGGGAAAAATATAGAATCCATCAACATTTATTGTTTGCTCAGTGACAGGCACTGACTAAGCACTTTATACATGTTAAGTCACAATAACCCTGTGAGTTAGGCACAACTATGACCCCATTTCACAGGTGAGGAAACTGATGCACAGAGAGTGGCAGAGCGGAACTTTACGCCCAGGCATTCCAGCCAGGGAGCTTGCACGTAGCCACCATCTGTTTATCACATCATCGAGGTAAGTCATAGACATTGTTGTGTCCACATCTCAGGGCACTTGGTTAGGCCACTGAAGAGGCAGGCCTGGCACAGCCACCTGTAACTCATGCTAATGTGGCTGAGTCTTCACAGTGCCCAGCACCATCTCTGCTCCTAAAACCCTGGCGATGGTATTTATGCTGGTCACAGCTCCGTCTGTTCTCCTGCACATCTGGAAGTCATCACCATGGGACCCAAGTGGCAGCTGTGACACATGGCCTTTAGGGCGCTCACGTTTTGTAAGACAGAGCTCAGGGGGGCATTCAACTCCTTGGCTTCTCCCCAGTGACTCCCCGGGGGTGCAGTTTTTAGGGGCAAGTGGCAGTCTGAAGGGCAGTAGGCCTGTGGGGCCTCCTCGGACAGCTTCCTCTTGCTGCACTGAAGTGAGGAGAGAGCAGGCACAGCAGCTGTGCCGAAGGTGTTGGCATGCTGGCAGCGCATGCGTCACACAAGGACTTTCAGAGAAGGCTGCGGACAGTCTGGGGTCCTGGGCAGGAGCCGTCACGCTGTGAAGCATCACAGTCCCAGGTTTATAAGTGGGTTACCCTTCAAGGCTTGGTGTGGGGTATTTGTTTGGAACCTGACCGCCTTTTCTCATGGGAACGACATTAACTCCATGGTTAGAGTTTCCAGGCCAGTGAAGCTTATTTGACTCACACAGAGTTCATGGCACCATGAAGCCAACCAGCACAAGGACAGCTCTGGGGAAAAGTCACTGAGTTCTAACCTGATTCATCAGGAGCTCATCATTCCCTGCTTCCCCTGGGCATAGAGCAGGGGCAGCCTGCCCCGACTCAGAGGCCCTGGGAGGAGGGGCAGGGGTCCGGCTGTGGGGTCCCCCTGTGTGGGAGGCAGTGATGGCTCTCAGGGGAGAGCGTGGGGCCTGTGAAGGCAGAAGTGTCAGCAACAGAATCCCAGCATTGAAAATATTTAATTCCGCTTTATAGTTCTAACATACACCATGTCTGACATATAGTATGCTCAATAAATATTTGTTAAAATTAAATAACAGTTCCCTTGCAGTGAGAGTGATGGCTTAAATTAGGGACGTACAGAGTTGCATCTGTGGGCAGAAGGCATTACTCATGGGTCATAAGCCTGGTGTCCTTAGGTGGGAAAGGATGAAAAGTTGAGTCGGACATCAGTAGGTCCATATGTAGCTGTCTGTGTCTTTTAATGTGCTGATCTAAACACAAAAGAGGTGTTTAGGGGGATCACAGGAGTCAGTGGTCCTACATGATGTATTTTTATCAGGGACATGAATGGAGACAGGTGGCACAGTTTATCAGTTATACAGATGATACAAAGATCAGAAGGAGAGTTAACACATTAAATGACAGAATTAAGAGTCAGAAAAACTGCAACGGACTAAACTAAGGGAAGGTTTAATGGAGATATATGTGATATCCCACCTTGGGATCAAAAACTCAGTTGCACATAGACAGGATTGGGGTGATCTGCTTCTACAGAAGTAAAAGAGATAAAATCTTGGGGACTTTTGTTATTGCAAGCTCAGCAGGAGGTAAGCCAATGGTGAGACAGGGCATCCCCCAAGTGGAACTTGGGATGTTTTAGTGGAGGCAGAGTATTTAGGACAAGAGAGGCAATTCCCTGGCGCAAAACCCTTGTAGCACTGTCTTCTGCTCGGGGTCCCTGTTCTATGAATCATTAATAGTCTGTTTTAGCTAGAGGGTTTTAGCCATGTCTTGTAAGGACCTATTCTGGGGATTGCAGAAGTTTACCCTGGAAGAGATGAGACATATAGGAAGACATGAAGTCTAACTTCATATATTTGAGCCTCTCAAATTTGAGAGACTCTCAAAGAGTCTCAGCCTCTTAATGCTCTTAAAAATTATTGAAGAAGTTATATCTGTTGATTTTTATCATTTAGAAATTACAACTATGCATTCTCTCCTGTGAAACAGAATATTAACTAGAAATTTATTTACTAGTCATTCATTTAAAAATAATAGAACTATTATATATTAACTCAACCGTCATTGTGGAATGAAAACTAACCTCTAAAACAAAAAGAGTTCAGTAACAAGGGTGACAAATTTCTTCGATGTCTGTCATAATATTATATAAGACATCTGGAATCTGATGTCAGCTGCAGTCAGTCTGTGTGATACATTGTTTTTGTTAAATATATGGAGAAAATCTGTCCTCATGCGGACAGGTGGTCAGAGAAGGGAGAACTTTGAAGAATCCCTCAAACCAGGGTCCTCGGACCACACTTTGAGAACCACTGGTTTAGACAAATTAGGAGCAATGTGCTGAAGTTCTGGATAGTTATTAATATGTCAAATGCCCCCGCCTATCAAATGTAGCAGCTGGGACATTCCCTACCACTTGAAATGATCTGGTGTAGGGTAAAAGCCTCTGTCTGGCACACCATAAGGGCTTCATTTTTAGGTGAGAAATTAGACAAGTTGTATTTTATACAATTCTTTCCAATTCATGATCTGATGATTGTATAGCTAAAGCAACTGGGTGACTTGCCTGAGGGGAGAACTGGTTCAGGGGTATCTAAGAACCCCAAAGGGTCTTTCCTGCCTTTACTCAGGCTGTGTGAACGACGTCGCCCCCTGCAGGAGCCACGGTGGGGCTTCATAACTAGTGTAGGTGTGAGCACCCGCGGGCTGGGAGAATGGTCCCAGGCAAGGACGCGCTGCAGGTTCGTGGGAGGGTCTGGGGCTCTCAGAGCAAAGTTGCAGGGATGATGGTGAGGAGCAGCAAGCAGAATGGATAGGATTTGAGGGCCAAAAGGAAACTAGGAACACCAGTGTGGGTCACACAGCTCCTGTAATGACTGGGGCATGAAGGAGCATAGAGAAGAACAGAGCCTCTCAGAGCTGTAGAACTGGGGGTCAGTAAGGTTAGAAAAAAGGGACTGAGACCAAATGTATTCAGCAGGTACAACCTTGGAACAAACCTAATGTTGTCAGGTAGTATAAAAACTGGAGATGAAGAAGGGTAATGTACCTCCTTCCAACCACCACCCACGCCATGTGTGGTCCGCAGGGCATGTCTGGGTATTTGCACTTCGCCCCAGAGGCCAGTGCAGGGCTGGGCTGGCTGGGTGGGGCTAGGCTGCTTAGCTAGGAACCTCTCAAGGGCACGTAAAGTCATGAGAGCCCTTGGGCCTCTGAGTCGACAGAGATTTTCTCTCAGACACACTGAGAACAGACAGATCAAAGAGACATTTTCTTGAGGTGAAAATAATTTGGCACGCCCCCAAACTCTGGGGACCGGGAGCTGAGCTGCGGAGGCCAAGCGCGAGTGTGCGTGGAGGTGTGTGTGTCTGCAGGTGCTGCAGAGCAGATTCCCGGGGAGTGGGGACGGTAGGCAGAGGGCAGCTTACCCAGGCTGACATCCGCTCCGACAGGCTTCTGGAAGGCAGCTCCCGAAGCATCCTGCCTTTGGACACCTGAGGGGATCACACGGGGTCAGCTGATTTCCATACGCCAGCAGACTGCTTCCTGCCCTTGTTTCGTCCCTGTTCAAAGTGACCCCAGCTCAGATTTTCCTTGGAAGTCTGCTGAACTCTCTGTGGTTGACTCTACTTTTGGGGATTGTAAAGTAGGCAGAAATCCTGGCCAAGGGGAAGGCGGAAAGAGTGCCCCGTGGCTTGGCCTCCTGAACAGTCCCATGGGCTTGTTGAGGCCTAAGATGGCTTTGGAGTCCTTGCCCTGCCCACTGTTCTGATTCTTAAGCCCTTTTGTCCAGACCAACAGCACGTTCATTGGCAAAGGCGCAATTGCGAGCTTCCATGGAAGCTGCTTGCCCTGACCGGGGACTCCATGGAGCCCCTGCTCCTATGAGGCATCAGAGCAAAACAACCTACAGTTTCTAGGAACATGTGGAGGGCAGAGGAGTAGCCCCCAGCAGGAGGAGGACCCGAACACTTCCCATCGCAGGTCCTGACTTCTGATCCTAGTGCCCTCGGCTTCAAAGGGACTGGTAAACTTCCACCAAGTCTATCAGCTCACGGACCTGGCCCTGAGCAGAGTTTGTAGAAAACATCGAACCCTGCTCCATTTTCCTCTCCCATCTCTGCAGGCTTCGACAGCGCCAGGGAGAGAATTTGCTGGATTCCCAGTTCTTGGGCCAAACTGCTAAGGGGCACACAGAAGTGAAGAACGCCCGGGGAGTCAGAAATCATAGGTGAATTCCTGGAGGTGAGACAATGTATTTCTAGCTCCTGAATTATAGAAGTACTCAAAGCAAGGGGGGGAAAAAAGCCCTTTCCTGGGAGATGATAAAAATTTCCCTCACTCTTTTACCCTAGTTCCCCAAGCATAGACCCCAGAGAATATTCCTTTTCAGGTTTACAAGAGCCTGGTTACTGAATCCTTAGGAATTTCTATCACAACTTCCATAAAAGTCGCCCCAAGGGAAAGTAGGTAAATGCTTTGCTTACTTAACGACTTCCTTGCTTTTTGTACAAGTTTCCTTCAAGCTGGACCCTGAGTGGTATCTGTGGGCCTAACTGGTTTAATGCTCTCTGTTCAAATCCAAATCAAATGGCAAGGATTTGGAAAGGTGACCCCCATGTAAACAAGCTTAACTTTCATCAGTAGCTAGAAAGGGAGTTCAAGTTCTCACCTGGATTGGCTCCGGGCCTGTTTTGGCTGCTCGTGTAGGTGGGGGTGGACCATAGACCTGTAAGAACATTCAACTGGTCAGAGCATGAATTTTCATTGAACTTTTCTCATTCTTTCCATGATCCAACCTAGCAAGACATTGCCAAGGTCAGAACCAAGGTAAAGCTTTGTCCTTGCTTGGTCTGAACCTGCCCTGGAGGAAGCATTGAAATGGAAAAATAAAATGGATTTAACTTGAAACACTCACTAAAAAAAATCCAGGTAATAACAACCCTTGTATTTCACAATTATCAAAGTATCTTTTACTAAAGTGCCATATTTCTTTACACTCAATTATTCTTACAATAATTCTCCTCAACTGTGCCACTCATGGGGAGGTGAAAGTAATCTTTCAATAGAAATGTCACTTAACATTTAACAATCTGCTTAAAGTGCATTAACATGGTGTTGATGCAGATAGCATTAGATTTCAGTCATGTTTAGAGGTACACAATGGGTTATCTTTAATTACTCCGAGAGAAAATCAAATTCACTGCAACATTCATTATGTATTGGGCAATTTCTCTGAAGCAAGGTTTTAAAAGGGAGATGGGGAGAAATGGGGGATGGAGGGAGGCATAAAAACCAGCTGAGGGAAAGAACCAAGTGTCATGGAGGGGAGAGAAAAGATACTAATATCATGGGAAAATATCAATTTCTCTTAGAACTGGATATATCTGTAGCTTTTGACTCTTTTTGTCTTTGTTCCAATTATTTGTCACAAACTCAGAGTATCTTTATTTTCTAATTACACATATAACACAGGATTGCTGTAAAAAAATGATATACTAAGCTTAGCAAGCAATCAGTAACTATCCTCTTTCCAGCAGTTACTGGTAGACGATTTCGGTCGAGTTGTACCCTTTCTCTACACACATGTCATATACAACACACAGGTACGAAAAGGAGATTGGTGCCCTTGCTGTTTTGTGACTTGTTTCTTTGAACAACCTGCCACAGGCCAATCTGCTCATGTCAGTGAGTGCACAGATTCATCAGTATTTTAATAGCTGTACAGTAACTTCTTTAACTGTTCTTCTAATAATGGACCATTCACTTATTCATTTTTACTACGAACAACATCTGTGTTCATGTGTTCATGCTTCTTTTCACTCTTGGCTGATAGTTACCTTAGGATATATTTTTGTAAGTGTGAATTCTGAGTCATTTATCCATGCTCTTGCCAAAACTGTGTTATCAATTCCCAATGTGAACTGGTGAGAAATGGCATCTTGTTAATTTGCACTTATGTGATTCCTGGTGAAGTTGAACATCTTTTCAAAGAATATTTATTGGCCATTTATAGTTCTTCCACTGTGGCTTGCCTGGTCATGGTCTTTCCCCATTTTTCTTTTGGAATTTTTGTCTTTTTCTTACTATGGAAGAAACTTACTTTGTAAGACTGTCTCAAAAAACAAAAAACAGAGTCTCACTGTGTTGCCTGGGCTAGAGTACCGTGGCGTCAGCCTAGCTCACAGCAACCTCAAACTCCTGGGCTCAAGCAATCCTACTGCCTCAGCCTCCCGAGTAGCTGGGACTACAGGCATGCACCACGATGTCTGGCTAGTTTTTTCTATATATTTTTAGTTGTCTGGCTAATTTCTTTCTATTTTTAGTAGATATAGGGTCTCACTCAGGCTGGTTTTGAAATCCTGACCTTGAGCAATCCTCCCACCTCCGCCTCCCAGAGTGCTAGGATTACAGGTGTGAGCCACTGTGCCTGGCGGTAAGACTGGGTTTTAAGAAAAGCCTTCTCCAGACACCTTCAGGAAGATAAACTTTCACAGGTGAGATAAATGCTGGTGAGAAGGGAAATTGCATGTGGTGGGAATGGGCAGTGATAGATGCTTGTGTCTCTTGCTGCCTGCAGGTTTGTGCTTCCTCCCCCTTAGCTGCCTGTGGTCAGGGGTGGGGCTGTGAGCAGACAGAACTGACTCAGTCATCGCCATGCCTTGCCACTGGGCGGCGCTCTTCTTCCCCTCCCAGTTCTACCCTGGTTGTAGCTGCATTTAATCTAGATCAGCTGAGGCCACCATGGCACTTCTTGAAATGAACCTGACTGGGAAGACAAAGGAGAGTATAGCCGCTCCACCTGCAAAGCCTGTGGTGGATTCAGCTGGCCTTAAGGTTGGGCCTGGAGGGATTTCCCGTCTTTTCCAGAACACTTTCCTAAGCCTATCTCTAGATCTGCCTCTCCCAGGAGGAACAGCCTCACTTCTGCCCTGTGAGAAGTCTTGGCTCCCTTAGCCCCAGCCTTGAATTGCTCCTTTCTGTCTTGATTTGCACATTCATGGGTCAGTTAAGGGGCCATGATGGGGCATTTCTGTCCAGCCCCATGTTCCTTGGAGTCCTTCCACCTGCATCAGCTCTTCTGCATGGGCTGGGGGAGCCCCTGTCTCTTCCCACTACTTAGCTTCTACTCTCCACTGAGCTCTCCCCAGGGTCCTATGTCCTGTCTGAGAGGCGGCTCTTTACCTCACTGTACACCAAAAATGACGCTTAGACCCCGAACACAGGTAGCTCCTGTTCTGGCTACACACTTTTCAGGTGTCTTAAACTGAAGGGACCTGCTGCAGGGACCTTGGTGGGATGTGTCCACTGATGTAGCTCAGATCCTAGAACAGTGCCTGACACATAGTAGGCATCCAATTAATACTTGTTGAATGAATAAATGAATTAGGCTTTACGTGAACACCCTGTCCACAACCACTTCTAGAGTTATTTGCCTAAAGTCACATATGTAAGAGAAAAAATAAAAATACCCTCAATAAATGCAATTAACAGCAACTCACTTGTCTACCAGCAGTATAAGGAGAGTTGCTCTCTGATTTTTAGATTATTTGGAGAAAAAAGAAGTTATATAAATGCTAAATATTAGTTAATATAGTTGGCCTAAAATAGCACAGCAAATATCTATTGCCATACATTAAGATAGTCACTCATGAAAGTAGACTGGTGGTTACTTAGGGCCAGGGAGTTGGGTGTTAGGGGAGATGGTGAGTGACTGTACATGGGCATGGGGTTTCTTTTGGGGGTGATGAAAATGTGCTAGAAGTGATTGTGGTGATGGCCATACAACTCTACAAATATACCAAAACCTATTGAATCATACACTATAAATAGGCGAATTGTATGGTATGTGAAGAATATCTCAATAAAACCATAATTGAAAAAAGACATAAACATTTAAACATCAAAATTCACGTCTTTTTATGCTTACAGAAAATCTCTTGAGTAGGCGGTACGATTTTTAAAAAGACTTTCCTCTCTCCCCAATTTGGCAATCACGGTGCGTTCTGCCCGGAGCGCTTGCCCCAAGGATTTGTCTAGAAGCCCGTGGGTCAGCAAGGGAGCGGGTGCTGGACAAGGATGAAGAAGGAGCACTGACGGGCCGGGAGGCTGTTGTCCAAAGCCCCTGTCCCCAAGCCAGGAATAATGAAGCTCTGCCAGGCTGGGAACCACGACTTCAAGTTTCCTGAGGTTTTCCACCAGCAGAGCCCAACTTGCAACAGGGTTTCCAAGCTCTCAGTGTAGCCAAATAAATATGCCACATGTTTAATTATACGCATTATGTAAGAAATTGATGTTCTCTAAGGAGACAAACAACTTAGATACTCAAAAGTCTTTGAAAGAATCAAGGAATCTAAAGAAACTGACATTTAAAAAAAACCCAGTTCTGGCTAGGGGACCCCTGTTAACCCTCTCTGCCCAGCATCCTTGCTCACTAATTATTTCTCTTTTGCTCTCAGGTAGTGTGTGCTTCTGTTAATGTTTGTCTGAGTTAAACAAGAATAAGATGGTAGGGGAGTGTTTGATGCATTTCAGAACCTCAAAAATAATTTTATGGCATTTTTAATTGAGCACTTTATAACACAGCTTTTTCCATGAGTCGTCTATAAAATGGAATAATAATAATCCCTATTTCAGAGAGTGGTTGGGAAGATTAAATAAAATAATGCATCAGTGGACCCGGCACCAGGAAGGTATGGACTTCACGTATTCTGTTATTTATTATTGATCACAGAAGAAGTTGGCTGGGTCGAGCACCCTCTAATCTTGCCACCCAACCGTGCAGAGGTGTGCTCTGTGCAGCCCTGCGAAGTTCATTTGTTGGCAGGAATGCCCCCCTGCAAGGGTCGGAGGACAGCCAGGCTGCTGGAGTTGGAATTCCAGATTTGCTACTTCCCAGCTGTGTGGAGGGGCCAGTTTCCTCACCACCCTACTTCTGGGTACCCTCATTAATACAATGACTTATTCAAATTAGAACTAATAAATCTGCTTCATAGGATTGTTATGAAGGAGTCCCTAGTCTGATATTTGCAAGGTGTTTAGAAAAGTATCTAGCACGTTGAAAGTGCTGATTCACATTTGTTAGAGAAAAAGATGGACAGACAGACAGCTGGGCTCCACCGTGTCAGGGGGCAGGGCCGATGTGTGGCAGCAGTGACAGGAAGCTGGAGGTGAGGCTGAAAAACCAAGTCGGGAGCATTTCCTCCTAGAAGGAAAAAGTGGCACCCGGCGGGAAATATTCAGAAGGAGTCGCGGGGGCGACAGAGGTGCCCCAGCTCCAACCTTCAGAAACGAGACAGGTGCTGGTTAGCTCGGGGTGGCACAGACACATGCCCGAGCCGGAACTCAAACTGGATTACCAGATGAGCTCTTAAGGTTCTGTTTGATGTAGTGCCGAGATGAGTTCCTTAAACCTGATCTTAGGAAAACCTTAAACATGATCTAAGAAATGGATAAAAGTGGTAAGACAAAAGCAATTTGAAAAGGAACAAAAATTTTAGCTTATCTGACTTTTCCTGAAGGGGCTCTTTTGGTTTTGTTTGTTTTTAATATTTGAAGACTTCCAGGTGTATACCATTTGTCACTTAAGAAACAACAACGATAACCAGAAAAACCCCCAACAGTGTTTACATAGCCACCTACTATCCCTTCAACTGAGCTTTTGGTGAAATGAGGATTTTGCAATGGGAGAGTTTTAGTTAATATCCCACCTTCAAATGTATGGTAACAGCAGGCCAGTTTTTGAATCTATATCCTCCCTTAAATCTGGACAACCACATTCCCTGGCCTAGGTCTCAGGGGTTCCCCATTCACCCAGCTCAAAAGGTGGGAGAGGGCACCACGCATGGGGGTTCAGACGGAGCTGTTACTCCAAAACCCCATCTTCCACTTTCCCAGCACGCGGCAGCACCCGGTCCACCTACTGACCCATCTCCCGGCTCCTGTGGCCCGCGGGCTGTGGTCTGGGGCTGCTGGCGGTAGAAGCTGCGGATGGGGGTGGCTTTGGCAAGGTGGTGTGGCTGGCGTCTGCTGTGGTGACAGCCACAACTTGCGTCAGAGTGACTGGCTGTGGGGTTGTCCCTGGAACGGAGGGTCTCTCATAAGCTTTTGTGGTCTCACCTGTAAGAAAATGGAATTAGACCCATGCCCACAAAACAGCCTTTTGGCTCCTACAGGACTAGAAATAAAATATGTTTACTGAACACTAGCTATGAGCAAAGACCTGTGCTAGCTGCTGCAGAGGGTGACATCCCGATGAAGGGCCCACAATTCTTGCCTAAAGGAACATAGTATATAAACTCAGAGCAATAAGCCGATCAACAAACCAAAGATTAAATAACAATAAAATAATTAAATGAAAGTTCAAAACTACAGCAACATAGAATATAGACAAGTCAGAACATGATTAATTGCTGAATTAATGGTTCATGGACTTCTTTTTTTTTCTGTTTCAAGTTGCCTTGGCCTTGGAATAGAAGGTACTTTGGGAGCTTTCTATGACTTTTTCTTAGAGAATACATTCTTGATGTTCTAGTTTAGGTTAGTTCATGACTAGTCCACTAAATCCTCTGGGCCTCAGTTTCCTCATCTGTAAAATGGGGTGATGGAGCTAACTAGAAGGCAAAGAACATCTAGATTCTACTTCTCAACTGTGCTCTTCAGCCATGTGCGATGATTTAGGTTGCATCCATGGTATTAAATGCCTGTGCAGTTGCCTCCCTCTGAAGCACATTTCACTTTGTTATGCTCTAATGCCCTGAGAGCCTTTCTGAAGGCTTAGAGCAAGAGAGTGGCTACTCAGTGGCCTTAGGATCGTCTTGAAAACTCTGGGTCTATGATGGAGGAAGCCACACAGTGGCCCCCAAAGTGAGCAGCTCCTCAGTCCCGGGAGGGAGCAACTATCCCTGGTGCCTGTGCCTGCCGGGCCCATTGGTGGCAGGCCAGCTCCCATACCTGTGCGTCTGCATGAGCTTCCTGGGGCTGCTGTAACAAGCCACCACAAACTTGGTCGCTTAAAACAGCAGAAACATATTCTCTCACTGTTCTAGAGGCCAGAAGTCCAAAATCAGTACCACTGGGCCAAAGTCAAGGTTTCAGCAGTGCTGAGCTCCCTCTAGAGAGGAATCTGTTTCTTGCCTTTTGCAATTTCTGTTGGCTGCTGGCATTCCTTGGCTTGTGGCCGTGCTGCCTCAATCTTTAAGGCCAGCACCCTAAATTCCTCTTCTGTTCCATCTTCCCATGACATTTTCCTCTGTGAGTGTGAAATAGTCTCCCTTTGCCTTCCTTTTATAAACATGCATGTGATTGCACTTAGGGCCCATACAGATAATCCAGAATAATCTTCCCATCTAAAGATCATTACTTTAATCACATTAGCAAAGCACCCCCCACACACACCTGTTGTTTCTGGTTTTGGTTTTTTTACCATATAAGGAAACACAACTTCCAATAATTAGGACATGAATATCTTTTCAGGGGCATTTTGCAGCCTTGTATAGCATCCCAGCTCTAGCCTTAACTCTGCTTAGGATTCATGCATTTTCTGCACAAGACAGCAGACCAAAGGGATAACATCTGAGATAAGAAGGTGCTTCCCTCTTCATGGGAACCATCCACCTTCCTCTTTGACATTGCACAGCATCCTTGGAAAATCCCATCAGAACCCCAGACCTGGCCCAGCCATGCAGACAAATGCATGGCTGGTGGGTTTGCCCTGCACTGGCACCTGCTCACCTCCCCACCCTGACTCTGTCACCTTCTACGGGAATCACAGTGTTGACTGGGGAGAGCAGGTCAGCAAACAGCAGCCCTGGAATTGGGCTGGAATTCAGCCATTCCGTCTGCTCTAGCAGGCGTTAGTGGTCAAGGTAGGAAGCAGATCTCTCACTTGCCCTGTTTCTTGCTTTCAGTTGGTTGCCTTTAAATCTGCCCTTGGATGGCGCCAGACAAATCACTGAAGAACTGGCAGCAGCCTCAGGGCTTCAGCCAGTCTTCAAGTCATCCTCAGGCGAAACTGAATCTGCCTGATTTATGACAATTCCATTACTTTAAAGTGATTGAGCTTTCCTAAGGAGTAATAGGGAAGTTTCTAATTTCTCCAAAGCACTCCTCTGTCTTACCCTCCGGTAAATGCTACCAGGCATTAATGCCTCTTTAGGGAGCTGCAAGCCTTAGTTTGATCTACTTCATCTAGGGAAAAGCCATTTAACAGAATCACTTGTATATTTTATGAAATAGAATATAATTAATAATTTGGAGAGAGATATGCAAATAAGCTGACAATACATTTTATTTGTAAATTATTCATTAAACCACAATGTCCTGAAAATAAAACTACTTGCAAATAGTGAACCTTTTTGCCACCTTAAACGTATAAAATGGAGATCTGAAAGATCTTTTTCTCACACCATTGGCTAATTCTGAGGCTCCCGATGACCTCAGCCTGCCTTGCTAATATTGATTTGCTAGACAGAGGTTAAATGTCCCGAGGGCAGCCTCTGTGTCACCTGATTATAACACAGATGCTTTCAAGCCCATCATAAATTCAACCACCATAGCCCTGGGCTTCCATGGGCTATTTAGTTTGCCTGTTTTCCTTCAGAGATGAGAACTGTCTTTAAGAAAGGAGACAGAGAGAAATCACCCCTCCTACCCCGAGTGCTCCCAATTCCTTACTGAACATAATGCTCTTGATTTGATGCAAAGTGAATTCTTCATGGAACCAGGTTCTTTTTGAGCAACTTGGAATAAAACCTGTAAAATAGCTTCTTTATACAATCTCAGATGCATGGAGGTGTGATCTTTTTTCAAAGATTTTCATGGGAAAGTATTTCAAAACTTCTCTTGGGCTGTGAACATAGTCTTCTTTTGGACACGGTCAAGAACTGCTCCAGACAGCCGCCGCCTTCTCCACAGCAGCAGGCGGTGCCTGGGACCTGCCTCCACCAGCTCATCACTGGAATCACGGTGGGGTGTTAAAAATGCAGAGATTCAGATCCACTCTACCTGCGGTGGGCCTTGGAAGTCTGAATTGAGAACCATAGCCAGGGCTGGGCTGGACTTGTGGCCGCACCTTCATCGGCCTTGCTGCTAAAGCTTTCTGAGCTTTAGCCTGCTTTGCTGTAAAATGGGATGGGCGCTCCTGCTTGGCAGGGCCACTGTCATAATCAGAGATCACGTCTATAAGGGGCCCGCACAGTGCTTGGTGCACAGAAGGCATTTGAGAAATGGTCGTAGCTGACATTTATCCTCACGCTGTACTTCCCCTCTCCTGGCGAAGAACAGTGCTGTCAGTGAGGGAAGAGAAGGCGATGGAAGCCAGGGCAGCAGCAGTGCTCGGAGGTCAGAGTGATGGGGAAGATTTGGTTTTCCCCACCGCGAACCTATTGCGTCCTGACTCAGGGTTATACACGAGGGCAGGAATCTCATATTCTTTGAGCATCTACTGTGTGCCAGACACGGCGATGGCCCCTTTCACGTACGCGTTCACATCAAATACTAATCACGATGCAGGAAGTCCACCTAAGTATTCCTATTTTTAAGAGAAGGAACAGATTTTCCAAGAGGTCAAGAAACGTGTTTAAGGTCACACACTCAATAGGTAGCAGAGCCAAGGTTTGGGCCCATGCTTGTTTGATTGCAAATTCATGCTTTTTTTTCCACAAAAGGAAATAGAGTGGGAGGCAAGTCATGAGCAGCTTCAAGATTCCTGACTGTGGCTCCCATTAGAATGTGGCCCAAGGTCTCTTGCGATCTCACCAAAGCCATTTTATTTTCAAGAGAGGGCGAATGAGTGGCTTTGGTGGGTATAGGCCTGGGAAATTGCAGTTATTATAATAAACTTTGGCTTCACTTTCTTCCAGCATGAGGGACTTAGCTGACAGCCAAGGACAGCAGTAGGGTGTTTTCCTGATGCCCTTGCTCAGCAACCTCCAAGAAGATCTACTTTCCTGTCTCTGGCTGAACATCTACACACCAGCATTTATCTGTTTTTATTTAGCCCAGAGTGGCTCATGGCTCTAACCAAATAACAGCTGCCCAGGGGAAGAGATTTAAATCTCAGGTCGTGTCTGTCCTCAGCGTGGGCTGCACCGGGCAAATCAAGGTGCCTCCTATTTTTCGAGTGAGATAATTTCCCGTGAAAGAAGGTGGTTGTGCTGTCGGTGGCTATCCTAGCCTGATTTACCTATTGACTCACATCCTCAGAGAGATGAGGAAGCATCTTATAGGGGCACGCTGAGCCCCGGGCGACAGCTGGCCCTGCATCTCTTCTGCTCCCCCCAGTTTTTAAAGGGATTTTATCATTTAAGGAAGAGTGGCAACACGGGGACACTCCTGTATGGTTCTTACTGGAATTTTTTTTTTTTTTTTTTTTTTGAGACAGAGTCTCGCTTTGTTGTCCAGGCTAGAGTGAGTGCCGTGGCGTCAGCCTAGCTCACAGCAACCTCAAACTCCTGGGCTCGAGTGATCCTTCTGCCTCAGCCTCCCGAGTAGCTGGGACTACAGGCATGCGCCACCATGCCTGGCTAATTTTTTCTATATATATACTAGTTGGCCAATTAATTTCTTTCTATTTATAGTAGAGACGGGGGTCTCGCTCTTGCTCAGGCTGGTTTTGAACTCCTGACCTTGAGCAATCCGCCCGCCTTGGCCTCCCAAGAGCTAGGATTACAGGCGTGAGCCACAGTGCCCGGCCTGGAATTTTTTTATATGAATTCTTGAGAATTTACTCCATGGTGGGATCGTGACTTTAAGAAAGAGGTTCCTCTATCTTGAGGTTGGGTGAGACCCCAAGTATCCCTTTTATGTTCGAATATTTATAGTTTAGCTCAGGGTCTGGCACATGGGAAGTGCTTAATACACAGGCATTAAATGAATGAAGAATGAATGAGTGAACTTAATATTTCAGACTCTCACGACCGTGCATGATCTAGAAATAAGGAGTTGACAGCAATGCTCAGTGATGTTGTCATCAAAAGTTGAGATGGGTTGGGAGAGGGGACAAGTGATACCAGCAACGTCTGGTGTTGTAACTATGGCTCTTGTTGATTCATACATTTCTGTAGCAGCAAATTGCGAGGAAAGTGCCCTGGCCCAGCCCCAGTCCTCATGGAGGTCAATGACTCAGGCATCTGAAACAAGTGCTTGCTGGGGCTTGATGGCATTTGGGGTAGATGGTTCTGGAAATGATCTCTCCTGTATAGAAGGTAGAAACCATATGGATTTTATACTCTAGTCATCATTTGACTATGGTTTCTCTCCCCTTCATTCTTCTCCTCCCACCTTTACTTGCTTTAAGGTGATACAATCAGAGTTTGAATATTGCATGGGCTGGTTGGAGCTATGCCCATGGGCAAGTTACTAAACCTGTCTAAGGCTCAGCGTCCTCATCTGAAACAGGAGAAGACCCTGGCACTCTGTCCCTGGTGACTGCAGTACAGGTGCCTGGCACAGAGCAAGCGCTCTGTAGGTAGCTATAGTCACAGGAGGTTGTGTGGGACTCTGCCTGTTGTCCTGATTAAGGCCCAAGGCTGAAGCCAGAAGGGCCCAAGCACCCCTTTCTAAACGAGGAGAGGAGCCACTGAACTCCCCACAGGTGAGGCCATTCCAGTCGAACCTGCACAACCACCAGCACCCCCCTCACCTGGGCCAGTGAGCAGAAGGAAAGGGCCAGAAGAAGGGGAGGTGTCAGTAGCCACCTTTCAGGAAGAGCAGCGTCCAGGGTGAGGGGATATTTCCTCCCTTCCTTCATGCTCTGTCCTCTCCCAGGCAGGTGAAGGTGCTTCAAGAGAGTCAGGCATCAAGATCGCGGGGGCCTGTGAGGAGGGCGCCAGGCCATCTCCTAATCTGCCCACAGATCCACCTTACACACTGCAGGAGTGGAGCTTGCAGAGGGTTCTGGGGAAGTATTCTGGGAGTCTAGAAGTGCTCTTCCCCTCAGGGTAAAAAATAGGGTGCTTGATATTTAGTCCCTGAAGTTGGGGGCTCTACTTGAACATGGGGACTGCTTCTGCCTAGGGAATCTCTGAGATAGGAGGGTACAGCTGGTGTGGCCCAGGCCAGCAGGGCTCGGCAGCCACAGGTGAAGTGAATGGAACATGGATGGTGACCTCACTCCATCCAGCTCTCCCCAGACCCCAGAGGGGGCCAAAGAGGACCCAGCCATTCCCATGGCTCTGTGTGAAGAGGCTGCCTGGGGCCCAAGGGTGAGTTACCTAACCTGGAGAAAGCAGTGGGGTGACAGACTTCTGGCCCAACGAGAGGGAGCCAGGATGAAGCTGAACACTGTCCCCTCGTGCCAGATGTCCACGCACATCACCTGCTCAGAATCATCCCATGAGCAGAGGCTGCAGGGCTAAATGAAACCACAGAGACACCTGCCACTTAAGGAGACCTCTGCCACCCATTCCTCTTCCTTGTGCCCATGCCAGAAAAGGACAGGTGCTATCTCAGAAATGGTCTATGAGGCTCCAGTACCCACTGCCAGTTTGTGGCTGGGCATGGAGAACAGCTGTAGACCACTGGACTCATTAAAAAGTCATTAGAGGTATAGTTGGGGAAGTAATTGGGGGAAAAGACAGGAAACATTCCTTATTTGTATGGCAAGGCTCCTCAAATCGGGACTCTTTGCATGCACTGTTATTATATTAGCATAAGAAAATCTAAGGTAATGATTTAGAGGGGAGTTTCTGGAGCCAGACTGTCTGGATTTGATTCTCAAGTCTGTGACTTTCTAGCTGTTTGACAAAGGATAAGTTACTTAACTTTTCTGTGCTGTATTTGCCTCAAACAATTAGGGCAACAGTGCGTACCGATGGTAGTCTCAGGTGATTACATGCATTGATCAGGTAAAGCTTCTGGAACAATGCCTGGCACACAGCAAATGCTCAATAAATGCTACTTCTATTGCTATTCGTAAACCATGTTCACCTTAAGTACATGAGGAGAACCTGAATGGAGTCAGCTGCTAGCCCATCTGGAAACAATGCAAAATCCCATTATGAAGCAACTCACAGCTTCTCTGTGTGTGGGAAGTCAAAGCACCTCCAAAGACACAGTGATGCATAACACAGTTCTTGATTTAACACAGAAACCTAGAAAACAGATATTTTCTTGGCCTGAGGTCTGCCTGTACCCTCTTTTGTGGTTCACATGGAAGCTGGGTTGGCACAACCCCATAGACAGTGTACTCTTGGCCAGGGTTATTCGGATTAGCAGCTTGCTGTTATCACATAAGCCACATCATTCTCTTTGCTTCCCTGCATTTCATACCTAAGTAGATACAGCCTTTTTCCTTGTAGCTGCCAGGAAACATTTCCAGACAGAATGTCATGTCATCTTCTAAAGTAACAATATAATAAAATTCAAGGCAACAGTCACCCTGAATGAAAATGACACAAATATAGAGACAATCCTGGAATTGGAAAACAAAAAAATAAAGCCTTCACTCTTCCGCCCCAGCCCTCTGATCCCACTGATTTCTGTGCCCATGTTCCTGGCATCTGTTAAAATATTACCAAATCAGTGGAGCTTGACCAGTGAAGATGTTAATTTCTACACTATCTCCTAAAACACAATATTGCCTGTTTACCAACTCAGAAGGTTTAGATTAAATCACACATGAACACTTGCCTGCTTTGGCAGCTGGGCTTTTAGATGATGAATATGTAAGAGCCGATGGGTAGGTTACACCCTTTTGGGGTTTGCTTTCTGCAAAAAAAGAAAAAGAAAGATTTATTTCTAGAGCTAAAGGTTTTAGATGGTTCTGTGCTGATAAGTTGATTCCTTCCTTCCAATTTACTTCCCTTGAGTTCAATAAAATCAGTCTCCCTGATGCTGAATTGTCGATTACAATGAGAAAGTCAAGTGGCATTTTGTTTTCCTGTATAGCCTGTGTTTTATTTATATTGGACTGGAAACAAGCAAATCTCCATGCCTCAGAGTGGTTTAACATTAGCAACCCTGCTTTCGCTCGTGAAGATGTGGTATGGAAGCTAAGGTTTTCATACACGTGGCTTGGAATGTTTAATTGCATCAGTGGATGAATGTGAAAACATTTCACGTGCTCTCCTTTTAGATGACGGAGTACTGTGGTCTTAGGCTGGTTACCTCTCACTTTCACAGACCCTGAGGGATCCATTTGAATCTCATGGTAGTTGAGAAACTTGAAAATAGGTAAATAGAGAGCAGCCTTGAAAATAACCATTTGTTACTCATCCAGAGAGAGACACTTTAGATGCCAGGCATGGGGGGGGTGGGGTATGGTCATGCCTATCAGGGAAACAGTGGAGGCATAAAATAGAAAAGCCACCAGGCGATCTGGTTAGCAGGCACCAAGCCTGTACGACTGGAGAAAGCTGCTGCCTGCAGAAGTCTTTCTTCCGACCATGAAATGATGCCTGAAATTCCACCGTAGGAGTTTTGTTCCACAAACTGAAAGTGCCGCTGGAATGTCCCAAGCCCCCTGAAGGCAAGTAATTTGTTTGCCTTAGTAACTGTTGAATTTCCAGTGCCCGAAGCGGTTATTTTCTGGCATGTACTAAAGTGTTCAGGAAATATGTATTTAGAGAAGGAATATCTTAATGCCTTTATCTCTGTTAAAATTCAAATACTCTTGGGAGTGGTATCACCTATCAGCTGTTGTTTTCCTCTAATAATAAAAGCATTCTGGCTGTCAACCTGAGGGAATACTTTCACAGGCTGGGGGCCTGGAGGAGGCGGTGGGCGGTATTGTGTGGGGCCCGGGGGTGTGGACAGGGCTCTAGTGCATCCTCTCACCAACATCCTATCGGCACGAGGGACTGTAGGGGCACGAAGCAGACAGAATAATAGGGGCTCAGGAAGCACCAGAGATTGGGAGTAAGAAAATCTGGGTTTCTGTTTGCATTTTACCTTTAATTAACTGCCTCAATCTTTGAGGCTCTCATTTTCTTCATTAAGAAAATACGAGTGATGATAGGGCCCTACTGACTACACGAAGTTGGAGGGAATTAATGGAAAAAAAATTAAAATGTTTTGGAACTATATATCTCCATAGAGATGCAAAATTTTTATTCTGGTATTACCTATAAATGCCACTCAAAGCATAGATGAGGCAAACTATTTGGGCTGATTCATGTTACTTCACCTCGTTAAAGTCACCTGGGGAACAGAACTTGACATTCTGTCAAGGCCCACATCCAGGCCTGCTCTGAGTAGACAATGATGGAGGTTATTTTAGACTCCGGGAGGGCCCGGTATTTGTGGGCCACAGTGTATCCGCAGAAAGCAATGCAGAGACATCCTCTGCCTCCATTTACTATTCTTCTCACATCCAAAACCCTACGGTTCTTCCCGTTTCTATTCGGCAGGAAAAGGAGCATGAGCTCAGTTTTCTGAAACGTGGATCAAAGAATAAAGGGGCAGTGTTAGAGGGTCCCTCATGGACCTTTTGTCTCCCTGGACTATCCCAAGACCGAAAATGCACATACCTTCTCCTGCCCCCTTCTCAGCCTGCCAAAGTGAATTAATTAAAGGAGCACAGCGACTTGTGAAAATTAGAAATAAAAACCCAGAGAAAGGTCACAGAGGTGTCTGAGCCTTCGGAAGAGGGTTCTGACATGGTCCAGTTAAACTCGCTGGCTCTGAACCTCTGAATGACGGGGAGGGTTCCTTGGCTGCCAGTCAGTGAATGTCCTTGTGCCCAGCACGCTCTCCTAACTCACCCCTTCGGGAGAGGCTTCTTAGCCATTGCAGAAGCGCCAATGTTTATTATCACTGGCAAAAAGTATTTTCAGTTAAATGTCACTATGTGCAATGAGGGGAGATGGAAGCTGAGATTTACAGGAAATAATCTCAGCAGATTGATTTTCATTTAAAAAACCCAAAACATCTCTACTGTCATGAAAGTAATTCTCCTTTTAAACCTCTGTTGAGATTCTTGGAGTACAGGCTGAACCCTTAAGGTTGAAATGCCCTTATTTAGGCAGGACTACTTGGTGAACATCTAGGTGGGGATTATATTTCTCTATCTGAACATGTTTGTATTTTCATATGGACCTGTTTTGAATTCTTTATTGTGAGGCAAAGACCCACAGTACAGTGGTTTATGCCCTTTCACAATCTGACAAAGAAACTAGTCTAATTTGAACCCTAGGTGTGCAGAATTCGGCAGGTAGAGGAAATGGAGACTGATGGAGTTGAGAAGAATACTAAAAGGTCTGTTTGTAGTCTTGCTACAACACCATCGCTAGAGGATAGTAGGGGCTTGAGGCATGGAGTGCCTAGTGGTGCTAGAAAACCACCGAGATTGGAAGACCGACTACGTTATGAGATGTTTCTCTCTTCACTGCGTCAGTTGGCTTTCCATAGTTGGCTCTTTGTCAGGACAGTCCCAAGGCACCTAATCTTGTTGGGAGGCTGGGAAGCTTAACTTGAATCTAGTTTAAAATCCCATGGAACCTCCTTAGAGAAAATGGGAGATTCAGGTCCCATCCTGAGTAGGGTAAGTATCAGGTGAGCCTAGAACATTGTGTTGTGTTTAAACACTAATGTGGACATCTCAAAAGCTTGAAAAGCTCCCACTGGCCAATCTTAGAAAAATTGAGCCACCAAAAAGGGTAATGATGATAATGGATTATAACATATCGTATTTTTAAAAACAATCCATGAGTACATAGTGCACTTAAAAAAATAGGTACGGGGGGTGGAGGAAGAAAACACTTCTTTATATAAGAATACTAGCTAGTAAATGTGGAAGAAATGACAATTGGAAAGATTTTAATTTTGCAATTACCAATGTAATACTTGCAACAGTGAGGGTCAGCAATGGGTGTTAAAATTATTGGGTGAAATTTGTTGGGGGAATAAGCTACTTAAGCTGTTTCAAAGTATCACTCTACAGATTGCTTATGAATTACAAGGTATCTTTGCCATGGAGAGAGATGGTAAACTAAGCAATCAAACTTAGCATCACCAGCAACTGGACAAATTGACGTTATATATATATGCCTCTTGATAGGACTGTTGTAATATGACACAATGGATATGCTATGATAGTATGTGTTCTTGTCAAAAATATATCAGCTGAATCCAATTATGAGGAAAGAGACAAGCTTCTGGTCCAGATTGTGGAATATAGTACTAGACACCAGGCCTGGACTTCAAAGATGTCAATGCCATTCATGACCAAAAAAGATACTGTGGTATGGATATTTCTAGATTAAAGGAGATTAAATAGACATGACAACTAAATGCAATGCATGATCTTTGATTAGATTGTGGATCAAAAAAAAGTTATTATAAAGAATATTTTAGGGGTAATTGGATACAATTAAATAACTTTATTATATGATATTATTGTATCAGTGTTAACTTTTTAGGTATGGTATTGGTATTGTTATTTAGGGAAATATTCTTACAAGATGTGTACTGAAGTATTTAGGGATAAAGCAGCTTATTTTCACATAGTTTAGAACAAAGTATAGATAAATAATAGATAATAAATTAAAGCAAATGTGGCAAAATATTAACAGTTGGTGAATCTAGGTGAAGATAATATGGGTGTTCATTGTACTAGTATTTTAATTTTTCTGTAAATTTAAAAAACTTTAAGATAAAGTGGGTTGAGGAAATTCACAAAAATAGAAAAAAATGTGAGAGTAGGTCATGATAGTACAAAGATACTTGATTATCTTTTCATTGTGAAATCACAATAATTAGTTCATTGACATCACCTCTTTAAAAGGTGGGGGAATAGTAAAAATGATTATCTACAAAAAATCCTATGGCTCTAGATAGAGTGAACTGATTGAATTGTGAAACAATTCATTAAATAACAATTTAGAAATCTGCAATAAAATTGTAGCTCACTTCTCTCTCTGAGAGCATATACCCTTATCTATTCATTTGCCAGAAATCTCAAGAAATGAGGTTCTAGATATGAGGTGTATTTGGCCTACCTAAAGGACTAGCTCAAAAACCCAAGTTAGTAAATACAATTCATGTAATTAAAAATGTGATGGGACTTACAGATAGCTGCAGTGTATTTCAAATGAGCCATTAGAGCCTTTTAAATGTTTCCTGACTCCGTAGTGATCTATCGTGTAATTATAATTTATTGTTTCATGATCCTAATTATCAAAACTAATGCTTCAGATTTTTATGAAGTGAGGTGGGCCATAAACAAAAACTGACAGCACACTCAAGAGAGCACATGTCGTCCTGTGGGGTCAGCCCGAGGGTCTTGATTGGCAGCGTTTCTCCTGCTTGTGGTCGTACCTGAGACGATGAAGGATTCTCTCCACCTTGGCAAGGATAGCGACTGGACACCATTGGAGTAGCTCCCTTTATAGCCGGACTGTCCAGCCACTTTCCGAACAAGTATTTTCCCTCCTGAATTATCGAGCACGCCACTATGAAGAGAGAAAAAAAATTGAAGAACAGAAATATTGTTTGACGTGATCAACAGACTATCAAAACAGTCTCCATCTTTATTTAGACCTATGAAAGCAGCGAGATTAAGAAAAGTTTGCCTTGACCTGGGGCCCAACCTCCCCAAACAGTGCCTCTGTCACTGGGCCCTACATCCCAACTGCCAGGTCTTACAGGACCCGGTTGTTCCGTCAGTCAGGAATTTCCCTTTGCCACCATGCCTCAGATTTCTTTTCCTTGGTTTTCTCATTCCCACTAGTTCTTTTAAGTGAAATTACTTTCTTGACAATTTCCAATTTGGTTTTGTGACACCACAGAATAAATCCAGTTATTTCAAAGGGTGGTATGAAATTATTAAAAGTAAATATTTCTTTTATTTTGGGTCAGGGAGGGAAGATGTGCAGCTGAATTAAATGCATTAAAAGGAGTCCTTAAAACACTGAAAATCATTTCTTAAATTTCTAGGATTCTGCGAGTTTTAGATTCTGACTGCATGGTGACTGGCATGTGTACGTCTTTCCTTGTATGTTAGGCAGAGGCTCCGTCTGGTTCCTGAACAGCAGCACTTTCTCGTCATTTCTTGCTCCTTTGGGTATCTATAATTTATGGTATGGGGGATTAAAAAGAAAGAAAAAGATGTCGACATTTTCCCATCAACACCCCTCCTTCCCTGCAGGAACGAGAGCGTTGCATTTCCTGCCCTCCCACCTTCACGGTGAGTCAGCAACTTTCAACACTCAACTTCCCAATGGCCCAGAAGGAAAGAAAGTGGGAGTAATATTCGACATGTAAAGCACTTTGCTTTAAAAATCATTCTCACATACGGTATCTCCCTGGGTCCTCCCAGCAGCCCTCTGAGCTGTGGTGTGGACGGAATGCGGTTATTCCCGGTCATTCCGTCACACAGGCTGGGAGAGGTTGAGTGACTCACCCGAGAGTTAGTAACCAGTGAATTGCAAGAGGGATTTGAACCCAGGTCTAACTGACCTACCTCATCCTGGGGTTGTTCCTCTTGCTTGCAGCTACCTCTCAGGGTTCAAAAGCATGGTGGTGCCAACTCACCTCCTCACCTCTAGTCTCCGCTGCCCTGTCTTCTCTGGGGGCTCTTCACGACTAAGTTACCTCAACCTCACTGCTCCCAACAGCAGCACGCTGGCCTCAGCTCCCCTGACACCCCCGCCCCATGGCTCTGGTCACGCTGCTGTTTCCCCCCGGGAGACCTCCTTCCCGCCTCGGCCAGACTAGGCCTGCGCCACTGTCAAGGGGCCGCCCAGTTTCCAGCATCTTCCCCACAGAGATTCTGACAGGACTTCACTCCCCACACCCCATCCCTTAGAACCTTGTTCTCACAACTTAGACTCTGATTTTGTTCTGTCTTGTACTAGTTCCTAAACATTTCTGGAGTTAATTTTGTCTTCCAACTTAAATGGAAAACTTTCTTATGCAAAGGACAGCATGTCCTGTTTCCTTGTAAGAAGGTCTGTCAGTGGAATGTAGGTTCCAATCGTACGGGCTTGTGAGAGCTGGTTGTTAAGCTTTTGGGATTGTGTGAGCTGGTTGACTTGACATTGGTAGCTTGGCAGCAACCGTGTTGGTGTATTTACACCATGGGAATTGGCAAATCAGACCCATCCCCACCCCTGCTATTGGAGAGCTGGTTGTTAAACACCAGCACACCACTGGCTCATGAAAATGCTAATTATTTTTTTAAAAAAATTGCCCCTGTGGGGAAAATGGAAATAACCCTCAGCCTTTTCTTGTCCTCTGGAGACATTATTGGGTCTTTGGATTTACTGGGAACTGTTTTGGGGGAGCTGTGTGCAGATGCACATGCTCCTGTTTAAGAGTCTGAAGCACTATAGCTGCCAATCAGGGAGGGAAGCCCCTCTCCAATCCCCCCACTGCCCCTCACCCCCGGGCTGAGCTCCCTTTAGCCTATTTGCAGGGTACAGGGAGAGGATTCTTAAGCCGGACTGTGCTGCTGCCAACCCTTTGAGGGTTGTCTAAGACTGAAAACCCCGATTTGGGGAAAGGGGAACTATTGTGTTCTCATGAGATTCTCCTGTTGGGGCAGAGAGTGGAGCCTCGTCTCGTGGGGGGCCTAACTGGTGGACGTGGACATTTCCAGGGCAGATCCTAGGAAGGTCAGTGGCCCGTGAACTTTGGGAGGCCCCAGCAGCGCAAGGAAGCAGAATGCTTATGTAAAGGTGACCTCATGTGTATCACTCAGATGTAGACACTTCATATATATTTTCTGCAAGAGCAAAACTGGTTCCACTTCTTTGCATTTCTCTACGTGGTGCAGAGCATGGCCTTGATGTCCTCCTCCCTGACCCTGGTGCCAGGCGACAGGACAAGCTGAGGGCCAGCTCCTTGGCTCAGAGAGAAGGGACAGCTCAGGTTTGGACTGGCTGCTGTCCAGAGGGGGGCGTCTGGTCAGAGATGCGAGTGAAGAGTACTCCGCGCTGGACGGTCTTCTCATTGCTGTGTCTCAGACAAGTCTCTCCCCAACCCGGCACTTGGCCCCCTTAAAATACAGGCGTTGATTTGCGATAAGGCAGAGACAAAATATGATGCCTCCAATATGTTCATTATCCCTTTGGTTTGAAAGAATCAAGGGAATTACTTGTAATAAGACCTCTGAGCATAATACAATATGTGAATATTAAATCCTTTAATCCACATTAATCTGAATTTCTAAACCAAAGCATACTCTCTGCAGTGTCTCAGTTCTTACCGTGGGGACTCTAGCAGGACTTTGGCTGTAGGCCCCCAGTGAACTTTTTGCTTTGGTTCTCTATGTCTTAAATCCTGCCTTCTGAAAACAGGCTGGCTCTGTTTGTGAAAAACAAAGCTGATAGCGTCCAAAATTCCTATCTGCGTTCCCTTAAGACTTCTATTCATCCTCTCCATGAATAGTGACACCTCTTTCCAAATAGTTTTTCCACTCTATCCATCACTGGTTCAGGAAGCAATAATGACACTCAGTTGCTCAAGCAGCACATCTTGTTGTTTTTAAAACATCCAAGCTCTTCTCTGTCCCTCTACCCTCATCTATATTTTTTCCACCAAATTCTTACATCCTAACCCAGACACTGGGATTGCAGAGCCCTGGTTCTTCTTGTCTTCTCCCCATAGGAGCATGTCCTTCCACCATAAAGCCTTTGCCAACTATGAGTACTCACTTGGTATACTAAGCAGTGCTGGGACTTGCTGCTGCTTATGTAAATATGTCACCTGGGCTCAGGGCTGGAAGTCTGGGGACATGAGTTTTCATCCTCAATGTGCATCTAACTAGCAATTTAATTAACTGAATTAATGAAGAGAGGCCTCAGTTCCTCTTCTAGCAAATGGGGACGCTATGAGCAGCCTCATAGGGTTGAGATGATGCTAGAGGGAGAAAATCACAGTGTAAGGGATCACTTGTCATATTGATGACATCTGTGGTGAGGTCAGATTTACTCTTGTGGCTCTATTCTGCCTAGGAAACATGGAAGGGCGAGAGAGAGCCAGCGAATGCCAGAGGAAATAAGTGCCAATCATCTAGGATCACAACTGGAAAAATGCAGGCAACTTTAAGACAGGCTCAGCCTCTATAGCAGATGTCATTGTCTACACAGACGCTGCAGTGTCTACGCAGACACAGACTGGAGAGTGCTGAAAGCATTGGTGGGCATGCACATGTGTGTGAGCATGCATGTGTGTGTAAGTAGGTGTGGGAGGAGGAGCGTGTGTGCGGGAGCATGCATGTGTGCACGTGTGCCTGTGTAGATTTTTGTATACCTCTTTCCTTTTTGCATGAAAATATTTTTCATCCATGCTCTGGCTTTAAGAAACAGCATTTGGTGTTGTTTTTCTTTAATGTTCCACTTCTTGTTTTTAATAGAGCTTGCATACTCCCAGTCCCATTGAAAAACCATTTAGCTCATCACCCCTCTGTAGTAGTGGGGAAAAGAGTAGCATGGCCAGTGAAATCTATTAGTAATTCTTAAACCTTATTTTATGCATAGTTTTATTTTTTTTTTTTTTACTGTTTTCCTCAAATTTCAGAGAGTCTACGGACTAGACCTCTTGAAAAGAAATTAATTTTGTGTCTCAGGCAGAGATATAGCTGAAGAATCAACTAACTTATGTGCAAATGAAGAAAAGGAAAAAGATACCAGACTCCCAAATAATTCAGAAACTTCATCTAGCATCCAGTAGACAAGTATTGACTTGGGAGCCATGTCTCAAAGCTGTGCTGGGTAGCAGCTAGCAATGCAGGCACTGCAGTCAGCTGGACCTGGGTTCCAGTCCCCTCTGATGCTTTTTAATTATGTGGCTTTAGGAAAGCTCTTCAACCTATCTTCATCTTTAAGATGTGCTTGATAGGAGTAGATACTGCATAGAGGAATTGTCAGGATTAAATAAGGTAATGCAGAGAAAATGCTTGGCACATACACGTTAGCCTTATTGCAAAGATATTAAGTCAACATACATTTGCATTTTTACTCCAAACTTAAGACACATACATTGTGTTTTGGCTCCAAACTTAAGCAAAAGAGGCATGAGGATTCTGTGAAGGTCAATTTTGCCTCTCCTTACTTAGGCAGTGCCTTGGTCCAACACATAACACACCTCCTGCCTCCTTCCTGGATCCCAGACCAACAGCTGACCAAGTGGTAGCACCTGCCCCCTTTCTTCTCACTTCTCCCATTCCCTTTCCCCAGCCATCACCACGGCTGTGAAATTTCTTCCTCCAAATTTCTGGGCCTGCCTTCATCACATTCCTATCATTTCTTGCCCAGCACATACAGGTAGAAAAAAAAATGCTTGATATGGTCAAGAACATTGGTCTCCCTGTGATGATTGTGAGGGAGTAGAAGTCTCCTCCTCTCCCCATCAGGGTGTAAAGGCTTGGAGTCAGTGTCCTTTCTACGGAGAGCTATGAAAGGAGGTGCAGCACCAGCCACTGCTTCTGGGTCTTTCTTCCAGGGTGAGGTTGCCAGATAAAATGCAGGCTGCTCATTTGAATTTGTACATTTGTGTTTACTAAATACTGCACCCCTGCATGGGGTGCTCCCTGTCAACACCCTGATCACTGGCGATGAAGTAGCTCAGAGCGACTCACCTGTGCACGGCGGCGCCGCACACGCTGGAGTAGGACGCGTAGACGTCAGTGCCGTACACGTGGTATTTGGGGTCTTGGCATCCTGCCGGGCATTTCACAATGAACTCAGGATTGATTATCTTCCCAGCTTTGACATCGCAGTTGATCTGAGGCACATCTGGGAATACAAAATGAGGTCAAAGTGACACCTTGTGGTACCAGCTTGTCTATGGGATGGGGGGCTCTGTTAGGTTGTAATTGTTTATTTACTTAATCTCTAAAAGCCAGAGCCCGGGATGACCGAGCCTCGCCTCCATTTAATGAAAGAAAAGATGTAATTAGGACGTTCCCCAGACCAAAAGAACAACACTGATCATCCATTGCACTTAACCTGCTGAGAGCAAAAACAAAAGGCTGTGCTGATTCGGACAATTAACTGATGGAAGGGGAGAACTCTGGGAAGAGACCCACCTCCAGTGGCCAGAAATGTAATCTTGAGTCAATGGCAGGTGAGTACTGGTTTTTTAGGTGCTCTGTAGCTAGTCCAAGAGAAAATCCCAGACGACTTTATAGGAGGAAGGAAAGCTGTTCCAGGAAGGGCAAGCAAGTTCCACCCAGAGTCAGCCCCGAAGAGCCAGCCTGGGCGAGGCTCCGAGCTGGAGCCTGGTGGGGCGATGGTGGCGTGGTAGGGCCGGGCAGGTTAAGGACACTTGAGTGCTTGTATTCTGTGCAGGGTCTGGGATGCAATGGAAGGTTTTTGGACAGGGGAGATACATAATAAAAGTGGTTTTTTGTCTTCGTCCTAGGGGATCCTCTAGGCCTAGATCCTCTAGGCCTAGATCTGGGGTCACGATGGGAATGATCTTTTCTTCTCCGCACCAACACTTGCTGGAAAGCTGGGAGTTCCCCTGCTGAGGTTCCAGGGGAAGCCCGTTCACTCTTTCCTCCCTCCTTTGTGGCTTCATTACTGCTCCTGCCAGGATGGCAGTATCCAGTAGGCAAGTTCTGGAGCTGAAAGCTTATCTGGGGTCAAGGGGGGTAGATGCTCAAGTGACAGTATCTACTATAAAAGGGGGTAGAGCTGCATCTTTCTTGCAAAGATTTTTCCTCCAAAACTCCCGAAGGAAAAGGTCCTCTGGAGGACACTATACTGGTGCCCCTCCAGCTGGGAATGTATTCAGTTCCTGCCCCGTTATTCAGAGGGGACTCTCAAACACAAGCACAGTCCAAAGACTCAGGAGGAGCCGGTAAATTGCCAAATGAAAAGGACGGTTTGCAGGAAGGGGGGTCCTTTGCCCATGAGAAGGCAAGAATTTGGAGGCACCTAGTGTTGTCTTCACAAGTAGGACTGTTGTGTGCTATGACATGAGAGGGCCGAGATAAAACGGAAAGGGTAGACTTTCTATAGGGGAAAATTTTGCCGAGAAGAACTTTCTAGGAATTGAAGTTGCCTGGAAGGAATGGGCTGCCTCAGCAAGCAGTGAGTGGGCTCTTGGTGGAAGCGTGCAAGCAGAGACTGAGCAGTTGAAGAGGGGATTTCGACATGGGGTGAGAGGTAGAAACAAAACCCCTCCCAGTGCTAAGAGTCTGTGATTACACACACAGATCCAGGAGCTCTGCCAGGCCACCCACCCTCTAACTGGGTTACTGAGATGGTCTCAGAGCTGCTAATGGCTTCCAGCTGTATCCAAAAAGCATATTCTTCTTCTTCTTCTTTTTTAACCCTTATGTACCTGAATGAGCAGAGTTGCATTTCTTTCAGGCTGGAGGGAGAGCTGAAGTTAGAATTCCTACTCTTTTCTTAAACACCCCTCCCAGACAACCTTTGCCACTCAGGGCTGGGCCAGCATGGAGCTTCTCCTGGGAACCACAAGGCTGAGTTTGATCACAGGCTTAAGCAATTTGTGGTTTGCATTAAGAAGGAGAGCACTGTGCTTAAAACAGTTTTGTGGTTTCATTCTCCCCACCAGAGGTTGCCTCCGCACCAGCTATTTCTTTTTACCTTTCATTCTTTTAAACTCTGCTATTCAAGGCTGCATTTACTATTTTGAGTCTCAGAATATTTTGTTTTTAAAGGCAAATCTTGGGCTGAAGATGCCAGTGTAGTTTCTCCTTAAATTAGTTAATTGTTTGGTCCCTGGGTGTAACTGAATGTGTTCAACTCCCCTCCCTTTGGCAGATCACACCCTCTCCCAAATGCATCTCCTCCCTTAGATGTAAAGAAAATGAAAGATTTCTTTTTGGTGCTTAGTTCTTCAAAACAGGAGGTGACAAGCTCTGTGAACTGGGATTAAATCTTGACGTGACTTTGGCACTCTGAGATTTTGTATCTTTTGTCAGGCCAACTAAATCTTTTGGGGCTGAGTAAGGAGGCTCTATCTGGAAGCTTATTGCATGAGTATTATATGATGACCAAGACTTTAGGGTGCATGCAGTAGGATTTTCCATGAAATAGTTGGTTTATAAGACCAGGGAAAATTTCACGTGGGACTATTTTACTTCCTGCTAATCAATCCCCACTCCCCACTCCATTTTTAAAGGGCATTTGTTTTTTGTTTATTCGTTTACTTTGTCTTTTTTTTTTTTTTAAAACAAAACCCAGAGAAGTAACTTAAATAAGATCTCCTTTATCTGTACCCAATTTTATCTGCAAAATTGGTAAATGAACTCATTAATTTTTCCCACTGGGGGGAAAAATTAAAATCAAGCACAAATGCTCATTCACTTTGGAAGAACAAGGAGCAATGGCGAAGTGTGGCTAAAGGTCAAATACTTGTTTAATTTGTATAGAAAATTAAGCTGGATAGAGTGGACTAATTAAATTTTGCAGGGTAAGTGTGAAAATTATTAAAAAGTATAATGTCTACATCCAGCCAGGAAAAAACAATCATTTGCATCTTTCTGGCAGCTCTTCTTTAAGTATATGGAAACCATAGTTTATTTCTTTACAGTATTCTCCTAGTTATTTGTGAGGTGGTCTGCGTGTTTGCAATGTCAAAGAATCTTTTTCCTCTCCACTTAAGGCCCAAATGAAATGATTTATCTTTGTATTTCTTCTGACTCTTTTTGAACTATTCGATGCTTACAGCTTAGGTTTTCCTTTTTTCTCTTTTGTTGTTAAGGTTCATTTTCATATCTCCCTTCCCCCTTCTCTGAGTTTTATCCTAAAAGTGCAGAAATCAGACTTCCCTAAGAGGACAAGTCGCAATTGAGGCAGCTCAAGAAGTATCATTGAAAAAAAAAAAAAGTATCGTTGTGAGATCTGAACGGAGCAGGAGACACTTGACACACGTCAGGACAGACAGTCAGAGGGGAGTGCTGTCTCCCCACTGTTAACCTCAGGTGAGAACTTATTTATAGGTTCTAGAAAGGTTTATTCCCAGGAACGTTTGGAGAAGGCAAGACACAGACCTCTTCCATTTCTTCCTGAGTTGACAGTTGCTGGTGGCAGTCAGGGAAACCTCAGGCCCAAGTCACAGAGATCCGGGGGGAGCCTGGACCTGCTTCAGTGGAACCTTTGCGCAGAAACCTGTCGCTTGGCTATCTGCTCTGCCTCTCCCCTTCTGCCCTCGCCTGCTCCCTGGTGTGACTCCATCGGGTTACCTTGCCTTCTCATAGTCACTGTCACCTTCATGTTGGAGCTCACGTGAGAGCACCTCAGTGTCTGCCAAGGATTCCTTCCCAGAGGCCCTGGGAACCGGCCACAGGGAAAAGAGAAGAACCACTTGCAAACCATATGCAACTGTAGGATTACCTCGCTGAGGCACATGTGTCAGCTGTATTAACCTCACAGGGTTCCCGGGCAATAAGTTTCATTTCAGAACAGAAAACTGGTACTGTCTGATTGCTATTTAAGCGCAAAATTGGAATCTTAAGAGGAAGAATTGCAAATGTTTTTGCAGTGGGTTGCGTCTCCTGCCTGGGCTAATGACAGTGATTATTGGGTACAATAAGCCAGGTATATAGCAGGCCAAATCAAACTGTATGTTCCTTACTTCACCACTCAGCTTTTCACTGATCCCAGGCGTACCATGTTGATTCTGGAAAACAAATTTTCTTATCAGCTAGAGAAGGTCATTTTAAGCTTGCCTTGTAGCTATTAATGAGGAAGAATTTTTAATTTTTTAAAATTTTTTTAATGAGGAAGAATTATGAAAGCATGAAAGAACGTATGTGTGAAAAGTTTTGATATTAAACTACATTTTGTTGGACTGTGATATTCAATTAGAGTAAAATCCTATTTTTAAGATAATTATGCAAAAAAGTTAGTTTAATGAAATGAAAATGACCATTAATTTGAAGATAAATGCATCCTTCCTCTTGATCCTGATAGGCAGGTCACGTTCATTCTTCCTTTGTAAAGAAACGCTTTTGCAAAGCATTCTTTTTCGTTTTTCTTAAGCAGTCTTTGATCATGTTGAGTCTTTGCTCAAAAACCACCAATAGCTTTTTGCTGCCTTTAGTAAAAGTTCCAAAACCCTTAAGGCCTTTACATGGGCCCTTCCATGGAACATCTGGTGTTGTCAGTACTGTCTCTGGCACTTGCTAAATGCATGTTGTCTTGCAAACTTAGTGTGAATCATTTCTTGCACCTGGAACCCTTTTTTCCTTTCCTCTGTTTAAATGCTACTACTTTTAAGATCCCAGTTCCAGTTATATCTTCATTAACCTACTAGAATATAAACCCCATGAGGGCAGGGATTTCCATCTACTTTGTTCACTGCTATTCATTAGAATGTTTGCTAAATGAATGAATGAATCAAGCTGATCCATTAGGAACTTCTATTCATTTTATTTCTAAATCTGCTATTTCTCTCGACCTCTACCTTGGTCTGTCTCTGACATTTCCTGTCTGGACTGTTAACACAGTAACCTCCTGTGTTGCCTTCTTCCTCTGTGCTTGCCCATCCTTTGCATGGATCCTTTCTCCATTGAACAGCCAGGGTGGTACTTTGAAAAATGTCACTAGATTTCATCATTCTCTTACTCAAAGCCCTTCATTGGCTTTCCTACCCCCCTTAGAATAATGTCCAAGCTCCTTAAGATGGTCTACAAGGCCCTAAAGGATTTGGTCCCTGTATTCCTTTCTACTTAATCTCCTGTCCCTGGTGCATGGAGGATGACAAGGTGCCAGCCAGTGTGGCCTGGGAGGAGGACCTTCCAGCAGAAGGAAGAGCCAGGGCAAAAGCCCTGATGTGAGATCGGGCTTAGTGGCTTGAAGAAATCAAGGGAGGCCCGTGTTCCGGGAGCATAGTGAGCAAGGGGTAGAGGGGTCCGCCATGAGGCCTGGGAGGCCAGCAGGGATCAGATCACATCAGGGCTAGAGGGACTCACCGTCCCACTGTGACCAAGATGTCGACAATTGCTTTTGCTAGAACTCTTTTCAAGATATCACAATATTCTCTCAGAAGAAATTTCTTGATAAGCCTACTGAGCTTCCAAGGGCCTGCATAGGAGCTGAACTGTTCAGAGAGGCAAGAGGGAGCGTTTAGCTGTAGAATAAGCTTGTTACACGAGAGAGGGAGGGTGGAGCATGAGATGGGGAGGGAAGAGAGTGAGGGTGGAGTGACGTGCTGGTGGTCGGACGGTCTTGTGCTCCTTGAGGCAACCCCTTTCTGTTGTCTTGGAAATCTGTAGTAAAGGGTCCCAGGTGTCCTCAAACTATGGCCTGAGGGCCACATGCGAGTGTTTTTGCCTATTTGTTTTTTTTACTTCAAAATAAGATATGTACAGTGTGCACAGGAATTTGTTCATAGTTTTTTTTAAACTATAGTCTGGCCCTCCAATGGTCTGAGGGACAGTGAACTGGCCCCCTGTTTAAAAAGTTTGAGGACCCCTGGTCTAAACCATGACAGAATATTGGATGCAGGGGGATTTCCCGTAAGGGGCAGGGAAGGTGCTGAGCCGGGGGCAGGAGTGTCATGAGAACCCGGGAGTGGCTAGACAGAGCTAACCATGAGGAAGGAAACTGCAGATTCTACAGAAATCTGGGGGAGAGCTCCAGACTTTCAAAGAAAGATAGTAGAATTGGTTTTCACATGGATTTAATATGACATCTGAGGAGCTGTAGGAGGCCAAGCTAACGTTGGGGTGACATCTCTAGGTTATGAAATTACAACTTTGGTCAATGGTGAGCTGGATTTGAACCCCAATATGTCTGATTCCAATGCCATGCCACACTCTCACTCGAGTCAAGCCTTTGCCAAAAACATGTGCAGCACTGAGGGTTAAAAAATGTCTCCCTTGGTCATAAAAAATTTCCCAAGAAAAATTTATATAAGCAACATGGGGGGTGGGAGGCATGGGACATGCAATGGAAACAGTTTCTTAAATACAAATCTGGTAAAAGGTACTTGTCTCAGCAGATAATTCCAAGCTCAAGATTTAAGTGTGTCAAAAAGTCTGTGAAGATTGGTCCTTCTAATCAATGATTTTCCCAGGCTTGAGAAAATGCCTTTATCCCTGTGTCACAGAAGGACGTGATGAAGGAGTGATTGGATGACAGAGGGAAATTGACCTGTGGCAACACAGCTTTTGAGCAGCTGTACAAGTTTCTGTCTCTAAGAATAACATATTTAAAGTTACAAAGGACCTTAATACACATTCTTTTACTTGACCCTTACAAAACCCTGAAAGGTTTATTTTTCCCACTCTTCACAGAGGCAAGTTGACTTGTTCAAGCTCAAATACCAAATAAGTGGCAGAGCCGGGACCTGAACTCAGGCCCTCTGACTATAAGCCCAAAGCTTTGCCAGCCCCACCTGGTTGCCTCTTCCATGACTGAAGAGAAGTTAAATTGCTGCTTCTCTAAGAAAATCTTACAGGGCTTTTCTGAACTCAAAGATTGCCGATAGTGGGTGTATGCAGGATATATCTAGCAAATAGGCTGTGTGTGAGTGTGTGTGTGTGTGTGTGTTTGTGTATACACATGCACACACCTGTGCTTTTACCCCCAAAACCTGCAAGGCAATGCTTCTTGTGTTATTTTCCTTTGTATTGTTTTCTTCTTACTTCTGAGAATTGTCATGGTAAAGTTAACTCAACTGGAAATCTGTAACACAGAGAATCTGCCCTCTTTCTCACCCTCATCTTAGAAGGAGGGCTAGAAAGTTAATACTTTTCCATTCTTTTGGTCTGAGAAAGGGCACACACAGCAATCTGTGGAGCACACACTGGTGTTGGCACCAGGTGTCTAAGAAGCAAGCAAACACTGGGGATTACTTACAAGTTGCTACACACAAACCTACTCAAGAAGCTGGGTGCATGTTATACCAAATCCTGTAACCACAGAGCTGTTTTTCTCTTCATTCGTGTCCAATGCCCTGAATAACAATGACCTCTTCATGCCCAAGGAAGTAGGTTCAGGAATCATCCATCCTTTCAAGGTTGATTGCAAAAATCTTTCCATGCCTTATAAGGTATTAAGTTTAATTTGTTGAAGAGAACTGTGTGAGTTACAGGTTGTACATTTCACCCCCAAGTTGTCTATTTTGACAGACTCCAATGTCATGGAAATATTTCAGAAGGTAGCTTCGTTGCTGGTGGAGACTATCTTGTTTATCTGATTGTTGTCTTCATCATACATATTTTCTGCTCAGGAAACTCTCAAGAGTCCCCACCCTCTAGCCAATAGCAAAGAAAAAAAAAGCTTTTCGGATTGGCATTGCCTTCTGGGTTCTAACTCACCTTCTAGCTGCACTTCCTGTGTTGCCTCAACACTTGAACCTGACCATGCCACTCACTGCTTCCTGACCTCATCCCTCCTTCCTCCCCAGGATATCTGGGCTTAGTCCACCTAGAAAGCCCTCCCACCCACCTCTGGAAAATTCTACACATTTTTCATGTCTAGTCTTGAACGTTCTTTCATAAAATAAGTATGAATTCTATTATAGACTCCTTGTTATTTTTATGTAGAATTTACCACATTTTGCTTTATTTTACAGTGGCTTTTGTTGTTCATTTGCCTGTATATACATCCAGCAATTACCCAATGGGCACTAATTATATCTTCATGGTACTTTTGGTCTTGTTGGGAAGACAATGTATTTTTAAAAAGAAAAAAAAAATGCTCTTAGACTAATGTGCACAAACTGTAGAAAGTCCCCGAATTATGATGGGTTGACTTACAATTTTTTTGGCTTTGTGATGGGTTTATTAGGGTATTAAATGTATTTTTGACTTAGATGTTTTCTAAGTTTATTGGGACATAACCCATTGTAAGTCAAGGAGCATCTGTACTTGATAGAGGAAGTGCAGTGCACACACGAGGCATCTAACCTAGTTCTGGATGTGTGTTGGGGATAGGAGTTGGGTCCAGGAAGAATTTACTTTGCATGCTTGTATTTTGTCTTATACAAGATTGGATGCTTACTGAAGTAACAGATTTTGCAGGACAGGCAACCAGCAATGTGTTGCATGCAGTTAATCCCCAATGGCTCCCACCTGCGTAACGCTATCTCACTTGGCACCACTTTGGACTAAGGCCATTGCTTTTGGGGCTTTCTGGGGCTTCTTTATGTGAGGAAAAGCTCTTGATGAGATTTTGCAACTTGAAAGGATTTTCTGCATCTAGCACAGACACTCTGCCAGGCAGGGATTGTTCTGGAGTCTTTGGTAGGTATAATTTATGGGGAAACAAGATGTGTTTATTACAGTATGGGCTGAAAGGCTCATGAGTTGAAGAGTAGGCCTTTTTTGAACCTACACATAAATGAAATTAATCCTTAACCTTCATAAGGTAAAGCCGGTGTGGTGGCTCATGCCTGAAATCCTAGCACTCTGGGAGGCCGAGGTGGGCGGATTGCTCGAGGTCAGGAGTTCGAGACCACCCTGAGCAAGAGAGCGAGACCCTGTCTCTACTATAAATAGAAAGAAATTAATTGGCCAACTAACATATATAGGAAAACTTAGCCAGGCATGGTGGCGCATGCCTGTAGTCCCAGCTACTTGGGAGGCTGAGGCAGAAGGGTTGCTTGAGCCCAGGAGTTTGAGGTTGCTGTGAGCTAGGCTGACGCCATGGCACTCACTCTAGCCTGGACAACAAAGCCAGACTCTGTCTCAAAAAAAAAAAAAAAACAAGAAAAAAAAAAACATTCATAAGGTATCATGACTGCCTTAGGAGAAGAGTGTTATGAACACACTTTAACTCTTCAATCATTATATATAGCCTTAAACAATCGAGAAAAATGCAGCCACATTTTGGTAATTTGTTAGAAACTGCTTACATAGGTTTGCGCTGACTAAACCTGTCACTAAGGTAAGGTTAGATCCATGGCTCCAAGACATATCAGAAAAATGAGAGCGTTGAAAAAGTCACCTCTAAAAATAAAGCAATGAAACTCTCATTAGTACAGTAAGGTAAATTTACCTTGGACTATATAGCAGGTTAATTTATTAAGTTATTAACTTATGTTCATTGCCTTTATATTTTTTTCCTTTTACTGTTTTAAGAAGATAGCCAGGCTCTTGTTCTTCTACCTTCAGAGCTCAAGTTTGCAGGAGAGAGGGCAGAATTGCCAAAGACAGCTCTCCCTCCAGGCTCTGGGAATTAGACTCTCCAAATCCCCCTTGTTTGGGAGGATTGGGCTTGTTCAGCCCAAAGAGTGATGGAGGAAAAAAAAATGATTTTGTACGACTGGGAAGGTGGGAGTGGGCAGGTGAGTTCCAGTAGGGAATGTTCCCGTTTCCTAGCAGCTGCCTTACAGGCGCACCACACCAGAATCACCTGCTGTGATGCACGTCAGTGTGGAGACTTAGGTTTGGGGTTGGCCCACCTCTGCTAAAATCCCAAGGAAAGTGGAGCTGCCCAGCCTCCAGAGATCACACGGGCTTGGACACTGAGCAGCTCAGTGGACCTGCCCGAATCTTCTAGATTTCACAAGCCTTCCAGGGGGTAGAGCAGGGAAGGAGAGAACCCCTATAATTATGGAATTTGAAATTCACCCCTGCCCTGCAGCGATTGACAGTTTGGAGTCAGACTTAATTTAATTTCGAAAATAATGTGATAAGTCAAATACGGTGGAACAAAACTGTACCCAATACGACTGTGCACATGATAGCAAAATATCAGCTTGAAATGAATATTCGAGTACGGGTTTGGGGAATAGAGCTGTAAGAATCCATCCAATTGCTTTTTTCATCTTTGCTTTTCTCCTTTGTAAAACCCCCATGCTGGATTATTTTTAACATGCTCTTAGGTACTTACTACCCTTTTGGTTCAAAAGGCCTCTATGGAGCTGAGCAATGTCCATGAAGACAATTGGGGGCCATGGGCAGACCAAAGAAACACAAAGAAGGAAATGGGGATGAGAGGGATAAGAAATGAAAAAGGAGGAAATGTAGTGAGCAGAGAAAGTGATAACTACCACCGAGAGCAGTGGTAACCCTCAGGGGTCCTCAGGCCAGGCCAGTGGAAGACATTTATGCTCGTCCCCTTTTTCTGTTTGCTCCATAACTCTTCCGCTTTCTATTTGGTCACCCCTTGATCATTAAACACCCTCACCTGCCCCCAGGCACTAGATACCTCCTCCCATAGTCCTACCTAGCTTGGGAGGAGGTAGCTAGGAAAAGCTCTGGGGTTGACCCACACCCAGACGTGAGCTTCAAATCTGGCTCTGCCAGCTAGTGGCCCCACACCTTGGGCACCAGATCCTTGAGAGTCTAGTACGGGGCCACATGTACAGCAGGAGCCAGGAAATGGCTCACTGACCAACACACCACATTACCTCCTCCTCGTTATTTTACTTTAGACCTTTGGGTTGTGAAGACCTTTAGTCTTGACAAAACACTGGTGAAATTTGAGGGCTGTCAGAAGAGAGGTTAGAAGAGAACCGAAGAGAACCCACCTAAATGATTTCACATTCATAGCGGTAAGCAGCCCTGATGAGGGTCCTCGCTCTAGTTCACTGGTTCTCAAATTTTCTGAGGCATCAGAATTACCTGAAGAGCTTGTTAAAACACAGATTGCTGGGCCCCACCCCTGGAGTTTCTGACCCATCAGCTCTGGGGAGCCGGGTGGGACAAAAGTTCCCAGGTGATGCTGGACTGCGGGTCCCAGAGTCACCCTGAGAGAACCACGGACCTAGTCCACTTTCTTGCCTTTATAGTTTCTCTCTCTGTTTAAAATTTTTCAGCTCCCTGTAAGATGTATTTTGAGGCATGAACTGTAATGGTAAGATGGTCAAGCTTTTTATTTTTGTTTAGTGGAGAGGAACATCTCATCTTGGGGCAATGCAAGGTCTTTGGCCTCCTGACCCTTGGATGAACATTTACTTCCAGAATGAGCTCAGGGGTCTCCAGGTGTTCAGGAGACAAACACGAGGTGCATCCATTTATCGCTCAAGAAGACAAGTTGTCATTGCCTGTCTTCCACTTTACTACAGAAATTCGTGTGAAATTCTGTCCAGGCTTGGTACACACTTGCATGCTACCTATGTATGCAGATAAATCTGTAGTGCTTATTCACTAACAAATTGTGTTCCCTCTCTTCTCTCTTCATATATTGGTGCAAAGGAGGGTTTGTTGTTGGCAGGATTGTTTCATTTCCCTAGTACAACCCTAACCCTTTGCTCCCACTGTAGGGGTGGACTCCTGCCAGCCAATGCTCATGCAGTCAGATTCTTTCTCCCAGGATCAGGACTGAGAGACATGGTCTGCAGAAAGAGAAAGACAGACAGACATAGACAGACAGACAGGTGGATGTGCAAAGAGAAGCCGAGGTGCTGGTTCCCGGGGCCTTTCCATCTGGGGTCTAGCCCCAGGGAGTTCCAGTTGCCCTCTTGCCTTGAGATTTGCAAGCTACTTCCTGTGCTGCCCAAATCCCCTTTTGTGCTTAAGCAAATTGGCTTTGGATTTCTGCTAATTGCAACCAAAATAACCCACACCGAGATACTCCCCACTGCTCTTGTGATGAAGTCCAGATCCCTGGACACAGCAGTAAAGCCCTTCACCATCTGGTGCCTCCATTTTTGACCTCAACATGCACACCTCCTACTCTGTATTTCAGCCATGTTGAACGACTTTTTAGCTCTTTCTACTCTTCAGGCCATGAGCATGTTCTCTCTATTTATAACACTCTTTGTCTCCCCATCTTTGCCTGGCCAATCCCTATTGGCCTTCAGAATTAGTATAGATGTGTCATTTCCTCCAGGAAGCCCTCCCAGATACACAGCTTATTCCCCATACCTTTGGAGTACCTTTAGCTCCCTTCATCCTAGCACTTACATAGGACATTATAATTGCCTGTTGACTTGTCTTTCTTCCTCCCCAGATTGAGCTCTGTGAGGGCATAGACCAAGCCTCAATCACTCTTGTATCTGGGTGTCTAACAGTGCCTGGTACATGGCCCACACTCAATAAATACTTGTCAAATGAATGAATGACGTGCCTTCCTTTCAATCAGTCACCTCCCCAGCAGCAGACTGACAATACTGAATAGAAAAATGAAAATTACTTTGGCCTCAAGCTATAGACTATGATTTAGAAATACTCTTGAGGTCAAGAATCAGATATCTCCATGGTTTGGGAATATCCAATTACCTTCATAGTATCTTTTTTTCCCCTTATTTAATGATTGTGCCAGAGTTTCTAATTAGCGAAAAGACCTCATGCATTTATTGACTCAAATGTGCTACATCACTAGGGAGATTTTAAGAATAAGGCTAGAAATTTAGCATATCAGAAATTCAATCCATCTGAGATCTCTCAAAGAGGTTTGCCCTTGGGTCATTTAGCACAGACTTTCGTAGTCACTGCAAACTGTTGTCATGGTAATCATGCAACCTTTCATGATTTTTGTATATGAGTTAATGAAGATACTGGAAACAGCCCAAAGGAATTCATACTTGGGTGTGCAGTTGGTCTCCATATTAACCCAATCACTGTTTTGAACACACATCTGCCCCAGGGCCGGTCCTCTTGGCTCTTGGTTCTGACAGAAATAAATAAACAACAGATTCCTTTTTAGTATTTCAGCCTAGGAGGCTGTGGATGGTTGCCCTTTTGGTCTCATTTCAACAGGAAATCTCACATGGATGGTTTAAAGGAGCAGAAGGAAAAACGGTGGTTGTGTGAAGCAAATCTTTTTCTTTTATTTCAAATGATTAATATTGCTGATTTCAAGGCACCTACATTTAATGCCTATAAAGAAAGTTTCAGTTGTCGAGAGCACAGAACATTGACTATATCTAAAGGCTTCCTTTTACGGTTCTTGATAAACACACCTTAACTCAAGCTTCTATCAAGCCTGTAAATTTGGATCCAGATACCCCTGTGTGCTCACATTAAGTAGGAGATTTTCCATCTGTGTCCTGTCCTGCTAGTTATTTCCCAATATCCATTTCTCCTTTCTTTCCCAGTAATAGGATCCATTACTTTTGACAAGGCATGTGGATGTTTGAACTCAAGACATTTTCCACTCTACCTTAACTGCTGGCCAATGGCATTTAAGTAGAAGGGATGTATTCAACTTTTTGGATGTGTCTTTAAAGGGAGCTAGTATATGCCTTCCTCCTGACTGGAATGGAGATATGATGGATGGAGCTGGGGCAGCCATTGGGAACAATGAGTAGGGAGCCACATTAAGAATGGCAGAATTATAAGACAGAATCCTGTCTGTGTCCCTGAAGTTTGTGAGGTTTCCATAAAAGCCCAAACTGACTATGTTTACAGGAGTGAGAAAGAAACTTTAGTTTTATGTAAATGACTATTGTTTTGGATTTTCTGTCATTTAATCTTTTTTTTTTTTTTTTTTTTTGAGACAGAGTCTGGCTTTGTTGCCCAGGCTAGAGTGAGTGCCATGGCATCAGCCTAGCTCACAGCAACCTCAAACTCCTGGGCTCAAGCAACCCTTCTGCCTCAGCCTCCCAAGTAGCTGGGACTACCGGCATGTGCCACCATGCCCGGCTAATATTTTCTATGTATATTAGTTGGCCAATTAATTTCTTTCTATTTATAGTAGAGACGGGGTCTCACTCTTGCTCAGGCTGGTTTCGAACTCCTGACCTCGAGCAATCTGCCCACTTAGGCCTCCCAGAGTGCCAGGATTACAGGCATGAGCCACTGCACCCGGCCTCTGTCATTTAATCTTAACCAATATACCACCCAAAAGTGAAAATTATTTTTCTTCTTTCCTTTGATGATAAGGTGTGAAATCTCATGGGCTCCTCTTTAAGACTTACCTTCTGATTCCAGAGCATGCTAAAAGATGCGCAAGTTTGCTGCATGTAGCTGCATTAGCCAGATTGAATTTTCTGGCACGGGAAATTGAGATAGCGTGTCAACGGCACGCCTATTCAGCTTGGCCACAGAGACATAGTGTTGCCTGGTCTTTGTGTGTGCATTTCAAATTTTTCTAGCACAGTGGAACCATGTTCCTTTTACCCTAAAATCATGACTCCTATCTCAAATACTTTTTGGAATGTGGTAGGTGATGAATAAGACTCATTATTAATTAGTCTGAGTGGAAAGTAATTGAGATAGAGACAAACAAAATAGAGCAAAACAAAAAACCACCTTCCATATTATCTAAAATAAGTGTAACAACCCTCCACATGGGAGAGGGAAAAACAAGCCTTCTACCGATGAGGAATTGCAATTTTACTTACTGAATTTGAGCCTTTTAATCTTCTTTGTCGTTTCTTTATTTGAATGTATTCCAGTCACCAGCAAAACTACATGAAGAAAATATACAAAAAAAATCTAATCAATATTATTTCACCTAAATGTTTTCTCTGTTCTGACCCTTACATTTGCTTTGATCATACATAAAGGATTCTTATTGATGGGTCTAATTTTTCCTTATACAGTCATATCACTTAACAACAGGGATATGTTTTGAAAAATGCATTGCTAGGTGATTTCATTGTGTGAACATCACAGAGCATACACTTACACAACTTACACTTATGCCAAATTAGATGGTATAACCTGCTACACATCTAGGCTACCTGGTATAGCCTATTATTCCTGGGCTACAAACCATGGCAATTTTAACAAAATGGTAAATATTCATGTATCTAAACATATATAAATATTAAAAAGGTACAGTAAGTAAAAGTATAATAGAAAAGAATTTAAAAAATGGTATACCTGCATTTTGAAGACTGGATCCTGCAGGACTAGAAGTTGCTCTGGGTAAGTCAGTGAGAGCGTGGTGAGTGAATGTGAAGGCCTAGGACATTCCTGTACACTACTACAGGCTTTGTAAATATTGTACACTTAGGTTACACTAAATTTATAAAAAATATTTTTTCTTTAATAATAAATTAACCTTAGCTAACTATATCTATTTTCACTTTATAAACATTAATTTCTTTTTTTTTCTTTTTTTTTATTAAAACCTTCGTCACTCTTAAGATGACAAACATTAATTTCTTTAAAACTTTTCCACTGTTTTATAATAAAACACTTAGCTTAAGTCACAAGCACATTGTACAGGTGTCCAAAAATATTTTCTTTCTGTATATCATTCTATGAGCTTTTTTTCTATTTTAAAACTTTTTTATTTTATTTTTTACACTTTAGACTTTTTGTTAAAAATGAAGACACAAAGATGCACATTAGCCTAGGCTTACATGGGGTCAGGATCACCAAGATCACTGTCTTCCACCTCTACATGTTGTCCCATTGGAAGGTCTTCAGGGGCAATAACGGGCATGGAGCTGTCACCTCCTGTGTTAACAATGCCTCCTTCTGGAAACCGCCTGAAGGATTTACCTGAGGCTGTTTTATGCTAACTTTTTTTTATAATTAGAAGGAATGCAGTCTAATATATTAAAAATTGTTAATAGTATAATATACATAAACCAGTAACATAGTATCATGATCATCATCCTGTACTATGTACTGTACATAATAGTAGCTGCTGTAGTGCAGTAGGTTCGTTTACACCGGCATCCCTGCAAACACGTGAGTAATGCTGCTCTATGGCATTAGGATGGCTCCGACGTCATTAGGCAATAGGAATCGTTCAGCTCCATTATAATCTTACGGGACCACAGGTCTGTCATTGACTGAATCTCCTTATGAGATTGGGTGAGTGTTTTTAAGGTCGGGGAGATAAGACGTACAGTTTTCATGCTTTCTTAGCCTCTGCTGAAAGGTCCTTTCAAAAACACCTCTTGGATAACTTGTCCTTTGTTTTGCTGTCTTTAAATTTCACGACACTAACCCTACAATCTACACCTTCCGAAGGAGGGAGCGTGGGCCTAGAGAAGTCTGCCCATTTGCCTGGGCCCAGGAATGAATGACAGGGGTGGAATGGGCGCCCACGCCCTTCCTATGCTTCTTCCTCTGTCCCACGGCGGGCTTCCAAATGGCCACTTTCCATACAGCCGGAGAACTGCACACGTATGTGCGCATGCGTGTGCACGCACGTACGCGTGTGCACATGTGAGTGTGCTTGAGGTAAGGCTGAATGGAAGGGATGTGGGAAAGGAAGAAAGGAGATAGGGAGAGGCGCATCACAGGGTCTGTGGTGGGGACGCGAGCGCCCCCTGGTGGTCCACTCTCGAGACCCTGGTTCTGGGCCCCACTGAGGCCAACTGCAGGTAGTTGAGCTTCTCCTTAGAAACAGGAGCAGAACCTCCAACAGGTCTGGACACTGCCCTACTTCAGGAATTATTAACATATCAGCAGGCGGAGGGAGAACTCTGTACCCTTTTTAATTTAAAGTCACATTACCAGTTCTTTTTCAAGCACCTAAGAAGAAATGGAGCCTTGTATTTAAAAAATAATTATGTTGCCTGTTTTTCCTATTATACAAATAATACACATTCTTTGTAGAAAAATATAAAAAACAAGAGTACAGAAAATATGGATGGACAGAGAAGCATAATATTTTCCCATCTTTTCCCACAGTTATAGGGGTACTTTGAAACAAACATTTGATCATACTCATACTGTTCACATTTTTAAACTTATTTCTCTTTAAGGATATATATCGACATTTTTTTCTTGTCATTAAATGTTCTTCCCACAGTAACTTTTAACTTCCCACCAAGTACTGCACTATGTGGATGTATGGGTAATTTAGCCAATCCTCCATTTAAAATAAATAGTGTAATCTTTGAACAGACCCATTATTATTTCCTTAAATTTCCAAATAGAATTTCTTGTCTGAAATTCATGCCCACTTAAAATTTTGATACATATTCTGAAAATTTCTCATAGCAATTTTTTTATTACAATGTATGAAATGTTCACTTCTCTATACCTATACTAATTCTGCCTGCAGGTAGAAAAGCAGTGTTTTTCCTTTCAAAATGCTAGTCAGTTCTCTATTCTTCCTTCTTCTCCAGGCATTTTTCTACCTCACATATCCAAAGGTGGCACTGCTTTAACTTCCATTTTAGAAAAGTGCTTCTGGGAAACCCACTTTCTGGATGGAGTTGGGGCTCTGGAGGTGATCACAGGGAAGTAGAGCAATCAAAATAGGCATTTTGCCTCGCAGTTTCTGTGTTCATTTTTAACCAAACACAGATGCTCTATTTAGGTATAGATGGACTTAGGAATTCTTGAATTGGTAACTATTTTTGAAGGGAAAAGTGGCAATGCCACCAAGTGTTTAAGAAAACTTTTTACTTATGATTATCTTGCTGCTAAAGACTGAATGTTTGTGTGCTCCCCAAATTCATATGTTGAAATCCTAACCCCCAGTAGGATGGCATTAGGAGGTAAAGCCTTGGGAGCTGATTAGATTACAAGGGTAAGTCCTTTTGAATGGAATTGTACTCTTATAAAAGTGACCCCAGAAATCTATCTTGTCCCTTCTGTCATGTGAGGACGTAGCAAAAAGATGGCTATTGATGAACCCAGAAGCAGGTCTTCACCAGACTCTGAACCTACCAGCACCTTGATATTGGACTTCTTAGTATCCATAACTTTGAGAAACAAATTTTTGTTTGTTATAAGCCACCCCATCGATAGCAGTTTTTTATAGCAGCCTGAATAGACTAAGACACTGTGGAATCTGTGCCAATGGTGCGGCCATTGAATCATCCCCCATTTTGACTGTTAGCATTAGTTGAGGCCTGGGCAGTTGACATACCATGTCCTACAAGAACAGAAACATCAAAGAGAACTGAATGAGAACCAAAAGTCTGGCCAAGTAGAATGAAGGCAGACATTTTTTAGGTGTTATTTACTTCTGGGGTTTGGGTGGGTCTGAGTGTCCTGGAGGTCTAATTTTTATAGTAGTCTCTTGTCACTTAATTCTGTACAAAGACCACATTTTCATTTTATGTGCAAATATAAATATCTATAAATCTAGATTTTTTTTTAAAAAAGTACTAAATAAATACATAGAAAAAATTAAGCAAATGAAGTAGAGGGAGTAAGTGAAATAATAAATTTAGGTATCAATTCTTGTTAAAAACCAAATACTGTTCTTCTCAGCCTCTGTCCCTGTGGCAAGTGGTTTATAAGTCCTGGTATCATTAGGACTATAAATATTTCAGTGAGACCACCCCATCACTTGCTTTTGGTTGCCCCAGACCTTCCAGGCTGAAAACATGCAGAGCTGGGTTCAGCCAACAGCAGTGGTTCATAAAGCCAGTATCTTCAATGGTACACACAGGTTCTCCCCTCAGCTTCTGCGCTTGTTAATTAAAGCTGCCCAGAAACCACTCCTCAAGGGAGGGCTTGTCAAGTACGGTCCACAAATGTGCTTGTGCCCTGGAGCAAGTCTTCATTCCTCACCAGCAAGACCGCTCTTGCTACATTGGAAACGGTGAATTGCATGTTGAATTGGGTGAGAGCAGAATCAGTCTTGTGTTCATTTTCCCAGGACGCCTCGCAGATCACCAAGATGGGTGTCCGAGGTTCACTCCAAAGTGCAAAGCAGGTCTGAAAGCCAGTCCCCTTTGTGACAGTCATTAATTATCTGGCCACTGAGGCCATGAGTGCCTAGCACACTTGAGGAAATTAAGTCTAGAATCCAAAGTTCCAGGGCAATTATGATTTACAAACTGCAGCAAAGCTTCTCAATCTTCTAAAATCCAATGTTCCAGTTTTAAATAACAAAAATTTCTTCTTTGTTTAGTAGTGCTTGAAATTTCAAAGTACTTTAAATACTAAAATTATTGTTTCAAATAAAATTTTTTCCCCACTTCATTTTCTTTCTTTCTAGCATAATCTGTCAGTTAAGATATCTGAGGTATAATTATTTGTAAATACAATTAAAAACATTGAGTATACTGATAATTTATAGGAAAAATATAAATGAATAAGCTTGAAATAATATTCCATCTTATTAATGGTAAAAATGCAAGCTAAAGCAAAATGAGGGGATGTTTTCCCATATCATGTCAGTAAATATATAACACAAAATTATACTTAATACTGGCAGGGATTTGGGATGAGGGCATTCCTGTACACTGTTGGTGAAGTCTAAGCAGAGAGAGCCATTCTGGAAAGCAATTTGGTAATGCATTTCAAGAGCCTTAAAAATGTTTATATTCTTTAAGCTAGAAAATATGCCCTTAGGATTATATCCCAAGTTATAATCAGAGATATAGACAAAGATTTATGTAAAAAAAATGCTCATTATAGCATTATTTCTAATGGCAATCTGGAAATAATGAAATGTTGAAAATGTGCCAATAATAGGGAGATCCTAAGCATTTATTACAAATGATGTGTAGTAGAATATTAAATTACCTGTGAAGTGCTCAGCTCTAACCTCAGGAATGATTTTGACAAGGTTAAAAGATAGAGAAATAACTGGAACAAATGTGGTAGAATGATACTTTCATTTTCTATATTTTTACCTTTTATATTATAGTTCTTATAACATAAAGATATTATAATATTAAAATATTTTATACAGAATGTTTCTTTTATAATTAGAAAAATGTAATTTTTAAAATTTGATCATATGAAATCATATAGATTTGTGATAATGAAAAATACTTTCTAAAATTATTGACATGATTTATCTGTGCTCATGTTTTCCAGTTTTCCTGTCAGTAATGAATTATAATCAGAATCCATCTACTTTCAAGAAAAGACAGGAAGTGCCAGAACATCTACTCAATGACCAAATCAGTAAGTACTTACTGAATATTTATTCTGTGCCTAGAACTTTTATAGAAATGCCTCATTTTAGCCCATAACCTCCTCATTAGATCTTTTTAGAGCCCCTCAATAAACAGGTAATATTCACAATGCTACCTTGAAGACTAATTTATAAAGCAGATCATTTTAAAACAGTTCAAGTTTCCTTAATGCTTTAATTTGGGATTATATACTCAATAAAATATTTAGCATCAAAGAAGTCAGAACTTCCTAGCAAAGATATGACTTATTATTCTCTATAAGCATATAAATCATAAAATTATGCTTCAAATCATAGAATATTTAAAGCTGAGAGGAGCTTTGGAGGTCATCCTTTATTTTATAGAAAGGAAACTGAGGTCAAGGTTAATACCTTGGCTAAAGCTGCAGTCATTTGGTCCCAGAAGTTGGAACCAGAAGGCAAGTTTGCTGGCTACAGCTGTAGCCTGTCTGTTCTACTTACTTATTCCTCCTAAGTGCATGTGGTTGACGGTACTGCAATAGCAATAAGTGGCGTAAAATTCTGCTCTATCACATATTTAAGCATATCTAAAACAAGCATGCTAGCTTGGATATAAATTAATTAAACACTTAATTGATGTTAATTTAGAGGGCTTTTGGGAAAATCATTGGATACCATCATCTGGTATCATCTGGTACCTTAAAAATCCAGCAACCCTAAGGGCAATGATTTATTTAGGAATATTTCTTGAGTGATATCTTTAGGAATATTTCTTGAGCCTATGATATGTGCTGAGCACTGGAGATACAATAATGAGCAGGATACAGCTCCTGCTCTCAGTGAGTTTACAGTCTTCAGGGAGCTAGACCAATGACAAGGCCACTATGATGCAGCTATGATGAGAACTAATACAGGGCACCCAGGAGTGCATGGGATGATGGCCCAACCTAATGCGGATGGAGGGAAGTTTCCTGGAGGACCAACAGGGTTTGTGAGGGTGTGGGGTGCCCTGGAGTGAAAGGAACAGTATTCCAGGAAAGGGAACAGCATGCTAAAAAGCCTGGAGATGAGCAATGACATGGCCCTCAGGGACATTAGAAGTTCGGTGCTGGGGTGGGGGTCGTGGGGGTGGGGGTGAGCAAGAGCTGTATCAGATAGGCCTCAAGTGCACACAAGGTACTTTAGGAAACTTGAACTCCATCCTAGAGGCCAAGGTAAAATACTGAGGAGATTTAGTCAAGAGAGGAAGAGAGTGGTGACCAGGCTTTAAGAGAGTAATAGGAGTATGGTGAGAATGAGTTAGAGCTGTAAGGATTTGGGGGGGAGGGAGGCCATCACAGAGCCCAGAGGAGGGATCACAGGGGACTTAAAGAAGTGGGTGTGGGACAGAGACAAGTAGGCAGAGGAGATGGCAGGGAGGCAGGTGTGTGAGGACTTAGAGGAGGGGATTTGTGAACAAGAGTCTCATTTTTTTTCATTAATACCTTGATTTATTATTTCCCCTCTAGCTTTATTAAAGTATAATTAACAAATAAAAATTATATATATTTATGGTATACACAGTATTTTGATATATGTGTATATAGTGGAATGATTAAATCAAGATAATTAACATATCCATCATCTCACACAGTGGCCCCAGCCTTGATCGGGGGTGGGGGATGGTTTCTGGATGATTCAAGTGTATTACGTTTACCGTGTACTTTATTTCTATTGTTACTACATTGTACTATATAATGAAATAATTATACAACTCATTGTAATGCAGAATCAGTGGGAGCCCTGAGCTTGTTTTCCTGCAACTAGATGGTCCCATCTGGGGGTGATGGGAGACAGCGACACAGAAGTGTGTTGTTTATGTCCAGTCTACTCCGTGTCTCGTTTTGGTTGCTGTCACTGCAGAAAACCTGGCTTCACAAAGGCTGGATGTTGGAAATGGAAGCAGGCTTTTCAGTGCTTTGGTGGCAATCTCAGGATATTCTGCCTTGACTTTAATCCAGAATGTGTGGAGATTTGAAGTCGTTTCAAACATACTTTGAAGGCCACCCCATTTGCTGTCTCAAGCAGCTGATCCTCTTCTAGCACGGACAAAGTCAATTCACCTGGCTTATTCACAAATGGGTCCATTCCTTCCCAGTTCAGGAGTCTCTTGTGGTTGGGAGGTAATGCTCAAACTCTTCTGAAAGCTGGGATAGGTGGTTGTGCACCAGCTGGGAGAAAGAAGGCCCTGGCTTAGTCTCTTTCAAAATCTCTGCTAATATTTGAATCATGTCAAAAATCCCAATGTTCGCTCATCGCCCCCATAAATCCAGTTTGGCTTTGAACGTAGCCACTTTATCTGCCTACTTGAACACAGTTGTTGTTCTCCCCTAAGTGACAGATTGAGTTCGTTGAGCAGGTTGAACATGTAACACAAGTAAGCAAGTTTTGCGACTCATTCTGTGTCACTGACATGTGCTGCCAGTGGTGACTGTTTTTCTAAAAGAAATCTCCGGAGCGGCTCTCATAACTCAAAAACTCTGGCTGGTGATCTACCTTTAGAAAGCCATCTCGCTTCTATGTGTGAGAGAAGACGTGTACTCTGGTGTCCATGTCCTCACAGAGCTGTGTGAACAGACACGATTAAGGGCATGTACTTTAATGTGGCTGATAACACATCCTGCAAAATGATGTTTAGTTCTGGTGACGTTTTTTTTGGTTAGCTAGCATTTCTCTGTGCATGACACAGCGTGTAGACTCACATTTAGAGATCAGGTGCGTTCAGGGTGGTATGGCCATAGACGGGGATAAGGCAAGACTCACATTTACAAGTGACCTCCTTGATTTGAGTAGTGAAACCAGAAAGCCATCCAGTCATGGCAGCCACTCCATCCGTGCATATATCAACACAAAACGACCAATTCAGTTTTCCTGATACGTAATCATTCAGACTCGAATAGTTCTGCAGCTGTGGCATTGGTTGGCAACAAAAGTGCACATAACATATCCTCATACACATCCTCTTGAAAAATATATTGCACAAAAATAAGCATTGCTGCCTTATTGTCAACATCAGTAGACTTGTCAGTCTAGACTGCGAACCCTGGTGACTCATTAATCCTCTCTAACAATTGTGCCTCAGTAACCTCTGCTATTTCATCAGTTTGTCTAGTTACAGTGCTGGCTGAAAGGGGAACAAAGACGGGCCACCTTTTGAACTGTACCCTCTCCTACAAGTTCATGGCAAATGTCCCTAGCAGCAGGCAGAATCAACTCTCCCCCAATAGTAAAAGGCTTCTCAGCTTTAGCAATGCGGTTGGCCACTAAGAGTGATGCTCTCAGTGCAGGCACATTTGATGAAGTGGTGGCTTTTAATAATTGCTTCTGTTCTTTGTGTTCACATTTTTTTTCTTTTGAAAAACTCCAAAGGCTTGCCTTTAAATGCAGGGTGTTTGGTCTCTACGTGGCAAAGCAGTTTTGAGGGTTTCATGGCTTCGTTGGATAATGGGCAGGCCATGTGTGGACTAAAACAAGTGTCAGATTCTGACTTAAAGCTTGCCACCAGATGCAGCTTAATTATTACGTGCCACTCACTGATAGGGTTCTTTTTTTTAAATTTCAGCATATTATGGGGGTACAAATGTTAAGGTTACGTATATTGCCCATGTCCCCCCCTCCCTCCTCGAGTCAGAGCTTCAAGCGTGACCATCCCCCAGATGGTGCACATCTCACACATTATGTATGTATATACCTATCCCCTGCTGCCCGTTCCCCCCTGCCTGAAACCCGATAAATGTTATTCCTATATATCCACTTAGGTGTTGATCAGTTAATACCAATTTGCTAGTGAGTACATGTGGTGCTTGTTTTTCCATTCTTGGGATATTTCACTTAGTAGAATGGGTTCCAGCTGTATCCAGGAAAATACAAGAGGTGCTATATCACTGTTGTTTCTTAAAGCTGAGTACTACTTCATGGTATACATATACCACATTTTATTAACCCACTATGTATTGATGGGCACTTGGGTTGTTTCCACAACTTTGCAATTCTGAATTGTGCTGCTAGAAACATTTGAGTACAGGTATCTTTTTTGTAGAGTGTCATTTGATCTTTTGGGTAGATGCCCAGTAGTGGGATTGCTGGATCAAATGGTAGATTTACTTGTATTGCTTTAAGGTATCTCCATATTGCTTTCCACAGAGGCTGAACCAGTTTGCAGCCCCACCAGCAGTGTAGGAGTGTTCCTATCTCTCCGCATCCATGCCAACATTTATTGTTTGGGGACTTTTTGATAAAGGCCATTCTTACCGGAGATAAGTGATATCTCATTGCAGTTTCGATTTGCATTTCCCTGATGATTAGAGATGTTGAGCATTTTTTCATATGTTTGTTGGTCATTCTGTCTTCTTTTGAAAGTTTTCTGTTTATGTCCTTTGCCCACTTTTTTTTTTTTTTTTTGAGACAGAGTCTCACTTTGTTGCCCAGGCTAGAGTGAGTGCCGTGGCATCAGCTTCGCTCACAGCAACCTCAAACTCCTGGGCTCAAGCAATCCTCCTGCCTCAGCCTCCCAAGTAGCTGGGACTACAGGCATGTGCCATCACGCCTGGCTAATTTTTTGTATATATATATATATATATTTTTAGTTGGCCAATTAATTTCTTTCTATTTATAGTAGAGACGAGGTCTCGCTCTTGCTCAGGCTGGTTTCGAACTCCTGACCTCGAGCAATCCGCCCGCCTCGGCCTCGCAGAGTGCTAGGATTATAGGCATGAGCCACCGCGCCCAGCCCTTTGCCCACTTTTTGATAGGGTTGTTTGATTTTTTTCTTGCTAATTTTCATGAGTTCTAAATAGATTCTAGTTAACCCCTTATTGGATGTGTAGTATGTGACTGATAGGGTTTTGATATGAGTCTGCAAGCAATTAATTTATTGTGGTCTCTGTGCAGTCAAACCTCTCTGCTAATGATAATCCGTATTTGCAGCCGCTCCCCAGTGCTAGCATCACTGCCTCAGCTCCACTTCAGATCATCAGGCATTAGATTCTCACAAGAAGCGCACAGCCTAGATCCCTCGCACGCGCAGTTGACAGTAGGGTTCAAGCTCCTGTGAGAATCAAATGCTGCTGCTGATCTGAAAGGAGGTGGAACTCAGGCAGTGATGCAAGTGATGAGGAGCAGCTATAAATACAGACGAAGCTTCACTTGCTTGCCTGCTGCTCACCTCCTGCTGTGTGGCCCGGTTCCTAACAGACCATAGACCAGTACTGGTCCATGGCCCAGGGGTTGGGGACCACAGATATCACATACTTATCTATCTATCTATCTATCTATCTATCTATCTATCTATCTATCTATCTATCTATCTATCGATATAGATTTTTTTTTTTTTGTAGTGAGAACATTTTAGATTTACTCTCTTAGCAAATTTCAAGTAAACAATACAGTATTATAGGCTGGGTGTGGTGGTTCATGCCTGTGATCCTAGCACTCTGGGAGGCCAGGATGGGAAGATTGCTTGAGCTCAGGAGTTCAAGACCAGCCTGAGCAAGAATGAGACCCTGCCTCTACCAAAAAGAAAGAAAGAAAGAAAAAAGTCCCAGCTGGGTATTGTGGCTCATGCTTGTAGTCCTGGCAATTTGGGAGGCTGAGGCAGAAGGATTGCTTAGAACTCAGGAGTTGGAAGTTGCAGTGAGCTATAATGACACCACTGCACTCTACCCAGAGTGACAGGGGGAGACTATCTCAACAACAAAAACAAGGCAACTGAACCTCCCTCCTCACAACCTCCCGCCCCCCCCCCCCGCTTTTAGAAAAATATAGTATTACAAACTATAGTCATCATGCTGTTAGATTCCCAGAACTTATTTATCTTGTAGTTGAAATTTGTACCTTTGAGCAACATCTTCCTATCTCCCCCACCTCACTTCCCCTGGCAACCTACCATTCTATTCTCTGCTTCCATGAGTTTGACTTTTTTAGATTCTATGTTGTACATAAGTGAGATCATATAGTATTTGTCTTTCTGTGTCTGGCTTATTTCACTTAGTATAATGTTTTCCAGGTTCATTCATGTCACGAATGGCAGAATTTCTTTCTTTTTTTAAGGCTGAGTAATATTCCATTGTATATATACACATTTGCTTTATTCATCCACTAACATACACTTAGGTTGATTCATCTCTTGGCTATTTTGAATAATGCTGAAGTGAACTTGGGAGTGCACATGTCACGTCAATATACTGATTTCATTTCTTTTGGACATATACCCAGATGGGTGATTGTGGAATCATATGGTAATTCTATTTTTAAGTTTTTGAAGAACCTCCATATTATCTTCCACATGGCTATACTAATTTACATTCTCACTAACAATTTACATGGGTTATCTTTTCTTCACTTCCTTGCCAACACTTGTTATTAATATCATTTGTCATTTTGATAATAGCCATTGTAGGTGTGAGGTGATATCTCACTGTGGCATTAATTTGCATTCCCTGATTAGTGATGTTGAGCAATTTTTCATATACCTGTTGACCATTTGTATGTCTTCTTTTGAGAAATGTCTGTTAATGTCCTTTGCCCATTTTTAAAAGCAAGTTATTTGTTCTCTTGCTATTGAGTTGAGTTCTTATATATATTTTGGATATTACCCCTTATCAAATGTATGGTTTGCAAATATTTTCTCCCAGTCCATAGATTGTCTCTTTACTCTGTTGATTGTTTCCTTTGCTGTGCCAAAGCTTTTTAATTTGATGCAATACCATTTGTTTACTTTTGCTTTTGTTACCTGTGCATTTAGGGCCATATCAAAAAAAGTCATTGCCCAAACCAATGTCAAGAAGTTTTTTCCTTATGTTTTCTTTTAGTATTTTTACAGTTTCAGGTCTTATGCTTAAGTCTTTCACCCATTTTGAATTGGTTTTTGTAGATGGTGTGAGATAAGGGTCCACTTTCATTCATCTGTACGTGGAAATCCCATTTTTCTCAACACCACTTATTGAAAATAATGTTCTTTCCCCACTGTGTGTTCTTGACACCTTTGTTAAAGATCAATTGACCATAAATGCATGGATTTATTTCTGGGCTATTGAGTCTGTTCCATTGGTTTATATGTTTTTTTTTCCTTATTCCAATCCAAGCTGTTTTGATTACTATAGCTTTGTGGTGTATTTTGAAATTAGGTATTATGATGCCTCCACTTTTGTTCTTTTCACTGATAGCTTTGGCTATTTGGAGTCTTTTGTGGTTCTATATGAATTTTAGGATTGTCTTCTATTTCTGTGAAAAAATGTCATTGGAATTTTGATAGGCATTGCATTGAATCTGTAGGTTGCTTTGGGTAATATGGACATTTTAATAGTATTAATTCTTTCAATACATGAACATGGATATCTTTCCATTTATTTGTGCCTTCTTCAATTTCTTTCACCAGCATTTTATAGTTTTCAGTGTACAGATCTTTCACCTCCATGGTTAATTTATTCCTAAGTATTTTTTTGATGCTATTATAAACAGGATGGTTTTCTTAATTTCTTTTTTCAGATAGTTCATTGTTAGTGTATAGAAATGCTACTGATTTTTATACATTGATTTTGTATCCTGTAACTTCACTGAATTCATTTATTAGTTCTAACAAGTTTTTGGTGGACACTTTAGGGTTTTCTATATATAAAATCATGATCATATCATCGTCAGAGATGATTGTACTTCTCCCTTTTTAATTTGCGTAATGTTATTTCTTTTTCTTGCCTAATTGCTCTGGCTAGGACTTCTAGTACTATGTTGAATAGAAGTAGTTAGAATGCGCATCCTTGTCTTGTTCCTGATATTAGAGGAAAAGCTTTTAGCTTTTCCCTGTTGAGTATGATGTTAATAGTGGGCTTGTCATATATGGCCTTTATTGTGTTAATGCCCAGGAGTCTTTTATTTCTATTTTTACTTTCTGCTATCTGAATGAGCAATCCAGAAGGGGAAAGGCAGGCTGAGAAAGGCAGGGCATGAAGAAAGACAGCCAGGTCTCCCTTATTAGTTCTGTGATACTGGGGAAGACAGCAGAGTGTCAAATGGCCTGAGGGTTTGTTACGTTTTGTTTTACTAAATCCTATTCCTAACCCCTTGCCCCAATGCCCCACCCATTCCTGTGTTAGGAACTTACTAACCTGTAGGTTAATATGAGAAGAAAGGTAGCCCCTCAGAGAGACAAGGTGGAAATGAAGGACCCTGGGCTTTAAGGTGATTGTTCCCCAGGATACTGGGCAACCCTTTGTTTACCACAGCTAACCAGGCATCTAGAACAAGTATAGAGGCAGTGTTGGGGTGGCTGACCCTTGGACCTTGTCCGGTCCCTGAGGACAACAGCAATGGTGTGGGGAGGCTCCTGGCCCAGGGGCTTCTCATGTCCACCTGACAGGAGCTAGGGATAGTGCTGCTCTCCTCCAGGAGAGGGTGGCCTAGCCAAGAGACAGAGTTGGGGTTGGACAGAGCTGCCCTAGCTCCCTGGTAGCCATTTTGCTGAGTGCTGGTGATTACCAGCTCAAGCATATACTCTACAAGAGGCTCTGAGGGGAGGCAAAACTTGCCAAAATTAGCAAGTTGATAGTGAAGTCAGGACTAAAACTCATATCCTCCCTCTGAGTCCTGGTCCAGTGCTCCTTCCACCACACCTAGAGCAGCCTCGCCTCCCCAGCTGTGCTACCTTCCCGCCCAGTCCCCGACTCTGCCACGTGTCCTCCCTCTGGACAGACTTGGAACATTCTCACTGTGCTATGGGTTGAATTATGTCCCCCCAAATTCCTATGTTCACCTTTTAACCCCCAGTATCTTAGAATGTGAACTTATTTGGAAATAGGCTCATTATAGATAGAATTGGTTAAGTTAGGATGAGTTCATCATGGAGTGGGGTGGGCTCCTAATCCAGTAGGCTGATGTCATTATAAAAAGGGAGAATTTGGAGACAGACATGCACACAGGGAGAATCCCACATGAAAACAAAGGCAGAGATCGGAGTGATGCATGTACAAGCCAAGAAGCACTAAAGAATGCCAGTAAACCACTAGAAGCTAGGAGAGATTTCTTTCTCACAGCCCTCTGAAGGAACCACCCCTGCCAAAACCTTGGTTTTGAACTTCTAGTTGCCAGAACTGGGAGAGAATAGATTTTTATTGTTCTAAGCCACCCAGTTTGTGGCATTTTGTTACAGCAGCCCTAGCAAACGAATACACACTATCTGAAAGGCCTTTGTACCCTTTTCTTGCAGTAGTTTCACAGTGACCCAGAGGATCACTTTACCTGACAAGACCACAGAACAATGAGGCCAATTTTAACAGATTATCCTTGGGCTTATTCTAGACCCAATAGCACGTCCCTCTTCTAGTCTACCTACCGCTCCTGGAGGGTCTGTCCACAATTTCATTCTATGGTGGTAATGGATTAAGTTTAAAATGTTTCATCTCTAAAAGTATGTTGCCAATGGTATAATTAAAGCTGTGTCACACTCTGGGAGGCCGAGGCGGGCAGATTGCTTGAGGTCAGAAGTTCGAAACCAGCCTGAGCAAGAGCGAGACCCTGTCTCTACTATAAATAGAAAGAAATTAATTGGCCAACTAATATATATAGAAAAAATTAGCCGGGCATGGTGGTGCATGCCTGTAGTCCCAGCTACTTGGGGAGGCTGAGGCAGAAGGATTGCTTGAGCCCAGGAGTTTGAGGTTGCTGTGAGCTAGGCTGACACCACGGTACTCACTCTAGCCTGGGCAACAAAGTGAGACTCTGTCTCAAAAAAAAAAAAAAAAAAAGGAAAAAAAAAAAAAAAAAGCTGTGTCAGTGGCCAGAATTTTTTTGTTTGAAACTAAAGAACAAGAAAGATCCCTAAATTCATAGTCTGCAAATATGCTCTATCTGAAATATTTGCTAGTTGCTGAAGAATACACATAAAAACATGTGTGTATATATGTGAGTGTACTATGTAATAGAGACGTGTAATATACAATATTTGCTTTATATAAAAGCATTAATATATATACCATGCATCCTGAATTTGATCTATGCTTAACATTCTCACTTAAACATCTTTCCAAAATGTTTATCCTAAAAAGATACACTGTATTGTTTATACACTCTGTCTTGGCTTAAAATTTTTCTTGGCCAGATTCCCTGGACCTCAGGAAAATGTTAGAAGGGTATCCAGATATGTATATAAAAGTACTTACCAAGGAACATTTCAATAACAGATGCCTTCATAGTGAGAACAACAGTCCCCATAAATATCAAAATGGTACCCTGGGGAGGAAGAAACAATAACATTATCATATTTCAGCCAGGAGTTCTGAATTAGATGCATGGAGTGTGTGGGTTTGGGCTGCATCGTTTTGCTTTGTCCCCTGGAGTCTTAGGACTCCAAGCTGCAGATTTCTGTAAGCAGCTCCTAAGGATGGCAGTGGCCAGCCGCGCTGGTGCCCAGAGAATCTATTCACCGTTAGAAAGCGCGTCCTAGCTACCAGCCTCTGATTGTTCGGAGATCTGGTCTTTGTTTAGAAACAGGAAATAACTCCACAATTTCAAGTATATGTCCACCTAGTCTTTAAATTAGGACAAAAGTCACATTTAGGGTATTGAGAAAACATTTTTTAGATTACAAATAAATAAATCATTCATCATTCATTCAATAAATATGTATTAAACTCCTATTATATGGCTGTTTTGTTAGGAAGACTGTGATAAAAACTTAATTAAAAAACAGTTCTCACTCCTAAAAGGATTACAACTTAATAGAAGTGGGAAAACACATGTGGACACAAATAACCACAACATCAATCGCCCAAGAGAGCGTTAAGGCCTCTTAGGAGAGTATAAGGAGAAGTTTATCGAGTAGTGGTTTTCAAACTTTGCTGCATGTTAGTATCATCGGGGAGTTAAAAAAAAACCTGGTGCCCAGGCTATGCCCCAGACCAACTGAAGCAGAATCTCTTGGCCTGGGGTCTGGGTATTAAGTTTTTAAAAACTGCTCAGGTAATTCCAACATGCAGCCATGTTTGCGAACCAGCAGTTTAGAGTAGGACTTCTTAAATCTTAATGTGCATCACATTAATCCTTATAAGCTAGCAATTTTAAACCATGTCGATGCTAGTAAAACATCCCCCCACCCCAGGCAGATGGCTCCTACTGTATCCTTTCTCTCCTGTGCCACTGCTATGTGGCCTAAAGCTGGTCTTCATGGCCCTACCCTCTGCTATACCCATCAGTGTACGTGGGAACTCTCTTCTATGAAAAAAAGCCCTTATTTGTAATTTGTCGATTGTAATTTGTCAATTTCTATGGTGTAAATCCTCCTATATAGGCTGATTTTGAAGCCACCAAAGTGATGTCACTAAATGGAGATATGGAAAGAGATAAGCTCAATCTGGTACCAGCTAGGTCCAGTACAAGCTTATATCCAATACATAGATATGGTGCTGTGCAGAGTTTATTTTAAAAAACTGATTATTTTAAAAAACTGATTATTAGATTGTGGTTGAGATAGCAATACAAGTGCATGATGCAATTAACTTAAATAAAACTGTTTAGTGTACAAAAGCTTTCTTACAAACAATTACATTAGACAGCAAGAGTAACCCCTAAACAGAACTGATCACTTTGCTAATTTCCAGCAACAATTGCAGTGTGTTAAATTTCCCAATTAGGGGAGTTGGCCACTTATTAAGTAACGGTCTTTAGCTTCAAAATAGAAATAAAACCATACATACAATCTATTTGGCAATTTGATGTTTAAATAGCTGAATTATATTTTGGAAATAGTGTGATAACAAGTGATTATTTGTGTTTTATTAATTTGAGAAACTCCAGAACAATTTACATGTCTTCAAGCTTAAATGTTCAATTAACTTTCCTATGGGCTAAATGCAGTGTGACAAGCTGCCCCATCGCACCAATTGGCTGTCACCACTCAGCATTGCAGATTTCATCTGAGTCATCCTTGGCTTCTCTTTCTCTCCTGCCCCTCATCTTACCCATCAGCCAAGCCTGTTGGCTCTGCATTCACAATGTATCTGGAACCTACCATGTCTTACCATCTTCCCCATCGCCACCTGGTCCAGCTCCATCCAGTCCTGGATTATTGCACTCAGCCCCCTGACTAGGCTGTCTCCTTCATCCTTTGCCCTCTGCAGTCCACACAGCAGCCAGCATGATCCTGCTCAAAGTGAGCCGATTCATGGCATTTCTCGCCTCAAAACTGTACAGTGGCTCCCATCTTCCTCAGAACAAAAGCTAACATTTCTACAAGTGGCTCAAGACCCTACCTGATTTATCCACCACTGACGTTTTGGATCTCATTTCCCACCATTCTCCTCCTCACTCAGTAAGCTCCAGCCACATTGCCCTGTTGGCTGTTTCTGGAACACTCCTCTCACCTCGGGATCTCTGCATTTACTGTACTACTATTTCCTCTGCCTGGATTCCCACCCCCCATGTGAGCATATCACTTGCTCCCTCATTTCTTTGAAATCTTTAAATGCTACCTGCTCAGGAGACATTCCCAAGCCATCCAATTAAAAATCGCAATCTCCCCTTACCCACTGCGACTGATAGACCCTGTATGCTTTCCCTACTGTCTTTCCTCCATTTACTTATCACCTCTGACATACTCTATAGTTTACTTATTTTATTTCATTATTTTTTGTGTTCTCCAGTAGAATGCAGGCTCCATGAGATCAGGGTTTTTGTTTGTTTGTTTTTACTTTTTAGGTGCTCAGTAACTATGTGCTGGATCAATGTGTGAATAACGAGGGCTCTCCCTCTTCCCTAGGAAATAAAAAAAAGGAAACAAAATAAAGGGAAGAATCTTGTGAATACACTGAAAACTACTGCATTTTATACTGTAAATGGTGTATTTTACGGTATGTGAATTATATCACAATAAAAAGAGATGAATACAACATTATTGATATTATGGAGTGTCAACCAACAAACTAACCCTAAGTGTTCTCAGATGTGTCCTACAACTTTAGAAGTCACAATGGACATGACCTTTACATGTTGGGATGGATGGATAAAAACCTACCGGATTCCAGGAAACGCTTTAAGCCCGGAGGGGATATCACCCAAGTGCTGACTCACGGGCTATGGAACCTGACCAGGATCACTGTGGTCTCTTGGAACCAGAATGTTTCGATGCTTCTTTCTCAGCACTGCAATTTCCGTCCTTGCTTGCTCCATTTAATCACACACTTAAAATGGTATTTGTTTTTTCCCCCAAAGAGTTGACTTTATTTGCAACACAATGTAGAGATAATTAAGCCTATAGGCACTCTAAAAAAACGGTAGAGGTTGTGGCAAAAGGCAATTGGGAGAGAACTGCTAAATTCATTGGTGATATGAACTAAAGGCAATTGGGAGGCGATTAGTAGGTTCACTGGAGATATAAGCTAAACTGTAGGTCTGCTAGTTTGCTGGGGAGAAACAGGGAAAGAGGCCCACTTAAAAGGTTAATGTGCCTTTTGAAATGTGTGAGAAAAAAAATTCAAATATCACTCAACCATTTCCCAGGCTGGGAATGAGGACCAGCACCATTAAGCGGTTTTTGCAGGAGGTCCGATGTCACGGAGCTGCGGGGCGCACAGTGACATCGAAGCCTTAATTCCTCATGTGCTCACCAGGGTTCTAACAAAAACTCAACAGTAGAGACTTCCAAAAAATGTGTTACTGATTCATAAATTTGTGGACTGTGCTGGGAGGTGAATATAAATAGTCCCAAATATGAAGTTCTGGTGAGGAAAATGAAGCCTGGTTGTGAAAGAAAAGTATGCATTCGTGTAGATAGATTAGCATAGCCAATTTAATTAGATCTCTTGTTGCCCAGAGTTAAGAAAGAGCAAGTTGGTAATAAATAATAATATTGCTTTATTTTTTGTGGTTCTTCACAGTTTTTAGAATAAAGCTACATCATGTACATGTCTAGAATGTGAGCTCCATTTGTCTGTCTTGTTCACTGTTCAGTTCTAGAACCTGTAAGAGTGCAAGCTGTAATGGGTTTTTTGAGAAAATAAGTAAATACAAACTTGTTCTTCGCTGTAAACTTGTGTGGGATGCAGTGTATGCATCATAATTTCCATTTTAAAGATAAAGAAACTGAAGTCTACAGTGGGTGAGTGACTTATGCAAGGTCACATACCTAAGGTCAAGCCCAGGTTTCATGACTCCTAGTCTTACACCCCTATCTTTACCCTCTGTTACATATAAGATGATCTGCAGGTTGCATCCTGTTAAGATCTAAAAAGCAAATGGACTTTGCCTAGGATCTCTTTATCATAATGCTTAAATTTTATAGATAAGAGAGCAAATTGCTCATCAGCGAAAGACATATGGGAGAAATGTCCTTTGTCAAAGATGGAAGAAGACTAAAAGGGCAAAGAAAGAGAAAAAGAATTTAAACAGGGAAAACAAAGACCACAGGGAGAAGAGGTGGAGAAAAACGCTTGATAATATTCAGCACTGGTGACCAAGAAGTTTGAAGATTAAAGCCAGTTCACATGGGAATTGAATGTGGCAATGCACACAAAAGCAACTCATCATAAGAATGATGAAAATTAAAAAGGCCATACCAAATGTTGGTGAGAATGTGGAAGAACTGGAACACACCGTTAATGGGAATGTAAAATGGTACAACTACTTTGGGAAACAGTTTGTTGGTATCTTGAAAAGTTAAAAAGCCAAACATTCCTACCATAGGATGCAGCCATTCAACTCCTCGGTATTTTTCTGAGAGAAATGAAAGCATATGTCCAAACAAAGACTAGTGTATGAATATTTTTAACAGCTTTATTTGTAATAGCCCCAAACTGGGAACAATGCAAAAATCTATCAATAGATAAATGTTTGCCATTACTAGATACATGCTAAAAAAAAAAAAAAAATAAAAAATAAAAAATAAAAAATAGATAAATGTTTAAAGAAAGTGTGGTTTATCCATACAATGAATGCTATTCAGTAATAAAAAGGAATGAACTGATACACACAACATGGATGCATCTCAAAATGAGTATAGTGAGTGAGAGAAGCCAGACAAAAAAGGAGTACATTCTGTTCGATCTTATTTACATTGCATCCAGACATTGTAAAGTAATCTATAGTAACAAAGAGCACGTCACTGGTAACCAGGAGCCTGGGGGAAGGTAGTGGCAAGTCCTGGGAAGCGCAGGACAGGAAGGAAGGATGACAAAGGGACACATGGAAAATTTGGGGGTGGGTATTTTCCTAACTTGATGTGGTGATGGTATACATATGTGAAAACTTATCAGACTCTTTAAATATGTGCAGTTGATGATACACCAATTACATATCAATAAAAAAGGTGAAGTGAATATACATAGATATATTCTTCTTTATGCCTACAGTGTGTTTGGGAGAATTCACTAGAAATCAGTAGCAGTGGTTGCATCAGAAAAAGAAAACTGTTTAAGTGGTGCTCAGAGATGGGAAGGAGTCTTACTATTTTATTCCATTTAAATCTTAACCCTGTGCATGTATGTTAATAAGCCAGGAATTAATAAACTATAAATAAAAAGAGAACAATGATAAAAAAAAAAAAACCTCTCCAATGTGTGGCAGGGGCGTTTAGGAGCTACTATTGTTATCACCCATCACTTCCACCGCCAAATTTAGCAGCAATTCAATGAACAGAAACCAGGTGGAGGCCACAGAGCTTCGGAAGCCCTGGTGTGCTGGGAAGACTTAACACACACAGCAGTGCTGATATCAAATGAGAAGCTGCAGCCGCCTCCTAACCCGCTCTTGCTCCTTGCTCCGGGGCACCCTTCCCTGAAGTTGGAAGTGATGGGCGTCCAAAGGCACAGGTCTGACTGTGGGTGCACCTGCTCAGTATTCTTCTGCACAGGCCACTCATTCCTCACAGAATAAAGCCCAAATTCCTCAGTGAGACGTCACAAACTCTTCATGAAATAGCCCACCTTACCTTTCGACACCATGTCACTGCAATTCTTCTCTGTAATCCTCTCCTCAGACCCCAGCACACCCGGCTTTTGGTCTTTTCCCTGCACTCTGCACATTGGTACCTTGGCTCACGCTCCTGTCATTGTTCTATCTGGGCTGGCTGACCACCCTCACAGGCCTTTCCCAGAGCGATCCCCAAGCTTTAGCTCAGGGGCTAGCTCTTCTATTTATAGATGATTTCCTAAAGTTAAAATTCGCCTTCTTTCATGCATGCATTAATCTTTCAAAAAAGTTTGCGTGTGTACTATGTATGTGCTAGGCAGAGAGGAACAAGATGCAGGTCAAGTAGCATCAAGTACTTTTGAGCCTTCTAGAGCAGCGATCCCCAACCTTTTTGACACGAGGGACCACTTTCATGGAAGACAGTTTTTCTACGGATGGGGGTGGGGGCGGGGCGTCGCCACCTCTGCTCCACCTGCCACTATTAGTCGCTGGAGTCTCTTGGGGAGCGCACTGCGGAACCCATGCATGCGCAGTTTGCAATGGGTTGGCGCGCCTGTGAGGGTCTGCAGCTGCTGCTGATCTGACCCGGAGGAGGCTCGGGCAGTGATGCCTGCGATGGGGAGCGGCGGTGGGTGCAGGTGTGGCTGTGCTAGAGAACCTCGCCTCCTGCCGCGCGGCCGGGTTTCTGGCCAGCTGCAGACCAGAGCTGGTCTGAGGCCCGAGGGTTGGGGACCCGCGCAGTTCTGGAGGGAAACTTACACGCATTCATCATAACTAATATGTATTGAGCACACACTAAGTGTTAATAATATAGTAACTCGTTTAATCTTGACAACCACCTGATGAAGTAGGGACCATTTCTTGCCTTGATTTTGGAGATAAGGAATTAGAAGCAGGAAGAAGTCCTTAGAGACTTTGCCCAAGATCACGAGGGCAGAAGGAAGACGAGCTGGGTTTCAGGCATTCCCAGTCCAGAGGTCCTGCATTTCTCCTCTCGCCATTGCTGTTTCGTAAGTAAGTGGACTTACTTCATCTACAATGTCATCTGCTGTGTCTGAGCTGGCATCAATGTTGTTTTAAAGCTCCCAGGGTGACTCTACCGTGCAGCCAGGATTGAGAACCTCTGCTACTGGAGTTACAGTGATGGCAGGAAGGGTGGGTGGGCACATGGGCCTGGGACCTGGGGATGGCAAGGGGCTTCGGTTAATTTAACTGGCAGTTTGGAAAACAGTGAATGAGTGGAGAGAAAAGGGAAGGACATGGGGACAGGGCAGGTTCAGGACCTGAGAGCTGCTCAGCCAGGCTGGGAGAGGAATCAGACTGCTAGAGAGGAAGGAAGGAAGGGGCCATGGCGGCCTGGAATGTCATGCCTGAAGAATGTGGAATTGATCCTGTAGGCAACAGGGAGACATGGAAGGCTTAAAACTTGTTTTTGCATTCATCATTTTTAATAAGCCCCCTAGAGGCTTACTTGAGCCACTCGCTTGGAAAAAATCTGCCCTAGAGGACATGTAGGATTTATGTAATGTTGGTGTTTGTCTGATCTATGAGGCTACATCGGGGAGCACCCAACCATACACTTTGTCCACGAGGTAGAAGGAGCCAGTATTCATCTGGAAACATTTAATAGTTATGAGAGGCTTGTGCTATATTTCCAAAATGCCAAAAATCCCTTGAGGACAGACATCTCTGAATGGGGAGAGGCCACATCTGCAGCCTTGCTTTCTTCGTCTCTGCCTGAATGTAAGGGCTCAGCAGCTTATGCCAATGAACCGGGCTGGATCTGGAGAGGCTGGGCAAAGGAGGCTGGCACTAGGAAGGTCCTTTACAATGTGCAGGTGGCCTCAACCTGTGTATCAGCCTTTACAGATCATATTCCACTGACCTACTCCTGAAACACTGCATTTTCTGTTACCATGACCCCAGTGGTCACCTTGAGGTCACTATTATAATCCCCCAGGATGCTGTGAAAGAGAGCCAGAGAGGACAGTAATTTTACTTTCTTTCCCAATTTTTCTTCTCTTTCCAATTCTTCCCTTATTGTAAAGAAATTCTGGCAGAAAAGTATAGGCTAAGAAGGTAAGGGAGGCGGGGGATGTTTTGCCTTTCCTCAGTATTTGGCTGCTACGTATGCACACGGTACGTGAAGGTGCGTTCTGAGCCAGGCCACGTGGACTGCACACTGCCAGTTGCCAAAGCAGAGCAGGGTCCCTTTTCCTGCTTCCTCCTTCCTAACAGAACCCCAGGGACTCAGAGGAAGTTGACCCCCCCCCCCACAGTCCCTGGGGTGGGTCCTGTTTCCGAGTCTAGGGCAAGGAAGGTGAGACACTCCCCCTTGCTGGTGACTGCACCAGGACCTCAGGCCTGGGCCCACCAGCACCGGGCCCTCTTCAGGTGATCAGTACTAGTTACTAGTCCAGGTGGGTCGTGTCCTGAATCGTAACAGACAGAAAGAAAATATTTATAATTCTATATATTTTTTCGGGAGAGGTTCCCTGTCTTGTAGGAAACGAACAAGCAAGGCAGCAGGTCGTTCCAGGTCATAGGCAGCCACCTTGTGACCATGAGAAAAGTCAGGCTGGGAGGAAGCTAACCAAGGAGGAGGCGGGCAGCAAGCACATCATGGAAATGGAGCAGGAGCTCCGGTTTGTCTTGTGCCCAGAGGCTGAGCCGGGCTCTGGCCTCTCTGTTGTGTGAGAGAATGAATTTCCCTTTCAGCGGCCTTGCAGCTCAGTGCTGACTGCTACCTGCCCCCTAACTCGCGGTGCCTGTCTGTGCAGTGGTTTTGACTTAGAGAGGACTGTGATAATAGCGGTTGAGAGCAGAGACTGCAGAGTGTTTTCTCAATGAACCATCTAAGTGTTTTCTCATTTGAACCACCTAAAAGTCCCATGAGGAGGTAAAACGGATATTATATTCCTGTAATTTCAGAGTAGTGAAGTGACTTGCCCAAAGCCACACAGCCCAGATCTCCGTCTTCACATTGTGCTCTTTCTACTATGTCAAACTCCTCCCATGGCTTTCACTGTAAATTTCCAACTTTTCTATGATTTCTTCTATAATATGATCATAAAATAAATATTCCACTCTTCATCTGTACAGTGCTTTTTTACTTCTCAAAGCCTGGTTACATCTATATCTGCTATCTCACAGGATCCCCGAAGTAAGCAGCACAAACACTGCACTCGGATGCAGGGATGACACTCGCCGAAATTTAAGAGACTCAGCTGGTGCAAGGCCTGTGATCTGGCAGGAAAAGATACCCAAAGCCAATCGAGTTCTCCCTTGGGATTCTGGAATTGGGACTCTGAGAGCCTTGCAAACTGAGTGCCAAGCTGCAGGCCACGTGGGCCCTGAGTAAGATGTGTAAGACAAGGACAGAAAGAGATGGAGAGGACAAGCGTGTGGCCCTGGGGAGAGCAGACGCCTTAGTTTCTGGCCACTTCCCAGGTCCCATTTCCAGTCTGAAGGAGATCCAGCTGGACTCGGTCTCCTGTGCATGACATAGATGTTTCTGGGCCCCTTTACTTGAGCCAGTTGACGTTGGTTTCTGTTCCCTGCAGCTTTGATTAAAACCCTTTCCATGTTTGTTGTTTTAGTTATGTCTTGTTTCTGTGAAATGGTTAGTAGTAAAATGAAAAGGTTTAAAATGAAAAGGACCCATGCACTTGTCTTTTGGTAGCATCAAAACAGGAGGTCCTTAGAGAGGCGGCGTCCAGCCTTAAAGCCAGGCTCTGGGAAGAAGTGTGACAAGGAACCCTTGAGCTGTGGCAGCCGCTGAGAAGGTCCGGAATGCTCTGGGGATAAAAACTAGGAGTGGGCAACCTTGAAACTATGCTGTCAGAACGTTGCTATGGAGTTTCCCCATATATTTATGACAGTAGTTCACAACCAGGGGTGATTTTGAATCCCAGGAGACATTTGATAATATTTGAAGGTGGTTTCAGTTGTCATAACTTGGGCGGAGGAGGGAGTTGCTACCGGCATCTGGGGGGTAAAGGCCAGGGACAGAGACACTGCTGAACATCTTCTAATGCACAGGACAACCCCGCACAACAGAGAACCACCCCTTGACATGCCAGTAGCACCAGGGTTGAGAAACCCTTGATTTATGAGAATGTTTATTTCCTGATATATTTATAAGAACCTTATGCTTACTAAAGTTCCAATCTAGGAATTTCCCATAAATATCACATGTACTTTTTTGATGACTAGGGTGTGAACTACTCACAGATTTATTTCTCTCTCCTCAATCACTTTTGATCACCGCCTATAGTCAGAGAAAATCCTAAAGCAAACAAGTTTCCATATGGGCAGCTGTGTGGAATAAAGAGCCCAGCCATGTGTTCAACGTCTGATAATATGTGACTGTGCCATTAGGTTCATTGATCCATGTGGCATGCTTCTACATGTCACAAAACCAAAAACGGAAAGCCTGTTGTGGTGTGTGCATTCCAGGCCATCATTTTGTGCCATGTTAAGAACCTGACGTATGGTAATGCTTACCACATCCACAGAGCCTTCGACCAATGGTGATTTCTAGTGAGACTGCAAACAGTAATTACATTTCTGAAGTGGTAGTTTAGATCTTACATTGCCAGTGGGGGAAAAAATACTAGTTTGCAGGCATGCCCCAAAACGCGCTGTAAAGAACTCCTTCCTAGGGTTATTTATCCTGTGTAATAGAAAGGGGCATGAAGAGCAGTAAACCTAAGGGAAGGGCACAAGGACCCCCCAAAAAGATGAAGTGCAACTCATGGCTCTCTTAGTTACCCTGGAAACCATGCATGGCTTAAATGATTCTTTTGGCGCTTTAGAAGATGAGTTTTTCTCATCAGATACTCCTTTACCTAATGCGGTTGACACTGTGGATTACCCTCACCTCCTCCTGGCAAGTTCTCCCTCTTGGACTTTGAGGATTGTGGTTGCCAGGGGGCCGACTGCTGTGAATTTGGAGCTGGCGATTTGGCTCGGTTCAGCTGGGACCCCTGGAGCCTCGACTGGCCTGAACGCCCTGTGCTTGTTGCTCTGCCTGCAATTCTGAGGCACAGCACAACATTTTCAGGTCTGGCCCAACTTTCCAGCTGAGATAGGAAGGAAGATGAGGGTGTGTCTGCAAGAGCCATGCCTTCCCCATCTGCCACTCAGTAAAGAATGGGTTCATCTCAGATGACAGGGTTCTGGAGGCAGGCGTGGGGCTGTGGGTCAAAGCACATTCTGGAATCCCAGCAACGAGAGGCCTGGGCAGAATGGAGGGTGCAGAGGAGGGCAGTGACTGTGGCTGAGGAATTGAGGGCTCTGAAGGATAAAGTCTCGGAAATTGCCAGGGACCGGCAGATACAGAGTCATTTAGAAGTGAGAGACTGAGCTCTCCAAAGGGAGCCACACAGTCTCATACTCCAAAGGCCCTACTGGCCACCCCTAGCTCTGAAGGGGCCCTCAGCCCCTCCTGTGTGGCCCTCTCCACCATTTTGGTCCAGTTGTATAGCGGCCTGTTTCTCCTTTGCTTTCCTTCCTGGAAAGGTTTAGAACCATAGAGTCCATGCCCAAATCATTGATTGAATGTTTACTATATTCCACACACTGTACATAGAGGATCTAACTTAATTATCATGGTGATCCTATGAGGTAAGAACTATTATGCCCATTTGTCAGAAAAGGAAATTGAGGCTTAGAGAACGTTACTAAGCTGCCCAAGGTCATAGAATAAATATGTAACAGAATCAGGATTCTATCCCAGAGTGCAAATACTTAACCCAACTCAATACCTCATTTTCCCACTCTAGAGGATGGTTTCATCTTCCTTTTACCTTGGTGCACACATATCCTAAGCTTTTTTAAATACTTGGCTGACAGAAGTAAAAAAAAACACTGTAAAATACATACATTGGGTAATAAAGTTGTCTTAGTTCTAAGGTCAAGAGATTTTTTGAGTTGTATTTGAGCCTGAACTCACAACTTTCTCTCTCTCACAAATGTTATTTAGGGTAAAATGATGCACCAGGAGTATTTTTAATTGTAACCAGACATAACACACCCATCTAAATAACATCTGGGTGTATTGTAATTGACTTGTAATGGGATGTTAAAATGGGATGATCCTTTGTGAGTTTCAGCTGTGGCCTCAAGACAGTAGGTGCCAGCTTCTTCCTCTTTGAAGCTCCTCTCATAGTTGCTTAAAGGTGGGTGGGAGTGGGAAGCCCCCTGCCCCCTTCTGCATCTGGGGAGGGAAAGAGGGAGGGAAAATGCCAACAACTTTTCTTAAAGAAATTCTTGCTGTCTGATCTCCAGCTACTTCTCTTGGCTCCTATAAGCTCTGGCACAGTCTGGAGAGAGGCAGTCCGCAGAGACCCTGGTTCTAGGTTGCCTTCTTTAAAAGTCCAGTTTGGATGCCCAGTAACCGTACTTGGCATAACGGAGGAGCTGTGTCCCTTGGGCTTGGGGGCACAGTGGACTGGTGTCTGCCTCATGACTGAGTCATCTACAGAGGAGGGGAAGAGCATATGGCAATCAAGACTCCCGTGTGAGAGTCAGCCCGGGCTGACTGAGGGAAAAACTTAGAGCTATTCTTTCTAGTCATCATTATCTGGGTGTATTTTTCAAAAATGAGCAATTTATTTTCAATATATACAAGTGATGGTTTTCCAATCTTTTGAAACCAGAGAAGAAAGGTTACATCCTTTAACTGATGTAACCTGAGTCAGGTGTGTGGAGGGCTGAGGACAGAGCTCACCAATTGCTCAGGGCCTAAGCGAAGAACTGTAAACTCCCAGCAAGAGCAGATTTATTCAATAGCATCTAGGGAACTACGGGTGAGGATACCCAACCAAGTGGTGGGTCCTCTCCAAAGAACTTGTAGCAGGTGCCCTGTGGGAACAAGAAACCGCTGTAAACCCCTGTGGAGCTCAGGGAACCTGGATACCAGCTCACAACAGTACCACCTACTAAGGCCTTTCTGTCCCTTTCATCTTTCCTCTCCATACCCACTTCAACTCTGGACATGAAGAGACTACTCTTAGTGGCCAAGGGGAAGAGTGGTAAAGGTGCAAGGCAGAGAAAGAGAGGTCAACCATGCCCCCTTCCTCATTGAAGAAAGGAAGCCCGGATGTGGGGGATGAAACTCTCCACTTTGAAGATCATTTTCAAGTTTTTAAGTGTTACCTAATATCATGTATATATGTTAATGACTGAACTGGGATTGTTTGGCGGTATAAATATGAGCAAGATGATCTTTTGAGCAAAACTCTGAGTATGGCCCGAAATATTAAGGGACTTAGATTTCATCCAGGGCAGAGGCAAGAGCTACCCCGCAGATAGTGTGGGAGTGGGCGGCAGGGGGCGTGGGGGGGGATTGAGGAGCGAGGTGGCACCCTCTGTCTGCTGGCCCAAAGCACACCCTTGGTCTCACCTTTCCTGCCCGTTAGTTCAGCCTGCACCACACACAGCGGCTTCCTAAGCACCGTCCCACTCAGAGCCTTTGCATTTGCTCTTCCCTCTCCCTGGAATGCTCTCCCCCAGGGACCCACCCGGGCTGCCCTCTGGCTTCCTTCACGGCTCTCTCTTACTCTGACATTTATCTAATTATGCAAAGCAAATTATTGCCCTCATCTCACTGCTCTCTGCATCCCATTTTCCTGCTTTCTTGTGTTTGTCACAGCCCTTATCACCATGATTCCCTTATGCATATTTGTTTATTCTGTGACCCCAGGTTAGGAAAATGAAAACTATTTTGTTCACTCTTCTTCCCAAGCACATGGAATTGTGAATGGCTCTTAAAGGTGGCCCAATTAATTTTTGTTTTTGCTGTCACTGAATGTTATCTCTGCTTCCCCAAACTTCTTTTTCCTTTGGGAGTGCAGGCTTACTCAGGATAGAACACAAACTAAGCCAGTCTGGGCAAGTTGACTCGCACCTTTATGTCCAAAGCATGTTTTCTCTGTCTGCCACACAAAGAAACCCAGAGGAGGGAATTCACTTAGCATTAAGATGCCAGTGACCTGATCCCTCGGAAACTAGGAAACTAGGCAGGGTTACCCCGAAGGAATAGATTTTTTTTTTCGAATCTGAGAAGAATGTAGAAACAGAGCTCCTTCTCGCTATGGCCTGAAGGGCGATTTTGATGAATTTTTTTTTTACCACATGTCCCTGCAAAAGATCAGCCTTTCTCCAATTGAGAGAAAGAATTTGAGAAATTTTTACTAGAGTCTTGTCAATGTAGAGACTCTATCAAGGAATGTGATTTTCTGAAGTACTTCGAAAAAAATGCCTGATTCTTTCTGTGACGAGCTGCTAACTTATCCTTGGAGTGAAGATAAAGGAAACCTTTTGGAGACAGCTGCTCAGAGCGCATGGCAATGAAGCCTGCTCCGTGCGTGGCCTTCCCTCCTGTCCCACCCCCAGCTCACATGAGAGTCAGATCTTCCCCACACACCTGAAAAACAACTCTTAAATCAGCAGATTATCTAAGAATGGCAGAAATAAAAACATTCCATCCCCAACAACTTCTCCTGTGAGTTCCTGGCTTGCACCCTCTCTCCAGTATTATTATTAAGGTGTCTCTACTTGCAAGGAGGAATATTTTTCTTAGAAATCTGACTTGGCAGGAAAATTATGTTTTCAGGGAAGGCAAGAATTAATTTGGTGCAGTGGTAGAAAAACCAGGATCACGTGTAAATTGTCGCCTGATGGCTTAAGAGTATGAGTTTGGAACTAGACATCTTGGATTTGAAGCTGAGCTCTAGCGTTAGGCTGTGTTACCTTGGACATCTTACTTCTCAGTGCCTTAGTTTTTTCATCTGTATAATGGGGATAGTAGCAACCCACCTCATATGTTTGCTGTTAGAATTAATATGTGAAAAAGACTTAGAACAGTGCCTGGCACATAAGAATAGCTCTGTAAGTGTTAGCAATTATTGGGGTGATGGTTAATCATTATAATCATCATAACCACTGCCACCATTGTCATCACCACCATCCTGCAAAATGTGACCTGCTTGGACACTAGTTTAGGACTTAGCAGAGTTATAAAGCAACCAGCTGAATCTCTCAGTAATATGCTACCCAGGGTGAGCCATGACTTGATTCTTAGACTTCTTGGTGAAGGAAGCTACTATGGTCTGAATGTTTGTGTCCCCCTCAAATTTATATGTTGAAATCCTAACCCCCCAAGATGGCATTAGGAGGTAAGACCTTAGTGAGGTAATTAGGTTACTAGGATGAAGCCCTGATGGATGGGATTAATGCCCTTATAAAAGAGGCCTGAGAGAGACCCCTGCCCTTTCCACCATGTGAGGACACTGGGAGAGAAGGGCCATCCATCTACAAACTGGGAAGTATACCCACATCAGATACCAAATCTTTGAGCACCTTGATCTTGGACTTCCCCATCTCCAAATCGTGAGAAATAAATACTTATGGTTTAAGCCACCCAGTCTATGGCATTCTGCTATAGTAACCTGAGTTCACTAAGACACTTGGAAAGAGAGAAGTTCTGTACTTTTGTTCCTTCCTTCTGTGCTCAGAGATTTGTAAGGGTCTTTAGCCCATTCTCACGAAAATCTTCTAGATAGATGTGCAATTTGGCAATCAAATGACAGAAGAATGACATCTACATCCTTTAAAAGAACTGAAAAAAAAATCTAGTGAAAAAATATGAACTAGAGGGAGAGGATCAAGATGGCGGACGAGAAACACCGCCAGAAAGAGTGTCTCTGCAGAAAAGACAGATTCTAGCAGAAATTAGAAAAAAGAAGCAAGAAGGGGAGCATACAGCAGATGAGGGCCGGAAGGAGGGGTACCTGAGACCCCGGGAGACTCCACGGGAGGAGGCTGCAGAGGAGAACTGGAAGCTGAGACCACCGGAGCAGCCTGGAGACCAGCAGGAAGGGTAGGTGGATAAATCACCTTTCCCCTCCCCTGCATTTGGGACTGCTGGTGGGCTCCCCAGCGGGTGGAGAGACCTGTGGACACCAGCCTAGAGACGGCTGCCGCCAGCTAGCGGTGAGCCTGTAGCGGACGTGACACCAGACTCCAAAATCCCTCGGGGCACCTCCGTGTGCACGGACCCGAGCCACGTGGCAGGCGCCATATTGCCTCCTCCTCCCCTCCGCCGACCTTACCTGCGGCTGCCCAGAGAGACAATACAGCCACCAGCCGGAGGCACCTCCAGGGAACGGGACCTTCCCTTTTGGGACCCTACAGCTGACTAAGGGGAACTCAGACTGTGAGCTCCCTACCCACCAGCCCTCCCAGGTACTGCTGGCACCGTGTTCCCAGGAGAACGGTGCCGACTCAGAGGCTGAGAGACATAGACCCAGCTTGGGCTCCCTGTGGGTGAATTGGGACCAGAACTCCTCTCCCTGGTGGGTATACAGTTTGAACTCTGGGACCCAGAGGTTGGACCTGCAGACCAGATCTCGTGCACCGAGGTCTACCATTGCCCGGGGCACAGAAGGGATATTTGTGAACAGCCTGCTGAGGTGTGTGTGCCTCCAGGGGCAGACCAGCGTCATAGAGGGCAACCCTCCCACCAAAGGGAGGCCCTGCACCCAGCCCAGGCAGCATTTCTGCGCAGGGAACCTCCCCGTCGGCATCACAATCCGGGGAGGCCTGGTGACGTGTGGTCTGGCCTGCTGGCAGAGGCCCAGGAATAGCTGCGGAGTTGGGGAGGGTGGAAAGAAGTGAGGCCTGCTCCAGACTGCGGGTCTCAGACAGCCCCACACCCACAAGCAGACTTTCTGGCTGAGCAGGACCATTCCAGCCCTGCCTTGACAGCTTTTCTTGGAAGCAGAGAACAGAACTTTGACCCCTGCTAACGGCATTGGTGGTGCCTGAGGGCAGGCTTACCCAACCCAGCTCCGCCCAGAACAAGAGCTGTTAACAGGACACAAAATCAACAGCATAGCCTGTTCCTCCAAGCAAACGCCACCTACTGACAGGGACGGCATCTTGCACAGCCTTTTCACGGCACCCACTGACTCAATATACAGGGAGTGGTCCAATCTCACACACAGACACCACCTAACGGCTCAGAAACTAAACAAGGCGTGTGAATACCCAAACAAAAACCTAAAGGAAAGAAACAACAACTGATCAACATGGGAAGAAATCAGCAAAGGAACTCAGGAAATATGAAGAACCAAACAGAAAACACACCCCCAAAGAGGAGCACCAGCCCCCTAGAAATGAACACCAACCAAAATCAGGCAACCAAAATGACAGAAGAGGAATTTCGTATGTGGATCATAAGAACACTCACCCAGCTGCAACAACAACTCAATAACCAACACAAAGAAACCACAAAAAGCCTCCAGGACCTAGAACAAAAGTTCCCTAAAGAAATAGACACAATGAAGAAAAGTTTAACTGAACTCCTGGAAATGAAGAATCAATTCAGGGAACTACAAAATACAGTGGAAAGTCTCAAGAACAGGGTAGATCAAACAGAAGAAAGAATCTCAGAGATTGAAGATAACACCTTCCAACTAAATAAAACCATCACAGAGATAGAGCAGAGAAACAAGAGAAAAGACCAAAGCCTACAAGAGATGTGGGATTATGTGAAGAAACCTAATGTGAGGGTCATAGGGTTACCAGAAGGGGAAGAGGACAACACCCAAGGGTTGGACAAGCTATTTGAAGATATAATAAAGGAAAATTTCCCAGGCCTTGCTCAGAATCTTGATATACAAGTTCAAGAAGCTCAGAGGACCCCTGGGAGATTCAACGCAAACAGGAAGACGTCATGACATGCAGTCATCAGACTGACCAAAATATCAACTAAAGAGGCCCTTCTAAGAGCTGTAAGACAAAAGAAGCAAGTGACATACAAGGGAAAGCCAATTCGAATAACACCAGACTTCTCTAATGAGACTTTACAAGCAAGGAGAGACTGGGGCCCCATTCTCACTCTTCTGAAACAAAACAATGCCCACCCTAGAATCTTTTTCCCTGCAAAACTAAGCTTCATATATGAAGGAGAAATAAAGACATTCTCAGACAAGCAAAGTCTCAGAGAATTCACCAAGACAAGACCAGCCCTACAAGAACTACTCAAAACAGTGTTACGCACGGAGTACCATAATAAAAACTCACGAATATAAAAACAACCAAAACCCAAAGATTAAAGGCCAGATAATACAATGGCTCAAGAGAGAAATCAAAGCAACAACATCCAACCCAACAGAATGAACAGTAACCTACCTTACCTATCAGTTCTCTCAATAAATGTGAATGGCTTAAAGTCTCCACTCAAGAGACATAGGCTGGCTGAATGGATAAGAAAATACAGGCCAAGTATATGCTGTCTTCAAGAAACACATCTAACCTGCAAGGATGCATATAGACTAAAAGTAAAAGGGTAGAGATCAGTATTCCAGGCAAGTGGAAGCCAAAAGAAGGCTGGCGTGGCAGTTCTAATTTCAGACGATTTAGTTTTTAAAGCAACAAAAGTAGTGAAAGACAAAGAGGGTCATTATATAATGGTGAAGGGCACACTTCAACAAGAAGAGATAACAATTTTAAATATATATGCACCCAACTTAGGTGCACCCAGTTTCATAAAGCAAACCTTACTGGATCTAAGCAAATGGATTAATAGCAACTCCATAATCACCAGAGATTTCAACACCCCATTGACAGCACAAGACAGATCCTCCAAACAGAAAATTAATAAAGAAATAATGGACTTAAACAAAACCTTGGAACAACTGGGTCTGACTGACATCTACAGGACATTCTACCCAAAATCCACTGAATATACATTCTTCTCATCAGCTCACGGGACATTCTCTAAGATTGACCATATCCTAGGACAAAAAGTAAATCTCAAGAAATTAAAAAAAATAGAAATCATACCATGTACCTTCTCAGATCACAGTGGAATAAAAGTAGAAATCAACCCTAACAGAAACTCACATTTCTACACAAAAACGTGGAAATTAAACAACCTCCTACTAAATGATTACTTCATAAATGAAGAAATCAAGATGGAAATAAAAAAATTCTATACTCCTACACTGCTGGTGGGACTTCAAATTAGTTCAACCTCTGTGGAAAGCAATATGGAGATACCTTAAAGCGATACAAGTGAATCTACCATTTGATCCAGCAATCCTATTGCTGGGCATCTACCCAAAAGATCCAATGACACTCTACAAAAAAGACACCTGCACTCGAATATTTATAGCAGCACAATTCATAATTGCAAGGCTGTGGAAACAGCCCAAGTGCCCATCAATCCAAGAATGGATTAATAAAATGTGGTATATGTATACCATGGAGTACTATTCAGCTCTAAGAAACAATGGTGATATAGCACATCTTATATTTTCCTGGTTAGAGCTGGAACCCATACTATTAAGTGAAGTATCCCAAGAATGGAAAAACAAGCACCACATATACTAACCAGCAAATTGGTATTAACTGAACAGCACCTAAGTGGTCACATAGGTACTGCAGTAATAGGGTATTGGGCAGGGGGGAGGGGGGCGGGTATATACATATATAATGAGTGAGATGTGCACCATCTGGGAGATGGTCATGCTGGAGACTCAGACTTGTGGGGGGAGGGGGGAAATGGGCATTTATTGAAACCTTAAAATCTGTATCCCCATAATATGCCGAAATAAAAAAAAAAGACAAAAAAAAAAAGAAATGTTAAAGAGAAACAAAAAAATAAATAAATAAATAAATAAAATAGTAGACATAAAAAAAAATATATGAACTAGAAATGGACCTAAATACATTGTTTTCATTATAAGACCAAAATAAAACACAAACACAAAAATATTCTGTAAATAGAATTTAAACCAAACTAACATTTCTCTGTTGCAAGACTTTGGCTTGTAGATTTGACTCAGGGAAGGATCTGGGCACCCATGATCGCAGTTCACCTTTCTCCCTCAGGGAACAAGCTCCGGAATGCAGTGATGGAGGGATTTGCTTTTGCAAGTTGCCACATGACGTGTAGTTTTTAAAGGTGGCTCAACTCAGAGCATCGTCTGGTGCCAGCTTTGCGCCCTTCCCAGGCAGCTCCAAGCATTTCAGATAGTCTCTAAGGATTTTTTTAAGTTTTCAGGCTCTTGAAACATTTTCTACACGATTAAAAACAAATTCTGAGTCCAGTGTCCACAGCTGTTTGTTTTAAAGATGAGGTAACCATAGGAAAATGCAATAAACAAACCTGAAGAAGTCTTTGCTATATTGTGAACATAGGACTCTGGGCATCTCATGGGTTTTAGACTGATTTTCAGCCTTTCACATTCTGGTCCACAAAGAACTCACCTAGATGACCCTAGACTGACTTAAATTTGTTCGTGTGTATGTATTTTTTTAATTAAAATTTTAACAACCCAGCACTATCAAAAAGTTATTTCTGATGCCAATTCCAAGTGTTCCTGCTCTCTTTTTCCTTTCTTGGCCCATTTCCTGCAGGAACAGAAGCTGCTCACTGTCACCTGCATAAGGGCCTTTCATGCTTGTAAAACACTAGCATGTTCCCTGTGCACCTTCTCTCTCGGGAATGTCACCGTTTTCTGCAAACCACACGGAGACACGTTTGAAGGCAGTGAGAGGGAGACCTTTGGAGCTTCTCAAATTACAAGCATCACAGGAGTTGCCTCTCTTGCTCACCTTATTATTTATTGATTGACTGATTAGCTCGCATCCTCTGGATGAAGAGATGGCAACTAGTTTCTAATGACTATCTTAATATCACATAATTCCATAAATCTGTTTGTGCACCATATCCAAAGAGTTAATGTTGAGAAATTTAAAGATGTTTACAAATGATTTGTTTCACAGCTGATCTGATTTCTTATTCTAGTCAAATATATATCTAAAAAATATTCACTAACATTTGGGTACTGACGCGTGCCTGTGCCAGGCACAGATTGAACAACTCTCTGACGTAGGCAGTCATAACAGACCCCTTTTATAGATGAGAAAACTGAGGCCCAGAGACTTTAAGTAACTTGCCAACATTGACATCTTTAAGAAGTGGCAGAGCCTCCTGCCTAACACCCCCAACAAGACCCAAAGCATAGGAGAGCCATTTGGTCTTGGCCTTACATGTAAGACCTTAAATTTAGATATTTCACATTCTCTCCACAGGGGGTTATGAAGATAGTCACAGAGATACACCAGAGAACTGAAAAAAATCTGTCATACAATTTGGATCTCACTGTCCCCCGTATACTATGGAGGTATATATATATATAATCTCTGTCTTGTGAAGCACACAATTAAGTCAAATTTCATTTTTATATACATTAAAGTCTTTAGTTAGGTAAACATAAATATTTAAAACATGCCATGAGTTCTGTAACCCTGTTTGGGTACTTCTTCATTTTGTAACATACAGGGAGTCTCAACCATGAAACTGGCCTGGCCCTGCTTTGACGTCACACAGAACCCGGTGGTCCTGGTGCATGTGGCATTGCGTTTGCACCCAATCCCAGTGCTCAGAACCACAGGATGGGAGGGCATCCTAGAGACTATCTGCCCAACTTCTTCCTTTCATAGATGATGAAACAGAGGTACAGAGTTGTTGAGCAGCCTCTCCCGGTCACACAGCGAAATGCCCTTCCACTGACAGACAGACCCTCGTGCTCTGTCCTGCACCCCCTGCTGCCCATACTCGCTCACGCCTCCCAAGGGGAGCCAGGAGAGAAGTGGCACATGTGGGCACACATAACAGGAACATCCTAGTATAATACATTTATTATATAAATGCTTTCCAATATAATCTATCAATTTTGATTTTGTAGGGGCGGGGTAAAGATTCCATCTCTATAGAAGTTTTTACATTTCAAAACCCCTTTGGAGCTGAGAATCAATATTGAGCCTCAGATCACCCTGGGAGGGAGGGTGAGCAGGCATTGCTAATTCTGTTTTTCAAAGGGGGAAACAAAAGCTAAGAAATGCTATACACCTTTTTCAAGGTAACATAGGCAGGTGGTGGCAGAACTGTTACTATAGTTTAGGACTCCCGGCGTGGCGTGTGACACTGAGCCACACTGCTTTCCTATATTATGCCTTACGGGAGCCACGGATGAGAACAGCACGGGCATTTTTGTTCTCATGCTGCTATTCATAAACCTTTCTCAAACCTGGTGTATTTTCTCTGAAGAAACCACTCTTCATGTGATCAATAACTTGGAGGAAAAGATAATTAGATCTTCTAAACAATATTCATAAAATAAACACTATTTCAGGACGGATAATAAGCATTTCCAGTGTTCCTAAGGTTATTTCCTGTTAGTGGTGAAGTGTAAGATATATTTAAATGAAGCTTAGTCTGGGAAACCAGCATATTGCAGTAAAAAAATGCAGTTTTTCTAGTTTTGTAGTTCTTTGTCTAAGGCTCTTTTACAAAAGAGGTGATTTTAATTCCATAAATAAAAGACGGGTACTTCCGGCTTTCCTGCTGGCCCTAGCCACCACTTGCAGCTCACACACACAGAGAAAATACACAGACAAACAGCATTTGAGCCTGCCTTGTTGCAGAGTGTTTTCATCTTTCAAGAGACCGAGGGGGAAAAAAACCTTAGAACTTTACCACCAAAAATTCCAAATTCATTGCAACACAACATAATTGCAAAATATTATTTTCTTAGCACACACATTTTTGAACAACCACCATGGCCAAGAATGCTTGTTTTTATTTTTACAATAAATCCAAAGAAAATCTTGAATTCCACTTGCAATTGGGGGCTGGCAAAGACACTGTGGTTGTTTGGAGCAAACTATCATGTCTAATTATTCAACCTTATCCTCCCTCTTTAACCTGTGCTTGAGGTATTTATTTCATGTTTATACTGGTTTGACGCAAATCATACTTAAAAGAGATTTCTTGTCCTGTCTTCCTGTGCAAAGCTGAACTACAATGGTAGACTTAACAATGCCAGCCCTGCTCGAGCTTATCAGGAACAGAAGCATTCAGCCTGAGAAAACACTTCCAGGGTAAACAAGACACAGAATTGCACATTGAGCCACATTCCACTGAAATCTGTCTGAATGGAGAGATGTAGAGATCTGAGTTAAATAATCTCTCTTTTAATTTAGAATCAGTGTGCCCATTTCTCATACTGCAATCCATACATTGTTAAAAGCAATTTGTTGTATTGCAATTGTATTCCATATAGGAAGCAAGGTTTTTAAAAAGGCAACATAAAAAAGAGACTTAAATTACTTTAAAATTCTACACAAATGTCATACTTTTCAACTTATTTTTAACCATAAATTACTTGGTTTAAAGAAACAGTGAAAATGTTGTTTTAGTATTAATATCAGTACAGTTTATTTATAATTGATAAATATATATACTACTAGTTGTTTACAAGGATGCCAACTATTACCCACTCCCATTTCAACTCTCTTGAAACTGAAATTTGTACAGACTGAGAACTTGGTCAGGGGATGTAGTATAGTTTCTTAGTGGCAAATACATTTCTATGTTTTTATAGTAATGAATGGAAAGCAACTATATACACAGCTTAGTAATTTATCAGACATACCTTGTTTGAAGAAAGCAAATTTTTTTTTTCAAAAATTGTCCAGCACACAGAATAGATATCCTTGTTTCCTTAAGCTTTTCTGCATCACAAATCCCATCCAAATTATTCTAAAGAAGAAACCAGAAGAGCTCCAAGCACTTTTTCTCTTCTTCTCAGAGGAGCTAATCCAACAGTCCCATCAACCTCTCAGCAATTTGAAAAGCACATTTTACACCACACACACACACACTCACACACACTGCTTCTCACACTGGTTTTAGTGCTGAATTAGGCGGTCCTTTTTTTCAAGTTTCCACTCCCACTTGCTTTTTTTTGGGTAAGGATTTCTAAATATTCTTTTGTAGCCTAAAGTACACATTTTTAGTAAGCAAATTCTACAATTAGACATTCTAGAAAGTAGAAGAAGGGCACTTAGAAAAAATGGAAAATAAAAAATATGCTTTCAAGCAGGAGTAATTACATTTTTTTCTTTCTTTTTCAAAAGGTAGTGAATAGCTGGATTAAACTGCACAAAGAAAGAAAACTGTGCAAACACCATCAAGCTTATTCTACTAGACTCTCACTGTAGATTGAAAATGCTTACTTTTCCTATGTTTTCCTGCTATTTCTTTGTTTTGTTTTGCTTCAGTCCTGTCTGCGTTTTCGTAAGCTTTACATAATGACTCAAGTATATGCTGCTAGTAACAGGACACAAGATAATAATAGTGGGAAGAAAAAATCTGACTCATGTTTCAAAAACCGACTGATGGATATCTCACATCATCAGGGAAATCTGCTGGCTTTAGTTATTTACGCATTAGTGTCACCAATTAAATCTAAGAGCTCCAGATCCAAAATGTGCATTAACATATCATAGCATTTTAAAAGTCAGACCTGAAAAAAAAAGGACATCTGGCAGTTCTTGAGATGCCAGTGTCTCCCAGTGTGGCAGAGCATCTCTTTTCCAGCAGGGCAGAGGGTAACAAAGAGCCATTCCTCCTCCTGCTGGGGAGTGTGCACTCACGCAGCTTGGGAAGAGAAGCTTCTTCCATTCCAGCAGCCTCTTGTCCTCATCTACGGGCCCTGAGATTGCTCCTTAAGTATAATTGCATTATGATTTGAATGTTATTTAACCTTTCATGCTCTTTTTGCTTCTGGACTGAAATTATTTCTTAATCCTGTTTCTTCCTCTACCAAAAACCGAGCCTAGGTTCGTCGGTGGTAAGGATGGTGCTGCCAGGGGTGGCTGTCCCACCCTTTGAGTTAGGGCCGGTACAGATGAAATGGCAGCGCAAGCATAATTATTAAGATTAATGGCCAGGTGCGGTGGCTCACACCTGTAATCCTAGCACTCCAGGAGTCCGAGGCAGGAGGACCGCTCAAGATCAGGAGTTTGAAACCAGCCTGAGCAAGAGTGAGACCCCCGTCTCTACTGAAATAGAAAGAAATTAATTGGCCAACTAAATATATATAGAAAAATTAGCCGGGCATGGTGGCACATGCCTGTAGTCCCAGCTACTCAGGAGGCTGAGGCAGGTGGATGGCTTGAGCCCAGGAGTTTGAGGTTTCTGTGAGCTAGGCTGATGCCACGGCACTCTAGCCCGGGCAACAGAGTGAGACTCTGTCTCTAAATAACAATAAATAAATTAATTAAATAAATAAATAAATAAATAAATTGGAGCTTCTTTTCTTTTAGTAGTTTAATTTGTTTTCTTATGGTGAAGATGGCAAAATTTGAAGAGATGCTCAAAGAAAATAGATAGTGTTTGGGGTGATGGGATATTTGGGAAATAGTAGTGATGATTGTACAATATTATAAATGCAATTAATGTTACTGAATTGTATACTTAAAAATGGTAAAAATGGCAAATTTTGTTATGTATCTTATCACAATTAAGAATAGTTTAAAAAAAGAGAAATTCCCTTTAAAAAAGCAATGAAATATCATTTTATGTTCATCATATTGACAAAAGTTAGAAATCTGGGCAAAGATCACGGCAGACATGGGGTGGCCCCGATGAGCTGACGGTGGTGTGGGCGATGTGGCTACTCCAGAAATGGATCCAGCTTGGTTGAGTTGTGTTTGTACCCTCGGACCCGTCCATCCCTTTCTAGGGTATAGTCTTCAGCGAGCTTCCCACACGGGGCCATGAGAAGTCCGTCCCTGGAGAATTCATGGGTTAAATATGGGAGATTTACAGGCAGCAGCTAGACATAAAGGACGAAAGGCTTTGTACTCTCTGTCCCCAAAGTCTTCTCTCAGATATCTGTAAGGCTTACCAGCTCACCTTCTTAACATCTTTGCTCAAATGCCACCTCCTGAGTGAGCCCTTTTCTGGCCACCCTGTCTAAAATGACATTCCCAGCCCTAACTATATTTGAATAAATGTAGATTGTTGTACCGTACTTAAAAAAAAATAACACATCCCCTGAAAATAAGCCCTAGGGTGTCTTCTTGAGGAAAAATAAATATAAGACCCTGTCTTATTTTCGGGGAAACATGGTAATAGGGTGTATGATAAGTATTAATGAAATGCATGAGAATACATTAGAATGGTTGTCTATGGGAAAAGGGAATAGGAGTGGAGAATTGAGATAAAATGGAATAAAAAGCATTAAAGCAAAAGTCCTGGAGCCTTGTGCGGATCAGCAAAGACAGTACTGAGAATGGAGTCCACCCTCAAACCCAGAGGTCTGACCGCAACACCACCACCTACGACAAAATCAATCAAGTGGTGGCATCAGGGAAATCTTTTATCTTTTTAAAGTAAAATAAGATCACAACTTCCTGGTGAGAGGCCTTGAGCTTGCTACTTGGCATAAACTGAACTAGATTATTTCAAGTTGAGAACAAAAATTGTGATGTTCAGTTTCTCCTGCTATTACTACTTGAGATTCTGTTTTGCTTATAAATCACCTGTGGTTGCTTGAATGCATCAGTTCTCTCTTAAATAACTGTTTGTGACCACATAAACTTAGTACCCTCGTCTTGTTTTGTACCCAGGACAAAAACTCAAATCTCTTTTAGAACATTCTCTATTACAAGTTTTTATTATTGTCATAAACATTGAACTTGATGGCACTTTAAAATACTGCCTCATTTATTTTTTTCACTACAGAGACAGAATGTGGGGAAATCAATGCATTCTTCATATCACAAATCCATTCTTTTATGTGACTTTTAAAAATGCAGGATGGCAATTTAAGAGTCTAAGTAATGAGGTAGCCTTTTGAGACACTCCTGATGCTTTTACTGTGTGCAGGTATAAAACACAAGAGTTATACCTTTCATAACACAAGCTCACTGAAATGTCTTAGGCTACATCGTGTTTGATGCTGCATCAATTTTTCATGGAAATATGATTTGCCTTGAACTCCTCTACAACAGATTTGAGACTTTTCTCCCTGCACTTTGGTAGATGCTTATGTATCCATTGTTATTTCAGTTTCCTGGATGTGGCTGAATATTACTACTAAGTACACATGTTTTGTGTAGTGTCAATGTGAACAGAATATGTGCCAAAATAATTAGCTTTTGTTAAATGTGCATTATCACTATCTGATAGAAACAAAAAGGTTATTATAAGAAAAACATCTCTATCAAAAAAATTGAAGGAGCCAGATGGGAAGCATAGACAACTTAGAGTACAGGGGGTCAAAAGAGATTTTGCTGAGTAATATAAAAAAAACAACAAAAAACCTAGAAGGAAGAGCTTCTTAAGAAGATATCAGAGGGAAAAAGGTAGATTAACTATTAGATAGGTGTCATTGATTATGAGGCAAAAGATAAACTCAGTGGAGAGAAGGAAATGATGGACCAGAATTCATCTTGTAAAGGATGTTAGAATTCGTCTAACATCCTTTATTACAAAAAATGATATTAGAAATATTACAAATGATTCCCTGAAGCAAATGAGTTGGAACCACTCTATTAAATATTGGACAACACTCACAATATTGCAGGTCACACTAACAAACAGTGAATGCAGATAAGTCGCTGTGATTGTAACAGCATAAAAGAGATTAAAAGACCTAAAGGATGATACTGGGAACTGGAGGCTACCCTGTAGATCCTACATTGCAAAGGGCTGCTGGTCTGGCAAATTAGAAAAATACAAAAGTGCCTTATACAAAACAAGGGCTCAAAATGGTGGACAAGAGATTATAGGCCTTATATCTCCCTATTATGCCAAGTAGGCACATGGAGTCTAAAATAAAAGGTTGGTTCACAGAACACTGGCCAGTTGGGGCTCTGCTGATCTAAGTTGTGCTGTGCTGTGCAGCTCTGCTTCTCACTATAGGTCTGTGGGCTGGCTGGGGAACCTCTGTTCTACATGTGTTTATTTTGGTGTCCATGCTTCTGGGACAGCAGTTACACAGGAGAAGATGTTCTCACGGCAATGACAAAGCTGCAAGAGGGCAACAGAAAATATGTGAGGTTTCTCAAGGTCTAGTCTTAGAACTGGCATGCTATCATTTCTGGCTCATTCTGTTAGCCAAAGTAAGTGACCAAGCCCAAAGTCAAGGCAGGGAACTAGGCTATGGTAAGGGTGTGAATGAAGATGGAATGAAGAATTGAGACCTATAATTCAATCTACTACATCTCTTTACTTTCAATCTTTCTTTGTTCTTATGTGTTAGTTGTAGATCCTATAAATAACATTCAACAGGATTTTTTAAAAAAAATTCTAGTTTGTTAATCTCTGTATTTTATTGAGTAAATTTAATCTATTTATATTTATCATGATTATTAATATAGTTGGTTCCATTTATGTACCTTGTTTTTATTTTTATTTATTATCTTTATTTATTTTTATTTTCTTTTTCTACCTTCTATTAGTTTAATGAAGTTTTCTGTTTTGCCTCCTAGTTCTATATCCCTATTGTTTTTGGAATCTACAGATTGTGTTTCTAATCTACAGATTGTTTTTCTATAGTGGTTTCCCTTTAAATTTTAATCTATATATGAAGCTGTGATTTTTTTTTAAGTTTGAAGTTATTCATTATTTGTACTTTTCTCTTAAACCTGACAAGAATCTTAGGCCATTTTAACTATGTTTCTTGCATCTTGTCATTTTGTTAATAATTTTGATGTTATCTTTTTAAAATACAAAATTAGATCGCTATTATTGTTTTATGTTTTTACAGTTAATATACTAGCATATTTTATCAGTGTCCATGTTTGCTATTGTGTCTTTCTTCCCATGCCTTCTTTCTTTTTTTTTTTTTTCACATTTAGTCTACTCTTTTTTTTTTTTTATTTTGGCATATTATAGGGGTACAGATTTTAAGTTTTCAATAAATGCCCATTTTCCCTCCCTCCCCCCACAAGTCTGAGTCTCCAGCATGACCATCCCCCAGATGGTGCACATCTCACTCATTATATATGTATATACCCGCCCCCTCCCCCCTCCCACCTGCCCAATACCCTATTACTGTAGTACCTATGTGACCACTTAGGTGCTGTTCAGTTAATACCAATTTGCTGGTGAGTATATGTGGTGCTTGTTTTTCCATTCTTGGGAAACTTCACTTAATAGTATGGGTTCCAGCTCTAACCAGGAAAATATAAGATGTGCTATGTCACCATTGTTTCTTAGAGCTGAATAGTACTCCATGGAACACATATACCACATTTTATTAATCCATTCTTGGATTGATGGGCACTTGGGCTGTTTCCACAGCCTTGCTATTATGAATTGTCCCATGCTTTCTTTTTGAATTTAGATTTCCTCCAGATGAAAACATTCAAGAAAATAAGAAATGATGAATACGTAAACATAATAAAATATATGAGGGCTGTCCAGAAAGTATTCAGCCATGTTATATTTTATTGTTATATTAACAATGGTTGGATACTTTCTGGATAGCCCTCATACATACTTTAATTCTAAAACCTATCATCTTACTGGGGAAACTTTAGAGGCATTTCCACTAAGATCAGGAACTCAGCAAGGATACCCACTATATCTACATTGTACTAGAAATACTAGCCAATGCAATTCAACCAGAAGAATCCATTAAAGGTAAAAGAATTAGTAAAGAAGCAGTAATACTATCTCTATTCACCAATCCATAAATAGATATAGATATGTGTTTGTGTATATCTCTTGGTTCTACTTGCTGAGAAGGCCTAGAATCAATCAATGAAACCCCACTATCCATGAGCATATACAGTATTTGCAGCTTGGTTTCTAAATATTCTTCAATGAACAAAATCAGAGCTCCTTGGAAAATAGCTGATTCTGGGACTGGAGGTGGGAAAGTACGAGATGTGCCTGGAACATTTTGGAGCCATTAAGCAAGAAAGTGCTCAAAAACAATGATAGTAACATGTCAAAAGAACACAGGAGCTAACCTGAAGTAGCTCTCCATAGCCAAATCTGGTGCAATTTGAAAGACAAAGTAAATAATGCTGTCAACGAATTAAAAGACAGCAAGATAATTTATGAGTCCATACTAATATAATTAAATGAACAAATTAAATAAACGGGGAGAAGGGATAGCTCTTCATCATAAAAAAATACCAACTAATAAATGAGGAAAGAATGATGAAAATCGAAAATTATTGTTTAGCAAACAACGAAGTATTGGTGAAACAGTGATGAGAAGCAGGATATTTATGTAGTCTCAAAGTAACTCCCTAAAAGATATTTGTTAATTAAATAGGAGAAAATAATATCTTCATAGTGGAGAAATCTGGAAGAGACCACTTACCCAAGTGATGGCGGTTGACATCATGAGTAATTGGGCAAATTGACATCACATGTCTCCTAAGCTGATCTACTGAGAACAACACATCACTTCTATGGTATTCTTGCCCAAAATGCATAACTAACTTCAATTATAAGGAAACATCAGATACACCCAAATAAAGAAACAGTCTATAAGTTAACTGGCTAGTACTTTTCACATGTGCCAAAGTCATGAAAGACAAAGGCGGAGGCATTGTTACAAATTAAAGGAGACTAAGACGATATGGCAGCTAAATGCAACGTGTGATCTTAGATTTGATCTTGGACTAGGAAGAGGACATTAATGGGAAATTGGTGAGATTTAAATGAGATCTACTGATCAGATAGTGATGGTGTATTGATGTTAATTTTCTGTGTTAACTGCATTGTCATTATGTGAAGTGTTAACATTTGGTGAAGCTGGGTGGAGAATTTATAGACATTCTTTGTACTCTTTTTACAACTTTTTTTGTAAATATGAAATCATTTCACTATAAAAGGGCAAATTTTTAAAACTGAAAAAAGCTAGAAATGTGCATTAGAAATAGGGAACAAGTTTTAGCAGAAATAATGTGGGATTTGTGTGAGGAGACCTGTACTCACGTCTGTTGGCTCCTCAGCTTTGAACAAGCCACTTGAACACTCAGTTTCTTCATTTGTAAAATGAGAAAAATAATTTGCCTTTCCATATGGATTATCAAATGAGATTGAATCGATGAAATAGAACACCCTATAATAACTTGCTTTGTAAATTGTTATTAATGATAATTATTCTATACCTTGTTCTGGATAAGATCAGAGTGTTCAGGAATAAGATCTTTTTTTTTATTTTTTGGTAAGAACCATTTCAAGTTTTTGGTATTCAAGATCTTTTTCTTAATAGTTATAACTGTTGTGGAGAGAAGCACATAGCAAATTTTAAAGTTTTCCCATGGCATCCAACTATCCTGGCTCATAAATCTATGTGAATGAGAAGCAAATGGAAGCCAGATCTTGATGGGGAGTGATAGAATGTGATGTATCTGGAGGTGAACCAAATTCTCTGCCATGTGCATAAATGAAGAGCTTAGAGTGCCTTTTAAATGATACCAAAAAAGCAGACTGGGTCTCTTTAGAAAAGGGATCCCAAGAATGGCCACACAAAGCCTGAGTCACATAGATCAACATGTTTATCATAATATTTTTGTTTTAATGTAGAAAGAAATGACAAATTACCACCTAGAAAGGCGAGTATAGGTGTTGCAGGCATCTGGCTGGAGGTGCCCAATGTGGTGGCAGTGATGGTGTAGGACGGTGGCCCTGGGAGTTCCACCAGCAGCACAATGAACAGAACTTCTGTTTGCAAGGGTGAAGTCTGACAGGGGATGTCACTGAAATGCATAAAAGCTGTGGAAGAAATCACAAAAGAAAAGATCGATAGTTTTAACAACATGAGCATTAAGACTATAACATGGTCTTTAAAAAAATCCACACATACAGTAGGAAGGCACTGAAAAGCAAATGACCAAATAGGAGAACATATTTGTAATAAGTATGACAAAGTGTTAATATTCTTAAAATATAAAAATACTTAAAAATCAATAAGAAAACTTCAAAAGGATCACAAAATAGAAAAAAATAGGCCAATAACATGAACAATACACACACAGACACACAAAGACACACACACACACAAAGACATACACACATACAATAAATGAACAACAGGCATGGAAGAAATCGTTTAACCTATTTGGGCACAAAGGAAATAACAAATTGAAGTGATATTGAAACATTGTTTTCAGCATATTGATTTGACACCAATTTTTTTTAAAGAAAATATTCAACACTCCATTCTCGTATGCTACTCCTAGCAAGAAGCAGAAATTGCTACAACCTTTTCTAAAAGCAATTTGGCAAAGCTGTACCATGAGACAAAACAAAGTTTATGATCTTTGACCCAATAACTCCCTTTCTAGGAATCTATCCTCAATAGAAAAGCGGAGATGTGCTATGTTATGTCTGGGCCCAACACAAATAAACAGCAGTTTATGCTGCACCCCTGAGTTGGAGGTCACCCAGCCAAGGGGGACTCTAACCCCAGAAACCCCAAGCTGGGTTCTTGCCCAGGGTAGGGGCATGGGAGGGGTTTTCCAGCACCCTGTTGGTTCAGCACCACCCAGTGTCACCTCCCCAACCTCTGGCATGTTCACTAAGGTGCTGGGTTGTGCCCGAGAGCCCAGTTGTCATTGGCACAATGGCAGAATGGAAAGCATTTGGAGCTCCTGATAGACAGAAACCCAAGTTCTGCTACATGTTACTTTGGCAATTTTGCCTTTCTGTGCCTCTTGTCTCAGAACATAATGATAATAGTGATAACTACAGTATTATTAATAACATTTATTGAGCATTTATTAATACTCTATGCCAGGTACAGTTCTAAGCATTTTGCCTATATGAATTCGTTTAGTCCTCAAGCAGCCTCAGTGAATAGCAATCATTTTGGAAATGAGAAAATGTAGGCAGAGAGACGAATGACAAGTCTGGTGACACATAGCTAGGAAAATGAAGTCAGGACTTGAATGCAAGGGGCCTGTTTCCTGACTGTGCTGCCTCAGCTTCAGGTTGCTTCGAGGATCAGGACAGATAAAATATGGTAAAGGGATTTTTCAAAATTGTAAAGCAGAACTTGCACATAAGGTCCGTGTCTTGCTTGAAAGGTAATAATAAGTGACGTCATCTGGAGCATGTGCTTTGGCCATATTTGTTTTTGCTCCATAACTACACATTTAAAAGTTAAATAAAGAAATCCTGACTAGATATAAAAATGAGTACTGAAAAATCTCTTTTCTTTTTTAAACCACAAGCTAGTTGAGAAGGAATACCTTGCTAACTGAGAAAAATGGGTAAAGGTATGGCTTGGGTGAGCTTACTTTTCCTATTTTCCAAGTGTAAATTTTAAGGTAGACCTGTGAGTCATTTTCTTAGCAAAGGGAGATTTTCTATGGCCCGATGTGTGTATTTTCCCTTCCCCTTTGCTCTTAGGCTGAAGAAGCTTAATTTAATTTGCTAGTAGTAAGAAAAATGTTTTGCTTTCATGTGTTTTGTGATGTATTAATGTGTAAAAAAGATTAATTAGTGTAAAAGATTAATTACAAAGCACTTGAACTAAATGAACTCTAATTATGATGGAAGCTGAACATAACCACTTCATTAGCAGAACAGTGAAGATGAAAATGGCACATTGACTAGAGCATGAGGTTCCCAGCCACGTGCCAGGCAAGGAAAGGCAGCCTGCGGTCAGGGTCCAGCTAGTGCGCCCAGTCAGCATTGTCATGGCAACCTTACAGAGTCCAGGATGGGCCTACTTGACACCAAATTGCCTGATTTAACACAATTGTGTTTAGAGATGCGCCTAAGTACGCAGTTTGAAACACTGAGTTAGGGACTTGACTTGGTGGGGTTTGTGGTATTTATTTACCTCTTTGCTTTCTGGTAGCTTCTTTTTGCCATCCTTTGAGGACACCTCTTCTTCTCTCTGTTCCTTAGACACTGACTTTCCCTAGTAGCTTAGCATCAGCCTTCTTCTCACCCCTCCTGCCCTCCTTAGTTGTTTTTTTTTCTTTCCTACTTCCATAGTTTTAAGTACTAAGTATGTGTTGAATTCTCTCAAATCCTTATCTCTGGACTCTCTCTTGTAAGTTCCTCTAGCTATTATTTATCACCATCTTGATACCCTTGTTGTGGACTGAATGATTGTGTCCTCCCAAAATTCATATGTTGAAGGCCTACCCCCCAATGTGATTTGGAGGATTTGGAGATGGGCCTTTGGGAGGTAATGAGGTTTAGAGGAGGTCATGAGGGTGGGGCCCCAATGGTGAGATTAGTGTCCTTGTAAGATGAGGAAGACGGACCAAAGCTCTTTCTCTCCCTCCACCTCCTCACTGCCATGTAAGGATATAGCAAAAAGGCAGCTGTCCGCAAACCAGGAAGAGAGCCCTCACCAGGAACCAAATCTGCAGGCACCTTGATCTTGGACTTCCCAGCATCAAATTCCTGATGGTTAAGCCACCCAGTCTATGGTATTTTGTTACAGTGGCCCGAGCTGACTCGGACAACTTTGCAGCCACCTCAAACCAAAATGTCCAGAAAGGAGCTTATCATCCGAATTCCCTTTCCTGATCTGTGGCAGCCCCATCCACACAGATCTGCAGGTCAGAATCAGAGCCGGCATTACCTCTCTTTTCCTGGCCTCATCATTTCTTTCCTTATCTTTTTTAAAATTTCTTTAAATTGAGATATAATTCACATAAGGTTCGTCATCTTTAAAGTGTACAATTCAATGGCTTTTAGTATATTCACAGAGTCGTGCATCTGTCACCATAATCAATTCTAGAACATTGCTCTACCCAAGAGGGAAGCCCCACACCCCTTAGCCATTCTTTCAATTCCTTTGTCCCCCAGTGCTAAGCAACCACTAATCTACTTTCTGTCTCTATAGATTTGACAATTCTGGACATTTCATACAAATGGAATCATACAAAAGATGGCCTTTTGTGATTGGCACCTTTTATCTAGCATGTAACATTTGTGGGGTTCATTGATGTTACAGTGTGTACCAGTACTTTGCTTCTTTTTTTTTTTTTTTTTGGCTAAATAATATTTAATTGTCATCATTTCTTATCTGGACAGTTAATTGTATAAATTCCCGACTTGTTCCTTTGCTTCCATTTTTATCCCCTCCAGCCCATCCTCCCCACTTTTTCCACAGTAATCTGCAAGCATAAATCTGATTATTTCTCACTCAAAATCTCCCAGCAGCTTCCTGCTGTTTTCAGAAGGAGGCCTGGACTCCTGGGCATGGTGTTGCGGTCCTAGGGTGCCTCCCCTGACCTGCCCAGCCTCTTTTCCCAGCCCATCCTCCTGTACCGTTGGGGTGGCCAGAGGGATTGTCCCCGCTGTTCTTTCTCTGTTGGGTAACATCTTTCTGATTTTGCAGGTACGCCTGATGTGACAGGAGTGTCCTTCCTCCCAGACTCAGCCTAGCACACTCCTGTTCACCTTTTTCTACTTACACGTCATTTCCTCTTTGAGTTTCCATAGGACCTTGAAGACAATTCTGTTGGGATATGTGTCATGTGCTAATTTATAAATATCTGTGAACTCCTTGAGTCCAGGAGCTAAGTTTTGCCCCTTTCTATATCCTCAGGGCCCTGTCAGAGCCTGGAATACAGGCAGAATTTGATAAACATTTGTTGAATAAATAAATGATTGGCAATAAAAGGAAATATAATATTTTAAATATTCCTGTGAGTAGCTCACAAAACAATAAACAATTTGAAGATTTCTGTCTGAGCACATGTGTAATAACTGGGGTTACTAAATATCAGATTCTTCCGAGACAAAAAGAAGCAAAGCTACCATTAAAAAGAATAGATATTTTATTGGCTGGAAATGGCTTAATTTACTAATCAAAAATTCACTAGATAACTACTGACCACTTTATTTCACTTTGACACTAATAGCTCAAGGATCTCAGTAAATAACTGGTTTGTAGAAAGAATCTGCTTTTGCATTTCCATGTGCAAGGTGCCTTTCACCCATACTCAATGAATATTTATCATGTAATTCTTTTAGTATCTGAAAGCATGATCAATAGATATAGGTATCAAACGGCTCTCTTGCCGCACACTAAAGCTAAGAAGCTGAAGTAGAATTTCTTCTTCTTAAAAAGCCGGTAGTTGACTCTCACAGAATTGATCAGTGAACATATCTTATTCTGATATTGAAGTTAATTCCATGGTGTGCATTTGATACATTTAATAAATGAACTCAGTTTTGTGGGTTTTGTGCTCTCTTTAATTCATATCAACTGTATGAGAATGCCCTTCTGGAATTCTGAATTGATGGGATTGTAAAAGCTCATTGATTTGACAAACAGGTTCACAAGATATGTGACATTAAAAGGCAGTTCATAGACTTTATGTGCTGAAGCACCTAAGAGGCCTAACTGAAGCAGTTTTACATATCAAGAGTTAGTGAAAATCAAGATAGGCAATCTACCCGAATATTTTTTCTCCTTTCCCCTATGCCTCTCTCCTTCCATTCCTGGAAAATTACTTTAACTAGCTAGCTGACTCTTAGAATTCAAATTCTGATTAGTAAAGCACTATAAATTTCCCTCAGTCCACTCCCCAGGGCAACTCTCAGTTCTCCCAAATGCTTTCTGGGGGGAACCTCTGGAAGTTGAAGACTCATAGACAGCAAGAAAGAAAATGAATTTCTGTGAAGAGTTTTGTTTTCAGTGTTCTAGCCAAGAGGCAAACCATCATGCACATCATCAAGATGATTGTTGCCTGACAATGTACCATTAGGCCATCTCAAAATCCTAGTCCTCTGGCACATGAAAAATAGCAATGATACTCAACTTCTGAAAAAACAAACCTTCCACATACTGTACCCTAAGCAAAGAATTTTCAAGGAAAAAGTTTGGATGGTGGTACAGAATCTCAATGTTCATGTATAAAAAAAGGTTTGATTAAATCCTTTTCATCTCTAAACTCTGAAAGCATTGGTTAGTCTTATTATCCAGGTAATATTAAATCTTACATTGTTTTTTGTTCTCTAGCTGTTGCATGTATTAATCTTTTCTTTTCAAATGGATTTTAAGAATACTGAAAGATTGAAAAAAAAATTTCAAAAAGAATACTGAGAGAAACATTTTCAATTCAAATCTTTCATTTTCCACTAGTCTGGCAAATATAGTCAGTGGTAGGCTAGACTTTGACACTTGCATTGGACTAACGTTCCTACTGACAAAAATTATAAACTCTCAAAAATGTCAATAACTGTTCTTTGTCAAAATCCCAGCAAGTTATTTAGTGGATATTGGCAAACTGATTCTAAAGTTTATATGGAGAGTTAAAAGACCTAGAAGAGCCAACCCAATATTGAAGTAGAAGAAAGTCAGAGGATTGACACTGTGCCTGGCTTCCAGATTAACTATAAAGCCACAGTAACTAAGACATTGTGATATTGGCAAAAGAATAGGCAGATATGTCAATGTAACGGAATAAGGAGCCCAGAAATATAGTCAACTGATATTTGACAAAGGAGCAAAGGCATTGCAATGAAGAAAAGGTAGTCTTTTCAACAAACAGTGCTGGAACAACTAGACATCCACATGTACAAAAATAAATCTAGACCCACACCTTACACCTTTCACAAAATTTAACTCAAAATGGATTATGGGCCACAATGTAAAATGAAAAACTATGAAACTCCTAGAAGTTAACGTAGGAGAAAATCTATGTGACCTTGGGTACGGCAATGATTCTTTAGACACAACACCAAAGGAATGATCCATGAAAAAAATAACTGATACATTGGACTCCATTAAAATATAAAACTTCTGCTTTGTAAAAGAAACCATCAAGAGAATGAGAAGGTAAGCCACAGATTGAGAAAAAGCATTTGCAAAAGACACATCTGATAAAGGATTTTTATCTAAAATGTACAAAGAACTCTTAAAATTCAACAATAAGAAAATGAACAGCACAATTAAAAAATAAGCAAAAGACCTGAACCAACACTTCACCAAAGAAGATATGCAGATGGAAAATAAGCATATGAAAAGATGCTCAATATCATATGTCATTTGGGACTTGCCACTTAATGATAAAATACCACCATATACCTATTAGGGTGGCTAAGGTTTAAAACATTGACAACACCAAATGTTAATGAGGATGTGGAGCAACAGGAGCTCTCATTCATTGTTGATGGGAATGTGAAATGGTACAGCGACCTTGGAAGACAGTTTGACAATTTTTTTCTTCTTTACAAAACTACACATATTCTTACCATATGATCCAACAATCACACTCCTTGATATTTACCCACATGAGTTGAAAATGTATATCCACTCAAAAGCCTGCCTGGCAGCTTTAATCATAATTGCCAAGACTTGAAAGCCACCAAGATGTCCTTCAATAGGTGAAAGGATAAATAAGCCATAGTACATCTACACAATGAAATATTATCAGCACTGAAGAGAAGTAAGCTATCAAGCCAAGAAAAGGCTGGGAGGAAACTTACATACTACTAAGAAAAAGATGCCAATACAGAAAGATTACTTACTTTATCATTCCAACTACATGACAGTCTAGAAAAGGCAAAACTATGGCAATAGTTAAAACAGTGGTTGCCATGAGTTAGGGAGGCAGGGTGTGGGGATGAATAGGGAAAGCACATAGGATTTTTAGGACAATGAAACTATTCTGTATGATGCTATAATGGTGGATACGTGTCATTATGTATTTGTCAAAATACATAGAATATGTAACACCAAGAGTGAACTCTGATGTAAACTATGGACTTTGAATGATAATGATGTGTCATTATAGATTCATTAATTATAACAAATCGATGTAGGATTTGGAGTGAGGGAGACTGTGTGGGTAGGGGTGGGACTGTGTGAGAAGATATATGGGAAGACTGTATTTTCCACTCAATTTTGTTGGGAACCTAAAACTTCTCTAAATAATAAAAATCTAGTTTTATTTTTAGGGTTTTTTTTTTGTTTTTTTTTTGAGACAGGGGCTCACTATGTCACCCTTGCTAGAGTTAAGTGGTATCATCATAGCTCACTGCAACCTCAAACTCTTCTGCTAAAGTAACCATCCTCCCTCAACTCCCCCTCACCAATAGCTGGTACTACTAATTCTATAATTATTTGATTAAACCATTCCTGTCAGTTCTAATTTTTAATTAACTTTTGTTTAAAAATATCAAACTTATAAAAAGTTATAAAAAAGTACAAATACTTATATACCCTTTACGTAAATTTACCTATTGTTAATATTTATCCCATTTGCTATGTCATTTTTGCTATCTGTACCTATATATCTATAACCATATCTATCTGTTTACATGGAATTTTTTTTTTAATTATTTGAGGGTAAGTTACGTACTTCATAGTCCTTTATCCCCAAATACTTTGGTGTATATTTCCTAACAGCAGGGATATTTTCTTACATAATCACAGTATAGTTATTAACTTTATAAATTTACACTGATAGAATATTTTAATCTGATTTACTGCCCAGATAAAAGGTCCTTTAGATTATTTCCTCTCCTTTCAATGGAAGATCCAGTGCATGGTCAGGTACTGGATTTAGTGGTTATGCCTCTTTAGCCTCCTTTAACTTGGAACGTTTCCTTAGCCTTTCTTTGTGCTTAATAATATTAACATTTTTGAAGAAGTCTCCTCTATATTTAAAATTGAAATTCCTCATTGTGTGTCTGCCTGATTTTTTCTCATGATTAGACTCAGGTTGTACCTGCTCAGCTGGAATACTGCACTGGATAGGTGATGTTGTGTTAATCTTGGGGTGTCCCATGGCAGTTGCATTTTAACAGAAATAGAGGCTCTGGTTTGAAAGTATGACATTTTAAGCATGATTGCAGTATTTAGGGTTGGAGATAGGGCATATTTTCTCCTGAGGTCATGCCTGATCTTTTCTATTCTTTCACACAGCAAATATTTACGGACTCTCTGCTATGAACATGTTTCAGCTGCTGAGGATACCCTGGCTAACTAGAAAGGCAGTATGTCTTTCTCTTTATTAAGTTTATATTTGAGTCAGAGGTTTAGATAAGAAATAAACAAGTCAATAAAATAATGTGGATCATGAGAGGAGGAATGAAAAAACATTGTTAAAGGTCTTGTTGTGGACAGTGGCCCTGGGGTTGGGCAGAGGCTGCTCATTTTGTCATTTGAGCTGAGACTTGAATGGCCAGAAGGAACCAAGTACAATGGCCCTAAGGCAAGACAGGGAAGGGAGAAGTTTGGAAGTGGAAATCAAGTAAACTTCAGAGATCTATTCCTAAGGACATTCTTGAACTTAATCTCACCATTATCTGCAAGACTTCCAAAAATATCAGTTTCAATTCCATTCTCTGATTACTTTTCCTATCCTGTCATCTTATCTGCTCTAACACCTCTGCTTCAGTAATTTTGTAAAAAATCATTGAGACTTCAATCTTTTGTTCCATTTTCTACCACCCTCATGCTTGTATTTCTGTCCTTATCCAGAATGGGTTCTATGGTCATGCATTCTAAAATCCTTAAACTTACTCTTCCTCCAATATAATCATCTGTCTGAATTCCCATGGGCATTAAAGCCAATTGCCCAACTAGTTCTCACCTACACCTGAGCTGTGGAAGGCAGCCTGAGAAAAGCATGCAATATTCTGACTTATCTCCCAGTTAATTCATGGCCATGACTCATATGGGCCTAAACACAGCCTGTTGTTGCTATTATACCCTAGTGTAATAAATCTCCCACTCTTCAAAAAGATTATCTCATACCTGCCCCTCTGTCCTCAAACCATCAATATTGCCACCCCCTCTGCATACATGTAACCTCTACTCTCAGCTGTTGATTTGTTTTTAATTTCACAATATTGAGGGGGTACAAATGTTTGTTTACATGGATTGCTGTTGTACCGCTTGAGACAAAGTTATAAATGTGTCCATCACTCAGATAGTGTATATTGTACCCATCAGGTATGATTTCACCCATCCCCCCCTCCCCTCCCACCTGCTTGATTTCCATTGAATTTTACTTCCATCTGTGCATGTGAGTGCTGTTTGGTTAGTTTCTGTTTAATAGTGAGTACATGTGGCATTTGTTTTTCCATTCTTGCAACACTTCACTCAGGAGAATGATCTCCAGTTTCATCCAGATTGTTATAAAAGGTATTAATTCATTTTTAGTGGCTAAGTAATACTCCATGGTATACGTATACCACATTTTATTAATCCACTCATGAATTGATGGACTCTTGGGTTGATTTTCACATCTTTGCAATTGTGAGTTGTGCTGCAATAAACATTCCAGTGCAAGTGTCTTTTTGATAAAATGACTTTTTTCCTTTGTGTAAATCCCCAGTAGTGGGGTTGCTGGATCAAATGGTAGGTCTACTTCTAGTTCTTTGAGGAATCGCCATACTGTTTTCCATAGAGGTTGTACTAGTTTGCAGTCACACCAACAATGTACAAGTGTTCCTTTCTCTGTGCATCCATGCCAGCATCTATTGTTTTGGGACTTTTTGATAAAAGCTATTTTCACTGGAATTAAGTGATACCCCATTGTGGTTTTGATTTGCTTTTCCCTGATGATTAGTGACGTTGAGCATTTTTTCATATGTTTATTGGCCATTAGACTATCTTCTTTTGAAAAGCTTTTGCTCATGTCTTTTGCCCACTTTTTAATATGGGGTTGTCTGACTTTTTTTCTTGTTAATTTGCTTGAGTTCTTTGTAGATTCTGGTTATTAGCCCTTTATAGGATGTATGGCATGTGGATATTGTCTCCCACTCTGTAGATTGTTTATTCACTCTGTCGATTGTTTCCTTGGCTGTGCTGAAGCTTTGCAATTTAATCAGATCCCATTTATTTATTTTTTTTGTTGCTGTGATTGTCCTTGGGGTCTTCTTCATAAATTCCTTGGCTAGGCCAATATCTAGAAGAGCTTTTCCAAGATTTTCTTCTAGAATTCTTATAGTTTCATGTCTTAGGTTTAAGTCTTTTATTCATCTTGAATTAATTTTAGTGAGTGGTGAGAGATATGGATCATGTTTCAATCTTCTACATGTGGCTATCCAATTTTCCCAGCACCATTTATTGAATAGGGATTCTTTTCCCCAGTGTATATTGTTGTCTGCTTTGTCAAAGATCAGTTGGCAATATATGGATGGTTTTATATCCGAGTTCTTTGCTCTGTTCTATTGGCCTATGTCTCTATTTTTGAGACAATAACATGCTGTTTTGATTACTATAGCCTTGTAGACAGCTTAAAGTCTGGTAAAGTAATGCCCCCAGATTTGTTCCTTTTGCTTAAGGTTGCTTTGGCTATTCAGGCTCTTTTCTGGTTTCACGTGAAGTGTAGAATTATTTTTTCTAGATCTGTGAAAAATGATGGCATTTTCATGGGCATTGAATTGAATCTGTAAATCACTCTGGGTAGTATGGACATTTTAATAGAAGCAAAACCAAAGATCGCATGATTATCTCAATAGATGCAGAAAAAGCACTTGACAAAATTCGTCACTTTTTATGATAAAAACTCTTAACAAAATAGGCATACATGGACTATATCTCAAAATTATGAAAGCCATATATGACAAACCCACAGCAAACATAATAATGAATGGGGAAAAGTTGAAAGCATTTCTACTTAGAACTAGAACAAAACAAGGATGCCCACTGTCACCACTTCTATTCAACATAATGCTGGAAGTCCTAGCCAAAGTACTTAGGCAAGAGAATGAAATTAAAGGTATCTAAATAGGGAAAGAGGAGGTCAAACTATCATTCTTTGCTGATGAAATGATCTTATATCTAGAAAACCTGAAAGATTCTGCCACGTGACTCCTGGAATTAATAAATTCAATAAAGTCTCAGGTTACAAAAATCAATGTACACAAATCAGTAACATTCCCATACACCAACAACAGTCAAGCTGAGAATCAAATTGAAGGCCCAGTACCTTTCACAATAACTACAAATAAATTATATATTTAATCAAGGAGGGCAGAATCTCTACAAAGAGAACTATGAATTACTGAGGAAGGAAATTGCAGATGATATAAACAAATGGAAAAACATATCTTGTCATGGATTAGCAGAATCAGCTATTGATATTGTCTTATGGTTTTCTTACAATAAAAGATGCAATTCCATAGGAATACATTCATCTTTCTACAACCAGACCTATAAAATATCTGCATTTATAGATTTACCCTTACTTTCTGTTTCAGAAATTATATCTGCTCTTCTCCCATGCTCTGCTCATTGTCTCAGATACTCCATTCTTGGAATTTCAGACATGCATCACATAATGTTTCAGCCAATGATAGACTACATATATGATAGTGGTCCCATAAGATTAGAACACTGTATTTTCACTGTACCTTTTCTATGTTTAAATATACAAGTATTTACCATTGTGTTACAGTTGCCTACAGCATTCAGCACAGTAACGTGCTGTACAGGTTTGTTACTTAGGAGCCATAGCTATATACACCATATAGCATAGGTGTATAGTAGGCTATACCATTTAGGTTTGTGTAAGTACATTCTATGATGTTCACACAACGAAATCACCAAAGGATGCATTTCTTATAATGTATCCCTATGGTTAAGTGGCACATGGCTGTGTATCTTTATTTTGCAAAATCAATTTCTCTTTCTCTTCTGGAGCATTCTCATCAGCATACTGACATGCTCTAGAATCTCCCATCTTGAAAAAAAGATTAAGAAAAAAAATTTTCTCTCATGACTGGACGTTCCCATCCAGCTACTGCCTCAAATTTATGTTCCCCTTTACAAACAAATTTCTTGAAAATTGTCTGTATAGACAGTCTCCACTTTCTCACTCTCTCCTCCACTTCTTCTAATGGGGCTTCAGGTCTCGTTATGCCTCTGGTGCTGCTCCTGCCAAGGTCACCCATACTCTCTGCAAGGTACGGGTCACTTTTCTGTCCACCTCTTGCTTGGCCTTGCAGCTCATTTGAAATGCCTGTCCACTCCCTCTTTCTTGTAACACTCTCTTCTTATGGCTACTCTGTGGCATCTTCCCTGGTTGTGTCCCATCACACTGACTACTTCTTTTCCACCTCCTTTGCTGGCATTTCCTCCTTTGCTTTTCCTCTATTTGTCATTATCCTCAGGGCTCAGTACTGGGCCTTTTTCTTCTCTATTTTACTCTCTTCCTAAGACCACTGATTGCTGTGGTTTTCCACCTCACCTGTATGCCAAAAACTTCTCTTCTGCATGTGAAGATCTCTAACCCCAAACACAAAAACTTCTCTGCTTCATGTGAAGATCTCTAACCCCAAACACTAGGCTTCTGATTCCAGTGTCAGGGTCATTGGGATGTGGTCTCTTCTCCTCTACCACAACAAAGAATATCCTGCCTATTTAGCAAATTAGGATCTGTCTTGAGACATTACTTTAGAAGCCTAGTTTAAAAAAAATTATTTGAAGACTATTAATTATTATTAAAGATTTTCTTATGGTAAATTATCTTATGACTTCAGCATAAGAAGGGTCATTTCCTACCACACATAGCCAAATGCATTGCCGTTTGTTTTAGTTTCAAGCTTCCTGGCTCTAAATTTAAAAGTGAACTCAAGTCAACCAGAGAGCAAATTCTCTGTGTGTGGCCTGCCCTCCCTCTTCCCCTAATTTTGTAGTTGGAAACACCTTAAAAGGAAAAATAACTCCCCTTTGGGCAAAGTGAAGCAAAAATGTAAACTACATCTATGCTATCTTGAACAAATGTACATTTCTTGTTATTGTACTTCGTGGTTAACAGTGAGCTCTTGAGAGAAAATGGAGAAAAGAAATAGAAAGATATCAAAGCACATGCATAAAACCACAAAAATAGAGGACAGGGTTGTGTGAGAGCTTACTGGGAAAAGAAGTAAACTGATCTATTTCATTTTCCTGCCAGCTGAATTTTTAGCATCTCTAAGAATAGGTTAGTAAGAATAAAAAACGGGCTTTCTCCATTAAGCTTCCTCCTAGTCTCTGCACAATTGAGATTGCTGCTTACTCTCCATCTCTTTGGACAACTGGTTCAGCCCCTCACTGAATCCCCTTGTCTAGAGGAGATACTGGATTTATTTCTTCAGCAGTTTCTCTTCACTTACCACAATACAATTACCACTCTGCTCTCCCTAAGGGTTCTCTCCTGAGGCCAAAGGATATAGTCTCTCCTCATCCCACCCCCAGATCTGCCCAGATGCTTAGTTAATACTCTGGAAATTCCTATGGAAGTGCCTATACATAAATTACAGGCCAGGCGTGGTGGCTCATGCCTATAATCCTAGCACTCTGGGAGGCCGAGGCAGGCGGATTGCTCGAGGTCAGGAGTTCTAAACCAACCTGAGCGAGACCCCGTCTCTATTATAAATAGAACTAATACTAATATAGAAAAAATTAGCCGGGCATGGTGGCACATGCCTGTAGTCCCAGCTACTCGGGAGCCTGAGGCAGCAGGATCGCCTGAGCCCAGGCGTTTGAGGTTGCTGTGAGCTAGGCTGACGCCATGGCACTCTAGTCCTGGCAACAGAGTGAGACTCTGACTCAAAAAAAAAAAAAAAAAAGAAATTACAAACAAATTTAACAACAGCTATAATTATAAATCACTGTGGGATTGCTAGAAGGTTATAGAAGGGGATGTAGGAAAGAATAGTGCTATGGAAATTAATGTTGGGAGGAAGAGGGACTGATGTATTGCTTTTAAAAACTTTCATTTTCATGTTATCTTTCAGAAAATGTCTCCATTTTGCCTATTTCCCAATTGCAGGGGTGGATTTGGGGGTAAAGAAGTAAAGGGGAAAGGGTGCTTCTTAAGTGAGATTATATGTAGTGTGTTTTGTTGTCTCTGAAACAACTGGTGACATCAGTTAAAATTTATCATTCAAGTTTTGTGTTTTATAGCCACAGTCTGTGAGATGTTAAAACTGTTGAGTAAATACAAAGGTTTATGAATGCATCATATAAGGATAAAAACTTTCTTCTTTTTGTTCCAAATGACTTTTGCAAAGAGGCTGGTAGTATAAAGAAAGAGGTTGTTAAACAATGAAAGTCTAAGGGGAAAGTAGTAAATTCCTCTGCAGGGCAAATAGTGCAAAGCTGCTTATGATCAGACTATAATGTAATGAATAAAGATTGAGGATGGGTAAATAAATGCCAAAGTAAACAGCAGTTTAAAAAAATGAGATAAGGGGAAAGTTAGGGTGCATCTGAACTCTTTACAAGCTCTGGTCATTTGGGGGAATGCATCAAAACTATTATTTAGACAATGAGAGAGATTTGTGTATGCATAAGAATGGTAATGAATGTAATGTGGAGTCTTACAGGAAGGATGAGGAAAGTTAAGTTGAAGTTCAGATCTCTTTCCTTTCCCTCTCTTTCTCTCTCTCTCTCTCTTTTATAATTTACAGCTTTATTGGGATGATTTATATATCATAAAGTTCACTCATTCAAAGTGTACAACTTGATGTTCCTTAGTTGTATAACCATCACCATAATCTATTTTTAGAATATTTTTATCATCCCAAAGAAACCCCGGTACCAATTATCATTCTCTCCCCATTATCTCCCCCTCCCAGCCCCTGGAAACCACTAATCTGCTTTCTGTCTCCACAGATTTGCCTATTCTGGTATTTCATAGAAATGGAATCATACACTATGTGTTCTTTTGTGACCAGATTCTTTCACTAGGCATAATGTTTACTAGGTTCATTTATGTTGTAGAATGTATCAGTACTTTGTTTCTTTTATAGTCAAATAACATTCAATTGGATATTATTGAATTGATAGACCACATTTTGTTTATCTTGTCATTAGTTGATGAACATGTGGGTTGTTTCTACTTTTTGGCTATAATGAATAACACTGCTATAAATATCCATACAGAAGTTTTGTGTGGATGTATGTTTTCATTTCTCCTGGGTAGATATCCAGGAACGGAGCTGCTGGGTTGTATGGTAATTCTATTTTTTTGTTTGTTTGTTTTACTGTATCTCACTCTGTCACCTAGGCTGGAGTGCAGTGGCGTGATCATAGCTCACTATAATCTCAAACTCCTGGGCTCAAACAATCCTCCCACTGCATCCTCCCAAGTAGCTGGAATTACAGGCATGCACCCGACACAGACTCTTGCTCTGTTGTCTAGGCTGGTCTCAAACTCCTGGCCTCAAGCAGTCCTCCTGCCTTGGCCCCCAAAGTGCTCAGATTATAGGCATGAGCCACTACGCCAGCTGATAACTCTATGTTTAACAATTTGAGAAACTGGCAGTTTCCCAAAATGACTGCACAATTTTATGTTCCCACCAGCAATGTGTGAGAATTCAAATTTTGCCACATCCTCACCAACATTTGTTATGGTTTGACTTTTTTATTTTAGCCATCCCGTGGGGTGTGAATTGGTGTCTCCTTGTGGTTTTGATTGGCGTTTCCCTAATGACTAATGAAGTCCTATATCTTTTCATGTTCTTTTTAGCCATGTTTTTGTGTCTCTCTTGCCACCATACATTCATTCATTCTTCTTCAATCTTCCATGCTTTCCTCTTTCTGGAAATTTACCACAAAACCTGGATAGGTAGGACCTGCATTGAGAGGCCATTTTCTGTGTTGAAGCTGTTTCCCAATGAAACTCAAGGGCAAGTTCATTAATATTAATTCTGAACCATTAAAATTACTAATTTTGTCTTAATTCAAGCCAATAGATCTTTATTAAATGCTTTGTTTAGACTAGTGAAATATTATAGATTTACTAACCAATCAGGCTTAAAATCTAGTAGAGAATATCAGTAAGTATTAATATCAGTAAGTATTAATATAAGATAGGGAAGAATTAGGTAAATATCTTAAGAAAGGTATGAAAAAGTACTATCTATGGCTGAAGTGAAAACTTTGAAAATATGCATGCCCTTTGAACCAGCAATTCACTATTAGAAATCTATCCCAAGGAAATAATTATACATTTCCACAAAAGTTTATGCACAGGGGTGTTTATTCAAGTATTATTTCTTTCTAATTATGAAAAATCAAGCAGTGCAGTAGGTAGGTAAATAAATTATGATATATTCATATAATAATTGTGCATCTTCTTTTCCTTGAACCTCTGAAAGGAAAAAAGAAAAAATAATAATTCTGCATCTATTTAAAATGATGCACAAATGTTATTATATAATATGCAGAAAGCATGGGAAATCTTTAGGGGCCAGAAAAAAAACAAGGAAATGAAAGCCAGAGTGGTAAAGAGGTGAGCTGGTATTGCAGCTGGCCTGGGGAAGGACTGTCAGTTTCAGTAATCTAGGGATTTAGGTTTTAATTCTCACATGCGGACAGAAGATAAGACGTAGGGTCTACTGAAGGTAACATTCTTCAGCATACAGCCAGATTTATTGTAGGACAACAACCTCAGGAGGAGACTAGATCAGGAAAAATTCCACACAGCAGCAGAGTTGACATGGAACTCTGTTATATCTTGGTTTAGGCCCTAGATAGAAAAGTCTATTTTGAGAATTTGTAAGTAGGAACCTGTAACTCATGTAGGTTTGGGACCCAAATTATACTACCTGGCTTCAAGAGAACCTCAAAGCAGGAAATTAACAAAAAAACCTGTCTCCTAGTTAGAGCCCACAGGGCACTTACCAGAAGAAGATGGCTCTGTCACCAACTGATCCAATTCCTTAAAGATGAGCACACAATCCACAATTCAAGATCAGCTTTTTCTACTTCATATATTTCTTCCTACAAGATTTTTCATTTTTCAAAAGTCTGAAAAAAAGATCCAAATGCATCCTTATCACTTTCATCTTTAAATGTTCCTTCTTATTTCTGTCTGGCACAGCCTGGAAATCCTGCCTTAGTTAAAGTGTAAAATCGTGACAAGTATATGTCAGTGAGGATTATTTCTGAGTGGAACTAAATAGGCTTTCTTAATTTGCTAAATAACAACATGCTGGGATTATCCTTCAAATCAGGAAACAGTTTTTTAAAAAATTTCCTTGCTTATGTTTATTTTTATTGTTGGCATTTTGCGATTTATCTGGAACCCATTATTTGTAGTTGTGTGCACTCCTATTTTTTAATCATCTTTTTAAAACCATTGTCATTTATTTGATTAATTTCACAGCAATTTGTCTTTGTAATGCCAGCCGGTGAATCTGTGATTCTTTGCTTTGCAGCAGCCACTCAGCTTTTTATTGGCATCCAGCTAAGCTTTCAGTTTCTCTTTAGTGCTTACAAATGCTACACATTTTTCAGGTGTCACAGTGCTTCCTCCTTTAACCATTATTATTTACTCTTTTAAAGGAGTTAGTGCCATTTCATTCATAACTTATAAAAAATGTATTGTTATTATAATGATGAGACTACCCCTACTTTTGAAATTTTCTGCTGTAGGTTTCTTCCAACTTATATTCCTTCAATGATGGTGTAACATATTTTAACAGAAACTTAATTTTCTTGAAGATTTGTTCATTGATTTAGAAACTCAACTGGCTAGGTATTCTTGTTTTTGTACTTTCACATGATTTTACTTTCAAGTTTTTTTAGTTTAACGTTGGAGATGATTTCCTCCAGAAAAGTAGTCCTCTAGACTACAACAAGGGGAGTAAGAAGCAGATAAAAAACATCTCTTGTGAAAAAGTGTTTAGGATTCTACAGATGATTCACCTGTAAAAGAGAAGACCCAGGCAAACCATAAGGGCTGTTCCAAAATATTGAGACAATAGGAGAAAAAGGGAATAAACAAAAAAGAAGTCCTAACTTTAACATACAGAAGAAAATGTTAATTGGAACCATGCAACCACCAGATAGACAACATTGCAGATGAGGTGTTTTTTGTCAGTAGCATTTGAAACATCAGGCATAATCTTTAAGCATCGACCCTAGGTTTTATTCCCTTTAGACCTGAAGAATGTGCATTTCATAATAGGAAGAAAAAATAAGTGTGTGACTTCTGATATACATGTTTCTCTCAAAATTTAATTGATTTAATCATAAGACGAAGCTTGGAAATGGGGTGCTGTTAAATTTTATACCTATTTTTCTTCCATACCCTTAGGAGAAGAGATTTCCTGTAATGTCTCCAATATTCTTTTTATGATTTTAATGTGCTTACTTTTGGAGTACCATGTGTGGAAAAATAAGACAGCACTTTTGACAAGTAGCTTTTATTTTCTCTTTACTCTTTGGAATAGTCATTACAGTAACAAATTAGGAAATATGATAGATATTTTATTTCCAAGAAATATAAATTCACCTATAACATATATTAATGCACTCATAGATATGACCAGTTCTTTGCTGTTATCAAATCCTAAAGAAACGTATAGTTTCCAAACTAGAAAAAGTTTCTCTTATAAAGAGAAACCATTATAAGAAAATAAAATAGAAAGAAAAATAGCAAAACCCTGATTAGATGTCACTTGTTCCATAGTTCCACAATGGGGTGCTGTTGAGTTTTGCAAGTTGCCCTTTCCATGGGCAGAAAAAGAACCTTGATACAAATGATCACCTAAATGCTTTGGTTTCTCATAAATGAATTATGTAGTATGTATTTTTCTTTAACCTCACTACAGATATGAGTATATATTTGTATAATCTCACTTCAAAAATGTCAAAGACTCCTACCGAATGGTATCAATTGGGCCTCTGAATACTTTGGAGATGTGAATAAGCACAGAGACATTTTTAAAGATGCAAGTGTTGTGCTAGATTAGAAATTTTCTTCTAGGCTTTGCATTTGTAAATATGGATAAAATTAGTTGAGTCATTAGATTATTTTTAAATAATCCAAAGCTTCTAAAATCCCATCAACTTGTAATTCTTTCAAATATAATGCTTTATACCCATATTGGGTTGAGATGATATGATATATAAATAACCAATGAATCAGGTAATTTGATGAAGATAGCTCTAACTGATTGTTCAGCATTGTATATGTAGATCAAATAATTTATTGGTTCTATTTTCTTTTAAAGTTATTCTTTTATCATCATTAATGAATGTATAAATATACAATATTTAGGTAAGCATTTTTCTTACTAATGTTTTTGTTTCCTTTAGGATAAAATAGCTCTTGTATAGGAGAGAAAGTTTGAGAAGAAAGGGGGAAAATGAATGTGTTATGTAAAACATATTTTCATTGCTATGTATTAATTCAGAGAGAGATGTGTACTCTGGTGGGATCTTGCTCTATCCATTTTTGCCTATTGGCAAAATTACCTACCTGGTGAGGAACACATTGGAGAAATACATGGTACATTCAGGTAAGAGGAGAGAACAAATGAAAATCCATTAAATTGAGAGATAGTATAAACATTTCATAAGCTTGATATCTGTGATTAAAAAAAAAAATGACGGTCAGTAGGTCCTCACCAGCATCTCGCATAACACATAATAGTCCTGATAGGTAAGAAGGCAAGGTCAAGGTGTGACCTATCTGATGGATGAGACCCTCAATGATTCAGTGCAGTAGCCAAGTTTCGTAAGTGGAAATAACACAGTCCTTTCAGGTTAGTTTAAGCATGAGATGGATTTGTTAGAGAATACTGGGAAGCTCACAGAGTCACTGGGAGAGCCAGAGAGGCAGGAATGAGTCTCTACCCCACTGCTCCAGGAGAAACCCCACTACCAGGCCTGCTCCACTCCTAACAGCACAGCCCCTGTGCCATGTGCAGCTCAAACTCATGACATTCCGGGCTGGACCCCAGAAGCTATACCACACCTTGCTTCCAGGAGCCAAACACCTCCACCATCTTACTTGTTACAAGTCATAGGAGTCAATGCCTGCAGTTGTTCCCTTATGAATTGAAATTTTGTGTGAGTGACTCAGATTGGCGCAGCCCATGTGTCTGTTTCCATGCCCCTTGTTTGGCTAGGGGAATTTATTTCTGACTTTCACCCTGGGAAGGAAGGCATTATAATGTGCAGGTTTGCCAAAACACAGAAAGGATATTCAGAAGATAATGAGCAACTGTGAATATAACAGAAGTCCCTTACAGTCAATGCATGCAGGTGATGGGAAAACTGTTTAAACAAAACAAAACAGAAAACAAGTAAATCACCTTTAAGTAATACTAAGTTGTTCAAAGCTGACGAAAAAACTTAAACTGCTAAAATGTAAGGAATTGTTACTTCTATGGAGACATAATAATATTCAGTGGTTACCAAGCATTGCACTAAGGCTTTTAACCCAACTGTGTGATGTAGTTGTTCTTCCTATTCTATAGGCTCAGAAAATTTAGAAAACTTCCACCAGGATTGTATAACTGAATTGGATTCAAACCTAAGTCTTTTGGCCTCTTAGTCCATAATCATAACCATAATACCAAGATTTCCCAATAGAACATGAGGTCAAAACCTTTGATAGAATATGATCTATTTTCTCTTAATTATTCTTATACTGAGAGTATTTTGATGAAGTACAGTGTTATAAATAGTGTTGTTAGTATTCGCAGGCAATTTGTTTTTCAAGCATGAGAGTTTTAAAGGTCTTTTGTGTATTAAAAGTGTTTGTGTAACACTTCTGTCATGTATTTGTTTAGTATCTATGCCCTCTCCCATCTAACCAACTTGTCTGGCAGGCATTTGGTAAGAAGGAACTCAGTCACATTTGCTATGTTCTATTACCTCCTTCTTGTTGACATTCTGCCCTCATTTGGGGTCCAAATCACTCTTGCTTCCTCCCAGAAGCCTCTTCTGACTCTGTCAATCCTGGCTGATCTACAGAGGTATGATATTTAGAGATACAAGAGGCTTCAGAGGATGCTCAATCTAACCTTACACCCAGTGGTATCTAGAATATCCCAGAAAGAATGCCATTTAGCTTCTGCCTACTTATACCCAGAGAAGGAGAAGGCTTTGCCTGCCAGGGCAACCTCCTCAAATGGTAAGTTCTTAAAGGTCTTTCCCCCATGACCTTGAAAGGTAATATGTCATTTTTATGTTGTTTCGGATATGCCAGTCTCTGAGTGCCATCCTAGCTACAATAGTACTTACCATTTATCTCCCCTATGGAATGTTCTGGAAGACAGGGTAGTGCCTCAGTCATCACCATAAACCCAGCACAGTGCCTGGCAATTAATAGCCATTGGAGAAATGTTGGTTGCTACATTACCATTTCTGGGAGCGGAATGGCTTGTGACTCCCGCCTCTCCATCAGTGTTCTGTTACTAATCTCATCTGAGCACAATGGGACTGTTCTTAAAGAATACCATGTGCATATACCCACTAGAGCTGACTTAATGGATAGAAAGAAAGCCAGAGTGATTTCTTCCAGGAATTTAAAAGCTGAAATGCTAGCATTTTTAAAGGATTAAGGCCAATTTTTAATAATTCAAACGAGATTTTTTTCCCCCTAGAATTAATATCAAGCTTATCTGTCTGTTGTTTCTGTAGCATGTCTTGTTCTCCTCTTTGAAGTTCAGGCTGCATGTCTGTCTGCAGCCTGGGACATTCCTCCTATTGTCTGTGATCTTGTAACTATTACCTGAAATGGCTTTGATATGACATTGACAGGTTTCTTCTGCACTCTGGTCATTTGAGCCTGAGATCAACTCATTCTGCCTATTACCTCCTCCTCACCTGTTGAAGTTCGTGTATTCCATTTTGAAAATGATTCCCCTTACTGAAGAACAAGGTACAACAAAGTAGCCTAATAGGCCTGGCTTCTTCCAGTCATCAAAGAATTCTATGTGGAGTCACACTGAGTTCTTTATGTTTTTGTTTCTCCTCCTTTCATCCTCTTCCCTTTCTTTCCTTCACTTCTGTCCTTCAGTCCTTTTGCAATTACTGGGAAACTCATGGTCAGGTTTCAGCTGTTAGATACATGCATTGCATTGAAGCCACATACTCTTTGAGGATATCTGTGCATGGAATCTTCCCCCTCTTTTCTTGGATTTATTTGAAATTCTCTTATTTAATTTTCTTTCTGATTATAAAAGTAAAATGGGTTCATTGGCAAATATTTGGAAAATACAGGAAAGCACTTATAATAAAATAAAACAATTTGGATTTCCTTCATAGGATTCCATTTTGCATTTTGGTGTGTGTACGTGTGCACATGTGTGTATGTGTGTGTGTATCTGTGGTTATATTGTAATAAGTCCTGAGGTATGCCTTGCATTTCTCCTTGAATGTGTGAACTTTTGTCTTTTGGGGGCTGTAGGGAGATCACAGAATATGGGGCAACATAAAAAGTATCATATGAATATGAAGTATTAATTGATTTTTTTTTCTGTCCCAAGCTTCCTCTTCCTCCTGTAACCTTCCCTCAGATGGTCAGAGACAAGAGGCCTCCTTTGCTTCAAGGGAAGCTATCATGGTAGAACCAGATAACAAAAGCTGCAAACTCTGCTTTTTAATTTTAAAAACTTTTAATATAATTCAGGCATGAGTTTGATAGGTCAGGGAAAAAATATGTAATCAACTCAATCCTTCCCATTTGCCTTTATTCCTTTCTACCACAAATATGAGGAATATGACAAAAGGCGTGTTAGGCAATATAACAAAAGAAAGATCGCAATTACAATGGCAACAATAACAAAAATGATCAAGAAATAAACTTCAAAAGAAATGTACAGGATGAACATAGAGAAAATTAGTATAAAAACAACTTTACAGAGAGGGTTAGACAGAAATTAATGGAGAGGGACATGCTTTGTTTTGGGGTGACAGGAAGACTTAGTACTACAAAGATGTTAATTCTCCTTAAATTAATTTGTAAAGTTCATGCAAGCATAATCAAAATCCCATCAGGATTATTTGTGGATCTTGACAATATAATCCCAAAGATCAAATGGAAGAATAAATATGCAGGAATATTGAAGACAGTCTGTCCTGGGAGGGGTTGGAGAAAACTTGCTCTACCACAAATCAAAATGTATTATGAAGCTATACCAAACTGGGGCAGGAATAAAAAAACCAGATCAATAGAAAAGAATAGAGATCTGAAATAGACTCTAAGGTGTATGAAAGTTTTGCATCCCCGGATTTACCGCAATCATTTCCCAATTTTTAAAGATTGTAGTTCTCCTATTACTTTTATTAACCCTTCTCTAGCCTTTCCCCCCAAAACATCCAGCATCATCACTGTAAAACATAGGAAGGTCATATAAACCTTTGGCTTAAAAGCTTTCAGTGGTTTTCCTTGCACTTGGAATTAAATCCATATTCCTGCCCGGAATGGCCAGACCACTGCTCCCCGCTAACCTCACTCACAGCATGTCTCTCCGTGCTCAGCATGTCTCAGCCACACCAGCCAGTGTTCCTTTCTCCAGGGAGCCAAATTCTTTTCTCCACAGTCCTTGCATGAGCTGCTCCTTCCACCTGGAGCGCTTGTCCCTGGCTCTTTGTTAGGCTGCCCCAATCTCACTCTTTGAGCTCCAGCTTCAATTCAATAGGACTTCCTCCCAGCAGTCTATAAGGGGAAGCTGCCCCACATCTCCACCCCACGTTTTCTCTCTGCAGTCGTTTGTTTCCTCCCTAGCACTTTGCAAGTTGCAATTATATATCCACCTACTTTTCACTGTCTCTTCTACATACTCTACACCCCACCATGGGAGGGACTGTGCTGTCCTCGTGGCTGTCCCTCCAGCAGCTAACACAGAACCTGGCACAGCAGGCACTTGCTTGGTATTTGTGGAGTGTAAGAAGGAATGCATACGTAAATGGATAATAAAAGTAGCTTTTCAAATCAGTGGGGAGAAGCTATTAATAGATTATTGAAGAAATAATGTTTGAGTAGTTCTTTGGAACAACACCAGAGAAAACACCAATTCCTTATCTACTTATACAAAAATAAATTTAAGGTTGATCAAAATTTTAATTTAAATCTTAAAACAGTAACATTTTTCTTTTCTCCACCTTTTATTGAGGTATAACTGACAAATAAAAATTGTTTTAATATATATTCAAGGTGTACCATGTGATGATTTCATGTATGTATACATTGTGTAATAATTACCAAAATCAAATTAATTAACACATCTTATCACCACATAGTTACTATTTGTGTGGGGAGGGGCAGGGGAGTGGTGAGAATACTTAAGATCTACTCTTTAGTAAATTTCAAGTAAACAATACAATATTATAAACTATAGGCACCATGCTGTCCGTTATATCCCTGAAACTTATTTGCCTGATGACTGAAGGTTTGTACCCTGTGACCAATATCTCCCCATTTTTCTTAGTCCCCATCTCCTGGCAACCACTATTCTACTCTCTGCTTCTATGAGTTTGACGTTTTTAGATTCCACGTATAAATGAAATTATAAAGTATTTGGCTTTCTGTGTCTGGCTTATTTCACTCAACATAATGTCCTCTAGGTTCATCCTTGTTGCTGCAAATGGTAGAATTTTCTTCTTTTTCTGGTTGAATAATATTCCATTGTGTATGTATACTTTTATATATATGTATGTCTGTATCTGTCCATTCATCCATCAATGGTCATTTAGATTGTTTCCATGCCATGTCTTGGCTATTGTCAATAATGCTGCAATGAACATGTGAGTGCAGATATCTTTTTGAGGTATTGATTTCATTTCCTTTGGATATATTCCCAGAAGTGAGTTTGCTGGATCATATCATAATTCTAGTTTTAATTTTTTGAGGAATCTCCATACTGTTTTCCATAATGTCTGTATCAATTTACACTCCTACCAACAGTGTATAAGAGTTCCCTTTTATCCACACCCACACCAACACTCGTTATCTCTTGTCTTTATGATTATAGGCACCCTAACAGGTAGGAGGTGATATCTTATTATAAAAACCATCACATTTTCTAAAGAAAACATAAATGAGAGTTTTCACATATTTTGTGAGCTAACCACACATACGATTCTATACAATCTTGGTGGCATCTAAGAAATTGTCTTTATCTTATGTTAAAATGTATTTTTTGCATTGATGTATATAAACATAATGCCATAAGCAATATCATTGTCCCCCATCTTTCTGTGGAAGTTGCTGTAATAGAGACAACACCAAAGACAATGGCTTAAATAACACAGGAGCTTATTTTGCTGTTACAAAAAATTACCAAGCTAAGCAGCTCAAGGTTGATAGGGTCACTGTGCAACCTCAATGTGCATCTTCCTTCTCTCAGCCAATGGGAAGAAGGTGGGGCAAAGGGAAACAGACTATTTCATCTTATCTACAGATTAGTCGCATGGACATGGTGTGAATCTTTTTTGTTCACATTCTACTTCCTGAAATATGGCCATGCCTAGCTGAAAGGGGAGACTGGTAAATGTCGTCTTTAGTCGGACAACCTTCTTCCAAGCTTGAATTCAGAAGTTCCATTATTAAGAGATAGGGAGAATGATTACTGATGAACATCTTGGAATTCCTGCTATGGTTATTTGGTGTCAATGCCACTGAGCCTATTCTTTTCTTGTTACTCACATTTTGCCTTATATTAGTTTTAAAAAATTAGTTTTATCTAGATTTTTCCTTTTTGAAATCAAAGATCAAAGTTCACAGGGAGGTTTATGCTTTTCTTGCCAGTATCATTTCCCCGAGTCTTTGTAAAAGTTTATTCACTCCATCCTGTTAGGAAACCCATTGCCCTTGTAATATGGACCGATTCAGAAAGCCAAACCATATGTTTCACCATCTCTATTCCAGATATTCATTTTCAAAACCCTTTCCCTCTCCAAAGTCAACCTAATTTTGTAGAGCAGAAGTCAGCAAACTTTTCCTTAAAGGGCCAGACTGTAAATATTTTAGGCTTTGTGGGCCACATATGGTCTCTGTTGCATATTTCATTTTGTTTTTCAGGCCTCTAAAGTGCAAAAGTTATTGTTAGCATTGAGACTGTACAAAAATAGGCTGCTGGGCTGGAGTTCAGGCACATGCCATAGTTTGATGACCCCTTTTGTAGAGCAATGAGTGGTAATGTGTGTTTGTATAATATATTTCTCTTGAACAGTGGGGAAGTTACAGGATTCCTGCACCAGATGGTCTATGTCGAGGAAGTACAAGGAACATCTTGCTGCATTTAAGCAATAACTACAGCTCTATAACACTGGTATAGATATGTTTGTTGCTACTCCCTGTATTTGGTGGCCAAAAATTATGACCTGGTCAGTATATTAAAGCTTTATGCTCTATGTATATCATGTCACCAGGATGAAAGTTGAAGTTTGTTAAATATACATCAGTGCTTTTTTAAATGTTGTAAACATTAATTCAGTTACACATACATTTGTTAGAAGAATGTTAATGACACCATAATGGCTCAGACAATATATAGCTTAGAAATGATTTTCTAATTCTTAACTTTGAAATACTTACAGTTTGCATGATCTCTCTGAATATTCCTTAATCATTCATCATATAATTAATCAGCAAGTATTTAGTGAACATCTACCTGGCACTGTACTAGACCTGGCACTGTATAGACCTGGCACTGTACTAGACCAGGGATGGGAAACCTATGGCCTTAAGGCCACATGTGGCCTTCTAGGTCCTTAAGTACAACCTTTTGACTGAATCTAAATTTTACAGAACAAATCCTTGTATTTTTATTAATATATTTTTGTTCATCTTTTATATTTTTATTTTATTTTTAAAATGAACATATTTGAAATACCAAAGAATAAAATAAGTTTCAATCAAATAATCCTCCCAGATTGACCAGCACAATGAGAACATTAGTATGCCATAAGGGCTAAATTGATGGCTGCTATGCTCCTGATTTAATTCTAACTTCCCCCGCCTGACTGGTGTCACTACCAAAGGAAGCTGATTGGTGAGAGTTTATGGGAATTGAGTACACCAGTCTATTATCAGCTTTTGACAGTGATGCACTGTGTTTCTGTTTGAAGTGGAATTTGTGAATAGTTGCATAGCTCAACAGTATTTTTTTTTAACTCTGTCTGCTCAACAGCCCATCATGTCAAAGAAGACCAAGAGAAAGGTGAAGGAAGAAAACAGATTTTTTTAAATGAGGATTAGGAATTGCAATATTATCTTGTTTCTGCTAAAGATAAGATGATTTGCTTGCTTTGTGATACTGCAATATTAACATTAAAGAAGTTTGCTGCTCATCAATATTATAACACTCATAAGGACCACAATATTTTAAATTAGAGGGAGAGGTACAATATTTTAAATTAGAGGGAGTGGTATAAAAGGTTACATTGTAGAAATTAAAAGATGAAAAGCAAAAGCAAAGATAATTCTTTGAAGCAGTAATAAGACCTGGAAATAATGCCACTGAAGCAATTTATAAAGTAGCTTATATACTTGAGGAGAAAAGGGAAGCCATTCAGTGATGTAGAAATTGTGAAAGAATGTACTGTCGAAGTTGTAGGATGCTTAGATCCTAATAACATTTCAAAGTACAAACAACTGCCTCTTTCAAGGAGAACCATAATTGATCAGCAGCATGAATTAGCCTTCAACTTAACAAAAACAACCTCATGAAATACTTTAAAAATAAAATCTATATTATTCAATTGCTTTGGATGAATCAACTGATAACTACTGACTTGGCAGTTTATATTAATACCTCATTCAGGTTGTAACAGATTTTCTCTGCCACAAAGAGTTACTCGGGCACTCTTGGGAACAGAACATGGACAATAGATATCTTCAATATCTTTCAAGATAAATGTGAAGTTGGATTGAATTTGGTAAATTTGGTGAGCATATGTATAGACAGTACCCCTTCCATGACAGGAAAACATGAAGAGTTTATTGCACAGATTAAAAAAAAGTATTAATAGATCCAGATGCTTTCATTTCTTTTCATTGTATCTTGCATCAGCAAAATCTCTGTGCTAAAGCTACTATTTTATGTGACACTTAGCAACAAATTATAAGCATTGTCAACTATATTTGTTAACAAATGTAACACAGCAGTGTCAGCTTCCTAGCATGCTAAAGTTGAACAATGAGGTACTCAGTGTGGATTTGCTGTACCATTCTAAAATGTGTTGGCTATCCATTGCAGGGACAGGTGTTAGTCAAAATTTCATCTCTGTGAGAACAGATAGTTAAATTTTATGAAGAACAGAATCAGCAAGGTGAATTATTAAAAGATTTCTATAGGAATGCAGCATTTGTGTATGATGTCCTGTCAACCATTTCAAAACAACCATTTCTTTGCAAGGCAAAACTAAGTGTATGTAAGATATGTGGCAAAAAATATCTTTCTTCAAAAGGAAACTTTGGATGAACATTTTCCCATTAGCAAAGGTAATTGATGAGCAAGATGATATTATATATGCAAATAATTTGAAGAATACGCAGCTATCATAGACCTATTAATTAGAGAATACAGTGAAAGGTTCATGACTTTGAGAATCATGACATCACACTCAAATTAGCATTTCAACCTCACCTAGTTGATATCACCAAGGCACCTTTAAAGAACTACATGGAATTTATTGAACTCTAAGTGGATGACATTTTACTATGTTTGCTGCTAAGAAAGATCCAGTTGAAATATGGAAAAATGCAGTAGAATACCCATGCCTTAGGCAACATGCCTGAGAAATGCTTTCTTGCTTTTCAACCACTGATTGCTGCAAATCTACATTCTCCTACCTAACCCAAATCAAGGTACCCATAAGGTCATGGATGACTGACACCCATCTAGAGGATCAACTGAAACTGCTGACTTCCATGCTGCAACCAGATATTCCAATGCTTTCCAACAACAAAGTCATTAAGAGGTTAGTTAACTTTAAAATTAACAAATAGTGTTCATTCCTTACTAAATATATAGTAGATTTTTACAAAATAATGTACATTTTTAAGTATATCTAATTGAAGTTTCTTGAATGCAGTCTTAGTTGATTACAGCTAAATTAATGTGGCCTCCAACATGAAAAGGTTTCCCACCCCTGGTAGGACTCTAACAGTTAACAAAACAAAGTCCCTACTCTCCAGCAGGGGGAGCTCACATTCCAGAGGAGAAACATGGACAATAAACAAATAAGCACATACATATATTTAAAACATACAGGGTGCTGACAAGTGCTATGATGAAAAACAAAGCAAGATAAGGAAATAGATATTGTTTGAAGGGACGACCTTAGAGCGGTAAACAGGTCTCTAAAATGAGGTGAGAGTTGAACTGAGTCAATGCCATGTGGGAGCAAGCTATGCAGATATCTAGGGGTTATCTAGGGAACAGGAGCAAAGGCTTTTAGTAAGGAGTGCTCAGGATCAGGAAGGGGCCAGCTAGCTGGAGTGGAGAGAGGCCAGTGAAGACAGAGACTGTAGGGCCTTGTAATTCATTGTAAGGACTTTGGATTTTATTTTGAGTCCAATGGGAATCCTTTTAAAGGTTTTGAGCAAAGAAGGGTTATGATTTGGTTGAGATTTTCAGGGGACCCTTGTAGTTGCTGTGTAGAGAAGAGAGGAAGGGCTAGGGGAGAACCAGGACACTGGGTGGGAGGTTATTATAATTGTGCAGGTGACAGTAATTGGACTGGGTGGTGGTATGAACTGTAACTGTTTTCATGTGGCTCAGCACACAAGAAGTAAGTTTGTGTTTAATTGTATATATTTTCTAATCCTAAAGGGATCTAGTACCACCTAATTGTCTATCTCAGAATAGGTGCTGCTAGCCAAGGCCTCTCACAATGGAAAACACAAGCTAATTAAACTAGGATTTATTATATGGTTTACTTTTATAGCTCAAAACCTAGACATAGCTGTGTTATAATTACTAATAAAGGGTCCTGGCAATGAATCAAGATGACTTCATGAGACAGTGCTTCCTGTAATTTTGAAGAATTGATGGAACTCTATTTCGGGGTGAGTTATGTAGAACACTAATCTTTCAGCAATGGCTTGATTTCCATTCCTCTGTTTCCGTCATTGGATTGCTTTGTTGCAATGGGAATGAACACAAACAAATGTAACTCTATGCCTAACAATGCAGGGCAACAACTGCATATAAACAAAGCTAAGCTCACAGTGGATTCTCAATTAACTGTGGGAATGACAACTGAGTGATGAATTTTAGCATCTAAAAATCAACACGTTCAAGACCTAAGGGCACTATAGTGAGTTACATGACTATGAATACCCTCCAAGTTCACTTGCTTTTCTAATTTACTGCCAGGGAGTGGCTTAGGTGCAGGATGAATGAAGCTTATTATTTTGTCTCTATCTTCCATTTCTCTGCCATTTTTTAAAGTTCACTTTAATACTAAGTTTGGAATATTTTTTTGTTCTCCAACACTCCCCAAACTCACTAGTTGATTTTTGACTATTAGCTTCTCTTAAAAAAACACAAAGAGGGATATTTGTTATCATGACAAAGAGGTCCTTTTGGCAAGACTAATCTTTATTCTTTTACTTTTTTTTTTGATAGTTTTAACTTATATAAGGGAAAATGTATAGATTTAAATATATCATACAGCTTGCTGAATTTTATATATGTATACACACATGCAACTACTACCCAGATCAAGATGTAACATATTTACAGCAGTCCAAATAACCCTTTCTGCACCCTACTAGTCAATATCCCACCAATGGAAATCATACTGGCTTCTATCTCCATAGTTTTGCCTGTTTTTTAACTTCATACAAATGGAATCATATAGATTGTACTGTCTGCCCGCCACATCCATGGATTCTGCATCTATGGATTCAACCAACCATGGATTGAAAATATTTGAAAAAAAAATTGTGTCAGTATTGAACATATATAGACTTCCCCCGCCCCCGTCATGATTCCCTAAACAATACAGTATAACAACTACTTACATAGCATTTACACTGTATTAAGTATTATAAGTAATTTAGAGATGATTTAAAGTAAACAGGAGGATGTGTGTGTGCAAATACTAGGTCATTGTACATCAGGGACTTGAGCATCTTTGGATTTTGTTTTCTGAGGGAAGTCCTGGAACCAGTCCCTTGTGGGTATCAAAGGTTGAATGTATTCTTTTGTTTCTGGCTTCTTTTACTCAACGTTATGTATATGAAATTCATCCAAGTTGTCACACATACCATGTTTCCCTGAAAATAAGACAGGGTCTTATATTTATTTTTCCTCAAGAAGACACCCTAGGGCTTATTTTCAGGGGATGCGCTATTTTCTCCTCAAAGCCTCAGCTTACAGCACGCACAGGATGGCCGGTGCCTGACAGGGGGAGCCGACCTTGTTGGTGGGGCTGCTGCACCTTCTGGTCACCTCTGGGATAGTAGCTGTCACGATGGGACAGATGAGAAAGGCTGCTCATCTTCTTTACTGCTCTGTGACAAAATGCATGGGTTATGCAGATACACTGAGTAGCCACGCCTATCACTAGGTCTTATTTTCGGGGTAGGAGTTATATTGCGCAAATGCTTAGAAATCCTGCTAGGGTTTATTTTATGGGTAGGTCTTATTTTTGGGGAAACACAGTAGTAGAAATTTATTTCTGTCACTGCTTAGTATTTTCCACTGTTTAGTAGTGTATTATGTAAATATCCTGCAATTTATTTATCCATTATACTGTTCCTGTCTCTAGACTTTGCTAGTTTCTAGCTTTGGGCTATTATGATAAAAGCTGCTGTGGACATTCTTTTACATGTCTTTGGGTGGACACAAGTACTAACTTATGTTGGATCTATACCTAGGGGTTGAATTGCTGCATCAGAGGTTCTGTGTATACTGACTAATTGCATCAAACAGAAGTGCTTTATATTATTGGATAGAGAATAAATTAGTGCCAGAAAGACAATAGTGTTGTATGAATGATTTGATAGATGTTTAATTAAATTACTTGGAATTGTTTGCTTGGTTATTATTAATATTTTGCTCTTCATAAAGGGCAGTGAGAAATCACAGTGAAATATTACCTCACACCTGTTAAGATGGCCACTACTAAACACACAGAAAATAACAAGTGTTACATGGAGAAGTAGGAACTCTGCGCACTATTGGTGGAAATGTAAAATGGTGCAGCAGCAATGGAAAACAGTGTGGAGGTTCCTTAAAAAACTAAAACTAGAATTACCATATGATCTAGCAATCCCACTTCTGGGTACATATCCTAAAACATTGAAAACAGGATCTCGAAGAGATGTTGGCACGCCCATGTTCATTGCATTTTTATTCACAATAGCCAAGAGGTAGGAGCAACCTTAATGTCCATGAACAGATGAATGGATAAATCAAATGTGGTATATACATATGATGGAAGATTATTCAACTTTAGAAAAGAAGGAAATCCTGTCATGGGCTACAACATGGATGAACCTTGAGGACATTATGGTACGTCAAATAAGCCAGTCGCAAAAAGACAAATACTGCATGATTCCATTTATATAAGGTATTTAAAGTAGTCAAACTTTTAGAAATAAAAAGTAAAATAGTGGTTACAAGGGGCGAGGGGGGGGAGGGAGAAAAAGGAGGTGTTGTTTAATAGGCATCGAGTTTCAGATATACAAGATGAAAAAGTTCCAGAGAAACTTTGCTCAACAATGTGCACTGTACAATACACTTAAAAATGGCTAAGATGGTTTTAAAAAAGGAGAGAGATATGCTATTTTAAAACAACACCCCATAGCTTTGATTAAAAAATATTCCTCTCTTATTTCAGATAAACAGATCTGAAATGGCATGCAAACTGGTATCTACTAGATTTGTATGTTTCAGAAGCTTTTGTGGAACATAAATCTACTTGTTCATACAAGTTTTTCTACTTCCTTGTTCCCACGTGAATGGTTTTGGGGAAAGTAAGAACCTTGAAATTGAATAAACTTATATAACTAATTGAAAAAAAAAAGGGTACTGGAAACTATAGAAAGAATTTGCTAGACAGTTATTTTCTAGCTCTTTCTGATTAAATAAAGCTATTTTTGTACTTTGATTACTTCTGATCTTTGCATGAAACTAACAAAAAAACCCCGAAGTTGTAGCGACTCATGAATAAACTTGGTGAAGCATTCTGGCCGTGACCTAGCAGGCTGCAGATTTTCAATAGATGTGATTGAGTGTGAAGACCTTTTGACAACAGCTGTGCTGGTGCTACCGGCCGGCCCCTACAGAACAAATGCTACCTCTACAGAGGAACAACTGCCTGCAGTTCCCCTTGTGGACACAAGCACTTTATGAGCAAAGCTGAGGCTTTAGCAGGACATCATACCTTTCCCAAAATGGTCATGAATTTAGGTAGGCCACAGAACACTGTAGGCATGTGATTCTGTTGATGAATGGCAGGCTTTCCAGCCAAGAATATTATTGGCTCTTAGTTGTCCTAAATTCAGCTTCCTGACGTGACCTCACTTGAAAATAGAGTGGGTCATTCATATTCTCAGAGTCATCATTTATTGTTATGAAATTTGTGAACTAATTTTTATCTCTATCAGGGCATGCTTTGGGGTTAGTCCTAGGCAGTCTTTGACCTTGGGCCACATACTGCCTTCCCTACCCTTGCCATTGGCTCCAGGATCTAATTTCAGAGTAAAAATTGGAAAGCTGCCTCCCTTCTGCCACTTCCTAAATAGGCCCAGATAATAACATTGTAATGGCCAAAATAAGAAGCATTTGTCTTATTAGTACTCCAGTTTTCAATAAACCAGATAATCTAAATGGTAATACTACTCACTTTCCACAGGACTAAGTACAATTATTTTTATTTAGAATGAAAAAAAAATAGTATAAACAATTTTTTTCCCTGACTTTAATTTTTTCTTTTCCTTTCTTCCTCCCTCTTTCCTCTCCTTCCCTCTTCTCCTCTCCCTCTCCCCATTGCATTTCCCTTTACCAGTTGAGCTCATTTGGAATAGAAGTCATGAGTTTGGACTCTGGAGTTAAACAATCTCAATTTGGCTGCCACTAGCTTTGTAACTCTGGGAAACCTCTTAGCCTTTCAATATATCTGATCCTTCTGAGATAAAGATGATATTATTATATCCCTTGAAGCTGTGATGATCATGCATGATGTTTTGTGCCTGGTCTGTAGTAAACACTTGATAAATGTTAGCTACAATATATTACTAACATGTTGTGGTCCTAGAGCATGAGAAACATCAAGAACATTGAAGAAAGAAAAAAATGAGGAAAAAGCTCATAAGAGCAACCACCTTGCTACAGATGATGACAAAACTATTGCAAGGGGCCGGGCGCAGTGGCTCACGCCTGTAATCCTAGCTCTCTGGGAGGCCGAGGCGGGCGGATTGCTCAAGGTCAGGAGTTCAAAACCATCCTGAGCAAGAGCGAGGCCCTGTCTCTACTATAAATAGAAAGAAATTAATTGGGCAACTGATATATATATAAAAAAATTAGCCGGGCATGGTGGCGCATGCCTGTAGTCCCAGCTACTTGGGAGGCTGAGGCAGAAGGATCGCTCGAGCCCAGGAGTTTGAGGTTGCTGTGAGCTAGGCTGACGCCACGGCACTCACTCTAGCCTGGACAACAAAGCGAGACTCTGTCTCAAAAAAAAAAAAAAAAAAAAACTATTGCAAGGGATCTTGAAACTTTACTAATTAGATACACAGGGAAAAAGTGAGAAGTAAGAAAAATATATAATTTTGGTCAAGGAAACAAGAACAAGATTGTTGTATTAAGTGAATAAAAATTAGTGTAGGCCATAAGCCACAACAAGGGAATTTTTCTAATCATGAGCAGCATTTATATTGGTGAGACTGGTTTAGGAGACGACATTTCTTTGAATTATATGGGAGATCAGAAAAACTTCAAGTTTAATCTTCTCAATCATTTTGCAGGTGAAGAGACTGGGGTTCCAGGAGATTAAGCAACTCCCTACGGTTGCACATCTGGTGGCAGAGCTAGATCAGAACCATGGGTCTCCCAGATTGGACCCCAGGGGGTCATCCTCCTTGAGCACACAGCTTTTGAAATGTGACAAGATCAAAAAGCCCAGAGAACTTTCATGCTGGAAGGAGAACAATTTTGCATTCACATCAGGGCTCATTGTTCACACCTGGAATCCAAAGCATCTGAAAACAGATATCATTATTCCTGTTTTACAAATGGAAAAATCTGAGCAAGGATAGGCTTTAGGCTGACTGGCTTTGTTGCCCAGCTTCGGCTCCATAAATACACTCATCCTGCCCACGCAAGCTGGTATGTCAACCTCCTGCAGGTACCTGCAGCTGCTTCTGGGACGCCTTCTAGCTTGCTTTCCATTGTCCAGTTCTATTATATATTCCATGGCCATTGTCTCTCCTTCCTTCTAAATGTAAAACTTACAAAGGACAGGTATTTTTTTCATTCATAGGCAAATCTCCAACATCTTGAGCAGTACTCAGCATGCACTTGACTATCAATGGATATTTCTTGAATGAATGAACAAAACAATGTCACTCTGGTTTTCTCTAGCTAGATTTTCTCTAGTTTTCTCTGGCAGATGAATTTTGGGCCGTGTGTCTAAGCTCTGAGTTTGAGACCTCTACCCTATGTTGGCCAGTTCTGTGCTTTGCAACTTTGGGTAAAACTAGCCTGCCCTGGATTCCAGGACACAACCTGCTGAGCACATTTCTTGCTCCACCCAAAACTGACAAGAGATCCTGGGCCCCGAATATCCCTACAGACAGTTGGAATGGGTGTGAACAGTTCCCATGACACCTATTGATTGAAGAAAATTGTTTTGTGCCTTAAATGTTGGACCAACATTTGTGAGGGACATGATCTTTATCACAGAAGGAAGTAGACGTAGTTTTTGTGGCTTTGGGCAGGTTCCATCTAATTCTATTCCAGTTTCCCGGGTTAACCATTCTGCCTTGCGTTTGTTTCTATGCTTGTTGGGAAGGCAAAGTGCGTGGGCCACCAATGGCTCTTTAGTATAGAGAGAAACCAATATGACTTTTCCTTCTTCTGCCTGGCCCCCACTAAAGTGTCAGATAATCCTATAGGTCACCAGGCTATCGGCCTAAGACAGGAAGCCTCAAGAAATGTTTTGTGAATAGCTTATTATCCAGAGGAAATGTCAGCTGGGTCAGGAGCATTGTTCCTTTAGTGGACCGGGTATGAGGGATTTAATTAGGATGAATAGTTGAAGCCAGACAAAGATGGTTTTTCCTTGGGGACCCATGTACTCTGTTAAAATGCGAAAACAGAAATGCTTATGTAATGACTTTCTTCCTAAAAAAATTCAGACCACTTCAAAAATTCCCTTTAATTGTAGTCTCACCACAATTCTGAAGATTAGTAAACTTATGCTACAAATATGTTTTTAGGGCAGTTACACATATGCCCATAACTCCTTTTATGGCAACCTATAGTCGTTAGTGTTACAGAAAGTTCCACACATGTCCCCAAGGCTGCATCAGCACGAGGACAAGTGGTTTGAGGAGAAGGAATGAGGAGTCTCATTAATTTGCCTGCAAATGAGGAGGCTGGCGGATTCTCATCTTTTTTTTTTTTTTTTTTTGAGACAGAGTCTTGCTCTCTGTTGCCCAGGCTAGAGTGAGTGCCGTGGCATCAGCCTAGCTCACAGCAACCTCAAACTCCTGGGCTCAAGCAATCCTCCTGCCTCAGCCTCCCGAGTAGCTGGGACTACAGGCATGCGCCACCATGCCCGGCTAATTTTTTCTATATATATTAGTTGGCCAATTAATTTCTTTCTATTTATAGTAGAGACAGGGTCTCGCTCTTGTTCAGGTTAGTTTCGAACTCCTGACCTCGAGCAATCCTCCTGCCTCGGCCTCCCAGAGTGCTAGGATTACAGGCGTGAGCCACCAAGCCTGGTCTGCAAGGATTCCCATCTTAAAGTACCAGTGTCCCCATTCTGAGCAGAAGTACAGAGCTTTTAAAGGTTCCGATCAATCCCATCTTTGGCTAAAACAATCTCTTGACCTCCACCTGGGTTAATCCGCTCATCAGCTAAAATGATCTCATGACCTCTGCCCAAACAATCCCTTGAGCTATCCCGTGTAGCACAAAGAACAAAAGACATTCCCTGCCCCTCCTGACCACTGGCCTGAGGCACTGATGCAGGTTCCAGTTCTCCAAAAGGAGTGAGGGATGTTTTAAAGAGACATGAAACATTTTTGCCATTTTTTAAAGCCATTTCTTCTGTTACTTATTCCTACAACTTATATTTTTTCAATTTCAATATTTAAGCACTGGTCATTTCCACTTATTTTGTCTTGTATGCAGAAATTTGATTTTAAAATCTTTTATTATATGAGTTTGCCTCTTTCAGTCATTTCTGCTTTACGAAAGTAGATGTCATGTTATTTGGTACATAGATATTTATAACTTTCATATCTTCATTGTGAATTGGAATCATTATAAAGCAGCATTATCCAATAGAACTTTCTGTGATAATGGGAATGTTCTCTGCATGAATTCATTTAATTAAATAAAATTAAAAACTCACTTTCTCGGTCACATCAACTCCATTTCAAATGCTTGGTAGTCACATGGTGACAAGTGGCTACTGAATAGAACAGCATGGTTATATAGTATCCTCTTTGTTTTGCTTAATGCTTTTTGGCTTGAATTCTACCTTGTCTGATATCAAAGGCTTAACCCCTGCTTGCTTTTTGCTTACTTTTAACTGGCACAACTTTTCCTAATCTTTTATTTTTAACCTTTCTGAACCACTTCGTTTTAGGCAAGTCTTTTGTATAGAACATAGAGTTGAATTCTGCTTTTATCTTAGGTTAGTTAAGCCTGTCTACATTTATTCATATAATCTCTATGTTTGATCACATTTCTTTCATTTTTAGTACATATTATAAATATTAGTAATCCTCTGTCTTCTTAGAAAATGTCTAGTGGTTTCATACTCCGAGCAAAATAAAATTGGCTTGCATCTTTTTTCTTCTCTCATCTCTCCTCCACTTTCCAATTTTAGTCAATAATATTATCTTTCACAGTATTTATCTTTGCAGTCTTAGACTTCTACAATTCTGTTTGTCAGCACTAAATGATATCTTCTGACTCTCTCCTACTCATGATGCAATTTATGTTCTTAGTCTACTTACTCCATTCTCTCCCCACTTTATCCTCTGACATTCTATTGTAAAAATTTCCAAACCTATAGCAAAGTTGAAAGAATTTTACAGTGAATATCTGTATACTCACCACTATACGCTACTTACTTTACCAATAGGTATCCATCTATCCATCTGTTAATCCATCTCATTTTTGTGTATTTCAAAGTAAATTGCTAATACTACATTTACCCTCAAATATTTCAGAATGCATACCATTAAATATTTGTTTAAAGTATTTTTTATGTAAAATTTACATACTGTAAGTCAACCAAACCTTAAGTGTACCTTTGCTAGCTTTGAAAAATGGATACACCCATGTAACCCAAACTTCTGACAAGATATAGCATTGTCAGAAAGTTCTGTTCCTAATCAGTTCCTACTTCCACCATAAATTATATTCTACCTGCTTTAGAACTTCACAGAAATAGAATTAGGTAATATATATTCTTTTGTGTAAGGTTTCTTTCACTCAGGCATAATATTTTTGAGATTCATCCATGTGGTTGTTTGTATCAGTAATTTAGTCCTATTATCTGTTTGGTAGCAATTCATTGTAAGAACATATGGCAGTTTGTTGTATATTGTCTTATTAATGGACAACTTGGACTATTCCCAGTTTGGGGCTATTATGAATAAAGCTTCTATAATACTGTTAAACAAGTGTTTTATGAACTATGTTTTTATTTCTCTTTGATCAATACCTAGGAGTAGAATTACTAGGTCATTGGGAGGTATAAGTTTAGTTTATAAGAAACTTGGAGACTACTTCCCAAACTAGTACCATTTTATATCCATGCCGCCAATGTATAAGAGTGCTAGTTTTTTTACATCCTCACCAACATTTGGTTGTCAATCTTTTAAAATTATAGCCATTGTAGTTGATGTGTACTAGTATCTTATTGTGGTTTTAATTTTCATTTCCCTGATGACTAATAATGTTGAACACTCTTCATTTGCTTATTGGGTATTTGTATATCTTATTTTATCAAATGTGTACTATAATTTTTCTGATTTTAAAATTAGATTATTAATTTTATTATTGAGTTTTAAATTTATTTGCTGATTTTTTCTGTATACTAGATCCAGTAATTTGCCAGATATATGTTTTGTGAATATTTTCTTCTAGTCTGTGGCTTGCTCATTCATTTTTACAACAGTATCTTTTGATAAGCAGACAGTTTTAGTTTGATGTTTAATTGATCATTTAAAAATTTATGTGGTTATTGCTTTAAGTGACTTGTCTAAGAAACTTTTGCCTACCTCTAAGTCATCAAGATAAGTTATTATATTGTCCTCTAAATGCTTTATTATTTTAGCTTTTATGTTTTGGTCTCTGGTCCTTTTTCTCTCCTTTTTTCTCTCGTATTTTGTTAGATGTGTTAGTTCTACAATAACAGAACATATAGTAGCATTTGCATATTATATTTTCACCCTTATCTCCATATTCATTGTATTTCAGTGAGCTCTTGGTTGGCTGAAGCCTGTTCTTTAGTCGACCCCTCAGAAAGGATGAATGGGTATAATATTCTCTGATGTCTTGCAGGTTCAACACTGCTTTTCTTAGCTTTGATACTTGAGAGATAGTTGGGATTGATAAAATACCCTTGTTCACACTCTCTTGCTTTGATTAATGTATTAAATATTAGTTAATTTTCATTGCTTACTATTTTTCCAAAGAGATTTCAATTATACAGGTACTGGAAGAGATATCTACTTATTTTAAACTATTTTCTGACAATATGTATATAACCATTTCATCTTGACATTATCTTTAGGTTCATGTGAAGGGCTGCCTTGTGGATTTCTTGGGGGTCAATAGAGACTTCTCAGTAAAACTGAGTTTCTGTGAGCTTTGAATTTGTGTGCACCTGTGAAAGCAAATAATAAATGTAAGGTACTATGCAAATATATGCAATAATAATATTTGCTATTTTTATAGTGAGAGGATTTTTAAAAATTCTTTATTTCAGCATATTACAGAGGAACAAATGTTTAGTTATGTATAATACCTTTGCCCCACCTGAGTCAGAGCTTCAAGCATGTCCATTCCCCAGACAGTATGCATCGCATCCATTAGATGTATATATATCCATCTCCTCTTCCTACCCATCTATCTGCCCGACACCTGATGAATGTTATTACTATATGCGCACTGAAGTGTTGATCAATTAATACCAACTAGATGGTAATATAGTGAGAGGATTATCTCTAAGAAGGCAGACGGGGACAAGGCTAGCATTCTAAGTCTAGAATTACTACTAAATTGATATCCTAAAGTTTAGATAACTTAGTTTCTCATATAAACTTGGGACCCAGATATGAATTAAATCCCAATTACTGACTCTTAGGAAACTTTTAAGTAATTACAAGATGGATAACAAAGCTTAATTCATGGGATATGCATTTCGTTTCCAATTAAATTTTTCTACATTTGATCGTTTTTTACACAGTAAGTTTGTGTAGAAGTAATAAGGAATCCATTATCTCAAAATACATTAAAGATTTTTTAAAAATTGACCAGGCATAGTGGCTCGTGACTGTAATCCTAGCACTTTGGGAGGCAGAAGCAGGAGGATTGGTTGAGGCCAGGAGATTGAGACTAGACTGGGCAACACAGTGAGACCCCATCTCTAAAAAAAAAAATTTTTTTCTTTTTGTATTATCCAGGTGTGGTGGCATGTGCCTGTAGTACTAAGTTCTTGGGAGATTGAAGGAAGATGGAGCCCAAGGGTTTGAGGTTATAATTAACTGTGATCACACCAGTGTACTCCAGCCTAGGTGACAAAGTGAGACCCTGTCTCTTAAAAAAATATATTCTTAAAAATATCTTAGGAATAAGCAAACACAGACCCTAGCATCCAATCTAACTGGGTTAATATGAAATAATCCATGGATTCACTATTCTTCTCTGTGTAATATGAACAGCATGATATCGTTTCTAAACACACATCACCCTGATATAAAAAACAAATTATGAACAAAAACAGAAGGAAGTGAAAAAGAAATATGTAACTTACAGTATGCCAGAATTCGTAAATATTAACAAAAATAAAGATGCAGCTACTTGAATATGAAAGATTGAGTTCATGTAACACCATATCGGCAGCTGATGACCAAAGAACAACAGGGGATTTTGCACCTTTCACATGAGGACAAGGCCTGAGGTTCTTGTGAAGACAGTTAACCTCCGTTCATTGGGGTAACAGGTAACTAATTGGAATCTTTGATTTCTATGGAATTTTTAATTTCAAGATGTAAATCTATATATTGAATGTTTCTTCTTATAAAAGTGATACATGCTTCTAAAATATAAAAATATTGTTGTATATAAAACAGAGTGAGAGCACTCTAATCCTCTTCCTGCTGATCTCACACAACAGAGAAATCACTAATATTAATAACTTAGTGCTACAGACATTGTACAAATGTAATATGTAAATTATATATAATAAATTTATAAATTATGTAGTTTATAAATATACCCTTTTTGGAAGAATGGAATTTGTAACTTTTTTTTCATTTAACATCATATCTTGGACATGTTTCTATGTTAGTTCGTATAGATCTACCTTCTCCTTTTAAGTGGATTGATAGGATCTGGTGTGCCATTTTATGAATGAGCCTTCACTGAGTTAATGAATCCTCTGCTGGTGAGTGGATAGTCAAGTTGTTCCCAGTTATTTGATACTATAAATTGCAATATAATAACATTCTTATACATGTATTTATTTACTATGATAATTTATTATATATAGAAGTGAAGTTTTGAGATGAAAAGAAATGACTGTTTTCAATTTTGATACATAATACTAAATCATTCTTATGAGTTGTTATAAACCTCAGAACTTTTCTTGGTGTGGAAGATGACCAATAGTATAAGGTATTGGGGCAATATTAAAATTTATGTGTACTGGACTGAAGATTTCACCAGGAAAAAAATTAAAAAGTAAAATTAATATGTGTTAAGTCATTTTTGTTATGAGAGAGGTAATAGAACTGATGAGAGAAGTCAAGGTATTATGTAACATGCAGAGATAATGAAATGGTAGGGATACCCCTCACCTTTTTTATAAAATGGAATTGAGAGTTCTTATCTCATAGAGCTGTTTTAATAATTGAATGAAATAACAGTTGTAAAACCCTTAGTCTAGTGCCTGGCACATAGGAGGTGCTCAGTAAACTATTACTGCTATTTCTGTAAAGAGAATTTGTTCTCATAAGGGAGCCTTCTTTTAGCTTTTGTGATCACATTTTTTAAAACTACTTTTGGCTTTTACTTTTATCAAGTATGAGACCATTAGTTACTAGACTTTAAGATTTTTAATTACAGACAGTCCTGGAGTTATGTTTTGTTTTGTTTTTGAGATAGAGTCTCACTCTGTTGCCCTGGCTAGAGCACCGTGGCATCAGCCTAGCTCACAGCAACCTCAAACTCCTGGGCTCAAGTGATCCTTCTGTCTCAGCCTCCTGAGTAGCTGGGGCTACAGGCATGTGTCACCATGTCCAGCTAATTTTTTCTATGTATTTTTAGTTGGCCAATTAATTTCTTTCTATTTTTAGCAGAGATGGGGTCTCGCTCTTGCTCAGGCTGGTTTCGAACTCCTGACCTCAAGCGATCCGCCCACCTTGGTCTCCCAGAGTGCTAGGATTATAGGCGTGAGCCACCTCACCCGGCCCAGTCCTGGAGTTATGGACGACTTGAATTACAGAGTTCCATGCTTACAAATGGGCTCCCAAAGCTCCCCATAAGGATAATTTATAATTAAACAACTAAATTAATAATTGGGGAACTAGTCTATTCCATGCATGCAAAAAATCCTGCATGGCCTAAGCAGTGCATTGGTACAGCATCTTTATGCTCGTGGCTAGTCTCATTGTTTATAGGGTCACTTATGCACAGCATCACTTTCACCTAAACTTTTTTTATTGATGTTGTGCGGCTGTGTTTACCTTATGACCATCGCCCAAAGCAAAAGTCCACTGCAAGTCTAGGAGTCCAGGTGAGCCCGCAGCGAAGAGAAAGGTGCTTACGATGGAAACACAAGTAGAAATAATTAAGCGTTAGGAAAAAGGCAATATATGTAACCTAAACATTTGTACCCCGTAATATGCTGAAATTAAAAAAAAAATAAAAATATACATATAAAAAAATAAAGGATAGAATGAAAATAATGGAAGACGTGAAAGGCAGTGCTCCAATGAAAGCATCAGTTATTACTAAACAGTACAGTAGATTCATTATTGAAATGGAAAGGTTATTATTGATTTGGTTAGAAGATCAAAATAAGTGTAACATTCCTATTAGCCTAGCATTGATGTAACATTAGGTGACTGTTAACCTTTTATAGTCTTTTTTGAAATTTCTCCTACGTCCTATCTAAATTTTTTGTATGGGTTTGTTTTTATGCTTTGTTTGAATTAAAAGAAACAGCACAGTAGTTTTTCTAACTTATCATTACAGTAAGGGATATTATTATTATTATTACAGAATTACACTATATTATTATTACCACATATGCGCCATTATAGCATTGTTATTATAAATTTTACTGCATGTGTGCTGTTCATCAGGGATCCGAGTTATAGATAAATGCGACCTGAAGACATTTTCAGGAATGTATCTCATCTGCAGTCTGGGAACCACCTGTACTTAGTGTTATTTAGTATGAACAAGAAAAAGTTGTAGGGTCTTTAAAAATGAGGGGTCAAATTTTATGCTACAGGTATGGGCAACTAAGAGTTACTAAGTCAAGGCAGGAAGTCAGGGCCAGGGGCATCTGCCATAGGCCAAGGGCCAGTGCCTACAGGGTGAGAGTTACCAGCACAAGCTCAGTTGTCAGGAAGTGAAAGCATGCCAAGAGTCAACAAGCAAGATGACTCACAGGTAACAGGACACCCAAATGTCAGGAGCCATAAGACGCGAGGACCCTGGCTCCACAACCCCAGCCAGGCTCCACTCCAGAACAGGCTCAGGCCAAGGCACGATCCAGAGTTCTGAAACTCAAGGTAGCCAGCCAGGGACCCAGGGGGACCAAAGCATATCCCCATGCCAAGGGGACTTGGCTGATAGCTGCTTCTGGGCTTTTACAGGCTTGAGTGTGTCAGAAGTCAACTCCAGAAGAGCTTGTCTGGGTCCTCCAGGCGCAAGTAGGTGAATGGGGCAGCAGAAAGTTAGGTCAAATATGGAAGAAAGAAGAAATGAACTTTCTATGACAGTTGCAGCACACTGTGATGGAAGCCTCCTACAGCAAAGCGTTAGAAAAGCTGCACACGGTTGTATTATCAAGCCTCACATCTGCTATCAGCCCTTGGGAAATGCAATTTTGCTGTATTCTTTCCCTTGGGTTTCTAAAACAATTATCTAAGATTCTGGCTGGGCATAGTGGCTCATGTCTGTACTCCTAGCGCTTTGGGAGACCGAGGTGGGAGGATCATTTGAGACCAGGTAGTTCAAAACCAGCCTGGGCAACATAGCAAGACCCTATCTCTACAAAAATTTTAAAAATTAGCCAGGTGTGATGATATGCGCCTGTAGTCCTAGCTAAAGCGGGAGGCTGAGGTGGGAAGATCACTGAGCTAGGAGTTCAAGGCTGCAGTGGGCTATGATCATGCCACTGCCCTCCAGCCTGTGTGACAGAGTGAGATTTTGTCTCCAAAACAAACAAACAAACAAACAAACAAACAAACAAACAAACAAACAAACAAACAAAGCTGACAGATTTGCTAAGATTTAAGTAATTATGGCACTAGAATGCCCATCATGTGTTCTGTCTGTGTGTCATCTTCATCTCTATTTCTTCTTAGAAGAGTTTGGGGGTGATGTTGGAGGAAGACATTGCTGTGTGCTGCTATAAGGAAGATGGGGACAGGGACATGGGAAGGACTGTAGAAGCTTTGCTCTTATACTTGGAACCATGAAATATCTATGGAAGTCCAGATAGCTGTCTTAGGCCCCCTCCCTGGAAAACAGTGACTGGGGCTATACCTTAAAACACTTTATTGGGAATACTATCCCATGAAGCAGGAGGGAGGCCAGGGAGAAATTAGAGAAAAAAAAAAAATATATATATATAGAGAGAGAGAGAGAGAGAGATTATGAAGCACAGTTGATTGCTTGGCCTTGCAGGATGTTTTCAGAGAGATGATATACTATTACATCTCCCTTCTGGGGGTGTAAGGAGGAATTATCCTCTGGCTTTCCTTTCCAATTGATCAAAGCTGCTTCACAGGGCATTACTCCCCCTCACTTCCAGGTTGCACCACCTGGTCCCTCCATCAGCTGCTGGGGAGACTAAATCCAAGACAGCAACTGTGGTATCTACGGCATAAGCCACAGTCCTCAGGGCAAGCCAGTGAGTAGGCCTGATTCAGTGGTACTTTCCACATGTTTGGTGGCAACTTGCAATCTCAAAGGCCCCCTAGGTGGGTGCCTAGTGGGTTCCACAGCATCAGTTAGCTGAAAACTCCAGCATCTCTTGCCCCAGCAACAATGAGGAAGTCCAGGCCAAATGCTGGCTGGTCACGCCCACAGGTGTCATAAGGGACCATAGCATTGTCTGATGCCACAGCCACAGGAATAGCACAAGCTGTCGCTTAGGGCCACCCTACCCACAATGCAAAGCACACGTCTGGACTGGGGTAGCTCATCAACTGAGCCAGTCCTATGACATCTACATGTTTCTGATTATACAATAATAACAGTATTAAGCAATTATACTCAAAGTTCTTTACACATAATTTCATGTATGAATCTCATTTAATATACAGTCATACATTACTTAACCATGGGATATGTCCTGGAAAATGCCTTGTGAGGCGATTTCATCCTTGTGCAAACATCTCAGAGTGTGCTTATACAGCCCTAGATGGTCTAGCCTACCACACAGCGAGACCGCATGGTGTAGCTATTGCTCCCAGGCTGGGCGGCGTGTTACTGCACTGAATATTGTAGGCCAGTTGTAACACAATGGTAAGCACTTGTGTAGCTAAACATATCTAAACAGAAAAGGTACAGTGAAAATATAGTGTCAAAGATTTACAAAACGGTCCACTTGTAAAGGGTACTTACGGCCAATGGAGTTTGCAAGCCTGGAAGTTTCTCTGGGTAAGTCTGTGAGTGGTGAGTGAATGTCAAGGCCTAAGACATTACTGTACGCTTTATAAACTACCACAGACTTTATAAACACCATCCACTTAGGCTACATTAAATTTATGAAATAACTTTTCTTTCTTCAATAATAAATTAACTATTTTACTTTGCACACTTTTTAATTTCTTTAACTTTTTGACTCTTTTATAATAACACTTAGCTTAAAACACACATTGTACAGTTGTGCAAAAGTGATTTCTTTATATCCTTATTCTACAAGCTTTTTTTCTGTTTCAAAACTTTTTTATTTCATTTTTTACTTTTTAAACTTTTTTGCTAGAAACTAAGACGTAAAGACACACATTGGCCTAGGCTACACAGGGTCAGGATCATCAGTGCCACTCCACTGTCTTCCACCTCCACTGCTTGTCCCACTGGAAGTCTTTCTGGGGAATGACACGCATGGAGTTATCACATCCTGTGATAACAATGCCTTCTTCTGGAACACCTCCTGAAGGCCCCCGCCCCCCCACACACACGTGAGTAATGCGATACACTACAACATCACACTGGTTATGACATCACTACATAAACGGAATTTTTCAGCTCCATTATAATCTTACGGGGTCACTGTCGTATGTGCAGTCCCTTGGTGACCGAAACATCATGTGACACATAAGTGTCTATTATTTTATATTCTATTTTTTCTATTTAATTTTTTATGGTGAGGTTTTCCCTATCTCATTCGATGTTCTTCAAAAGCATTTTTTCACGGTCAACAACATATTGCACAATATGGATGCATAGTAATTTATTTCACTTTCCCATATTATTGAACATGTTCGTTGTGATTGTTTTCTTTCATAAGTCATTCAGTGTGTCTAAGTCAGATTTGGCTGCTAATCTATGTTATTAAAACAAACCTTTAAATCTCACTGGTTTAAAATAACAGATTTATTTTTCACTCATGTATGAGGTTAGCAAAGGACCTCATAGTCATATTGAGACCAAGTCAGAACAGCTGCCATCTCAAATGTCATCGGTCACTGTGCCAGAGGGAAAGATAGCTCTGGAGAGATTCACGTCCGCAATTAAATGTGTCCTAGAAGTGACACATGCCACTTCTGACCTCTGGTCAGATCTAGTTGCAAGGTCCCACCCAACCACAAGAGGGCCAGGAGGGAAAGAGAATCAGATATGGCAAATCTTACTAAGGAATACAACATTGCAAACACCCTTGTACACAGATCTTGTTATGCTACTTATTTCCTTAAACGTTTTTATAGAAAATTTGTTATAATCATATAAACATTTTCATGTCATGGATTCATGCCCTAGAGTTTTATATTTTGGCTCTCAGACTCATACTTACCCTTTTTATATGCTCCTCTATATATAGAGGGCTAGGAGCCTGCAAACTACATTTCCCAGATGCTTTGCCTGTTGAGTTCCAGTTAGGCAGTGCTAGTGGGAGAGTCAGTAGAAGGAAGAAGGAAGGCAGAAACTATTTTTACCCTGTTTCTGGCATCATCAGCAGCCCTGGGGGACAATTGCAGGTGATTGCAGGCTCCAGCAGCTACAAGGTCAGAAATGTCAACAGGATTATGGTCTCCTGGCTTTCTGCGCTGGGCCAGTGGTGGTGCTTGTGGGCTCTGAGTGACACTGCCTTCTCCCCTTTGCTACTCCAGCCCAAGGGGTAGAGTTAGTTTCTTGCAATGGATGATTTCTAGGTAGCATCATCTTCCCACTTTGGTTCCTCCAACCCTTCTAAAATTTTCTAACCAATCCCTATAAGAAATCTCGTCTGTCTACAATGGCTGACTGGACATCAACTGATACACTATATATTGCCAAATTACCCTCTAAAAAGTTTGTACCAATTTATACTCAGTCCCAAAGTACTTGAAAGTACCTCTTCCTTTTAACCTTTACCATAAAAATTACATTTGATATTATCATATAAAAATTACCATCCAATTTGATAGACACTGTATATCTCATTGTTTTAAATTTCTTTTTCACTTTAGCATATATCAAGATTTATTACAAAACCACAGTAATAAATACAGCGTGGCATTCATGTAAGGATGGACAAATAGACACTTGGAACAGTAGAGTCCAGAAACAGACCCATATATGTAAGGCCATATAATTCATGACAGAAGTGACACTACAAAGAGGTGGGGAATGAACAGTCAAAAAACAGTGCTGAGGTGACTGACTCCCCTGGGCGGAAAAAAAAGAGGAAAGAAATTTGACCCCATCTCACATCAGACACAGAAATCCACTTCCGGTAGAGAGCATGCTGTCAATAAGAAAATAAGAAAGGCAAACCTATAAAGCTTTTAGTAGCTAATGTCTTCATGATCTCTTTAGTTTGTATTTCCTTGTTTACTATTGAGGCTGAACTTTTTCTTTTTTATTGGAAACAAGGTCTTGCTCTATCACCCAGGCTGGAGTGCAGTGGTGTAATTATAGCTTGCTGCAGCATCGAACTTATGGGCTCAAACGATCCTTCCACCTCAGCCTCCCAAGTAGATGGGACTATAGGCATGCACCAGTGTACTGGCTATTTTTAAAATTTTTTGTAGAGACTAAGTCTCACTATGTTGCCCAGGCTGGTCTTAAACACCTGGCCTGAAGTGATCTTCCCCCTTGGCCTCCCAAAGTGATGGGATCACAGGTGTTAGCCACAGCACCGCAGCCAGGATTGCACTTTTAATGCATTTATATTTGTTCTTTCAGGGACTGATTGTTCATGATCTTCTCCTACTTTAGGGCTATATCTATTTTTCACTGATTTGTAACAATTTTTTTCCTTCTTTCTTTTCTTATTTTTTTCGTCAACCCCTTGGTCAATTTGCATGTAAAAGTTTTTATTTTTTAAGGACTTTCATCTTGTGTCTCTTATTTATGTTTCAAATATAATCCCAGTTTGTCATTTGCTTTTAAATACTGTTTATAATGTTTTACAACATAAATTATATTTTCAAACCTTAAATAAGTTCCTCTAACTATTTACTAGCATATAATTTCTGCTTTGGGATTGGACTTTAAAGACCTAATTAAGGTTTAAAAATGTCCTCCATAAAAAATATAATTTTAACCTAGAGCTATGTAAGGCCTAACAGACAATAAAATTAGAGATTCATGACTTCATAAAATGATATCATTATTTCTTCTTTTCGTACCTCTCCTTATCTGGATAACAAGGGCTGTACAAAGGGCAAAGAGGATGATACAGTCTCGCTTTACATTAGTAAAGTGGGAAGCTCCGCGGAATGAGGGTTCTTCTACTGGGCAGTGAGCCTTGCATACAATTCCAGGGGAACGTGATCCCTGGAGCCGCTCTCCTGTGGGGATAGCTGTGACATGAGAAATAATGCCAGAAGCTCAGACCTCCAGTACCCGCTGTCTGGCCTTCCATCTTTGCCGGTGCAGCCCCCTCTCTCATCTCTCTATTCTGGGCCTCCTGTCTCGAAAAGCAGCTTTTAGTTAATATACAGATCCTTCTTGGACACTACCTCACATCTCAAATGATGCTCCACATTTTTAGCTAATCCTTTTTTTCTGCCTTTCTTTTAGGTGACTTAAGGAAATGAAATTATGTGCTGGATAGATGTGTATTTACAATTTTTACAGAATTTTATTTTATTTTTTCTAGAAGCAACACATTCCACATCTATGCAATGTATAGAATTTTACACATAAATAAATTCTACTCAATAATATTCCACTGGAAGATGAGTCATTTTTTTCTTTTGTGTTGATTTTTTTGAGCTCTTCTTATTTTAATTTATTTTTGGTTACTTATTATTTTATTTTCTAAGAGATTACTTTTCCATCCCCAGATCAGAAAACCACTGATCTATCTTTTCTGTGAGCTGAGAGATAGTGGCTTTCACTCTGAGCAGCAAATAGGGGTTGGGGCTGAAGGAAAATGTAGCACAACAGCAGAATGGGATACCAAAACTAACATAGTTGCCACTTTTCCTTTTTCATGATGAAAGGCATAATTTCCCAATAGTCTGTTCTCCTTTGTTTCCCTCCTGGAGACTATTCTGAGCACTCAGGAAGAAAATAGGATCCTGGACAAGGTGGCCATAGTTCTACGCTTCCCAGTAGCAGATACTCCACTTCCTTAGCTCTAGCCCTCTAGCCCCAGGACTGGCAGTTTTTTTCTGTAAAAGGCCAGGGAGTAAATCTTCTAGGCTTTGCAAGCCCTATAGTCTCTGTCACAACTACTCAATGCTGCTGTTGTAGTGGGCAGTAATTTACACTACTAAGCATGTTCCCATAAAACTTTATTTAAGAAAAATCATAAAAACTATAGACTCTTGCTCTAGCCTCAGTATACAGAAGAGGGTAAGTGAGATTTGCAAACCATTCAATTTTTGAGACTTAACTTTTGTGTAAGATAGGCATGCTGTCCAATTTGAACCTTGCAAGTTGGTTTAGTTTGGTGAGGTCGCTGTGACTGATATCATCTATGCTTTGTTCTTCTTCCTTACAGAGTCAGGTCACCATCATTCAGGTGTGTAGGGAGTTTCCGTGGCTGGTGGGAACTGCAGTACCATTTTGTCTGGGAGGCGAAGTGGAGAGCAGGCGTGAAGCAGGTCAAAGGCCTCACCCGAGAAGCTGCTGATTGCTTTGGCCCACAGGCAGAACGTTCATTATCACAGGCTGAGGCTGTCAGATTTCAACTGCCTTGGAAATGTGTCTGTTCTCTTGAAGTTCTTTAGGAAAGCACTAGCTATTCCCTGACATGCTGTCGTAGCCAGTTCCTTTCCCCTCTTTTAAGTACTGTACATTAGTTCTGTACAAGTACATTTCATTTTTTATAAAAGAAATATGGTGTACTGCTTCATTTGACCTTTTTTATCCATAGTTCAAAGCACATTACGAGAGTATCTAGATTCTTTTGTACTTTAAATTATCTTCGCTCTTAATCTTTTTAATACACATCTGGTGGGGAAGAGGCATACAGGTGACTTAAGAATGCCAAGATTTTTAAAAAATCACTTTAAAGTATAAGAATTGGATTCAGAATGAATGCCAAATGAATAAAGCTTAAGTCTTCTTATCTCTTATGTATGGGTTATAATAGCTGCTCAGTAATGTTTGGGGATGGGGGGTAAGTCAAATAGATGTGAGAAATGCTAGAAAAATAAAAAATCAACAAGATACATTTTAAAAAATATCTCTGGTCTCCACAATCCTTTCAAAGTTGTTTCTTCCCCTAAGTGATTTAAAGAGCAAATCATTGAGTAGACTCTATGCATCTTCTAGTCCTTCCTCCTTCCTCCCATTTTTCTTTCTAAAAACCCAATTTTAAGAAATGGCGCATAGTAGTAATAGAGTAAAATAAACATACTTTTTTCTCATTTCAGAGAATTGATATTAAAAGGTAGTAGGCTGACACTAGAAATCTCATTATAGCCTCACACTTTGAAATCTTGCTTATGTCCACCATGTTAGGGTGGACATTTGCCACCTTTTATTTGCCTGGACTCAGGGAAGTTCAGAGAAACATAGGAAATACTAAAGGGCCTATTCTCTTGAAGAGGTAGGTGTGCACAGAGCATTTTTATGAACTGGACACTTGGTTCAAGCTTAGCATACCAAGCCCAGGTTGGAATTCCAGCAGGTCTGGCCAACTAGGCCCATGTAGAGGCTATGTGCATGATGTTCTGAGGTGTCTCCTTGAAGAAAACTCATCCTGAGAGTAGACAGAGCCAGGACAAACTTGCCAATGTAAATCTCAGAGTGATAGGGAAGGCATGCTTCTGAGTACCATGAAATATGTGTTACTCAAAGCATTCCTGACCCAGCTCCATAGATTCATGTCTGGCCCTCAGGATTGGAAAGGAGTAAAGGTACAAAAGTACAAAAATTCAAAGAATTGTTTATTAGCAATTTTCTAAGACAAGGGGTGCAATAGATTATAGAACAAAAGACAAAGAGGCATTTCCTGCCACCTCCCCACAGACTACTTTGTCCTTTCAGAAGCTCGTGGGCTGCTATGTGTCAGTGGCTATGCTGAGTGAGACGTCATGGTGTTGATCAAGTGGCAGGGGCTTGGCGGAGGTGCTGCTGCCCAACAGAATGGACAACAGCACAGAGCTGCCACAGTGGCACACACTAGGCATGGTAGGGCCATATGGGATGCACCTGTGGGGCCCAGAAACATGTGCAGCATTCTGTCCTTAGCTGTGGCACTTGTGTCTTGTCCATGTGCTACTGGTGTCCAGCAGAAGCTGTAGTCCGTGGAAGGAACCCTGGTAGCCAGAAGAAGGAGGACCTGTAAAGAATTGATCCTAAGCACAAGTGAGGCATCTCCCCAGCTGAAGGTGAGAGCAGACATGGTATGAGCTTAAGGCCTACATGAGCCAGTGTCTTAGTCTGTTTTCCATTGCTTATAACAGAATGTCTGAAACTGGATAATTTACAAAGAAAAATTTGTTTCTTATAGTTACAGAATCTGGGAATTTTAAGGTCAAGGTGACACATCTGGTGAAGGCCTTCTTGCTGGTAGGACTCTGCAGAGGGGGCTGAGTGTGCCAATGTACTAGCTCAGGTCTCTCTTCCTCTTCTTATAAAGCCACTAATCCCACTCCCATGATAACCCATCAATTTATTAATGCATTAATGTATTAATCTATCAATCCATGAATGGAGGGTAGAGCCCTCATGATCCAATCACTCCTTAAAGGCCTCATCTCTCAATACTGCCACATTGGGGATTAAGTTTCAACATGAGCTTTGGAGGGGACATTTAGACCTTAGCAGCCAGTAAGGGCAAGTACATTAAAATGTGGATCATTATCATGAATATAATTTGATCCAGGGAGTTCTGGGGAAGCTTGCTTTATACTTAGAGTGTGGAACCTAGAAAGAATCAGAGTTGACAAGGAACATAGAACCTCCTTCTCAATGCAGGATTCTTTCTCTAGCATCTTTGGAAGGTCTTCTCAGCCTAAGTATGCTAAAAGAGGGAAAGTCACAATCCTTATAGGTCTATTACACTGATGGGTAGGTCTATTTATTTTAAATGTTAATGTCTGCTAGAAAATACACAAGTCTCAGAAATGCCAAATACATGCAGCAGTTCCCGACCATTTTGGCACCAGGGACTGGTTTCATGGAAGACAATTTTTCCATGGACTGGGGGCGATGCTTTCAGGATGATTCAAGCACATTACATTTATTGTGCAGTCAAAACTCTGTGCTAATAATAATCTGTATTTGCAGCCACTCCCCAAGCACTAGCATCACCGTCTCAGCTCCCCCTCAGATCATCAGGCATTAGATCCTCATAAGGAACACACAACCCAGATCCCTCGCATGTGCAATTTATAATAGGGTTCATGCTCCTATGAGAATCTAATGCTGCCACTGATCTGAGAGGAGAGGGAGCTTATGCGATGATGTAAGCGATGGAGAACAGCTGTAAATACAGATGAAGCTTCTCTTGCTGGCCCTCCGCTCACCTCCTGCTGTGTGGCCTGGTTCCTAACAGGCCATTGACTGCTACCAGTCCACAGCCTGGGGATTGGGGACCACAGCTGTATAGTGTAAATATACACTACTATTAACTACTAATGTAAAATGGGACCCATGAGAGAAAATGTGGCTTTGGATCTATTTACATATGCGTTTATATGCATAAAAATTTATACATATATACATTATTATACAAATGCTTGTATACAAACATGTAGGATCTTATTAAACTTATGTATAATGCAATTTAAAAGACATGTTATTCTTCCACTAATAGAAACAGTATTTGCTAAGATAGTGTTAGCTGTTGTAACAAATAAACCTCTGAATCCCAATGGTTTAACAATAAAAAGTTTATTTCTTGTTAAATGGAAGACTAACATGGGTGTTCAGATTTGGTTTTCTTCCAAGCAGTGACTCAGGGACCTAACTTCTTCCCATTTTGTGGCTCCACCAGATGGACAGTGGTTTGCAAGCTCACTCATGTGCATTAAGCCAGCATGGGGGAAGTAATGGAGGCTCTCCTGTGGGAGAGCCTTTTCAAGGCTTAAGCCTAGAAAGGGTGTACATTGCTTTTGTCCACATCCATATTGGCTAGAAACCATTCACATGACCAATTGAGCTGCAAAGGAGCCTGGGAAATGTAGTCCACTTGTGTGGCCAGGAAGATGAGGACTCTCCTGTTGGGAGATGAGCTAGCAGTCTCAGCTACAGATACCCACCTTTTTTGGCTTTAATAAAATCTCCCTCCAAAACACACATTGTACATGCTGAAGTATAGTTCAGTCTTTCCCAGTTTTAACTAAAGCTTAAAAATTGTATATTCATTAAGGATTTGCATTAAGTATTTGCAAATAATAGTAGGTATCAGGCTGTGCCTAATGGATTCCACTCAGCTCCTTAGCAAAGCCCACTTGAGGGGGGCAGATTCAGATTTTGTGGAGCCTGAAGCTTGAATAAATATAATTTGGAGAGAACTGTTTAAATAAAGGGATACAAAATTAACTATCAAAGTAATTATTTAGAATGAGAAAAACATTTATAACAAATGATGTATTTTTTAAAAAGGCAAATATCATGAGCATTATAAAGTCCAGAAAAACAATATAATGTTTTTAAATAATTAACTTCCTAACACATCTCTACAATCTTTTCCCCTACTGTTTCTTATATAAGCACTAAGATTTCAGAGCAATGCAAATGTTTTGTGCAGTGACTAATTTTTAATAGTCTCTGAACTGACAGCACTTTTTTTTTTTTTTTGAGACACTGTTGCCCAGGCTAGAGTGCTGTGGCATCAGCTTAGCTCACAGCAACCTAAAACTCCTGGGCTCAAGAGATCCTCCTGCCTCAGCCTCCAGAGTAGCTGGGACTACAGGCCTGTGCCACCATGCCTGGCTACATTTTTCTATATATTTTTAGTTGTCCGGCTAATTTCTTTCTATTTTTAGTACAGACGGGGGTCTCTTGCTCAGGCTGATCTCGAACTCCTGAGCTCAAACGATCCACCCACCTCGGCCTCCCAGAGTGCTAGGATTACAGGTGTGAACCATCACGCCCAGCCTGACAGCATTTTAATATGCATTGCATTGCTTTTTGCAAGTGAGAGTCCCTGAAGCTTAAGTTTCCTTAATTTCATGGTAAATCTACCTCAGCACCAGATTCTACATGCAGGTTTAACCTTTCCCCATTTTCTATGACCAGTCATGACCTGAAGAAGGGCTGCTATTTCCCAGAAGATTACTCTAAACTTAACTTTTTTTGCTCTGTGGCTGAGTCTCTGGCTATTGCCTGCTTCCTGATCCCTCTTCACTGTGTTTTGCTCACCTGTGAGGTTAGAGAGGCCAGTAAACCTGATACAAGATGCTATAGAGTCCATCACTGTTTTCTGAATACTTTATTCTGTTCGATATGGTTTCAATATCTATAGTGCTCCCTCCTCAGCCAGGCCCCATCCCCACACCAGGCTGATCCAATTCCAGTGGCAGGTCTTGTTGCAGGTCCTCCATTCTCCCAATGAGCCCACCCTGTTTGACTTGGTTGGTGAGGCCTTGTCCAGCCTTCCCAGATACAACTGTAAGAGGAAGATGGTGATGGTGGTGGTGCCTTAGGTGAATAATAGGTGCCTTATTCAATTTTTAGGATCTGGCTTGGGTTAGCCAGAAAAGACTCCTCGGATGGGAGACTTTCAAATGTCTTTCACAATGGCAATGAAAATATTGGAGTAATTGGGGAAAGGCTATATTAAGTACATGAATGGCTTGAGTCCAAGTCTCATGAAAAAGATTTATAGGGTGGAGAAAGTCTTTTGGGAGCAAATCAAGAGAATAAAAGAATGGAGAAATAGATAAGAAAGTAGAAAATAATTATAGATGAGCAAAGAGACAAATTAAATAAAAAAATTTAAAGGAAAGGGGATAAAATAAGGCATGTTCATATAGGTGGTTTAGGTAAGGAATATTTGAAAGCTGTTCTTGGGCCAAATGAATGAATACATGGATTTAAAAATCATAAAACAGCATCTAATGGTGTGTCTTACCCACCATTTATTTTAAGACAGGTATTTTCAAATTGTCAAAACAACCAACATGACAATGCAATTACCAAGCATGAAAAAGAAATTTTTGTGATTCAAAGAATTACATAGGCTAATTAGAAATTCCAAGGGTATAAGGGAAAATACTGTTATTCTATGAAACCAATCATAAATATGATTTTTCACAAATACTTTTATGCATGTATAACTACCATTATTAGCAAATAAAATATGTAGAAGTTATTAATTTGGAAATCTTTCTTTCCTTTTGACATTTTTGGAAGATGTAAATGCCATATTTCCTAAACAGCAGATCTTCAATTAAAGAATTCAATTTCAAAGAAGTAAATATTTTTATTTTATTAGACACTGCAGATGAGTCTCTGCTTCCAGGGTCATTTAACATTTATTATTAAACACATATAAAAATCAATGCCTGCTTCATGGAGTATTGAAAGCCTAGTTTTCGGCTCATGTCACCCTTTGCCTATGGGAGATGATTTTAATAGAACAAACAGAAATAAATGGATCTTCAAAACAACTTATAGAATCAAACAAATTCCCTTTATAAATCATTCATAGGTAGGATACTACCCATAACAGAGGCTTACAGTGGTCTCTCCTTTCTTTGAATACAAGAGTCTATCCAAGTGCTGTTGTTTATGCATTTTACTTGGAGATTTGGAGAGAAATTTTCATTTCTGTACCATTTCCTGGGTGCTAATGATGGAAGAAATGGTCCCTGCTGCTTCTTAACCTTTGGCTGTTTTTATCTCATTCATGGAAGATTACTTGAAGGAATGAGTAAAATCTTATCAGGAGTGGGAGGCTTTAAAGTCTTCTGACCTGTTATTGTTTCCTTCCTATCCACATTTTCTATGAACATGTAACACAGGCATTCCTATTTAGAGGGCCAGGAAGTTGACATTTGTGACAAAGCAAGCTTGAATAACAAAGGAGAGGAAATGAACTTTTTACAAATGTTTTTGACAAATACAAATTATGATATGTTAGCGGTAAACCAGGTGTTCGACAAAAGATAGTCTTTGTTTGTCAAATACCAAAGCCCTAAACGTGGCTGACCCGAATCAAAGCATTTTACAGCAAAAAGTAACTTTGTCACCTTCACCTTCTCAACTGCACTTTCTCTCCAACTTCCTTTATTTTGCAGAACTGGTATCTTTGGTCCCCTGTGATTTCCAGTAGTTAATACCCTCCATCCATCACTCTTTTATAATGAGACCACAGAGCTCTGACCTAGTTAAGCAATTGCACTGCATCCACATCCCAGCTTGGAATTTTGGAGGCCTTTTTATTTAGATGGTCTTCATCTGTACTCCATCTACTGAACCTATTTCTTACCTGGCTTTCATCTTTATTGGTGGTTTAAATGTAGATTAATTACTTCTATAGTGGTGCCAGGTGAACCCCAGTTGAATTTGAGATTGATCATATTGGAATAGCAAATTCCTTAAGCATTTTTATTTGCATGAATTGCTATTTATCAGGATATTGTTACTGTTTTTGAAAGAAAATAAAAGGGCTTTGTGCATGGATGGGGCAGGGGGTGAGAACCATCTAGAAGAGACGAGAATAGAGGTGCTGCCATGGTGTTCGTCCAAGGTGGTCAGAGCCAAAAGTTGTCGAGTGTCGTGGAACTGATGGACTGAATGGGTTGAATTTGCTGGAGTGCACTAAGGAGAAAGCTCCCTTTCCCTTCCCATGCTGGCCTTTAAACATGCTCTGTCCAATGCCTCTTCCACACTCCTGGCTGGCATCTGGTTGGCCAGATCCCATAGCTTTTTAGTCACTTTAATATAAAAGAACAATCTTATTTTTAGGTATTAAGAAATCTGATTCAATGTAGATCACAACTTCCATCTTATAGTCACACATCAGTCTCCCCACCTGCTCAGATCTGACCCGGGAACCAGCAGTGGGGTGATGAGGTAGGGCTTTGCTTTGCTCTTTTACTTGGCTCCATCCCATCCTTTCCTACTCTGCATCTTCTCTTCCTCATAGGTTGGGGTGGTCCCCTGCTGGAGTATCTTCAACCCTGCTAACTTTTTTGGTGGGACTCTTGCAAGATGACTCAAGTCTAGCTACCTTCTGGGCTGTCCACTTGACCCCCTGGGAAAATCATGCATTTTTGCCCAATGAATCGTTTATAAAGTATGAGCTTCTCACTCTGTTGACCTCTCTCTTGGTGCTGTCAGCGTGGGCAGCTCCCCCTGCCTTCAGAATTCTCTGGGCAAGAGTTAGCCTCAGTTCTTAACTTCTCATATGCCCTCCAAACTCTAGGGAACTTAAATCAGTCTCTCCCAAGAACTCTCTCATGGTGTCCCACTCTGTGATCATGGGGGCAACAGGATGCAGGTCCTTCATCTAAGTAACCATCTAGCTGGAGAGAAGGACACTGTTTATCCTTCTTGCAATCTCTGCCTACTTTCTGGTTCTCAGGAAGCCCTCTCACTTGGCTTGAGAGGGGAGCAGACCCAGCCCCTCTCAATCTGGGTGACACCTCTGAATCTCAGTGACTCTCTCTCTTTTTTTTTGAGACAGAGTCTCATTCTGTTGCCCCAGCTAGAGTGCTGTGGCATCAGCCTAGCTCACAGCAATCTCCAACTCCTGGGCTCAAGCAATCCTCCTGCCTCAGCCTCCCGAGTAGCTGGGACTACAGGCATGTGCCACCATGCTCGGCTAATTTTTTCTATATATTTTTAGTTGGCCAATTAATTTCTTCTATTTTTTTTTTTTCGGAGACAGAGTCTCACTCTGTTGCTCGGGCTAGAGTGCCATGGCATCAGCCTAGCTCACAGCAACCTCAAACTCCTGGGCTCAAGCGATCCTCCTGCCTCAGCCTCTTGAGTAGCTGGGACTACAGGTATGCACCACCATGCCCGGCTAATTTTTTCTATATATTTTTAGTTGGCCAATTTATTTCTTTCTATTTTTAGTAGAGATAGGGTCTCGCTCTTGCTGGTTTCGAACTCCTGACCTTGAGCAATCCTCCCGCCTTGGCCTCCCAGAGTACTAGGATTACAGGTGTGAGCCACCTCGCCGGCCTAAATTCTTTACAATTTCTAGTCTTCTCTCCTGTAGGTAGGAAATGGGACAGGGGGAAAGATCTATTAGTAAGTCATCCATTTAACCCCCAGTTGCTCTGTTATTTCTAGAAAAAAACAATACTCAAAGCTGACAAAGAAGCCGTGGGGAACAGAATCATATTTATCCCGAGCCCTGTGAAGACTCCCAGGAACCACTGGGATGACTTTGGAAGGTGTATTAGTCTTCAAAAGCTGCCATGACAAAAATACCACAACTGAGCAGGTTAAGCAACAGCAATTTATTTCCTCACAGTTCTGGAGGCTAGAAGGCTAAGATCAAGGTGCCAGCAGGGTTGGTTTCTGGTGAGGGCTCTCTCCTTGACCTGCAGATGACTGCCTGCCATCCCACTGTGTCCTCATTTGGCCTTTCCTCTGTGTGCCTGCATCCCTGGTATTTCCTTGTGTGTCCAAATTTCCTCCTCTTATAAAGACACCAGTCAGACTGGACTAGGGCATACCCCCAAACCCACCTCATCTTAACTTAATCATCTCCTTGAAGGTCTTATTTCCAAATATAGTCATATTCTGAGGTATGAGGGCTTAGGGCCTCAGCTATGAATTTTGAGGGGATGCAGTTTAGCCCATAACAAGAAGAGAAGGCTGAGTGCCTGCCCTCGCCAACATACACTTACCCGCTGAGCTGAGGGTATTAAGAGCACAACAGAGGCATCGTGGGTGCCTGGTAAGGTAGGTAGGTAGGATCTCCGGCTCTTCTTGGCACAAGGGTTCCCTGTTTTGGTGCTGTTTCGTGCAATTGCTCCACCTGGGAAGAAGGATAAGGGTGGGCACTCCACGTTGGTGCTGCCCCGCCCTTAATCCTATCCTGAGCAACTGCTACAGCTGGGGAAAGAGGGCATGCTTTGTCAATCTGAGAATTCCTCAGCCCAGGCATAAGCTTCAGAAAGTGACCTAAGCTTTAGAGAGTAACCCAAGAGTAATTAATACGCCATTAGATTGACTCTACATTGTGGTTTACCACCCCCAGGTGGGCTTTCTTAGAGGGAGCTCATATACACAGATGGAATTTTGAGGACACCTGTTGATCATTTGATAATATCCCACACCTCCCACGAGCCCGCCTCCAGACTGTGCTAATAAAAGGAAACAATCCCAGAAGTGAGCGGGTCGGTGAGTTGGTCTATCTCTCTCTGCTCATAGAGACAGACCCGTTTTAGTCAACAATAAATTGCTGCTCGTGTGAAATTGCTCCCTGCCTGAGGTTACTCTGTCATATTGGCCTTGCTGGTGATTTTTCCAAGAAAGGAGTTAGAGGACTGACATAATTGTCTGGACTTGACACTTTGGTGTGTCTGGTCATTCTTTAACCAAGAGCACACCAAGAACTGAGGGCAGACTCCCACCTGACATCTTTGGTGACATGACTCGGACTGTGACACCTGGAGGCCTGCATTTCCACAGGTGAGGGTGAATGAGCTGATGAAATTCAGACACTGATAATAATTTAGACCATCAGAACTCCCAGTTTGGTGAGACTCAGAGACATTCAGGGTATACGCTAGTCCAGTTTTCCAAAGAGCAAGTCTGTCCTTCAGAGTTACAAAGCTACTCTCTCTAACACAGAATATAACTAATGTTTGTTTCTTTAAACAGAAATAACAGAAGCTCTGACTTGGGTGGGGCAAAGGCAACATATGTAACCTAAATATTTGTACCCCACTAATATGCTGAAATTTAAAAAATTAAAAAACAAACTATACAGGGTTAAGAAAACAAAAATAGGCCAGGCGTGGTGGCTCACGCCTGTAATCCTAGCACTCTGGGAGGCCAAGGTGGGCAGATCATTTGAGCTCAGGAGTTCAAGACTAGCCTGAGCAAGAGTGAGGTCCCATCTCTACTAAAAATATATAGAAAAAATTAGCCGGGCGTGGTGGCACATGTCTGTAGTCCGGCTACTCAGGAGGCTGAGGCAGAAGGATTGCTTGAGCCCTGGAGTTCGAGGTTGCTGTGAGCTAGGTTGACGCCATGGCACTCTAGCCTGGGCAACAGAGCGAGACTTTGTTTCAAAAAACAAAACAAAACAAAAAAACAAAAATAACAAGGAATTCACAAATCATCTAGTCTTAACACTTTAATGTCAGATTATAAATGACTAGCTTTTGTGTCTACACTAGTCAAATCAAGCAGAAAAGTGAGTAATTACATGTGTTTGCTTAAATTATGTAAACAATTGTCTTAATAGGCTACTTTGTTTTGCTTTTGTAGATCTAACCCTTGTGTGACTTAGGTGGTATTTAGGTATATAAGATTTTGATTGACACAGTAATATTGGTGCGGCTTGTTTGCTATCAAGACATTTTGATCACACTTAAAAAAAAAAACTGTTAAATTTAGTTTTTAAAATTATAATTTTACATGTGAAATAGATATAGCTATCCTTAGTCTCTCCTCATCTTTGCCTTACTTATAATGAAATTTTCCTTATCTAAAGATTGTAAAAGAAATTTTAACATCTGACCATCAAAACTTGGGAGAAAACAATTGAAAAACAAAGGCCTGAGAAAATAAAATTCCAAAGGAACAGGACACGTTAATTTTAATGCTCATGCTTCTGACATCAGTGCAAATATTGAGGGATTCCTCTAGCTTATTTTGGGGGAGTATGGCTGGATGGCATGGTTCCCTTTTCCTAACACTTGAGACTATAAAAATTTGGGACAAATACTCTTATAAGAAATTTACAATACTAAGTATAGTAGAAATAGAAAACAGAACATAATGTATATACTAACATTAAATGTTCAACCAGACACAAAGTGTAATCATTCATACAATCCATTTATCTACCCAAATGTAATCCAAGGATCTTTGATTCTCTTCAATTGCAAATGCCTCTGAATTGCCTAATAGAAATTGTCTATTTCTCCCCATAAACCTGTTGGTGCCTCTTTTGATGTCACCTAGTCTCCAGGTGTGCCTTGTTACTTTACTATGGTGTCACCACCTACTAACAGTCTGTCATTGTGCTCCATGTAACCTTTTTCTGCTTTTTCTCCTTATTCTGCCCATCCCTCCCTCCAGTGGGAAATGGTCATATTCTGTTTTCTTGAAGGGCTCCTTTCTTCATCTTTCTTTTTTTTCTCCCCTGTATGGGCCAGAGTGAGGTTTCTCATCTCTGTTGATTTTTTTTTTTTCCCCCTCCTCAAATTAGTGCCTCAAATGCCTCTCTGAAACTTCAGTCCACTAGTGACATAGTTTATTTTACTAATTCTGTATTACTTTTCAGTGAAGTTAATTTACATAATTGTATAAAATGCAGATTTAATTAGAGGCAAAACTAGGAGGGATGATGAAAGATTTGTCAGATAAATAGCTACTGTCAATGGTTGTTTCCACTTAACTTTCTGTGGTCCTGCATTTGATTACCCAGCGCACAACCAGACACATACTTGGCTGTGTCTTCCCTATCCAGCTATTTTGGTACCTTGTAAAGGTGCAGCTGTGGCCAGTCACCTTGATCAAGACTCCAACTTAATCATGAAAATGGAAGATGTGGCTGCTCACTAGCAAACTTGAAGATTTATCCCTAGCAAACTTGAATAGCTGCAATGAAATACTCTCTATTAATAAATGCTAGATTGTGGTCTTTGATCACTCAAAAATTTCTTTATTTTTACTGGAGAAAAAATGGGGAGAAGCTACCTTTTCCTTTTTGTCAAGCAAGCAACCTACCTTAAATTCTTGAGCCAACATACAGATTTCTAAATCCTTTTTACTTTTGTTTCATCAGTTCATTTTTGCCTTCTTATTAAACAGACTTGGCAATTAGCTTGGTTTTTTTTTTTTTGTTGTTGTTTGTTTGTTTTTTGGAGACAGTCTTGCTTTGTTGCACAGGCTAGAGTGAGTGCCGTAGCATCAGCCTAGCTCACAGCAACCTCAAACTCCTGGGCTCAAGCGATCCTCCTGCCTCAGCCTCCCGAGTAGCTGGGACTACAGGCATGCGCCACCATGCCCAGCTAATGTTTTTCTATATATATTAGTTGACCAATTAATTTCTTTCTATTTATAGTAGAGACGGGGTCTCACTCTTGCTCAGGCTGGTTTTGAACTCCTGACCTCGAGCAATCCGCTGGTCTCGGCCTCCCAGAGTGCTAGGATTACAGGCGTGAGCCACCACGCCCGGCCTAGCTTGGTTTTTATCAAGAAATTTCCATTTATCTACCCTCTCCTTATCTTTTGCTTTATTTATAATGCCTCTAGCATTTGCTAAATATGATACTTTGACAACCAGATATTTTCTGGTCTTGTATCCCATAGTTTATTTCTTCCTTTTGCAGTTCTTGTATTTTCTGACTGATTATATCCTCAGGTCCTATGGTTTGAATGTGTCCCCCAAAGTTTATGTGTTGGAAACTTCATTCCAAATGCAACCATGTTGAAAGGTGAGACTTTTAAGAGGTGGTTAGATCATTCGGGCAATGCACAGAATAAACAGCATTATCTCAGGAGTGTGTTGATTATGGCAGGAGTACATTCCTGATAAAAGGATAGTTTGGCTTCCTTTCTGTCTTCTGCTCTCTCACTCCCCTGCCCTTCTGCCTCCAGACCATGGGATGACACAGCATGAGGGCCTCACCAGATGTCAGCACCTTGATGTTGGACTTCCCAGCCTTGAGAACTGTGAGAAACAAATTTCTTTTTGTTACAAATCACTCAGTCTGTGGTATTCTGTTTTAGCAACACAAAACAGGTTAAGACAGGTGGTCTATATGTTGAGTAATCTAGTTTTCCAGTTTTTGTTATTTAAATTTCATCTGTGATTGTATATGTGTATAATTTAAATGCATTGTTGAGTCAGAGAAATAACATTTTCCATCTTAAATGATTCATTTTAACATAATGCTCAAGTGCTATGAAACTCTCTTTAAATGTTACTCTGTATTCCCTTTCTAATTTTGAATCAAGTGCTGAAAATTTAATCTACAGGCTAACTTTTCTTAATATATCATGTGAGCAAACATGTTTATACATGTTCATTTTCTTGTGGCTTCTAGGAGTTGGTAGGAAATAAAAGGTCCAAAATAAATAGATTTGGGTGGACAAATTAGTAGAATTGTGTTATGTGAGATAAAATGAAGTGAAAGAACCTCTTTTTAATTGGATGCCTTTGGGTATTGATGGACTGTTTTAAACAGATGAGGCTGTCAGGAAGCCTGTGGTTTTGCCAGATTTTTGGCAGTGTAGGAATGTAGAATTTGGCTTGCGGGTAGGAGAGCTGCTGGAAAATGGACTGAGGTTGCTGTCAGTAAATATGAAGTGAAGGGGTTTAGGGAATAGTAGCATGGAGCTGGATTCTCTTGGTGGGGGAAAAGGGCGGGGGTGGGGGTCAAGTACCCAAAGGAGCTAAAGTAAAGGGTGGGCATAAGAGCATGGATCTACAACCTGGGTGGAACATGACCTCCTACAGTATGTCCTGGGAGGCTGTGGGGCAGCCTGAAGTCCCCAGGTACTACACGGGGAGAAAAGTGGTGGAAGGCATTGAAGAGAAACATTGCTACTTTATAATTTTACCTGGTTACAAATATGCCACCACTTAAGCTGGTTTCTGCTGTTACTCTTTTGTGTTTACAGTAACTGTTTAAAATCTACAAAAACACCAATTAACATTTTATTCCATCCTATAGTTTCTAATCTCATTGCTCTGTCTCCATAAAGTGGCAAATCCATTGATACAGTGTTTTCTCACAGACACTTCTCATAGGAGCATTTTTATAGCTTGTGCTGAGTGCCAAGGTTACTATGGGTGTGCAAACATCAATTGACTAAGAAAAGTGATTTTAATCTTGTTTTCTCAATGGGGTATTCAAAGTGTCTAGGGTGATAACAAGTAATTTGCATTTAATTAAAAGTAAAAAGCATCCTGTGTGGAAACTTTCACTAGAATAATATAAGACCATGAGAGCTAATCTAGTGGCAATTTATTTAAAAGCATATGAAAAATTTGTAAGTGCTACATTTGGGTTCTAAAAGTAATTTTCATTTTCACTCACAAATACATACAACATATCGGTAAATGGAGATATGAGCCAAGAAAAAAATTTGCATTAGCTATGTACATAACTTGGAGAATCTGAGTCAACTCAAAAGTTTTGTTTAACTTAACGTGTATTGACTATCTAGAGAAAAATAGCTCTTTGAAACTTTTAGAGCATCACTTTTGAGTTATATTGAGATAGGTGAATATCTGCTGAGTCAGAATGTTTTCTCATCAATTCAAAAGCTACTGTTTAATGATTAGTTCTAGGTCTTGGCTAAGAAGAGCTAACATCCACTCCCTTTATGGTTTCGAAGGAAATAGGGAACATTTTCCTTGGTTTATGATCAACAGTTTCTTAGACTCAATCATGGAAGCATTTTGTTTAATATGGGACAAATCACTGAAGTGAATACAACATTTCTTAAAATAGTAAACAAGACAATTTTGGCATTAACATGTATTCTTGAAGATGAGTTTCCATGCTGTCAAGAAAGGGACAAAGCTTACTAGGGAAAAAAGTTATTTCTATTATTAACTTCAGATTTATTTTACAAACTAAGTGCTCATCTTTCATCACAACTACAGCCCACCTTCTAAATCAAGTATTTGATTACTCCAGTCCGAAGAGATCACTCCTATCAACTCCTGAGCATTTATTGCTTCTGCATATTCATTTTCTTATGCTAATATTTACTTTTTCCCCATGTGTATTTTACCACAATAAAAAACTATTTCCAAAATACCATCTTAACCATTAAGTGTACAGTTCAGTGGCATTAAGTACATTCACATTGTAATACAACCATCACCACCACCATCTACAGAACTCTTTTCATTTTGCAAAACTGACACTATACCCATTAAACAATAACTTCCTATGCCCCAATCACTTACTTTTTATAAGGTTTAAACGATTTCCTGTTAGTCTTATCACTCCAACTACATTGTAAGCTCTTTGTAGGAAGCACCCATGTATTAATATTAGTTATACAACATACACATGATTATCTACTGTCAGGCATTGTTCTAAGTGCTTGGCAAATATTGACTCTCATAATTATTCATCTTTGTATGTTCCACAGAATCTAGCAGGTACTTTCACGTGGGAGACAGAAAATATTTGTGGAATGCATTTCAGTACCACTTAAACATTTCCCAGTGACTCTGGCTGTTATTCCGGTTGTAAAGTTACAAAAGGAGCAGGTTACCTGGGGAAAAGACTTCCAGCACAATATGACGCTACACGGCAAGTTTAAAGAAGTTCTTTATTTTAGCCTTGTTTAGGCCAGGTTTCTATCAATAGTAAGGGAAGCTATGAGGGAAGTTATTCCTAAATGATAGTAAATATAGGAAGTGACTCAACGCAGTTAAGGTCTTCCTATGGGCACCCGCGGTCAACTCCAGGCAGACTTAAGAAAGGGCAAGGTCCTGGGCGGGGCGGGGCTTCCCAGAGGGGCGGGGCTCCAGGAGGGGCGGACCCGGGGGCGGGGCTCCAGGAGGGGCGGGCCCGGGGGCGGGGCTCTGGGGCTGGGCCGGCCGGGGCGGGGCTCCCGGAGGGGCGGGCCCGGGGGCGGGGCTCCCGGAGGGGCGGGCCCGGGGGCGGGGCTCCAGGAGGGGCGGGCCCGGGGGCGGGGCTCTGGGGCTGGGCCGGCCGGGGCGGGGCGCGCGGCTGCACCGGGCGGCGATGGCGGCGGACGGGGACTGGCAGGATTTCTATGAGTTCCAGGAGCCGGCCCGGAGCCTCCAGGACCAGGAAAACTGTAACGCGAGCCCCGAGGCCGGGGCCGGGGCGGGCGGGGGCGGCGACGGCTTCCCGGCGCTGGCCTGCAGCTTGGAGGAGAAGCTGAGCCTGTGTTTCCGCCCCCCGGGTCCGGGCGCCGAGCCCCCGCGGGCGGCCGTGCGGCCCATCACCGAGCGCAGCCTCCTGCAGGGGGACGAGTGAGTGCGGGCCCCGCCGGGGCGGGCGGGCGCCTCCCCTGCCCCCCGCCCTGCCCGCCGGCCCTGTCAGCAGCCTTGGCTGGACTCCGGCCGCAGGCTCCTCCTGCGTCCTCCTTCCGCCTCCATGGACGCGGGAGTCCCGCCCTCCAGCCCCGCCGCCGCCTCCGGGCTGTCGGCCTCGGCACGCTCCGCGGGTTAAATCCCCAGCTTCCCGCCCGCCGCGGCCCCTTAAACCTCCGCCTGTCCCCTCCTGCCTCGAAACCAAACCTTCGTTGGGTTTAGGGGGGATTCTCCCGTGCAGAGCGCGTAGTTACAGACGGCGCCTCCTGCGCACGTGTGTGGCCTTTCATTCATTCAGTTCGCATACTCAGTAAGCGCCTGCTAAGCGGCAGGTCTGCTTCGCACTCACTGGGAATGCCAAAATGCCTGGACATTGCCCCTGTCAAGGAGGGCGCGACGTAGGATGGGAGATTTGTAAACAATTCTTATATGGGTGCAGTAAGTGCTCTGATGGATATATGTGCCAAATATGGGAGATTTGATAGGGTGTACCTGGGGGAGAGTCAGAAAAGACTTCACAGAGGAAGAAATGTGCAGAGTGGGTCCCGATGGATGAGCGGGAGTTTGCTTGGCAGGTGAAGAAACATCTAGCATTCTAGGTCGAGGATATAGCCTGTGCAATGGCACCAACGTGCAAGGCAGCATTTACGCACAGGAATCTGTGGGGCCTGAGAGGCGAGGTGGAGTGCAAGCCATCACAGAGGCGAAAACGAAAGGCTCTGGTCATTCATGGCAAGGATTTCATACCTTGGTGGAGAGTCCAGTACATAAATAAGTGATAGTTACAGAATCACCTAAGTGCAATGATTGGTAATGCACAGGGATTTAGGAGAACTGGAGGAGGGGAGCGCACTTTTTTAACCACCCTGAGCCCCAATTATAATTTAGTAAAGTAAGAGTTGTAATTACATACCACGGTTTTATCCCAAAAGACGGTAAAGGGAATGGTGGGAGTGAGGGAACTTGAGCACGTTGTGTGTGCACGGGGAGAGGAGCCCCTGGAGAGGCCGAAGGTAGAATGAGTGGAGTACACACTGAGGATTGGGAAGGGATGGGTGGGTTCTGAGGGCGTTGATGGGATGCAGAGACTAGGTCAGGGAAGAATTCTTGAGAGAGAAGGAGCCATGGATGTAGAAAAGGGCTCCAGCCAGGTGCTCTCCTTTCCTCTGTGAATCAAATCTATCAGGAATAGGGTAGGAAGCTAGAAAAGAAGGGGTTGGGAATGGGGCTCTGCAAAGGTGGCTGAGCAGGGGGCAGGCTGGACTGTGTTTGAAGGCCATCTCTTTTTATTGGTTCCTCTGTACAGTGTTCTGCCCAGGTGTAGAGAAGGGAAAAGTTTATAAGTGGATTTTATATACACATATGCATGCAGTCAATAGCAAAAGATAACATTTTTGAAAGTCTATTCCCAAAGAGAAGGTAAGCTTGGGTGTATTTAGATTTATATACTCTGAATCACTAAAACTCAGGACACATTCTGGATTTAAAAATTTCTGTATATTTATTATGTATTTGGATGTATCAAGAGTAAGTTACTGCCGAGTATGGTGGCACATGTCTGTAGTCCTTGTTATCTGGGAAGCTGAGGCAGGAGGATCTACTGAGGTCAGTAGTTCGAGACCAGCCTGGGCAACACAGTGAGACCCCATCTCCAATGAAACAAAATTAGCCAGGCAAGTCACACCTGTAGTCCTAGTTGCTTGGAAGGCTGAGGATCCCTTGAGCCCAGGAGTTTGAGGCTGCAGTGAGGTATGGTCATGCAGAACGAGACCCCATCTCTAAAATAAAAAAGTAACTTAACACACATTTGTAGATTGTACAGACAATTATGAGTCCCTGGTTATGCTTCCCCTAGACTGTCTGGAAAGTAGTTTATTTTAGTCTTTGCTTAAACAAATATTTTGTTACTCTGGATAATGGTTTTTCGTAGATTATATGTTGGTGGTAATGCATATCTTGATTTGGGAATGCATAAGACATCTCTCTTTTTGGTAGTTGGGGGCTGGTGATCACTGTCATTGTCCCCTCTCTATGACATAAATATGTTCACCATTGCCTGATAGGGTCCATTCTAGCTCCTTTCACTAAAGACAGTTGAGAATTTTTTTCATTCAGATATTACCTTACCTTAGGGCACTTTATTTAACTTCTCTGAATCTCACACTCAGTTTTAATTTTGGTTAAATATGGATTGTATTTATCTACCGAGGTTTTACTTTAGGGGATGGTATTATGCAAGATTCAATGGCAGCAAGACTTTGACCTCCTTACAGAGGAGCTGTCCTACTGGTGGTTTTTGACTTTTGTAGTACTTTATGATAAAAATGAAGGCAGTTCATATGCCTTCACTGGAGAATTCTAGAAATCTTTCATTAAAGTTGGCCCGGTGTCCTTCCAACTACAATTGTTCTGACCTCTGTGAAATGGAGGGCTGTTAATTAACCTTCATTTTCTTGACAGATCAGACTCACCTGAGGTTACTTCTTCTAGGTGAAGTAGTCCACTCCACTTGTCCTTTTCTTATAACCTCATTTAAGAAAGAGCAAACACGTGGACAAAGAAAACTCCCCAAACTCTGGACTGTCTTCACCTTTTAGAATATCCTACTCAAGTCCCTGACCAAGGTTAGGGATGTAGTCAGTTATTCAGTATTTGAAAATTTTGTACCCAGAAAAGTATGGGCTAGAAGCCCAGCAAATTTAGCAGGCATTGCATCTAATTCCACCTCACTGGCATTAGAGGAGGTAGGATTCCGGTAGAATGACCCATGCATATGGGAGGGTTGCTGGGTAAGCAACCCAGTCTTCTGCAGCTTTTGGGATTCACATTTTCATTGAAGCTAATGCACATTTTAAAGCCAAACATCATTTGGGATGTTTTGCTTTTGGCAGTTGCAGTCCTGTTGCTTCTCTTTAGCACCAAGTCTCTATTCATTAAATCAAGTATGTTGCTTCTCTATTTTTAAACTTTCATTCTTATGTCTATGCCCCTACTACGATTGTTTTTGTATCCTAGTGGCTTACATAGTTGGAGAGAAAGCCTATACCATCATTGGATGGCTTATTCATGATTAAATACTTGTTATAAATTTTAGGATTTTTTTTCCTTTACAACATGGTTGTATATACCCCCCAGTAAGTAAGTAGCTCATATGTGTAGTTTTTAGCCTTATTTACCCCAATTAAATTTCCTCTCATTTGTATTTATTTCATAAAAGGTCATGTTTTATTATGCTGTTTATTACTTTGGTACTGAGACCTGAATTTTGGTCATGAAATAGTTTGCTGTTCTTATCTGGTATGGTTTGAGACTTTCATTAGTACAACTCATTTGAAACAATGCTTCAGGCAATGGAGCTGGAAAGAATGCTGCTTGTCCAAGCCTCTCACTTTATAGAAGGCCAGCTGGTACCTGGAGAGGTTAAGGGACTTGGCCAAAGACTTGTTTGAGGAAGAACAGAGACACATGTTTGTTCTCTCGGTCTTAGTCCAGTGCTCTTCCATTTTATCCTCCTGCCTCCCCATAGTGCTGTCTGATGATAAGGTAGGGTAACTGCACTGCATATAACCTCATGCATTTTACTGAACTCCCTCTCTCTCCCCTTTCATTTCATCTGTCTTAATCTTTAGCCTCTTATGTTACAAATTAGCTACTAAATCCTGATGGCACATTGAGACTGAATCTCTAGAAAGGATTGAAAAACCTTTGCTTAGAGAGAGATTCTATATGTGTGGAAGTTGCAGAAGAAAAGTAAGTGCAATGCAGTGTATTTACTACCTGTGTGGCCCTGGAAACATTGTTTCACTTTGCTGTGCTTTAGTCTACTCATCTGTAAAATGGGGATATAATGGTTCCTACTCATAATGTTGTCTTTGAGCACTAAATGAGTTAACAGTATATGTAAACTGCTCAGAATAATGCCCAAGACATAGTACAGTTAAGTGTCAGCTACTGATTTTGGCAAAGTTTTCCATATCATTTTACTTTCTCGCAGGACTTCTTGCCAGCCCAATTGTATACTTATCTTATTTAGGAGACTATTACATTGGTGGTTTTTTGCTTTGATATTTGGTGATCTTCTATCACCGAGTATTTATTTAAAAAAGGACATGTGGCATGTGAACTTTCATTGATTGTAGTATTCTTCTTTTTAAGGATTTGGAATGCCCTGACAGATAATTATGGAAATGTGATGCCTGTAGACTGGAAATCCTCGCATACTAGGACATTGCATTTGCTTACTCTGAACCTCTCAGAAAAAGGGGTAAGTTAGGAATTGAACTGATGATCCTGATAATGGCACTAAAACAATAGCATTTCTGTTTAACACAGATTCACTGACTTGCCTCTTATTTCCAAGCTTGTAGCAACTGGAGTGGCTCTCTCTTGCCATCTTGGCTGTCACCTTGCTAGCACATGCTTTCAGTTCTTCCCCAGCACACACAGACTTTTGTATGGTTAGCTACATTTCCATCACAATTTCGATGTGTTGAGAACACTGAGTAAAGATGCTAGCCTTTGATTTAATATTGTGAGGATATTGGAATGTCAACATGGGGTTAACTTCTTAATGAATGGAGTGAGCTGCTGGACATGACATATTGTCAAGGGATTATGTACTTGTATGAATGTTGGGGAATCTAAAAGATATTTCAGTTCTTGGCTTTTTAATGCTTCATAGTTAACTTGTCATGCTTGGGGCTTCTGTGTGCATTTAGTTTTGTAAAGTGAAGACGCCTTGAGTAAGAAGTGTGAGCACCAGTGTCAGGATAGCAAGGGGGCCAGAAAAAGGCAGAGACTTACTTGAAGTAGAAAATCATAGTGTTAAGTTTGTTTAAAGCTGATGAGAAACATAGCCAAATTATGTAAATTTCAGAGCCAGACTGTTTAAGTTCCTTACCAAATAACGGTGTAAACTCATGCCAGGGCTTCTGGCATGCTCTATATTTCATTACAAGTATAATTGTGTGATTATTGGGAGTATAATGCAGTAGGGCTGTCAGTATTTTAAATGGTATTGTTAATGTTTCATGAAAATGATTTTCTTAAATATGTGATTCAGAAAAGCCTGCTGCTAATGTTTTTTAGTGAAATATAGAATTCTGTGACTGTATTTCCCAGTATTTAGTATATATAGAAATCTTGCTATTTGTTGCAATTGTTAAATTAACCCCATTAAGCTTTGCAGACCGACCTGGCATACAAAGTATCACCTGTTTTGTCTTCTGTTTATTTAGGTCCTAGCTATCATTTTGGACTTAGTTCAAGTTTCCCTTCCTTTCTGAAGCTTCCTATTACTGTTTTAGCCTTTGCTGATCTCATGGAATTATACAATTGTAGAGTTGGAAGGGGTTTTAAAGGACACTTAATCCAGCCTCTCACTTGGGGGGAGTCCCCACCTCCAGCATCTCTGACAGATGGTCATTTAGCCATGGCCTAAATCCCTGCATGGAAGGAAAACATGCTCCTCTCTGTGGGAACTGGTGACACTTGTGAGGATTTGAACTGTTAAAGGACTTGTTATCTGTCCCACAGAATTTAATCCCGTTGTCTCTTGGGTGCTAGTCCCTGCAGCACTTAGTCCATGTCTCTGTAAAATCATTACTGCGTTCTATTAATCTTATGTCTGTCATTAGATTGTGACTTCCCAACAGACAAATGTCTTTGTATTTGTCTTTTTAGTAACTACCACTGCCTGGCACATAGTGAGTACCAAGACATCTGTTTGTTGAGGGAATAACCTTATCAGTGAGACTGTAAGGTCGAGATCATGATGGAAAGGTTTTTTTTTTTTCCTACTTTCTATATTATTTAAAATAGTGCTGAAGCCACTGAACCCACAGAAGCCATGAGTACTTTTTTGACATATTAGAAGATAGCATAGTGGAGTTTCTTTCATAGTTTCCAAGAGAAGAACGTTAGCAGCAGGAATGGGGCACTCTAATCCAATTTCATTGAATGAAATGTACAGTTGGTAACAATACAATATAAATAATACAAATAAAAAATACCATTTTATAGTATAACAACTATTTTATAGTATAACAACTATTTACATAGCATTTACATTGTATTAAGTATTATTAGTAATTTAGATATGATTTAAAGTGTATGGGAGGGTATGTGTAGATTATATGGAAATACTAGCCCATTTTGTATAAGAGACTAGAGCATCTGTGGATTTTGGTATTTGGGGGGGTGTATCCTGGAGCCAATCCCCATGGATACTAAGGGACTGTACTACTTGTATTGTTCTTAGATTGCATCTTGAGAATTAATTCTCTTTTCCTACCTTTTGAATGTTCTCAATGCCGAAGTTATGGTATAGCCAAGGTGGTGATTAGTAATGACTTTAGAGTTTAGTACTAGTAGTGATACTAACATCCTTACCTGGAGAAATGCAGCGGATTAGCGTGGACAAGTGATCATCCATCTGGATTCTATCTGTCGTGACATGACTATTCTGGTGATGAAATGAATAGCACTGAAATTAGAACTCTGTTCCTCAGGATGGATTAGCACACGTGGAGTTCTGAAGAGCAAATGGGTGACAAGGACTATGTAAGAAGTAATCATGTCATTCTGTTACATAGTATATAATTAAGTTTTTTTTTTTAACCTGGGAAACTTATTGTATTTGCCATTTTCACCTGGGTGCTCTGTTCTTTCCATGACTGAGCTATATAAAATTTTCCTTTCGAAAGCATTCTTTAGATTATTCTAGTTGTAAAACAGAGTGTATATGAAATTTTTTCTTGAGAAAGGGGATTTTTAAATTTTTTTGTGTTAAGATGAGAAAAACATTCAGGAAAACTAGTTTGCTAGATTTCAGTGTTTTATTTATTTTTTTCATTGAAGGTTAAGATGGCACACTTCTAACTAAGTTTGATGAGTCTTTTCTAGAGTAAGACAACTGAAGTGGTATATTCCAAATTCTTACCTAGGTGCATTTTTTGCATTTGATGTATCTTTAATTTTATACAGGGATACAGTACCACCAGCTCTGTATCTAACTCTGGCATAGGCAGGAGCGATGGGAATGCTTGGCAAAAAGAAGGCACATTTATGCCGAATGGGAGAGTGAATAATGCTACCCGTGACAGCCAAGGTTAGTTTTCAAAGCCTGAGAGGGATTCCAGCCCTTAGCATATGCCATCTCTGTGGGGAATGGACTTGGCTGCCTCTCTGGAAAGATGATCTGGGATCATTATTTCTGTTGTCATGGAAATTTATTCTAATAGTTTACTGGTATTACTCATGTGTTTTGGCAGTTGCTGTAAACCTGTTCTAAATCTGGTGCCATTCTTGAATATCCTTATGTGATAGAATGCTTCCAATTCATTTTGGCTTAGGAACATTTTCTTTGCCTTCTTCCTCCTTCCATGTGCATGTTTTCAAGGACAGGGACTTTTAAAATGCATCTTTGTATCTTAAAGAGTAGAAACAGGGCCACACGTAGTGGCTCATCCCTACAATTCCAGCACCTTGGGAGGCTGAGGTGGGAGAATCACTTGAGGCCTGGAGTTTGAGACCAACCTGGGCAAACATAGTGAGACCCTGCCTCTAAAATAATTTAAAAAATTGGCTGGGTGTGTGTAGCATGCAGCTGTAGTCCCATCTACTCAGGAGGCTGAGGCAGGAGGATTGCCTGAGCTCAGGAATTCGAGGTTGCAGTGAGCTATGATGGCACCAGTGCACTCCAGCTGGGGCAACAGAGTGAGACCCTATCTCTTAAAGAAAAAAAAAATGGTAGAAACAGGAAGAAGATAATAGCATGTCATGTCTGTCTTAGGAGTAATTTTAAAATTAAAACTTTTATTTATAAGTCAGAGGGGAAAAATAAAACTATGCCTCTCAAACTATAATGTAGAAGAGTGATTGGGGCTGGGGCTTGTGTTTGGAGTGTAAGATCAATGAAGATAATTGTCAGCTCTACACAATGTCACCCACACATCATGGTCACGTTGTGGCACTTTTTCATACTTTCCTTCTATGGTCTTAAAATCAAACATCCTGTCACGTCAAGAGCCTAGTGTCTTGATGTTTCTCCTTCCTTACAAAAATTAAGTTATTAAAGAAATAACTGTCATAGTTTGAAAAATAGACCTATAGGACTTAAATGAAAAGGCAGCCTTTGCCTCACTCACCCCATCTTTGGTTTGTACTGACCAGAGGCAGCCACTTTCAAGAACTGCGTCAGCTGTTCCTTCTAGCAGATAACATACTCATACCATTTTACTTGATTCTATTTTTTTCAATTTTAGACTTTACCCATTTACTTTCTCCCCAGAGGATGAAGTTAGGTCTCTCATGTTCCTGCTCCAGCCTCCAACTCTATAACCCTCACAAAAACTTTCCCTTCTCTCATCCTCCTAATGTGACAAACATTTGTGGTTAAGTTAATCTTTATCATTTATATTTGCTGTTTAGATGTTCACAGTTGACTCATTTTGGTGTATTATGATTAAGTTTCCTCTTTTTTTTTTACTTGTTTTTTTCTTAGGGTAAGAATAATTGCTTTTTTTGTGGTTTAGTTTATAATTAGCTCACAATTCAGGCTTGATAGAGCCATAGAACTCATTTTGGTAAATGGAATACACTAGTTAATTTATCAGTCTCTGTTCTCTTTTTCACTTTTTTTGCTCTCTCCTGCTTTTCTTAATGTTCTATGGTAACAATTCTAATCTGAACTGGTTACTCTCTAGTTTATCTTCACATCCATCATTCCGGGATTTTCACTTCACTGTCATTACAAGAATTCTCTTCATCTCTTTGTTGTATTAGACCCTTTTCTCCTTTTCATTTTCCTCCTGGTTGCTTTTGGAGAAAGGGTGCATGAGAGGTAAACTTTTTGAGAAGTGTATGTCTGAAAATTCTAACCTCCTGCCTAATTGTTAGTTTAGCTGGATACAAGATTCTAGGGTGGAATTTATTGAAACACAAATTACACCAGTTGTTTTCTATCATCTATTATTGCTATTTATTGAGAATTCAAATGACATTTAGATTCCTGATCCTTTTCATGTGATTTTTTTTTTTTCTGGAAGCTTTTAGATTCTTGTTTTATACACAGTATTCTGAAATCACATGATAATGTGTTGAAGGCCATGGCTAGTCCTTTCCTAGGCTGATGGTGCAGTGAGAAATGGAAGGAGAAGGGATGTCATTGCTGTGGTACAGCATGGATTGCATATATGGTGCTAGGTGGACCCTGAAATGTGGACATAGCCTTCTCCCAGCCTGATGTTTGAAAGTTAGGATGCCGGGGGTTCTTTCCTTGGTCCTTCTCACCTGCAGGCTTCTTGTTCTGGGCGCTGTGTTCACCGTTAAACTTACAATTCTCCTATATGAGGAACTAGAGAAGCAGTAGGGACTTACATCTACTCTATTGTATTTTCAATTTTATATACGTCCTCTGCACTGGTAAAATAATTTTCCCAGGTAAAATTGTATAATTTTAACATACACTATGTAATAGGCTGACATAGTGGCTTTTTATGTAGTCCTTGTTGCCCATTTGTTCTTTGGGAACTCCGTGTGTGCTAATCCTTTCTGAGGAATGGAGTTCTAATTTCAGTTCTGTTCATTACCTCAATAGTCATGTTATGACAGATAGATAGATGATAGATATTCACTTGTTCACTTTAATCTGCTGAATTTTTTTCTGGTAAGGCTTTTACTATCACTACTAGTACTAAACTCTAAGTCATGGTAAAAGGAGCTGTTTATATTGATGTGGGCAGGGTTAAGGGAAACCAAGTCTAGCAATAGCAACTAGTGCTTTAGTCAGCCCTGAGCATGAAGAGCTAAGGAGGGGAAGAGGTCTGTTGAGGAGAGCTGTGGCTTTTGGTAAAGAGCCACAGCTGACAAGTGGCAGTCTGGCAGGGAGGAAGACAGGAGAATAAATGCCCAGCCCTCTCCATCCCACCCTTCAGTCTCCTGGTGTCTGCCAATGGTGTTACACCCAACTGGAAGCCAGTGTCAAGGGCATTCTTTGATGTAGTCTGTAAAGGTTAGCCTCCTGGGGCACAGAGCAGGGTGGCAAATGGTGGTGGAGACTCTCCAGCCCAGTTAGGTTTTAAGATGTTTTTGGAACCTAGGGACATTCTATTTTTGGAAGAAGAAAGGTTAGACTGGAAGAGCTAAGTGTGACCCTCATGGACAGATCTGTCTTACAGGGAGTTGATTACTTATCTTTTACTCAGAATATTTGAATTAGTTTGCAATTAATTTTTATGTGTCCTGTAGAATTTATAACATAGACCAATCTTACTATTGGAATAACATTTGTTGCTAAACCTGCCCCATTTCTCCCTTCTCATTGCTACAACTTACCAATGAATACCATATTTTTTCCTGCACATCTATCAGCTTTTATAGCACTCTTCCCCATGCAAAAAATAGCTGAGTATGTGTCTGTATCAGGCAATAGGGATGTACGCAGCGTCATAGCAATTTCATGTTTATTCTACATTCCTCTCATTTCTGTTTGAGATGAATATGCGCACACTGCCTGGTTCAGAGTGATTATAACAATTTTTGCCTTTCAAGGGAGAGCTCTCAGTAGATGCTTTCCTCTGCAGCCTCTCTTACCTAAAGATGTTGACTTTGTTTTGATTAGAATGTGTCCTGCTTTTAACAGTGGGTGTGTTTGTTTTTAGGTAAGTGACAGTTTGCTCTTTGATACCTCAGATGATGAGGAGCTGAGAGAACAGCTGGATATGCATTCGATCATCGTGTCCTGTGTTCACGAGGAACCCCTCTTCACTGCAGATCAGGTATAAAGGAGATATTCATTAACATAAGGAAAGGTGTCCTAGAGCTGAAAAATGATTTCTTATTGTGGCAATAACTGATGGTTTTGGAATTATTTTTCCTATATTTTCTGATTATATAGGCTTAACAGTCAGCTCTTTCACTGAGGAAAAATAAAAGAAAGTATATGCAATCTGAAACAGAAGGGATTATGTTACTTGGAAAGATTTCCAACATAAGCATTGTTAAAAGAGTACAGCACGTTAGTACAGGGAGTTACTAAAGGAGGGGTATTACTTAAAATCAGACAAATCATGTGAATTTCCTAGTTTCTTTAGATTTATCCATGCATGGACAAACTATAAAATATCTGTAGAAATTATTTACTTTCTTTAAAACCCTGGGTAAAAATCATTAGCACTTATTAGGAGTACATATTGTGTACCCCAGAAAAGAAGTGAGCATTATTGTTATGGAATGCTCTCATAATGTCAACTCTGTATTCATTTAAAACCAGTCGAATCAGCGCTCTCATTTTCTGAATACTCTTCCCACCTCTGTTGTATTATCGTAATGTGATGCAAGAGCTTCCTCCTGAAATAAAATATTCCTTGGATACTCGGGCTGTGCATTCTACCACAGTCTATTCTTAGGCTGGAAAGACAAGGTCAGTAAGGAGATATATTATGGCAAGGTTGGGAGGAGTACATTAGAAAGGTACATTAAATTTTTGTCATTTTGATGCTCCTTGTTTGTATTTGTGGTTGGATTGTTCTAGGCCTGGAAAGAATGTGGTGCTTAAAATGCAAGGTAATAACAGGTTGGTGGACTGTTTTGAAGCAGAGCGTGATATTCCAGGGAAGAATGTGACCCTGAGAGTTCATTGTCCCCTCAGTGATCTGCCTGAATGCCACAAACTATCCCTGTTTTTAAGACTTAGAGTAACAGATTCTGTGGCCCCCTGGAGTGTCTCGTGCAGTTTTACAATGCCTGTTTCGGAAAGTCATCTTGTACTTAACATTGTCCAACATGCTTCAGATTTGTTTTTGTTTTCCTCAGTAGAAATGTTAACTGTTAAGCTTCTTGGTTCATAAAGTGTGTTAAATACACTCACAAAGTTTTACTACTCCATTTCATTGTATTTAATAGTTATTTTTTTTAAACTTGCATCCTTTTTTTCTGACTATTGAGTAATTTTTATGGCTTTCCTTTAAATTTTCTGAGTTCTCAACTTTTAGAATCTGGTCAGGGCAAAATACTGTTGTAAGATTTGAACAACATTACTTAAGGCAGTAGATCATTATTTGAAAGGCAGATGCATTTCTGAAATTTTCCTGCTTTTATGCAGTTTTTTCCTCCTTAAATGTCTACATTTTTAAGTAATCTTTAAATATCTCTATCTTTCATTGAATTAATATGTGAAATTCTTTTTCTGCTGTTAAAGGAAAATTTTGCTTCCATAGAGGTGATTCCTTCTTTTATATAATATATACATTTTTATGTGCTATTGTGTTTTCTAAATTTTATGTCAGACTTTTTTATTTAATAGCTTTAGATTGAGCACTTTATATGGCAAATTTCCTGTTATTTGCTTTCTTCTAATGACAACTTTATGATCTGGATCTGGCACGTCCATAGTTGATAATGTTTGTGTTTGTAGCACTATTTCCCAGACGTTGCAAGATCTGGTAGGGCCTACTGAATCATGATGGACATATTAAATCACATTCTATTTAATTTGGTGTTTAGTATTTTGTACATTCTTTTTCATAAACCATGTTCACTGTAACAATCAAAATTTTGGTCATTCAGAACCCACTCTTGCATGCTGTTGGTGGAGAATTTAGTGCATTTCTACTCTTGGTTGCCTCAGGTGAGTGTCGTGTTCCAGATAGATCATTTTTCCCTTGTATATTTGATTAATAGTGGTCTGTATATTTTGGAAGGTTATTGAAGAAATTGAAGAAATGATGCAGGAATCACCGGACCCAGAAGATGATGAAACCCCCACACAGTCAGATCGGCTTTCCATGCTTTCCCAGGAAATTCAAACTCTTAAGAGGTCTAGTACAAGCAGTTATGAAGAGAGTAAGACACCCTGCTTTTTGTACTTTTTGCTCATATAAAATGTATAGTGTGGTCGTCTGCAGAAAGCTTCGATTCTCACAGGCTGGGTTACTTACCCTTGCTTAGCCCTCTAGTAATATTCTGGACATATTTTTGTCATCACTTAGGGACCGTGTCGTATTTACCTTTGAACCCTGTATTAGTTTGCCAGAGCTACCTTAACAAAGTACCACAGACTGGCTGGCTTAAACAACAGAAATTTATTTTCTCAGAGTTCTGGAGGGTAGTACTCTGAGATCAAAGTGTTGACAAGGTTGATTGCTCCTGAGGCCTCTGTCCTTGGCTTGTAGATGGCTGTCTTTTCCCTGTGACTTCACATCATCTTCCCTCTGTACATGTCTCGTGTCTGTGTCCAAATTTCCTCTTATACCTACAGCAGTCATATGGGATTAGGCTCACCCTAATGACCTCATTTTAATTCAGTTACTTATCTCTATAAAGACCATATCTCCAAATACTGTTATATTCTGAGGTACTGAGGGTTAGGATATTAACATGAACTTTTGGGGGGGACATAATTCACTTCACTCTGTGACATACCCTATTGCCATCACAATTCATAACGGAGAATAAATACTCAGCAGTTATTTTTAACAAATAATAATTACTATCTGTACAAATAGTTGTCTTCCGTGTTACTATGAAGACATTTGGGAACCATGAATCTGTTTGACATACGTGAGAATAATGAACTCTAGAAACTGTACAGTTGGTTGTCGTGGAAAGTTTGTAAATAACTGTAACCAGCCTGTGCATATCCTCAGGCTGATTGCTGAGTGTGCACCTAATCATTGCCATATGACTGGTCCCGCCTTGAATAGATGCTAATGGGGGCTGTATCTGCTAAACTCCTGTTACCTAGTTTTATCTTTATGGCGTGACTAGAAGTCTGAAGCTTAGTTACCTAAATCCCTTTGTGTTGTGTGGCGGCTTTTCAACTTATGAAAGAAAGGTCAGACAGACTAAATTCTTCTGGATGGTCTGATTTGACCATGATGCTGTAAATATGGGGTTAGCATTGTTGGAGTTCTGATTCTAAAATACAGTCCTGATACCCAGATACAGATGCCAAAACATGTATTGGTTTGCTTAGACTGCCAGAGCAAGATACCACAGACTGGATGGCTTAAACAACAGAAATTTACATTCTCACAAGTCTGGAGCCCAGAAGTCCGAGATGAAGGTGTTGGCAGGTCTGGTTTCTTCTGAGGCCTCTCTGTTTGGCGTTCAGATGACCGCCGTTTCCCGGTGTCGTCTTATAGTCTTCCTTCTGTGTGTGCCTGTGTCCTAATCTTCTCTTTCGTGATACCAGTCATATTGGATTAAGGCCTACCCTAATGCCATCATTTAACTCTAATTACCTCTTTAAAGAGCTTATCTCTACATTCTGAGGTACTGGTGGTTGGGACTTCAACAATGTGCTATCTCTTACATGAAGGAAGTGCTGACAAACGACTGAAATGGGGGGTTTCAGAGAATATTGTTCCCTTTCATCTTCCTTCACAAATTGGGGCATATGTGATTAAATGTGTATTTAGTTTAATTCTCTCAAATCCACTCCTTCTCTCTTCAGAGGCTGCCAGAGCCCTGCTCAATAGCTTGCCATTTCCTGTCAGCAGGTTTCTGTATTCCCCCTCTGCTCTTGTGTGCGTTCTTTTCCTTGTACAAGCTTTTAGTCTCCACTGAAGTACCATTTTTTATTTACACAATTAAAAAATTTTGTTACACTTTTCTTCTCAGCCAGCTGAGAAGTGACTTTGCCCACCTACGTCTACTCAGACCTGTCCTCCAGAAGTTTTTAGGCATCTGAGAGGATCACAGTCGATTTAATTGTTTGAAATATGATTTTTGTTCTTTGGCATAAAACATCCTGTTTTGCTGCCTTGAAACGGTTTTGTCTTAGTATCTGCTTTACCTTGTTTTTGGTCGTAGGAGTAAAGAGGCTCTCAGTATCTGAATTAAATGAACTCTTAGAAGAAATCGAGACTGCCATTAAGGAGTTCTCTGAGGAGCTGGTGCAGCAGTTGGCCCTGCGGGATGAACTGGAGTTTGAAAAGGAAGTGAAAAACAGCTTTATTTCTGTTCTTATTGAAGTGCAAAACAAACAGAAAGAACACAAAGAAACGGCCAAAAAGAAAAAGAAGCTAAAAAATGGCAGCTCTCAGAACGGGAAGAATGAGAGAAGTCATATGCCTGGCACAGTAAGTGATGTTTCGCAGGAGGCATCGAACACTGGGAATGGGTTTTGTGGCCGGTGGCCGGTCGTACATGGATGGGAATGTTGTGCTTCTAGCTGGATCACACGGGGATTCTATTCCAGATCATACTACTGTGCCCAGCTTCTTCAGTGGGTTGTTTTATTGGTGAGGGTTATGATGTTTATCTGAATATTTTGATACTGAAATGTTTAGGAGGGAAGGAAGTGGAAGGAATAGGAGAATGTCTTTAAAAGAAGCTTAGCAAGTGACCTTTTTTTTTTTTTTTTTACTGCAAAATATTTGTTTGGCTGGTGGTTCCATTTTCTCAGTTTTGCTAAACTCTTTTGAGTTGTGTATTAAGAAATTAAAAGGGGTTTCTTTTAGAGGTAGCAGAACTGTGCTGAGCCTAAAGACAGAGACTGATTTGTAAACAGGTTCTTCCTGATTTATCAGTGAGGTTGGAATGTGAGGCTGTTAGTGGCAGTTATATGACATTAGCTATTTGGCCTAGTATTTTTCAGACTAGAATATTAATGACTGGTGAAAACAACTTTAGAATATTTGCAACTTTGAACCCTTTGTATAAGGATTTTTGTTTTCTGCTCTTCTTAGTTTTCTTAAGTGATTAAATCTCAAGTTTAATTATGTGGTTAAATTTCATCAAAAACATTAACTGTAAATTATACAAGATGCATTTCCATATTAATTTTTGTGGCCATTTTTCTGTGATCAGTTGAACTCTTGTGTAGTCTCACCCTGATTTTGTTTGTGTGTGAATAAATGTTGGTTTTATTTTTAGTGTATAAAAAGAAATTTATTTTTTTTAAAGGGAACATCTCTTTTTAATTCATAATATTGATGTAAAACAAATCACAAACTGGCTATTATGGCTTGTAATAATCTAAATTCTGTCTTTGATTAAGTCTTGATTTGTTTTTGCTAAAGAATACTTACTAGAGAAATAGATGTCATTAAACAAATGCTGATGGAATCCTAGAAAAAGAATACAGTTCTAGGTTGGTGGGCTGCCCGTGAGTGGCTAACATAAACAAAAAGTCTTACCGTGTAGCCCATTTATTATACTGTTATTAGCCTCCCATTTATTATACTGTTATTAGCCTAGGAATAAATTCATATTTTCTTAATGTAATGTCCATTTGTACCTAGTTAGAAGGACATACCTTACATATTGACTTGAAATTCTCAGATCTTTTATTTTTGAAACATGGCAGTATTGATTGAATAGGTGTTTTTTTTTTTTTTTTTTTTTTTTTTCGTCAGAAATGGACTACGAATGAATAGGTGTTTATTTAGTTACTCCAAGTGACTGCTGAAACCCCTCCCCATTTGTTTGAATATACAATCTTGGAAAATTTGCTTTAAAATATCTTAGACAGTATTTTGCATTTGCCTCTCACATTTAAAAACATTATGTCCTTTAAATTGCCCTATTATACAAGTGGGATTGAATAAAATGCTTAGTTAAAAAGTCGTAGCATGGTTGGTACTTTCTATCTATTTGCTTTTAGGGATTACATGTAAATCCTCCATTTATTGGTGTTAACGCTTGGCTGAGAAAAGTAAATTTATCCCTAGAGGAGTTTAAAGGCTTTTTGTAACTCCCATGTAAAAATGGATAGAGTAAACCCATTGTGTAATTTTACATGGCATTTATATTGAGAAATGGATTTGGCAAGGCAAGAGTTAGGTCTTGAACCTTCATTAGTCTTGAAATAAATTCATAGTAAGAGTAATTTTTTTCATAATATTTGAACTTCTGAAGTTGCTTCTTGAGTCCTTACTTACTGTTTGTGTTAAAAATTTTTATCAGGACAGTAATGGCATGGCTAAGTTTGTGGTACTAGTTTCCTGTATCTTTTTTAAGCCTAAAATGATGGAGAAAGACCATCCCATCTGTAACTCAAGTAGCCTGAAACCTATGATTCTGAAAAGAGTGGTAGGTTGCTCAAAAGAACCCCTTAAGTGAAACGGCAGTCGGATAAACAGATTCCAGGAGACCTTGCCAAACATTTTATGTAACATGCAGTTTTGGCAAGGCCTGCTCTCTGAGTTTGCTTTCATCAGTGATACAAAATTTCTAAAACCAATGACCTTCTTACAGATGTCATGTGTTAAATGTTTTTCAAGTAATGACAGTCACTACTTTCTTCCTACCTAAAGATATATATATATATATGTATATATATCTTATTATTTTTTTGTGTGTGACAGTCTTACTCTGTTGCCTGGGCTAGAGTGCTGTGGCATCAGCCTAGCTCATAGCAACCTCAAACTCCTGGGCCCAAGCAATCCTTCTTCCTCGGCATCCCGAGTAGCTGGGACTACAGGCATGTGCCACCATGCCCAGCTAATTTTTTCTATATATTTTTAGTTGGCCAATTAATTTCTTTCTATTTTTAGTAGAGACGGGCATCTCACTCTTGCTTAGGCTGATTTCGAACTCCTGACCTTGAGCCATCCTCCCACCTTGGCCTCCCAGAGTGTTAGGATTACAGGTGTGAGCCACTGTGCCTGGCCGATACTTTTGTTTTATTAGCAGGACTTGGATTTTCTTTTTAAGTATGGAATAACTTTCTTCCATAGTTTTTCAGGAATGTTTCATTGAAACAATACATCAATTCGTACTTGGTGTAACACTTTATCCATAAGTGCTACCTTTTTCTAATTGGCCCAGAGATCCTCTGATGAAATATCTGAGCGGGTATAGAGCTGGCTTAAACTTTTCAGGTGTTAATTTTGGAGACATGTTTTGTTTCAAATATTTGTTGCAGTGAAAAAAAAAATATGGGGCTTAGGGATGCTATTTAGAGCATTAGAAAATTTCATTAGAGCATGAAAAATACATTAAATATTAATATTATAGAAAATATTGAGTATTTTATGAAAGTAAAATGCTATCTTGATTTGAATTTTAGTTTTTTTTCTTTTTTTTTTTTTTTGACAGTTTCACTCTGTTGCCCCAGCTAGAGTGCTGTGGCATCAGCCTAGCTCACAGCAACCTCAAACTCCTGGTCTCAAGTGATCCTTCTGCCTCAGACTCCCGAGTAGCTGGGACTACAGACATGTGCCACCATGGCCAGCTAACTTTTTCTATTTTTGAGAGAGATGGGGTCTCGCTCCTGCTCAGGCTGGTCTCGAACTCCTGAGATCAAACGATCTGCCTGCCGCAGCCTCCTAGAGTGCTAGGATTACAGGCATGAGCCACTATGCTTGGCCTGAATTTTAGTTTTTAAAATAACCATAATGCTTTAGGGAAGAGAAAAAAAGACCCCCAAATAGCCATAATGCTATAAGTTGGATAAATGAAACAACATTCATTCATTCAGCAAAAATTTGTGTATTGCCTTCCTTGTGCCAAGTGCTGTTCGTGATATAGTGGTGAATGAAACAGACAAGGCTCATGCCCTCCTGGAACTTAAATTGTAATGAAGGAGACAGGTAATAGAGAAGGAGAAGAATGAATAGACAGTGTAATTTCAGGCTGTAATCAGTGCCATTGAAGAAAACAAAAGGCTTGGCCTTAGTCGATAGTGATGCTGCTGCCTTCGTGGTAGGGTGGGCACCACAGCACTGCTGCTCCTGATTGATGAGGGAAGCTGCCTGGCCCTTTCCAACTCTAGTTTGGAGGGCAGGTTAGAGGAGTAGATATCTGTGGGAAATGTAATTCAAGAGGGCAGAAGACTTTATATTACCTTCATCCTGTTTTGTAGCATCTGGAGGAGTAGAAGGTGAGGATAGAGACGGGAACGGTTGAAGACCACTGTCCATTTGCCACTATGGTAACCTGTATGCATTTCTTTGAACTACCCATGCTGTTTTGGGTTCTTGATGCTTCTGTATATTCTACTCCCTTTTTCTGGAACGGGCCTCTTTGGTTGCCTGTCCACTTAAGGGATTTTTTTTTTTAACTCATTCTTCAAAATCATGGTTAAGCATTGTCTTCCTTTCTTGGAAGCTTCCTCAATGATTTTTCTCCAATGCAGAATTGACTATTCTCTCCTTCTTTTGTGGTTAGTATTTATTATTCCTCCCTAACTATTGCTATTAGCACTGTCTTATCATATTGCAATTTTTTTTTTTTTGCCTGTCTTTACTATGGTTCCATAAGGATAGGAAATTGAACTTTACTTTTTTGGTATCCTTTGGCCCAATATTAGGTACCTTGTAAATTTCTGCTGAACAAGTGAATGAATGAAAGATAAACTTGCAAATCTATATTTTTACTGTGGACTTTTCTGTCAGATGCAAAACTCATGGAGGGTGAATAGTATATTGATTAAGAGCTTTGGGCTAAGAGCTGTGTTTGGATCCCCGTCCTGCCACTAGATACAGATGCCTTTGTGTTTTGGAAGGATTAAATGAAATAATATATGTAAGATTATCAAACACCCTGATAAATGCTAGTATATATGTCCAACTTCCTACTAGGCATTTTCCTTTGGATATCTTGTAGGTATTTGAAATTTATAGTATCAAATCAAAGTTACCATTTCCTTAAAATTGAATTTTTTTTTTTTTTACAACTTTTCTTTTTCTTGTGAAACTGCAGTCTTCCCACTCACTGAAACCAGTAGAATTTCCAGGTCAAATAATACATAGTTTTAAAGGGTTTTAAATGACCAGCTGTTCAAATTATTCTATAGAAATGTAACCCAGTAATAGCATGAGAATGACTATTTCCATACACCTCCCACCAACAATGGATATTATTAGTCTTTTAATATATACTTATTGAATGGGAAAACAATGGTTTGATCTTTTGACCATTTGTGTTCTTTGATGAGTTGCCTATTATGTCATATTTGAGATGTTTTTCATATTTGAGGGAGCGCATACTTCTGATATTGCAGTATCATACTGTTATTGTAATCATTGGCTTAAATCTCTCCTCTGGCAGAGTGCAGTCTCCTTAAAGGCTGGTTCACGTTGTTTCCCCAGCACCTCACCTAATTTCTGGTTCTTTGCACGTCACTTAATGCATGTTTGTTGAATTGAAACTTCACTATAAGGGAGATTGAATCCCAGAGGATTTGGATTTGCAGTATTTGATTTATTATTGTTCTGTTGGGGATTTTTTTTTTTGTTTTTTGGCTGGGCTTCTGTTTATATCAAAGATATTCACAGGTTATTGAATTTCAGTGGCAGTTCTCATGAGTTAGAAGAGTAAGTTGATGTATATCAGGTTATGTTTTAATTTAGTAGTTGCTGTTCCTCTAGAGTTACCTGAAATTGTAAAGACATTATTGCTTATCATTGTACCTTAGTAAACTTATATGGATGAAAATGGATATACTTACTCTTTGAGCATCCAGTAATATCTTTTAATTAAATGTTATGTGTAAGGTTACATGGCTGAGAAGAGAGAGGGATCCATAATCTTCTCTGTTTGCCATCATTCCATTGAACTTTCAAGGGAATTTCTAGTGTGTTATACTTACTACCATCAAAAATGTATAACTGCTTCAGATCTACCCTGAAAAAGTTTATTCTGAAAACTTTTGGGATATTAGCACAGTGACTAATGGAGAAAACAAGAAATTCTGTTGTAAAAAGATTCATATTACCCTAGTTTATTACATTTGGGAGTTGGGAAGATAATTGTTTAAAGATGGGGGAGATCTTAGGGGTTAGATGATGGATAGATACTCTTTCTCCTATATATTTTCTTTCACAGATGCATTGCCCTGTTTTTGTGACTCACTTAGCTCATATTATGACTAATAGCCAATCTATTTTTGTTTCCTTTTTAATGCAAAAATGTCCCAGTAATAGTTTTTCATTTAATCTTAACCAAAGTTATCTGTAAGGTAAGAGAAAAATTTGACAGCTACCATTAGGACATCTTTAAGTTATTCTGTTTTATCCTAGGTTTAAGCCTAGAAGGAACTGTTCTGACACATCTACTTGAATTTGGGGTTTCTGTTTAAAAAACATGGACCTGGCTTCCCTCCCCCTTCTTTTTAATTTGGAATTTTTAAATAGCACATTTGCTTAGATGATTTAGACCAGGGATTGACAAGGCAAACTACTGCCCAGGGGCTAAACTGATCCTTCACCTGTTTTATAAATAAAGTTTTATGGCAACACAGCCATGGCCATTCATTTATATATTTATATGCGATGGTACTGTAAGGACAGAGTTGAGTTGGAGAAAACAATTACTGTCTGTCTCTTTTATAGAAAAAGTTTGCCAATCTCTGACTTTGACTTAGTAAAATTAAAAATTAGAAAAAAGGATGTGAGCTCCATTTAAGTGAGCTGTGTGGATAAAAAGATCACTATGATGTGTCTGAAATATTGCTGTGCTTTATCCTGAAATTGTGTTGAGTTCCTTTCCCCAGGGCACTATTAACAGCAGCCTGACTCTTACCTGCAGATGGTGGCACCTTGGCCAGTCAATCTTTCAGCCACCTGCTGCAAGCTTCCTGCCCAACAACAGACCTTTGCGCTGTGTATGTCTGAGTCCCGGTAGCTAGGTGAATAGAGGCAGCAGGTAGACCAGTGGTCTCTAGGTTTGGGGACAAACAAAAAGACTACAAATATTGGAAGTTCCTGGGCACATACTATATTTATACACAGTGATAAAAGATCATTAAAGGAAGACAGAGATTCCCCCCACCCCCTTTTCTAAGCAGTGATGCTTGACAGAATAAATTCTACTGGATACACATTCTTGAATGTAAACTTTTGACACATTTTCAATAATAATTTATTGGCAATGTTTGGTATTTCTCTATATTTTTCTTCATTGCAAAGTAATTCCTGAAAATTGGTATTAGGGCAATGAAAGGTCAATAGGGTGGAAAGAAACATGATGTATGTGCTTATTTTGATAATTCAAACCTATGAATTATGAATTATTTAAATGCAGAAAAAAATTATTTTATGAAAGATAATGTTGCCTAGAGAATACATGTCATCACCAGCTTTTGATATTTTATTATCTATTATTTGTTTTCTATAATGATTTCTTGGCATTAGGCTGGTAATAGCGAGCTTCCATGATCCAGCAGTTAATGTAATAAAAATCAAGAGTCCATTCTTGATATATTTTTTTTTTTTTTTGAGACAGGGTCTCACTCTGTTGCATGGGCTAGAGTGCCATGGCATCAGCCTACTTCACAGCAACCTCAAACTCCTGAACTCAAACGATCCTCCTGCTTCGGCCTCCCAGAGTGCTAGGATTACAGGTGTGAGCCACCACGCCCGGCCCATTCTTGATATCTTTATACCTTGGAGAGGTCATTGTCATGGCCCATTTGCAGGATGGAGGATGAACACAAAAAGACACACACACACGCAAAGACGTTTCAAGACTGCAGTGCAGAATGCAATAGTCATTTTATTTTCATACCCTCAAAATCAAAGTTAATTCCTTGTACGTGCCCACCCAGGCCTTTCAGCAATGGCCATAAATTCCAGAATGCATAGCCTTAGGGAAGCAGATATCCCCTGACTTAGAATTTCCAGGTGGTTTTTCTAGGTGCTAGGCATAGATCATGGGCCGAGATTAGCAAGGATGGGCAAGGCAAGCCACAGGGGGTATTTCTCATCCCCAGCTTCTCTTAGGGTGACCCTCTAAGATCTTAGGCTGACCCCCCTGTGCCTGTGCCTGGCTTAGGTCACCCCTCTTCTTGAGGGGTCTTACCTGTCATCGACTAACCAGCCATCTTATGGGGTTTGAGCAGCAACCACAGGAATAATGTGTTCATTGTATGGCCTCCAGACCCCCATTGCCGTGGGGCTGGGCAGCTCTTGCTTACTTGCAGCTCAGGTCCTTTGTTATGCCTCTAGGCAACAGCCTTGTTTATCACAAGGACCTTGTCCGGAGCACATTGCTTTTAAATGTTCTGGGCAGAACACGTACATTACTCACTAAATTTAATTCTTAAACTAGGAAAATATATGTCAGTCCCCTACAGTCATTGTTAATATAACACAAGCTCACATAAAAGCCATAATATGCCAGGAAATTGTATTTTTATTTTTTATTTTTTTAGAGATAAGATCTTGCTCTGTTGCTCAGGCTTCAGTGCAGTGGTGCAATGGTAGCTCACTGCAATCTTGACCTGCTGGGCTCAAGCAATCTTTTCTGCCTCAGCCTCCCGAGTAGCTAGGGCTACAGGTGTGCACCACCACGCCTGGCTAATTTATTAAAAATTTTCTGTAGGGATAGGGTCTTGCTATGTTGCCCAGGCTTGTCTCACGCTCCTGTCCTCAAGTCATCATCCCACCCTGCAAAGTGTGGGATTACAGGTGTGAGCCACTGCACCCAGCCTTGTATTCTTAACTACATACAGTCATGTGCTGCATAATGACATTTTGGTTAATGTCAGACTGTGTATACAATGGTAGTCTCATAAGATTATAATACTGTATTTTTGTTATACCTTTTCTGTGTTTAGATACACAGAAACTTACCATTGTGTTACAGTTGCCTACAGTATTCAGTATGGTAGCATGTGGTACAGATTTGTAGCGTAGAAAAAATAGGCTATACTATAGAGCTAGATGTGTAGTACGTTTGTGTAAGTATGCTCTATGATGTTCACACGACAGAGTTGCTTAATGACTAATTTCTCAGAATGTATCCCCATTGTTAAGTGAGGCGTGACTGAAAATATCCATGCAATCAGGAAAGAATTTATACAATTGCCAAGATTATTTTACTCAAGTTTTAGTGGTTTTGAAACTGTCAATAACTAATTTTATTTCCATATTAGTATTAATTATATAAAATTTTAAAAAGATCTTCAAATATAAAAAATTATTTGTTCCACTTAATTTCTAACTTTGAAAGTCTTTGTATCATCTTTCTGCTATGAGAATGAACTTATACAATAGGAGTATAATAATCAAAAGATTTTCAAGTATTTATCTGCTTTGGCATAATTCATATTGTCTAATTTACTTAATCTATTTTTTAAAAATTATTTTTTGGTAGTGTTGGCTTTTGTAACTGCTTTATAATTCACATTAAAATTGATTTGAAGTGTTAAAAGAAGATATTACACTTACATCTTAAGAAATATCTGTTAAGTATTTGAACATTTTCACTGTAATATTTTTACACTTGAGAATTGCTTTTCATTTTATATTTTTGTATTCTGTGTTCTGATTGTTTTAAGAATTTTAATTTATTAAAATTAAAACTACTGTTCTATAAATTAATGTTTGAAAATCATATTCAAACTGCTGAAAATGTGATTTATAAAGAATAATTATATTTTAATTTTACTTAACCTCTTGAGTATAAAAATATTAATGAAGTAAGACTAGAATAAGAGTCAGAAATAAATGAAAAGCATTCCTTGATTGCTTTTTCTAACCTTTTTTTTTGACATTGAGCTTTGATATTGAGGTTTTTTTTTTCTTTCTTTCTTTTTATGGACTCTACTGTGGTTTGAAAGATAGTGAGATTTTTAATCGATTTCCTGGCCAGTTAGAGATCCATGCCAGTTGGTGTCAGATGGAGCCTGGGAGGAAAGTTTGGTAGAAGGAATAAGTCTGAACTTCCCGGGCCCCTTGTTGGTCTTGCTTTTCCCTGTTTTGGATCCTGCTTTCTGTGAAGTTAGTTGAGGTGATGAATATGAAGTGCCTAGAGAATGAGTTGATACGTGTAGGATTCTAGAAAAGAACACACCACAACACTGTATCTGATTCTTGTTGCTTTTATCTTACTTGGTGTTGTCTAACTCTTTATTATTCAGAAAGACCTTGACTTATCTGAAAGTGTTGCTTGTTTTCTGTTTAAGCATTTTGGCTGATTTATATATTTAGTCATTGATAGTATGTCTCTTTTTTATGTTGTTTTCAGTTCTTTAAGCTAGGGACTGTAATCTGAAATTTATTATTTCTCAGTTTCAATTTTATTTATATTAGGGGAACTGGAAGAGCTGTTTTTGCTGTTCAGGAAGAAAGTAGAAAGGCATGGCTATTTTTCTTTGAAAGTTGTGTCTAAAATATTCTAGCCTTTTTAAAAGGAATATATCCAAGGCTTTTTGAATATTGGTATTTGCTGAGCACTTTGGTCAGTACTTCCGATGGACTATTTCATTTAACCCTCACAATAAGCCTGCAAAGTAGGGTATTATTATAAATGAGTAAACAAAAGCTCAACATAGAGGCTCTTAGTTCTGAGAACCAGCGTGCGTTGGAGTGAAGATGTGCAGACTTGTGTGGAAGTGGGTGCAACGAACCGTGGCCTGAGTTTTCCTCTTTTGAGCTACGCAGGCATGTTATGTATGGGCTTGGAGATCTTGGCCCATTTCTTTTTGTCTTTCAGATTTTTATTTTAATGTTCGATGTCTTATTAACACTTTGTTGCTCCCGATTTTGTCTGAGAAAAGTTTCCAGAGGATGACTGATTTGGGGACTTGAGAACATACTGAGACCAGGGAAGGAAATGATCACCAGGCAGTGTGAATATTCTCAGCATAAACAGTGTTATCGAAGCCCTGCATGGAGGAAACTCCTTCCCCCGTGCTCGCCACACACATTACCTTGGCATTTGTCAGTAGCGAGGGGAACAATAAAGTAAGTGCTATAATGCTTAATCACTTTCCTGCTTATAAATGGGCTCACATGAAAAATTCCATTCTGAGAGGGGCGTTTTACGGCACTATTAACTCTTCCTAAAGATGTTGTGGGAAATGGATGGATGGATTGCAAAGTATCTTTAGACTCAGAATCTACACAAGCTCTACACTTTGAGCCTTTGATTCTTTACTTCAGATTTGAAAATGGAGGGAGGATTGTTTTCTGACATACCCAATATCTCAGTTATTTATTTTAGTTGAACTATAACAAATCTTAATGTCCTTCATGTCATTCAGCATTCCTAACCCTGAGACTTAGTTCTATCAATGCTTTGACATGTCTGTGGTGCTTTTACCTTGACAAGTGTTCAAAAAATAAATGCTTCCCTCTCTCCCTCTGTCCTTCCCTTTTCCCCTCCTCCCCTACTCATGTCTCTCTCTCTCTTCCTACTTATAAAATTTAAGCATAGAGAAAAATCTTCCCTCTGGCCCAGTTAAGCACCATAAGCACCTAATAATACCGCATCTGCTCTCAAGACTGTAAACGGAGTGTTTCTAAATGAGGTGACGTTTACTAAAAAGTAAATTTAATCTGCCTCTAAGGTTTTCTCTTCTTAAAATTCATTTTGCCTTCCAAAAGGGTGTATAACTTTTTTGAATTTATAGGGCAATTGTAAAACAGAATCTATTGTATGCTCTACTGAGCTCGTTTTGGATTTCTTCTAGTCTTGCTGCCTTATAGTCTCTTTTCCTTTTTCATTCTAGTTCATTGATCTTGTACTTGCTACTCTTTTATTATCCTAGGGGTTTTATATTTCTTACTCCTTTGTTTTACAAACCATGCCAACAGGATTATTGTATTTTACCTTATTAATCTCATGTTGATTTCCTCGATTAGATTTTTCAGTGGACTTTTTCAGAACACTGTTGTTCATTCTTTTGACAAATAACTTTATGTCCTGTCATGTCATTTTTATTCTGTTTGCACTCTGGCTATTTTTACCTTTTGGCTCTTTATTTATTTCTTCTTTTTTTCCTACAAGGAGTTGAGAGACCTCATGATACAGTGAAAAGATCACAGGCTGTAAGACCCTGGGGCTCTGGAATTAGGAGTGTTATACTTTAGCTTAGCAGACATTTACTGGGATGGAGAGATGAAGACTTGGTCTCTCTCCTCAAAGTGTACTCAATTCCTTGTAAAAAAAAAAAAAAAAAATGAAGCCATTGGAGTAGATAAATCTGAATGTATCACTTGGCTGTGCAGTTCTGCCATTCTGGAGCACTTATAACTTCATATGACCTTCTAGTCCTGCACTCTGTGTGTGTGTGTGTGTGTATGTATGTGTTTTAAATTGCTTTCTTAAAAAATGTATCTTTTTAGTTGAATTGATGTGTAGATTCATATAATTTATTAAATAGGAGACCTTTAATATTAATAACATTTAATCATCTGTTTACCAAGTGAGGAAACAGGCCTCCAGAGGTTAAGTGACTGCTGTCACGTCACACAGTGGCAAAGCTGGGAGAGAACCCAGATCTCTGATTTCCAACCAGGCATTTTTCTTTCCAAGTTGACTGTTTAAAAATGTTCTGATTCCAAATATTGTTGACTGAGATATGATTCCTGATTCCATGCAAAAATCTGGAAGTATTTCACGGGTATGGGTAGTAATTGGTGTAGCATTTTGCAGTTTAAGTTATTGACTATCAATCAGGTGCCTGCTACATACTGAAGACTGGTTTGTGCTTTTCGTAACACACAAAAGAAGTATCTGACACTATTTCTGTCCTTAAAGATTTTGGGAACTAGTTGAATTAATGAAAAATTTACCTTAACCAAAATTTTCTTTTTTTTTTCTTTGTTGTTTTTCTTTAGATCTTGTGCTCTCTTAACACCCATTAAAAATATTTTGATTATCTTTTCTTATACTACTATTTGTTGATCCTCAGTTATGTTCCAGGCATGGGTGTTAAGGATGCAGAGTAAATTTCAGCTCTGCAGGGATGTGCTGTCCATGGGGTGTGGATCGAGATGGACCATCCAGTGTGCACTTTAGTGCAGCAATTCTCAACCAGGCCAGTTTTTCCCTCCACGGGACATTAGTCAATGTCTGAAAACATTTATTGTCACACTGGGCAGGATGGGGAGGTAGGGGGTGGTACTACTGGCATCCTGGTGATTAGAGGCCAGAGATGCTAGTAAACACATCCTGTAGTCCACAAGACTGCCCCCCATGACAAACAGTTATCTGACTGGAAATGTCAGCAGTCTCAAAGTTGAGGAACCTGGGTATAGTGTTTAATTGCTATGTTCAGAACCACTGCTGTACTTTTAGTGTTTTCCGTGCATGGAGCTATTCTGTGGTCAAGGCGTACATGTGTTGCTGTTGCTGCTAGTGTGGGGTAGGAGACTGGGAAGGCCGAGTTGAATCCTGAGGACAGGTAGAAGGCAGGAACAGGCATAGAGCAGAAGGGATGGTGTGTGCAGCCACTTGGAGGTGACAGGGACATCTGGGGAAATGCAAGCTGTTCATTACGGTGAAAGCCAAAAGGTGAGGGAGCAGGTAACTCAAGGTGAGGCTGTGGATTGCAGAGTGGCAGCCAGAAAGTGGATGGCCTTGTATGCCATTGTAAGGCGTTTGGTCCTTATATAAAGGCTGTAGAAAGCCAAAAAAGGGTTTTAAGTAGGATAGTGAGGATAATAGTAGGATGTTTGGATTTGTCTTTTGGGAAGGTAAACTTCAGTGGTTTCAAGGAGAACTCGTTAGAAGGAGGCAGCTATAGGTAGGGAGTGGATTAGAGGAAGCTGTTGCAATCATTCACGTGAGAATTGAGCCAAGGAAGTGACAGAAGGGATGGAAAAATGGTTGCATTTCAGAGATATTAAGGAGGTTGAACCAATTGGTTGGGGCACCAGGGAGGGAGGAGTTAGGGCCGGGTTACTGATTATTGGCTTGGGCAAGGGTACATAAAACACACGCACCCCCTTTTCACCAGGAAGTGCCCAAGTCTCATCAGTATTGAGTGCATCTAGCCTCAAGCCCGGCATTTGTTGGGGAATGTCTATGCTCTCCATCGGCTCTGCTCATAGCCTCTGTGGTCCAAAAGTGAAGCCAGCCATTGCAACACACCCAGCACACAAAGGGGAGAGAGGACAGGGCTGCTGCAATAACGGCTTCCTACTGGGAGGAGGGGAGAATGGGCACACTCGGCAGCGCTGCGTCACGTTCTGTTGGGTAAGAACCACAAGACGCCTGTGCATGGGCTGAGGAGTGAGCTCCCTGGTGGGCCAGTTTGGCTGCTTTTGGTTTTGTTCTGTGAGCAGATCTCTGTCCCTTGTCCTTTGTGGCTCATCTGGGATGGGTGTATAATTCACATTTTAGCTCAGATGTCACCTCCTCAGCTTTTCTTTGACCTCCCAGTGTAAAGCAGGCATCCGGTGTTTAAGTGCCCCGTTGGAGCTATCGACAGGCCGTGTGTTCTCTGCAGTTATCTAGTTAATTTACTTCTTTAACTTTTTGTGCCCCCCACTCCCTTATGCCGGGAATGTAAGGTCAGGCGGGGCCTCAGCTGATTGTTCACTTAGAATCTCTAATACCTGGAATAGTATCTGGCTCAATGTACAAAGAATGAGTAAATGAATGAGAGAGGAGAATAGAATGCTGAAGGAGGAAACGGGGTTTTTATTTTCTGGTTTGTTTGTTAGTGGGGAAAAGGGGGTTGAATTCAGTTTTGGATATGATGAGTTTTAGAAATAGACATTAAATACAGGTAGTGACATAGATATATGTCCAGTAGGCCGTTAAACATACAATAGGTACAGATTAAACATACAATAGATACAGATGTCCAGTTGGCCATTCAACTCACAAGTCTGAAGCTCAGGTGGGAAATCACAATCAAGAGCTGAAATTTACCGAACCTTACTATGTGCCAGTCTCTGTTCTAAGCGCTTTGCTTATCTTAGTAAAGTGGAGCTGTCGATTTATAGAGGCAGAAGTTGAAATGATTGGGTGGTAATGTCCAGAGAGTGTGAGAAAAAAGTAGGGACAAAACCCTGGGAATGGCAGTCTATAAGAGGTGAGGAAAGAAAGAGGCAGAGTCCTGGAGAACACTGGGACACGGTGGATGAGGATAGAAAGCAGCACCTGCGTTATTTCTGGGCAGGTGGGAGTTAATAGCAACCAGAGCATTTGGTGGAGGAATGTTTTCAGACATATCTGTCAGTTTGTTCCTTTGGGTTTTTTTGTGGAGGGTGGGGGTGGACTCTTCTGATTTTCTTGTTCTGTAATTTTCCAGTGGAACAAGAGGCGGTAGGACCTTACAGGTGCCATGTTGCGTCCCTGTTCATCTGCTGGCCAGCAACAGTCAGGGTACAGTGGGGCCTCGTTGGCTGCTGCTACTGATTCAGCGGCCATCAGAAGCAAGAGCAGAGGTTCTGCTGAGAGTTCTTCACTTTAAATTCTTTCACTAGCATCAGCGGTTAGTTTTGTATTTTTCCAGGTTACCTCGGCTTCCCGTGTTTGCATTTTCACTTAATTCCACTAAGCCTAGAATTCCGGTTGCATGAAAGCCATATAGCCATCTTTCACAAGTAGTCAGGTTACCAGTAGTTGAAATTGCTCAGCAGTGTCCACAATTGCACATTTAATAAGGAAAAACTAAATTTTACACATCTATCTTGTGTATTTGAAAACTTGCATCAACTTTTTTCTTTTTTTTTCTTTTTGCAGTGGCAGGAATTAGGTTTCTAATTGGGGAGGTAAAGCTAGAGTTTTGGAATGTACTGTCCAAATATAAAGTATGTCCCAGTTTCCTGATATGTGGATTCTTAAACTTCTTGCTTGAGATTTTCTGAATTTTTATCTAGTTTTAACATGTCCATAGCTAATGGAGGTAGGTAATATAGACTTAATACTTAAAAATAAGTATTTTTCTCTTTGAGGTTTTGAAAGGAAATATATTTGATAGTTCATTTTTTTAAAAAATTATTTTTGACTTGGTTATCTGAAAATAATTTCCCATAATTTTTGTTGTAGACTCTGGAACCTAAAATGTTTTTTGATAATATATTTTTTATTTTTACTTTTTTAGGGATAGGATCTTACTCTGTTGCCCAGGCTAGTGGACAGTGGCATGATCATAGCTCACTGCAACCTTGAACTCCTGGGCTGCAGCGTTCTTCCTGCCTCAGTCTCCCCAGTAGCTGGGAGTACAGGTGCACACCACCACAGCCAGCTGATTTTTCTGTTTTTGGTAGAGATGGGGTCTTGCTCTTGCTCAGGCTGGTTTCTAACTCCTGGCCTCGAGCGATCCTCCCTCTTTGGCCTCTTGAAGTGCTGGCATTACAGGCATGATCCACTACGTGATAATCTGTTTAAAAAATGTGAACAAATTGATAGCATGTGAAAAAATCTACAAAAATAGTTATCTGTAGGTTTCTCTTTTAAAACTAATCTCCATCAAAGGTAATAGTTATGGTCTCAGCAAAGTGAAGAGTGGCCAGTGAAGTATCTTGACCAGACATTTGATTCTTGTTTAGACAAAACTGGCTTGCAGATGTGGGAAAGCCTGGGGAAGGAGGCTGGGGGAGAGGCATAGCTGTACGAATTCCCACAAGATGGTAAAATGTGACACTCAGATTTTCAGTAATACTGTTGAATTATGTGACTGAAACAGAAGCACATAGTGAGGATTAAACCTTTTGATGTTTCTTAGCTTTTTGTTGTCAAGACTTCTTTAATGCTCTTAAAATTAATTGAGGGGGGAAAAAATTTACTGACTCTGAAAAGCTTCAGTTTATCTAGATTATATTGATCAATATTTACTGTGTTAGAAATTAAAACTGATAAAATAAGAATATTCATTAAAAATACCAATAGTTTCATTAATGCTTATATAAATAGCATATTTTAGTGGGAAAAATGTCATTGCTGTGCATTGTTGCCAATCTCATTAATATCTGGCTTAATTGAAGACAGCTAGATTTATAAATCTGCTTCTGTATTCAGTCTGTCATTTGGAATATTTCACTGTAAGACATGAGAGAATAAGAGTAAAAAAGACCAATTGCATCTAAGTAGTATTAAGAAAATAATTTTCAGCTCTTGGACCCCTGAGAAAATTTCAGGGACCTCCTGGGGGAGTCCCTGGATCATACTTTGAGAACCACTGGACTAAACTTACACATTTCTTGAGGGCGGAGACCATTGCCTTGGTTTCCTTTCTTCTACTCCTTGGGGCCTTGTTACATACTCTTTACATTGACTTCTCAAATGCGTTTACTGATTCAACTTTCCCCAATAAAATTCCAGGGACAGGAACCATCCAGTGAATCAGGCCTTAACTTCCTTTTCATGATGCTTTTCCCCTTAATTAGTCATGCTGTAAGAATCCACCTAACGCCTTTCACTTAGTCGCCAGAGAGGTGCCGCTGCTCTCTTTTCACTGTGCCTGGTGACATTGTAGACTGGTTACAAATCAAGATAAGTAGTTTTGGAAAAAATATCCTCTTTTCAGTACAAAGAGTTCTAGGAAGTCTCGGAGGTTGCTGGGAGAAAGAAGCTGGAATTGTTTCCTAGAAACAGAGTGGAAGTCTTTGTAGGAGTTTTTGGGGGCCAGGCTGGCAAAAGGGACCCACGCTCCTCTCCAGGAAGCATGTCTGTCTTCCAATTCACATTTTCCGCACTAAGGCAATGGCAGGTGGCCTGAAGACTGAGTGGGCCAGCAATGGTCTGCTCTCCAAGTAACAGCATTTTCATTTGCTAAATGTTATGTTAATGTTCTCTACACTGATGGTAGAAATATGCAAACTTAGGCTGAAAATATGTGTACTGTTGATATTAAGTTTTCAGACTTTCAATAAAATGTAGGTAAATAATATCAAAAGGTATACTAAAAATTAGTAAATTTTGTATAAAACAAGCATGTGTAAAGCTTATGATGTTTATATTGGAAAACATTTATCAGCTATATTAGGAAAAATCTTCATGAATATAGTAGCAGAAAAGCAGTTGCTTTTGCATTTGACTTGCAAAGAAATGGAAGCAGAAATATTTTTAAAATAGCATGATTTTTGTCTGCTTTATCTGGATGAGTAGTGGCATTTTCTAACTGCTTGCCTCTTGGGCACATAAGTCATCATGTTACATTCTTACTAATAGTCTTTGAACTTCTTTCTCTGTCCTTTTCTTCCTGGCCGTATATTGCTGCCTTTAGCGCTTCAGCATGGAAGGGATCTCAAATGTCATTCAGAATGGCCTCCGCCACACCTTTGGAAATTCAGGTGGAGAGAAACAGGTGCTCGGTTATCCTTATTTTCCTCGTTCTCTGCTTTTTCATTTTCTGTGTAAGTGAAGATCCTGATAGCTGGTAGTTTTACTAATTTACTAAGACCATGGCTTAAAAGAGATAAATCAAAGTTTGTTGTATTTATAGTCTTGATAATGAACAGACTTTCCCTTTGTGGAGAAAGCATTTTCAAATTGGACAATAGACTAAATGGATTTTTAAGACGTGTTAGAGCTCCGTTTCTCACTTTTACCTTTAAACAAATAGATATTAACATATTGACATACTATATTGCATGTGTAGAAACTCTATCAAAATAACTATTAATAGAATATGCTGCTATAATTCTAAAAGCCTAAGAAACAAGATCTCATTTTGCAGGGAAGAAGCCTAGATGTTGATATATTCAAGACTAGAATTCTAGGTCAAAGTATATAGACAGTATATTTTATCTCCTTTAAATGAAATTCGTATGATTTTAAGGTATATTATACAGTCAGCCAAATCATTTGTCTGCCAAATCATTTGTCTGCCAAATGAGGCATGAGATGTTATTTAAACAAAATCATGCATAGATATGATATACAGTCAAATGTGTAGCTGTTTGCTTTTTATTTACATTTTTATATAATGATTTAAGGAGTATCACGAACATGGGAAACACATATACAATAATGAATGGGCTTAAAATTACCTTTCACCATTTGAAATTTCCACTTAAAAAAAAAAATTCTGTAAGGTAGCTCTTAAGTGAAGATTAAGAAGGTATGCAGAATGTAGCTTGTAGGTAGTTTATCAAAAGAATGCCTAGGTCAAATACCTAGAGTTTTTACTGAAGGTAGTTGTATATTTCTCAATAAGGGAAATAATCGATATTAAAGAGGGGGAGGTTCACACTGGCATTGGCAGCTCCTAAAGAGGCTTCGTGGGAGGTTGGTTAAAGTTTTGTTTTTATTCTGCTGCCTGTCGCCTCTCTCAACCCACAAGATGGGGCAAAATGACTTCCAAACTGACCTAACACATGGGAGCAGGGCAGGGAGCCTGAAAACTTAGCCAGGTATCTGGGCATGTCAAGGTGCAGCTTCCTGATGCTTCTCCAAGTAGCCCGACACATGCTGTTAGTGGAGCCCTAGGAGGGCATATTTCTGGCTTTTTTTTTTTTTTTTTTGGTATTCTTTACAAAGAAACTTATTTGGTGACACAACTGGAGAAGTCTACTCCAAAAAGATGGTGGAACGCTAGGTTTCTTAAAGATGGAATGATTCAGTTTTACTCCTTTTCTAGACCTAGGGGTCCAGTTATTGTTAAGCTTCTTTTTTCATCTTATTTTTCAGTTGTGGGTAGGATAAGATCACTCAGTGAGGATTAGGAATAGAGCTGAGATTTAGGGCATGGGACTAAATCATGGGTGGGGCTGAAGAGATTCCAAGTAAAAACAAATGACTTTTTATATGAGCATATGCAAAATGAACACCGAACTATATATTTTTTGGTGGGGTGGTCAGAATAGGAGAATCTGGGCAATCATTTAATAGATGATGCTTTATGGGATGTAGTTATAACACATAACTCTGCTACTTGTGAGCCTTTACAAGTAGTGATCTAGGCACTTTGTTTCAATTACATTAATTTTCATTGTTAATTTCCCCTTGGGCCAATCTCTACTTTCACTTTTCTCCTTTAATACCTAAAAACATTTATAACTACTTACACAATAATTTAAAATAATAGTAATAATACTTTTCTAAAATTATTTGAGTAGATATGTCTTTGTTAGCTTCTAGAAGAAACTAGTGTGTGTTTTTGAAAGTTGTTTATGTTGACCATTTTGTTCATTCGGAATAAAATTGGTCTGAAACAGAATTATCTGGCTGTTGGAAATTATTTTGTTGTACAGAACTGTTAAAATTGTTTTTAGTTTAAATTACTATTTTTGAAATGTTTAAAAATAATGCAAGGAAAATGTTAGATAAGACTTTACTTTAAAAATGGACAAATTGAATAAATCATCTTCAGACTTAGTCCTGTGAAACGTTCAATAAATGAAATGCAAAAAGTGGTTATTTCTGTTGACACTAAGTTTGTATGAAGCAGATAGAGGTGGGCAAAACAATGAGTTGCAGCTGAATTAATAAGATACCTTTATTCCCATGTACACCTGTGTTTTCACTGCTAAAGTAGCATATACTTTGTTTTATATAAACTAGACTTTCTAGTAACTAGCACATTTTTTGCAGATAAGGTAACTCAGATTTAAGTGACGCATTGTTTTTTTTTTTTAACTTGGCAGTATTTGACAACAGTCATTCCTTATGAGAAAAAAAATGGACCACCATCTGTTGAAGATCTTCAAATATTAACAAAAAGTGAGCAAAGACAAAATTAAACTGTTACTTGATTTACTGTTGCTGATTCTTAAACACCTGATTTTAGTTGGATGATTTTGTTGTTGTTTTGTCAATTTAGGAGAGTAAATGATGGATGCCATCATTTTTTTACGAGAATCAGAAATGGCTATGACATCAAATATAACACTCTCATGTTGATTTGTATTTTTTTATGTTTTTCTTACCTTTTGAAATATGTATGAGCTAAACTTTTGGGGAAAATATCACTTGACTTTCTCTCATTTCTTGTATGCTTAAGAACATATCCATGTATCAATAAACTGCTTAATGGATCTTACATATCTGTATGGTTGTAACCGAATAGGTCAGATTATGGTAAACACTGTTATTTCTTACGAATGTAGGAGCCAAGGTAGTAGTTGTAGTTAGAACATTAATTGCTAGCAATGTTTTAAGAACATGCATGCATTCATCAAGTGTTTGGTAAAGGCCTACTCTGTGCCAGCCCATGTTCTGGACACTTGGGAAACTTTAGTGAACAAAGTGGACACAGATACTCCACCTTCCCGAGAGACTTGCATTTTAAAACAACTCATTAGATTTTTTTTTTTTTTTTTTTTGAGACAGAGTCTCATTCTGTTGCCCCAGCTTAGAGTGTCATGGTGTCAGCCTGGTTCACAGCAACCTCAAACTTCTGGGCTCAAGCGATCCTCCTACCTCAGCCTCCCAAGTAGCTGGGACTACAGGCATGTGCCACCATGCCTGGCTAATTTTTTTTAAATATATATATATTTTTAGTTGGCCAATTTTTCTATTTTTAATAGAGACGGGGTCTCGCTTTTGCTCAGGCTGGTCACGAACTCCTGAGGTCAAACGATCCACCCACCTCAGCCTCCCAGAGTGCTAGGATTATAGGCGTGAGCCACTGCGCTCGGCCAATCCATTAGATTTAAACATACTTTATATTGAGTATCTCCTATGATAGCCATAAATGAACCCTGAATTTTGGTTCTATCCCTGTTATTTTCAGGGATATCCTTGGAAGTCACTTACCCTCTCTTGCTTACATTGTAACACTGGGATAAAAAATATTTACTCTATTTACCTCATATTAAGTAAATTAATGTATGCGTGTTTGGGGTAAGTTTTATCGATCAGCCGTGTTTTCCTTGTTCTTAAAATGGAGAGATTGAATTTGCTGATCTATTGGGTTCTTTCTAATTGTAAATGTTTATGACAATTGCTCATTAGGAGGGAGCTCCGTGGAAGAACATCACCTAAGTGGGTGTTGGTGACATTTACTCTGGAAATTCAGGACACAGTATAGGGTTGGGGGATGCTTGAGTGTCTTATTTCCTAGCTCCCTGCCTGCTGCTAAGCTGGGCCTTTTTCCTTTTCTTTGGTGAACAGTACTTAAAAAAACATTTTATATTTAAATATGGCTATAAATCAAATGATGCCAGCCAGTCTGAAATAAAGAATCAAGAGATTAACTGGGTGGCCAGCCCTCTAATTTTCAGGAAGAACTCACAAAGTTACAAGTGTCCCTGATCACACAGGGGAATGGTTAATGACAGGGCTGGCTCTCTTAATTCCCAGGCAACTGTACTTTTAATGATGCTGGCTTTTGGTATGTGATTTTATATAGAAGTTAAAAAAAAAACCCGAAACATGATTGGAAGCAGAAAAACTGAACAATAGTAAGCCCTCTAAAGAATGGAACATACATATGCTCACAAACCAGGAATTATTGGCAGGCCTCAGCTTTTCAGATCAAGGCCACTTACTTGGTCACACTAAAGTCATTATAATTCCAACATCAAGATGTCTTTATAGATTGACCCAGTTTGGAATCTTTGGACACCTTGAGATCCAAAGATTCTTTTCTTTCCAAAAGAAGAGCCCTGTGGAGATAGAGTGTTTATAGATATGTAACCTTCTTATTAGCAGGTGAGCCCAGGCTCAATAATAGTAAGAAGACTTTTAATACTATCAGTAGTGTTAGTTATGGCTAATACTTGCATGGCATGTACTCTGTGCCAGACACCATTATAAGACCTTCATATCTGAATTAGTAACTTAATCCTCATAATGAGCCTTTGAGATAGATCTTAATTAGTCTCGTTTTACAGATGAGGAACTTGGTGCAAGAGTGGTTAAGTAACTTGCACAATGTCATGCAGTTGGGAAGTAGCAGAGTCAGGATGTAAACCCAGGAAGGCTGCCTTGACAGTTACGCTGTGTTGCTTGTGTAGGGAAAAACGGGTGCCCCTGTGTAGGGAAAAACAGGTGTGGCTGTTCTTTCTATATTGGTCTTTACTTAGAAGATAAAATTTGCAAAGATTTCTTTAGGGTGAGTCTAATGCACCTGGGTTCCTCCATAGTGCAGAAGGCACAGGTGGCCTGGCAGGCGCCAGGTGTGCTTTGTTGGAAGTCTGATCTTCATTTTGTGTCTTTTGATTTAGAAGTTTTCAAAAAGCCCAGCAGATAGGCTCCTTGGAGAATACAGCTGACTATTTATCTAAGAGTTTCCCCAGTTTGCTAGACCTGCAGCACTGAGATCCTCCCATCCACAGAGCTCCTGGGAGTGCACGTCACAGTGGCCTACTGTCCCGTATTTATGGTGACAGAGTGGAGGCTCCGTGTAAATAACCCAATTTCTCTTTCCTGCTTCTATTGTCTGGAAGTTTTAAATCAGGGAAGTAACTCCCAGATAAGTGGGATATTCTTATCTAATTAATAAATTACTCCACTAAAATAAATTTTTGAGCCTTACTGTTGTAGTCCCTTATCAGGATAATAATCTATAATTTGTATGAATCAGTTATATAATTAAGATTAGGGCTACAATGGTTGAAAGTAAATACTATTTTAGATCTGAATTTTCATTTGTTGCCTTTTCCCCCTTTATTTTGTAGTTCTTCGTGCCATGAAGGAGGATAGTGAAAAAGTTCCGAGCTTATTAACTGATTATATACTGAAAGGTGAGTGTTATAATGGTATATATATGTCCAATGCCTGGGAAGTTTTGATTAGTCAGTAAATGTATCGTCTTGCTCATAGATTAAGAAAGTAACTTTCAAATGCACAACTTTAGTTAATCTTATTGTACAAAGTGAGGATAGATACATGACTGAGTTTTACTACCAACATTAGAAATTATGGTTATATAAAATTTAGCTTTTATTTGAGGTCTTGGGCTGGAATTTTTTTTTTGCAGCTAAATTACAAAGCTTGAGGTAGACAATAGTGGAAAATTAGTAAAATATTGCCATAATTATGTGTGGATATCAGGTGTCGGCACATTGACACTGGAATATTTGAGAAGGGTGGTCTCTTGTCATCTTGGGGACAGTGGTAAAGCACAGAGGACAGATCATTAGTGAGGACAGAGGAAGGAAGGAACGATCAGATCTGTGAACAGTGCCAAAGGGATTGAAGGGACAGGGAGGGAAGTGGGGAATAAAAAGAATGGACTTTCATAAACCCAGGACAGTGAAAAACCAGCCATAAATCTTAGCAAGATCAAGGATCAAGATCACACAGGATGGGAATATTGATGAGGAAAAGAAAGAGTGTTTGAGAAGCGAAGAAGTTACTTACCTTCCTGAAGAAAGAGCAAAATTTGTTGATAGAGGCCCGAAGAACTTAATTATAGGCAAAACTAATACTTCTGAATGAAATTATTTTTAAAAAGTTGTATTATTCAGACAGCAGATTTTCAAAACACCACAAAACACATCCGGCCAGCGTTTGATCACATTTTGAGAGCAGTCCTTTTCTAGTAACGTTTTTCTTTGGGTTCTCTCTTCCCCCTCAGAGTTAGCTGAGCAAAGGAAGATTAGGATTTCTGAGATGTCGGGTATCTCAGATGGGACTTTTCTTCAACAGTAGAATACGCAAGGTGCTCACAGTTAATAATACATACGTTTCATGTGTAAGAGACTTGACATGGATTTAAAAACGTGAGCCCGCTATTAGTGGGTTAACATTGGGGTAGAAGAGACTGAATTGACATCACTTTTAAATAAGCTGTTCTTCTGGTGGAGATCTTTTTTCTATTCATATATATATATATATATTTTTTTTTTTAATTATTTTTATTTTTTATTTTTTGGTAATACCTGACATCTTTGTTTGCTTTTGTGTTGTGCTAGCATTGGTATGAAAGCTGGATTGTTCTGAGGTTTGTTCTTCTAGATGTGAAACAGGAATGAGACGAACACAAAGAACATGTCTTAAATTTTAATTATAGTGGGTCCCTCGGGCACTGCTGTGAGGGCCAGAGATAGAATGAGCTTCTGAAGCATTCCCTAGCTATTTTAGCATTTGACTGCTTGGAAGGATGTTATAACCCAAAGAACAGAGCACTCTGGAGGAAAATGATTTTTAATTCTTTACTCTGAAAACCTAGGCCCATAATTGTGAACCTACCTATACCGCATGCCTTAGGGAAGCAACACCCGTCTAATTCTGCTGCTCATGCTCGGGCCGCTGGTTCCTGTCTGTAAGCCCAGTTCTCTCTCTTCCGTACCTGCTTCTGATGAGCTGTTCGTGTGCATGTGTTGTGGTTTTGTCTTGGCTTTGTATTGTGAGGACTGGGTGGAAAAGCAGCCAGGATTCAGACTACAGCGGAGACCCTGTAGTCCGAAAAGACGAAGAAGGGAGTGTAACGCGGAGAGAGGTACTCAGGGGTGTGGGAAGGTCCTGATGTGGGGTCATTTGAAATGCTCTTTTCCACCCATCCTGGAAAATCACAGCTGGTTACCTGTTCTCTTTCTTGGGGACACTTTGTCGGGAAGGTGGGTGTTGCTCAGGGGAGAACTCTCCTTTTTTTTGGCTGGGCTTTGTCATTGTTTTAACACAGATGATTGGCTTGGCTGCCTAAATATATCATCTTAGTTTTAATGCAAAGGTCAGAAGTGAAAGAAGGTAGAAAAGAGGCCTCATTTGGCCTAAGATAGGCTAGGCACTGGATGGGCTAATGGAGCTGCTCTTGGTCACACCTGCTTTATTATCCCACTGGAGCCTGCTGCCACCGCTGCCTTTGACAGTCATACCAGAGGTAGTACCGTGTGCATGGCGGCCGCTGTGGCCATCCTAGACAGGAATAAAAACCGTGTGCAGAGACTTGCACCCTTCTTTGACTTCCGCCAGGGAGCCTTCCACCTGTTTGCTGTGTCACAAGCCTTATGGAACAGAACTAACATTCTGGGCTTCGTCTCCAAGTGGTACCCTAAGAGCCATGGCCTTTTGGTGTCTCATTTCTGGGAAATTCTAATCTGTCTTGAGAGAACTTATTGTTGGGGTATAGCCTCTTAAAGCCCCCCCCCCCTTTTTTTTAAATTGCTACTCTACCTATAGATCCCTTGCATTAATATATTTAGTTCTCATTAATGTTTCTATATACATGTAAAATGTATATATTTTGTGTAAATGTGTACCAAAAATACATTTCTATCTAAACGCTGTTTTTTCTTCCTCTAGTTTTGTGTCCTACATAGATAGAGCAGCATTACTCCAGGAGCGGCTTTATCTTCCGTGGGCTGTGAGCTAGATCTCCTATAGCATCATTCTGAAGCTGGCAACCATTACCTTCTTGCTGTTGGAAACTCGGCACACCTGAACTGGGGTTTGTGATTCAGTATTAACAGATCCTGACTTCACTAATTCTTTATATTACAGAACCAAGAGAAATATGAGCACTATTTCTTATCCTAGAGATGGTTTTTGTTCAATCTACTAATTATGAACTGTTCTCTTAGTGTAGAGTAATATTAATTGTGCATGTAACAGTTATATTTTTCATTAACTGACAAATATGCCCATTTGAGTTTTTATGGCTTTCTATATCTAAACTGCACTGAAGAACTAACTAGATTAAAGCATTGGGAGATTTGTACTATAAACTGAGTGATGGTAAGACCCAGCACTGATTTTTATGAGAATTGTCAGTATAAGTATTACCTACCAGTATTGTCCAGAGAGACTGAATCTTAACAAACTTGGGCTGTTGTTGAAGAAGCAAAACCAGAATATGCATTACTTTGGCTTAATACTTCACATCGAAACTGTCCAAGATGACTGATTTTATAGCTTGCTTTTTTACCATTGTGCAAACTTTAACCGTTAAGTTGCCATTCAGTTTCAGAATCTTATTTAACTTTAGATGTTTCAATGTTATTTCCTGTGTCTGTGAAGAAGTGTACTTTAAAAGGAGTTTGCATCCTTTAAGGTGCTTAAGAAACTCTGTGCTGCAGCACTGCCCGCTGCCCATCACTGTGTTTTGTTTTATTCATGCCTGTGCATTTTCCTGAAGTACTAGTTCTAGAAACAGCTACTTGTGGATGTATCATTGGTCATGAGCACGTTTGCCAGTTCCAGTCAAGTCAATGGCATTTAATAAATTAAAAGAAAAAGTAATGTATGCTTGAAAGCCTTATTTTGGAGAGTTTTGTTGTGCTTTTGTTTATTTGCCCCCTTTCCCTTATTCCACGGAATCTATCGCTACGTGAGCTGGTGAAACCCTGGTTAGCGCCATGTTGCTAAGGAGGGGGGAGGGGGACCTTTCCAGGTTGTGCTGGGCTACCGGGGAGTAACAGAAGTCCTGCTCCTTTTCGGAGGCTGCGAGACATGACAGCAGCTACAGCAGCCCCCTCCCTTACGTGACACAAGTGCGTAAGTCTGTGGGACCTGATATTGGGGGAGGGGAGCTTTTAAATTTCTACTTAAGCATTTGTGAGCACAGAGGGCTACCTGCATTCCTTGTTCCACGCAGTAACCAGGACTACGAAGCTTTAGGTTTGACGTTTGTGCCCGCTTGGCATGTCAGCCATTTTCTAGGGGTATGTGAAACTTACTTGCCCCTTCCCTGTGAATTATACATTATTATTAATAATTTGACCTGAACTTGTAAATAGTATGCCTTGTACGTAAGAACTATAGCTTTAAAGTGTACACCCTATAGCAAAAAAGTCCTTAGGGGATAATGTTTTTTGAAGAGACTCAACAACGGTCCGTTTGTAGCTCCTTCTGAAAGTGATGCTTCTGAAATGTATGAGAATATGCCTTTTTCCTGTCAACTCAAAGTCCCCTTGTAGTTGGTTTCTCCTGATTGTGCTTGGTGTGAACTGCTGTGGGGTTCCCCCCCAAGACCCTCCTGTGCATGACGAGGACGTGTCTGACTTCTGACACAGGTAGGTTTTCGTCTCCCTAAGAACAGCACCCCCATGCTGTGGACTTTGGGGGTGTACCTGTCTGGCAAGGATTCCTGCGGAGAGGCACAGGAGGGTGTTTTTGTGATGCCAGAGGTTCATAGAACTGGCAACCTTAAAGACCATTCATCTTTCTGATCTGGATCTTTTTCAAAGTTACGTTGTGTGATTTCGACTCAAAGTGTTTATTTACTGCCAAGAACCAAGTTGTAAATAATCCCCTTACTGCTTTGTTTTTTTGAAGAAAACAAAGACAAACTGTAGAACTACGGTGCACTCCAAGTGCCATATATCTATTTTATTCTTCAGGAAATTATATTTGTTTTTCTTTTACAAGAGCACAACAGGAACCAAAGTAAAAGAGTAATAGATACAGCACTCAGGATAAATCATATCTTTAAAATAATAATAAAAAAATTTACACCTTGTCCTATATCCTGTTAGTATTTTCATAATATGGCCATGATTGAAAAAAACAAAAAGCAAGCATTTATAATTTTTTGATAGACTTTTTATGCCAGGAATGGATTAATTGTCAATAAAATTTATACTAATCAGGCTGATGTCAATCTATTTTGGTAATATTAACAAATTTATTTTGGAAATAGATAAAAATATTGCCCCTTAATAAATCTTTTTCCTTTGATGCAAACAGCTAGAACACCTTTTTCTTTTTCTTTTTGATATTCTAAGACAAAAAAATGGTTAATCTTCAGATTAATAAATTAGGTCATTATAATAATAAATTAATTTTTTTAAAGTTCAGCAACCTCTGTCCAAATATTTAGAACAATACTTGAACATTCCTTTATAAAACAGAACACATTTTCTTTTCACATTAAGCATACTGGGTATCTGTGTCTTTCACAACAAGCATTTTTAAAAGAAAAATCAATGCACAAATGGGTAATTAGTATAAAAGTGCTAAGAGCTGTTTGAAAAGTTAACACTATAGTTACAGTCAGTTATATTTGAGGCAAACTACAATAAACTTCCAGCTTATTGTGGACAATATTCCAGTAGTTGTTTCAAACAGTTGTTTGAAAAAAAAAAAAAAAAATCCAGGAGCTGATTAGTGATGCAGGTAAAAACTGCCATCAATGTCTCTGGCCAGTGAGCGAATTGAAAATCAACTGAAAGCAAATCCAATTGAGGAATACGATTTTAAAAAGGAATACCCTTTTCCATAGCAGGTGTGATGCTGACTGCTCAGGGTGTGCATGCACACAAACACACACATTCACACACTCACTCACACATACCATCTTTCCAATTACTGCAGGTAGAATGAGATTTTGTGTTCAAAAATTTGTAAGTGATCAAAAGCACTGATATGGAATGCCTGTTTATCTGTCTTTGTTCTGGTTAAAATCTCATAAAAATACATTCAACAGGAAAACATAAATTGTATGTGTATAAATATATATGTATATATTATATACACATGCACACAAATACTTTTGTTTTTTGAAGCATAAGATAGTTACATAAATATTCCTATAATTGCTAAAGTTTAAAGAGGCATAATTTTTTTTTTGAGCTTCAACAAAGGTGCTTTGAATAATATACAATTAAAATGAAGTAGTTTCTATTTTGTAGAATCAGTATATAATAAAGGAAAAAAAAATCCCCAAACAGTCTTTAAAAAAAAGAAAGTCTCTTAAGCTAGAGCCTCAACAAAAACTATGAACAACGATATAACAGAACAAAGCAACAACAAACAATGAAGTATAGCCCCTGGAAATGCCTGGCATTCTTCACCCACTCCCTCCTTCCTGCCACACTGTTGTAAGAAAAGCTCCAGTGCTCACATCAAGAAATGACTTAGATCTTGTTCATTTGCTGACTCTGCTAGGAACTGGCTGATTGGCTTGGAAGAAAACAAAAGCAGCAAAAAGTATAACTGTATATATCCTTAGTAACCCGCTTTAGAGAAATGCTGCTATTGCATTTCTCTTTCTTCCTCACTGCCTACTGCAGTTGTGACTGTATAGAAAAGAAACTTGTGGCTTTAGACCTGGGATGGCTATCAAAAGGTTCTGATGCGCTTGTCTGGTAGTTCTAAGGTGGTTATGGCAGCTGGGTCGCAAGGCCTTTTTTTTGTTTCCTGCTCATTCAGGCCTGAGCTTTGTAGCAACCAGTGCAGTCTTCAGAGCAACAGGAAAAATTATCCTTGGTACCACCGAACTGCTTTGATTTTACTAGATTTCTCCCCGAGCCAAGCTGACCAAATTTTCTTCCCAACACCACCCTCCCACCCATTTCCCCAACCAAACTCACTGTCCCCACCCCCAAATATCTCTACAGCTATTTTACAAGCAAATATATCTTAGCAACTTTAAAAACTTTGGTTCTAAGAAAACACTTGGTCAGTTATCTTGAGGAAAAGTGGGAATGCTTGTTCTGCACATTGCTGTAGACAGAGCCCATCCCAGTAAGTTCTTAGCGCTGTACATCAAGTCACAATCCAATACAATCCACTAAGCAAGTGCACAAATTCTAGTTTACTTTTAAGAGCAGATTTAGTCGTTTTCTGTCTTTTGAAGCCTCATCCAAGTTGCCTTTTTTTCACACTGTCTGGTAGAAATTGTCTGCCTGTAGATGGTTCTGTTTTTGCATGCTGTAGAAGCCACTGAATCGTGCATCTGGTTCAGCAATTCTTAGCATTCTCTGGGAACTGTCTACCTGGACTCTGGTTCCTTTCTTGCAGTCCACAGACACCAGCTGATTATTTAAGGAAGAAGGCTATTTAATGAGAAGAGAAAAAGCACAAAGAATTAGCTTCTTTACATATCCCACCCACATGAAAAACAATTTAGTACCTGATTCAAGCCAGATAATAGTCTCACAATTCATTGATAGACTGCATGTGGAGTATTACATCCTAATCTAGTAGCAACTGTACTGTTTATGTGGGATACCGACAGACTGCATTTAAAGGTGAAATGTCAAGAAATGACGTCAAATTGGGAAATGGAACTAATAAAAGATGGGTGAAAAGCTCATTTCAAATCCCTGAAGTGCAGACTTTAGGAGGGTTGAAGAATGCCTGGAAGTTACCAGCTAGGCAGATTTTAAAAACAAAGGGGCGATTTCTCATCACTCAGGCTGGGAAATAGCATCTCAGTCTGGGCCAGCCCGTCTGCGCCTAGTCATCTCAGGCACTTTGAGAGAGGGTCTCTTTCCTCAGCTTTGGACACTGGCGACAGTGTCTTGCTCAGCACTGAAGCTGTGCCCAGGGCATATATGGTGAAAGAAAATCAGAGGATCCGACAAATTTTATAGGGAAGGGTTCACTAGATGGTAAATGGCATTCAGGTTGTTTCCAATTTTTAGGGTTGTATGATTAAAAAAAAATAACTAAATGTAAAAGGTAGAGTTGGATGGAATTATGATTTATTTCCCTTAATACAGTTCTTTCCTGCCTTTTAAAATAGATTCAGAGGCCCTTTGTATCTGTATTGAAAACAAATTCTTTCCCGCTCAGTATGAAATCCGCCTTTCTTTCCCTTGTCTAGTATTTCCTACCGTCCTCATCTTTTGCTACCTTTCCACTTATGCTGACCATCTTCCAGCCCTCTCCTGAGCAGTATTCTACCTTTGTGATTTCTTTTCTCTTCTAAGTTTATAGATGACTGAGAAATTCCAGGTAATCAAGTTTTATTGTTTATTTGAAAACCTTAAAGTACATCAAGGAAACTGGATCCACGAAAGGTCAGGATTCATTAACCAATGGGTAATGGATAATTCACCCAGTGATCAATCCAGCACCAAGCAAGTACTGTGTATTTGATTGCTACAGCCTGATGTGTATTTGAGGCCTATGAATTACAAAGTATAAATTTCCCTGATTGATGTAAGAGGTATCAAGCAATTTTAAGGAAATATAAGCGTGAGCTTTCCTAGTTTCACCGTTTAAGAGACTGTAACTTTCTCAGGATGGTACCTTAGTTGGTGTTCGATACCAGTAAAGCAGTGGTATCCACTGTTTCTTCTGATTGATGAACAGGAATGCAATTATAATAGAGAGGCATATTATTATAGGAACCACAACCCAGACAATGGAGTCCAGGGAAGAATCTTCGCTTGCGTGCAGCCTGGTATTGTCTCTGTAATCCACCTGCAGGTGACCCATATCTAGGAGAAAGGAAAAAACAAGGATTATTTTAATTACATTGCAAATAAAGATCAGCAACTTGGTTTTACTGCTTCTTAGTACTTTGGGTCAAACATTAGACTTTAATCGTGTTTTTAGCCCCAAAGAGCTCTTAGTAGAGCCGAGGGCTATTGACACACAAGGAAATTTCTGTACAGGGACTTTATAACAGGGATACTAGGCAATGCACAGGTCCTCAACGTACTGCGGTAAGTACGGCTATTCTTGTGATCCGACCACAGCCTCTAGAACAGTGCCTGGCACACAGCAGGCGCTAATACTTGCCAAATGAATGTACGCATAATGCTAAAGCACACTCAGAGCAATTACACAAGGAGCCAAAACACGAGGTCCAGGAATTTGGCTCTCTGGTCATCGGGCTTGATCCAAGCATAACATTTAGACTATCTAGAGTAACAGACAATCTCTCAAGCAATGAATACTGCTTCTTCCAAAAGAAATATTATAAAAATTGTATAGCAATGATTTGGAAAAGGTGCTTAGAGTACACAAGCAGTAGTGAGTCATGCCGAAGAGCAAGTTGATACTATTTTGATCAAGAAGAGGTTTGCTTTTATAGAGAAGGAAATATTGGCAGGTGACAAAGTAACATCTTTATTAAATGCAAGTGAAAGGACAGGACCAGGAAAAAAAAAAAACAGATTAAACCTGGTGCCCAGAAAAATCAACACATGTAATAAACTGAACTCTCACAAAGTGAAAAATACCCAGAAGTATAGAGGGTAACCTAAGGCATAAATACTTAGCACAGAATCCACAGGGACAGTGGATAGTTATCACTCTGCTTACAGTTTATTCACATATACCAATTTGAGAGATGGGTCAGAAGTTCCAGATACAAGCTCTTATGACTAGAGCACATTTCTTTCCATCACCACAAAGTCTCTGAGCATGTAGGGCCAGGAAGGAGGCATTTAAAATCCAGTTACCTGTGGACTTATTTTATTAATGTGTGGCATTAAACATGTTTTAGCCAAGTCAGTCTTCCTATAGTAGTTGTCTTAATTCACTTGGGCAAGCCATTTAAAAAGTTACAGGAAATTTCAAAAATTAGGAAAAAACCCAAAGTAGACCACACGGAAAACCACACAGATCTCAACTGACATGCTCACCTCTAGGGAGATGGATGATGTCATTTTCACTGGGTGTGGGCCACATGGGAACCTCCAGGTCAATCTCTCCACGATGATTTGTCTTCTCAATGGGTATATTGGTTGGTTCTGGGACATACATTTCTAAAAGAAGGGAACATTTTTCATAAGAGATGATGGAGAAGCCACCTTATTGTTGGCTTTTGTATCCTTAATCCAAATGGGACCCACTTCAATACGGTATTTCCTGGGACACGAAAGATCCAGTTTCCATACTTATCACTAATGCAAGTCACTAGCTTTGCGATGGTGGGAAACAACATTAAAAGAAGAGTTTTCTACTCCACCAGGGTCAAAAACCCTACTTTTTCATGCCAAATGGTGTTGGCTCTGTGGTTTTGTGTGAGCTGATGGGGACTGGCTGAAATGAAATGATTTCTTTTACTTTCTGTCGGCTAAATATCTTTAATCCATTGAGTCATTTATATAAAATTATGTCAGTAGAACTTGAAAAAGTTAAAGCATTGTCCACTCTTGATACATTTCTTGGCCATTTCCCCTCTATTCTCTCCTCCTAAATGGAATGGGCTACAGGCAGAGCTCATGGGTACTGCCTAGGTAAGTCTCAAATGTCCATTATGTTACTACTGGAACCATTTACACTGGATACTGATCTTCAGTACATATATTTACATTATCTAATCTGATCATATAGGCATTATTCTACAACATGAAACCAAACTGACAGAGAAGAGTATTCTTAATTCTGAATATCAGGTCTTTTTTTTCTTGAAGGCAAGTTCTAAAAGGGACCAGTGAAAAAATTAAGAACTATTCTCAGCTCCTGATATATTTTTGTATCTATACATCATCTGGCTGACCACAAATAACCTCACACTTTAACAAAATTAATTCTTAAGAATCTCTGTTTTCAAAATGTGACAGTAAGTCTGCATCATGCATGTATTTCCTCTTGGCCAGCTCCTGCCATATTTATTATTATTATTATTTTTTTTTTGCGATAGAGTCGCACTTTGTTGCCCAGGCTAGAGTGAGTGCTGTGGCATCAGCCTAGCTCACAGCAACCTCAAACTCCTGGGCTCCCAGTGATCCTACTGCTTCAGCCTCCCAAGTAGCTGGGACTATAGGCATGCACCACCATGCCCGGCTAATTTTATGTATATATATTTTTAGTTGGTCAATTTCTATTTTTAGTAGAGACAGGGTCTCGCTCAGGCTGGTTTTGAACTCCTAACCTTGAGCAATCCGCCCGCCTCAGCCTCCTAGAGTGCTAGGATTACAGGTGTGAGCCACCACACCTGGTCTTAACTGATTTTTATAAAGAAGTTATTCAACATTTATAATCCTAAATATTCTCTGTAGCCTAATTTAGACCAAAATAAAATATATTTTCTATAAATTAAAATAGGATTAATGATCTTTTCTGCTTAGAGTGATTATTTTCTATTCCAAGGTTATCAGGCTTTTAAGAAGTAAATCTTAAGATGAATTTAGGAGAAGAAGAAAATGACAGAAGGAGAGTACTTGCTAAGCTTCCACTGTGAGTTACCTCTGTACCCAGCCAGGGAAATAAACTCAGAGCGTTAAGTAAATTGCTCACGACTATGCATCTCATGAGAGCTGAGATTCAAATGTAGTTCTGTGATTCCCAAGTTTCCCTGCTGCCTCCAAGAATAGTCTTCTGCTTTCTTACTTATAAGGCCTTGAGACATGGCAAGAACTATTATATTATAGTTTCCAAAAGTCCAGTGGGTCCTTGCAAATTCTAGAAGTAAAAATAGTATTTACTGAAAATAGTCATTTACAGAAGTAGGGGCCTGAGTACAAACCAGTGATTCTCAAATTTTTTTAAATCATATCAGAATCACCCAGAGAGCTTATAAAATATGCTGATTCTCACAGGTCCTGCTTCAGTAGATCTGGACTAGGTCAATCTGAAAGGGAGTTTGTAGGGGATGTTTAACCCACCCACTGAGAAACCCTGGTATGTGCTAAGAATCTCCTGGATGAATATGGGCAGAAAAACCACCCTGACATTTATGTGACACCTTCCAGTGCCACAGCATCCCCAGTCCCTCCCCTGTGCTCATGGCCTTGAGCCTTCCTATGACAACAGGGGCCACCCTGCTGCTGGCTTCCAAGCCCTCAGTGTCACAGGCGAACGTGAGGTCTATTTCACCAAACCCGTGAATGTCAACAGCTAAGTACCAATGTCCTCTGGAGAGGCCTCAGAGCTGGGTTCCATTCAGTGCCACCTCAGGTTTTTTCCTGGGTGACAGCAGTACAGAAGCCGCTTTGGAATTCTTGTGCCTTGAACCTGCATGTGGGCAGGTTTCAAGTGAAACCCCACCAAACAACAGACGCTCACCAGTGTGAGTTCTCGTCCCACAGGGGTTTAGAAAGGTTCCACACGGGTCTTCAAACTTTTTTTTTTTTTTGAGACAGAGTCTCACTTTGTTACCCAGGCTAGAGTGAGTGCCGTGGCATCAGTCTAGCTCACAGCAACCTACAATTCCTGGGCTCAAGCGAGTCTGCTGCCTCAGCCTCCCGAGTAGCTGGGACTACAGGCATGCGCCACCATGCCCGGCTAATTTTTTTTTCTATATATATTAGTTGGCCAATTAATTTCGTTCTGTTTATAGTAGAGATGGGGTCTCGCTCTTGCTCAGGCTGGTTTCAAACTCCTGACCTTGAGCAATCCGCCCGCCTCGGCCTCCCAGAGGGCTAGGATTACAGGCGTGAGCCACCGCGCCCGGCCTGGTCCTCAAACTTTTTAAACAGAGGGCCAGTTCACTGTCCCTCAGACCGTTGGAGGGCCAGACTATAGTTTAAAAAAAAAAACTATGAACAAATTCCTATGACACTGCACATATCTTATTTTGAAGTAAAAAAACAAATGGGCAAAAACACCCGCATGTGGCCTGCGGGCCGTAGTTTGAGGACGCCTGCTATACTTTGAAAGAGTAGGGAAAATTAGAAGGATCTGTCTGTGGTAAAAGGAGGGTATCTTCTTCAGTGATATCACCATTCGTTCAACAAACATTTCCTGAACATGTCCTATGCGGCAGGCACTGATCTAAGTTTTGGGGTACAGCTGTGAGCAGAACTAGTCCTGGCCCTCAAGAGTCTCTCCTGATGACCAGTCCTGATGGCCGCTTCTCACCACCTAGCAGCTCGTGGCCTGGCCTTTGTATCAGCTAGCTCCACCAAACTCAGTTCGGCTCTGATTAAAACCCACCCATACCTCTTTACAAGAAAATAGTAATAGCTCCAGTTCAGAGTCCTCAAGTCCAAGGGGAGAGGGTCATCTCCCTTTAATTTGAACTTAAGAGGGAAGCTACCCTCAGCAGTTTTGCCAAAAAGAAAAAAATCAGCAAAAAAACTGCTTGTAGAAACAAAAAGAAGTGAGGGTGCTATTCATTTCCATACCTAGGCCTGGGCCTTCTATGGTCAAAGACTGCATTCAATCTCAGACTCTAAAATAGAACCCTTCTGGCATTTACTAGAAGAGGCCTGTATAGCTGCTGGCATTGCAGATGGGCAGAGCCAGGAGACACAAAACCACATGTAGCCAGGCCATGAAGATCATGGCCACGTGGTCACAATTAAGGATTAGTCCTGTACGGTCATATTTGATCTGAACTTTGGAGGAACCCAAGACAACTCACAGGCGATATATTTTACTTTCAGAGGCATCTGGTCAGTTGAAAGAGTCATCTTCCTTAAAATGTCCTTTTCTGGAATATGGGGCAGGATGCCTGGAGGTCGCAAGCTAAGGGTGCCACTTTTTTGGGGAGACGGAACCTAAAAGTCAACTTAGAACCAGGAGTCCCAGACTTCTGCTGATTAGCTGCATGACTATGGATAATTCACTTAACTTTCCTCAGCCTTAGTTTCTTCTGAAATGGAATAAGTACTAACCAGCTCTCAGGTTACTCATATCCAAAGATGGCCCTATAGAGGGGGAGGCTATTCAGAGTGTGAGGTGCTATGTCCAGAGGACAAAGCAAGGTTCCTGTTTGCTGGGTAGACCAAGGCTGTGCTCCCCCCACCATCATTTTCTCCATCCTCACAGCATTTCTGGGAGGTGGCATCTGCTATCCAGATGAGGAATGGAAACGGCGGTGAAGAGCCTTGACTAATCCCACAGTGCACCGATGACAGAATGGGACAGGAATCCAGCCTGCCTGGAAACCTACACTGAATCCAATATAAAGTGTCAAAAGCTTAACTGAATACAAAATTTGCTTAAGAGATAAGATGGAGAAGTGATGCATCAATACTATAACAGATGCAGAAAGGAGAGTTATCAACAGAAATTAAATTTCAACCCAACAATAAATAAATAAAAACTGAAGTCACTGGAGAAATCTCTAGTGATGAGCAAGGATGCTAGCAATATCTGCACTCTTTCTTATTAAGCTCACGAACCAAGGAGAATGAATCTTACCCTATTCCTACCACCACACCTGAATTTGGGCCCTTCTGGTCACGCCGCAGAACATCAGCAAAGCATGTTCCAGCTGTCCCGGCCTCTGGTTTCTCTCTGCTTTGGTCCTTCCTGCATACCACCTTGTTAGTCTCCCCCAGACACTTTTGTGATCATGTCATTCATCTGCTTAAAAATGAGCCTCCCCACTTCCCACAAAGGACAAACTCTATAGTCTTCCATTGATAATTAAGGCCTGAAACATCTTGGCCAAAGCTATCTTTTCTGTCCTAACCTCTTGCTGCGAGAACTCACTGCTCCAGGGGTATGACCTTGACCTTTCCCATCTCAGGGTCTTTGGTCAGATTACCCTCTTCACTACAGTGAAGAGCCCAGCTGTCCTTCAAGATCTAGTAAAATCCTTTCTCCATGAAACCCTCCAAGGCCACTTGACTTCACAGAGAATCATATTCATGAACTCAGCACTCATGGGCTGTATCAAGAGTTGCATCCAGTTCACCTGTGACGCTCTTTTGAAACTAATCAGACTTTGCCTCCAACACTTTGGCAAAACTGCTCTTGTCGAGATGATTATGACAATTCTGAGGGCACAACAGTTGGTGCCGCTGCTCATCTTACTGGGCTGAAGGCAGCACTCGATTCAGCTGTTTACTCCTTCCCACCAGAAACCTTTCTCCATTTGGCTTCCAGACTGCCAACCCTCTGGGTGTCCCCCTTTGTTCCTGGTGCTCCTTCTCTACTGCCTTTGCTGGACACTCCTCACCCGCCCAGTCTCCAAGTCAGAGGAGCTCAGGGCTCAGTGCTGGGCTCACTTCTATATCTACCGTCACTGCTTAGATGATCTCATCTAGTCTCCAGGCTTAAAAACCACCTATAGCTGACAACTTTCAAATTTGCAGGTCTAGTTCCTATGTCCCTCCTGAACTCCAGATTAGACATTCACTGTCTATGCATTATCTCCAGTTCAACGTCTACTGGATATTCCAAACTGAAAGTGCCCCAAACCAAAATGACTATCCCCAGAGCTGCAACTCCATGGTTTAGCCCACAAATGTCACAGTCACCCTTGGCTCCTCCCTTCTTCTCACTCCTCACATGTAATTCAAACCCGAGTCATTCCACTCTTACAACATAACTGCAATCTGACCACTTCCCTCCACCTCCACGGCTGCCACCTGGTCCAAGCCACTGTCACCTCCCACCTGGATTCTTAGAAATAAGCCTACAAGCTGGTCTCTCTGCTTCTACTCTCACCCTCTACCCCTGGTTTAGGCTCAACCCAGCCCCGGGGGAATCCCATTAAAAGCTCAGACAGATCTTGTCACTTCCCTGCTCCAAACCCTTCAGGTTTCCACCTCTGGACGCAATCCTGAACTCACCCGTGCGCCTGGCCGTGGCTGCTCTGCGCCTCATCTCTTCCTCACCAAGTGCCATCCACACAGACGCCTGCCCCCCTTCAACACGCACAGCACGTCCCCACTGCAGGGCTTTGGCTCTGGCTATACCCAGGGGTTCTGCCTCTTCTCCCGACTCCTGCAATTCTTCTGGGTCTTTTTATAAGTCTCACTTACCAGTGAGGCACTATCATCCTGTACAAAACAAAACAACCCGTCCCACTTCTCCCTGCCTCGTCTTCTGTGCTTTTCTCCATGGCCTGATCCCTGCCTTGTCGCTGTCTGCTGTTCACCTGTTGCTGCCCGTCTCTGCCTGTGACCACGTAAGCCACACGGCACTGCTGTCTGCCCACTGCCTGGAACGGTGCTTGGCACAAAACAGGCATTCAGTGAGTCTTTGTTCAATCACCCAGGTCAAGTTTTGTCATTTATGTCATTAAAAGCACATTACTGGATAATCTGGTATGAAACTTGTGAAATACGGGTGGCACATACTAGATGAAACAACTCCAATGGGAAATCACACATCTTTCCTTCTTCTTCTTCAAAACACTTAAGAATTTCCTTTTCCCCAAACACACAGCAGGCGATAAAGCATTCCCTGCGTGAGCCTCCGACTCAATCTACATCTTAAACAAGATGAGTGGGACTAAACTATGGGGAGTACCCAACCGAAGGCTCTGAAAACGGTTCAACCTCCTGACCTGGCAGAATATCCCATCCTTTTTAGGGGATAAATGGACGTTTTAGAAATACTCAATGGGGGCTCACCTGCACAACACCTAAACAAAAGCCAACACGTACAGAACTCAATTAAAACTCTTTGGGTTTAACTAACTGCCTCATTTCACAGTTGTAGAGATGCACTTGTAAGCTGGCACGGATCCCAGCTCACTGTGATGAGTAGAGCAAGATTCTATAATTAATGCTGCAAGAAAACACGGGAATCGAGGTGAAGACGGAAAGGCTCCCAACTCACTAAGGACCTCAGAGTGAGCCCTCACGTGGGTCTGTGGGGTGGATGCTGCTGGGGGAGTCTGTGTGCTTGGGGGTTCAGTCGCCATGGCAAGGGCTGGGGTCCTGCATTTCTGGATAAGAGGCAGGAACTAGACATGGAAATAAGGAGAAGGCCCAGGGGAGGATCTGGGCAGCTGTGGGGGGCTTAGGTTTGAAACCGAGAGATGAATGATGCAGCCACACCAAGAGAGGGATGTGGGGAAGGACGCAGGCACACCTGCCGGCTGGGGTGTGCTCAGCGGTGATGTCCTATGTGGGGGGAGATGAAGTCCAGCTGAGGGCTTGGGAAAAGGCTGCGTGTGACAGCTATGGGGACTGGCTGGGATTGACGAACTGAAAAAAGTATGAACTAAGACTGTATTCTTTCAATGCAGGTTTTCTGTGTTGGTTCAGATATATATTCACATTGTGATGGCTCTAAACTATAACTCCTCCTCTATCTCATCTTGGACCTTTTTCACTAGGCTCATCCAATCCGCACTAAAACTGTGCTGCTCTGATAGGGCAAGTGTCACTAACAGGTCACTTATACCTATACGGCGCTAGTGCCACTAAAGGTTAGAGAGCAAATCAGAAGAACCAGAGCAATCCTGGCATGGAACCAAAACCTGGCTCTCACCTGGATGGACCGTTTTCCAAGTTGCCCGGGGTCTCTGTGCAGGAGGACCTTGGCTGGGCCTGGCACACCCGAGCCATGGGCACTAGTGAGTGAGCGAGCGGGTCCTGGCTCTGCTCTGGGCTCATCTTAGATCAGCGTTACGGCTCGACAAATGCAAGGACGGCGGCTTAGATACCTGGACACATTGGGCAGCAACTCCCCTCCACGTTGATGGGCTCGACGCAGGGCAGCGGGGGGCAGCTGACGGTCGAGCAGAGCGTCTGGCCCTGTAGGCAGTAGCAGTGCGTGCAGCTGTCCAGGTCCCACCGCTCCTCGTCCGCATAGGCCTTCCCGCTGAAGTGGCACACTGCCTTCTTTGGAACCGTGTCTTCTAGTGGAAAGAACAGCACACGGTGGAGTTGCCTGATGTGACTGAGCACACTATCTTATCATACGTGACAGACATGCTTTAGGATTTCCAGAACCCGGCGAGACTTTTGTTTCCCCAGTCCCCCGTGGCCACTGCCCTAGAAGGACCCTCAGGACTCTCGTCCTGTGGCCTGAACCTGGCCCAGGGCTACTGAGGCTGGCACAGGGTGGCAACTGTAACCACCAGCTGGGAATGATACCCACTGGGTAAGTGTCACCAGATTGTCATCTAGAAAAGGATGAAGAGATGGATTAAAAAGTCTAATGGAGCAAATTTACAGAAATTCCCACTTTTAGTTAATGATTTTTGTAAAATGATGCTCGGGAATAATAAGGAAGGGTAACAGCAACACCACACGGACCTAGCAGGTTTCCTCCGCAACCCAGAGCACGAATTAGCACCGAGATGACCACCGCTTTCATTTTTCAGTCATGCGGCATGGATTTCTCTCTCACCCACAAGGACATTTCTCCTTTCAGAATGACACTTCATTTCAATCTACTTTAAAAATAACCAAGTTTTGGCAATCTATGGTTTTTGAGAACAAGATATTTTTAAAGAGCTGTCTGTATGTAGAACATGGGGACTTAGCAACTTAAACACTTTGTTGTTGTTTTTTCCATTCTCCTTTGCCACCCTCATTTCCTCCCTCGCCCACACTCTTCCTTGAAGTTCTTTCTCTTTGACTCAATGCCTTTTCCTGGTGTGGCTGAACTCACTGATCCACTCGTGGTCACACTTCACAGTCAGTCATTTCCCTCTAAAGCTCAAGACTAGTGGGTGGAAGTGAGGCCCAGGGACCAGCGGGTCCAGCCGCCAAGCAGAGGTGGGCACGTCACTGGAGACACATGGTGGGGTGGGGGCACTGCCGTCAGTCACCAGACAGGCCGGTAACCGCACGACTCCTGCTAATGTGGGGAGAGTTTATGCTCAGGTTCGAAAGGCTGCTCCATTCACCACTAATAAATGAAAAACTACAAAAGAATCCGGAAGGAAAGTTCCTTAGGAAAGCGTAGTCCCCGGACTTGGAGTTCTTCCTGGAAGTCATCAGGGAAGTCTTGAAGGGACAATGTTCACTGAACAGACACCAAGGACAGAACCCAGAATGTCCCAGGGCACAAAGAGGAGCCATTTTCTCTGAGCAGCCCAACACCCTGCAGCCAAGTGCTCCAAGGTGGCTGGAAGCTGCTCTGTGAAGACCCAGTTTGTGCTTCAGAAAGAGCTTTTCTAGAGGACGGTCACAGACAGAAATGCTCACAAATCTGTCTCTGCTCTCTATGTTTTCCTCTTAACAATTAGAGTTGTCCCCCAGTATCCCTGGGGGATTGGTTCCAAAGCCCCCGTGAATACCAAAACCCACAGAAAATGATGCAGTATTTGCATATAACCTACACACATCCTCCTGTATATCTTAAATCACCTCTAGATTACTCATAACACCTTATTCAATATAAATGCTATATAAATAGTTACATTTTTTAATTTGTATACTTTTAATTTTTTTGGTACATTTCTGTGTTTGGTTGAGTCCATGGATATGGGACACACGGATACGGAGGGCAGACTGCACTCCAGAACACGCACCTGTTTAGACAGCACTAATAGCGCCCCGTTACTGTACTACTTTTACTTCCATAGATGTAAGTTTGACTCCATCAGGGAGTGTTATAAACGACCACAGGAAGAAATTTACGTTAAGTGTAGAAATGCCTTATCTCTCTGTTCTCAACATTTTCTATTGTTTCTCTCATTACTGCTGCCTTAAGATTCAACAAGGGACATTAAATAATCACAGGAATTTCTCATTGTAATCAGAAATCCATTTTTTAACCCTTTGCACTCGGATGTTGAGTGTTGACTTGACACGGTTAGCATCGGTTATAGAGATTAAAATTACTCTTTGAATGTATACAATAATTTGAAATATAAAAAAATCCAAATAAATTAAGTTTGTATGAAAAGAAACTCCAGTTTTTTATTCTACTGCCGTGCTTTGTAAAATCTAGGGTATTTAAAAAATTAAATCCCGAGTAGAATAAAGGAATTGAGAAAAAAGCAAGCAAGTGCAAAGGGTTAATATCTATTAAAAGACGTACTGCACTGTTTGTAAATGTTCCACAGAAAGTTTCCTGGTGCAATGACTACTGGGCTAAAAGCTCATTTGAAGGCTTTCAAACCAAACCCATGATAGAAGTTTTCGCTACTATGGAAACCTTAAGGAGGCTGCTTCATCAAGATATCCAGAATGTACGTGTCTAACTGGTGAACAGAATTATCCAAAGAGCCTAATTTAAGCAGTATTCTGACCTCCAGTTAACACTGCATTAAGGAAAATAGTTTTGGCCAACAAATCTAGAGTTTATTATGCAGAGAATTCTTTATGAAAGAAAGCAATTCTTCACAAAGCAGTATATTTTACATAAATCTTGGTCCATACGATGGACTGAGATCGCTGAATAAAATTTGAGTAACGGTGTTCTGTGCAAGGAAATCAGAAAGGGGATAGTGAAACTCCTCACCCCAACCAGTCCATCACTGTCTACTGCATCTCTTGGTGGCATGTTTGCCAGTCAGTCCTCTTCTGGGAGACAACGAGGAAATGGATGAGGTATAAACACAGCAAGGGAGGACTGCATGAGAAGGGGTTTGACTCAAGGCTAAACCCCGGTCTGGATTTTCAAAAGATGTAGGCATTACATCTTAAGGCATTTAATTAATTAATGGCACCACCAATACTGATGAGGTTAAATTATTTTTTAAAATTAGGTCAAGAGGTTAAAATAGTAATTATATGCTAAACATTATAAAGGCATTCCTTCATTTAACAAACTTTTATCACCAGTGCTAAAGGAGGCATGACCCTGACCCAGAGGACGGCACGGAAGTGGTGGAGACAGGCCTGGGGACTGGAACTCCCTGGCAAAGGCCGGAGCCTGGCGTCTGAACGTCTGACTTGAACTAGACACGGAGCCGGACAACACGGAGGGCAGAACCGCTGGCTCTCCCGGGGAACTGGGAAAGCTTTGAGGTATGAGTTTTACCTTGAGGGACGAGTAGGAGAAGATGAAGAAGCCCTAGGGAGGCGCCATGTCCCAAGGACAGCGAGATGTGTCAGGGCTGGACGAGGGGACGGGACTTACTGGCTTTGCTTTTAAGAAGAGAACTCTGGAATGTGACAATATGGAAGTCCACATGGGGTAAGGAAGTTGGGGACACCGTCCAAGGGGTGGTGACGCACTCAGACGAAGGCAGAGGTGGCAGAGAGGGAAAGGCAGGGCTGGATTTGAGAGCTGCTTCTGAGAAACAGCCATCTGCATACGGACGGGGAGGCAGAGGAGGCACAAAAGACAACCCCGTTTCTTACGTGGGAGGCTGGGCAGAGGCAATTCCAACATGGGAGTCATTTTCCTGCTTTAAGAAACAGACAGTTGGCGACCTTGTCAGGGACCTGGTCAGTCCTTATGAAACTGCGCGTGCTGTCTCCAATGTGCCTGGGGCTCTCCCGGTAGACATTTTTGGCCACCAAACATCTTCAGGACCTGGTGAAGCCCAAGTTGGTTCTAATCCTCTGACTCGGGTGAGCCACAGTTAGCTGAGGACGTACGACACTGAGGCCAGCACGTCTGAGGATGGGGACTCCAAATGGACCAGTCTCTGATCCACGATGAGCTCCATTTCAGAGATGGCAGCAGAGAAAGGCTTCCCGCCGTTGCTTGCACGGAGTGCTTTTCTATGAGATCTCCTCATGTAATCAGTTTGAATCCCAGTATGGATACATTTCATAATAGCAAATTTTGTTTCTTTAAACATGCTTTGAAACAAAGTTACATTTGACCCTGAAACATGGCTTAAATTCTACTGAACTTTCATGTGAAGTAAGTAAAGGACTCTTGTTTTTGGAAAGGTCCTAATTTTTACCAGGGTGGCTGCTATCTGGCCCCAACTCGATTATATTAGATTTTAGTTAATGAGGCTTTATAAAAAATTTTTATTTTGATTAAATTTCACCAGAAAGGCCAAGGATCTAAGCAGAGGCCTGAAAGTAGAGAGCGAATTTCAGTTGACAGATGGACCTCACTGTCCTTGTTTCTTTCCCTAGATGTGCCACCTCCTTCAGTGGCACAGTGGGGTTAATCTGAGAAAGCTCCGTCAGGATGTTTTAGAAGCCACTAGGTTTAAGGGAGACATGGTACCTATTCTATGCAATCTGAGGTTCTAAAAAATATATTAACTAAGTCACTGTAGCCTTTTGGGGAAAACAGCATCGTCTAATTGAAAGTACATATAAGAGCATTTTAAGTAGCCAGCCCTGTAGAGGGATGTAGAAACAGAGACTGGGAATATCCAACTAAAAATAATCAAAACAGTTTATATTTGGCTATTGGAGTTGTGTCATTTTAACTGCTATATTTATCACTCCAACTGGTTTGCTTATGCTGACCGCGGCATTAAGTTTTATTCTTCACCACCTAATAATAATCATCACTTCCACTTACTGAAATGCCCACTCTGTACCATGCTAAGCATTTCATACGAGTCAGTGCCATTTGATCTCCGTAGCCCAATGGGACAGGGTATTGTTTCAATTCCACAGAACACCGAGGCACACGGAGATTAAGTCCCTTGTTCAAGATAAGTGTCAGGGTGAGGACAGGACCCATGGGGCCTGGCTCCACAGTCCCCACCTACCTTCTGCCTACCCCATATCCAGTATCCAAACCTGAGGGCGGGTTACTTGTCACACAGACAGAAGTCATTACTGTTCTCACTCTCAAACACGGGCTCAGATTTATCTTTGTCTTCAAAGGTAATTTATCCTTCAACTGACCGAATCATACGTCTGGCACAGTCTTATCAAAGAATGGAGACAGCGAAGTGGTTACTGAGGACTCACCGTCCTTAGCAAAATTTCCATTGGACACACCTCTCTCCGCCCCCCTCCACCCTCCCTCTCTTCCTCAGAGGAAGAGGATTAGAGGAGAATGTTCTAAGGAAAGCATGATGTATGACACTAATATAATAAAGTTTATTTTTAAAACAAACACACCAGGACTTATATATCCAAACAAATGTGATCCCTTTTCTACGTAGTCCTTGCAAGCTATAAACGTATTCCAGCGGTACTGCCACTGCTTCACACGGCTTTGGGTTGTTTTTTTTTTTTTTTTTGGGATGACACCACCCAGGGCCAATTCAGAAACACACCACAAATGTTACTATTTCGTGGTCGCACCTTGGTTTAGAACAGCTTTGGTATTTTAGTTTCCTCAGTTCTGACCTCTAAAATACTGAATCCATCAGATTCAGCTTGAAATGATGTTCAGCCTCCTTCCCAGGATGGAAAGTTGCTTCTGTGATCCTCATCGGCAACCCGTGTCAGGGGCTCAGCCCTCTGCCAGCGGCTCCCTCCACGGGCTCTCTCTCTCACGGAATGCTCAGACACAAGTCTTATCTTTTCTGGATTCAAACATGAGCATCGCATATGATTACAATAAAAACATGCAAAGTCTTTCAGTGGCAGAGTTTAGAGAATTCAGCCTTGAGTTTCTTTCTCTCCTATTTTTCCTCAATTCTGGCTGATATGATAAGAGGAGGAAGAAGTGGCAAGGCCTTGAAATGTTAATTCCTTTCCAGTTGACTCCTTCAACTGTTTAAACTTTGCTATCTCACTTCTTTTCAAGACAAAAGCAGCAGCCTTAACAGGCTGCTAAAGGCTGGGCTTTGTTTTCACTCTTGAGCTACTTTAATTACCCCCATAAAGCTAATTAACAGAGTGGAGGGGGAAGCTTGAATTGTGTTGTTTTCTTCCTCTAGAACTGCAGTCCCCAACCCCTGGGGACCAGTACCAGTCTGTGGCCTGTTAGGAACTGGGGAGGTGCAAGTGAAGCTTCATCTGTATTTACAGCTGCTCCCCATCACTTGCACCACTGTGTAGGCTCCACCTCCTGTCAGATCAGCGGCAGCATTAGATTCTCACAGGAGGGCAAACCCTACTGTAAACTGCGCCTGCCAGGGATCTAGGCTCTCCTTATGGGAATCTGATGCCCGATGCCCTGAGGTGGAGCTGAGGCAGCGATACTAGCGCTGGGGAGCGGCTGCAAACACAGATCATCATCAGCAGAGAGGTCTGACTGCACAATAAACATAATGCACTCGAATGATCCGAAACCATCTCCCCCCACCCATGCCTCCCACCCCTACCCTGTCTGTCTTCCATGAAATTGGTCCCTGGTGCCAAAATGGTTGGGGACTGCTGCTCCAGAAAGATCCAGTTTAGTAACTCAAGAGTCATGGATGTGGTAGCACAGCCCTTGCTCTGAGTCTGACCATGATGCAGGATATACATTAGCCCCTGAAAAGAAAACATCTCCCGAGTTTTTCCCCTCCTTCCTCTGTGGACAGATATAAAAACTCAAATCTACTCCAACCCATGTTGTTACAGTTAGAGTTTTCAATTTCTGCTTTCTTGCAGAGAGATGCTTCAGGTTCTAAATCTGCTTCTGGTGGTCATGAAGCCAGAGTCCTGGTGTGGGAGTAACTTCCTGGGAGGAAGTTAGGCTGCTTTAGAAACTGCATCAGTTCTTTCAAATCTCCTGTGTACTATTTAGAGTTCTGGAAAGTAATCTACTGTGGGATCCTGGTAGCTGAGAAGCTACATGGAGCTCATAATCTCTGAATAAGCCACTCTGCAAAACACGCCAACGCAGTACTCCAGTGGGGCGTTTGCTCCTTCTGCACCTCGAGGTGGAGGGGCCCCTGAGAGCACCGTCCTACGCACTGGGGACACAGCAGTGGACGGGGCATTCGAGGCCCCTGTCCCCAGAAGATGCTCCTGGATCCAGAGAGTCTCATCGGCTTTATGTGAGTCCACATCCAAATGGATGTGACAAATGTCTGGAAAAGATGTGCCACCAGCAGGCCCTAATACCATTACACTTCTATTTGGGTTCTTAAGTTTGAGGTCCAGGGGATTTAAAGACAATGTTAGTGAAATCATTTAGGCAGGTGCAAAAAGGTACCACGTGGGTTGTGGGTAACACGAGATTTAGAAAAGCGGGTGGCAAAGGCAGCCAGGTGTGGTTACCAATGACACAGCTGGCGTGGGTGAGCCATGGGGAAGTACTTGTAACAATGCATTGCAGGGCTCTTCTCTAACCCACCAAGGAGTAAAATGCCACTTCCTATCTCGTATTTTACTTTCTCTTGCCTAACAAGGCATCTAAATCCCTGGCCCGTATGTCATTCTTGTTTCTGTATCATACGGCACAACCTCCCTCCACGCTTGCATAATAAATGGAATGTGAGCACCTCCTTTTTGAGAGACTAGCTTCACTTTTTTTTTTTTTTCCTAACATAAAGAACAGACTTAAATGGAAATTGCAATGAAGCAGGAATCTGAACAAATAATGTACAGGCCACTGCTAACTCAAAGACACAGAAGATGACGACTGATCTTGAATAATCCGGCTCACCGGGCCTGCTGTACAAGAACGTAACGATGGAAGTGCATTGAAGTCTAAAAATGAATGCAGGTGGCCTAGACAACTACAATGAGGCAGAGATTTAATACAAAGTAATTCTGTCAGCAAATAATTAAAGCCTTTGGCTAAAAATGCCAAAAATGTTTATCAGTTTATTAAAAACTTGTGTATTTACTTCATATCTTTTAGCTTCTAATAAAAAAAAAACATTTGATCTTAATCCATCTTCATAAAAAGGAAAAAAAAAACACAAAAACCAAGATAACTGTCATGGAGGCTGACTCCTTCCTCTATATGATGTCTTATCTGAATGGCTGTAAAAGCACATATAGCCATAGTTTTAAGACCCCTCTTAGAAGCCCATGTTTGCTTTACTTTATTTTATCTCTTTCTTGGGATGGGAAGTCTATTTATCAAGCTCGAAAGAGCCTTTCAGGTTTCTTCAACATGCTGGAAAGAAGGTGATTACACAGGGTTCCAAGTTAATAGAAGAATTATAAATTTTCCCAGTTCCGCAAACAGAAATCTCACCAAAGTGGTAACCACAGTGACTTTTGGCTTATACCTACTACATGCAAAGAGGACACAAATTCTCAGGAAGGTAGCTTAATCCTTGCATCAAGCATCTCTTATGGGCCAATTGAGCACTTCATGGATATAAGTTCAAGGAAACATTTTCTTTTCAACTTTAAATGTAGTCTCACTTCATAGCAAAGTTTACAACCGAAGGTGCATCTATAGGTACATGGACATTACACACACAAGTCAGTTCGGAAATATATAAGTGTAGTCTAAAAGACAGGCAGGAATAATGAAAGAGCAAGGCGGCCCACATAAGAAGGAAAAAACATCATTTCCTTCAGGACTTGAAAAGGAATGGCTGATGTAAAAGTCAGCGTATAGCATCTTGTTAAGAAAACCGTGAGGCGGAGGCCACTGGGCACCCACAGGAGATGTTTCATTTGGCCACAGTTCTAATTCCTGTTAGGAAGCCTCTGCCTGCAGCCTCCAGAGGGTTCTCATCAGATGAGGGGTCTCTCTCCCCGCCACCAACCACGAAAGGACACAAAATCAGGTCTGGCCTCCTGGACAGAATCAGAAGAGAAAGCACACGTGCGGCTCCCTCTGGAAACACCAGGGCCAGTCTTCTCTCTACCATGAGGGTGTGGGGCTGGAGCTCAGAGGCTTCCCCGAGTTTACTAGAACTTGATTTCTGTTGACACAGCTGGGGGCCTGAAACGGACACTGAAGTGAGAAGAGAAAGCTGCTTACGGGAGAAGCAAGATGGGACGCTTCCTAGGGTGGAGGGTAAGACCCAAACAAACTGAAACCAAACACTGCTTATTTTTGTTACGATAACTTTAGACCAGTTCCAAAGTTAGTACAGTGCACAACAACCAGAGTGTTTTCATTCTTACGCCCTCTAAACAATACACAGAAAAGCATCCTGTTTCCCTTGCCTTTCCTTTTTAGCACTAACTGTGACAAGCTGGGCTTCAGTGGAGAGGCCACAGTAACGGAAAGTTCTGAAGAATGTGCCAGAGGTATACAACATCTCTTCCCTTTGAGAGTATGCATTGATCATAAATGTCATGCACTCTGTTTCTGGGAATCACAGTGGACTGTGCACAGTAAGTTCATGGACTCCTCAATGGGATTACCCTCTTACAGTAAACAAAAAACAAAAGAGCCCCCATTTTCTCACTTCTGACAATGTCCAGAAGTAGGAAAGGACAGTGAGGTTTGTGGGTGAAGCCCTGTCACAACACAGCTTAGCTATAAAAAGCATGGTGTTCCCACCTGGATTATAATAAGGTGACCCAAGGAGCCATGGTCTTTTTAAGATGAGAGAGGCTGGATGAGGTACGCCACCAAAGCATTATCTAAGATATTCTTGTGCTTCATGAGCTCATCATTCAGATGTCGTATCCAGGCCTTCCTCTTGTGGAGAGCCAGGTGCTACATTTAACAGTGAGATACTAGAGTCCAGCTGATGCCTGCTCAGTCAGCTGCAATCTGTGTTATAAGAGCTGCAATTCTACTGAACCCATATATGTTTACGCTGTGTTTACCATTTATAAAGTACTTTCATGTATGTACATTATGTCATTTAATTTTTGTAGCACCTTTGTGATGCATAGGACAATACTGTTATTCCTACCTTCAGATGAGGAAACTGAGCTAGGGGTCCATCATATCACCGAGACACATAGCTAGAATGTGACAGAGCTGTGATCTTAACATTTAGGCTCCAAAGGAAGTTATCCTTCTCATGTGCAGAAGTTTTTAATTTTAGGAAAATACATTGGAGAAGCAGCTGTGAAAAATGTTCCAATGAAGATGCCAGTATCATAACATTATGGTTTAAAAATGCATAATATTAAATTCCATGGGTTGTAGAGCTTAAAAATGCTGAATTAAATAGTTACTATATTTGATTCTTGGGCTGAGTTAAATACACAATGATCAACAGATGTTCCAAAGAGATTCTCATTCTCTGTTTCTCTCTCTCTCTCCCCCTTTAAGATGGAATTTTGATAGAGTTGGCCTTAAACAAACAAATCCAGGGCTGGGTGAGGTGGCTCACACCTGTAATCCTAGCACTCTGGGAGGCCAAGGTGGGCGGATAACTCAAGGTCAGGAGTTCGAAACCAGCCTGAGCAAGAGTGAGATCCGTCTCTACTAAAAATAGAAATTAATTGGCCAACTAAAATTATATAGAAAAAATAAGCCGGGCATGGTGGCACATGCCTGTAATCCCAGCTACTTGGGAGGCAGAGGCAGGAGGATTGCCTGAGTCCAGGAGTTTGAGGTTGCTGTGAGGTAGGCCTGGGCAACACAGTGAGACTCTTAAAAAAAAAAATCCAAGCAAAACGAATAATGTATAATAGACTGATTTGATATAAAGTATAGATACCTTCCTATTAAGGAGAAATATTATTTAATCATTTGTTAGTTGAAGATCACTACAGAGAAGATCACTACCCAGCCACAGCACAACTGCGAAGAAACACAGTTACAACACAAGCCAAGCCAACTTGTGAAATCTCCACTTCAAATATTAATAAATTTATTATTATATAATAAATATAAAAAATAGCTAACTTCTAATCTGAGGTACAACCTGTAAGAAAATCACTTAATGTACTGTCTACCTATAGAACTCATTTTTACAGCTCCTTAAAGACATGTGATACCTAAAGACACAAAAGATACTAGCCTGTAGTCCTGGCTACTCTGGAGACTGAGCCAGGAGGATCACTTGAGCCTGGGAGTTGGAGGTTGCAGTGACCTATGATCATGCCACCACACTCTAGGCTGGGCAACAGAGCAAGATCCTAGCTCAAAAAAACAAAGAACTAGATGACTTGAAGGCATGTAATCAGAATATTTTTGTTCACATGCAAGTTACAAATCATAGATATACTTATTTTATGAGCTCAAGTGATCCTCCAGCCTTGGCCTCCCAGAGTGCTAGGATTATAAGCATGACCACCATGCCTCACAGATATACTTATTTTATATATACTTTATATAATGCATTATAAACATTAATACACACAAACAGAAATAAGTAAATATATGTATTTATATTATATATTATAATAAACACAAATATCATCCAACAATATCCTTTGACAAAAACTTTTTTTTAAGAGATGAGTGTCTTGCTAAATTGCCCAGGTTGGTCTCGAACTCCTGGCCTCAAGTGATTCTCCCACCTCAGCCTCTCAAGTAGCAAGGACTATAGGCATGAACTAATGGGCTCAGCTCAAAAACTTCTTGAGTAAGAAAAATGCACTGACTTGGGAATTTCTAGCCAACAAATATGACTTTAAATATCTGACCTCAAGTATCTTCTAAAATAACACATAGTTACAAATAAATAAATACTTGCTAAATATAATTTTCAAAACAATATTCTCTGTACCAAGTGACACCCAGGTCTTGGCTAACCAGAAGACCTGTTTACTCAAGATCAGTCCTATTTGTTTAGACTGGCTTGAATGGAGACACACCTGAGCATCTTGAGTTCCAAGGTCAACAGGTGTGACACAGCAGTGACATGGGGTTGAAGATCCCAAAAATTAAACTAAGAAGGACTTCATGATCAAAGTGGTGCTCTTTCTTTGTAGTATTTGGCCAGAAATGACTGACCTCTGGACATAGGAAAGTTCTGCTGAAAGGCTCATGGTCTCCCTTGCACAAACTGCTTCAGTCTGGCACTCAGTGTGGGCAAATATGTCACCAACACAAACATCAGAGCAAGGGTGGTGTGGCTGTGGTGCAGATGCCCACGGGCACAGTGAGAGCCGGGTGACATAAGGGCTGCTGATTTACTTGTTTGCCATCCTCCTGGGAGTCCCGGAATACAGCTCTCACTGAAGCACTGAAATAATTTTTGCTCTGGAAAGGTTCAAGAAAGGCAATGTAGCATGTAGTCAGTGACAAGGCCATGGATGCTTTCAACAAGTCCCATCTTGGATGGCCAAGTATGTCATAATGGAGGCATCTGCTGTTTACAAGGAACCACATATCAAATCTGTTATCACCCATGAGAATTCCCACCAGACCTATTATCTCCACCTGATTCATACTCAAGTCATCTTTAGATTCTTGTTCCTCATCCTCTAAACTGTCGTTACAGTTGAAAAACCAATGAAAATAAAATCTAAGTTTGTGTGTATTGGCGTGGGAAGCCAAAATACAAAAAATTAGAGAATCAGAAGATGTTCCATTAAAATCATTGGGTAATTACTAGTTTCTTTCTAGTAGAAGGATGAATTCCCTAATGATGGGTATTATATGTAATTAGACAAAGCTGTTCACTTTTCAAAATTAATCATCAATCCTATTAATTATGTATTATACATCCTATTAAATTAGCACACATAATATGAGGCCTTCACACATCAAAAGAGAAGCATTATCACTGCACATTAGTGACCTGATAATTTAGCTGAAAGGAACACAAATATGTGTAATTAGATTACTTTGAGTAGGATCACTTCTCATTTCTCTTATGGTAAGAAAAAAGGATACTTCACAAAGGTGAATGCATGTGAACCTTTTGTTCTTGACCACTAAAGAAAAAGAGGCCACTTAGAGGTGGGCTTGAGGTTTTTAGAGATCTATATTCGACTAATAGGAAGAACATTCACCCAGGGCGGAGGCCTGCAGCCACGAGAGGTCTGTACTCTAGCCCGGGGAGAGGCGGGCTGTGCATTTTAACAGTGAGGAGGTACACACGATCCTGAGAATAGACAACCTGGGTTAAAACCGAGAAAGCCTAAAACAGGAAACAGTGCAAGCACTGGTCCTCGGTGCCCACTGGAAAATCAATCAGGTGCTTTAAGACATCTCACATGATGGTGTGTTTCCATTTTTTTCCTTTGCTAGGTGATCTCTGGATGGTGATGAAGGCTCTGCCACTGAGGCATGGCTGGTAACCGCCTGGGCACTGCCTGGGCACCCCGCACAGGCACCTGGCTGGCTGCAAGGCAGGATCTCTTAGTTGATAAGAGAACAGGCCCCAAAGCAAACTGGAGAGTCAGATAGGAGATTCCCATATGACAGTCACAAACTGAACCCGACTTTGTATGTTTGGGCATAGCAGGAAGAGGTAAGAAAGGATGAAGCCCATTCTAACAAGGCCAGAAGGGGTTTAACGACTATTTCAACAACACATAGGAACCATGAAGATGAATGAGTGAAAAAGGCACAAAGTTTCTGCTCATCAAGTGCTAAGTCTCCCCAACAGGTTCCCCTGGAGATAAATCATGGGTTGACATGATATAATTATACATGCATCAATGTTGGGGGGAGAGAAGTTGTGGAGGAAGGGAGATGAGAAACAAGTTTTCACTACATCATGATGAGCTTATATGAACCATAATTTAGCAGAAGTGTTTGCAATCTAACTTAAAATCAAAATCACAAATTTGGGCCAAATTGAGCTTTTCCTCCTACACTGAAGGAGAATGTGCAATCTAAATGATGCTGGAATTGGAATCAGAAGTATGAAGGCAAAAAGAGAAAAAAAGGAAAAAAAGGGACACAAAATACTATGATTTGCAGGTTTCTTTCCATAATTTTGACTTTGTCAAGCTGATTTTGTGAGACATTATTGTCTATTATCATATGAAAATGAATTTATCAGTTCAGTAATTTACTAATTACAAATTTACCAATTAAGTAGCAAAACACAACAGGAAATTTGATCTAAACAAAACAATCAGAATCTTAAACATAGGAGAGATCTGCTGCTAGATATTTTCCTCTGAAGGTAACACGGAATTTTCAGGCCTCCCGGGCTCTGGTTTCCCAAGTATGATCCAAGTGCCCCTGGTTGGCGTATAAACCGTTTCTTTTAGTGTTGAAGTTCTGATACGGAAATTTGGTGATACAGGTGGTACTGTCCCCCTGCCCAGCCTGAACTCGTAGCCCAGTTAAACCTTTCATTTAGATCGCACCAAAGACAGTGCCATTTTTTGTATGAGTTTTGGTCAGCTCTTCAAAAAGGTAAGTAGCACTGAACTGGATATATTCCTTGATACATTTTTGTCTCCATTTATAAAGAAGCTATAAAACTTATGGGTAGTTCAGAGAAGTCAATACAAGCCACTAAAAGGTAGGGCTACCACGTCCCAGTTTGCTTCAGACACGCCTGGAATATTTACTGTTGTCCATCATTTTTAACAGCTCCCCTTTTATTCTCAAAGCATCACAGTTTGAAGAATTATATAGATGGTCACCCTAATAAAAGGAGAAAATCTAACTTTCAGAACGTAACTTCTATTACTCTTTGGCTATTACATTGAGAAAATCTAGCTGTGTAAACTTCCTAAGAACAGACACTATTTTAAAAATATATTTCCATATTTTATACACCAACATGCACAATAAAAGGCTCAGGGAAAGAGGCCTTGTCTAGTGGCCAGAGGTCACAAGACAAAGAGAAGGAGCCGTCCTCATGAACTTGAATTATGGCCACCATTCCGCAGCTCACCTGTGGGAACTGTCACACAGCTCTATGGCTGGAGATCTTTATTCCCCGTGTACCACGCCAAATATATGCAATGACTCGTGTTTAGAAAGCATGCAGAATCTCCAACAATAAATGCACAATACACGCAATTACCAAAGCTTGCATAATTTTTCATTTGCTATCTGATTTTGGGCTCACTATCAGGCTGAAACATGCCATTGTCTTTCATTTGACTTTATGAGCTTTACTGGATACAGAAGCAATAAAAGAGAGTGAGAGCCCCGGGAGCAGGGACCGTCCTTCATTAGAGCTGCCAGCTGTCTCAGCCTCGCCTTCTGGGCCCAGCAACAGCATCTGGCTTCTGTCCACAGGACCCGTTTTGGATGTTAGGGGCTAATAATATACACTGGCCCTCTGCTCGCAAGATGTATTACCATGGGTCACAGGAAGGAGAGGGCTCTTCAGTTACCCAGGCCTCACTTAGTGTGTCTAGGACATCAACATGGGCGGCCATGTGGTTTACACAGAATCTACCAAGTGCCAGAAGATGGGAACAACTGGGAGACTGAATTAATATTTCTTATCTAGTTGATTTCAAGGCAGCAGCAAGCTTTATACACTAAGCGTACTCTAACAGGGGACATGGTATTTCCAAGCGCGAGAAAAAGACCACTATAAATAAACAGGGTGCAGAAAGAGTTCTGACACTGAAAATCCCGAACCAATAAGGGAGCTCGATAGAACATGACAGTGTTACCACACCATGGCATTCTCAGGGAACGTTTCTTCATTCTTAATGAGTTTCATCTTGGGAGCACATCTTCCATACCTTTCCTCTGCTCGATGTCACTACGTTGGGTCTGTGTGGCATGTCACCCAGAACCACCAATTTCAAAAATAGATCTGATCTGGGCAAATGGCTATCAATGTAGATTTAGTGGCCACTGGTAGAGAGGAAGGATTTTTTTTCTTGGTCTTACCTATGCAGTAGGGACAACACTGGCCTTTTCTCAAAACAGGTCTTTCACAGGACACGGAAGGGCAAGACTCAGAGTAACAGCTAATTACGCTATCCATGCACACGCAGCTGGTACAAACGTCAGGCTTCCAGGACTCTGCTGCCAGGAATATATCCCCTTCGTCATTTTTGCAGTAACTAGGCACGCTGTCGTTATGAGGCGAGGAAGACTGAAGAGGTTCATCTGGAAAAACGAACACACAGGTCAGCAAGGATGACGCTGCAGGCCACCAACTGCGCTACACAGTGAGGCTCACTAAGACTTATAAAAAGCACACCCCGTCACTACGGCTTTGGGTGCCTGCTTAAAGAAAGGGCTCAGTGACAAATCACGAAGTCTGGTTCAGGCAGGGTTTTGAATTTTAAAACAAAATAACAAAGACTAAAAAAGACTTTTCATGGAGATTTTGTTAGTTGTTTCTATAATATCCACTCTACCCTTCTTCTTTAGCTGAATGAAATCCTTGATTTTTTGGGGGGTGGTCTCGGGACTTGGATCACAATAGGTGTAAGTCAACTGGACAGTCCTGTTCTCTGCTTCCTAGTCTCCCTTGCAGCTAAGGGTGGCCACGTCACCCAGTTATAGCTAATGGGACCTAATGGCTAACGAAGGCATTGCTGGGAAAGCTTTCACTTTCCTCAAAGACAGGTGGGTGTGTTCTATAATACCACCACCCTTCCACATTCTTCCTGCCTTGAACAGGAGTGTGCTGAATATAGCTGTGACATCCCTAACATACCTGTCAGAGAAAGGCCTTGACCTCACTGAGCCACCAAATCATACTAATAAACCTATGCTACCAAACTTCTTGGAATGTATGTAAAATAAACTTTTATTCACTTAAAAATTATACCTGGGTTTTTTCTTACTTGCAGCCCTATGCAATCCTTACCAATAAATGCCCTGACAGATTTTCATTGTACCAGAATGTCAAAAAACACCTATATGTAACATTCCAATGTCCAGGCAGTCACATTAATGGCTGAAAGATGAGAAATCTAAGTCACTCATAACAATACAGCCACAGACAAACCATCTACAAGTCATCTGTGACTTTGCTATGTAGAGACATAGACCAGAGGGTCCCCAGATCAAGTTACAACTTGTGACAGAAAGGAACATCACCAGAAAACCCAGATATTGCCTCTTTGAGCATCAGTATCCACTGAAATTAATGAAAATTGTAACCTGAAGCAGAAATCTGACTGAGATATAAGAAAGGAAAAGATAAGTTAATTTTAGTTCCTAGAAATAGCCCTGACAGTCCTACCTAGCAAACTTCTATGGGTAACCACATTTTCTCAAGGGGTATATGATCAAAAGGGTTACCACATGCTCCTCTCAGAACTGACTTCATGAACTGCACTTTTCAGCCATGACACAGAAATAACTGAGACATGTAGTTACTCCATGAGGCAGCAGCTCCAAATGCCACTTTCTCCTTCCACCCACCTCATGAATACACCCTACAGCCACAACAAGTTTGATCTGACAAGAAGAGCTTCTTTGGAGACCAAGGCAGTTGCCCTACTGTGGGCCCTGAGGGACAGAGGGAAGTCAGGGTCATGGAATCGGCCACACCCTCTCCTTTAAACTGTGTGACTGTATCTTCTATGACTGACTAGTCCCAAAGGCAGCAGGCACAAGTAGAACAGCCACTGGTTCCACTGCTTTAGATACTGTCTAGGTCCTGTTTCAGGCAGGATTCCACAGATCCCACCCATATAGGTTTTAAAGGTGGTAAGATGGGATTACTTTCTCAATAACCTTTTTGGGGTACATCTGTCTAGGGATAATTTCTTAAAGGATTGTCTGCTGCCAACTTTTGCCATGGCCGGAAATAAGGACAACTCACTCTCGTCCACACGAGGCCCTACAAATCACAAGGTTTCTGTGCATTACATTAACTTAGATCTTGCAAGCAACGCCCAACCTTGTGTCTAAAAATTTAGGAGAGCAAGCAGGGACAACAGCAATGAAGCTATGAAATGACAGCAGAGATGCACACCCCAGAAACTGGAGGCCTCGTCCTGAGGCCTGGAAAGATCCAGAGGACTTGAGGATGTGCTGGCAGTGGTGGAGTGAGGGCCAGAGCTGTGGTCTTCTTCCACCAGGCAGGGGGCCCGGAACCTCCTGGATCACCTCCTTAACCATGGTGTCTTCCTTCTTTGGGCCTCTCTTTGCATTTTTCCTGCCCTACCCCCTTTCTTTTTATTTTTGTTTCTAAGTATTTACTCCTTTATCTTTACCAGTGGTTTAGCTGGTGTTCATTTCCTCTTTTTATTTATTTCCTACCTCCCTCTTCTATGCTATGCTCTTTTCCAACTCTAGAAAATAAAGGAAAGAAAAATTTTAAAAGGTACAGGAAGAAAACAGTGCTATTTGATACACTCTTCCTTTTGCATTCTGGTGGAGCGGCTTCACCGGCAGAAATGCTCGCTTTCTTCACAAACCCATTCCCTTACCTGACCTTGCTTTAAACCCGGCCAGTGAGAGGGAAGGACAAGGCATCCCAGAGAGGGAATTACCATGAGGGATGCAACCTGCCCGAAGCTGTTATTCTATTGCACATATGCAGTATTTTTAGACCGTTTTAGAATGCAAGTATCCTAAGATGAGAGATGGTATCTTTCTAGATGTATAAGACACCACTTAGCGATGCTGTTGCTGAAATTTCCTGTGAAGAAACCGATGTTTTGGGGTTTAAGACTTTTTATCTTTTCATCACTGGAATACAACTATGAATGGGAAAGGCCAGAAATATCCATTATGGGGTAGGTGACTGATTTTAAAAGACAGATTCTAGACATCCTCTTATTCACAGATGTGAGAATCATCTTCGGAATACTGATACACAAAACAGAGAGTCCTAATGTTTAAGATGAGGGCTATCATCAAAGTATCTCTCAAGTTACAGGTAAAGAAAAAAACAAGCCACCCAGAGCCAGGTACACAAGGGGGCGCTTATTCCTCAGAAAGGTGGAAAGGGACGTGGGACTGTCACCGCCACCGCCTGGCTCCGTGGCAGGGACTTGCAGTCCTCTGCACACGCACTATCAAGGCGCCCTGTTCTGAGAAACCAGAGCCTTAGCACACATAGGAGTCTCAGCTCCCCGGCGCTCTCCTCCTCGGTATAGGTGAACCTCTGAGCCCAGGCAGCTGCGCCGTCAGTGACTGGGCCTCCCTGATCAACTCGGGCTCATCACTCTGATCACCTGGTGCACACGGCACGGGTGGCACTTGCTGCTTTAGCTTCCTGGGTCACATGTCCTCCATTTCAAGGCACTGAATTTACTTCATCAATATTTACTTAATATTGGATTGTTTAGCTCTTCTTTCCATAGGACAGGAATCGTGTCTGTTTTCATTAACCCTGGGGTTCTCAGGGCTCGGTTCAGGCGTTCCGTAAGTATTTGTAAAATGAATATCTGAATGGACATAAATTCATCCAATGAAGAGACCACTCAAAGTGGTTTCTACCAGGAGGATGTAAATAGAGTCATGGCTATACATTAACAGGAAAACAGCAGCAGGGTTTGGATCTGTGTAATATAATGGCAATGGTAACACAGTAGGGAATAGGTCATGCATATCCTAAAAAGGTAACACGCATGAACTATTTCTTATACTAGCAAAGATGCTGCTACTTTAGCTATAGTCCATGATGACAACAGCAAATAACGTGTCTGTCCCTATGGAATTTATCTGGTACAGATTGAAAAACACTATTACAATAACACAAACCTGTGAAAAATTTAGACATGACTATGCTGGCTATAATGACAGAATGACAGATTCTGGCTGGCTGGCTAGAAATCCAATGTATAAAAAAAGAAATAAAATACAAGGGTTTATGTTTTGCTGAGCAGAAATGCTCTGAGAATATATGCTTAGAAAATAAATGGTTATTGATTTTAAGTTGAAAAAATGAGAATAAGCAACAACAATATAAAACTAGTTCTGTCAATTTCATAATTTTATATTTCAAATTAAATAAATATCTTTTGAAAAAGTCATATTCTAGTGCTAATCAGAAGTACTACTGATGTCATAAATACTAACTTATATTTAAAATCCTGACAGATTTTCACTACAATGTATTTGTTTCATGACTGTAAATTTACCTACTAAGCATATTATCTGAGAAATGAAAAAGAAAATACTCCTTATACATGTGCAGTGCCAGTCACCTAACACTTTTGTATCTTAACATCTTAATCATCACAGGTTTGAGAGGGTGGCCTTATGCATATTTCAAAGTATCTTCACCACCCTTATATTTTTCAAAGAATTTTACTTACATTGTTGTCTATTAATAACTGTTCCACACATGTGTTAAAGACAAAGACGACTTTTCCCATTAGCAAAATCATTTGGCTAATCTGCTGCAGTGGGACTGTCTCGACTCAGGGATATTCCTTGAGTTTGAGATGCAGCATTAAGGGGGAAAAAAGTGGCAGAAAGAAACCATTTGCTTTTTTTTTTCCAAAGTCATTTCAGGTACAAAGAATATTAATTGCAAAAATATACGGTCGATAGAAAGGAGTGGATTTAGGAAGCAGGCTGCCAGGTGTCCTGGTGGGATGCTGGGTTTGGCACGACGCCACACAGCTCACCCTGACCCGCAGGCCCTGCAGAAGGACAACACCCAGAGCCGCGTCCTTCCCTGCCAAGCACACACGAGGCACGGTGCCGGTTACCTGGACACTGTGGGCAGCAGGAGTCCTGGGTGCGCGAGGGGTTCTGGCAGAGCAGCGGCGGGCACACCTCCGTCTCGCACAGCACCCGGCCGCCGTGGCAGGTGCACTGAGTACAGGAGTCGATGTTCCACGTTTCTCCTTCCACGAAGTACTCTCCGCCCGGGGCGTGGCAAATGGAGGGAGTGCTGAGCTCTGGCTTCTGCACCACGAAGTCATCTGGGGAATGACACAAAAATCCAAAGGCAAGACATTATTCATCTGCAGTCTTTCTGGCTCTTGAAGAACCTGGTGCTGTTTGCCTTAAGGGAGAGAAAAGATGAACTGGCTGAACAGTATCTCACTCTATTCTCATCAAGAGAACAATGAAGAAGAGAAAATGTGCTATGCACAGAAATAGAAGGCAATGGCAAAAGAGCTAATCTCAGGAAGTGAGAATTTGTCAATAGTAATGGGAGAATCCAATAAGAGAATTAAATTACAGGGTGGGACTCCCACAAAAGAAAGAGAACAGGGAGCCTCTCTGGGCATTTCTGTGAATCTGTAGAAATTGTCTGAAATAAAGATCTCTCATTTCCCGAATGCTTGCTATGATCCAATTATTTCCATGCTACGCACTTTATGTGTGTTATTTCATTTATTCCTTACACACTGACCTGGTGAGGCAGGTACTATTATCCTGTTTTACATATAAGGAAACTCCGAGTATTAAAACGAGGGCTCAGTGTATTACAAGCAGACAAGGGATTGTGGAACCCAAGTCTATGCAGTTTGGATCACAGATATGCCTCCAGATTAAATAAAGCTTCCAAATGATGGATGCCCTATGCACTTCATTATTTCTGGGATCCTGAGTACTTTGATGTTTGGAAATACGCCCTGCTGTCAGGCAGGCCACATCTAAGCCAGCTGCCAGCAACCTCAGCAGGAATGCTCCTGCAGAATCAACAGTCTGCAAGCCCTCACCTAAGACTAAACATTTGTTTGGTGATAGCATCATTTAAAGAAGTAAATGCTGAGAGGGTGATGATAGCTATGAGTTCTTTTCCCAGAGGAGAGAGGCGGTTTTGGTCTCTTGGTGAGATGGTACTGACAGAAAGGGAACTTAATGTTGAAAATGTCTGGAGAGGTACTGGGAGTTGCCCTGAAGTTGTGCTGGCAAAATGAGAAGTATGAAGACATTAACCATATTCCTGTAATCCAAATACAACAAGCACTTCAAGAAGGTGTTGACAGTGTTGAATCCTGCAGAGAAATAGCCTGGAAATGTCACGGCTAGCTCATGCTTGGAGCCCAGTGGAAATCACGCCCCAGGAGAACTACACTATCTTACGAGGAGATGTTCAGAGCTGAAATCTCCTGAGAGTGAACTGGGGCTGTTACTACTGAAGTCGTGGTCAGCATGAGAGTCAGAAAGTTACCCCAGTTAAGAGGGCAACTTGCAATATAGCTTTATCTCAAGGGAATTAGTAAAGACTGGAATTCTAACTAAGTGGACATACCACAAAAAACTGACATTAAGCAATACTTAACATTCATAAGCAACTGTACCAACCTTTCCAGTTTAAGAACAGCTAAAAGGAAGATAATTCAAATGAAAACAGAGCTGGAACAAGATGATAAAAGTGCATTTCTTGTCGTTTGCAGAGAAAGAAAAGGTGGTTCCACAGCGCATCGGTAAACTAATGTTGGAAAATGCCTGCCTCGTTGCTTTCAGAAAGGGCTTAGAGAGGACTGACAACTACTGCCCTGACACGCAGGGAGGAGGTCAGAAGAGAGAGGATGTGCGTGTCTTCAGGTGTCCTTTCCTGCTAATTCTTTACCAACCACATTATCGCCTCAAGGCAAAGCACAAGAAGGGACAGAGAGACAAGGCAAAAGCAAATGTGAAAGGAAGAAGGTGAGCAAGAGAGGAAAAAACCCTGAGAGACAATATCACTTGGTAAATAATCTATCAGAAGAGTTCAGGAGCTGCTCACTTAGCCCAGGAAGAAAAACAGCTGGGCCCTGAATGGAAGAGGGGAGAAAATATTCTGTAAAGTAGGAGTCTGTGAATGCAACAGCTCTGGAGGCTCTAGTCAGAAGAATCCTCATGTGGCAATCTACTGAAGAAAAGATTTTTGGGGAAAAAAATACCTCTGCACATCCATATATATAAATGTGCTTTTATACATGTATATCCAGATATTCACAAACCCATCATAATATGAAAGCAACTCCATGTGTATTTATATAAGAACTTTCCATAACTCTGAAATAGGGAAAAACACTTTCTGGTTCTACCGACTTCCAGTTCTTTGGTCAGTTATCTGTTCATAGTCATGTCTTTCACATTTCCACCAGTCTGACTCTTAGACTTCTTCCCTGAGGACATGTTTAGCAGAGACCCAGGTACAAATTCACACTCTACACACCCACACCTATAATTAAAGCATGGGTCTTCCTGGGAACAAATCACTTTCCCCCTCTTCAAAGAGTCAACAGAGTTCTACCATTAAGTTATTCATTTCTTTTGATGCAGTGGACTCTTAGTGGTGTTTCACACGGAACTAGCAAAATATGTAGAAGGAGTTTTGATGCAGAGCCCATCTCACTGAACTCCAGGGAAACAAAAAACAACTCATCTCTTCTGCATTGTAATCTGGTTCTCTACAGGGGTACAGGAGCTGCCTGTCATGTTGATACTGTGGGTATTGAGATGTGCAGGATCTCAGGGCTCAAAAGGACTTCAGGTGTCCCTCCCTCCCATCTCCCGCCATGGCAGACAAGGACAACTTCCCTCCTAGGATAGTTTTGCCTGTTGCCAAAGGACCAGGCCTCAGGCTCATGACTACACCCTTTGCATAGGCAGACTCAACCACAGGGAGATAGAGGATCGGGATTGACCAGAGGAAAAACAATCATGACTCCAAAATCTGACAGTTCATTTAATCTTTAAAAGAAATCTGATGCAAGAATCGAGACACTTCATTTCTCCCTGGCTTTCTGGCTGATGTACTATTTTACTTTGGGTAAGAGAGTTAATCTTTCCGTGTCTGTTTTCCAAATGAAAAACTGTCTAAGTATATTTTTCCCTAACTCAAAGTGGTCTGCACAGAGGGAGAAATAATAGATATAAAACTGTGTTGAGCTCTTTGGATAAAAGGCACCAGATGAGGTATTATGGTAATAATTACTGTTATTGACAACTGTAATTCACACCCCCATGAATCACAAATCTGTTCTGTTCTCCTAGTAACTTATCTTGATTACCACTATTATGATTTTAAATGTTTGGATGTGTGGTCACTCTAAATTTCTCCATTTGGCAAGAGTGCCACATGTCCATTAGTTTAAAAAAGAGCAACAGCCACAGACTTCAATAATTCTCTCCCTCTCAAGTATTACTTTATGCCTGATAAGCTTTCATGGAATAAAACTAGCACCAATCCCCTCAAGTTAACTAACACAGTCAGCCTTAACATGTTATCAGTAAAATGGAGAGCTGGAATGCAAGTCCATAAACCCACAAATCTTTATAAAAAATGTCTTTCAAAGACCAATATAATTGAGGAAACCATTCAAAAATAAGGAGAATTGTTTCTAGAGCTTTAGGATTTTCTCTGCTCTTTGGCTCATCATTCATAGTGCTCGGCTGATTTTGTGGCTGAAAAGTGTTCAGGGGTCATCCCCTGTGTCCTCCCCGGAGTTACAGGTGTGTCTAAGGCCCTGCAAGGCAGAAGTCATTTGCTTATGGAGCACACAGATGGCAGCCAGCTTTTACCTGCACATGACGGGCAGCACTGTCCAGGATGAATGGTAGGGTTGCCACAGGCAGGCACCGGGCAGGTGATCAGGGCACACATTTCCCGTCCATTGTGACAGTAGCATTCCCGGCACCCATCATGCCAGCTTTCCTCATTTTTATGATGATGGCCATCCATGGACAGACAAGTGCCTGACAGCACGGGTGGCCCGGCTGAAGCAGGGACCTCTGGACAGACAGAAGGCAGCCTGGTAAAGAAGCAGCTACTGCACAGGAGAAACAGCCTGCAGCGTCCCTATGCGGACTGGAACCCAGCCACCAAAAAGTACGTCTATAAAGGACAGTTAGTGACATGGGAAATGTCCATGAAAAGAATTTAAGTCAATACGCTCTCAATTTTGAAAAAAGAAAAGAGATAGGAAAAAACTTGCAAATACTTTCTATCCTATTGGTGAGATGACAGCTGATTTTTTTTTTTTTTTTTTTTTTTACTCCTTCCACTCTTTCATACAATAAACAAGCATTGATTTTTTTTTTTTAAAGGGATGTTACACATATGTTTAATTTATGCAGAATAGTCAGTCTGGAAGCTTCTTTCAACCGGGAAATTCTGGGCCCCTTGCAAACTAATAGATTTTTGTTCAGCAGAACAATTGAAACAGTTACTAGGTTTTTGTTCACTCTGATCCCTTAAACACATCATTAAGGTGCTGTGTAATTTTGAAAAATCATAGAACAAAATTTAGGAATCTTGCATTACTTAATCTGTGGATCATACTGGTAAGTACAACGCACTGGGACGTGATGGGGCTACAGCGGGGAGGGGCAGAAACGGGAGGTGAGCTGCCTGCTCAGGGGCTTCGAGAATGTCCCGGCTGAGTAGGAAGTTTCAGGCAGCAGGGACACCCGAATTTGTGCTTATATACAGCTATAGGCTGGCACATGCTTATCCAGCCAAAGTTGAAATTCTCACAGAAAACTTCTACCAGGAAATACATGAGTAAGACTTTTTAGCTATATCCAACCCTCAAGGAGCTTTGAAATGGGAAGCTTTACTATATCGACTGTATCAGTCCCAGTCCTAAACAGAGGGAGGCTCTACGGAGGTCAAGATAATTGTGCTTCAGGCTAAAGTTCCTGAGATAAGTAAAGCAGAGAGCTAAGACGTGATTAATTTGGTCAATGCACTTGTCCCCCATATGCTTACTTTAAATTCTGTCCTGAGCTTTTATTCCATTAAGATGAAAGGAAAAGGGAGTCTTAGGGGACGGAGCCACACAGAGAGTGACACTTGTGTCAGAGTAGGCAGCAATCACTTTAAACCGTTCCATTTACACGATGTCCTTCTGCTCTTTGTTTCAGTGCCCCTGGCAGCTTTGAGGGGGAAGGGCCGTGCGTTCACACTTACCTCTGCACTTGCAGATAAGACAGCCGTGACTGTCCTGCTGGAAACCCAAGGGGCAGATTTTACTGCATGGGAGCTCTGGACATTTCTTACAGCGACAGATGTCACAGCCGTGCTTATTCTTCCTGGGTAATTAAAATTTTGTCAGAGGTCAGAAAATCAAGAAGTCTTAAATGATGCCCAAGCGCTCAGACCAAGGATTAATAAAGTGCTATTACTATTAAGCAGAATGACTTGACTTCTGCTCTCAAAGACTCCCATAGTGAGGGGTAATTGGCTCCCCGCAGCCATGACTGCCACCCACCTGTGACCAAGGCTGAGAACTGCCCAAGCACTTATGTGCTTCTGGGATGTGGCTGTCGGAATCCCAATGACATCACTGTTGATTTAATTAGGCAGAGTGGTGCACCACAATATAAAAAGATGAACATGCAACTCCATGAATAGGAAGTGGAAAGAAATATTGTTGGTCAATGTTGGAGACTAACATTAGGGTCAACAGTCCTTTGGTTAGGGCTATAGCCTCCTTCACATGACCACATTCTCTGAGAAATTCCAGACACCAGTAAAAGTTTTAATGAGATACCTACTGAAACTTATAGAAGATAGAAGGAGAACTTAAGGATTCATAGACCTGGGAAGGATGTTGATAAAGAAGAAAAGCCTACAGTCCATGTCCAGTAATTACTTCATTAGGTCTAGTTAGAAAAGAATATCAGCTTTAAAATTCTTCATGCAAAAAGTTTAAACCTTTTTCCTTTAATAAGCTGGACTGCCTAAATTTCTGCCAATCAGAAAGATGATATTAAGTAAATAAATAAATAGGTGTTTATAAAAAAAAAAGATCACAGTTTAAGGGAAGATTTTCTGGACCAAAAAATTCTTACCTCAAATTCCTTATTTTTTCTAAAAGGAGAATAAACTGCCTGTTCCCAAAGGAGCTCACCCGCCCGCCCTTCTCTTCACTAGCAGCAGGGGCCGGACTGAGGACTCTCCCGGCTCAGCATCTCCTGCACAGGCTCTGCCCAGGCTTCCTGGGTCTCAGAGAAGGAGAAGCTACTCCATTTCTCTTCATGGTTCATAAGATTAGCTGCCAACGGTGATGTTCAACTGAAAAAAGAAATCTTTTCCATCTTGGACAAATGAAGTGGTTCTAAAAGAAGACAGTCCTATGGGAAACCCTTGACAAGTGACGACTGCCCAAGTGACAATTAAACTGCATTTTGCTACACGAAGTAAGAACTGTACACTAGAGTCTACTTATTTATTTCAACATGAGAATAAATTAAGTGAATTATTCACACTCATGTTACATATTGAGTCATTTTTAAGATCTACCAAGGCTTTGAACTGATTTGTTTGCTCATTTGTTTGTTTCCATCCATCCACCCATCCGTCTATCCAGCCATTCCTTCTGCAGGCACTTGCTGCATGCATAAAATAACGGTCCAGTCAGCAGGTGCATCCATGGGGCACCAGCGGCTGCCTCCACCCTGACATTCCCTTAAGGTGTCCAGCCAAGATTTCTTTATCAGAGGCTGTCCTTAAAACACAGTGCAGTACTCAGTTACTCATAGTGGTCAACTGGGTCCTCCCTGAATGTGCCTACTGACAGTAATACAAAGTGAAATCTATACTCCTCTCTTAAGAAATGTCTCTCCAAGATGAGGGCTGGATTTGAATGCAGCCTTGATTCTAAAATGTCATCATACTGCAGCAAGTGGTTATGGCTACTACTGTGATAATTGTACTTCATTTTACATCATAAGTTAGGCTAAGAAATGACAATATTTTTATTGGTAGGTATCATATTCATATTTTACGATTAAGAGCGATGATGATTTGTTTGCAGAATTTTTAAGAATAATGTTCCTAAATTAATCATCCGATTAAAATTAAAATTAAGACCACGCCCAAAACCAGAATTTTCAAAAGGAAGAATAAAAATGATGACTGAAAGAAAATGGGCAAGAGATGATGAATCTTAGTCCCTTATAATTCCCACCACTATGCAAATATAGCCAATTGGAAAGATGGAAAGATAGAAAGAGTGAAATGGAACAGAGAAAAGAAAAAATGATAAAGCAACATTCTGAAAGGTGATTTTTAAGGGCAGATAAAGGCAGAAATAGATGCTAATATAGACACTAAAGAAATGAATATGTGAAATGTCTATTTCCCCCAGAATAATGTAGATTTTCATGGGGTTTCACTCAATAAAGAACATGTAAAAATGTAAGTCATGGTCTATATCTCCAAGAAAATTCATAAAATCTACTGCTACATAAAGAAAAAATATTATAAATGCCGACTACCTCCAAGATGAGACATCTAGGCTTGGTAGGTAAGGATGCACTCTGTATTGCAAATGAGTGGCCGTCGACTGACCTTAAAGAATTGCTTAAATAAATGATCACAAAATAGTTCCTGGGACAGTTGTGAAAAGTTGTAGCACATACAACACTGGGACTTCATGACAATACCAACCCTCAGGCCCTCTGGCAGTGTCTAAAGGAACCTTGCTATGGGGACGCTTCACATAACAGGCAAAAAGGGTGTGTCTGGCCCATCTCCATAAAAAAAAAAAATGAGACTAAAACTTGATTCTTATTTTTGAGAAACAATCATTTCCCTGTCTTCTGAATCACCTAAAAAACAAGTACAGATATACTGGACTCAGTGAATTGTTGATTCACTCACAAACACACAATGGCTAACAAAAAGGGTATGAACATTTCACTGAATTACACTTAAAAAAATAGATTTTCTGGGTTAGGAAATACGTACAGGTATCCAAGCGGACAGTACTTGTCACAGATTATGGGTCTGCACCTCTTGGGCCGTGGGCGGCACTGGCAGATCTCACAGCTGTGGGCGTCAGTTAGGAAACCGAAGGGACACTCCAAGGTGCAGCCTTGCTTAAGGCCCGAGCACAGTTCCTCCCCTGTGAAGACACACGGACGGCACGTTTCTTCCAAAGATGAACAGACCAGAACACAATGATGCTTCAGTACCTTCCCCAAATCCTCTAGTCTTCCGCAGATTTACATTTCTAAGCTCTCTACCATATGTTGGTCATAGTTATTTCATGGTTATCGTAACATAACTCCATGTGTTGGTAGTAATGCACAAAATAAAGTCCAACTTTGAAAAAAACGAATTTCTGAAGCATAATTGAGTCTGGTAGGCTTCGGGTGAAGAGTAGGCTGGTGACTATTAATCATTAATGACTGAGAGCATTTATTTGTTCATGAACTTTCATTAGTCACCTCAAAAAATCGTGACCATTTATGTTAAAAATGTGAGAATTAGAAACACTCCAAATATCATTATACAGTTTATGTTTCTATTGCATGCCCATGATTAACACATGTTATTAAACGTTCACGTAATATTTACTCTTATGGGTGTTAGAATGGCATCATATAATATTTTACATTGTATGCAGCATAAAAGATTTATCATTTCTTAAAAAAAAAAAAAGTACATCACTTACAACATGATAGAAAGTAAAAAACTCAGGGCTACATTTAGACGTTTTTTTCTCTACGTGATGACAAACATCCAGGAATTTAGATATGCTTAATTGATTAAAAAATCATGTTTAGGAGAAATATCCATATTAATGTTTACCTAAACACTATTTGAAACATTCAAACTGTCCCCTGTTAGCCAAATCTGGAGAGATGTTTAACTGCCCTCTGCTAGCCAGTGACAGTATTATTTCACAGGGGGAAAAACATAAACGGAAAGTAGCAATGGTGACAGGCAAAAGAAATTATTGTAGATATTAGCTTACTATAAGCCTTCTAAAATGACTTTAAAAGGTGATAAAAGATTACCAGAGGAAAAAACAGATAAAAATGGTAAGGTAAGAAAAGCACACTTAGTGATATAAATCAAGCAACCTGTCTGAATTAAATGCAGAATTTAAAAGATAATCACATTTAAAGAAGGGAACTTGATATGGGGATGGCAAAAGTATGGCACTGTTTGAATACTGTTCTGCATGGACTGGTAAGATGGGAAGCAGAGAATATGGCTGGAATGATAAACAGATTTTTATTTAATCTGGACCTCCTTTAAGCACAAATATTGTAATAATGCAGAAGTCACTAGGAAAAACCGAACACATTTGTCCCTTCCACACACAAATCTTATAATCTAAAATTAAACCTTAATTGCAAAATTAATAGGTGAAATGTGTCCATGTTTTACATAAATATTTTAAGACAGCATCTTTTATGAATCTTAGGTTGGTAATACTTGCATATTTAATTTGCTATCTTTTAAAAAGGAAAATGTGATTTATGCTATCATTTTCTACTTTGTCATTATCATAAACCTTTCATTACACATATTTAATACAACCTCATGGGTCTGTAGCAAACTGTGAAGCAACTGATTACTAATTTGCATCCTTAAAAGAGAAATTCTAAATGGCTCATTTAAAAATTCGTAATTATATGACCGAAAAGGTCATCATTTTTCCTCCCCCATGACTAAGGGGATGATGGAGGAAGGAGAAGACTCTCATAGCCACATTAGTTTTTCTGACACAAAGTTCTAAGCTGTGAACTCATTTTTTCTATCACAAGAATTTTTTAGATCATGACATCAAATGGATTATGATGGGAAATAGATAAATTAAGAACATTGTCAGAACTTCCCAGAGTGAGCATTCCTGGGGATTAAATTCCTTGAAACTTTTGAGGCTGAGCACCTTTGTGCCTTTACTTTTCCTGGTCTCGTTAAAAAGAAAAAAAAAAAAGAGTTTTTCCATAGACCTTGAGTTCTTTACCCTTAAACAAAGTGGTTGTATCTTTATTCAAATTTAAACAATTTGATAAAAAGTGAATTACATCTTTAACCTACCTCTGTTTTGCAATGGAAGAGAATTTCAAACAAAGGCTGGCATGTTTAACAAAAACACAGAACATGCATTAGCAGGCAGACTGGCTGTGCCACCTGGGAGTGGGATGCTCTCGTGCTTCCCTGACTTGGGACCCTGACTCAGCCCTGCAGGCTATGGTCTGGCTTATCTCAGTTCTGCTCCTCAACAGAAGGGAGCTCTAGAGCTGAGCCCCGTTTCCTTTATATACACAGTTTAGAGACGATCAGGACATTTAATATGGAGTTCAATAAATATTTGCTAAACGAATGCATCAATCAATGCCCTTGCTACTTCCTCTTTCACTCTCATCAAGACTGCCACGTTAACAGAGAAATGACAGCATGAAAAAACTTACTCTGATAGTATTGAAAATTTTCCAAAATACTGGTACTGGCTAAACATTTCAAAATACCATCTTCTAGTTCAGAAATTGAGAGCATTAATGATTAGAAGGCAGTCCTATATCCATGTATTATTAATTTTAGACTTTTCCTGAGAGAAATGTATGTCATCAAGGCAAACATGTCAATCAGGGCAGAACAGAGATTCAGAAGGGTGGGGGTTTACAAGTTTATTCGGAAAGCTTTAGTCCATCATTCTAGGCAACCATGGAGAAAAAGGTGGTTTTATGTTCATAATTTTTCAGCATTATGACTTTACTGTGATCTAAAAATGCTTTCTAATCCACAGGGGAAAATTACCATTGAAGAGAAAGTGACAAATAACGGCAAAGGACAGAGCCTGTGCATGACAGCTGTTCGACAGCAACTACACAGTAAACCCTCCGTTCATTCTGGGGAAAAGAAGCTTGCTCATGGGGCCAAAATGTGGCACAACTACAGGGCACACCATCCATTCTTTATTATGAATAAATACCCCGTAAATTCCACATAGAACTCAATGTGGACGGGTCCTCCCACAGTTGTGCTGCATACTTCTTTGCTACAGTTATAGCAGGTCCTTGAATGACATCGTTTTGTTCAACATCAGTTCGTTATAACACGGATGGGGGGAGAAACGTCAGGTCCTGCCAAGGGCCACTGTATGCGGGGAGTCTGCAGGTTTTGCCCCACACCAGCATGGGTTTTCTTCAGGTACTCCAGTCCCCTCTCACATCCCAAAGATGTGCCTGTCAGGTGAACTGGCATGGCTAAATGGTCCCAGGGTGAGCGGGAGTGGGTGCAGGTGCACCCTGTGATGGGATGGTGTCCTGGCTGGGATTGGTTCTCATCTTGCACCCTGAACTGCTGGGATAGGCTCTGGCCACCTTTGCCCCCAAACTGGAATAAGCAGGTTGGAGAATGAATGATTGAATGAATGAATACAAACTATTGCATAATAAAAATTTATAAAAAAAAATACAATAATGATACAAATGCATGACAGTAGCTGATGAGGTATAAAAGCACGCAGGGAGCCCCATACTTGTTATTATACTTGAACTGCGTGGTGGGAAGAGACGTCCCTAACAATGTTTGCTTTGCAAATATTTATTCCTTGATTTAGCCCAGCACCACTATGACTGCAGTCACTCACTAATTCACCAAAAATTGGATAAAGAATTATCTCATTTGTTTTTATTAATCTTTCTTAAATGTACGTATAGCTCTCATTTATTTCAATGTTTAATATCAAAGGGGTTTGGGGTCTTTATTTGGAAGTTTGGTGATTTTTTTTTCCAATAGAAATATGCTGTAGGTGCTTAACAACTGGAAAAATTGGTACCAATTAGCCTATGGAAGAATTGGTTTCACTATACGTTATTTTACTTAAAGTCATAGTTTCCAAGGACCTACTGATGATGTTAAGCGAGGACCTAACTGAATTTCAAGCTCTTGGATACTGGCAATTACTACCAACCTGTTATCAGTTAAGGACAGTCATGAAGTTCCTGACACTATTAAAGAAAGAAATGCAACACTGCAAATAGTGGTTCCAATCCTGACCCTGACAGGTGTAAGTTTAAAATTACAATGAAATGAAAACAAAGAGCCTGCTCCCTATATTTGATGCTGCAAGCTTCTTGGGTTGCTTGATTCAGACATGTATTTCTTGAAAAATTTTTTCCTTGCTACTATTAATTTTACATGTCTCCATCAGTTTCTACTTAAAGCAGTGTTAATTCTTAGATTTAAAGAATGTTAAAGCTGGGAGAGAAATTACAAATCTGGTTAAATCCACTTGGTTTAAAGATGTGGATACTAAGATGCCAAAAGACTGATGCCATTTAATTAATATAGATGGCATTTATTTATTTATTTATTTGAGACAGAGTCTCATTCTATTGCCCAGGCTAGAGTGCTGTGGCATCAGCTTAGCTCACAGCAACTTCAAACTCCTGGGCTCAAGCAATCCTCCTGCCTCAGCCTTCCAAGTAGCTGGGACTACAGGCATGCACCACCATATCTGGCTAAGTTTTTCTAAATATTTTTAGTTGGCCAATTAATTTCTTTCTATTTTTAGTAGAGACGGGGTCTTGCTCTTGCTCAGGCTGGTTTCGAACTGCTGACCTTCAGCGATGCTCCCGCCTCGACCTCCCAGAGTGCTAGGATTATAGGTGTGAGCCACTGCGCCCGGCCTAGATGGTATTTAATACAGAGTTTATATAGTAAACTGAAGTGTATCATGTCCATTAGGTAGAAACAAACATTTTGGTTCAAAAGTGATATTATTAACAGCTTGTATCAATAAAATGTTAGTAGCTTTAAATCATTCAAAAATTATTTTAGTTTTACTTTTTGTTGTTATTGCACTTAAACATTTTCTGCCACATTTCTTTTCCTTATTCTAAATATGTCTTTGAGGAACTGAGTCAGAAATAATTTGAACTCTCCGGATGAGATGTCCTTGATGCATTCCTTTGCTTAGCAGTGTTACAAGAATGTTATTTGTTGCAGGTCAAAATAGCAAAGATACAACATGTTCAAACAAATGAATCCTTTGTCATATACTTGCCACACATTTTTGAAGGACACGTTTCTACAGGGCTTTGACTTCACTTCTTATATGCTTACCAATGTACCACCAATCTGAGCCAAGGGTAAGATTCCTTTGTATTTTTGTTGTATCCCCATAGTGCTTAACAAATAGTAGGCACTCAAGAAATGCTAGATGGATAAAGGAACGAGTGAATGAGCAAACAACAAATCAATGAAGAGAGGGGGAGTATCTATGTGGTGCTGGCTTTTTTAAAAGAAATCTTGAAGCCAATGAAAGTTAGCTTTAACCCATAAGAGAAAATTTAGGTATAAATGTTTAAAAGGTTCTGATGGGATGCAGAAAAAATAACGTAAAGGAGAATTTTAGACAAAATAAATGCTCCTCAAGCATCTACAATGGGGAAAAAAATACTACGTCATCTTTGACTACAAAGAACTTTCTTTTTTTCTACAACCAAGAAGGAGGAAGAGAATATTAGAGGGTTAAAATCAAAAAGTAAAAGGAAAGTTGTTGATATAAGTGTCTTTAGAGGACGAACTTGTGGGCACGAAGGAAGGGATGATGGGGGCTTTCCTGTCGGTCATCTTGGGCAGACTCAGAAAAGGATGTTATAAAACAGCTACGGTGCAGAGTAAACGACGACCACATGTCAGGCAACGAAGCTAGCTCTGTATTCATTCATTTAGTCAGTCCTCAAAATAACCCATGAGTTAGGTATTACTATCTGCCCTTTACAGATAAGGGCACACAGGCCCAGAGAAATAAAACATCTTGTCCTTGTCACTCAGATGCAGGTCAGTCTGATGCCAGAGCCCAAGAGGAGACCTGTGTACAATCACAAGAATCTGACAACCCAGGGTCTGGCAATTTGGTTTGCTCTAACCTACCTCCCAAACGTGAGGCTTCTGAAGTTATCAAATATAGTCAGGATTGTCAACAGGAGTGGGGGAGATGAGAGTAGAATGCTACATGCCTAAGGATTCTGTATGATATAGACAAACTGACAAATTTCAATTAGTGCTTAATTATGTTTTTAGGTGTAGGATGGCAGTCAGTGAGATGGCAAGACTCAGGTCAGGAAACTCAGTGTGATGAGATGGACATATGATCAGAATGGCAAGATCTCAGACAACAATGATGTCCAAAGGCATCCCCGAGCCTGATGGTTCCTTGCTCAATCACTCAGCCAGTATCTGCTGAGCACCTAGCATGGCCCTGGGAGGTGGGCAGTCATTTCCCTACTTTGGTATGGGCATAAGCCTGGGTTCTTCTGAAGGACCAAACCTTTACCTTAAAAGCATTTACTTCTGTAAGTTACAGCACTTGGCTCAAAATTTTCATTAGTGCTATTTCATTAGTGTTTCGGCTACAGATTTTTTTTCTTAGAGCAGGTCTTGCATTTTACTCATTTTTGTTGCCTTAAGATCTAGTAGAGTGCCTAAAACACTTGGCAGGTACTGTTTTAATATTAGGTGGAGAAAGAAAGGAGGGAAGAGGAAAGGAAGAAGACTAGATATAGCTACAAATAGATAAAAATCGCAAATAATGAATGGCTAATAAGGATTTATATGTAAAAACAATCACTGACATAAATATGTCTATTGTACACATTTCTTCCTAAAGTGTGAATGAGATGGAGATTCACTAGGATGGTATACATCAACGTAAAAGCTAATTTATTTAAAAATGTTTAAAAAATACAACACTAACTTAAAGACAGAGTAGATGAGGAACTTCCTAGTAGTCTCAGTTTACAAAATGCCCATAAATATATTTGACTCACTTCAATGACATTTAGGAGAAATTGCTTCTTTGACATTAAGCATGAAAGGCTCCTTGTGAGGTGATCAGAGTCTTATATAAGCATGACAGGGTGGCCAAAATTTCATAAGAGCAAAATCCAAATGAAGGTGGTGGATGAGGTGATTGGGCATCATAAAATTTGTATTTTTAGACTTTTTAAAAGTTCAGAAAAAATTGAGGTACGATTCCATGTTCAGAAAGAATGTGTAGCTCAAGAGGCATTAAAAAGACTTAGTTATAAACTCTTCAAAACATCATTACCAATTTATCTTGCTGTTAAAAAAACAAAGTTGGCTATTTGAGTAAACAAATGTGGGCTGCCAAGGCAACTCTCTAGTGAACTTGGCTTTCCAAAGGGAAGTATAAAAGGCAGATCACTGTGCAACAAGGACTGACCCCTCCCTGAACAAAATCAAGTGCAGGGGGGCAGGGCAGCCCCAGATAGGTGGAGGCTTATAGGGAATTTAAAGATAGCAATAATTACAAGCACAACAACAGTTTTATAAACTCTGTTTTCATTAGGTTATTAAGCATGAAATGCCCAATTTCCTTAAATACTAAGTTTGACAGCTGGATATCTCTGACATTTCACTTTGACACTTCTTGTTTTATTTTTATCGTGAAGGTACATCCTCAGTCTTTCAAATGCACACTTTGGCTTGTGATTATCTTCCAAAATTTTTTTAGACTGATTATGAAACCATGGAGAAGTCGAAAATTTGTGTTATTTTTTAATATGAGTTCCATCATGGAACTGATGCAGCCCAGAGAGCTTGAAATGTCAACAAGTGTTTGTGAAGGATGTGGCCCATGAACGCATAGTACATTGACTGAGAAGTTCCGTTTTGGTGATCTTAATCTTGACAATGAGCCACATGGGCAACCTGAAACCAAGGTCTACAATAATGCGCTGAAAGCTGTAGTGGAAGTGAATCCATCTTAACCTACACATGAATTAGCAGCAAGGTTTGATGTTACTGTTCTGACAATATTGGACCATTTGAAACAAATTGGCAAGGTAAAGAAGCTGGATAGGTGGTTCTGCATGAATTAAACGTGCATCAGAAGAAACACTATCTTGAAGCTGCCTTTCTTTGCTGTCACAACATAAAGACTAACCATTTAGATATTCTGTTGTTACATGTGATGAAAAATGGATTCTTTTTGACAATTTCGAGCATTTGGCATAATGGTCAGGTAAGGATAAAGTGCTGAAACACAGTCCCAAACCGAATATTCATCAAAAAAAGCTAATGGTATCTGTTTGGTGGTCCAGTGTTGGTATTATCCACTACAGCTTCATCAAACCTGGTCAACCGATTACAGAGGATGTCTACTGCAACCAACTAGATAACATGATAAGAATGCTTGTGATTAAGCAGCCGAGGTTGGTCAACAGAGATCGGGCAATCCTCTTGCAAGACAATGTTCAACCACATGTTGCACAAATAATGCTGCTCAAATTACAGAAGCTGGACTTGGAAACTCCGTCATCCACTGTATTCACAAGACCTTGCACCAACTGACTAACACTTCTTCCAGGCTTTGTGCAAGGAAAAATATTCAATTCTCAACAAGCTGTGGAAAACAACTCTTGTGATTTCATCACCACTTGCTCTTCAGGCTTCCTCGCTGCTGGCATAAACAAGCTATCATTAAGATGGCAAAACTGTGTTGATGGTTTAGGTACATACTTTGATCGACTGTACTGCTTCTTGTTTGAGATACTATAAATACTTTGGATTCAAAATTGGACATTTCATATTTAATGACCGAATAGCACTAACTCCACTGTGCAGATAGTGTGAGGGTAACACGTAAGGGAGAAAACAAAATTACTTAACTCCTATTTTGTATCTTCTTTGTTAAAACATTTTTACAAAATTAAGTGATAATTATTAAGGTCATGAAGACAGTAAAGCCTGAGATTAACTGATAAATCAGAAAGTGAGCATCTATCTATATCAAGACCAAGTCTCTGAGCCCAAAGGCCCACAGAAAACCTGCTTATTATAGAGCCACTGTCTATGTTTGGGAGAGATCAAAGAGTATGGAAGAGATCTTAGAAAACAGGCCAAATGTCAATTCAAAAGGGGCAAAAAAGTCTAAAAAACTACACAACTTGACATTCACAACTGAAAATTCTTCCGAAAGAATTGTCAAACATGTGATTTATGACATATGGGAAAAAAGCATTGAGCACTAGGAGCTAGCACAGGCTCCACTAACTTCAGCTTATTTTTAAAATACAGCAAAAGAGTGCTATAATATAATGTATTTTGATTTCAGACAAGACATAGGCCTTGTGGAGATGGACCTGGTGTTCTGTTAGCTAAATAAGGAATGAAGATTACATTCAATGTCACTTTGTAGGAAGGTCTTCAGTACTACAAATCTCTGTCCTTGGTTCTGTAGTTGAACTTATTTTAATTCATTGATTTAGATGAGGAAATGTACGTTGTGCTTATTTAATATAAGCTGGGAGGCATAAAGTATAAGATCACATTGTCAAGATTCAAAAGTATCCCAAATAGTTAGAAAATGGTTCAAAACCATTAGGATAATTTCTTATGAAATTTAGCCCTGCATTTATATCATTAAAGAATCATATTACCATTAACTGTACACTTAAAAATGATAGAGATGATAAATTATACATGTACATTTTGCCTCAATAAAAGAAAAACAAATGTTCAAAGACAGATGACAACCACCTAACAAGAGGTGACATAAAAAGCACCTAGTGTTTCCAGCTGCTTGTAGACTCAGTGTTAGCCAACAGTGTCCAATTCAATGAGCAAATGCAAACTTAGGCTACATAATAGCACTGCACAGATCAGACCAAATTCTGGAGTATTTTGTTTGTTTTGGGGCCACACTTTATGTAAGGACAGTGACATCATGTTTGTTATAAGTGGTGGAAAAGACCAAGAAAACTGTAGAAATTATGTCACCAGATGAACGGCCAAGGGGACTGAGGATGTTTATTTTGGTAGAAGAATTAGGGGAATTCAAAATAGTTTTAAATATGTAGGGTGTATTCTTTTTTTTTTTCCTGGAAGAAATGCAATATACTTGATAGAGTTTCAGAGGTCACGGCCTGGAGATATGATTGGAATCTACATGGAGGCAGAGCCGGGGTCAACAAAGTGAAGCTTATTCTAAGGATTACGAGGAATGTGACACCGTATGTGTGAGTGACCTCCTTGTCACTGGATGACCCTGGCGAGGGTTCTGTAGGGAGAGGCTTCTGGGTGGCCAGAAGGATGCACTCCTGATGCAACTGGACACCAAAGAGCATCTGAACACAAGGAGACAGAGCTGCAAACCAGAATAAAGCAACAGCTCTTTTCCCCAAATGCCTATGTATTTGTTTATGTAAGTGTAACTTTTCCCCCCCCTTTCTTTCAGGTTGTCAAGGGAATGTCTGAACGGGAGTGAAAAAGATATTCAATCACATAATATGCTTTGACAACATCATATTAGGCCTTAGGGAAAAAAAAAGTCTTCCATCTACTCACTGTTTTTACACTGACAAGTTCGACAACCATTGTGATCAAGTTTAAAACCATAAATGCAGTCCTTCTCCGTCAGGGTGCAGTTTGATAACTCCCCACATGCGGGTGGATCAATTGTGATGTAGGTTGGTTCTAATAATAAAAAGAAAAAAAAAAGAATCAATGAAACATATAATTACCTCTAAGGTGCTACTCAATCTCTGAAATCCCACACCGCAGTAAGTTATGAAAATCTAATCGATAATTTTCATCAAATCCTAAACTTGTATATTATTGTAATGTCCTTAAACCCCTAAAACAGAAATATTTTTATTCAGATTTTTAAAAACATGAATGCTCTACTTCTTTGGGTTTGAGCAATGTACGCATTTTTTGGTACCCTCACACAATTCTTCTCTGATGGTCACCACTATGGAAAGTAGATGAGAAAGGATGCAATGAACTTCATTTAAATTAACTGTTCTATTTCTGTCTGATGCTTTCTGAGTTTATTTCTTACAATAATCAGGACACAGCTGCCAACTGTCAATTATCTCACTCCCCATTCTGCAATGCTCTTGAAATTTGCTAGCGTTTCTTCTTCAAATTAATAAATCAGTTTTTGAGACCAGTTTAAAACACCTGGATTTCTTTTATCTTTTATGTGACACTCCCTTACTTACGAGAGATGATATGACAGATAACAGTGAGTAGGAGAGCTTACCCCCCAGGGCCCAGAGGCTTGTGGGCATGGCAGAGGGAGATGCAAGCATTCAGACAGAAGAGCGGGCAGCCAGGCTGGGACGGGAGTCACAAAAGAAACCAGAACCAGAGGTGACACTACTTTCTGTGCCACGGTGATGAAGAATTGCTCTGGGTAATCACAGCAACTACATACACTTACAGCAAGTGCATTATGTGTTTAGGGAACGTTTACTGGGCTGCTGTTCATAAATGTTTCCCCACACTCCAATGAGGGGGGCACTGTCCTTGTGCCCATTTGACAGACAAGGAAATCTAGCACGCTGACCTGCTCATGGTCACAGCATAAGTAAGGGGTGGACCCAAAATTCAAACGCAGGCAGCCTGACTCCAGAGTCATATTCTTAGCTTCTGGGAAATGCAAAGCCTGCTTTGAGGTTACCTGTCTTACAGCGCATCAGTGAGACAGAGTTTACATGATGACAGTTGTGGGGACAGTGCTGCCAAAGGGAACAGAGACACTGACATATTTACGTAGCATCTTTTCAACCAAAAGATACTATGAGCTTCTTCCAAGCAAGCTGTTTCTCATAATATCTTTGGGAAGGAGGCTAAGTACAGAATGTCTCTACCTACATTTTTACAGATGGAAAATATGAAGTGCAGAGGGGGGAACTGGCCTATCTAAGTTTACATAGCAACCCAGTAGCAGGCTGGGAATAGAAAGGAACAGAGGATCCTGACCTCCTGTCCAACACTCTATCCATTAGTCCACACTGTCTTCTCAAGTTTCATCCTCTGTTACCATGGAACAGAGACCAAAATAAGTATTTTAGCTGTCACTGCTCAGATCAAGAGTTCTAAATTTTTATCCATCTGCTAAAAGGGCACAATGACTCAACTCTTCACAGGTAGTAGGCAATGACGACTTGTTAAAGAGATGCTTTGATCAGCATTCTCCCAGTTAAAATATGTACGAAGTGGCTACAGCACATATTCTCTTTTTTTATTACAACATGCAGTTTGAAGAACATCGTCCTGACATTTTCATACAGACTTTCCACTGCTATAAAATTTCTGATTTCTTTCAATGACTAAAGTATTCTTTCTGTCAGGTAACGGTAAACATCAAAAAGTAGTTATAATTTTAGACAAGTTTTAAGACGAATTAGATATGGTATTGCCACTTTCCTATAGCCTCTTAAGATTTATACTGTAAACATCTTCAGTTTCAAACCTATTAGTTTTTCTTTTATCATTATTCTTACTGGCCACCCAAAACAATGATTCTGTTCCAGTCTTCAGTCACAAGACTACCAGTGTTTTGTCAAAATTATTCTAACCACAAATATAAGACAGAGAGAGCAGAAGACATGCATCAGTAAACTCCACCAACAGGTTATCACAGTGTGGAGAGAGTTCGATGTTCTAGAGCATTATTAAGACCAAGGATTAGAGGTGGATTCTGAACTCCACATGCACTGCTTTAGTGGGCGACTTATGGGTAAAGAAACTTCTTGAGTGTATCTACACAGACCAAAACCTTGAACTTTTGCTGACATTTAAGATACGAAGTTTATGAGAAGCTTTTGCCTTCAGAAAGTATATCATGGAAAAAAATATATTTAAGTAGATTAAACTGACACTGAAAAATGCATAATAATCGTAGGGTGGTGGTGTGGAATTTTCCTTTCAGTGAATTTTAGGGATTTGTTAAGGGAATGTATTTGTCCAACTTTTACAAAGGTGATCTTCCACGTCTAAAGGATATTTTTTCTCAATAGTGATGTATATGCTATTTTTTGGTATTAGTAAGATTAATGTATGGGATTAGGGTTGTGTGGCTAGAAAGTAAATGAAAAAAAAAAATGGACTGGGTTGTCTGATGATCAGAACTATAACACTGACTTTTGTAGTCCCATATTTTGTCCAAATGGCTTTATCAGCCAGGTATACAGTCACAGATGTACACCTAAAATGTATTTCTCTAGGAGAGGAAAAAACATTCAACATGTTTCTTAAAACATTCAGTGTAACAGCTTTTTTACTTGAACAAATAAAAAAAAATGCACCAATGAAAGGGCTGTTCAGTATATGCTGGCCCCACAACGTGCATGTTAAATATTTTAGGTAAAACAAATCCTACTGAATATCTTCCAGCTCTCAGACCAATGTGGTCATGTGCAAGAAACAAAAAATTGTTTTGTATTTCCACACTTACTATCTTCTCATCCACTTGTATCCTACATTAGATGGAAGAAATTGAGAAGTACATACGTTTCAAATTTTGACACCCTCAATATTTAATATTAAAACAGAATCATTTATTCATAAAAATTGTCAGTTTACTCTGGAACTATTCAATTTCCCTTCAATAGATTAAGCTGAATATGATAATATTCACTGTGATATGTATTAAATATAGATAGACGTCTACTTTTTTTTTAAATGGGCATTTTTAACAGTTCGCATTTCATTTAAATACATATCATTTTCCTCTTTAGATACAAACTGGAACAAATTTTAAAAGCCTTTTGGGGGTGGTGACACATGTTTCTTAAGTCTTTACTGCTATTTTCCTATGTCACTGGAGTAACTGTTGATTTGTAATAGATACATTTGCAGGCAACTAGTCGTCTCCTACCATTTTATTTAAAGTCATGCATTACATTCTGTTGCTTTTCATCATTCTCCCAACATTTTAGTGCTTGGTTTCCTACCATGTAAGGCCATATCTAAAGTAGTTAGATATTTTTTGTGAGAACAATATTAGAAGAATATGATCTATAAATACATAAATGATCTATCTATATATGTGATCTAGTAAAAAATCTGATTATCTTTAAACAGTCCAATGTATTAGTATGTATCTCAGAACTGGCCCTATTACTGTCGGGGCAATTTTTTGAGAAAAAAGTGCCATGAGACAACTGAAATTCAATTTCTTATTCTAAATAATTAACTCCAAAGACAGACACGTTTGACACTATTCTGAATTAAAGCACTTTAAATCAATATTACATTTATGGTACTTAAAGAACAACGGTCAAGAGCTGGTTAGATTTGTAATGCAGTTTTTATCCAAGGAAGTTATTGGTGGGAGAAGAGAATCTAGAATCATGGCAATACAATTTTTTTCTCATCCAGATAAAGCAGCTTGAGGAAATGAAATATATGAAATGTGCATTCTGCTTGTCTAAAAAGTTAGAGAATCCTGAAATTTGTTCATCAGGAATAATTATCATCCCCCACTTTAAACTATCTAACAATGCTCTGAATACTTTGCGGAAAATATCTGATGGGTCTTGGCCCAAAGACTCTCACTTGATCCTACATTTGTGTGCTCCTGTATTACACTGTGTCTGACACTGAAATCTTATGTGCCAGAGAGGACATGCCTTTCCAGAAGGATGGTGGTGGTGATCCCGTCCTCGGGGAGTTTGGTTGACAGAGTTCGGCTGAACAGAGGTCCTGCTAAGACTTGTGGAGACACTGATGCATTACTGCACGTGATCCCTGTTGCTTGGAGCAAAGACAACTGTCTCCCTTTACATTGGCTGGGCAGAGATGTGGTGGCAGCACTCTTTGAAAGGAGACAAATGGTCTTGGATCTCTTCATTTAGGAGAATGAGGAAATACTTGCATAAAGGTGGAGTTTTGGTGAGGGGAAATTCAATGAAGTACTGCTTACAGGATCACCCTGAAATTCCATCTCATCTTGTATTGAATCGGCTGAGGAATCAAAGAAATACCTTAATGTCCTCCAAAGGAAGAAGGCTTGAAACAGCAGGAATTCATTGTCTTTGGCTACAACTATTTCTAAAGGGAACCCTGGAACAGCTTCTTTGTGGAGAAGAATTCTAGAAATAGTTTCTGAGCCTAGAAGCAATAAAGAACAAAAATGGGTGTTTGTTATGTCTATAACCAGTTTGCTGTTTCCTACTCTACATCTGAGTGGGAACCATTGTTCTCAACCTGTTGTCTTCTTGAAGGATTTTTAGACTCTCCAAGCACCTTGCACTGTTCAGAAGAGCTATTTTTACAAGAACTCTTGGGATTGTGTCAGGAGTGCAGATACTAAGCCACCAATTCTTATCCCAAGTCTAGAGATAAAATTCTGGAAGAAAATCTCTTGTAACATGCAATAACAAACCACATACTGGTTCTTTTATCTCACATTTATTTAAATGTAGGGATATTTCTTTCATATTCTAGGAAGCCCAACAAATGCCTTATCAGGTAAAATATTTCCTGAAAAATGTTAATATTTTTTAAAAATCAGCGAGCCTCAAACACTAAATTTCTGAAGCTACACCACCAATATTTTATATTGATGTTCAAGTATTTTCTATGAGCAATTTTACTTTCTCCCCTTATAGTGGGGAAATTAAGGCACTGTGATGCTAATTTAGTCAAGAATATGAAGTTAAAATGAAAATCATGATTCTACCTCCAAGGCCATGTTAGTAGACCATAAAATAACATATACTTGATTATTTAGGTATTATAAATGTGTTAAACAAATCTCAGCTCTTTACTTTATTGCTTTTGGTTATTTTATTTTATGAAAAATTCTCCAAAAAGCAGCAAGAGAAGAAATTGAAATCCAAATCCAATTTCTTAAGAAGCTGATTTAAGGTTTTTTTAATCAGTCTTATCACGTTATATAGTCCAATGACCTTGGGAGAACAATGAACAAAGAAGAATATATTCTGACCCTCAGTTATTTTAAAATGTGTAACAATTATGTTTATTTGCTTCTGAAGTGATATAATGACTGGGTTTTATATTCAGGTGTATGTAGCTTAAATGAAAATGTTAACAGATGCTTTGAACTTGGTGTCTAATATGTCTTACTCCACTGAACTTCTGGTTTTGAATTAATCCACATAAGATTCTTATTGCCTTGATTACTATGAGCTGGTTATCATTTGTAAATAATACTGATTATCTCCACTGAGAAACATGTCTAGCGCTCTCTCTGATTAGCAACCACGGGAGGGCTGACAGCCAATTGGTAGCTCTTGAGTGTGTGTGGGTGGTTCTGGAAAGGCCCAACTGTGGAAGGCACACAGAGCCATTCCTCTTGGGTAGCACTGCCTCTGTCAGGAGGGTAATCAACCCTGGTTCCAGATTGCAACTGCCTCTCGGGAGTCCTGCTGCACCGTGCTGTACTCTGAGCCAGCGGCAGGTCTGGGGGGCTTGGGTGTGGACAGCTATTGTCCACACCAACATACGCATCCATATTCACACCCCTGGCCCCTGCATGCTAAGAAAAGTCTTTCTGGAAAAGGCTCCCTATAGGAAATTTCTTTTTAAAGGCAGATACAGTCTTACATTTATTTCTTTTGTAAGTTAAAAAAAATTTCAAGTAGAAGTAATAAGATAAATGAAGCTACTAATTCTTATCTGTCTCATGTTTCTCTTATTACTTCCCCTTTTGGGCTTTAATAATGCTTTGCATATTTTCCATAGCTTTTCTCTATAAATTCCCAAGCCTGCTTATTTGATCGTGAGAGGCAAAAATGAACGATTATGTTCTCTTTGCAAACTTAATTCAGGTACTCTTTCTTAGCTTTTGGGGGGTGGGGGGGCTGGACTTGGTTAAGCCATGTGAATACCCTATGAGTGGGAAAATTCCAAAGCTTCACTCACTTTATATGGCAGCTCAATGGCTAAATATGCCAGGTCTCCTACAGCCCCACCAGTTCATGGTAGTCCTTCAAGGGCCATAAAACTGGAGATAAAGGCTGGCCAAGACAGAACCAAAGGAGACAGCTTATCTGTTTTACTCCATCTTCATATGTCATTCTTTTACCATAGTTGCTTTTCAAATGTGACCCACAACTAGTCAGAACACCATTTAAATAAACCACTAAATTGTCAGCATAACTGCAGCCTGGGAAGAGAAGTACAGTGAAGACGAAATTTTTCCCAAATGAAGTTAGAGGGAAAACTCTATTAATGTGGAAAATAAGGAAAAAACAAAACGAAACGAAACAAAAAAACCACCAAGGATACAAAAATTCCCTAATCTGGAAGTGGGAATTTCCACCGGGTTATGAATGTGTGCTTAAGAAAGTCTCATTAAGTCATGGAAAAAAATCTCCTACAGTTGGAGTTTTCAAATTCTTTCAGCCACTACACATTTAGTTATCCTTTTTTCCTTTGTATATATTTCTCATAACAACACCTACACCCTTGTAATTTCTGAAGTACTTATCTCAGAGCAGTTTCTTATTTTAAAATGAATGGTGTGAAAATGTTCCCAAGATTTGTATTATTTCGTGATCAGACAGAAAAGCAACCATATATTTATTTTAGACCTATTTATTAACTTTGTATGCTTTTTCTAAGGAATCTTGGCTGTTGGATATATTTTTCTTCTTTTACCAATATCATATTTAGTAGGAAAAGATGGTAGTATGATTAGGAGATTATTATTAAGAGGCTACAAAAGAAAAATTAAAAAAATTTTCATATAGAGTAGAATATCTTTTTCCAGGAATTCAGCTTGAGACAGCTCAAAGAATTATCACTGGATTCCAAGAATAATCTAGACAATTTACACTTGTCTTATATTTTATTCTATTCTTTTTATTGTTAATTTTCATAGGGAATACATCTTGGTAGCCTTTAACTGGAAAAAATGTGCCATATTCATACGTATCTGTGTTTCTGTGTGTGCCCATTTTAACAGTTATGTTCAATTTGGGGTGGTGAGTTAAATGATAAGAGTTCTAGTAATCTCAACCCAACTTTTTGGGAAATAACTGAGAACCAGGGAGGAAGGGCCTACTATGTTAGGGACAATACTTCATTCACTGTTAACCTCAGTATCTAGCATATTATTTGACCTGCAATATTGCTCAATGAATGAACAAGGAGGAAAAAAGACATCTAAGCACCTGAAGTCAGGAACATGTTGTCCGTAAAAGGCTGAATCTCTAATTAATTTCCTAACTTTTAGAGGACTGGGCAGTCACTGCGGCAGATCTTTGCATATAGTAGACACTCAATTAATGAGTACCACAGAAGCACAAGTCAAATCTGAAGGCTGCTGTAAGCTTGACACACTTATAATAGTGAAAACTGCGTGAAAATCTCCAAAATCCAAGCGGTCCAAAATGAAATACTCAGGGTGGACACTCAGTATCCTGAAATGGGTGAAAATATGATCCACATCTTCAGCTTAAGAAGGCACAAAAGTACACAAAGCATTATAGGAGGCCTCCCATCAAACTCCTTAACATAATATCTGACACCCCAAATCCCAATTATCTGAAGAATTCACTTTTGGAACTACCCCATTCCTTGATGATGCCAAATGAAAAAGTGTTATTATAATAGTGCTGAAAATAGCTGGGCACGCATTCAACTCAGGAACTCATCTTCCACTGGATGAAGTATGGGTACTTCTGCTGACTGCTCAGCAAATTTGCCGCCTGATTAATCAAACACTGGCAAGGCTCAGAGGGAGACGAGGAAGAGGCCAGACTAGAATGCACAAGTGCTGGCGATGGTTTCCCAGGGCCTAGCAGACTGAGGGAAGCTGAGTATTTACTTTACGCAGTGGGGACTTCAGTGCCAACAGTCAGGGACCAGGGCCTGGAGTTTGGCGGGCCGTGACCGAGGCTGGGCAGAACTCTAGCCTGAGAAAATAGAGAGACCAGGTCAAGGCTCCTGGACTGAGCTGTGTCCCTAGGTGGGGGGAAGCAGGAATGAACCAATGGGAGCAGGAAACAGCTTTCCCAGAGGTCAAACAGCAAGGTCAAAATTCTAGGCAGAGGCTCAGGGAAAGATCAAAGGCGAGGCCACCGAGGTCAGAACAACAGTAACTGGGTCTCAACAACGAGGATGGAGCCAGGAGCAAGAATGGCTTTTGAACCTAAGCCACAATGATCGAGCACTTTCATATTCACAGTCTGTTTTCCACATCTTCTCTTTTCTCATGATGGGGGGTCTACAGGGAAGCAGGGCCAAGGTCACGGACTTGGAGCCAGAAAACTGAGCTCGAGTCCCTGCTCTCTCATTATGTAACATGGTGAGAGATGGACCTCTCTGGGCTTCCAGAAAACAGGAATACTCACTATTTCTACCTCACAACATTTCTGTAAGATTCAAATAAGATTGTAAAAAGGAGAAACGGAGACTGTTCCATAAACTCTAGGGGTTACGTGAATACTACTTGTTGCTGTAACTATTGATGTAATGATGCTCCTGCCTGCTCAGAGGGTCTCAGACTGAGCCCTTTCACAGGCCTCCAAAGAGCCCAGCTGATAAATGGCATGACAATTGGTTCGGCACTCTGAACCCTGTCCATTGTAACTTAAGCATCATTTTCCATCTCCACTGATAATGTGAAAAGCATCTGAGATGTGGGTGGGTTTGAGCTGCCTTTTCATATGGTCTGGTAAGCTTTGGAGCATGTTAGTGACCGGCCAGTGGCGCCTTTCACATTTGCTGAGTAGCAGTCTGACATCATTGTTGCACATTTCGACTATGTCTGTGGTGTCTCCAAGAGAACAGAAATCTCTTAGTAATCAGCTTGTCCAGTGTGAGTTGAAACAATGATTCTGTGTGCCTGGCTGTCCTGGTTCTTCCTCTCTCATGATGGGGGCTTTGCTGGATCTTTAGGGGCGAGGGCGAACTCATCGCGGTATCATTTATACGACTTTCGTATCTTTTATCTGTAGTTCTCAAGTTGAAAGACGATGCAGAAGACCCATCTGTAAAAACCGTCTTTGATCAGCAAATCTTAGTCAGTCAGTGATCTCAAATTTATGTTCACAGGAAGAGAAAGTTCAACCAGTACTTTCATAACAATAACATTGGGGGTATTTCATGCAAAGAATAATGTTCTCAGTATCTCTGTCGCAGTACTGTGGAACACCTCCTGTGCAATTCGCCTGGCATAAAGTCTCCATGCAATCTTTTAAAAACTTGGTTCCCAGAAAGGATGAGAGTTTTATGGTTTTGAAAAGATCTGAGCTTGCTGATCCTTCTCAGTATCCAAGGTATGAGACTATCCCAAACTGACAGCTTATTATTTCTGAACATAACTTTAGCTTCCCTAACAAAGAGAGACTTCCTGGATTGTTTTAAAAGTGAGCTGAACATGTAGGGCAATAGCTGTCTGAGAGTGAAGAACACGATTTCATGCCTTCTTACTGATAGTCAAACCAAGGCAGGCTTGACCACAGCGCAAGGCACACACACGGGCAACTGGTAGGCCCTGACTACAGAAAGACTACAGACACGAGCATGTGAATATACCTCCTGTGATTCCAAAATAGAGCCAAGGCAGCCTCAAATTCTATCATCAATGAATACTTTTTGATAGTAAGGAAATGGGGGCCTAGGCAAATTTTAAGTAGAAAAGAACAAGCTATAGCCAGAGAGGAGGTCGGCACGCAGACTGCATGCTATGAGGTCTGACTGAGGAGGTGGTTGACAATCCTAACCCTCAGCTGGCTCCAGCAGCCACTATGAAAGCTACCTGCTTCTCAGGGTCCACAGGACCAAGTACTTGGCCTCAGGATTTTCTAGAGGACTCTTAGTTGTGTTTCACTATGTTGCTGCAAAATATGCAAGAGATGTTCTTTAATGGACATTTCTTGTCCTTTAGTCTGTCCTAGTACTTTACAATAGTATTTCAGCAAGTGTTTTATACATTTGTGTGACATTTTATCTTCAATAATCAGACACAGCACAGAAAATAGTTCTCAGGGGGTCTTTAATATTGATTCACTGGATTTGTTCACTATCTACAATGCTAATCCTCATGTATTAAACAATGTGAAATTATTTTGTCCTTATAAGATGGTAAGACTATACCATGAAACCATTAAAAATAGCATAATCAGAAGTGGAACTAGAAAACTGAAATATTAAAAATAAATTACATTGGGTTCACCTATTTTAAAAGAGTTATTTCTATATGCAAATTATTTTATAATTTATTTGAAAATATGTTTGCATGGAGTACCTGCAATTTCACAAAAATGTTGTAATATATGCCCACTTCAATATATGCCTCTTGTCCCTAGAAGTCATAAAAATACTATGTAGTAGGTGAATTGATTTTTTTTCATAAACACACCAGAAGTTGTACTTAGAAGCAAGTGTTATTGATAAAAGCACTCACTTTGGGAGGCAATATTCTTATGCTGAAATGCCATTCATGTTAAAATTCTATTTGAAACTTCTCTTCATAGTTGCTTTCAGAGCAAATTACTATGTCATTGAAGACAAAGTGCCTTTATTTTACTGTCACTTTTTGCTTCCTCTGAACAGTTTTATCCTACTGGATCATGCACTTTTTTTTTTTAACCAGACTTAGATGTGAATGACTTTGGCTATTTCCTACAGTCTAATAAACCTTCAAAGTCAGGGGTTTACAAAACTAAGGATATTCAATTGTATGTGCTGCAAGCTCTCAAATCAGTTTCAAAAGAGAAGTACTGAAAATATTCTGAGTGATTGTATTCCTGGAATATACAAACAGCTTTTCCATATAACTATTTTGAAAGGAAAACACTTCAGTTGAATATGTAAGTCTTGCTATGTTTTTTAAAAATGATTTCATTATCTAGCTGGACCTTGTGTGGGTGGGAACAAACATGCTTCCTATGAAAAGTATAATCAGGTGCTTTACATACAGGCGTGTCGACAGCAATCCATTCCTTAGAACTGAGACAAATGGTAGAAGGAGATGAGACTTTAAAATAAGATCCTCTAATGTAGCCATATTTAGGTAAAAAAAAGACCATCTCTTAAAGTCAGACAGTGTGATTACTACTAGTTAAAATGTTAAAATTCTATTGGGTTGACAAAAGCTACAAGGAAACCAATTCTGCTTCTTATCAATGATTGTAGCATAGAGAAGATGGAATCTTTCTTTTTAAAGTCTGCAAGCCTTCTCTGAAGGGCATGTCTCTTAATAACCTTCATTAACTTCTGTTCAGTTGCCTAAGAGTTGTCTCTTATCCAAAAAAAGTTTAACACAGTCTCAAAAGAGATTGTGTTTATTTAAGCTTGTTGGAAAAACATTCCTATCATTTCAAGAATGACTAAATATTTTTCATTCACATAGTTAGCATTCCAGACTATGTTTTCCTGCCTCTGTTGATTAGATGAAAATTAGCAGGCTCAAGTCTGATCTATTAGATGCAGTTATTATCGTAGTAGGAAAATTATGATTCTCAGCAATAATGCCCTTTTAGGTATGGGCAGCAGACAGCAGAGGAAATGAAGAGTAACTTACCCCCTTGCATGCCACTTCAATAGGGACATACTTAACAGCTGGGACTGCTGAACTCTGTCAACTCAGAGGCAGAGGATTTTCTAATCACGGATTTCAGAACCACCTCGGAACAACTCTGAATACTTAAGGCACTGAGCAGGTTGATCATTTAGGAAATTAAGAGTGTAAGGCCACCCTTCATTTTTATTAGTAAAACTTTGGTCATTATGGCAGTCTTATCCAAAAATCAAGTACAAAGTACAAGGCATTACTGACACAAGCAAAAACATATTAGACTTGGAGAATGAGCAGCAGAATCTCTAGCTAAAAGCAAGAACCAACCATTTTCTTCTCAACTAAACTACTTCCACAACATTTATTTTCACACCTGTTTAACTATTAATGTAAGTGGTGGATCTAATAAGTGAAAAAAAAAACCCACTCATATGGAATGCACATAATATATTTCTGCACAGCTATAAAAATCATAAAATTTTATAAGTGATATTTTAAGGTCAGATAGGAATGTCTTTTACACCCATTTCATCCATATTCTAATGGTATTTTAAATATCTAAAGACATTTTGAATGATCAGAGAAAAATCTAAATACTTAAATAAAATTCATCACTGACAAATTTTTGATGCTTATGTTAAAGAACTAGGTTAACAGATAGTCATTTGCTATGCATTTGTTACTCAACATATGACCTTATTTGGACAAGCAAAACCCAGACTGTGATACTTTAATTTCCATTTATGGAACTAGTTTCCAGGACATTTAGAGTTAAAGGATAAAACAGCATGCCTAACAGTCTTTAAGATATTACGAATATTTTATTATTCTTGGCTTACTAATAATAGCATCGTATATGGTGCTGAAGCAATACCACCCATAAACTGAGTTTTGATCCCTGTTATGCACCAGAATGTTAATGACATGTGACCCTGTGGCATCTTTGACTTCACTGCCTCTCTGGGGTCAGCCAAACTATGCTTGACTCCTTGCCACAAAAGCAGTAGCTTAATCATTTCAGATACTGTTCAGTGAGGAAGCATTATGGGCAGGGCTGGAAACATTTTTTTCTTGTTTCAAAGAATTCCCACCCAGATATGTGCCTGGTACAGACTTTTCTGGCAGCCCACTGGAAATCTCATCTGAAGGGCAGCTGGATTCAAACTGTATCGTCGGCACTCAGGGAGAGAATATGGTGCTTCTAGAATAGTAGGACTGACGATGGGGAAGGCAGCACATCTGACAGCTCCAGCCCTTTAGAGGAGCACGGCATATAATACTGGGTGAGCTGATGCTGATGCTGAGGTGTTGCTTACGGAATCCACGTAGGTCAAGACATGCCTCATGCCCAATCTTCAGCACTGTCCCAAGTAGGACCAGGATTCCCCACATACGAGATCCAAGAAAGCCAGGTGACAGGAGGGAAGATAGTTGAGTTTTTGGTTCAATTGCCTTCTGTCCTAGATCCAGAACTGGAAAGAATCCATGCACAATGAATCTCTTATTCCTCCACCTTAAGAGTTAAGTCCAGGTTAGCAGAATTATTAGGCTTGCCTGAATGAAACTTAGCTCAGTAACTGATAAATAGCTCTGCAAATAATACTGTTTTAACTTCTTATTAGGGAAAATACTTTAAAAGTACTGAAGCAGAATAATATGATGGACCCCCCATACACCCATCACCCAGCTTTGACAATCTACAAATAACTCTTGGACATCCTGTCTGAGATAGAAAATGGATTTTGCTTTCATTTCAGAGAAACAGAAATAGTGGAAAGCAAACTACACATTTGCCCAACCGTAAGCCTGACATTTATTTACTGGCAACCTGAGTATAATTTTCAGTGCTACCTTTTAAAATATTACCTAAGTTGTTCCTAGTTCTTGAAAAGTGATACTCTGGTGTTGGCTCCAAAATCCCCAAGGTCATCAAAATCATCAACTCCTCTCTGCACATAGCAAGGCCTGAAGAACACTCAGGTCACACTGGTCACGTGGGCGGGGGCCAAGATGAGACAGGAGATCAGGTTTGACATCGAGACTTCAAAGTCACGATGAAGTTCTTATCTCTTGCATCAGGTATCACAGTTAAGTTGGCCACACAGCTGTCCACATCTCTTAAATTTTTCTTGTTGAGTAATCATAGTCGTGTCATATATATCTCGTGGCCAAAATTTCCCTCCCCAACATCTTACCTTTAATTATAAAACTAACAGATTTTTAATGGAAATGGCACCCTGTCCTTAGGGTTCCTCTGACATTAAGAATCAGCTTGGGTAGCATTTATGCTTGATATTATTGGGGGAAAAATTGGCAAGTTATTCTCAATACTTAATTATAATGCAAAAAAAAGTTCTTGCCTACATCAGTAACTGAAATAACAATACAGTGGTAGCTATACACACGCAAGGTGTGTCTTAATAACAGCATATTGAATGTGCAAATGAGCACTGGCCTAGGGTCACTGGGAGGGTCGGGGGAAGCCCCACTTAAGCTCTGTGATTCTAGACTTCAGGGACTGAACTGGGAGAGGACCACAGAATACACCCAGGGCTTGTCAGGCCCCCCCCCGTGGCTGCCACTGGGATAGCGCCAGGAGCTGAATGCTCATCAGAAGGGCACGTGACCAATCTGCAGCTGATCAGTCCAACTCACCCGAGGACACGTGGGCTGGCTGCAAGCCAAACACATTTCCATAACACATTTCTGTTCGGAAAATGCGTTTTCAACTATAAGCATCCTAACATTATTCTTTCTTCCACTGATGGATCAGGGGTCCAAATGGCCATCAGCTATTCAGGCTCTGGGCACGGTAGCCCTGTATCAGGGTCTGCTGTCTTAACTCAACTAAGGAGGAGATCTGCAAGAAGGCTCTGGCCGGGACTTCCTGCTCCATTCTTTCCCTCCTTCACGCACTCAGTTTTATTCATTAAAAACCTCTGAGCACCTGCTTACACACCAGACGCCATTCTAGGGATTCAGAAGAATACGGTAAATCCCTTCTTCATGGGGGACAGAGCCCCTTTCAAGGGCACAGGGCGCTGTTTATCTCAGAGGCAGCATCCGTGCAGTCCAGAGTCTGGGCTCTAGGGACATTTTGTGCCCACACTGCCACTTGGGCCAGTTACATGACGTCTCTACTTTGGGTTGTGCAATGGGAAACTGGGATGATAGTACCCACACTGGGGGGATGTTATGAGGATCAAAAAAGCAGATGCTCTTAAAGTATTTAGGCCTGGCACATAGAACATAAGAAATGTCAGTCACTGTCATTCAGGGTTACAAATAAGGTGGTGCAAATAGTGCCAGATGTGGATAAAGACCTCCCTTCTGCTGCCCCCCCTTCCTTTTTGTTTTCAGTTTTAAGGAGATAAGGCCACATCTTCTATGTGTACACTTACACTGCAAACTTTGTATGCTATTCCATGCATTTCCACCATGGCTCTTTATAAGGGTCAGAAAATAAAGAGACTCATGAAGAAGAGATGTAGAGAAAGCCAGCAAAGCAAAGTATGTGCATGTATTTGTATTTGTAAGTTACAGCCTCACAGAGCGGAATGGCTTATCTGTATACCTGAACTGGGTGTTGACAATAACTTGCTAAGACATCGTGGTGAGAGTACTTAAGTGCCAGTTTAAAAGGCACTTAGGCACTTGTGAATCAAGTTAGCTGTCAAGCAACAGCCTAGTCTTTAAGGGCTCCCAGGTTCACGTCCCCAGTCCTCAGGGAGTAACCAAGCACGTCAAGCTGTCACTTGGAAGGCATGTATCTTCAATAACAACAAGAGCCACAACAAGGTTCTTCCTCCCTGTAGATCCTAACACACCATATTTGGTTATGCAGTGATTTACTGAGAAAGACTCTAAAACCACAATCCTTGTGTGGGGTCCCCTTTCATCTAATTTCAGACTCTGACTAGGTACCTTGAGACTATAGCTAACACCGAAAGGGCCAACACTGGTTATGCAATTGTGCACAGAGGAATTTATTGTGTGTATAAACTGCATAAATACCAGTGCTTCTGTTTTTGTCTACATAATTCTGGCTGATTGCTTATTTATTGCACATTAACACCTTGCTTTTTTTCTTATTTCATATAATCCTTTTGCTATTCTGAAATCATTTCAGATTACATTAAAGCATGCTACTGAATGACTGCTGAGAAAAATACTTTCAAATGATTCGAAAGACTTTTTTGGACCCTACACACTAAGCAATAAGATACATTCACCTTGTATATTTTGTAAGCTTATTATTTTACTTATTTATTTATTTATTTTTGAGACAGAGTCTCACTTTGTTGCCTGGGCTAGAGTGAGTGCCGTGGTGTCAGCTTTGCTCACAGTAAACTCGAACTCCTGGGCCCAAGCGATCCTCCTGCCTCAGCCTTCCGAGTAGCTGGGACTACAGGCATGTGCCACCATGCCCGGCTCATTTTTTTTTCTATATATATTTTTAGCTGGCCAATTAATTTCTATTTATAGCAGAGATGGGGTCTTGCTCTTGCTCAGGCTGGTTTCAAACTCCTGACCTTGAGCAATCCGCCCGCTTCGGCCTCCCAGAGTGCTAGGATTACAGGCGTGAACCACCATGCCCGGCCTATAAGCTTATTATTTTAATAACAAGTAACACTTTAATATCATTATCTTAAGCTATGCACTGTTTTTTGATCCCATATTAAAAGACTTTCTGTCTTCCTGTTACATCTTAAAATGGAAGCATTACTGGAGAGAAAAATACAACCTTCTATGAAACTCACTACTCAGCTAAGTTAGAAACAAAAACAAGAAACACAAGATAAATTCGTTCTCTGAGAACTAGAAAATGGAATCTTCTGAAAGGTTCCATGAAGACAGACACGTGCCAGAGCACGAAACAGACAGAGAGGAGAGGAGGCCAGCAGAATCGTGCGTCTGGAACCGCAGGGAAGCTGAGCTCCACTGAGGTCTCAGAGGGGGCTGCCCAGACACAAGGCTCAACAAATGAGCTCAGGGATGCGTCTCAAAAGCCATCTTGCCTGTGAGGTCCTCAAACTGGAAGAAGAGGGTAGGCCGGCAATCACATCCGAAACACCTGGAGCAGTTTTCGAGTTGCAAATCATTTCCTCCCCTGCCACCCTACCCTGGTCTCTCCCCAACACAGGGCCCAAGGCAGGGATGAGCAGAGATGAGAACGGGCGCTAGACACAGGGGCGAGTCAGCTGAGAGCAGAGCAGGGAGCAAACAAAACGTGGCTGTGCCTGACAGATGTGAGGGGCTCCAGCCACGCAGGGCAACTGACTTGGGGGAAATTTCCTAAATCTCTCTAAACCTTAATTTCTTCATCTCCAAAAGGGGATCTTAAGGCCACCAGCACAGCGCTGGTGTGAGGGTTAAATGTTAGGCACGTGTCCCACAGTACCTCAGTAGCGAATTCCTTTTCTCCTGGTTTAAAACTTGGCCTAAATAGGTTCTTTGAAGTTAAAGCTGCCTCTTATTTATCTTTGTGTGCAATGCTATATCTGAACTCCAGGAGGTTCTTAATTAATTTTTTGAAATTAATGGCTAGTAAAATTGTAACTGTTTTCTCAAACAGAGGAAGATTAGACTACGGCCCTAAGCAGATGTTGCAGAGACCAAATTCTAAGTGACCAAATTCACTCCCTATCCAAACATCTACATGAGGCAAGAATAAATCAGTTATATATATATATATATATATATATATGTGTGTGTGTGTGTGTGTGTGTGTGTGTATGTACCTATTCACCTGCTTCCTTTCTCTGCTCACCACGATGGACATGCTAACGAATGCAAAAGATGAGTGCAAAGATGAGTTGCCTTCCTTTTGTTTACTTTTGCAGGAAAGGCACTATTTTCTTAAATAAGTTTTTTAAGTTGGTATTTTCAATTTCTGATGCAAGACCCATGAGGTTAAAAGGGTGTTTACTGGATTATGTATTTATGCTTTTAATTTTTCTTATAGTATGTCCCACACATTTGTACGAATAAATATTTCAAGTTGACAACAGATTGTCCCTAACTCTTAGGGACAGATATTCTCACCTTTATCTGCTTCAACAAGGCACCCTTTCTGTAAAGCCGACTGTGCAACCGCTATACACATTACCACATGCTCCTTTTCCAGCACTGAAAAGCTGCCTTTAGGGTACGGGAGGCGTGTACGTATGAGGGGGTGGGTGACTGCCACAAAACTGGTCATCTGGAAGCTATAAAGTTTTGGAGTGTGGCAGCTGCACTCTGAGTAGAGTAATCGTGGGGAAAATGGTGATGTCAATATAACTAGAGTCCTTCAGCTTAAATTTTTATATGATTTTTAAGGTTTTTAATAAGTGTAACCCCTCAGAGGTTAATAAAACCTAGTTAGGCAAACTCTGAAGTCTGAGTTTATAAATACGTAGGTGGAAGCGAAAGATTTCTTGATACTTAAAAGACTTAGACAGGCTACTGAACTTGCTTTCTGAAAAGACCAGTTTTTAAATATCTGTTTTAAAAAATTCTAGAAGGATCCATCTTCAACATGGAATAATTTTTGACCCATGTTAGTTCATTTTACTATGCAAATGTGCTTAACGATGGATACTCCTTATTGGAAATGTCAGCATAAATATTCAATCTCTCGTCTGTATTAATAGACATGGGCAGAAGGTTAGGACTGACATGAGTAAGTGCACAAAGAATCTTCCCAGGGTGGAGGAAATGAACTGGAATAGGAGTTGGGACAGAAAAACTAGTCCGAGGTATCTCAGGCTTCTCTCTATCAAACAGGAAGAGAAGTAGCAAATACAGGCAACCAAGACATAGCAAAAATATTAGAGGAATTGCAAACCCGTTGTGATGTTAGAAGTATAGAGAATGAATGCTCAGTGAGCAGGCACCAGGCAGTGCAAATCGCCTTTGATGGTTCCAGTTTTTTTTCCAGTTGCCAGGACCCTTGGGCTTATGGAAGCATCACAAGTCAAACATGCTATGTTTGAGTCATGGGTCTTATTTCCAATTTTATTTCATTGTGTTGACCTTTGGATGTTAATTAGGCTTGAAGTGAACTGAATTAAAATGTATGTATTCTTATACCATATTGAGATAAGCATATCTGCAGTGGCAAAATAAAGACCACACTATTCTCATTTTAAATGTGCAACATTTCCCCCAAATGATTAGTTTTGGGCTGTATAATAAATTCGTCTGCAACTGGTAACAGCATGAAGCAGACATTATGCCTGAGAAATAAAAAACAAACAAGAACATGCTGGTGGAAGCATTTCCAACATGAGACATCCACCAGGGACTCACTAGGATCTAGGAGGTTTACCTTCGCACACGGGGCAGCACTCCCCAGGCACTTTCACGGGGTGCATGCAGCTCTGTCCACAGGCTGTGGCAACGCAGTGGGGTTCTCCGTTGATGCACTGGCAGAACGTACAGTCGTCTTCCCGCCACCGGTCTCCATGGGCGCGAATCTGGCCATTGGCATAGCAGCCCGCGGGGTTATTAAAAGGATACACTGGATCTAAATTAAAACATGAGTTCACAGTAAGACCGAGCATATTCTGAATCTTACCCTCTGCCTGTACCTAGTGACATTTTTCCCCCCAGGTTTTAGTCATCAGCAGTTCTGTTCCAACGGTGATCAAGAGAAGCTTGGGGCTGCATGAGGTGTCTCTAGGGGTACGAGCAAAAGCAGCTGTCATACCAAATGTGTATCTGCTCATCCTGACACAGCAGTCAGGGAAGCGGATCTGTGGCCTCAAAACCCATGTGCAGGTGTTATCACTCCACAAAGTTGGAAAGCTTTGTGGATAGAGCTGTGGGTTGGTAATTAGAAAACACAGATTCACTTTAGGCTCCGACGATGTCTTAGAGTTGTTGACTTAAACGTTTATCACACCCCGATTTCACTGCCTGTGAAGCAGAAGGAATACTGCCCCATCTAACTCAGAATGATACTGCTACTCCTAGGACTAATTGAACTATATTTCACGGAGCCTGCAAGTCCATGTGGACAACAGTGAGGGGCAGAGCAGGCCCTTGCTGTGGCCTTGTTCATGACAAGGTTGGCTTAGACATACCATGGGCCACTGTGCCTTGGAGAAAGGCTGTGAACTCAGGCCAGTTTTCTTCCCACAGCTGGGCAGCTAGGCAGCAGCCAAGTTTGGGGGACAAAAGTCACTAAGACTACTACTATGAAAAAAAGATGTTTACTGAATTTACTGACAAGGATACAAATACTGCGAGCAGAGTACCCGAGTATCCCTATATTGAGAGCAACTAAATAAATTACTCAATTTTCTTTCTCAGAAATACATAAAAACTGGCCTCAACAAAACAGGTACTGCTGTGTTGGGAGTAGAGTCTAGACAATTTAGAGTTTGGTCATCTTTATTCTCAAGAGGTAATATAAGAAAGTTAGAAAGTCAAAATTTAAAATAATGCAGTAACAGCTTTACAAAGGCAGTCTGCCAGCAACGGAAGTGGCCAATAGACCTGCACTAGTTAAGACTTTCTAAATTCCTTTATAAAAAATATTATACTAAAAACATCATTTCTACTTTGACGCTGGATCTGAATTCCAGGAAGTGAGACATAACCGGATCCATGCCTAGACAACTCGTTATGATTATTACACAGAGGTTCATATCTGTGTTTTCACACCACCAACGCTACATAGTTTCAGACACTATTATAAGCTTAAGTTTGATGGAATTTTTTTTTTTTAATCTTCCACGACAACGGAAAGGTAAACTACTTTTCTCCGGTGTTGGCTAAACTAATTTCTAATAAGCAAAAGGTCCCATTGTTATGAACAACTGATCAATGTCAGGAATGTAAACATTATCAGATCTTCAATATTATGTGGCAAATACAGATTAACCATTTAAAGGATTTTAGGAAAACAGAAAAAAATATGGACCCTCCCACTTTGTGTGCAGAGTTCAGGTACAAGACTAACATATACGACTTCAGACTGGAGATGTGTGGTCCAGTCAGGACAAAAAAAGCTCACATGACCTTTTCTCTGGGGACAACTGTCGTGTGGTCAGAAGAATGCCACAGACACAGCCAGGCACGGGAGTATTGTTCCTACCCTCACTGTAAACTCGTGCGAATGACCTTAGTTTTCTGAGCTTTAATGTCTTAATCCTTACAATGTGTGGGTTGTAGTGAATGAAAGAGGCACCATTCTGAGATATTTATTATTTATGAATATCAGAGATAGGAAGATACAGCCTGTTGGAGGAACATGGAAATGCTACTTCTTGGAGAGAAGAGGGCAATGCGGAGAAAGCAGGTCCATAAAAGTCACACCTGACACCAGGCTGGGCTTCGAGCTGGTGTCGCCACCACACAACACCACACTCCCCCTCTAACTACCACATATTTTTTAAAGGAGGAGCAGCAGGGTCCTGATCTCCCTGGAGGGGCAGGGGTATGGGTAAGGAGGCAGGGTGGCTCTCTGGGCTGACTGGCTGACACTGTTGGTGACAAGGGCCATCCTTTCTTAGTGGAGCAATGTCAGGAGAACAGGTGGTGAACTCCAACGCCAGGGTGAAGACAAAGCTTTGCCCCAGGGCCTTGCTCACGAACTGCGAGAACTGCTGGGGAGGAACACAGAAAGCAACTCTGGGAGATGTCATGTTGACCTGTGGAAACAGGTGACCCATCGTCTACACTCAGGGCACGGCTTCCCTCAGGGAAGTGTTTCCATATACCCTACCTGGCATTATCAACCTTCTAAAATACAGACCACGATGTCATAAAAAAGGAACTTCAATATTCTTCTACTTTTGGATGAGACTGAATTAGGTCAATTTTCATACTAAAACTCTGCATCAAGTGTACTCGTATTCATCTTTAATAGCACCTTGTCTTACCTTCGCACACTGGGCAGCACTCCCCTTCGGGCACGTAGTACCTCTCGCAGTTCAGCTCGCCGCACTGGGCAGTGAAGCAGATGGAAACGCCCCCCTGGCAGCGACAGAAGCGACAGCTGTCCATTCGAAACATGTCTCCGTCATAATATTCCACGTTGTTGAAGACGCAGGCTGGCTTTGTCTCTGCAAGGAGTTAAAACAAACAAGGCATATTCTAAGTCATTTTTGAGTGGTGTCCTTTAATGTTTTTCAAACAGCCTCTAGAAAATTCTAATAGCAGGGGTTACAATTTGATGGAAATATACTAAACTCAGTATAACTTTATGCAACGGAAGCAATAAAGCAAAGTAAAATAAACAAAACACATTGTTATCCTATTTACAACAAGGAATTGAAATTCCCCTTAGCAAAATCTACACCAACTTCTTCCCATCCCAAATAAACCTAAACTTTATGACCATGAAATTCACATATCTGGTATGTGCTTTTAACAGATTATATTTGTTTTGTAAAATCATTCTCTACGTCAAATAAATGATCCTGTCTTCACATTAGGTTTTGTTCTGCCTCAAAAAATTTATTTAGGCCTTTTTAGATGTGGTAATGTTCTGTTCCTTCAGTGTTCTCAAATTCTTTTTTCTATCTGGTTTAAAATTCTATAATTTTAATAGTGCTTGGTCTAACAAAACACTTTCTACATGCATTGCTTCACTTAATCTCAATAAGAAGGGTCTGATGTAGATATTATTATGCTGAGTCTGGAAGTGAGGAAATTCTGGCTAATTTGCTCAAAGAAGCAAATGACAGAAGCAAAAACAGTGGCTCTTCAACTAAAACCCTATGCTTTCCATTGTGTTTCAAGGTTATGTTCTGCTAGGTCTCATAATTGTATATTTAGAACTCTCATCATGACACCAGTGTTTTGTTTTGTTTCTGAGACAGGGTCTTGTTCTGTTGTTTGAACTAGTGTGGAGTGGCATCATCATAGCTCACTGCAGCCTCAAAACTCCCGGCCTCAAGTGATCCTCCCATTTCTTCCTTCCAAAGTGCTAGGATTACAAATATGAACTATTGTGCCCAGCCATACCAATGATTTTTAAATTTGTCTCTGCTCTGAAAAACTCTCCCTAAATTTATTCCTTATCTTTAATTCTGGTTGCTTTAAAATAACTCCCACCAGATAAAGATATCACAAGAAAACAAAACTACAAATCAGTGTCTCTTATGAATGTAGACATAAAATCCCCTCCCCCAAAAAAATTATTAGCAGACCACATCCAGCAACATATAAACAGGATTATATACCATGACCAAGTGAGAATTATTCCCAGAATGCATGGTTGGTTTAACATCCAAAAAAAATCAATTAATGTAACATGACATGCCAATAGGGTAAAGAACAAAAAACACACGATCATCTCAATAGATATGGCTTCAGCATTTGATAGAATTTAGTATTCTTTCATGATAAAAATGCTCAATAATCTAAGGACAGAAGGGCGCTTCCTCAACTTGATAAACAGCATCTACAAAAACCCCACAGCTAATATCATATTTAATGGTGACAGACTAAATGCTTTCCCCCTAAGGTCAGGAACAAGACAATGATGTCCACTGTCACCACTTCGATTCAACAATGTAATGGAAATTCTAGCCAGGGAAATTAGGGAAGAAAAATAAATAAAAGGCCTCCAGATTGGAAAGAATGAAGTAAAATTATCTCTAATAGCAGATGACATGATGTTACATATTAAACATTCTGAAGAATCCACTAAAAAACTATCAGAACTTATAAACAAGTTCAACAAGGTTGCAGAGTACAACCGCAACCCCTAAATTGTGTTTCTACACATTAAGCAATGAGCAATCAGAAAATCAAGTCAAAAAAATCCCATTCTCAACAGTATCAAAAAGAATAAAATACTTAGAAATAAACTGAATAAAATGAATGCAAAAACTTGTCCTCTGAAGACAACAAAACATTGCTGAAAGAAATTTATAAAGCCTAACTACATGGGAATTCATCCCAAGTTCATGGATTGGAAGACAATATTGCTGAAATGGAAATGGTCCCCAAATCGATCTACATATTTAATGCAGTCCTTATCAAAATCCTAGCTGGCTCTTTTGTAGAAATTGACAAGCAGATCCTAAAATTCATATGGAAATGCAAGGGACCCAGAATTGCCAAAACAGTCTTAAAAAGGACAATAAAGTTAGAGGACTCACACTTCCTGATTCCGAGACATAATACAATGCTATAGTAATCAAGACACTGTGGTTCTGGCATAAGGATAGATACACAGTTCAATGGACTTAAGAGTTCAGAAGTAAACTACAACATTTATTGATTTTTGGTGAGGGAGCCAAGACAAGCCAATGTGGGAAAGAACAGTCTTTTCAACAAATGGTGCTAGGCAACTGGGTATCTACATGGAAAAGAATGAAGATGGACTCCCTATATTGCATACCATATATAAAAATTAACTCAAAATGAATCATAAAGCTATGATTTGAGTGAAACCAGCTACAACTGTAGAGATCTTAGAATAAAACAAAGGCGTGAATCTTTGTGACCTTAGATTAGACCGTGGTTCTTAGATATGACACTGAAAGCATGAGCAACGAACACATAAACTGGACTTCATCTACTTTTGTGCTTCAAATGAAACCAGTAAGAAAGTAAAATGACAACTCAAAGATTGGGAGAAAATATTTACAATCATATATCTGCTTAAAAAAACAAATAAACCCGTATCCAGAACTCTTATAATTTAACAATAAAAAAATAACCCAGTTGAAAATTGGGTAAACATTTGAACAGACATTTCAACAGATTTGAACAGATACAGAAATGGCCACCAAACACACAAAAAGATGTTCAACATTGTAAGTCATTAGGGGAATGCAAACCAAAGCCACACTGAGATACTATTTTACATCCACTAGGATACCTATAATCAAAAGGACAGGTTACGGTGTTGATGAGAATGTAGAGAAATTGGAATTCTCATATATGCTAGTGAGGGTGTGAAAGCACAGCTGCTTTGGAAAACTGGCATTTCCTCAAAACATCAAACACAGCCATATGATCAAGCAATTCCACTCCTAGGTATACACTTAAGAGAAATAAAAACATATACCCACATAAAAACTTACACACAAATGTTCATAGCAGCACAACAGCCAAAAAATGTCCCTTAACTGATGTATGGATAAACAAAAAATGGTATATCCAACAAAATAATATTTAGCCATAAAAGAGAATGATGTTCTGATATATGCTACAACATGAATGAACCCTGAACATGCTAAGTGAAAGAAGCCAGTCACAAAAAAACATGTACTATATGTGATTCCATTTATACAGGCATATCCATTGAGACAGAAAGTAGATTATTGGCTGCCTAGGGCTGGGGGCTTTGGTGAGAAATGGGGTTATGACTGTTAAGGGGCTCAGGAGTTTTTTCCAGGGGAGGGGGAGGTTGATGAAAATGTTCTAATGATCGTGGTGATGACTGCACAACTCTGTGAATACACTAAAGACAACTGGATTATACAACTTAAATTGATGAACTGCCTGCCATGTGTTTCATAAAGCTATTTAAAAGAAGTACTCCAAAGCTAAAGAAAGTTCTCCTCAGCTGATGAGGCCTGTTCAATCAGGTAGAGAGAGCTGGATGATGTATTCACATCTTTCATGGGCTCTTCTGTACCCAAATAATTTCTTAATATGTCACCTTGTATGTCTGAAACACTTTCAGAAACTTTCATTGCATTTTGAGTGTATTTGTATTTTTACTGTATTTAAGGATAATTTGTCTCATTTGATTTCATAACAACTTAACTGAGAAGGCAGAATAAGTATTAATATTCATTTTTTCAATGAGGAAAATGAAATTTAAAGAGATGAGGCACCTGCCTAAAGTCACGAGTTGTGTGAGACAAATGGTGACTGTATGTGTACGTGTGCAGGAAATGTGTGTTTGAAGCTTTTTTCTTGGTGCTGCACGACTGTAATATTTTTTCAGAAAATTAATACTAAAAAGAAATCAACTTATAGCCCAGAATTCTTCTATATATTTTTAGACAACATACTAATCTTAGTTGGGATTGGAAGGAACTGGGCAGCTGGACCACAAAGATCAAAAAGCAAAGACAATGGAGTGTTTCTATAAATCAACCTTGCAGGCTGTGTAGTGAGGCAAAATACCATTTTCTAACAAAGTGTTGAATATCTTACTCAAACAGAAAAAAAAAGGTATATAAACCAATCAATGAGTTACTTAGTTGAGTTAATCAACCACATCTACCATCTGGGTAAAGCCACAAATCTTAGAAGAGGTGAGGAGGGAAGATTCTGGTTATGAATGAAGCTGCTCCGAGTGGACATGTTTTTACGGTGGGGCGTGCAGAGCTTCAGGGCAGGGGATGGGACTGACGAGAGGACTGGGGCAGTGAGGTGACAGCAGCTACAGCACAGGGAGCAAGGGAGGGCAATTTAGCAAGATGGAGAGTCCTAAAAAACACAGCTCAGAAAACATGATCAATCCTTTAGGTTTTAAAATACACAACACAATGAAATCTCTGTTTGACATTGAGAACAATTTATAAAGGCTCTTCAGAAAAGTGCATGATAAAAAGTGGTCTTTGAGGACCAATGACTCCTTCACCTGTCAAAAATAGACGAAACTCTCACAACAGTGCGGAGATTGCCACAACCTCTACAAGAGGATGATTTCAGTGGATACAGAAAAGAAAAATATTACAAAGAAATAATTTTCTTTTTAAACTGCACTTCTCAATGCAGTGATCCATAAATAAAAGTGTCTTTTTAGTGATTTTTGTACATGTTTTGTGTCTACAAAATTAAATGTTACGTTTCTAAGTTCTGGAATCTTCCTTTCTTTCTTTAATATATTTCAAAACTCCTGATAAAGAGTCTTATATTCATAATATAGGCTATTACTAAACTCTACTGCCTATCTGAATTACACTGATTGGCAGGTGGTGACAGGCACAGGCATACCTTGGAGACATCGAGGATTTGCACCCAGAACACCACAATAAAGCAAGTATTGAAATAAAGCAGGTCACACAAATTTTTTGGTTTCTCAGTGCACAAAAAAGTTACGTTCACACTATACTGTAGTCTATTAAGTGTGTAACAGCATTATGTCTAACAAAACAATGTACATATTTTGATTTAAAAATACTTTATTGCTAAAAAATGCTAACAATCATTTGAGCCGTCAGCGAGTCACAATCTTTTTGTTGGATGAGGGTCTTGCCTCGATGTTGACGGCTGCTGGCTGATCAGGGTGGTGGCTGCTGAAGGCTGGGGTGAATGTGGCAATTTCTTAAAATAAGACAACAATGAAGTCTGCCACATTGATTGACTCTTCCTTTCATGAAAGATTTCTCTGCAGCATGCAATGCTGTTAGATAGCATTTTCCCCACAGTAGAACTTCTTTCAAAATTAGAGTCAGTCCTTCAAACCCTGGTGCTTTATGAACTAAATTTAAGTAATATTCTAAATCCTTTGTTGTCATTTCAATAATGTTTACAGTCTTCTCAGAAACCACTGTCCTTGCTCATCCATAAGAAGCAACTCCTCAACCATTAAAGTTTTATCGTGAGATTGCAACAATTCAGTTGTATCTTCAGGCTCAACTTCTGTATTGTATTTTTTCTATCTATCTATCTATCTATCTATCTATCTATCTATCTATCTATCTATCTATCTATCTATCTATCTATCAATCAATCGGGTCTTGCTCTGTCACCAAGACTGGAGTGCAGTGGCGAGATCCTAGCTCACTGTAACCTTGAATTCCTGGGCTCAAGGGATCCTCCTTGCCTTAGCCTCCTGAGTAGATAGGATGACAGGTATGTGCCACCATGCCTGGCTAATTTATCTTTTGTAGAGACAGGGTTCTCACTATTTGTCCAGGCTGGTCTTGAACTCCTGGCCTCAGGTGATCCTCCTGCACTGGTCACAAGCATGAGCCACCATGCCCATTAGGCTCCACTTCTAATTCTAGTTCTCTTGCTATTTCTACCATATGTTTAGTGACTTCCTCCACTGAAGTCTTGAACCCCTCCAAGTCATCCATGAGAGTTAGAATCAACTTTGTCCAAAATCCTGTTAATGTTGACATTTTGACCTTCTCCCATGAATCACAAATGTTCTTAATAGCAACTAGAATGATGAATCCTTTCCAGAGGTTTTCAATCTATTTTGTCCAGATACATCAGAAGAATCACTATGTATGGCAGCTATAGCCTTATCAAATGTATTGCTGAAATAGCATGACTTGAAAGTCAAAATGACTCTTTGATCCATGGGCTGCAGAATGGATCCTGTGTTAGTCAGTATAAAAACAACATGAATCTCCTTATACATCTCCACCAGAGCTCTTGGGTGACCAGGTGCATTGTCAATGAGCAGTAATATTTTGAAAGGAATCTTTTTCTCTGAGCCATAGTTCTCAACAGTGGGCTTAAAATATTCAGTGAACCATGTTGTAAACAGATGTGCTGTCATCCAGACTTTGTTGTTCCATTTACATTATTAATAAATAGACCACAGACATAAAAGATTTCCCATAATTTTCAAGGGCCTTAGGACTTCTTGAATTTAGGTAAATGAACACTGGCTTCAGCTTAAAGTCACCAGCTGCCTTAGCCCCTCCCTAGCAAGAGAGTCAGCCTGTCCTTTGGAGCTTTGAAGCCAGGCATTGACTTCTCTTCTCTAGTTATGAAAGTCCTAGGTGGCATCTTCATCTACATCGAAAATCTGTTGTTTAATGAAGCTATCTTCATCAATGATCTCTCCTAAGTCTTCTGGATAACTTGCTGCAGCTTCTACATGACGCTTCTCATATCGCTCCAAAACAAAATAAAACCAAACTTCAAAGAGTAGTAGTATTGATGGAGGAGGTTTTGTCCATCTATTTATCCGGGCTAGTGTTTTCAAAACTCAGGGGTTCTCGAGTTCTGTGTGAATATTTTTAAATCTTATGTTTTCACTTTAATGTATTAATTACCCTGATGACATGTTCTTATCGCTGTGAATGTGGACTAGCCTCAATATATACCTGGTCCGGCTAGCTATATTGTTACATTAATGGCTCAGTATTAAATATTGTAAGACTAAAAATATTTTTGGCAGTTTCAATTGGCTTATTCTATGGGTAGGGGTAGGGGGAAGTGTGCGTGTGTGCTGGGGGACACCATGTAGAACCTATTTCAGGATGAGGGAAAGGGAACAATCCTTATAAAGGATTACAAAAGATTGCATCGTTCTTAAACAAAATTAGTTTAATAAGCCCCAGGAATATGAGGGGTGCTCAATGAATACATACTGAATGGAGAACTGCTTTCAACATGCCAGATTCTCTCCATTACTATATCATTAGAAGACATTACGTCCCTAGAAACATCGCTGAGCGTAACTTAGTTTTCTTATTAACAGGCTGCAGTTTTGAATTTTCTAGGCCAAAAATTTGCGTGAGGAGCAAGCTGACTCTGGGCACGGCTCCCCTTTAAATGGTGAATTTTACGTGTTAATGTCTGAGAAAATTCTTTCAGGGCCTACAATGGATCATTTCCAATTTTAACCTTTCACATATCCTTGAATAAAACAGGAACTAATTATTGGGTGGGTAGCATGACCTTAATAAAGACTCTTAGCTACTAGTGTTAATTTATAATCTGTTTTTTGTTTTGTTTTATTTTTAGACACAGGGTCTTGCTCTGTCTCCTAGGCCAGAGTGCAATGGTACGATCATAGCTCACTGTAACCTCAAACTCCTGGGCTCAAGTGCTCCTCCTGCCTCAGCCTTCCCAGTAGCTGGGACTATAGGCGTGCACCACCATGCCCAAATAATCTTTTTATTTGTTGTAGAGGGGTCTCACTATGTTGCTCAGGCTGGTTAAAATCTGCATTGTATACTGCTGTAAGAATCAGAGTGCTATAGGGACAGTGTTCTGACAGATAAAGATTTCAAATGGCACACAAACAGGCTATAAACCCAAGCTAAGCTGTATTCTGTTCCCTTCTGTCTGAACCTACTTCATAACTACCTGCAATTGCCTTTGGCTAATACTGGTGTTTACAAGTGACGCCCCTGCCCTGTCCCATCTACCCACCACTCTCAGCACCACTGGCAAGAGGAGGATACTTCTGAGAAGTCCTGACGACATGTTCTTAGAGCTGTGAATGTGGACTAGCCTCAACATATACCTAGTCCTGCTAACTATTAATACGTTGTCACAATGAACAGCTCAGTGTTAAATATTATAAAGCTAAAAATACTTGTGGTAGTTTCAACTGGCTTATATCTAAAAATGTAATCCTGCAGACTAATTCATTTACTTAGGGAACAGTTTATAACTAAGTCATGTTGGAAGAGTCAGTTATTACCTATAACACTTTAACCAAGGTATGACTATTTGTTAACTTTAACCAAGATATTCTAGATATTCTAGATGTTTGTTCATATATCCTGGGCAACTGATCATATCTAAGAAACCAAATGATCACTTCCACATTCTTTGCCTAGGATTTCAAACCAAATGCCTTCTGAAACGAGAGGTGGGCCACGTGTCAGACAAGAGGTGGTATTGTGATAAAATGGAGAACACATGCCCGTCTGACAGTAGAAGCCGTCACCCAGCTCTAGCTGATCGCTGACAGAGCATTTGTTTATGGGCCAGAGCAGACGTAGAACTGTGTCTTGAAAGAGATACAGGATTTTTCAAACACTGCTTTGGAGGTCATACTTGCAGGAGGTGATGATTTTGACAACTTCTAAGTTTACATAAAAGGAACTCAATCATACCACCTGTTCCTCTGGTCTCTAAACAACAGGGTTCTCACTCAGCCAACACTTCACAAATCCTACTTTTGGCTCTTGTCAGAGAATGCAGTCACAAAACTGTCATAATCTGATTTGCAACTTTCCCATCCCTCCACCAAAACCAAATAAAACCAAAGCGCAAAGAGAAATAATATGTTTGGAGGGTGTTCTATCTATTCATCCAGGCTAGTGTTTTCAAAACTCAGGAGTACTCAAGTTCTGTGTGAATATTTTTAAGTCTTATATTTCCACTTTAATGCTTATCTTAAAAAAATAATAATGTGACCCTTTGGATCTTGTGAATGCAGCATAAGAGCTGTGTGCTTATGGTCAGTTAACATCCAACCCATTGTCTCCTGAACTGGGGTCTTTGGATCTATTCTACCACATCGAGAAGTTCTCAAATTAAGAGACAACGCTCTAGGCGCCTAGGGTCTAGCTGTGTCAATCTGATCTCTTGGAACTGCTTCCATTGAGTTGCATTTTTAACATTTGCTTTTGTGTTTAATTGAGAAGAACCACCACAGGAAACCTGTTTCTACATTTGTGGTGTGAAAGCAATTGAGCACATGATCAACTTCAGCATCTAGGGCTTCTTTTTCATTTCCATGTGAGAAATCTCCAGAGCTGCTTTGTCCAGCAAGCTTTTTGTCTCTGAAAATAAGAATTCTGTACCTTACTCTATCTCTTTTTTTACTTTGATGGCCAGGAAGCTGGGGGTCTAATCTGATGTTTAACTCTGGCAACTACATAGACACGTATGGCCTGCATACCTGTGGGTGCTTTCTATTTGATTTTCACCTTCAATTTTCTCTTACAACTCTGTGGTTATGATTCTTTTTTCTCATTAATATTTTACCACCATGTTATTGAATCTGTTCTCACTGTAAAGTTGCCTCAAATCCTCTGTGGATAACTTTATATATATATATATATATATATATATATATATATATATATATATATATATATATATATACACACACACACACACACACACATACACACACACACATATACATAAAAATAGACCTCTGCTTTTCTAAGTGATGATAATGAATATTTGATATGTAATATCTTCTAGTGGTGACCTTATGACAACAGCCAAGATTCTTCCGGGACGCTGGGTAGTAAAAATATTTTTTATACATACATACGTACACACCCATATATATTAATTAATTATATGAGTGTGTATGTATGTATATGTTAAAAGTAAAATATAGGCTTTGGGATAGACTGCCCTTAAAAATATTGTGTAGGATTATGGATCTTCATAGTATTAGTTTCTAGTCTCTTCTACAGCCGAATGACTAACACAACAACAGAGATACTAAAGCAGGCCGAGAAACAAAGCAAAGATCACCCAACAAGTTTATGGTGGCAAGAAAGAAGCAACCACCAGCAGCACAGTAAACTGCGTTCTGTTGACTCAACATTTTCTCTTGGCAGATGGCAAATCCTTTTCCTGAAGTCATGGCTCTACAAAAAGCAGCTATAAACAGGGGCAGACTGTGAAGACTTGATTCCAAGGCCACTGAGGCAGGGGTGCAGCTATTAACAGCCTGAGACACATCAGATTACAGCGAGATGTAAAGCCAGTGTTCTGATAAGAAAAGCGTGACACTTGAGTTTCTAGAGCCAAGAAGCAAGGAGAGAAGAAAGGCACTCTTGTTCCTCACCCAGAGGAAACAACAGCAAATCTGATTACTAGAAGTGGTATTTCCAGGGGACAAATGACTTAAGATTAAAGTGTAAGGCAGTAAAAGATGGAGGATTCTTAGAAAGTAACCCTTCCATAGGTATTTAATAGACATTTCTGGAGCAACTTAAGGTGACACGAATCAGATCACTCCCTAACTCGCTCACTCAACAATATCTGCCCTGTGAGGCATTACAGGGTAATATTCACAGACACGAAGATGAACGTGATGGACAGTTCACATTCTACAGTGAGAGACAGGCACGAGAGGAAGTATTTTCAGAGCAATGAGCACTGGAAGGAAGCACATCCAAGACGCTGGGAACCTAAGCAGTGACTGTTTCTCTATCAAACGGTCCAAGTTAGGTATCCACAGACTACCATCTATAATACATTAAACTGCAGCAGTGCCAGAGAAAGATCTGCTTGGCCATTTGCTGGTGTTTAATGGGCATTACTACTGGCTAAGCGATAAGAGAGGTAGGAGAAACATTGAGAGGAGAATTGAGCAGGCGGAACTTCTTCTGCACCCTTTCCTATATGCTTGCATCTGTGAGGTCTGTAAGCCAGGAAGTTCAACCTCACTGTCTCCTCTCCCCCCACTGCCAAGGCCCAGAACTGTGGCTCTGAATGTGAACAGAGGGTGGGCACACAGGATACTAAAGACCATCTGCACTTGAAGTATAATTCCAAGTGTTTCACATGTAATACCTCATTTAATTCACTGTTATTCACTCCATTTTACAGATGTAGAAACTAAGGCAGGCCCAGGGAGGCCAAGAAACTTCCTCAAAGTTACACAGCTAGTAAGTGGAGGGACTAGTTTTCATGCTGGGGTCAGCTGGTTCTATCTGTGTTCTCTCTTAACCACAAAGCCATACTGCAAGTGTTTCCTCCAAAAGCAAACAAAACACAACAGCATGTGGCCACTGGACTAAAAATCAGAGGACATAATCAAGGAAGACTCAACTTTAACATAACCTTTCCTTGTTGGGCAGGGAGGGGCTTTGGCGGGAGGTGGTGTGGGGCAGGAACCTTCTGAAGTCCGAATTCTTATAGGCAGTAGTTGATACAGACATTTCTGCATGTATGATTTTGTTGTATTTGTCCCAATTCATCTCCATTCTACTGTGTAAGTCTCGACTAAATAATGCTCTGCACAGTTGTTGACATCTAACTTGTCTGAGTGTTATTCTTTGCTTTTTTTTTTCCTGAAAATTCTGGTGGAGAAGCATTTCCGCCACTAGAAGGGAGTAGGTTCCCCTCCCTTCTACTACCTAAATTCAATAAACACCAAGTCACCAAGCACCAAACTTCCCCCATGAAAGGTGAAAGGGAGAGGCAGATTCTATCTGAAGTAATCTTGTGACCAAAGAATCCTTCTTCTGGGCCACCTGGGTCAAGCCTAAAGCAGGCCAACACCAACGACCAACCATTGGTCAAAGGTGTTCTAAGCAGGAAAACGCTAAACTAGATGAGCAACATTGTTTCTGTTCCAAAGTGTGGCAGCTCCAATGTGGTTTTAGTTAGATCACCTCCTGACCGCCATAGGATGAGTTACTGAGCGACAGCAGGAGGAATACGATTAATAGGCTCCAGGATCCCTTTCCTAAAATCCTAAGATTTCTGAAATTCGGAAACACAGCAGAGTACGATAGCTACATGCAATCTGCTATTGCATTTCCAATGTTCTCTTTCTGACGGGTGGAACGAAAGTTCCCATCCCAACTTTCTTTACTGCATGAAGGAATCTTAAGCAAACCTGCTCTCTGAGTGCCCTCCAGCGAGTCCCCGAGTGTATTCCCGGCTTTGCAAAAGGCAGAAGCAGCTCAGTTGAACCCTCCCTCCTCCTCCTGTGCAAATGTACACTCTCTGAGAACAAGAGAAACCCCACGTACCATTAACACATTCAAAGACATCACAGCACTTTCCGGGTGTCCCATCTCCACGAGAGACTATGCGGGGAGTGGATCCCACCTCACACACGGGGAAACCACATAAGCCAGAGAGACATTCGCATCTGAAACCAAAGAAAAGGGAAGGAAAACCCCATGAATAAACAACAACACAGAAGTCGGGAGACCACAAACACAGTGGCAGGGGCTGTGGCAAAGCACCTGCTCTATCTGATCCTGGCTTGTTTATCTGGTGTTACTGGGAAGTGGGGAAGCGGGAGGGGTTGGGGCTCGTTGAGTTCGTGTACACCCCGATTTTTAACTTTAATGATTTTGACAGAAATATGTCTAAAACTCAGTACTACCTCATTTCTTACTGAACCAGACCGGTATGGGGCATGACAAACAATTCTGGCTGACTCGGAATGCACGCAGTGAGTTACTGTGTAGATCGATGCTGCTCCCACGGCCGATACAGGCTCACGCAGCGCCAGCGCCCTGCGCTGAACCGCCCCACGGCGCGGCTTTGTTGCTATCAATGTTTGGGTGTTTGTCAGAGATTTTCCGACTCTTGTTTCAACGATTAAGTTATTAGATTTTCAGCCTTTTCTTGTCAGTGTGATTGTCTCTCGTAGCACCCTCGCCTTGAGCAACATTTAATTTACACTTGTGTACAATGGAAGAAATTGACTGAAGATTGAGGAATTCTTTATAAAGAGCGGGTACCAGCTTTAGGAGACGGGCTTTACAAACAGCTACTGTGGAAGCTGAAAGTCTTAAATGTTTGGGTCTTCCAAGCTACCGTAGGAGCATTTATCTCCACGTGCACAAATGAGGTGTTCCATGAACTGCAAGCTGGCTATGCTGGCTCTCACCCTTCCCTTCCACTCTGCTGTGCAACTTGCCTACACACAGAAACCTGGCAAACATGGGCAGGTAAAGTAAGAGGAGACAAAATGCTGTATGTGCTACAACTAAGGCTGGAAACGAGAAACTCAGGGAAGCTGTGTGTCAGCACATACGCCGTGGAACAGCCAGGCTTATGCCCTGGACCCCCCCACCCCCCGCCCCCCAGGGAGAGAAGTATGGGTCAGAGGGTGGGGAGGATGACAGGGAGTTCCCAGGTCAATAGGACTGAAATGAAGACATCCTAAAAAAACACATCCTGGCAGGAAGTGTGTGGGTATTTATGTACAGCAGGGGCGAAGAAGAGGGGAGATGACGTTCCCAGCAAGGGAGAACTATTAACATATTCATTCTGTTTTTTTCCCCCTTCTTACTTAAGTAATTGGTTTGTTCACCTATTGTTCTTTGGATCTTTAATAAATTAAAATATGCCTACAGTCCACAAGTACCTCAATAATCAGGCCCAGAGATTTAATTACATTTATAATTAACTGTGGAACTACAAAGGAAATGAATGTAAGTTAAAATTTGCACCAAAGACTATTAAAGCCACTGGAAAGATGTGAATGACTCCCCTCACCTCTACCCCAAAGGCAGGCCCTTTCCGGGTTCTTCCCTGTGGGGTGACAATTATATTGGATTCCTGGGAGAAGACAGTGTTAGACAATTAAGGTTTTGCTACAATGGTATTTCTGCCTACACTTTAAAATAAAAGTTTGCCTGTTTTGTGTGAGCAGAGCTGGGTGCTCTAAATTCATAGTAAATATTCCTGCAGGGAAGTCACCTTCTAGGGCTGGGTACATGTCAGCTGGGCTTTTAGTGCCTGATAAGGTCACCCCATCCTCTTGCGTGCTTACGTGCCTAGCCACTGCAATTGTGAGCACATAATCATATTGCTGTATCATATTGTTACATTTATGGCACTTGGCACTCTGTACAACTTATAGACTCTTTAGAGTTTACAGATGAATGGGGATGGAGTATTGAGAGGCCACACCCTGATCCCAATGTCCAGATGTGGTTGCAGGGCAAGCATCCTACAAGAGCAGCAGATCAACCCTTTCTTACACATCTTCTACAATTCACATTCTTGCTACTGATGTGTTCCAGGGAATTATTCTAATTTCAACACCAAAGAGTATACAATCAACCAAAAAATACCTCTTCGGATGTTAACGTTTACTGAAGATGTATGTGTGCTTATGTGCTAGGTTCTCAGTGTTAGGTTCATACTACACTCAACACCGCGACTAAGTCTGCCCTGAGTCTGTTTTGGCTTTTATTTCCCACCTCTTTCCCAACATTTAAATGTCTCTATTATTTTCCCAGAGACCCTCACAGGTTGTCTCCAGCATGCTGAAGATAGGAAATTGCACACAACTGCCTATTAATCCACTCAGGAAAGGAAAATGCTTTATGCAGAATTTTTACTTCTAAACTTAGAATGACTGCATAATGAAGACTCGAGGATTCGGATTTCCTGATCTTGCGAGCTGGCGTGCTCCAGGCCCTAGGGCCCTTGGCTGCTTTTCCCTTGGGAGCCCTTAGTATCAGCTGCCCTCTTTTGACTTCTAACGGCTTCCCCTGAACCCGAAATTAACGGCTTAATGAAGGAGCAGCTTATGAAAGAACCACACAAGGCGTAAACCTAGGCTCAGATATCTATCTGGTAGCTATCTATTAGTTTGAAAACTTAGGGAACTGCCATTTTTGCAAGTCAGAAATGGTCAAACAGCAATTCCATAGATTAAAATAGTTCAACATGACACAATTCACATAAGTTATTTTTCCACAGATAGGTCTGCAGTCACTGTGTCAGGTAACAGATCCGTATTTGCCCAGTAAATGTGTTACATCTACAGGCTACGTGAGTCCCATGGAGCTTTAAATGAGTGAGGTTATTCTAGATTCTCTGGTTTCCGTACACAGTGGAGGTAGGTATCTTTCCCTTTTATAGATGGAAACAGGGAAGGCACACAGCTCAATCAACTGACCCGAAATTAAACAGAGTTTCCTGTTCTCTGTGTTTTCCACTAGAAGAGACTAGATTCTCTTCTACTGAGTCATGAAGAGGAAGTGCTCAACTACAGAACTGAAGCACGCAAACAGCAGGCACCCTGCCCTCGCCACCTTCTTTCTCTCCATTTTTATTCTTCCCCCCTCCGCCCACCAGCCTCCCCCCTGCCCTTTACCCCAATTCCTGGAAAAGCAGCGAGCTCAGGGAAGGCGATCACAGATGGATTAGGGGCAGAAGAAATAAACCAATATGAGAAATGCCTAACAAAGCGCATGCCACCACCTACTCCTCACCTCTGCAGCCCCCTTCCCACTTTCCAGCTCTAGTCTGGTCTCACCCAAGTCTCTCCCTCTCCCAACCCACCCTAAGGCTCGGTTCCTGTACTTCTGTAATCAAAAATCTTCAATTACTCCTCATTTCATGTGCCACTTTCTCAGCCTATCATTCGGCACTCTGAAGTCCACACACCCTCTTCCCAATTCTGCCTCCTGATATTCCCCTTTCATTTTCCTATGCTATGGTGACATTCTTCTCTCCAAACAAGCCCTCCCTCTGCCATCTCTGCACGGCCTGCCCTACCGGCTCCCGAGCGCTCCCTGCCCAGGCCTCGTGCCCAGCTATCTCTCTAGGCCAACCTCAGATGACGGTTCCTCCCCTGAACCCCCAGACATCACCCTTTCCTTACAGCCGCCCTCTCACTCTGCTTTGTGGTGACCTGAGTACTCACCTTCCCATAAGCTTTCTTTGTACCTATCATGTAGAGTCATTAATGTAAGTATTTCTTAAATGGAACACAACTAGAGATGAAGAGAGGCAAGACGAAAGAAACAAAACAAAAATACTGAAGAAAGCTGAGAAGCAGAGCACTGAGATTTCTATGCTGTGAACTTGAAAAGTCCAACCCAGGCAGAGCAATTTGCACGACAACTTGAGCAGAAGTGTTGAGGGCTTTAAAAAAAAAAAAAAAACGGAACAGCTTTATAGAGATATAATTCACATACCATAACATTCACCCTTTTAAAGTACAGTATTTAATTCAGTGGTTTCATATTCACAGTGTTGTACAACCAGCACGGATGCCTAATTTCAGAATAAGTTCATCACCTTAAAAAGAAGCCCTGTGCCCATTCACAGTCACTCCCCCTCTTCCCGTCTCTCAGCCCACGGCAACCACTAATTTATGTTCTGTCTCCTTAGACTTGCCTATTCTGGACAGTTCATATAAATGGCATCATACAATATGTGGGCTAAGGGCTTTTTAACTTCAAACAAGAAGCAACCTGTATTTGCAAGTTACCAGAAAAAAAAAATAAAACCTCTAGTGTTATCCTCAGTATTAAGATAATGATCAATCAAGGCACCACATTAATAAATTTCTGCATAATGTAATCACAGCTGCAGCCAGGTGGGACTTGGTTAAGCTGTCTTTTTTTCCTCAAGTAGGTAATGGATTCAGCTGGGGCATCTGAGCGCCTGAGCACGATGCTGAACAGCACTCAGAAATCATCTCAACCCCTAGAGGGCACTCCCCTCCTTAGAAGGCCCAGGCCGGCTGGCTCTGCTGGCTGACGGCAGCTAGTGCACACTTAACTTTCCCTTCGTGTCCTTTGTTCCTTGGGCTACACAGACAATCCCAGGCAGGCCAGAGGGTCAGAGTCCTAGCTCCTGACAATAGCTTCCAGGGTGCTTCCAAGTCTGGTCTCTACCTGTCTCTTAGCTTCCATGTTCTACTGGTTCTTCCATACAACTCACAGTCCAGACACAACCGAGGTCTGGTCTGCCCTGCCCAGGACTCCCCCCACCTCACCCCTCCACGACACAGCTCATGCTCAGGTGTCCACCCAGCCTCAGTGCCCTGCCTCTCCTTTGTCCCTGGCGAAGTCCCCACAGCCCTCAAGAACACCCACTCTACAAGGCCTTCTCTGGTCAAAAAGCAACCAGGATTAACTTTCCTTCCTCTGATGGTATCTACCTCTTGGAGTATACTTGCTCTTTATACTAAGTAAAAATCACACTATTTCTCCTGTGGATTACTCTAGTGAAGAGGGCGTGTCTTGTCTTACTAATAATTAAAAAAAGGTAAAGAAATCCAAACAATAATCAGGTATAAACACTTTTTCATAGCTAATAGTCCGGGGTTAGAGCATACATTGTTTTTACATTTTTTATTTTTATACATTTTAGACTGAGAGCTTATAGGTGCAATGCTTTTCAAAATTAGTATGTGACAAGACTACATTCTGAGGTACCACACTCAAGCATTATTTTTGGGCAAGTTTGGGGAAGGGCTCCTCAACCTGCCCACGCCACACGTTCTCCAGGAGATTCCACTGAAGGGAATCTGGAATCCACTTTCTGAGGACCTCATGCCCAGATGTGCAGGGTCTGGGTGGCCACAGCTTAATTTGCACTTTCCACTGGGAAAAAACAAGTACAACTAGTTTTAACATTTTAATGAGGATGATGATTGTTAGTACTTGCTTCCCATCATTCACAAACAGGAGGGTCTCCTTCCTGCCTGAATAGCACTGCTTAGGAGGGAAAGACACCATGGGGGAAGGAGAGAACAACTTTATTATTTACTTATCCAATACTGTCATCTGCCAGAAAAATGTGTGACCACAGGCAAGCCACTTAAATTCCTGGAGGCTGTGTTTTCTCATCCATAAAAGTGAGATGGCTGGATCATAATAAACTTTCTTCTAACTGTAAAATCTCACGCTTCTATCGTTGCCACTCCTACCCCCCTCAAGCTCTTCTGCTGCTTCTCACTTGCAGTGCCCTGTCCTAGTGGCAGCACTCATCTCCCGCCCCAGACCCACCCGCCCCCTCCTCTCCTTTTCCTACTAAAGAAGACTAAGCGATGCAAGAGAAGAACACGCTGAATGCTGACGTCTCCTTATCACTAAGCATGTCTTAGACACTTCATAACTAAGTTGAAGAATTAATAGCTTGTTCTGCCAGAGTAACCACAGAAATTTTAAAGGATGGTAAACCATGGGGGGCTGCCAGAGGCGGCCATAGGAGAGGAGTCCTCTTTGCCACGCCCACAGCCCTTTTGGCAAGAACAGGAATGCCCCAGAATTGTGCCCCTAGGGTGAGTGCCACGCAGCGCAGCGCTGAGGCTGTCCTAACATTCCCCCACAGGAAGAAAGCTGCTTCTGCAAAGAAGGAAATACAGAAGCAGCAAGTCACCAGACTCCTCGTCTTCCCCAGCAGATCCTTATCTTTGCCTGTATCCTAGACAGCAAGTCAGTGAGGCCCTCTGGAAAATACTTCTTCCCATACTGGACTGATTCCACGTCGGAACCGGGTGCTTGGCGCCCTTCAAAAAGGGAGACATCACCAGCTATAAATCAAAAACTACTATTTACAAGAGGGAGGGAGGTCTCCCTTTACTCAGGAAACAAGGATAAATGAGGAATTAAAAGGGCAAAGCTCTTGTATGACTAAGATTCCACACAGTGTATTAATGAAATAGCTTGTTGGGAATGGAAATTATAATGACACATAAAAAAAAAAAACCACAGTTCTATTCCATAAAGAGTAGCTTCAACTTTAATTAAATTTGATGCAGTATCTTTCTACTGATTAAATTTCTTACCTCCTTCTAGGAATGTGTAAGTTTAAAAAAAAAAAAAAGACTGCAAATAAAGTATCCAAAAAGAAATAGGTTTCCCACCTGAGGTTCCAACTCTCCTATGGAAAATAGCCAAATCCTCCCTATGGAAGGTTCCTTAGCCTCACAAGTTTTCCTGATGGCTCACCATCAGAGATTTACCATCCTCTAAATCACTAACTGTCCCTCACCCTTCCTTGAGCTTATTCCTGTACGATCCCCTTGCATTCCCACGCCTCAAACACTGAAATATGTGCTTTAGCCACAGCAGGCGTGGCTCAGCTCTGAGGATCACACTCTTCCTCCTGGCAGCCGTCCCTCCCCCGTCTCCAGCAAGCTGCTACCTGTCAACCAGAAACCACACATTCTCCACCACTTTCCCCTAAGAGATTAGTAAAAATCATTCCGCTTTTGTTGTTGTTATTGTTATGCTTTGTTTTCCTCTGGGGGGGGGGGAGGGATAGAAGGATATGCTCTCGTGTAGGGAATGTATAAACTGAGGCCAATTAGGTAAACTATTCCTTTGCATTTTCTAATATTAGTAATAATAATAATAAAGTAGTCATTATAGCTCTTCTCTTCCTAGCGTTCTCAAGGGATGGATGTTTATAGCTCCCTCCACAAGGCTAGCATGTGACCCAGGAAACTTATCTGAAGGTGCTAAGTTGAAAGAGAAGTGGTATAAATTATGGGAAAATAGAAGGTGTAAGTGCACATGGTTCCTGTAAGGATTATAAAATTATCTTCTACAGCTATGCCCTACAGTAAGGAGGTGTGGAGAACAGAAAGCAATGGCACTTTCCAGAAATTACCATCTTGATGTGATTGGCTGAAATAGAGAGTTGGGGCAATTCTGAAGGGACTCGATCCTCGCAGCAGGAGAACCAGAGGCACCGAAACACAGCGGAAAATAGTCCCTGGGCCCGTAACGCTGTTGGAAATGTTAGAGCTGGGACCTGGCAGGCATCCTGGACCGCTCAGCCCAGCTCAACAATTTAGTATCGGGTATCGAGAGCTGACCACATCCCAGGAACGGAAGGCTCCCTGCCTTCACTTCCGTAGGTCTGGGGGAAGACAGAGGCATCTGCTTTCGTGGCTGGAAGGATGACCTCAGAGAGTCAGATGGGATGGCAGTGAGAGATGCACAGAGGGCCAGTTAGGAACATTGAGAAAGAGGGGAAATTGGCACATCACTCTCTGGAAAGGAGGCGGCCTGGGCTTGGATGTGGGGAGTAAGTTTCACTATTGCAACATAAGGTATTCCCATTTCAGAGCCTGGGATCGCCAACTGCATTAGAAATAGATGCTTTGGAACTTGGAATCAGCTTGTTTATGAACATGTAATTATTTCTTAACTATTTACTGTGTACATGTAGCAGGCACTATGCTGGGTGGGGGGGGTGGGAATACATAGGGTCCTGGCCCTCGGTTTAGGGAATCTGGTTTAGGGAGATGACGAATAAATAATCACAAATTAAAACATAAAAGGATATAGACTACTCAATCCCCTCCTTGGAGTGCATGAAGAACAAGGATCGATGAGGTCTGGATTAACCTACTGAAAACCTGAACAATACCTCCACTGCCTGGGGTGCTAACACTCCCTCAGGTCTCCAGAGCCAGTGAGGGCCTGAGCCAGTGCTAGCCGGTGCTGAAAGAGATGACTTTAAAAGCATGAGCCCACTTGCATCCCCATGGGCAGTTAATTCCCAGTCTCTCATCCTTGTCATCAGTGCAACGTGTGAGATTATATTGTCTCTTGTCCTCCAGAGAATGCACATCCCCACAGAGCACTGCTCTGACTCAAATTTGTTTCTAACACTTACTTGGCTTTCCCTTAAAGACACTATTTCCCTGTAGCTATCTCCAGTGAGATCACAAATTCACCCCCAACTCACTGATTCACTTGGGACAGAAGGGAGGTCAACACTCTCCACGTTTGCCACTGGCTACTCCCATGTTGTTAATTTCCTCTCCTCTCTCATGCAAACCCTCTGTTTATGTGGCTTCATCTTCCACCCAACTCCTCAAGGGGTAGAGGTCTGGAGTTTGGAGAATGGACTTTGCCATAAGGCATTCTTGGGTTCAAGTTCTGGCCACTTAGGAGCTATGTGCCCTTGGGTAAGTTATGTAATCTCTCTAAGCCTCAATTGTATTATACATAAAGTAGGGGGGAATTAAAGTACCCCATATGTCATAAGATTGCTATGTGGATTAAATGAACTGATATATGAATAGCACCTGGGACACTGCCTGGAACACAGAAGCCCTCAACACCTGTTCGTTATTTTATATGATTATGATTTGAGAGGCTTCAGAGTCCACACAGGCAAGGCATTTTCAACACTCTGGCTTCACTTGATCTTTTGGGACCCAGGGCCCCTTGCTGCCCCTCTCGACTTCAGTTACCTACTCCTATGGCCACAGCTCTCTGAAGTCTCTGGAGTCACACATCTTGCCTGCCAATCACAACAGTCTATCCTTCTACTTCTCCCTGGTCCACCCACCATGCTGAGACTTCAACCTCACTGAGACATCTATACCCCAGGTCCCTCCCTTTTCTCCCCAGCCCGTGCCTCCTCCTGACTGCACCTCTGCGACAAATGTAGCCCAAAGCCGCCGTGTTTCACCTGAACCACCATCTTCCTGATGCCTTTAAATTTTCTGCCTCCTTATAGACCTTCTACATCTGTTCCCAAGTTATTTAAACCCAGAGATGGAAAACCTGAATGTCTACAGCGGACAGGCAGGAATCCTAAATGAGTAGAGAGGGAATGCAGACAGCTCAGGAGGGTTTGTGATCTCTGAGAATGAATCTCTACTCATTCCAGGCAGAAACATAAATTCAATGTTGGTATGTCTTCCATTTATTCAAGAGAAGCCAGATTTTTATGCGAAGGATGCCAATTTTTAAATGTTGGTAACTAATTTAGAGATTAGAAAAAAAAAAAAGGCACACCAAAGAAAACATGTCTTCGGGTCAAATCCAGCCCCTACGATGCCACACGCAAATTGTGATTCAGCCCACTTATTTCCTCTGTGCTCATACCCAAGCTGCAGAGGGCTGCTGGGGAAAAGCACACTCCTGGTAGTAGCTGTTCTACATCTTCAATGCTGAAGTCCCTCATTGTGCCTAACACACCTGCATCCATCCCCAAGGATCACTTCTTCCATGACGCTTTCTCTAATTGGAAGCACAAAAATAAGCAGCTGAAGCTCTGCACGCATGCATGTGGGGACAGTGGGGATGGGGTGTGAGCAGGCACAGCTGTGAAGTGTCCAGCAAGTGTGGTGGCGAGGGCACGGAGGGAAGGCATTCCAGGTAGGGGAAGGAACCTACTAAACTTACAGAGGTGAGAAAGAATATAGTGTGTTTAGTTAGAACACATGGTTTAGCCCACCAGAAGCATATTATGTGTTGAGATGAGGACTAGGGGATATTTTGGGAGGACTGGCAAGAGACATGGCCAGAGGGGTAGGCCAGGCCTGGGCAATAAAAGTCCTTGCATACCATACATCAATAACCGCAATAGCCTAGAATACCCTTCTCTCTTTCTCCATCTGTTGAACTCTCACTCATTCTTAAAGACTTAGCTCAAAAGTCAAATCTGACAATTTTCCAAATGGGAATTAGTATCTCTTTGCTCTGTGAACATTCTGGTTTTTTGCACACTTCTTATTTCAAAGTATGTTAACACTTTAAGCTACAATGACTTTTACACGTCTGCCTTCCCTTTAGACTGGATGCTCCTTGACAGCAGTGACCATATTCTATGCCTGCCAGGTAGCCCAATGCCTGGCACATGATAAACACGCAAAATATCTGTTCCCTGAACAAACCAAGAACACTATGGGGTTTTTCATGCTAGGACTTGGTGCTGTAGACTGTCTATATAATTTAGTTGAAAGTACTCATTATTTACCTGTGCTAGGCACTGATGAGAGAGAAATCTATAAGGTGAGTCCTTGCCCTCAAATAGGACACACAATCTAATGTCTTGGGAAATGTCATAAGTCTCCCTCAAGAATCCATGACCTAGCTATGGAAACCAAAGTACTCGATCCTACTGTCACAAGAGCCATGGCATACAACTTCTTTCCTTTTCAAACAAAGGCAAGGTCAGGAAAGAATCATTTATGATGCACTTGTCTGTGTGATACTTTCACAGCAGATTAATTCTAAGAGAAACCAGCTGCCTCCACTTTCCAGGTTTAAGTGAGTAGCTAAACATTTATAGGGCAACTACAACCCTGAACTCTCTGCTAGCTGTGTCAACTGTGATGATGAGAAGCCTTATCACTTATACCCGATGTAAGGATGCAAATGGAGAGTAAAACATATTCCATGAAATTTGGGTTGCTTCTGGTATTTCCAGAAGAGGGAGGACTTTAACATTTTAGATTTGATTATTAGCTATGTAAATAATTTCACAAAGCATTTTTGTAGAGCTGTCCAGAGCTATTCTTCTGTCTGCCTGTGTTATGATGATGATATAGCAAATGAGGATGGGTAAGGAAAGCTGGCTGAGGTCCAATATTACCCATGCTGTAGATTCTGTTTTCAAACTTTACTGAAAGTCTTACAGAATTCAGTTAAGTTACTGTCTCTCAATGTGAGCCAGAGGGCCATGTATATGCTGTCTACTGATGTCCACAACCACTCAGACCAAACTATAAGCCACTGAGACTCTTTTCTGTTTTCAGGATTAAAAGAAGTATAAAATAGGACGAGATACTGGGTTCAAATTCATGGTGAAATACAAAAGGCATAAGGCCCTAGTATAGGAAGTACAGAGCTCACACATCTGAAGTGAATTATTGACAAATCAAACACTCTACTAGGGAGATAGTTCATCAACAGGCAAGGGCTTTACTTCTAGGAAAGCATATTTTCTTCAATCTGGGGATAGGTCCAATAATAGCATGGAATTCCTGCAATTATTTTGTTTTAAAAACATCAGAGTTTAATATAGACTCTGGCTTTTTTAGTCATGAGTTGACTTGCTCTTTTGGGCCAAAAATTACTGTGACAGAGGGCAACAGAATAGATGTTCTTTTCTTAGTTGAGAAAGAAGAGCTTCAAATATACTTCCAAATTTTTTTCTGCATGCGTTTAAAAACAGAGAATGCTACCATGATAGCATGTTAAGAGTCAGAAATGATTTAAATCTGTGCTATGCTAATGCATATTTTACATATTATATAACTTTATTTTATTTATCCCCAAAAAGCAGCTGGGGAAATTATCCAAATTGAAGTGAACAAAAACCTAAACCAAATTAGAGAAATTTGTCTACCGCCAGACCAATCTTAAAATCAAACCAAAAACTGTTAAGTGCCATCTTCTTTGAGACAGTATCTTGGAACAGATGGACATAACAATTAATCACAAGGCCCTTAATTTGATAAAGTCCTTTTGAAAATGCACATGCAGGGACAATTACCACTGGTTAGCTTGAGTAGGCATGAGACAAGTAACTTCATTATCTAGTACAATGTTAAAAGCATATGGGCTTATAACAAACATTATTTGATGATCTAAAGAACTGTCTCAAAGAAGAAAAAAAAGTGCTCCCTAAACTTTGAGCAAGATCCTGACAGTTCCAAGCTGCCCCCGGCAAGTTTCTGGCTTTGACATATTTATCTGGTTGGGTTGATGCACCTTGTGTGATAGTACCTGACCCCCGGTGAGCCTCCCATGCCCAACACCCTTGCCTAAAGGCTATAAACAACAGAATTGGAGGCCAGAGCCCAAGAGATAAGGAGTTAACTGAGGAACTCGGGAAAGCTCAGCCATCCAAGGGTAAGTACTTCAGCAAACAGAATGCAAAAGGACTCCTGTTGCTGTTAGCCTATCGCTCAGAAATAGACAGATGTCACAGAGCAGACTAAGAAAATCTAGTGAGTTCTCAGTAGGAAGAAAATCATGATTTAAGATTTGAAACCACAGGCCAATAGGCATAAGACAAACTATCATCTGATGTTCTATATGTGTATGCACTTTTTGAGGTCCTTGATTTCTTAGTTCGGATTTGAAGCTGGGATATTATTGTATGGCTTTTTTCTGAAACTCAGTTTTCACTGTTTGGTAAAAAGCCAGTCTATTAATTGATTCTTTCCTTGAAGGCAAATTGCTGTGTGTGTGTTTCCTTCTTATAACCTTCCAAAAGGTCTGGAACCTTTTTGAAACTGGCATTGGTGATATCTCTAAGGTCCTGAGATCCTTTAAGCCCGGGGCCATGTTTTATTCATCACCATACCCCACACCAAGCCCAGTGTTCTCTGTCTTCTGTGAGGTCCTCAATGAATATTTAAGTATTTAACTATTTTAGCAGATTTGCACATTTTCCAAATCTGTACCTTGTTTTCACTCACTGTAGCTATGTGGTTAGATTAATTTTGATTTAACTCAAGTTTTTCTCAAGAGAAGGGATAACTTGCCAAAGATTCCATTCTGCTGGCCTCATCCGGTATGAGTCAATTCCAGGCTGTGAATTCTGCAACTGCAGAAAACTCCTTTTCTAAATGTCTGTGTCTATTCACAAGAAACAGTGTGCTAGCAATCTGCTCAGATTCCATCATCATAATACAACATAGTACCAACAAGATGAATTTTCTTGAGAGCATGATTTTGAACTAAAGCATCTGAGTGCACTTATCTCTAGATGTTACAGTGAACGTAAAGGACAATCATGACCTTCTCTCTGGTCATAGGCTGTATATCGGACATAACTTTCAGACACAATGGGACTATCATCCTTCCTTTCATCTTATCTCCTTTTGTGGAGTTACAGCGTTGGGAGCTGTTATGACAGGTCAGGATATGAGTGGAAATTGTCTCCTAAAGGTCAATGTCTTATATGAGAAAAATAAAATTGAGGCTCAAACAAGGAAAAGCAAGGCACTTAATTTAGCAGATCCTTTTTCACTTTAAGAGACCCAGAAAAAACAAGCCAATCATAAAGTTAGGAACAGAGAACCTAAAACTCTTCCATGATACAAATGCTGTGTTTGTACAATTAAGTGTAAAATACAGAAAAATATAAATGTGGAGGAGCTGAATAAAGAGAGTGTGACAGGGACGACAGAGGGAAAGTGATGCAGCAATAGATGGGGAGAAACATACAAATACAGGTCCAGGAGCCAGGAAGCAGCCAAGGGCTGATGCAGTTCACGCATGTGGGCGTGTGGGGGCACCAGGAACCACACACATGTCACCCTCCCCCTAACACACACTAAGATAGGCTGATAGGTGGACATATCCACATTCTATTAGAAATCAGCTTAATAGAGAAAATCTTTATCTTGTGGATTCAGCTTTTGGCCAAATATTCCTTGCTCCTGCTATGTAGGGACTATTTACAGATTTAAAAAAATGTAATTAGCAATATTCAACTAGCCGTTGACCAAACCAGCAATCTATTGTACTGGATTATTACCTAGCTTTCACAATCCAACCAGTCCCGATTATCCTGGCTTAAATCATTAGTCTAGCAGTTTGTTTATTTCATTTTGCATCGCCTATGTTATTTCTTCTAAAGAAAATTTTTTAAAAAAAGTCCTTACAATAATAAAAAAAAAAAGTAACCACAATTCTTTATGACTTCCCTTGGACTTTCTCCCTTCCCTATCACTATGCAAACCATTTATCTCTCCCATTATTTTCTGAGTCCTGGAATTTTCTAAAATTTTCCTTTACCTTTTTTTCCCAGGAGTCTCCTATCACCAGCATGTTTGGGTTTCTTCCTTTCTAAAGGGTTTAGGAAATCAAATAATTTAGAGGTATAAGTTACTTTTGAGATAATTCTAATCCCTCTTCCCCTCCCCTCCTTCTCAGATAAGAAAACTTTTAGACCTAGATAACGTGAGAGGCTTGCCCCAAATCATGCAGAAGTGGGTCTGGATTCTAGCTCTGAACAGCACCAGGTGATGTGTCCAGGTGTATTCTTTAGCTACTGAATGGTTTACTTCAGGTGCACATTTGCTTACAGACTATAACAACAAGGGAAAGTGCAGGACACAGAATGTTAGGTCTCCCGAGAAGTGGGGCTGGGGAGGGGCTGGTGGTGCCTGAAGTCAGGACCACAGGGGGCCAGTGCAGCTCTGCAGTTCATGCTCACAGCTCTGCTCTGCTGCTGCTCAATGGGCAGGACGCTTCCAGCTCCACAATGCTTCATCTATGAAATGGAAGAGCAAGACAGCAGCCTCCTGGGTTAAGCTCTACAATTCAGGCTTGCCAGTATTTCTAATGCTTAAAATCTCATGTGTTCAATATATTCTATTAAACTTTTGGGTGAAAAAAAAACCACACACACATTAGCCAACAGTTTAGCTAACAGATAATCTAAAATTTTTAATTACCTTGGAGCCAAGAAAAAAAAAATCAAAAAACCCAAACTTCTAAATCTTAATTTAAAAATAAAACAGAACTTTTGTATAGTATCTCAGAAAGCAAGAGATACGAATGTTCCGGATATAGGTTCTGGCAGAGAAACAGGCCCCTTGGTCAAAGATAGGCAGGAGCCAGGAGGGAGCTTGGGAATCTGGCTCTCCACAGAGCACAAAACCCAGAAGAAACCCTATTTTAAGTTTCTGAACACTATAAACAATGACTTAACTTATTTCTACGTCAGAATAACTGGATTGGACTTTTCTCAATAACTTTTAAGAAAGGCATATTTATAGACAAAAATTGATAACAGAACATTTTAGAACAAAAAGTCTGGCACAAGTAGCTTTAAAATAAATTTAGAATGAAAGATTGTCAATAACACAGTAAGTTCATTGATCTTTTTAAGAAAAATATAAAAAATTACTTAATAGATCAAAAGTTATAGGGTATTTAAAAACCTCATTCAATTTATAGTGAAAGTGAATAAGGTAAAGACATTACTGTCTGGATTTTTAACTAGTTAATGTCTACCTTGTAAGCCTGTATCTGCAACATTGGTGAAAAATTACAGAGGCAACGTGAAGACTGGAAAATTAGGCCCATGCACTGGAGACAGGCAAAAAGCTAAGGAGTATAGAGAAAAAGCTGGGATCTAGGAGCTATCTTCTTGAGAAACAGTCTACTTGGGCTGAGGTCTGGGCTGGTGGGCACAGGAAAGAAATGGACTCTCAGATGTACAGCCCAGGCTGAACCTCCCCTCCAGCCACAGGATCCATTTTTCTCAAACAAGATCAACCACTATAGAGAATTTCTCTGCAACATCTTTGAAAGTTTTGTTTTAAAACTGACCTGGTTTCCTCAGGCACATCTTCTGGTTATCCCAAAATAACATTCCCTGTTGTGTGGTGAGAGAAAACCTAGCTTACCCTTGGGAGTCACAACACATCTTAAGAAGAGGGGTTAAAAATAATGGTCAGCTAAATGATGCTGAAAGCCGGGGTGGTGCTCAGAGGCTCTTAAATCACGTCTGGGCTGCCAACTGGTAAGTGAAGAAGGAAGCAGAAAGGCAGCTGCTGAGGGGACAGGGACCTCCACTACAGGGCTGCCTGAATTACACCCGAAGACCTGGAGACACACACAGCCTGAAGGACATTAGTCTCTGGAAAAGGGTCACAGATCTGTATCTCCACCAACTTTCTGCAATCAGAAAATGAAATCTAAAGAATCTAAGGAATCTAAAGAGCACCTATTTTGGTTACATGTAGATTATGGTAGATTAAAAAAGGCCACAAATTCTTCCGCAGCTTCTCCCCATCAAGAGGTAGAACCTACTTTCCCACCCATGACTGGCTTTGAACCACAGAATGTGGTGGAAGTGACGTGTGGCTTTCAAGTCTTGGTCTCCAAGGCCTTTGCTACTTCTTTTTCTACTTCCACTATCATCTGAAAAAGGCCAGGGTAAAATTAGGCCATGTGGGGAGAGAGGTCCCTTCAGGCATCCCAGCTGAGTTTCCAGGCACGTGAGGTATGTCCAGCCCCAGACGACCTGCCAGCTGCCTGCAGAAGAACCACTGAGTCAACTCACAGAATCATAAGAAATAACAAATCTTTGCTGTTTCCAGCTCCTACTCTTTTGGGTGGCTTGTTATGCAGCAATGAATAACTGAAATGTATATTTTGTTAATATGTACTACACTGATATAAATAACTACATTGGTGAGATATAAATTCTTATTCATTAATATATTTCTTGGACTTAAAAACAACAAAACATTGTTATCAAAAAAACTCTGGTGGAAAGAGCTCAGGGTTAATTGGTTCTCCAATTAATTGGCTCATGATTAATTAAGTTCTCCAATACCAACAAAGAACCTGGGTTGAAGATTTGGACCTGCTCTGTTCCTTGTACCAAGGAGCATTTTCGATTTTGTGTGACTCACTTAATCTCTCAACCTCCATTTTCACATCTATAAATTCCTCATGGAGTTAGAGTGATGATAAAATAACAACAACAAACGTGAAAATGCTTTGTAAACAGCAAGGCATATTACATATTTAAGCTGTGACTGTTATTGGTACCTACAAGTCACTTTTTTGTTTTTCCTTCTCTGCAAAGGCATCATGTGCATTAATGTATCTATCTTATAAATTTCTCTGCTGTAAATTTCCTTATGCACGGTGGCATTTGTACATCCACATGCATTTAGATACCCACAAAGGGACTCCCAAAGACCACAAGGTGTCATGAACCCCACAGATAGTCCCAATTTTCCTTTTTTGTCACAGCACAGTGTTTAGGCCCAGAGCCACTAATTCACATCCTTTTCCACCCTCTCCTGAAAGGTATGATGAGCTGCTGTATAAGCTCACATCATGTCCCGGCACCAAAAGAAAAGGATAAAAAGAAATAGCAGGATGCCTGGAAATCTAAGCTGATTTAAGGGAAGAAAAAATTAATAATGGTTAAAAGTTAATTATATCACACATAAGAATGATGTCTAAACGAGATGAAGTTCAAGAGAACAGACGCAAAAGAGCTGAAAACGCAGAATGGGCCATTAAGAAAGGGCAGAGATGCAGCAAGGAAAGAAGGAATAATCTATTTTTACAAGGGCCAGAAGTAGGTGGGAAAACCAGGAATTGTCACAGATAAAAGTAGAAAGAAATATCCACATGTGATAATAATATCTAGAGTAGTAGCTGTCACTTGCAAGAACTCAATTCATGCTTGATGGATGAATGAATGAATGAACTGAAAATATGCAGTTCAAGAGAAAACTCACAAATTAAGCTCGCACAGAAATAGGGCATTCAGGGGCCTAATGGGTGAAACATTCTCACTAGGAATGGCAATTCCATTTGGATGGGACTGACGGAGAGAGGGATGTATTCTTTAAGATAAGCAGGGTAAAGTTCACAAACTCCTTTTCTAGTCTATGAAAGTATAATAAAGCCTTAAAAAAAGAGGTTGTTACTTTCACAGAAGGTAAGTCTTTTCAGCTAACATTTCAGATATTTTACCTTATTCTGTCCTACACATAAAGGGCTTTTCTCCCTGAATTCTCCACATAATTAACTTTGCTCTCAAATGGCTTGAGGTTCTTAAAAAATGCTTTTTACAAACATGCTGGTAAAAGTCAAATAATCACAATGGGACTGTACATATTCTATAATGCTCTTCTTTATGCCTAACAATCATCTCTTAAAGAGAGAACATGTGACATGACTCACACACAAGTATAAAGTTATACAGTTATTTTCTCTTAAAATGCTACCACTGTTACTATGTATTAGGCTTTCTTCTTTTTATTTCCACTTCTACCTGACGGGGTTTTTATTCTCTTATCAATGTATGACATATCATCCTCCTTAATAAATAGAAACTCACTTAATATGCTAAACTAGGCTGAATGCAGTTAAGCCACAGCTTGAGCATACTCTGTATTTACCAACTGACTTGGTATTAATATATACACAGAAGAAAAGAAAAGACGACACAATCCCTGACCTCTGGGAGCATCCTTTAGTTGATGAGACAAGACTTTAGGCACCTAGCAGTTAAATAACAATGCATAGAAGTATATGACTAATTGACAGCACAGAAAAGAATATGTTGGGAGTTCCTAGCGTTGGGACAGGTGTTGGTTGAAGCACAAAGACCTCATGGATAGAGCGGAATTACTTTGAGTCCTGTAGTATGAGCAGTATTAGAGAAGCTGGAATGGAGAGATAGAGGCATGTCGTGCTGTGAGAGGCGAGTGCAGTGTTTGTAATAGAGGGTTTGCACAGTATCAAGGAGTACTGGGCTGTAAAGAAGGGGGTTCGGGGAAAAGTACAAGGGCTTGAGAGAGTGAGAGGAAGAGTAGTATTACCACCCAATGGCAGGAAGATGAGAAACTAAAAATATTCATTCGTTTTGCTTCTTCAACATATAAGTCATTCTGGCTAATAGGGACCTGTTCATTTATTCATTCAATAGTAGACCTATTATATGTAGGTACTAGAAGCTACAAAATACTGTCTTTTCTTGAGAATCACACAGAATAGAAGAGAGTGACCAAAAAAAAAAAAAAAAAATCAATGACTTCACTGTATTACGAAAAGTGCTACGATGAAGAGATACATGGAGGATGGATTACAAGGGAGCAGAAAGGTGTATCTAAATCATCTTTAGGGGCCAAAGATTGACACCACTTCAAAGAGAAAGAAATGCAGTCCCGAAAGAGAGGCAGAAGCTGCCCAGGTGGATGGAGAAGGGGAAGGCGACCCAGGAAGCGGCAATGGCAAAGGCCCAGAGCGTAAGTCAACTGGGGTGGCAGAGTGCCTTGAGCAGGGGAAACAAAGGCCGAGGGGCAGGGACAAGTATGGCTCATTGACTCTGAAACATGGGAAACTAAAGAGCTGTGAGAACCTATCCTCTCTCTGCAAATAATTTACAGTAGGATTGCCAATGACTTCCTCCTTCATGTTTCCAATTTCTTCATTAGAGGCTCATTTAACTCTGACCATTCTATACTTGTGGATGCCAAAGTCAAAGTTACACCAATATAGTAATAACCATCCTAAGGTTTACCTTTACTAGACTTCTAGAAGCTTGAAGATAAAATGGAAAGCACCTAGTTCAACCTCCTTTCCAATCTAACATTTCTTCTAAGCATTCCTGGCAGGTGGCCATCCAGACGGAAAGAAATCTCTCTGGCTCCCCTGAGCTCAGTCTGCTCCAGGAAGCAGCCCTAATTCATTACTGAGCATCACTAGTCGTAAGAAAATATTTTTTTCTTAAACTGAGACTAAATATGTCTTTCTGTAGCATCTACCCATTTTGACCCACTAGAGAGACTGAAAATATAGTCTACTGTGCCTTCTACATGCAGCTGGTGCTATTAATATATTACATTCCTAATAGTGTCCCTTTTCCTCACTAAAGGACTTCTTCATTAACAACTGGCTTCGTTTTGATAAATTAGGTTCTCCAATACAATGTACCACCTTCCTTTTCACAAAGACCTTGAAGGGACATCTGGTACTGTCAGTGATGCTCCATTTATTTTCTTTACTGATTAGTAATACCTTATGTTTGCACAACATCTCACCCCTTTCCAAGCATCTTCACATAAATTATCACATTCTAATGTCATAAGAAGGTTGCCGCCACTATTAGTATGTTACCTTCATAAAAACCTTTGTATCTGTTTTATGATACAGAGTATAAAGGAAATGTCTGAGAGAACCCTAGGTTTCTAACAGAACAAAGGCTAAGAGATGCCAAAGATCTAACATATCAGAGGAAAGAAGAAAAAAGTAATTAACACAGCAAACTCTGGATGTCTACTACAATTACGGACAAAGAACTGACACTTACCTTAACTATGGACCACATATATTCCTATCTCATCAAACCACTTGTATAACCACAGCTACTCATGCCACAAACCTGGATGCAAGTGCCTGACACTGGGACTGACAGAGAAGAGGTTAGAAATGGAGTTAAATAAGGCACAGTTTCAACTCTTCATATTAAATGTAGAACAAAAGTTGAAAGAAATAAGATGACTGAATCATAGAGATGACTCAGTGGTCTGTGGAAGATGGAGGGGAGGTCAGGGCAGAGAAGAAGGGCGAGTATCACTGGGGGTGGGTGTGTGGGGGACAACCAGACTGTGAACCCCACGTCTCCAAGCACAACCTTCCCCAAAGCGAAGCAGGAGGGGCCAGCTCTATCGTGGTGCTTTGTAGACTCTCAAGTACAGGACCCAGAGATCCTCATGTTCTGGAGAAAGCCCAGTTCTATACAGATGAGTGAATGTCCTGCTACTAGGATTAAAATGACAGCAACTTCTTTTCCCCTATCAAGCCAGAGAGAGATGTGTTTGTTGCTCCAGAGAGCATTATAAGAATTTAGACTCCTCTTGGCATCAGTAAGAAATGAGTCTGGGTAGATGTGTGATTCCAAATGTCAAGAGTCCCTGGGGAGTAGTTCTATGAAGCATGCATGCAATGTTTCATCGCATTGAACACATTGTTTAAACAACTACAAGACTCACTACAGAGGATCAAATGACATGCCTGGTATTGATGGATACCTCCCTGCCTGCCTTCCTCTCTACATGCAGAGGGGGCTTATTGTCCTGGTACAGTTCCCAGCCCTTAAAAGGGCACAAGCACCCACAGGGGAAGAATCCATAAGGATTAACGACTTAACCTGATGACACCTGGCTTTGATCTGAGGAAAGATATATATAAATACCAAGTAATAGTAACGGTTCAGTGATTTCTCCAGAGAAACTGGGAAGTGTTAGGTTTCCCATGGGAAAACAAACTGCATGCTCCAAACTGTACCTTAGATGATGCTAACGTACGAGATAAAGGAGAAAACCTGACAAACTAAGGACAAACCAACCTTGTGGGCAGAGTACAGCAACCATCCGCTGTGAGTCTGACTTGGGTTTCGTAGCTATCCAGGGGGCACACAGCCTGCTGAACAGAGGGGCATTCCACAGTGCTACAGTCCACGCTGAACACTAGAAGAGGCAAACAGAGAGGCACCACTTAGTGTTACATTTACTCACACTTTGAGTCCCCACATGAAACACTGGTTTTTGACAAATTTCCAAAGTTTCCTTCCTTCCCAGAAACCCAGGCCTGGTGCTGGCATTTTTATTTGAGTCAATGTTATGGAACTGCAAATATACCCCAAATTTTCCATGTTAGTAAAAAGGTGGGAACGAGACATGTCAGAATTGAGATGAAGACAGACAGTTAAACCAACAGTGGTGACATGGCCGGTGACAGCCTGCCACAAGTGTTTCTGACAGAACAAGAGATTGTTTTGCTTGAAGCATTCACCTAGCAGGAAAAAGGCCCCCAAACAAAAAATCGACTGACCAATGATCAGAAACTTGCAAAGAGGAAATCACTACGACCCAGACGTGATCACAGACCACATTAGAAATGCTGCCACGAGAGCAAAGATGTTAGAAATAATGTAAAGCAAGAAACATCTGGGACATGACAACAAATCAAATGCTGGCAAAGGAGGTGAGTAAGGTGGCTTAGCACATGCTATAAAGTCAGGGGATGGATGGAAGGGAACTGGCAAGGAGAAATATAGAGGCTGAATATTGCATTATAAAACTTCTGGCATTTTGATGCACATATTTACCTGAAAATAACTTTCTGTTTTATGTATGATGATTGTTTTTAAATGTAATACTTTAAAGTGGCAGATATATCTGCAAATGGGGGTTCTGACCTTCACTGGGGAATGAAGCAGATAGCCACGGTACCTTCAGTTTTAACCCCACCTCCCCCATCAAGCATACATTGAAGGGGAAGAAAAAAGGAAGAAAAGAAGGTGCTTACGTCCCAGTGGATCACTCTGGTTTTCTGACTAGAAGGCCAGAAGTCAGGCCATTAGCCCAAAGTGGCAGACGCGCAGTGAGGACCCTGGTGAGAACACCCCTCTTTGTGTGAAAGGAGAGGCCAGGGGCTGAGGAGGGCTCTGCCACCCTCCGACGCAAAGGAGCTGGGCTGCTGGGACGAGCTCGTGCATACCTGGTTTGCACTCATACAGGTCACAGCACTCCCCCGGCTTCCCTGAGGCTTTTGACACTAGTATGTTCAGGTATCCCGGCTGGCAGACTTTGCGCAGACAGCCGGCGGGGTTGCACACGCAGCGGCTGGGTAAAGGGCAGCATTCCCCGGGAGGAGCATAGCCCTCGATCAGAACGGAATCTTCAGGACAACGTGGAGAGAACTGGACTTCACAGCGGGCCTTGGAGCAATCTGGCTTCTCTTCTAAATGGGAGAGAAAGAATTTAGCTTCTGCCCAGGGCAGTGTGGGGCACTTTTGTCAGAAGCACAGACAGTCCTGATGATCTATTTACTAACCGAAGAGAAGGGCAGAGAAAGAAACCTGGTGAAAGCCTCAGACCTAGTTGAGCCAACAAGGAAAATCTCACCCAAGATCTGCCTATCACACCAAATATGACCCTGAAGCTCCCTTCTTCTCAGTCTTCCTGCTCACCTGTGCTGAGCAATCAATGTCTAGTGCAATGACCAGAGTGAAGAAAGGCAAGGGGGAGATGTATCCGTGAAACGGAGAATCTGAAAATTGGACACAGTCAGTGACTAACTGAAAGATCTCTGAATTCAAAAGAGTTTTAAGGACTGCTCTTTGAAAACAGTGTATATTTAAACACTAGAGACCCACAAATAAACCATAGCTACTTCAGGGACTGGACATAATGTACAAGATACTCTACAAGGAAGAAGTCTACCTCCAAACTCTGGCTTTCCCTGAGATGAACTTATGAAGATTATATGATTCTATGATGTGGCTGCTTAGCAAGATGGATAAGGAGCCAAACTCTCATGACACCTGGTGTGTTTCTATCTCTAACAGAGATCCATCAAATGTAACCCTTTCTCCAGTATTATCTGCTTGACCTATTGGCTATACCCTAATTTTAGAGATGGCGAAAAATAAAGCAAGGTGGGTATTACCCAAAGATTTTAGGATTGGGTAGCAAAGCCCTAGCTTCCAGAATCCAGTCCACAGCTCAGTTTCTTCGTTTAAGTTGTTAAGAGATCTAAATCAACATAAGGTTCTTGCAGAAAAAACTGATATGAACCAAAAGTTTATCATCACAGCCCATGACCTTTGGTGGCAGGTTCTGGGAGTTCAGAAAATGTTGAGTGAAAATGGGGCATGTAACACTGGGGTACATTTCCATAAGTAAATGTCTTCCCTAAAGCAAAACCCAAACACAGAAGTGCATAGTAGGGTTGGACCCAAGAGGTCACCTAGTTTAGTCTCCTCATTTTGCAGATAAAGAACCTGAGGCCCAAGAATCAAGTGACCTGCCTAAGGTCAGCAGTAAAATTAAAGCAAGAATCCAGGGCCCTCACTTCCAGTTCACTCAGATCTTGATATCACCAAAGTAGATCTCTTTCCAAAACCACAGCTGCTCCTCCAGCCATTTTTGACCTTGATTGCTCTTTCATCTTCCTTTTCTAACTATTCCTTGCCTAATTATGACATAGGAGATCGTATGAGAGATCCTATAGGAGATCCCTACTACTCATAGTTCTAGTAAATTCATTCAAACATATGACGGAGCCCCTGCTGTTCCAGCAGCTTGGGATTCCTGTCCTCATTAGTTTATATGGTAGTGGAGGGTGAAGGAAAATAAACAATCAGCATCATAAATAAGCAAGTTATAAGTAAAGGATGATGAGTGCTATGGGGGAAGTGGAGTACCTGGAAGGAGGAGGGCAGTTCTGGTTTGGTCAGAATGGGCATGACCGAGCAGCTGACGGCTGAACAGAGACTGGAAGTTGGGAGGGGGCGAGCCATGGGGACAGCTGGGAGAGGAGCATCTAGCACAGGGGTCCTCAAACTTTTTAAACAGGGGGCCAGTTCACTGTCCCGCAGACCATTGGAGGGCCAGACTATAGTTTAAAAAAAAAGCTATGAACAAATTCCTATGCACATTGCACATATCTTATTTTGAAGTAAAAAAACAAATGAGCAAAAACATCTGCATGTGGCCCACAGGCCGTAGTAGTTTGAGGACGCCTGACTAGCAGAAGGAACAGCTGACACATGCCCATGGGTCCCAGGGAAGAGTAAGGAGGTCAGAGTGGCAAGAGCAGGGTGAACAGCAGCGGAACAGGAGACGAGGTGAGGACGGAAACAGCAGCGCCTGATCACTCAGAGCCCCTCAGGCCATTTTAAAGACTGTGGCCTTCACTATGAGATAAGTTACAGCTTTGATTATGCAGGAGGAGGAAGGGAATTAATGCAGAAAAACAGTCCCCTCCTTGGAGTAACAGAATTTTGGGGTCCTGGGCAACACAGGAAGGCGCAGGACATCTGGGGACAGAGGAGACACGGGAGGAGGCTGGAAAAGCATTTGGAAAGAAAGAATATGTGGGAAGCCAGACACATGTACCATTTACCACAGCTGGGTAGAGGGGGTGTTAGAGACGGAGATGAGAAGAGGTGGTCAGCTCATGTGGACTTAACTTATGAACGCCCTCTGACTTCCTGTTGGATGGAATGCTGCTTCACGGCACCTGTGCCTCAGTCAGAGGCAACATTTAACTGCAGGCCTCTGCCCTCCCTCCTGGCCACCGTCAACATGTCAATATCCAACACGCAGCTTAAAGCAGAGTGGAAAGTTAAACAGCCTTGGTTCTAAGAGCAGATTTCACTAACACATGCGCCATGTGCTCATGTCAGAATAACGCCAGGTGAGTTATTATTTGCTCCATTTTATAGATGATGAAACTTTGGTTAACACGGGTCAAGTTATTTGCGCAAGATCCTACGGCAAGTAAATGGTGATGTGAGGGTTTTGAACCTGGCCCATCTGGTTCCGGCTGTGCGCTCCTGTAATAACATACCTCCTGTCCCAGGAATCACCAGTGCTGTTTGTGTTCAATCTTGTCCTTGCCCTTCATTTGCCCTTAATTGATTTCTCTGGCCTCAGCTTCTTCCCTGATCAGAGCTGTGGTTTCTGTTAAAACTATCCAGCTTAGCTGGATCTATCTCGGCTCCCGCTTAGCCAGCCTTGTCTCATTGCACCTACAGAACCTGCATGCCACAGGCGCCTGGGTCAAACAGGAACTACTTCTAGTTTTAGAGGATCCGTCTACCCTACTTCCCTAGTATAACCCCAAGGAACTACCGTGAGAAGAGAACATGATTAAGCTATGAAGAATTCCATTCTCAGCTCCCCATCAGTGTGGGGTGGAATAAATCAAAGAGCTGAGGAAAAGAAGGTGAATCTTGACTGTATGGGAATTAAGTTGGAGTTTGTAAAGTACTTTCAGTAGACTGCTTATCTGGCAAACACATTGTTTTATAATTAAGAAAAGCTCGGTGACTTTAACTGCAAATAACACTTAATTGCCACTCTTCTTAGTTTGCTGTAATTAACTTATTTTGTATCACATCTTATTACATTCTTATTCTACAAAATATTCGCTATGTATAATCAGAATTTTCAAGCATATGCTTCAATTAAACATGTTTCCATTAAAACCCAACAAACTAGATCTTCCTAGTTATTTCGCTTTCTTTTTGATAGTGCCAACAGTCTCACCTCTTGACATGTGTTTTTGCAGTTCAAGCCTAAGAGACTTATGTCTTAAGAGTTGCCTTTGTAATACAAGTGGGCTAGGCTAGGCTACCAGAGACACAGTCTGATCCATAAGTAGATCCGAGTTTCAGAGTTTGTGGGGATCTAACAATGTTAAAAATGAAGGTTAAATCTTATTAAATGCTTTTTCAACTTTTCTCAAGATGATCATACTGGCTTTCTCTTTATTAATATAATCAGTTAAGATTTTAAACCATCCTGGTGTTCTGAGAATAAACTCTTTTTTTAAAAAGATCCTGTTGGATTTGACTTGCCAACATTTAAACATTTTTAAATTTATAAACTTGAGTAATATTAGTCTTTAGTTCTCCCTCCTCTATTTATTTATTTTTTTGTGCTGGCCTTTTCCAATCTTAGTTTCAGAGTTATACTAACTCTTTCAATGAGCTGTTTAGCATACTCTTTCTCTACTGGAAAATCACTGAAATAACACAGGAATTACCTATTCTTTGATGTTTTCATACAGCCCTCCTGTGAAACTATATAACTTGGAATTTTTTTTAAAGGGGGGGGGAAGAAAACAGATTTTTTTCTTTGGTTATTATTCAGGTGTCCTACCTTTTTTAGAATCATTTTTACTAACTTATATTTTAGTAAAGAGCATATAATTTATCTAGATTTTCAAATTCATCTCAGACTTTATTTACCAATCTTTCTTTTTTGTGATTTATGTGTTCATCAGTTCTTTTAAGTTTTTGAATCTCTTTCCTTGTCTTTCGAATGATTTTGTTAGTTTTCCTCTAGTGTTTTAAGATTAATGCTTAGTTCACTTCTATTCCTTTGTTTTCTTAGAAGTACAAACAATTTTAATTATGACTTTAATACTTTAGTCAAATATTGTTTTGGTTCTATTCTAATTTTTGATATGCTCTCAATGCAACTTATTTCTAAATAAGTCTATATTTCAACTTTGATTTCCTCTTTAAAGACTTTTAAGAAGAGAGGCATTATAGAAGAGAGGCATTAAATTTCTGCATATGTAGATTTCGGGAGGCTTTCCTTTTGATTTTAATTTATAGTTCTACTGCCTTGTTGCCAGAGAATGTAGGCTATACATTTTTCTACTTTTGTTAAACTTCTTGAGTTTTTCCTATTTGTTTGTGTTCACTGGCACACGTGTGTAGCCTTATGGCCAATTTAAAAATTAGATGGATATTTGAAAAGAACATGTATCCTCTGTTTATTATGTACAAACTTGCGTATCTACTGCATCAAGCCTCTCACTTAAGACACTCAGATCACCTTATAACTCACGTTTTTCATCTGCTTTCCAAGAGGAATCTGTAAAAATCTTCCACTATGAGCCAGTAACTTTGTATTGCTAACAGTTTTTACTTTTTTTTTCAAAGCTGTATTGTTAACTTCATGACTCGCAAGCATATGATTCAAGCCTATTATACTGACTTGGCAAGTTGTAAAATTATGCTTTCAAAGAATTCAGATTTCTAAAATCTCTTTGTTCTTATTTTGTAATTGTTAACATTCTTAGATTTATCTTTCTCTTCTTTCAACACTCTATTCAGCTTTCCATAGATAACCTGGAACCCTCACCAGCATCTTCCCCTCCCCCAACCACTCATCTGCTTGTCACTTAAACTCAATATGGTTACCATAGCAACAGGAATTGTTTTTCTGATACCTTCTCAGCCTTTTTCTATTCTAAACAAATTCTCCCAGTAGATTTCATTTATTTATCTATGTTTTGTTTCCATCTTTCTTCTATGGAGAAAATAAGGAGAAAACAATAACCACACCATGAATTTTCTAACAATTAGAAGGGCTTTCTGATATTACTTTTGAATTTTTGATTTTATCTATTTGAAAAGAAGTCTCTCCTGACTCCTTCCCTATGGTGTCTAACAAATCTATATATAATACTTAAGAAGCTTTTAAGTCTGATTGCACTGACAACATTGCAACTGGCATTAAAAAAATAAATAAATAAAACCTGCCCCAGCTATATAAAAACTAAAGTGACAACAACACTTGCAACAGAAGCAATTAAGGGAAAATAAGCTGGTTTCATAATATTAACAACCTTCCTTTAAGAGGTTAGTGCTTAAAATATTGACAAACTCATCTAGTAAAAAGTAATTTTATAATAATAATGTAAAGTTTCTATCAATCCTAGTTATTTTAACCTATGTGACTGGATCTTAGCTATTTCTAGAGCATCTGCAAGTTCGTATGTCAGCAGAGAAAGTACAATCATGATCGACAAATAGCAAATGCATTCAAGAGTTTTCTGCTTAAACACAGATTTAAATAAAACACACAGGCAAATGAAAAACTACTGATGGGAAGAGGAAACAAAGATAAACATTATACTGGAAGATTCTCACTATTTCTATTTAAATTTTGTAGAGTTCCACACATCTGAAATCTTCCTTCTGTTTCTTGAAATGGTCATTTAATAACATTCAATAACAACAGATATGCTGTACAGGTATTAATGGAAAACAGGAAGCATAAAGTGGACGAGTAAAATTTATAGATAGTCAACTACAAAAAGCTGATGCTACCAGCTGCTCTGTTCTTTCCTCAGGTCTATCTAATTCTCTCCCTGTCTGTCTGTCTGTCTGTCTGTCTCTCTCTCTCACAGACACATTCTGAGGCAATCCTTGGGAAGCCCGGCTACTTCAGAGAATTCAAAAGATTGAAAATCTGGATTACACTTTATCAGAATTTAGTAGGTAGAGCACCGAGCCCAGAGAGGAAGACTCCGGGGTCATTGCTGTCCCCACACCTCTCTCTGGTGTGTCTTATAACCTGAAGTCCTGTAGTGTCTGTGGCCATCAGCTCAGGGAATCACAGAGGCCCTTGACCACTTGGTAGTACAGGGAGACAAATCCCTGGAATTACAATTCCGGGGGAGATAGACAATAAACAGAGAAGTACAAAGCACGATGCCAGGAGGTGATGAATGTGGGCACATTCTGTGACACGGGCGAGCCACATTCACCAGGTTAGAGAGGGAAGGCTTCTCTGGACAGGGACTGGAATGAAAGGAGAAAGCATGAAAATGACAGGGCAAGAGCGTCCCAGACATGGGAACAGCAAGAATAAAGGCTCTAAGCCGAGAAGGAGTCTAACTTTCCAAGTAGAAACATAAACTCCATAACTATTAAGGAGAAATTTAAACTGGTATAATTAATAGGTAGAAAATAGCAATAAAGACTTGTAAGAAAAATATTTTGATAGATAATGTTTCCTATTAAGGATCTAATTCTCACGGTCATGCTAGAGAAATTAAAGAAATCTCTCCTAACTGAGCACCTCCTATGCATGAGGTATGCCTCTACTCATTCTCATGCACCTTGGTACTGCTGTGCGAAGAAGAGATTACATCATCATCCATATGTGACAGATGATAAGACAGACCCAGAGAGGATATGACACTTGGCCAAGGTCACAAAGCAAGAGGCAGAGCTGCCAAAGCCCACAATTTTCCTACTAGTTCATAATGCCAAAAGCAAAAGGAGCTTGAGTTTTCCTGGTCAGCATTTCTGGTTATTTGTATGTTTAGTCAATGGCTACATTTTTGCTCAAATATAGGAAAAAAATATTATTTTGCAAAGATAAAGAGGTTCGGGGTCTCCAATGTATCCTTATCACTTTTCTTGTTGACTGTCCTATTTGCTTTGACGCTTGGCCTTGGAGACATCATCAGCTCAAAAGAGAAACTTTCTTACATTCAGCATTATTTTGTTCTGAAAACATCTATTACAAATGCAATACATATGTCATCTCTAAATTTTTAAATTTAGGAACTGACTTCTTTAAAGTTACACTGTGAATTCTTTTCATTCACATTCCATGATTTTATCATAACCTTTTTTGGCAAGCTTTGCCGTGAAGACTTGTTCTGCACAATCATAACCCCAAGGGGAAAAAATTAGACTTGTTGATACAGTCCCAGAAATATTTCATATTTCAGCTCGTTCAGAAACACCCACCATACTTTCCCAGCACTTTCTTTGACTCTGACTTTAGCATTTAACAGCGAAGAAATCCACTTTCCTTGGTGATTTGTTAAAAATGTCATTTTAAATTGTTTTCAATTACCTAATAAAGTTAGTTTGCATCACAGTGGAATGTAACTTAGCCAAATATAAAAGGAAAAAATTCAAGTACTCTGTAAACTGCAATGTGTGATACTTTAATTCAGTGGTTCTCAACCCTGGCTGTGTATTAGAACCACTCACAAAGCCTTTAAAAATACCACTGTCTGGATCCCACCTAAAACCAATTAAATCAGAATTTCTGGGGGAGGGGCCTGGCCATTAGTATTTGTTTCAATAGCTCCCAGGGTGATTCCATTGTGCGATTAAGGCTGAGAACCACTGCCCTTTACAATGAAGTTCCCTATTGACACTACAGCTTTGCCAAGGGCAGTTCAAACATCCTGGCAAAACAGGAGTTGGCCAAGTGCCAAAGCAGCACTGAGGCCTCCAGATCTCTGCCATCTACCAAGTGGTCTAAGCTGTATGCTGAGCCCCACTGGACCACACATCTTTTCTGCCCTCAGGATGTTAACGAATTGGGTTGGTAATAATGCTTTAGAGTTTTGCTACTCAAAGCATGGCTCCTGGACCAGGAGGACCCTCAGCATCACATGGGAGCCTGTTGGAAGTGCAGAAACGTAGACCTCATGCCAGGCCTGTAGAATCAGAATGCGCATTTTTAGCAAGATGCATAGTACAGTTGAGACGAACAGCTCTGGAGCGGTGGTTGTCAAACAGTGATTCTGGGGCCAGCAGCATCAAGCGTCTCCTAGGAACTTGCTTGAAATACAAATGCTAAGGCCTCACACCAGACCTACAAGGTCAGAAACTCTGGGTATAGGGCCCAGCAAGCTGTGCTTGAACAAACCCTCCAGGTGATTCTCAGGCACACACCATGGTTTGAGAACCTTAGTGCTAGAATAATGATTCTTAACCCCAGCTGCGACTAGAATCCTCCCCCAACCAAGAGTAAAAATCTTGAAGCTCAGAGTACATCCCAGACCAATTAAATTGGAATTACTGGAAAGTGGGATACCGATATCAGTATTTTTAAAGTCTCCCAGGTGACTCCAATGTGCAATGTTGACTTACTATTCTTAAGGATCTCACCACCCCAGCCTCCACACTCCCAAAGGATTTAAAGCTGCTTTAATTCTTAGAAAATCGGATCCAACCAGTCTTTTCTAGAATCTTCCTGGAAAAGGTCAGTGCTTCCTGGGAGGAGGAAAAAAAACTGAGAGAGGCTTCCAGGATTTGCCTCTCATGGTAGGTGGTGGGATAGAAAGAAAAGGGAAGCAGGAGAGCCAGATCCCAAATGTGGATTTTAAAACATAGTTTTGCAAATGTTTACTAGAATTTTCAGTCCAGAGATATTTTATTTCATCGTCTGTTAATTCACACCAGGAAAACATTAAATTTACTCCCAGAAAGATTTGCCATTCAAATAATTATATTTATATATTCATACACCATAACAAATTTCAAAATCTTACAATGAATTTATTAAAAAACAACCATGGCAATAAAATAAAGCCTAAGGATGATTTAGATAAATGTACAAAGAACTCAAGATTGGGTTCAAAAAGATTAATTTTACCTAATAAACTAGTCTTCTCTGAATACCTCACCCCCACTTTGCCATTAAATCCTAGCCCACAAAAAAGGAATCAAGATTATTAGAGAAGGGGACAAATGACTAATGAGGAAAGCTTAAATGAACTAAATTTGTACAGTCAGCTCAACAACATATTAAGAAGACTCTTTATAACAACAGCTTGAAAATGTCAGAGACATAAACATTAGAAATGAAGAAATCCCCAGGTGGCGTTTAACGGAAGGCAACATCCATTATAGAACACAAACAAAACCTCTATTTTGCTGAGGGATTCTATGACTTTGGGTGGGTTGCTTTCCAAACTTCAGTTTTCCCTCCTCTGAGGAAGGGATGCTGCAATTTGGTTCTACCTTCGTGTAATGACAACACCCAATTTGAAATAAAACATAACGTTAGATTTTAAATATATGAAAATGAAAGAGCTTGTGCTCCTCTGTAAAATGAGGGGCCAGCACTTGTGGATGTCTTCTATGAACACACGCCAGCCAGAAGTCCTAGGAGCCCTTCCTGTGCAATCAGTTGCAAGGATGAGTCCCTGCTCATTGGAGGAAGACCAGCAAATGCTTGCTGAATTAAAGGAGCAGCTGGCCATGTTCTTTTAAAACTCCAGTATTTGTCAACACTCTAGAGTTTTAGTAGCGTAGTACGGCAAAAAGTGTTAAAAAAACAAGGAACAGTAAACTAAGAGTATTATCTATCAGAAATATTGTCAACAAATTCCTGAGTCCCAGAGGTGGTATATGGATTTCAAAAATCCTTTGGAGGGACTCCAAAGATTTATCATGTGTTGATCTGAGGTTTCTGAAAGTGACTATATTTATGCAATGAAAATAATATATCAAGAATAAAGAGAGGGCCCTAAATAGCATGAATAAAGGATGACAGGTACTGAGTACAGCAGAACATGCTGTTGCTATTCTGTCCTTGCTGACGACAACAGCAGAAAATAGAGAAAAGCAGGCTATTTAACCGGTCAGCTAGTAGTTCTCACGAGCATTTGCCCATTCTGAAAAAACCCATGTGGCTAAAATTATAAATATATTTTTGAAAATATATTTTGGCTCCTTATTATTTTTTTCTGCCTCTTCCTCCCTTCTTCCTCTTTTTAATTTTTCACTGAAGACAAACTGTTTGTTTGAACCATTTACTTGCCATTTAACAGAGGTAACCCTTTAGCTACTTTTAATCTTTTTTATCTGGGAGTAAATATAGCCCTGGGTCACTACAAAGGTTTAAGAACCGGGAAGAACTATGTTCAAATCTGGGCTCTTCTACAACTAGCGGTGTGATATTAGGTAAGTTTCTCAACCTCTCTGAGTCAGAATTGTTACAAAATTTAACCCAGATAATATATTTTAAAAGTAGCCCTCTGCCTGTCACATTTAAGTGTTCAATAGATAACTCTTGATATTATGATTGTTATTATCATTAATTACTAGAAAGAGTCTAGATTTTGAGTCAGACAGACCTCAGCATGTGTGTGACGTGCGTGCCACTTCTAGCTCTGTTATGATCTTCAGCAAGTCACCTAATCTCACGAAGCTTCGCTACATTCATATGTTCAACAGGGCATAAAAGTATTTATTCTACAAGATTGTTCTGGAGAGTAAAAGAATATATATTTTCTTTTATATTATATCAAATACAAAGTATGTAAGTATAGAAAGCATTTCATATTTTATATGTTTGTGTATGTACGCACACACACCACCTATGGTACTCTTAGGTCCTTGTGTTTTCTCGTTCTCATTTTGTTTTAAACCTAATACCTAATGTGATGTACCAGAACACAGATATAATCATTAAATGTTTGCTAGTATTGATAATGGTAAAGTTGAAACACACACACACACACACATAGCTTATCATGTACCATACACACAGTCATCTTAGCATGCCAAAAGTTTCACTCAAGTGCTGTTTCTTTGTCAGCTTCCGTTACTTACTTTATTGATTCCCTAAAATAAAAACAAAAAGCTTTTTCTCTGGAGAAAAGGAAAGAAGCTGCCTTAAACAGGTAGCTTTCCCTGGAGATTCGTCCCCAGCTATTTCTACATTCAAGATGTGTTTACAAAGTTGGCAAACTGACAAGATGTATATAATGGTAATGAGTGCCTCCAAAAGCAAACAAACAAAGACCTCCCCACATTTACACCAATACCATTAAGGCCCTCCTGAGTGAGAAAGTGCTTCTGCAGACCCCCTCCCCAAAGGTGGGCAGCCCAGCCTCACTTCCTTCTCATGAGTCCCTCTACCAAGGCCTCTGCACCCTTCTGGAAGGACCATTCTCTCAGCTGCAGCACAAACTTCCTAATCAGACGTGCACTGGGGCAAGCCTCTGATAGGGCCCTGTGTTTCTATACCGTCTTTGTGTCCTTTGTGTCCCCGCCTCAACTGCCAAGAGGGCACCCAGAGACTACAAATATGTGAGCTGCAGCTGAGTAAAGGGACGTGTTTACTTTCCATCTTGAACTACAACTTGACCTGTAGCAAAAACAAAAATACTGCAATGCGTATTTTTTCCCAGAAATGATAATTATAGTACTCCAAACATTTTTCAAACTTCAACTACCAAAATGGAAAAGGCATTTCAACAAATAATTTATTAAATAGGTCCTTGTGTTCTTGGTAGCCCTTACATGGAAATTAAACTTTTTTTTTCTTCATAGCCATTAAAGGGCTTGGCTCCTGGTTCAAAGTCATCTTCCAGGGTGAGGTGGGTGGGGCTCATCCTCCCAAGCTGATGTAGGTGGAAAAGTCCACCCTTTTCATCACAGCCAGCATGGGTTTACAGCACCTTTTCCCCCACTTTGAAAATAGCACTTTAAACATTACAGCTTGTACAGGGGTTGTGCAAAGAAACTTTTGCACATCTGGCTGATGGGATGTGCTGGAACGGAAGGATAAGGCCAGATACACCCCTGGTACCAAACACAGGAAGTACAATATTTGGACTCCTCTCAGGAGACCCGCGAGACTGCCAGTTTATTTTAACTACTCTCTCTGGAGAGAATCCTTCTTAACCTCATTCCTCATCTGCTCCTTTACTTCTAGCCAAAGTTTTTCTGGACCCAGGACCCCCATCAGGACATGTCCACTGTAACTATCACCTTCAGGGTATCCAACACTCTTTAAGACCACTGCTTCTCAAACACTGAGCATGCTAAAGTGCTTCGTAAAGCACAGACTTCTGAATGTCAACCCTGCTGCTGAATCAGTTGGTCTGGGGTGAGGCCTCAGGATGCACATTTCTAACAAATTCACAGGTTCCTGATGCTCCGCTGTCCAGTGCCATGCTTTGAGAACCACTGCCTTAGACCATATGTGCTTGAAAACTTCAGTCTCTTGTAATCTCTGCAAGAGACTCTCTCCCCTCCCCTCCTCCCCCTAGGAAAAGCTGCTTTCCTCTCTGTCTCCTTTCTATAGATACGTAGTAGAGCTGGCTTTGTATAAGAGGATAGCAGCAAGCTTGATGGACCTGAACAATAGTGGTCCCAGACAATCTCAGCCTCAAACCACAAGGGGCGCAGTATCTCGGGCCTGAGACAGAATTCAGAGAGGCGCATAACAGAAGGAGCAGAAAACTCTGGAGGCTTTTAAGGCAAGAGGAGGTCACGGCTGCTGCCAAAGTGAACACTGTGCTCAGTGCTGGTGCTGCTCCCATATTCCAGGATTAGCTTCTGTTTTTAAATATGCCAAAGGCCATGATTCCACAAATAAGCCTCACCAGAATGAATTAAAAGGACAAAATAATTTATGATGAACCAGCTCTCACAAATTCACACTCCAGTGACTGGGAATTTCTGTTAACTTGCAGTAGGAGTGTCATAAAACTTAACTTGACATATGTGATGGGGATTGAGCTCCACATAGTTGCTAGGGGCCTAAGTGTCCTGTAGCTTTTTGCCCCTCAATCCCTCCTGCGTAGCCTTTGTCCATTTAGTATTCCAACCAGCAGGTAGAAGGGTAGGGGAAGGCACAACTCCAAATAGCATGATGTGAAAAGGTGCACTGTTACTTCTGCTCACTTTGTGGACGAGGACTCAGTCACACGGCCACACCTACCGGCCAGGGAGTCTGAGAAATACAGACTTTATGGTGGTGGCCATGCAGATACAGTTTTACATCTGTGCAAGAGAAAAAGAATGACACATGAAGATGGAGACAACTAGAAACCTCTGCAACAAGTTTCCTAAGAAAATGAATAGTGGAAGTATTTTGCCCTTTTAAGAGTGAAAGTAAAGCATTCTGAAGAATCACTTGAGAAACAAATAAGCAATATATGTGCTTCTTACTAAAGCTCTACATTGATTTCTTATAAGTACCTGGGAGACTCTTATTCATACATTAACTCCACAAATATTTAATAATCAACTACCATGTAAGAGACACTATAATATGTTGGATATTTGAATAAAAAGCAATGATATATAGAAAACCCTAAGTCACCAATGAGCCTAGATTTTCCGTACATACAAACTTTAAACAGAAAGCCTAGGCTTCTTCTGAAATGTTCTATAGCTCGGAATCTTCAACAAGTCAATCTAATCCTTCCTACAATTAAAATATGAAAAAAAGATGAAGTGGAGATTTGAAGCTCTAATTACAAGAGAGTAGAGGAATTAGCATGCATGTTCTTGCATACAAATGTGGGAGTGATTCTGCCTACAGGGCTCTGGTCAAAGGAGAAGAAAAGCTTTCTTAGTCAGAAATTCTTAGATATGAATGAAGGAATGGAGAAGCCAAATGACTTGCCTATGGGCCATGCACGTAATGAATGTCCAGGCAGGGCCAGAAGCCCAGTCTCCTGGGGAATTCAAGACACACATTCATCATCCTAACCTTCTTGTCCTTCAGTCTATAGTCTGCATCTTCCCCTGATAGTTACTCAATCTCTTACATAATACTTAAAATTGTTTAGAATTGAGCTGAAAAATTATTTGATTACAAAGCTCTTTTATCATGCAATCAAGCTAAATACACAAACCAAACCAAAATAACCCTTTATAAGTGAGTGGCCAGGAAAGGTCAGAAGAGCAAGCTCTGGTCATAGCGCGGCCGTGGTGCTGTCCACCAGCCAGGTGCTGATAGGCTACCCACCCACACAGGCAGAGCCTCGCCCTCTGAGACACGGTGAACAAATATGCTAGGAATGGGAGGAAGGGCAAGCCTGCCAAGATGGACTACAAGGGCAATCTGTCTGTACACCAAGGGCCTTGGGGCTGGGACCGCAGGAGGAGAGAGCTCCCACGAGGAACACCCTGGGGCCTCCATACCACAGGGACTTCTCTGTAACAACCTAAGTTGCAGGAAGTTTAGAACTCTGGCAGTTTCCCCAGCCAATTTAGAAGATGAAGTCCAGGCAGAGGAAAGTAGCAACTCTAAGACCAGAGCTGCTGGGGCAAGACCAGACAGGGTCTCTCAGCATTAAAGATGGCAGAATGCCTCACGCAGATGCTGTGTATCTGCTTCCAGGGCCTTGGTGTGGTGCGGCTCCCATTTCTGAGAAGCTTTCTGTCTGCAAAACCCCATCATGCTGCTGTGGCTTTCTCAGAGTTTAAGCAGCGCTTCTCTGCTCTTGTTCTGTTCCTTGGTTTTGTGGTAGACTTAAATTATCTAGCCCTCTTCTCCTACTCATGGCCGAAAGATTCTGTCCTGAGGCTGAGTGTAACTGCTTCTGCCTGCCCCGTCTTGTGAGGGCACTGCGGATCTCTTGCCCAGCAAATGAGGGGGACAGAGCCAGCTTTCTCTACTTCTCCCCCACTTTCTCCTCTTCCTTCTCCTACTATTTTCCTGTCTTGAAGTCACAGCTACTCTCATCCGTAGGAAAGTCACTTTTGAAAAATCAGGATTTATGTCAATGCTATCCTTTTCCCATGTTATAACTAAGAATACAGAAACATGTCTTGAAGGGGGAAAGCTCTGCACATACACAAAAAGAGCTTCATAGACAGACAGATTTGAACATGGGGAAAGGCAATCCCACAGGTTTTCTTTAGTGACACCTGGGAGCTTGATGGACTGGCTGTATGTGCATTTCTATTCTAAGTATTTTTAAACAACAGATTAAGAAGAAGCCACGTTTTCTCCCTGACCTATTGCCCCGTTTCAGAGCTCCTGGATGTAGGCTATTGCCCCAACTTCTAGTTCTACTTGGAGACACCAGTTTCTCACTGTCTTCTCTATTCAAGATGATTTCCTCCTAGGACGTTAAAAGAATCCTACAAGGAAATAGAGTTTGGATAATGGAGACTCAGAGGAGCAGGGTAAGGGTGGAGGGGGTGGTGGATGATGGCAGGTTGCTTGGTGAGTACAATGTGCATGGCTTCAGTGATACGTGCACTGAAGGCCCTGACTCCACCACAATGCAATATATCAATGTAGCAAAATGGCACTTGTACCTCATGGATATATACAAATAAAAAATAAGTGGGGAAAAAATATATACAATGTTTAATACAAGTAGCCATTGATACATGCTAGGAATTTTACTTAATCTTAAAGCCTTAAACAGAGATTTAAGACATCTCAAATGACCGTCAGCATTAATGGCTGTAAGTCTAAAAGGCTATTCGGTCAACATATCATTACTGGGCCTCCTATAAAAAAAGGGATGGAAATACAGTAAACTCTGAATTTCTGCAAGAGAGAAGTCCTGAGGTTTTTGCAAACACTAATTGCTGCACCACAATTGCCCTAGAAAGTGCAATTTTACATTTGCCTGCACACCACTCACTGAGGTCTATTTCCAGAAATTGCTCCTCTTCATCCTTTATCATGCATTTCAGAGATTCAATCTACTGCCAAACACTGCTTGCTAGCTTTTGAAATTTGTCCCAGGTTTCTGATTTCTGGTAAAGAACTATCACTTTCTAGGACCTTGTTATTTCTCTTCACTCCCAATGCCAGCCCTAGAAACTGGCTTTCTTTTACAAAGAAAAAAAGTTTTGCCTAGTTCATCACTTCTTACAAATGTGATAATGGGCTAAAAACAATTGGGCCATTGGCTTGTCACCAGCTAAGTGATTTGCTCCTGCATAGGTGTCTCGCAGCACCCCTAATCCAAATTGCAAATTACTATATGCCATGGACCTTCTGGGTCACTGTTTCATGAATGACTGGATTTGCGAATGTTCAATCAATGACTCAACAAGGGTCTACCATACTGGTTTCTGTGTTATCTGTATAATTCATGGTTGTTTGTATTTAGCAATAACCTCATACCTAACTCTTCTGCTAACTACATATTTAAGAATGTGTTCAGAAGGCTGTGCCTCATCTGAGCCTCTGATGAGAATGTTGGTAACAATTGAATTTGTCGCCAATAAGCCTCCATTTGAGCTGGAGAAAAATTTCTTAGTTATCAATTCCAAGAGCACTGAAATTTTCATTTTCATCTTTAATCACTGTGAAACTAACATTATTAAATGATTTTTTATATTACAAAATAACTTAGATTAATTTTCAACAACTTAAAAGTATTCAATCTATGTTTAACCTGCCAGAAATATGTAACACTAACTGAATTGTTCAGGTGAGTTTTCAGTAATGACCCTTTACCAGTACTCACAATAATAAAATAGTTTTAACAGGAAAGTTCTGCCCAGCAGGTATTATTTCTGAACACACGTATCTAACAGTTGAGGGCTTACTCTTCTGTATGTTTGATCTGCCAGATGCTATTTTTTAAGGCTGGGAACCACACATTATTTTTGTATCACTCAGAGAGCCACAGTGGTATTCATTCTTCCATTTCCAAATGTGTCCGAGCAACTCCCTGACCCACAGTGAGTACGATATCCAGTTCCTCACCTGCATAAACTCACTACTGAGTTCTGGAGAGTAAGAGGAGCATTAGCTAGCATGGACTCAGTCCTCGGTCTGTCATTAACGCTTATGTAATTTTGTACAATTCTTTCCATCTTTTTGAGCTTCCACGTACTCTTTTACCAGTGGAAGGGTTAGCATGTGAATCCTAAGGTTCTCTGCACTTCAAGAGACAGAAAACAGGCTGGGCACAGTGGCTCACGCCTGTAATCCTAGCTCTCTGGGAGGCCAAAGTGGGTGGATTGCTCAAGGTCAGGAGTTCGAAACCAGCCTGAGCAAGAGCGAGACCCCGTCTCTACTAAAAAAATAGAAAGAATTTAACTGGCCAACTAAAAATAAAAAATAAAAACAAAAAAACAGATCATAGAAACAGAGAACAATATAGGAAAAGTCAAGTAACACAGAATGACAACCAAAGAGGTAAATCAAGGCAATCTGGCTTTTATTTGGGTGGGGTACAGGTGATAATTTAATATATTCATATAATCTGTAAAGATCCAATGAGTGTAACTGAGATATCAAACAAGGCAATATGTTATTAAGTGGCACATGAGTGACAGGGACAAAAGGAACTGCAACTTTAGAGAAAGGACAGATTAGTGTGCATGGCAGTTGCTGGGAAAGCTTCACGAAGAAACTAAAATTTTTATCAGGGCCTTGAAATACAAATACAAATAGGATTTAAAGCAGATGTAGTGAGGATGCTGGCAGCAGGGACTATTCCTGGCAGGGAGTGTGGCCTCAGTAAATGGAGAGTGATGTGTGACGCAGCGTGGTCACCCTCCACACACCCTATGCCACACCCACAGCCGTACTGCTGAGGCCCACCCCAAGGCCTTGTCTGCCTCAGTGCTTTGAATCAGGTGTGTCTGTCTTCTACAACGCTCCCCTCCCCTACATTCTTTTTTCTTTTTTGAGACAGTCTCACTCTGCTGCCTGGGCTAGAGTGTCGTGGCGTCAGCCTCGCTCACAGCCAAGTTCAAAACTTCCAGGCTCAAGCAATCCTTCTGCCTCGGCCTCCCGGCTAGCTGGAACTACAGGCATGCGCCACCATGCCCAGCTAATTTTTTCTATATATATTAGTTGGCCAATTAATTTCCTTCTATTTTTAGTAGAGACGGGGTCTCGCTCTTGCTCAGGCTGGTTTTGAACTCCTGACCTTGAGCAATCCGCCCGCCTCGGACTCCCAGAGTGCTAGGATTACAGGCATGAGCCACTGCGCCCGGCCTCCTCCCTGACATTCATCCAGTTCCCAGACAGCTACCAACTACCCTTGCTGCATTTATCAAGTACTCATTACATCCTGGACACTCTGCTAAGAGGTCTGCAGAGACAGAGTTGAACAACGCAGAGTAGGTCTCTCAGAGTTGAGCAACGCAGGTCCCTACCCTCAAAGAACATTCTGGTCATCTTCAAGCAAAAGCCATATCTCCTCTGTGAAACATCCCTTTACCTTTGCCTCCCCCAAAAGTCTCATTCCATCCTCTAGTCCATTTTCACAGACTTCGTACATATACTTATTTTAAGAAATGTTCACATTGCACCATTAATTGCTGACGTTTATATCATGCCAATCCATGACCAAACATGATTTCCGTGAGGACTGGACCTGAGTTCTGCACATTTGTATTTCCCATTGTCCAACATCATGCCCAGACCATAGCAGGCAACAAATCAACTATTAAATCCTTTACTAATATCCTCTACTACTCTTAATCTCCTTTTCTATATCTCTGTAGTTTGGTCTATCACTTCCTACTAACGTGTGACCCTGCCTCACCCTCCCTAGCTTCGGTTTTCTCATCTGTAAAAAAGGACAGTAAAAGTCTGCCTCATCGGCTTGTTGAGAGGTTAGGTAACACGTGTCCAGGGCTAAAACTAATACCTGGCACATAAGCATCTATGGTTGGCTCTGATTATCATTAGCTGCTGACCTTTAGTTACAAAAGATTCTGGGATCTTTTTATAAGTCATAGAACCAAATTGACAATGTAAAGTCCAAGAATCAAATGATATAAGGGCAAAGGACTCAAATAACTGAATATAATACTTGGGTAACACCACCCCAAAGTAAGCAAAAACATACTAAGTTCACAAAGCTTTTCTCTCCTAGCTATGTAACAATCGCAAAAGACCTGGACACTTTTAATAACTGTGTAACTGTTACATTATCTGACTTTAGAAATGTCTGCACACAACGAATTGCACATTACTATAATGCACATTACTATAATGCGTACTTCAACCACACTGATTTTGTTAACAAAGGAACACTGTAAAATGGATATAGTACTTAAGTAGTTATGCAGAGGGTGTGTCTCAAAGTGTAATTAACTTTATGGACTATTCAAAGGTCTCCAAGTCCAGCACAGTAATTATTTTAAATAGCTGAAAACATGCGTTAAGTGGTCATGTGGTTCAGTGAGTCCGGGCTGACCCGGGCTTATGGCCCCAGTTTGGCACTACTTACCTTAAGTACAATGAAATTCTCAAAATCAGTTCTGAATACAAACTGCCTCAATCTATTTGCACTGATAATTTTTAAAGGACTATAGTGTATTAAAATGAATTCTAAGGTACCCAAGAATCTCTGATTTCGACAATTAAGAGATCCCACAAAGTTGTAAAATGCTCTAGAGTATGGAAGTAATTCCTTTCTTACCAAGTACTCTAAATACTGTTTCCATTATATGTACTACTTACATGCTTAAAAGCTCATTTGAAAGAAAGTAAAGCAGGCTTAGATTGGACAATGCATTGCATTATTTCTGTAACTAGTCCTTAGTGTGACATTTAAGGAAACTGAGGAAATGACAACAAAAGACAATGGACTCCAATCGAGAGAGCAAATGTTAGCCCCAGACCATCACCAACTCAGCAGTCACAGAGCCTGATGAGAACAACCGTTTCCAAAGTATTAAATGAAGCACTTAGCTGCGTTGTGAGCAGCACAGGAACAAAACTATCATCATTAAATCTGGGGAACTTGATTCACGAAGCTGACTTATACCACATATTTTTAAAAATTTTACCTGAGCAATCACATCATCGAGAAACCAAAACCTTAGTATCATACATAATACACTCCAGAGCAGAACTTGCCCCTTCCGCAATGGTAAATTACTGTCTAAATGAATGGTGAATCTGAGGAAGGATAAGCAGTGACATAAACACTGGCAGTTACTGATAGTAAAGCTTCTTAGACTACACAGTTATTGGAAATCAATCTTGGATAGTCAGGATTTCGAAAGGCACTTAAAACTATTCAATTATGCAGGGGGAAAAAGGTCAACCCTGTCACCTTCTATCACCTGCCATCTTCTACTACCTGCTACCTCTATTAACTGGTACACGTGTATCCCACATATATAGAAACACACTCACGATGTTCAAATTAAAGACTGAGAGCTATAGAAGGACACTAAAGTTCTTTTTGAATTAAAGAATATTAACTACATTTAACATATAAGATAAAAAAAGCAAAATAAAGGGACAAAGCCCCCCAAGAAAATAACAGGAGACTTCTAAATTCAATCGAATTGTTATTCAAAGTCACCTTTGGGAGTTATCTGGTTATTCCAATTCTGCTACTTCTCACCACTTTTTTGTAATGTTCCTTTTGACATTTTCTTTAAAGGCAGTTCATGAGCTATACAGTAAAATCAGCGTCAGTGCCGAATAGTTCGAGCTTATGTTTTAGCAAAAATAGAATTCCCCGAAGTGCTTACCTATTTTATTAATCAGATATGACTCCATATGCCTTTTGGCTGTTTCCCAAAATAAAATCCAACCTCAAAGAATGAAAGTTTGCTATTACCAAAGGCACTGAAAAGAAAAGTGCTGCAAACACTGAAGGCAATTAAAAACAAAAAAGGAAGGAAGAAAGGAAGGAAGGAAGGAGACACGGAGAGGAGGTAAGGGCATGAAAAACATTCATCCTTCAAACAAGGGCAGGTTCACTAGCAAAATTACATGGGCTTCCAAGGCAATGGTTGTGAAAGGAGAACATCTTCTGGATTTTAAAGTTTGTTTGGAATTTGTTTCAAATAGTCCCCACCTGATGCTCTCAAGGTGAGGTCTACCTTACAACATTTTATTCTACTGTTTTTTTGCCAGTTGGTAATTCCCTTTCCCTGAGTAAGTCAGCTAGGGCACTATGTTTGCAATTTCACTGAAATGTTAACGTCTTCTGACTTTTTTCCTGACTGAAAGTAGGAAAGAATGGGTTTAAAATGAAAAATAAATAGAACAACTAGGCTCATATCTAGTCATCTTAAGAGTAAGACCAGAAAAAGGACTAATAAAAATGTTTTCTTTGAGAAAAAGTCCCATCAAGAAAGATGTTTGCTTTAGGAAGGTTAATTTTAATAGTAATTAACATAAGTAAATAAGCATTTTAAACAGCACTGATTACAGCTCTTCAACAGTATCCAAAAGCCTCTTTATTTCATAACATTACTTAAATGCTCAATTTCTCCCAGAAAAGAATTAATTAGGACAAACAAACCATAATTGTGTAAAAGTCATACATTTAAGCTTATATAAAAAGATTCTTTGGAAAATATCTCTGTATTCATCTTACAAGAATATAAGCACTGAAAATTAAATTTCTGTTTATGGCTTTGGATTTAATTTAATAGTAGTTACACAGGACCAAGGATCAAAAGACTGTACGAAAACATTCGTTTTTACAATGTTGTAGCAACTAAATTTCCTCTAAGCTGATCACTTAGAAGTCTCAGCTGTTGATATTAAAGACCACAGGGTTTCCAGATCTCCAATGGCCTCCATGGAATGGGGCAACACAGGCAGGAGGACTCAAGAAGGGAGGCATGACATGGTATGGTCACACCAGGTTCCTAAATGACTAAAGAATGAAGTCCAGTACTGTACCATGACTCATCTCCACTTGCCCCATCTCTACTATGGCAGAACCCACCCTCCAGTTATATGAGACTATCACTTTCCTCAACTGTGCAGTATTCTCTCAAACCTCAAGTCTTTATGCCTTCTCTGCTTCCCTAGCTGGCAGACTCTAAATTATCCTGCAAACTTCAGCTCCACAGACGTGAAGCCTCCCCTGACTACAGGTACCATGGAAGATCCTTTCAAATGACACTTACGACCCAGGACTGCAAGAGGAAGGGGTCTCTGCTACAGATCTAGTGTCTGTGCATCTACGTGGTACCTGTGACATCACTGCTGACCATTAAATCTTGATGAACAGTTACGATAAAAAAGTAACAGAATTGGTCATGAACATGAGATACAGAACAAGACCATCTGGGTTTCAACCTCGGCTCTACCTCTACCTGGCTGTGAAATCTTGGACAAGTTACTCCATCCCTTTAACTTACTTCATGGGGTTGTGTGTATTAAATAATCCATATAAGGTACCTACCTACGTCTGATAAGCATATGATATATTATCATATGATATGCATATTATATAATAAGCATATTATAAATGCCAGTTATTACTACATCACATGCTCATTTTCCAAAATAGAAGATTCGTTTTTAAACAAATGAATCAAACTAATACAGTTCGCTGGTGGGCAAGAGAACATTTTAACTATGGAAGAACTGAGAGAAAAGATGTGAGAAGAAGAAAGACAGCAGGAAGTTGGAGAGAGAATAAATATGTACGAGTTAAGAGCTCAAACACAAAAACAGGAAACAATAAGACAAAGAGGAAATAAGAGTCAGAAGTGACGAACATTTAAAATGAGCAGAGAATTGAATCGGATTTTAAAGTTACAGGGTCAGTAGGACAAAGAAAACAATCACGTCATAGGGCTTTAATGCCACCAGTTTGATATAAATTAAAATTATTTATGAACTACCATAGTTTCTCAGTCTCACCCCTGAATATGACCTCTATATATAACCACATTCCAGGATATTTCAGATGTGCTGCACAGGGTACCTGTGTCAGAAGAGTTCCAAAAAGCCCCTCTTTGATTTATTTACTCATGCATTTCTCATTTTAAAATAATAATTGGCTCCTGGAAAAATAAAGTGAAGCTTTATGCTCAGATTCTTACCTAAGCTTCAGAAATAAGAAAAGTGATATTAAAAAAGCTAGTTCCTGTGGCACAAGACCTCCTTCTTAAAAGCAGGGCATTCAGTCCCTTCAGTGTGGTAAGTAGGGTCTGTGTACCAAGAGCTCGGTACATAATTGAGAACTTGGAATGTGAATGGTCTAGGGGCAGCCTTAACAAGTTGCCAATATCAAAACTACCCATCCCAGATGTCAGTGAATCTATGTCAAGCGGCAATAAAGTGTGCTCTTGTTAAATAATGCAAATAGGAGAATAGAGTATTTACATAAATACTTCAAGGAGCTGTAGATTTTACTGAACCATGTGCTCAATCTGATGTCAATCCCAACTGCCCAAAGAGGTACTAGATGTAAATCAAAAGGACAAAGTGATGACCGAAACCCTGACTGCAGAATACTTACCTTTAATGTTGCAGAGTCAGGAAGTCCTCTCTTAACAAAATTACCACGTTGTCTTAACCGTAAAAACCCTTCTTTACAACCAGACCTTTAGTTCTAAATACTTTAGGATAACTTTCTCTTGGACATGAAGCCTATAAACCACTCAGCTTCTTTACTGAATGGTTGGAAAATTTCTTTAAATATGCTAGTGTCTGATCAGCAACATTCACTTATATTTATCACAGAGACAGTGTCAGGATAAATCAGGTTAATAATTACAGCAGCAGAGAGAAGGGAAGTGGGGAGGGCAGTGAGGGAAGGGGAGGGGATATTACAGAAGGGATTGAGCCTGGGTTTTAAGCAACTGCAGGCAGTATAGGACACAGGTGCAGGATCACCACTTCATTTTAACAGAGAAGGCAAAGAAGGTTCCTAGAGGTTAGACGACTTGCCCGAGGTCACAAATCCACAGAGACCTCAGGACAGAGACCTGATGGAGACAAAAGTGTCAATCAAGACACTCACACCTCAGTTCTCTGAACCCTGTCAATAGAGTCGTAGAGGTTTGTAGCTGTGATTTCCTATTGAGTGCAGGCAGCTTTATCTCATTTCCGGGGCTTGGTTCGGTGGCTTTACATCACCTTTGCACTGCACAGAAAAGGAAGCCTGGACATGGCAGAACAAGAGCTCGAGCATGGAAAGGTGTCGAGCAAGCAGGGCTCCAAGGACAGTCTGTCATGCCATTGGGGGGGTGGTGCATAGCACTCCCGTATTATGCCTTGAGCTTCTCCCTCTGTGCTGGCTTTTCCCCCTCTGCCTATAAACATGCTAAATTTCCAAAGTTTAGAAAGTAAAAAAAACTTCTTCCTTGAGACATACTTTACCCTTTAGGCTACAATTCTAACCTGTTCCCTTTCCCAACCTTTCTGAAAGCGTAGTTAGTGCCCACTTAGGAGCTATACTAGATCTGCACGCCCCGTGCACGATTCTACTCCGCCCACCACCGCCACCTCCTCAGTCTGAAAAGCCCTCTGGTCCTTCTTTCTCCATCTACTGAAATCCTGTCCATCCTTCAAAGTTCAAATAAAATACCACCTTCTCTGGGAAGGAAAATAGTAAATGGACTATGACTCCTTTCTCAGCACTCTTCTGGTCTTTTTCTTGTACCTTCAAATTATGAAAGTACTTACTTCATTCTACTTTCTATTCTAGTGAATGGTTTTCATGCCTGTCTCCCAGAGAAAATTAGAAGCATCTTTAGCTAGGGTCATACCTTACTTATTGTTGCACACTCAAATGTTTACCACATTAAATTCTTCTTTGGTCAGAGTTTAAATGCCACCAATTTATTCTGGATCTTCATATTGTTTTTAGGTATCACGGATACAGTGGAGATAGTTCTTTAGCTCTGAAGACCCTATGAGGATCCCAAACTCTGGGAATACCCATATAATAGGCCCCCTGGAAGAAAACAGATTGAGTCTAGAATAAGGAAGAAAAGATGAGAGAGAAAGGTAACAGAAATTAAGTATACACCAGCTATTGTGACAGTATTTTATATTTCAGGGCTCAACGCTGCCATAAACTGCATTAACTTTGTTAAATTGATAAATATTTTAGGTTTTAAAATAAAGTTACCGTAAATTGGTAAATAATCGAGGTGGGTTACTATTGCTGGAAATAAGCCAACAAACAAGGCAATTTCAGCATAAAGGGGAAAATGCAATAGCAGAGAGGGATGAAAAGCAAACAGAAATGAAAAGAGGCAGGGTGGAAGAGAGTAAGGGAACAGAGAAGAGGGGTGAAGAAAATGTCAGGAAAAGTTACAGGGCAAATTAATCACAGGGGCTAAGTGGGCTGGATAAAAATCAAGAAGAATAAAGGAGGAATTGCGACATCTACACTGGGGAGGAGGACAGACTTCTGAAGAGGGCCATGTCCTACATGAGGGAGGGGATCCTAATTAGAGGGTGTTGTGTCTTTGTTATCTGCTGAAATGTCTAAACCGACCTGGATGCTCTTCCCACCTCGCTGCTTTCCCCGTCCACCACCTCGACACGCCGAGGAGCGGAATCAGAAACAGAGCCCTGGCAGGGGTTGCAGCCGCGCAGCTGGTCATGCTCTGAAGCCAGGACAGACTGGGCTCGGGAAAGAGGCTTTTCGACTACAGAACAGATTCTCCCATTAATCAGGAATGCTCGTGGGAGGAAGAATCCGAGCCAGTCAGCTACTGGTCTGGATATGGCTAATAATTTCTCTCTCTGGTTTCTGGAGGATCTCTGCCAGGGTTTCTTCCAACTACACACAGCAAATATGATTTTCCTTCTGTATCTGAGAAACTGGCTGCAAGAATACTGAAAAAATTGTGACCAGGGCCAAAAGGGTAAGCTTAAATGAAATTAGGCATAACTAAAATCAAATGACAGGTCAAAAAATACTAAACCTATTATGTTCCTTCCTTTCAGAGGACAAATACAGTATTATAATAGGAGTTAAGTGTCCTCTTTTCTAAATTCTGAATGTGTTTTGTATTTAAGAATACTTTCTGATAGTCAATCTATTTCTAGCACCTTTATTGATTGTTTTCAATCGAGGCACCAGGCATTCCATTCTGAACTCCGTGTGCTCCCTCCTCCCCCTCTCTTCACAAGCCTGCAATGGCTCTCCAATGGCTGGAAGATAAAGTCCAATTTTTTTTTTTTTTTAGTACATGAGTTATGTATAAATTTAGTTCTAATCCATTATTTTTTCTTCATCAGACACTCACTAATTATCCCCCAGGATAACTGATCCCACTGTTTCTGCATTCAGGGGATATAAGCAGGCCCACAAGAGAGTAAAATGTGGTCTGGCAAGTGCACAGACACAGAATGAGTATAACAAAGTCCTGACATAATCACGCACGGTCTATGGTTAGGGGATGGGGAGAATGACTGGCACAGCGTGGGGATTCGCTGTGGAATGTGTAAGACACATGACACTCACAATTGCATTTCCCTCACTAGCCTTGGGTCCATTGGGATTCTAGTGTGAGAACAATCATGCCTAGAACAGTAGATGCATGTCGTCAAAAGCTTACGGAAACAATCTTTGAATGGTTTTAAAGGGAAGCCAAGCAAATTGGGGTATGGGTTTTATTGACATTCCCGGGGAAGAAACAAAAGCCTTCTCTCTCCAAAGGTCAGAGAAAGAACCAAGGCCTCAAAAGGAGGTAGAAGACTGGATAAAATAACAGAAGATGAAGCTGAGGAACTGGAACCAAGAGCCATCAAGTTGGAATCTTCACAATTTCAGGCATGTGTCCTAGTCAGTGAAACATTTTAATGACTTAATTTTCAAATAGCATCACAACATGCAGAAAAGGACTGAGTTACTTCCACCTCGGTACACTTCCAAAGTTTCAAAGTGTTTCAGTGGGTAGTTTTCTTTTTTTTTTCTTTTGAGACAGAGTCTCACTTTGTTGCCCAGGCTAGAGTGAGTGCCTAGCTCACAGCAACCTCAAACTCCTGGGCTCAAGCAATCCTACTGCCTCAGCCTCCTGAGTAGCTGGGACTACAGGCATGCGCCACCATGCCCGGCTAATTTTTTCTACATATATTAGTTGGTCAATTAATTTCTTTCTATTTATAGTAGAGACGGGGTCTCGCTTTTGCTCAGGCTGGTTTCGAACTCCTGACCTCAAGCAATCCGCCCACCTCGGCCTCCCAGAGTGCTAGGATTACAGGCGTGAGCCACCGCGCCCGGCCCAGTGGGTAGTTTTGACTCCACTCAGTTTTTGCCCAGTCTTCTCCATCTAAGGGAATCGGTACCAACTGCTCAAGCCAGAAGCTTGGGGTCATTCTAGAGTCCACCTCCTAACCAGACCCTTAAATCCAATCTATTTGGGCCCTTTTCACTGAATTTTCAGACGACACACAGAATCCACTCCCTTATCTCCAGCTCCTCTGCCAGCACCCTCGTCCAGCCACGTACCATTCTCCTGGCTCCCTTCAGCACCCTAGCTAAACCCCCGAGTCCACTCTTGCCTCCTGCTACAATCCATTTTCCACTGAGCAGCCGGGGTTGAACTTCTTAAAAAGTGCGTCTTCTCATCTCCATCTGAACCTTAAAACCTTTGTACAGATTCCCATTACACTTAGAGTAAAACCCAAACCCCTTACTTCCAATCTATATGCCGGGGCCCTTCCCTACCCCTCCAGTTTCCTCCCAGCCTCTCTCCCCAAACCCTCCCTTAACCCACGACAGCCACACCCACCTTTCGGTCCCCCAGCACACAGAACTCTCTCCCACGCTGGGCTCACTGCACACGAGGGTCACCCTGCCTAGAATGTTCTCCCCCAGGCTCTCTGCACAGCTGGCGCCTTATTATCTTTTCAGTCTAACTTACACATCATCTCATTCTCAAGCCATCCTAGCTCAGTCTCAGCACCCTGCAAGCCAACAGCAATTATATAATTTTAGTGATGTCCCTTAAGATAGAAAGTTTGGAGGGACTGAACCCTGCCCATCTTATTTACCCTGAAATCTAGCACAGTGTCTGGAACAGAGCAAATGCTCAGTAACTAGTTGTTGAATGAACAGACGAACAAATCAGGGAAAACCAAGCAGGCATTTGCTAAGGACAGATGATGGTCCTTTTCCATGTAACTCTATAGAATGGACATATGAGTTTCAGACAAAACAAGCTTTTTTGAGTCGGTTAGCTTTGGACAACAACTTTTAAGGCTACTTTTGAGACTTGCTTTTAAGTCTATAAGCATTTGTATGTAACAGTATTGCTTCCCATAAATAACATTTTCACATCAGAACTATATAAACAGCCCACAAGTACTGGTAAGATGAGAGCAGGGATGCCAACGCATGAGGGTCCTCAACAGTGAGCAAGGCTCATGCTACCAAACTGAATTCTCATGAATCAAGTACATGCAGGCAATGCTGCTGCATATTGCCCAAAGTCAAGACAAGCTCACACACATAGAAAACTACCGGGTGGAAAGTGAGGAAAACACGAAAATATCAAGATGTCTTCAGCTTGCTGTTTTGATAGGGGTGTTTGAATGAATAGAAAATCAGAGCTCACTGCTTCATTCTCTTAAGCAACCTTTTTACTAATGATAAATGACAAATATGGCTGAAATAAGCTGAAATAAAGCACCCATCCGAACACATACCCTTTACAAGTACTTTACTTCAACGAGGTTCTCTTCTCAGCTACAGAAGACACTTTTGAAGAAACATCTTCAAGCGGTGAAAAATCCAGATGATGAAAACCATACATAGATGAAACAACTTGAACACAGTGACAAAGACTCAGCAAGTTCAAATAAAGCACTGACTGCATTCAGTTTTGACCATATAGGAATACATTTATATGCACATGCGCAGGTATCCAATTTTATATGAAATTTGTACTTGTGTGGGATTCTGTTTGTTTGCTTGTTGGTTCTGGCCTTCCTAACAAACAACAAGCCATTCAATTAGGCCCTGCCATGGAGCACAGAGCAGAGACATATTGCTTTTGGCCTCACGACTGTCCTTTCCCGCTTGTGTGAAAAGCTTGTGTTGACTGTACTGCGAAAAAAATTAAAGGAAAGAAAAGCTCTACTGTTGTAACTGTGCCAAAAAAGTATAAAGAAACAAACCCAGATGCTAGAATTTGAGGCATTTCCTCTGCTATGTGACTATGTCCTTTAACTGAAGGTCAAAAGAACTTTAAAGGGCTTAAATATTTTAAAGCTGTAAGGGGATAGTTTTGTGACCCTCTCAGTTTATGCATGCCAGTGACATATATTTAACTGACACTTAACAAGCAGAATGTATTCAGCAGCATTTAAGGAAAATCCTGGTATTGCTTTCAAACATGATTTATTTATATTTCTAATGCTTTATATTAATACAGATTGGTTCATTTTCCTGACAGCCCGAGTCCCTCCAAAATGCCAGTAAGTGAATAAAGTCATTCTTAAGCCCATTTCACATTTACTACCTCCTAATCCTTCAATGTGTCTATGTGTTATACTTTTAAAACCTTTTTTCTGGGGACATTCATTTCTTTTGGATGCTAGAGATAATAGTAAATAATGGGAGATATAATCATTTTATTCCTTTTCTTAGGAGGTACCTCACATAAGATTTACAAAGACCTGAAATGTGTTTTCTGGTAATAGAAAACAACAGTACCTCATCCCACAGGAAATACAACAAAATTAATCACGTTACATTATGTTAAGCAAACATATATCAAATGGGCCACCCATTTGGAGATGACTCATGTCAAACTTTTCAAAACATATTTGGAAGAAAGGAGGTTTTTTAAGAGATGGCAAAAATCTTGATGGAAAGGTTAATGTGACTACAGAATACAGTTAAAAATTTAGTTAAAAATCACTCTGAGCAGTAATAAAGATGCGGCAAAGATTTCATGTCAATGAAGAGAGCAGTAAAATACAGCCACTGCAGAGCTTTGCATGGCCAAATATGGAGCCTTCTCCAAAACACAACTTCACTTAGCCTGGGCTGAATGGCTTAAACTCAGATATCTGGAGACCTCCGATTGGATACTGACCTTTACCTTTGTCCCCAGTATTCTCCTCCATATATAGAAAACAAACGGTTTGTAAGTGAACAGCCACTCCCTGACTGCTTACCAGAGTTCTGGGTTATTTACTGAGAATGTTTCAAATAATTCTGGTGGGAGTCATCCTGGTTACTAAGGGACATACCATCTAATCATGACGCGTAGCTGCTCTTGTCTACCCACAGGGAGACAAGCTGACTTGCTGCTCTAGAATGTCCAAAAAGGAAGACAATTTTCAACTTTATCTCTTATATTTCCTTTGCTCCTCAACAGGGTCAGCTTTAGTAGTGTGTGGGAAGCAGATAGACAACACAGTTTAATAACAGAGCTGGGTGTGGTGGTTATAGTGATAAAGGAAATGAAAGTGGAAGGAGCTTGAATAATATTTATTTGAGGAGTCATAGCTTGTCCTCTAAAGGCTATTTACAAAGTGCAAAACATTACGCCAATTCTTAAGAAGAATTGCTGGAATGTATGGCCACGGGTTAGAGTCTATGACTAATTTCCACCATCAAAGAAGAGTAGAATTCTCAGGAAACTCTTAACCAGAGAATGCAACACCATTATCAGCAGGGTCATATTTAAGAGCACATAGGTAACTGTAGACACATATACTGAGTCAGAAAAATAATCTTATGGTTGCATTTATTTCCATGTACTACCTATTATGTCACGAGGTATGTATATGTGCTTACATGCCTCTAGTAATATAGATTCATGCATGCACATGGGATGTATGTGTATACAATGTTCTTTTGGCACAGAAAATACACAAATACATATATGACATGCATGTTTTCCCCCAGAAAACATGTATTTCCTATGCACACGAACACACACTATTATAAATCCATAGAGGATGTACTCTTCTGACTACAAAGGCTTGTTTAGTTCTTGACATATCCAAAGGACCCCTGGGGACAACATTATAATAAGTCTTGAATGTAAGCAGAGATGAAGCCAGTTCGAGAGGCACGAAAGGACACATAGATAACATGTCTGGGAGTACCACGTCGCACTGAGGTGTAACACCACAACACGATGTCATTTGAAAAATTCCTGACGGAACAGAAACAAGTTGGCCCTCAATCGGAAAGCATTCAGAAGGTTCCACTGTGATTAACAATCAGAATACCAAAGGGCACTGAGAACACGTAAATGGAATGATAATATACTTTCTTTTTACTACCACGGAGATAAATATCACTTCAAATATTATATGCAATATATTTAGGCAGTTAAAAAAAAATCTAAGTAGCTACTCAGATATGGGTTAGACACAACTGAGAGTATCAGATTTTGTTCCACGCCGTAGAAAAGTAAGCCAGCAAGTTCCTCTGAGGTCGTAGCAAGACCACCACAGGACAAGTCACCAGTCCCTCCTCAGTGTGGTTTCAAGGATATTTGCAGAAGTCACTTTAAATGCACCTCTGCCATGAACTCAAACTGCATCAAAACACTGAAACAAGCTTCCTTTCATGTACTCTGTTGCAAAAACATACCTCTGATATTTATAAAAGTTCTGTGAGGCAGATTGAACTTTCCCCCCCCCCCAAAGCAGTAGGAACAGTAAATAACAATCTTTAATATAAATATATAAACAAGATCAGAATGTGTTCTAGGCACCTTTAAAATGTCCTTATGTTAAGGGACAACCAGTATTTTTACCTATTTTTCTAATTTGCAGGACTTCTATCTTAATAACAGAACATGGGAACACATTTTGAAGCAAAAAAAAAAATATTTCATTTTCTAAACCAGGTGAAAGGGAAAAAAACCTGACAAGTACAAGATACAACATTAGCTCCTTTTACTGACAAACAGATTTCCTCTATGTCTGTAAAACTTGGATTTTATCTACAAATATATGGGTATATTAAGAAAAAAGAAGTATCAATTTTTTTAACATTATTAAATTCCTGTATTGTTCTTTTGTTATTGGACAGGAAAAGAAATGCTACTGATAAGGAGAAAGCACTTTACTTGCTTTTCGGGAAATTTTAAAAAAATCCCAGTGACAGAGAAAAGAATAATTAAGTGTAGAGAAACTAGGAAGTTGTCAGCCAGAAACAAAAAAAGTACATCCTCAATTTAGAGGAACATTCCAGTCCCTTAAAAACTCACACGAACATTAATTCATCTTGTGTTAATTCCTTCCCTCTTCCAACTTTACAGGCATCACTTCCTCTTGATGGAAAAACACTTGGCAATAGAGATCACAAATCAAAAGCAGGAAGACACCCTATAAAAGAGTATATCCCAAGCTTGAGATGTATCAACAACCAATGTGAATTCACTATTCTTATCTTAGAGAGTATGCACCATTAAAAGAATAGTCTCACAGGCTTCAAAGTAAATTATTCAAATGCTCCAGCAACAGCAAGCTTAGTGAAAGTTAATATGAACTAGAGAATCAGTCAAACTTTATTATTAGAGCATTTCTTTTAAAAAAAACACATATTTAATTTTAGTGCTCTTCACAATACTTTTCTTAAGAAAGTTATACTTTTCAAGAAGATAAAGGAACCAGTTCTAAAAGTAAATATAATATGCCCATGAATCATAAAATAGCTTTTTAAACTGATCAAAATGAGCTTTGATTTACTTTTTATCAATAATCTTTAGAATGTCTACCATGCACAACACTATTCAGACTGGGTGTGGCTGCTCCACCCTCATTATAACTACTTGTGGGTCTATCTGGTCTTCTTAGAGCAAAGGTCATTTCCATATTCATCTCAAATGACCCTGCACCAGGCGGGCCAGCCCCAGGTCCATTCTCCCCAAGTGAGCAGGGTACAGTCAGGAAAGGGCAGGAATGCAGGGATCCATGCTCCATCCCGAAGAGCTCTTCTACCTCTGGATTGAATTCCTTTAACAGGAAATTTCACAATTAAAAAGGATTAAATTGTGGAAATGCTGGCTGAAGTAACACTATGGTGTGCAATCAATCAATAAGGGTAAACAATTTAAATTTTTTCCTAGATTGTAGAAAGATGATGCTGGGCTTTTGAGGTGGAAAAAACCAAAAAGAATAGAATGCAGAGGCCATGGAGAGAAAAAGACAAACTTGGCAATCTTCATGATTTTCACATAAAGTTAGCTTTATTAGCCTTCACTCAACAGGAAGTGGAAGAAATTGTAGAGGTCTAATTTTATCTGTGATTGTATGCACACAGCCCTGCCTCCTCTCATCAAGAAAGATTTTTTTGTTTTTCTTTTAAGATAGAACCCTCTTTATCCAAAAGAGCTTTTCTCCCAGGAGATCTCTTAATCAAGATACTAGTAAATATGTAACACTAGCAAGACTAGGACGTAGAAAAAACACAGAATCTATCAGAGAATCCTTACCTATATAGATAAAATTGTAAGAATATTTGAAGTGATCACTTTTTGACTAAATGTAAATTTATGCAAAAGTAATTATGCTCCCAAACTCTTTCCTGACCTTCTCTTTCACAGACTTTTTTTTAAATATACATAAGCAGAATGAACATACACTGTCTAGCTTGGCTGGGTTGTCCACAATCCCATATTATGGTTGTGGAATACTAATTACAGTAACTAATGAGGTTTTAATGGCCTGAGATACCAAGGTGAAAACAGCCCAGGAATGACAACTCCTGGTCGTGCACACCCTCTGGCTGATGGAGACAGCTGGTCTGGGGCAGCAGCTCTGCTCTGTGGGAGACGAGAACCCCCTGGACACAGAAGGGACAGCTCCCCCACTCCTCTCAAAGGAATGGAGCCCTGCCATGGACAGTGAGTGCTCTCCACTCATAGCCAGCAGCTCAGAAGGCTTCCTGGGCTGGGATTCCAGATCCTTTGCTCATGTCAGGAAAAACCTTCGTGGGGCCAGGGCTTAGCAGGACTCAGTCGAGGAAAGCAGCAACTCAGCAGCTCTGTGTGACAGAGCACACGCAGAGCCCCGGGAATAACTGAGAGGTCACCTACAGCAGAGTTAGAAACCACAAGTGTGGGGGGCTGCTCAGATCTACCCAGCAGGGAAAACGTCAATCTGCTAACATCAGGCATTACACCAACATTTTTAAGCATCCTGGGTAAGTGGAAATACAAAGTTTTAAGCATGGCCCCCAAAGAACACAATTTCTCTGTTTTAAAGTCCCACGTTGTTTTCTGTCCTTTTAACAATAACAACAAATGTCTTTTTAAAAATACATATTAAGTGTATGGTGTTTAATCTTGAAATAAAGCACAGATGTGTAGCCAAAACTGCTCATGTACAACTTCTGGTACTCCTTTAACTAAGCTGAGAACAGGAAAGGGAGGGGGACAGACAGGTGTTTAGACTGGACATATCTTGGGACAGAAGAGATGGCCTGAAAGCTCAGAGTTAAGAGTTAAAGCAAATAAGGGGTGGGGGGGAAAACCCATGAATGAGGGGTACAGAACATTATGATGCTATTTACAGGTGACTGTATAGAAAGCATTGCTCTTAAACCTGAAAACTTGGCTTTTACAGCAATCCTATTTGTAACCCTAAAGTGGGTGAATAGAAGGCTCCTTTATATTTCTACCCACACTCCTATTAGTAATTGGACATAAAATTAATAATCACTTTTTTTTTTTTGATGGGCACAAGAAATCACAACAACCAGAAGGTCGTTGTATGACTTCCAACATTAAACTCCAGGTATAATTATTCAACCAACTGCTCCTCTCCAACTGGTCTTAGGCCAAAGTTCTTTTAGTTTCCTGTTTTTATTTCCCAGATATTTGAAGCTGGTTTCCGCCTTTTGGAAGCCCTTTTTATTCTCCTTGTACCAGTTATCAAGACATCAAAACAACAATGATTTAAAACATATTTTTAAAGACAATTCTCCAAAATATTCGTACCTTTGACATAAAAGTTTAAAATACTGATTTCACTGTCAACCTAAATAAAAAGTATACTTAATAAAATAAGTATATCTTATTTTTATTAATAAAGATAAGGAACTTTATACTTTCTTTCCCTATGACATTGCTGGAATTTTAAATGAAACATATTTAGATTTTAAAGTCACTTTATACATCTATGAGTTTGTATATCCATAGATATATATCTATAGATATATGTATATACATGTATATGTGCTCCAAAAAAGGAAAGACATACTATATTATCAATATGCAATTATCTTTACTGAGAGAGAGGGACAGCAACACAGATTTAAACTTGCATAATGGCCTTACTGCCTTAATTATATAAGTATCATTGGTAGCAGTTGGGTAGCTAAAGGAAAAAACCAGCTGGGACCTTGATGGGGCTCCTCACCCAACTGGAAGATGAGGTTAAATGTGTTTGTCCTTTGGTCAAGAGAAGAGTATCTCCAAACTGGAAAAGCACTGTTAACTGGATTCCTCTACAATAAAATTTTTAAACAATTTATGTTCTTTCCGATGTAAATAGCTTAAGAAAAACAGAATCTATGCTGAGTAATGAGCATAGATTTAATGCTCATTTTAAGCATTTAAGTTTAATGAGGTACCTAACTTAAAAATTAGGAAATTGTACACACAAAAGTCCCAAAGCAGAGAGGGTATGGTCTCTAAAACACAGATTGATTGGCATCAGAATAAGAATAAGAATAAATAAAAATCAGAGTTTGAGAGGTTATCTTTTCTGTGATTTTGGGTAAATACACATATTAACAACAGTTTGGAATCAACAAGTGCTTCTCCCAAATATTTTCCCCTGAACTTCATAAACCTCATAAAATATACAGAACCAGCCCATTTCCATCTTCCCTTCAACAGAATAATCAACAGTAGTGGTAGTTGTAAGGATAATCTGATAAATTTAATTCTGCTATAATATTACAGTATACAGCAGTTATATTTTTGGAGAACATATAATTTGATATATCTGATCCCTGTGGATTACTTTTACTAGTCAATACTATATTAGAAAAATCGGGGGATAATGACATTTAAATACTATGCAGGAGATCAATATAACTGAAAAAATATCCACAGACATAAGGTCTTACATATACTTCTAAAGTTTAGCAAAGATGAAATTGGTCAACTTATATAAAGGATCAACTCTACTAAAAACAAAAAATTTCCTCAGCATCCAAGTCTCAGGATATGTTCTGTCCCTTACCATGTGGGTCTTATATATACAATGTACAATGTCTCCATTGCACCTTCAATTTCTTTTAACATTTACTTGGAAAAATTTTTCAAATCACATAATGAAATCATTACTATGTATTAACGCTTGAAGTAAAGCAATCTATAACATATGCTTTGTTTTTAAAAACAATGGAAGTAGTAGTAAAAATCAAAATTAGGTCCAGTGATTACTTAAAAGTATGATGTTCTCTCATACCAGCACGACAAATCCATATCTCTGTGCAGGAAACTAGATGCACATAAACTATGACTTTGCTGTTCAAAGAAAGTGTGGTGAAACCTGGTAGTAGCAGCTTCTCCTGTGGCTTACTGGAAACACAGATTCCCTAGCCCTAGACCAGTCCTACTTAATCAAAATTTGTGTGTGACCATCAAGCCCTCTCAAGGTTGAGAGGGCTAAGAGACACCCTCCAGGCGTGACGCCCAGGCCTCCACGTGGACCTCTGGCCCCATGCGGGAATGTCGCCCCATGTGGGAATGTCACGGGGGGGGGGGGGGGGGGTGAGGTGTGGGCAGAGCTGGGAACTCTGTCTTCCCCATACTTAAAGGATGGCAGCAGGTCTCTTGCTACAGCTGAAGTGTCTCTACCCAGCAGTTCCAGTGCAAAAAGTGCTAGGAGAAAATTCTGTTGCACTATCTCAAAGGCAGAACAAAATGCTAATTAATATGCCCAGCTCCTTTGGATCACATTTTCTTGGGTGTTTTCCGTGAGCATTTCGCCTCATCCACACATTAAAAATAAAAACAAAACAAAACAAAACACCCAAAGCACTCTTTAGGAAAGAAATTCTATGAATGTAAGTGATGCAATTTAGGTCATTTAGAAAATGGTCCTTCAGTTAAAGGCAAACCAAAGTCAAACTGGCGTATCTGAGATGTAGTGGCACATGGCATATGCTCAATACTTTCTTTCTGAATGAAGACATGAATGAATAAACAATTAAAGCAGCTCTCAAATGAAGGGAGCAGCTCAGAGCCACTTGTAAAGAATGCTGAGGAGATTCTTCCGGACAGAAAAAGTCTATGACTATAATCCTATTTTCTTGACTACCCTTATGCAATTATGTAATCATCTAGGTCCTCCTATTCTGATCTCACTCTAATCTCAGGTACGGATCTGACCAGGTCTACTATTCTCAAATCCTTTTAAAGGCTTTTTTGGGCAAGAGGGTACAAATTAAGTCAATTAATTAAAATCATATATTCACTTTCATACATCCCAGTATCATGTGTGCCAACAACTGTGCTTTAGACTAACTTTCAGTTGGCTAATAGTATTAGTCCTTAGACTTTCTTCTACTATTCTAACAAAGTATTCAACGCTTCCTGCACCAGCCACTGCACAGGTCCTTTTATCTCACTTTTGGTGTGTTAACATTGCCCGTCACCTTTTCCCACCATTATGCACATTACTGTCACATTAATCTTCCTAAAAATGCTCATACTCCTCACATCACTTATATACTCAAAAGTCATTAAAGACATCACACTCTTCCTGGGAGGATGACTCACAAACCCTTATCTCCAGTTCAGATCTCTGAGTTCCCAGACCCATAACTCTCATCTTCCCCTTGATTCTCCATAGAGACCTCAAACATAACAAAACAAACAGTCTACTGCATCTAACCTCCCACAAAGCTGCTCTCCGTGTAGTCCATGTTCTAATAACTGACACGCTATTATTAATATATATCCTGACCACCAACCCCCAGCAATTATCTTGACAACCATCCCCCCAAATCTGGGAGTCTTCCCCTTCCTCATCTCCTAAAGTCAGTCAGCCACTAGAGCCCACTGACCTGACCACCATAATTTCCTCTATCTGTACCCCTTTGCCCATCCTCTTTCTATCCTAGGCTGTGCTTACCCTTTACTCCCCTTCTGTTGAACCACCCAACAGACTTCTCAGAGCTGGGCTCAATTCCCAGTTCCTCCACAAAGCCTTCCTTGATTTATCCATGTTATGAATGCAGAGCGGTTCTTATGTGTCCACTCAATTTAAGACAATGATACGAAGTATCACATGCCAATTTTTGATTGTCTCTCTCATCTCTAAAATATCTCAGAGAAAAATAATTCAATGCAGCTAAAAATTATAAATAATTTAACACTCTAAGTGCTTTTAGCTAAAACAAAGAGGGAATTTCTAAAGCCCCAAGTATCTTCCTCCTTTTGTAGAACGTTCATCCTGAAACTCCAAAAAAGAACGAGTTCCAGGCCAGGCATGGTAGCTCACGCCTGTAATCCTAGCCCTTTGGGAGGCCAACGTGGGTGGATCGCTCAAGCTCAGGAGTTCGAAACCAGCCTGCGCAAGAGCAAGACCCGTCTCTACTATAAATAGAAAGAAATTAATTGGCCAACTAAAAATACATAGAAAAAATTAGTCGGGCATGGTGGTGCATGCCTGTAGTCCCAGCTACTTGGGAGGCTGAGGTAGAAGGATTGCTTGAGCCTAGGACTTTGAGGTTGCTGTGAGCTAGGCTGATGCTACGGCACTCTAGCCTGGGCAAAAAGTGAGTCTCTGTCTCAAAAATAATAATAATAAAAAAAGGAACGAGTTCCACATAATCTACGTGGGTTCTAGTAACCCACGTGACATGTGTAATACCATGACTGAAAAGTATTTAAGAACACATTTTGTGGATCCCACACAGACACCTCTTCAGCTAGTCTCTGCCTGGTGAAAAATCAGTGTGAATTGGGTTATTTTAATTTTTCTGTACAATCTTCCAACTAGGTTATACCTCTTTGTGGAAAGATCTGACTTTCCTCAGTAATATATCTTTGTAGTTCTCGGTATACTTACGGTGGAGCGATGCATGTATGAATGCTACTTAATGAGTTAGTAAATTACATCAAAATTACTTAAGTGACTAATATCTCTATGTGGCTGTCAGAACTTTTGAGTCCTCCCTAAATCTGCTGCTCTCCCTTGTAAAGGGTACTACAATTTGCTTAAATCTGAAACCTAAGAGTATTCCTCAATTTCTCTTTCCCTCACCACCCAAATCAACATGCACTGTTAACTATTCTCAAAGGATATCTCGAATCCACCTACTCTCTCCATCTCAGCTCTCAGGTACAGGTCACCAGTATCTCTTACTTGAACTACTAAAAAAACCCTACCAACAGACTCTGTTCCCATTCTTGCATCTGCCTGCCCACAACTGGTCTTTTCTCCACCATATATATCTTTTAAAAGATAATCAAATTGCTCATAATCCCTTCACAGCTTTCCTGCGTACTCATCACGACATCCACACACCTCAGCACAATCTACAAGGCCTCCAGTGATCTGCCCCTGACTCCTCCCTGCCTCTCTCCCTACATTCTGGTCACACTGTCCTTTCTTGCTTTTTCTTGATATTTTTTCCCCACACACTGAGCTTGCGCTTTCCTTAGAGCTTTTGCTGTTACTATTCCCTCTGCATGGAATTCTCTCTCCTCAGATCATCACGAGAGTCTGACTCCTCTGTGCATTCAGGTTTCAGACCAAGTGCCCTTCCTTCTCAGGACATTCCCTGACATCCCTACCTGCAGCAATTTCCCCAGTGAATCTCTAGCACAGCATCCTGATTATTATTTTTCAGTGCTTGTATCATACTGTATGATATTTTCTTGTTCATTTATGTATTTGCTGTCACCCTTCCCTTCCCCCTCTGAACATGAGCTCCGTGAGAGCTGTATCCTCAGCAACCACAACAGTGCCTTGTACACATTTGGCACTTAATAAATACTTGCTGGATAAAATGAATAGATGGATGTTTTCCAGTGTGTTTTATATTCTTCACTGAATATGGCATGGTTTCATATTCTGATTACTTCTTGAATTTATGATGACCACTCTGAATTATAATAATTTTTTTTAAAAGCCATGGACCCAAACTTGGAATCATATGCAAACTTAAAAGTCCAACGTTATTCACTGCATCGTGGAAATCCATGGAAATCTTTAATTGTCAACTTTAACTACGATAACTAAGCTAAGAGTGGCCCTTCTAGAACACCGCTGTGGCAGCTATTGAGGCTGGTGCTGTTTCTGCTGGTTTGGTCCCCTCCTCTGACCCACGGTGCATCACTTTCTCTTTTATGGTGCCTTGTACAGCATATACCAAATCACTGATGAACAGGCAGCATGCAGAGAATAGAATTATAAGCTTTGTTAAGACCACAGGCAAGGTGGGATGCATTGCAGGTCAGCCCCTTTATCAGATTTCTTCTTCCTTGCAAAATGCTGGCTACTCTGACAAACCACTTTGCACAAAGCTGTGGCTGATATCCTGTATCCTCTTTCCTCTGAACTTCTGATGAAATGATTTTATGGTGGTTATTTTAGGAAAGAAAACAGTGGGTAAAATCTAGGACCAACACTTTCCCATTTAAGCAAATACAAGAAATACACAGCAACTTTTTTAATGTCCAGAAAATGCCAGTATTCTCCATAAATCTACAAATATTGAAATGCCCTGCAATGACTTCCACACATTTTTAAAATATTACAGATATTTCTGGAATTCATTTTCAGCATCATCCCCAAAAACATAGAAATGGAGACACGTGTTTTCTCATTATGCTCTGCCAAGAAAACTATTCTTCTTGCCCTATCCCCAGCACTGCACACATTAATACTACAAACTGCCCAAAAGAATAGTCCCCAAAAGACTTTAACTAGAACTAACTATTCATCTTCCCATCGGAGACTATCAGAACTAAATTCTGATATCAGACTATCAGTCTAAATTCACCAGTTCATCTATCATCACTGTACTCTTATCCCTACTTGGCTTTGCAAAAGCACCCACGACCTGTACATCCTCCCTCCCAAATCCTTTTCTGGGCCTCCTACAGTTTCTGGTTTGTCATTAATAAAATCCCACCTGCCCTCATTCTCCCCTCTGAGTGTTCTTTTCACCTTCTTGCTCTCACCGAAACCTGGGTAGCCCATGGCTACTCTTTTTCCCTTTAAGTCCTCTCAAACAGGGATGGCTGTATTCCATAAATCCTGGGAGTGGGGCAGGTGGTCCTCTTTGTTCTCGTTGCCACTTTCAGGTCATTCTTCTTTTTCCCTTTACAAAATAAAACCTTGTTCACTGGAAACACACAGTCACATTATATCACCAGCCACATTCAGGTGTTGCATTTATCTACAGAACTTCTGGCTCAGTGTCTCTCCCCTACTACTCTTCCTTCTTGGCGTCTTCCTTATCTGCAGAGGCAACCCATCCTGGCTCAGTGGTCTGACCTTGCGATCTTGCTCTTCACCCCTCCTCAGTTAACCGCATCATCCAAGGTCACTCTTAGCCCTCATCACAACCAATAAAAATCTTGTCATAAAGTATTCATTCCACAAATTCCTACTTACTTCCTTAACTATCCCCCTCTGCCCCAATAATTCTTCAATCCCACCAGGACCTTCCCTCCACTGACCATATCACTTGCTGTTTCTGTCTCCTTCCTAACGTAGATTACTTGGTTGATCACCATAAATACTCTCTTGCATAACCCCCAATCCCATGCCTCTCTCTTCCTTCCTACCAGACTTTTTAGGAAAACTCTGAACCCTGGCTACCTTTCTACCTAACACCACACCTGCATCAGAACTAGAGGAAAAAACACAACTGTGCTGGCCAGCCTCTCTTCAAACATATAACCATGAACCACAGGTAAACTGTCAGCACCAAGAGGTGACCCTAATACGTTTCCCTAGTTAATTCATTCATCCTTGCCTTCGAGATGTGTATTTACATTTTCCTCTCCCTCTTCGATTTTTCATACCCATGACGACCTTCTTTCATACTTCTCTAAGAGACAGAAACAATCTCAATCCTTGCAGACTTTGCTCCTGCAACTGCCTCTCTTGCAGTATTGTCTTCTCCCTCTTTGCTGGATCACTCTTGTCATCATTCAGACATGCTGTAACAGCTCCCATATTTTTTAAGCCCCTCCTGAGGCTATCTATATCCTCTTAAAACAACCACCCTAGTTTTCAGTACCATTTTATCACAAGAAATCTCAAAAGAGTTTTCCTACTTCTATGACCTGCACTATCATTCTACTATTTCAGGTTATAAATCCTAGATCATCTTTGTGTGTTTTCAACCCTCCCTTATCTACTAGCAGATACTGTAGGTTCGGCCATCAAAACGGTGTGTCTCCATCTCTCCTCCTTGCTGTCTGTCTGCTACCACTCTACTCCAATTTCCATACCACATCAAAATAACTGAAACTGCTCCCCAATGAGCCTCCTGACTGTAGCCTCTCTCCCTCTGCTAATCCATTCTACATCCCACCACAAGCCCAGTCTGCCTAACGTTGACCTCACAATCTTCTCTCTGCTTCTTTCTGCCCATAAACCCACAATGACTTCTCATAGCCCATGTTACCAGGCTTAGGCTCCCCGCACAATGTTTAAGATATTTCACAATTTGGTCCCCTCTTCCCTCCTCATCTTTATTACCTGTTAACCATCAACATAAAACTCTGCTCTTTTAGACCAGTTTCCCAAGTGCCTTACATATAAGTCATGAAAATTCTCACCTCTACATTATACTGTTTTGTCCACATTGTTCTCACTCCTGAAATCCATAATCATCCCAATTCTAAATTGTTCAAACTCTACACTCTATGATACCTTACCATACAATTCCACGCCATACTTTCTTGGCTCTGAACTCCTATAACATTCCAAGTCTTCATCACTATTAATGACTTAATTATTTATAAGTATGATTTCATTACTAATTCTTTCATATATACCCAATTATAAGTAGGCTTTTTCCTTCAAAATTATTTCTCAGAAACAGGAAATCCCTTAATACTGACTTCTTACAAGATCTCACATATTACAGGGTGCTTTATTTTGAATAACCAAGCACTGTTTATAGAAAATACATTAACCTTAAATGACCTCCACTAATTCCACATTTGAATTACATAGAGGCCATTTGATAGAATAAGTTTAAAAAGAAAAGGTAAAGAAATTTAATCAAATAAGTAATTATTCCTGTGGGAATCATCTCAAAATTGGAAGTTCTGGATCTCATAAACAGCCTTTTTAGAATCACTTAAAAAAAAAAAAAATCAATGAAGTTAATCTCCACATTGCAAAGATCATAAATACACACCTACCTAATTAAAAACCCAATGGTGCTAATTTTATGTGAATAGAGACTGGGTTTGGGGACAAACTTCTTGTGGACAGCATCATTCAAAACCTGCTGCACCTCAAGCAACTTAGATGGCAGCGAACAGGGTGTGCTCAGGAGCAGGGTGTTAAATGATCTGGAAGGGCCCTGGGTGGAGACAATAACAGCTGGTGAGGGATTTGAAATGCCTGAATAAAATGCTGAATAGTAAGAATGGCAAAACGTAATGATTCTAAATTGCTGTATTATTTTATTAATATATAATGTGATTTTAAATATTTATGAGTAACTAAATTAGCAAATTAAGTATTTAAATAGACATGTGACAATGTCATCTATATCTCTAAGTGTTTATTTATATAATTAAGTTGGCAAATGGGGCTGGGGAGCAAAGGACAACCAGGCAATAGAAATAAGTTAGGTAACTGACGGTACTGTCTAAAGTTACGATGTGACTGTAAGAATACTTGGCATGGGTATTCCTAAGCCTGTTACTCAACAATTGTGTGGAAGCGCAGTTTCCCAGTGTTGAAATTCAAGGACAGGAGTAAATGTTATCTAATATCATCTGCAGTTCTAAATTTTTATTCCTATTGTTTTCTACTCTATTCTCTTTCCATTTGACTCAGAAGCATTGGTAAATACAAAGAGAAATGTTATTTTACAGGCTACTGTAAATTTCTTCTTCATGACCTTAGTTTAAAGTAACATGGAAACATTAATACATTTCAGAAACTTTAATCCTGCTCTACTGCCCTTATACAAGCTTGATTTTTGAACCTTGTGAATCCCTGGTATTCCAAACTATACTACTAAACTTTCCATCGTATAATGATGTCATCTTAGAGATAAAGGGCATATTTAAAACTATCCCATTCCCCATTCTTTTTTTTTTTCCCCCAAGAGGAAACTGGGGCCAAAAGAATTCAGTGCTGGTAAGGGGCAGGGATTAAGACCCAAGCCAGGCCTTACCCCACGTTAGTTAATTTTGGTTCTGAGCTACATAACTACAGTTATGAATCATATTTTTAAGTTCTCAATCTTTTTCTAGGTTGTATGCATGAATGCACAAACATTATGGGCTATATTAGTATAATTTTCTTGTTACTTTTAATGTAACTCTTGACTTCCCTCCAGAGGTGAAGTGCCTAATGATCCATCCACACGCTGTGTGATTCTCGCCCTCCGGGCAAAACGAGCCTAAACCTTCAGTCATCACTGCACAACTCTCCTGCCTCTTCTAAAGACATACTCCGTCTTGCCAGATGAGCTGAGTTTCTAATTAGCAGACTCTCCTCATGGAGCACCATCCTATGGTAAATCAAGCAGAATGGACCTGGTGACAACAGATGCTTTTCTCAAGCATGCCACTCATGAAATCATCCGTGATGCACAGGTGACCTGGGCAGGCCGGCACAAAGTACCCTACTCACACGACCACGGCACTGCCATCCCACGGCTTCCAGGACACATGCACAACAATACATCAGCACCTGGTAAACTCCGTGAATTTTTAGTTGGGACCATAAAAGCTACCAATATCTATATGCTTGTCTTTGCCTTTTCAAGCTCAAATACTACCGTTGTTCAGAGTGACACGATGCTGAGGCTTATGACTGGATAGTTTGCAAAAATCAATGCTTACCTTCAATCCTCTTTAAAGCTGAAAGGCACATATCCTTCCTTGGAAACTCAAAGGGATTGCTGCAGGTTCGGATGGTGTCACATTCACATTTCCCATTGATTATATTGCAGCCAGAAATAAGGTTTTCATTGCATGGTTCAAAACCAAGCAGTTGGTCATCATCCCAGTTCTCATCTGTAAAACAATTGACAACCAGATAACATTTAAATTGCAGCTTCCTTCAAAGGCCTGTTTGAGAGCAAAAAAGCATGGGGATGTGTCAAGATTAACATCCAATTGTGATACCTCAATTTGTGAAAGGCAGTTTTTGACTGAAATCTTACAAATGAACAAAACCCAACCTCTTTCTAATAACTAAGAAAGAAATATAGCCATAATTGTAGACATTAAACAGCTATATATACAAATGTTTGTGATCAAACCACTACTTATGTGTTATTAAACAATTGAGATGATGCTTTAAAAATTTCTAATATTAAAAACAAAGATCTATGAATTTTTTTAAATTTCAGATTATGGGGTTACAAATATTTTGCTTACATGGATTGCTTTTGTACCGACTAAGTCAAAGTTACAAGTGTGCCCATCACCCAGATAGTGTACATTATACCTGTTAGGTATGATTTCACCCATATCCTCCTCTCCCCTCCCACCTGCTTGACTTCTGTTGAGTTTTACTTCCATCTGTGCAAGAGTGCTGATAGGTTAGTTCCAATTTAATAGTGAGTACATGTGGTGTTTGTTTATCCATTCTTTAGATATTTCACTTAGGAGAATGGTCTCCAGTTCCATCCAGATTGTTGCAAAAGGTATTAATTCGTTTTTTTTATGATTGAGTAGTACTGCATGGTATACATACACCACATTTTATTAATCCACTCATGAACTGATGGGCAATTGGGTTGATTCCACATCTTTGTGGCTGTGAAATGTGCTGCAATAAACGTTCTAGTGCAGGTTTCTTTTTGATAAATGGTTTTTATTCCTTTAGGTAAATACCCAGTAGTGGGATTGCTAGGTCAAATGGTAGGTCTACTTTTAGTTCTTTGAGCAATCTCCATACAATTGTCCCTAGAGGCTGCACTAGTTTGCAGTCCCACCAACAGTGTGTAAGTGTTCCTATCTCTCCACATCCATGCCAGCATCTATTGTGGATTTTTCTATGTTCGGTAAAATTACAGTCACATTTGTCAATCTATAAAATTAGTCCCCAGAAAGCTAATTTTTCACTCGATCAGTAGAGACAAACTTCAGGTTTAAAACAGCTCTTCAACTTAATACATCAAAGCAGCTAACACACATCAAAAAATCAGACACCACTGAAAGAGTCAAGAATGAGATACAAGGGAGGAGATCCTTTCCAATGCATTTCAGGACAGATTGCTAGTGTCTACCACGGCATAGCCAAAGCCAGAAATGACAACAAAACTAAGGGCTACAGCCTCGTGAGAGGCTGAGGTAACTGAATCCTGAAACTGAGATCAAATCAGGCCCTGGTCATGAGGTAGACTAGACTATACTAAATACAGCAGATTTTAAGACAAGCTTTCATGGGACTCAGCTCCAAAAAAAATACAACAAATATGACAGAACCACTATCATATGGTTCTATCTTGGGAGGTTCAATTCTTAATATTCCTCATAGTTGAAAAACCTCTTCTAGGAATCCTTGGGACATTATACAGGTTTTCCTCCCTCTTAACATTATCTTTAACAGATACTTTATCTACCTGAACTGGGTACTGACTGTTAAATAGTAAACATGTTTCTGATAACCCTATCTGAAGAGAATTTTTGAAAGTGCTTGAATTTAAGAAACCTTAAACCTGTTGCTCAAACTAAGTCAGGTATAAATGCCATCTTAAGAATGTGTTTTCATAGAAGACAGTGTAAACACACAGCTCTAATTTTTAAAGGACTTTTACTTTTGGTATCATCACTTAGTGCATAAATTAGCAAAAGTCTGGTCTCCCTCACGGAAATAAATAATTTTTGTGTTAAGGGGTCTTTAGAAGACTATCAGTTACCAATATAAAAAGCTTCAGGGTGATTCTTTGAAAAAGAACAGAAAACCTCCTGTGTTTGCATTCCAGGAGATCGGGCTTACTTATTTGATCAAAGGCTCAGCTCTTAATAAAATGATTATCTTTTGAATTCAAAGCTTAAACAGAAATACAATTTGTGCCTTAAAATTTGTTTTACTATTGGTCCTTAGAAATCACATGTATATGACATACATACACACAAAGGCACAGTAAAATTAGTTATATATTAGCAATATATATTATATATTAGCAATAGTAAAATTACTCAGGTAGGCTGAAAGGAAAACCAAGAAAGAATACCATACTGAAACCATTCAACACGGGGGAAAACAGGTAATATTTATCTTCAGTTATAAAATACAAAAAAATGTGCACCTAAATGATTTCTTATCTCTATGTTTAATTGCTAATATGCTAGTAGTAGTACAGTTCAGTGAAATTTGCCACGAAGCAATTTTTGTGACTATATATGCAAATTTGTAACTTAAAGATTGTTCAACCTTAGGAATTTAAAAACACAAGAAATTTGAGTAACATTTGAACCACTGAAAAAGTACCCAAATTTCTCTTCTCTTCTTCCTATTTTTGAGTGGTAATCCTTTTTATTGCTTCTGTAAATATGCAGTTATTGTATAACCAAATTGAATCTATTCTACCACAGTATTTTTCCACAATAAACACCCCTAGCCTCCGTTATAACTGGAACTCCCTTAAGATGTCACTCTTCCTTAGAACATATGTCCTCTAAGCTGGCTCCCTGCCACTATCCACACACACACCCTCCTGCCCCACTTCATTCTCCACACTGTCACCAAAATCATATTCCTTGAAAACCACACCTGCTCAGTGGCTGGCTCTTGCCAGCAAGAAAAAGTCCAAACTTATTGTCAAATAGAAGGTTCTTCATGACGGGGCTTGTACCTACTTTTGTAGACTCACTTTCCACCAACCCCTCTCACATCCTAAAAGCTCTACCCACACCACGATTCTCACTGCAAACCGTAATAACTACTTCCATGCTTTGCTCATGGAGTATCATCTGCCTCGAACACCTATGTCTCTTCGCCGTAACTCTTATGTGTCCTTCAAGACCTAGTTCAAATGTTACCTCTTTTGAGAAGTCTTCTCCAATTGCCCCAGGAGAATGACCTGTTCCAGCCTTCACGTTCCCACAAACATCACACAGACCTGCTGTCCCCCACCGTAGTGGTTTTACGTAAATCAGGCTTCCCTAATAGACAAAGGGTTCTCGCAGGCAGGATTCCAACCTTGGAATTCTCTAAACCCCAACACTTTGTAATACAGTGTTCAATAACCATACGTATATTTCTCCTACAGAACATTATACTTTAAAATAATTTAACAGAAAATCACTAAAGATTGAAAGCAAAAATATAATGAGGTTTGATTACAGAAATTGAATCTGAATATATATATATATATATATATATATATATTTGATGTCACTGGTATGCTCAATACAATTATCTTGGGTTTTTTTTTCTTAAACAAAAAGTGCCTTATTAAAACATACATGTCTAGTGTGTGTATACATATATAAAACACCAAGGAAAACTGTTTTAAGATAATACAAAGAACATGTTGAAACAATACAAATCTTATTTTAAAAACGATCATTAAAGTATTGTATGACGCACACATTTCAAAGAAATGCTTGGACATATTGGTACATTTCTCAGTAAGCATCATCTATCATTAGTCTCTTTGCCACTTCAGCCCTAAGACTTCAACCTCTTATCACCTGGCTGGTATCAACCTTCCCTCCAAGAAGCCCATCTCAGAGCCAATTTTGTTTTCACTGCCAGATGCTTTTCTCCACTGCCTCACAGGAAGACTATTTCCTCCACAATGTGGAATCAGAGCTAAAAGGCTCTTGCTGATCTTCCCAGCTCATGACTGCACCTGAAGAAGCACAGGTAAAGGTCGGCCATCCCCCAGGAAACGCTACAGACACTGTATCTAGTCAGGAAGCATCTCTGACTCTAGAGCCAAACATGTCTTATGTGCTTTTCTCTTCTTTTTTTCAGAGTAAACCCTTTCGGTTCTCTGTTCCCTCCTAATCAATACTTTGTTTTTCCTCTTGGCAAACTGGTTTCCATAGCAACCAGCATTTCATAGGATCAAGTACAACATGCTTCTGAGACAAATGCTTTTATGGTTTTCTATTACAGAACATTATAGTTTAAAATAACTTAACAGAAAAATCAACAAGGACTGAAAGCAAAAATTTAATGAGGTCTGATTATAGAAATCAAATCTGAGCAAATCTGAGCCCAACAGTGCTGCTGACAGCACTTGGCAAATTATGTTTTTAAATCTCTCTTTTCCTAAGTAAATCCATATACGCAGCCCAAAGATCAAGATTCTGGTTCTCTGACATATTAATAGTTCCTGGCTTTCCCTTGGACTGGTCAAGGGGAAAAAAAAGAATTAAAAACATGGGTACTGGCCTTTATTTATATCAAGTAGGGTTTTTATTCCTGGTACTCTAAGTGTTTCAAGATATAGTTTCCTAGCATGAAAGGTCAGGGCAAATGAGGTACCTCTGCAAATGTATTTTTTTAAGTTCATAACTTCTGAAAGATACCAAATCAGGATATAAGTTATTTTCTCTAACTATGAGAGAAATCTAATGATTTCATGAATGAATTCAAATTCATACATATTCAATTATGTCCAATATTGGATACTACAGTGAAGAGTCAGGTGTATCTAACTGCTAACCCAACATCTATACTTTGATGTTTAGAAGATTCCTCAAAACATAATGCTATAATGCTTTTCCTCAAGACAACCACCGTATTTTCTTATGCAACAGAACTGCGTTATGTGTATGTCTCATCTTATCCCACAGAATAAGATGTGTATGTAATCAAGGTCTGACATATAATAAAATTAATAACTTGTACAGCTTCAATCAAGGGTATTCTTAAGGGAAACTGATTTATTTTATTATTTTGTTTATTCAATTCCTTATTATTTACTTTACTGCAAGGGCATGGCAATGAATACAATGACTTATTAGCACAGTTTGGTGCCAAAGCCTCTATTCATACTAAGGCATTAGCAGTTTTACATACCATTGATTTTGAATCATTGGTGCAAAGTTGAAACAGAAAAAAAAGCAAATAAAATTTTAATATTATTATGGAAATAGTTTTGTCCTCATATACCACCTGAGAAGGGCCCGGGGGTCTGCAGCCCACACACTTTTTTTTGAGAACTGCTGTTCTAAAAGGGTGTGTCCCGCTGGTACACCTGGGCCAAGGCAGCACAGGATCCAGGTCCAAGAAATAACAAAGAACACTGGGTCCCTCTTCTAACACCAGTGAACCAAATGTATGTTTCTTTAATGTGATTTAGCTCATACAAAACTGGTAAATAGGAAAAGGGGGTCAGTATAATGCAGAAGTTCTGCTGGTTCCTACGTGATTCATTTTTCCCAACACATTAATGTTATGAAAAACTCAGGGGCAAGTTTTCTCACAATTAAAGGAAAAGTCTTAGCAGTATATGAAGACCTAAAGAAAAGGCTGGTAAGCTTATTCAAATTCCTTGCTTTAGTGCAAAAAATGACTGCTCTAGTGGCTGAAATTTCCATTACACTACACTATCTGGGGAGGTTGCAAGCACGAATGAAAAAGCTAGAGACTTTTCCCTCGTATTTAAAAAAGACACAGCATGATGAAGAAACTACTCCTGGATCTTATGTGCGATTCGGATGATATGCTGGTCTCCATTGGAAGTGAATGTCTCCACAGCCCCATGCTGTGAAAGGAAGAAGAGCAAGCTTCGGAGGATGTAAGGTTGCAAAGGATGGGCTGCCGCAGGTGCAAATGCCAGGGGGGCCTTACCCGGGTCAGTATTTTTATTTGGGTTCTTATTGCTTGTATTTATTCTCATGGGCGCAGTTCCGTAGATTTTGAGTGACCTCCCCCAACCCTATTTTTCCAGACAGATTTCTTATTTTTAGTGTAGTGAATGATTTTGCAAAATATGCGTAGCTCGTTTTTCAAGAGCAAATGTGTTGCCAAAGCAGAAATCACCTGTACTTCCAATAGCCTCATTCAGTCTTGCCCTGGATTTAGTCTTTCTGCTCCACAAAGTGTCTTCCAATATTCTTGGTGATGTCAAAAATTCCTTTTTTCTAAATTTGATGTAAGAGATTTTCCATGCAAAGTATAGTTAGAAAGAAGTTTCCAACCTGAGGGTGGGAAAGGGGGCACTGAGGGAAAGGATGTGACAAAGAGGCTCGTGGAGACACACACAACTCCAGATCTGTGAAGCAGCAGCTCCAGAGAACACCTCCCTCTGTGCTCAGGAGCTATGGGAACCAGCTGTGGAAACACAAGCCTGAGTGGTCCTGCACTCAACCTCTTCGGCCTTCACCGTATCTTTCCATCTGCCTGCTGGTGTCTGAAATTCCACTAACACTGAGTAAGACGTTTCAGGTACGCACACACTTACGGGACAAAGTACTGTGTGTTAATCGGAAACCTCTGCCTTCCTGAAGGTGGGAGGCATTTGTATCCTCAGAGGCTTACCTTTCCTACCTTGTATCTGCTTGGGTTAATGGAGTTTACTCCAAACCAACAGATAGTTGCACCCCATTACGTGGCAATCCACTTACCAGAAATATGCCACGGCAGATATTAAAAAGCAAGAAACGAATTCATGGTACACACTCAGAGGCTCACAGTAATGGAATTCTGCTGGCAGAGGAGAAGCTTCTGGGAATATATATCAAATTAATTCTCCAGCTGTTCACATATCCCTGTGGCTACAGGAAGATGCAAATAGCTAATATTGGCATCTCTTTTCATGCCAGCCTAGAAACTCCAGTGTAATGTAAAATTGCTGCTCTTAACTCCCCCAGCTCCTGGCTGGCTGCTATCAGGTATTCGGTTCTGCTCCAGGAGGAATCTAATACAGTCAGCTTTCATTCTCTCTGCTTAGAGCTTAAGGCCAATGTTCCCAAAGCTGGTGCTCCCCACTCCCTCTCCTCCTTGCACTGTAATCAGTGCAAAGCAGAAAGGGCAAATTTATGGTTATCAGTAGAAATGATTCACATTACAAAAATTTGTTTTACAGGCATTTCCACAAAGTGAAATTATGTCAGGCGTATGTAACTATATACCAGACTGGACAAAGCCCGAGTCTCTAAAACAATGGAAATAGTAAAGTATGCACACAACTATTTGTTGAAGACTAACTCTCAAACTTAACCAAACTTCTAAATATATAACAAACAAGAATATTGATTTGTATTATGTCCGAGTGAGGAGTTCATTGAAAAACCAGCAGTACTGAACCAATTTTCTAAATCAACTTACAGTAAAACTTGTATTAATGATAAGCACATGTTCTATTGCTGTACTTTTCATCAGAGAGTGTAAATATTTTCATGCATCCTTCCATTTAATCATTCATTCCTCAAACAGATATTGGGATTTACTAAGCACCATAAGCTGAACAAGGTGTTAAGGACTTATGATGCTAGGAAAAGAGGAGTTTGCAGTACAGCATTCCACCATTCTAATCAAAATCACACCAAGTATTTAAATAAAATGTTCCCAGGACTTTTGAGAAACAAAGGACAGGGTTAAGTAAGGGAAGGATGATTTCCTTTCTGATAGCAGGAAGCTGGTGGGATGGAGGAGGTATTTAAGAGAAGATAAGCAGTGTGTCTACAAGCAAGGATTTCACAAAACAAGACGACATGAGGGCAGGAGACATTTGGGCTATAGAGCACAACTCTCCTATTTCACAATTCTGCCTCAACTAGGGACTACCTTAAACTGCATATGGGAAAAGCAGACAGCCCAGAAGTGGGGCAGTATAACGAGAGGGCCCTGGCCCAAGAGACCACAACCTCAGCTATCACTGGCTCACAGGGGGACCCTGAACGAGGCATTTAGCTCTCCAGGCTCCACTTTTCTACTTAGTAAAAGGAGGTGGAAATGGATAATTCATGAGGTCCCTTTAGACTTTACCCTCATGTTTCTTTGATTCTGGCATCTTTGTTGAAATTGTACAATGCTAACAATTTACTGGAAACAGTGCCAGAGAATCACATGCCTGTGGTGGTCATAATTTAAATTTAAAATAGTTTCCTATTATCAGACCAGTTTGAGGTTTTGAAAACAGAGTCACTATGCATAGTAAGGCGAGCCAACGGTGCTTTTAATATAATAAACATCACTTTTCAGGACCTTTCTAGCACCTCCATTCTTAGAGGATTCAGTAAATCTGATTTTATAAAACAGGACTGACAACTGTTGAAGCCTCTGTCATTATACAATTATCTATATTTCTGCATATATTTAGAAATTTCTATAAGTTTTTTTTTAAATGGGAGGGGCTTACAGGAAAATTTACCACATACTTAACAAATAAAGAATAGAAGTGCCACATATGGCCGGGCGCTGTGGCTCACGCCTGTAATCCTAGCTCTTGGGAGGCCGAGGCGGGCGGATTGCTCAAGGTCAGGAGTTCAAAACCAGCCTGAGCAAGAGCGAGACCCCGTCTCTACTATAAATAGAAAGAAATTAATTGGCCAACTGATATATATATAAAAAATTAGCCGGGCATGGTTGCGCATGCCTGTAGTCCCAGCTACCCGGGAGGCTGAGGCAGAAGGATCACTCGAGCCCAGGAGTTTGAGGTTGCTGTGAGCTAGGCTGACGCCACGGCACTCACTCTAGCCTGGACAACAAAGTGAGACTCTGTCTCAAAAAAAAAAAAAAAAAAAAAAAAAAAAGAAGTGCCACATATGTCCATACTGATAGGACACAGTCACAGGATGTAAGAAAGTTAAAAACAAAAAACAAATGAGCCTTAGCTCAACTGAAGCATTCAATTGAATAAATTGGAAAAAGAGCAACAGAGCAAGTCCAAAGAAACCAGAAGAATGGAAATAATGAACATATGGAGAAAGTAAAAGTAACAAAGGTGGTAATGAAATAAAAAACTGGTTCTTCAAAAACATTATTAAGACTGCTCATAAATGGCTTATGATTAACAGTCACAGACAGAATGTTAACTCACCCTGGCACTTTCGTATATATAAACATTTTTTCACTTTCTCTTTTGAATCAGTGGTTTTAAATAGAAGTTACTCAAAGTTAGACATTAAATGGTTACATTTCTGAAATTACTTAAAACAATCAAGACAGGTATTTGAATGCCCATTTAAATTTTTTTCCTAGCTGCAATTAGTTGGACTGCATTCTGTGGCACAGAACTTGACTCCCTCACATTTCCTCTGCCTTGAGATTAGATCCTAATGGTTTTAAAGGGAAATCTCAGACCTTCTCTCCCAGCTCATGTCCATGCAGTGCTGGACCTGCCTTCTAATTCAGGGACACGCCATTATTAAGCAATGCAGCTGTCTCTGGACTTGAATGTCCATTAAAACATGGAACGCTATGTTTCATCTAGCTCCAAAGCATATCAGTTTTCAATTATCAAATGTACTGCTGCTTAAAAATTAATAAATCTTGGTTAAGGAAAAAATTATCTTGCAGAAGTATTTAATTATTTCCAATTTCATCTCTTCATCAAAATACTCTAAAAGCCACCTATGGATTAAGCCAGGTCATTAGCTATCCCTTACAGCCCTGGTGCACAGTGTTTTATGCATCTACAGAGGTGGTTTAATGTAAGTAACACCCAGCAAGTGGTGTCATGACAGCATCTCATCAAACTTCTTAAGGATATGGAGTTGCAAACCAACAGTCTACAAGACAAAGTCCAACATGTAGGCATTTGAGTCTTTGGCATGGAACATAAAGCCTGTTTAGATTTGATCCCAACCTCTCTCTTCAACCTCATCTCCTCCATGATGCCCCCTTCCTCTAACAATACTTAGGGACTACAGGTTCCTATATGACTCGTGTTGTTTCATGACTCCATGGCTTTGCACAAGCTGTTCTCTCGGCCTAGAAAGCTTCTTCCCTTCATCTGCTCTGAAAACTCCTCTTCAGTCTTTAATGCTTTCTCCAGGTTTCATCTACTTTATAAGGACTAAATTAAGTATTATTTTCTCTACAGGGCATCAATTGTATATCTGTTAAAATTATTCCACTTATGGCAGTAATGAAATTGCTCATCTGATCTCCTCCACCAGAAAGTGCATTTTGCAAATCAAGAATCTAGTTTTTCTCCTCATCACTGAACTATTATAGGGCTTAGCAAACAGTAACTTAGCAAAATAAATATCTGTTGAAGAAATAAATAAGGACAGGGAAGACGATGACAAGAGGACTTGAATTTAAACAAAGCAACGTGGATCTTTAAGTGCCAAACTTTTTCTGGAAAGTGAGTTTGGTAGTAAGGAAAGAACGTCAATTATTTAGAAATAACCGCGAAATGTCTTTGGATCTCTGTCTTCCTACTTGTGAAATATTAATACTTACTCAAGTTTTCTTTTAACCTCAATATTGTATTAACCAGCATTTCCACCTATCAATATTTATGACATGTCAAACGAGTGAATGAATATAATATGCCTCAACCATGTTAGATAAATAAATAATAACTGAAATAATAAACTCTTTTATCTTCCTTTCTACCACTTCTGTATATATCATGACAATAATTAGATAATGTGACACAAGTTAATGCTTCTTGCCAAAAAGTTACTTGTGGACATGAATTATGCAGAGTACCATTTTATAAATATTAATATATGTTCTAATGTAAAGTACGTTTAGTCAAATAACCAAGAGCAAACCCAGAGACCAGGTACGGGAACTGCACTCATTCAAAAGTGCCAGCCACTACAGTGAAAAGAAATGTGCCCAGAACTTCAAATAAGAATAACTAAATAAAGACAGTGTTCTGAAAATAAGAACTTTTGAAAGATATAAATTTTTCATTATACTAGCTGAACACTTAGCACAGATAATAAAGCACGCTATCACCCCCAAGACAAATCTCTTCTGATAACAGCTAATGCTTACCGAGCACTTTCTATGTGTCAGAGACTGGAAAAAGCGCTCGCCATAGAGTAACCCATTTCAGTGAGGGGGGAAACTGATCAACCTAGATCTAAATTCCATAGAGATGACCATCAGGCAGGTGATGTCAGGAAGTGAAGAAACAGGGAAGTTGGGTGGTCAAAGGCTGGGTGAAATTTCAAGTTCAAGTAAATCCAGAAGACCTAAGCATCAGAGAGATGAAGGGCAGGAATACTCCTAATTTTCCCACCTCATTTGGTGAAGTGCATCTCCACCGAGCACAGCCTAGAGAATTAGTGCTGACAGTCACTTAACCACATGGAAAGGCAGAGGCCTCCCTATGACACCTTGTAGCCAAGACAAACAGAGTGGCAGGAGCACCTTGGAACCATCAGAAAAACAGAAAACCCAATAGTATAAACATGATCTCAACTATTCCATCATTCAGGAAACAAGAGTTTCTTTGTTAAGGCAAACAATGCCTTTATATATAGCAATATTCCTGAGGAGCAAATAATGATTTTTAAAAGGTGTAATGATCTGTAAGTAGCATTATGGAATCTTTTCAGGGTAATAACTTTGTGAAATCAGTTAGCAAATGTTTTTGCAAGGATTGTTTTCACAAATCAACTTGAGCCCTGTTATAAACTTTACCTTAACAATTTATCTGAATTCTTCAAAGTAAACCAAGTGGAAGGTGATAAGCGAAAGAGGGATATAATTCCAATGATTATATTTCTAACTGATCCTTACCATTCATTCTAGTACTGCTCTAGAAAGAAATATCTTCCCTAAATATCTTGCCTAAAAACCCAAACCTTTGATTTTTTTTTTTTTTGGTGAAGCAAGTTTGTCGCTATGCTTAATCTTATTTATTCTTACATACTCCAAGAATCTGGTCTGGGCAACAAAGCACAATTTGCCTGCAATTTTCAATGAACACTGTTCCATGTGGACGGTATTCAATTTCCTACTGTTACCCAGTATTGTCATAAGTTTGATATATAAGTCCAGATCTTTTCTCTTAAAACATCATTACGATCCACACTGGCTGTACAGGTGTATGTGGGCAACAGTGCTATAAAGTAGAAATGAGAACCAGAGAATCAACTATGGCCTATTAAACAACCTCATCAGCACAGGGCCTGATACACTGACTTTGAAGGCATGAGTGCCTGATATTCAGTAGATTAGGGGACAATAAAAAGCAGGGCTCTTGCCTTGGGGCGAGTCAAGAAATGAATATTAGTATCTGAGAAGGTCTATGATTTACACACCAATGGTTTAATCCCTAAGATACATGCGAAATAGACCTTACAAATAAACATAACAAGAACACAGAAAGATTAAAAAAAAATCTTAAGAACATGTTTGAAAAACACATTTGCACATTTCTCACAAAAATCAGAATTTCCTTTTTGTATTATCTTAACCTCTAAACCTAACAGACAATAACACAAAATATATTTAGAAATCTATGATGGGTCTCTCTGGCCTGGAGGGTGGAGCCTGACCCCTCACACTGATAAATGAGGCCACTGCCTGGCCCATGGATGTTCTAGTTGTTTCCCACTGTGCAGCCAGCACCTCTCCCCTTCCCAGGCCACTGAGGCCTTGGGGCTTTGGCACTTGCGTCCCCTGCCTGGAACACCCTCCCCAGGTTTGGGCAGGGTTCACTCCCGCACTGCTTCAGGTCTACACTTGAACTCTACTTTCCCGCAACACTCTGACCATTCTACTTAAAACTGTGAACCAGATACCACCTCTGCAGTCCCTGAACCATTTCTCAGCTTTATTTTTCTCCACAGCACTTATCTCCTCTGGAAGCTGTATGTTTTCCTTACTAATTTTATTTTGTCTCTCTTTACCAAAAAAAACTCCAGGTTGGTAGGGCTGGGCCCTAGGTTCTCCATACAGATTTACAGAATCAGAAATCAATTCCCTGAGTACTCTGAGCATTTGCACTTCAATGGACCTTTGCTGATTCCATTTCCTCTACTTAGAAATGCTCCTTCTCCAGTCCACCTAGAAAGCAGTGCCCTGTTTAAATGTCTTTTCTTCAAAGAAGTTTGATTTCGATATTCTCCCACCCACCTGGTACTTCACTTATCCTAAAGTGCTACTGAGCTTCTTAGGAGTAGAAACTGCCTCCTACATTTCCATACCCACTCCATGCTGAGCTGAGTAGATGGTACACAGAGCGCCCTGATAGTCACTTGCTGAATGGAGTAAACAAATGGTAAACCTGAGTAGGCAACCACTCTAAGATGTAACATTAATACCACATGGGGAAAAAAGCAGCAGCTTTAAAAATATTCTGTATGTATTTGTTTAATTCTGTTTCAAGTTTGTTTAACTTCTTCACTACTTAGGCATTCTTATTTAATATCTTTTTGAAATGACTAAAATGCAAAAAAAAAAAAAAACCACTATAGTAATTTAGACTTTCCAGGGACTAGGAAACAGGTAACTTTCAGATATTAAAATATGATAGTGTCAAAGTTAAAGAAAAAATTTATATATTTCTACATTTTAAATTAAAACATATGCATGCATAAACATACACAGAGAGGGAATTACAAATTTGCTTCCAAAAGGAAATGTAAATAAAACGTGTGAACCACTCTGTCTTTTTTTTCCACATGCTACAGCAATTATGTATTCCCATATGCAGTTAAATAGGTGGATTTCTCAAGATTATGATTCTACACTGTTATTCTATTTAAAGTTTTTTGTTCTTTTAAAGAGAGGTGGTCTCCCTCTGTTACCCAGGCTGGAAGTACAGTGACATGATCGGAGCTCCCTGTAGCCTCAAACTCCTGGGCTCAAGTGATCCTCCCACCTTAGCCTCCGAAGTAGCTAGCTACAGGTACACACCACCACACCCAGCTAATTTAATTTTTTTTTTTTTTTTCTGTAGAGACAGGGTCTCATTGTGTAGCCCAGGCTGGGCTCAAACTCCTGGACCCAAGTGATCCTTCTGCCTCAGCCTCCCAAAGCGCTTGGATTACAGGTGTTAGCCATCACACCCAGCTTAAAGTTCATTTTTATAGTGTAAAATAAATAAGAAAAGTGTCCAAATACGAATACTCACAATTTGTCAAAATACATCTAATTACCATCTATTTTATTAGGTTCAATACGCATTTCAAGAACTAATAGTTTTGTTTTTTTTTGAGACAGAGTCTCACTTTGTTGCCTAGGCTAGAGTGAGTGCCGTGGCGTCAGCCTAGCTCACAGCAACCTCAGACTCCTGGGCTCAAGCGATCCTTCTGTCTCAGCCTCCCAAGTAGCTGGGACTACAGGCATGCGCCACCATGCCCGGCTAATTTTTTCTATATATATTAGTTGGCCAATTAGTTTCTTTCTATTTATAGTAGAGACGGGGTCTCGCTCTTGCTCAGGCTGGTTTTGAACTCCCGACCTCGAGCAATCCGCCCGCCTCGGCCTCCCAGAGAGCTAGGATTACAGGCGTGAGCCACCGCGCCCGGCCCAAGAACTAATAGTTTTTAGGACAGAAAAAGAAATACCAAATGCAGAAAATTCACAAAAGATGCCCTGATCAAATCTATATCCTATTTAATAATAATAATCACCAGCTTTCAATGGATTATAATATATAGCTTGAAAATTTATGTATTTACAAGCACTTAAAGTATTCTTTAATAATACAGTAATCGGGAATTTCCAAATTTATGAAAGACTGGTACGTTCTCAGGGCAGACCAGAGATACACACCTTTAGTAGGGGACACCCTGGCCTGCTCAGCTGCTGCGCTGCCTGCAACACCCCAGTGGGCCTCACCTGGAGGCCTCGGTATCAATCAGGTGGAGGAAGGGGTGCTGCACACCTGGGTTTGTAGGCCCAATGAATTAGTGCAATAACTAAGACATTTCTAGTTAGCACCAGGGCCACTATTCTCAGGGCTTCATACAATGTCCTGTGGGAAGAGAGGAAGGAGAGCAGCACCCTTGTTGCAGACAGAAGGTGGTATGACCACGGAGCACTAATTATTGTTCGAGGGCACAGGAAGAGTTAATTTACTCAGCATAGAGAAATTCCAGTTGCAAAGGAAGCCCAATCCCTTCAGGTATGGTGGCGGATAGGACGTCTCTCCTCTTAAACAAGTGTTTCAAGAAACAGACTCTGACTATAGTTTCTATTGCGTTCCAAAGAGTGTGGAATTTAAAATTAACTATCCCCAATGAAAAGCTGGCTTGCCATCACGTGCCGTTTGGAAACAGCATGATCTGCTAGTGATTCCGCAAGGGTTTGCATGAGAAGGTTCCAAGCCCTGGCTCTGCAACCTGGTTATGCAAAAGGCTTTAACTGGGAGGAAGTTGAGGATTTAAGGATCCCTTATCCTGCAGAGGAGCAAAGAGCTGGTGGAAACATCACCACCCTGAGGCTGGTCTTCGAGGGAGGTAACTGACCCAAACATGGTCAAGGGGGGCATTCATCAGTGACAGAACCTAGCAAGGGACAGGTAAGTAACAATCAGCCTGGCAGCTGAATGTACACCCATCCCCTTCACTAACCCCAACAACTCTTTGTCAAGGCTGAGCACGTTAAAGAGAAATGGGGTCTCCAAATGGGGTCTGCTTTACTCCAGAATGAAAATGGAGTCCAAGTTTCCTTAGCAGGGTCTTTCCTACCTTCTAACATATTTGCTTTATAAGGTGAAAAATGTGTCTAATCCATACAGTTACTGGACATTCCTTCTCCTTATCCAGCACCTTCCTCCTGTCCTACTGTGAGTTCCTCTGCACTCCAGTCTGCTCCTCCTACTTCCCACCAGATCTTTTCCTCCTCACTCCATCTGCTCTGGCAGCTCACCTTCCTAAACCCAGCTCTGCCAGAGGCCCCTGGCCCTGGTCAGAGGAAACCTGCCTGTTCCCTGGCTGCCAGCCAGCCTCCACTGTGTGGGAGCTGAGTGGCTACTGGAGGGGTCATGCTGCCCAGCATTCCTTTCCCTCCATCCCACCTCAAGGCCATGGGGCACTCCTTCCCCCTTCTCCTGAGTCCTTCCTGTTTCCCAGGCCAGGTCCATCCAGGACACTCAACTGCCAGGGGTCAGAGTGCCACATTCCAGTGGCTTCACACCACCAAGGCGAGGGCTCTGGATTCCTGCGTGGGGGGGCGGGGCGGGACCAAGGAGGCCTGTGGGGAGGGAAAAGTCCAGCAGAGGCTGCTTCAGCCACTGTGCTCTGTATTCTGGGACAGAGTCGTGGAACAGGGAGGGCAACAGGCCCAAGAGTTCCTCCAGAGCGGGCAAGAAGCAGCACCTCTACCTCTCTGGCTTAGGAAGGAAGAAGAGGCCATAACTGCAGATGTGGTAGAAATTTTAAAAATAATGAGAATACGATGAGCTGCTACGGACCAGGCTTCCTTAATCTGCCAAATGAGGAGGCTGGGCTACAGACGCTTTTCTGAGGAACCTTCCAACGCTGTAATTCTCTGACTCCTGGTGTAGCAACAGTCCTCTGACCTCAATCACTTTCAAAGTCTGATGTCTTTTTGGCTAACAAATAGAATGCCACTTTCACTCAGAAGGCAGCCAAATTTCCTTAACCTCCCAAAGCAAAATTCTCCTCTTACAATATTGGATTTCTTTCCCTCTCAAACTTAGTGTCTCCTGGACTTTCTTGGTGTCCTCCTTTTGATCTCTTTCTCCTTCAGGTTTTAACTCTGTAGAGTCTGGGCTCAAAGCCACAGGCCCTGGCCTCTCAAGAGCTTCCTGTGCTTGCAGGCCCCCAAAGCTTATGAAATTAGGGTCTAGAATGTGCATCCTATCAAGGTCACCCTCTAGGCTACAGTATGACGGGACTTTACAACACTGGCCTCACCTGGCCCCAAGGGGAACAGCTGGGAGACCCATGACATGGTGCCCAGTGATGAATCCCTCAGAGTTCCACTACACTGGAACCTAAGAAGCAGCAGCTGGTGAGGAATGAGGAGTTTGAGTCCAAACTATGCAGAACAGGTGAATAAGCAGACTTTGGTTTAAGGATCTCCAACTCCCTCCTAAGATAGTCAAGGTGTCTCACGAAGGAGGATGGAGGAGAAGGACCACATGGTTGGACTGGCATTCTGACAAGAGGAATCCTTGACTGATGGGCACAGATTTTGAAAGGGAAGGACACAGGTGCTGGTGCTGGCGAGATTGGGGAGGGGGGGTAAGTGAGGAGAAGCCACTGAGGGATGCCACCAACATGTCAAAGTCATAAATAGCATTTGTTAGCCAGGTGCTGCCTCTATAAGATAGTCCGTGGAGAAAACATCTGAGTGGTCAAAATCCAACAACTGTACTTCAACTAAATGTCTATCTTTTCACTTTTTTTTAAACCCAACCATTGCTTTTAATAAATCCTTATGAGTGAAGTTTGACAGCAAACACTAATTCTGTAGGTAAGACAATATCCTACAAAAAGATATCCTTATAGAGATTCATCTCATTCTAAGCAATTACTTTTATTAAAGAAAAAAAAATAGAATTCTTGACCAATTATCACCTCCTTCCTGTTAAGCAAGGATTCAACATGGAACTCTCCTTTTATTTACTAAGCCCCAAACACTAGTAAGAGAATATACTATCTGTGTGGTGAATCATATGTAGTTAACTAGAATTTGGACTCTCCCCTGCCCCCCAAGTACATACTACTCTTTATAAGAAAATGGTTCAGCATTCTGTTCACAGAAGTCTGCACACTACCACTGTGTAGTTTTCTTCCCATACTGTCAGCAGACTGCATTGTCAGGGCTGAAATGAAAGTGTCTGATTTCTGTACATGAGCAGAGCATGAAACTATAGCAGAAGCAATCAGATGGGCTGTAAAGTGTATCCCATGATAGTTCTTCCTTCTATGAAGATCACACTTTGAATGGACCACTTCAATTTGGGCGAGACAAACGTAAAAAAGAGGGAAAGCAATTGTATACTCTTCTATTCGCATTGTAAAATGATGGATCCTTCAAACCACCTGTGAAAATAATCTTGCCATGCAAGAACCATACTACACTCGTTTGCATTGAAATAAATTTATTATTTTTTTTAAGTTGGATACCAGGGGATGATTTAATGGTTAAAAAGAAACAATTCTGGAATACACTGATACCTAAAAAGAAAAAAGAAAAGAAAAGTTATTAAAATGACAATGGACAACAGAAATGTTTTTTTAAAAAAATAGAGCAAGTTGTTTTTTTGTTTGAATGTGTATGTGTGAATGTTTGTTTAGAGCTCTAAATTTCTCCATAGTAAGAAAAGGATTCTTACTATGGTTGTAATCCTTTACATGAATCATGCTTTGAATAAGTAAATATTTTTAGAAAGAAAAAAATACTCACAAAACGCTGATAACAGGGACTTCAGGTTCATGTTTTTGTCATCCCTGTGGATATGATCACTTTTTAAAAACCATCTTCTCCAAATTGTAATATTCAGGTCCTGGATCAAAAACTCTTGTCCTCAGGATCACAGGTCCTACAAAAAGAACACAAGGACAGATATCCCTTAGTCTTTGCCACATGAAATATTATCAGCATAAACTTTTAAACTAACTTTCTTAACTTAAAAAAAAATAACTTACCTCCTTGTGTTAGAGCCGTGATCTTCATCCTGCGTATGGTCAGAAACCTCACCAAAGGTGAGTGGTGGACCCCTTCCCCCACCATCTTATCTGGACCATTTGTTCCTCTTATGGATGAGCAGTAACTCTGAGAGCCGCCCTCCAATTCAATATCCCGACAGCTAGAGAGAAATGTGTTAGTAGCACCTGCCTAGGAGGGAAGCCATGAGCAAGCACCTTCCAGCCAATGTGATGAAAAATGTCCCATCGATCACTCATTGATTTAAGATACATTTACTGAACACTTGCTGCTCACGCAGGCCCACGCGAGGCACTCGGGGAATGACACAACTCAGTGGGCTATTCAATTAAAGAGTGTCTATATGCTCATCTCCCAACTAAAAGCGAACACCAGTTAGAATGCAGAGCAAACCCATGAAGAAAGAGGGCAGAGTCTCCTTAATATACCACTGCACATGTTGGAGTTTGAAATGTCCAAATAACAACGCTTCCTGGAAACAAATCACCTGATTAAGCTGCCTCATCCTTTCAGAATTACCTTGAGAGCCAGTAAATATTAGTGAAACTTCTGACAGGCTGGGTTTGTTAAGTATGAGTAACAAATCATAAGCACATGGTTATTAAGACAGAATCCCAAACATCCTACTCCCCACCCCCACCAAGGAATAAATGTCTTCATGCCCACAATGTCTTATTGCAACGTAGTATTACTTTTGTTTTATGGTAACAAAGGAGGAAATCACTTTCCCACCTTCTGAATATTACACTTACTGGAACCATTAATGAGCACTTACCATATATAAACCATAGTGTTCAACGCTGAGGTGCACAGAGATAATGGCAAGTAACTTCGTGTGCTTACTATGTACAAGCTGTTACTTAAGTGCTTTACATGGATGAGTTAACTTAATTATTCCTCATAACCACCCAAATGAGTGGATACTATTATCATTCACATTTTATAGAGGAAAACTATGCACAGAGGTTTAGTAGCTTGGCCAGGGTAACGTACTACACAAAGTCCGAACTCTCACTGGTACACAAGTTTGCTTCTAGTTAATAAAACATGGCTTCTCCCTAAGGAATTTACCACCTAGATTTCTCCAGAGAAGTCATTTCCTCTGGGCAGGTTTTCTTGAGACTGTGCACCCCTACCACTCCTTGGCAAATGGAAGCAATGTTTGCTAGCTGTACAGGTCAGTAAAATTCCCTGGAACTAGGGTGATTCACTGTCTGAGGAGCAAGCAACAGGGCCCAGGAGGCAGAGCCAGTGCTGGGAATGAGACCAGTGTCACCGGTGAAGGCAGACAAGTGCCCAGTGACGAGGACAGCTATAATCGGCTGGTGGGCGATGTCCCCAAGATCGTATTAGCAGAGAGCACCTGTGTGTGGGGATGTGGGGTTGACCGAGGGCAGCTGCTAGATGTGGGCCTTCTAGAACCAACCTGAGTGGAGGCAAAGTAAAGGGATCCGGACCCTGCACAGGGGTAATCAATGACCAACCCATAAAAAGACAAAGGACAGGGCCCGGGAACTGCTGCCCTTGTCTCTGTGCACTGCAGACAATGACGTGCAGATCCACATGGCCACAAACTCCCCAATCCTGGCATCCTCCAATGCTATATGCTCCTAGTATTTGCAACTGTCTTTTCCCAGGAAGCCTGGTGTCCATTATTTCAAGAGAAAGAAATGGAAAAGAAAAGAAAGAAAACTCTCACAGCAGGTAGGAAGAAGGGAAAGAGAATTTGCTGTGGCTGCGGCTCTGAAGGAGAATGCCGAGATACCCAGCTAAAGGAAATCCAGACACCGAGCACCTTCCCTTGGAAGCACCAACTCCCAGAGGTAAAGGCGTGAAGCAGCTATAAACAAATCCATCTATAAACAAATCCATCCAGCATTTACCCCTGGCGAGAACCTCCAAGCCTGCGACCTCCCTCTAACTATATTTACACCTTCTCCCACAATCTCCTCTCCCAACAGCCAGAAATAAACCCAGGGCTCTCAAAACCAAAGCTCTCCTACTCTTCCCTCATGCGAGCTGGCCACGCTCCAGGACTCCGTAAGCAAGGGAAACACGGTTCAGCAACATCCTATGCACACTCGCCCACCCACTGTTTAAACATTCGCCTCAACCTGCAGCTCACACAGCTCACAGAGGCTTCACTATCTATGCTAGACAAGGAAGATACATATAATCGCATTAAGAAGCTTTAAAAAAAAAAAACAAAAAAACCTTGTAGTTTTGGTTGGTAATAAAGATCAATTGATTAAAGACTAATTGCATAATACTGGAGACAACCTACTGATTCTTTTAAATTGTATAAATTGGTTACAATAGGAGGTATAAGGCCCTACATTGGGTCAAAGCTTGGAAAAATGCAAGAGACCTCTCTTCCCTTTTCTAACCTTTTCCATAATGGTGGTCAGCTTGTCCACACCTCTTTATTCATTCTGGAAACATAATTTCAGCATACATGTTTTGGTGGTGGTGGCAATGGAAGGTGTCTAATATTTATCCACTACTGTAGAATATAAATATCTGTTAAACTTTTAAAATTTTTAAAAAAGATATTACACACTTGCTGACTTTAGCTAATGTTATTATCCCATGATCTAACTGAAATTCCACAAGTAGCCAAGGCTAAACATTTCAATTTGATGTGATTTCACCTTCAAATTACTTTTTCAATAGAAAGTATGCTCCCTAAAGTCAATATGCTGGTTAAAAAGCATTTGTTAAATTCTAATTGTGCACATGTATCACTTAGCTATATGCTCTGGCTTCAAGTAGTCTAAACAGGTATTCTCTCCAACTAACAAGCAGCTGAGTAAATGTTCAGTGTTTTTTGGATGGTATATGTTGATTGGTATATATCGTACACAAATTATATTTTCAAAGATTTAAAATTCAAAACTAATAATTTAATATTAAAGAGGTAATCAAAACTTTTGTCTTCCTTTGGATAATTCAAAGAACACTTAAAATATATATAAGCTGTAATTGAAGCCTGGTGATTTGATTTTGCATACTGCCAGTGGAAATGGCTTTGAGTGAGAATTTGTATTTTTAAATAAAGATTGCAGAAACAAATTTGAAATATTACAACAGATGCAACATACCTTCTGAATATGAAAACAGTATCTGAGTTGTAGTATAAGTCAATAATCATAACATGAGGGAAAAAAGTCTGTTTTCCTGATAGAATTTCAACAAACTTAATCTTGATAATGATCCAAGTTTTTCCAAAGTTTGTATGTGTCTTGTTGGATAACTTATATGCCCCCGCTTTTGATTTACAAATTGTAGGAGTAGAAAACTGTCTTAAATTCTCAGATAAAATCCTTGGTAACAAGAGCATACGGCATATGCAAGCATAAAGGTTGCAAATTCATTCTGAAGTTTATATCTAGTCCCATTTAGAACTTAATTATATCCATTTTTCATACTAAATAAACATTTGCAATCTAATAACATGGTGCAAAAAAAAAAGCAAAAGAATTAAAACATTTCTATCTAGTGGGCTGGCTATTTGTACAAAATCTATAGATTGTTAGTTAACTTTACAGAGTTTCAATATTCTTGGTGTCAACATGACACTGAACAATCAAGAGCCACAGTTCTCTCTCGTGCCATGAGCCAAGATGCAAAGGATCAGATGCACAGATGCTAAGTAAAGGGAGATGACACAATCAGTCATTTGCTTGGAGAACCTAAACACTCAGGAAAATAAAATTCCATGAAGACTACATAGAATTTTCTCTTAAGTTCACTTGGAATGACTGTTTTTTTTTTCCCCTTGCTTTTTATATAGTACTGAAAAGGGGGGAGGGAAATGAAGAGGAACATTACAGTCAATACATCTAGATCATTCAGCTTATAATTTATAATAATATAATTTATTATAATTTATAATAATGGAGACTACACAGCAACACAAAACAATGCACTTGATGTAGTGTTAAGTGGAAAGAAGCATGATACAGAATGTATGGTTTAAAAAACGATGTACATGGAGGAACACTAGACAGGGATACATACTAAAACATGAAACTGGTTTTTGTGTTTGGAACAAGAGTATTTTGGATAATTGTTCATTTTCTCTATTTCCGAAACTGTCTAGTAATGTTCCTTTTATAATAGCATTCTTAAAAAGATGGCAGTGTGCCCAATATTTGCCCCCAGCACACATAACTAGTTATAGGAAATAAGATGTTCAAGAAATAAAACCACAAAGAAGGAATTTAGATGGCACCTTTTTACAAGGCAAGGCCCTTTCCACATGCAACTAGCTCCAAGAATCTTTGAGTATGAAAAGTTCTAGAGAATTTCTGTATCAATCTGCACATGGAAACTATATGCCTGATGAGTACCTTAGTAACTGCAGAAGAGAAGACACAGGAACAAGACGCCCACAGCTTTATGTAAGCTGCTTAGGAGACAGTCTACATGTATTGATCTATATAAATTAACTAATGATGGCCAGAGACAGACATTTTTTTTTCTGTTGGAATTAATAGAACCTGAAAGATGCAATTAGGAAAGAAAAGAAAAACTACCATCACAGAAGAATGGACATAAAGAAACTATTAGGGGAGGCACATGGCCTTGTGAGCAATCTTTTTTACATGTGTGCATAGTGCACATATGGATGCACATGCATAAGTACACACACACAGCACATAATCTGCAATGTGTGCATAGGTGTCCACTATAATGAAACACTGTCCCACTATAACGAAAGACAGAAAGAGGATGTATGCATATCTACACATACAGACTCAGGGACACTTTCCCACTGCCACTCCTCTGGTCCCCTGCAAGGCTACATCTCTAGGCTACAGATGACTTCATTTCTACCTCTCTAAATGCCCTACAGGTTTGCTTTCTCTATCGCAAATGTTACCTTTTCTCCCCTAGGAGAAAACTCTTTGAGTCCACCTGTAGGCAATGATAGGCCAGTCAAAAGCCATTGCAAGCAACCAATTTCCCCTAAACAGTTCTGGTTAACCCAGCTGCCTATATACTGAAAATGGTACTTGTGTCGGTTGCACTTCACACCCACTTCTCTGGTTCTCTTCTTCCGGGATATCTGTTTTCCAGTTACAAGCACTGTTTACCTTGGCTTACAGGCTGATGGGCACTCCCTCCTTCAGGTATGTTTCCCAGCCCTCTGCCCCCCCTTCATTTATGTAAGTAAAGTCTGAGGATAAATATGCTACTCCAGCAGCAAGAACAGCTTTAGGTCCTTCACTTACCCCCTCAAATTAACTGTGGAGTCATGGGTTTTGAGAAACGCACACCTCTCGTGTCAAATACTCTTTTTGTTGCTAAAGTCTTAGAGAAGACAACCCTCAAAGGAGAACATACCTGCCTGCAGGTCCGGGAGCTGAGTTTTTAAACTTTCAACAGTAATGAAGCCACATAAAAGCTAAACACATATTTTTAAAGAGTTACAGGAAAAGCATCAGTGGATGCTCAGAAAAATCACCTTGTTTAGAATCTTTCCTTTTCATTGCCAACTAAGCATTATGGGCTACAACTTTACATAGCTATCAGTTCCAGCTTTCCCTCCTTCCCTTCCCCAAAACTTTTGTAACAACTGGTGGTGAGCAATAAAAGGATCTCAAGTGGGTTACTGGGAAAGCCACCAACCATGACCCTAACATTATAAACAATTTCCATCAGGTGTGAGACGAGCGTCTTAAACGTGGGAAAGCTGAATGGACGTGCTGCAGCAGAGACATCAAAATTAAACCTGCCCTGAGAAAATGGGCACATTCACTAAAATGATAAAATGGCATAAGTATCCAAGCTTATACCTACGACAGTTTTGTAGGTGTCTATGACTCTGTGTACTTTGTCTTGGCCAAACGGCTTTTCTTTAGCAGTTGAAACAGTTTAGTGCCAACGGTTGCAATTTGCTATTGCATCCTTAAGTATCTAATGTCTTACACCCCGTCTTAATTTGTAAACCTCTTTCAAACCTTTAGGAAAACAAAGAGCTCATAACTAGTGCTAAAGGAAAAACAATTCCACAGTACTAAACAACAAGTTGGGGCTCCAGCCACTAATCATCAAAAATTCCTCAGTCTCTGAAGTCATAGGGTTTGGAGTAAATCCAAATGGGATTTTGCTTTCCTAACTGCCTTAAATTGCATTCCTACGGACTTCCTGTTCTAACCATCCGTGAGGCATTTTTATTATTCACAGTCACACACTTCCACCCTCAGGTTGTTGGCGTAGGATTTCCTTCCCAGAGAGGCTGCAAAGTTAAATTCCTTAGGATATTTGGAGATCACCTGAAGCAGTAAGCAGGTTGCATCATTCCCTGCTCTTAGCACTCACGGACTTAACATTCAATACATGTTTGTTACACTAAACTCTCTCCTGATTATCAACGTACATGTTAAAGACGCAATCCCGGATTTCCTGAGACTTTCCAAGTCTATTTTACTGTCATCAAGTATTCATATGGGTCATGTGAAGTGTGTTTATAAACTCATAACCGCTTATCAGTTCTTGTTTACAAGCAGCTGAGCCCCGCAGTATCTTGACTGCTCCCTGTATCAGATCTCTGACAGTAATGAGGTTATAAGCAACCACCCACAAGGAAAATTCTTACAAGCTCAAGAGGGGTTTGGTGAATGAAAGATGACACCTTTATGATGAACTGGCAAAAAGAAGAGTCCTCACAAATTAAAAATTACCTTTAAATATTTGCCAAAATAAATACAGCTGAAACTAACCTATATTGAAACTTACAAAAAGAAAATCTAAGACTGATTGGAGTAGGCACAACCAGTGTGAACTTCCTTCTGCAATGACAGGACTTCTCACTGGGTGTCTTCCTCACAGGTAGTGACATTCGTTTCAGTTTCCACAATGCAAACCAAACAGTCCCGATGGAAAAGTTTTTGTATAATATCTTGGATGACCTTGAGTCTAGATTTAGTCAACAAACGCTCATTGAGTTCTTCCTGTGTGCCAAGCGCTAGAATAACACACAATCCTGGCACCCAAGTAGATCACAATGAGGCAGGGAGACAGAAATGTGAACTCTAACACAGTGTGAAAAGTGCTATAACAAGGGAAGGAGAAAGTGCTATTTACGGGCACTGGGGGGTGGGGGGGTGGGGGGTTGGCATTACTTTTTCCTGGGCAGGCAGGAAGGCTTCACAAAGAAAGAAGTATAAAGAGGTAGGGCTCCAGGGATGAGAACACACTTTACAGGATGTGAAGACAATTTTGGGGAGGGAGTCTGAAAGCCGACACCATGCCTGTTTTGCACTTGCTGGTTTTGCCCCAGACCTTTGGCTGCACTAGTTTTTAGGAGGTATGTGTTGACTGTACCTCCTGACTTTCTGAGTCCTCAATGGGTCTTTGTCCAAGATAAACTGGAAATAAAGTTGGAAAACCTAAAACTTTAGGAGCGAGATAGGTCTTTAATTTAGGAGTCTAATTTTCCCTTACCTGTGGGCTTTTAGTAATAACATGCAGATTACTAAGGCCCTATGGGAAGTTAAATGCTTATTATACTAAGATTAGAAATACAGTTGGAATAATTATGCATATAAAATACATCCCCTCTAAAGAAAAAAAAAATGTTCACTGTTTCTTCTTTACTAGGAGTCATCCTTTATGCCTTCACTCTCTTTTTAGCTCCTTGTAAGCTTCTACTTTTCCATTCTCTCAAGAAATATCACCCAAGTATTTTTCTCACTCAAGAGCATTTGCTTACATATTCACACACAATTTAAAAAACATAATACATGAACTATTTTCAGTGCCAAATGCAGCTGCAATTATGTATTTCTTTTGGACATGTTTTATGTCATTAAAGCATGTAAATACTTTATCTCCCTCAAGTTTTCCAGCCCTCTGTTGGCAGAGAGTCTTTTCTTTTTCCTTTCTCTTTCCAAAGCATCTAATACAATTTCCTGAATAGATAGTCAATAGACATGGTTGCTGAAGGCTCATCTTTTCCCAGGATAGTCTTTGAAAATAATTTCATCTCCTTCCAACACCTTTGGCTTCTTTTATTTTGTTTCTTTTCCTACAGAGGACTTCCATTTCTCACCCTAAATTTCTGCTTTTTCTTCCTGCCATCACATCTAAAATTCCTATATAAGGTCAAAAACTATATGGCAGCCTACTATAAAAACTTTTGTTTCCAACCACCAAGAAATGAAATGAGTCAGTAGTATTTCTGAGCTCTACTTGTCCACTTATAGATATCCCAGTTAACCAGTTTAAAAGTCAAAGCACTTTAATTAGAACTGTTCTTTTTTTCAAATGTAATAAATAGAACAATGTAAAAACCTTTATTTATTAAGAAGTCATTTTCGGTTTGCTGATCCACAGAGTAGACACTATACTTTAACTTGCTTCAAGCTGGGGAGTTGTTTTTAGCACATCCCTAATACAATGCAAAGTATTCTTTGTGTTGTGCCCTCTGAAACTAAAAAAACACACATGCAGGCACACACCCTACATCCAAAGGCACAAAGTTAACTACGGATTAAAAGAAAGAATTATCTTAGCTTCCTGTCTCTCAAAGACACTTTTGTAACTAAACTCACTCAGGGGCCCAGTTGCTGATGCTTCAGAAATGCTTCACTGTTCTGGAACATCTTTTTAGGCCAGCAAGTCTACCAACAACCTTGTAAAGATCCCTGTTTTATGAACTTTTATCACTTTCTGACTGATATTATCATATGCCATTATGTCAAATGAATTTGATGTGCTGGCAAAAGCTCCCCCTCCAAACATGTACACAGAACTCTTCTGCCATCAGTGCGGACTCTGTTACTGGAAGGGGTCCTCTCGGAGGATTTAACGCTTGGCACCACCTTCTGTTACCCGCTACATTACCAACAGCTGGAGAGCTGGGTGTACCCATGCTGGGAAGAATGCGAAGGCAAATGGAAACACTGCTGGAAAGCATCTTTCCAGTGGCTTTCAGGGCACTTGAGACCCAGCCAGCACTGGGTCGTGGCAGGGATTTGCCAGGGGAGGAGGGCCAAACCACAGCACAGAGATGTGGGCAGGGGAGGTATCTAATGTACCTTCTAGCATAGGCTGTCACTGCAGCAAACGCACACCACACTCACTGGCTGCTTCCAAGAGAAAAGTGCTGGGACCCTGGCGTTCAGACTTTCATTACTGCCCCTCTGGCTTAAAAGTTCTTAAGCTAATATGCACTAATCAAGCTAGAAGTAAAGCAAATAATGACCTATGTATATACCAAAGAAGAGTAAAGGAGAACCTATCTTAGGTGAAAGCTCATGTTAGTAAATTAACACTACCCATCTTTCCAGCCACTACTATCAGCTAACCAGAAATCTAGCCAGGAAAGAGAGGTGATAAGATCCAGAACAGGATTTAACTTTTGATATTATCTTTCAAAAAAAAAAAAAAGAAGAGGAGGAAAAAAAGAAAAGAAAGAACAAGCCATAGTACAGTATTAAATGTTTACCCAGTTATTAGTAAACTTTTAACAGTTTTACATATTGGAGAAAAAAAAAAATCTTTTGGGGCAAAATATTATAGAACACTAAAAATTATGTAAGTTTACACAGCTAGGAATTGGTGGCTTAGGTAATTGAAATGAACGTGAGAATCACGGAAATGAGCTACACAATAATTAGCTACTGAGTTTTCTCATGTCACTCCCGAATGGAGTATTCAGCATTGCGCAGATTTATTAATGAATTAATGCCAGACTGGAATTAACCAGCACCTCATTCTGGAAGGCTGTTCTTGGCAAAAATGCCATATCCACAAGGCAGAGCACGTTGACTGTTGGTATCCGCAGGAGGCTGTGCTGGGCATCACATTCTTGAGAATAATGCCTACTACATCAAGTTTCAGAACCACAGTTCACACCACCTAACCTCATTCCACACCTTGCTGCTGGACAACGCGCAAAGGAAGGGTGGTGATGTTTCTAGACAACATTCCAAGTTCCACAGTTGACTTGTACTTGAAACATATTTAGTGAAGATCTGTCATCTCACGTACAGGCAAAGAGCTTCCTGGCTGGTGGCTTGGCTGCACACAGAAGTGAGGGGGCTGGCGTAGCCTGCTGCATGTCCCTCTGCAGAAATTAGCGTTTCATCCTCCCAACACGAGACACCAACGTGCCACGTTCAGCCAGCGATCCCCCCCTTTCACGCACCACTACTGTTATGTTTCTTTAAATTCAGTCGGCTCCTTAAGGAAACTCCCTGGCAAGTGAAAACAGCAGCAAAGGTAAAAGAATGCAGAGAATTTGGCTGCTGCCTGCAGTATTAGGAAGAACAGCAATTACTCAACTCTCTCTAGTGTCAGAGGCAGAAATGAGCATGTGAATTTGGGCAAGTTTTGGCCTGTCTCTGCTCAAGCTTCTCCCTTTGCGGTCTCTGTCACCTACCTACCTCACAGCTGCAATAATTAATGAAGTTCATGAGAAAATGGAGAAAGTGAAGGTTGCACAGAGATGTAAGAGAGGTGCCCATTCTACCCCGAATCCAGACTAGGCCACAGTTTATATGGCTTACTTCCTGCAGGCATTTAAACGATGTCACTCACTTTCCAATAACTGTGTTTTTGCTGTCTCCACTGCCTCCCAATAAACATAACTATGGAAGAACTCTTGATCTTTCCCTCTGAGCTCTTCTGTCTACAGCACCTGGCAAAGAGTCATGTAGACACTACCACTTTTTCCTTTCCTGGCTCTGCAAACACAAGGTAATACTTGACTCCTGTCCAGCACTTTTAGGTAATAAAAACATAGATCTTATGACCATCAGGGCCTTAAGATATCTGATTCAGTTCTCCTGCCTTCAGGTAGGTAACGAACTCCCTTTCCACAAACTAAGGCAAAGTGAAGCCAAGGGAAGTGAGGGGTTTTATTTAAGTCACTGAGCTATTAAAAGATGCCAAGGGTCAGGAAGCTTTCATTCCTTTATCATGCTATTTTCATGTCCAAGAATTGTGTGGCATTTACCTTTCTGAGCAGTCTCAGATCCTTTCTGAAACAAGTAAGGATATAGACAAATATATTCACTTTTGATTAAAACACAGAAATGTAATTGATCTTTCATTTTTATGGCATAGGTAGTAGTAATGAATTTTCTTAAAAATCTACCTGAATTATAAGAATTCAATGGCCCTAAAAAGCACATAGCATGCTCATTCTTTCTTAAGTTGTTTAAAAATCCTTCTACTTTGACTGCCAGAGGAAAAAACTCTAAAATCCACCCCTTTTCCTCACTCAAGACTGTAAATGCCCATACCTTTATAAAAACTGAAGCTCCCAACTATGGGGAAGTGAGAAAAGGTTTGCATTTCAAGATCTGCATTTGATAAGATGATGGAATGTTCTGCCTCTGTAGAATTATAAACACACTCGGAGGGGTCCAAGCCCATCCATCCCTCATGGAAGATTCCTCACACATTATTAGGTCTGAAGTGGTCTGACTACTTTCTTAATGAAGTCGAGTTCAGGTCAAACATCCTGAAGGTAGCTTTGCCTTATTTTGGCAGGTCTTTTGGAGTCTTAAAAAGAGGTATCACGATTCTCCAATACTGAACCGCCTTTTGTTTTATCACAGCTGTGAAACGTTTTGCTGTGGCCTTTGGAAAAGAAGCTAAATAAGTTACCTCTTGTAGACTAGGACTCTGCAGGCTCAGGTTTCATTCTGCTCTGCCAGAAATTCCTTTCTGTTTTGAATCTGAGATGTTTGTTTATGGTTTTTGTTTTGAAATGCTAAATAAGACAGGCAGACAGGCATAGTCTCTACTTACAGCCTATATCTTTTTTTTTTTTTTTTTTACCTTGCCATAGCCAAAGAAAGCTGGTTGCTAAGGACTTAGCTAAAATTTCCAAATAGTAGACTCTTCAAATTCTCTTCTCAGGAACTTGAAATGTAAAATGACAACATTCTAAAATATAATTAACACTTAATTTTCTTAAATATTCATAAAACAAATGTTCTCAGGATATTTCAAATTAGGGTGTTATTTTGGATTTGACTAACATATACTTAAAAGAAACCCTGAAACTATTTTTGAAGTTTTTCTCATCTTGCTTGTAACTTACATTTTTGAATACTGACACTCCTGATAAAAGACAGAGGCACTACAATGATAGGTACTAAAAGAATTTCTGGGAAAAAAAATCCAATATTTACTATGTGATAATAGGATTTGTTTGTCAAAAAGAAAAAAAAAAGTTGTAACCTACTAATTTCCAAGGATTTTATCTTCATCAAGTTCTTCCTCCTTGTTCCACAACAGCCAATTTAAAGCATCTGCTTTGTGAATTTTCAGCCAATATTTACTGGATAAAAATGATACTTATTTCCAGGCAAGGAGGAAAAGGTCACAGTTAAGAATATGCAGTTCTGTTCTCCTAAAATGGGACCATACCTACACTAGGAACTAAAGAGACAAAAACCTTAGATATTTTAATTCTAGGTGTTTTTTTCCAGCCTTCCACTGTAGCACAAAGACTCTCCAGAGACACCATGATGTAAATCCATGGGAAACCTGCAGGTTTAGTTCACCTGAAAGACAGATGGAACCCATGGGATGGAGAAAAGCAATGCAGATGCACTCGGGCCCCTCACACCATCTCCTGCTCATTCGCAAGCCCTCAAGCCCTCCCTGGTCTTTGGACTGGCTGGGCCTGCTGCTGCTTCCTTTGGAAACCCCAGCAAGATAACTCAGCCTCGCCTGGTGACAACCCTGGGGCTGCCAATGTCTCCAGAGATGTCCAGAAATCCACAAAAAAACTTCTAACAATAAAAGGAAATTTAATTCACTTTCATGAAACCACATTACATCAATATTAAAATGTCACTTTTAAAAAAATATTAATGTGAAAAAGCCCTTTGGAAGTAAGGGTTCACACCACAAAATGAAGCAAGTGTTGACATTCTGCTGAAACTCCAAAGGGGCTAGGAATTACAGTCACATTGGATCAAACCAACAAATGTTTTCTAGGTCCAGAGACCCTAGAAAAGGGTCTCAGCCCTTGTTCTCAGTACTTCCCAGTCCTTTTCTCTACTTTGACAAACATCTAAAACCAAAACTCCCCATCTGAGCCCCTCTTTGAGAAGGCTTCATTAAGTGTGAAGAAGCTGTGTGTACACAAAGCAGATTTTTAAACTTATAGAGTTTATAAGTTAGTGTTTAACTTATAAACACTAACAAAGAAGAAAATGAGAAAGGATGGAAAATAGAGTAGGAATTAAAATTAATATTTTTTAAAAATCTATTTGGTACCAGGACCTGTACTAGCAACTATATATACATACACATACATATAATCATATATATATATACACACAAACCCCTATGTAATCATATATAATCTCTAATCCTCACTATAATATTTACTTGATAGGAAGTTAAATATCCCTCTATGTAATCTATTTTTCTAAAAAAGAAGGCAAGCTACTAATATTTCATTTCCACAGATGAGGAAACTGGAGCCCAGGAAAAATAAGCAAGCTGACCTCACAGGTAAAAAATAACATAGCTAAGATTTGAACACAGGTTTGTCTAGTCCCAGGCCTATTTTCTTTTTCCTAAAACATCTTGCACAAGAGTGGGGAAAAGGGAAGGAGGAGACCCACAGGTCTTGCTTGTTGCTGCATCCTCCACTAAATCTTGTCTGGTAGCCAGATCCGAGTCAGGGCCCTTCGTAGCTGCTCCTCACAGGCTCTGCACTTCCCTATCCCAGGGTTACTGTCTTGGATTGTAACCAATTGTCCCAGTTTTCCCTATCTGCCCATCAGAACATGGATTCTGGGAAAGCATGTTGGGCCTGATTTGATCAGGCCTTATATTATTTATCTAGGCTGAAAATTCACTATTATATTAATAATAGCAGATAACATTTATTAGTCCTTATTACATGCCACCCCTTATGCTACATGCTTTACACATAGGTACTGGCTTCTTGCTATTTAAAGTGTGGTCCCAGGACCAGCAACATTGATTGGTATCACCTAAGAGTTTGTTATAAACGCAGAGTCATATCCTCTACCCCCAACCAGCTGAATCACAACCCACATTTTTAATAAGATCCTCAGGTGATTTGTGTGTGCATTAACATCTCAGAAGCACAGTTTTATTTCACTTAATACTCACAGCAAATATAGGAAGTACCTATTACCATTAACGGAGAAGCTGTGGCTTACAATATCACTATTGCATGGCACAGAGACCAGACCCATAGCTGATACTCAATACATATTTGTGGATGGAAGGATGGCAGGGAAACAGGTTGAGCTAGAAAGAGAACAGAGAAATGGATAAACCTCTGACCTCTGGTTTTGCCCAGTTTGTATCAACTGCAGGAGCAGGTGAGACTGCAGCCCTGATGGGGGCTGAGCTGAAGTGGTACAAATTGTTTCCTTAGCTCCATTCAAGCCCAAACACTCCAGGAGCTAGGAGCAAAATCTTCATCCAGAATATAACCTGAAGGCAAATGTACATCCTCTCTTCCCCCAATGAAATATTAGCCCACAGATAAATGGTTACATTTACAATTCCTATGTCTTAACGCCAAAAAATTCAGACATAAAATTTTACCCAAAATATACAAATTTTATAGAAATTAGTCAAGATATAATAAAGAGGCAATGCTGAAGGAAAGGTAGCAAGTAGCTTCAGAGGCCTTAAAGTTTTTAACTCAATGCATTTGTGGTGTTGAGACAGGAAGGGAGGAGACATGAACTCAACAACACTTGTTCCCCCCCTCTATAGGATCCCAAACTCCTTAACTGCTGATGATCAATGACACACATAGATGAGGATTAAGTAGAAATAGAGAAAGAGCCATGTCAGATTGTTTTGCTTACACTGGTTAGTAGGCTTGTTGTTAGTTAAGCATTTTCCACCTGCCAGTCATTCTTTTAAGTGCTTCCCAGGGATTCAATTGAGTCCTTACAGCAACCCTAATATATTAACCCCACTATACAGATGAGAAAACTGAGACACACAGAAGCAGAGAGCAGATCTGACCCTGCAGCCAAGTTCCTAACCATTACACTCTTCTACCAACATACAGGTATGTCATGTGGGGAATTAAATGAGGTCAGAGGAGACAGGAGATCTGTTCACTTTGCAACAAAGGAAAACAGGACCTTTAAAAAATTCTTTTGCACGTGGGCTCCAAATGAACACTTAAGAGTTCTGTGTTTACCTAGAGGGCATTCTATGTATACTCAACCACTCCGCTGTCCATAAGACTTAGGAAAGTCTTGTCTAAGCACAGTTTTTTTTAATGATTTGATCAGGCTAACCGGCCAGGGCAGGCAGAAGAGTGGGTGAAGTTGACAAGTGCTGATAAAGGGACACCTCCCAGTTCACTGCCCACGTTTATCTGCCAGTGAAACAAGCTAGCACAAAGAGAAAATCACTCTCAAAAGGAAACTTGCCATTTTGAACCACAGCTAATAAAGCGTTAAGAATGCAGCCTCATTCTTAGATGTTGGGAAACACTCTGATACACATTACACAGGCTTCAGTAAGAATGGGTAAGATCACCTTTCCCACCAAAAAAAAAAAGATTCTACTCATACATTTAAATCTCGTTCAAACTCGAATTCCTTTTTTCTGCTTTGCTACCAGAGCCTGAAGAGATCACCTTAGATCAGGCGTCCTCAAACTTCAGCCCGCAGGCCACATGCGGGTGTTTTTGCCCATTTGTTTTTTACCTTAAAATAAGATATGTGCAGTGTGCATAGGAATTGGTTCACAGTTTTTTAAAAATTATAGTCTGGTCCTCCAATGGTCTGAGGGACAGTGAACTGGCCCCCTGTTTAAAAAATTTGAGGACCCCTGCCTTAGATGCTTTGATTCCTAGAACTAATTTTATCCACGTAGTTCACTAACCAACTGATCATATACAGACTTGCAAAATCACTTCTACTTGGCTTGAACTTATTAGACTTTTTATGGTCTTGCTGGCTTTTTGAAAAACTTTGATTAAAAGCATGCAGAGTACAGAACATGTTTGAGAGGTCCCCAGCACCCCCTAACCCAGTAGAAGACCTTTTGCACAAAGTAGAAGACCAATAAATGAGTGATTGATTTCTATGCAAAGGAAAGTTAGATCTTTGAAAATGTAGCTTTGGACAATTAGACCTCTGAGAAGGAAGGCTTTCAATGTTTTATTCATGCATGCTTGGCTAGTCTACTGTTTCTTCCTCAAATAATTAAATGAGCTTTACTGGGGTGTCTCCAAAATCCTAATACCAAATGTGCGATAAGGAACACAGTGTTACAGGAATCTGCTTCACCAAACATATTTTGCCACATCCTACCCCATTGTATTTACAGGCTACAACAGCACTGTCATCTCTTGCACCATAGCCTGAGAGATGTTGAGCACACCCACATTTTTCAGGAATTTCACAATTAATGTCTGGAATGTGTTTTGGATTATTCTTCAAAGGATGATATAGTTGCCTTAAGATGAATTCAATATTTTCTCTTCTCTCATTCATCATTCTTTAGTCGGCCCACTTATTATCTTTTTAGGGTCATCTGTTTAATCTATATCCCCCAACTTCATAATGCCTGTCCTCTGCATCCCTAAGCTGTTCACTTGTCCAAACAGGTCATCCCATCTTCAACAAGCCACACAATACATAAAAACTGCAGCAAGTCACTAAATACCTCCTACAAATAGATATAATGCCCATAGTTTAAGGGATTGTTCAGTTTTCTGCATAAATTAACCCAAATGCCTACAACCGTACTGCCAACATATTGCTTGTAGATTTTCCTGGTCACTGTTAAATACTTGTTAATGGCAGCAAATACCTCCAGACTTGCTATTTTTTCCTTTCTGATAGTATGCAATCCATGTGCCCTTTGCCAAGTGTTTTATGTGACAGGACTCAACAACAGTGAGAATTCTATAAGCCTGACAATCAAAGTGAAGGTCACTGAGCCCTGTCATTTGTATATGTGCAGTGAATAGGTCTCTCCATGTTTTGTCAATATTTACTTGTGGAAGGAACTAATTATTTCCTTGTTTACTTGCACTGGTTTAACGTCCCCTTCCCTGTTATTAATATAATTTTATATGTCCTCTGCTTGCTTCTCTCTCGGAGACCCCGGGCTCCCTCTACCTAGACACTTTTGAGAGGGAAAATGAAGCCCATTACTCAAAAACAAAGTATGGAGTTTAATTTTTTCTAACTCCAGGATAGGAGTATTAACTTTGCCCCTCCCCTCCTTTACTTAATTAGTAAAAATTAAACTTCATGACTCTTAACTCCAAGTCCTAGTACAGAGTGATGACAGCAGTTCCCATTGTGCAAAACCAAATGTTCTGGTGCATTATCTGGCCTCCTGTGTAGACTATTCTCTGGGGCCTCCCCTCTCATCACCCCCACATTTTCTTCCAAGTAGCCACCATCTCCACGGACTGTCTTCCAGTGATAAGAACCATAACCTTCTAAATGGCAAGTTTCAGAAAACAAAATTCTGTACTTTCTGTAAATACCCTCCACATTATACTTAATTCTCCTTCTCACTGCCCCATAAAAATGGATGGACGGAAAAGTTAAAATGCTTGGGGGGGAATAAAAGGAGAATTGTGTTCTGAAAGAGGCAGTTTTTTAGATGGCAGTGGCGAAAAACATGGACAATTAAGTTCCATAAGATGAAGCCCTAAGTAACTACTCACTGGGAAGAAAAGTGGGTACTTATCTGCAATAGCAATCACCTGGCTCTAAGTCAACAAAGTCCTCAGCACAAAGCAACTCAGTATGTCCACTTGGTTCCTAATCACTCTCTGTCCTTACAAACTGTCAAACTCAAGCCATCATCTGCCCTTTTATTACCCAGAGAGTGAAGGCTGGCTGTACTCACCCACCTTACCCTCACGCTTAAAGAAGCATAATGTACTATCCCACATAGGAGGAAAAAATGGCCCTCACTCTCCTTAGCTCAAAATATAATTCTCACCGTCCAATGAAAACATTCTTTCTAGAAAATCTCACTTCATTAGTTTTTTAAAACTCTGTCTTTGACTGCCCAAAGAGGTCTCCCATCCAGACTTCTTCCTCAGGGGTTCAAGATTCAAACTTGTTTCTCTGGCTTCTGGGTGATTTCCCTGGAGGCAGGCAGCCTGGCCAAGAAAACCGGCCAGTTAGGATGCTGCGGAGGGCAACAGGAAGACTCGCCAGAGGATGGAAACAGGAAAGGGACTTGTGCCCTTCTGAGGGCCAGAAAACACTTTTTAGACTGAGAGCAAGCAGAGACAACTTTAGGTATAAGACGTTATGCTCAGTTTTTCAAATACACTTGTCCCCTCCCCCCACCCAAGGAATAATTAAATCAGAATTTATTTAAAGCAATCTAAACTATGCTTGAAAGAAATCAAGTGTACATCTCAAACTCATCACATTAATCTTTCAGAACATATTTTTTCTTCAGTGCTCTTTCCATGGGTAGGATTGTATATCCGTGTATTCGGTGTACTTTTACTGAGAGCCTACTACAGGCCTGTGTGCCTTCAAAACCTAAGGCGGTGAGCCACAAATTTAAAGGGGCCCATTTCTGCCCATGATTTATTTAACTCATTTTGTGAACTTCAGTTAAAAACATGATTTTTTTTTCCTTCACAAAGCCAATATAGGAGTAACATAAGTAAAAATTACTACAAGTTGGCAAACAGATATTGTAATTTGTATTTGAATTATGTTATCAAAAGCAGGTAGGTTAGTCATGGATAATAGTTCTATACCATGCAATATGTCTTCTCAGTGTAGGCAATTAAGTTTTCAAACGAGTTTTCATTAACAGATACAACCAGTAGGGGTCATTTTAGTGCAAAAATTGCAGCAAAAGAGACTTTAACATGAATAAAATATATCATTTCCTGTTCATGTCAGTTATGGTAGTCATGCTTCAGCATGTGAATTTCTGAATAAAAATGGAAACTGAGGGAAACTGTGAAACTTCTTGCAAACTAGAAAAACAAAAGAGAAAATCAATACCTTCCAGATAGTTACTGACATGTAAAGGCTCCTCTAATTCTTAATAAGGAAGAAAAGGGGTTACTCATCCTGTTTTCCATAAATCTTGCAGTAAAGTGAAAATACCTTAAGTTTTAGATACATGATTGAAAATACTTGTCTAAACTCAACCATTATATCATGCCAGATAACACTGTCCTTATTTTGGTTTCATGGATTTACATGTAACCTGACTGCTGCTTTTAGAATTCTTAAAAAAAAAAAAAAAAGTGTCTTGAGCTCACAATTTTGGTAGCTGAAAACAGGCCTACGAAATAAAGCCTTTCTAGAGAACACTAATTGAGATATAATCGTGTCAACAAATACTTCCAAGCATTTTCAAGGCTGATACCAAGTGCACAGGGTGTTACCAGAAGAAAGGAAGCTCTGAGGGATCACATCATGTCAGAGGAATGAAAGGCTCACCAAACTGCCAAAATAACTCTATACTGTGACATGGGATGTTGCTGCCAAAACAGTTGATTACTGTAAATGTTCCCCGAGCATTTCCTTCAACACACTGAGGCAGAAGAAAAGGAGGGTTAGAATCTTTAGAACTTCCAAGAGTCGTTCTCAGAGCACAGCAGCTTCTACCGCCTTTAACTTTGTTTTGTGTAGCTTGTTCCTCACAGATTTATTGGAGGCTGGATTAAGTTATATACCCCAAGTGGCAGCAGAGTTCAAAGATGCATCTTTTAGACTAAGTCATTCACAATTCCCGAAATCGAACAGATAAAACTGTGTCAGAATTCAGTCTGGTGGCCATTTTTCCTGAGGTACGAAAAACATGTTATAAAATGGGATTTAAAATACCAGGTGTAAGGCTTTTGTATTTCAAGCAAATGAACTCTTCTAACTGAATGCAAGTCCCTTCCCTCTAGGGTCTAGGAGTTCCCTTCACTCATTGCTGCCCACTAGCTTCCAAACCAGAAAGGCCTGCTCTGTTTTTCAGAACTGTCCAAACTCTAAAACCTACAGGCATAAATATGTGACTCTGTGTGCGTGTATTTAAATCACAGTATTGACGCCTTTTCGTAGGTCCATTTATATCCCTAACGTTGCCACCTCCTTTTTCAGTAACCCAGCAAACAAGCACACGCACACAAGGATGCTTCAGAATAAACCCCTCCCTGGTCTCCCAGGCGCTGGCTGGGGAGTAGTATGGAAGAGACGCTGGGCAGAGGGCGCCTGGCCCCCCTCGCCGCTCCCCCAGACATCAGGCTCTGCGCTCTGCTCTCTCACCAGGATGCCCCGGAACAGCATCATCATCAGCCCAACGTCAGCCCAAGCAGGGATCCCACTTTTAACTGGTGCTCACCGGATCCTGCCCCCATTAGCTGTCTAAAAAGAACTCCCTGCCTCTCTCCAGCCCCCAAACCAGACCCGGAACCCCGAGGCCGAGGCAGGCGGGCAGGGATCAAGGCCGGCGCGCACCAACAGTGGTTCCCCAACGAGAAAGGCTCCACTAATCCAATCTCTCTCTGCCCCCGTCAGTCTCGACACCGCGGTGCACGAATGCGTGGTGGAGAGGCCAGCAGAACAATCCCCGCTGCCAAACAAGCAAAACCAAGGAGCCGGCAGCACGACTGGAAACACGCGGATATCTGATTTTAAAACGCAGCCACTAATAGTCAGCAACAACTTTTCACTCCCAGGTGCAGCCCCCACGCACCGCACCCCACCCCCTTTCCTTTCAGGGGAGAAAGCCTTTGACCGTCTTCAATAGGCAAATAAATGAGTAACCACCGTATGTAACTTCCCCTGGGCTGACATATTCCGGAGCTGAAATTGATTTATATGCGAAGGAGGAGGAAGGGGGTGAAGGAAGAGCGCAAGGAAGAAATAATAAAAGAGTCACACAGGGAGTGTGAGCTGGAGACACATCTCCTCCGCCCACAGAAAAAGGACTTTCGCGGACGGCGTGCAGCTCACGGTGCCACACTGCGCCAGTGCGCGGAGGGCTGCAGGGGCCGGGCTTCCCCGAGGGGCTCGCGCGCAACAGCCTCTGCAGTGCTCCCTGCCCGCGGGGCCCCACCTCGGGGCGCAGGGCCGGGCCACCCAGCCCAAGCTGGAATGGCCACACGTGTGCGCGCCTGCGAGGGGCCAGGGGGATGCGATCCTCCACGCGTCTGCCCCCGCCCACGAAATCCAACCTCGCCCGCAGCCGGCTAAGCGTCGGGGGGAGCAGGGAGCGGGGACGCGGCAAGGAGCGGGGACGCGGGGGCTCTCTCCCGGGGGCGGCGGCCGCCCCTCCTCCCGCGGAGCCCTGGCTCCTCTGGAAAGTCTCGGCCAAACTTTGTTCCGCGCAGCCAGCGCCGAGGGGGCGGCGCGGGCCAGGTGGGAGGGGGCCCGCAGCGGGCGGCCGTACCTTCGCAGACGCCCACTTCGTACTCGGTGATGGAGTCGCCATTGAGCGGGGGGCGGATGACACAGCGCAGCCCCCGGTCGCAGGCTCCGTGGAGCCCGTAGGCGCCGCCGCAGCTCTCGTTCCTCTGGCGGGCGCACATGTAGCAGCAGCCGCAGACGCCCTGCACGATGCTCCCCGGGCAGCTCCTGGGCTCCTCGCACTTGGACTCGTCGCAGGGCAGGCAGACCAGCGCCCGGGTGCCGGAGCGCGCCAGCAGCAGCAGCAGCCCCAGCAGCGAGACCAGGAGGTGCCCGCAGCCGGCCAGCCCCCTGCCCCCCGCCACCAAGTACATCCTCCTGCGCCGCCGCCGCCTCCTCGCAGCCGGGCCGGGAGCGGGGCGGGCGCCCTCCCCCGAGCGGGGCACACGCGCCGCCGCACCCGCAGCCCGCGGTCCTCGCCGCCCCCCTCGGGGCCCCCGGGGCGCGCCTCCCCTCGCGGGGAGAGGCCCCCGCCCCCGCTACGGGCCGCGCCGACCCCGAGCCCACTAGCGTTGGCGCCAGCGGCAGCGGTGGCTTCCCCTCCTCCTCCTCCTCCTCCCGGGAGGGAGGGGGAAAAAGAAAAAAGTTTCCTCTCGGCAGCTCCGGTTCAACCCAAACTTCTGGCGGCGGCGGCGGCGGCCGTGCTCGGCTCCAGCCGGGGCTGGCGGCGCCTCCTCCCTCTCCTCGTCCTGGTCGGCCGGCCCCGCGGCGGCGGCGGCGGCGCAGCCTCCGGGCCGGTCCCCGCCTCCCGAGCCGCCGAGTGGGCGCGGTGGTGCAGCACACGGTCCGCGGCGTCCGCTCTGCGCGCCCCGCTCGCCTCACTCCTGCGCTGCTCCTCCGGGCGCTTGTTTATGGCTCGAGCCTCTGCCGCTCGGGTGCGCCCTCCCCCATACTACCTCATCCCCCAGACCTCGCCCCCCCGCGCCGCGCGCCGCTCATTGGCTGCCCCCCGCCCCTCCCGGCCGGCCGCCCTCCCCCTCCCTCCCACCGGCGGCCCGGCCCTTCCTCCCCTACACGCCTCCGCCCCCTCCCCTCCCCCTCCTCCTCCCCGAGCCGGGCGCACCGAGCCGGCCCTGCGGCCCGCAGCTGCTCCGGCCCCGCACGGCGGGCGCGCTGCGCATCGGCTCGGGGCGCGCCCAGCGAGCTGCGGGAGTCGCGGCGTCCCAGTGGCTGCGGCGGCTGTCCCGGGAGCCGGCGGGACGAGGCAGCTGCACCTTCGGGGGGCAGATTTGAGTTCCGAGAGTGGCGGGGACCCCAGGAGCTCGGGGCCTGGGCGATTGCTGCCGCCTCGACTGGGCAGCCGCCGGATCGGACCCGGGAAGGGGAAGCAAATGCACGGAACCTCCGCAAACTGGATGAGGATCCATCTTTCACTCTAGCTGGGAGTAGACTTTGTAAAAGATATTATGTAATGGAGTCTCGGAACCCTGAGACGTCTCCAGCAAAGCTGCTGGTGAATTAATTAAGTGCTTTAAACGGTCTAGGTAAATATTCTGCCAGGGGTGGGGAGGACTGTTGGGGACGGCCGTAGCTGGAGTTGAATTTTAACTGTCCACATCCTGTGTTTTGTCGCTCCGCTGTCTGTGCCGAGGTGCTAGAATATGGGAGGGGGTGACTGGAAAGTAGCAGAGCTGTGTCTTTCTCCCTGGAGTAAAGCCGAGTACTGGATTACTACAAGTCTTGACATGACACTAGACCCGTAGATCTCATGCATCATTAATGTCATCAGACACTGCCGTTTTCTTTCTCAAGCTCATGGGCAACAGTGGTGGTTTTCCTTTTTTAAATTCTTTTTAATTATTGTGAATGTATTAATAAAGATGTGTGGTAAATATTCTTTGTGATAACCCGGCTAAAAGAGCAACCGAAGTGATGCAAAATGCATCGTGTGCAGACTGTTTCTCTTCTGTGGCTGTCAGAAAAGGTTCTCCAAAAGATGGCTCTGACCGTTGATGGGGTCTGAAGCGGCGATCCGCTCCTCAGTGGCCTACCATTCACAGGATGGGTAGGGAAGTCAGTAACATTAATGAATTGTCAAAAAGTGACTGCGATCCTGGGACAGGTGTGAAGTGGGAATGGCTGGCCCACCCTCTGATCCTAGATGGTCTGGCTGCGGGAGGGAGGGTGGCAGCCAACTGAATCCTGAAAATCGTGACTAATGAGCCGAAAGTTAATAGCTGGCAGTGCACTGAGAAAGGAAACAAAGCTACCTTTGAGATCATCCGTGTGTGTAGCAAATGTATACTTCTGATAAATATTTTGGCTTAACCACTCTAATCCTGAACCAAAAAGCCAAAATTACCTGTGGAATTTTCCCCCATCACTGGCATCAGAATACTAAACATTTCTCCAATCATATGTCTTTGTCCGGAAGAGAGGAAGAGGCTCATTAATTATCACTGATTATCAGAGGGTCATGGGGAAGATGTTCAACAGTGGAAAGGGAGAGCGAGCACCCCATTTTTCAGAGGGGTTTAAAGAGAGTTGTTCACATGACTAGTTTCCATGGATGTTGTAGAAATAATTTCTGCAATTGTGTAGGAGGTCAGATTAGATGCTTTCCAAAGGCCCTTGTACCCCATGGTTCCACAATAAATATTAAGTGGTAAAATTATTTAAAATATGCTAGGTTTTCTATTAGCAAAATTGAAGAAAAAACACACTACCTTGTTAAACATGGTTGTTTCTTATAGCCCAGCAAGGCACCAGTGCTTCACCGTGGGATTTGCCAACAAACTGTCATCATTGCACTGTGTTAAAAGGCCCCTTCCACTCTTGCAGAAGAGGTTATCTGTATTTCTGTTCCAATGCAAGTATCAAGACATTTATTAAAATATAGCAGATAACACTGTAGGAGCCAACAGGAAAAGCCAAGGTCAGGTGATAGAAAAAAGGCAGAAGTAAGAAAGTGACTATAGTTTGAAAAAAGGGGATAAACTGGCTGGGCGCGGTGGCTTGCCCCTGTAATCCTGGCACTTTGAGAGGCTAAAGCGGGAGGATCCATCCCTTGAGTCCAGGAGTTCAAGACCAGCTTGGTCAACAGCAAGACCCTGTCTCTTCGAAAATAAAAAATAAAGAAATTAGCCAGGCGTGGTGGACCGTGCCTGTGGTCCAAGCTACTCAGGAGGCCGAGGCAGGAAGATAAGCTCAACAGTGGGAGGCTGCAGTGAGCTATGATGGAGCAACCACACTCTAGCCCGAGTAACAGAGTGAGACCCTGTCTCAAAATAATAAATAAATAAAAATAAAAAATAAAGAAAAGGGATAATAATCACCATCAAAATTTTGCTTTGTTTTTTGTATTTATTTCTTAAGGTGATATATCAGGGATCAGAGAAAGCTACAGATTGATTGCAGGCAAGGAACAATATGGAGGTCACTATCAATCATTCCTGGGACTTCAGAGGTAGAACCACCTGGAAGGTAGACAGACACAAGGTGAGATAGGTAAACTTCTTACAGGAATTCAAGTCAGGCTTAGAAAGGACTAGAGGGATTCTTAAGACTAAGATGGTTGTATCAGCTCAAAAAAAAAAAAATCAAGTTACACGTGCCCTTTGCCATACAATTAATAGTCATAGAACCAGTAGAGAAAGTAGGATTTCTTGAAGCTAGTAACTAGTGGCAAATGAGAAACCTACAAGGTCCTGGCAGCTTATCTGAAACCAGTGTGTGAAGCAGGAGCTCAATTATGAAATAGCTGTTTCTTCTCTGGGATGCAGGAGAGACTATAAGGTGGCCAGAGGCTGATGACATTGAGGTTCAAACACAAAGAGATTCCCTCATCTTCAGAGAGCAGACTAAGGATACAAAAAGGACACTCATGGGGACAACTGAGTGTCAGGGGTGAAAGTGGACTGAGAGGATTACATGGACCCTAAAAGGCATGTACAAATGTAAGAATTTGAGCTGTACAAGAAATAGAGTTTAATGCTTCCTCTGGGAAGCCTTCTTGAGCTTAGAGCCTATTCCTTTATCTGTTGTACGGCATTTGTAAGTACCTCTGCTTATAACATTTATCATGTTATAATATAAATAGTTCTTTAGCTGTGAACCCAATTAGATTGTCAGCTTGTTGGAAAGGGCAGGACTTTCAGTTTATTGTTCATGCATGCATGAATGAGTTGAAAAAGAGAAAAGAACTGCAGACAAAAAGATATTTGAATATTTTTGTCTGTGGGCCCCCCTTGGTTTTAGTAAATACCTCTAGAATAAGCACTTGAAAGGGGTGGTCGAGGCAGGAGGGAGCCTTCCAAGCTGGGAAAAAACACAAGTCTGAAAGGAAAGGGAATTAAAACCTATTTCTGATGGAGGGCTGGAAAAAGAGACAGCCCGCCCTCTATTGGCCACCGGGGGTGGGAAGGGAGGGGATTGAGAAATTGTTGAAAATGTCTGAAAATCAAAGTGCCCAGTTGGGGGCCTGGCAGAAAGTGGAAATGAAAGGGCAGTAGACAGAATGCTAGTATTAGAGCCCTCTTCCTCGACACAGTGTCTAGTTCAGCCTCCCTACTGCAGTCACACTCTTTGGGATTTGCATGCTGTTTGTGTTTTCTCTTCCAAAATGAAAAGAAATATCAGTTGCCTTTGAGTCTGATACAAATACTCTTGGAATTGAATTGCACATGAAGAAAAGTCCCATTGTTTTATTAAAATGCTGCATATGTATTAGAAAGATCTGTGAAGAAACCAGGATAACAGATCGGGCTCCTTTCACTCTCTTACCATCTATCTGGTTCCCTCAGCTGGGATATAACACACACACACACACACACACACACACACACACACACACTCACAGGTTCAATCGAGGCTTGGCCATTTCAGTGACATAGATTGACCCCTAGTTTGGGAGCTCAGCTAGCTGGTCTTGGGCTCTGAACCTGAACTTGGACTATTTTGTCACCACCTAGTACCTGATTTTTACCAAGGAGGTTCTTGTTGTATCTGCTCTGGCTGTGTGTGGCAGCTGTTCCAGAGGTAGTACCAGAAGGGAAGCAAGACATAGCTCAGAACATAAGTTCTCTTTACAGTTTGGCCTAGGATCCTCTCTCTCTCTCTCTCTCTCTCTCTCTCTCTCTCTCTCTCTCTCGATCGCTCTTTTTATATACATTTAAAAAGGTATTTATCTTTTCTGGATCTGTTTCCTCCTCTATACAGTGGAGACAAGAATACCAACCATATAGGGTAGTGTGTAAATAAAATGATTGTTCTCCTCCTTTCCTACTGTTATTTTTAAAGTCCTTCTAACTGAGTATCTCCTCAAATTTTATGCTTGAGCTGGAATCCCTGCTATCTGATACCACAGCACCCATTGCTATGCAATGTCTGCCTGACCAGATATTTGCCTTTTTTTTTTCTTGTCTTTTTAGGGTCTGCTGTTGGCCCTACTTTGAATGTCTAGTCTTGGAAGTTTTAGCTCTTGTGATATCTTCTCAAACCCATTTCAGTTTCTGACTTATTTTAAAGGGCAGTCATTAATAATGATAATAGTAATAGCTAACATTTATAAATAGCTTATTAATTGCTAGTCAACATGCTAAACACTTCGTATAGGTTGTTTTAATTAATTTACAGGCTAGCCCTACATGGCCAATGCCTTATATTATCTCCAAAGCCCTTTGTGGTATTCATTTTCACAATTGAGAAATCTGAGGTACAGAAGGTTGTGTGACTTGCCAGGGTCTCAGAGCTATGTGTGTGGGTATCAGGTTTTGAACTTAATCCTATTCTACCTTAGAAGCCTATGTATTTAACAGCCTCATGCAGTCAGTTGGGTAATAATGAATTGTTTTTCTTTTCAATTTCATTGTTTTTTGTGGATCAATTTTAAAATTGCTAATATCTATGACCATATCTTGCCTTCTTTGCTAATTTGCATATAAAAATTGAAATAATGATTAGTGTTTTCCTCAGAATGGAAATAGGGTTATTGTTTTCCTAATTACTGAATAACAAATTCGGTATTTATGTAGCCTTGGCTATGTGCATAATTATTAATTACCTTAGTATATTACCACATTTAAACTTCCATATAACCTGATGAGGTAGCTACTATAATTACCCATTTTACAGGTGGGAGACCTGAGACACAGAAAAGTTCAGTAATATGCCCAATGTCACACCTATTTAAAAGAACAAAATGGAATCCAAACCCAGGCAGTATGGCTCTAGAATACACACTATGCAATTATACCCCTAAAATATGTCCTTTGCAAATACATGCTCACTGGGGGAAAATGAGAAGAGACAAACAAGTAAAAAATAAAGAAAGGAAAAGAAAGGAAGGAAGAAGGAAGAAATATAGAGGGAAAGAGCACTCATTATTCCACCATTGAGATATAACCATCGATAACATTTGTGATACATCCTTGAACATTTGTGATACATCCCTGAAGGCTTATTTTCCCTATAAAGTATAAATATAAAATGGGGAATACATCCTAGTTTATAACTGCTTTATCATTTAGATACATAGATGGCAGATTGATCTTTGGAATCAATAACTGCATCCTTTTCACCACTGAATATTATCCTATTGAATAGGTATATCACATTACATTTAATTGAGGCCATATTAGCATACCTTTAGAGTTTTTGTTTGTTTTAGGTTTTTACTATCATAAACAAAGCTGAGAATCATTCCTATCTAGCCAAATTTTCAAATGTTTGTCCAATTATTTTCTTTGGCAAATTCCTAAAGTGGAATTGTTATTTGTGGATCAAAAGTTATACCAATTTTGATATGCATTGCCAGATTGCCTTCCAGAGACTTATTTACACTAATTCTCTCAAACACTTCGCAAAAATTCTCATCTCTTCAGTGTAGAGGCCCTTCAGGTTAAAAACCTTTTCCTGTTGCTTTAAAAAGCACCTTACATTATAAAGCTTTTCAATTTATTTTAACTCTAAAAAATTGTTCCCACACTTATTGTTTCATTAAGGCCTGAAAAATGTTCAACATTAGGAGATTTTTAGCTATGGATCATCAAATGTTTTAACCTTACAAATTACTGAATCTTGTAACCTTGCAAATTATATGCTACGTGGTTTTTAAGGGCAAGTGTATGTACTCAGTAAAAAATTCCTCCTAAGAAGGAGTGCTTTTGTAAAACTGAACAAATAATAGGGAATAAATTATTGAGACCCTCCCCCCAAAGGGTGAGGCTGTTTGAGGTGATACATCCTTTGCTAATAACCATTGTTCTGGATAATTGGAAAAAACAAGTGTAAGAAAATTAGGAAGAGAAACCTCAGCCATGCATTACAGTGAGGAGAAGTTTCCCCCTTCTACAGTGCTACTCATGTCTGTCTTCTCTATCTATTCAATTGCCTGTTCACTACTTGCTTTCAGTAACCTGAAGACTCATAGGTCCAAATTGCAGCCATTCTTCCTCAAATCTACATGGAATCTATGTTAAGAAATACAATTAAATTTCTTTCAGCAGTGATGTCATTGCTCAAAACATTCTTATAATGTTTGTTTTGGAATTGTCTTGTGTAGTCATACCTTGTCTGTCAGATAGGACAAACTCACTGTTTGTAATATCAGACTCAACATATTATAACTCAAGCAGATTATGTTCTTCATTCACCAGACTTGGCTCTGACTTATTTCTTATACTCTCTATTGAGTTCACTTTCAAAGGAAGATTTTCCATTGTTGGGAGTATTGAAAAGAACTAAAATATGTTCTAGAAAAAATATCAAAAGACGAGTTTACAAAATGGTAGGCATTGGGGGTATCCACAGAACAAGCATATAGCTTTTCTAAGTGACTGCTGACCAAGGAGACATCACTCATTTGAATGCAAATTCTGGTATGATAATGTTCTTTAGAATACTGATATTTTGTATTCATATCACATGTATTATGCAACTGCTGTGTCGTTGAAATGAGAATTCATTACCTATTTTCTGGTGGGAAATGGTAGTGCTCACCAATATCTCTGTTCTTTTCATTCTGACACGCAGCTAGACAACACTCGCCAGATTCCTAGCAGTTAGATGGAGCCATGAAATGTGGATGGAAGTGATGGGGATCTTTTCTAGGCTTGGCCTCAAAAACCTCTCCACAATCCTGCAATATTGTTTTATTCCCTTTTTGCTGGCTGGCTGCAGGGCATTTCATAGAGGACTCTGAAGCACTAGAAGATTCCAGAACCACTAGATGGATGGATCCTGAGTCCTTGAATGACTGCATGAAGTGAACCTCTACATACACACACACATTCACATACACACACCTCATTGAATCTCAGTGGACTCCAATTTGAGTGAAAATGAATCTTTACTGTGAGAAGTCACTAAAATTCAGGGCTTGTTTTATTTTAGTAGTTTGCCTGTCCTAACATACTATTTTAGCTTCAACAGAAATAACATTAATTATTTATTCAGACCCTACTTTTTGTTATATGTTCTTTAAAAGGCAATTTGACATGCGCTTATAACTAACTTGCATTTGTTTGTTGATTATGTAATGAATGTGCAAAGATTAGGTTACCAATCTTGGCATTTAAAATATTTTCAATATGATAAGATCTTCCGAGAAGATCTTAGCATTTTATTAATACTAATTAGCATAAATTCAGTAATATCAAAACTTTTTACTTAAATGGGAGAGTGGTCATCTCTATTATGCAACCCGGTGAGTTTTATTTCCTGAGCTTCTCACTTTCTCAGACTGTCTCTATCCATGACTTTATTGTGGGTAACCAAGATCCGATATGCTCAAAAGAGAATGAGGCTTTTCAAGCCTGCATTTTTCTCTTTTTTCCAAGTCCTTCAGAATCTATTACTTCCTCTCTAAGCTGCCTTTGCAATACAACCATGTGCATTCCCCTTTGAAGCCTCTCCAAGTATTACCTCTCATTGCATCAAGATCCACAGGTTTATTATGGACTGTAAATCAGTACCTCCTTTTATTTTATCACTCAAACTTAGAGAATATTTCAATATTTTGATATTGGGTTCTAAGGTCATCATAGACATATTCTTTATTATTAATTACCTTTGATAGTTTAATACATCTTGATCATCTTATTGGCTATATTTGTTGTACTTGGCCAACTTTTTCAAGCTCAAACTAAAGTTTACACAACAGATCAAGTTCATTGATCCAAACTAGCTGCCAATGGACTATGACTGTGTAAATTACTGTTGGTCTGAGATTAACAAGAAAAAATGGAAAATTGAGCTCATAAGGCATAAAAGCATGCCAGAAGAAGATACAAGAAATAGGTTTCAGGAGTCTTTCCATCATTAGCTGATTATTGCTAAAGACCACGTCATGTTTCCCATTTAGATTCTGCCAGAGTCCTAACCAGCAATGCCAATCACAGGTGTTTGAAGAAGATAACTATTCGATTTTTCCTTGAAAAATAATTGGTTAAATTAGGAATGTCTTCAACGATGATGAGACATAGCGCCAGAAAAGTGCTCTAATGGAAAGAACATGCTCTCAGGAATCAGATTGACCTGGGATCAAATTCTGACTGTGTTCATCACTGTGTGAGTTTGAATAAGTTATTTAATCTGCCTGAGTGTTTTTTTTTTTTCCCCTCACTGATCACTTAGGAAATTAGCACCTATAGCATTATGAGCATAGAATAGATGTTCAATAAGTCTTCTAGGATTTTTATGATGGAATTTTTAAAAAAAATTTGCATTAGGGTCAGATATTCACTGAACGTTTGCTATTTTCAAAGCTTGTGAGATGGGGTCTAGTCTATGGTTCTAGAATATAGGAATGCTTCTGGCTTGTGTGAGAATCAAACCCAAGACCTTCAGTTTGTAATTGCTATGCCCCCTAGCAGTCTGTGCTTCCCCTATGATAATACTTTTCCCATCTGTCTCCCCATTTAGGGTGTATGATTTCCTGTGAGGCAGGATAGGGACTTTGAAGCGCAGAAGCTGAATCCTACTTTCCTAATCACTACACTGATTGCAAAAATAACTGTCTCTTTCCTTGTGCTTGAAGGGCCTACTATGGGCAATTGGTAAAGCAACACTTCCAACAGAGTATAATAGAAGTTTACCCAATTAAGTCTACTTGAGGAAACTGGAGAAAGTTTCACAAAACCTTTTCACAAAAGAGAAGATAGGTGGATTGGATCTTGAAGGAAAAATAGCTATCCAGGTTTATGGAGTAGGAGAGGGAGGGGAAGAGATTCCAAACAAACAAACAGACATAAACCCCAGTGAAGTGTGCAGATTAGAGCTTGGTACATAGTAGGCATTCAATACATGTTATTGAAAGGAGAAAGAGACTAAGTGCTTTTGCAGTGGAAGAAAAACGAGGCAATTGGATGCTCAGAGGTAAATGTTAGATGAGGCCGGTTAGGTTGGGCTGCATGGTGAAGGCCCAAAATCTGTAATCTTTGGAACTTTTAGAGACAAGTGACCTCATCAGATTCCTATTTATAAAGATACTATACTTCACTGATTTTAAGACACACTTTTAAAGTATTTTAACAACTCTAAAAATAAAATACATAGTACAATTGATGGCATGTCATAGTTTGATAGTCGTTTATTTTCTTTCTTGGCAGTATATAAAATAACATTGTTGCTTACAGATGATGGCATTTTATATTTAGTGCAAAAATTGAAATTATGGCAGTAGAATAAGAGAACAACAATAACCTGAAGCAAGGAGACCTTTTGGGAGACTTATCAAACAGCATAGCTGAGGGATAATGAGCTATGGTGCAAAACCAAACATGCTGGGGTAGATTTGGAAATTCCAAAATAGATTAGGAGTTCTTGAGTTTAATGGATTAAGTCTACCTTTTGGTTTTCCATGTTGTTATTTACTTTGTTTTGCTGCACAGCTAGAATCTGAAAAAGGTGTCTAGCTTTCCACTCAAACCATGTTTTCCCAGATAACTAACTTAGGTATAAATATTAATAGTATTATTTAATATTTATTAGGTATCGGAATTTTGTGAGGAAAATATTAATATAAGCCCTTTGTATTCCTAAAAAGGACTACCTTTAGTACTGTGTTCAAGGGTGTATGCTCTTGGCTCTGAGGTTTCTTATAGAAATACAGAAAGTTTAAAGAAGGGGCTTCAGATATCTCCAGACCCAACTCCTTCATTTTATAGATGAGGAAAATGAAGTCCCGGGGTGTTGATTACTTTAAATTTGCTGACTCTTAGCAGTCTCATACATGGTGGGTAGGGCATAGAACCCTCCTCCATGATCCTCTGTATCAGCAGGTTACCCGTTTATCTATTAATACCTCTAGATTAGCTCTGACTCCAGTTCCAGGCCTGAGCAGACAGTACGAAAGGATCTTTTACCTCCAATTGCCACAGTTTAAAGTTAGTAAATTTGTTACCAGTTCTCTTATCTTTTTATTCTGACTCATTCTATACTTGGAACCTTATTCCTCTTGCCTCTTGTGTGCATATCATAACCTCTGTTGATTAGGTGATGGTGTCTGGAATTGGGCTCTGTTGTGTGGACATTTCAGTGCTGAGTTTGTGATGGGCACCACCTGACTTGCTGGGCACCAGATACTAACATACTACCCTGAGGCATTTCACCTGGTACCAGAGTGGCAGCGTCTAAAATACAGAACTCCTTTATGTTACTGTTTTTAACTTCATCTGATTTCAGACTGTATGTGGCATGCTAAGTGTAGCTCTATTGAATATTTTCTTCTTTCTCCATGCACCAAACTCTGGGATGCTCGTTCGATATTAAAATCCCTTTCTTATCTCTAAGAAATAGCATGCACCTGTAGGTTATGGAGGGCTACGATCCTTCTTACTGGTTGGGCCAAGTTTTCTCTTCACTGGGGATTCCTCTTAATTGGCCTTATTGGTCAGGCATCTGTTCTTATTAATCATGCAGTTTAGTTCTTAAATATTTCTAATGTCTCCTCTGCTTCCTGGCAACCATTAATTGAGCTCATGGAACTGCGTATATATTAAACGCTTTGGGTATCTTATCTCTTTTAATCCGCATAACAATCTCATCATAAGGTATGATCAGACAGAGTTTTACAGATGAGGAACTGAAGTGCAGAGAAATTGCAGAAATATTCCAAGGATACAGGCCATGTGTCTGAGTCAGGATTCAGATTCAGGTTTTGGTGACTTCATGCTACGCTGTGGCACTGTACTGCTCTCCATCCAGAACCAACTCGCTGTACCTTAGGTCTGGTCTGCTGACTTTATTCCACATAAGAACATCTCTGCTCATTCTGAACTTGTTGTTTAAGTTTCTAAAATAAAATTTGAGGCATCTAAGCATATAATCAAGGCAGCTTATCTGCCAATAGCGCAACATTTGTAGTGCAATACTCATTTAAAAAGGGCTTTAAAGTAAACCTGGTAGTCTAAGTTTGAGTAAGTCACGAATCTAAATAATATTGCAATAATAATAACTAACATTTATTGAGCACTTAAATTGTTCCCAACTCTATTCTAAATCATTTATATGTATCCTCTCATTTAATGCCCCCCCAAATGCTACCATGCAATAGGAACAATTATCTTCAATTTAAGATGAGGAAACCTAAATAATAAATAAATCTTATTTGTTTATTTATTGAAACACAGTCTTACTATGTCACCCAAGCTGGGGTACAGTGGCATAACCATAGCTCACTGCAGCCTCGAACCCGTGGCCTCAAGTGATCCACCTACCTGAGCCTCCCAAAGTGCTAGGATTATAGTTCTGAGCCATTGTGCCCAGACTATAATATTGGATTTAAATAAATACACAAAATCAGATAGATAAATGTTGTTTCTCAAAGCACTAACATTGTCACATTGGTAAAATATACCAATTTTCTAAGAATGTTGACATTTCTCAAAACATTTTGGGAACTGACCTCTGATCCAATTACAAACCTACAAGGAAATTAGACTTGTTAGGTTTATATCTTGGTTTTGATTAAAAACACCATTACTTTAGGATAAAGATAGTTCCTTCAATCAATAAAATTGATGAATATTGGCCCTCTCCATGGAAATATACAGGAACAAGTAACTCTCCAAAGAAGAAATATAATGATCAATAAACATATGAAAATATAGTCAACAAAATTTAGTCAAAGACACAAATTAAAATAATGAAAAACACTTTTTATCTATCAGGTTGACAAACATTTGTAAAGATTGGTAATATCCAGGATTGGCAAGTGTGGGGCAATAAATACTTTCATGAATTATTTGGTGGTAATATAACCTTGGTGCATTTTTCTTCTGGAAAGCAGTTTAGTGACATATATCAGAATATTAGCTGGACATATTTCTGATCCATATATAATAAGTTTAAGAGTTTATCCTAAGAAAAAAATTCTTATTCTAAGAATACTTATTCTAAGACAATTTCTTATTCTAAGGAGTCTTTTTCTAAGAAGAAGAAAATAAGGTCAAGTGCACAGATATCCAGCAATCAAGATATTCATCATAGTGTTGTTCATAACTGAAAATGTGAAAATATATAAATGTTCAGTAATGGAGTGTTGATTAAATAAACCTATGTAATAGAAAATTACAGTTATTAAAATGATGATATGGTTTTATATTTATTGTATAGGAATGATATCCACAATATATTATTGATTTTTTTAAAAACAGGTAACAGGCCGGGCGCTGTGGCTCACGCCTGTAATCCTAGCTCTTGGGAGGCCGAGGCGGGCGGATTGCTCAAGGTCAGGAGTTCAAAACCAGCCTGAGCAAGAGCGAGACCCCGTCTCTACTATAAATAGAAAGAAATTAATTGGCCAACTGATATATATATAAAAAAAATTAGCCGGGCATGGTGGCGCATGCCTGTAGTCCCAGCTACTTGGGAGGCTGAGGCAGGAGGATCGCTTGAGCCCAGGAGTTTGAGGTTGCTGTGAGCTAGGCTGACGCCATGGCACTCACTCTAGCCTGGACAACAAAGTGAGACTCTGTCTCAAAAAAAAATAAATAAATAAAAATAAAAAACAGGTAACAATATAATAATTATGGTAGAATCTCATTGAATATTTATATCTGTTTTTATCTCTATATCACACTCTCTACACAAAAACACACACTAACATAGATAAAATTCTAGAAAAGATATTCACAATATATGAAGAGTGATTACCTTTGTGTTTAGGATTTTATGTAATTTTTATTCTCTTAAATGTATTTTTGTATTATTATATCTTTAATTTACAATATGTCTCCTCTTTATATTTAGAAAAAACAAGAAATTTTTTACAATAATAAATAAATTTTTATTTATTTTTTTACAATAATAAAAATTTTAAAGCAAATTACTATTATTTAGCTGGATCATACACAATCTTTACTGGACATGGGTTGCAATACTTTTAGATTGGCTTTCAGGAAATGAAATACACTCACAAGTGAACTTGCTATATCTGCAGACATTCTTTTGTTATGTGAAACAGGTCAATCTCAAAAGAGAATTTACAAAATTATTTCACAGTATTGTAGAAATAAGAGTCTCCAATTTATGATAGCATTTAAGTTCTCAACATTTATTTGAAGGTATAATTCTAAACTGTTCGTTAACAAAATCATCTCACCACTTTTGTTGTACCTCATTTGCTCTGTTTTACATCAGTTTTCATAAGAAATGTAAGAGCTGAGCCCTAAAGAAATTCTCTCACTCCATGGGTGAATAAGCTGTAATTTCTTTAGCTTTGGCATGCATTGGTAAATGAATGCATATTTTTATTTGCTTGATGAAGCTCAGGAATCTGCGAGTCTGTTAACATTGCATTATGTGGATGATGCCCCGAATAATACCATGTGCCCTGTTGCAAAAGCTGAAGATGCACTTGTGGAATTTATTTTATTCCGATTTATGAGGACTGCTGCACACAAATAGATTATTGTAGTGTCTGTGATTAATGGGACACCACACGGCTGCGTGGACTTCATAAATCATTTGATGCAATGTCTGAATGAATTTTACTTGCAAAATCAGTTTCAATCAGCTTGGCTTGAAAACTAGGTAGAGCAGAAGGAGGTGTCCAGTTGTGGGAGGTATCGAGGTGGTGCAGCAGTCAGTGCTGTGTCCAGTTTTATGTCTCTTGTTATCAGCGATGTGCAAGAGTGAAGAAGCAGCATGTTAATTAAATCTGCAGATGGAATTAGAAATGTCACAAATGCTGAGAAGGCCTGGGAAATGATACAAATTGGCCTAAAGTGGTAAGCGTGGTTTGGAATAAAGGCCAAAAATACAAGACTTACAGACTTGAACGTGTGTGCACACACATAGACACACGTGAATCAGTAAGTGATCCAAAAAGTTGGTCAATTTTATAACTTTCTCAGGATCCAAAATATCATATGAAAGCAATTTGGGAATAATGAATATTAAAAAGATGACTGCAGGGTTTTATTCTAAGATCAATATTTAGCATTTGTTTTCTTTTTAAAATCATGATTTCTTTGCTTTTTTGATATATAAGTAATACATATTCATCACAGAAGAATAAGAAGCCACAGATCAGCAGCAATAAAAAATATTTTCTATAATCCCACCATTTGGTGGGATATATAATCATATATATATAAACAAAAATGAGAAAATGAGATCATATTGCATATTCATTCAATTTGGTATCCAGCTTTATGCATATAAGAATATTTATTTTTTAAAAGGCCACGTTTCTGAGAATGCCTGGTACCCATCTTCCTCTAGTTCATTGAATTTGTTCTCTTCAGTCATAGTAATTAGAAGCTCTGAGAAAATGACAAAGGACTAATATTTGCAAAGGTAAAAGCTGGAGAGAAAAAAAGAATTTGCTTTGAATACTACCTGCTATGCAGACATTCCTGACATCACTGGCTATCCATCCATTTTTCTTAGCCCTACTGGGTTAGTCTGTCACCAAAGGGACACTCACAGGATGAATCTCCTTCTTGACCCTGTGCGGGTCAAAAGGTTGGCCTCTGATTCTGATAATTATTGGCGATTCTGCAGAATCATTATTATGAACTGGAGATCACTACCATTTCCACAAGTGATTTAAAAGGAGAAGGAAATTCCCTACGCTAAAGATTATTCACAGTGGTCAAGGAAAGTAGTAATCTGAGACAAATATCTTTCATAGGGAAGGGTTGGAGGGGGAATGGAGAAGGGAAGGAAGAGGAATAGAGAGAAGAGAAAGATAGGAGGAAAGGAAGGAAGGAAGGAACGAATGAACAAAGGAAGTTGGCTTTTTTCCCTCTTGAAATATAGATCTGAGTGTGCATGAATGTGTATATAATATGGAATTTTATCTCTAAGGAAAACTGAATAAATGAAATAAAGTCCTAATTTAAACAAACACAGGTAGAATCTGAATTCTATTATGAATCAAACCTGAAAGTGTAGGGGGAAGATTGTAAAAAGGGAAACCAAAATTATTCTTGGAGTTAATTTAGGAGCATTGACTTTGGCATCAGGTAGACTTAACAGGAATACAGCTTCCTCTTCCCTGGCTATCTGTTCCTGGCGAGAAGGATCACAGCCAGGCTGACCTGAGTTAACCTGTCCTCACAGTGGCCAGATGAAAAGGAAAGAGCAATGAGCAGGAGACAGGGTACCTGGATACTACAGTAATTTCTGGTTTTTCCACCAACCACTTGACTGTCATTAAGCAATTCTTATCACCTCTTTGGGTCTCAGTTTTCTCTTTATGAAGAGTTTGCACTAGAACATCTCTAACATCTTCTTCACGTAGACCTGTGGGTCCAAATCTTGGCTACACATTAAAATAACCTTGAGAATTTGTAAAACCTCAAAGGCAAAGGCTTTCCTCCACATAGAGATCTCTAGGGTAGAACAAGCATTGTTATTTTTTATGCTCCCCAGGTACTTCCAATGTACTACCTAGGTTGGAAATCTCTGAATGGTACTAGATGATTTTTCACTCTTAAAAAAAATAAGAAAAATAATAGGTAACATTTATTGGATGCTTACTATGCACCAGAAGCACTTTATGTATTATGCCTCATTTAATTCTTAGAAGGGCCTAGGAGCCCTTCTGGTACTAAAATGTACCATTTCTCTAATACCATAGATGCAGAAATTGAGGCTTAGAGTGGTTAGATAATTTGTCTGACGTTACCTTGATAGTAAGCAGCAAGCTAAAATTCTAACTTAGGCAATTTGGTTCAGAAGCCATGATCTGGTACTCTCTACCTTCCTTCCTTGCAAGCCACACCGAAATACAGAAATCTGAGTAGCCTCCTTTAAGCGGAGTTCAGCTTTGGATGTTTGGTAGTATTACCATTTTTCCCCCATAAAGTAAACTGTGAGAATATCTTGTTCTGATTCTGTTTCCTGTCCCTACTTCTAATTTTATAAATCACTTTAATTTACACTCAGAGTAAATGCAAATAAGGTCTGTGTTGTAAAGCATCTGTTCAATATTGCCACATACAATGTTAACTAGTTCTTACATAATGTGTACTATGTGCTAGTCACTATTCTAAGTGCTTTTTGTGTTGCAGTATATCTTTCAAAAGTGACCACAATATTTTGAAGAGCCTTCATCAAGAAGCAGAGTCTGTTCCTTTACCTCTTCACTCTGGATTTGGCCATATAACTTGCTCTGACCAATGAGTTATTAACAAATGTGACATAAAAAAAGGCCGGAAAAGGCACTGGTGTGTAACCTCACGTTTTTCCCCCAGCCTTTAGAGCCCAGTCACCACTCAAAGAAATCCAGACGAGATAGCCACATTCTGGAGACACACGGCCCAGTTGCGCAAGCCAAGTGCAAGACCTATGAGTGAAGCTATCCGGGACCAACAAGCCCGAGCTGACCTGCCTGCTGATGGCCAGCACACCAATGGGCCCAGATGAGACCAACAGAACTGCTTAATTCCAGTGCAAATTGTCAACCCAAAGAATTATGAGCTGATAATTAATTTAAACCATTACATTTTGGAGGAGTTTCTATGCATCAAAAGTTAACTGATACATGTATATTAACTTCTTTATTTCTTATAGAACACTATGAGGTAGATTTTGTTATCATCTCCATTTTATAGGTGAGGAAACTGACAACAGGAAGAATAAGTAATCTGTCCAATATTATTTAGCTAGGAAGTGCTTTTATCAGGATGTGAGCACAGAGTGGCTCTAGAACTGTGCTTTTAATGTCCATGCTATACTATCTTCTAAGTGTCTATAGGTGTATGCTTTCTGCATTCATGTTCAATGACTTGGATAGGGAACAACACCAAAAATCAAAACAAAACTGAGAGGAATTTTATCACCACCTTCATCCCCAACATTATTCTAATGTTTACTTCTCTTTCTTTCCTTCACCCATTTTTTTCTTTCAGTATTTATAAAGCTTCTACTGTTTCCTAAGCCCTGTGCCTCACCCATGAGGAGGTCACAGGTTGTTGAAAGAAATAACTGTACCAATAAATAATTGCAACACAAGATGAGAAATGCTATTATTAATATATGGGCTCTGAGAAAGCACTGCCATGGTACAAGGGGGAAAATGATCAGCTTTCCTTAAGGGGGATCAGGGAAGTCAAAGCTAGTCACACTACCATTGTCACTACTTTTATTATTTTTCCATATTCTCCTCATGTGTTTACTTTGAAAATGCTTCTTTAATAACATTTACTTTATGTATTCTCTCTCTCTCTCTTTTCTCCTTCCTTCTTTCCTTCCTTCCTTCCTTCCTTCCTTCCTTCCTTCCTTCCTTCCTTCCTTCCTTCCTTCCTTCCTTCCTTCCTTGCTTGCCCCCATTCTACCTTTTTCAGGTATCTATTGAGTAACCACTTTGTTGTCAGGCACAGTTTCTCAACGAACACAAAAGACAAAGCCTCTGTTTTTATGGAGCGTATACTGAAATGAATGGAGAAGATCACAAATCAATAAGAAAAAAAAGCTTTACTGGTAATAAATGCTTTACAGTGAATTACAATGGATGATGTGATGGTCATCCAAGATAGACCAAATGACTACTTCATAGGGGATAGTTAGAGAAGATTTATTTAAATAGATAATCTTCAAGCTGAAATATGGATGACTAGAAGTAGCCATTCAAGTATGAGGCAGAAAAGTATTCCTGGGCAGAAGACAGAGTTAGTGTCAGACCCTACACTGAGAAAAAAGCTTGGAGACAGGAGAATGTGGTGAAGGGTGGGCAGGTGGGTGGGAAAGAACAGGGGGTAGTCAGGCAAGGTGAGGAAGAAGCAAAGTAAATGAAGTGGGAGTCGTGATGAATTGCTGCTGAGATGGATATTCCAGAATAGGTGAGCTGTAAGGATAGAAGGATGTGAGCAGAGAATAGCATTCTCAGAACAGATTTCAGAGGAGCTATAATTATTGGTGATGACAAGGTCAAAAGTATGAACATGACAGTGAGTGGGTGAAGTAGCATAGAGAAATATTGGTTGACCAAATTTCATTAAGAAAAAAATTAAGAAAACTAAAAAAGTGAATAAGAATAGTCAACTGAAAAATGTTAAGAGATATTTTTTAAATGGTCCGATGACATGCATTATTGTGCCAAGTTGTAAACAAATTCTCATTAAAAACTGTGGCTATTAATTATTATGTGTCAACTAAAAATAAAAGGAATAAAAAATAGACGCCCCTAGTTTTTCAAATAAAAGTCAACATCCATTAATCTTTATGTACAGTAGTCTCCTCCATCTGCAGATTTGCTTTCTGAAGTTTTAGTTACCTGCAGTCCAAAAATATTAAATGAAAAATTCCAAATATAAATAATTCATAAGTTAAAACAAAACAAAACCAAAACTGTACATATTTTCTTGAGGACACCACAGTTTAACTTTGAATAAGAATTTGGAATAATGTTTTGGGTTTTGAACATTGAATTCAAGCAATTCAAATATTGAAATGGATTATTGCTGCCCCAGATATGATATCCCGACTTGATCATCACACATTCTATGCACACAACAAGCACTCACATGTACCCAATAAATATGCAAAGTGTTTTGTATCAATTAAGAACATCAAAATGGACATGAGTTGGAACTGGTTAAAATGGGACTTTGAAAATTTTTTCATGAGGCAACAATTGAAGAGAGAAAGTACAACCTATGGCAGGCATTCTCAGCCTTCAAGACCTCAGCGTCTCTCCTATAATAACAAATATTTTGTAAGGCCTTCTTTACTTCCTTTAGATGTAATTTATAGCTATAATGCCACATATTTCAATACACAAGTGCTTAGACACAATTACCTTAGAAGACACAGAAAAGTAGACACTTGCTTGCACCTATGCATAGTATCTCCTGTGAATCTAACAGCTATAAATGCAGATCGATACAGGCGTGTCATGTCGGTAACTTACATTCCAGGAATAGCATTGCTTTGAGAGATACTGCTTTTTTCTAAAAAGGCAAAGAGCCATTTACCAAGAACTCCTGGTACAGTTTTAAACTTGAAAAAGAACAACCTTCTCTTTACTTGATAGTTGCATTCCTGAAAAACTCAGTATATATTAAAACTGCAAAAATGCTTCATGTTTATATGTAAAACAGAACAGATTCTAGGATGAGAAAATTATAAACAATTTTTTTTAGCTACATGAAAAATCTAGCAAGACATTTACAAAGTAGTATAGGACAGATGATTCTTTATTTAAAGGACTGGTCCATAAAGTGTTAGAAGCATATCATTCCTGTGCCCTGCCAATCAAATGCCAGGAGTACCACCCTTCTACAATCATTGTAGCCACAAAAAAACTGTCCCATACATTTTGAAAAACTGAAAAATATTTGGATCCTACCACATATTAAACAAAGAGTTTGCTTAATTGGTTTAATGTGCAGTCTGAGTTAAATCACTAGTAAAGGGGAAGCCCAGGTAAGAGTTAGGCGAGAACTGTCTGTGTTGAAGGATAGACCCTTTATTTTACATCAAGGCCATCAGGAATGGTTGTGCAGGTTGTGCACTGCATAGCCCTAGAGGGCACTAGTTACAAAGACTATGAAGCACTCTTCACCTATCATATAGAAGCCATAGCTTGCTGGTGGATCAAATAAAATTACATGTGAAAATGCAGCAATCCCCCTTATCTGTGGTTTTGCTTTCTGTGGTTTTAGTTACCCCCAGTCAAATGCAGTTCAAAAATATTAAATGGAAAATTCCAGAAATAAACAATTCATAAGTTAAATTGCACACCATTCTAAGTAGCATCATGAAATCTCACATGGTCTATCCTGCCTGTGACATGAATCATCCCTTTGTCCAGTGTATTCACATCGTATACGCTACTTGTTAGTCACTTAGTAGCAGTCTTGGTTTTCAGGTCAACTTTTCTGGTATCGTAATGATTGTGTTCAAATAACCCTTATTTTACTTCATAATGGCCCTAAAGTGCAAGAGTAGTGGTGCCAGCAATTCAGATATGCCAAAGAGAAGCCATAAACTGCTTCATCTAAGTGAAAAGATGGAAGTTCTTGACTTAAGGAAAGAAAAGTAATTATATATGATAAGAAAAAATCTTTAATCCTTGTCATTGTGAGGAAGGAAAAAGAAATTCATGCTAATTGTACTGTTGTACCTCAAACTGCAAAAGTTACAGTCACAGTGTGTACTAAGTACTTAGTTAAGATGGAAAGGGCATTACATTTATCATAGGTATGCATGTATGTATAGGAAAAAACATGGTACATATAGGGTTCGGTACTATCTGTAGTTTCAGGCATCTACTGGGGCTCTTAAAAAGTATCCCTTGCTGATAAAGGGGATCATTATATCGTACTCATATTTTAGGTAATAGAATTTTTCTTTAAATAATTTTAATTTAGTAGTATTTTAAGTTATTTAGAATGCATCTCTTTTCATGAAGGCCTACATGATTTATTGCATATATTAAAATTTAAGCTTTTAAAGTTTTTTTTAAGTTCAAAATCCCACATACTCACAAATTCACAACCCACATACCAACTTTTGTCTTTTCTAAGCAACCCTGTTCTATCAGAAGTTGGAATAAAACAAACCTTCTGGTACTCAGATGAAGCAAGGAATTTTCTGAATTAGACAGCGGAATTGCAGATATTCTTGGAAAAAGAATAGGCATGCTACCATATTAGGAAAATGACAGATATGGAAATACTACACAGAGAAATTAGGGATCAATTATTTTATATTACAAAGCAATGCTTTTCTTTACAAAGTGGATCTCTGACTTACAAAGGGGTTTACCTCATGCACGTTTATAAAACAAGCTTCCTCATTACAATATTTCCTGGGGGCACACTTAAGTATCTAAATATTCATTTAACAGTATTTATTAGTTTCTACCATGTACCTCTCACTATGCTACGTTCTGGGTATTTCAGTTAAGACAAGACACTCCCTCTGCCCACGAACAGCTTCCAGTTTGTGAAGAAGATGTATAAACTGACAATTCAAACGCAGTATCACAGGGGTGAGGTAAAAGTTGTGAACAAAGTATCCAGAGAAGAGTGAACATAAGTCAGCTTGGAGGAGGTGAGAGCCTTACCAAAGGGATGGTAGTTGAGTTCAGTCTTAAGAGACTAAGAGGACATTTGCCTGCTGGAGAAGAAGAAGAGCAATCCAGGTGGAGGAAATAGCAGGTGCAAAGGCACTGAGGCCAGACATGTAAATTGTCAGACAAGGCAGGCTGACAAGTGAATTGGCAAAAGTGTAATGCTGGGGGTGAGAGGGTCAATAGCGATGAGGTTCAGGGGAGAAATTAGTTCCAGGCTATGGAGGCATTTGGATATCATGCTAGGGAGTTTGAACTTTACCCTGCAGAAAACTGGAAGTCTATAGGAGCTTTTAAGCAGGGGATAATATCAATTTTGTTCCTTAGGAAAATAACTGACAGCTGTGCAGAAAATGGAGCACATGGGGAAAAGACAGATGGCACATAAGACTTTTTGAATACCTGCATTAATGGCACCATGCCCTGGTGACTTTCATGTGTAGATTTCACCCTCTGCAGTTAGGCCAGAAGGAGAGCCATAGGCAGGAAGGTAGGTTGGAAATGAAGCATGAAGGTGGCTATCATAAAAAGGCAGGTGACAGACTGGGCCCAGAAAAGCGAGTGCAGGAATGAATCTGCAGATGTGGAATTCAGTCCAGAGACATCCATGCAGGCTGGAATCAGGAAGCTAGCCTAGGAGAAACAAAGTGTTCAGAACAAGGAACAAGGGAACAGGAATCTAAGCCATAGGGTCTGGGAAAGAGGTCAACAGGCTTTAGGCAAGAGGTCAGAATATTAAGAATGGTACTGGATAACAAACATGCCTTGGCCCCTGGAGCTTTAGTTAGTATCAGAATTACCTGTAGGGCTTTTAAAGATACATATTCCTGGGCCACATTCCCCAGAGATTCTGGTCAGTAAAGGTGTGGAATAGGTCTAATATTTGGCATTTTTGCAAGTACCTAGGTGATGCTGATACTGCTTATCCATGGGCTAAATGTAAAGTAACAAGGCTCTAAGAGCACTTTCAGCTCTACAGTAACCTGAATTTGTTTTAGGATTTAAAAACATTTGAACCTTCAGGTATAGACATTTAGTTATCAGACTGGGGAGATTTCCAAGTAGGCGGAAGAAGGCCAGTTCCCCATAGAGCAGACATACAATCTGAGAGGCACCAAAGAAAGTAGGCAGCTGTTCATGAAGACCAAGTGAAATTTGATTAAAACAAACAAAAAAAATTTTTTGGTTCCTTTTCTCTGCAGGCAGCTGCTACAAAATGGGACTAATGGTTGTTTGAGTAGAAGTGAGAGAAAGGGACAGGCCCAAGCAAGCCCTGTGCTCAGACACCATCTCTTCTGAAATTGGATCTGTCAGGCTAGAGCTGGGGGTTCTGCCCACCCAATCCACTGCTCCGGCAGCCGCACCGGGAACATCTGGGCCTTTCTGGGATGAGATGACTGAACTCAGCCTCGGTATGAAGCCTACCAGTTTTGTCGGGGCCCTCTGAAAATGGGACTGAAGGATTTTGTTGCACTATTAAAAAGAACAAATATAGGTTCAGATAATCAAATTCTCGAATTGATTAGATTACTGAGCATCTTTTAATATGACAGCCTGAAGAGGCTTCCAGAAACTAGGCCACATATTCTGGAGAGCTGCCAGTAATTATATGGCACGAATGCATATATAAGCAAGATGTTAATGCTCGACAATTTTTCCTTCTTCTTTTTTGACTTAAGCTGTGAGGTAACAGTAACACTGAAGCCATAACCAGTACAACCCAAGCAACAGATGGCAATTTGTTTAAATTGCAAGATGGATTTGAAATTGGAATTGATTAAAATACTGGTGCCTATAGTAGATGAAAAGGAGTTGATTCATTTTCCAAGAGCCTTCAAATATGGAAATTATTAATCAGTGAGTCTGCTAGTTTATCACTAGGTATTAGAACGTACAAATACCAAATTCCTCTAACATTCTTACCTACGTGGCATAAATTCCTTTAGCTGCATAAGTAAACATGCACTGTATTTCCACATCAATGAATAAACATAAAAAGTAATCAGAGCAATAGAGCAACTCGAACAGTGTGGGGCTATACACAAGGTGCGCAATAGGTATTTATTGAACGAATGAATGAATGAATGAGTGCCAAAGCCAAAGGTGGAGGTAATTATCAGCCTGGCACTGAACCAGGACAATAAAAACAGAGGAAATGTTCATTCTATGGCTACAGAGTTCCAAATTTAGAAAGCAAGAGATGCAGAAGCATAGGGCAATGGAGGAAGAACAGGGGTGGGGGATGGGGGCAGATAGAGAAAGGTAAAGGCTGGGTTGTTGGACAGGAAGGGCCTGGGAGATCAGGAGGATGAGCACAACAGAGAATTGAATGACTGAACTCCTGCTGAAAAACATGTTAACAAAGTAGCTCTTTAGACAAGGAATGGAGTAAAATCAGCATTGACATAAACAAGCTCTTGGTTCTAATTATTTGGCAGGAAACTGCTGCAGATCTCCAAGACGCTGAGTGGGAGAGGCTGGATCTGTGGTTTTGGAGTCTACTTAAGTCATCTTGAAGGCGCTTAGGGAAAATAAGTGTTGGAAAGCTTGATGTGTTGGGAATACTAGTTTATTCAACAAGAGTTTATTGATCAGGCACAAATATTTTTCTTGATACAAAAGTGACTGATACGTAATTCCTGTCCTTAAGCATCATACAACCTATATGGGCAGACCATATATGTTCAGAGATAAATATATAATAGGGGAAACTTTGATAAGTGCCCAGGAGCATGAAAAGTGTGCAATTCAGTGGTTTTAATATATTCATATTGCAACCACCATGACTATGCAATTCCACAATCTTTTCATCACCCCAAAAGAAACCCCATTAACTATTAGCAGTCATTTTTTATTCTGCCCTCCCTCTAGGCCCTGACAACCACTAATCTATTTTCTATCTCTATGGATTTCACTGTTCTCAAGTGATTCCCCAAAATAAACTGACCATGAATGTAGTGTTTATTTCTGGACTCCCAAATCTATGCCAATGATGTTTATATCTACCCTTCTGCCAGTATCACACTTCATTACTGTAGCTTTGGAATAAGTTTTGAAATCAGAAAATTTGAGTCTTCCAACTATCTTCTTTTTCAGATTCCTTTGGCTATTCTGAATCTCTTGCATTTCCACATAAATTTCAGGATTGGTTTATGAACTTCTGCAAAAATGTCAGCTAGGATTTTGATAGGAATTCCATTTAACTTGTAGAGCCATTTTTGGAGTATTGCCATCTTAACAACATTAAATTTTCTAATCCATGATCATGAGATAGCTTTCCATTTATTTGGATAAATGGAATATCGAAGATATTCCTTATTTTCTTTCAACAATATTTTGTAGTTTTCAGAGTATACATTTTGCACTTATTTTATTAAATTTATTCCTAGATATTTTATTCTTTTTGATGCGATTGTAAATGGAATTGTTTTAATTTCATTTTCAGATTATCTGTTGATCATGTATAAAAATGCACTATTGACTTTTGTATATTGGTTTTGTATTCTGCAACGTTGCTGAACTTGGTGATTAGTTCTAATAGGTTTTTAGGTGGATTCCTTAGGATTTTCTATGTATTGAAATCATGACATCTGCAAACAGAGATGATTTTACTTGTTATTTTTCAGTATGGATGCCTATTATTTTCTTTTCTTGCTCAATTGCCCTGGCTAGAACCTCCAGCAGAACGTTGAATAGAAGTATATAGAGTGGACATATTTGTCTTATTTTTGATTTATAGGGAAAACTTTCAGTCTTTTTCATTAAATACAATGTTAGCTGTGGCTTTTTCATAGTTGCTCTTTATCAGGTTAAGAAAATTCCCTTTCAATTCTAGTTTGTTCAGTATTTTTAATTCATGAAATGCTGATGGATTTTGTCAAGTGCTTTTTTATGTCTATTGAGATGATCATGCAGTTTTTGTTCCATCTTCTTTTAACATAGTATATTACATGATTGATACAATGTGTGCTTCCCAATACACACATGCACACACACTGACTGTGAGTGTGCACTCACACTTACTCACACAGGCTTCTTTAAATAACCGGTTCTTCTGCTTTCTGTGTCTCCTCCTGAAACGCTTAGGAAACAGTTAGGCAACAGCTAAACAAGCTACCAGCTAAGCACCAAGCAATACTCTGTTTGGAATAGACAGGTTGGAGCAGAGAATCAGGATAGTGGGTGGAGTGGAAGACAGAATTATATTATCTTTCTGTTCCATGGAACATTGTATTGCAGCATCCATGGATAAGGAAACGAAGTATAGTATTACCTCAATGGATCAGATAAACGAGAAGACGGGTTGAATTTGTATGTTTTCAAAGTCACATTGGGACCTTGAGTGTAATATTCCTCAAAAGGCTAGTGCATGTCCATGGAGAAAGGAAGACATTTGCCTTCCAGAATCTGACATCCTCCAGGCACACCAGCATTCTTTACCTGTCGATGGCAGGTAAATATGACACACACACATACACTCATATATATTCATGGATACCTACTTATACAAACATTTATTTTCCATGATTTTACCTCTAAAGACTAGAGATATATTCTAAACTTTTCTAGTAAGACAATTCCAGGAATATCTAAACTTTTCATCTTAGGAAGTCAAGTTTCCTGAATTTATTTGGTTTCATTTTCCTTAACCTATCTTCTTGATTCAGTAAGTGGCCCAGGAATTTATTGAAGATTTTCTACAAGTATTGCTATCCTCAATTCAACTTTTGATAACTATTGAGTGACTTTGAATTCAAATTTCTCATCTGTGATGTGAAAAGGTCTAGGTAGAAGCTTTTGTGCATATTTTTAAAGAAAGTAGCTGAGCACTTTCCCACTCAGCAGAGCCTGGGCTAGGGCTTATCCATTCTGGGGAAAGTTGAAGAACCCGAGAAGGACTCATGCTCAGAATAAAAGACTACCCCTTCCCGCATGCCTTCCACAGAACCCTGCACAAAAAGGCGAGGAGAGACGGTATGCCTGGTCTGAGCCAAAACTCTCCTCAAGAGGTAGTTTTATTTTCACTCACAAAACTTGAAGAATGCTATGCAAGACCAAACCTTTGTATCTAATCATGTTCACAATATTATCAGCGTAGCAATATCTTATAAGAGGTATAACCAAATGGCCATATAGGACATGAAATAATGCAGTAAAATGCCAGTAGAGTGTATAACCTTGGGCAATCTCATAATTACCTACAAAATGTCCACCTAAGTCCTTAAATGAATGACTTTGTTCTATAGGCCTTTAACCAGTGTATGTCAGCCAGTGTATGTCAGTGTTTTGGACTCTTTCAGAAACAATACCCTGGACTTCTAATTGTTTGACTGTAACTCTTCTGTGTAGAAATTAAGGTCAACTGCCTATTAAGACCACTAAATACATGACAGTAGAATGAAGCCATCTACATGTGTGGGGATACTTATTAATATCTTTATTGTTTATTTTATTTTTTGAGGATAGGGAGTACACGCGCACACCCAGATCATGAAGAAACAAAACCCAACCACCTTATTAAGATATTGATTAAAAGGAAGATGAAACATGTCTTCATTTTACCCAATTTGAAATTATTTCTTCAAAAAGATCTTTAAAATAACATTTAAAACATTTTTCTAACAACCATAAACCTAACCATATGGTAATACACAAGTTCTGTATTCATTTTAAAAATGGGAAATCTGTATTGTGCTAATGTAGTATAGGCCATAATTGAATGATTATTGAGTCAATAGTGCTCTAAAAGGAAAACTTGTATGTTTTTTTGTTTTAACAGAATTTTACTGTAAGGTGACCAAAGACATAAAATGGTAAAAAGTAGAGAAAAAAAATGTGCCTAAAGCTTACCTGCTCTCTGAGTTGACCAGGTTTGATTTTTCATCAAGAAGGAAACTATAATGCATTGAAAGTTGAGCAACTTGTAATGGGTTGGGAGAGGTACATTCTAAATCTAACCATTCTACTAAGTGAAGTATCTCAAGAATGGAAAAACCAGCACCACATGTACTCACCAGCAAATTGGTATTAACGGATCAACACCTAAATGGACATATAGGAGTAACATTTATTGGGTGTCAGGAGGGTGGGAGGGGGGAGGAGCAGATGGGTATATACAACCACAACGAGTAAGATGTGCAACGTTTGGGGGATGGACACGCTTGAAGCTCTTACTCAAAGGTGGAGGGGGACACGGGCAATATATGTAACCTTAACACTTGTACCCCCATAATATGCTAAAATAAATAGACAAACAAATAAAAATAAAAATGCAGGTAAAAAAAAAATCCAACCAGATAGATTCATGCCTGTAGAGATGACAGAGAAACACATCTATAAGTCATCAGGGGGCTCCATTCAATTTTGTGATAGAAAATATTCTCTGGATCCTATTTGGCATGACCTTTTAAAATCGATGATAAAATGTAATGAAGCGATACCAGGTCCCAGGTAAAAAATGGCCCAGGACTTGCAAAGTTTGGGGCTAGTTAATATTTAGTGTATAAAGTTGGGAAAACCAATTCTCCCAGGTTTCCACTAGGATGTGAGCTACTTTAAATTCTCCCACCAAGTTCTTTCCTACAGTATTACTTTCCAGGATCTACTTTCATTACCTGTTTTGGTGGTCAAATTCAGTCATATTTATTCTAAACTTTTTTGGTCCTCGAAATTAAATTTAAATATTTGATACACTCTAGTTGGTGTCTTCCAATATTCATTTTGCGAATTACCTAAACCGAAGTTCTTGTCAACTCAGGCCTTAAGAAGCCAAATTCAAAATTTTCTGGAGCCATTTCAGAAGAAGAGTATCTATTGGTAGGAGGAAGTACAAACACCTCTTAATGCACTGCAGAGGAATTTTAAATGGTTCTTGTGTAGCAGTAGATTACCAGGATGAGATGAATTTTCCTTAGTCCATTGTAAACTTCCCAGCCTCCTAACTTTCCTAATCCAACCAGGAGGGCAGATGGGTAACTAGTCAGGTTTACCTAGATGAAGTGTTAAAGGCAGAGAGGGATCTTGTGGGAGTGAACTCTGTCATAAACCTGGAAGAATCCGACTACAAAAACCATTGGTTATTTGAAATCTATTGGGTTAGATACTGTGCTTTGTTTCTGCCTTTCAGATTCCATATTTGGACAAAATTATTTCTCTTATACATCAGAATCATCATCCCTTTCCACGCAGTGACTTCTATGGGCTGGTCAAATATTAAATATTAATTTTCTCTATGATTTAGCAATGAGTGGTTATATAACCAGAAAGCTGGGGTATTGGAATCAAGACCAATTAACAACTCAGTTTTTCATAGCTCATGAATATGTAGGAAGGAAAAAGGCTCCTTTACAAATGCTCAAACACACAGATGCACATTCATTACTCTTGCTGCTGAAGGAGTTCGGGAGACCACTAGGTGTCACTCTGCACAGATCCCCACACTTGTGGATGCAAAGGCAGGAAAGAAGCATTCCTTTGTAAAGCTGTTCTTTTCTTTGGAAGACAAAGAAAAGATACTATACACAATGAGTTTGATTCCCCTTTCCTCATCAGAGAAAATCTTTAATTTGCCTTTTATTTAGATCAGAAATAAAACCCTCTTGGGTTCCCTCTCTTCATGTCAACTTCCTTTCCCTTGAGTTTACAGCTAAGGAAAAGTTGTTTCTTGATGAAGAAACGCATGTTGAAGGTTGAAGAATCACCAGCTTTCCAAGCATTATGGGAGTCTTCCTCTGGGAGTCATACCTAGTCAGGTCTAGAATCTTCTCAGATTTCTGAGCCCTTTTGGCAAAGCAGTCTTTAAGAGAGGAGGGCTACTTTCATGGTGTGATTTGAAGCTATGCCTGCAAGTATTTCCCCTGCCTTAAATACCCACTTCATTAATGAGTCCTTCCTACCTGCAGTGAAGGTTGCACCAGTGTAGTCTTACCCCTGGGTTAGGTATGTTATGTAAGTAGAAACATTGTGATTTAGATGTACATGTGACATGGTGCTCCTCATTGGCACATTAACATTAAATTGAGTTACGTAATTATATTATGTTGAAGTTATATTTTCTATATGTCCCCTTGAGAAACTCAGAGAATATGGATCTGAGAGAATATGTTTCAATTAATAGAAAAAGGGAAAAGGGACAGGTCTTGATCAAGACAATCAAACTAAGCAGGATTAGTCTACAAGAAACAAACAGGCCAAGTTGATCAGGGTATACAGAGAGATATTATTACCTATCATTGTTTCAAAGTTAAATATCTCTATTTATCACCCTTCTGTAGGCATCCCTTTTCTCTTATCTAATTTGGAAGATCCAGAACGGTCCTTATTTGGGGTGTATATAATGAAATAGTTGATAAAATGCACAAGAAAGGAAGAGTAATATGTGAGGTGTTTACCATGCACTGGGCACTATATTTTGTGCATTTTTGAGTATGAATTCATTTAAATTATTGCTCTTAATAGATTAGGAAAATGAAATACAAAGGCTTAAGTAACTTGTCTAAGCTCTCATGACTAGAATGAAGCAGAGCCAAGGTTAGAACAGATTAGAGCCTTTATTTGCCCTTAAAGTGATAAACCATTTGAAAAAGCCTGCACGGGAACTCCATGATACATAATAAGGACCGTTTATTGCAGCACTGTTAAATGAAAACTGCAAACAACTCCCATAAATAGGGTAGTGGTTAAATGCATCATGCAGCTGTTATAAAGAATAACCTAGCTGTATATATACTTAAAAGGAAAAAATTATTCAAGATAGGTTATAAGATGAAAGGGCGAGATGCAAAAGATTATGTATAGTATTATCAGTATCAAGATGACAGTATAGGTTTTGAAAGAGAAATAAATATATTAGATTGTACTCTGTTCAAAGGCAGACTTCTCTTCCCTTCTTTTGCTCACCGATGTCATGTCATTGTCTAGAGTGTTGCCTGGTGTGATGGACAGAGCCCTAATGATTCCTGCCTCCTGATGTTCACATTCTTCTGTGATCCCCTCCCCTTGAGTATGGGTGGGACTGTGACTGCTTCCCATCAATAGAATACGGCAAAGGGGAATGGGATATCACACTCATGATAAGATTTGATCGGGTTATGTTATGTAAGACTCTGTTAGCAGGCTGGAGCTAGAGATTCTCTTTGCAAGCTCGATGGAGTAAGTGGTCGTGTGGAAGAAACCCATGTGGTAAGGGGCTGTGAACAGTCTCTAGAAACCCAGATCATTTCCAGAACCCGAGTTGGTCTCCAGCAAAAACTCACAGGAAGCTACAAGAAATGAATTCTGCCAAGAACTTCAATGGGCTCAGAAGCGAATTTTCCCACAGCAGAGCCTCTGGATGAGAACGCAGTCTGGTTGACACCTTGACCGAAGTTTTGTGAGGACCCAGCTAAACCAAGCTTGGACTCTTGATCCACAGAAACTGTGAGGTAATATGTGTGTTGCCTTAAGCCATTAAAATTGTAGTAATTTGTTGTGCAGCAATAGAAAGCTAATGCACCTGGTATGTCAAAATAATAGAAAATAGAAAGTGATTATTTCATACCGTTAAGAGTTTTTAAATTTTATGGCATGAATGTTTTACTTTTGTTATGTTGAATAATATATTTTAAAAATCTATTGAACCTCAGGTGGACATAAGTGAATCACACTTCTCAGTTCCTATCAATATTTTTATTGATTGTGAAATGTCCCTATTTTATTTTGTTTTATTTCATTTTTGCTTCATCCTCTATATCCGCTTCTCCTACATGATAGACATCCATTTATATATTTATATCTGTTTAGCTATATAAAGATATATGTGAATCTTTATAACACATACAGAGTTTTTGTGGATGTATGTGTTTTTAATATATATAAATGGAAGTTTGTGTATACATTTCATTTTGTTTCTGATTTTTCTGATTTAACTAGGTCTATAATATTTTACAATGTTATTGTCTATCAGTACAGTTCCTTTCTTATGACTACAGGTTAATATTCTGTAATATGAATCTACTATATTTTATATAACCTTTCACCAGTGATGGACACCCATGTTGCCTCCAATTCCCTGCTATCACAATGTCTTGGTGAATCCCTTCACAAATATCACACTACGTACTGTGGGCAAATGGGGTATTAATACATGCCCAGGAATGAGACTGCTTGATTATAAGTATTATGTTACTTAATTTCACTAGGTGCTGCTAGTTTGTTTCCAGAATGGCTATACCATATGCTGTGCCCACAGCACATGATGGTTCCTGTTTTCTCATATCCTCCCAATACTTGCATTAGCTGACTATATGTTGTTGTGTTACATTACTTTAAAACCCAAGTTTATCTACCTTTAAAGTTCATGTTCTTATTATGTTCAAATGATATCCTAGTCATCCAAGTTCTGAAGACATTCAAAGACATGTTTATAAAGATGAAAAACACAAATACTCAAAAATATCAGATATTACTGCATCTACAGTTAAAAGACAGGTTATTATCCAAATATTTTTTGGTCCATTACTGTTTCTTGTTCTACTTCCACTTCCTTTTATCAGATTGTGAGAGGAAATAGGGGTGTGGGAAGAGAGAAGTTTGGAATATTGTACTGAGGTGTCAGGAAAATAGGTGTGTGTGTATGTGCGCGAGCGAGTATCTATGCATAGATAACAGGGAAAGGAAGAGAAGCTAAGGCATGAAAGAAAAAAGGAAACAAGAGTGACATGTAATAATAAAAGAGGATTTTTTTTCCTTTAAAACACTGACAGAGAAGGTGATGAGAATAGGAGATATGGAAGGGACGGAAGAATTCTTTTTATTGTTACATCGTAGATGTACATATTTTCAGGGTACATGTGATATTTTGATACATTCATATACAGCGTAAAGATCAAATGGGGTAATTGAGATATTCATCACCTTAAATATTTATCTTTTCTTTATGCTAAGAACATTTGAATTATTCTCTTCCAGCTATTTTGATGAAAGGGATTTTTAATGCGAGCTTGTAGGTGTGTGGGGAGTGAGGGGGAGGAGAACGTCTGCTTCCTCAGATTGCTTGAGCCATCTCCACATATAGGACTGAGCATCTAAAGAGCAATAATTAGTGCTGTTGTTCTTTTGTGTTTGGGGAGACGAGGAAAAGGTAGACTACAGCGACTGGATTAAGCATTAGGGTCATGTCAGCATGACCAATTTCTTCTTTGCTTTTTTCCTTCAGAGCTAAATTGTCCAGGTGTTGGAAAAGAAACTTGTAAACAGAATCTCCTCATCACCAAATATTATGTTTTAATTGCTATCACCGAATCTACTTATCTAAAGCTCATGAAACATGGGCTTTTAAAAGAAATTAAGGTCTATATAGGTTTTTTTCTGACAAATGTTTTAAAAAATTGTATTTAAAATAGCAATTTTTCTATTACCAATTTGATGACTGATTTAAGTGTAACTGTCTTATATTAATCAGCATCAAGGAATATAAATTATGCATTATAGTTAAATGATAATCCATGCTAATGGAAGGGACTGAGATTTAGATAACTAAAACCAATGGCTAACTAAAAAAAAAAAAAATGGATGCTTCTTTTGAAATGCAGTTAACTAAACACATACTTACACTTTACAAATACCAGGCTGAGTTTCTCAGGAATGTGGTCTTATCTTAGACCACTGGGATCCAAAACTAAGGCTCAACTCCACCCTCTCCTGCATTAGTGTTGGTGGAACCATAGAGGTTCTAGAAGGGAAGGTTCAAGGTGGACCTGGAAGATCACCCAGTTTCAGCCTCTATCTGGGGCTTGCTTCTCCTCAACTTTTTGTCCTGAGTCTGTCCAGATTCTATTTAAATATCTCCAAGGATTAAAAGTTCACTGCATCCCAAAGTAGCCAATTTATTCTACTTTCAGGCCATAAATAGGAAGACCTCATGTTGCTCTATTTAAGCAGACATCTGTACTCATTTGATATCTTCCTGTGAGTCTCATTTTTGACCTTTTGGGTGACACAGGAAAAAGAAATTATTGCTTATTTCTAGTGATAGCATTTGGAAGGCATGTGTCCTTTCAATCCCCAAAGTTTCCTTTTGTTAGGGAAAACATTTCTAGTTTTTAAAATCTCCTGTGTTTGAAGTTCATTCACCATCTTGGTTCTTATCCTCTGGGCATCTTGTTTTCTAATGATTCTCAAAGTGTAGCACTCAGAACCAAGGATAATACTCAAAGAAGAGTAAGAGACTGAGAAGGGGGGAAATCTCCTAGAATAAAACAGAGTCAGGGATGCGGGTAAATAGAAGTTTGGGGTGTTATATTTTTTTGGTGTATATTTTAAAATAGAAGATAGTTGTTACAAATATAGAGGGAATTTTTTTAATTTTTTATTGATATATATTTGTACATATTTATGGGGTGCATGTGATATTTTGTTGCATGCATAGACTGTGCAATGATGAAATCAGGGTATTTAGGATGCTCATCACCTTGAGTATTTATCATTTCTATATGTTGGGAGCATTTCAAGTCCTCTGTCTAGCTTTTTTTGAAATATACAATACATTGTTGTTAACTATAGGCCCTCTACTCTGCTATTGAGCAGGATGAGATTTTTGTTTTAAAGGGAAAGTGATATGGGACATAATTAAAATGTTAAGGCTTTAAAACAGAAAAACAAACAGTGACAAACCTATCTAGAGAGAGTGGGAATAAAGTTAATTCACACTTTTTGAGATTAAGGTCAGTTGAAGGATCAGAAGCAAGTTGGGAAGAGAAGAAGAGACCTATTCATATTTGCTTATTATCTCTTACTTGGATCCCTGGAATAACCTCTTTGCATTCACTGTGGTGCCTCTTCATCCACTTTACACACTACCACCAGAGTGTTCTTTTCACACCATTATTTGAATTCCTTCAATGGCTTCCCATTTTAGGATAATTATCAATATTCTTCACATGACTTACTAGTCCTTGCATGGTCTGGATCTTCCAGCCTCACCTTGTACCACTTTCCCTTGACCTCACAGACCCTTTTTCAGTTCTTAGAACACACCATGGTCCCCACATCCTCCCCTTCTCTTCATCTAGTTAACACCCACTTATCATTGAAAATTCACTACTAAGTGAAGTATCCCAAGAATGGAAAAACAAGCACCACATATACTCACCAGCAAACTGGTATTAACTGAGCAGCACCTAACTGGACACATAGGAACTACATTAATTGGGTATTGGGAGGGTGGGAGGTGGGGGGGGAGGGGCCGGGTATATACATACATAATGAGTGCACGGTCTAGGGGATGGTCATGCTTGAAGCTCAGACTTGTGGGGGGGGCAAGGGCATTATTTGAAACCTTAAAATTTGTACCCCCATAATATGCTGAAATAAAAAAAAAAAGAAAAGAAAATTCAGCTCACATGACTCTTCCTCGTGAAACCATCCATAGAGCCATCATTTTATGTTGGGTCCTTTCTTAAGTTCTCTCAAAGTTTCTTCCTTTGGAGCACTTACTTCAGTTTGTATTGTATATTAGTGTGATTATTAAGTTATTGTCTATGTAACAGGGGTGCATTTAATCACTATCTCAGCTTGAGGGAAAATGTCACTGAGACTGGCTACAGATCCTCTTCCCTGCCACACCTCAACCACTCTCTGTATTTCCAGGATCTCTCCTTGCATCTGATGTGTGTGTGTGAACAAGGAAAGGCTCATTCTCATGGGGTGGCTGGAAGTGGATTATACATCCCCAATATGCATTAATAATATTTTATAATAATTAAGAATTTGTGAAATGTCAGGCATTGTATAAAGCATATGTGGTAATGTGAATTTAATCTTCATAATATCCCATGAGGTAGTATTTTTATGCCAATTTCACAGATAAAGAAACTTAAGCTTAAAGGGGTGAAGCAACTTGCACAAAGCACTACACTATTAGGTGGTAGAGCCGGGATTTAAACTCAGATGAGAGGGATCTCAGTGTCAGAGAGTTTAGCTGCAGAGGTTATCACAATTCATAAAATGCTTTATAGATTTCGAAATGTTTTGGCAGGTATTTGTGGACACTATCCTAATCATCCTGAGAGCAGGAGGGGCAGGTGTTATCATCCCCATCTCACAAGTGTGGATTATGAGGCTTTGGGAAGCAGCAAGCCTTGCCCAAGGTCATGGGACCAGAACTCAGACACAGGCCTGGTCTTCCTACTACACAATCTTCCTCCGAAGATCAGAAGTAGAGCTAAGAAGGTGACTTCACAGCAGAGAGAGGTTGGTTTAAATAGAATAAAGACAAATGGTGCCTGTCTGACAACTTATTGATGGTTAAAACCTAAGCTGCCATTGGTCAGAGAGATGGGGTGGTAGTTAGAGATAGTAAAATCTACATAACTTGATTTGATTGATTCTGATATTACTTAATTGCCTATATGCTGGATCCTCAAATACCTTACTTTGTGCAAGCCTGTATTCTGTGCAGGTACATCTGACTACTTTTGTAATCCTCATGATTGTAGAAGAGAACTGCCTGTCCATCCACACAGGCCCGTCTGATTCCCCTGTTTACAGTGTGTGACACTCTCCCATCCGCTTCCCATCAGTGTGGTTGAGAACAGGGTGCTTACCCAGTTCAGTCAATTTCTATGTGTGTCCAGAACTGAAGGCCATGTGAAAACTGAGCATTGGTGGGAGAGGGAGGGTGGAATTGCAAGGGGTTTGTGACTGTGAATTGACAAATAGAGAAACAGATTGCAGAGCATGAAAAAATGAATGAATCAGGCAAGCAAAGAGAAGCAGAGATGCGAAATGAAGAAAATTTCTGGATTCCTAACATAGTTCCAGTTTCACTTTTGTCTAGAGGCCCGACTGCTTTTCAGACAAACTAGCTGGAGTTCGGTTTGGTTATTTGCATTCAAAACACCTTAAGAAAAGCTCCCATTCAGTTGGGTGCTGGCCCCATTTTTGACCTTGGAGGATATTATGGTCTGAATATATGCACACCAGCCCCTCAATTCACAGGTTGAAGTCGAATCCCCAATAGCGTAGTATTAAGAGATGGGGGCCTTTGGGAAGTGATTAAATCATGAGACCCCATGAATGGGATTAGTGCACTTATGAAAAAGACCCTAGAGAGCTAGCTAGTCCCTTCTACCACATGAGGACATAGCAAGAAGACATCATCTATGAGAAAGTGGCTTCACCAGACACTGAATTTGCTGGTGCCTTTGACTTCCCAGCCCCCAGAACTATCAGATATAAATCTTTGCTGTTTATAAGCTACCTAGTCTATGGTATTTTGTTATGCAGCCCAAGCAGACTAGGACAGAGGGGTATTGAGGAATGGGAAGAACAGGCCCAGAGAAGACTTGCAGAGACCACAACAGAAGTCACGGCCTTGGAAGTGATGGTCATTGTATACATAGGGAGAATTAGGCAATTACTTGGGACTTCTAGGAATATAAAAATGTTTTAAATCATCACGGGGTTCATTTAGGTGATAAAGGGGTGGGGGCTTTTGTTCATTCACAAAGAACATGAATATAATAAAAAGCAATCAGGTATGCACTGTACTCTTTTTCTTTTTTCCGCATTTAGTTACTATGGCAGCAGTGTCAGGCTTCACTATGGCTTCTTCCTGGACACCTTTCTATACATTACAATCATGGTAAGTTTAGATATGAAGTAACAAGATTGGAGGGTAATGTTGTAACTTTTACTATGATTTACAGAGCACCTACTGTGCACCAGGTACTCTGTCAGGGCTTCTTATGTAATAGCTGATTCCCACAACCATACCTGGAGGAGGGCAGTTTTATCCTCAATCTACAAATCAGGAAACTCAGGCTCTGAGAGCTTAAATAATCTGCCTATGAAAATTCAAGAGTCAGGGTTTGAACATAGCTTTTAGGCTGAAGTTTGTACTCTTTTTGCCATATAATGATATATTCTTCCTTTTCTTCATTTCACTCCATTCACCCACACAGATAAGCAGTAATACACTTTCATAAAAATATGCATGATTAGGTCAAAGGAATGGCAAGTAAAGTATTCAAAAATAATTGAGAGCTCTAATAGAGGAGTATAGACCAACTCAAGAAAGTCAAGGGTGAAAGTATCAGATCAATTCCACCCAATTTCTCTGGCAGAGATGAGAAATGAGGCTCTCATCAATTTTAATTTAATTTAATTATTTAACAAATTCAACTAATACTTATTGAATGCTTGTCTGCTCCATGCCAGGTATTTTGCTAGACATTGAAGATATAAGTTGAAAATACATGGATACAATTCATGGTCTTAATGGGCTCATGAACTAGTGGGGAGACATATTTTTAAACAATCCCACTGTGGTCACATAAAGGTATTGAGGGAAATATGATATATACAGGGTGCAACAGGAACCTAAGTTAAAAATGTGTATAAATGTTTCTTTATGCAGCAGGTGGAAGGACATTGAAGGTATCACAAAAGAGGTAGTGATTGGGCTGAGGTGTCAAGGATGAGTAAGAATCTGTTAGGTGGGCAAGGAGATATTGTTAGCATGAAAAAGATCACTGCCTGTTCCATTTGCTTCAAGAATCCATGTGAAGGTGCAGAGTTTGGAATTTTCAGAGCTGGTTTCTTCATCAGTATGTGAATCCATATATATATATATATATATATATATATATATATATATATATATGTTGAATGAGCATAGACTAGAAGAGGGAGTTGAGCAGCATCTTGAGGCACTCAGTTCTAATTCTGATACTATAGAATTTCCTGTCCCAAACTTACCGTATCTAGCTCTTTTACATGCAGGGGTGTGCGTGTGTGTGTGTGTGTGTGTGTGTGTGTACATAGTAGATGCATATTTTTTCTTTCTTTTGCTTTTGGAAGATGGAGTACAGTATCTACTGAGACAATATGTAGTTTGATAAAGCACCAATTTTATTTCTGGTTATATTTATTATTTTCTTACAAGAATTAATCAATATTTCATTAGTATCACATTATATATAACATATATATATAATCTTCATTTACATGTTTAACTTATTTACCAGCTGTGTGCTCCTTGAAAATTTATTGTTTAGTTCTTTTTGTTAATCAGTTGTTGTTTCCATCTGGAAACATATATCATCAATACACTTTATTAGAAATTTTAATTTGGTTGTGGCATTCACAAATCAGTATATGATCAATTAATATTTAACAATGTAAACATAATGGCATAATTGCACTGAAATACTTGGTAGTATCTTGTTGCATACTCTGAGCATTGCTTAAAGGAAAACTTACTCAAACAAGAAGTTGTTGGGTGGTATGAAGTATCTGGAACAATAGCATGAACTTTGTGAATTCTTAAACAGGGTTTCTAGATCAGTGAGAGTTTCCAATGCAATGCTGATTTAATGTGACCTAGTTTAGTAGCTGAATTAATAATTGGTAATTAAAGAGCATTGTCCATTTGGTGAATTGATTTGTCCATTTGCCAAACACATCATAGGGTAGGCAACTAAATGCTTATAGTGCATGCATTGACAAAGACAGGATGTTTTCTAAAAGTGAAGGTAATATGTGTTCTGGCCAACATAGTCCCAGTGAGAACTATTCTTTGAAATTATAATAATTGAAGCCATTGGAACATGTTATTAGCTGTTAAAGTAATTGATTTACATAAAGTCTTAGAAAAATACTGAATGCTTAATGTAAAACCATAGCCTTAGTGATGTGAAATGTGAACAGCCTCTGGTAATTCTATTCATACTGCATTTGACACATAAAAGTCACCAGGAAAACTGTATGCCTATGTGAAGAAGACTGAGGACACGTTATGGTCATCCCGGTCATTCCGTGACAAGCTGATCGTGTCAGAAGACTAGTATTCTTTGGGCAGTGCACCAAAGAAGAAAGTATACAGACAACAGTTTGCATTTTAGTGGGTTTTTATTTAATTCCTCAGGACATTAACATCAACAAGAAGTGGTTCTTATAGAACTGACAATATCCATCTACCTGGGTTAACGTTGTCAGTGGATGACATTGGACTCCTATTTTGTTTTTTTTAATTGCTAATCTGGATAATGTAATTATGAGCATTATCAAGTTTGCAGACCGAGCCGAGATGGAAGGACTTAATGTCTCACAGCTCACACACAAAGACCAGAACATAATCTTTTGAAGCAGTTTCAAAAATCCTCTTCAATGGCCTCACAGTAGTTGATAGCTTATCACTAAAGTGAGACAATACAGAGTGTTACCTTCTGTAGGACCCACTGAGTTGTAAGAATTACCTGCATGACATTTTGTTTCAGCTCATCAGCTTTGCACTAGTCAACACATAAAGAGACAATAAGACATTGTTGAAAATTCTCGAACTGGCCCCAGAACATTGGCTGTGTTTTGGTAGGCCCAGGAAGATCTCCTTTCCATCATTATTTGTTTCTTTCATAACACTTTGTCTTTATTAGCAATGATATATTTGTTTTTTGGTTTTACTCGTTCTGTAAACACAGGGACTGTATCTTTTTTTAAAAAAAAGATTATCAATACGTTCCCAGTATCCAGCACTTACTGTATGTTCTGAGTTTTTTTTTTTTTTTTTTTTGAGACAGAGTCTCGCTTTGTTGTCCAGGCTAGAGTGAGTGCCATGGCGTCAGCCTAGCTCACAGCAACCTCAAACTCCTGGGCTCCAGTGATCCTTCTGCCTCAGCCTCCCGAGTAGCTGGGACTACAGGCATGCGCCACTATGCCAGGCTAATTTTTTTTTATATATATATCAGTTGGCCAATTAATTTCTTTCTATTTATAGTAGAGACAGGGTCTCGCTCTTGCTCAGGCTGGTTTCGAACTCCTGACCTTGAGCAATCCGCCCGCCTCGGCCTCCCAAGAGCTAGGATTACAGGCGTGAGCCACAGCGCCCGGCCGGCCAATTAATTTCTTTCTATTTATAGTAGAGACGGGGTCTCGCTCTTGCTCAGGCTGGTTGTTCTGAGTTTTTTGAAGAATAAATAAACTAAATTTATATTTGCTAGCTTTTTCACAGAAATCCAGAATGCAGCAAGTTCTTCATCAAGGACTCCAGTTTGAACTTGAGCTATGCTGACCACAACTTACGGGGGAGGAAGAGGGATGGAGACAGGTCTCAAAGCTCTCTGTTTCCATGAGGGCTTTTTGAGACATGGTACACACAAGGGGTGTGACATAAATGAGTGAGAGACCATCACTCCATGCTCCCTGAACCATTCTGGCACTTCAAGGGTTGGCGTTTTTAGGAGGGCACAGGTATCAATAGATGAGCAGTATGAGTGACGGAAGAGACACATTCAATGAAGTAGACATTCAATGAAGTAGAGAAGAAGAATGTGGCAGAAAGCGTACTTCACAGACTGTCCCCTGATCCTGACACACCTTTGGGCATACCCACATATAGGTAGGCAAGGGGGTGGCACTTTGACCTTTTTTAAGTAGGTAGAAGTAAAAACCAAAGTGATATGCATTATTTCTGCACCTGTGACACCATCTGTACCAAGAGTTCATGAAACCTGGGGAAACATAGGCTGCATTTCTGTCAGGAATTTTTTTTTTATACCTCTCTAGCTCATTGGTTGGCAACCTTTTAGTGAATAAGGCAAACTGACATGTTTAATTATAGCCAATTATCTTTCAAACTTTTGGTCAAAAAGACATTCCGGGTTGCAGATTCCATGAATCATAGCAAATCCATTCTTAATTTGTCATGTGTATATCCCGAAAGGAGAATCGATGGCCTTGGCTTTGTACTGGAGAATGTGTTATAGATTCTGAGTGTGAACTCCCACCCTAGCTGGGAAACTGCAGGAGGGCAAGGTTGTTATCTTACTCACTTCTGTACCCTCAGTGCCTGCGTAGCCCCATGGCTGACGCAGAGGAGATGCTTGGGAAATAGTTGCTTTATTTGACTTCATAACCCTCAAAGGGCAGAGAACATGTAAGTTGGATATTCAGAAAATCATTATTTTCATGGAAAAAGACAAAGAAAAAGCAAATGAGAAACTCAGCAGTCCCACAACACAAGGTTTCTGATTTTTTTTTAAACCTCATTTTCCCACCTCTCTGTTCCCCTCTCTAACATCTGATACTCTGACTTGCTCCCACCTGTGCCCTTGAAGACTCCATACCACCTGTCAGCTGGGTTCCTGTCAGCAGGCAATGTAGCCCATGCAGGGAACATTCTGAAACATGCTCTGTGCCTTTTGCCTCTGCGTGCCATTCCTTGTACTATTTTATGTTTAAATTGCCTTGTGTGAGACAAGCTCACTGAGATCTAAAGACAGCAAGTAAGCCTTGGATAGGAGGCAGGGATGACACCCAACAACCGCACCTGCTCATCCACGCTCCACTCCATCTCCCTCCCTTAACATCATGCCAGCCTGTATCTTCTGGTATCTTGATTCTTTTTGGAGGAACATCAAGCATGGAGCATCACAGACTGCCTGTTTCTAACGGATGCCGCGTTGTCCATCTATAATTGAGATGATAATTGCTGGAAAGAGTAAGGACTGAAATAACTACACAGAATGCCTCAGGTTTCATTGCCCTAGTTAAGCCTATAGTATCAAAATAAGGAATGCGTTGATCTCCCGCCAAAGTTGTAATGGTGTCATGCTGCCAACATGTTTTGTCAATGGGAAGGACCATCTGGGCTGTATGCTTCACAGGAATGGAGCACACACGGGCAGTCCTCCCAGAAGGAAAACACCATTAGGGGTTGACCATGATTCAGTAATTAACAGGGAGGCAGTTTTATTTTCTTCTTAGACGTTAATATCCAGGCAGTGGTGCCATCCAAGTTATAGGCGTTACACACTGCCCTGCTCTGAGGCAAGGCTTGAACAAAGGTTGACTTTTCCTTGTCCTCAGTGTCATAGTTTTATTTCACTTGAAAGCTCCCTGTTCCATTTTAGTTCCATTTATATAAAACACTTCAAATAAGACTACCATATGTAATGCTTTTCTTTACCAAGATATGAAAACAAATCCAATGAATTCATTTATTCAATTGATGCATATTTATTGAATGCCTACTATGTGCCAGACCCTCTCCTAGGCCCTGGGAATATGAATGAGTCTTTAAATAGTTCAGAATTTATCAACTCAGGTTTATATTTCCATTGAAGTTAAGTTTCCACTGCTCTACAGGGCTGTGAGCTCTAAGATAGTGGGATCTTTTATTGTAGTGGGGTTTTTGGTTTTCTATTCTTATGTTTACTGTTGCTGTAGAAATGTGACTCAATTATATCTTAGGTTTTTTTCTTTCCTTTCCTTTTCTCCCCTCCCCCCTTTCCTCTCCTCTTCCTTTCTCTCTGGCAGTGTTAGTCTAAGTGGCACAAACACATGAAAGACAGTGACTGACAATTTAATAACAGAAAATTAGGGTTTTGAGATGTCACTAGGAAGTAAAAAACAGGAAGCTAGAGGCACAAAGGCACTGCCTTCTAAGAAACAGAGCTCTATCTACATTTGTTAATTTTTTTTAAAGCGGTTTGGTGACCTGTACATTGAGAAAGCATTAGGGGTATGCTTACTGTATTAGCTAAGTGATAAATGGTCTTGGTGATGCAGGAGCTGTTAAGTGGAAGTTCTATCAGATTCTTCCTTTCTGAGATTCTCCTATCTTAAATCTACCTGTCAATTAACATCTACAGACACATGCATCTTTCTTGACAGGGTGCATGTTATAAGCAGGTTGGCAGGGACCAGGCCTGACTTTATTTGTAGGAGATGTTGCTTTTGTGTTGGCTTCTTGTGTGGTGGGGGAGGGGCCATTGCTACAATTTTGTGGCATCTGTTGAATCTGAGAAACCTCCAAACAATCCCTGACTCCCAGGGTGATATGCGAGAATAGATTTTCCTGAGTTTTGTTCTAATACATCATTCCTTTCTACTTGAAATGCATGCTCTTCTTTCTCTAGGTCCCTTTATTATCTCTGCAAGACATCTGCAAGGCTGGGTAAATCTCTTTGGAGGAAATGAGCAGTAGAAGGGTAGGGTATGGCAGTTGCCTTCTGAGATGTGGCTTATGGGGGAAAGTGGTGGTCAGGGCAAGGAATCCAACTGTTCTGGAGGCCCCACCCTCCTCATTTGCCTGTAAGATCATTGTCCAGCTCAGCCCTCCAACACTGACACAGCTCGGCTGGTACTCACTGCAACGGCCACTGGGTTGGCAGAAGCAAAATAGGTTTTGCATACACTATTTGTGGTTCTCAGTTAAGTTCATATTTCTGTATCATCATATGTTTCTTTTGTTACTGTTTTTTTTTCTTTTCTGTCCCCACTTAGTTTGAGTGCTGCATCAGAGTTGGGACTGTCTTAGTGTTTTCACATTTCAACAAATACAAACCAAGCATTAACCAGTGTCAGGCACAAGAAGAGGAAAATGAATCAGTCCTGCCGATTTAAAAAATTTATTTACTTGTTCATTTGTTATTCATTCAGTCAACAAATATTTTTTGAGCACCTACGTTATTTCATCCATTATTGGAGGCATGGGAATATAGACAACTTTTCCTGCTGTGATATTCTAGAGGAGGGAGATAAACAGCAAATAAACACATGATATGTCATGTGCTGAGAAGTGCTGTGGAGAAAAATATTGCAGGAACAGGAGGTTGAGATTTTAAGCAAGGTGGCTAGAGAAAGCCTCTATGAGAAGGTGATATTTAACTCAAAAATGGAATAACTAACTGCGTTTTCCATTCTGCCTGCAATGCACTGCCCCCAATCTCCACGACATTTCATATCCTACCTGCCCTATAAACCAAGCCCCAGTGGTTGTCAAGTTTTTACTTATACTAAAAAAAAGTATTTGTTGTTTATCTCAAACTAAAATTTAACTGGGTGTCCTGTGTTTTTTCTGGCAACCCCAGAATCCCAATATCTTCCCACAGATGGAAATACTCCATCTCTCTGATGAATTTCCATGCCACCTTCTCCCTCTCTTAAGCCATCGTTGGTTCCTGAACCCTCACAGTTACTTGGAGACAGATTTTATCATCCTTGCTCAACTGAAACACATTAAAGTCAAACCTCATGTGATTCATCTTTTTATCTCCACAGCATGTAGCAGAAAGCTGGCACATAGTAGGTGCACCTATATTTGTTTAATGTATGCACAGGGTGTTTTTATAGACTTTGAGATGAGAGCATTTGCTAAATAGGCCAGTTCTTCAGGGTTACACCCTGAGAGCAAAATCATCTGCCACCTAAAGTTTGTGTTTCCCAAAATACTAAGTAGGCTTCTAAATGTCTCAATTGTCTGTTCCAATATTCTCTTTTGCTGAAGTTCAGGCTACACTTGCTTAGCACAAAGTCTTTAGGCTGCTCTTGAACAAAATGCACACTAACGCAGTTGCTTGCCGACTGATATATATGCATTTGGGAGGCTTCCCAATGCCCTGATGCATTGCAATTGGTACCCTGATGCTTTGCAATTAATCTGAATCCCTAGGGTAGAATCTCTGAGAACTTTGATCTGGTTGGAATTACAGTTCTGTAAGGGTCACTTAATTTAAATCTCACCACATTTGCAGAGCTTCCCTCTATATTATTTTTGTCCAGTTCTTTGTCAGCCAGCAGGTGCCAAGCATTACTAATAACATGAATTATTTGACTTTCCCCCTATTCCTTGTGCCTTTCACCTCCTTTCCTTACCCACTCCATAGTTTTTGTCTTTCCAGAGTGTAGAGCAGCATTGGGTGGGCCCTGCTGAGCAGGTCAGCTCAGGTTTCCACCAGAGTCCCTTCTGCAAGTGTTCCTGGGCCAGCTTCCTCTGCCCTGTGGGATCTGTCATGGCTCCATCCACTTTCTGTCTCCCAGAAACTTCCTAAAATCTATCATCAGCCTCTGATGGTTTTCATCCCCTTGTTTCTTGATGTAGGTTTATACATTTTTTTAAATCTATTAGTGTTCTTTAAGGGGCTCCCTGGAAGAAGAGGAATTAAACATGCAAGTTCACTTTGCCATCTTGCAGATAAAAGTCCGCAATATAATCTTTAGTGTTCCGTGAGACCCCTTTTTTGCCCTAAAATACTTCTTAAAACAACCAAATCTAGTCATAATATTTTCACTTCCTGGGAGTAATGACACTTCCTTTGGGAAATCATCATGAAGCGTGCTGTAGTCAGGGGTGTGTGCAGCTCACTCAGTACCAATGAGTAAGAGCCGACTGTGTGTGTCTCTTCCCAACCCTGCCACACTGGTAGCCTGGCATTGGTCACGGTGGGAGCCTGCAGACCACGGACATTGGCAGATGCTACGAATCTTGGTTCCTTCACCCCCTACATAGAGCCAGCTTATCAGCAGACCTCTGGATATATCTTGTGGGAAAGGGGTTAATGTGGAATTAAACCCTTTTCCGGTAACACTTGGGCAGTCATTAGACCTCAGCAGAATTACTTTGTTAGCCTGGCTAAGCATCCCCTTGTAAGTGAGGCAGTAGAGTCTGAGAGACTGTGGTGAGATTCAAGACAGAAAGATTTCAGTTGCAGAAAATCAAGTCCCAGGGGCCCCAGAGCGCAGCAAATTTCAAGGGAGCTGTTTGGAGAGAGATTGCTAAATAAAGGAAGGAGAAAGTGCCAAAGCCAACATCAAAATTAGAGGAGGGTTTTAGAGGATGAACAAGGAGAGTGCTTGATGCAGAGGCAGAAAGTTTGCTTTTTCTTTCTGGAAGGAGCTGACCTTGCTGGAGCTGGGGGTGAAGCATTTATTTCACCCTCTTTCTCACCGCAGCAGGGACCTGACACATATGCTCAACTACCAGGAATGGCGGCAAGTCCAAACACCTGCTGGCACTGCTAATTACCAAATGCCCCCCACGATGAGGGCATTGGTTTAACACCTGGGCAGAGGTAGCTGACTCTGTTAGAACCAGAGAATGTTGGCTTTGCAGTTACTGCAGATACCTGGATCATTAATCAGAGAAATAGTGCTGTGTACCTGGGAAGCAGGGCCAGAGAGAGTCTTTTACTTTCGATTAGCAGGCGTTTGATAAGAAAAGAACATAAACAGATTTCCTTAGCTTTCCTGTAGCAGAGAACATCAGCACCTTAGAAGAGCCTGATGTGAACTCGTTTGTATTTGGATAAAATTTGTTGCCTGTAACATTAATGAAACTTGTGTTCACCAGGTTGCCTCCTTTATAAATGGTCATATAGTCCTTCTACATGATCAGGTTGTGCAGCCATTTGTTTTAAACCCAGGCACTTTGCTAATGTGGGCGATTTAATGGCTGTTAAATGATTTCTGGAGAACACTATTTAACAATTTCCCTTTCATTTTTACTATGCCCTGCAGCCTTTTTAGTATTTCTAACTTATTTATTGTTGGAGAAAACAGTGGCAACATTTTAAAGTATTCTCTACATTCTGTTGTGCCAGACACTGTGATAAGAGGTCCATAAAAATAATTTCATTTCATTTTTATAACAACTCTGTTATGAAGGATTATGAAGGAAATGTCTCTTATCTCTCCTTCTTCTATACCCAATTTACAGATGAGGGAATTGACGCTTAGAAAGGTTAAGAGATTTGACTGAAGCCTCTTTCCGGCTATCTGGCCTGCCCATTTTGATGCTTTTGAGGGCAACATGGAGGAGGGGCTGGCTCTTGGCACTTTTCTCAGAATGGTGACATTCTGACAGAATGAGACGTTCTGACATTCCTCCAATTTTGACCCAAGTGTTTTCCTTACTCGGCTGATTTGTGACCAGGGTTTCGTCTGTCTTCCTGGGACTATGGGTCAGGCATGTGGCCTGTGTTCTGTGCCCTGGAGCAAAAGTTCACTGTCAGCATGTACCGAGGAATCATATCAAGATCAGGTGTAGATTTTGAGATTTAACGAAGTCATTATTTTTCTGATTCCAGGCATATATTTTTAAATCAATGTTATCATGCGCTATGTTGTACATGTTAGTAATTTTCTGTTCACTTGCATTACAGCTGTTGAAAGGGTTATTGTAGTTATTTCAGAATAAAGAAAAATGGGAAAGTCTGTGTCTTCCACTCATGAACCTGAATACAATTTCCACTTTCAAGATAATGTGAAAGGAAGTATATTTCATCTAGACACCATGGCTAGAAAACAAAAAGGAACACCAACAGCTCTCTTAAAACAATTAATCTTCCTCAGGTTGGTGGTATCTCTAGTGCAGACAAAATCCAAAAAGGACTTTGGTTATTTATCTATTGCCATTTGAGAAGGTAAACTAGAGTTAAGGGTTCCTCAAAGCAAGTGCTAATCACACAACTTCTATTTAAACATTTAGAAATCAACATGAAACGATCATTTTAGGAAACATCTGGGATTGTTTAAACCTCTTTATGTGCGCTGGGGTTGAACAGATTTGAAGTGAAGATGAGACACAGTGTCGTGAGCAGGGCTTCCCACCCAGAATGTGGGCTACAACCCCCAGCGTCAGAAACACAGGGGCTGCCTGATAAAAGTTCAGGTTTCTAGACCCCAACTGGGCCTACTGAGCCAGAATCTTTGTTTTTTGGGTCCAAGAATCTCACTTCTTAGAAATGTTTTAGGTGACGCTCTCCCCCCACCGACACTATTGTTTGGGAGCCACTGAGATACAGGAAGAGGCTTCATCTTTATTTGGAGTCTTGGCTATGTCATTTTGTAGTCGTATGACCTCAGCAAAAATGCTTGACTTCTTGGCCTTCCAGTCTGCTCATCTGTAAAATGAGAGTAATACTGTTTCCTTGGAAAGGCTAGAAGTCATGTATAAAAACCACCTGGTACATTGCCTGGCACACTGTAAACACTTAACACATACAGCTATTATCTTTACTCATGGATCGCTGTGGTGAAATAGCTTCTCCTGACGCCAACACAACTGAGAGTCTCCTCATGAATCATTTCACACTTTGCATCAATTAAATTTTCAAGGGGTTACTTGGAGTGGAAGGAAGAAATTGATGGAACGCAAGAATGAGTCACTTGGGAAAGCTGTGGTCGCCTGCAGCTGGAGGGGTGCTCTCTCCCCCAGCAGTGGTTCCTACACCTCAGAAAACACCAGAAACTCCTGGAGTGCTTATTGTACATACAGACTCGGAGGTGTCACACAGTGTTTGCCCAATCAGACCTGTGGGACGAAGACCAAGAATCTGTATGTAGATTCTTAGAAAGTTGTTTCTTAGGAAGCAGAGACCAAGTTTGGGAAGCACAGCTCAGAGAACATAAGCATTTTATCTTTCTGATGTTATTTCACTCTTTTCTTCCAATGCAAACACTTAATCTGGGGAATATGACTTCTATTGGTGATAGTGGTAATAGTAGTAATAATAATAGTAATACTTAGTAACAATAATAGCTAACACTTAATGAGCCCTTCCTGTAAGCCAGGCATTGTTTGAATTTTTAAATGCATTAACCCTTTAATCCTTACAGCAATACTGAAAGACAGTTGTTATCATTATCTACATTTTACAGTGAGGAAACTTAGGCACAGCTGTGCAGTGCAGAGCAGGGCTGGGGAGCCCATGCTCTTGCCCACCAGGCTATACTGCGTCTCTCTACTTGAGCAAAGAGATGAACTTGAGAGCCGACTCAGATACAATGAGCTCCTTCACCCACGTTTCTGAAGTACAAAGGGGGCTTTATTTATTTAATTTAAATGAGCTCCAAGTTTTGCTAGCTGGGAGGAAGGGCGGGGTCTGGCTTAGGTCAGTCTTCCTGGAAGTTGGCAAGGGGAAGGAGAGACCCAGGCAGACACCACACACATTCTGGAACAGTGTCATTAGGTGGCTTGAACAAGTAGCTTGTCTATGGTGGTTAGACAAAGGCACTGGGCTGGCGTTCTCGCTATTTCATAGCAATGTGCTGGCTCGCTGTGGGACTCACAGGGAAAGCCTTCACTGAGTTTCAACCCTAAGCATGACAGTGAGCTGAGAAAATAAGTCTTCAAGGCTCAGCACTACACTCCCGTCAGGAAACTCAGGGATCTTCCTGCTTCAACTCCCCCAGCACTTGTTTGTCAGGCCTCGGAGGCTATTTCTTTTTCTGCCCCAGGCCCAAAGCCTCATTTATTTTTTCTATTAAGTCATTCTCCCTTCAAAAATGTCTGGTATTTCCATCTTCAGTGTCCCTGAAGATAGTCTCACAAACTATTTTTATTATAACTGTTTTATTCACAGTTGCTAGAAGGAACTAGGAAATGACAAAAACCAAATATAACGAGCACAGTGACAATGCACAGGGGTGGAGAATTTTACAGTGTTTTCAGTATAGATAATACACCTGGGATTGTTCCTGACTCCCTTTCTTGTAGACTTTCTAAATTAAGTTATCCTCTTCTATTCATGATCTCACCTAACCTCTACAGTCCATCAGCCTTCTGATGCTCTGGGAAATGGTTCTCCATCTTGTCATCACGGCTGGACCCCACCCCTGGAGTGGGTCTGCTATGGGCATGAAAATTTGCCTTTCAAGCAACTTCCCAGCTACTGCTGCTGCTGCTGCTGCAGGGGCTACACTTTAAGAATCACTGCCCTGAAAAACCCAGGCCTAAAGATACAACTCAGGGCTGAAAGATCAGTTACGTCAAGGGGTAAGGGGATATTTACATTTGAATTTCAGATAAACAAATGATTTTTTTAATGTACATGTATCCCAAATATTACATGGGACATATTTATACTCAAAAATCATTTGTTGTTTATCTGAAATTCATATTTATTGGAGTGTCTGTATAGCTTGCACTTTTATTTGCTAAGCCCAGCAACTCAATTTCAATAGCATATTTGTGAGCCTCTTGATAGAATAGCTCTCCTGGCAACACAGGCTATTGTCTTCTATATTTTCCCTCCACCTCTCTAGCTTTCAGGCTCCTGGCATGGATTTCCCAACTTTGAGATGGGTCCTTTCTGTCTCAACCTTCCACTGAAACACCGTCTAGAATTGTTTACTTAGTACTCCAGGGTAACTGCACTATAGTTCCCTGGAGCTTATTAATATTAATACTAAGGCCATGTGTCCCTTGTGGAACATTCCTTCTGCAGCTGAATCTTTCAGTATGCTTTAATAGTGGGGATTCCAGGTCTAGGCAGAATGTCGAGAAGGTGGAGCCCACAAAGTAAAGAGTCAGCTTCCTACTCTGTTGATGCCAAGACTGGCCAAGCTAGTGCACCTGCGAGAACTCCTTATCAAGCTCAGAGAGGAGGGCAGTGTGTCTGTCCACTGAGAAAGCAAGCCTGGTAACTACATGCTATTAATAGAGTGTAAGTAAGTGCTGTTTCTAGGCAAGTTAAAGATTGCAATTTGTATTTACTTTTAAAATCATTTTTTCCTGTAGATGCATTTCTGAAGTTTGCCAAGCTTACTTGCTAGCATGTGTCAACTTCAGAATGTTGTTCCTAAAAGTAGCAGGAGATTTCTTCGACCTTGACTAAAATAATGATGATGATAACAAGATAGATCATAAATTTGTCTTATGACCCTTAAGTGTAGCTGAAGTTTTACTTTCAAGGGGATTTGTCCACTATGCCGGTCATTTCCAAAAGAAGAACTCACAGACCATCATCATGGTGAAGATTGCAGGGCTTGGACCTCATTTTCTGCAAATTTCTGGAGTCAATATTTAGAAGGACAACACAATTCTCTCCTTTCAAATACTAATAATTCTGATTCAAAGAGCAGTATCTGGAAGTGTTTTTCCAGTAATGCAGCCCTATTTCCAGCACTCTAATAAAGCTAATCAGAACCCTCAGGCTTTATTTTTGTTTTTCTCTGAGGAATGGAGTCCTGTTAAGTATTTATATTGTAATTCTAAAACCTACCATTATTTGAGAAACAGATGTGAGAAGAAAATGCAATCAAAAGTGAGAAGAAATGACTGTAGTTGAGAACAAATATTTATTTTCACATGCTACGGCTATCTATCTAGTGACTTCCATAATAATTCATCAATGAATGAAAAGTCAAATAACAAATGTGTCTGTTGTTTGTGTGAAAAAATGTTATTGCTAACCCACCATTAGAAGTGGCGTGCATTTTGAGTGTTTTCCCATTCGTCCTGATGTATTTGGGTAATGTCACTCATAGGCTCTTGCCTGACCATGTTGATAATCAGTAACAGGCATCCGAAGGCTAGGATTTTCTGTGGTCCAGGAAAAGGGCCAGATTTCTACTCCTAAGAAAGAGCGAACCCATTTTTTTCATCCCCCTTGTACTTTTGCACCACCCAGCACACGCTGCTACAACACTACATGGCAACAAATGGGGATAGCAGAGATATGGAGGATTTAATAAATATCCAAGTTGAAAGGTTTTATGCATTTTCTTACCAGGAAAGCCAATCCACTGTATTATTCTTGCAATATACTCCATGTGCTAACTAAAAGACTAAATATAGCAGCAGGAAAAAAAAAAAAACAGTAGCCAGTTAATGAGTTCTCTATTTATATTCCAAACCAATAAGCTAATCTTTTTGTTTGTTTGTTTGGCTTAACAGATTGTGTTTTATTTGTAAGCCATTAACTAGTCATTAATAAATGAGGCAGTTTGGAGTTCATAAATATTTTTGAGTATCACACAATTCATTTAACATTTTAATGTACAGAAATAGTATCTGTTTTAGGCAAAACCCATGATAAAACAGAGATCCTGTTGCCTGTAAATAGCCCAGTCTTTCTGACGCAAGCATTTAGGGCATTGGAGCCAGACTGCCTTCCTGTAGGTAGTAAATGACTCAGCCGTTCACTAGTGCGTGATCTTGGGCAAGCTACCTAAGTTCTCTGTGCCTCAGTTTCCTAATTTTTGTCTAATAGAGGCAATTGTTATTACCCACCTCACAGAGTTGTTTCCAACATTAACTGAAATAATATATATCAAATACTTAGCACAGAGTGTGTACTTAATACATATTAGCTAAAAATAGAATAAAATCAAACAAAAGTTAAACCCTGTCGTTGGCTGATGATTCTCTTATTACGTCTTATAATTATTGAAGACTATATTGGCTACCTGTTGAGATTTAACCAATGATTATTTGAATTTTGGAATAAACATATTTTATATACTGATTAGGAATTCACTGGATACCAATAGTAAATACATTCAGGGCACATTTATTAAGTCAAAAACCCTATATTTTAAGGTGTCACTCTAGAATAAATTTTATCTAAAGCCATGAAGAGACAGTGCTAAATAAATATAGTTTCATTTGGCTTCATTAAATATAGTTGTTTCTAATCTTTCTATTTTATCATCTATTAATAGGCTTTAGTAATTAAAACATTCTGATAAAATTCTTTTCTGTAACAATTAACCAGTATTTCAACCTATTTGTACTGGTAGCCCATATATTAATTATATTATATACATTTACATTGAGCATTTTAACTGATTTTTAATTTCTACTTGGTAAAAATATAGTTTTTAAAGTATATCATGATCTTAAAAGGTAGGTTTTTTTCCCAAAAATGCTTGTTATTAAAAATATAGTAATACAATGATAATGACATATAATCCAATAAATGTACCCACAGTAATACAATACAAATATTTGTAATTTGTTTTGATTAAGTTGACTTTAAAGCAGTTGTTTTGGATTTGGCCTTGGGGCTTCAGTGACACATACATTTGTAGTTTGGTGCATTCTCCATTAGGGGAAATGAGGAGGGAGAGCGAGTGTGTCTATGGTGCTAAGAAGGGAGGATGGTTACTCAGCCAGTGTAATGTTGGATCCACCAAACTAAGGGGACCAGCTTCATTTTTGCAGACCCCAACATTTCCTAGCTCTGGTCACTGCTAAAATGAAGACAAAAGCTGCAGCTGGGGAAGACTGAGAAGAGAAAAGTTGAAATGGAGAGAACATTAGAATCCTGAAATACATCTTATGGTTGCAAGAGCAGTGTGGTTAATACACGTAGAGAGAAACATGATCAAATTATTGGGCTTCGAAGTTACGCTTTTACAAACTTGCAATTTTCCCTACCATAAATCATGGTCCAGAGGCTGGTTGGTGCTATTACTTTTAATCTATTTATATCACTTATTTGCTTCACATCATTGTTTTGTCTACTGTTTCTCCTATGCCTCTGTTAAAATCTTCCAGGAAACAATCTTACCTCTTGTAAAAGCTCCTGTAAATCCAGCTTTCTTTTGGTATGTCCTTCAATGGATTGGATGTATCAACCCGTAGACCACAACACCAGGAATTTTTGTAATCAGTTTTCACCCATGGCATATCTTGTTACAGGCAACATTTTGAAGGTCTTTTTATGTTTTCTTTGAAGTACAGTTTATAAGTCTATGATTTTTGCACTGGGCAGAAGCACCAATAAGCCCTTGGAAAGCCAGTGAATGGAAAAGGGTGTAGATTTTGTGGGTCTGGTTCTTTGCTGCAGCTGTCATTGCTTAGTGGGGAGGGAGAGCGGAGATGGAAGACAGTTGGGCAAGGTAGATGAGGTGGCATCAGTGGTAATACGGGAGATTAGACCACTCAAATTGTGAAAATTTAGTGTCAGTCCTGGCTATAAACATTTTCTTTGATGTGGCTGCAGTTTTCATGACCAGAGAGGCCCAAGAATGAACAGGTAGGGCTGTAGGGAAGGAAGAGTTAGCTAAGAGAACACAGAACAGAGTCTTCTCTGTGCTCTACTCATTCTTCCACTTTGCTTGGGGAACTTAAGAATTCTTTTGGGGGGGGTTATTTTTTTAAAACTACTTTGATATTATTATACTAATTGGAATGGGTGGGCGTTGACTACCACTGTAGTCTCTTCCTCTGTGGCCATAGATTTCTATCTCACCTTGGTGGCTCTTGCTTCCAGGAGGGACTTTATATAAGCTATGTGCGTTCTTAAAAATCATCTCTGCAAAAGTGAAATACACATTGGATGGTTCAATTATTCTGTGAATTGTTTTGATAAAATCAATTCCCACTTTATATCTTAAGTGTTTTGCAGGACTTAGAAGAAGAGGCTGAAAAACATTGTATCACACCCAGCACACAAATCTGGTCTTTCTCCCATGTACACAAAGGCGTAAACTTGTTGTCTTTCACTGAGTTATCTTATCTCCTTTTGTTCAATTAATTGCTAATGTCATCTCTTTTGGCTATTCCTAAAAGGAATGCTGGGCTTTCTTTGTTTCCTTTTTAACATGATAGCACATTTCAAGTCACGTTCAACAGAACTACCATATCAGGCATGATATGCTGTATATATGCTCTGTACGCTGAGCCCTATTCAGGATATCTTATATATGCTGCCTCTTGTAAGTCTTGTCTCAAGGCTGCAAGATAGATATTCCTTTCATTTGCAATGAGAGATTCTGAAACTCAGAAAATTTTTAATTATTAATAATACGTTCAAGGTTAAAGATCTAGTGAATGGTAGATGCATATCCAAACTCATTTGGTTCAACTCCTTAATCTGTGTTCCTTTACTAGGCTAAGGTGACCAGGAAATTTTCAGTACTGGATTATTTTGTATATAGCCCAACAATGTTTTTATGTTATTTGGCTCTCTTCCCAGGTTGTCCTTCCTACTCCCTCACTCAATTTCATCACTGTTCACAAATAAAGATTCCTTTTTCTATATTTCAAATGGATAATATTAATCCATACTATTTTCAGCACAGAGCAAGGCACTGTAAAAGTTACAAAATTAAATGAGCTGCTGTCATTAACTTTAGGAACTTCCATTTTAATGCCAAAGGAGTGAGCATGTTAAGACCTGCATGCAAATATCTATAATATGAGACAGAATGAAAATACCATTATGAGATACAACACATGACAGAAATTTACAAGAAAGAGAAGGCAACCACAGAAGCCTCTCTTCCGTGGATCTTGGTTGAGGTTTGTCTTTTTTTGCTGTGTTGTTTATGGGAGGTGAGAGCAGAAAGAAAGGTTGCTGGTCACATTTAATGGTTCATTGTCATTTCTAGTTTGTGCAAACAGCTTATTTTTGGTGAGAAGTAATAATCAATGCAGAAGAGAATCTAGGCAGGGATGCGGTTTGCAAACCTGCCTTTATTTTGATGATATTTTCTCCAGGCTGTGACAGTGAAGATAAATTCTAACAAAGAGTGGGAAAAGCCTACCCCTCTCACAATGGTTACATTCAATCCAACAACCAAAAAGTCCTTCATTCAATTTAATGCTAAATATGTGGAGTTTATTGAATTGGGAGGTACAATGATGAACTGAAGATTATATTCTATGGACAAAATAAGATGTCTATAAATATAAATATCCCATGTCAGGAAGTGATAAAATTTATTTGAGAAGGATGATTTCTGAAAATCATCATACTATTTGGGAGGAGGAAGAGTTTATTTCCATTGGAGGTATCAGGCAAGACTACAAGAGGGAGGTGATAGTTAATATGAATAGTCAACCTCTATTAATTGTTAACCAAGTATTGGGCTTGTCTTGTCTTAAGCATGTGTTAACTCACCTAATTCTAGCAAACACCTTATGAGGTAGATGATGTTATTCTCTCACTGCCTCGCCCCTCCCCTCTATTTTTCCAGGAAGGAAGACCAAGGCGTAGAGAGATTCAGTAACTTGCCAGTATTTAACCGCACAGCTCTATTCCTCGCCAGGCTGTGTCACAGAGGATGGATGGGAGTGGATTTCCTGTCCAGAGCCAACAGAGCAAATAGAGGAACAATGGCAGGAAAGGGCAAGGAGAAAATGGGGAGTAAGATCACACAATTTAGGGAGGGTGGGGTACAAAGAGAAGTAATTGTAAACAATAGAAAGGAAGGTTGTGTAACGCTAGGGTAGAGTCAGGCCATGGATGTCATTAAGCAGCTCTCTAAAGGGGTTGCACTTCACTTTTTACCATTGACAGTTTTTGAAAAGCCTCATCATATGACATGAGTGGGCCCCAGGAAGACTAATATGACGGACATATATGGATATGAAGTTTGTCTAGAGGCAGCAAGACCAGTGAGGAGGTTATAATCAATAACAGGGAACATGGCTTGGGGGATGGAAGTGAAGATGACAATGAGAAATTGCAAAATTGCCAGTGAGGAATTCCCAGTGGATGCCATGGAAGTGCAAAATTGTGAGGTAGATCTTTCTGCTTGAGAAAGAGGGGGATCAAAAGAGATGTTTGAGTTTTGAGGTGGGGTTATTGCAACAGTAGGGATGTTACCACCACAGCTCTGGAACCAGGAAGCTGTGAGGTTTGAGGAGTAAATGGTGAAGATGATTTTGTTCATAGAGTCATGTATATAGAGCCGTCAGTTGGCTAGTTCTCTGAAAGGAAGTCTGATAATTAGTCTGATAATGTTTGACTGTATTATATAGGATTTAACCTTTTTATCCTAAATCAAAACCAGGGCCTGATAAGGAAAGAGTGTGCCCTGAGATTTGGGGTGGGTATGTTTGGAAATGCACAGAGCATCTTGAATTAACAGATTTCCTTGAACCTTCTGGGCCTTTCCCTGTGTTGGGAGATAGAGCCTCCCATCCCCTTTCCTTGAAGACAATATAGAATCCTCCAGTAAAATAAGTGTTTTATAAGGCAATTCTGGCTTTCTTGGGATCTTCCCTCATTTCTCTCCTGGTCACCAGAACAATTACTGGGGCTATATCTCAGCAAGACTCAACTGGGGAAACACTGGGACTACCAAAGGACCGGCAGGCCCTGGTTCAGCTGTGTCAGTGGGGAATGTGCCTGAGCGTGGAGCCCGGGGGGTGGGATCATGCCGGCAGGAAGAACTGCCAGAATGGGGGCACTCTCCCATGATACAGCACTGAACACCCTGGAAAGGGACCCAGGGGATGATTTCTAATACGCTGCTGGGCTAGGTCCTAGGGTGCTGGGAAAAAGTGACGATTCGCATGAAATAAAGTAGAGATATCAGAAGAGCCAGAGCAGACTGTGGAGAAAAGTGTTGAGGGGCACAGAGAAGCGGACATGCAATGATCACTCTACTATGGAAGACCAGAACACTCACCTGCTGACTGTATTCCTTTGGAGGCCCCAGGGACACTCTGCTAAGGTGACAAAAGATGCACTGCTCAGGAGGGACATCAGCAATGTCAGGAAGCCTGTTTTCTTCTATAGGCTGAACTAACAGTAGGAGATGCTGTTACAGAACTGAAGAGCCTAGTGGCAGGATTGGTATGAATAAAAAATGTGAACTTTCGTTATTTAAAAAGCAGGAAAAAAAATCTTTTTTTCTTTCTTACATGGTTTTATTTCTCAACCTGCCATTTTTAAAAAAAAAATACTATTTCAAGCATATTTTCTTGGGTACAAGATACTTGCAGGGTGAAAGTAGACCCTTGTATTAGGGTTCTCAGAGAAACAGAACCAATAGGCTCTATCTATCAATGTATCTATCTGTCTATTGATCTGTTTTAAGGAATTGGTTGAAGTGATTATGGAGGCTGAGATCTGAAGCAAGCTGGAGACCCAATGGTATAGTTCTAGTCTGAGTCCAAGTTCAAAGACAGGAGAAGCCCAATGTTCTAGTTGGAAGTCAGGCAGGGAGAGCAAATTCTCTTTTCCTCAGTACTTTTGTTTTATTCAGTCTTTGAATGAATTGGATGAGGCCCATACATACTAGGGAGGACAATCTGCTTTACTAAATTTACTGAATTAAAGGTTAATATCACCCACAAGCACCCTCATAGACACACCCAGAATAATTTCTAATTAAGTATCTGGGCGCACTGTGACCCAGTCAAATTGACGTATAACATTAACCACCCCAGGAGCTACAAGTGGCAAGCTCTCTGAAAGCCTTAGTGAGATACTCGTGTTCCAGAAAGTGAGAGATAAACTCCATAGATTCAGGGTCTACCACGCAACCAAGGAAGAAGAATAAAACTTGGAAAGCCTCCTCAGGTTTTGAAGGAAGCATTTTCTGCACTTGGAGATACTTCTCCAGCTATTTACTGGGTGATGTGAAAGACTATTTTTGGGTAGGTCCCAAACTAAGAAAATACTCTGTAGCATATCCAGGTTGTGGTACAAGAGTCCTGTTGCTTGGACCAAATGATCTGGAAGGCCGCACATTATTAGAGATTATCTGTGGGGAAAAAAGGATGCTGCATTGAAGCCTGTGCCAAGCCCTAACAGGAGAGTCTTGGAGTAGATCCCTAGGGTTCTGGAGCAGGTGCATGCCATCTGTAGCAGAGAACTATATATCACAGGAAAAACAGATCTAGTCATGCTAAGACCCTAGCAGAGAACATAAAGCCAGAACCAACTAGAGTGTGCTAGGTACTATTAGACTCACTGAGTTGGACCATCGATAATCTATCATAATGTGAAAGTCATACATCTGATTTTAGGCTTGAGCAGGCACACAGAGTATATATAGGGAAGTTGTATGAGCAGAAACCCAAATTTCTATGCCACCCACCACAGCTGCACCAACACATTTCCCGTGGTTCTTTCTCTCCTAGGTCTCATGGGGCGGTTCTTATGACCAGCTGCTGGAGAAGAGAAAACCCAAGCATGGTTCACGGATGGGTTGACTTGGAATGTTTGTAAATATCTACTCTGACTGCTGCTACATCATAGCCCCATTCTAGGGTGGCCCTGAAAGATAGTGGGAGGAGAAATTCTCCCAGTGGGCACAACTTGTACTTGGTAGTGGAAAGAGAAATCTCCTGAGGCAAGGATAAATGTGGACCGGGGGGCAGTTGTAAAAGGTTTAGCTAGTTGATCATGTTCTGGAAGGAGCAAGATGAGCAGATGGGGGACAAGGAGGTCTAGGGAAGAGGCTTGTGAATGGACCTTTGGGAGTAGGCAAGTGTAAAGATATCTGCATTTGTTAATATATATGAGAGAGTTTCCCCTTTGGAAGAGGCACTAAAATTCAAAATTGATGACTCAGTTTGTGTCAGCTATGGACATATTTTGAAGTTAGAGCCAAAAGAATATTTTCTGATGGACTGGATGTGAAGTATAACAGAAAGAGGGGAGTCAAGGATGACACTGAGGTTTTGGCCTGAGAAATTGGAAAAATGCAGTTGCCACCAACTGAGATTGGGTGGAGCAGATTTTTGCATAAAGATCAGGAGTTCAGTTTGGGAAATGTTGGTTCGAGACATCTGTTAGATACAGAAGTGGAGATGCCAAGTAGGCATCTGAAATATGAGTCTGAAGTTGAGGAAAAAAAAGTCCAACTCAGAGTAGAAGTGTCATGACATAGGAAAAAAAATCATAGAAATGACAAATATAATAAGTCCCACCTGGTGGCTTGAGGGACCCAGGACAAGGCCTTTCCCCTCACTTCAGATGCTCATGTGTATCATGAGAGGACTGAAGTGAGAATGGAGAGGGTTTTGTCACTGTTACAATTCATATTTTGGGCAAATTTTGCGGAGTAGGAAAGGTTGAGAACTTGGGCACTGTTTAGGAAGGGCAAATGTATAGAAACTTCTAGTTCTCACCCATTTCTTGTACTTCCCTTTTGCTGGGCACATGGGAGAATTACACTTCATTGACTCTCTTGCAATAAGTTATGGCCTTTGGGTTGTGGGATGACTGTCACTTCGAATCTGAAGCATTTCATTTGTGGCACAGAACCCTCCAATGTCCCCTTCCCCTGAAGGGACACTATGTCCCTTCCCCTGATGTAGTGGGGAAGGCTTCTGCCTGTGGAGAGGGAAATACCCCAGGAGCAACCAGGCAGATCCCTGAGATGTTGCCGAGGACGTGCAGCTGTGGACTTGGCTTGGACATGCCACAGACTTTGTGTGTGCCAGGCAACTGGGATTTTGGTGTTGTTTGCTATCGCAGAAAACGTCACTGATCCTAACTGAGGTAGCCTGTTGGTGACAGACCTGTTGCGGGGAGTTCATGGAAATAAGGACTCAGTCTTTGGAGTAGGGAGTGTTATAAGAAGAGGAAGAGTCTAAGAAAGCCAAACATTACTCATGCCACAATTTTTCTCAGGGCTCTGAAGAACAAAGATATCCTCTCTCCTATAAATGTGGTATTCTTTTCAATTTTTGAAGACTATATAGTTTTTCAAGCTGTTTTGGGTTCACAAAAAATTGATAGGAAGGTACAGAGATTTTTCATATATCCTTTCTCTTCTACCCTACACAGGGATAGCTTCCCTCATTATCAACATCCCTACCAGAGTGGTACTTTGTCACAATTGATGAGCCTGCATTGAGACACCGTTAACACTCAGAGTCCACAGTTTACATTAGTGTTTACTCTTGGTGTATGTTCTATGGGTTCAGGTAAATGTATAAAGACATGTATCTACCATTATATTCAATAGTATCATACAGAATAGTTTGACTGCCCTAAAAATTCTCTGTGTTCTACCTATTCATCCCTTCCTCCCTCCAATCCCTGGTAACTACTGTCTCCATAGTTTTACATTTTCTACAATGTCATGTAGTTAATATCATACAATAATATGTAGACTTTTCAAATTGGCTCCTTTCACTTAATAATATGAATTTAAATTTCCTCCATGTCTTTTCATTTCTTTTTAGCACTGAATAATATTCCCTTGTCTGGGTGTTCCACAGTTTATTTATCCATTCACCTACTGATGGATGTCTTGGTTGCTTCTGCTGCTATAGACATCTGTTTGCAGTTTTTTTGTGTGGACATAATTTTTCAACTCCTTTGGGTCAATACCAACAAAGGTGATTGCTAGGTCATACGGGAAGAATGCATCTAGTTTTGGAAGAAACCATCTAACTGTCTTCCAAAGGGTTTGTATCATTTTCTGTTTCCTAGCGGCAATGAATGAGAGTTTCTGTTGCTCCACGCCCTCAGTAACATTTGTTGTTGTCAGTATTTTGCATTTTGGCCATTCTAATAGGTGTGCAGTGTGGTATCTCATTGTTTATTTCATTTGCATTTCCCTGATGACATAGGCTGTGGGCCATCTTTTCACATGCTTATTTACCGTCTGTATATCTCCTTTGGTGAGGTGTCCGTTCAGACCTTTTACTCATTTTTAATTGGGTCATTTATTTTCTTATTGTTGAGTTTTAAGAGTTCATTGTATATTTTGGATAACAGTCCTTTATCAGATACGTCTTTTGCAAATGTTTTCTCCCAGCCTGTGGCTTGTTTTTTCATTCTCTTGACAGTATGTTTTGCAAAGCAGGAGATTTTGATTTTAATGAAGTCCTGCTTATTTCTTTCATGGATTGTGCATTTACTGTTGTATCTAAAAAGTCATTGCCATATCCCAGGTTATCTAGGTTTTCTCCTATGTTGTCTTCTAGTTTTGTGATTTACATTTAGGCCTATGCTCCATTTTAAGTTAATTTTTGTGAAGGATGTATTCTTTTCAATTTTTTTATTACAGTTTACATATTGTTTCTCTTCTTTTCCTTTTATGCTGCTATAGAGAACCACGATGCTTATTTTGTTGACATTAATCTACAAATATTTACAATGAGCCTTCACAAGATTTAATCAAACAGGTGATTAGATCCTTAAGTTGCTTAAAGATACCACTCAGCGTGAAAGTTTGCTTCCTGAACAGTCAACCATTAAATCACAGATGATTAATGGATTTCCAGTGTACCTAATTAACATTTATTAATTATAATAATGGATTTATGTTTTTAAAGCTTGTCAGTTAGATATATACTATACCCCACATATCTTTGTCTCAGTCCTTTTTGCCCTTGGTGGGTCAGGCCTGAGACTAAAAATTTGTGTGCATTTGGTGGAAGGAATAATTTTATGATGTGTGGTCTCACTTGTGTGGTGTTTTATGCTTATTTGTCACTTTTCTTCCTGGACTTCTCTGGGGGGAAGATACTACTGATATTTGGATTAAGAAAGTCAAGGATACAGCACTTTATGGAGTTCCTGGTTGATGCTTTGTGAATACTGGTCCGTATTTAACCTCTATAATAGTACATCAAAACAATAAAATGGCAACAACAAAATATAGAAACAAAAATATTTACTAAACACATCTTAATGAAAAAAGAATTTTTGTACCCAGCTAAAGAATGAAACTTAATATAATACAATGTGATGGTTTATTTTATACCAACATGATTGAGTCAGGAGATGCTCAGGTATTTGGTCAAACATTATTTTGGGTGTTTCTATTAGGGTGTTTTTGGAGAAGATTAATATTGAAATCAGTAGGCTGAGTAAAGCAGATTGCCCTCCCTAATGTGAATGGGCCTCATCTAATCAGTTGAAGACCCGAATAGAACAAAAAGGCTAACTCTCCCACAAGTAAGAGAGAATTATTCCTGTCTGACACGTTCAAACTGGGGTATTGGCTTTTTTTTTTTTTTTTCCTGTCTTTGGACATAAAATGAAGCATTAGTTCTTCCTGAGTCTTGAGCCTGCTGAAGATGGGAACAGTTCCCTTTAACTTCCAGTTCTCAGGACTTTGGACTTGGACTGAAGCAACACAATCAGCTCCCATGGGGCTCTAGCTCGCTGACTCACCCTGCAGACTTGGAACTTGCCTACCTCCATAATCACATGAGTTAATTCTTTGCAGTAAATCACTTTGTATGTATGTTCTGTTGGTTCCCCTTCTCTAGAGAACTCTGGCTAATACACATGAGTTTGCTTGTCTCTCAACAACAACAGCTACATTTTCTTTGAAATCTATAAAATTGGCCAATTGATAATTAAAGAAAGCTCATTACCAAGCAAATACAAAAAAGCTATTCACCTTTGAAAGATAGCAACTTCATTATAGAAACAGCGGAAAAGGACTTAGGAAACTAATGAAAAAACATAAAAATGCAAATTACTGCAGCTAATTGGTTATGTCTTCAAACACACTCTGAATTATTAATTTATATAGCATAAATATCTCCCTTTATGTATAAGATAAGGAAAATGGTACCCCACCCCACCCCATGGTTAGCATTAAGATTATAATGTTTCATTCTTCTTTAGTATAATCATATTAAAATTTTGTTGAGGGGAAAAGAGGAAGAACCAGAGAACTCAGATTTTTCTCCAAAGTTCCAAACTCTTCTGTTGAATAGTTAGTTACTTGTTCAATTCCCAGTCTCTGTATATAGTTAATGAAGAACTAAACTGAAGTTACACATATTAAAATGCAAGTTGCAAGAGGGTGGATATTATCACTTCTGCTTTATTCACTGTGGCATTCCAAGGGCTTTAAAAAATTAAAGGCAATTCTACTTAGGATTGGTCATATAAAAATTTAAGGGCACTATTGTTTTTAGAGCAGATTTAGGTTTAGGTTCACAGCAAAATTAAGAGGAAGGTACAGAGATTTCTCACATACTTCCTGTGCCACTCCTCTCCACAATTCACAGCCTTCTCATTACCAATATCCCCACCAGAGTAGTACACTTAGTAAAACTGATAAACCTACACCGACACATCATTATCACCCCAAGTCTATAGTTTATATTAGGGCTCACTCTTGGTGTTGTACATTCAATGAGCTTGGGCAAATGTATAATGATGTGTATATCCACTGTTACAACATCATACAGTGTTTTCACTGCTTTACAAACTCTCTGCATTCTACTTGTTGATCTTCCCTCTTCCCAATACCTGGCAACCACCAATCATGTTACTGTCTCCATAGCTTTGTCAAGCATTTTTCATTCTCTGGCACAGAGCCATTAAAACAGCGCTTATCAAGATTAATCAATGACAAGACCTCATCTTACTCCATATTTGAACACTTTGGGCTCATTACTTATTTTCTTTTGTCTTCACTGGATAGTTCTTCTCAATCTCTGGCCCCTTTACCTCTTTCTAACATGTGTAGGGTCCCAGGACTTGACCCTTCATGTTTTTCCTTTGGTGATAGCATTTAATTCCATGTTTTAAAATACTATCTAGATGTTGAGACTCCAGAACTTTTTCTCTAGATCTCTAGACCTTTTTCTCTAGATCTCTAGATCTCATCTTTCCCCTGAGCTCCAGACTTGTACAGTTAAGACCTCATTTAATGTTGTGGATAAGCTCTTGGAAACTGCAACTTTAAGTGAAAGGACATGTATTGAAACCAGTGCTATCACAGCCTAATTGATATAGAGAAAAGTTAACTTCTTATGGCATATGAGAATGCCATAAGAATTGGCATAAAATTCTGGTCACAAAAACATCACCAAATTTCTAAATAAAGATAAAAACACTTCAAATATTAAAAATTGAGATAAGCGTGAGCTCTACATACATTTAAGAAAGATGAATAAGAACAAGTAGGATAATTGTTTACCTGTTCATTTCAGTTCAGGGTGGAGGGTGGCTGGGGCCTCCCTCGTAGCTCAGGATGCAAGGTGGGAACCAGCCTTGGACAGGGTGCCAGTCTGTTGCAGGGCGTGCTCACACGCACCCACATTCATACTGGGACCATGTAGACATGCCAATTAACCTCAAGTGCACATCTTTGGGATGTGAGTGGAAACTGGGGAACCTGGAGAGAACCCACGCAGATCTGGGGAGAATGAGCAAACTCCACATGGACGGTGGCACCAGTGGGACTTGATTATTTTTTTTTTCTTTTCTTCCCTCATCAACATTATAATGAAATGAAGAATGAAAGGAAATCTACTGTATAAACTTTTCCCCCTCCAACTTTGTTGAAATACAATCTACAAATAAAAATTCTATATATCTGACCAACATCTCCCCAGCTCCTGTTACCACCATTCTATTCTCTGTTTCTGTAAGTCGAACTTTTTAAGATTCCACATATAAGTGAGAGCATGTAATATTCGACTTTCTGTGCCTTGTTTATTTCACTTAGCACAATGTCCTCCAGGTTATTCCATATTGTCACAAATGACAGGATTTCCTCCTTTCTTAAGGCTGAATAATATTCATTGTGTATATATACATGACATTTTCTTTATTTATACATCCATTGATGGACACGTACGTTGGTTCCCTATCCTGGCTACTGTGAATAGTGCTGCAATGAACATGGGAATGCAGATATCTCTTCAAGATAATGAATTCTTTTCCTTTGGATATATACCCAGAAGTGGGATTCCTGATTTACATGGTAGTTCAATTTTTGATTTTTTGCGGAGCCTCCATACAGTTTTCCATAATGGCTATACCAATTTACATTTCCACCAATAAGCATTTCTTTTCTTCCACATTGTTGCCAATACTTGTTATCTTTTGTCCAGGCTATCTAACTGCTGAGTCAGCATTGTTTATTGGATATCCAATAGAATTTCAAAATCAGCATGGAACAAGTTGAGTGGATCACTTAGCATAAGAAACGGTATGCTAAGTGAAAGAAACCAGAAGACTGCATACTGTATATTGTATGATTTGACTTACTTGACATTCTGTATGATTCCATTTATGTGACAAAATTATAGTGATTCCCAGTGGATTGTGTACAGTGACTTCCAGTGGCTTGTGACTGACTGTGAAATGGCATGAAGCAATTTTTGGAGTGATGAAAATAGTCCATATCTCAATTATGGTGGTGGGATGGTGTTAAATGACTTTATACATTTGACAAAACTCATTGAACTATATCTTAAAATGGGTCATATTTTTTATTTGCAAATATTTTTCAATAAACCTGATTACAAAACCTCCTGAGATGTCTTCTCATTGCAATTAAGATGAAATCAAAATACTCATCATTTTTCTTCAGCAACATTGGTCTTTCGTTTCTCAATGTAACTAAAATCATTCCCATTCCTATCCCTTTTACCCTGACTCCTCTGTTTGGCTGGAAATGTCTTTCTCCAAATATTTGGATGGCTAACTACATTTGTTGTAGAAGCCAATTTCTCAGAAAGACTTTCTCTGTCTTTGATGTTTAAAATAGGTCTGTCTTCTCCTTCATGTCAAACTCTATCCCATACCCTGTTTTACACATTTAGCACTACTCAAATAGTCTTTAGTATGTATTTATTTCCTTCTCTGTTTGTTTTCTCCCTGTCCTCACTGGTTTGCAAGTTTCTGGAGAAAATGGAAACTTTCAGTTGGATTCATTGCTGTATCTTCCCAGCTAAGGCCAATTCCTGGCATATTGTAGGCAGTGAATGAATAAATAAACGAATAGCAGGAACTTAATAAATGTTTGTCGACTGCCTGACTGATTGACTGAATCTTAAACCACGATTGTAAATCACTGCCACTTCATGTATAATTGAAGGATTGTGGTGCAAGGAATGTGGGCCAATGATCTTAATGGAGTATGTACTTAAAACATACACATCTATCAACAGGCATTTGTTAAGATCTTTCCATAGGAATGGCACTGAGCTGTACGGGGCAGTCACTTATTTTGAAGGAAACACTCTGTCAATCATTTTCATCCGATTGGATTGTTGAAACTTTCTCAAATGAATAATTTTCCAGGAAAAGACTTCTTAGTTCTAACTTCCACAAAAAAACCTCTGGAAAGTGTGGCAGTAAGTGTTTTTAGCCATTTTTTTTTCTTGTGTATAGAATTTTCTTCTTAAATCAGTTGTTAGGAGCATTTTGTGACTATCTTTGCTAGATTTGAAAAATTCTGAAACCAAGTTATTTTCTCCAACAAAGTATAATACAATTGGCATAGTAAAAATGCAGTTTTTTGGTAAATAGGTACATTCTAAAAAATGACAATGTAGTCAACTCTATTTTTAGAAACAGAAAGAGTGACCCTGTGTTAGATATTTGAAAGTATGAGTAACTGGGCATAAGCAGTCACTGCACTGGTATCTAACCAGGTCATCCTTTTGATGATTGCTTATTAAAACATGTCATAAATTAAATCTGAACATACATTTTTATATGTAAACAAATTTGAGCCCAGAGTAGAATGTTCTGTGGGAGCATAGCTAAATGTACTGAAAGTACTTAAAGATAGAGCAGTCAAATCTCCATAAGAACTCCCTGCCCCGCACCATGTACACGGTGGAAAATGGAATACTTTATGATAGCTGTGACCTAGTGCTGATTCTAGGACCTTACATTATTTCTTTTTTGTTTTGTTCTATTTTATTTTTGATGGGCATGTTAGGACAGACAAATCAAGAAGGGAATAAGCCTCTTCTGGAGTTCAAGGGTACGCTGCACTGAGTGCAGATGATTCACTGCAGCAGCATCACTTTTTTTCTGGAAAGAGACAATGGAGACGGAAGCAGGCGATGGCAGAGTGTAGGTGGGCAAGGGGTTCAAAGATGCTGTCTGTCTGTCATCTTTGCTCCAGATCTTTTGGCTCCCCTTCTTAAAAGTGAATAACACTTAGTGACAGTGACAGTCAAATGTTTCTGGTAATTTTGTCTTCTCAAGTAGCACCAGGTCAAGGGAAGTAACAGTGATTCAGCAACTTCACTTGTCAAATGATGGCATGTCAATTAGAGGCTTGAAAGTATCAAATCCGAATCTTAAATGTTTTGCTGTAATTCATAGAGCATTGTTTGCTATGGAGCCTAGATTTAGCTTTATTTAGTATCATTTGAAGAGAAACAAGGACTCCTGTATATGACGTACAATAACATCGTTCAGCTAATACTCAATCTCTATTCTGGTGGGGCTGAGATTTGTGTCCTTATTTTAGCTGATCTTGTTCTAGAATTATCTTCAGTGTGTCTTAAACATTCCTGTCCTCTGGTGTCTTTCATGGGGCTGTTCCCTTCTCTCAATCAGGACCTATATTTCTAATTGCAAAAAATGACCAGTCTATTGGTCTATAGTGTCTCAACACCCAGATTATCAATATTCTGCTCACTAACCTATTGAAAGGATACAGATCTCCTATGCTTGCAGTCTGTTATCTGCTGGCCTCCAGTAACTTAATCACTGCGAGAGTGACTTCTGTTTGGGTTTCCAGGTCCCGAAGCTCTGTTTCTGAGTACTCTACTTGCTGTCTTTGGGTTCTTCATGGTCAGCACTCTGCCTGCCTGGGAGGCTGGGGAGGAGTTCTTGATGAAACAGGCACTCCTAGGTTGAGTCAGAGCTGAAAGCTAATGGTTACCATTATATCTCTCAGGGATTGCAGTTAAAATCCCTTTCTCGGTATAGCAGCTCTTGATTCTATGCTTAAATCACTTTATGTCCACTAATTGTGCGAGCTTCACAATGAACATTGGTATTTAAAAAGAATGCACACCATTCAGACTGGGTTGTCTACAATTTTTCAATTAAAAGTGTCTCTATTGCTAAATATTTCTGTATTTTCCTTCATGTTGATAACTAAAAACTAACAACTGAAAGCCCCGAAACTTAAAATGAAAATAAATATCTAAGGCATCGTCTGAATAGTCAAGATTAAATTCAAGCAGCTACAGTGTATTGTGTTTGACTTGTCTGAAAGTCAGATCTCCTAAAAAGGCACTTGTGATAAATTTCATCAGATTCTTTACTAATCATAATTAAATTTAACAAATATTTTTAGCCTATCTGCTATGTACTATGTTCTGAGCTGGAAACTGGCCTATGTAAAATCAGTAGAAAATGGCTTCTCCACTCAAGACATTTATAATCTCATTAGAATATACTAATATGTAGGTGTATGTATGTGTACATGAAATAATTAGATAAAATTCAGGAGAGTATATGTCTATATCTAGACAATAAGGTATCTAGACAACAAGTACAATAAAATGTCATAATAATGATAGCATTTATAATAGTTTTTCAATGTGCTAGCCATTTTTTCTAATTTTTTCATCTCAGCTGTGAGGCTTTGACTCAGTTTGGAGAAAAAAAAATCTTCAACAAAACAATTTTAAAACTATGGCTTTTTGGTATCCACTATTATTGCTTTTCTCTCCATGTAATAAAGGAGCAATGTGTTCCTTTATCCTCTTCTTAGTCTGGAGTCACCGGGCCACTTTTTTGCTGTTCCGTCTTCCTGCTGGTTGCATCTCTTTTCCTATTTTGGTTTTCTTGACTGCATTCCAAAAGGTTGACTAAAGTCAAGTTATTTAGTTTCCTGGGAAAAATAATTTCTTTCTTACTCTTGTCACTGTGTTCTCCAGCTTCAGGTTTAAATTTTAATTCACTAATATTTGTATAGTTCCATCATGTTCCCACTTAAGCGTGGCATAAGGTACCAAATATCTCTTTTCCTCAAAATATTTTTTTACATTTTGTAACTCTAGAGTCGTAAGTTGCCAATATAATGCAACACATTTCTAAAAAAAAATAGAGATAGCTAACACAAATCTACAAATATAATATTCACAATGTGCACTCTACTAAAAACTGAAACCGCATCCTTAGCTAAAAATTGTTCCTTTCTTGATGAAGTCATAAAACTCCATCTCATGCCATATTTAATGCTTTTGTAAAGAGTAAACTTTGGAAAAAAGAATCCAAAAGTGTGCCTAGCTGGAATAATAGAAAAGGAGCGTGGCATATCATGAATCAATCTAAGTTTAGTTTGGACAAAAGCAAAATGACCAGCATGGACAATGAAATGTTTCAAGCACTATAAAATACATTGAGTTTCAGAAACTAGACAGTTCTGTGTAAAATGCCCTTCAGATTCATTTTCCTCATGATAATAAACAGTGGGACAATGTGCTAAAATACAGAAAAAATCATATTCTGAGAAGCATATTAAATCAGAGAAATGATGGTGTCATAATTGATTTCATAAAAACACTCTCAGAAAAGTAAACTTGATACAACGAGTATGATGCTTAAAATGGCATATCTAGCTATCGGTGAGCAATAAGAAACAACTGAAAAATTGCTTCAAAAAGTTTAGGAAAAAAATCTCGAAACAAAACTTCTAAAAGCAAACCCTGAAATCACACTGGCATGTGTGATTAAGATGAGACTTCATATCGTGCACCCTTATTTATTCTGATAATGTGTTGATGGTTCATGTATCCTTCATGGCTCTGCTCAAAGTCACCCCTCTAAAAAGCCTAGAAGCTTCTACTTCTCTCTTGAGGCTTGATCTTTTACTCTAATTTAGATTTTTTTGGTCTTGACATTTTTTATTCATATATTAATTTAATTTAATTTTTTTTAACTTCAGCATATTATGGTGGCACAAATGTTTAGGTTACGTATATTGCCTTTGCACTGTCTGAGTCAGAGCTACTGGAGCTTCTGGCTGGGAGCTGGGTGGAGAGGGAACCTTGTGTTCTAGGCTGCACCAGTCTGGAGTGAAGTTTCCATCTCACTGAGCTGGGGGAAAAGAGGAAGGAAAGAATGTGTCCTGGTTCAAATACCACAAACTCTTACCATTTTGACCACATTTTAGTAGATTTTTATGGAACAACTGTTTCTTCATTTGCTGTATACTCTTAGGACAGCGGTCCCCAACATTTTAGGCACCAGGGACCGGTTTCATGGAAGACAGTTTTTCCATAAACCAGGGTTTGGGGGATGATTCAAGCACATTACATTTATTGTGCAGTCAAACCTCTCTGCTAATGATAATCTGTACTTGCAGCTGCTCCCCAGTGCTAGCGTCACCACCTCAGCTCCACCTCAGCTCATCAGGCATTGGACACATGAAGCAGGCAACCTGGATTCCTGGTATGCACCGTTTACAGTAGGGTTCCGGCTTCAATGAGAATCTAATGCAGCTGCTGATCTGACAGGAGGTGGAGCGTATTTGGTGATGCGAGTGATGGGGAGCAGCTGTAGATACAGAAGAAGCTTCCCTCACTTGCCCACCGCCCATCTCCTGCTGTGCGGCCTGCTTCCTAACAGGCCATCGACCAGATACTATATTTGTTCTTTTTTTTGAGACAGAGTCTCACTTTATTGCCCAGGCTAGAGTGAGTATTTGTTCTTTTTTATATAATTTTTCACTAATTTTTATGGCAATGGGAAAGTAGAGAGTCCCTGGAGCTCCTTATGCTGTCATGCCAGAGACAGAAACCATGTATTTACTTTTAAACGACATAATAAACAAGTGTGATAGAAATGATATTATTAATACATATGGAATAGATCAACGACACTCGTTGCACCTCTCTATGTGCTCTTTATTTATACCATCTCCCTATTTTCCTCATCTGTCAAGGTGACCGAGGTTTTTTCCTTTTTATTTAATTTCAATGTAATTTTCATATTTTTTTTTTTTTTTTTGAGACAGAGTCTCACTTTGTTGTCCAGGCTAGAGTGAGTGCCGTGGCGTCAGCCTAGCTCACAGCAACCTCAAACTCCTGGGCTCGAGTGATCCTTCTGCCTCAGCCTCCTGAGTAGCTGGGACTACAGGCATGTGCCACTATGCCCGGCTAATTTTTTTTTATATATATCAGTTGGCCAATTAATTTCTTTCTGTTTATAGTAGAGACGGGGTCTCGCTCTTGCTCAGGCTGGTTTTGAACTCCTGACCTTGAGCAATCCGCCCGCCTCGGCCTCCCAAGAGCTAGGATTACAGGCATGAGCCACAGCGCCCAGCCTAATTTTCATATTTTTAATTGACAAATAATAGTTGTATACGTTTATGGGGGACACTTGATGTTTTGATATATATATATACATTATGGAATGATTAAATCAAGCAAATTAATATACCCATCATCTCATATACTTTTTCCTTGTGTTTTAAAATCTGCTCTCTTAGTAATTTTGAAATATGTATTATATTAACTGTAGTCACCATAGTGTATAATAGATTTCAAAAATATATTCCTTCTGTCTAACTGAAATGAAAGGGAACAAGTTTTGAAAATGTCTGTTTATTATTCCTTTTATCTTAAAAATCATCTAATCAAATAACTATACATGCTTAAAATATGTAACATTTAATATTAATTATTTTAAAAATAACATAAAGACTGTTGATTCAATGTGGCATTCTGGGACCCAGTTTTTTACTCACATTATATTACTAAGATTTTTCTACATTGTAGCATATAGCTGTAATTAATTTGTTTTTACTTCTATATAGCATTCTACATGGTGAATTTATCATATTTATAAATCCATTCTCCTTTTGATGTGTAGTGGATTGTTCTTAGTTTTTCTTTTCATTCAGTCTTTAGCCCATTATGACTTTCAACTGTAGCACTTAACTGAAATTGCTGACAGTGGGTCATTAATTATTTCTATGTTGCCAAATCAATTGGACACTTTCAGTCCTCAGTTTTTAAGAGCACACATTATCTTCAACTGAGTTGGTCTCACCCTCCTTGAAAATCTTATTTCCGGAGAAATCAAGATGGCAGGCAAGAAAAAACCGTCAGCCAGAGTGTCTCTGCAAGAAAGACAGATTTTAGAAGAAAGCAAAAAAAAAAAAAAAAAATAATAATAATAATAAACAAGCAGACAAACACAGTTCGGATGAGGGTCACAAGGAAGAGTGCCTGAAAATATAGGAGACTCCACTGGAAGAAGTTGCAGAGGAGAACTGGAAGGAGAAAGGCTCCCGGAGAGGCTTGGAGACCAGCGACAAGGGTAGGTGGAGTGGTTAAATTTCCACTCCCTTGCATCTTGGACTGCTGGTGGGCTCCTGAGCAGTTGGAGAGACCTGCCAAAACCAGCCCAGAGACAGCTGCCACCAAGGAATGGTAAGCCTCTTGCGGACAGGGCACCAGGCTTCCAGCTGCCTCAGGCCATCTACCGGCCCTCAGATGCGAGCTGATAGGCAGCCGCCATATTGCTTCATTCTACCCTACCTTCCCTACCCACAGATGTCTAGAGAGACAATTCAGCAGGGAATGGGACCTTTCCTTTTGGGGCCCTACAGTGGACTGAGGAGTTCAGACTGTGAGCTCCCTACCTGGCAGCCCTCCCAGGTGCTGCTTGCCTGGACTCCAGGAGAAAAGGGCAAATCCTGAGGCAGAGAGACATCATCCAGCCTCAGCATCCCATGGGTGACTTGAGATCAGCACTTCTCTCCCTGGCAGGGTCAGGGATTGATCTCCAGGGCCCAAAGGACAGGCCTGCAGACAAGATTCCATAAACTGAGGTGCAGTTAGCATTGCCCCAGGGCACAGAAGGGATATTTGTGTACAAACCTACTAAGATGTGTGTGCTTTCAGAGGCAGGGCAGTGTGCTTGAGGGGAAACCCTCTCACAGGAGGGCTGTGCACCCAGCTCAGGCTGTGATCCTGGGCAGGGACCCTCCCAGCCAGCATCACAGCCAGGGGAGATCCATGGGCTGGAGGTCCTGCCTGTTGGCAGAGACCTGGGAGAAACGGTGGAATAGGGGAGGGTGGAAGGGAGCGAGGCCTGCTCCAGACTGCAGGTCTTAGACAGCCCCACCCCCACACGCAGACTTTTTGGCTGAGTGGGGCCACTTCAGCCCCACCCTGGCAGCTTTGCCCAGAAGCAGAGAACAGAACTTTGACCCCAGCTAACAGCATTTGTGGTGCTTACGGGCAGGCTTACTCAACCCAGTTCCACCCAGATTCACTCCCCCACCTCTCCCTACTGAGGTGGAGAATAAGGATAGACCTGGAAGTCCCAGGGCACCACCCACCACCTGAAGCACTAGAGTGCCTCTCCAAAGGAACAAGAGTGGGTTACAGGACCCCAAAACAACACTGCAGCCTGCTCCTCCCAGTAAGCACCACCTACTGACAGGGAGGTCATTCTGGACACCCTTTAAGTGCATCTACTGACACTTCTTACAGGGTGTGGCTGAATCTTACCCACAAACACCACCTACTGGCTCAGACACTAAACAGGGCAGGGAATTATTCAAATGAAAATCTAAAGGTAAGAAGCAACAGCTGATCCAGATGGGAAGAAATCAGCAAAAGAACTCTGGAAGTATGAAGAATCAAATGGAAAGCACAGCCCAAAGGGGAACACTAGCTCTCTAGCAATGGACATCAACCAAAATCAGAACACTAAAATGACAGAAGAAGAATTTCAAACATGGATTGTAAGAAAACTCAATCATGCACAAGAAAAAATGGATAACCAACACAAAGAAATCATATGCACACACACAAAATCCAGGTCTTGGAAGAAAAATTTACTAAAGAAATTGAAATATTAAAGAAAAATCAAACTAAACTTCTGGAAATGAAGAATTATTTTCAAGGAATTACAAAACATAGTGGAAAGCCTCAAGAACAGGGTAGATCAAACAGAAGTGGGCTTAAATTGCCCACTAAAGAGACATAGGCTGGACAAATGAATAAATATACACAAGCCAAATATCTGCTGTCTTCAGGAAACACATCTAACTCACAATGATGCATTCAGACTCAAGGCAAAGGGATGGAAAACAGTACTTCAAGCAAACAGAAGCCAAAAGAAAGCTGGAGTGGCGGTTCTGATTTCAGATAACTTAGTCTTCAAATCAGTCTTCAAAAGTGATGAAAGACAAAGGTCACTATATAATGGTGAAGCATACAATTCAACAAGAAGACATAACAATTCTAAATATTTATGCACCTAACTCAGGTGCACCCAGATTCATAAAGCAAATCCTACTTGATCTACACAAAATGATAAATGGCAACACCAGAATAGCTGGAGACTTCGACACTCCTCTGACAGAACAGGACAGATCTTCCAAATAGAAAATAAACAAAGAAAGAATAATTGTGGGGTTCAATTATGTGTGTTGGTTCAGGGAAACTAGCAGGTTATTGTTGAAGTCAAGGAAAGAGGGACTATAGCTGGAATCAGAGTGGTGGTAATAGAGATGGAATTTGATTCCAGAGATCATTATGATTATAATCACATGGGCTTGTAATTGGGTTGGGTATAGGAAATGAGGGAAAAAGAGATTTGAGGAATTTTCGGGTTCCTGACTCATACTATTGGATGAATGGAGGTGCTATTCACTGAGGAATGGAATGAGGCGGAAAGAAGGCTCCTTTGGGCCTTTGATCTTATGAACAGTGGTGTCTTCAGATCTGAAAGACAGTGACCTGCATAACAGAGTCCTGCTTTGTGGTTTCCTCTTTTAGTGGATAGACAACAGGGAATGTCTCCTTTATATTCATGCTTATTCATTTCTCTTATCACTAACGGTCCTTGACACAAGGTTGAAAACCTGGTGCTGGCAGTTGCTATCTCCTGAAGAGAGAGCACCTTGGGTCTCTCCGTCTCTTGTTTCAAGTCCATACATCCAGGAAATAAATTAATTGGCCCAATTTGCTCAGATGGCTATCCTTGGGCTAATACCAGTAGTGGCCAGATGGATGGGTGAAGGTAAGAGCATAGCAGCTTTTGTAGGAACCATGAATAGAAGTGGGTGGAAAAGAATTAGGGGAGTGTGGGCATATTCTATGGTAGGTGTTCACAGTATTCTTGCTGAGAAGGGCAGAAAAAACAATTCATTCTCCACAGGCCAATGCTAGTTTAGTGATGTTTGCCTGATCTTGTTTTGGGTGGAACACAAGCATCCATAGTATTTTCCTTAGTACTATAAATTGCTATGAAGTACTTGCCTTAGCGCTATAAAGTGCTATAAAGTAGTCACTTTGTGCACTGGAGTCTGGAATGAATTGTACCTTCTGAGTTAATGCACATTAACGTCTTATTTTCCTACATTATGATTTTTTAGTAGTGCTTTTGTAGTGCTCCACCCCTATAAAACTGACAAAAAGAAAGTTGGATATAGTAAATGTGATAAAATGCCATCTTGTCACACCAAGAAATTATCAGTTTGTTCTATAAAAATATGGATGGTATGTACTTCCCATTATGTGTGTGAGAAACCCCCAGTACTCCAGTCTTTTGTTCCAGTATCCTGTGGTCTCCCTCACACCCTCCTCTAAAATCTTATTCATTTTACTTTAGGAAATGTTAAATGATTTCTTTGAGCCAGAACTCATTCACTTGGGTAATCATTCCACCATTCCACTGGGGTTAAATGAGTATAAAGATTATGATGATTCCTAAGAAAGAAAATGAAAAACTAAATTGGTTGTGACTATGAAGGAAAAAATTGAAATACAATTGCTGGACTATAGATGATTTAGGCAAAGGGGAAAAGCCAATTATCCTTGTTGAAAGATTATAGGCAATAATTTTAAAAGCTTTTCTATTTGCATAATCATTTTGCATCAGCGTAGGACTGTTTATCTCTCTTTACATGCCCATATTGATAAATTGTAAATTGGACTTCCTACAATAGTGACACACATAAAATGTCCTCTTTTCTCCAAGTAAACACAATGTTTTATGGCTTTTTAAAAGGCTTTTTCACTTTGATTTTTAATTACATATATTGCTCATGTTTCTGTTGCATTATGTTTTCTTTGGGAAAATCGAGATGCTGTTTGGTATAAGAAATATTGAAATTAAGAGGTAAAAATGTCTGTGGTTTAGAAAGATAAAGCAATAGAAGGCTCACATTTTTATGTGTATTAAGCATTTTGAGATTTTTTCTAAATTATAGCAATTGCTAATTAGAAGTGTATTATATATTGTACTAACAGGTGAATAACCAAAAAAAAAAAAAAAAAGAAAGAAAACTACTAGCTAGGATTACTTTGCTGCTCTCATTTTATCATGGAGTATAATCTTTTCAAATGCTAGATTTAAATAAGTCATATTTCATATGTTTTTATCACTCTCCCATTTTTTCATTCACTGTAGTTGTAGGGACATTTTGAGTCAATATTCTAAAATTTTTTGAATTGTCTCTTGAGTTAGGAGCAATTTTGGAATAAGGAGAAATGTATAGACTTTTCGATTACATGTCTTTCATAGGTACTGGATAAAGAATGGTAACAGAGAGAGGGGAGGGAGTTTCAATACATATTTTTCTCACTGGTGATACTTTAATTCTATTATTCATTTATTCATTCATCAACACTTATTGAGCATCTATTATGTTTTGAGGACTGAAGAAACAGCAAGCAAATGCAATCATTGCTTTTATGGAACTCTCCATTAGTGTGAAAGAAAGATATGCAAACCAGTTGTTAAACAATATAGAGTGGATTAATACCATGACAAGGAATGAATGGAAGCACAGAGCAGCAATACATCTGTGTTCTGGGGGATGAGGCTACCAGAGTCAGGGGAGTAGCTTGGGGAAAATGTCACTTGAACTTAACATTGAGGGATGAATTGCTATCTGGGTGAAATGAAGAGATACTTTAGTTAGGAGGAATCACATGTACACAGGTGTGGAAAAGCTAAGCTCATTGAGGATGACGTTGGCTTTCCGTGGCTCACATCTCGGCTGCCTGTGAGGGCTGGCAGGGGAAGCTGCTGAGGAAGGCAGTGGCAGAAACTATTCAGAAGGTGAGGGAAACAGTCTTCCTGACTAATGAAACACCATTATTAACCTTTTCTTAATTTTGTGAAACTTTCCCAAAAGCAATTGTCTACCTTGAAAGTCACGATAAGTCAGATTTGTACAGCTGTGAATTTTCCTGATTAATGGTCAGTTCTCCATTTCACTTTGCAATGAGTAGGCCTGGCTGAAGTGTCATAACTATTTTTTTAAGCTGATAAGCAAATACAATTCCTTTTCTTCGGTCTTAAATACCAGTGAGTGCCATTGTGAATTGATGAATCCCTGTTATTTGTGAAATTACCTCTATTGTTACAGTCTGATAGATTACTAACAGATACACATCACAAAAATGCCAGGCACTTCGGCTCATTTAACTGCTTTCATTGGCATTTTATTCTTTTCCCCCATGATTACTGTCATTTTTATTTTTATTTTTTTTAGCTCTGTGTTAAATCACCGTCTAATTATGCATCATCACAGCGACTCATAACCGTTGAGCGTGTCTCACTCCTAAATTCTAAAAGCAACCCTGTTGAGTCAGGCTCACAATGAGAGTGCTGTTACTGTTCCTGACCTTGCTTTACCCTCTCAGTGCTCAGGGTTTTCAATTCCACGATGGTGGCGGGAACCTGCTCCGGGAGAGCAGTGTGCTTTGGAAAAGTTTCACGGCTCACTCGGGCAAGGTGAAGAATGGGGAGCAAAGCAGAAAACTGTCTCCCAGTTGTTTCATTGCCAAAGTCAAATTACTTGACTTGTTTTCCAGTTTCTAAATGCACCTTCCTAACAAAAAGGCATTGACACCTGATGGGAAGCTGGAGGTCGAATCTTGAGTTTTGGGCCAAATATGATCATTTAGGTCAAAATCCTTAATATAGTTTCCAGGGAAATTAATTTCTGTTTTCTCACTTGTCAAACCAGCACAATCCCACTTTCCTATCTTGTAGAGATGTGTGAGGATAAAACGTCCTAAATTATTGCTTGCTCCTGGTTGTTAGAGGTGGACTGTTCAACATGACTTTCATGAAATGTTACATTTTTTTTAGATGAAGTTATTATTAGAATTTGAGTCTTAGAAATTGCTCTATTGCTATTAACTGGAAAATTTCACGTGGTAAATTTAGGAAGTCATGCAGAAAGAGTGTCTGTTTCAATCCTGGTGAATTCCCATTCAGATGCGGACTCTAAGTTGACTGGGGCATGCAGGTGTGCCAGTCCCCTGTGGTCCCCTGTGTATTCTAGGGTATCCGTGATCTCCTTTTTTTGCTTTTTATATGTTTTTATTTTAATGCCTCTATAAAAATAGTGAAGAATTTCAATAGGTTCATTTATAACCACAATCTCTTCTAAGATCATCACCTGGTTCCCATTTATCAGCATTGCCAAGGAAAAGTGGTACATTTTAATTTTTATTTAATGAATAACCAGCTGCTTAAACAGATGTTTCATAAATTTAGAAGATGCCCTGAACTTCATCAGTGAAAGAACACCTAAATGCTCTCTGCATATGCAACCACTGACATATGTACTTTGCTTTCTTGACCATTAAATTTCTTGGAATAAATAAATTATTCAACTCCTCAAATCAATAATCGATATATAATGGCAGATCACAAAGGCACATCTCTTTTTCCCTCTGTATGAGGGTAGTTATTAAAAAATGGAAGGCTATAATGTATTGGTGCCTCTATAGACCAACTTAATATAATAATGATTCATCAGTGTTAAGTATTTAAAGATGAAGAACTAGAGACTTTGAGAGTCATCCAACTAGAAGTAGCAGAGTCAAGATCTAAGCTCAGGTCTCTCTGACTTTTGAACACATGTTTGTTTCATCCCCACCTTCTATATCAACCAGGCATAGCTCCATGCAAATTTTCTAGCAAATGCATAAGACATAGTCTTTCATAATTCTCTAAAGAGATATGTTGCTCAAGGGACTGGAGATGGTTCCTGTTAATAACCTCAGGATACTGACATTGCTTAGGAAAGAAAGAGTTGGGGCTTACACAGAAGCAATAGAGACAAAGCAGATTTTAGATGTCATGTATCTTTAGGAAGGTCGCATCCTGTCAGATACACGCTAAGGCCTGGGGTGAATTCTCTGTGAAGGAAAAGGAATCTGAGATATGCTGGTTAGAATGACCATGTATTCAGGGGGTTCTGCTGTTTTCTAGAATGCCTTTTTATGGATTAGAAACATCACCCCTGGTATCTGTGGAAACATCTCCCCTCTTTGAGAAGTGTTCACTGTGCTAAAGGTTAGTCACTGCTTTTCAGGCTGAAATATTTCAAGTTACTTTGCATCTCTGAAGCAATGACTATGCTGGGAGGTGGGAGATTAGAATATAGTTTACAATTTAATTTTGGAAACATCACCATCTTACTCCCAGGCAGCTTCACATAGACCCTTGTTTAATTCAAGCAGTCATAAGAGTTTTGCTTTGTGAGAAGGGAAGCTTTTGTTGTTGCTTCCTACATTCTAATTCATTTTATTCTCCTGAAATTAGTTAGAAAAGAAATAAAACATGATTTTCAATTGTTTCCCTCAATGAGCTATTTTTGTTTTATCAAAGCTGAATTACTTTTCTGATGTTGCCCTGATCATTCCATAGAACCAGGTAACCCTCATTTTATCATTTGCTTCTCTCACATATTTGCCATCTCTTGCCAAGTATCTACTTGTTCAATATTCCTCTAATTATCTATCCATACACCCTTCCCTTAATCCAGGTAGCCATTCCTTCATTTATGTATTAATTCAGTTGGTCATTGTTCATCATTCAACTCTTACTTTCCTTTTGGTCATTATATTTGTACTTTATTGAAATATTTAGTAAAAATACCAATAATTAAAATGACTCATTTTTCATGTGCATTTATTTATGATATTGTAACAACAAAGAGGATGTCATAGAAAATCCCTAATTACAGACATGTATACACCCTGCTGGTATGAGTATGAATTGATGCACACTCATAAAAGGCAATTTGGCAATGTTTTTCAAAATTGAAAATGTACCTACTTTATGACCCAGTGAATCCTCTATCAGTAATTCATTCTAGAGACATGTTTGCAGATGAGTAAAGATGGAAATAGAAATGTTAATCCACAGATAACCTATCTACCAAGAGAAGTCAGCTAAAAATAGCTATGTTATTTTTTAAAGACTATTTTCAAACTCTGTTTAAATCTTTTTCCCAGCCTTGTCCCTTCAATATTAGTTTTTTGTGTTAATTATAATAGACAACAAATATAGTCTTGTAGTATAATTTGAAGTCAGGTAATGTGATACCTCCAGATTTGTTCTTTTTGTTTAAGATTGCTTTGGCTATTTGGGCTCTTTTTTGGTTCCAAATGAAGCTTAGTATTATTTTTTTCTAGACCTGTGAAGTAAAAATAGTATCTGTTGGTATTTTGATGGGAATTACATTGAATCTGTAAATCGCTTTGGTTAGAATGGGCACTCCGATTGATTCAATCAATCCACGTGCATGGTATGTTTTTTCATTTGTTTGTGTCTTCTATGATCTCTTCATCAATGTTTTGTAGTGTTCCTGGTAGAGATCTTTCACTTCTCTGGTTAAATATATTCCTAAGTATTTTACAAAGATACCTGCACTGGAATGTTTATCACAGCACAATTTAAAATTGCAAAGATATGGAATCAACCTAAGTGCCCATAGATACCTGAGTGGATAAAGAAAATGTGGTATATATTAACATCTAAGATGAAGTACTACTCAGCCATAAAAAGGAATGAAATAAAGTCATTTGCAGCAACTGGGATGGAATTGGAGACCATTATCTTAAGTGAAGTATCTCAGGAATGGAAAAACAAACCCCACATAGTATCACTAATAAGTGGGAGCTAAATGATGGGTGCACATGGGCACAAAAAGACATAGAGGATATGGGAAACCAAGAAGGGGAGAAGATGGGAGGGGGTTGAGGGATAAAAACTTCCTCTTGGGTACAATGAACGCTATCCTGGTGGTGGACACATTGGAAGCCCTGACTTCAGCACTGTAGAGTATATCAATGTAACAAAACTTTTGTATCCCCTTAATATTTTGAAATCAATCAATCAAACAAACAAACAAAAAACCCCTAAATACCCCTAAATAATGACTTCTATTTAGTAATTAGCTCTTCTATTTCCAAACAGAATACTTTTCTGCTGTATTCTTAACACAAATTTATATATTCATTTATCAAATATTGTATTGGGCATTTACTATGTGGCAGGCAGTGTTAGAGGTGCTTGCAGAGAAAAATTCCTTCCCTGATGGAGCTTACATTGTAGAGAAAGGACACTGAAAATTTACAATAAATGTAATAAATAAGCAAATTGTATAGAAGACAACAAAACGTTTTAAAAAATGAACAAGACAAAGATATTTGGAATATTGGGGATAAAAGGCATGCTGCAGTTTTAAGTAGGATTGTTAGGATGGATTCCATCGAGAAGGTGACATTTGGGTGAAGATTTTAAGGAGAGAGGGTTAGCCAAGCAGATATTCTTACTGTGTGAGGTCAGCAGAGCTGGATTGAAGAATGAGGGAAGAGTAATAGGAGACAAAGTCAGATGAAGAGTGGAAAGTCAGGTCATATGGGGCCTTGGAGAACATCCGAAGGACCTTGGCTTTGAGATAGAGATAGAGAGAGAACCACTGGAGACTTTGAGCAGAGGAGTGACACAATCTGACTCATGTGTTAAATGGGGGCTGTGTTGAAAAGACACTGTGGGAGGAAATCCAATTAGAAGCCTGTTGCAGTCATGTGGGCCAGCGATGGTGGTGGCTTGAAGGAATGTCAAGGTGAAGGTGGTGACAAGTAGAGAAGATTGAGAGTGGAGCTCTCCTAACAGATGAGATGTGGGATTTAAAAGAGAGGAGTCACAGATGATTCCTCATCAATTAAAAAACTGGAGGAGGAAAAGTGGGTGTATCAGTTTGGGAAGGATGATTTGGTGTTCAATTTTGGATATCTTAAATTTAAACATTAATTAGATGTTCCACTGGCGACTTTAGATTTACAAATATAAATCTGTAGTTCAGAAGGGAGGTCTGATCTGGGGATTTAAATTTAGTAGTCATACTCTGGTTTCTCTTCAGATCATGTAAATCTTTCGCCTTTTTAAATTTAGTACTCATCAGCATATAGTGAGAATTTAAAGCCATGAGACCAGATAAAATCATGAGAGGAGTTGGTATAGATGTCCCCAAATTGTGAGGTTGGGCAGGAGAGACAGAGCTAGCAAGGGGCATGAGTAGCGATGAAGAAAAGTAAGAGAGTATATTCTGGAAATCAAATGAAGAAAGTGTTTCAAGGAAGAGGGAGAGACCAACTATGTCAAATTCTATTGATGGGTCAAGCAAGCTAAGGATCAATTAGCAGATGATAGGGGTCATTGATTGATAACCCTTAAAAAAGTAAAATGCTACAATCTTAATGATTATGAAAAAAATTTGTTTTAAACTTGAAACTGAGAAAATTATGGTTAAGATAAATAATAAAGGCACTGCTGGTGGAACTGCAAATTAGTACAACCTCTATGGAAAGTAATATAGAGATACCTCAAAGAACTAGAGTAGAACTACCATTTGATCTAGCAATCCCACTGCTGGGTATTACCCAAAGGAAGAAAACTTCTGTAATAAAGGTATCTGCACTCGAATGTTTATAGCAGCACAATTCACAATGGCAAAGAAGTGGAAATAACCCAAGTGCCCATCAATACATGAGTGGATTAATAAAATGTGCTATATGTATACCATGGAGTACTACTCAGCCACACACAAAAAATGGTGAGCTACATCTTGTGTTATCCTAGTTAGAGCTGGAGCCCATTCTTCTGAGTGAAGTATAGCAAGAATGGAAAAACAAGCACCATATGTACTTATTAAATTGGTACTAATTGATCAACGCTATGTGCACATATAGAAGTAACATTCATTGGGTTTGGGCAGGTGGGAGAGGGGAGGAGGAGATGAGTAAATTCACACCTAAGGGGTGTGGTGCATGCTGTCTGGGGGATGGGCACCCTTGTAGCTCTAACTCGGGTGGTGCAAAGGCAATATATGTAACCGGTGCATTTGTACTTCTGTTATATTCTGATATATACAAAATAAATAAATAAAACACAAGAAAATAAAAAACTTTGCCATTGAACGATATTAAAAAAGGATAAATAATGAAGGGAATGTATTAGCTGCATAACGTTAGAAAAAAATATATAGCCATTTTGAGCCAACAGATATTTAGAAATAGTTAAATAATAACAAAGCAGAATAATATAGATTGGATTATGTTACAATTTTTTATATTGTTTCTGATTCTTTAGATATAAAGAACAATCCATGATTGGAAAAAGTATATTTCAATGTGTGTTTTGTGAAGTTGCTCTACTCCTGCCCCTGTTTAGCCAGTTCCCCTTCCCCTATATATTTTTTGCATATAATTTCAGTATTTCTTATTGCATATATTAGTGAATGCAAGTATATATTCTTATCTTCCCTAATTTATTACTCAATGGGTAGGATACCATATACATGTAAACAGTCATATTTTCTTTCTTTACTAAACAATATAACCTAAAAGTCTTTCTACATCAGTATAAAGAGTGTTTCTTCATTTCTTTTTTAATGGTTAAATAGTGTTTCCTTGAGCAGACACCATCATAGTTTATTTAAACAGTTTTATTTTGATGAATATTGGGATATTTTCCCAACTTATGAAATTAGATAATGCTATAATCTTACACATTTCATGTGTTCAAACATATGTGTAGGACAAATTCATAGATTTCCAGGTCAAACTTTTTATAGGTATATTTTGCACTGTTAAATTTCTTTCCATAGGGATTGTACTCTTTTGCATTTTCACTATCAAGATATGCAAGCAACTAGTATCCTGAAGGCTTACCAATAGAATGTATTATCGTATTTTTGGATCTTTGCCCATTCGATAGATGAAAAATGGCATCTCCTCTGGTTGAGATCAAGTACATTTGTATACACTTAAGGACCACTTGTATCTTTTTTTCCATGAGCCTTCTGATCATATATATCCTTTACCCATTTTTCTATTGAGTTTTAATACTTTTATTCATGATTTTTTAGGAGCTTTTCATGTTTTAGGGAGAAGATTCTCTGTCTCTGATATGAGTTATAAATATATATATTTTTGTCTTTTGTCTTGGATATTTTTTTGCCATGTGGAAGTTTGTTTTTTTAATGAAGTTTTGCATTTGAATTTATGTTTTATTTTATAGGTTGTAGATTCCGAGTTACAGTTAGAAAAGTCTTCTGCTTTTCTAACAGTAAAGGATCACAAAAGGATTTGGTATGTTTTCTTCTAGTATATTTTTGATTCATTGGAATTTGCCCTGGTATGTGGTATGAAGACAATTTGATCTTTTTCCAGATGGCTACCCAGAAGTCTGAAATTTATTTTTTGAAAATTGTATCTTTGCTTCCAGTGATCTGAGATTTTACCTTTATTATACATCTAATTCCCACATGTATTCGAGTCTATATCTAGACATATTCTGTTCTATTGGTCTGTCCACATAATCCTCTGCTACCACCTTCCTGCTTTAACTATTGTGGCTACAGTATGCTTTTATTTTTGGTTCATCCTCATTCTCTTCTCTTTAGGGTTTTCATGGCTATATACCATAATTTGAATACTGTGGAAGCATTTGCTGTATGGGTATTTAAAACATTAAAAGTAAACTTTAAGAGCTCTTTTTAGTTTGTAGTTATTCAACATCAGTGAACAGAACAAACTTTTCTGTGGTTTTGTAGCCACGTACATTATTAGTCTTAAGTCTTTCAAGAAAAAGTTCTATTTGATTATTCTTCATGTCATCCAGGAATGATTTAAAACAGAGTGCCAACTTTGCCATCTTAATATTTTATGAAGAAAAAAGTCTTCAAAATCTTGAACAACAACATCTATAATAAATCATCTTTGATCTAGAATAGTAAAGTAAATGAAGAAAAGAAAAAAGTGCTGGAGAAAAATGAGGTACCCAAGAGATATCTTGTCCTTCTACTTATCTTGGTTGAAATTAAGTGTCTATTTAGTATCATAAATTTATAGTACGGTGACCACAGGAGTATTTCAGCACTTGACAAGGCTAAGAAATGATTGTTCTTGCACTATATCAAGCATTTAAAATTTGACTCCTAAACTGTTAATAATAAAATGGTAATAATAATTTTTTTGTTAAAATTCAAGATTTATAGTCAAATCCCAGAAGCTATGATGAGATATTTGGCATCAGCCTCAGCTTTGGCTGAACATTGCTTTTAGCACTTGACCCCTTAGTATGACATAAAATATATATATATATTCTGTGGTTTTTTATCATCAATTATTTTTTCCAAAGACAGAAGCCAAAAGATGAGAATAATGAGATGTAGTACTTGCATGTTAGGAGCACATCTAGCTCATGACAAGCTTTTCATCAGTTAGAAGTTTTCTTAGCCCCAGTTAAACTGTCCTGTGAGCAGAACTTACATGGAAGCATCTTACCTGGACTTTGCCTTTCTGAAGTATGGGACATCCCTTTGTTGTTTAGCAGCCACCAGACAACTGGAAGAAATTATTTTAGGCCTTGAAGTTAAAAGACCAACTTATTCAAGGACAAAATAATATTAAAAAACTCATTTAAACAGGATACAACAAACATTTAAAACTGATAAGCAGAATAATTTCTTATAGGTCTTTATTTATACCGTTGGTTTTGCTTGAAACCTCCTTCCCTATCTCACTTGCCATACTTTTCAAATGTCTGGAAATCCATTCTTTCTGAACTAGTTTCCAGGGAGCGGTAAAGAACACGCCATTAGTTATTCATAGTATGGTGACTGCCTTAAAGTGCATGCATTCATACAGTGGTTTTCAAATTTAGCATCCATTAGAATCACCTGGAGGGCTTGCTAATTCACAGATTGGTGGGTTCTACCTTATGATTGCTGATTGAGGTCTGGGATAGGCTCTAAGAATTTACATTTCCAACAAGTTTCCAGGTGGTGCTGATGTTGCTGATCTGGGACCACTCTTTGAGGACCACTAATGTATTACAATAATGGTTTAATTCTTTGCTTCTTTGATTGTCTATGAATGTATTGGAAGCTGATAAAATTGTTTTATGTCAATTTCTAGAACCTAGAAAAGTACCTGGCACAGAGTAGATGCTTAATAAATAGGTACTGATTAAATGCATAGAGCACTTTGATCAATAGTACCAATTGCATAAATTTTCATAGATTGTGTACTTGTGAGCTACTTCCCTCCACCCCTGTAACCATCCATTTTTTTAGGGGGGAGGGAATAAAATTTCAAAGGTTATTGATAACTTTAATGTAAAATCTGAAGCACCTATGCAGGAAATTTTGTATTAATTAATCACTAGCTAATGTCAAAGATAGCTTTAAATTAAAGTTTTATTTATAGAAAAATGAAATAAATTCTTAGTGTGTTGAGCTTGTAGGTACTCTCAAACAAAATATCAATAAAGATTTCAGATAGTAATAATTATCAATTTGACCACTGCATTAAATTGAATGCATATATAGTAGTATTCCTTGCATAGAATGCAGGTACAATAGTACTCCTTGGTACCAACTATTATAACCTATTGCATCAGTTCTATGGGGCAGTGACCTAGGAATAGAGTTCCCAAGTAGAAATTATAAAGGACAAACAAGTAGATAATTCAAGTATACAAATAGCTCCATTTTTCTGAATTACCACCAACAATCACACCTTCCAAAAAGAAAATCACATGAATAAAAACAAAATGAAACAAAAAACCTTGTGTGTGTGTATGTGTGTGTATATATATGTGTGTGTATATATATATATATATATATATATATATATATATATTTTTTTTTTTTTTTTACAAATTTGGGTATGGAGAGGGATGAAGGTGAGGACTACCTAACAAAGTGGCGAGATGAGCATATATATGCCACAACACACAATTTTATTTCATTGGAAAGCAGAACACTACTTTGGTATTGGTTTGCAGAATAATGAGGTCCCCACCGAAGTCTCTTCTCTCTTTGGCAACACTTCTCCACCCCACCCCAGGGCCATCTGCAAAGCCACAGCAGGCTCTGCAGAGCTGGACTTTCCTTCCCAAGGCAGGCTGGCTACTCTGAGTGTACCCCTTGCCACGTGCCACTGAAAAAGCTAAAGATAAGCCTGGACAAACATTTGGCCCATGGACTACTGAGTCAAAATACAGATTGGGACACAAGATGCCGGAGGCAAACATTTTGAAATATTTCTGAAAGCAAAGGTTAAAAATGTTGGCAATGACGTACACATTGAGCTTCGCTGCCCATTTCCATGGCCTGCTTTAAAGATTGTCTTATTCTCTGAGCAAATGTTTGTTGACTTGGGAACTGATGAAAGGACAGAGAAGAAATAAACCTTTTTTTGTGACCTTACTCTTTGGCTTACATTCATTAAAATGATAAAGCTGAATGAGATAATTTTTATTCTATTTTTTTTCCCTCTTCACTCTGGTTTTGGATTGCTCTTTCCCTTACCTTACTTTCCCCAGATGTGTCTTCCGTTGTTAGCACTATCTGTAGTTCAAAATTCTTTTCAGATGTTAAATTCTCTCTTGCAGTTATTGCCTGGCTTTTAATTTTTAATGCTTTTCTTTCCACCCTACACACCTACTACTTGTATTTTTCTTTTCCATGGATTTGATCTCCTTGGCAGCTGGCATTGTCTCTATTATTTCATCCTGCTCACGTAAATATTGTCAAAGCACTCATCTTTCTTTTACCCCAGAGGAGGAACTAGTCGATAAAGAATATGCTACACCTTTTCTTTCTTTCAAAGAACAGATAGCTGTTTCTCATGAAATGTCTCCTATGTAAATTTCTTTATATTTGCCTTTAATAATTAATTGTGGCTTTGTTATTTAAAAAGCAGTGTTGTCCTCTTCTAAAGATTTGTGCTATGTTATAATGCCATGAATTCTTACCACTCATAGAAAATAAAACTCTTGTAAGGAGTGGAGAAAGACCAAAAGTAAAGAAAAAAACCCTATATTATCTCATTTATTTTAGTTTTCTTTCATCTACAGTGGTCTCCAACCTTTTTGGCACCAGTGACTGGTTCCATGGGAGACAATTTTCCAAGGACAGTGGGGGCAGGAGGAAGGGTGGCTGAGCTCTGCTCCCCAGTGCCTTACAGGTGACAGACTGGTGGTACTGGTCTGTGGCCTGGGGTTGGGGACCACAGACCTAGAACAATTGTGTAAGATTTTAAATTTTATTTAAATGCCTAAATTCTATGTTAATATGATTCCTAGCCTTCATAGAACTCAAAACACTTAAGTAGGTAATACTACTATTAATAGAATGCATATTATAAATATAAAAAAATATTTTAAATGCAAATGAAATGGGGCTATCTCTAGGAGATATGTGTTCAAGATATTATCTATAAATTCTGGTCATTGAAATTTTTCATTCTAGTTTTAATGACAGCTTTTATTTCTGGCATGAATAGATATCTTCCTGACCCTATTCCTTCCTAGGATCCAGCCAAAGCATCTATTTGTTAAATTTGGTGAGACTTTTTTAGCAGGCAAGAAAGGGTCATATGGGTGACTTATCAGGTTTTAGCCTTGTTGATTTAGTTTGTGGACTGGAACAAAAAGGAGATTTCTTTATTTAGTGCAGTTGACGTCTCAACCATCCCTGTGCCTCAGAATCATCAAGAGAGTTTTTAAAACTAAAAGTGTCCAGGCCCAGCTTTCAGAGATTCAATGTCAAATTGTTTGGGGGAGGAGTGGGGAGGCAAGAAGTGAGTGTTTTAACAAACTCTGAATTTATTCTAATGTGCAAAGTAGGGAGCCACTGAATAATAATCCCATTGATAAACCGTGACTGCACATATAGGTCCAAGATCATCTTCAAAGAACTAGGCAAGCCATAACTTCTTAGCCTATGTCCTTTTTTGGGTATTTCCCTTGGACTCCTAAAAAATGTCTTAAATTCTGATCCCACAATGGTTAAGTTTGCCTCTGCCTTTTCTTTTGCAAAGCTATTATATAAATGTCCAAATTATTGATGAATATCGGGGTGAGAGGATTAAAGAATGGGGAAGGCAGAGAGCATCCTTTACAATGTGGAACAATGAAAGAGAGCACATGTGCTTTTGTTTCTGATCTAGCAAAGTATGCCACTAATCTAGTCATTTCCATCATGTCAAGCTTGCTTACAAACTTATTGTTGTCTGTCTATGGAGATGTGACATTAAGTAGCCCATATACTGTGTTATTTATTTGTTTATAGGTTAATTGTTCGGAATATTGATCTCCTGGGCTTATGTTCCCATTCTTTCTCAAATACCCTTTCAAATCAACAGACATAAAATAGAACAGATTCTTTCACACAGGGGGGTCTTAAATGATGCAGCTTCTTTCTACTTGGTGCCTATAAAAAAAATCACTCTAGCAAGAAAGCATAATCCAGTATAAATGTTGCTACCACTCTAGGAGTTACTACTTGGTTTTGTGCCCTTTTGGAGGGATGTAAGAAGCTAACTAGAAGGAACCAAATTTTTGACCACTTGCCCTTTTGGTTAATATAGTTATATATATATATATATATATACACATATGCCTTTAAGTTACAATAAAGTTCTATAAATTTGAATTCCAAAAATTGTTTAATGATGAATTAGTAGCCTATGTGAGCACTGCTGTGAGACTATAAGTCTGCCTGAAAAAAATGCAATAAAAAAATAAAAGCCTAGTACAGCCATAATGGGAAACAGTATGGATTTTCCTTAAAAAATTCAAAATAAAGCTACCATATGATCCATCCAATTCCTCTTCTGGGGGAAATAAAATCAGTATCTTGAAGTGGTATCTGCATTCCCATATTCATTGCAGCATTATTCATAATAGCTGACATATGAAATCAACCTGTATCCATTAGTGGATGAACGAATAAAGAAAACATGGTGTACATACACAGTGGATTACTACTCAGCCTTAAAAAAGGAAATCCTGTCATTTGTGACAACATGAATGAAACTGGAAGATATTATGATGAGTGAAATAAGCCAGGCACAGAAAGACAACTATGGCATGATCTCCTATGGAATCTAAAAAAGTCAAACTCATGGAAATAGAGTAGTAGAATGTGTGATTACCAGGGGCGGGGGATGGGTGAGAATGGGGAGATTTTGGTTAGATGGTTAAAAGTTTCCATTATACAGGATGAATATATTCTGGAAATCTATTATACAACATGCTGACTGTAGTAGTTAATAATAATGTATTATATATTTTAAAATTGTTAAGAGAGTAGATTGTAAATGTTTGCACCACAAAGAAAATGTATATGAGGTAATGAATATGTTAAATAGCTTAATTTAATCATTTCACAATACATATATATATATCAAAACATCACATTCTTTTTATTTTTTATTTTTTTGAGACAGCATCTCACTCTGTTGCCCAGGCTAGAGTGAGTGCCGTCGTGTCAGCCTAGCTCGCAGCAACCTCAAACTTCTGGGCTCAAGCAATCCTTCTGCCTCAGCCTCCCCAGTAGCTGGGACTACAGGCATGCGCCACCATGCCCAGCTAATTTTTTTCTATTTTTGGTAGAGATGGGGTCTCACTCGTGCTCAGGCTGGTCTCAAATTCCTGAGCTCAAACAATCCGCCTGCCTCGGCCTCCCAGGGTGCTAGGATTACAGGCGTGAGAACATCACATTCTTATACACTGCAAGTACATACAATTATTTGTCAATGACCAAAACAATTACAAAATAAAAATAAGTAAATAAAAAGGGAAAAAAAGCTTAATTCTGAGCAGTGGGGACAGACATTGACACCTGTCCCATTTTCTAGTTCCGTAGTTGTAATTACACAGTAACTTCTGCCTTAATTTTGTAATGTATTTATTTTTTAATTAACAAAAAGTAAATTCAAAGCCTGCTGTTTGACTCTTAGGTAGATACGTGAAAAGAAGTTGGCTTTCGGGCTTGGCAAGGGAATTTTAATTCCCTTGGTGGCGTTATGTGTTAATATATTACTATTTTTTGGAAATAAGCTCTCATTTCATAGAGATATTCCTTGTTATTTTTCACTGCTGCCTACTACTTCATTGTGTGGAAATATCATAGCTAATTTAAGCTACATTCTATGTATGGGCATTTAAGTTAGTTCTAATATTTTGTAATTACTGGAAAAAAGTGCATATGTATTTTGATATTGCTGGAAGTATTTCTTCAGTGTAAATTCCTAGAAGAGAGATTACTGGGTTAAGATATAAACATACACTGTATGTAGTTTTGTAAGACGTTGCCAAATTCCCCCCCCATTAAGATTGCAACAATTTACATCCTGACTAAAAATGTCTGAGAGTACCTATATCCTTCACTGCCTCACTAACAGAGTGTGTTGTCACACTTTTTTATTTTTGCCAATCTCTGAATAGTATGTAGTGGTGTTCATAGGTATTTCTCTTATTATAAGTGAAGAGGACCATCTTTTCACGTGTTAAAGAACATTTGTACATTTGTGTGTGCGTGTGCGTGTGAATTGTCTGTTCATGTCTTTTGCCAATTTTGCTATTGGCTTACTGAAACCCTGTTGTTTTCCTTACTCTCCTGCCAACAGCCACAACAATCTGAGGAAGGGAACCTAAGTATTATGTGTAAGCAGAAGCTCTCAAGTGCTTGATTTAGGTTTGGTGCCAGGCTGGTTGCTTAAGAATGAACGAGGTAATATAGATTAACTATATCTATCTACAGGTGCCTGGTTCAAAAGGACTATGTCAAGTCTTAAGATTCTGTGTTTTTAACAACTACTCCTGGTGGTTCTGGTGCCCAACCAGATGTGGGAACTATTGCTAAGACTGCACTCCCTGTAACAATACCAGCTTCAGGACCCTTCAATGAGAAGAGAAAGAATGGGCTAGAACAGAGTGTTCTAGAGGTGGCTGGGAAAGGCTGTTCATACCTCAGGAATACACAAGAATATTACAACTTACCTACACATCTTACCAGTCAACTTTGTCCTACCTGGGGAGAATGGAGGTGCTCTTCAACTCATTCCTGATCCTCTCCCTGCGGTTGGATCAACATTTGTTATTGCTCACTCTTGGAGTCTCTTTTTTGCAAATGGATTGCAAATGTTTTGTCTTTAATATTTTCCTGAAGTGTACCCACCTTGTGCATCATTTGGGAAATACTATTATGGAATAAACATGGCATTGTTAATTAAATAGAATTAGTAGTTTCATTTTCTCCTCAAAAGCAGGAAAGAATAAAAATAAACTCATATTTTGGTTGGTATGTTACAATTAGGCTAATCATATGGAGGCAAAGTACTTACATTTGATGTGTAGAAGCCACTAATCTCGCCCTCCTATTATTCATTGTTTCATAAAGTTAAACTGAAGGTGCTATATGAAACAAAAATGTTGTACCCAAAAGGCAAAGGGCATTTGGATTTGCTTCAAAGAAGTTAATCTTGAACACCTTTTAAGATAAGCGAGAATTGAGCTCATGAAAACCTCCAAATTTTGTGTAAAATTTGGTAATATTTAACAAAAGAAGTCTTTAACTTAGCATGCACTTAATAAGTGGTAGCTATGTGAAACAGGCGGTGTTACTTTTTTTTTTGGCTCATACGAGAAAGGTTATTTTTCATTTCCAATGAGTAAAGAACAAGAGGGGATGTGGTTAGGTTAGATGACAGAAAGAGTTCCCTTCTGGCTAAGATTTCTTTTGTGGTTATGAACTCTATTTTCCATGAGGGAAGTGGTTTTCAGAGTGTAGAGGCAGCAACTGCACTCATTTTTTCAGGTGACCTAAATGCTCCTTTTTCTATAATATGAAAATATTTATATTTTATGTTCTACTATGTATAAGCAATGTATTTGCAATGAAAAGATTTTAAAACCCTGGTAAAATCTGGGAGACTAGCAAGTGTGAAGAGATGGGATAGTTGATCTGTAGGGTCTTTGAGATCTTTGATGACCCCAATGATGCCATGGTCTAAAATGGGACAGAAAGTCTCTTCTTAAAGGGTTTTGATTTCTGCCTCAAAGTGAGGTTATATGATGAATTTTTCAAAAAGCTAATTTATTTGTAAGAAAATTCGATAAATAATACAACTATGCATAATATATATCAAGTTTAGTCAAAGCCCTTTCCCCAGATGTCACATGATTCTTCATGGTGGAGTTCACTGGGGACTCAACTTCTCCTAGTACCATGTGTCTGACCTTGCTAGAAAACACGGGACGAAGACCCAAGGGCAGCCCATCTCTGCTTCGCCTATTATCACATCATTTGGAACAAAACTGTGAACGAATACAGTTGTCTGATTGTATTTATTTGAAATGAAGGGAAGCTGCCAGTTAGTCATGGAACCTGAGGTTAAAGAGTCAGGATACTGAGAGTTATAGAAAACTTATGAATGAGTTTAAACCACAGAAGCTTAAGATTTCCTTCAGTGAAGAGCTCAGAATGGAACAGGCATCCAGAGAGAAATTGAGATGCCCCAAGAGAGATTATAAGGCTTCCTTCTAGTTTCTAGACATCTCTTGAAAATACTCCATGAGTCCTGAGATTCAAGATGCGTATTGTATTCTTAAAACACATTTTGCCTTACTTGCAGTTTTATTTATTCTCCCGCAGCCAAACTAGCCACACTAGAGTAATCAGTTATACCTAAACACAAATAATTTTTGCAAGAATGTTGTCAGGAAGCAATATTTTTCACATTCTATATTTTATTTGCTTCATTTTACTTCTTCAATGAATGCATTTTTTATGAAATAGAACATTTATTATTAATGTAAATATTTTAAAGGATATATTAGTGACATACATATTTGAAAATAAAATACACTTGAATATTTTGATCCAAACCAATTTACTAAAATCAATTTTTATTTTTAGTAACTTCAATATATTCTATGTGCTGTTTGCTGAGACAGATAAGTCATATTCAATGATTAACAGAGGGATGATGACAAACAGTTTAATGAAAAGATAAAATGACAATTATCTAACCATGTAGAGGTAATCAGACATGTGATGCAACTTTTAAGTTGTATAATGTGTTTAAGTTAATATGTGTATAGGTTTCACCTCTCTGACCTATACAAGAAATTGTTTTATTTTATGGAATAATGACCTTAGGTGTGCTCATTTTTAAAGCTTTGCTCTTACTTTTGATCCAATTACATCTTCTTCTCCCCAGATGTGGCCATGGCAGCTGTATATGGAGGAGTGGGAACTGAAGCCTGGTTCTCAGTCAGCCCAGTCTTTTCCCAGGCATTGATTTCTATGGTGTTGTGGATAGGAAGGAAGCGCACAGGGAGGCAGAAGTCTTGACATAACTGCCCATGTGTGGTGGATCAGCATCTTCCCTTAGGCTGGTCCGGTTCTAGCTGATGCTGGTAGTGTCTGCTGGCGTGTTTCCACCCAGCTGGCCTGCTTGCTTTTCCTTGGGTGGCATGTACCTTCGCCTCGGCCCTCTCTGTCCTTGAAGCATCCTTCAAGGAGCAGACATGTCTCCCTTTAATCCCCAACAGCACTTCTTGGATTAGACATCTCATCTCCTGACCCAGAAACTGCCTGAGCATTCACAGCCCATCTCTGTACTCTATTCTGTGAAGGTGGGATGCTTTTCCACATGCTCTGAGTGCTGTGGAGGGCTGGGACAGGGTGCCTACGAATGCCAGATGCCTTACGTTCAGTTAGCATGGGCTACTCCAGTTATCTCCATCTTCTATAAATCTCTAAGGCAGAAACAGGAAGCATTCTTTATAGTGAAAAATGATCTATAAACTTTAAAAGAAACCTGTGAAGCACTCACTTCCTCCTTTCCACAATAGAGAAAACAGACCAAAAAAAAAAAAAAATACAATACACCTTTGGAGTTCCAAAACAGTCTTCTAAGCATCCCTTCATATACTCTCTCATGGGGCGTTGCCCCCAGCTGCCTGCAGTCACTGAAGCTCAGAAGGCCTCCAGCCAGAAAACCAGTTGTCAGTAACTCCCTCTTTCTGGAACCTCAACTACACAAATGATTACCTTGGCTTCCCAGAGGGGAAATACCTTTATTTATTTATTTTTATCTTCTTTTCACAAAGACACTCACCTCATCTGGGCTCCTGGTCCTCTGTTTTTGGATGTAGGGATTGGTGGGGGATTGAACAGTTGGCGGAAATTCTGCACTGTGCCTCTCACAAGTCCTTCAAGGAGATGTTGGTCCCAGTTCCAGCCGAGAACAGATTCTTGTCAATGTGGTATGAATTTTGTCCTTTCTCTAGAACAACATGAAAAATCCCACTTTACCTATAAATCAAAGACTATTTTTGTCCTCAATGCTTAACATTTTATTCAACGCTTTTCAAATAATAGGAACTCAATAAACATTTGTTAAAGAACAAAGACAGAAACAGTTTGAATAAGTTTAACTTTAATTTCAAGAAACAATGTAAGAAGCTTCCAAGAGAGATGGAAAATGTCTGATAAGATGGAAGGCTATGTAGTATTTAGAATGGATTTATGAGAAGAAATCAGGTCCAAGTAATCTGACATAATTCCCTGCTGATACTCTCTGATGAAAATTAAGGATTGGAATATGATATATTAAGATATTGTATGCAATTCAACTAAAGCAAAATCGTACATTTGATAACATAATAGAGAAAAGGGATTTGATAATCAGCATTAAAGCAAACAGCCAATGAAGAGAAATAAATATTATGTTTTAGACTGTGGCTATCCAGAATGAAGATACCAACCATTTCAGTGTATGTTCTTTTTTTTTTTCCTTTTTAAAACTCACTTCACTTTTTATTTGACTAACTTGACCAAATCTACATGCTATTTTGGAGCCATGGAAACAGAGTGGTCATGTGCTATTGGATGAGACAGAATAAATACAGATGGGCTTAGGTGTTTATGAAATTCTGTATGTTTCATATGACTACTTGTAGGATTAACTTTTACAATACAATTACTAGTTCACATTTCCTTTAAAGTTTTTCTCAAGTTTCTTTTTTTTAATCAGATGGATAATTATATTTGGACCATGGCTGATTTTAGGAAAGTTTGGAAAGAAAGAATTATCAGTTTCTGCTTGCTGTGGATACTCATGCCCTCCTAAATTTAGAGAGACTCCCACTCCATTTCAGAAACATCCCCTTCTGAAATTGTAGTGCATTAACTCTTCACTGTCTCTTTCACTGGGCATGGTAAGCTACTTAAAGACTATATCCTATCTATCTTTGCATTACTAGTGACTATCACAGAGCCTAGCACATAGTAGGCACACTCTAATGGTTTAGTGCATGAACTAGTAGTTACTCGGAGTCCCCTTACCAGTCTTACAACACTAACCCTGGTATTTTACATACCTAGATTAGCACCCGGATCCTAGTTACCCAAGTGCTCTTGAAATTGCTGGTTTCTTCCTAACCACTGGTGAGATTACTCAGTTCCTTACTGGTGGATGATTTCCTACTTTGGATTAGGATTTTCCCTGGAAATGCATCTCACTTGTTGAGACCCTACTAACTTCTCAGGCCTTGCCAGCCCATTATCCAGAGACTAAGCCTTACTCTTACAAAGAGACCTCAACCACTAGCCCTCAATTGCAGACCCATTTTAAGTGAGCAGGTATCTTAGGAACCATTGCAAAGCCTTGTGTGTGACCATGGCCTTGTCCGCGGGAGGCTCCAGCTTCCATGCTTGTGACTGGAGTCTCCACCAGCCACATATTGATATTCATTAAAAATGTGCTCCATCTTTCATGCTGCTTTGGATACTGGGATTTTACTGCTGGGATCAGTTTTAGCTAGGAGGGGGCCAGTCTTTAGTTTTAGTCCTGTTGCTCCAGAACAATTTGTCCCTGGGTGCCTGTCTTAGCTTATAAGCAGACAGGCAGATGAGACAATGTTCAAGCTGCTTCAAGCTAAGGTCACCCTGGGATAGGATAGCCTTTTGTGCTCCTCTGTTCATCTACCTCCCACTCCTTCCTTCTACCAAGAACTTGCAGCTCAAGTTGTGCTCAGGAGGCTGAGAGCCTTCCAACGTGCACTAATCTTGTTGCCCTATAGGCTTGGGTTTTCCCCTTGAACCAGTCATCTGTCTCTCTCTCATCCCCTCAGGACCTTGTTCTTTACTACTTGGATTGATCAGGTGACTTGGACAGTAAATGTTTAACACATACTACAGATTTTATAGGTCTCATATACTGTATTGAAACATCTGCAGGATCAGTAAATGCATTCCCAGAGACTACTGAACTGTGGTGTTCTTCTGAATAAAATACATGGGAATGAGAACAAATGAAAAAAAAATATTGTACTTTGTACAAGCTTTGAAATCTACTGACTCATCTGAGTGACATGATCGATGACTTGTGATGAAACACAAACATCTATTGTGGGAAAAATTTCAAAGAATGAAAGTCATACTCTTTAATTTGAAAAGGAAAAGATAATAGTTGAAGGATTTGGGCCGAGCATGGTGGTTCACTCCTGTAATCCTAGCACTCTGGGAGGCTGAGGCAGGCGAATCCTTTGTGCTCAGGAGTTTGAGACCAGGCTGAGCAAGAATGAGATGCTGTCTCTACTAAAAAAAAAAAAAAAAAATAGAAAGAAAGAAATTAGCTTGACAACTAAAAATACATATAGAAAAATTTGGCCGGGCATGGTGGTGCATGCTTGTAGTCCCAGCTACTCAGAAGGCTTAGGCAGTAGGATTGCTTGAGCCCAGGAGTCTGAGGTTGCTATGAGCTAGGCTGCCACCACGGCACTCTAGCCCGGAGAACAGAGTGAGACTGTGTCTCAAAAAAAAAAAAAAAAAAAAAATAGTTGAAGGATTTGGATAACTGTAAAAAACGTGTTCATTTCCCAGTGAGGACTTTCTGGCCACTTCTTGATACCATGAATGCTTTAAAGAAAGGAAAGACAATACAAATCTGATGAAATTAACATTTATTGCATTCAAACTCTCTCATCCCTGTCCATTTATCTATGGGATATCCACCTCAGAGATTTGGTGGCTATCAAAAAAATCAACTCCTGTTAATTGATTTTCTTTTCTGATTGTGTTTCTAATGATGGTTGTTCCAAGCTTGCCCCATTTCCTTCCATATCTCAATGCATTTTACTTCCTTTTTTAAACCATATATCATTAAATGTTATATTACTGAAATGATTATAACCATCTGATAAACTATATCTATATCAAGATTTCTTCATATGTTTAACCAAATTTTCTGTCTCAGATTTTGGAGGAAGGAATATCTCTTCTTGGCAAGACTAATCCTCCACTTTTGCACAGAATCTCATCCCCCAGCCTCTGATAAGACAGAACAACATAGTCACATGCTTTATCATTGTGTACATCATCAGGTCTATTTGTAAAAACAATTGTTCATTTTGCCCTCCTCATCACTTAATATAGTAGTGTTACATCTCTTACCTTTCATTGACAAACTCAATAGCACAATTTTTGCTTACTGCTGGTTATTACTTTCAAATTTAACTTAGCCTTTCCTTAATTAATTTTCATTAGTCTTGGATGCTCACTGTTCTATTGAAACCAGGTTTTTTTCCCCAGGATTATCAATAATCTCTTTGTCTTATTCTTTCTTCTTAGGCCTCATCTTCCTCAACCTCCTTCCAATATATGATACAGTTAATCTCCTCTCTCTTCTCCTTGCTTTCATAACAGTATACCTTCTAAATTCTCTTTCTATGTTTCTAAAAACTAAGATTTTTTTTTTTTTTTTTGAGACAGAGTCTCGCTTGTTGCCCAGGCTAGAGTGAGTGCCGTGGCGTCAGCCTAGCTCACAGCAACCTCAAACTCCTGGGCTCACGCAATCCTGCTGCCTCAGCCTCCCGAGTAGCTGGGACTACAGGCATGCGCCACCATGCCCGGCTAATTTTATATATATATACATTAGTTGGCCAATTAATTTCTTTCTATTTATAGTAGAGACGGGGTCTCGCTCTTGCTCAGGCTGGTTTCGAACTCCTGACCTCGAGCAATCCGCCCGCCTCAGCCTCCCAGAGTGCTAGGATTACAGGCGTGAGCCACCGCGCCCGGCTAAAACTAAGATCTTTATTGAGACATAATTTATGTGACATATGAATGACTTTTAACCAGTGAAATGTGGATGGAAATTATGCATGCCATTCCAAGACTGCTCCATAGATACCTACAAGGCTGTTTTTGATGCTATTTCCATTTTTGCCTTGATTGTGAACCCATAAGTGACAAGTTGAGGATGGTGGAGGAACCAGATAGAAGGAAGAAAGGTAGGAGGAGTCCTTGAATCACTGTTTAGAGAGTCACCTAACGCTACTCAGGAGCACCTCCCTGGACTTAATGTGGGCAAGAAAAACATTCATTTATATTGTTCACTTTCAACTTTGTTGTAACGGTAGCTAGTGTTACCTTAACTAACATAGGAATGATGACACCAACTTATAAACACTCCATTAGCATATGAAAGTCAGCTGTGCCAACCCTGAATATTATCAGTATTTTTATTTGCTAAATTCATTATTGAAGAACAATTTTCCTTTAATTTTCTTTATTAGTGTAACAAAATACTTTTATACATCAGATTGCCATTTGTATTTATTTTTTATAGATTGCCTAATTATATCTTTGTTAATGTTTCTCTGACAGTATTTGTCTTTTCCTTGTTGATTCTTTGCATTTTAAGGGCAGCATTTTACCTGTCATTTAGCTTGGAAATAACTTTCTCACAACTTTGTATTTTGTCATTATTTTTATTTTTTGCTGCATAGACATTTAGTAATTTCATATATAAAATTCCTTTATGGTTTGCTTTTATGGTTTTTCTTTTGTGTTTTGACTTTTGGTGTTGTTTCCAAAAAGGTCCTTTCCCACCCTGGAATTACATTCTAGTACTTTCATAATTTTTTTTTTTTTTTTGAGACAGGATCTTGCTGTGTCTCCCAGGCTGGAGTGCTGTGCCAGGATCATACTCTTTGCAACCTTGAACTCCTGCAATCAAGAGATCCTCCCTCCTCAGCCTCCCAAGTAGCTGGGACTACAGGCATACCCTGCCTGGCTAATTTTTAAAAAATTTTTGTAGACATGGGGTCTTGCTAAGTTGCCCAAGCTGGTCTCAAACTCCTGGCCTCAAGTGATCTTCCTGCCTTGGCCTCCCAAAGTGCTGGGATTATAGGAATGAGTTGCCATGTTCTGCCTACTTTCATACATTTTAAAAAACATCCAAATCTTCAATCAATATGGAACTTAATTTAGCATAAAATTATTTTTCTCTGTAATATTTAGTCCAAAATCTTAATCATAGCAGATGCTTAATAAGTATTTTTAAATTTAATTGTCTGGTTTTAAAAACTTAGGGCTGGATGAGATCAGTAGTTCTTACAGTGTTGTTCTTAGGCCAGCATCCTCTGCACCACCTGGGAACTTGTTATAAATGCAAATTCTTGGGCCTCACCCCAGAAGACCCAGCAGTCTGTGTTTTAACAACCTGTCAAGGTGATTCAGATGCATTTTAAAGTTTGATGGCCCCTGGAACAGATATTATCTAAAGCTACTTCTAGCCAAAGTATGTTAGGAATTCATATTTTTCCATGTTAACAAAGACCACTACTGTGGAAGCAGGATTTTCTCCTTCTTTTTAGCTCAGTGTCAAATAGAAAAGAATATGCTCAAGAATAGCCCTACTGGGGCAAAATCCTGATTGCAATCAGGACCACATCCCTTGGCCCTCTGCCTTTATCTACTCTCTGTGCCCACGGCTGCATCTGTTTCCCTCAGATGCCCTGATAGCCCAAGGAAGCTTCCTCAAGAACATCCCAGGAAATCTTTTCTTACCAAGAAGTACAGTGCTGTGAAACCTTGTTCCAATCTTCAGTCATAGAGGAAAGTTCCAATCACCCCAAGGCTTCGATGTGTCAAGTATCCAATCACATTAAGATGGTACAACTCTGGATGGCTGACAAGATCCCTGGTCTGTCCCTGGGCATTCATGTGGTGCCTCTTGCAGCTGTCCTTTCTCAGTCCTCTTGTCCTGCCACTGGTACCCTGGACCTGAAGTGCACTTTGGATCATGTTCCAGTGATATTGGAGATCTTGGAGTTTAAGCAAATACTCTGCATTTATTTTCTTCAAATCCTGTCTACACTTATCTACCAAAATGAAAACATTATTCTTTCCTTTTTCCCATTGTAACCCTGGAAGACCCACCAGGAAGAATTTAGTAAACATTAGACAGGGGATTCACCCTTTAACAGCATAGTATTTATTTCTCTCCACCTCAGTGTTAAGAAGGATCAATCTTTAAAAGAATTCTTAGTTTCTACCTCCTGCAAAGCAATTGTGACGATGTTTGAATTCTAATCTGGGGGAGTGGAATGGTGGGAGTGAGTGCTGGCCATAATTCATCAAGGATGGACTAAGGCATTTCTTATTATATGTAAAAAAAGCCTTATTTTTAAGATTGAGAATTCCAGGTTTTTCAATATATGTCATGATGTTCCTGGGCACATATTCCTCTGATATCCAAAACTGATATTAATATCAAGAATATAATGGTAATATTAAATGTGCTTTCGTGGAGGGGAATGGTGAATGAGGTTTGGGTAACAGGTGTAGGAATTCATTTCAGAGGAATAAGAGAATGCCACTTAAGCCATAGACCAAACCTAGTAATTCCTTTTGAGAGAAAGAGAGAGAGAGAGAGAGAGAGAGAGAGAGAGAGAGAGAGAGAGAGAGAGAGAGAGAGAGAGAGAGAGAGACTGAGTGTGTGTGTGTGTGTGTGTGTGTTTGTGCATTTATACTTTGAAAACAGTCCCAGGATGTGCTGTGGTTTTATTGGGAAACCAGAAAGGCCGGGCCCATTACTTGAGGATAAGACACTGCTGCAGAGCTGCTGGCCTTAGAGAATATTCTGACCTGGGAGATAGGGAGGGCAGTCCGCTTTTCCACCCAGGCTCGCATTTGGAGAGTAACGTTCTGTTTCGACCTGACAATACGCTCATCGCTGCAATTGCCAGCTCTGTTAGTATTAAGGAACTTGTGTTGGGTGTGGGGGGCGGAGAGGGAGGAGGATAATTGGCAGGCTGAATATGCTGATCTATTCACACGCTCCTCTCTTGCGTCCTCTGCGGCTGCGGGTGGGTTTGCTCCTGTCTCCCGCCGAGCTGATGCGCGCTGTCTGCAGCGCGTGTCAAAGCAGCCTCGCGCAGGCAGCGGCGTTCCCCGCCTTGACATCTCATCCCTCATCCTTCCTCAGATCTCGTCAACCTACAAGGTCTGCTCCGCCAACAGCTAATAGCGAAATGACTGCGGGGAAGGCAATGACAGCAATCGCTGTTCGGCATTTATTTTACCTTTGATTTTTTTTTTTTTTTTTTTTTGCTGCACATAAAATTCCAGGCCTGAGCTGCAGGGCAGGCATAGAGGAGAATGTGCTGGCTTTGGAGGAAGGTGGGACTCTGAAATCTGCCCTTCCTCCTACTACAATACAACCTAATTTGGGCTGAGTAGTCCCTGGCAATGATTTAATGCCTCCTTTGGACGTTTGCCCATGAACGTAGCAGGGTTGACAACGTGCATCACGAGTTGTATGCAGTTACCAAGGCTCAGAGACTATATATTTCTGTTTCCTGCATATCATTTCTGAGACCTTTTATAAATTCAGGGGCAAAACAGAGAGTTAGACTCCTACCATTAACTGCATTCTTGCTTCTTCATTGTTCTCAGTACTAAAATGACAGTCCACAGCACCTGCTTACATGGCTCAGGGCTGTACAAGGAAAACTAGGTAGGAACAGCTCCTGCCCTGCCCTCCAGGAGCAGGACAAAAGTTCAGGACAAATGCCTAGACAGAGACAAACGTTTCTGTGTCCTTTTCTTCTCTGTTATGTGGCAAACAGCTTGTGGTAGTGGGGAGGTTGCACAAACTTTATATTCAGGACCCACATCCCAGTCCTGTCTTGGTTGTTTACTAGCTGTGTGACCTTGGGCAGCTCATTGAACTCTTCTGTGTCCCTGTAAAGGGGGTACGATAATAAAGCTTATGATCTAGTGTCACTGTTGGATTAGACTTAATGTTTATAAACCGAGCTGTCCTACCGTGAGAGTCCAGTTCCTGGCAGTTGTTGGCACTTTGGAAAGCGAAACTAATGATATATGTGTGGACATCACATTTCCTGCAATGTATATGAATGGATTCAAGGCTCTAGAGGAGTACAAAGGAGTTAAGTTTTTGACACCTATTACTTCATATTAGCAGTTTCTCTCTTCCACGACCTCATCTGCATTTCTTCAGTTATTGAGCCAAGCTGTGGAGCTAGCATGAAATGCTTATTAACTTACTCACATAGATAAGAAGTTATCTGCATAGTTAACCTGGATATAATTTCTCAATTAACTGAATTCTGCTTCTGGGTAATTTGTAGCATAGTGATCTTTTGATTGATTCCTTTCAACTTGAATTAGTAATGGATGCAGTGATTGCATTGCTATAGCTCATGAATGCCTTTTTCTATTAACAAATAACGTGCCTTTAAATATCACATTCTTTGGTGCAGTTATGTATTAATAATTTAAGTTGATGATTTTTTTGTTCATGTGTATTAGGATCATCAATTATGATTAAACAGAAGAACACCGTTACAGATGAAATGATAATTATGTTTGATCCTTTTGCTTAACCAGTTGGTATTTGCTATGCTTATACTGGATACAGTTCGCATAGAATGATTGATAGGTGAGATAAGATTTTTTTATATCAAATCTTGTAACCAATCTTGTAACTCCACGGGCCAATTTTCCATTATAGGCTTGGGTAGGCGATCTTGTGATTTTTTTTTCTGAGAAGGAAAATGAGCCTTCTGATGCTGTCCTTTTGTTACTGCCCTTAGACAGTCATCTAACAGTTTCTTATACTTGTATAGCTCTTTGTACTTTTCAAAGTCCTCGCTCTTGAACTCCATGATTCTAGTTTCTACCTCCTTGCCTCCATATATAAACACAAATGCCAACTGCCTGATGATGTGAAGGGAAAGTGGGGGATAATTCTTTGGAATGTTAAGCATTTTTCCTTAACAGTTTAAAGGTCCAGTGTACTATGAAAGCATACAGCCATTTTTGGAAGACAAGAAGGAAGATGGAATTCATAGTCTTGGAATTCTTTCACATTCCATAAGTGTAAAGTGTGTGTATATTTGCAGGGGGATTTCTTGGTTATACTAATCATATTCTACCTCCATGTGTTGTTTGCCAATTGATTTTATGAATTACTTCAACAAGATTATAAGTGATTTGAGGTCAAAGAATCCTTTTAGAGCTTTATACGCCTCAAAACACTTAGCATAGCTTAGAGAAATTGTAAATACTTGGTGGATTCTTGCTGAAAGGAATTGAAAGGTACTTTTTGCTTCTCATGCCTACTTTACATTAGATTGCATAAAATCAGCTCCTAGGAACTTGATCATTACACCTGCTCTATGGAGAGTAAGGCAAATGCTTACTAGAAGAAGGGTCAATGAGATACAAACAGATTCAGCTTGGAATAAATGGACCATGCCCTTTTTTGATACCTAATGATTCCAAATTACTTTTAGCAATGGAAGCTCATTAACTTTTTCACAAAGTGGTAATGTGAAATCTGTTCCAAAATATGTGAATTGTTTAAAAATAATGTCTTATAGAAACTAAACTGAAAACTAGAAAAATTCCTGAGACAGAGGCGATGTCTATTGCATGGTTCCTAACCAGACCTAGGGCTGGGGACAAGACCACCGGCAGTTGCCCATGTATATTTCCAAGAAACACACTTTGTAACTGGGATTTGAGCATGTTTGCTGCAGCCCTATCACTGCTAATGTCCCCACTTAGTGGCTAAAGAGTGCTTATTACAAGCAAGGAGCTTTGGGGGAAGAAGTAGACCAAGTATTTGAAAATAAATACAATGTCTCATTACTAAATGTATCATGTCCCTATATATCGGGCCAAAGTCTGCTCTTTGAGCTGGGGGTGGTCATGGAAAATGAGGTCTCTCTTGAGTTCAGGTGATTTATTCATTTTGCACTTTTTCAGTTTCTATGAAGTGGTATAGGATAAGCCTGTTCACCTCATGGAATTTGCTTGAAGCAGTTGTTATCATGGCCTTACGGATTAGTTGCCTGTTTCCATGGACTTGGAAGGCGGCAATATCATTGACACGTGGTTCCTTGGTTCCACCTCTCCTGTTGCTTTGTTGGTGACTGAAACTTGGGGGACCTGTTTTCCCGACACCATTTACCACCACCTAACTACAGTAGACCTTTCAGGGACATTCCCATGCAGGCAAGGCAGACAGATTCTGCCTTTGCATGAGGAAAGAGTGCGGTCATGGAGATTGGTGTGAATGTGACATGTTGACTGGATGTTGCATGTGACTGGAACGTGACATGTTTATGACTAAAAATACACACTGGCAATGATACCTCCAGAGTGGGAAGGTTTTATTTTATAATTTCCATAACTCAAAGGACTGGTGATTTTTTACTCTAAGTTTTAATTTATTGGTGTTCTACACCTGCTTGTAAAATGCTGACCCTCTGGGAAGTATACTTGGATGCCTACAAATAGCTAAAAACCAGAATCCATAATTTTCTAACTTGGACCTTAAAACTCTCATATTTATAGCCACCTTATGGAGGAACAGTGTACTGAAGTAACCAAGGACCCTGTCACTTCATGAACGAGGGGTATAAATGAAGGTTTAGGGATGCCATGCAGTAAAGCCATTTTGTTGAGATCCCTTTAGTTTGCTGGTTCATCTCTGTGGCACATTTTAGGCATTTGGTAAAACTTGCCTCTTTAGTTTAAATATTGTCTCAACATACATTTTGAAAAATTTATGTGCTCTTTAACCAAATAAGTTCCAAATTTTGATTCTAAAAAAGATAATAGTTTTAAAATTATTCAATTTTAAACATTTCTCCCCCACATTTTATGGATTTTTCTAAAAATTCAACTGTTTAACATAAAATGCCAATTCAAAAAGTCCTGTTTAGAAGATTTCAGATCTTTTATTATACTATTTATTTTACTGAGATTATTTTCTACTAAGTCTTCCTTTTAAAATTTATCTTGAGTGCCAAATCCTATCAGATATCAACCATTTCATGTAAGCCTCCAACACACAGAAATGATGACCCAATTCATAAATGTAAAGCAGTAAATGCATACATGAACATATAAAAATAAATTTTTATTTCTAAAGCTGTAACAATATTAATACATTTGGCTTCAAGAAATTCATATTTCTGCAAAGACTCTATGGGTAATAGATATTAATCTAGTTGTAAGTATATGTTGAAAATGCCCCTACCGGTGTACTTAAAATGTGCTAAGAAGGTAGATGTTAAGTGTTATTAACACACACACACACACACACACACACACACACAGACACACACAAATAATAAAAAGTAAAGAGGGCAGGAGGAAACTTTTCTGGTGATGAATATGTTTATGGTATAGATGGTGGTGATGATTTTATGGGTGTATACTTATGTCCAAACTCAACAAATTGTATACATTAAAGATGCACAGTTTTTTGGTGTATCAATCATACCAGACTCAGCACAGCAGGTCTTTGAGAACCTCAGGCAATTCCCTCTGTGGTTAGTTTGATTCTTCAATTTTACCTTCTACTTCCTGAGGCTGAACTTGGGGTTTTCCCTTCCCTCTTTGACTTCGCCTCTGTACTTCTGCTTACGCTGGTTCTCAAGACTCCCAGGGATCCTGTACTAGTCTTTGAGCTGCTCTCAGATCCCAAAGGCAAAGTTTCCAAAGTCAGTAGGTGTCTTAACCTGAATTCTTTATCGCCACTGCTTGACTTGACTGAGCTTGGAGTTTGGATGTGGTCTGTGTCCTAGTTTCACTCAACTCCACGAGAGCAGGGCCTGACCCTTTATAGCAGCAGTCTAGCCCTTTCCGAAATGAACTGTAGAAAGCAGAAGAGAAAGGATCCAAAGGAATGTTAGAGTGAAACTTTAGTACAGTTGATAACACCTACACATTTTCTGAGTCTTTAGTTTTAATATCTCCTGTTGGGTTTACTTACAGTGAATCACAGCTTCTTTCCTAATTTTATTCTAGGATTTAATGTGCAGACTGGAATAAGATGTTCTTGCTCTTTGCATTTTTGGAAAAGAATGAAGTACAGTGATTGAATTAAAAGAAAAACAAAAAAAGAAGAATCATTGGGAGGTAATCCAGTGATTGGAAGCTGTGTGGCTTTGATTGGAACCTCGTTTGAAAGAGGATGATTTGCAAAGTACAATGGATAAATCAAATCAGTGGACATTTTATTAATTGGGTTCATAAAAAAGAAAGTCAATCAGTATCACACCTCAGGGAATATTCATATCAAGTCAGATTCAAACATGACTAATTAAAATAAATTTCTAAGAGTAACTCAGCAAAATGCCAAAGTAAAGAGCAGATACACCTGGGGAGCTAGAAGCAATAAGGGAAGCTTAGGGGCTTTTCAGGAAGAAGCTGTAGTTAGCACCATTGAGGGCCTTGGGGAATGAGACTGAAGGCCAGACGCCAGAATCAAGAATAGATAGATGAATTTTCTTAGCCCCACAGGAAAATTCTCAAAGAAGAAAAGGTCAAAATCAAGAAGCGCAAGAAAAAGATGTATTGAGAGTATTGTAAGTATCTGAGTCCTGCTTGTGTTGATGACTGGGTAGGACCTGCCTCAGTGCTTTTCAGAGGGAAGGCCCCGGAAGCCGCAGAGGGCCGGAAAATGGGGAGGGTGGTGAAATGTAGCCAGGAGAGCAATCTTGCATTGAAAGCTGAGAAGAGCTGGTTTAGGTGACAAGCGGGCAGGACCAGGAGAAGATACTAATATAAACGTTGGTTGGGCATCAGTGGTAGAAGCTAGAGGGACTGAAAAAAATGCAAACTGAGGTTTGGGGGTGCTCGAGTGACTCTTGAAGGAACCTCACAGAACAGACACGGAACTTGAATACTGTGAGTGAAGAGTGAGCTTACGAATCCTGTCCACAGCTGTATTTTGAGCATCTACTATGTAATGTACACTGCATTTGTCATTCTGAAGGAATACAGAGGCAAATGTAGCATGTCTTTTCTCCCTAAATTACTCAATATGGTCCAGGTATAGCCTGGCACCTAATAGGCACTTAGGACATGTTTTTTTGACTGTCTTCTTTTGTGTCGTCACAATGGAGTGCTGAAACCAGCTCATATGGGCAGTGAGAGCCCTTAGTCAGCATCTCTTCCCAACTCTGTGTTCAGTGACATTATGTTGAAAGCTTGAAATTAACCACAGTGCAAGTATTTTCATCACATAAATCAGCAAACACTACAAATCAAGGGCTCCTTCTGCCCTTCACCTCCTTGTCCCAGTTCTTAGACTTTTATCAGCACACTGATACTGGATCAACTTAATCATCACTTAAATTCAACAAATATTAATCAATCACTTCATAAGGGTAAACACCTGTGCTTGGTGCTTGCTATTCTGCTTTCCAGACATTTTCCTTTTTATAACTTGATTGTTTAGGTGGTTTGAAGCTTTCCTTATTTAACTAGCACCATTATTTTAGAGTGTTGGTTTGTTTCCACTTTCCTGTGGTATGAGAATGCAAAACCAACTCAAGTTTGTGAATTTTCTCCCTGGATTAGGAGTGTTGGCAATGTGTACTATGGATATGCAATGCAAGACCCTTCTAATCTCGGCTAGAGATTCAGCTCCTGATAGGGACATGTTTGCCTTCAAAACGCTGAGAAATACTTACCTGGTGCTGTTTTGATTGGCTATTCTGACAATGATGTAGGATGGATATTTGGGATTAGTGGTTATGTAGGGGATAAAAAGGCATGATATTTTTGTTATTTTTACTACAAAAAGTGAAAGCACTGTTTGTCCCCCCTATCCCTGGTAAACCTATAAAGGATTACCTTCATAAGTTTATGCAAACTGGGGCTTGGCTCCACCACTTCTCAGGTTAGACACTCAGGATCTTTTTATATCTGCAGTTTTAGATGCACTAATTTGCTAACATTGAGATTAGAGTGAGAATCACCTCAGTGCTCTGTTAATGCCAATTACCTCTGCAACAGCCAGACTGGAGACAGATAAGAGTCCCCTGGTGACTGATTAAAATATAGTATCTTGAAAATTAAGTGTCTAGTTTTGAGTGTAGATGTAGCGCAAAGATTTGTTATCTGAATTGATGGAGATTGAATGCTAATATTGGGAAAACTCACTAGGAATAATATAAATGTTGTATTCCTCCAGTAGGAATAAAAAAGAAAGAATTTCACACTTCTGAGGAGTGTTAAAGTCAGGAAAATTGAGATTGAGATCATTTATGATGAGTTTTTAAGTGTGAAAGCCTCCTAATGAAAGAGCAGAAGTCAAAATAGCAGAACTAAGGAAGACATAAAAATTGATACAATGGTATCCCTTTAGTCTAATTTTACCATTTGATTTGTACTTTTCAAATGGTGTTACATATAATTAAAAATTTTCATAAAGGAACAAAAGGGATTTCTCCAGTGGGCTCATTTCATTTTGGCTAATACTTCTGTCTCCAGGTACCTCCCAGAATTTAGATAATGACCTCTTTTAGACACAAAATTAGAAAAAATTTTAAGAGATTAGAAAATGATTGCTCTTCAGTTTCCAACTGAAAAAAACTTGGAGGTAGGCTTTAAAAGGTCCAAGTTCTAGTTTAGTTAATGGAAAATTAGCATGTGGGTAATCTTGAGGAATAGAATAAAGAGTCAGGAAAGGAATTTTTGAAATTGTCATTTTTTTATTGCTAAATTAAAGGTGCTAAATGTAGGAAATATCTATAGTTCTGGAAAGTTGTGTTGATATCAAGTACATTTATTTGTCTTGTACTTTTTTATTTATTTAGTATTTATATTATATTTATTTAGTTGTATGTTTATATTTTAAATTTAGAAAGGTAAAAACAAAACCAAAATAAGCAAAAATCTTTAAACTCAGAAAAACTCTATGTATTATTAAAAATAAAGGTGTGTATGTGTTTGTGTGTGTATAGATTTATATATCCATATATACACACAGATAGAAAGATATATTTAATTTTTTAAAAATAAAACAACTTTATATTTTAAAATGTATATATAGTTTTGCCTGATCTCTATACATCTACAGATATATGTATGCTTTGGAGGACTAAGGTAATGAAAAATTAAATGTTGGCCCAAACAGATAAGAAAGAAAATGAAATCCTTGATCACCAGAATCAAATAAGGGCTTATGAGATCCAGAGCTCTAAGAATAAGATCTAATGTTGCACCATGAACTGAACCACTTTCAATTCCTGCTATGAGTATGAGTGATCCAATTTCTCTGTGTCTACACCTTTATTTTGTGTTAGCACTACTTTCAATTTTAGTCATTCTAATTAGGTGTATAGCAGTATCTCGTTGTGGTTTAATTTGTGTTTCTCTAATACTGGTGAATGATGTTGAGCATTTTTCATATGCTCATTTGTCAGCTGTGTCTTCTCTTCAGTGAAATGTCTGTTCCAGTCTTTTGTCCATTTTTTAATCAGATTTTTTTAACTATAGAATTTTGAGAGATCTTTATGTATTCCAGATACAAGTTCTTTCTTTGATATATAGCTTAAGAATATATTTTCACAGCCTCTAGCTTGTCTTTTAATCCTTGAAGAGGTTTTTAAATAGAACAAAAGTTTTTAATTTTGATGAGGTCCAATTTATCAATTTTTTCCTCTGCAGGGTGTACTTTTGGTGTCAAATCTAACTCTTCACCTGGCCCTAGATCCCAAAGAATTTTTTTTCTAAAAGTTTGATAGTTTCGTATTTTCCATTATTAAGTCCATAATTATTAAGTCCATAATCCATTTTGAGCTAATGTTTGTATAAGATGCGAAGTTTAGGTAGAAGTGGTTCATTTTATTGGCAATGAATGTTGAAAAGCTCTAGCACCATTTGTTGCAGTTTTTAAACCTTTCTAAAAAATCAGTGGGGAATATTTCTATGGAGTATGGGAGTATTTGTATGGGAAATATGGGAGTTTGGGAGTATGGGAAATATGGGAGTATTTCTTATTCTCATCCCATTGATCTGTGTTATCAATCTGCTAATACCATATATTTTTGAACCCTATTATCGATGTAGTAAGACTTACAAGAATGTAGAGTGATTTCTTTCACTTCATTCTTTTTCAAAATTGTTTTTGGCTATTCTAGGTCTTTTGCATTTTCATATAAAATTTAGAATAAATAAAAATTTAGAATAAACTTGTCTATTATATAAAAAACTTTGCTAGGTTTTGATAGGAATTATATTGAATTTATAGATCAATTCAGAGAGAATTGGTATCTTTATTATGTGGAGTTTTCCAATTAATGAACACAGTATGCCTCTTCATTTACTTAGGACTCCGTTGATTACTTTCATCAGCATTTTGTAATTTTCAGCATGTAGGCACATTATATGATTTTTTTAGATTGATATGCAAGTATTTCCCTTTACTTTTAATAATTAAAAATTGTATGGTGTCTTTACTTTTGGTTTCCATATTATCATTGTTAGTATATAGAAAACTGATTTTTGTGTGTTCATTTTGTATTCTGAAATCTTGCTAAACTCATTTAGTGCCAATGGGTGTTATTTATTTATTTATTTTTGTAGATTGCTTGCAATTTTTCTATGTAGGCAGTTATATCATCTGCAAATAGAAACAACTATTTATTTCTTACTTTCCCATCTATATGCCTTTTATTTTTTATTATATTTCTTTTTTTTCTTTGCCTTATGCACTGGCTAGAAATTTCAGTAACATGTTGAGTAAGAGAAGTGAGATCAAACATCCTTGATCTGTTTCTAATCTTAGGCAGAAAGCATTCCGTGTTTCACCATTAAGTACGATGTTAGCTATAGGTTTTTTTCTTTAATTATCTTTATTAAGTTGTAAAAATTCTCCTCTATTTCTAGTTGGTTGGGAGTTTTTGTCATCAATAGGTGTTGGATTTTGTCAAATGCTCTTTCTGCATCCATTGATATGATCATATGTTTATATGTTTTTTTCTTCTTTAGCCTGTTGATATAATGGATTAAATTGATTTTTAAACATTGAACCTGCTTTGCATACCCAGAATAAATCCAACTTGCTTGTGGAGCATAATTCATTTTATGTATTTGTCAATTTTATTTGCTCATGTTTTTTTTTAATTCATACAAAATATTTGTACATATTTATGAGGTACATGTGATATTATATTTTGATATGCAGAATATGTGATGATCGTGTCAGGGTATTTAGGATATTCACCACCTGGAACATTTACCATTTCTTTATGTTGGGGATATTTCAAACCTTCTCCATATTTTGAAATATACAATATATTGTTGTTAACTATAATCACCCTACTAAGTTATCAAACACTAGAACTCATGCCTTCTATCTAACTGTATGTTTGTACCGATTAATGTACCTCTCTTAATTCTCATCCAACTCTTCTTAGCCTGTTGATTTGATGAATGATATATATATTTTTTGAGACAGAGTCTCACTTTGTTGCCCAGGCTAGAGTGAGTGCCATGGCATCAGCCTAGCTCACAGCAACCTCAAACTCCTGGGCTCAAGCAATCCTGCTGCCTCAGCCTCTCAAGTAGCTGGGACTACAGGCATGTGCCACCATGCCCAGCTAATTTTCTCTATGTATATTAGTTGGCCAATTAATTTGTCTCTATTTATAGTAGAGACAGGGTCTCGCTCTTGCTCAGGCTGGTTTCGAACTCCTGACCTCAAGCAATCCGCCCGTCTTGGCCTCCCAGAGTGCTAGGATTACAGGCGTGAGCCACCGCAACCGGCCTGATGAATGATGTTGATTGATTTTTGAACATTGAACCAATGTTGCAATACCTGGGACTGCAATACCAGTATCTCAATACCTGGGATAAATCCTACTTGGTCAAGTTGTATAATTCTTTTTATACATTGTAAAATTAAATTTTACAGAAATTTCATTTCTGATACCAGTAATTTGTATACTCTCCTTTTAAAAATCTCAACCTGGTTAGAGGATTTTTAAATTGATTTTTTAAAAGAACCACCTGTTGATTTTGTTGATTTTTAAAATTGATTTTTTGTTTTCAAGTCCATTGAGTTTGTGTCCTGTTCTGATAGTGGCAATATTGTAGACCCAGTGAACAAGCCAGAGAATAGTTTGTTCCTGTTCTTGACCTTAAGGTCAGGTCTGTCTCCTTCAGACACATAGGTTTTCATAAACCATAGCCCCAATTTTCAGTCACAGGGTTTTTCAGGCTCCTTTCACAAGTATTGGAGTTCAATCTAGTCTCAGCTTAACAGTGAGACATACTGTTTTTCGTTCATGAGGCACTTCTGTTCCTTTCATTCACTAAGATCCAAGGCCATTGGCTTCCTCTGCTAACTTCTGGTCCAGAAAGTGCAGAATTAGAGATTTGTGTATAAATACGTGTGTGTGTTTGTGTATACATGCTTTGACTTCAAGTGAATTAAAATGGTCATGCTAGATTTTCAAGATTTTAAATAAGGTTTGAAAGAATCAATGAAGATACTAAGTAGTACACTTGCAGGGTAAAATTTCATTTCGTGACAACATAAAATAATATTTGTTTAGGATATCTTTTTGATAAATTTACCCTAATTTGTTAGAAGCTAGTGCTCAGACTTTTGGAAATCTAAAAAATATGGTAAACGACAATAAACCCATGTGAAAGTTAAAGGAGATGCTGTCAGAAAAGGAAAAATGACACTTGTGAAGCCATGAACTTTACCTCACATAGTAGATAGAGTTGTCCTTCGCTGTCTAATATTTATTTAAATTTAAAGCAAATTTAGTTTCTAATTTTAATTATGTGGATCTTTATATTTAATAATTTTAAGAAAAAATAGATTAGGAGAATTTAGGAAAGGTCATAAGATACTTTGACTCTCAAATAATTTGTGGTGCATGAGTTTATCTTAAATAAATGAATCTATAAAAGTAATATATTTATCAGTGGGAGAATCAGAAAAGAGCAATTATAAATATGGAGTAGTATAGAGTCAATTAGAAACTCCTCATAGGCTAACAGTCATGAGGACATAACTGTATCAAAATTGAGTATACTTCTGTAATAGTGTCATAGGGGTGTTATTAACAAATAACTACACACTTGGTGGCTTAAAACAGCAGAAATTTATTCTCTCACAGTTCTGGAGGCTAGAAGTTGGCAGGACCATCCTCCCTCCAGAGCCCCCAGGTGAGATTCCCTTCCTTGCCTCTTCCAGCATCTAATGGCTTTTAGCTTTCCTCTGCATGTGGCCTCATCTCTTCCCACTACCTTCCCTTCTATGCATTTGTCTCTAAACTCTGTTCCTTTCTTATAAGAATACTTGAAATGGCATTTGGGGATCCACCCAGCTAATTCAGGATAAGTTCCTTTTTTCCTAAGATCCTTAACTTAATCACATATTTTGCCATGTAAAGTACTACACACTCCTTTGCCATGTTAGGTACTATTCAGAGGTTCCAGAAGTTAAGATGTATAAGTTTCCTAGGGCTGCTATAACAAAATACCACAGGCTGAGCAGCTTAAACATTAAAGCTTTATTTTCTCACAGTGCTGGAAGGCAAACAAGGTGTCAGCAGGTTTGATTTCTTCCGAAGCCCCTCTCCTTGGCCTGCAGATGGTTACCTTCTTTGCTGTGTTCCCATGTGGTGTTTCCTCTGTGTGTGTGTGTGTGTGTGTGCGCGTGTGCACGCATGCTTCCCTGGTGTTTCTTTGTGTGCCCATATTTCCTCTTCTTAGAAGGACACCAGTTGGATAGGATTATTGCTCACCTTAATAGCCTCGGTTTAACTTAATCATACCTTAAAGAACCTATCTCCAACTATATTCACATTCTTAGATACTTGTGAATACAAGCAAGTTTAATACTGTTAAGGGATAGTCTCATAAAAATAGTTAAAATTTCCAAGAAAACAAACTCTATTAGGAGTGGCTGACGATTAAATAGAAAAATCACTTATATGGAATAGTCATTTCTCTGTGAAGCAAGATTAAATGTAATGCTAGCACATTGCAAAATTTCATGCTAATATTTATTTGGGAATATTTTCTCCCTTTCATTATAGATTTATAGACAGACTTGTGAAGATTATAATAAAACAGAATTTTTCCTTGGTTAAAGGAAAACATATAATTTAAATGGAGGTGTAATTTATACTATATGCTGCAATTGTCTGACTTTAATGAGAAAATAGAGTTAATTCCAATATACTTTCCTGGGAATCACTCCAGCTCTCAATAATTCTCTGCAGTGGGATGCCAGGAAATGGCTATTCATAGGGAGATAGCCAGAAGTCCATATCTATAAACATTAATAGGTTGCTTCCTTGGTAGCATTATCTTTGATTACAAGGATGTGAATCAATGTTAATATATATATTTTCAGAAGTATATTATGCATGGTACCATGTACATGGTACCAGGGCATCCAAGAATATAAAAATGACAGATATAAAAAAATCACATCAATTTTACAGACGGTCCCCCACCTTGTACTTTAGAAAAGTCTAAAGCGTATTTATTTATACTTATTTCTGTTCCAGACCTCAAGTTCTTCTGCCTGTCCTCTATGAAGTACTTCTACTTTCCCTTCCATTTCCAATCTGTGTTTTTCTCCATTTACCTTTAGAATTATGGGCATAGGATTGGGCTTCAAGTACAGCACCAACTTATTCAGAATAAAGTGTTTCAAAATCCATGATCATCTGAACATACACCGAATTGAATAGTGTTCACCCTGCCTCTCAAAAAATGTTCGCCTGGAACCTCAGAATATGACCTTATTTGGAAATAGGATATTTTCAGATGTCATTGGTTAAATTAAGATGCAGTCATAGTGAATTGGAGTGAGTTCAAATCCAGGAACTTGTGTCCTTTATAAGAAGAATAAACAGAGACACAGTCACACAGGAGAGAAGGCCATGTGAAGCCAGAGGCAGAGATTGGAGTGATGCATCTAAATGTCAAGGAATACGAAGAATTGACAATGACCCCCAGAACACCAGAAGTTACCAGACAGGAGGAAGCACACTTTCCTGAGAGCCTTTGGAGGGAGCACAGCTCTGCTAACACTTTGATTTTAGACTTCTAGCCTCTAGACTGTGAGACAATGAGTTTTTGTTTTAAGCTATCCTGTTTGTGGTAGTTTCTTATGGCAGTCCTAGGAAACTAATACAGAACATAAGCATGATAATTTGAATCTATGGAGAAAGAATATTCCTGATAAAATTTATTAGAGAAATGAGCCTAGACATTGTATAGTTAGTACAACACTGACTATAGTGCTATAGTACAAGCATTCTTTTCATAACCTTTTTGTGAAATGGTCACTTAGCCCTATACAGAGACAGGGAGTTGCTTACCCCATAATGAGGTACATTGCATTTGGGGGCAGCTCAGATTGTTAAAATATCTGATAGTGACCCAAAATATATTTCCCTATCGTTCCACTGATTCTAGTTGTACCCTCTAGTTAAAACTTTTCACCTTGCTAGATGTCATTTAAAATATTTACAAAGTCTTTAATTGCTCCTAAATTTATTCTTATTTGTGTTAATCAGTTCAGTTTCTTCCAATATATGAAATAAATTCTACACCTCTCACTGTTATGAGTTTTCCCCCTTGTGTACAACTTATTTTGGCAAATATTTTCTGAGGATCAGATACATTTTTCCTGATGAGATTTGACTAGCTCAGTGAAGGCATGGGACTAATTCTTCCTGTAATTTGAGCATAAAAACTTTACCTTGAAGTGTAAGGTGAAATTCAAAGTCATTGACATATACCTTATATGCTCGGCTAATTAATTTTTCATTTTACAATTAACACATAAAAATTCTTTCTGTAAAATTTCACGCCATAGATACAAATACAAAATAAAATAAGAGCGACCCCCTCATCTTACCCACCTCTTGAACACTCCTCCCAATAGCTAAGCATTCAATAATTTAGGGTTTATCTTTTTGATCCTTATATTATGCATTTACACACACATCCACATATATACAAATGTATATACACACACATCTATGGTCTTAGAAAAATAGAGTATTGCTTCCTAGGTTCACCATATCCCAATGAGTTTCCTTATACTTTGCTCAGGTAGATGGTTTGTTTGCCTTGAACATTTTAAAATCACATGTATTGCCGGTGGAGTTTTGGTACTATTAATAAATTTAAGATTTTGATGTCAAATTCAGGAAATTTCAAAAGAATCGTCTCCAACTGTGCCTCTTTCATTGCGACTCTCAGGTCTTGGCAGCTGGCTTTTGATAGGTGGAGCTTAGATCACGTGTCTGCCCCCAGCCGCTGCTGGAGGTGTGGGGGAGGATCTGTTCCTCTTTTCCTTCATAGTGGGAATCAGAAACCTGGCTGCATCAGTTTTCTAGGGTTAGTGTAGCAAAGTACCATACTAGTGGCTTAAATGACATAAATTCGTTATCTCATTGTTCTCGAAGCTAGCAGTTTGAGATCAAGGCGTCGGCAGGGTTGGTTCCATCTGAGGGATGTGAGGGAACAATCTGTTGCAGGCCTCTCTCCTTTGCTTGCAGACGGCCGCCTTCTGTTTGTGTCTTCACGTGGTCTTCCCTCTCTATGTGTCTGCGTCCAGATTTCCTCTTCTTATAAGGACACCAGTCATATTGGATCAGGGCCTGCCCTCATGATCTCATTTTCCTTCAATTACCTCTTTAGAGACCCTATGTCCAAATATGGTTACATTCTGAGGTACTGGGGTTAGAACTTCAACATATAAATTTTTGGGGGGTGGGGTGGGGGGAGACACAATTTAGTCCCTAACACCAGCATTTCTCTTCCATTGGCAGTACCATGTACAGGAGACAACCAGGGTGCTCTTATGAAAATAAATGGATTCTGTGCAGTTAAAGGATACAGTCATTCTACTTTTCTTTTTGTAACCATAGTTATGGAAGTTTAAATATATTTTTTAATACAAGAAAATACTATGTACATTTTTATACCAGTAAACTATGAAAATCTTTTTTTAAAAAACCCATCACACTCACGTATTTTAATATTCAATGTTGGTAAATGTGCAAGAAAATGAAAATACTTTCTCTGCTGGTGGGATTTCTGGCTTTTATCCACTTTTCTGTCATTCTACTTTTATAGACTGGTAAAGTAGAGTTGTGTCACTTAAATCTCTCTTCAAGAAAAAAAAAATTGCCATTCAGCTTCAAGGAGAGCAGTTAGCAAACCTTTTCCGGCTGTTAATGCATTCAGGATTCACCTGAGCTTTCAAACCAAGCCTATACTCTTATTGGCAGCCCCCAGCCAATAGCTAAGCACAGCAGGAGTACTAGAGCCTGGCCCTCTTTGTCTAACACTGGCCTCCTCTAACACACAGTCTTGGCTGTGGTGCTTCCCTTATCTTTCACAGGTTTTATCCCCTCCAAAATTTCCTGCACTCCTAACGTCAACTCTGTGTCTGGATTTAATAACATTTTTCCTTGTTTTCCCACTGTTTTTATTTTTTGTAGGTCTTTGTCATTCCAGTCATGGGTTTGCAAACCATTGCACTTTTCAATAATGTAAACTCTATAGTTTTATTGTAATGTCATGCATTTCTTCTTTTACCATCATATCCTTAATGATGTAGAAAGTTGTCTATTTTCCTGAAATCAGTTAAATTATATTATTAGCAGTTCACTATCTTCAAGCCTAATTTGGGATTACTTAATTTAGTTACTCTTTTAAGGGTCTAAATAGCAACTAGGTGGGGACAGGGAGTAACAGACAGGGAGATATCTCTTTCTGAGTATTTGTACTATAGAATATAAAATTGAGTGATCATTGGTGGCCATGATCTGTCCTGTGAAATTATAAGCAGAGGAAGGTCTGCAGTTACAAAGAAGAATCAAGAAAGTGGATAGAGAAAAACAAAAATGAGTAACTGGGAGAGAGACAACTTGTTTCTGCTTCCCTAGAAAAGGACTAAAGGACTATTTTGTCTCTCTGGGTCAGAAGACATCCCAATCCTAGCTCCAGTCCTGAGCTAGTCTGAATTCTTCACTCTGTGTTTGGCACAACCTGTTCGAGGTCTTCCAATAAATTTCTTTGACTTTGCATATATTAGTTTAAACTGGGTTGCTATTATTTGCAAATCAGAAAGTTTTCACCATCATAGCACTTAAAGAATTTCGCACAACATTTAGTGCACTCAGAAAATTTTAATAAAGTATGCACTTTGTTGAATCTTTTAGGCAAGAGTCTTCTCGGTGGTAACAAAACCTCTTTTATTGTTTGAGTTTGTGCAATCTTAAGCTGCAGATATGTGGTAATGCTAAGCACAGCCTCCTTCAACCTGTTGTCACTTATAGAACATTACTTAGAAAAAGTAATCAGAGGAAGGGAAGGAGAAGGAGGGAGAGAGAACATGTATGTTTACTGTTGGACTAAAAGAATGTTTTCCTTTTCACTAAATAATCAGATTTTAGATAAAGGATTTTTACTTATAAAGAGTCCAATTGCCAATTACTCTTTGGTGGAACAAATTTTAAGTTTATAGTGGGGAAGGAGAAATAGACAAAAACAGCTTCCTTGAATGAGCTTTGAATTTGGACATAGACCATCAGAGAAATTGTCACCATAGTTTGAACTGCTGAGAAGGAGGGTGTGGATCTTTTATTTGGATGAGGTCCCTAGATCATCTGGGAATGTGAGTGCCTTCCTGAAGTCCTCAGATGGGCCATGATATCCCAGGGAGAATACTGGAGGCAAACACTGAAAGGGATTAAAACTGGTAGGTGTGAGTGGGTCCCTTCTAACGATGATGATCTAATGGCCCAAATATACTGAGTAAACTTAGGCCTCTGAGGATGAAAGTGCTTTAGTTTGACCTCAGACACCATGAGAGCAACTTTTGCCCAAGGCAGCGATCCAGGGTGTCTTTCTTTCCCCAGCCAACATCATGCATGATTTCCTCTTAACTAAGAGACACGCTTTGAGTTTTGCCTTCCTTTTCCAGGTGTCTAACACTCTTATGCCAACCCAAAACCTTTATATTGATCCTCAAGTGCAGACCTCATTTTGCATCTGGACCAAGGGACTGACTGGAAGTGCGTGCTCTGACCATATGTCTTGGAGTCACCTTCCAAGTTTTCTGAGATGGTTCCTCTCCTTGGCAGCAATGTCTTACCCTTTGTTAATCTTGTCACTCTCTGACGTGGGGCACCAGAGTCCTGAAACTTGGTCTCCAATCATTTTGTTGCCATTTGGAAGTGAGTGAGCTCTGCTTTTCTGCTTTTTTCTGCTGTCATTTTTAATGATTCCAGATTTCCTCTCTGATCCTGGAGCCTGCGAATGGAAAATGTAAGACTACAGAGAATACAAGCAGTAGTGTTTTCCAAGTGTGTGTGCAGACTACATTTCATCTATTAATTCGTGGTGATGGTGCCCACAAGGGCCAGAGGGATCTTCACATCATCTCCAGGCCCTTTTAACAGCTGACAAAAACCAGATTTTATAAGTAAAAAGGAAGATAGGCCTTTTCATACATAGCCTATGCAGCTTATACCAAAGGGCCTGTGTGATTTCTGATGGAGTTATCTCTCAGTTATGATATTGAAGCTACATGGCTAATGCTGTCACTTGAACATCAATCGAAAAATATGTACTTGACTAGACGCTTAAGTGTAATGTCTAAGACAAGATAATTGCGAGCAAATCTTACTGATTCTTGATTACCTATTACGGAAGAGAATAAATAGATGGCTTATTTTGGGAAAAAAGTGAATAATGCAGCATCTTGCAGTGGTAATAGCTCACACAAATAATAGGGAATAGTGATGGGCACTGGGCTTTAGAGTTCCTTGTCACCTGGACTTCAGTTCTAGTTCTGACCTTTTCTGATTTAATCCCTCTAAACTGGCTAGAGTAATACCTACCTCATAAGGTTTTACTGGAATTGAATGCAATCATACTTATAATGAAAATATTGATATTTATAAAATTATAATATAAGTACAAATATTTTTAAAACATCCAGCATAATGTTGGTGTTTCATAGAAGCTAATTCATTCATAAAAACTTCTTGAGATCCCACTGTTAGCAGGAACTGTACAAGGTGTCAGGGATTAAAGGACAGATAAATCAAAGTTCTTTCCCCCAAGAGGGCTACAGAAGGAAGAAACAGGAATATAAATAGACATTTTTTAATGCAATGTGGTAAAACAATTATGGAGAGAGGCATAGGAAGCATAGACACACAGAGTAGAGATATCTAACAGGCCTGGAGATGGAGGTGGATCAGGGAAGGCTCTAGGAAAGAATTACATCTGAGCTGAGAATGAGCCAGAAAAGAACAGATAAAAGATATGTGATGTATACATTTCAAGATACCATGCCATTCAGTATGTATGAGTTTTCTTTACCTTTTTCTTTACTTGAAGTCTCGTAGAATAGCCAACATTTTTTATGGTTTTGATAGATTATTGGTGGTTCTAGGACCTAATTTGTTGGTGGTAGGGAAGGAGGAACCAACTTTTTGGATCACTGTGGGTATGTAATTGCATATTAAAATGGAAAGACTGGCCACTAAAAGACTAAGAAGAAAAAAATAACACTAGGAAGACATTGAAAGTGGAAAATAGCAGGTGTAATAAAATTAGACTCTGTGAGTATAAACAAGAGGAAAAAGTAAGACATGTGGGGTGCCCACATGTTTTAAATCTTGCTTTCTTGAGGTGGAAGCTGTCCAGCAGTAGACCCTCCCCCAGCCCCCACTCTCCACAGCTGCTCTGCCCTCAGGGCCTGGAGGGGCCAGAGATGGGGTTACACCTCAGGAGGGCCCTGGTTTAGAGCAGCTTAGGGAATAGGATGCTGAGTTTCTGAAAATCCTAGGACCCACAGGATCCAGAAAACTCAAGGCAGAGCTTTGGAAGTCATTTACTAATGTGCTATTAAACAGATTTTGTGGAGTGCCCTTAGCATTTTACTATCTTTTATAACTTTTCACTAATGAATAAATTCATTCTAATACCAACAGGACGTTCAGGAAACAATTTACTCACAGGATCAAGTAACTTAACCACATCTCTTGCAGGCCGTGAGGTGAGCCTGAGTCTGTATCTAAAATGCATAAGTGCCATTTAGTGGTTGTTTCTTCATTTTTGTGACCTGATGTTAATGTATTAAAATTAATATTTCTTGAGTATAGCATCTCTAGAATCGTTTTCAGTTAACAATGTGGTTGAATAACAAATCAAGTAGCATTTATGATATTAAGTGTATAGGGCACTTTGATGAATAGGTTCATGAAAGAAAGTTCTAAATGTCAGGATGCTTAAGCTATAATATCTTTCCAAGAACAAACTAATACTTGGGCTGGGCCTTCAGGAAATCCAAGCATCTGGATTAAAAAAAATTAGGAACAATCAATCACCCAGTTTAGTCAACATGCTGCCAAAGACCTAGATCATTGGAAATGCTTCTAACCAGATGTTGTACAGTCTATGGATATATCTAGAGTCAAAACCATAAACATAGACTAGGGAATAAAATGCAATAACAGTTTTGAATTTGAGTTCATTGCATGCACTACTGCTTCTTCAATAGGAATAAGCAGAATTCAGAATTTGTGGAGATGATGAAGATTTTCTCCTTACAGTAAACTATCAATCATTAAAGAATGACTAAGGAATATTTAGGTAGTATGTTGGGAGCATAATCGGTACTAGCAGAAAGCTACATAGAATTTTGGCCCACTGCGATATAGACCACTTTTGGGGAATTGTGCAAACTGAGGGGTGTTTAGTCTTTTTATGCAAAACAAATTGAATTTTTGCATTACTCTAGTTTAAAAAGCTCCATTTTTGAAAGGCTTTGAAAGTAAAATTTCTATTTTATAATAAAGAAAATAATTATTAACACTAATAGATACATTTATTGAGCACCATCTACTACCTTGGGTAGATTACTTGCTTAATTGTAGTAACATTTGGGTCCTCTAGGAAGTGGATGCTAAGATGGAGTTAAGAATGCAAGAGGTTTATCAAGCTGTGATTTTTGATGGGGTGGGGAAGAGGACAGTAATACTTGTGAAAGATAAAAAGAAAGAGAAAGCAGGATGGAAAAGGGAGAAGACTACAATTAAGCGAGTAATCTACCCAAGGTAGTAGATGGTGTATTTAAAATGGCTGATGTGCTACTCACTCTACCTCTGGTAATACATTACTCATAGACAGGAGGTTTCTGGTCATTAAGCATAGAGTGGGAAATATAAACAAATAAAAATCTTAAGGCTATGGTGGGGCAGAGGGGGGAGAAAGCGGAAGAGAACAAGAAGGGGAAGAATAAGCACATAGGGGTGGGGGACATAAATGAAACTTTCAGATAGCTATTTAGTCTACACTATTTATCCATAGATTTGTCATTTAGCCCTTCTTTATTTACTCTTAAGCTATAGCATTAAAAAATATTGTAACTCATAAGTTAAACAGGCAAAAAACCCATCAAAAATACATTGAAAATATTACCAATATGGTCATATTATTAACACTACATAGTCAATTTTTGAGTACTCACAAAATATTCAGAACAATACCTGACAGACAGTAGCAGGTTTCTAGTAAATATTTGTTGAATGAATAAAAGTCTTAAAAATTCAGTACATTATAATGAGAAAAAATAGTTTTCCAGGGCAGCTAATCATGATAGTTGTCACTAGATAGAAAAATTTCAGGCTGAATAATAGGAAACATATTCATTTTATGCATGAAGCTATTGGTTTATCCTAGTGAGCCAATATCCCACAGCATGGCTAACGTCTGAAAGCCCATACAAAAAGTAGACTCAATTCCTACCTTTGTAGACTTACACTGCAACAGGGCTTCCTGGTCAAAGGGAAAGTCACTATTGCAGCTAAGGAACCAAAGGATTCTTATGAGTAGGGACACCCCAACTCAATGCAATGGTCATAAAATCTAAGAAAAATAGCAAGATTTTTATGTATACTGTCCTCAAGTCTCTTAACTGCTTCCTTAAATTAGAGAGCTGCCCACAAGTCCCCTTCTTTAGAAAATCTAGTGATGCCACTGCATACCTGTAAAAGGTGTGTATGATATGGGGAGGCTGGAGGTTGTGGCAGATTGGACAACTATCAAGGAAGCTCCCTGGATTCTCAAAAGAAGGCAGTTATGAGATGAAAGGAAGGAAGAGCTATGATTAGCTTACTTGGGAGACAGATGATGCCAGATTAAAGTTCTGAGACATATCTGTTACTAATGCCTCTTTAAAATTATAATTGGTATAAGAGTAGGAAGTCTTTTCTGCTTTGTGAAATTTCATATATAATCCTATTTCCATATTAACGCTTTGTGAGATAACTTTTTGGTAGTAAAAGATATAACTATATCCCATCTTACTTAAAACAAAATTTTGAACAATAATACACATTTGTTAAAAACTGGAACAAATTGTAGTCAGAGGAGGACAACATAAAATGATAGAGAGGAGAAAAGATAATAATGAGTTAAATAAAATGGAATAAATATCTCTTTTATTATATCAGATTGCAAATCAGTAGAATGTATTATTTTTCCTTATATAATTCAAAAAATTATGCTTATATTAATTTATCAAATTGCAAGATGCCTTTATTTTATTCAGTTAGATAAGAGTGAAGGGTTTCATTGATGATAAAAATGGAATGTTTTAATGGAAAAAATATTGGATAAATAATATATAAAAAGGTTATGTGAGTCCTTCTGGAGAGAATAACAGCAAGATGGCAAAATAGGGATTTTTGGCCCTTAACTGCATACCTGTCTCCTGAAACACCAATTTTGACAACTTCCCATGGATGAGAGTACCGGTGTGGGAGACTGGGAGTCTATTGGTTAAGTTTCAACACATTGAGGCAAAAATTCTGAGAATAAATGCATTAAAAAGGATAAGAACAATTGCACTTTACTTAAGTCACTGCTCACTAAGGGTGGCCTGGCTTAGTGCAGAGAAAACCCTTGGCTTGTGATTTCTCTCTGGGAAAGGTAACACCAGAGTGAGCATATAGCTTCCTAAGTCAAGCAACATGCTACCCTTCTTTCTCCCTCCACCCAGAACACTGAAGGCATCAGCATAGCTGAATAGGATCATGGAAAAGGGGCAGGGGCTCACAGCAGCCAAGGCTTGGAACTTAATAAAAAGCATAGTGTTTACTAACCACCTGGTGGATTTTGCCAAGAGGACTGCACATGAAACTCACAGGACACATAACCTGTGGAATCTTCCAGCTAGCCCATGTATGATATCAGCACTCTGCCTGGTGCCTCCCTTCCCTGTAGTTGGGGCACCCAGCACACCCCCACAGTGCTTGCAAACCTCTGCGGATCATGAATGAGCTCATATAAGCAGCTCATTCGACTCTGCTATATTGAGAGAAGGCACTTAACACTGAACACTTCAAGACACTGCAGTAGGAAGATGAATGAGACGTTGTCAGCATCTAGCCTGGATTTGTGGGGCTGAGGAAAAACACAATCCTAAGACTTCCCCATAAGAGGGGACAAGATGAGTGAAATGAATGCATATGCAGAAAATGTATGAGAGACCCACTGATCCCTAGCTGGGATGACTGGTGAAGGTCTTTCTCAAAGCCAGTCAATAAAGACTGGATGATGGGCCTGGTTCATCAATTGTGAAGACAGCAACATAAGACTTCAAGAAACACAGAAAACCCCAGAGGAACATGACACCACCTGCTATGGTTTAAATGTTTCTCTCCTCAGAAACTCATATTGAAATTTAATCACCATTATAAAAGTGTTAGGAGGTGAGAACTTTAAGAGGTGATTAGGGCATGAGAGCTCTACCCTCATGGGTGGGTTTAATGCCATTATAAAAGAGCAAGTTGGGTTCCCATTTCCACTGTCATTTTGCCCTTTCATCTTCTTCCATATGATGATACAGCAAGAAGACCCTTACTAAATGCTAGCACCTTGATATTGGACTTCTTAGCCCCCAGAATTGTGAATCGGTAAATTTCTGTTCATTATAAATTACCCAGTATGTGGTATTTTGTTATAGCAGCAAAAAACTGACTAAGACACAATCAAAGAAATATAATTGTTTTCTGGTAATCAACTCCTAAGAAATGGAGAGCTATGAATTGCCTAATGAAGAATTGAAAACAATTATTTTAAGGAAGCTCAGCAAACTTCAGTAGAACACAGAGACAACTCAACAAAATCAGGAAAATAACACATGAACAAAATGAGAAGTTCAACAAAGAGAAAGCATACAAAAGAGGTCAAACAGAAATTCTAGAGCTGAAGAATATAATGAAATAAATAAAAAATTCAATAAAGAGCTTTTATAGCAGACTCAATCAAGAAAAAGAAAGAAAGAATCCATGTGCTAAAGACAGGTCATTTGAAATTATTCAGTCAGAGAACAACAACAACAAAAAAGAATAAAGAGTAAAAAAAGCCTATGGGATCTATGAGATATCATCAAATAATGTAGGCATTATGGGAGTTTCAGAAGAAAGAGAGAGAAAAAGGCAGAAAGCTTATTTAAAAAAATCTGACTGAAAACTTCCCAAATCTTGGGAGAAATATGGAATCCAGTTTATGAAACTTGAAGGTTCCCAAACAGAATAAGTCCCAAGAAGTGTATACTGAGAAACATGATAATCAGATTATCAAAAGCCAAACAAAAAAATTGGAAGCAATAAGAGAAAAGCAAGAGAAGAACTCAAAACACATAATGACATGATCATAATTTGCTATTAGAAGATTTCTAAGCAGAAACCTTGCTCGCCACTAGTCAGTGGGATAATACATTAAAGTGCTAAAAGAAAAAAATCTGCCAACCAACAAAACTATACATGGCAGAACTGTGCTTTAGAAAGAAAGAAGAGATACTTTCCTAGACAAACAAAAGCTGAGGGAGTTGATTACCTCTAGACCTATCTTACAAGAAATCCTAACAGGAGTTCTTCAAGCTGAAACAAAAAGATGCTAATTAGTGACATGAAAGTATGTGAAAGTATAGGTCTCACTGGAAAAGGTAAGTATATAGTAAAATTCAGAAAACTCTAATACTTTAATGGTGGTGCATAAATCACATTTAACTTTAGTATAAAAATTAAAAAGCAAAAGCTTTAAAAATAGCTATAGCTACATTAACTTGTTAATGGATACACAGTATAAAAGATATAACTTATGACATCAATAAAATGTGGTGAGTAGGAAGAAGTAAAAGTGTAGAGTTTATCTATACATTTTAAGTTGTTATCAGCTTAAAATAGACTGTTATAGCTGTAAGATGTTTTATGCAAGCCTTATGGTAACCACACACATAAAAACCCCTGCTGTAGATAGACAAAAGATAAAGAGAAAGGAATCAACATGTACCACCACAAAAATCATCAATCATATAGAAAGGCAGAAGAGGAGGAAGAAAGGAAGAAAAGAACAAAGTAACTACAAAAAGTCAGAAAACAATAATGGTAATAGTAAGTCCTCACCTATCAATAATTATGTTACATGTAAATGGGTCAAATTCTCCAATCAAAAGACATAGAGTGGGTGAATGGACAAAAGAAAGAAACAGCAAGATCCAACACTATGCTGCCTATAAGAGACTGACCCATATAAACTGAAAGTGAAGGAATGGAAAAAGATATTCTATACAAATGATAATGAAAGGGGAGAAGGAATGGCTATACTTATAGGAGACAAGTAGACTTTAAGTCACACACTGTTACAAGAGATAAAAAAGGTCATTATATGATGATAAATGAATCAATTCATCAATAGTAAATACATATGCATTCAACATCAAAGCATCTAATTAAAGCAAATATTAACAAAACTGAAGGGAGAAATAGATGGCAATATAATGATTATAGGGGATTTTAACACCCCATTTTTGACAGTGGATAGATCATGCAGACTGAAAATCAATAAGGAGACAGTGGACTTGAATAACACTCCAGACCAAATGGACCTAATATACTTAAACTCTCCTTTAGACCAAATGGACCTCACAGACATATACAGAACGTTCCATCTAACAACAGCAAAATGCACATTCTTCTCAAGCACACATAGGACATTCTCCAGGTTAGACTGTATGTTGAGCCGCAAAACAAGTCTTAACACATTTACAAATGTTGAAATCATATCAAGTTTCTTTTCTGACCACATTGGTATGAAACTAGAAATCAATAACAGGAGGAATGTTGGAAAATTCACAAATATGTAGAAATTAAACAACATGCTCTTGAACAACCAATGGGTTAAAGAAGAAATCAAAATAGAAATAAAAAGTATTTTGGAACATGGAACATGGAAACACAACATACCAAAACTTATGGGATGCAACAAAGGCAGTTTTAAGTGGGAAGTTTACAGTGATAAAATCTATTTATGATCTTTAATAAGGGTACCAAGAATACAGAATAGGGAAGAACAGTCTCTTCAATAAATGGTGGTGGGAAAGTCAGATATACACATGCAGAAGAATAAAATTGGGCCCTTATCTCACACCATATACAAACATCAACTCAAAATGGATTAAAGACTTAAATGTAAGATCTGAAACTATAAAACTATTAAAGAAAATATAGGGGAAAAACTTCTTGCTATTAGTATGGGCAAAGATTTTTTGGCTATGACCCCAAAAGCACAGGCAACAAAAGCAAAACTTAGCAATCAAATTAATTGCATCAAATTAATTAATTGCATCAAATTAAGCTTCTGCACAGCAAAGGAAACAATCAACAGAGTGAAGAGACAACTTACAGAATGGGAGAAAATATTTTCCAACCATGCATTTAATAAGGGGTTAATATCTAAAATGTATTAAAAAACTCAACTCAATAACAAAGCAAAACAAAATATATGCACACACACCCCCCACAATAAAACAAAACAAAAAACTCCAACTGATTAAAAAATGAGCAAAGGACCTGAATAGAGATTTCTACAAAGAAGACATACAAATAGCCAACACATATATGAAAAGGTGCTCAACATCAGGTATCTTCAGAGAAATTCAAATCAAAATCACAATGAGATACTTCTCATGTGTGTCAGAATAGCTATCATAAAAAAGACAAAAGATAACACATATTGGTGAAGACATGGAGAGAAGGAAATACTTGTACACACTGTTAGTGGAAATATAAATTGGTACAGCCATTATGGAGAATAGTATGGAAGGTTCCTCAAAAAACTTCTAATAGAACTACCATATCATTCAGCACTTCCACTTTTGAATATATATCCAAAGGGAATGAAATTAGTATCTTGAAGAGGTATCTGCACTCCCAGGCTCACTGCAGCTTTGTTCACAGTAGCCAAGATAATGGAAACTACCAAAGTATCCATGGATGGATGAATGGATCTAAAAAAATGCGATACATAAAAAATGGAACTTTATTCATCTGTGAAAAGAAGAAATGCTGCCTTTTGTGGCAACATGGATGAACCTGAGGGCATTATGCTTACTGAAATGTCAGACACAGAAAGACAAATAGTGCATGATCTCATTTATATGTGAACTCTAAAAATGGAGAATTCATAAAAGTAGAGAGAAGAACAGTGGTTACCAAGGGCTAGGGGTTAGAGGAAATGTGGACAGATTGATGCAAGGTACAAAGTTTCAGTTAGAAGGAATAAGGTCTGCAGATCTAATGTACAGCATGGAGACTGTAGTTAATACAGTGTTGTGTACTTGAAATTTGCTAGGACAGTAGATATTAAGTGTCCTCCCCCTCCCCCCAAACTCAAACTGTAGCTATGTGAAGTGAGGTGATTAATATGTTAATTAGTTTAACTGTGGTAATCATTTCATAATGCACACATATATCAGGACATCATGTTGCATATCTTAAATGTATACAATTTTTGTCAATTATACTTTAATAAAGTGTGAAAAAATAGAAATTAAAAAGGATATATAAAAATTAATAAAAGGAGATAGTCAACTGTGGCAAATATTTAATTTCAATTTAATACAGCAAAATTGATTCAAAGGAAATTGATAAGAATAAAATAAATTTGAGTCTGAGACATCATCTTTAAACACTGTAATTTTCAAACTAATGCCAACTAAATCATTTGTTACTGATGTTGGAACACTCAGGTATTTTGGGAAAAATGCTGTTTTAAAAATTATGCTTCTACCACATACTGGTTATGAATTATTCAATAAATGTGTGGGGGCGATATTGTTTACAACACATTTCCTGCCAACTTCTGTTTTTCATGAAATTTAAAAAAAAAAAAAACAAACTTGAGGCAACTTCACAATGTAGTCAGTAATAGAAGCAGACGGCACTTTTTTGACCCTTCATTTTAGCTTCTAGGCATTTGCAATCAGTTATGTGCAAGATATGAGGACAGACAATATGCATTAAAATTAGCCCCATCTTTTTCAGCTGTCAAAGAGTAGACTTGGTCATAAAATTTGAGAGTAAAGAACCTGAGAGATCATCCAGTCCAATTCTTGTATTTTACAAGTGACAAAACTCTTGGTCACAGAGGTAGTAAATTGACCAGCTCAAGGTCATATAGGGAGTAAATGGGACCAGATCTCTGCCACTTGACTTAGTGCCAGAGACTCCTTGCTCCTACTGCTAGTATCAAGGCTGTATCTTTTCTATTTGGAGAGATTACAACATTTGCATACTATTTAAAATTATGAAACATTGCAGACATCCTGAAAATTAATGAGAATAATATAACTCAGGAATACCTTTCCACCCAATTCTGTCAAAATTTAAGATATTATCATATTTATATCATGATTTTTAAAAAATCATGAGAGTTTAAATATTCTTTAATAGATCAGAAACATTATAATCAATTTTCAGTGAAATAACAGCACATTAGCCATGATTCATTTGTAACTTTTTCAAAGTCAAGCACATAAATGTTCCTAATACCCTGAAAATAATAATACAAATCTTATTACTGATAATAATAAGTAGCTATTATTGTCCTACTTAATATATGACAGGCCCTTATTTGCATATATTATATTATTTTATATAAAATCATATTTTGCTATTGTCCTAGAGTTCAACTCATTTTTTTCTGGATGAAACTCTCTCTCTTTTGTCCTTGTGCTTTTTGGTTGGAAGAGTAATGTGTCATCTAGGCCTGTTTTTCTCTGGTGGGTGCAAAGGCAACTAATAGCCTAAACAGTTTCTTTATATGGAAAAAACCCCAGATGCTTTATTTTTGAGGTGGCCACTACCTTTTCTCAGGCTCTACAACTTGAAGAGCACAGCTGGGGCTGGATCTTAGCTCCCAGTTGTCTTCTCTGTTGGGTACTCTTGTTTGGAGCCAACCCACAAACCTCACTGTGGAGACTCTGATGGCTAAAAAGAGATACCTCTCCAGTCTGGTGAGTGAATAATCCCAAGACATGGCCAATCTAAAAGGAGAAATATTGTGAAAAAATTTGAATTTGGTTTTAGATGGGTTTATGGGACTCACGTTTAAATATTGGTTATAGCCAACGTTCTGAAAATTCACATCAAAGAGAAGGAGGAAACTGGGCTGTCAGTGAAGGCTGGACTGTGAAGAAGCTGGGAATCCATCCCAGAAATCAAACCTGCCTTGGAACAGATCCTAAACTGAAATGATTGGGTTTCGAAGCACATTACCCCTGAGGATAACACGGGCTGCCATGCTGAAGTGACTTAGGTAGAATGAGTGTGATACAAGGTATAATATAAAAGTCCCACCTGTCTGTAACTATTTATACATCATTTTCCTTTATGACCTTAAAATTTCCCCACAGAGTAAAATAAAGATGGCAATTTTGTCATCCCCAACCACCATCTCCACCCACATTGTGCTTCTCACCTTTCCCCAAGCAGATAGAGATCTTTCTCATTTCAGGACATTCGATCATTTCCTGGCCTGGGATTCCCTTCCCTTCTTCTACCTGGAAAACTCTTACTACAGTCAATTTTAAGGAAACAGATCTTATGAATATGGGTAGTTAAAAATAGGTACAAACTTAAGAGAGATGAGCAAACTTAAGAGAGATGAGCAAAAATACATATAATACATACAAATATTTAAACTAGTAAAATTTGAGTAGAATCTAAAAAGTCTAAACTTGAAAACATGTTTGGTATATACATAGTATATACTCAAGAAATATTAGTTAAGTAAGTTAATAATGTGTATATTTGTGTCTTGATAATTTTTATTGCACTAGAAGGTCATCTTCTGTAGCTTTTTAGCCACAGGTAAGCCCTTGTAATACAGCTCTATCTAGAATCTCTTTAGATGCCATGCTCAGTACCTTAGATGAAGTAAGACTCATTAACCTATGGAACCATGGATTATGTAATATATGTTACGGGGGCAGGGTGGAGCGGGGAGCGGTATGCCTGGAATGAGCCTTAGGCGTTCATATACTGGATGTGCATTTACTTACTCCTGTTATGCTCTTTTGCTCTTGGTCTTGCCCACAGTCTGTTTCTTGCTGTAGCATTCCAGCTCCTGGCTGGAATTTGGAGCCTGCCCTGGACCCTGACATATTTAGCTGGGCACACTTATTCATGTCTTGTTCTTCAGAAAGGATTCTGGCCCTTTTCTACCCAGCCATTAGCTAAAGGTCTTGCTTCACAAACTGGCCACTGGGAACTGTGATACTCCTGCCCTCTCTAACAAGGATGGTTCCTATCCTGCACCACAGCTCAGTGGTCATGGGCACAGGCCCTGGAGTCAGATGGACCTGGGTTGTTTTCAGCTCCTTATATTTGAGATCAGTCAAAGTTCTCAACCTCTTATTTGTAAATTTGAGCTAACAGTAGATCCTCATATTATGAAGGTTAAAGAATAATCAGAAAACACACAATATGGTGCACATCGAAATGATTGCTACCTCTTGGACTTCTAAGCATAAGAAGGTGGAGGCCAGGGATGCTGGATGTACTGCAATGGGTGGGACTGTCCTATACAGTGAAGAATATATCTGTACTGTTGTATATCTACATAACCTTCAAATATGTGGATGAGTATTTGTGCAGTATAGAGATGCTACGTATAATTGTGCAGGATGGGGACTGCAGAATCTTTAGAAGCACCACTGACAAGAAGCACCATAGCATCCATGGTGGTGCCATGGGATTGTATCACACACAATTGTACAGCTGCATATGGAATCCTGGAACATAGGTGAAAAATGGTTTATCATTTTCTGGGTTTAGAATATAACTCCATTTTATATATAATCCCAAAGGCTTCTTTTTTTGCACTTTTCTGAAATCACTGAATTCTCTAGGAATATGACTGCTAGGTACATGAAAGAAAATGGTTTTATTTTGTCAGAAACTTTACTAAGAGTTGTTCGCCATTGTATTAGTCAGGGTTTGATCAGGAGAGAGAAACCATATGGTAACTTAAACAAGAAAAGTTTAATGTAAAGCATTATTAACTATAATATGGAATTAGAATAATGGAGGATAGATTAGTAAGAAGAAAATTCTCAAAACTACAGGAGTGGCCAATATAAAGATCAGCACCATCCCTAGGGCTGAGAGAAAGCATGCTAGCAAGAACCACCCACTTTAGTTGGGTGCATGCTCCAGCACTTGTTGGAGAGGGCATGGCCCTGGCTCATTGGATGTTACAGAAGTTGCTGCAGTTCTGCACTAGCAGAACATTTTGAAAATCCTTGCTTGGGATATGCCAGAAAATCAGGTGTTGGGCAAAGCCACTCATTGAAAAGTGTTTCTCAGAGGCACTCTGGTATAAAACTGAGTGAGGGGTGTGCTGGCAGAACTGCTGGCTGCTGGGAGCTGGTGACAACTGTTCTGTTTGTTGCAAGATCTGGATGCCAGAGAAGCAGTCATGTGCAGGAGTCTGGCACTGAAGAAGCTGCCCGTGCTGCAAGAACTGTGAGCTGTAAAAGCCAAGCTCATTAGAGGGTCCTGCAGGGAGTAGCACACTGAAATCAAGAAGGAAATCTCCTACCTCCTGCACCCTCTACTGACATAGGTTAACATTATGCAAAGAAAAATATTTAAAGCAGTGGTCCCCAACCTTTTTGGCGCCAGGGACCGGTTTTGTGGGAAACAATTTTTTCATGGATGGGGGGGAGGGGTTCAGGATGATTCAAGTGCATATATTTATTGTGTACTTTATTTCTATTATTATTATTACATAGTAATATATAATGAAATAATTATATAACTCGCCATAATGCAGAATCAGTGGGAGCCCGAGCTTGTTTTCCTGCAACTTGATGGTCTCATCTGGGGGTGATGGGAGACAATGACTGTAAATACAAATGACACTCACTCGCTCCACCACTGCTCACCCACTGCTGTGCAGCCCCATTCCTAACAGGCCATGGACCAGTTCTATTCTGGTGCCCAGGGGTTGGGAACCTCAGAAAAGGAGCCAGGTCCATTTTCACGGAGCAGGAAATGAAAGGTAGATTAGGAGTTGAAAGGCAATAAACTGCTAACTGGCACAACCATTTTGGAAAATCATGTCACTGATGGCAATCCATTTGTCTTATTTGAGTCACCAACTTAATACATCTGTTTTTGTTTTTGGTGGTTCTACACATAGGTGTAACCTTCTGACCACTTCATTTTGTCTTCTAGTATAATCATGCCTGAGTATATTGAACCTGGAATTTATATTATTTTACTATAAGTATTTTCCTTTTATTCCTCAGGATATTATATTAATATTTTTTTGAAATTGTTTATTTAGGTAGGTTGCATTATATATGCTTTCATTTCATGACAATTAAAACATTTGTTATATAAAACTCTGGTTGGTTGTATAGGGTTGAGATAGGGGCCATATAAGTCACTGTAAGGCATTTTGGTGAGATGGGAAGCCACCAGAGTGCTTTGAACAAAGAAATGACATGATGTGACTCATGTTTTAAAATGATCATTTTGGGGGAAGTTGAAGGGCAAGCAGGAAGACCAATCTACTAGCCAGGGTCCTGACAAGAAACAGAAGGCATGTTCAACTGGGATTTCAAGGAGAAACATTGAAGGAGCTATTTGCGAAAGGGTGGACAGGTTTCAGGGAACCAATAAGGGATGTTGAAACATCCAGGCAAGAGCAGCAATAGGAAATCTTACCATCCTGAGACCTAAGGGTTAGGGAGAAGAATTTGTGTTATTGGAATCAGGAGATAACTGAAGCCATAGGGGAGGAATTGAGTTATATCTATGACAGCATCTGTCAGAATCAATTTGCCTAAGCAGGGAGAATAAATAACTTAATCTCATCTCCTCTCACTTTATTATCTTCTGCAGGTGTTTCCCATAGGCCAAACCCAACCAGAAACCAGAGGGTGAGTGATCTTGAGTGATACTGGCCCTTGGGGGTTAGTGTCCTGAGACACAGAGGACTGGAATGGATTTGGATGGGAAGCAAATGGAGTATATAGACTTGGGTCAATTAATTATAGAAGAAAAAAAAGTGGCAGTGTCTTCAAAATCTTTTGGCTAATTTGTTATTGCATATGAGCTAACTTATAGTGGGGCTATGACCAGCCTTGGCGACATAGTGAGACCCTGTCTCTACAAAAAATAAAAAAAATTAGCCAGGCATGGTGGTGGACACCTGTTAGTACTAGCTATTAGAAAGCCTCATGTGGGAGGATCACTGGAGGCTGCAGAGAGCTATTAATATGATTGCGCCACTGTACTCTAGCCTGGGTGACAGGGTGAGACCCTGTCTCAAAAGAGAGAAAAAAAACCCCCAAAACTCCCACCCCCCCCAAATCCCAATGAGGCTAATTCATTCTAGAAGACATTTTTGAAAGGTAGTTTGACGCTCTGCAGTTGTGAAGAGATACAATGGAACAGCAAGTGAAGAGCAATTCTGACTTGCTTCTTTGCTGGAATGCACCAATTGCCTGTTTCTTAGGGTCTGTGCTCTCCTCCTCTCCCTTCATTACCCTGTAACCTGCATCGTAGCAAGTTTTATAGGGACATAAAATATCTGGGAGCTGTCCGGATATCAATCTTCTTCCACCCACTTCATCAAAAGCATCTCATTACTGTAACATAAAAATGAACGAACCCGAAGGAGAGATTCCTGCTAAGCCACTGTGTGATTTAGCTATTGTTTGAAATAGAAATTATTTTGTGCTTAAACCTCACAAATGTCTTTAAGTTTTTCAATGCTTATCATTTAAAAATGGGATTAGACCTATTCTATATTGTTAGTCATCCCTAGGGGTGGAAAAGGACCAATGAGTAGTAATCATGAAGAAAATAAATTAATTTTTGCTTATACTACTCCGAAGTTTTCTAGTTGTTCTAAGGTAGAAAAGACTGTCTTGAGAGGCAGTGCATTCCTCCTCACCAGAGGTGTTTGGCTCTTAACCTTGGATGTGTGATTGGACCTATCATTTTTTAAAGATCCCTCCTACTGCTGAAACTATATAATGCTCTGCAGTTGAGGCGTTTGGTATAATGGTGGCACCTTGCTCAGCCTTGGCTTCTACTGCTGGATTCAACTGAACTCCAAAGAAGTTGAGGCTGAGAGAGGAGAAAAGGTGAAGAAGGGGAGATTAGAAGGAAGAAAACTCATGTTCAAGAAGAAACTCATGTTTTGTTGCACATTTGGGGTTGTGTTTCATTCATTTCAGACATAAATAATTTATTTTATTAGAGATGCCTTTGGAGTTGGAGCTGCCTGCTCTCCCAGGTTAACGGGTTTGAGTGCTGGGAATAGAATTCATGTTCATCATGTACAAACACTGCAGCTTTGCAACAATGCTTCCTGTCAGCTAACCTTGCCCATTCCAAACTGTGACTGTCATCTCAGTTGCTACATTTTAGACCACATCTTCTGGGACATCATATTAGTTTTCAATTGCAACTGGAACACATTTCAATTCTGGTGGTCAGAAGTCTGAAATGCTCTCAGGGCGTAGGCAGGGCTGTGTTCTTTCTGGAGGCTTTATTTGAGAATCTATTTCCTTCCCTTTCCCAGCTTCTAAAGACTATCTGCATTCTTTGGCTTCTAACCATTTCCTTCACTTTCCAAGACTGCTGGTGCAGCATCTTTAAATCTCTCTCTTATTCTGACTCTGCCTTCACTTCTCCTTCTCTGACTCACAGTCCTGCCTCCCTCTTATAAGGGACCTTGCGATTACACTGGGTTCACCTGGATAGTCCCTGTCTCCAGACTCTTCACTTAATCACATCTACCAAGACCCTTTTGCCATATAAGGGAGCATGTTCACAGATCCTGTGGATTACGGTATGGACTTATTCAGGGGGACATTATTAGGCCTGTCACAGAAATTGATACCTAAGACCTATTCCCAGGTCAATGAGAAGACTGAGGTCAGCTTGGGGGTGGTGATGCTGAGTTACTGCCTCATGTCACCTAGTTCTGAACTGTTGAGACACACCATCACTTCAGACCAACCTCACACCAACGCTGTGATGCTGTCTTAGTGAAGTGTGCATTTTGGTAGTCATTAATGCTGTTCATGGAGTATTTTTATCCCTTCTTTTGGGCACAGAAAAGTATTGCACGTCACTGCTCCCTTAGGCTGGGGCCATATGACTTGCTGTGATGAATGAAATTGAGCAGAAGTGACAAACATCACTTGTGGGCTGCAGTTTTAAAGGCTGGTTCATAATTTGTCACATTCTCCTACTTCTGCCAGAGAAAATGTGGCAGAGCACAGAAGAAATCTCCCTTGGTCTGGGTCCTCGAGTGAAAATAATAGGGCCTCCTCTCACTTCCCAGCTGACATAGGACATACAGCTTGAGTGAGAAAGGAACTTTTGTCCTTTTAAGCCACTCAGATTTTTGTGTAGTTTTAATTGCACCATAACCTAGCCTGCCCTGACTGATACAGGCATCCCCCATAACAAATAAAGTTAAGTCTTGCTCCCTAACTGGATCCTTCCCACCTGATGATCTGTTCATCAAGGAAATCTGGATCCTGAGAGAGCCTGGGGCCCCTTACATCCCAGTTTGGAGAATGCTCTTCCTTTATGTTTCCATTCACTTTTCCCATGATTTGCAGACTGATGGCAAGAGCAAGCACATCAGACTGGCCTGAGAAAAATTCATTCATATCTGTGTTTCTTAAAGGCCACACAACTGGTCCACTCAGCAGCCATTGTGCATTTCACATATAAAACTCCACTGCTTTCCTCCACCCGGAATATCCCTTCTACTTCTTTCTGTATCTCCTGGTACCACTGCTACTCTGGCAGTTGCTAGAATTTCAGCTCCCTCTAAAGACCTCTTGTGACCCCTTTCTCCTGACCCATAGACACAGCCTGCCTGGGCCCAAAATGAGTGGGATGTACCATTGGCAGTGGACTCCATCAGTTTTTAACAGTCTCAGGCCTCATTGCTGAAATCCCAACAACTGCAATAAAGCTCAATAATTAGCACCAATTTCTCTGAGACAGTGTGGATGTGCTTGAAAACAGTTCCTCGGCCCCCATTCATCCATGACCCAGAAAGAGTATAGCCAAAAGAGCAGGCATGGGACTCCGCCTCTGAGACAGCAGGGTAGCAGCCCAGGTAAGCGTGCCCTGCGAGGGGAGAGCTTTACACGAGAGGGGGTTCTGCCTCCAACACTTATCCTGGGAGACCCATCCCCACAGAGACCGACTTGTGCCAGTCTCTGAACTCCAACACTCTCCTTAGTGGTGTCAGCCTGATCAGTGCTCTCACTAATAGGATGAGATAGAATTTCTCAATTTTTTAGGTTAGCTTGACCTGCAGTCAAGAGTTCAGAACACGTACTAAAGCTTGTTCTCTGAACTATTCGTTTTTAGATGCATTCATTCTTTCTTAGGAAAATAACTCAGGAGTTCCCCGAAAGGGGGCGGGGCAATGAGACTAATACCTTCTGAGAACATTCAGGTCATGGTGTTCATGTTCTAAATCGTATCAGAGCAGCCAGATTCTTACAAACTAATGGCTAAGAAATTGCTCTGCTTTTCAGTGACTTTCCAGTGCCTTCCTGCAGGCAGGCGCAGAGAGGTAATCGCAAGCAGATGGGAACCCCCAGGCACAACGGTGCGCTCCTCATTATCACAGAGCTGTGCTAGGAGAGGAGGAAGAGTGTGCAGAGGGACCAGGGCAGCGTTCGGGTTCTCATGCCACTACCCACAAATTGGATATAATTGCAATTAAGGCATTCGGGAAATGGAACCAGGAGAGCTCATCCTCCTATATTGAATTTTAAGGTGATTTCTAGTCATGTGGCAGGATAAAAAGAAGGACATTTTGAAAATGTGGTCAGGTGGGAATATTGGTGTGAGGTTTTCTAGAGCAAATTCTTTAACTGGGAGATTGCCTGAGAACCTTCTAGAAAACAGCAGGATGTCTTTTGAAGAATTGTTTTATAATACTTTCCCCAATATGTATTTTCTGTGAAATTTATTCCACTGAAACGTCAAAACAGAAATAAAAAGAATGGGGCTACATTTTTTTCATCATTTCAGTCAATTATTGAGACAGAAAATTGAGATTTAAGTAATACTAGATTCCTAAAACCAGAAATTCAGAAGTAATTTTGCTAGGCAGGCTCAAATTATAGAGAAAAATATAAACTAATGAAATAAATTAAATCGTCAACCCCTCAATACAGTGACTCTTGTTTTGTCCTGTGATTTGCCTGGATTCCAACAAGCTGCTTCTCTCCTTGTATTTGGTGTGTATTGATCCAGAATAGTTTTTTTTTGTTTATTGTTACATTGACTCAAAACCTGTGAGACAGTTCCATTGAAAACACAGGAAAAGAAATGACACGAGGCTGCAGCAGGAGCAATAACAAGAAGTACCTTCTGACAGCACAAGTATGATGGTGCATTTTATTTTAACTTAAAACAACAAATTGAAAATGATTTAATTTCAGTATATGTCTCTTGTCCTCACTGTGTGGGGGTACAACAGAACAAATAAAAATGAGATGCTTTATTCTTTGTTAAATGGTTGATGAAATTAAACTTCTTTTATATTTACAAATAACTCATTTGTGTGTGTGTGTGTGTGTACATGTCTGTGTGTGTGTGAGACTGTGACGACATTCCCCCCACCCGCCAAAAAGGACTTAATAAGATGGATTTTCTATTGATAACAGCCTCAGGTCTAATGGAGAGAAACGTTTATCTGATAAGCCATGCCATGTTAGGATTGCTAAATGAGTAAAAGGGATGTTAGGTCCCAGCTTTGGTATTAACTACTGCTAACCTTTTACAAATTACAGAGATCATTGAACCTCAGTTGCTGCAAAGTGGAGGTGATAACATTTATTATATCTGCTCCTGTCCTCCTAACTGGATTGATTCAGGCTCTCACCATCTCCTGCCTGGATTCTCTGCACTTGCTCTTTCATCTGCATAGAACGGCCTTACCCCCCTCCTTCCTGCTTCTGCCCACCAAACTCATTCCCAGCTTTAAGACTCCAGCACAATAGCTCCTTCTCCATCCCAGCCTTCAAGCAAAAACTCCATTGTATTGTCCTTAGAACCACTAAGTAACTTTACATATTCTTTGAGTATAGATTTCTAGACATCCTGCAGCTCTCTTTACATGTTGATCTCCTCAACTGAACCCCACAATTCCGGAGGTTTGAGATCATGCCCTACTCCTTTCTCTCTGTAATGCCTAGCAAGGTGCGTGGCCCTCAGTGGCACCTGATAAAATGCTTGTGGGTTGAACTGGTGCACACCCTGCCTGTCCCAAGTCTGTTGTTGATTGCTTTGAAAACCACAAGACAGATGAATATTTATGGAAATAACAGTAACACTTTGAAAATATCTTTGTTGCTTCTGGATTTCTTTCTGCTTGCACAGCTCTATGAATACCATCTCAAAGTTTCAGGTATACCAATCTGGTGCACTCGTGTAGCTTTTTATTTCAGGTTAAATATGCCCAATTCCTGTAGTCATGATTTATAGACCCCATTTTCCAACTCTTTAATCATTTTCATTGCTTTTATCTGGAACGTTTCCAAAGTTCTCCATTCACTTACGTTTCAGGCTCCAAATGACATGGTATTGAAATACTGAGTGAAAGAACTATCTTCATGTTCTTATGTTCAATATTCTTATTTATACATAAATATTTTTTCCCACTAATCAGTCTACAAATATTAACTAGGCACTCATGCTATACCTGGCACTAGGCTTCAAAATTGTTGGCAATTTCAAACAATATAATCCCTCTCCGTGAGGCAGGCTTTTCTCTGTGTTATTACATGAACATCATATTCATAAGCATCTGTAAGGTAGCCTGTTTATATAAAAGTAGAGTGTCTTTCTATGTCAATAAACAATGGGTCTTATTGGGTTTGGTTACGTGAAATTAATTTAGTAGTTCATCTGCTCCATGAACATAACAAGTGTACTTCTCATCCCAAATTATATGTAAATGAAAAAAGCAGAAAATGATCTAGTAATTTTTTGGCATTATATACTTTTAATAGGCTCAAATTTTATTCTAATTTGTAGATTTCATTCTAGCTCAGCTAAGCACTATGTTTTTCTCTCTGTTGTCATTGGAAAGATTTCAGTTAAACTAAAATATTAATAACATGCAACTACTTAGACACAGTAAAATTATATCACTATTGTATATTGCCTTTCTTTCAAAGCAGTTTCTGTATCTCTTATCTGTATCTCTTATCTGATTTGATCCTCATAAAAAATCTCATTAGCAATGAAGGATGGAAATGATCACCATCAACATCCACTTGATTACTCTAAGGTACAAGTAGAGTTTAGGATCAATTAAGGCGGTACAAGTTAATGGGGAGATAAGTGTCTGACTTGTGGTCCAGGTTTTTCCACCAGAGTTTTCCAAAGCTTGAGAAAAACTTGACCTATTACAATTATATAAGGATTCTATAGATTAAACTTTTGAGGAAAACAAAATAAGGCTAAAAAAATTGTAGGATATTATATACGTTATTTTAGTGAAAAATATTTTTAACAAACTTACAACAATATGTAGTGTGATATAATTACACTGCCAATGATATAACTAAAGGATTGACAACAATACTTATTCACAAACTATTTTAAGGATTGTGGTCTGGTAGAATAACACAAAATTAAAATGTGTATTAGGGTTCTCCAGAGAAACAGAATCAATAACACATATGTGCATACATAATACACATAGCATATATGTATATACAGTGTGTATGTTTATATATGCTGTGTATATGTATATATAGTGTGTATATATACACATTGTGTATATATATATATATATGATATGTGTATGAGAAGAAGTTTATTATAAAGAATTGGCTCATAAAGTTATAGAGGCTGAGAAATCCTAAGATCTGCAGTAAACAAGTTGGAGAGCTAGGAGAGCCAATGTGTAGTTTCAGCCTGAGTCTGAAGGCCTGAGAACTAGGAGAGCCAACAGTAAAAGTTTGTCTGAAAACCAGTGGCCTTGAGACCAAAAAAGTGCTAATGTCTTAGTCTGAGTCTGAAGGCTGGAAAAGACCAAAGTCACAGCTCAAACATTCAGGCCTAAAAATTTCCCTTTTCCCCTTTCTTAGCCTACTTGTTCTAGTAATCTGCTTTACTCAGTCTACTGATTCAAATGGAAATCACATTCAGAAACATTCTCACAAGACACATCCAGAATAATATTTAGTGAAATATCTGTGCACTCTGTGGCCCAATCAAGTTGACATGTAAAATGAACCATCCATAATATGCATTATGAATACTCTTTAATCCTAAAAGTTTGCCTACATACCTCTGTAGCTGTGTTATAAATTCACCTGGAGGTAATGTAGAAATTATAATTTTTAGGCACCCTAAGAATATGAACCACGGGTCAAGTGTCCTTTCTGAACTTGAACTGTAAAAGGTCCTGCTTTTTACTGTACTACCTAGTGTCAACTCATTCATTGCTCAAGATAGAGGTCTAAGGAAGCTGCAGAAAGGTTTTGATATGAAACAAGCATTGCTGTTAATCTGTTATTTAGTGGTGTCATTGTGGATCAATTTTCTTTGAATTATATAACTCATCTCATGCATGGAATCAAATATATTTAATTATATAAGAAATAAAAGCTAACATTTTATTTTTGTAGTCAGTTTGTAAAAGATTTCTCTAAGTATATATTCCGTTCTCTGGTCTTCTACAAATTACTGCAAAATTGGTCCATTTCTCTGAGCAAGTATTTTTAAGTTGCATAAGAAAATATTCATATCCTCAGGTTGTTTTAAACATTTAAAAACATTTAGAATTCTGGGTGTTTTTTTTAAAAAACAAAAACCCAAACTAGTTGTACTGTGTCATAATTCATATACCATAAAATTCACCCAAAATGTATAATTCAATGGTTTTTAGTATATCCACAGAGTTGTGTAGTCATCACCACTATCAATTTTAAAACATTTTTATCACTCCAGAAGAAAATCTCATGGCTATTACCAGTCACTACTTATTTACCCCAACCCACCCATGAATCTATTTTTGTTTCTCTACAAAGAGTGATTATTCTAAAAATTTTATATAAATGAAATCATACAATATGTGGTCATTTCTAGCTGGCTTCTCTAATTCAGCATAAAGTTTCCAATGTTTGTTCATGTAACATGTGTGAATACTTCAATAGTTTTTATTGCTGAGTAACATTCCAATGTATAGATATATCTAATTTTATTTATCCATGTATCAGTTTATCATTTATCATTCATCATGGACATTTGGGGTTGTTTCCAATTTCTGTATACTATAAATAATGTTATGATGAACATTTATATACAAGTTTTTAAGGGGACGTATGTTTTCATTTCCTTAGAATTGGGATTGACTGGGTAACATGGTAAATCCATGCTTAACATTTTCAGGAATTGCTAAACTGTTTTTCAAAGCAGCTACACCATTTTACATCCCACCAGAAATTTAAGAGGGTTACAATTTCTCCATGATTTCATCAACACTCATTATCATCTTTCTTTTTTGTTATAGCTATACTACTGAGTATGAAGTGGGATCTCATTGTGGTTTTGATTTGGATTTCCTTATTGATAAAGATGGTGAACATGTCTTCATGTGTTATTGGTAATTTGCACATTTTTAAAAAGCAATGTCTTTTCAAAGACGTTACCCATTTTTCATTTGAGTTATGAGTCTTTTTACTGTTGAATAAGAGTTCTTTTATATTCTGGATATATGTCCTTTATAGGATATCCTACATAGGATACATAGGATATATGTCCTATATGATTTACCAGATATTTTCTCCCATTCTGTAGGGTGGCTTTTCATTTTCTTGATGATATCTTTTGAAGTACAAAAGTTTTTAATTTTGATAATGTCAATTTTTTTTCCTTTGTAGCTTATAGTTTTGGTGTTATAGCAAGACATAAATTGTAGGTGCAAGTTGTTTCACAGTCACTGTATGATTCAACTAAATTTGATCCCATTTACAGTGGCAGTCTTTGAGGCCAGTCTTGAGGTTTTTTTTGACCCCAGGAAGGCACTTCTTAGGTGTTTCTTTCCCTGGGTGGCTTTATTAAACTTCTAGGTGGTATACAGGTTAGCTTGTTGCTACCATGGAGATAGCCTCCTCTTTATTGCTAACAAGCAAAATCTCCATTGTTCTTGCCATTGCCATTAGACTTGAACTTCCCCATGCTCTGTTACAAATAAAGTCAGTCCTTTTAGGGATATCTACAGAGATGTCTCTTTTTGAGATCTTCCTCCCACCCTGGGAAAAATATTTGCACCACTGCTTTGGAGATGGAGGTGAGAACGGTGATCTGATCTCAGAGTGACACTGCTTTACAAAAGAGACATTGGGATGGAGTGGTAGCCTCTGGTATGTTGGTATGGAAACTGTGCCCTATGAGTGAGCTTAGGTGAAGATGATCAGGGCCTCCTATTCTCTTCATGCCACGCCTAGGGCAGGGCTTCTACTTTATGAGCAGGCGATTAAGTAGAGGAAGGGAGCCTCAGCTCTCTCAGCTCTTCCTGTCTGAATAGAGCTTTTGCAACACGGAGCTAGGGGATACAAAAAGGGTAGTGGTCTCTCCCTTTTGGGGAGACACTGTCATCTTAGACTGGGAGCTAGGGGAGATGGAACCCTGTGTTCTTGGCTGCATCCATCTGAGGCAGAATTCTGTCCTACTGATCTGGTATGGGGAAGAGCAGGCCATGGCTCAAACGTCACTGACTCACTTATAGAGATTTAGCAGATTTTCTCAATAAATCGTTCTCTGTTTGTTCTATGATCTTAGCATTATTTCCAGAGATTTCAAATTTTTTAAAAAATGATTCTCAACAATTATGGTTGCTTTATTGTGGAAAGGGTTATAGAGCCACTATTCTAGAAATTATTCCCCCAGGGTCTTAACTTCAAGAAAAATCAGGAAGCTTGATTGGTCCTGGGTTATAAAAAGCTGGAATAATTTGGAGATCATTTATCCTGGCAGTTTTAAAAACAACAAAATAGAATATCAACCCTATCCAAATCTTATAATAGTTTGATGCCAGGTAGGAGTTGAAAAAGCTTGCCAAGGTCTATAAGACATCCTCCCACACAAACCTTTTCCCCAGTCATCATAAAAAATTCATTTTTACTTTTTGTATTATCAGCATTCTTCACTCATTATATATTATCAAGCTCATCCCTATAGGCATTTTAGTTTGCAATTCCTGGTAATCAAACATCTTCAAGTTAACTAAGATGATAAGACCCTTCTCACAAAGTCTATTCCACTCATCAAGCAACTGGTGCTAAATCTTTTTTTGAACATCATTGCTTCTGTTGATTTTTGCTTCAGCACTTTTTGCTTAATTTCATTTTGCCAAAAATAGGTCAACAATATTTAGTGAGTGCTATCTTTTGTGCTACATAATAGTAAGTAGGCATTCCCTAGTATTCCATTTTCATCTTTTTTTTCTTATTTGCTTTGCTAATCTTCTTAGCATCTCTGAACTTTATATACATGATGATACAAGGGCTAATACATATATCATTTTAAAATGATCTTTTATATAAAAGAATTCAATATTGGAAATAATGATTAATTATTATTTTATCTTCTTATCATTAAAAGCTTTCCTTTGCATTAATATTTCAGAAACCACATAACTAGAAACTCTACAGGGTTTGATTATAATGCTATACATTGAAATATTTTGGTTGTTGAATAAGACATTTTGAAAAAGGGCAAATATTTTTCTTTGATTTACTAAGTTACTTAATTGAAAAATATACTTTTTTCTTCAATAACCTCTTAATTTGCATTCTTTAAATATATTTATTCTATTACAAACAAGAAAAGGAGCAATATGCTTGAGGCACAAAAAGAACACGGTAGGTCCATTTATTTGAAAAATAATTTTCATCTGCCTTTTCTGTCTCATCCTAGTTGCATCTATATAAGAGAGTATATGTGGTATTTAGGAAATTACCTGTTCAGCTTACACCATGGCAAGTCACTGACACACTTACCAGGAATATGATACAACCATTGGTCCAAGAGCCAGGGCTCTGGCTTCCAGTCTTGATTAATAGAGCATCAAAAACTCTAACCAGAAAAAGCCTGATTAGGTTGGTGTGGGAGGTAGGGAGAAGGCAGGAATTGCTCATGGGCAGGGCTAGAGATGTTTGAATGAGATTATTCATGAGCCTGAACTTCTTTATTAGGAAAATGAATAGTTCCTAACTTTCGAAGATGTGCAGACCACTTATAAAATCTAGGTGAGCTGTTTATGGCCCATGGCCCATAGTTTGCACATCATCAAGGAGTTTTAGAGGAGTACATGTGAGCACAGGCTTTAGACTCATCCAGACATGGTAATAGCCCACCTGTACCATGAACTAGCTGTTTGAATTGGATAGCCATTCTGATCCATAAAGTAGAGATAACAGTAATACCTACGTCAAAGGTTATTGTGACAAATTAAACCAAAACAAGTAAATATCATTTAGTGCAGTCTCAAGATAGTAGTAAATGTTAATAAAGAGCAGCTTTTACAATGATTACCAGTCATTTAAGTTAATAGTGTTTTTTTTAAATTTCAGGATATTATGGGGGTACAAACATTTTGGATACATGTTATGACTTTGTCACACCCAAGCCATAATTTGAGGTGTGCCTTTTCCTCCCTACTATGCTCACCATGTCCATTAGTTGTGAGTTTACCCACCCCCAACCCCCCAACCCCCAATGAATATTACTACTTATTACTACTGTGTGAGCACTTTAGTGTTGATCAGTTAGTGCCAATTGGATGGCGAGTACATGTTGTGGTGCTTATTCTTTCATTCTTGTGATATTTCACTTTGGAGGATGGGCTCAAGATCTATCTAGGAAAATATAAGAGGTGCTAGATCACCATCATTTTTGTACAATTGAGTAGTATTCCATTGTATACATATACCATATTTTATTAATCCACTCATGGATTGACTGGCACTTGGGTTGTTTCCACATCCTTGCAGTAGTGAATTGTGCTGCTATAAACATTCGAGTGCAGATGCCTTTATTATAGAATGTCTTTTGTTCCTTTGGGTATATGCCTAATAGTAATATTGCTGGATCAAATGGTATTTTTATTTTTAGCTCTTTGATGTATCTCCAAATACTTTTCCACAGAGGTTGCATTAATTTTCAGTCTCACCAGCAGTTCCTATCTCTCCACATCCTCGCCAGCATTTGTTGTTTTGGGACTTTTTGATAAAGACCAACCTCACTGGAGTTAGGTGATATCTCACTGTGGTTTTGATTTGCATTTCCTTAATGATTAGAGATGTGGAGTATTGATTTATTCTTATTGATTATTTTGAGTTCTAGATAGATTTTTGTTATCAGCCCTTTATTGGTTGTGTAGAAAGCAAATATTTCTCCCATTCTGTAGGCTGTCTATTTGCTTTAATGATAGTTTCCTTGGCTGTGCAAAAGCTTTTTAATTTGATCAGGTCCCATTTATTTATTTTTGTTGCTACTGTGAATGCTTTGGGTGCTTTGGGTGTCTTCGTCATAAATTCTTTGCCTAGGCCAATGTCTGAAAGAGTCTTCCCTACATTTTCTTCTAGGATTCTTAAGGTTTCATGCCTTAGGTTTAAGTCTGTTATCCATCATGAATTGATTTTTGTAAGAGGTGAGAGGTGGGGATCCAGTTTCAATCTTTGATATATAGTTATCCAATTTTTCCAGCACCATTTATTGAAAGAGATTCTTTTCCCCAGTGTATATTTTTGTCTGCTTTGTCAAAGATTAGATGACAATATGCAGATGGTTTTATCTCCATATTCTCAGTCTTGTTCCAAAGGTCTATATCTCTGTTCTTGTGCCAATGCAGTGCTGTTTTAGTTACTATTGCCTTGCAGTATAGCTTGAAGTCTGGTAGACTGATATCTACCAGTTTGTTCTTTTTGCTTAAGATTGCTTTGGCTATATGAGGTCTTCTCTAGTTCCATACAAAGTGTAAAATTATTTATTTTTCTAGATCTGTAAAGAATGATGATGGTATTTTGATAGGGATTGCATTAATTCTGTAGATCACTTTGAGTGGTATGGACATTTTAACAATGTTGATTCTGCCAATCTATGAGCAAGGTAGATTTTTCCATTTGTTTATGTCTTCTACAATTTCTTTTTTTAGTGTTTTGTAATTTTCCCTGTATATATCTCTCACCTCTTTCATTAAATATATTCCTAGATATTTAATATTCTTTGGGGCTATAATAAAAGGTATTGCATTTTTGATTTGAATTTCAGTTTGACTGTTATTGGCATATATGAATGCCTCTGATTTGTGTGTATTAATTTTGCAACCTGATACTTTGCTGAATTCATTTATCAATTTTAGGAGACTCTTGGATGAATCCTTGGGGTTTTCTAAATATAATATCATATTGTTGGCAAAGAGCAAGGGTTTGATCTCATCTGCTCCAATTTAGATGACTTTAATACCCCTCTCTTGCCTGATTGCTATAGCTAGAACTTTGAGCACTAAGTTGAATAGCAGTGGAGATAGTGGGCATCCTTGTATAGTTCCGGTTCAAAGTGGGAGTGGTTTTAATTTTTCCCCATTCAGTATGATATTGGCTGTGGGTTTGTCATTAATGGACTTGATAATTTTACGGTATGAGCTGTCTATGCCTATTTGGTTAAGAGTTCTTATCATAAAGGTGTTTTGGACTTTGTTAAATGCTTTTTCTGCATCTATTGAGAAAATCAAATGGTCTTTCTTCTTGCTTTTATTTATGAGGTGAATTGCATTTATAGATTTGCGTATGTTGAATCAGCCTTGCATCCCTGGAATAAAACCCACCTGGTCATGGTGAATTATTTTTTTGATGTGTTGCTGAATTCTATTTGCTAAAATTTTGTTGAGGATTTTTGCATCTATATTCATGAGGGATATTGGTCTGTAATTTTCTTTTTTTGTTGAGTTCTTTCCTGGCTTTGATATCAAGGTGATATTGGTTTCCTAGAATGAGTTAGGAAGGTACCACCTTTTCAATGTTATGGAATAATTGCTGTAGTATAGGCTTGAGTTCTTCTTTGTATGTTTGGTAAAACTCTGAAGTGTAGCCATCTGGTCTGGGACTTTTCTGTTTTGGGATATTTTTAATTGCTGCTCCAATTTCTGAGCTTGAGATAGGTCTATTCAGAAAAATCTGTTACCTCCTGGGTGAACTTAGGGAAATTGTATGTTTCCAGGAATTTGTCCATTTCCTCCTCATTATGTAGTTTTAGGGCATATAGTTTTTTATAGTAATCAAAAATAATGTTTTGTATTTCTGTGGTGTCTGTTGTGACCTCTCCCTTTTCATTTCTAATTGAGTTTATTAGAGTGTTTTCCCTTTGATTTCTTGTCAATCTAGCAAGAGGGCTGTCAATTTTTTTTATCTTTTCAAAAACAGCTTCTGGTTTTGTTGATCTTCCATATAATATTTATGCACCCAATTCAGGAGCACTCAGGTACACAAAGCAAACCTTTTATGATCTAAAAAGCATGATAAACAATAACGCCATAGTAGCCAGAGATTTTAACACCCCACTGACTAAACTGGACAGATCTTCCAAACAGAAAATCAGCAAAGAAATAATGGACTTAAATGGAGCTCTAGAACAAAAGAGTCTAACAGACATCTATAAAACATTCCACACAAATAAAGCCAGACCAGGCATATTTTTCCTCCAGTATTCAAGAAATAAATTTTCCAGCCCTTGTGTATTTTCGTCTTCTCTTTCTGGAATGTCTATATTTCTTATATTTGACTTCTTTACATGGTCAAACATTTCTTGTATGTTTAGGTCTTGTCTCTTGTTTCATTGTTCTTTTTCTTCATCTAATTTGTTTAGCATATAGGCATTATTTTCAAGCTCTGAGATTCTTTCCTCTGCATGATCCATTCTGGTCTTGAGGCTTTCCACTGTGTTTTGAAGTTCCTTGAATGCCTCTTTCATTTCCAAGATTTCTGTTTGTTTTTTCCATAGTATTTCAATTTCTTTAGAAAAATTTTCATTTATTTCCTGTATTGTTCTTGTGGCTTCTTTATGTTGGGTTTTTATTTTATCTTCAATTCCATTAAGTTTTCTTACAATCCATATTCAGAATTCTTCCCTCTGTCAGGTTAATCATATTATGTAAGTTGGTATCTATTGATGGAGATCAAATGTTTTCTTTTGGGGGTGACTTTTCTCTCTGATCTTTCATGTTTCCTATGTTCTTTCACTGATTATTTCTCATCAGGCTACTTTGTTGAGAACTGGGGGTGCTCAGGTTGATAGTTTATGGTCTTATCTCCAAGTCCCCAAAGGGACATTCCTTGACAGTGTTGGGGAGATGCGTTCTTGTCCTGTATCACCTTGGAGGTGTTTTAGCCTGTTGGGTTATCACTGATCTGTTGTATTCACTTCTTGCCAAAGGAGATTAGTGAGTTTGGGCCCCTTGCTGAAGCTCTCAGTTGTTGAATCACTCTGTGTGTTTGACTCCACTGCCCTCCAATAGTTTGAGATGAAAGGCACTGTGTTGAGTTATGGGGTTACCCTCTGTGTTGTTGCTTGTAGTTTTCATTGAGGAGTCCATTATCAACGTATTTCAATGCCTTTGTGTTGGGCTCTAAAGCCTCAAATGGGGTATACAAATGCTCCAATTTTGGGGAAATATCTTGTCAATCCCAAGGGTTACTTGAACCCTGTTGTCACTTTAGGTAGGGTAAGGGAAACAGGTACCTGCAAGCCTGAGAGCGTATACTTCTGTGGTTTCTTGTTCTGCTGCTAGGGGAGAGCTGCTAGTATGTTATTTAGGGCTCTTTTGACATACTTGCGAGGTAACTCCAGGTGCAGGGTGTCAATTGGTGCAATTGCTAAGGACTCTGGCCATGATTTTCCTTCCCATTCCACAAGCCCCAAAGCTGGCAGAAGCCTGGGTGCCAAGGGCGAGCCCTAGTGTTATGCTCTTATTAGATGATCAAAACAAACTCACTGGATCAAATCAACAGTCTTCCCCCTTTGCTTAGTTCTAAGGTCCCACAGATTCACACCAATCACACAGAGAAAGCAACTTTTGTCCCTTCTCCCTGCCTCCAAGGGTGGAGTCTGCCCTGCCAGGCTAGGAGAGGGATGTTGCCTGAGAGCACCCCAAGTCCTAGCGCAGAAAAATGCCTTCTCTTGTTTCTCCCCTCATCCAAGGGTGGGGCTTGTCCTGTTGGCGTGAAATACAAGTAGCCAGGTTGAGGGTGGGGAGCACCACCTGAGGCCACAGCAGGCGAGTGACTCAGCCCAGAAAGCAGCCTCTTTCGTCACTCCACCCCTCCAGGGGCAGGGTTAGTCCTGTTGGCAAGAAAAGGCAAACGGCTGAGTTGAGGGAAGAATGTTCAGAAAGTGGCTTCTCTCATTACTCCCCTTTTCCAAGGGTGGGGCCTGCTCTGTCAGGCAGGGGCATTGCCCAAGACTGTTGCTTGAGCTTGCCCTGCTGGGCTGGGGAAGGGGTGGTGTTCAGAACCGCAATATGCCATAGCCGTTTCTAGACTATAGACCCCAAAATGGTGGCTGCCCACCCACAGAGAGCCAGTACTGGAGGTGACTGCTTGAGAGGCCTCAGGTGGTGGGATTGTTAGGCTGTCTCAGTGAGGTGCTGGCTGTCCCCACTGCTTCCCCGATCCTCAGTCTCACCTCAGTCCAGTAGAGGGTCCTGCACTCTCTTTCACCCTGTGCCAGCTGAATCTTTGATGGTTTCCAGGGGCAGAGCCTGGAGGTGAAACACTGAAAGGGAAGTGTTTACTTCCTTTTTTCTGGTCCTAGTGATCAGCTGAAGTGAGGTCCCTGTCTCCAAACTCCCTACTGCGGACTGGGGAAATGTCCCTAAAACCAGTCCCTAAAACTAGTGTGGACCTAGCACAGAGCACTGGAGAGTTCAGAATGTTTCCCGCTATTCTCTTCTCCTCACAGCCTGTCATCCCATGCCACAACTTCACACTGACTTCAGGTGCTTCTCTGCCTGAGTGGATTTGGAGGTTGGTGGTGGAAGAGTTGTCCTCCTGTGGGTTAGATCACACTTCCCTGGCCAGCCTATGGGTGTGGCCATCCCATGATCTAATGCCTATTGTATATCTCATATTCTCCAGACTTTGTGGTCAAATCTCCAATTCACCTCTTTTTTTTTTTTTCCAGCGCTGCTTGTCATATGCTGCCTCTCTGCAGAGTCACGATGCTGTTCTTGTGGGAGAGTGATCCACTCATGTGTAGCTGTCGGCGTTCTTCACCGCCTACTATGGGAGCAGAAAGCCAGGAGGTCACCACTAATCTGTCATTTTCTCCTCTTAGGTCAGTAGTTTTTAATATTTTTTTTAGCACTCTTATATTTTACAAGTACAATAAGCCCCCATCAGTAAATGTTTTGTAATATACAGAGATTCTCATATGTGTGGTGTATGGAAAAAAAATACCCATAGCAAATTTGACATGCATCTCCTCCAATCTGGTTGAAAATTGCTGGCCTAACCAGTTAGTTCTTTCTTTACGTGTCTGGGCAAGAAAACTGTGGCCCTTTCTGTGGATATGATTTTCTAGGAGTGTGGCTGTAGTGAGACTGGGATTCTCTGGAGAATTTAGAGAATAAAAGGGACCCCTTTCTCTGTGATAATACTAAGCTCAGATCTTTCTGTATGTGAAAGGAATGGTGTAGGCTTACAGAGCTGTTCAATGGAAATTTCTGGAATGATGTAAATGTTCCACACCTGCCGTGCATGACAGCTATTAGCCACAGTGGTGCTGAGCACTTGAAATATAGCTAGTAGGAGTGACAAACTAATTTTTAATTTTAATCATGTTTAGTTAATTTGAATTTGAAAAGCCACATGTCTATAGTGACTACTATAATGGATAGTATAGATGTGGGGAATCTTTTTCTTTGTGTCTGTGTTTTGGGGGTGAGGGGGAGGGTGGTCTGGATCGTTGAGCAAATATCTAGATAAAATGTTTACCCAGGCAACTCAGTCCCCAGTAGATTAAAAAAAGTTCTGGAGGTTGATATAAAAAAAGTGTATTTTAAGAAATGTTTAAAAGAATTTCAATAGTACGGATCCTTATGCACCTGTAAGCAGAGCTATGCATCTTAATCTAATCATCTGCCCTCAAAATAAGTACGAATAGAACCAAATTTATCCAATTTAAATTAACTTGAGTTTCAGGTGTGTTATTGTTGAGAAAAGGAAGAAAGTCTGGAAATTTTGTCCTCTTTGCTAACATTTAGAGGAAAGAATCATTAATATAACTTTTTTTCTCCTTTTGCATGTGAGAAAACTATGCACATACAGCTTTTCTTTACTGTTAGTTGATGGTCTTTCAATACATTTCAGGTAAAGTTTCCAAGAATTTTGGAAATTCCTAATTCTTCCAAGGCCCTTGCACACAGACTCTTAGGGAGAGTGACCATTGTGGTCAATTTTCTGCCCATTACTGAGAACCCTTAAGCATCTATGAAGAAGTTTTGTATCAGAAATGTCTCCCTTTGCAGCTGTTCTTTAGTCATTGGCCAATGGAAGAGTTAATTGCCTACCTGGCTTTGGCAGTGCGAGGCTTGAATCTTGTCTGAATTCTACTGTTCTTTGATTTCATCAAAAGGCATATTTGCATATGGACTGATAAGACACTTTGGCACCAGGATCCTGGGTTTCATACAGGCACAGATTTGGCACAGACCAGATGAAAACTCAATTATGATTTATGTCTATGCAACAGAGTTTCCTATTGATTGCCTGCCAGAGCCATGATAAAGCAATGTTAGGCTCAAAGCCAATCCTTTCCAGCCATAATCTTTCCTCAGGTTTTATATTCTGTGCTCTTGCTGGAGTGTTCTGAGCATTTGTGAACAATAATAGTTCAGAAAAATGATCCGTGGATATGCAAATTTGTTTGTAATAAAGGATCCTCTTCTTAGTACTTGAGTTTTGTTTGTTTTTACTTTTCAATTATTTGGAATTTAGCCAGCACTTTGCTTATGTGCATCCCATTGCTCTAAGTTTTATAGGATGTAAAAGAAATGGAAAATATAGCTAATGTTCTTTTGGAAGTTGATTATATTAATAGTAATAGAGAGGAAGCAAGTTGTCCAGAGATGAAGATATTAGTTCAAGAAGCAATTGTCTTCTAATATTGGTATATTGCTCAAATTGAACAAAATGAAGTGACAATTAGAGAGTGAGCTGGAACTAGACAGAAACTTATTGGTGTATGGTTCTTAACTGAGGAAGGGCATAAAGGTAGGAATTGCAGTTGGGTAGTATGGGTATGAAATGAGGGTCATTAAGGGAGTTCCTGGGGAAATCTACTTCCTTGATAATCAGTCTCCTGTTGAGATGCTGAGATTACCTCCCATAATTAAAAATTGTATCTTTATTTAAACTAACTTAAAAATATCTAATATTAACTGACCGTGTGCCAGTCCCTGTTCTCAGTGCTTTATATATTAATATATTGAGTCATTTGAATCTTACAACATCCCTGGGAGGTAAGTTCTATTATTTTCTCCATTTTGCAGTATACTTAACTGCAGATAGAGATGAAAAAAGACTTGCCAAGGGTCCCACAGCTCATAGGTAGTGGAGCTGGAATTTGAACCCAGGCCTTGTGCAGTCACTCACAACCCTATAGAGCCTCTCACCTGTGAGGAACAGACAGGCACATGTCATTGCTTATCTTGGCTCCTCAAGGAATTGCAGGGATATCCCTTTCTCATGGCAGGGAGCAGAGGTGTCATTATTCTCTGTTCCTTGGTTTCAGAATCACTTGCTATTGAATGGGCAAGATCTCATGACTGCTTAATGTGGTCAGTTCTAAAGAATCTTCTTCAAACCTGTAGAATAAGTCAGTTAGTGCTGTGTTATGGGTTGCATGTGTCCTCAAAAGTCCTAACCCAGTATCTAAGAATATGACCTTATTTATAAACAGGGTCTCTACAAAGATAATCAAGTTACTTTGTTATGGAAGCCCTAGGAAACTCAAACAGGTTGAAAGTGGTTTTCAAGTGTGTGAAGTGGCCTCTTATTAGCTGAGCACTGTTTAAACTCTCAAGAGGGTACCTCATTTCCACATATCAGCAGAGAGTGGAACAACTTAAAACCTCTGCAGCGAGGTTAATGAGGTATCACATGAAACAAGAGTCTCATGTGACCACTTGGAACCTTACACAACTGAAAATGCTTTTCAGATTTATCACTACCTCAAAAATTTACTAAAAACATAATTTCTGTCAGAATCTGAGTTAGGCCATTACATTAGGCAATGTGGCTAGATTCTAGGGAAGATTACTTTTTCCCTCTGAGGCGATTCAAGGACCCCTTTCATGAACTTTTCCATCACTATTTATACTATAGGCACAGCCCTACCTGATTAAATGAATAGTTCAATTTATTCTACATTCTAAAAGGACAATACTCCCTATTCCAAATTATAGCCTTCCTTTATTGGACAATGGTCCTAAATTATATGCCAAGTATTTGATTGTCAAATTACAAGTTTAGTTTTCATAGGCCAATGTTTTCTATGAGGAACAGAAAGCACAAAGCAAAGCCTATTCTTTCACAGACCACTGCTGTCCTCTTTATTCCCTTCTGGAGAAATACATGAGAAATATCAAATTGTTGCTGCATTTATTGACGATTGCTTGGCCTTTATCCTTGTGTACAAGCTTTGGCCTCTTGAAGAGCATGAGCTCAATCTAGACAGAGCCCTGGTAGAGATGGTTTTACAAAACTGACCCTATTACAATTCTGCTCGGATCAGAGCCAATAGAAACAGTCTTTGCACACAGCAGACCATTGCCTTTGGGGTTACAAAGGACTGTATGTAGGTTTCCCTTCTGTAAAACTTGGTTCTTAATGATCAGGTTGAGCTGACTTCAACCTCTCTCTCTCTTGGTATTGGGAAAAGTAGCACAAACAAACATTCTTTCTCACACAAATGTTATGGCTCTATTATTTTAAACAAGGAGTGACCTCAACAGGCCTCTGACCTCACTGGCCAATTATTGTCCGAATTGCCACAGATAAGCCTTTTAGCCTTTTCTTCTTTTGTTCTTTTTCCAAACAAGATATTGTCTTTTCCGAATGCTCTCATCTTTTAGCTGGCTTATAAATAACTAACAATCCCATACTACTTGTTCCTATTTCCTTGGTGTGCATCTCACAGTGGTTTATCTGTGAAACATAATAGGAAGTATTCTGCTCAAAACTAAAGATGTTTTCAGTGCTATGTTGATGTTTTATTTTGGCAAAGGCAGTGTTTGGTTATCTTCAGTTAATGCAGGCTCATACTGTTTGGGCCATACTAAATGGAATAGAACTTTGGGGCCACGACTCCTGTTCATCTGGATTTACAGTGTATTCAAAATAATTTTATAAGAATAATCCTGGTCTTTCTTGCCAGTGCCATCTCTACTAACCTCGTATGGGGTTGGCCTGGCTGTCCATTGGGTATGTGCCTTTATGAACTCCTCAGCTGCTGCAAAAGAATATGAACCTTTGCCTGGCTATGGGGTCTGCTCAGGAACTGGAGGTAGAACTCAATGGCACAGTAAATAGCCATTCTCAGTGCATTTGCCACATTTAATCACAAGCTTGTCACCACACGATATTGATCAAAAGCTAGGAGGGACACTGTTTAGGGACGATTGCTCAGTTTTATCTGCCTGCAGATAGTCTAAATTAAATATCTGGGTCAAAGTTGATCAGTGGAGGCTGGAACATTGCCTTTATTGTGTTGGCCATCTGCCTTTTCTTTTTCCCTTTCCAGAAGAACACCTTTTCTTGTACAGTGTCTGTGCATGTTCTGTTAGCATACATTAAGAGTCATCTTAATAAGGAGCCCCGTGGATGCTGTTGTATAAATTGTGAAGAAGCTGTGGTGATCATTTGTTATATCACCTGTTCATGAGGATCCCAGGGAAAGTTCCTGTCTGGTCCAAGTACCAAGAATAATTAGACTTCCCCAGGAAATTTGGATTGTTAATTTATCTTGGACACTGTGAATTGTGTGTAACTGATAAGATTTCTCTTTTCATGTTGGTTGCCAGGAAATTTAGGACCAGATTTAGGTCCCACCCATTGCACATGTGTGGGTTATTAAGATATGCACTTTTATACTCATTCCTGGCTGTGTTTCATCTCCACTCTTGTTTTGCTTCTCTTCTTGCCCAACTTTTCACTGACACTATCGGGTCATCTTCTATGAGTCTTATTTATAGGCCACTTCAATTATTTTCAGGAATAGATCAAAGTATAAAAATTAAAACATATACATAAATGAAATAATCTCAAATAGAGTTTTGAAGGGAATGTGGCAGCAATTGGTGAAGGAAAAACAGGGGCTTACAGATATGGGGAGCAACACGAAAAACATACAAAGGTACAGTAAATGGTTTTGTCAAGGGATCTGATAAAAAAAAATCTTCCTTATCACAGTTAAGGTGATGTAGCAAAGCTGCTTAACTGAGATCTTTAAAATAGAACATGGAAAAAGATATACTGTATAAAAATGAAATTTATTTTAATATCTCTCAGTCTGATATATTTTATTTTAGGTATAACTTTGTGAAAATATTTTCATTACTATGCATTGGAATGAAACCTAGGAGATCTCTGGAAAAAAGTCACTGAGATAAGAAAATCATATTGGTATCTTTTAGCTTAATATACCTTTGTGTGTTATTTAGATGCTTCAGAAAGAGTTCGTTGGTAGTATTCTTTCAATTTTATTCATGTCTTCCAGGGGTCATGCCTATATCTATTTGAAAAAAAAATGTGGGAAAAGCTTGAATGTTTTATAAAATTAGGTATCAATTGGGAATTCAGGTGAATAATGATGATAATAATTCACATCATTCAAAGATGAGAAACATTATGCTGATGTTATTTTTCTGGAAATCTTTTAATCTCAAGGCTTCATTTTCACTGATTAGTTCCATGGGGTTAAGGCTTTGTGTTTTGTCTACCATAGCTATACCCTAAGTATTCAGCCCACGATAGATAATCAGTATATATTTGTTGAATGAGTGAATAAATGAATGAATGAAATGAATATGAGGTGTGGGCTATATTTGTATGATCAAGATGAAATTGATTTGATTTGGGGGAGATAATGACAGGGATTTTACTTATGCCCCAATTGGAGATTCTAGGCTAAGGTAAAATGCCTCCTTGAGTCAATATCTCAGATAGCTATTTAATGTTACCATTTTTACAGATAATTTGAAAATCTGTTTTACCTCCACAGTGTGGAGCTTATGCCAAGATGGCTTCCTCTTGGTGTTAGAATAACGAATACTGGTGCTGGGAGGACTTTAGCCCCTCCCCATGAAGATGAGGGACCAATGACTGGAAGGTGATATCCTCTGACAGAAATCTCTTGGCCCCTGATTTCCACAGATGCTGTGTGGCACAGTGGCTATGTACACTCACTCTGGAGAAAGGAAAGCCCCTAGTAGAATTCTGGCTCATCTGAAGATGAGAATAATTATTCCTACTTCACAAGGTTGTTTGGAGAATATGATGAAATAATGAATGAAAGTATTAAGAATTGTGCTTGGTACTTTATAAATCAACAGTTCCAAACTATGGACAATTTGTATTATTAGAAAGCAAAACATAAATAGCTTGACTCTCCGATAGCAACTCTTGTAAAGTCAGGATCTGTCTACATGGTAGGCATTTAAAAAATGACAGTTCATTTTACTTAAATAATTATCAATAATATCATTCAATAAAATTAATGTAGTGTTCTGGGACCGAGGCGTTGTATACGTAGATACCTTTAATAATTAATCCAGTTACTCAAACTATGAATCTTTTGCCCTTGCTCACTGTTTCAGAGAGGAATAATTTAGTCACACTGGTTATTTGTCGATATCAGTGTTTTTCAATCGTGGCACTATTGACATTTTGGGCTAGATAATGCTTTATTGTGTGAGGCTGGCCTGTGCATTATCTGAGGCTTAGCAGCATCCCTGACTTCTACCACTAAACATCAGGAGCTTCTGCCTTCTCCACCAGTTGCAACAATAAAAACTTCTTTGGACATTACTACATGTTTCCCAGAGAATAAAATTGCAAAGCACTGGGATAAATTTATATTGAATAGTCACTTTACTTTACTATATTTTATGATAAATCTCCAGAGTGTGCTTTGAAATCAGATCATGAGGTCTTCTTTTGAGGCAATTTAGAAATAGAAAATGGCAATTCTCAGTTCTGGAAGGTTCCGAGAGTTAGATCAAGTTACCTTTTACAGTATCTCTCAATTCTTTGGATTGAAGATACGGAAGGCCAATATGCCTCCTTGGGACAGCTCCCCCTTGCCTGCATATATAAATGCTTAGCATACAATCTGCAGTGACTTTTGCCCTTCTATGATGTATTAACAGGGAGCTTTTGGTCAAGTTACTGGGGAATGGTCACAAATCTTGCCTCCTTTAAAATGTTTTTTTTTTTGCTGTGTTTATCAGTTTCTAATTTACCAAGGTTTCCTTGTCCATCCCAGCTGCACAAAGCATTCAGGGCCATTTTTCAGGTCTATTGAGTATAGTAGGAAAGGAGGTTTATAGTGGCAATGGTCATACACACATCTCAGAGCCTTTCTGCACATTGGCAGTGGCTATTACACGTGGTGCTTGGAATGTATCCTAACATGGCTGCTATAGCAAACTCTCAGCGCTCACTCCACCCGTCTGTAGCTGCCCCACCCCACAGACAATGAGGGCATTGTGCAGAACAATCCCAGAGCTGTTCAAAGAGCATAGCCCAGGGCTCAAACGTTGCTGTTTATCTGTGGCACTGGATCAAGAATGATATGGCAGTAGCTTTTGGGATGTGCTTAGGAAAGACTTGTACCAACAGCACTCAAGACTCTGGCCCGTTCTCACAGCCTTGTACTGTCACTGAAAACAATGCCGTATGTGAGGAGTGTGGACGTGTTCTGGGAAAACATGCATTAGGAATGCACCCAAACTCACAGTGGCCTCTGGGCCTATTGGCACATGCCTTAATTTTTCCATTTCAGGTGTACGTCACTGCACACGTGAGCGAAAGTCAAGGTTGTGCGTGCTCTGTTAGGTGCCTGTTGGACTTATTGGTTAGGGTGGGGATGGGGAGTCAGGAGAGAACATGAAGAAGCTAAGATAGCTCAAAAGAACAAGATGCCTCCGGTCTCCATAAAGTGACCCTAGGTCCATCGAAAAAAGTTTGAATGAAGACTATTCCCAAACTCTGATTATTCTTCAAATATGCATATGATCAAATAAATCACACAAGTTGTGAAGTGCAAAAGGATCCAAATTCAGCATATGTACAACTTCATAAAGGTGGAAAAATACTAGTGACAAGGGAGATTGGCTAAAACAAGGGTCAACAGTAAATGAACCCATAATCTTTTTCTAAACTTATGAATCTGACTTAAACACAGATAAAGCAGAATTGTGAACCAGCTTTAGAAAGAATTCACAAAGAAGGGTTCCCACTTATTTAAATACTCTTTTGCCACTAAGTTTATATGAAGCATGAAAGAAAATTTATTTTGAACATAGTGGCTTCTGTTGGCACAATGTATTTATTGACTATTATTCCAAGCTATGGCTTTTATATTTTCCTGTTCTCTTTGACTGGTATTTAATGAGAACATTTTAAGGAACATTTTTCCTATTTTATAGCCAGGGTACTAGCTCTAATGACTGAAAATTTGTAAAACTATACAATATAGCCCTTCCAACATGGTTCCATCAGTTATACACCAATAAATAACAGTGATTTCAAGGATGATTAATCATAATCATTATAAAGCACTTTGGCCAAGCCAACATCTGTTTCCATGGATACCGCAGCTGGCCATCACGGTTCTGTAATTTATATGTTTTAGTTATTGTTCCCAGATGACTGTGAGGACTGTTCCACACAGTATGACCTTTTAACCTTAGGCCCCAGTGGGCTCTGTGGTTTACAAGCAGCCAGGAATCCTTTTGAGAAATTTTTGTTGAGAATTTGTGGAGCTCTAAGGAAATGAAGTAGGATTTCAAAGGTCTTCCCATCATTGCTTCCTTGAAGAGGCAAAGGGAAGAAAAGTGCAGTGGTGACAACATCGATAAAAAGCAACTACTAGTGCTGATCATATCGTCAGTGAATCAGAGATCTGAAGACTCCCCAGGCACTGGGGAAACCGAGGAGGAATGGCTCACTCACACCCAGGTCTCCTGACTTTAATGCCTGGGCTCATCTTTTCATCAATTATTTTAGACAAATATATTTTATTGAGTTCTTTATTTAATGGATGTTTATTGAGCCATACTATGTGCCAAGCTCTCAGCTCAGTGCTGGCAAGTTAAAGGCAAATCAATGGGAAGTCAAAACCTATCCCAGTTCCTGCCCATGTGGCTCAGACAGAGGCTGGTGGAGGAGGTTCACATTAAGCAAATAATCGCACCAACCAGTGGACAGTTAAGCTGTGATAAGTGTTCAGTAGGTGAGATCTATTGTAACCTAAGGGCCTGCCATTGGGATTTAGATCTAGTTCCAGAGGTGAGGACAGATTTCTCCAGGGTAATGTCACCTGCACTGAGATCTGAAGAAGGAATTAACTGTGGAAAATTCCAAAGGAATATAATGTCAGGGCCCAGCATGTGCAAACGCACAGTGGCAAGAGAAAGCAAGATGAACACTAAAAGAAGCTGTGACAGGGGTGTAGAAATCTGAGACACGGTGATCCAGGGACCTGTGTAGCCCACAATGAAAGATTTGGCCTCTATTCTATTATAGTTACAGCAAGAACTCACTTACTGTACCCTAGCTTGATTGGGTTGTATAAGAATCAAAAACACCTGTAGAAGGCTAAAACAGGACCCACAACTTTCACCTCTCACAAAAATCAACTCACGCTGGATAACAGACTTAAAACTAAGGTATGAAACTATTAGAATTCTAGAGGAAAAAGTTGGAAACACTCTCCTAGACATCGGCCTGGGCAAAGAGTTTATGAAGAAGTCCCCAAAGGCAATCACGGCAGCAACAAAAATAAATAAATGGGACACGATCAAACTACAAAGCTTCTGCACAGCCAAAGAAATAGTCATGAAAGTAAACAGACAACCTACAGAATGGGAGAAAATTTTTGCATCCTACGCATCCCATAAAGGACTGATAACTAGAATATACTTAGAACTCATGAAAATCAGCAAGAAAAAAATCAAATAACCCTATTAAAAAGTGGGTGAAGGACTTGAACAGAAACTTTTCTAAAGAAGACAGAAGAATAGCCAACAAACATATGAAAAATGCTCAACATCTCTAATCATCAGGGAGATGCAAATCAAAACCACAATGAGATATCACTTAACTCCAGGGAGAATGGCCTTTATCAAAAAGTCTCCAAACAATAAATGCTGGTGTGGATGTGGAGAGAGAGCAACACTCCTACACTGCTGGTGGGACTGCAAACTAGTTCAACCTCTGTGGAAAGCAATATGGAGATACCTTAAAGCGATACAAGTGGATCTACCATTTGATCCAGCAATCCCATTGCTGGGCATCTACCCCAAAGATCCAATGACACTCTACAAAAAAGACACCTGCACTCGAATGTTTATAGCAGCACAATTCATAATTGCAAGGGTGTGGAAACAGCCCAAGTGTCCATCAATCCAAGAATGGATTAATAAAATGTGGTATATGTATACCATGGAGTACTGTTCAGCTCTAAGAAACAACGGTGATATATCACATCTTATATTTTCCTGGTTAGAGCTGGAACCTATACTATTAAGTGAAGTTTCTCAAGAATGGAAAAACAAGCACCACATGTACTAACCAGCAAATTGGTATTAACTGAGCAGCACCTAAGTGGACACATAGGTACTACAGTAATAGGGTATTGGGAAGGTGGGAGGGAGGAGGAGGGTAGGTATATATACATATATAATGAGTGAGATGTGCACCATCTGGGGGATGGTCATGCTGGAGACTCAGACTTGTGGGGGGGGGGATGGGCATTTATTGAAACTTTAAAATCTGTACCCCCATAATATGCCGAAATAAAAAAAAGAATAAAAAACAGTAGGTGGGGACTAATGGTTGGAGTCTCTCTCTAGCTGGGAAAGGAGAGACATGCTTTAGTCTTCTGACTCTTTAAAGACCTTCTATAATTTGTTCCACGCATTTCTGCTGTGAAGGTAGATGCTGAGAAGAGCAGGAAAGGCCTGAGACCTTGTCCGTCACTGGCTAGTTTGGTTTCACCTGCTGCAGGCCCAGCTGTCCAGGATTCTGGTCTCCTCCCTGCAGAGCAGAGAGGACATGCAGTGACCTCTTGTCTTAAGCCTGAAAGAATAGGCATAGTGTAGACCTTTCCATATATAGGATTCAAAATATTTTTTCCACATACTGGATGTATAAGAAACCATATGTAAAGTGCACCTACTTGCATTAATTTTCTATGCTATGTACCAAATTACTATACACTCAGCAGCTTAAAACAACACACATTTATTATCTTACAGCTTCTCTGGGTCAGGAGTCCACACAGTAGGTCCTCTACAAGGCTATCATCAAAGCGTCAGCCAGCGCTGCATTTTCATCCAGAGGTTCAACTGGGGAAAGGTCCACTTCCAAGCTCACTCAGGTTATTGGCATAATTCACTTTTCTTGTGGCTGTAAGACTTACAGCAACTTGCTTCTTCAAAGCCAGCAAGGAAAGCAGAACCCTAGAGCAAGCTGGTCAGCAAGATAGAGTCTTATAAAATATAATGTAATCACCAGAGTGGCATCCCATCACCTTTGCTATATTTTGTTGGTCACGGGTTTTTCCTGCACTCAAAGGGAGGAAATGATACAAGGTGTGGATACCAGGAAGCAGGGATCATGGAGCCAGTCTGCCACACTCTTTGTGCCCTAACTTTACAGACACGTATACAAGGCGCTCTTACACAAAGCCTGGGTGGCTTTTGTGCTCTTCTGGACTTATGGTACCACATGGTTTGGTTACCACCTAAGAGGAACATGAAAGCTCAATAGCCAGTGAAAATCCTCTGGTACAGTGCATTCCCCAGAACTGTATCTCCCGCCTCACTTCCAGACTTCACATGCTGTAAGAGCAGCCTTGCCTTGCCATTCTGGTTAAACACTGCATCCTTTAATAGGTAAAGCTACAGCTTGCCCTGGTTCCTCTCTTCCTGGCAGGCGTCCTTGATCCTGGAGCACCACCTGTGCAGTGCCTCCTCACTGTGGTGACGGGGTGGTCACTTGCCCTCTCCTGCCATCAGTGGGAATAGCTGTACTACTTTAGTATTTGTCACGAGCATGTGAGGGAAGGAAAACGAGTTGCATGTCATGTAGCAGTATAATTTGTCTTTTCTAGAATATCATATAAATGGAACCATACAGTAGGATTCTTTCGAGTCTGGCTTTTCCTCACCAATTAATCCAATTCTCTTGTGACTTATCCACATTGTCACATGTCAATAATTTGTTACTTTTAATTACTAGGTATATACTATCTTATGGATTGTACTACCCTTTGGCTTTTTTATTAAGCAATTAGGGTGTTTGCATTTTGGGGCAATTATCAATAAAGCTACATACATGTTTATATACAAGTGTTTGTGTAGACATGTATTTATTTCTCTTGGATAAATAGTTGGGAAGTAATTACTACCAAAGTGGTCTTTTGGAGGTCAAGTGATGCACTGCAACATACCAGAAATAATCACGGTGTGTTAAGGAGATGACATTTTGAGAAAAGCAACAAGAAATGGCTAGAACATTGGCATGTGCCTTTCCAAATATCACTCTAGCTTTTGCATTAAGATTCTTCAACATGTGCTGCTTGGAAAAAGCAACCTGTAGGGTTCTGTGGGCTACATCAATTCTTCGCTCTTTCCCAATAGCAGAACTAGACCAAGGGATGGAGATAATTGCTCACGGTCTAATCTTTGACTAGACAGATTAAGTTCAAGGCCATATTTCTTTTCTAGGGTGCTCTCCATAGACTTGCAGATTTATTGCTGCTCTGTCTCTGGTGCTGAACCTTCTGGTATTTTTTACCCCTCTTCAGTGAAGGGTAAAGTTTCTCATTGAAGGTGGTGAGGATTTCTAGGAAAACCTTCCACTAGCTGCTATTGTTTCATTCTCTTATGCATGAAAATTATTCCACTGGAATCATTGATATAATAAAGCTTGACCTCTTCTCTCCAAGCAGCTTTTGCTCTCGCATTGCCAACCACATGCAGTTCCTTGAATATGCCATGTTCCTTTTTGGCTCCATACCTTTGCAAATGCAGTCCTCTTTCTCATGCCTTTATGTAATTCTCCCAAATGATGGACTTTTCTCTTCCTGGATTGCTAGGCTAGGGAGGGAGGTTTCATGATACTCGAAGGAAGATAGGAAAGAAAGGGAGGAGGAGAAGTGCTTAAAGGAGTATTATAAGACCCCCAATTATAAACTAGGCCCATTTCAAACTTTTACTTCAGTGATTCATGATGGTGCCTTATGGCTTTGAATATAAAATTTCTATTTTTAAAAATATGGCTCTTGGGTGGACAGTCATACTTAGGCTGCTCTTCATTCTAGCACTTCACACGGGAGGCAAGTGTTTGTTTGGTATTTTTGTGCAACACTGGAAGGCTTGCTAGACATGGCGTGTTGTGCGGGACCTTTTGGAGGCTGGTGATTCTTACTCTGATCCCTCTTTGAGCCTGTGAGGTGGTACACAACCCCACCATGACACAAGTGCCTGCCAAGACAAGGCTGCTGACATTGCTGTCATCTCTTCATAGCCACAGTCAATTCCCTAATGTATCATAGAGAGGAGAATTTAACTGAGGCTTCCTTGCTAGTCTTGGGGATGCAAATGGAAACAATAATTAGTCACAATTTTCACCCATCAGAGTAACAAAAAGACTAAAACAGCAAGTGTGGTATAAAATGATACAGACACTTTGTAGAGCAATTTGGAAGTTAAAAAAAAAAAAACTAACTAAAAGTGCATATATGTCTCACTTCTAAATCTGTGTCCCAAAGAAATTGTTTTTTAAAGTTTATTTTTTTTCCTAAATTGCCAAAGAAACTCTTATCTTATTTTAAAATATTGAGGGTGTACAAATGTTTTTGTTACTTGGATACATTGTACAATGCTGAAGTCGGGGCTTTTAGTGTACTGTTCACCAGAATAGTGTTCAGTGTACCTGATAGGTAAGTTTCTATCCCTCACTCCTCTCTCCCTTTATTGGTTTCCAATATCCTTTATATCTCTTTGTGCCTGTGTATACCCACCATTTAGCTCCCACTTATCAGTAAGAAGATGTGGTATATATATACCATGGAGCACTACTCAGCCATAAAAAGGAATGAAATAATGTCTTTTGGAGCAACTGGGATGGAACTGGATACTATTATCCTAAGTGAAGTATCTTAGGAATGCAAAGAAACTCTTCTAACAGCACAAATTTACCTGTGCAAAGCTGCTTCTCATTCCATAATGTTTGTGACAGCAAAATATTTGAAACCATATAAATGAAAAAAAATAATGAAATATCCTAAAAGGATAAATATCATGGCATTTGTTCATACAATGGAACACAATCCAGTGGTAAAAAGGAATTAATACAACCTCTCTACATAAACCTGGATAGATCTTAAAAACATAATATTAAGTGAAAATATTGCAAAGCAATATGATTTTATAATGCAACTTATTAAGTAAGATGTGTAAAGCTACACAAAATAACTGTACTTACTATTTATGGGTATATGTCTATATATATCCAAGTATCCAAATGAACTAGAAGGTTAAATAGCAAACTACTGGTAGGAGTTACTTCTGAGGAGGAGGAGGGAAACTCAATTGAGGGTCGGCAAGTGAGGGGGCTTTAACTGGATTTATTAGTATAATGTTTATTTAAAAAAAATAAAAATTTAAAAATGTTAACATATGATAAAGTATATGTGTGTTCGAGAGAGTGAGAAAACTCATGCGCGGGAGAGGGGAACAGGTTTTTATTTTATTCTTTGAGATTCTTAATTTCTCAAAAAATGTCATTAGTAAAGCAAATCACCATTGCCTACCAATTGGGGGAATTTGGAAATTGCGACTCTACCTTCCTGTCTTTCTTCCTGTATGTGGTGTGGTAGCCTGTGCTAAAAAGATTTTCAGAGGATTAACTTCAACAGAATTTGGAATAAGGCTTGCAAGAGTATATAATACTGGGCTATAAATGGGCACCAACAGCCAGAAATGACCCCTTTGCAAATACATTCAAGTACATTTGGAACTATAAAATGTTTTAAAATACTGTGTCCAAAGTAGGTTTTAAGTAAAAACTTGCTGATTTGGGTATGCATTTGCAATTACATTTTTAATAGGATTATTCTTTGGTGACTTGGAAAAGGAAGTTGAAAAGTAGGAAATAAACTATTTTTTACCTTAGGTCCAAATTTCAGATTGGTCCTGAGTGTGACAGAAATCGCCTTACTGAAGGTTTCTCTGCTCTTCAGATGTGTGGCCATGGAGAAAAAACATTTAGTGAGTTAGATGCGAACCAATACACTTATAATTTTGAAAGCAAAGGCAGGATTTACAGAAGTAAACATTTCCATTCAATGATGTTCAGAAAGCCAGACCACTTGCTGCTGTGATTGCCAGACTAAAGAAAAAATCCAAAGACACTGTTGGAAATCTTCAATTTTTTTTTTTAAAGCAGAAATGATTGAGATGGTTAAACTATGATGTGATTAATCATAGATTTCTGTATCTCAGAAACCTGTTCTTCTTGTTGAACATCATTAAAGCTAAATTTTATTAGTATAGGAGTTACTTCTGAGGAGGAGGAGGGAAACTCAATTGAGGGTTGGCAAATGAGGGGGCTTTAACTGGATTTATTAGTATAATGTTTATTTAAAAAAATAAAAATTTAAAAATGTTAACATTTTTAAACATTTATTCCAAGGTGTACTCATAGTTGTTTTATGTGTGATTCTGTATGCAGTATACATAACAGGTGCAGAATCAACATTTGTGGCACAGTAAAGTATTATTAAATAAATACTTCCCATATAGGAAACTAGATTAGTCTCTTGCTCATTTTCCCACTGCCTCTTTCTCTTCAGCTTCAATCTATTCTCATTGGTTCCACATGAAACCTCTCAAGGAATCTCTTGACGCCATCACTCCTTTTCTTGGAGATTCTTGAGATTGTCTCACTTTTCACTGATTAAAAAAAAAACCCAAAACTTTATTAGTCCATTCCAATATTCTTCCCTGATGTTATCCCTACCATTCTACCACATGCCAAGCCAAATGGTCTACCTTTGGGCTGTTTCTTGAATAGTTCCTACCTTTTGTTCATTCTTTCCTCTTGCCTATTATACTTCTGTTCAGTTTACTGCTAATATGCTTTAGCCATTAGAAGGATTATCTCAAAATTCATGGACTCCATGAAACCTTTCTTAATTCCTATTAATGGAAGCACTCCATGCATCTTGTACAACATTTGAAGAATGGGTTATCTGCATAATGTTTATTGGCTTTTGAGTATTATTAATAATTTAGTCTTTGTCATTCTATTATAAACTTCTCAAGTGCTGGACTTATGACTTATTTATATTATGTCTTGTACAGCAGTTTACCAATAGTAAGTGCTTAGTTAATGTTTAATTATTACCTGACAGAGTACACAGTTGTTACGGACAAGGTGGCCCTAGTCAGCTATTAACTGACTTGAATTTAACTGTCAACTTTTCAGTTGTCTTATCAAACTGAAAACTAAGTAAGAGACTTTATAATTTGGGACCTATGTTCTATATGGCAACTTTCCTGGAATAGGCTTAGGTACAGGTAAGTATATACTTGCTGCTGTGTGTGGAGACCACTTCAATGGAATGGTGGATGAAGCTAGAGCTGAATGATCTCTGAGAGCACTCACTGTGTAGGATTCTACCAATTTCCTAGGGAGGTAAAAGATTTTCTTTCTGGCCAATGTTTCCAACTCTGTGAAGTCAGGGATATCTTACAGAGGGAAGACTACATGATATCAGGATGGCATGTCTTGATATACAGGCATGGTGAAAGGTGAAATGGCTTTAGGAGTCAGGTTCTTAGAATACTTCAAGACACTTACTCTATGCCTGAATTGTATGTGATTTGGACTTTTATAATTTGTTAATTTAATTTACTTATCTATTTTTTCCTCTTGTTCCCGATCTCATTTTAAGTTGCTCATGACCAACACTTACTTCAAAACAGTGACATAGAAATAGGAGAGAAAAGAGTGTTAAGATTAGGGCAAATGAAAGTTTGAGTCAGAGGAAAGTTAAGACTGGGATTGGGAGACAGTAAGAAGGAGAAAAATCACAAGTATTTCTACTATGTGGGTCTTCATAGTTGTTAGAGATGAATAAGAAATTGGGCTCTACCTTTCTTGGCAGCCGATGTGAAAACAAAAGTTGGTCTGGAACATAGTTTTAATGTCCAGGGAAGGCAATCATACCAACTTTGGTGAGAAACAAATACTTCACTAGATTAAAATCTAAACTAAATTGCTCACATGGAACTTCCCCTAAGGGCAGTAGATGATGTTCTCAACAAGGCCACGTGCATTGTTTCTCAGTTAATGACAGAGGCACCATTCTACACAAGCCCCATCTCAAGGGGCAATATAATTCAGGTCAAATATGTTCTTTTCTGAGAGCTTAGCTTGATTTAGGGGTAAAAGCTGAAATTCTGAGAAAAAATGGAAAGACTATCTTTCAAAAGGTCCTCCACAAATACCTCCTTCTTAAGCATTCTTTGGATGTGAAGTGAGAAGTGTAGAATTCATACTTGCATTTTTTATGAGCCCATGAGGGATTCTTCATTATTAATTGAGGGTGCATTATGAATTATTAATTGACTCTTAGTCATGTTGTATGCTGCATTATCTTTATCTTTAGCATCTCTGCCAACTTCACTCCTGTCCTCAGAAAGTGTCTATTTAATGTTCATGGTGATATGCACATCATTGATGATTAATGAACTTGAGTTGAATCAACAGTTAAAAGGAAGTCCCAAGTTTATTTCTCTTTGGAAGTTGACCCTTAAGTAAGCACTAAAGATGTATTCAGAAATAAACAGAATTTTCCACAGTCAAATGCATTAGCATAAAATACCTAGTTTATAAGCTGAGAGGGGGGGAAATGCTCCTAAGAATTGTATTCATAAAGTAGAACTTCAGAAGGTTCCAAAATGCAGGATGAATGGATGGTCAGAAAATGCATTCTAGACAAAGACTGGCATTTTGCAGAAGACTCAGTAGGCAGAGCATTTCTAACCTTCTCATTCCAAGAAATCCAGGCCCACAAAATAACAAATGGACATTTCTGCAAATACTATCTCATTCAACCCTAAAGCTGTCCCACCTAGTAGAAATTATTATGTGATCACATATGGGAAGAATCCCAGAGTAGTTCCAGAAAGATATCCCAGGTCACAGGGGCAGGATTAAGAATATTTTCTGACTTCAGATCCAAAGTTTTAAGAGGTCTCTCTTGCCCCTCTCAAGCCTACTAGATATATTTAAAATCTAATTAATACTGGAAAGGGAAGAGAAGACCTTGCACTAATCAGCTCTCTTTCTCCTCACTACCCTATGCAGCTACAACCTTTCTGTTTTGCAGTTCCTTCTCATCTTGTCGTCTCTCCAAACTGAGCCATAAAAGTAGAGCATAGAATAAATAGAACATCTAGTGGGTGTTGGTGCTTATAGACTGATTGTTCCAGTGGGAAACTAGGTAAAGAAACTTATTCTCAGAGCAATATTATAATAGTTCTTGAGAAAGCAAGAACAAAATAGCTTACACTTGATAAATATAATTTAGGAATTGGGTTCAATTGTAAATATCAAATACTAGAAATACTTGTGGCTGAATCAAGAGAGACGTTTATTCTTTCTCATGTTTGAGAGGCAAGCCATTGAAAGCTGGTAGGTCAGATCTGTGGTTCTAGGATTCTTTCTGCTTCATCAGTCTTAGCACTGGCTGGTAGTCATAGCATCAACCCATGAACTGAGCTGCCTCTTGGAACTCCAGTCATTACATCTAATTGCAGGTTGACTGCAGGGGAAACTGGAGGAGGGTGAAAGCTTACTCACTCCTCCTTTTTAAGAGGGATATAAAGAGGGGTCCAGTTGGGTCATAGAAGTTTTTTATTTATATCACATTGCCCTGAGCTTATCCACAAGGCTGCAGAGAAGGCCAAGACTGTTCCTGGTCTAATGTGCCTCACTAAAAATGTGGACTCTGCTACTGAGGAAGAGAGGGAGGATGGATATAAGTAGCCTATGACAGTCATGCCACACATGATTCAGAATACATAATTGTAAATAGGATTTCTAGTTTCTGATGATTATAGGGTGAGGAGGTATTTTTCTAGTTTCAATGGTTTTCTCAAGTAGCCAACTCTTTGTGAGTTGCATCTACTCTTGACCTCAGTTAGATCCAAATAAATCTTATCTTGTATGTGCTTATAGAAAAAAACAAAAGAAAAAGAAATGATTGACATCCCATTTCTTTTGTTCACTCTAATTATAGTTTATTAAAAACTCTCAACATGCTTGAAATAAATTTTACTGTTAAATACACTGGCATTTGTTTCTTTCCTAATATTGCTCCTTTTTTTTGCATTTATAGTCTTTGCCATTTACTAGTATTTTAAAAACTAAACTCTTTCTGACCTCATGTGAATTTACATCATTGTTTTTGGCAAGATTTTTGTATAACGTTAAAACTACTTACCTTCAAATCCTTCATGCCAAATTTAATTATGTTTAATTCAGAACCACTTTTAATAAAAGGTGATAAGAAGACAGCCACTTAGTTATTTTCAGTTTCTAAGTTTTACTCCATGGCACGAGATTCCTGATCCTTTTGAAGTTAGACATAAAAGAAAACTGCATCCCACAAATCATAAGGTAGATTAGGAAACATTTGAAGACCCCTTTATCTTCATTCCTCTTTCTTGCTAAAAATAGATTTCTTCCTTCAGAATTCCTTCCATACTCTTCCTCCTCTTAAAAGAAGTTTTACTCACTGAACATGACAATTCCTTACAGACGAATAGACCTCGAAAATTTTCCACCACCTGCCAAAGGCATTTAACTCTATTCATTTGTTGTTCTTTCAGAGTTATTACCAGAAAAAGTTTAATTTTGAACAGAGGCCAAATGAAACATTTAGAATCTCTCAACACAACAGTTTTATATTTCCATATTTGCTTCTAGTACCATATTTCATTTTATCTAAGATGTATCATTATTTTATTTACCACTAAGAAAAAGTGCTTCCAATTAAAACATGAAACTGTGTTGATTGCAAGAGGTATCCTGATTTCATAGCTGCTGACATGTTAAAAATATGCCTTTTAGAATTGAGAAATGTAGTACATTTCTATACAAATACATATTTTTTTAGTAACAGTCATAGAATACTTGCCTCTCTGTATTCTTTTTTTTTTCTAAATGGTGAACCATAAACATTTCCTACATTTCTACATTTACTTTATAATTATCATTTTCCATCAAGTTGATGTGCTCTAATTTACTACATTATTTTGCAACTGTTGTGTATCTAGGGTGTTTCTAGGTTTTTGACAATAAATGCCTTATGCTTGTAGATTTTTGATATTGTTGGGCAATTTATTTTTCTTAATTCCCAGGAGAAGAATTTTCTGGATCGAAATTCATGAAAATTTGTGTGGTTGTATTTATTGTTCTATGGCTGTTCAAAAAAAGATTGTACCAATATTCAATCCCACAAGCAGTAAATGAGTTTCCTAATTCCACAGGAACTACCCCAAAAGTTGTGAGCTATTAAAAAATCAGCTTTTTTCTTAATATAAAATGCATCATAAATGTTGTTTTAATTTATATTTACATGAACTAGTAAGAATGAACATTTTTTCTTATGCTTTTTTTTTTTTATTAAATTTTGCCTTATTAAGGCTTATTTACTAACTACCTATATGTTTGGTTTCTATGCTTACTTCCATTTGTCACTGGGACAGTTTTAAAAATAGTTGCCCTGTTACTGTGATATAAAAAATATCTAGTCTTTATTTTCAACATCTCCCAGATCGTGGTGGTGGCAGAGGGTGGTGGAGAGGTGCTGTGCACTCTGGTTGAGTGGGAAGGCTGGGAATTAACTGAATCCACATTTCTAACATCTTTATATGGGGCCCAGTGGCTTTGTTTTCTCTTGTCTTGGAAGAAAATAGGGTGATGGCTATAGAGATCCACTGTATCTTGAAGATTCTGCTGTTAAATCTGTTGCATTTTCTAAACAGCTTCATTGAGGTATGATTGATATACAAAAAACTGTACATATTTAATGTGTATAATTTGATGAGTTTGAATATACACACAAATCCATGAAATCATCACCCCAAAGTAACAGACCTCTCCTCCAACTCTAAAAGTTTCTTTGTGCTTCTTTGGGTTTTGTTTGTTTGTTGGTGGTAAGAACCTACCATACTACCACATAGTATTACAAAAACACTACCACTAAGATACCACTAAGAGGATAGAAATCTACCCTCTTAAATGTATAAGTGCACAATACAGTATTGTTGACTATAGGTGGTATGCTGTATAGCAGATCTCAGAACCATTTCATCTTGCATAACTCAAACTTCATACCAGTAGAATAAGAACTCCACTTTTCCTACATTGCCCCACAACTGCCACCACTACCATGGGCAGTGGCACTACCACCATTCTAGTCTCTGCTTTTTTGAGTTTGACTATTTTAGGTACCCCATACAAGTGGACTCATGAAGTATTTTTCCTTCTCTTACTGGCTTTTTTCACTAGCATCATGTCCTCCAGGTTGATACATGCTTCTGCAAATGGCAGGATTTCCTTCTTAAGGCTGATGAATATTCCATTGTCTGTATGTACCAAATTTTCTTTATCTATTTCATTTGGGTCTTTTTATTCATTCATTTGGGTGCTTGATGGACATTTGGGTTGTTTCCATAGTTTGGCTATTTTGAATAATGTTGCTATAAACATGGGAGCTATGTCTTCGAGATTCTGATTTCATTTCTTTGGGATATACCCAGAAGTGGGATTACTGCATCAAATAGTAGTTCTATTTTTAATATCTTGAGGACCCTCCTTACTGTTTTCCATAGCAGCAGCACCATTTTTACATTCCCACCAACAGTATAGAAGGTTTTCCACATCCCATCCTTGCCAACACTTGTTATCCTTTTTTTGTTATAGTAATGCTAATTCTGACATTTCGTAGCTATATAACATTGGGCAAATTACTTGCAGTATCATCTACATTAAGTGGGATATTAATCCTCACTTAACAAGGTATTAAAAGCATCAAATAAATTGCAGTATGAAAAGTACCTGCATAAGATCTGGTATGCAGTAGTCCACTTAATTCTCCTCTGGGCTACTGTGGGTATTGGATCAGGTCATCTGCCACACAAAGGTGCTACACTTTAGGGGATGCCATTTGTATAGTAGTCATTGTGGGTTTATATATTTATTGCAATATATAACTTTGCAGAGCAAAACAAAATTGCTGGTTGGATAAAAATTTTATGGATGAGTAATTTAGAAACACCTATTTGTTTTTCTTATTACAAAATAATTCACATTTGTAATAGGCAGAATATTGCTCCTTCCCCATCTTCATCCTCACACCCAAGCCAAAGATGCCTACATCCTCAGAACCTGTGAATGTGTTACCTTACAAGGCAAAGGGAATTCAAGTTGTAGATAAAATTAAAGTTGCTAATCAACTGACCTTAATTAAAATAGGGAGATTATTTTGGATTATCCAATTGGGCCTAATGTAATCACAAGGGTCCTAAAAAGTGGAAGAGGGAGGCAGAAGAAGAGGTCAGAGTGATGTAACATGAGAGGACCTTGACCCATGGTTTCTGGCTTTGAAGATGGGAGGAAGGAAGCTGTGAGCCAAGGAATGTGGGCAGCCTCTGGAAGCTGGAAAAGGCAAGAATGTGGGTCCTTCTTCTCTCCTAGAGACTCCAGAAAGGAACACAGCCCTACTGACCCCTTCATTTGGCCAGTGAGAGATCTATGTCAGACTCATAAACCATAGAATTGTAAGATAAAAAATTTGTGCTTTATTTAGGCACTTAGTTTGTGGCAATTTGCTATAGCAGTAATAAGAAACAAAGATGACATTCATCACAGATATTTAGAGAATATGGACCAAAAAAAAAAAAAAAATAAAAGTTATTCATTGGCCAGGCATGGGGGCTCACACCTATCATCCTAGCACTCTGGGAGGCCAGGAGGATTGCTTGAGATCAGGAGTTAGAGACCAGCCTCAGTAAGAGCAAGACCCCATCTCTTCTAAAATTAGAAAGAAATTAGCTGGACAACTAAAAATAGAAAAAATTAGCTGGGCGTGGTGGCGCATGCTTATAGTCCCAGCTACTAGGGAGGCTGAGGCAGGAGGATTGCTTGAGCCCAGGAATTTGAGGTTGCTGTGAGCTAGGCTGATACCACTGCATTCTAGCCCAGGCAACAGAGTGAGACTTTGTCTCAAAAAAAATATATATCATTATTTCCTAGCTTTGTCTTCTAAGAGAGCCTGGAAACAGTGACACCCCAAACAACAACAAGCACACCTGTCCTCAGACCTTGGTATGGAAAGGAAAACAGTAAATTTATGGTGGAGATACCTGGCAGATCCCACCTCATGCAGGTGATCAAGTTTAACATCACCAGTGATAAGTCATGTTGATAAATCATGTACCCTCTGATCTTTAATAGGAAAGGCATTTCACCTCTGTGTTATTCTTCTCAAAAACCTATAACACCAGTCTAATTATAAGAATAAACATCAGGCAGATCAAACTGAGGGACAGTTTGCAAAATACCTGATCAGTAGTCATCAAAACTATCAAAGTCACAATAAACAAAAAAAGACTTAGACTTGCCATAGACCAGAGGCAATTAAGAAGATATGATTACAAAGTGCAACACGAGATCTTGGGGTAGAAAAAAAAATCAGTGGAGGAACTGGTGAAATCCAAATAAAGTATAAAGTTTAGTTATTAATAAGGTAACAATATCAATCTTTCAGTTTAACAAATTTACTATAGTTATGTATGCTATTAACATGAGGAGAAATTGAGTAAAAGGAATATGGGAGCTTCTATCTACTATCTCTGCAACTTTTCTGTAAATCTAAAATTATTCCAAAATAAAGAAATATACCTTTTACATAATCCCATCACTTAAAATTGCCATTAATATTTTATAAAAATGTCAAACTCTATAATTTTTGTTAACCTGTCTTTTAACTTATTGGCATATTAGGACATTATCTCATTGTTAGAGCCACAAAGATATCTCCCTCTTTCTGGTCACTGTGGTCCTCTAAGGTCCTTTAACTCATTAAAGAGAGATAGTGATTCAGCTTGTACTGGCCATATGACACCTATCATAGTTAGGAAGGCAGGTGCTACCTGGCCTTCATTTGATCCAAACTTCACTCCACTTGTGAAAGAGATGCTTTCCCAAAGATTTCATAAGCTTTAGTGTTCATTACACTTTACTGTGTTCTCCACTCTCCATACAATTGTGCCCTTCCTAACACTCATAGAACAAGAAAGGCATGTGGAGGGGTTCCTGTTGCTTTAGCACAAGAGAATTGTTTTCCTTTATAATCCATAATTTATGGTGCCACCCATAGATTTGACATTGTACTTTGAGGGAACAAAAATACCAAGCAACTATTACTACTTGCTACTTAGTAAATGTTTTATGTGCATTATCTTATTTAATCCTTAAAGCAATTCTCTGAGGTAGAATATATTCTTATCTCTATTTCATACATCTGTGGAGTGAGGTTAAGTAATCTTGCCTAAGAACATGGTAAATGGCAAAACTACATTTTAAGCCAGGCAGCCTGGACTTATCCATAATATTTAATCATTGTACTATACTGTCTCCTGGAAGAACATTTACCTAAATAAGGAGTATGGGAAGAAATCACAGAGCTTATTCTACAGAAATTAGTTACTGTGCAACAACCACCACAACAAAACCTTTCTGCAATTGACTTGTATTACTGGGCCATTTTACTTGGAGGAGTTAATGTCAGACCGGTAGCAGGAGAATACAAGAAAGAGCAAACTATAAAGTTCTCTGCCAATCTAAAGTGTCATTCCTACTTTATTTTGTATTAACCTCCATGTGATTGTGTGCACAAATATTTTTCTACATCTTTTTTGATGATATCATAATACTGCATCACATCATTGTAATAGACTCTAAAAGTTTTTCAGGTTTGAGAAATGAGAGTGTGGCAATGCCTTTAAAATGCTTTATGAACTGTAAAATTCTATGCAAATGTTAAGCATACTAATATAACATATTTTTAAAATTAGAATTCTTTTCATACAAGTTTTTGTATGTATCTATATAGTTTTTTAATGCTAAAACTAAACAAAACTTACACATATTTTTCTCTTTGTTTCTTTCTTGCACATTCCTTTGTGAGTAGAATTAAATTACAACTAAAAATAGAAATGCATTTATTAGCACCTGGTACCATTGTTCTGAAAGAAAGATATTTTTTCCATGATGGCAAACCTTTCCCACACTGAGTAATGTACAATTGAATTTGCATGTTAAAAAATGTGTGCATTGCTTTTTTATAATTAAAGATAAGATTAACCTCTGTGTTGAAATTTCCTCCAACAACTTGAAACATTTTCATGTTAATTTCTCTGAAAACACAGTAATAGGTAATTATTTTCTGCTGACACTCTTTCCCATTAGATTGAATGTGCATTTTGGGACTCAGCTGTCAGTTTTGATTTCAGCCTAGTTTTCATGTATAGTTGGTGCATTGAGATTATTTTCCCATTATTGTTTAATATGTGCTTTTTTATGGGAGTAGAAGTAATTTTTGGCCATCCTGTCAATCATTTTGTATAGTTTGGACACACATATGAGAAATATGGAGGAAGAGACTTGAGTCATCTGTTTCAAATAGTCTAACTTGTTTACCTATATAAATCCTTAATTTTGTAACTTTTGTTAGAACTGACTATGATTTAAGTTAAATAACTTATTGAAAATCTATCTAGTGCTAATGTCATGGACAAAAGTCCTTTTATTTATCTATACAAATGAATCTATTCATTCATTTTTAATGCCATGCTCCTCTGTATATTCCATTGACTGAATGGTATTTATTTAGGTAGCTCAGAATATAATGTTGGCTGATCTGATCTTTTCTTAGCCTTCTTAAAAATTTGAGGTTTTGGATCACATGAAGAGATTCTGATTAATATAATTATTAATTCATATGGAGAACTTTATTTTTATTTTATACACTGATGGTTTAATAATGCTGCTTTCTATTATTCATTCTTCAAACATTTGTTATGTGCCTACTTTATATAATCACCCTGTTAGGTAGAAAGGGTGGTACTAAGATATATAACATAAGGTCTCTGAGCTCCAGTTGCCAACAACTCAAAGGTATGTTTGGGCTTTATTTGATAAATTTTTGGGAGCTACTGAATATTTTTGATCAGTGGCATCTTTATTAACATGGTGATTTAGAGGATTTAATCGGCTGTGAATATGGACTATACAATTTAGGAGATAGGTTGGGATACTTGGTACCAGGATATTACCACAGTACTGGGGGTAAATTAAGGTGTTCGCATTAGATGGATTTTTTCTCTCACTAGGACACATTTCCCTCAGATGGTTAATTCTTTCATGTCTCTGTCCAAAGGTCATTTCCTCAGAAAGCTCTCTCTGACCTCCATGTTGAAATAGCATCCCTTTTCCTGCCTGCCATTGTTCTTTACTTTGAGACTCTTTGCTTTGTATATATGGGTACTGCGCCTGTAAGACATGTTAGTAGCCAGTTTGTGTTTTTCTCAGTCTCCATATCTACTTCCCATCTGGAAATTAGGCTCCATGAAGGCAAGGGTTTTATCTGGCTAGCTTGTCTGTATCTGTAGAAAAGTGATGTCTGGCACATAAAGGTGCTCAAATACATTAAAAATTAAAACAAATTAATTTTAAAATGGACTATTAATATGTTGAAGTCTTATCGTTAAAGAGGGCTCCTTTCTGATAATACCTAGAGCATCTCATTAAGTCTATCTCATCTAAAGTGTAGTTCCAGAAGGCCATAAAACTAAATCATAAGCTAAGGGTGTTTGGGGAAAATCTTGTTTGATTTGAAAAAAAAATTGCATCATGTTCCTTTCAAATGGACAGAAAGATGAATTGTAGCAAATAAGTACAGGTTCTTCCTCTGTTACTGAGCTCTGTCACTGAGTCAGCTGAGACCGTACAAGCCTTGCTGGCAGGAGTAGTGGAAGGAGGACCAGGGGGCAAAGAGATTCTAACTATTAATAAACAGCAGTAGGAATGTGGGTGAGCCACCTAATGTCATAATTCTTGTCGTTCAAGTTTCTTTTCAGAATTAGGGCTTGCACCAGAGGCTTGATGATATCCCAGGTTCCTTTCTGCTCCAATATCCTGCAGATCTCCTATTGACAAGACCCTTCCATGTGAGCCTTAGCCGTAGTTGTCAGTTACTTTACTCAGCTACTTCATGTGTAATGTAAACATGGACTAATTTAATCTCTGTGAAATATTTGGCTTCTTCTGAGGAAGAACAATCCATAGTCACATTAAACAATCCTGTGCTGACAGTACTAAGAGCTGTCAGATAAATGCCGTGGTGTGCTGGAGCCAGTGCCTGAGAGCCAGTCATATTCATGTCTTCCCAACTTGTCCCTTCATGTCACTCTATGTTGGTAGCTTGAAATTGGCCATGGAGGGAGTATTTGCATCATGAAAATGCTACAAATCAGGGCTTCCCTCTCTTCTTCCATCCCCAAGAGCCAGTGGCTAAATATTTACCTGTACATCAATAGATAAATGTGAAAAGATAGGCTAATAACCGTCATTAGAGAAATAAATCAAAGGATGTCTGTGATTCATAGTGGCACATGGCACCACCTTGCTACATAGAAACTCATCTATAATTACTGCCACCACCACCATCATCATCCTCTTAACAAACTTAATCAAAAAGTTACTGATTCAGGCATAGCAATAAGGACTTTGCATGACACATTTAATATTGATAATAGCTCATAAAGTTATATTCTCATTTTTATAAAAAAGGAAACAAAAATTGTGAGAGGTCAAATAACCTACCCAAGATTATACAAGTAGCAAGTGACAGGACCTGGACTCATGCTAAGGTTTCTGTGATTCCAACGGTGAGGTTGTACTGCCTCTTTGACTTATAATATACACACAGACACATTTGTATCTATAAGTATACACACTTATGGGTTTAAAATACTATTTTTCTTTCACTGTGGTAATTGTTTATCTCTTTTTTCACAAAGTGCAAAAATGTGATAAATACAAATATCACACTGGAGACATGTTTGTTATCAGAAACATTTAAAAAATTCCCTCAGGGCTATTTCAGACCTGAGACTGAGAGGATCTCACCTAAGTCAAAATCATCAGAGAGACACAGTGATTCGGAAGGTACACTCACTCACGTTCTTAGAAAGCTTCATTTCTTCGTGCTAGCAAAATAGCTGCAAAAGGAACTGCTTAACCTAAGACAGAGCACTTTACCCTCCAAATAAATTGCTTCTAAAAAAAAGTGGTTGCATAATCTTTGAATTAAAATTTCAAATCTACAGAGGAAAACGTTACCAGTACTACATTAGGTTTGAGGGAAAGTGTCCGTTAGCTCTCAGAACATGCTAAGGAAGCTAATTTCGGGATGGGATGAAAGTCGCAGGAGTGAGGAATATGCCTGTGATCCACTGCTCATATGGCATTCTCAACAGGATTATGTAAATGACCTTTAAAAAGCATTTTGGAGCTGGAAACATTTCTAAATTTCCAAATTTGAGTATCTAATCAGATGAGAAGGAAATTAAACTTTTCTCCATTTACTTTAACTCAAAGCTCCCTTTTCTAAATTTTCCTTGATAAGAGTCTTCAAAAACGACAGTTCAATGCTGCTGGAAGTGCCCCCAGTAGGTAAAGAAGGTGAAAAGAGAATAGCTGGGATATAACAAGTTCAGTTCAAGCATATTGATCATCTTCCCTTTCCAGGGGATTTGGATACAGTGGGTGGCAAGAGGTTTGGAAAATTAGATCAGGGGTCGCCACCAGGCAGTAGCACTTGAACTGACTGTAACACATATGTCTAATGGTTTATAAGAAATTTAATAAGCTAGCTAGTCAGGCTATTGTTCTATAGGAAATATTCCTTATCTGGTTGCATCTCTATGCAAAGTAGAGAAGAACCATTTTCTGTTGTTTTTAGACTGAGGCTGATTATCCATATAACATACTTTTGAGAACTACTGGTCTGTGGTTTTCAATTCCAGCTTCAATTAGAATCACTGAAAGGTTTTTTTCTTTTAATTTAATTTAAAAAAAAAAATAAAGTAGCAAAGCCTGTAAGCTACCTTAGACCAAAATCTGTAGGGAGGAGCTGGAACATCAAGGCTTCGTAAAAGCTCCCCAGGTGATTCTCATGTGCAGCCAGTGTTAAAAGCCATTGATCTAGTCCCACCTTTTCATTTTACAGGTGGAGAGAGTTCGTTTCAGAGCTGTGGCTAGTGCAAGGTTGTATTCAATTTAGTTCAATTTAGCAAATGTTTATGCAATCCCAACTACAAGTTGGACACTGGCCAGAAACTCATGGGTACAGAGACTGAGGGAAATACTTATATGGAAAGGAGTAGGTAGGTCTGTGTTTCCCAGGCTTGGCTTTTCCTGAACTCCTTGCAAGCCTCATAGGGCTTTTTCAGGATATTTTCATTGTTTCAAAACTTCTCTAGGATACTCCATGCTCAGCCTTAATAAATCTTCATAGACTAACTACATGATCTAATTTATTTGCTATTAGTTGGAATTCTATTAACTGGATGTGATTGTATCAGGAGATGTGGCCTTTGAGAGGTAATTAGGCGATGAGGTTCACGTGAAGCCCTTCTAAATGGAATTAGTTCCCTTATTAGAAGAGGCATGAGATAGCTTGCTTTCTCCCTCTCTCTCTCTGCCATGTGGACATGCAGAAGGCAGCTGTCTACAAGCCAGGAAGCAGACCCTGACACTGGATCTGCCAGCACCTTGACTGTGGACTCCCCAGCCTCCAGAGCCATGAGAGATAAGTGTGTGTTGTTTAAGTCACCAGTCTATAGTATTTTGTCATAGCAATGGCCCAAACTAAGACATGAGACCCGTGGTAACTCTAGTGTTCTCATAATAACAAAAAGCTCTGACTCTAGGAGCAGATATAATGTAGTGATTATAAGCATGGACTTCTAGAATCAAACTTGCAGGTCAAGTCCTGAACCCTCTCCTGACTAGTTATTTGATTACAGTCAAATAATCTTATTTCTATGTGCCTTGGTTTCCTCTGTGCCTCAGTTTCCTCATATGTAAATGGGGTGATAATAACTCTTTAGACATAGATTGTTTGAAAATACCTGTAAAGTACTTACATCATTAGGAGAAGAACACACATAAATGTCAGGGATTATTATTATTAGTGTGTGTTTGTTTTTTCCTTTCTTTCTTCTGTAAGCTTTTATTATATTAAGCTCTGACTCTAATGCTAGGGAATGCATCAGATTGCCAACCCCGGTACATTTCTAACCTTCAACTCTGATAATTATCAAGGTGAATGAACTAGAAAAAAATGAACCATGAATTGTATTTCTTCTCTTTGTTGAAAGTATTCAATTAATCCGAATGGCCAGGACTTTGCACTGCTGAGGTAGAACAGTGCAGAGTCTAGGCAGGGAAGCGAAAGCAGCAGATTCCGTAATACTGAAAGTGAATGGCCTTTTCTTACCTTAAAAAATCTGGTAATAGACAACTCTAACAGAATATAATTAACATAAATGAAAATCCTTGCCATATATTGCTTTTGTCATTGTCTCCACACTATTGGGAAAACTTAAAAAAATTATTATTTAGATTTCTGCAACTAGAAAGAAAACCTGGTAAAAAGATTAGCAAGAAGTAGACCATGTTGAGCAGAAGTTGGTGATCCTTTTGTATACTGACATTGTAAACAAACAATATGCCATATATGCCAGCCTTATCAATAATTTTTCTCATCAAAAATTAGCAATTAATTATGATTCATATCTTCTGGGTGGAACAATACAGTCTCTGGTCAGAAATTCTTTTATGTGCTGTGCTGTCTGTGTATATGTCTGGAAAACTGAATTCTCTCTCTTTTTCTCTCTCTGATTCCACTGAGTAGTAACTTTTAACCTTTTATTTGTCTGGATGTCTTTGATAGTCTTGTGAAAGCTACAGGTCCTGTTTCTAGAAAAATTTCTTTCTAGATGTATTTGCATATATGTGCATGATTTTGCATGCATCTGCAGACTATTTTGGGTTAAAATATACCATGAAGTTTTATCTACCAAAGTCTATAGTTCTTGAACTAAGCTCTCCAAAAAAAAAGAAAAAAAGAAAAAAACCAAAAAGTTGGAGGTGTTTGTGGTGGTAGATACTTGCTAGATGAGAATCTACTTACATAACTTCAGGACCCTCCAGCTTCTCTGAACGTTTGAAGCAGGTGGCATGCAGGTGTGGCTTCTTTGACTTAGCATAGCAGTCAAGAGATGCTGTTCAGAACCATCCCTCTTTCTCCCAATAATAATTTATTGAAACTTTGTTAAAGATGAAGATATAGTCGTGGTTGACCATGTGGAGATACCTGTGGGTGAATCCCATATAACTTTTGCAAGGAAGTGTAAACAACCCAAGTCCATCAATCAATGAGTGGATTAATAAAATTTGGTATATGTATACAATGGAATACTACTCAATTATAAGAAACGACAGTGATCTGGCACCTCTTATATCTTCCTGGATAGAACTTGAGCCCATCCTCTGAAGTGAGGTGTCACAAGAAGAATGGAAGAACAGACTCCACATGTACTTGCCATCAAATTGGTACTGACTGATTAACACTATGGTGCTCACACAGTAGTAATATTCTTCAGGGTTTGGGGGCTTGGGGGTAGGTAAACTCACAACTAATGCGGTGAGCGTGGTAGGGAGGAAAAGGCATGCCTCAAATCATGGCTTGGGTGTGGCAAAGTCATAACATGTAACCAAAATGTTTGTACCCCTATAATGTCTTGAAATAAAAAAAAGAAATCTAACTTTTGTTAGTGTTTATAACTTGGTGATCCAACACAAGCTGCTAAAGCTACATTTGGATATGCCACAGATGGCTCTGGCTATAGAATTTGCAGGGCCCCTGGGGCTCCAGTTCAAAAGTATTCAGATTTTCAAGGAGGTAACAGCAGAGTATGAAATCAGGTATGGGGCCCTCCTAAGCACGGGGTCCTGTGCAACCACACAGGTCATTTGACCATGAAGTTGACCACAGGAAATGTAGAGACATTGAGGGTCTTAGTAACTAATACAAAATTGAAACTTGCTTAGAGAGAAAGAGAGGATTGGGCTTATATTTGGCAGGAGAGCAGAACAGGAAACAGGAAGAAGGATGGATGGGAGTTCTCTTATAAATAATGTCTCTTTTCTTTCCTCCATATTTTCCTGGTTGGATGGAAATTCCAAAATCAGAGCAGTGCATCAACCCTTTGCACATAGTGCACCTGAAGAGGAGCTTATCAGGTGACTTTCTGGGGTGGAGAGACTGAGGCAAGGGGGACAGGTGGATGGGTGGCTTCTGTGTGTACCCTCCATTCCTTCCCCATCCTACTGCAATAAGTGACTATATATCAAGGGGTGGCTGCCCCACCAATGCTGAGAGCAGTGCCGAGAGAAGAGGTCCCATGAGATTAGGAGCAGTAGGGGGCTGGAATGGATGAGTCCAGACTGCAGCACCAGAAGTCTTTTGCCCCAAGGCATCTGCCCACCATCTCCACTCTCCGAAGAAATCCAAGGTAGCACCAAGGCCACTGTCCCAAAGGAATAAAAGATGTGCTCCCAAGGAAAAATGATTAGATATTTGAGGAACCTAAGTTCTACATAAGAAAGAGAACTGAAATTGTAGTCCTTTGCAGAGGAAGCGGAGCTAATGAAACAGAATATGGATGTAAAATGGTCCTAATGAATATTCTCAGAAAGAAAAGGGATGTTTTTGAACTCATACAGCAGCAAAAAGTCGAACTATTTTAAAAATTTGGGTATGAAAACATCACTTTTGAGATTAAAGAGAATAATTAGAGGGACAGTTGAAATTGTGGAATGCATACAGCTGAAGTACAAATTAGGGAAAATATGAGGAAGAGTTAGATCCCATAAAAATGTTGAGAGACACGAAACATAGAAATAAAAATGTCAACAAGGAGCAAACAGAGAGGAGAAAACATGAACAAGAATCTCCCAGGATTAAAGAAATATATAAGAACTCAGGATAAAAAGGCTAATGGAGTACTCAATAGGATAGATAATAAAACTAAAATCAATATCCACACAGACTATCGTGAAACTGAAGAGCATAAAAACAAAGAGAAAATTTAAAAAGTGTCCAGAGGGGAAGAAAAGACCAGAAGAAATACCAGATTATGGTAAGCTTCTCCATGGTAACACTGATCAAAGTTTGGAGGGAAAAGAACCTTGATCTTAGATTTCATGCCCTGATTACCATTTTAATAAAGAAATTCTCAAACCTACAAAGTTTAAAAAAGTTTCCCACTCCAAGATTTTGTTTGTTATGTTCCTGGGAGAAGTGCTCCACCCAAAAGAAAGATCAGTGTTTTCGTCTGTTCAGGCTGCTATAACAGGGTACCATAGACGGACAGAGTGGCTAATAAACAACAGACATTTATTGCTTGTTGTTCTGGGGGCTGGAAGTTTGAGATCAGGTTTCCAGCAGGATCAGGATCTGGTCAGAGCCCTCCTCTGGGTTGTAGACTGCAAGCTTTTCATTGTACCTCCACATGGTGGAAAGGGATGGTTAGCTCTCTGGCATCCTTTCTATAAGGGCACTAATCCTGTTCATGAGGGCTCCATCCTCAGAACCTAATCACCTCCCAAAGCCCTGCCTCCTAAAGCCATCACTCTGTGGGTTAGTATTTTGCCATATAAATTTTGAGACAACACAAACCTTCAATTCATTGTAATCAATGTGAAAGGAGAAATGCATACGAGAAATAAAACTTTTACAAAGAAGTCGATCAATCAAGTTTATTAATGTCTGAAGAAGCCATGGTTTAAAAAAAGCTGTATAATTTTAACAATCAAATTAACACTCTAGATGATACAACCAATGCCAGGGCTAAGGAGATTTATGGAAAAGTGTGCTCAAGTTTTTGACTTGTTCAGAAAAAATGAATATCAGTAAATTTAGGCATAAACAGAGAAAACTAAGCATAGCAATGGGTCCTAACAAATTGGGAATAATCATCAGAAGAAAAAATTAAAATGTGTAGCATTCAAAAGTCAGAAGAAAATTTTACGCAAACAAGGGTTTGCTCTATGTCATGGAGGTAAAAACACAGACTTAGAGATAAATATAACAGAGTCTAAATGCTGATTGTGCCACTTATCATTGTGTGACAACAAGAAAATAACCTCAGTGAATCTTGGTTTCATATCTGCAAAACTGAAGTGACAATCCCTACCATGAAGGATTTCAGTGGGAGTGCAATAAGATACTATTCATACTGGACTTAGTGCAATGACAAGAAATAGTGAATGTGTAATAAACAACAGCTAGTCCAGCCTAGGTTTGTATTTCTTACTAACCGAGGTCTGCCCTGATTTGGCACCAAGGGCACTGAGATTACTGCTGAGATTTTCCCCCAAGATATCTTAGCTCTTAGAGAGACCACCTATCAGTTTCCTTAATTGTAACAGGGGACTAAAATGCCACTATTTCATAAGGTTATTGTGAGGATTAAGTAAATTAATGTATATGAAGTATTAGGACCTATTAGGTGCTTTAATTGTTTAATTACTATGATGATTTTTATGCTTAGACTAAAGCTTCCAGAACATATCATTTGCTGCTTAGAAAATTCTATGGTGAAAGTACAGATATAACCCATCTTAAAACTTTAAAGACACAATGGCAGTGAAACTCTCTAAAATAGTCACCTAGTCTCTCTGACATAAAAGTCATTTGGCAAAGAAATGACTACAGGGTCTACTTGTGTGAAGGGGCACTGTTGCTCTTGAACTTTGGCATACAAAGGCTATCTGGAAATTATCCAGCCATTGTTAAAATAACAAGAATGGTCACATGGCTGAATACTTTCTGGACAGCCCTCATATACTTTGTTGGAGAGAAGAATAGAAGAAGAGAGAAGACAAAGAGAAGAGAAAAGAGAGTAGAAAAGAATAGCTTTAAGAAAGATGGTTACCATTTTCAAGTGATGGTTATCACTAGACAATTCCAAGATGTCTGTTTGCATCATACGCAGTAGCATGCTAGGGTTCTCACCGATTGCTTACTTTAGTGAAATGGTATTGTGCATGTATAATATTTACATGCTACTTTTCATGGATTAAAAGTGTTTCTATTGACTCACAGTCAGTAAACATGTGCTTTGGTACTTTTCAAAGGAACAGTTAATACATATCTCTCCTCATGAAGACACACAGTATCACCTAGTAGTTAATGTGAGTGTTGGATCTATCCGGACCTTGTTTTCTGTTCTGCTTCACTGATTAGCCAAGTCACTTAACTTTCAATATACCTCTGTTTCCTCACACTGTGTTCTGTCTACACTATAATGCTACTGACAGAACCTATCTCATAGTATTATTTTGAAGATTAAATGACATTAGGCATGTTAAATACCAGAAGAAGAGTAAATGCTCAGTGATTGTTATTGTTAATGGCAATTAAGATGCTGCTGCTGATTGCCATGGAGTGGGTAGGGCAGGATGTGGGTTATGGCTGTGGGGAACTTTTCCCCTCTATCCTCCCTTCCATTCCTGCAAAATTGAGAATAAGATAATGAAATTAAGCCTAACTATCTTAATAAACTAATGTAAAGTAATGAAATGCTTAAGAGTACAACACAGCATGTTTGTTTCTTTCCTTCTGCTAATAATGATTCACATAAATAATTTTGACTTCATGCTGCTAAGAGATTAGGGCGGATACTTTTTCTGCTTTTAGATGGGATGAGATGCTGTATCCAAGGACATAATATGTAGGAAGAATAAAGGTCGTGTTCCTTATGAGATCTGGAAAACACCTTCCTCCCCCATTTCTTTGACGAAAAAGTGGCTGCATGCTAATTTTCATGCAAGATTTATTAAATTGTCACAGAGTCATGCATATTCTAGCAGAAGATACTAATGATGATTCTAAAGATGCATTCCTTTGTAACCTTCGGGCTGTAATAGACTAGAAACCAATGCCTGACATGAAGATAGGGAGACAGAGTAGTGTGTCACTAAAAGTGAAGTTGCAGATTCATTTTGGTGTGTACCTTAACACTTTATTGCATAGAAATGACTCTGAATAGTGAAACGGTACTCAATGTGTCTGGCTGGAGGCAACTTTATGACAATACTGAAAAAAAATAGGAACCATTGTATGAAGAATAATGGGGGGACAAAAAAGTGAGGTAATTACCAGAACCTTAAATAACCAGTCACATCAGCACAGAGTGCTTAGACAGAAGGGTGCCTGACAAAGCAGGCAGGATGATCAAGTATTAACAAATGGGTAAGACTGGAAGGCAGACCCCCAGGGATAAGTTCTCATGGAGAAAAAGGATTATTACTAAAATAGTCAATATGGAATTGAGGGCTTATAATGTGCCAGCCCTTCTGATAATTAGTTTACAACTATTGATTCATATATTCTATAGAACCCTTATGCATCATTTTCAAATATTATCATCATTTTATAGGTGAGGACACTGAGACACAAAAGGTTAAGCGACATTCCAAAGTTATATGTCTCAGAAATGAAAGTGCTGGAATTTGAGCACAAGGGATCTGGTTTCGTAGCATTGTTCAAAGCCAAGAATCAGGGAGTGGGGAAACCAAAGCCCTTGTGCTCAACCATTGTACTACACTGTCTTTAGCTGATGTAGTGTAAATGAGCCTATTTTGTAAGTCCCCTGAAAGAAATAAATGTCCTGTGGAAGATTTTATAATATCTGAGGCGTAGGAGCACACAGCTCTGTTTTGAATTCCCAATAGTGTTATCATATGCCCTAGTTTGTCCAAGACAGCCCTGGTTTATGCCTGTTGTCAAGGCATAATCAATAATAGCACTCTAAAAAGTGTCCCAATTTGGAAGATAAAGTGTATAGTCACCCTACATAGACAGCCAAATGGTTAATCCCTGGGTAGGACTAAACCCACTTGAAAGCCCTTGAAGTGCTACGCTAATGATTTCTTATATACACAAGAGATGGATGGGGTTGAGGAGAACTTGTTCAGCAGGAGGAATACTAAGGAAGTAACACCCCTTACACCCAGAAAATAAACAAAACAAAGCAGAAAAACCAAATAGAAAGCAGCAGGATCTGCAAACTAGGCAGCATAATTAGATTTAGTAAAAACTACTCCAAAGAGGGCATTTTCATTGAGCTTACTCTGCCAAAGGCACAGCTAGGATAAAAGACTGATTTCCTGAGAGAAAATTTGAGGTGAATTCCAATCATGTCTGGGTTGTTTTAATGTCCATCCAGACATTGGAACCCAGCCCTAAATATTAGGAATTGGGGGACATGGAGCAGAGTTAATTTATTAGAGTTTGTTCACAGCTTTATTGGAGTCAACCTGTGACCATTTTGCCAATATCAATACGTTAACTCTCAGAGGGAGTTCACACGTCTGGCTGGTCATCAATGAATGAGTGCATGGCAGCTATTAAATTAATGAATTGATGATTAAATTACATCTTGTAGAGGGGTTAGTCCTTTCTTAGCTATGTCTGTCCTTTGTGTTTTACCTGAAGTACATGTTGGACTTCGTCTTTGTACTTAAAACAACTACAAATATGTAAAGACATTAAGTAAGCCCTCTTTGATATCATCAAGTGTTATAACATCTACAGCTCAACCTTTCTGAGTCAATCCCCTGAATGCTAGACTGGAGAAGGCAGGAAGCCACAGACTTCCTTATAATACTTGCCATCATGAATATGGCAACATTTCTCTGCAAGCCCACTAAAATGTGCTCAGTGTTTGCAAGATGCGGCAATACTAAATGTGAGAATTGTAATCAGTTCAGAAGTTTTTGGTCCCTTTTCTTTACCAGGAAAATTGGCCACAAGTTCTATAGGCAATAGTAAAGCAAGAAGCTTGTATTTTGGGAATATACAAGAGAAGACAGGAGAAGAGGGAAGCTGAGATGGACCTCTGTGTCTCTGTGGTGCTCACACATGAAACTTCCACAAAATAGATTTTCTGTAAGCTTAAGCTTAACTGTACACTGAAAGAATGAAGAATAATATACTTCCTGAGATAAAGTATTGAGGTTTGATCACAAAAGTTGTATTCTATTGTTAACACAGCAGATTGAGGCTTTTTTATGGGAAAGATTGCAATGGAAAGGCATCAACTCTTGATAAGTAGAGTTGTAGGATGTCCCTCAGTTGGGATTTGTATGACGTTTTCTCATGATTAGATTGGGAATATGGGTTTGGGGGAAGAACACTGCAGAAGTGAAATGCCCTTCTCATCACATCGTATCAGGAAGTACATGACATCAAGATGACTTATTATTGGTGGTGTTGTCACTTTGATCACAGGTGGTGTCTGCTACAGTTCTCAACTGAAAACTTACTGTTTTTTCCTTTATATACTTTATTCTCTAGAACCATGTCACTAAGTCCAGCCCACAATCAAGGGGGGTAGGGGGACAAAGTGCCACCTCCTGACAAATTGTATCAAAGAATTTTTAATCCCCTAATTATAAACTATTCACATGGAACATTCAGATAGGAAGAAGAAATCCTCCAAATGCCCAGAGGCAGTATTATTTGATATCAATGTATTAACTCTCAGAGAGAGCTCATGTGTGGGGTTGTTAGAATTCATTCCTTTATTATTACCAGGTAGGCAGTTTCTTAGAAAGCTATAGAAACCTGGTCAAGTACCCCTATGTATTTTTCACTAAGTTTGATTATGCCTTATTTTCCATCCAACTTTCCCTTGGTAAAGTTAGTGTTGAGATAAAAGGGTTTTTGTTCTATTAATGTACACTGTGGTCTAGTTTCAAGAATACTTGAAATAATTGCTTCGATATTAGCTCAAAATTGTGAATCAGAAACCTCTGGGGAAATTTCATTTAATCTGGGCTGTTTTTGAGCCTATTGCTTCTGCCTCCATTTTCAGTAGAATTTTATCATCCTTTTTTTTTTTTCAGGTTATCTTTGTGAAAATTTCATGGAAAACTAGGTGCAGAGTTTAGCTGTACTATTCTTGCAAAGCAAATGCATCTCTCTAGTGAGATGCCATTTATCATTCTCTTCTTGTCCTTCTTGAAAAGCATTTAAGTCCCATCTGTACATGGGACTATGCTAGAGCCTAGACAAGCAATTTAATGGAAACAAATCCTGCCCTCTGGGGACTTCCATCTATTTTGGTCAGGGGAGTCTGATGACTATAATGAACAACCCCCATATCTCAGTGGGTTAACATGATAGAGCTTCATTTCTTATTCACTTCATAGTTCAGCAAGGGTCAGCAGGGGTTGTGGTCCATGCAGCCATTTAGGACACAGGCTCCATCTTTCTAGTGCCTTCTCCATCCTATAGGACCATAAGGGGCCTCCACTGCAACTCCCCATTCCAGCCTGCAGACAATAGGAACAGCAGCAAGGAGGGAGCACATAGGAGGCTTATAGAGGCCAAATCTGGAATTTATGGTTCTCATGAAATATAATGGGCTAGAAAGTTTTCTCTCTCTGTGTACCAGGGAGGAAAAACCAAAAATAAAACAGGGTTTATAGTAAATCACTTTCTGTCCCATACTCCACATGTATCACCAGAGACATTTCCTTGCCTTAAAAAGACATGGTTACCCCATGACATTGATTTATTTTTAATTTTTTCATCTAGAGATTATTCCATTGGTAAAGTTTGTGTTGAGATGAAAGCATTTTTGTCCTGTTAATATATACCATGGCCTAGTTTTAAAAATATTTGGAATAATTGTTTTTATATTGGCTCAATATTGGCTCTTACCTCTTTCTGGTAGGTGTATGGCATACCTAGGATTTGGTCAATTATCCCGAGTATTTACAGGCTGGGTAGTTTAAGCCAAATATTTATTCCGTCATGGTAGATGATTAAGGAACCCAGAGTAATATATTGGGATATTGCCACTGGGCATTTGGAGGGTTTCCTCTTTCTGTCTGAAAGCTCCCTCCAAATAGCTTATAATTAGGGGATTAAAAATTCTTTGCTACAATTTTGCCCAGGAGGTGGAGCTTTATTCCCCTCCTCTTTGTGGGCTGGACTTAATGACTTGCTTCTGAAGAATAGAGCATGTGAAGGAAAAAATGGTAACTTTTCAGTGGAGAAATATGGCAAACACCATCTTAACCAAGCAATCAAAGTGGCTTAACCATCGATCCTGATATGATGTGATGAGAAGGGCACTTCACTTCTGCAGTGTTCTTCCCCCAAACCCATAGCCCCAGTCTAATCATGAGAAAACATCAGACGAACCCCAACTCAGAAACAGTCTACAAAATACCTGAGCAACACTCTGTGAAAGTGTCAAAATTGTGACAGTCAAGGAAAGACTGAGGATCTGCCCCAGATTGTAGGAGACTAAGGAGACATGATGATGAAAGGTAATGTGGGATCCTGGATTGGGCCCAGGAACAGAAAAACAACATCAGCAAATAACCTGGAGAAATCTGAATGTATTATTCAAGGTTCTCCAGAGAAACAATTAATATGATAGTCATATATCTGAAATGGGAATTCACTCATGAAATTATGGAGGCTGAGACGTCCCATGATCTGCCATCTGCAAACTGGAGAGCCAGAAAATCTAGTGGTGTAATTGAGTTCAAGTCCGAAAGACTGAGAATTGAGGACCAGGTGATATACCTGCCATTCCAAGTCTGAAGGCCTGAGAACTGGGGTGGGGAGATGGTCTGAGTGCAAAGTCTAGAGAACCAGGAGTACCTCTGTCTGAGGGTAGGAGAAGATGGATGTCACAGCTCAATAAGAAAGTGAGAATTCACCCTTCCCTGCCCTTTTGTTCTGTTTGATCCCTCAATGAGTTGGTGGTGCCCACTCACATGGGTGAGAGTGATCATTACTCAGTGTACTGATTCAAATGCTAATCTCTTCTAGAAACACCCTCAAAGACACATCCAGAAACAATATTTACCGGCTATCTGGGCATCTCAGCCTAGTCAACACACAAAATTAACCATGCCATTGTATAAAACCTAGTATTGTAACAATGTTAATTTTTTAGTCTTGATCAATGGAGTGTGGATATGTAAAATATAAGATTAGGGGAATCTTGGTGAAGATCTATGGAAGCTGCACTATTAAAAAAAATTATATATCTAAAATTATTTCAGTATTAATAGTTAAATCAGAACAAAACAAAATGAAATTAAAAAAATAAGGTGATAACTTGAGGGAAGAAATATAATTGATGACAGAAACAGAATTTTAAGGGTAGAAGAGACATTTTAGATTATTTCAATTTAGCAGCTCATTTTACAAAAGAGCAAAATAAGGCTCAGAGAGTCAGATTAACAGTACTTGCCTCAAAAGGAAGAGTTTAATATAGTAACTCTGAATCCAATACTCTTGCTTCAAATTGTTAATGAAATGTTAGGTTTTTTGGGAGGGAAGGGAGAATCCATCACTTATGTAGCACATACTAGGACTATTAATATTAATTTTTCTGGATAATTCCTAATCCATTATCTATAATCTCTTCCACATGCTTCTCCCCACCCCTATCCCCATCTTCCCTACCCTCAACATTGCTACCCACAGTACTACTAGGTAAATTTTATTGCTTCTGGGTTGTGGATAAGTAAGATGAGACCCAGACAAAAAAATGGCAGGCTACATGGCCAGTAATTGGCAAGGTCTGTATTGAAACCTCAACCTTTTTAATGTCAAAGGTCAAGCCCTTTGCATTATACCGTGTTGATTCCTTCACTGACAAGAGCAGCAGTAAAGCCTCTGGAAAAGACCAGGGAAGGAATACCTAGAAGCCAGCAAGTGGGTGGGTGGCCATGGTTCCTTAAAAAATATTTCTTGGGAGGCCAGAATTTTAATTTATGCCCCTAAATTTCTGAAACCTGTGGTTTCTAAGTGAATGAGTGAGCTTGAGGCAAAATAGATTGGTTGCTTATAATTTTAGGGGCTCTCCTTTGGAAAAAAGGATTCAAATAGTTTATTTGATCCCTTTGAATAACTTTTAGTATGATCAAAATATTTGGTTAAATAGTATGTTAACTTGGTGAGGCTGTGATACTCTGTCCACCAACCTTGATTAACCATTGATGACCCCCTTCCTTTGTGTCTGGTGCAGTAATCTATTACAATCATTATTTCTGTTTTACACCACGGCATGGCAAGGGAGATATCCCAATTCCACAAAGGAGGACACCGAAGCCATCCTCTTTTGCCTCCTGTTCTCTTTTACCTGTTTTTTGCCAACAGCCAAATATAAAACACATACAATTTACACAAAGATGTTAACATAAAAACACATGTATATTAAAGAGCCCTGCCAAAGGCGTTCATTTATGTTTTAATAGAGCTCTTTCACAAATCCATTTCATACATTGTGCAGCCATTTCTAGGTATGCTATAATGCAACCTCTATTAAGTTAGGGACCTATTCAGCAACCTATTTAATTGCTGGGAACTTAGTTTCCAGAAATAGAAATATAACAAAGGCACAACACAACTCAGCTTGTGGAATTCTTCACCTTCCGTTTCTCACTCAAGTCTCCTCTTGATGTTGAGGCTGTGACTTCTGGTTCTCTTAGTGTTTGTGGGTGTCCACCCTTGTGTACTTCGGTGGTCCCTGGTGATATAAAGAGGCCTCACAGGGTGACCCCGAGGCAATACCTTTTTCACTTCCTGGGGAAGACCCTAGCAAGACTAAGCGGGACCCAGGTCTTTGGCCCATCGGCAGTTAGTATGGCCCTGAGACGTTATCTTTGCCTCCTCCCTCAGGCATGAGTAGAGCTGAAGAGAGAACTCAGCTGCCCTCTAGACTCTCCTGACCAGGCCTGTGTTGTTAAAGGGAGCACTGAACCCAGAACTTGTGTTAATTCACATGTACCTACAAATGCTTCTCTCCTTGCTAAGCGTATCAGTTGACAGGTTTTCCCGTAGGGTTGTTTTCATTATTATTTTGCATCTTTCTATTTTTATTATTATTTTGCTCTTTCTACTCATATGGACGTCACTGTTCTCTACTGTAGTGAAGTCATAGAAGAAGAAGCCTCTCCAAGTCAAGTGCTAAATGGAAATGAAACAATCTATTCTAATAAAACACACTTTTTTTTTCTCTTTTGCCTCCCAGTTGAGTGTTCAGCTTGAGTTAATTTCCTGCTGATAACAGCTGATGTAGTATCTTCAGTATTTCCTTGGCACAACTGTAAAAGGGAGCAAACCAAATGAGAGAAATTAAACAGGGTATAACCAAGTTGACTGTTTCAGGTGCTTTAATGAAACTGTCGCATATACGTAGGCTGAAATGAAGATCTGAATAGCAGTGAGAGGCTTGCGTTCTATTTCTTACAGTTATTTAGCAAAAAAACAAGGTCCAGTGAAGGAAAAGGAAATGGCTGCCCCTATTTTGTGACCAACATTCCTCTCCATTCTCCATGGTGTGGCTCACGCTTATGAATGCTAAAAATATGGTGTATTCAGCTGTAAACAACCAGCATTTATTCAGCTTCTTCTGAGTGCCAGTCATCATGCTAGGAATTAGGGAAATGAATTAGACACAGTTCATGCCCTCTTTAGCAGCAAGAACCAGGTAAACAGAGAAGTTATACATCAATAGGAGTTTATACAAACTGCAGAGAAGGGAGTAATTTACCAGAGAGGCTGGAATTTGAAGATTGGATAGGATTTCATCTAGAAGAAAGTCAATCGAAGTGCATTTTATATGCAAAAGGTACAGCATATGCGGAAGCATAATGATGAACCCAAGGGTATGAACAGGGAGCATTAAAGAGTTTCTTCTAGTTGCTGGAGGACAAGGGCCAGGGGTTGAGGGTGGGGATTTCACAGGAAACATTGCCAAAGAGTTAAGCAGAGAGTAGATTGTTGGGGGCCAGTTAGAATTCATTATGTGCTCGGCACTAGGTTAGGCACTATGTGTGCTACAAAAGACTATTTAGACCCTGTTGCTGGTCTTGCAGAATTTATGAGCAAGCTAAGAAGGGAAACCAACATACATGAAGCAATTAGAACACAATTAAGAACTCAATGATGCATTATTGACTTTAAGTGCAGTTGCAATTCAAAGAAGGTACAGAAATCAATAGTCTGGAATAATCAAGGAATTAAGGAGATGGTTGGAGTTGAGCTGCCCCTTGAAAAATGGGAAGGCTTAGATCAATAGAAGCTCTGGCAGAGCCGGGTGGGGAAGGGGGCAGGGGCAAGATGTGTAACCCTAACAATATTTGTACCCACAGAATTTGGGAAAAAATAAATATAAAAAAAATAAAAATAGATGCTGGTTGTACTAATTAAATTTCAAAAAAAAAAAAAAAAAAAAGTTCTAAACCGAGACCAATACTACCTCCCTAGCAGGCATTTGGAAATGTGGGAATTTCTTTTTAACTGTCACAATGGGTAGGAGAGAGGGTCACTTCAGATATTTCATTGGCCAGGGATGCTAAATGTCTTGCAATGCACAGGAGCTACTCAATGCAGAATTGTCCATCTCAAAGTCTAATAATGCCCCCATTCAGCAGCACTAACTAGATAAGTAGAGGACAGAGAGTAGATTCCAATTGGTGAAAACAAAACAAAAATAAGATTTATAGGTATACATCACTCTTGGTCATTAACAAGATTTAATTTCATGACACAGAAATCGATTTTATTCCATTTTTAAATTTATTGACTTTCTCAATATTTTTCAGAAATTTCATAATTAGACATTTTTTTAATAGGATCACAATCTCTAATAATATTAGTGGTTAGACAGAGAATATAAATATGCAATTGGAGATTTAATCAGCAACCAAGGCTGCAAGATCATTCTGGATTGGCCATGGGCTTCTTTCCTTGATGGGCAAAGCCCTAGCAGCAGCACTGGCTGACTTGCAGTTTATTTGTCTTATAACCTTGAGTTAGATCATCCTCCCTTCAGTGAGCTGTGGACAGAAAAATGTGGTCATAAGCACAGAGTAGACAGACCCATGTGAACAAAACTGGGTTGCAGCCCCAAAAACAAATCAGTGGATTTTCAACAATGACTCTGGCTTGACTGAAATAAAGAACTCTGGCCCAGTTCAATGGAAATGGAACTGCAGGATCTGCTACTCACAGTCATAGTTAAAAATCCAAAGCTAAGTTTGATGAGTGCATGGTGTGGAATAAACTGCTAACCATTTAGAACTCTTGCCATCACATTTATACATATGGATTGTGGTCACTTTTAAATTCAGGTGGTACTATTTTCAAATATAAAGATCAGTGGACCCATTCTCACTTCAAATTCAACAACTACAAAATTTAACTCGGATTCTCCCAGCACTAAATTACCTTCCAAGCCTTTCTATTTCCACCGATAGTAATAGAGACTTTATAGGAATTATAGAACTAATAGTTAAAGGGAATAGATCATAGTAGTGAATTGCAAATATTCTAGGGCCCACTTGTTAGAAGGCCCCAGGGTCAAGATTGGTGGAGAGAAATATTTTAACAATCACATAAAACAAAGTTTATAGCTTAGTAGTCTGCCAGCCAAATTGGAAGCAGAATTGTTTTTCATTTTGGCGAGCACTGTGTTTTGTAAGCATTTGAATTAGAATGTATATAAATAGGACATATAAAGTAGAGATTTCAATAGTCTCCACCAATCCAGAAGGGCCCAGCTCAAAAGGAAGCCAAAGATGAGCACCAACTCTCAGGATACAAAGTGTGAAGGTATAACAGCAGAGAAGGGTGGGGTAATGAGATCAGGTGGGCAATGTTTTGTTTGGCTTATAATTTTAAATGCTCATACTTCACTTCTTTCAAGATGATCATGCTTACCAACCACTGTCTGACACCTACAGTCACATGGCTGTTTCTTTCACCTGCATGTAGGACTGGTCTAATGGGAAAAATAAATGTGCACTTAGAAGTCTAATTAAAACACACACTGTCAGCAATACCGTGCTGAAAGCCCCATTAAGCATCTTATGAATGCCCAAGAGCACTCTTGCCCATGTTTGGAGTGACACATCTTGGCTCGGCTGGTGACAATTAGGATCAGACCCACGACACTGGAGAATATGCACTGCATCCCATATGGCCAAGTCTGTAGGTGGATTGTTCCCCTGGTGGCTGAAACTCAATGAAAAAGCTCTGAGTAAGAATTAGATAAAAATGATAGAGAATGCAAATTAGCACACTATGGATGGATCTGCAGCATGTATGGCTGCATTATGGATTGGATTCAACTGTCAGATGGTTATGTATTATTCATGATCAAATTCAGGGTAAAGATACCAGATGGCAAAGGCATATTCATGGTCAGATCATAGTTGTTAGATTAATTATAAATCTGCATAAGAATTGGATAATAATAATTTACACTGCTCTCAAAAGAATACTCTGTAGATCATCTAATCAAAAATATTTTTAAAATAAGATGCATAGGTTATTAGGTGACATTAAACATTTTATGTTGCTATAAGTTACTTTTCAAAAAGACTCTCTAGTAACATAAATTTTTTTTCATATTTCACTAACCTATGGCTTATTTGATATAGCCGGTTGTAACAATGTCATTTCGTTAAAGGGATTGCAAATAGTTTACACTTAGCTAGAATGTCAAGGGACTGGCAAAACTGTTAGACAATAAAAATGTTTTTGTCTGCATCACTACAACTCGTCATGCACTAAAACACTCTCTGAATTTGGGATTCTATCTGTCTGCTATGGACATCCCTGTGTGCTGATCTTCTGGTTGTCCCTCTCTTGCCTCCCCCACCTGTATTGGGCTCCGTGTGGCTACCTGTATGGGTTGCATCAGGCCTCTGGATTCCAGCTGGTTGCTGATGAGGAGCCCAAGGGGGAAATGGAGAGTGGGGAGGGAGTGAACATTCCTTTAGATCCGCAGGATCACTCAGGCTGGCTGCCTCCCCACAAAGGCCATTGCTATCCTTAGGTGGTCCTCCCCACATGCCTGTCTCTCTGGGCTCTGGAAACTTAAGGGATTGTTGAGGTTTTCTGCTATTACTAGCTCTGGGGTTCCACGTTATCCTTTGTGGTTTCCCTGAATCCTGCCCACACCTTTGTAAACAGTCCTTTTATTAAATTCTTCTCAAATACCTACTTGGAGTGTGCCATCTGTTTGTTTTGCTAGGATCCAGATACCCTAAGCATGGAATTATAGAATCAAAGAATACTTTAGCTACAAAGGAACATAGAGATGATCTGTTCAATTCTTCTCATTTTACTGATGAGGAAACTGAGGTAGAGAGATGTTAGGGAATTTGTCCAATGTCACCAGCTATTATGCCACAGTTTAGGGACCAGAATCCAGACCTTCTGCATCTCTTCAGTGCATCTTCCCCAACAGGATCCTTAGCAGCAGGTCTTGGGGACCACAGAGGTTCACTGAAGGTGTCTGTTCAGGACAGTTAGCTCAAAGGGTTGCTAGTAGAGAGATTTTTCTACATACAACTAATTCTAATTCTGATCAGGATATTATCAATGGCTCCAGGAAAGGTCTTAGTAAAAAGGCTGGTGGTATTTAAAATCCAGACATCCAGACATTGTTTTTTTTTTTTTTTAAAAAATGGTTTCCAAAGATCCTGGCTAAACTTGCCTCCCAGAATTTTACCTTAGTCAGTAGGGATGGTAAAGGGGAAATGCACAAAATGGAGCCTTTAGTTCTCAGTCCCTGGTGTGCTCCATAAACAGGTGGTGGGGATGGGCAGGGAGATCGTTGCAATTAGGTGAAACAGGTGTCACTACACAGGCATGAGGAGATAGGGACAAGGGTAAAATAATTACCATGAATTGAATGCCTACGTGCCTGGAACTGCACTGAAGGATTTATTAATACATTCATTATTTTCTGTAATCTTATCCATAACCTTCATTTTACAGATGAGCAAATTTAAGTGAAAAGAAGGTGTACCTGTAATGAGTGGAAAACAAGCCCCAGAGGAGCCCTAGACTTCAATACACACTGAGAACACAGTAACAGTGGCAACAAAGATCACACAATGTTTATTATTGCCTATCACTGAGTCAGATCTGGGGATAAAAAAGAAACAAGGATCAAGAAGTAGGCATCGTGAGCTAGAAAGACCTAGTTGCTGCCATAGCGTTTGTACCCTATGGGCTGTCAGGGTGTGGGCGTAGGAAAGAAAACACATGACTAGAATATATTTTGAAAAGGGTAATCACCTAGAGGGACAGGGCATTGTAGGGAATTGCAGAGTAAGAACCACTAACACCTGTGGGACAAAGCATGGGCCATGCGGGGTTAATAGAGGAAGTGACTTAAGAACTGAAGGATGAATAGGAGTCGGTGGGTGAAATGGAAAAGAAATGTGCTTCAGATAGTGTGAAGATCATATGCAAAACCTACTGGTAAGGAAACTCCTGGCAAATGTGTTCATTGGGGCTAATTGCATAGGCAGAGGGAGTGGAAGAGGGTGAGTCTAGAAAGCTAAGTCAAGGACAGTATAAGTGGAGCATGAAGGAATTTGGATTTTTTCCCTAAGAGCATTAGAGAGACATTGAGTGTTTTAAATGAGGAGAAGACATGACTAGATTTTCAGAGGTCATCCATCCTTGGATACAGACTGATCTCTGCACTGGTTTTATAGAGTGAATGAAAAAATAATTGGGTAGATGCCCAGTAATGGGATTGCTGGATCAAGTGGTAGTTCTACTTGTAGCTCTTTGAGGTATCTCCGAATTACTTTCCACAGAGGTTGTACTAGTTTGCAGTCCCACCAGGAGTGTATGAGTGTTCCTGTCTCTCCACATCCATGCCAATATTTATTGTTTTGGGGCTTTTTGATAAAAGCCATTCTCACTAGAGTTAAGTGATATCTCATTGTGGTTTTGATTTGCATTTCTCTGATGATTAGAGATGTTGAGCATTTCTTCATATTTTGGCCATTAGTCTGAAATTTAAAAAAAAAAAGTACCCTGTTTAAAGCAGGTCTATATAAGGCAGCCAGCACAAGGTTGAGCTCACAAGTAGCCCGTGGATATTAGTTATCCTTGCCTGGAATCCAGGCCCCTCCAGGGATCCCAGGCATTCTATGATAGAATGGTGCTTCACTGTTTGTCTATTTGATGCTCCAAGTAATTTGTATTTACTTTTTTATTTTGCTTCCTTTAGATTTTTGTCTTATTTTAAAGGAGAAAAACCCAATATATTGTTCAACAGAAGTGGGGAATTATTTTCACAGTGTGATATTTTAAGCAGTTGTCTTCCCTTTTTAACTAAACTCCTCCGTGTTTTGTTTGCTTTTCCTTTTCCAATTCCATAAGCTTCGTCCCTGAACTAGAACAATGGTTCAGGATATGCAAAGGCCTTAGATGGACTTGGGCAACTTGACCTTGAGTTTGCATCTGGTTATGTGGTACAATCAGAATTTGCCCAACTTTGAGATGTACAGCATTCATAGGAAAGGTATTTCTAGGTAAGAGGGAGGCAGAAAGGATATTCCTTCATGAAATGTGATTGGATACAGGACTCAGAATTTAGCTGTATCTATATATATATTAAACTCTTCAGAGAAGTTACTTAAAATATGTTTGCTGAATGAAAAAGTAAAGGGCTTGGCTATTCTTTGTAACTGATTGATGAAACAATGCCTACCCCTACATGTGCATTTTCTCCTTTCCTTTCCACTTGTTTCCCTTTATATTCCATTCCACTCTATTTAAGAAGGAAATGCTGGTTACAAACCACCGATTTGATTTCAGAACTCACTAATGATTGGGTTATAACCTGTAGTTTGAGAAACACTATTATAGAGTATTTAACCAAAATATATTTTTTCTAGCATCCCACTATGCAAAGAACCTAATTCCACCTGAACTGAGGAGTTACTAAATCCTGACTAATTGCTTGAGATGTCTGAGAGTTGGTGAAGGTTTCTGGAGATTCTTGCCTCATTAAAAGGGTAGCAACATTATTGCTTTAAAAGTGTGAGATCTTTATGTAGCTACGAGATAGTGAACTCTTGAATCCCACTGTATTTGGAGGGGGGGTTAGTACTGTTTGAAGCAGTGTAATGGTTTCTTTCCAACGAGGAATCTATTTTCAGCTCAAACTCTAATCAGAGAGTTATTCCTCTGACCAAAGCAAATGACATGGTAGACATACTGCTGATCACTAACTCCAAAACAGCTGACTAGAATTCAGAATGCTGAGATCAGAGGAAGCTGCAGGGCTATGCACATAGGAAAAAGTGCCATTTTTGTGCTCTGAAGTAACTGGAAGCATGCATTTTTCAGAATCTATTGAAGGGAGCAGATGCACTTAAAATTATCGTTAATTATATCTTAGTCCTGAGAGTAAGTGAAGGAACAGAGACTTGAGAATTTTTCATGTGCTATGATGGAAGTATAAAAACCTTTTCAGTGCTGGCTGGTGTGGAATAAAACCATGGAAATGGTATGACCCTGAAAAAAGGATCAGAACAGTAAAGGTAAGAAGAAGGTAATCCTCAATGGAAATAACTGGAACAAAGACATCTTCTCTTAGCCATTCTGGGCCAAAAGGTTTCCCCCAATTCCTTAGTGAGGGAAGAACTAAAAATGATATCAGGAATTCAATATGTTTGGTGTTTATTATGTGCAGTCATACTTGACATAAATGAGCAGTCAACATTACGTGGCTCTCCTTCCACACTGTGAACTTAGTCATTTTCATCAAAGGATTTATATAGTGTAAATCTGTGACTCAAATCAAAGCTGACAATCCCATTCTTAACTGGTTCTGTCCTTGTTCTACATATCACTACAGGTATAGTTTTTGCTTTGTCCTCAGATAATATTACTTTTAAAAAATATTGTCCTTCCTATAGTAATTGAGTTATTGGAGGCCCATCAACAATTGTCAGAATGGAAACTCACAAATGCATGTTCTTAATGCTTGTTCTCTGCAACATTTTGGAATCAACTGTTTGCTTGTCAAATCTACTTGCTGTCTTCCTATAGGGGTATCTTTCCTTTTGATGTTCTCTTCTTCAGGAACTCAGTTCTTGATGAGGTTCTTTCAAACATGCTGGCCTTTGACTTCTCTTTCCTGACAAAAGCACACCTGTATGTGTTGCAATGTTTCAGAACTAGTGATAATCTCCTAAGAAGTTTTGCTAAAATAGCTAAGATGTTAATGAATTAAATATAGGTTTTTTGAAAAACATTTTTACATTAACTGAATTCTTCTATGTCCTAACCCATGGGTTAGATATAATTAGGACAATACTTTCATTTCTTAATCTAGTAAAGATCTAAGGCCCAAAGAAGTTAACTAGTTCTAATTTCTCCTCAAAAGGAGTATTCTATCAGCCAGATTTTTAAACATGTTGGTCTATCATTGAGATATTTTTCTTGAGGGGAGAAAGGGTAAATTTGTTTTCTAAACTTTATAGTTTTTCATAGAGATTATTGATAAATTTGTCCTGGTGTGTATTACAGCACTAAGAGTTGGTTTGTAAAATGTTGTGAGAAAAAAAGGAAACAATACTGTAACACTTCTATTGACTGTATTGTTTTTCTGTTGCTCCATGTTCACTATTTTTCTAGAGATTCTGTGAGATACTAAGATTAAATATGAGGGAAAATTGAGAAAGGAAGTGAACTAACATCTTTTGAAAGCTAACCTATTCCAGAAACTTTATATACATGTCACGTAATTCTCACAGCCAAAATCTTAGTTGAGTATTATTATCTATTGTACCTTTTAAGAAAGAAGAAATTGAGACCCATGTAATTTTGTCCATGATCACACTGATCACAGAAGCATGATTCGAGGTTAGCTGTTTCCATCCCTAACGTTTGTACTCTTTCCAGTAGTCCATGAAAACGTCTAATCTTCACAAAGCTTACAATTCAGTATTTCAGACATAAAAATGAGATACCATGTTTTATGAATTAATATATGTTAATTATAAAAATATGAGGGTCAACTGTGATGAGATGGATTGGATAAGTAAGCCAGGGCTAATTTCACAAATAAAACCCCTGTTTCCATTCTGGGAGGTAGAGAGCTAGAGAGTTTCTCTCACATTCTTACAATGGAAAACAAAGCCAAATGGCTTGCAAATTCATGACTTTTCTCGAATCTGTCAGGGAATCTGTCACAGGATAATCACCTAGTCCAAACCATGAGGAGAGAGAGGCCACTGCGAAGGAAGACAAGAAATGAGCACTGACTTGCCTGGTGTAGACACAAGTGGACATTGGTAAGAAGCGATCCCCTGGGCTGATCAGAGAATTAGCAGAGGCTGAATGTGCACCGATAAAGACATTAGGTGCCACAGAATTAGGTGAATCTACAATATATTCAGGCTTTTTCTCCATACTACACTTGCACAAAAGGTTGGAGAGAGAGTCCTAAGAAAGTATTATTCAATGTGAAGATATGGGGAGGGAAATAGCTGTCTACAAGAGGGCCACAGAATCCGTTTAGAATCATGGATTTCTCCTGTGGAACAAAAGCTTTAATCTGTAGGAGGAAGGGCAAGAAATGCAGTTGTTTATAGTACACTGGGGAAACCCATTGTAGCTGGGGGAAGCGACTGGGGGCGGCAGGGGGTGGGGTGGGGAGTAACTATGCCCCTGGGGGAGGGGCAAGAATAAGCAATATTCTGGGCCATAAGCACAGAAGTGCTGAAATGACTGTTTGCCTGAGCTTAGTCTTCTGCGTGTTCCTAGAAGCAATGACGACCTAGTAGCAAGGACCACACCTAATACTTAGATCTTGGTTTCTAAATACCAATCTTTAATAAAAGAAATGAGTATTGGTTCCTTAAAGAAGTAGTATATTCCAGTGCTAGGGTAGGAAAAATACAGCATGATCCTGAAGTGTCTATGTGTTTAGTATAAAACTGTAAATTTTTTCTACTTATTCTTATGATTGATTGGGTTCTTCCATCTAATTACTGGTATTTTTCATCAACTCTAAAAAATTATCAGCTATTATCTCTTCACATATTGTTTCCTATATATATATATACATAGTTCTAGTGCTTGATAGCACAGCAGGGTGACTATAGTTGACAATATATTGCATATTTCAAAATAGCTAGAAGAGAACATTTAAAATGTTCCCCAAGCAAAGAAATTATACATGCTGGAGGTGATGGATATCATAAATACCTTGATTTTATCATTACACTTTGTATGCAGGTATCAAAATATCACATGTACCCCATAAATATGTACAAATACTATGTATTAATAAAAATATTTAGAACCACAAAAGACATATTCTGCCAGTTTGCAATAATGGGGTATTGTAGGATCTACAGGTTTTGCTAATAGTATATCCTAAATTCTTCAAGATTCCCCTAATCATGAGTTGGGAAATGTTTGTCCGGGCTCCTGGCTTTCTCCCAAATCACATGTGTATTATGAATCACACATAACCTGTTCATATTCTTACAGTCTATAAAAGCTCACTTACCCACTAAGTGACTTGCTCCCAACAGTTTTGCAATGTAAGATGCATATTAATATCTTAGAAACATGATAAATTATTACTTGTCATAGACCTTTGTGGTGGGCTACAAACTGTCAAAGTCATAAATGTGTAAAATATGTGATCATCATAGCAATAACGTGTTCTGTTGAGCCCTGTGTTCTGTTGAGTCCTGGGGTCTCCCTGAGGTGTTTCTAAGGCCATTATGCGGGTAATGTTCTAAATCTCTGAATCCAAGTAGCTCAGTTTTTATCTTTGATATATGTTTAGGCTCTACAAAATATTTCATTTAAAGAAAGTATCTGATGTTAAGAAATAATTTAAAAACCAATGATTTGGAAGCATACAGTCTTTGGTGTGAGAAATCTTCAGCCTGGTTTGGGCACTTCTTTTTGGTATGACTATGTGCTGGTTATTTAACCTCTCAAAACCTCCTTAAGTGAGAAAAAGAGGTAATATTCACACTTTTTCATAGGTTTGTTTTGAGGAAAAAAATGAGATAATTAATATAAAATGGTTAACCCAGCATCTGCTACATAGTAAATACATACTAAATATTCACCCCTGTAATTATTATTTCTCCAATGTTAAAAGTAATCTTTGATTCATAATTTAATAATTAGTTGAATTACTATATTTGTAGCTTCTATTTTGAGTCAGTAATGAATGTACTTTATCTCATTTAATGTTCACAACAACATGCTGAGGTTGGTGTATTCTCGTTCTACAGAGGAGGAAGCTGAGATAGGTAAGCCGATAAACAGCAGTGTCTATTTAGCTATAAGTGGCAGAGAAGAGTTTTGAACTTGGGTGTCCTGAATACAAGCATAATATTCTTTTTATTAAACTCAAACTATTTTCTTCAGAGTCAACAGGGAGCATGTTGATCATGATTTATATCACTTAATTTCTTAGATTTATAGATTTTGTAGTTTTGCAGAGAAGTTATCTTATTAAATAATTACCCAATGTCTTCTGAGAGTCAATACTTATGTGATTAATATAAGTGATCAGAAGACTTTTTGAGGACTTTTGTTTCAGGCATTCTGATTACTTACTACCTGGACTCCAAGGACTACTGTTTGCTGCACTAATCAATGTAGCCTTCAGGAGCGAAGGAAAGCCCCTTGTCACCTCACCCTTTGAACACTTTTGCTTTACTTTCCTACGATCGTTCTGTAGGTTAACCACATCAAAGAGCATTCTGTAGCAGATAAAGTGAGCTGCTTCTGATAAATATTCCATTATGGCAAATCAGACCAAGCAAAGCTTTTTTATGTGGCCAAAATACACAAATGACTTATTTTTTCACATATTAAAATATTTTATAATTAGCACACCCGAATCTCCCAATCATTGGGAATGGCAACATAGAATCACTTCACTGGAGATTTTCATCTGCTTGTTGAAGTGCCATAAATTTGAAACATTATTTCTTTGTTTAAATTTCCATTTGAATATGTTGCAATAAAATATCAGTCAAACATTTCTCTTCTCTCTTTTTAGTTTCTATAACATTGTTGCTGTTTATGAAACATCATTTTGTGTTTGGCACTTTACACAAATTATTTCACTTAACATTTAAGAAAAGCCAGCAAAGTAGGTCTTATTCTATCTTAAAGATGAGGAAACTGAAGCTAAGGGAGTTAAACTTCCCATCTAACATTTCACTACCTGCAAATAAATGAAGAAGCTGGAATTTATTCCTAGGTTTTGCTAACTGTAAAGCTAAAGTTCCTTCTTGACATAAATGCAAGTAAACCCATATCTCAAACAATTGCAGAAATGATGTATTAATATATGATTTCAGGTACATAGGAGAGTACCACTTAGTGTATAGTGGAAGTTAACATGATAAATATGCTAATGGATAACATATACTGAAGGCTTATCATGTGGTAGGCATTGTGTAGCACTTTACAAATATTAGCTAACTTAATATGCACAAAACCCTTTAGGTAAGCATGTTTTTATACCCAGATTACAGCCGAGGAAACTGAAGTATAGATAATTAAGTCACTCACAATAGTACACATCTCCATAAGCAGGGGAGCCTGGGTTTTGACCTAATTCTGATCAAAGGCATCCTTTTTATCCCTAAATTATGAGTGGTTTGGGGTCTAGTAATTCCCTTACTTATTAGTATCTTGCCAGGTTCTGATTCTATGCCACATTTTGGATGCTGGTAGAAATTGGGTGTCGATTTAATCTAGGGGGCTTAGATGTCTGGTTTCTCATTTAGGTCTATCATCATTATAGCTTATGGAAATCAGAGAGCGTGTCTTCCATACTCATTCTCTGTTAATCCAGTAGATTTGCCTCATAGATTGTAAATAATGCTTATTTTTTAGAAAACACATTCTCTATTATTGAAAACATATAATCTAGATTCTCTTTTTGGAAATATATCTTATCTTCCTGGTTCTTTTCATTTTATTTATATATATTATTTACCAGTCTTTTAAAAAACCTCTCTGGTTATGGTAAAGCTTCTTTTACATTTTCAAAACCAGGTTTTTGCCATAATTTTTAAAAAACACAATTTATTAAACCCCTATCTTATTACAGGACACTTTTCAACTACTCTCTAAATCTTAATTTTCATTCTCTTTTGTTTTGACCATTTGAAAAATTTAAATATCTTTTATTTATTTATGCATTAAATATTGTGCCAGGTATGTTTTGATGAGCTTTTAAGAACATGGTTCACACCTGACATTTCTTCTATACTTGTGACTGTCTTCATTTGGGAATCAATATGGCATCAAAAGAGAATAGATTATAGAACAACCAACCTGTAAAGACACTTTTGTTGCTAAGCCATCTACTTTCTCTATTATCCCTCCTCCTGTGACTTAAGTTCCACTTAGAACTAATGCAGCATTTGGGAGGAGTCATGCATAGCCTGAAGCAATGCATAATCCCCACTCAGTGTGTGTGTGTTGCTATGGTAAATCTCAGGGAGCCCCAGAAAGGAGGGATCAGGGCCAGAGTGGAGAGCATGCATATAGCACATAGAAAGGCTTTTGGGATTCCGTATACTCCCAATTGTAATGGTTGGCCATTACAATTTATCCTCTACTAGGGTGACTTTGAGATAGACACCATCAAGTCACTACTGAGATCATAAGGAGGTGCTGTTCATAATCATGTCCAGACAGCAGTTAGACTGGACCATCTTAGAGCCTTTGACCAAAATGATCTTGCTCACTATCTGTCTCCTTTCTAAAATATCTTTCAAATCTATTCCTATTGATCAAAGGAGGTTGTAAAGGCAAGGTTCTAGTTTAAATAAAAGTATCACAAAAATGATAATAATAACTTTCACTTATATGATGTTTCTGTAAGTGTGCCAGGTATGGTTCTAAATGATTTGCACATATTGTCTCATTTTATCTTCAACAAAACATATGACAGATGGAGAAATAGAAGTCCAGGGAAAGCTGCCCAAGGTGCACAGTGAGCAGGAGAGAGGTTGGATGTGAAAGAGGGCAGGCTTCCCCTGAATTTTGTCTTCAATGATTATACCATATAACATCACATATTAATCTGTTAACACTAATTGAATGCATTAAAATCAGTTCATGATGTTTCTGATTGTAAAACGACAAACCTAATAGGGTCTAGTTTATTATTATAGCTGCAGTAATTCATTCCTCCATTTAGCAAATTTTACTGGGCTCCTGTTGTGCACTTGTCACTGTGTGATGCATGGCTGGTGTGAAATAGACAGGATCTTTGACTTCTTAGATCATTCAGTCTGTTTGGGTACATGAACCTCTAAAGGAGTACTTATAGGGGAATACGCATGATGTGTGATATGACAAAGATGCTCCAGGGAACAGATGATCTAACCATACCTATGCATCACAGAGGGCTTCATTGAGGAGGTGACCTTTCTACTGAGACCTGAAAGATGAGTAGAAGTTCATCAGGCAAATGGCATTAGGTGAGGTGTTTGTAGGTGCAGGTAGCAAGAGATGGGGAAGGTTAAGGCCAGAGAGAACCATCTGGAGCCTGCAGAGGTAGGTAGGGCTGAGTGTGCAGAAATAGCAGAAGTGAGGCTGAAGGGCCAGGGCAGGCCAGATCAAGGACAGCTTTGAGCCCATGTTCAAGAGTTTTCCCTTTATCTCAAGGGCAAAGGGAACCCTTGTGAAGTATTGAAAAGCTGGGGAGTGACATGATTAGATTTCTATTTTATAAAGAATGTTTTGGATACCATGCGGAGATTAGATCGTAAGTTTGTGTGTGTGTGAAGGGGCAAGTCTGAAGGCAAGGGAGGCCAGTTAGAAGTCTGTGGTTTAGAAACAATGGTAGCTAGGTCTAGAGTGTTAGTGGGGATAGAAAGAATTGAGGAGGTTTCAGAAATGCGTAACATGCAGAAGCAGTAGAACTTAGTGACTGACTAGACGCAAGGATGAGTGGCTAAGGGTGAGGTGTTTCTGGCCCCAGGAGAGGGGAAGAGGACCATGGCACTTGCTGACATGAAGAATGCTGGAGGTGTGCATGTGCCATGGAGAAGAGGTAAAGACGTTATTTTGTGTGTGTTGGGTTGTGGGTGCCTCTGAGATACCTACACAAAGTCGGTAAGAGCCTAGAACAGTGCACATAGTATGAAGCACGTGCTCAGTAAATATCGCTGAGTTGAATTAATGTATTGGTAGACAGTGGGGTGTATGTGTTTGGAGCTCAGAGTCAGGCTTGGAGAGAGAGCTAAAGATTTCTAAAATTTTAGCATAGAGGTGAGAACTAGAGCCAAGTACTGAGATGTGGGAGTGTGAAGAGCGAGAAGAGCAGAAGGACTGGGACTGAGGCTTGGGCAGTGCCAACATTTGAGAAATGGGCAGAGGAAAAAGAGGCTGTAACAGAGACTGAGAAGAAGTAGCCAGAGAGGTGGGAGGAATATCATGAGACTGCTGTGTCATGGACGCCAGGGAATAGGCTATTTTCAGAGGCCAAACTGTCAAACGCCTCAAACAGATCAAGCAGCATAAGGACTGAAAAACATATTTTGGATTTCAAAATAAGAAAATCCAATTTTTCTTATCAGGAAATCCAATTTCTCTTGTTTTGAGTGGGGCAAAACAAAAGAGTCGTGCACATGGATGCCTGGGCTGGCGTGGGATGCTGGTGCTCAAGCAGGGTGAGGAGTGTGTCTGTTACATGTTCGGTCAATACTTCCATGTGTGACCAATCACCCATTTCCACCACCACCCTCTCCTCTCTGAGGGTGCCCTCCTCACATCCCATACCAGCCTCCCCTCACACGTGGATGGCCTCTGTACCTTGCTCAAGCTCGTACACATTGATGCCTTTGCACATTGATGTGTCACTCACATTGATGCCCTCTTTCCCCTGCATTCCTATGCCCCATGCTAAGCCTTCTACAGTGTGGATGCTGCATATCCCACTTGGGCTGTGACACCTCTCACCAAGCCATTTCCCTGCATGGACAGCGTCCTCACCCTGCCCATGCTGCGACACCCATGCCAGACCACTCCCATGCACGGATGTCCTTCTCACCCCATTCGGGTTCTCACACCTTACCTGGAGCCTTCCCCTGTGTGGACATACTCTTCAGCCTGCTGGGACTCCAACATACCAGCTAGGCTGGTCTTCCATATGGATGTCTCTCTTGCCTCAAGTCACCTAATGTTTTTGGGATACAATTATTCAGGGAGGGAAAGGTAAGAGAAAAAGAAAAGGAAAATGAAGGAAAGACTTATATTTTTAAATTTATCTTTTTATCTTATTTTTGATCTTTTCTTCCATTCACAGATATTATTCTCTTACAAGTTTTCTATACTTGTGATGTGTGTGTGTGTGTGTATGTGTGTGTGTGTGTGTGTGTGAGAGAGAGAGAGAGAGAGAGAGAGAGAGAGAGAGAGATTCCTAGCTCTCTCCAGTAAGAAGGTCTTGAAACAGCAATCCCTACTCTAGCAAGGAGTATACCTAGAGGCAATACCTTGACTTCAAAACATCATTCTCCACTAAAAGGTGTAAAAGGAACAAAGTCTCCCTGGGGAAATGGCTGACTCCAGAACTGTGAGAAGGAAAATATAACATGAGTCTGGAACAACTTTTTATACCATAAAGTAAGAAAGGGCAAAAAGAAGATAGGGCATATTAAAATGACATATATTGGCTTTCACTTGCCAATTCTTGAACTAGGTTCAAAATAAGGGAGTCATTGAAGAAATCATTAGTCCATGCTGATATATAATAAGTAAATAAATTGAAACTTTGATGACAAAGAAGATTTTTACATGGCTTCAAAAATACCTCTTTCACAAAGTTCTTTCTCCTCAAAATATATATTAATGGGGGGAGTAAGTTCACAGTGGAAAAGTCTAGCAATCATCACCTTAATCAAGTGATCAAAGTTAATATCATTGATAATGGGACAAAGATAATGCACCACATAACGGGACACAATGAGAAAAATGCAATATCACTTCTATGATATTTCTTCCAAAGACTCATAACCAGAATCTAATCATGGGAAACAACAGACAAACTGAAATCGATGGACCTATAACAAAATAACTGGTCATTAACCTTCAAGTATGTTGATGTTATATAAGTAGAAGAAAAGCAGACGAATTGTCCCAGAGTAAAGGAGTTCAAAGAGTGGTGACAACTAAATGTAATGTGTGATTTGGAACTAGATCATTTTGCTACAGAGGACATTATTGGGACATGTGGAAATTAGTGAAGGATCTGAGAATGACACGGTAGTAATGTATCCATATTAATTTCCTCATTTTCTTGTCCATATTGTTGCTATGTTGGACAATGTTCTTGTTTGTAGGAACTATACATTAAGGTATATTTAGGGTGTGATTGAGGCACAGCTTTAGCATCCTCCTCCTGAATGGTTCCGAAAAAAGATGTTCTGTGTGATATTCCTGCAACTTTTCTCTAAGTATGAGATTATCTCAAATTTACTTATACACGCATATACACACAATCAAACACAACAATCACATCAACATGTGAATGACTCTTCAGAGCTTTCAGCATAACTTTGTATATAATATATTCCTTCTTTAAAAATACAGTGAGTTATGAGAAGAGGTATTTTTACTTACATGTCATAAGTGAGGCTCTATTGTCCAGAGAAGTTAAATGCCATAGACATGCACATCTTTCAGCAAAATGGACAAGTGTGGACTGGTTGGAATAGGAGAAGCAGAGCCAAAGTCCTGAGGCATAGGATGCTCTTGAGGAAAAATAGGTAGAGATGAGAATATTAAGATAAGGGTGGGGTGGGGGAAGCTTGACAGGGTAGAGGGAAGGTAGACATGCTTCAGAGGGAGTAGATGGAAAGGGAAATAGTCACCAGCTCAGAGAAGTTGAATAACTTGTTGAAGACCTCATAGCTAGAAACAGACTGAGCTGGAGCTCCAAGGACTCTACATTTTACAATGTTTTTTCAATCACCAGAAAGGCCTTGGTGATTCTAAAAGCATGTTCAGAAGAAAGATGAGGGAAGCCCAAAGACAAAAGGTTAATGGAAAGTGATTGATGGAAAGAAGGAGGATAGGAGCCTGTGAAAGTGACAGGTGAGACAGAACCCCGGGGGCTGGCAGAGTTGACAGAAGATCTTTCTCTTAGAAGAGTCCCTAGTAGCTCTGCACATAGAAAGCAAAGATTAGTCAGAGGAGAAAGCCTGAAAATATCTGCGAGCAATAGGCGGGAGTTATAACAAAAAGGGCTTTGAATGCTTTTCTGGGGAGCCTTGTTTCATGTCTGTGAGTGGTTGAAAGACACTTTAAGCAGTTGAAGGCCATGACCAGGTGGTGGAGTGGAGTGGTTAAGAGCTTGGGCTAATGGGTTAGATTGCCTAAATTCTTAGTCTTGTTCTGCCATGTTTAGATGTGATACTGGGCAAGGAAGTTAATCTCTCTGTCCCGATTTCTTTACCTTTAAAACAAGGGTCCATAAAAGTGCCTACCAGAGAATAAATGAGGTAATATATACATAACAAGCCTGGAAAGCACCTGGCACATGGTAACACACCATAATTGTTAACTGTTATTATTTTAGATTGGTCAATGCACAAAGGTCTGAAAAGCTTTTTCCATAGTGGAAGTGGGAAATTATGAGCACTGGAACCAAGGTTGTGGTAGAAGGATTTCAAGCAGGGACTAAATTTGAGACCTATGAGGGGCTAAAACATGGCAGGACTTGGCAGCCAGTTGAAGGTTTGGTGCAAGAGAAAAGATTTGCAGTACTGGGTGGATGATGTTACCATTCCTTAAAACGGAAATTGGAGAATTGACATCCAGGTGGATATGCCCCATGAACAGTTGGGTACATGAGTCTGAATTGTTGAAGGAAAGTGGCTATAAACTGTAGCTAACCCATGAGTCTGGATGAGGGATTAGGGCAAAAAATAGAGCTGAAGATTTGAGGAATGTGAGGCAGTTTGACATAGAATCTATAAAAGTTTCAGTTAGAAATAAACTAAAGAAACCCAAATAGGAGGCACTTGTGGGTTAGGATAAGGTAGAGATTCAATTCATGCCAAGAGAAAGATGCAGTGTTCCAATTGCAGATGATAAGGTGGTCACTGTGAAGAGGAAGGTCTTCATTACATAGTGGGAAATTTTAGGAACTTTAGATATAATTTCCATCAGGTTGATCCAAACACTAAGTCTTTGTAATTGATTATGTCCATGCATGACAGCCATAATGTTTTCTACTAAAATATTTTGCTCAGAGCTAAACAGAAAGTTGAACTGGGCAGAACTGTTGTTGCAATCAGCATGGTTTATGTCGGATCCCTCTTTGGTTGATTGTTATGACTCAAAAGTCCTGGCGGAGCATCGCTATGTGGCACCATGCCTCCCTAGCAGATGGGAAGAGTGTAGTTATTCAACGATTTGATATGTGCATCAATTTTAATGATCAAGGCAAGATTTTCTGTGCAGAATATCTAGGCATGAGGGTAAAAGGATAAGATGCCATTACATCTCTAGCACGGAAATGGATTAGTGCTGAAAACTTAACAATTGCTTATGCAAGTTAAAAGTTTGTTAAATTTCACTCTGGATTTGTGTTCATCTGGGAACTTATGATAATGAAGATTTTCTGTCCCAATTCAGCTCTCTAGAGGAAGAACACATCCAAATCCATTTAATAACCTAGATTGACTTTTATCTCTGAGCATATGAATCGGGTGGAAAAAAGGGGCTTGTAGATCTTTGTGTGTGTACCTCACAACACATTGCTTCTGCAGAAAACAGCACAATTTTGAAGTTGTCCTAAAGGTATGGGAGATATAAAATTAAAGGAAATATACCAAGAACTTCAGTACATAAAGGTTGTTAAAGTTTCAAATATACAAATGATAGCAAAATTTTGACCACAGTGAGAATTCTATGGCTGTATCTACACATTCAAGGTGAAAATGAGACTTCAAGAAAACTTTCAGGTAATTACAGGAAAAAAGATTTTACTCAATTACCTTGATTTTTGGTTAAAATTTCATTCTGTGTGACGGTTACATTTTTTCATTTTGCTTTCAGTATATAATATATATTTTGTATATAATTACATTAATAATTATGTAATTATAATAATATATGGTAGAATATTTCAGTTATTTATTACTCTGTAACAAACTAGTCCAAATTGTAGGGTGTGAGATAATCATTTATTTTGCTTATATCTTTGTGAGTCAGGAATTCAGGAAGGATTCTGCTGGGTGATTCATCTCTGCTGAATGTGGTGTTCCCTGGGGTGGCCAGGGCTGGAGATCCCTTTCCAAGGTGGTATCTTCACTTATGTCTGGTATGTCAGTGTTCCTGTACCTTTCTTTCTCTCTCTGTCTTTGTCTTTCTCTATATCTGTGTCTGTCCTTCTCAATCTCTGAAGGTTGAAAAGGTATCTCAAATCTTCAGGGCCTTTCCCTATATTCTGGGCTTCTCGAGAATGATGGTGTCAGGGTAATCTTTTGGCTTAAAGAGGCAGGAAGCAAATGATTTTAGGCTACTTAATGTTATGCCTGCATGCAATATGGGTTAAGTTTTACTGTATGCTGTTGGTCAAAGCAAAAGGCCTTCCCGGTTGAAGAGGGTACAGGAATAAATGAAGAAATCACTTCCAGGTGATTGTTATGTGCACTTAAGTTAGTGAAGAGTATTTCTAGGCCTGGCTCTGGAGACAGAAAGACCTGCATTCACGTCTGACTCTGAAACCAACTAGCTGCATGGCCTTGGAAGTGACTGCATTCTCTCAGCAACAGTTTCCTCATCTTTAAATTTGCCTAGCGATGGTATCTGCCTCATTATGCTGAGAATAAAACACATATCACGTGCAAAGCCTGCAGGACCGTGTCTTGAACATTGTGAGCAACAGTAATAATAAGGGTTTGGTGGGTGAGTGGGTTTCTTTCATGAAACAGATGATGGCTTTTGAGTGTGCAATGATGATTTATTCACAGGAGTGGCCTGAGCCTGAATTGTGGCCACAGTTAAATTCATCAGTGTAAGTGTGCCAATCTGCCAAAGATGCAGGCACATTTTCTCATTAAAAACCTTCAGATGAGCAATGGTAAACTTTCCTGTATCTTTATGGTGCTAAATTAATTCCTGTGTAATAGAGAACTTACTTACTGAACAAGTAAGCAGCACACTAGCTGACAATAACCTTGAAATTATTTGAAAAATAGTTCAGTGAAATGATGAGTACAATTTAGGCAGTAAGACACTTGGTGTTCCATGGTTAGGTGAATTTCAAGTATATCTTGACACGTCCTCTGTGACCTAAAGGTCTAATATTACAGGGCAGTGCATTTGGTCAGAGAAAGGGGAAGACTGGTCTGGTAATTGGCTCAAAAAAAAGAAGTAAAAGTCTCAATATTATACATTTATTAACTTTTCTGTTATACCGGAATTGTAATTAGAAACATTAAGCATAGACAATTATGAATGAATTCTGAGAAACCTAAGTTGTTCTTGAAAAGTTTTGTGCTTAGAATTTCAACAAAAGCTTCAGAAAAAGACGCTTACCTTAAAGGATCTGCTTCTGTCTTACATGTCTGCTGCTATGGATGTGAGACTGGAGCTTCCGAAAAATGGGCAGTGTGTGTTTGTGACAGAGAAAGCAGAGCAGAGTGTTCAGAAGAAGATAAAAGGCACCCAAGTTCTGTTTCTCATCTTGCCATAGTCCCTGAAGAGCTCCCAAAGTGAGGTTCTTCTTTAAAAGTCAACATACGTGAAGTCCTGTACTTAAATGTGTTCTGCACAGCTCAGAACAAAATGAGAAACAGGCCCTGGGAGAGGTTCATTTAGAATGATAGACTGAATTTTTACACACCCTGTGAATTTTCTGTGTGTTGTCCCTTAAGACAAAAATAACCTCTTATGCAGTAAATGTTCTTCTAAGGCACTCAGGGCTTTATGGCTGGCATTGATCTATACTTACCTATTTAATAAAGTTCCAAAGCATTCCTAATTACCTAATTTCTATTTATTTATGTGCTCTTATCTTTTTTCCCCCTTCTTATTTTCATTTCTATAATTCTCTAAAATCTTTCTTTATTTTTGTCTATTTCTCTTTTCCTCTATCCATTTGGTTTTAATCTCTATTCAATTTATCCAGTATTTACCCTTGGTAATGATGACAACCCAAAGATGATCACAACAATTACAACAAAAACAGCTGACATTTGTAGAGCATTTACTATTTATAGGATACTACTAATTCCTTTCTTCCTCCCTTCTCACCTTGTGCTTTTCCCCCAGGACAGAACATTTTTGTCTCATATTTTGAATTGTGGACATAAATTTGTCTCCTTTCATGATATATCATACTCTCATCAGAGCCATAAATGTAAACCACGAGTGTAACTCTCATTTTGTTCCAGTGCTCAAAATATAGGAGGAAAAAGCTATCTTGGAGCAAAAGACAAATAGACTCAACTTGTATACACTTTACCTCTGGCATTATTTTTTACAGTCTATTAATTCATTGTTTTATTGTTTTATTTCATTGTAATATTTTGTGCCCAAGAAAAGGAGAAAATTTTTTTCTTGCTTTCTTCCTGCATAACACGAAGCACCTTTTACAGATTCAGCTAAGCCCAAGATAAGCTCACTCTGTGCCCTTTCTTCTGCAAAAGTAGAAGTCCTGGCAGTGATGGGTTAAAGGGGCCTCAATGAACACTTGAGCAAAGAGCTCCCAGACTGCCTTTCTGTCATCTTCTGGATCCTCTGGGTATCCAGAATTTGTTGGAGGAGGAACTGGGCAGGCAGGGCAACATGCTTCTTTTGTGCTATGCACATGAGTTGTGGGTGTTTTCATTCTTTAAAATCAGACACACACCTTAATATCATATTGGAGTGACAACCTCAGAAGTGAAAACTTTCTGTTTCTTTTTCAGAGAGGCGATCCTTAATAATTCTTTCATACCTGATATTTTTATGAAATATCATCCTTAGGAAATACGTTTAGATCTCTTCTGTGCAAGTATGAATTATGGGACTAACAAGAGGTTTTTGTTTTATCAAAAGCTTTAAAAATTGAAACAGAGGAGATAATATTTTCAATAATCTTTTTGAAAATGGTATGATTAAGTTGATTTTAAGAAGCTACTTTTTTTTTTTTTTTTTTTTTTTGCTATTGCCTGAGCACAACCCACTTCTCCATGAAACTTTTATCTTAGCTGTCAGGACTGGATGTAAGCAAAACATTTGTATTCCAGGCAATTTGTATTCCAGGCAGAAACACAAATTCATCTTTAAAGAGTCAGAAAATGGAAGGAGGGTGCAATGAAGGTGGCCTGAATGAACAAGAAACCACGTGGGGTGCCTTTAAAACAGCCTGGGACCAACCACTGCCATAATTGATTCCTTTGGAGGCTTAGAGTGCCTTGCTTGACTTCAGAGGGAAAAGAAGGAAGGACAACAGATATTAACATGAATTACGTCAGATGTTTTCCACCTCTAACCTTTACTTTAGCCGATGAATCCAATATAGGTATCCAACATTTACAATCAATGAAGTCACACTGCTACTAAGTGGGAGAGGCAGGGTTTGAATCCACATCTGTCTCTTAAGCTTATGTTTATTCTACTGCATCTTGCTGCTTCACTGAGAAATGATGTGCTTAGAATTTCCTCCTTAAATAATTGGAGTTTCTATAACACTGAGGCAGATAATTTTCTAGTTCCAGTTGGAAAGTAAAGTAATTCTTGCCTATTCTTTTTATGTATACCTGTAACCCAATGTGTTAGGCTTACTCATTATTAGATAAACGTTTAGATTAGACTATATCTTTCCTAATTTTGCCAGTACATATAAACTTGAACTTTCTAACATTTTTCCTGTATCCCTGGACCTAATGATTTGTTATCTTGCAAAACTTTCATGTTGTAAAGGCACTTTTTGGTGGTGGTGGTGTACTTTAACTTTAGTTATTGTTTTGTTGTATTGTATTGTATTTGTTTCTCAGATATTCTCACCTAGCGGAAACTTGACTGCCCCAACCATGTCCTGCAGAAACTGTCAGCTTGCCTAAGCAGTCCTCTACTCTCAATGAGCATGGAGTTTCTACTCTTAAAAGATGGCTCATCTTCATTTTGGTCCACTCTGATTCATGATGTAACAGCTCAAATAAAGGAGTACGGCTGTTCACTAGAATCTGTGCCAGCCCCTATCCATATCATGTGGTTCCCCTATAATGATGCCCTGTCACTTAAAATGGGATTTTGCATGAGTGCATCATATAACTGAATTACCCTGTTGCAAACAGCTTATTTTCTCCAGATTCTTAGTCCAAAAAAATGACACAAGAAATGACATATTAGAAGACCTTGTACCTTGACTTCATTTTTGGCTTTGCCACAGTTTGCATATGATTACAGATGGTAGAAAATTAAAGTGCCTAGCTTTCAATTTTTTGACGATTATCATCTTGAGCAGAAAGGGGCTTGCTAAGAAGCCAGCACTCCTTTCCTCTGCACGTCATGAGAATGATTCAAGGGCTTGGGAGTTAATCTTCAAGGCTGAGAAAACCTGGGCAGCTAAACCTGTTTACAACATCCATGGACTTTGGACTTCTTGAAGCACCTGAGCCTGGAGCGGTGGATGAGTTAGTATTAAAAGTATGGCGTGATCTGTCAGCCTATGTTGTGATAAACTGCTATTGGAGGAACTGACAAGCATTCTAAAAGCTTCATTTTATGAAAAACTCCAGCAACGCTCACCTCTTTTAGCAACTCGACGTTCAGCATTTGGATTTAACTGGACACTTAACCCTCTGCTTGTTACATCTTCCTTTTTCGTATGTTGATATTGTTTCCCTTAGGAAATCATTCTTTATCAAATTTTTCTGTTTAGATTAGAGTTTTTTTTTTTTTTTTCCTTTTTGTCTTTTCAATTCACAGATGGGCAGATTAAAGTCAGGGGAACAATTTACAGTGCTTACTTTCTTCTTTGGCATTAGAATTGCACCAGCTGTGGTTTGCATCTACCGCTTTTTCATAGGTGGTAACAGACATACAACATTAAAAATACTAATAAGTGTTTGTTTCCAAAAAGATTCTTTAAAAGCCAGTTTTCTATAATGTACACAAAACAACACTCCTTAGAGTAAAACAATCAATGTGCTACATTTCAAAAATGTTTATTATCTGACCTCTAGTCTTCATCCTTACCTCTTCTTCCTCAACCCCTCAATGCTTAATTCCTGGTTTCCTTGATTATTGCCATAGCTCCCTAAAGATCTCCCCTCTACCAATACTCATTCATCTTCCTGTTTCAACCAGGTTACTTTCTGAGAATCAAATGTGATCACCTTAGTCTCCTGCCTTAAATACTCCTAAGGACCGCCTTTGCCTGCAGGATATATTGTGAACTTCATAGCCTGACATAAAAGTCACTCATCATTTGGTCACGACCTGCCTTTCTCCGATGGTTTTATTTGTGTTGTTATTCCATTATGTTTTGGTGGCTCTTAGAAATGCATACATTCTAATAAGCTAAAAATGAAAGAAGAAATGAATCAAATCAAAGGGATTAATGGTATTTTATTTTCCTTTTTGCTTTGCCAAGTAGAGAAAATTGCCCTGTCAAAGTGGTATGAAAGTCATTGCTACATTGATGGAGGCAGCCAAAGAAAATTTTACATGAGAGCACTGTAATTAAATAGATATGAGAATTTACTTGCCTATTTTCCCTTCTCAAATCCTGTTCTCTGTCTTGGAATCCTGTTGATGGTATAGCATAATTTACATGCAGATGTTTAAGTTTTTATTAGGATAATGTCAGCATTACTATGCATGCATTACTTTTATAGCAAGTGAGGAAACATATTTTAAAACCAGAGAGGTTTAGAAAGAATTTAGGCAGTCTATTGTCTCTCCCAATCTGGGCTCCAGCAGAACCAGAAATGAGTTTAGGCTGGTTGGGTCTAAGGTAGATACAGGGAAAAGAAAGACATAAGGGGTAGACATAATGTGTATGGAGCAGGGAGTTTTAAGTAGTGGGAACAGCATAAACAAATGCATTAAAATGGAAAACCAGTGTATATGTTTGAATTATAGTGAATAAAAGTGTTTGGGTAAAAAGGAAATTGTGTATCTGGAAATAGAAAGTAATAAGGCCAGAAATGTCTTGAGGACAGAGCATAAAATATCTTAAATGCCAGGGTAAGGAGTCTGAAAAGCATCGAATGGATAATGGGATGCTATTGGAAAAGCTTTTGCAAATTTAGTTTGATTTGCTCCTAGTATATACAGGTGGAGGTGCTGGGTAGGATGCTGGATATCTGGGTTTGTCCTGAACCTAATCTTTTCCAGGATAAACTAAAAATTTGAAACCTCCACTTTTCATTTGTGGGAACTTCCACTCTGGAGAGAAGTGGAATCTGCAAAATTAAACTCTTGAAGGAACAAGCTTGGTAACTAAGTGATATAAATTTAAATTTCACCTGAGATAATGCACCTGTGTGACTTTGTCAGTGGCCTGCCAGCAGTTGCCATCTGTGTTTCTGCTCATAAAATGAGCTAGGAGGAGCGATGCATGTGGGATATGTGAGTAGTTCACAATATTACAACTGAGGGACTTTGTATGGTTTAAGAAGCTGGTATTGGAGCTTCCTAGGAGCTTTTGTAGGAAAGCAGAAAACTGAGCTTGTCGAAGCACAGATATCCTGCAGGAGGAGATCTTCCTTGGGAGGCTGGGCCTTGAGAGCTTTTTATAACATGAGCTGTATTAATTGGTTAAAATAATAAAAATAATTTGTGTTGAAAATGTGGAAATTGCAGGATAAGTCTTAAAGATAAAATAAAAATCATTTACTGCCCAACCCTTCAGCAATAACCACTATTAACGTTTTGGTATATATACAGACAGGTGTGTGTGTGTGTGTGTGTGTGTGTGTGTGTGTTACCCATGCATTAATTGGCATCATCCTATACATATATAGAGTTTTGTAAGCTGCTTGCCTTATTCTTAAAAATGTGCATAAATATTTTTCCAGGTCAATAAGTCTTTTTCTCTAAGAAATAGCTAAATGACAATTTGAGGTCAGCTTACTTTCAGCATAGGTAACTGAGGGCAAAATAGCCATCATAATTTGAGTATTAGTGCAAATTTTACCTTATAAAAATCAAAGGCTGGGGCATACCAGTTACACTGCTATAAATAATGCTATGATAAATATACATTCTTTTTTGTATTTACTTACTTCCTTAGAATGAATTCCAAGAAGTAGAATTTCAGGGTCAAATAGTTGTGAACAATTTTAAGGATGTTAATGAATATTTGCAAATTGTCTCCCAAGAGGTTTCTATAGTTCATGTCTCTTGTTTTCCACGTGCAGGTTGATCTTGAAATTTGGGGGGATAGTTACTTAATGGATTGATTAATTAGTTCTGTGGATGTGCAATGGCACTGCAATGTATTAAGCCTCAGGGCTGCGTTGTTTGCTATGGCTATATGTAGATTGCCACTTCCCTTGATATTTTAGAAATATTTAAATTGGTGCTTAATAGATGATAAATAGCATGCATTATACCCTTTGATTAAATATAAAACATTTATTCTAACTCCTGAAGGTATTGGAAAAATCAGCAAAGCATATGAAAATACTTACTCTGGCTAGTTACACATTTATAATGTAAGAGATACTTTTCATGTGTTTATTAAAGTAGAATCAGATTGCAGAATTCTCAATAAATTAAATGAAATGTTTCCATGGAAGGCACCATATGCTGCCATCTGAGTTTTCTATGTTTTATTAATTCAGGGGGAAAAAAATCTTAAGAGCTACAGGTGAAACACAGTTAAGTTTAACATTTATTTTGTTGAGTCATTCAAAGAATATGTCCTTATAGGCACAAAATAAATATCGTTGGATTTAGTTTTTAAATCTATAAAAAGGGAAGACCCACTTTCCAAACTGGAAAAAGAATGAGAAGAGAATGTCCTCTCATTGCAGGAAATAGATTCTGTGGGGATGTGATTAACTATTAGAAATTTTTTTTTCTTTTTTAGTGTGATATTAGATACAGAGTCTTCCATTTGTTAAGAATACCTCGTGACTAAATTGGTAAATTTGTTCAGTCAGAAGACAAGTTGCTACCATTCATGTATCACTACCATACAGGAATTCCCTAGAGCTGTGGTCCCCAATGCCTGGGCTACAGATGGGTACCTGTCGGTGCCCTGTTAGGAACCGGGCCACACAGCAGGAGGTGAGCAGTGGGCTGGCGAGTGAAGCTTCATCTGTATTTACAGCCGCTCCCCATCACTTGCAACACTGCTTAAGCTCCACCTCCTGTCAGAACAGCAGCGACATTAGATTCTCGGGAGCTCAAACCCTACCGTAAACTGCGCCTGCGAGGGATCTAGGTTGGGCACTCCTTATGAGAATCTGATACCTGATGAGGTGGAGCTGAGGCGGTGATGCTAGTGCTGGGGAGTGACTGCAAACACAAGTTAAGTCATTAGCAGAGAGGTTGTTTGACTGCACAATAAACGAAATGTGCGTCAATCATCCCGAAACCATCCTCCAACCCCTGGTCTGTGGAAAAATTGTCTTCCATGAAACCAGTCCATGGTGCCAAAAAGGGACTGCTGTCCTGGGGTATCTGAGGGAGCAAAGAAATACTTTCCTTCTTTCCATCAACAACATTTGGCAACAGAGTTTTGGGGAATTGTGGTGTAGAGTGGAGTCCTTATTGTTTAAATACCGGATTTTAAACATTTACTATGTGTCTAACTATTGAGTTAATTAGTCAGTTGAATTTTAGTGAGTGTGCCTTGCTGGATTTTGAGGGTCTTAAGAATATATACCTATTTGGAAACTGTATTCTTCTTGTTTTATAAGGAAAGTGAAGTGATCATATGCATGTAAAACTTCTAGAGCTTTACCTGTGTATTGCAAACTGACAATGAATGTTAGCTGTTTTTTTCCAAAAAATAGCAATACTTATTGTTGATGTTGCTATGGTTGTTTCATTATTATTGTTATAATTAGAAAAGAAGAATCAACTTTTTTTTTCCACCCAGAGAATTGCTGATTGATATAAACTCCTGCAGGTTAGGGAATTTCTTCAAAGCAGGGCAGGAGAGAATTATCTGTTGGGTATTGTTCTAGGACATTTCCTGATATTGAGATCTACAGCAATAGGTCTCTTCTGTTCTCTCACTCCTCAAAACAAAGCAAAATTAAAACAACACCACTACACTGCTTCAAATGTTTCTTCCTGCACTGGCTGTTGGAGATATGGATGAAGTTTCTCTGGGATGGTGTGAAGAAGAAAGGTCCACACCATGTTTCCTAGTCCATCTTTCTGGAACTGCATGGCCAAGCAGAGTATATCAGTGACCCCACATTTTTCTGTTCCTGTTTTTCACTCCTGACAAGAAGTCGTCAATCTGACCAAAACAGGAAACATAGGCCATAGAAGCACAAATATGTTATGCTGTCTCTAAAATAATTCAAATGACTTCATTCTCTTTCCTCTAAATTTTAAATTATATAAAATAAGGAAATGTTTAGTCCTTAATACCACATCTGTTGAGGTTGTCTTCCTCTTTAGAGGGTAAACCAATCTTTTGTTTAAGGTCATATTTAGAATGCTTGCTAAAGAGACATCTATGAAATTATCTGTGTATCAACTCCCTTTCTTACCCACTCTTTATCTATGAGATTTCCATGTGGCTATTTTAGGGACTAGGGACTATCATTTTCTTACATGACCTCATTCTCCAGGATAAATTATCTGATATTTGGAGGAAGATATTCTGCAGTGGGACAGAAAGAATCCAGGATGAGAAAGACAGAAAGAGAGAGAGAAAGAGAAAGAAAGAAAGAGGGGTGGAGGAGGGAGGGAGGGAGGGAGGGAGGGAGGGAGGGAGGGAGAGAGAGAATTTATGACAATCATGATCCTGGTTCTAACTCTAGTTGTTCCAGAGGCCCAAATATATATCCCTGACCTTTCTGGGGTTTTTTGTTTGTTTGTTTGCTTTGAGATAGGGTCTCATTCTGTCACCCAGGCTGGAGTGCAGTGGCACAATCATAGCTCACTTAGCTCACAGCAGCCTGGAACTCCTGGCTCAAGTGATCCTTCTGCCTCAGTCTCCCAAGTAGTTGGGACTACAGGCACATGCCATCATGCCCAGCTAAATTAAAAAAAAATCTTTTGTTTTTCTTTTTATAGAGATGGGGGTCTCACTATGCTGTCCAAGATGATCCATGATTCATCTGTACCTTGGATTCCTTGAGCCAACTAACTTCCTTTGAATGTTCAAGCTGGTTTGGGTTCACCTTGGATTTCTAATGTTGCAACAAAACGTTTCCTGACTTCTCACTGTCACTGTCCTCTCTGACTTCTTGCCATTCACTTTTGGGCTCTTGAGATACTCAGAATTATCCTCATATGGACTTTGCTGATTCTGTCAAGCATTAGACCCACTAGTCTCAGCCTGAGAATGGTTATATTGCAACATGAGATGGATATAACTGGTACTGGCAGAGTTAAGTGCCCTAATTCAAATAGCAACTGTTCATCCAAAAGAGAAGCCACATTCTAATCTAATCTATATCGCAAAAGCTAAAAGCTTCATGTTCTAACAAATGATCATATGCGAGATGTGCTTCTCTGGTTCCTGCCAGTTCTCCATTTACTTGGAGTATTACTTTCTCCTATTTGTCAAGTGGCAATAGCACTGAGTACTTTTTCCCTTTTTAAGGCAATTATTACTTCCATAATTTAGATGACAAATTTGTATTTCAAATTAAATTTAAAATCCATAGGCTGCTAGAGATCTGATTACTTTGAGTTTGGAATCCTTTAACATACTAAAGTTAACTATAATTATTTTCATAGTTTTTAATCATAGGGGTTCCATCTCTGTTTTGCTAACATAATCAGTATGTGGGAAAGAGTGACAAATTCAGTTACAGCTTCATTTTATAAGTGTTTGTTTTTTTCCTAATTATCCGAATAACAGGGTCCCCAATTCTCTATCTTGACCTGTATTATAAATAAATAAGGCATGACAGTCTGATGGAGTTGTTGAAATACAGAGCTGGGTCTAAGGTGAAGTAAAACAGCTAGGATGCAATAAGGAAACAGTCACTCTTAAGAGCATATGAGGCATCTCCCTTGCCTCACCCTTGTCTTGAAATGTTACAAACTAGCTTAGGAGATGTTCACAGGTTTCAAACTAGAAAATTAGACAGCATAGTATATGAACCAATTGGGGGATTAAGAAAAAATCAGAAAAAAAAAATAGCAACTGATTCTTTAGCAGAGCTGCCAGGTTTCCCTCTTTTCCTGCAGCTGGAAGGGCATCACCCAACACTTTTGGCACAGGTCTGTTCCAAGAGGTATTGTATGACCTTAGGAAGAGCACCTGAGCCTCAAATTCGTGTTCCTAAGTGAATTAATCTTAACTCGGAAAAATTAAAATACCCAAGAGGATCTCCAACATCCTATTCAGCTAGGTGGTCTGGGTCTAAGAAATTTCTTCAAGGATGATTATACAGTAGGTTCTTGATTAGCTGATGGGGCAGAATAGAGGGGTCTGCTCTGGGCAACTATGAGAGTGAGGTTTTATTTTTTTCAGCCACCCTGCCCTCTATATGTTTGTCCCTGTTTTCTTGTTGATGATTCTTTCTTTTAGCTTTTTCAAGCCTCAGGTTCCCTTGTGGGCTCCCTCATTCTTTTACTCATAGGGAGGAAACTGAATCCTGTTTTCCCCAGTATAGAAATGACAAATGACAATTTGAAGATATATTCCTCTACAAAGAATATGTGATTGGGAAGGCACAAATAAGACTTGCATTATTAGTCAATGGGTGGAGTCAGATTGGACCTGGATTTAGGACAGGTGAGCCCAGGACAGGTAGGCTCAAAAGAATGATAACCTTTGATCCAATGACAAAGAATAGATTCCTTCTGAACCTATCCCAAGGATTAGGCAAAAGAGAGTTGGTAGCCAGAGAGGCAAAGCTCACCTCAAATTTCCATAGGGACTTGTAATAGCTTATTGAGGGTATAGCTGCTAAGATTACCCATAATTATCTCATATTTTGACAAAATATTACATTTTAGACCTATTTTCTGTTTTAAATCTTGTTGACAGGATTTCATTTTTTATTGCTGAACAGTATTCCATTGTGTATATAGACTACATTTTCCTTATGTATCTATTGTTGGACATGGGTCCATTCCATATTGTGGCTATTGTGAATAGTGCTGTAATAAACATGGGGGTGCAGATATCTCTTTGATATACTGGTTTCCTTTCCTTTAGATAAATGCCCAGTAGTGAGATTGCTGGATCATATTGTAGTTATTGTAGAGATTGTCCAGCGTCTCTACCAGTGTTATGGCACAATGAAGAATGTTCCAGACCACAATCTCAGGCTGACAGAGGTGGAGAGACTCTTCATTTCAAAGAGCTCCTATTACCTCTCCAAACCTCTGTATTTATTGCAGAGAAAGGCATACAAAGTCAAAGCAGAGAACGTACAGATAGAATGTTTGGAAAGAACATATATATAAAATCTCTGGTGCCAGTAAACACACTATTCTAAAGAAATCTAACTAGTGATATGCAGCATATCCATATTTATCTTGGGATTCCTTGTGACTCCTTAAGGCTATAAAGAAAAGGGCAAGGTCCCAACATCAGTCACACTCCCATGCATTCCAAAACCTGCTGTATGCAGCTGGCTGATAAGTATTCATATCCCAAGTCCTGTTTGCAGGATTGCCAGACTTCCACCTTTCTCACAGTCCCTTTACCCAGGACTTTATGCCTTTTCTCTTATCCTCTACAGTTCCATTTGTAATTTTTTGAAGGACCTCCATGCTGTTCTCCATAGTGGGGCTGCACTAGTTTACATTCTCAGTAGTATCCGAGTTCCCTTTTCTCTGCATCTTCACCATCATTTGTTAATTTTTGTCTTTTTGATAATAGCCATCCTTACTGGGGTGAGATGATATCTCATTGTGGTTTTGATTTGAATTTCTCTGATGGGGATGTTGGCCATTTGTTCATATATTTGTTTGGCCATTCGTGTGTCTTCTTCTGAGAAAGATCTGTTCAGATCATTTGCCCATTTCTTAAAAATTGGATTGCTTGTTTTTTGACTATTGAGATGTTTGAATTTCTTGTGTGTTCTGATTATTAATCCCCTGCAGATGAATAGTTAGCACATATCTTCTCATGTTCTGCAGATTCTCTTTTTACTGTGTTGATTGTCTCCATTGCTGTGCAGAAGCTTTTTTTTTTTTTTTTGACACAGAGTCTTGCTTTGTTGCCCAGGCAAGGGTGCCATGGCATTAGCCTAGCTCACAGCAACCTCAAACTTCTGGACTCAAGCAATCCTACTGCCTCAGCCTCCCGAGTAGCTGGGACTACAGGCATGCACCACCATGCCCGGCTAATTTTTTCTATATATATTAGTTGGCCAATTAATTTATAGTAGAGACAGGGTCTCGCTCTTGCTCAGGCTGGTTTCGAACTCCTGACCTCGAGCAATCCATCCACCTCAGCCTCCCAGAGTGCTAGGATTACAGGCATGAGCTACCGTGCCTGGCCTGTGCAGAAGCTTTTTAGTTTGGTATATTCCATTTGTTATTTTTGCTTCTGTGGCTTTTGCTTTTGAGATCTCATTAATAAAATCATTTCCCAGACCAATGTTCTGAAGCATTTTCCTTATGTTTCTTTGTAGTAGTTTGTAGTTTTAGGTCTTACGTTTAGGTCTTTATTCCATATTGAGTTGATTTTTGTATAGGATGGGGGTCTAGTTTCATTCTTTTGCATAGGGATATTCAGTTTTCCTAGCACCATTTATTGAAGACACTGTCTTTTCCCAGTCAACATTCTTGATGTCATTGTCACAAATCAGTTGGCTATAAATACATGGATTAATTTCTGGATTCTCTATTCTGTTTCATTGGTCTATGTGCCTGTTTTAGTGCCAGTATCATGCTGTTTTGGTTACTACAGATTTGTAGTATATTTTGAAGTCCGGTGTGCAATGCCTCTAGCTTTGTTCTTTTTGCTTAGAACTGCTTTGGCTATTTGGAGTCTTTTATGGGTCCATACAAATTTTAGGATTTGTCTTGTATATTTCTGTGAAGAATGTCATTGGTATTTTGATAGGGGTTGCATTGACTCTATAGATTGTTTTGGGTAATAGGGTCATTTTAACAATATTAATCTTTCTGATCTTTGAGCATAGCTATCTTTCCATTTGTTTGTATCCTCACCAATTTCTTTCATCTGTGTTTTATAGTTTTCCTCATAGAAGTCTTCCACATCCTTGGTTAAATTTATTCCTATGTATGTTTTTTATAGTTATCATAGTAGGATTTCCTTCTTGTTTTCTCCAACTATGATTACAAGCAAATTAAGATCATGTATCTGTCATCTCACCTGGCACAATGCTAGGGAGGTAGCATGTGGTTAATATTTGTTCGCTTTAATTGAATTTTTCAGAGACTATTCCTCACACACACACATATACATGGACACACACACACACACATGTTTCTCATGCATTATAGTATAAATATTGTTCTTGCTTGTAGAGATCATAGTATAATTCTTTTTTATTTCAGAATATTATGGAAGTACAAATGTTCTGGTTACATGAATTGCTTTTGTACAGTTTGAGTCAAAGTTATACATGTGACCATCACCTAGATAGTGTGCCTTGTACTTGTTAAGTGTGATTTTACCCTTCCCTCCTTCCCTCTTCCACTTGCTTGACTTCTATTGAGTTTTACTTCCATATGTGCACATGCGTGCTGATCAGTTAGTTCCAATTTAATAGTGAATATATGTGATGTTTATTTTTCCATTCTTGAGATACTTCACTTAGGAGAATTGTCTCCATTCCATCCAGATTGTTGCAAAAGGTATTAATTCATTTTTTATGGCTGAGTATTACTCCATGGTATACATATATCACATTTCATTAATCCACTCATGAATTGATGGGCACTTTAGTTGATTCTACATCTTTGCGATAGTGAATTGTGCTACAATAAACATTCAAGTGCAGGTGCCTTTTTGATAAAATGGCTTTTTTTCCTTTGGGTAAATCCCTAGTAGTGGGATTGCTGGATCAAATGGTAGGTCTACTTATAGTTCTTTGAGGAATTTCCATACTATTTTCTATAAAGGAAACATATTCTTCTAACATTTATTTTTCTTTGAAGAAAGCTATATTTGAATCTTTCTCTCTATCTAAAAAAATCAGTATTAAAAGAACTCTCCCTGCTCTTGAATCCTATGTGGTTCAATTTAATGATCCAAAGACTTTGTTCTCCATCCTGTGACAATCCAATGTGTTTTTCCCAGTCCATTCTAACTGCATTAGCTGATATGAATTTTTTTTTTTAAAGATAGCAAATCTGGGTTCTTTAGAAGCTCTGCTTGTGTCAGACATCAACACTGATTGATAGTTCAGTTATCAGCAGGGGGATTCTCAAAAACACCACAACCCACACCCTTCCTACCCCAAAACAAATAAAAATGAAGTAGCACTAACAAAAGTGTTTCCTAAATTGGGGCTTTGGTCACTGTTAAAGTATGACCTGGAGATAATATAACCACATGACCAAATGTTCCTTCCAGTAAAGTGGTTGCTGCAGAATTGAGTTCTGAGGGTTTGTTTTAACCATGCAGTGCATATGCCATCTGGCATATTTCGCATAAAAATGAAACTGTCTTCATGGCTGAGTAGATGCCAAAATGGAATTGTATAACAGTAATAAGGCCTTTTCTGGTTCATGAATATACCTTAAGTGTTGTTTCAAGCATGAAACTATAGACAATGCTAAAATAGTTATGTTTTCTCTCTTCAGAGGTAAAGTATACACTTAAGAAAAAAGTAAAGTCACTTACTTTAATGAACTTAGATCCTAGATACAATTTTTAACATGGAGAAAAATAATCATATAAAAATAATTTTTGAAATGTAATTCAAAGCTTTAATTTAACTCTGGGCTTATGCCTTTTCAAAACAGCTGAATTTTGGTGAGAGAAATAAAAAAATTCAGAATGAAGACAGGATTTTTTGCCTTCAGAATGCAAAAAAAAAAAAAATCTCAATGTCTATAGGTTTGGTGTTTCTAGAATTTTTCAAGTATATAGATGATTGACAATTTCCTCCTCCTTTTCCATTACTTTAAAGTCATGCTGCCATATTCCAAGCCATGTCCCCTTTCCTACCCTTCCTAAGTGCTTTACATGCCTAAAGAAAAGGAATCTCCCTCACACCAACCTCCAGGGTGCTAATGTATGATTAAGGAATTTTAGGACACTGTATCAATTCCAGGGGAATGTATTACATTGGTTGAGGAAGTTCCAGGGATGGAGATAATTCATGGTTAAAGGCATTTGTAGAAAACTCTGTGTCTTTCTGCCATGTTGTACAACCTATTGGTATATTCTCCTCTGTCTATTATAATTTACTTTCTGGCAAACTTAGGACCCACCATTTGTCATGCTTGATGTTCATCTTCATACTAGAGTGTTCTCTTAATACATCTTTATGCATCTCATACATATTTGTATTCATTCCAGCATAATTTTAGGCCCAGTAGAGTTTAGTAATAAACCTCTGTGTTATTGGCACCAATGTCTGCAGCCTCTAAGCAATTTTCAAATCTTTCAAGTCATTTATTCCAAGAATTTGCTGTAGTACAGCATAAGAGCCATCAACAATAGGGCACATATTTGCCTTTCTGGTCAACTTGCTTTCAATGTATACTCATCCCTTTGCATGCAGTTATGAAGTCATTAGTACCTCAAATGGCACTTTCTTATAACACATGATGGAACTTTATGTCATACAGCTGTGAAAGATGCTTGGAAACTTGTACTTGCAAACTAGATTTCTTATTTGCTTCATAGTCTGACACTGAGAGGCTGGTTGAGAAATTCCCCACAACACTTATCTGTCTCTTTCAAGAGGGAACATCTCACCCCTATGCCTGCAGGCATTCTCTGATATCTGTTGCTGAAGAAAGCTTCACATGCTGGTTCTCTCCAGCACTTGTCCACACAAGGTTTGCGATTATAATCATTTATTAAAAATGTCTCCTGAGTAGAGATGCACTGAGGCTTCTTTTTACTTGCAATCAAATTTCAAACTATGTGAGACAACTGGGTGGTAGATGAGTGAAGAATTAGGATTTAGTAAATGTTCTGCAGGAATTGATTTAATCTCAGAGGTCTTTGAAAAACTATCACTTGGGCTTTAGAATACCTGTTCTTTATTCCAAAACATTCTATGAAGGAAAGCAATAGTATTTTGCTTTTGGCACCTAGAATAGAGTGAAACACTGTGTTAGTTATCTCACATAGGCTTTTATGGTTGGAGATGAAAACTTGGAATACTAATCCTTTAGTAATTTAGTTACAAGTTTGTCATACATACCTGACTTCTGGTGATCACTCTGAGATTTTTAGTTCTTTTAGGCTTTTGGGGTATAAAGATTGAACATGAGCATCCCCTCCAAAAAAATATATACAAAAATAAAACTGTGAACACATAAAAAAAAATTGCAGCTGATGTGAAGAGCCTCGTCATTATCCCATTTTTTTTCTAGGATTCTAACCATTTTGGAAAATCTATTCTACTCATGTGAACAGAAATGACCCTGCTTAAAAGTGATAGCACTGAAACTCCATTAAACACATGCATCGAGCTGCCATTTTGCCCACTTTTGTAACTTGTAGATGACCCCGCAGATGAAATGCCTAATATGGAGTTGATCCTGTGGGGATGACATCATATCTGTGGATCTGTAAATTACCTTAAAGATGAAATAGCTGGGTTGTCAGCTGATTTTGTACTGCTGGAATCACATCTTTCTGAGCATCAGAAAAAAGGCATTGTGGACAGAGAAGAGTAGGCATATAATATACAATGTGGCACAGACTGAGAGAAATTTAGTAGTGAAAATTATTTACTTATTTTTTCCCCTGACATCTCCTCAACTAATATGATACATTAAAGATAAGCTTGGGCTAATCTGCTAGAATTGATAGAGTTTGGAAATTCTGAAGACTACACCAAAGCCCCATTCACTAGCTTATATGAGTTTTAAATTCAATGTCTCAAAACATGCAGGGAGTGTGGGGGACAAAACAGATTGTGGAGGTGGAGTATTGTTTGGGTTCCATCAATACAACATCCAAATAAGAGCGTAAGAAGAGAGAACCACTGTCAACTCTTCAACGATGTACAGAAACCCAAATCTTTCTTTATATTTCAACCTCTCAGTGTTTGGTGTAGGGTACAAAGAATATTTTCTGATAAGATAATTTTCTCACTTTTTTCCTCCAGATGTGTTAGAGATGTGTATTTTCAGAGCTAGACTAAAATCTCCAAATAGCATTGCAGAATTTCTACCAATTATTATTAAATATGCCATTATTTATTTATTCATTCATTCAGTTAACAAATGTGTACTGAGCATTTACCAAGAACTATTTCAAATGCTAGAGATCAGCTGGTAAATAAGTCACACTGGTCTCTTCTCTCTGGGAGCCCGCACTTCTCTGTAAATGGAAGGAAACTCCAGGAAGAATTTTTGCCAAAGATTAGAGGATGCTTGATAAACTCACCACTAGGAATCTCCTCTTCTCTATTATTCTATTGGTAGTAATCCTGGTAGCCAGCTTTATATGCATAACTCTATCTCCCCCTAACTTTGCCAAGTGCTTTGTATTTAGTCCAAAAAGTACTTTTACATACGTTTTCTGAATTGGGTCTAATCTGCTACTTAATCCATTTGTTGCCTTTGCAATTTTAGTTTTGCTAGATTTCATTTTATTTTTTTCTAGAAGCTCTATTTTTATTATTTCCAAGTATGTCTATTTTCAGTCTCCTATCTCTTTGTTATACTTTAAACAGATAATTCAACTTCTTTCACCATATAAACCATAATTATTTTAACCTAGCCATTTGATAATTCTAATATTTGCAGTTTTTCTGAGCCTGTTGCTTTGTGTGTGTGTGTGTGTGTTTTATGAACATGTTTTAAAGAATATAATTTGTGGGAATTTTTTGAGGACCAGTTTTAAGGTGCTTTCCTCTAAAAAGAAGTTTCATTTACTTATGAAAAGTACATATTAATTTTAGACTAATTTTTAAGCTTTGCCCTCCTCCTCCTCCAATGTGAGTAGTATATATTCTGGCTATAACCAATATGAGTTCAGGCTTATAAATATAAAATCTCAGTGAAACATTTCTACCTTCTCCTTTCTTCTACCCAGAGTTGAGGTGAGATAGCCAAGTAACCTTATTGTCTTTTTCAGCAGAGATGTTTTCCACCTAATTTATTTCCTTTCACAGAGGTTCTTGCAAGCTGCAGGTCCTGGCTTTATGTGAGATTGTCCCCTAAATCTATAGCATCCCTCTCTCAGGTCTTTGCTAGTTTTAGTATCATGATGCTTTGGTTCAGATGTTACCTCTTCAAAGCGTCCTGCCCTGTCTGATGTAGACTTCCTGGTCATGTTATTCTGTTTTATTGTCTTCATACCCTTATTGCTACCTCACACTAGCTAGTCACCTAGCTTATTACTTTTTCTGTATCTCTGTTAGCTTTCTCAATCGAGACTATAAACCATGTGAGTGTGGGAATGTCCTCTTTTATTCATTGTGGTATGAAAGAAAGTGCCAGAGGTGGTGCTTGTCCCTGGAGGAATTTATACTCAATGAGTAAATGATGGAATGAGCTAATAGAATGCATCAACATAAATCACCATGCCACTCAGCAGCACACTGTAGTTAACTTCTTTGTAGTCCTCACATCCAGGTTTTTAAAAACAGCAACAATAATAACAACAAAGGGGCTGAATATAGTCAAAACAATTGTTGTTTTTAACTGTTTACCTAAGTTCAAGGGCCCTTTTTACTCCTTCTTCCATTTGCCCTGGAGGCTCCCTCACAGCTGAACTGGATGGAGTGGAAAGGCAGACCTAGAGCAGTGAGGTCCCACTGTGTGATAAGGTGAGGGGTGAGATTGGGGCCTGGCTGTGCTATGACCTGTATCCCTCACATATTTGTATCAAGGTCCTGCTGCCAGAAGTATGTCACTGAGGATGTAGGGCCGGATGTGGTGCTTGTACCCCCTTCGGCCATAGGTCTTGGCAGGTGCTTAGCTCTGTCTAGAGAATCAGAGCATATGAAGACTCCATTATCTACATAGCAGAAGTCCTGTGATATGCCAGTGCAGGGGTGGGGAACCTTTTCATATTGGGAGGCTGCATTAATTTAGCAGTAATCAAATAAGATCACATTCAATTAGGTATGCTTAAAAATGCACATTATTTTGTAAAAATCTAACTACTACCGTATATACTCAATAATTTAAAACAAATGAAAACTATTTGTTAATTTTAAAGTTAACTTACCTTTAAATGACTTTGTTCTGTCTGATTTTTGTTGGAAACCATTGGAAACCATTTGGTTGCAACATGGAGGTCAGCAGTTTCAGTTGATCCTCTAGATGGGTATCAGTCATTTGTGACCTTAAGGGCATCTTGATTTGGGATAGGTAGAAGAATGTAGATTTGCGGCAAGAAGTGGTTGAAAAGTAAGAAAGCATTTTGGGGCATGTTGCCAAAGGGATTTTTCTATATTTCAATTGGATCTTCCTTAGCATCAAACGATGACTTTAAAATGTCATCTACTGAGAGCTCAATCAATTCCATCTGTAGGTCTTTAGGTTCTTTGGTGATATCAACTAGTGAGGCTGAAATGCTAATTTGAATGATGTCACAATTCTCAAAGTTAGTAAATCTTTCATTGTATTCTCCAATTAATAGGTCTATAACAGCTGTGTATTCTTCAAATGATTTGCATATATCATACTGCTGACCAATGACCTTTGCTAACTGGGGAAAATGTTCATCCAAAATTTCCTTTTGAAGAAGTGTTTTTTTGAAAAACAGATAGCTTTTTTCAAAACACTTGAATTTTTTTGCCACATATCATATATAGGCTTAGTTTTACCTTGTAAAGAAATATTCAAGGCATTTAGATTTCATATGATATCACACAGAAATGCTGCATTCTTATAGAAATTCTCTTTCAATAATCCACATTGGTGATTCTATTATTCATAAAATTTAACTATCTGTTCTTGCAGATATAAAATTTTGGCTAATACCTGTCCCTGCGATAGCCAAAACACTTAAGAATGATGAAGCAAATCCACACTGAACATTCAACTTTAGCATGTTACCAAACTGAGGATGCCATGTTGCATTTGCAAGGATATAGTTAACAATGCTTATAACTTGTTGCAAAGTATCATTTAAAATAGTAGCTTTGGCACAGAGATTTTGCTGATGCAAGATACAATGAAAAGAAATGAGAACATGATCTGTTTATACTTTTTTTTTTGTCTGTGCAATAAACCCTTCATGTTTTCCTGTCATGGAAGGTATACAAACACTCACTAAATTTACCAAATTCAGTCCAACTTAATGACATTTATCTTGAAAGTTGTTGAAGATGACTATTTTCTGTATTCTGTTCACAAAAGTACCCAAAGAAAGTAACTCTTTGCAGCAAAGACAATCTTCTGTTATGACCTGAATGAAGTATAAAACCTGCACCAAGTCAATACTATCAGTTGATTTATCTAAAGTGATTGAATAATATATATACTTTCCTTTTGAAGTATTGCATGATGTTGTTCTGTTAAGTTGAAGGCTACTTAATACTGCCGTCAGTTATGGTTCTCCTTGAAAGAGGCAGTTGTTTGTACTTTGAAACTTTATTGGGGTCTAAGCATCCTATAACTTCAACAATGCATTCTTTCACAATTTCTATATCACTGAATGGCTTCCTTTTTTTCCTTGAATATATAAGTTACTTCAGTGGCATTATTTCCAGGTCTTATTGATTCTTGAAAGAATTATCTTTGCTTTTGCTTTTCATCTTTTAATTTCTGCAATGCAACCTTTTGTACCTCTCCCTCTAATTTAAAATATTTGTGGTCTTTATGAGTGTTATAATGCTGATGAGCATTGAATTTCTCTAATGTTAATATTGCAGTATCACAAAGCAAGAAAATCATCTTATCTTTAGCAGAAACAAGCTAATATTGCAATTTCCAATCCTCATTTAAAAAAATCTGTTTTCTTCCTTCAGCGTTCTCTTGGTCTTTTTTGACATGATGGGCTGTTAAGCAGACAGAATTGAAAAATACCATTGAGCTATGCAACTATTCACAAATTCCACTTCAAACAGAAACACAGTGTACCATTGTCAAAAGCTGATAACAGACTGACGTACTCAACCCCCATGAACTCTTGCCAATTAGCCTCGTGCAGTAGTGGCGCCAGTCAGGCAGGACACGTTAGGACTAAATCATGAGCACAGCAGCCATCCGTCTAATCTTTACGGTTTACTAATGTTCTAGTTGTGCTGGTCAACCTCGGAGGATTATGTCATTGAAATTTATTTTATTCTTTGGTATTTTAAATACATTCGTTTTAAAAATAAAATAAAAATATAAAACATGGACAAAAATGTACTAATGCAAATAAAAACATTTGTTCTGTAAAATTTGGATTCAGTCAAAAGGCTGGACTTAAGGACCTATGGGCCACATGTGACCTTAAGGCCACAGGTCTTCCACACCCTGTGGTAGTGTATCACCTCCTATTCCTTTCCTCTTTTTCAGGCCTTAGATCTGAATTTTGGTTCACCTTTCCATTTCTGGGTGGGCTAGTCCCAGTTTGTAACTGTGACCTGTGACAAAAGCCCTGCAGCTGAGCCTACTTGATTTTTTACATCTCTATGGCAGCTTCACTATCTGACCCTAGGTCCCTAACTTGAACCTTCCTGTTTTTCACCCTTGCTATGTTCTGCTTTGGTCTTCTCTCATTATAAAAAAGAAGCAAAGAATGTATTTAGGAAGGAAAACAAAAACAAAATCAGGCTTATTGTTGAATACTTCAACATACAAGCATACGCATTATTAACCTCATTAAAATGAGTGTCAAAAGTAAGTAAAAATATAGAAGGAAAAAAATCACTATAATCCAGCCACCTGCTCACAGTTATGGTATATTTCTTTTTGGTTTGTTTGTTTATTTATTTATTTAATAGAGACAGGGTCTTGCTATGTTGCCCAGGCTGGCCTCAAACTTCTGGCCTCAAACAGTCCTCCTGCCTTGGCTTCCCAGTGCTAGGATTATAGGTGTTAGCTGCCATGCTCAGTCTTTTTGGTCTTTTTATACATGCTTAATTTTATTTTTCCCACTATATATGCGATCATAGTGCGTATACAATTTGAATCCTGACCTTTTTCAATTATTATTATATCTTTAAAAAAACTTTTGAATATAGTCTGTCATGGCTGCATAGTATTCCAGTTAATGGATATACATTAGTTTGCTCAGCCCTTGACCTACCTTGAAGATTTGCACTGTTTCATAAGTCACACATTCATAAAGATCTTCTAGACCTGTTACATAATTCTAGTCATGTATCATGTTGAATCCCACTCATACGAAATAAATCAACCTAGCAAAATCTGTTCCTAGCTGAGGTCAGAGTTGCCTGTGAGATGCTCTAAGGAACAGTGCCCTGTATTGGATCACATCCTGGGAGGCAGGGCAGGGACTGAGAGGATCAGATACTCTGGGCTGCCTAAGGGAGAGATAAGTGTATGCACAGAGCCTAGAAGGCCTTCCTCTAGGAAGATTTATCTGGGAGATGCAATTTCACAATGTAGCAAGGAATCCATTCTTCAGTGCAAAGGAAACACATATCTATGATTTATAAGCAAAATTTTTATAGTGCAAGCAAATTCCAAATTTCCAATTTACTAGAATGTTCAATCAAATGGAAAAAAAAAAGTAATTGGAAATTTCTTTTATATCTCTAATAAGATCCACAAGTGTTATGTTCATATTTGCAAACTTGTGAAGGAAGGCAATATTTTAAAGTGACATTATTTCTGTGTCAGGGATGTCCTTATTGCTTGGGTGTTCATAAAAAATGTAAAGATTTATGATTATTAAAAGTGTGAGATCAGATTCGGCACTGATTCTCCTTTATATGATACATGTATTTCAGAGACTTGAATTTAAGTTTGGAGGTAAATAGTTTCATGGGATGCACATTGTGAAAGTAAGATTATATTAGTTTATATTTATCTTAAGAATATTCTTAAGGGTGCCCTAAGTCAACCGTGATTTTCTAAAAAATAAATCATTTTAACATTTCTCTGTGAAACTCATGTTAAAAAAATAAAAATTAAATATGTAGGGGGCAATAATTTGGTCCTGATGGAAAAAAAGAAATACAACTATGTTTTATGAAATATCTGTGCTATACTGACATGGAAGTGACATCATCTTCCTTTTAAAATATCCTTCCAAAGTGGTATAAATGAAAACATATTTTCCTTTGACTTCCTTCTTTCTAACTACTCTTCACCCTGGCTTTGGTCTTTCTGCTCTTATCTGCCATTCCCTTTGTCCCTTCTCCCCATAACCCTCTCACTTTGATCTGCATTTCCTTATAGTTTCCACCCCATTCTTCTTTAATTTGAAACTCCCTTCATTTCTCTAGCATCTTTACTCCACTGTACTTGAATCATTCTTTCCAATCAAATAGTCATATTTATTGTGAAAAAGGAAAACAGTGTCAGATGTTGCCCTCTGCCCATAAATAACAAAAACTACAGATTAAAGTATCAATATGACTTTTTTTCTTTTAAGAAAAGAGTTTTGCTATATGTCATTGATTGATGTGGTTTTATCATAGACTATCTGTTTTTGAAAAATAAAGGTGATGACACATAGTGCTGTTTGCATATATTGATTGATATTTTTATTTAAATAACTTCTCATTGAGTAAGTAAATTTATAGATCTGACTTTACATTAAGGGAGCAGACTGGTTAGGTTCAGTCATGGCTTCATGAAGGAAGGAGATAACACTTGAGATGGCCCTTGAAAGTCAAATAAGAAATAATACCTTATATCAGGGATGGCAATTTTGTATCACTCATATTCCTACTCCTGTACTCACTTTCATGGCAGACATCACTAATCAACCACAGAACTCTTTCCTGCTGAACATAGATACAGCTGACATTCTTTCTAAGCATTACAGGTAGTCACTGTAATTTAATGTGATGTGTTCCTTGAGTTGAAATTGATGTGTCCTCTTTGCTTTAGACTGTAGGCCTAATGAATTTCCATCTCACAGCTGCTATGAAACCTATAACCTACAAGGTATGTATTATTTTAAGAATTTTACAGGAAGAAATGTTGCAACTTAGAAGGATTTCAATAATTTGCCAAGGTCACACAACTGATAATAGGGATAATTCAGGTTTTCTGAGGGCAAGTTCAGTATTCTGTTTTCTATACAGCAGCTGCTTAAAGAGCTAACTATGGATGTGTGCCTCAGAGATCTCCTAAAGAAATAGCTAGTAAATGGTAAAATAAGTAATTTAAGATTTAGGGAGTCTTTCTTTCTCTCTGTTTTCCCTCCCTCCCACCCTTCCTTCTTCTTTCTTTCTTTTTAGCTTATCACCACTGATGAACCAAGAAACCAAGTCATAGCACTTAATGGAAATGGATATACCAGATCATTTATTGTTACATTAGAAATCCACAACAGTGCCTTCAGGGAAGGGAATGACTCAGAAAAAGGTCATTATTTTAAAGCTTGGAGAGTTATGAGGAGAGTTAACTGAGGAGGCTTAGTTGTTTGGGATTCCAAAAAGGCCACTGTAATGCATGCAAATATGAAGCTTTTCCGTGTTGAAGGAGACGGGCCCTATTCCATACAGGGAGGAGTCCCCTTTCCTGATCCTGTCTCTCTTCCAGGTCCCCACGACCCCTACCTTTTTTCCATAGTGAGTGGCAGGACACTGCTTTTCCAAAAATATCTGGGCAGAGATTTCCCCAGCCTGCATGTAAAGTAAATGTTTATTGGATCAAGTAGTTATTTGACTCTACAATTGTATAGGAAATATGTTGTTTTAAAAATGTTGTCTTGGAGAGAATAATGCTTACCTGAGGGATAACATAGAATATATCCCATATTTTATGCTGATGAGTCAGTACTATTTTAATGAATCTTTTCCCAAAGAATTATTTGTAGAAATGGGTTGTTTAAAAATCAATTATGTGAAAATTAAGGTCCTTGCTGCATCTCATTCTGCTTGAAATCAACACATTTGAAAATCAATATCTATATTATTCATCATCTTCTCTTAAAGAGGTGGAAACTAAAATTTAATTTTAGAAGATGAGATTTGCTAATTGATCTCTCTAGAGTAAACTATTGATGAAATGGGAATATAAATAGGATTAAGGAAAAGGACTTATGTTGTAATACAAATTTATGAAAATTAATATTATCCATAACTCTATTATATAAGAACCCCAATTATTCATTCCTATGGCTTTTAAGACTTTTTCAAAGTAAAAATTATATTTGTATATGTCAATGTGAACATTAGAATTAAATATGCTTTGGAAATAAATAATTGTTAGGCTTTCCCAGATCTAGAAATCCTAATACAAGGAAATGAAATGTAAGGTTTTGCATGCTCATGATTGCACCTAAATCTTTCATTTCTGGGAGAGTGAACAATATCGAGCTATAGGCTATAAGTGAGCAAACATTTATTGTGTTTGTTCAGGGTCCCTAACTGGGGAGTTGGCACATATTCCTTAGAATCAGAAATAGCTTCATTTCTCCCATAGAGGAACTTCCTTTTCTTAAAGAGCAAAGGGAAGAGGAGTAAATATGCAATATTCATAGTTAATTAGAGAGCTGCAAAACTATGTTTTAGGCAGCAGATACGTCAGTAAATGTTTCTTTTGTTGAAGAACACGTTGGGTTCTCTTTTTACTTTCTAGATGCTTTGGGGAAAAAAACCCCAAAACTAACAAAGCCACACCCAAGCTACAGCTGCCTGAGTGCCATTGTCTTCTTGATCAAATTGAGAGTTTATATCCTTACTTTTAAGGCTCTCTAGCTTTCTGTTCTTATCTACCATGATGAGGGTCTGTAAAGCAGATGTTGTTCTAGTATAAATCCGTGCGCCTGGAATTATTTTACCCCCTCTCAGTAAATCATCCTTCTCCAATCCCTTTCAAGGAAGCCCTCCTTCTCCTTTTGGAAAATATGAACACAGTTGACCACTATACACCAGGGAAGGTGGGGACCAGTAGGAGGGCATTTCCCGCCAGTCTCCAGTGCCCCTTCTGCCACCACCCACATCTTTGATCTTTAAAATGAACTCATCAAAAATATTCTTTCACAATAAAAAAAAAATAAACAGAAAAGAAAAAAATAAAAGAAAAGGAAGTCCTTCAGGTGCTACGTGACATACGAGGCACTTTCGAATAGAATCCAGAACTGGTCTGTTTTCAAGCAGAGGCTGCTGTGACCTACCTGCCCCCTCTGTACCTCCAGGGCACTTCCAGCAAGAGGGACAGGAGCTGACAGCTGCCCTCATTGCTCCTCACTAGGGTGATAGATCAAAAAAGAATGTCTTACCCATCCTTGTTCTGGCCCTAATAGCAACCTTACCATCCTTGGCTCACACTATCACTCTAACCTCATATAACCCAATATTTTAGGGAATTTCCCTTTAGGGAATATAATGGAGATTGTCTGCTAAAACATCTTAGACCTAGTGAGGACAAAGGTACTCTCTAGATTGGCCAGATATACCTTACTTGCTAGAAAACTATCCGACTCCTAATTTCAGTTTCACAGCATGGCTATTGCTACTGTCTGCCGGGTGCCCTGGAAACCTAATTAGATACACAGGGGTGAACATTTTACTTTCAGTCAAGGGAATATTCCTTCTGGATAAATCACTGTGGGACCCTGAAAAATAATGGTGTTTGGCTCGATTTTAAAAGAACCGAATGAGCCCTCAGATTGTTTGCCTTTATTTGATACTTTAACACAGGATACACTCTACTGGATATGTGGTTGGGGAGTCTCTTTCTTTCTGGAGGGCAATTTTTAAACAAGTGTTCTAAACAACAAGGGCCTGTTTGACTAAAATTAGAGTGCAGCTATGTATCCTCTTCCAATTTTCTATAATTCTCTTTATATGAAGAAATAAATCAATTTCCCCCTTCCATTTTTATAAAACTGACAGTTTTGCAAACAGTACTGTCTTTTCAGCAAGAAAGACTCGGGACACTTGTTTTTTGAAAAGCTAGCTTATGTCATCATTTGCGTGAATTTTACTGTATAGTCATTTCATGCAAGTTTCTTCCATGTATGTGGGTACTTGGGGAGAGCCATGGCTACAGGGGGCCACAAAAACTCTAACCTGACTGACTGTGGCTGCTTAGGACCCATCCTTCTCTTGTGTGGCTACAGCACTGTTTGTCAGCTGCTGGCCTCTAGTCTTGCCCAATTGTGGACAAATTGGGCAAGACTAGGCTCGGCCTAGTCTTTCCCCTTTCCTATTCTTGGCCCTACCTAGCATCTGATCTGTTGCTGAGCAGACCAAAGACCACATGGGAAGTCTCTTCTCCAGCAAGCAATAGGCAGGGTCCAGAGTTAGCTGTGTGTATGGAGTCTTATGTTCAGTGTGATCCAAGCAAACTCACAGCTGCATCTTCAGGGAGGCTCAGCCTTTCCCTAAGCTCTGCTTTGTTGATCTGGTCTCAGGTTGAGGTGTAGTATTTTAGTTCTCCTGCAGGAATTGGAATCCCAGTTCACCGCTAGCTTGCTTGGAGTGAGCCCCCAACCTTGTCTGGTCCTGCTGATCCTCTTCCTGAAAGCCTGGACTTTGTCCTCAGCATCATCTAGTCCAGATCCCAATTAGTTGGTCTCCGCCTCCTATTTTCCCTGTGCTGAAAGACAATGTATTCATACCAGTTGCCTTCAAATATTGCCTGGAGCTGATATTTATGCCTTCAAGCCTTGTGCATCAAGTTGAATTGACTCAGATTTTGATGACAAAATTTATCAAGCCCAAGTTCATCCACTCTCAGGCAACTGTGCTGGGTTGGTGGATAACGTTACTCACCGTTATTCACTTCTTCAGGCTGATCTTACATAGCCTGCTCTTTCTCCCCTCAAACTCTGATATCTTGGTGTGCCTGGAGGCCAAATCCTCCTGGCATTACTAATTCTTAATTTTTGTCTGCCTATACTTCTGATCTTGCCTCAGTGTCTGGGATGAGGTTGCTGGTGGAATGGCTGGTGTTGATAAGAGAGAAAGGGGGAGGAATGTATTAAATGATTTTATCTAAAGAGCATCACAGTGGAGCTAAGAAAAGTAGGTTCTTGTTCCTTGTCTGCTACTTAATAATCAGGGACCTTAGTCACACAGTGGTGGTGGGTCCTCCACTTCCAAGGCTGGCCTCAGTAACAACAGACGTGATTCTTGTCTAATTGCCTCACCTTCCCTGGAGGCAGTGACAAACATGGTCCTTTTGTTTTGTGGCAGTATTCAGGCTATGCTGTAACTCGGGTGTATTATGAGTTAAAAGGTCATCAGGGGGACACAAGGAAAACTGCCTCTCAAGTTCCACCAACTGACTCCCAAACCAAGACACTCACAACACAAGGACTCTGTGTTGGGCTTTACAGACAAGCAGCTGACTGATCATTTTAGTCTTCCTGGAGTACTGCAACAAAATACAGTGAACTGGATGGCTTAAACAACAGACATTTATTTCTCATAGCTCTAGAGGCTGAGAAGTCCAAGATCAGGGTGCCAGAATGGTCAGGTTTGGGGGTACATTCTTTTCCTGACTTGTGGATGGCTGCTTTTTTGCTGTATCTTCACATGGGGGAGAAAGAGATCTAATCTCTTCTTCTTTTGATAAGGACACTAATTTTATTATGTAGGCTCCTCATGACCTCATCTAAACCTAATTACCTCCCAAAGGACCCGCCTCCACCTGCCATCAGATTGGGAGTTAGGTTTTCAACATGTGACTTTTGGGGAAAATACATTCATTCTGCAACACTAATCTGAATCACTTATCAGCTGACTTATGTCCCTGTTGCCAAACACTTCTAGAGGGATACTTGATACTGTGTTTTCACTTGCATGACCTGTGCAGGTTTTGTTCTGGTTAATTATTCTATTTTCATTTTTTTCCTGCTCCCAGAGAAATTTTCCTGCTTTGTAGGCATAAGTAAAACTCAGCCATATATTGTAAAGTATAGCCTACTTTTAACTCCTTTCTTTCCGGGATTCTCTTACTACAGCCAGAAGTGACTTCACCTTCCTCTGAATTACAATTGCACTCTGTTAGCAGTTTAAATTTTGTAGCATGATTCATGTGCGTCATTCAACCTTTGGTACTTAGTGCATGAAAAATGAAAAACATGGTTATAATAATAAGAACATTCACAAAATGTATGTTGAATGGATGAATGAATGAGTGATTATTACATTTATAAAATAAGCCTTTTATTTTAGAATAGTTTTAGCTTTACAAAAAATTGAGAAGATAGTACAAAAAGGTACATACCCAGCACCCAGTTTCTGCTATCATTAACATCTTACATTACTATGGTATATTCATCACAATTAATGAATCAATATCACTGCATTATTATTAATAGACCATACTGTATTCAGATTTCTTTTTTCTGTTTTTCCCAAGATTGATACATAATTGATACTGATATTAATTATAAGTATTTAAAAATTAAAAATTATAAGTATTTAAGATGTACAATGTCATGTCTTGATATATGTATACATTGTATCATGATTACCATAATCAAGCTAACTAACATACCCATCATCTCACCTAGTTACCATTTTGTGTGTGTGTATGTGTGTGTGTGTGGGTGTGGTGAGAATACTTGAGATCTACTCTCTTATGCAAGAGATCAGATCTTTGCTAAGGGGAAGATGTTGGTCAAAGGGTATACACTTGCAGTTACAAAATGAGTGAGTTCTGGAGACCTAATGTACAGCATAGTGGCTATAGTTAACAATAATATTAATATATTATATACTTGAAATTTACTAAGATTTCTTTAGTAAGAAATCTTTTATATGATAACTTTTTTTTATATGATAACTTTTTTATATTTTTATATTTTAGAATCCCATGCAGGGTGCCATATCACATTTAGTCACCATGTCTCCTTAGGTTCCTCTTGACTCTAACATTTTCTCAGACTTTCCTTGTTTTCTTATGGCCTTAACAGTTTCGAAGAGAACTGGTAAGGTGTTTTATAGAGTTGTCTCTCAACTGGGGCTTGTGTTCTGTTTTTCTCATGATTAGGGGTCTTGGGGGAAGAAGACCCCAGAAATAAAGTGCCCACACTTAAGGGTTAGGGAGTTATGCTCCACCTCCTTGAAGGCAAGCATATACATAAAGTATTTGGAATTCTTCTATATGGAAGATTTATTGTTCTCCTCACTTATTTATTCAGTCATTTATTTAAATAATATGTGCTGTGGGTGTTTTATACCCTGGGTAATAACTTAATCTATTTTTTCACACCTAGGTCAGAAATTCCTGGATTGTTTGAACAGATTCATGCTTCTATCTGTCCCTCTGATTGCTGACACAGAATAGATCCACCTACCCCGACAAATAAACAATTGTTTGATAGAACTAAAGTCAGAATTAAGTTCCCAATATCTGTAATGATATCCTAAAGCAGTATTACTGGTCTGTTGACATTATCTTACTATACTTAACTGCCCTTCTGTAAAAGAAGTCAGAGGTTGAAAGACCCTTAGAAAGCATTTAATGTAACCTGTCGTTTATAGTGCAAAACAGAAGACTGGAGAGAAAATTTATGGACTCATATGTGGGATGAAAACCCACTTTTCCTAACCTCTAGAATGATGCTCTTTAGATGTAGTGAATACCATGGGACCTGCTATGGTGTCTAGTAGGTATAATGTGCTCAATGCAGGTTGGTTGACTCTGCACCTGTAGGCAAAATTGAGCCATCAAAGAGATTTTCTCTGTTCTGGCAAAGTGAATTTGGACCTTTAAAAGATCTCAGAGACATAAATGCAAGGAGGAAAGTGGATAGGTGCTGAGTAGACCAGATGAGATACTCTGAAGACCTGAGTGGCAGTCAGTGGCAGTGGAAAGAGAAGAGCAGATATATTGAGAGGCATTTCAGAAGTATAATTAGTATAATTTGGTTACCAGTTAATGTAGAGGGTAAGGAAGTAGGAGATGCTGAAGGTGACTCTGAAATCCTTGGCTTGGGCAACTATATGGAAAGTGATATCACTAATCAAGACATAATGGGTTTGAAAGGGAAGGTGAACTTGTTAGGTGTGAGATACCTGGCAGGCCCTTAGTACTTCTGGGTGGCAGCAGGAGATATGTATGGAGTTTAGGAGAGAAGTTAAAGCCCAGGGTATGAATCCAAAAGTTAATGTCAGCTGGTTTAAGAACTATTGGGGGGGGCGGTGAAATCACCAAAGGAATGCAGAGAAAAGACAGAGGACTGAAGACCTGAGTTCACTAGGGCTAGAGGATGGAAGAAGGAAAAGGAAATAAGAAGAAATGATCGGAGAACCCTATGTGGAGTTGTTGGAGAGGCCTGGTAATGAGGGATGGTGAGTTGGGTTAAATTCTACAAGGAGATCAAATAAGGCGAGGATTCAGAAGAGGCTATTGGGGATGGCAGTACTCAGGTCAGTGGTGACCTTAGCAAGAGTCCTGCCTGTGGTGAGGTACAGGGTGTTATATAAAAGAGCCAGATACTGCAGAAATAGAGAGCTAGATAGATACACAACATTTTCATTAGAGTTCTTACTGGCTCAAATACCCTTCACTTCCAAAGATTAGAGACAATTACACGAGAAAGGACTTAAGTTAAATAAGAAGAATGTCTTAATTGTTTTTATGAGATGTACAGATAGGTTAATGGGGTTTTTAAATCTCTCATTTGGGAGAGTTTCAAGACAAAAGATGCTGGCATTTTAAGGTAGAATGAGTAGAATAAAGATGGTCTCTGAATTCTCCCTTCAGTCTTAGGCTCTTAATCCATAAAGTTGAACATATAAAACTATAACGAGGTAGTTTTTATTTTTGTAGTATACTTAGAGGGTAAATTTGCCTTGTCTGAATATATTGAATTTTCTAACTAGTTGATTTATTCAGAGGTCTCTGAATATTTCAGTATGTAATCAATTGCACTTTTAATAAACCATAAACCATGTTTACTGCCTTATTTATTGAATTTAATCAGAGTGACTTGATGACTAACTAGTACAGTGCTTTTGACAGGCCCCAGACACTGGGTCTAATTACTGGAAACCATAATACAGCAAGATGATAGGATGATTGTATTCTTGAAAAATGTAACAAAGGAAAGCAAAATATAAAAACAATTTTGTTTGTTTGGAGTTGGGGTTTGCCTGGAAACTGGAAAGAAGTCCATTGTGAAAACTTCCCTGTGGCTCTTCACATCTTTTAAGCAGGTACAGGCGACACAAGACTCCTATTAAAGAATAGTCTTCACGATGCCTCGCAGCCTCACTGCTGTTTTTGCCCAGGAGTGTAAATAGATTCAAAGGTCATCTGCGTCTTAATATCCCATTTCTCTGCTTTTGGAGTGGTTTCAGTTTGAGTTAGTCATTAAGATGAGGCAGCTCCTCAGTCAATCTGAAAGAATCAAAAGAGCCCTTACGCCCCCTACAGAGCCTTTGCAGTCCTCTGGGTCTTAACACTTCAAATGATTTGATTATGTTTGGTTATAGTTGCAATATTGATTCAAGCTAGAGGTGGCCAGAAAGGGTCGAACTGTGCTTTATATTTCCTTGTAGTCACATAGATCAGAGCCTGTTACTTCTATATCGTCTACAGGAAGAATCACCATCATCTTTCTAAAAACAAAATGCACTGCAAAAATTTTTATAGACCTTAAGAGAGCTTTGAAAAAACTGGTTGGCACAGTAATAATTTGGTTTTCATGAAGCAGTTTTCTTTGGTGAATAAATAGCACTGTGTTTACACACAGAATAAAGCTCACTGAAAATCCCTCTATTTGGTTTTGACAAGTTCACTGAAAAATTGACAAAAGAAACATTTATTTTAGACAGCGCTAGCCAATTCAATAAAGATCCTGGTGAACTAAATTTTTAAGTTTTTCGGCCCACAGATTGGGAGGTTGTTTTCAGTACTTCTTTATGTTTACACATCAAATACACATAGATGAATTGCAATCAATAATATATAACCCTTCGGGATAAAGAAGACTAGCATGAAGGACCAAGGTGGGGTTTTCTACGTGTACTTGGTATAAGTTCATCAATATTGGGGGGAAAATACACTCCAGTGAACAGCCTAGTGTTCATTCCCACATTATAAACACTCAGTACAATGTTCTAGAAAGAAGTTCTATTAGTAGAGTTCATGTAACATAGTATGTGCATATGATGATTAAGTGACTGATAGCTTTTCCATTGCTGGGGACTGTGCTATGTGCCTCATCCCTAGGTCATTCACTGTCTCTAGAGAGGAAGCAGGAGACAAACATGTCTCTCAACCAAGAAGTTTCCAGCAGGAATGTTCATGACTAGATTGCCTCTGATTATAGCCAGGGCTTCTGTGGTTACCTTTGTTGCATATCTATGTTTGTGAATAGGGAAGGGACAACAACAACAGGCAAACAACCCTGAGAAAAATTAAAAAGGAAAAAAAAATGAAATGTAGTGCTTTGCTGCAAGATCCCAGACTTTCTTAGGGAAAACAGAAAGATAAAATGAAAATGAGTTTTATGTCATTTGATTCTGAAAAATAGTTGTTTATATTTATTAACTTCCATGATAATACAATATCTCTGACATGACAGCTATATAAAAGCAAGTGTGATTTAACTAAAATAACATTGTACTAGCTTTAAACAAAGCAAACATTTGACAAAAGATGGAGGAAAGAGAAAACCCTTTTTTGTTGCCCCACATAAATCATAACACATTGGGAATAGAAAATGCCTTTAATGAGAAGCAATGAAGTAATAAATGAAAAAAAAATCCTCTTTTAATGGTAGGATCTTTTATAAGTGCAAGCATTGCAAGGAGAGACATTATGGCTGAGCTCTTCCTACTTTCCATAGTGTCTAGCATGTGGTGTATGCCCACTAAATATTGTTTGAATGAATGAAATGCATTTTATATGGTTGTAATAATGGTTTCCTTGTTAAGGTGGACGTTTGCAAAACAGATTCCTTTCATACACTGAAAGGGAGATTAGGAAGTAGATTATAGGGTGCAAGGGAATGAAAGGCAGAAAAGGAGACAGGGTTAGGGACAGGGGTACACAGGAGACTGGGTGTTGTGGGAGACTTGTTTTTTTGGTGGGGTGGTTCCAGGTCCAAAAATCTCATAGTGTGAAACCAAATGACCCTCAGCATGTGATGTCTAGACCCGAGCAGCTCCAGTTTTGGAGCCACTTTGTCCTTAAGAGCATTCTCCAATCCCTGAGTGATACTTTTTGACAATAAAGATCAGTTTTGGGATCCTGTCTAATCCATCACCCCCTGAACACAACTGAACTTTAACACTGGCTTTGGAAAATTTTTCAGGGTCAAGAGGAAATTTTCCAACATTCTCCCCAACCCCATGTGCAATTTTTAAAACCTTTCCCTGACATTTAAGTTTTATTCAATAAGACTTCATTAAAGATCGGACAAAACAAACTTGCCTAGGTGGAGTGATGCCTATTTTCCTTCATTATAGCCATAGGCATAAATGATGCTCATGAGACCATTTTCAAGATGTAAAGAAACCTGGAGACTTTGGGATTACTAGGGAGTGAAAGAAGAAATTGGAGGACTCAGAAAATCTGAAACTTTTATAGTTTAGCCTAGATCTCACCATAAGTACTAAGGGTGATAAGACAAACCATGGGGAGGCATTTATACCTAGTAGAGGCAGCTAAGCAGAACTTTTTAAATATTAATGTGCTGCAGATTTTTAAAAATCTCCATTGATCTAATCAAGAAACAAAAGTTTGCTTTATTCTGTAGGTGAGTGTTTGTAAAATGGAGAAAATCCTCTTCATGTCTGTCTTTAAGCTACAGCCTTCCCTTCCTCCTTCCTTCCTTCCTTCTCTCCCTGCCTCTTTTCGTACCTTTTTCTCATTCCTAAACATTTTCTGAGAACTTACTGTTAAGATTCTAGATAGTCTGAGGTAAATAGGACACCACTCCTACCTTCATGGAAATAAATATACAAAAAGATGTTCAAAATGTTCCTGAATGTGTAGTGTCCTTCATTCAGGCTGGCAGAGGGGATCGTGGAAGGGGTGGAGCACTTGGGTGCCTGAAGGATGAGGACAATGACAGTGTGGGCAAGAGGGCAGCTGGACGGACCTTTTGTGTGCAAGAGGTTGGGTATTTTAAACAAAGAAATGGAACATGAAGTTCATGACTCTGGCATCCTATATGAACTATGAAAGCTGACATTGAGTATATTTCAAAGGGAAGAAGTTGAACATACAAAGGAGGAGAAACTAATGTCCTAGGAGAAACTAGTGTCTGATGAAATTTCATGTTCATTATTTCCATTAGCCCTCACAATAACCATAAAAGGCATGCATTTTCCCTTTGTCTTTTTAGTTGTACAAACTAAGACTCAGAGAGACATTCGTAAATTGAGCTAAACTGTGATTGTAAATACTGGTTTGTCTGACTTTCAAATTTCTTCGGGATTGGAGAGGCTACAAAACATGATAGAGGAATCTGGAAAAAAAGGATTAGACAAATATCTTTTTGGGGTATTTTTTCACAATGCTGGGAATATGATGGAAATGGCTTTTAAAAAAATTTCCAGTGTTTTAATGCATACAACCAATCCTATCATAATAAAAATTATATAAGTTCTTTTAATATTATGGAGAGTGGACAAAGAGTTTTTTCAATTGTAATCCTCAAATTTATGCAGATCTCAATCATCCCAGGGCAGCCTCAGATATAACTAGATTATCTCTCAAACTGAAAATAATAGTAACCTGTCAAAGAAACATTGTTATAAATCCAGTCTAAATCACATTTCATATATGCCTTTTATCAATAAATAAGATGAACCATTTGCTACCTTTCAAAATAGTTTACTGAATCTTTTGAAAGAGTTTCTAATTGCAATGTCATCGTTTTGCCATTCCTTAGCACTTAGCCCTCTAATTTGAGATCTACTAGAGGGCAACATTTGCAAATTAGAAACATAATTGAAATCTACTGCTGAATAAATTGATGTTTACCGCTACATAAAATTAGTGCAATCATTTTAAATGGTATGGAATCTATTTTCTTCTCACTTCATTGGCTTTTTCTTCTCCTTCTATTTTTTTTTTTTTTTGGATGGAATTATAGTTGGAGATGACCCACAAAAAAGCAAACTTGCTACTTTGATATTCTCCCAACTGAGCATTATGAGGAAAGGAACAGTGACATTGCTGAGGAACCACAGGATGCTTTGGACTTCGATGATGGTGAACCTTCCCTAGTTCCCTGAATTTTGAATCAAACCAAGTTAAGGATATTTCTGGAAACTAATTCTATGTGAACAGACTTCTAAAAATTGAATAATTGAAAGACGTGAACAAAAAGTACATTTACATTTAGACCAGTACAAAAATAGGGCTAAATTCATCAGTTTAAATTACTGATTGAATTCAAAGTTTTTAAAAGAAATCAACTCTGAAAGACAAACTGTTAAGAGAATGAAAAGATAAGCTACAGACTGGAAGAAAATATTTGCAAATCACATACCTGACACATATCCAGAATATCCAGAATGTATGTATCCAGAACATGCAAAAACTATTAAAACTAAGCAAAAAGAAAACAAACAACCCAATGAAAAATGGGAAGAGATCTGAATAGGCACCTTCCCAAAGAAAACATACAGAAGGAAAATAAGTGAATGAAAAAATACCCAACACAATTTATCATTAAGGAATTGCAAATTAAAACAAGAATGAAATATCATTACACATATATTAGAATTGCTAAAATCCAAAAATCTGACAGTACTGCTGAGGATACAAAAACAACACAAAATCTCATTCATTGCTGGCAGAAATGCAAAATGGTACAGGCACTTTGGAAGACATTTTGTAGTTTCTGACAAAGATAAAATGTTACTATACATGCTCCTAGATATTTACCCACTGACTTGAAAATTTTTATGCAAGGATGTTTTTAAGCAACTTTATTAGTAATCACCAAAAATTGGAAGCAACTGAGGTAGCCTTCAGTAAGTGAGTGTGTAAACTATAGTCCATCCATACAGTGAAATATTATTTAGTGATAAAAAAGAAATGAATTAGCAGCCACAAAGAGACATGGGGAAACTTAAATGCATAAAGTTAAGTGATAAAAAGTAGTTTGAAAAGGCTAAATGCTCTATGATTTCATTTTTTATGACATTCTAGAAAAAGCAAAACTATAGAGACATTAAACAGTTCAGTGGCTGCCAGAGCTTTGAGAGGGGAGTAGTGTTAGATAGGTGAGGCACAGGGGATTTTTTTAAAGGTAGTGAAACTATTCTATGTGATAATGTAATGATGGAGCTATGATATTATACATTTGTCGAACCCAAAAAACTGTATAATACAAAGGCTGAACCGTAATGTAAACTATGGACTCCAGTTAACATATTAATATTTGTTCAACATTTGCACCACACTAATGAAAAATATTAATAATAGGATATAACATGGAAACTGTGGGAATGAAAAGAGATGTAGTGCTCTCTATACTTTTAGCTCAATTTTTCTGCAATCTTCTCTAAAAAATAAAATGTATTAATTAAAACAAAAGGTGCTGACCTAAGTAACTTTGGAAATGAATGAAGACTTTAAGAGTAAGAGAAAAGGAACTGTATGTGATCACTGTAGCCTAGTTGATAAAGTTGTTTCTCATAGGGGTACAGATGAACAAATCTGAAACCACCATGCATGTATTCTAGGATTGAAGAAATAGGTACTTTATGCCTGTGTGGTGGGAGCTAGGTTTCTTACTGTTGTAATGGGAAGTTACAGATAAGCAAAGGGAGAAGGAAAGAATAAATCATTTTGTACTGGATTATAGTTGGATACATCAATATGAACTCATGCTTAGTTTAATATAGATACAGAAAACTAAAGGTAGAAATATTAATAATTATAGATTGTGCATATGCATGAGTTACTACACATTCATATATTTCTAAGCTCAATTTGCTAAGAGGGCTGACAAGTAATGACACCTCATTTGCAATGTGCATATCCAGAGATGCATATCCAATGTGCATATCCAGATCTGGTTTCTAGTATCATTCTCCATGTAAAGGAACCAGGGCTCCTTGGAGAAATGGCTGATTCTAAAGCAGGGGCAGGGAACATACAAAATGAGCTTAGACCATATTATAGTAGCAGAAATAAGGAAAGAAGTAAAAAAAAAATCTGTTGGAAGCATGTCAAAAGCATTCAGGAATCAACTGAAAGAGCTCCTAATGGCTAACATTGGAACAATTTGAGCAACAAAATAAATAACATAGTATTAGACTGTAATACAAAGTATAAAATAACTACCCATGAGTTAATACTGCTATAAATATATGATAGAATAAATAAATATTAATAAATGAGAGGCAATAGACAAATCTGCTATGCAGAATTCCAAATAATTTGCAAATAGATACTTTACTCTCAAGAAGGTGGAACATAACTCCTTGACTTCTTAAGTATGGGCAAAACATTGTGACTTCCTTCCAAAGAGTACAGTATAGAAAAAATGGGGAAAGAATTACTAATTACATTGCAGTGCAGAAACTTGAGAAATACTATCTCAGCCATGTGATCAAGCTTAGTATCAACAGTGATGTCACATTGATAGTGGGTACCCCGATATGATGTGCTAAAAATGGCACTTTACCTCTGTGTCTTCCCCCAAAAAAACAGCCAAAATAACCAAAATAATACCAAAAATAACCAAAAACACCAGCCTAATCATGAGAAAAACCTCAGACAAACCTAAATTGAGGGTCATTCTACAAAATACCTGATCACTATTCCTCAAAGTCACCAAAAAACAAGGTCTGAGAAACTGTTGCAATAAGTAGACATGAAAATTAAATGTAAGTGGTATATTGAATGAGATTCTGGAATAGAAAAAAATGACAGATAAAAACAAGATATGGTATGGACATTTGTAATAATGTGTCAGTAATATGACATTATTTTTGACAAACATACCATATTAATATAAGATCTTAATAACAGAGGAAACTGGGTGCTGGGTACATGGGAATTCTCTGTGCAATCTTTGCAACTTCTAAAACTACCATAAAATAAATAGCTTAGTACATTAGTAATAATATATCAGTAATATGACATTATTGTTGACAACCATACCATATTAATATAAGATCTTAATAACAGAGCAAACTGGATGTTGGGTACATGGGAACTCTCTGTGCAATCCTCTGCAACTTCTAAAACTACCATAAAATAAAAGCTTATTTTTTTAAAAAAAAAAACCAAAACAAACAAAAAGAGTATGAATGTGAATATAACATGAACCCAGGATATAAAATGCTCAGAAAGTGATTGTAATAATATCAACACAAAGGCAAAAGAAGACAAAAACAAGTATCAAGATGGAAGTATGCAGAATTGTGGGATGACTGTGAGCACTTTGGTTTTGCATCTTTTTTGGGATATACTTCAAGTCTGGGAATTATCCTTGGTATATATGGAAATAGAGTTTAATTGCTTCCTTTATATAATTCTCTGTTTTGATTTTACCAACATTGTTCTATTTCTGGTATTTGTAGTTGATATATTCTAAAATTACCTCTCCATTCTTATCTCTCACTCATTTAAATAAATGTATCTTTCAGGTAAACTGGTCTATTCACCACTTGTTAAATATGCACGAAGCTCCTTATGCTCAAATTATTCTCCTCACTTGAATGTACTTTCCCCTGCAGTTCCAACCACCTATCAACAAGAATTCTTTGCCTTTCCCGGCTTTCCTCAAGTGAAAAAGATTTTATCCTCCCCTGACCCCCAAAGTCACTCTGTACTTCGCACGCCAACCACATACTGCTTTGTGTCATGGCATTTTCTATATAGCTTCCCTACTGGCTATTAAATGCTGGAAGGATGAGGCCCCGATTTTTACATCTTTGCTCTCTTTATAGGTATTTACAAAAGATTGATCTAATGAATGTTATCAATCTTGGACAGTCATTTTCAGTTAAGGACAAAACTTGAAACTAATATCAACTGAACTAAATTAAAAATAAAAATTTCGATTATTCATAACAAAAGTATTTGATGGAAAGGGACTGTCATGTTTCCCTCATGTCTGTTATTATTGTGGTTTCTCCTTTTGCGATTGGTAATGCACTGAGTCAATGCATGTCAGGTAATGCCTCTTGTGTGTGAGCCATTATTACAATAATTAATAACAATGGCAGCTCAGTTGATAGGAACTTGGCAATGTGTGTATCCTTATCTTCAAAGCTCCAAATGGTTTGGAATTTGGCTCTTTGTGAAACCGCTTAATAGGAAAGTGTGTGTTTAGAATCTGTTCCCAGCTCAAAGACTGACCTTTATCTCTACCGTCCTTAATGAGAAAGCGTCTGACAAATTGACTGGCACCCTCCACTCCTCCGCATAATTCCCCTTCCTACCAAATGAGTTTCTTGCAGTCACTACTTCTAACTCGGAAACTGTTGAATGATGAACGGTTGAGGCTTCAGAAAGTTCCCTTCAAGTGGCAATTTTACAAAGTACAATTAACTTATTGAAAAGGTGGGAAATCAATCAATCTTTTTTTAATTGGGTCAATTAACTATTTGATGAGTTTTACTGAATTGACTGATGGCTTTAGTCCTTCATAGCTGTCCAAAAAGGAATCTTCACAATGACACTCCATGGAGTTCTTTCATTTAATGAAATACAGTCCCACAGAATAGCAATGCAAATAAACAAAAATCAAATGTATTATCAAATTCCACAAGTATTATTTAAATCTGTTCATAAAGCTTCTAATTAAAATTTATTCATGTATTTATTAACTTAATATTCAATAAATAGCTAACTTGGATAGGATTAATATTGTGACAAAAACATGAAAAAATGTAAATAAAAATAGCTGGCCTCATTTCATTGAAAGTAAACTGAAAAATATAAGCAAAATTTTTCAAGTGAAAAGAATTCATCCAAATGGGGCTAGACAAATTATAATTGCTGACTCCACTATCCTTGTCAAGAGAAATAATTGTTTATTACACTACAAAAATATTTCTATTGTTGGAGATGGTAATTTAGAACATTTTAGGCAATTTTTAAATCATGTGTTCAATAGTATTTATTTTCAAGGAAAATGCTCAAAATACAAGTTTAAGGAGTTAAAGAGTTTAACAGGAAGTCAAGAATTGATAATATGAGACAAGTCTATTCTTTCAAGAAGGTTGGCTGTAAACGAGATTGTGAGGACAGTATCTAAGTGGGATAACAGAGTTAAGGAAACTTAAAAAAAGTAAAAACAAAGAACCTATAGGATAAGCTTTATTATTTTAATAAGCTGAGAAATAGTGTCAGTAGTGAAGAAGAGACTAAGGATTGGAAGAGAGGAGGAGTAATTGATCATGGTGGAAGGCATACAGAGTGAAAATGGACAAGTTGTCCTTGAATAAAATGATGATTCCTTACCCTAGAGACTGGAAAACAGAGGATCAAATGGGTGCAAATGTGGCTACTCTTAGAGATTAAGTGCTTGAGGGGAGAGTGAAGATTTGGAATAAAGGTCAGCAAAATGAGAGAGGGAGATAATTAAGGATCAGTAAATACACTGCTGAGCAGTATTGGAAGGCTCACACATTGTTGGGCACTCCTATTCATGGTGTTTTTATGATCTTTTGTCATGATCAACAATTTTGGTATAATTATGGTAATAGTAACTTACTGTGATAAGAACTTTACTTAGATTAGCTCATTTAGTTTTCACAAGTAGCCTCTGAAATAAGTCCAATTATTATTTTCATTATATCAGTGTGGAAACCAAGATTCTGGGTTAAGAAATTTGCCCAAATATACATAACTGGTAAGTACTAAACCCCATATTTACTTGAATCCAGGCAGTCCAACCTGGAGACTGGGCTTATGTTGGGCTGCTTAAGTTTGGAGGTATATTGTTTTAAATCAGGAACTTGTATGGTTAAATGCCAACACAACAAAAGAAGCAAACAAACAAGAAACCTACAAGAAGTTTCAGTAAGGCAAGGGGATTGTAATGAACTGATAATGTTGGTTCATAGAGTTATTCAGGAGAAAAAGCATGCCACCCAGACTGAATAAGGAAGGAGGCCAGGAAAAATGGCTGGTTGGTAATTCCTGGAGGAACGAGAAGATTACAGGCAGAGAAGAGGATGCTGGGGGATTCCGAGGTGGTGTATTTCTGAGTGGTGATAGGGTCCAAGTTGGAGCCATTGGTATGAGTAGCTGGAGTGGGCAAAGTAGAGAGGAAATGAAGGACTCAGTAGGATTTGAGGACCTAACAGAATAAATTACAAATGGATTCCTATTCATACAGAAATTTTAAGGCATAACATTTCTTTAATAAGTGTTAAGGAATATTTATTTCTGAAAGTTAGTTTTTATTTAGCAGATATTTATGTACTTGTTATAAGACAGGCAGAATTCCAGGCTGTCAGGACATGGCAGTGGGCAAAACAGACAAAGTTGCTGCCCTCATGGAGTTTACAATCTAGTATTTTTATGTCAGGTGGTGATAAGTGACTACAAGAAAAATTAAGCAGAGAATGTGTGTTGTTTAATTTTATCTGTCAACTTGGTTGGACTGTAGAATATCCAGATGTCAGGCTAAGCACTATTTCTTGGTGTATGTGTGTGTGTATGTGGGCAGTCATGGGAGAGTTTAGCATTTGAATCAGTGGACTGAGTGAGTGTGTGGCTCTTTCCAATGCGGTGAGCATCATCTAATTCATTGAGGGTCTGGTTAGAATAAAAGGTGGAGGAAGAGAGGATTTGCCTTCTCTACTTGGTTGCTTGAACTGGGACACTGATCTTCTCCTGCTCTCAGAGGACTTGGTTCTCAGGCCTTCAGACTTTGGGGTTTTTTTATACTATTAACTCTCAGGCTCTCAGTCCTTTAAACTATACCACTGGCTTTACAGTGTTTCCAGCCTACAGACTTCAGGCCGCAAGATTTCTTAGTCTTCATAATTATATGTACCAACACCTTATAATAAATCTTTATCATCTGTCTATCTATCAATCAATCATCCATCTACCTACCTACCTATCCGTTTGTTCTATTTCCCTTGAGAACCCAGATTAATGTAGAAAAAGAGTAGGTATTGTCAGGGCAAGGGGGTGTGGCTGCCTAAAAGGTAATCAGGCACAAATGGAGGGACCCGTGTAGCTAAGAGAACTACTAAGTGATTATTTGCAGAGATGGGGAAGAATGTGTGGGAGATGTGCCATTTTGTTGGGTTCTGAGAATAAGGAGTTAAATTTTTGACCAATTTATTTTCAGATGCTCATCAGACATCCAAGAAGAATATTGAGTGTTAAGCAAAGATTGGATGTAACATTCTAGATTTCACAGAAAAATTCAGAAAAATTTATCTGGGTGAGAGATAAAAATTTGGGAAGTATATAGATGATACATAAAGTCATAAAAATGAATTTGACCATTGAGTAAGAGAGGGCAGATAGAGACAGGAAACACTCTGGTGACTATATTCAGAGACCCTAATGAAAGGTAGGGGTATGATAATCATCTAACAAAGAGACTGAGAAAAACTCATCAGATAAAAAGAAGAAAAACCAAAAGAGTGATGTCATTGGAGGCTGTACGTGGAATGTGTTTCAAGATGAAGGAGTGATCAACTTAGTCAAATATTTCTGAAGAATAAAAGAAAGTGAAGATTGAGAATTGACCACTGGATATAGCAATGTGGAGATCATTAGTGGTCTTGACAGAGCTGCCTGATTGGTGATGAGTCAATAGGGAAGAAAGGAAATGAAATGGGGAAGGTGAGTACCCACATCGTCTTCCTAGAAATTTTTCTATCAAGCAGAGCAGAAAAATATGATGACAAGTGGGGAAGGATGTGAGATCAAAGAAATTTTGTAAAATTTAAAGTGGAAAAGGTTGCAGCCTGTTTGTGGGTTGAAGGAAGCTAACCAGAAGAGGAGGAGAAATTGATGATGCAGGAGAAAGAGGGACAATTGCTGGAGCATTGCTGAGACATACTGGGAGGAGGTGAGATACAGGCACAGGTGGAGGGATTACCCTGGGCAACACAGTCCATCCAGAGTTACAACTCTAAAGTTATTAAGTGGCTAGGATGGATGCTAGCTGATTGGTGATAGGGACACTATTTATTCTGTATCTTTATACACTGAATACTAATAAGCATGCATAAATCCCAGTAAATAGTAATTAATAAAATTGAACATAGAAACTTTATACTGTGGAATTGCACTTCTGCTGTCACAGAGAGGACAACTGAATCACTGAGCAATGCTAATAAGCTATTACAATTAAAAATCTGCATGGTGTAACCTACAAAATGGATATTTAGTGTGACTTTCACTTTCAGAAGTGAGATTCCTTTATTGAAAACTACAATCTGTGAAAAGGGGGTTATTAACTCCCTCTAACTTCCCATCTCTTCTACTGAAGAAAAAAAATCTGCTTTTCACTCATGCCAGTGTTCTACTAATTATATTTTATGGTTGTTTAAAGTTTCTCCCTTATAGCTTTCTTCTATAAAAAGAGCCTACTTTTGCAAATAGAGGAAAACTGTATATGCTTTTACCATTTTATTTTCAGAAAATAAGTTATGTTATAATGGAACGATATCTGAAATGGGAATCGGACACTTTTTTTTTTTTTTTGCCTGATTCTGCCACTAACTCACTGAGAATTGGTTTCCTCTCTGGGAAATGAAGTAGTTGGTCCAGAGGATCTGTAAAGTCCCTTTTGGATCCAAATAATGAAATCATAATAACAATCTAAATAATTCAGAAATTCACAGCTGATGCCCTTTATTTTTATGTGCCCATAATATTCTATGTCAAGATAAGTCACATTTATATTGTGATATTACCAATCATCCATGCATTAATATCCTACAGGGTTATGGTGAAGATTAAAGAGAAAATGTGAAAGAAGTTCACAAACTGTAAAGTGAAATACTGTCAGTTATTAATAACACATAGGCACTGAAATATTACATCCATTATTATCATCCAGACTCTGCTTTTAGTACACTACACGGCTTTGGGGACATCAAATAAAGTCCGTATCCAGGGAAGGAAAATGGGGAAGGAGGAGTTTTTATTTGAACAAAGCCTAAAATTGCCTTTTAAATTTTTTTTATTGACATGACTATGTGTTATTGACACATAGCCTTAAGCTACTGCAGGAGTAAAAAGACCTAGGGAGAGACATTGAGATAAATGTAAGGGCTGGATATATTGGTGTTAATTCAGCCTCAAACATTAGGTCTCCATCAGAGTAGCATGAAAAGAATATTGTCAGGTTTATATAATGCCCAACACTATTTGAAAAACAAAGCAAAAGCCAAATAAATTGAAAATTATGATTAATGTGATAATTTTAAGTTTTAAGGTTAAATTAACAACCAAATTTAACCAAATCTATTATCATAATTATATCTTTACTTCCTTCCAAAGTTATTCCTTTTTATGTATTTCTCATGTTTGCATACATTGCTTCATTGTGGGAAGAAAATTTAATAATGAGCATAGATGTAAAAATCTGTATTTTTTCCTATCAATAATTGTGCCTTCCTGCCAGGTAAGTTGTAGGAATGGATATGCTATAACACTAATGATAACAATAATAATAAATATTAGATATGTATGGCACCGAATTTTCTCAGAGCAGCCTCACAGTTATCTAACTTTATTCCAACAATGACACTTTTGTGCCATGGTTTCCTTATCTACAAATTAGGGATCATATTAGTTCTCTCAGAATTGTGTGAAGAGAAAATGAGTTAATCTATATAAAACATTTAGGACAGCACCTAGCATACAGCAAGAGCTCAATAAATGTTTATTATGATTATAATTATTATTACTACCTATCAGTGGTTTGGAGATTATAAATGTGTTGGGTCATAGTGAGATTTTGCAGTAGTTCCTATGATTCATCAGCCTTAAGGATTATAAACTCAGTGTCTAAAAGCTGTCTAGCAATAATATGAATGAATAAAAGATATTAGGGTTGATTGTGGCAAACTGAATGGTCTGCACCTCTAAAATCAGAAGCCCCTACTCAGCCCCAGGCAATATTGCCATATTGCAGCAGTCTTAGTATTGCCACACTGTTCAATTTCTCAAAAAGGTAGAAATTTAGTTTTTTATTAATCTTCTAACTTTAAAAAAGATTGGCAAGGTATTTATTTTTTGGTCAAACATTGTGTGGGCCAAACACACACAAGTCTCTGGGCAGCAGCCTCCTTATGGGTTTTTTTCATTGTAGTATACACAGCAGGTCACTGATGGGCTCATGATTGACTATAAAAATGAAGGAAGCGTAGTTGACTGGAGGATTGAGGCAACATGGAAAAATAGATATGAAATCAGTATGTTGAGGAGATATCTGTATACTCATTGCGACATTATCCATAAGGGCCAAGATATAGAATTTACCTTAATCTCCATAACTGAATGAATGTATAAATATGGTACCTATACACAATGGAAGAGTATTCAGCCTTAAAATAGAAGGAAATCCTGTCATTTGCAGCAACATGGATAAACCCAGAGGATGTTATGCTAAGTGAAATAAGCCAGACACAGAAAGACAAATACAAAGTGATCTACTTACATGTGGAATCTAAAAAAGTCGAACTCATAGAATTAGAGAGTAGAAGCATAGTTACCAGAGGTTGGGGATGGGGGTGGGGGATGGAGAGATGTTGATCAAAGGGTACAAAGTTTTGGTGAGACATGAGGAATAAGATTTTTAAAATCTTATATATTTATTTTTAAAATTTTTATTTCAGGATATAATGGGGTTACAAACATTTTTGTTACATGTTATGAGATCTGTTGTACAGTATGGTGACTATAGTTAATAATAATATATATTTTTAAATTGCTAAGAAATTAATTTTAAATATTCTAACTACAAAAAAATGATAACTGTGTGAAGTGATAGGTATGTTAATTAGATTTATTTAATCATCCCACAAAATATACACATATATTGAAACATCACATTATATACATATATTGAAATATCACATTATACCCTATAAATGTATACTTTTTTATTTATCAATTAAATTTAAAAAATTATATTATATTATTTAGTTTCCTAATGTTTTGAACTTTCCCAGAAATCATTCTTATTGATTTCTAGTATTTTTTGTTACAGAGAAGACACTTGTGTGACTTTAATCCTTAAAAATTTATTGAGATTTGGTTTATGACCTAGAATATGATCTATCTAGGTAACTATTTCACATCCACTTGGAAAGAGTGTGTATTTTGCTATTCTTTGGTGAAATGCCTTATAAATATCAATTAGGTAAAAAAAAAAAAACAACTATGTGAGCTCTTCAATGGGAGTTGATGATGGATGGATTGGAAAATCTAAAGATCAAAGAGGAACTGTCTGGATACCATTAATACCATCCCCAGAGGGCCCTCAGATACAGTAAACTGCATCCTTGCAGATTTCTTCATTCTTTGGAAGAAAGAATGATGGGCATAAAATTAGGCAAGAATATGGGAAGGGCAGCTGGGTGGGGAAATCAAACCCTCAAATAATAGAATAGTTCTCTTCAGACCCCAAAGTCCATGATTTTCCATTTCATCAGGGTACTTCCAAATTAAGTTAACAGTTGTACACTTGTTCATAATATGCAGAACATTAGCTGAGTCTTGCTTGGGGGTTCCAACACAGTATTTATGTATACTTCAAGCCCAGATGGTGATTATTGATGTTTTGCCTGTGCTTAGGAAAGTAGATGTTGAAGGTACCATTTTAGTGCCAAATAAATGTAGTGCTCTGATTCTGTTGGGAAGAAAAAACATTGTCAATGATGCAGGCAAATGACTCACCTTGGATGTGATTTAACTTTACAGAACCTTCAATTCTTTATGACTTTTAAAAAAACATTTTAAATCAGTTAAGTTCCATCTCTTTGATGATTTCTTTATCACAGAGGGAGACTCTTGGATAATTGAAAAGGGATGAGTCATAATGAGTTTTCACTGATGTGTGTTGCTTCTCATCACTAATTCCACTGATATCCTATAGGGAACATAAAGAGCCTCTCATCTCACTATTTGATGGCATAAAAAGGCCTACATCTGACACCTTGAGCTTGATCTTGCCCTTTCTGAACTGGGTGGGCTTGCCTAGACAGAAAGGAAAAGGGCTTTGTTCCCTGACCCCTCCTCACTACAAAAGCCCTAATATAGTCAGTTTTATTCCTTATGGATTGGAGAATTCCCAGACACCATGCTCTATCATTATCCTTCCAGACATTTGCCCCATATGTGCACCTGCTCTCAGTTCCTATTCCCTTGAGACCCTTGGAGGACTTAGATACACATGGTCCTTCTCCACATTTCCTGTGAAAGCTCTCTTTGTTCTTGTATTAGCTATTCCATCATCAGTTCACCTGATAATTAATCATAAGACACAGCTTTACATTTCAGTTCCATAGGTAATTGAGAAATGAGTATTTAAATATTTTAAACAACATAGGGATCTTTTTTTCTTTCAATTTTTGGATCCTCAAATCTTGTAGTGCCTGATGACTGTAATGTGCTCAATAAATGTTTGCTGAACCCAATCAAAATCTTAAGCAATTGGTATTTCAAAAATGTTTGTACGTATATAAGAGTTTTGGAAATACATTTATATTTAGATAACTTTATGGATTTGGATTTGGGGGAGTCTGGTTAGGGCTCTGTTGAATTCATAAATACTCTGCTTGTATTGGAGAGAGAATCCTAGTAACATCTTCCAGAGCTCCACAAGTAAGTGAACAGAGGCTTCCAAATAACAGGAGGGGAAAAAAACTGCCACAAATGCTATGCACATTGCAGGATATGTACAAGGTGCTAAAATTGCTGAATTAAAGAGCCTGGTCTTCTAGTGTCTAGTAATATTTAATTCTTCTGGTCTATTATGACGTAAATGGTAGTAGTGAGAGGGAAATGCTGTGTCTGGCATACTGGAGCCTGAAACAAAAGGAAAATAAGTAATGCTGATTTTGGTTTTATTTGAAATTTGGATATTTTATACATGATGATTTTGTTTGCATTATTTTTTTAAAAATTCATGAAGATATTATTGTCTTTACCTGGATTACTAAATTTTTTAAATTCTGCTTTAGATTACATATCCAGGGTGAGTGACTCACTCACCTTATTCTAGTTGCAGCCCAGGATGTGAGAGTAGAAATAGTTATTTTCTGGCTGGTTTAATTTAGGAAAAAGTTAACTTTACATCTTAATGTGATGCCAAGTCATTAAGGAAAAAATGTTAAAAAAAATAACCCATCCAATGTATTATTTTTAATAAGGGAGGAAAGATGCAGTATTTTAGAAAGATATATCTATCAATCTATCAATATTCATCTATCATTATGAATAAAATTATAAGAAGCCTATTTGTTAGAAATGCTTTAAGCTGTAAATAATAGAATATTCAACTTACAGAGGCTTTAAAAAGTTATGAATCTGTTTTTATCATATAATAAGTGTTCTAGAAGTAGGCAGCTATGAATATTTTCCCCTTGGTCTTCTCTTAATGCTTGTTGTCTCATGGTTGTAAAATATCTACTTCAATTCTAGCAACTGCATGCTTGTCAATGTAATAAGAAGGGAAAGGACCCTTGCTAATACTATCTGTCCTGTTTATCGGGGTGCTGTGCCCTTCCAGAGGCCACACCAACATATTTTTGCTCATGTCCCCTTTCATCATAATGTGCCAAACCCATCTCCTAAGGAGGCTGGGAAAGCCAGACTCTGATACAGACCTCGATACGTTCCTGCCCTGAATCAACTCCAGGTTTTAAGTTAGAAGGACGAAGCAGATACTGGTTTATGAACTAAGAGTGTCTATGGCAGGACCCCAACATCAGTAAACGTCTATAAAATTTGTTTAACTGCTGCTTTAGCTACCTGACAGTATTGATGAGCTGTTGTGTTTATAAACTCATCTACAGGAATGACATTCTTGAAAAATAATTTATGTACTTTGCAGTTTTTGCTGCTTTTTACTTAGAAGTAAGCAACCAGTGCCATCTCCCTATCACTACTATTTGATAAATCTTAATATAGAAATTAAAATATGTCTGAATACAGATCTACCAGACAGAATAGGTGGGTAGGATGTGTTAGCAACTGTTTAAATATTGATTTCTATGAGTTTGATTTCATTTTGTTATCTAGTATGCTTTGATCAGCAAGCTCTCATTATCTACCAGCATTTGGGGTCAAAATATCAACTTCATTAACCTTTCATTTCAACTAAACTGAAACGTACATTATGCTGGTCCCTTTGGACCATTATATGATAGCATTTTTAAGCAAACGATTTGCCACCAGAAAGCAACAGATGTACAGTATATTTAGTTACTCTTGTACAAGTCACATTTTTTGCAAAGTATTATTTAGAGCATAGACTTTTTTTACCTTTTAAATTGTAAACGCCTCAAGATGCTTTTAACAATTTAATTCTGTGGTATTCAGGTGTTTAATTATGTGGATGAACTTTCCAAAAGTCCATAGAGTAGGATATGTTTCTGCTCTTTTTTCTAGTCATAGAGGTGACATATGGGCAACAGTTAAGAGCTGGCTTGTTGTGCATCAGGAAGGTCCAACAGGGTGAGGGAGTTAAGAGATCAAGTTCAGAGAGCATAAGCAATCACTGTGGACCTGATGAGATGAAGTTCAAAGATATTCTTGACAAAAAGTATAATGCACTAAAATAGGCATGAGTCATGGTAATTAACAGAAGGGATTATTTGTTTCCTTTGTTGGCTTGTTTGCTTTGTTTTAGGGTTACTTTGATACTCTGAGAGAACAGGATGATGTGAGTCATCTCTCTTGCATTAGAAAAAGTAAGTGCTGAGGACTCAAAAGATGTGCTTTAGCCAGACGACTCTGCTGGTACCTATTTATGACCCTGGAGTAGTCACTCCATCCTTTTAAACTTCTATAAAATTTGTTTAACTGGTGCTTTAGCTACCTGACAGTATTGATAAGCTGTTGTGTTTATAAACTCATCTATAGGAATGACATTCACAAAATTCCTGCTTTTTTTTTTTTTAAATAATAATCCCTTCAATTCCAGTCTTAACAGAGAAACCTAGTATTGAGACAGATGAGAGCAGAGCTACTGTGCTTGAAATCAGATAGGGGGTCATCTCCAAACCCTGCCCACTGCCTTCTTCTCTTAGATCTTATGTTACTCTTTAAGGTTTGGCTGCAAAATCCTTACGCCTCAGGGGAGCTTAAACCTCTTGAAAATGAAAGCCATAAATAAAATATTAAGGGATAAATAAAAATTATTTTTGCTTTCACTTTCCTGCCTCTTCTTCCTTCCCTACATTCCTTCCTTCCTTCCTTCCTCTCTTCCTTCCTTCCCTCCCTCCCTCCCTCTCTTTCTTTTGCTTCCTTAGAAGTTCTGAGAAATTGTTTTCATGCACTCCATTTATAATTGCTTTAATTAACCTGTTTGTGATTGTATAATTATCCTTATTCTAATTATTTTTTCTCTCTGCATGTCACATGCACTCACTTTGGTTGATGTTGTCACATCTACTCACTTTGGTTCACATATATATGCAGCATCTGTATCAGCAATTTTCTTTAATTTTTTAACCTCCTAATTATGCAGAGAGCAAAATGTTCAAGTCAATGATTTTGTTACAAAGCAATCATCTATGGAACTATCTGCACACAGGACAAGAAGTAGAACATTGCCACAATTCCAGTAATAAAACTTGTGATCATGCCCCCTCTCCCCAAACAATGCCCCCATCAATGTTCCCTCCCTTCCTTATTCTGGCCTAGTGATGGAGACTGCATGGAACTTTTAGGATATCTGGATACTTTCTTGTTGGTCCCTTGAACCCTGCTTGAAACTTTTCATTCAACCCTTTTCAATTAAATTCCTAGGTGTGCTACGTTTCCTGCTAGTAATCTGAATGATTTGAACCACTGCAGAATATTTAATAGAAATGGTATTAGTGGTTGTAAAATTTTGCATCCCACCAGTAATGAATGAGAGTTCCTATTGCTCCACATCCTTGCCAGCATTTGGTGTTGTCAGAGTTTTGGATTTTAGCCATTTTAATAGGTGTGTAGTGTTAGCTTATTATTGGCATCTGTCTTCTTTTACAAAGCAGAATCTCTAGGCTTATTGGACACTTTTTCTCTCCTTCAGTTCCTATTGCCAGGCTCCTGAAGATTTCCCTTTTATTTTTTTTTTTTTTTATTTTTTTTTTATTTTTTTATTTTTTTTTTTTTTTGAGACAGAGTCTCACTTTGTTGCCCAGGCTAGAGTGAGTGCCGTGGCGTCAGCCTGGCTCACAGCAACCTCAATCTCCGGGGCTCAGCGATCCTCCTGCCTCAGCCTCCCGAGTAGCTGGGACTACAGGCATGCACCACCATGCCCGGCTAATTTTTTGTATATATATTTTTAGTTGGTCAATTAATTTATTTCTATTTTTGGTAGAGACGGGGTCTCGCTCAGGCTGGTTTCGAACTCCTGACCTTGAGCAATCCGCCCGCCTCGGCCTCCCAAAGTGCTAGGATTACAGGCGTGAGCCACTACGCCCGGCCAAGATTTCCCTTTTATATATCTTTCCATTTCATCTACTTTCCATCTTCATAGCTGCTACACTAGTCCAAACTATTACTAACTCTGAATTACCTCAAAGCTCTCTTGCTCCCTAAATAATGCAACCAAAACAATATTTTGAAAAAGCAAATCTGATCATGTAACCTCATCCCTGACACTTTACTTGTTGGAACCCTTCCAATTGATTTGCATAGTGCTTAAGATAAAACCAGATTTCATGTCCTGACCTTCAACATTCTGCATGGCTATCCCCTAATAATTTCTTCAGTCTCTCCTAGAACCATGCCACCCCCCTGCAGTCTCTGAACTAACCCCACTCATCCTATTGAATGCCTTAAAAGCAGCATCTTTTGACATTCTGTCTTTTCTGCTGGTTATGAACTTCATTCTCACCATGACTCCACCCGACTCTGTTGTCTAGTTTACTCCTACTTATCCCTTCACCCTAGGTACAAATGTTATCTCTTTGGGAAGCCTCCTGTGAATTCACCAAGAATGGATTTTTATCCTTGCATGATATCATATATCTATTATCCTTGCATGATATCACATCTTATGTGAAAGTTATAGCATTACATTTATTTTTATGATTATTTGTTTGGTGTCTGTCTCCCATACTAGAAAGGATTCTGCATGTTTATTTGTTTGTTTATTTTTCAATTATTCATTTAAAATCAATACCTCCTCAGCAACTAACATGCTATTTGGCATCAAACAGATGTCTCATAAAAACATGTGGAATAATTGCTTTGTCCTAGCTGATAGTGAGATTTATTAGAAATCAAAATGTAGGGGACTATGAGCTATATAGTTAGAGAAATCTAACTAGATATAAGGTAAAAGAGAAAAAGAGTGAATTTTAAAAAACGATAATTTTAGATGAATTTTTTTTTTCTTTTTGTTTTCACATGTAAGGGACCTGTAGAAGGTAATAGTTATTTAGGGAAGGCTTCTGGTATCTTAAAAATGATGGCAGTCTTTTTTTTTTTTATTTTAAATATATCTCCAATTTTTAAAAAATCAAACTGCTGCTTTTCTTTCCTCTATAAATCCAGTAGGTTTTTAAAATTTTCTATTTGAATGAAATACAAAATCTGTGGTTTTCATTGTCCCTGTCCACAAATACGTTAATGTTTTCTTAATCATGATGCCTCTCTACTTGTATTTTCTTCAAGTTAAAAGAACACAAGTGCATGTATGTCTGTGGCTCAGCAGGTTACAAGAAAATAATAGAAAGCAGCCTGTTGTCATCCTTTCGAGCCCACTCCCAGATGTCTCTTCTATACAATAGGGTTATATTCATGTGCTGAGATTTTGGGTAGATCTCTTGACCACATTATGCCTGAAGAGTATTTCTCACTCTTTTTTTAAAAAAACCATCTATTTATTAATTTATTTAAATTGACAGATATCACTCTAGATAAAGGACCTGCATTTCCTCTGAGATCTATAAAGTAGCCAACATAGGTTTCTGCACCTTCAAAAAGCTTGTGAATTATTAATTAAGGCATTGGGAAAGAACTGTGCTTTGAAATTTTTTTTCTCTTAGGAATCATTATATAAAGCCTTTGAATATGCATCCTTAAACTCTGATATAGAGAGAGTCCCTGAAGATTTTGTCTCTCCTGAGAAGGCTGGCTCAACCAAAATTTGTGCATTCATACTCAAAACTGAATTCCCTGCTGGCAACTGGTGGACATAAAGTAGATTGCAGAGAGCTATTGACAAAGACTTTGGGAAGACTTACTGTTTACTTTAGTGGAAGCTGGAATTCACTCAGCCATTCGTACATCTATTCATTTCAAAATCTTTTAAAATTTTTTTGGGAGGAATCAGATAAATGCAAAGCATGGACATTAAAAATGATTTATTTAGCTTACATATTACAAAGGACCAATATGTGCAGTATAAGGCAGCTGAATTAAGAGTGTGTCCTGGGGTCAGGTAACATGGCATTCCATAATTGTGCCCTCATTCTACTTACTGGATCTTATTTGCTGTTTATCACTTGGCTGGTGATTTTGCAGCAGGAGGAGGAGATCCAGGGAGAGTACTGTGGGACTTTGGGGAGGGGGAGGCAACCCAGCAGGCAGGTCTCCGGTCCTTTCCTCCTCTGCCCTCTGCACTGCAGTAGCTTCAGTTCTTATTTTTTCACATATTTTCCTCCTTGACCAGGAGTTAGTGACTAACAGACTCTTGTGGTTCTAGGCTAAACCATCTCTTCTGGTCAGATTGCTCATCTTTCAATAACACACATGTTCAAATTGTTTGCTTGCATGTGCTCGTTGTTTCTTTTTCCTTCTTCCTTCTTGGAAAGCCCTTTCCCTTTTCTCTACCTATCCATATGTCTGTCCATGGCCAATCCCTCTTTCAAGGCTTAGTTCTATGGAAAATTTCTTAATAACTCTCACCTGGGTCTACATCTTGCTTTCTGTTAATGACCAACACGTGCATAACTCTAGGATCATATTGTGTCCTTAGCAGACAAAATATAAAAGAAACTTGAGAAATTATCTGAAGGACAGCCATGGTGAGTTCAGCTGTAGGAGGTATACAGATTTTCAGTTTTTAATATGACTTTTGGAGATCTTATACTATTCTATTTTTTACTTAAAATAATAAAAAAAAGAGTGGGCGAGGAAGTATTGGAAAAGCTACTTTTCTTACTGGAAGTTGATTCCAATCTCTAGGAGCTGTGCCACACTCAGGACTCCCAAGTGCCCGTTTAGTTGTAAAGAAGGACATTAATCCACCACGCTCGCCAGTCTGGCAAATATTAGCACTCTCCTCTCAGAATCTTAACCATTTCTAAGGAAAGGCTACCTTTTGTTATAATCTAGTTTTGTCTAGTTTAGCAACTAAGTAAACCTTTACTGTGCATCTGCCTCCTCGGAGGGAACGCTCTTCAGGATGCAAAGGTGAATGAAACATGGCATCTGCTTGTAGGAACTCACAATCTAGTGAGGAGACTATCACAAAAAGAAGAAACACCGCCGCATGTTGTGAGAATTAGAGTCGACGTAGAAAACGCAATAGAAAAGAGAGGGAGAGATTCGTTTTGTCTGAAGGGGATCCGTAGCAAGTCAGATAGAGGAAGGATCTCCTAAAGACTGTGCAGAAATTCAATAGGGTGAAATGAGGTCAGAGTATTGAAGGTTTAGGGGACAACCCAGGAAAGGTGTAGCATCGGGAATTGGCAGGAAATGTTTGTGATGGAGTGGCCTGCTTATGTGACCACAGCACCGGTTACAATAGGGCCGATACAATCACAGGTAACATGGAAAATTTGCTGCAGCCTGTTCATAAAGCATATTCATTTTATGTGTAGTCGAGGACCATTGTTTTGAGAAGGGGCAAGTAGGAGATGATGATAGGGTTAATTTCAGTGACAGGATGAAAGAGAAGAGAGCACTTAGGAAATTGTTAGAATGTTCCTGATAAGCTTAATGATGGCTGGACTTAGGATAATGGCAAAGAGACCAGATTGAAGGACTGAGGGTGAGAGATACCTCAAGAACCAATTGATAGAATTTTATGCTGGGATGGATAAAAGAAAGAAAATGCTGTAACAGAAAGATAAAGTAGTTGAGGTCGTTGTCAAAATTTGGAGCCTGGAATACTGGGGAGTGGTGTGTATGAGGGGGAGGGGTTTGATTCTCTTTACTGATACAGAATACATCAGATAAAGTTTGGGAGTAGAAAAAAAGAACTAGTAGGAGAATATATATATTTAGTGTTGTTGTTTTAATTTTCAAATGCCTTTAGGTTATCCCTGGAATGATGTCCTATGGGTGATTAAAGATGTGCATTCCAGGTCAGGAATGGAGAGCATATTTGGAAATCATTACTACACAGTGGTAATTAATTCATAGACAGTGGAAGATAAAGAGAGAACCTAGAACCCTGAAGGATATCAGTAGAGAGTCTGGCTGAAGAATAGGTGCCGGGGAACCCCAATTATAAAACTAGGAAAATTTCCTATCAAGAAAGCCAAGAGAGGGAGTTATGAAGACCTGACTGAACAAGTAGGTGAATAATATGAAGAAGCCTTAAATTTCCTAATCAGGTGAATATTAATGATCTAGAAAAACAGTTTCCCCAAAGAAATGAGGGTGGAACTCAGATTACATGAGATTGAGGAGTTACAAAAAGAGGAGAGATGGGATAGGAGCTTCAGGAGGAAGTAGGTCAGGGAATATGCTCTGATCGTGTTTGTAGGTGAAGGAGAAGGAATGAAAGAGTCATCACAGAATAAACTACACATAAAATTAGTTCTACTCATGCTGGAGAAATCTATAAATAAATGAAAGTAGTATAACTCTGCTAGAAAACAGACCCAAAGGATAAGAGGAGCAGCATATAGATAGGTCAATTTAACATCAATGGGCATCAGAGAACTCTGCTAGGAAAGAATATCCGGCTTTTAAGTAGTTTTGATCACAGCAGTTTTGGTCACATATGGCATGCACACATTTGGAGGGAAACCAACTAGCAATAGGGTGATCTCCAAGGAAAGACTGAGAAGGGGCTAAGCAAGGAGGCCTGGGCACCAGCCACTCCCCATATTATAATGACATGATAATGGCAGGAAGTGTGGGTCTGGTCTGGTTCCAATGCAGAAAACTGGGGGGAAGTCCTGGTCAGCAGCCTGGAGAGAATAAAGAGAGAACAAAGGAAGGAGGGGTGTGGAGTTTTACAAACACACATAAACACAAGCTTGTATTCTGAGATTATCTGGATACTGCAGGCTTATTAATTTGCTCTCTGATTTTGGTTGAAATCAGTATTCAATTAGATATCATGTCATTGTGAAGTCAGGTCACCCAGTGTTTGAGTAGTCAGTATCACTGATTGTAGGAAACCTTGAATTACAGAATGGGGGCATGTGACTCTCCTGGCACCCTGGATAGGGGAACTGGGCTCAGAGAAGCCAAAGAAGCCTATTTCTTAGGTCACTCTCCCTGCCCTGACTCAGAGGCAATCAACTGACACAGAGATGTTGAAATAATGAGAGGCTGAGGGGAGATAGTAGATCAAACTGAGCCATTTAGAATGAGGAAGGAGACTCAGTCAGCAGCACGGGTGAAGAGCAAATCATTGCATTTGGAATGAAGAAGAAGAAATGGAAAGGAAGAAGATGTGGTCAAGGGATGATTATGAAAATCTTTGAGTTCGAGAGGAAGTGAGCTAAGACATCCATTGGCCTTGACTTTTCTCAAGTTGTTGAGGCATGGGACTTGGGAAGAACTGGACAAGGTTTTCAACAGTTCCTTTAGGGTCTTCAGTGGAGGGCCTATGAGTAGATTAATAGAACTCATGAGCAAACAGCTCCTTGGAATCTAAAATGCTAGTGAAGAATGCAGCTGAAGAAGTTGATGGAGGCCAGGGAAGGGCCAAGAGACTGAGATAATGAAGTTCAGGAGGCTGAAGGATGGGTCAGTCGTAGTCAGAGAGTGGGACAATGAGGCAAGGGTAGAAGGACTGCATCCCACTGTTAAAGGCAACATTACAAATATTATGTTGTGCCCTTCAGCTGGGTTAAGGTCCCTGAATGTCTCAGTGACTCCTGCACCCAAGAGGAAAGGCAATAAGGTGGAGATAGAAATTTAAACTCCAAGACAGTTGTCTAATACACATATAATGTGGGCTGCATAGGTAATCTTAAAATGTTCTGGCAGCCACATTAAAAAATAAACAGGTTTTAATAATATATTTTATGTACCTTAATATATCTAAAATATCATTTCAACTTGTAATCAACATAAAATTATTAATACAATATTTTATATTCTTCTTTCTATTTTTTTTCAAATCCTGTATGCATTATTTTACTTTCAGTATGTCTCAGTTTGGTTGCTAAATTTTTATCAGAAATACTTGACCTGCATTTGAATTTTATGTAATTTATTGCCAAAAAGAGCAGATTCACCTATGGTTGTTCCAAGCATAATTAAAACTTTTCCAATAATTGAACTGAGTGTCAGTTTTTAATTTTATTTATATTACTTAACATTAAATAAAATCAGTAGCCACATGTGGCCAGTGGTTGCCACATTAAACAGTACAAACCCAGCATATTGGGTAATTGCTAATATTATTAAGCAGTTACTGACCATTATTAGGATTTATGTATTATTTTATTGAGGTTAAGAGGTCAGAATTGGACTCTGCCCTTTGGAAAATGAACCCATGAAGGCATGAGGGTAACGGCACTTTGTTCTCTATGTTTGGGAAAGTGTTAGGAGATCTGCATACCCCATCATTGCCACAGCCTGCCAGGAAGAAAGTTCTTGTGCTTGCTCTCATATTCAGATGATTTACAAAGTTGATCCCTCTTCTGAAAATAAAGCCTTCTCTTAGTCATTCAAATACAAATGATGATAGCCATAGTATCAAATTATTTGCTCTATTTTCCAAGTACTTTTGCTAGAGTGTGTGCTATTGATAAGAGGCTTCTTAGAATTATCTTTCATTTTCATTATTTTAAAAAACATTTGGCTCTAGTTCTTGCACCAATTAGTAAGCTTGGATAAAACAAACTGGTGGAAAGAAGAGAGAACCACATTGTTGTTAGTGTGATTTATATTGCTGGTTCTGCCTCACCTGTATATATAGCACATAATCAATTTGCACATAAAGCTGATTGAGCTCTATGGGAATATTTAGATGAAAGAAACTCTGTAAATGCCAGGTATTTATTATCTCCATTATGGTCATATAATGTGGTAATAACAGAAATATTACAATTGATTTAATGGAGCTTTGTAATTTGAAGCAAGTCTTTCAAGTTATTGTGAACTTATTTCTTGAATTTTCATATTATTTCATGCATGTTGTTTCATCTGTGAGCTTTCTCATATAGTGATCAGATGCAGAGAAAATCTGCTTTCTTTTAGAGGTATAGTAACAGTGCCCTATTATATCTATAGTTTACAAAGAACACTTGGATATATCGTCTGTTATTGGTTACTTGTAAAGCAAGAAACCAATTTTCTTGGTGTGATTGGTCCTATTTAGGATGAAAAAAAAGTGAGACCATGAGATACACGGTCAAGATTACATAATTAGTAAATGGCTGTGTGAAATATTTATTCTATTTTATCATGAAGTCACAAGTTTTAAATTATGTGTTTGTATTCTAGAAAAGCAGTCTAAAAGAGGGGCTGAAGGCACAGGTTCTGAGTTGCAATGACCCTGGTTCAAATCCCACTCTGCTATTTATTTAGCTATGTGATCTTGACTAAGATACTTTCAAAGCCTCAGTTTCCCCACTTATAAAATGGGGAAATAATAATAACTAAATGAAAGTGTTTTAACATTGGACTGAAAGTATTTGAGCAATCTTGCTTTCTAGTTGAAGAATACTGATATGTACAAATATGGCATATTAAATAAATAATTGGAATCATTAACCTTAGGTATAAGTACCACGGTAAATTGAATTGCTGTCCCATCTGGGCACTTATTATTTCTACCAACCATGTCCTAAGCCTCTCTGTCTCTTATGCACTACCTCCCAGCTCCACTAACCTTTTGTCAAAACCTTGAAACTGCTAAACTCTTCTCTTCCATAGCGTCTTTGAATGGACTGGTCCTCTGTCCAGAATGCTGATTAATAGACTTTTCCAGGGCCCTTCCTTTTTTGCTTCATATCTCAGGTTAAAAGTCACCACTCAGAGAGGCCTTTTGTGACTATCCTAAGAAGACTTCTCTTATGACTCAGTCATCCCATGTTACTAGTCTTTGTGTTTTTTTAATAGCCAACATCATAGTTTATTATTAAATTTTATTACTGAGAGAATTCACTTGTCCACATAAGATTTGCCCAGCAATATTCTGAGAACTGTATTCAATGTGGATTTCAGTTTCAATAGGTGTGCATCCAATTTTGAATTATGTAATAATATTAATAACCTAGCATATTACTATGGATATTTTCTTCCCATTAAAAGTGTATTTATAACATATCTATTTAATGTTTGTATATTATTTGATCACATGGGTCAAGTGGCTTATTTAATTACTTTTTCTCATTTTTAAAAATTATTTTAAGAAACATCCCTATGAATATGTTTGTACATAAATATTTATACCCTTAATTATTTCTTTAGGATACACTATAGGAAATAGAATTATAGGATTAAAGGAAATATACTTAAAAATATTTTTTTTAATTTCAGCATATTACAGGGGTGCAAATGTTTAGGTTACATATATTGCTTTTGCTCCACATCAGAGCTTTAAGTGTGTCCATCCCCCAGATGGTGTGCACCGCACCCATTAGGTGTGAATATACTTTTAAAAGACTTGCTACACATTGATAAATTCCTTTCTGGAGATATTACAACAATTTAAATTTCTGTGAGCAGCATTTGAGAATACTTGTCTTACATACTGTGAACAGGGCTGAATATATTTCATAAATAACGCAATTTTATAGGTAACAAATGGAATTTCTTTATTGTAAGTTATATTTATTTGCTTACTCATAAGTAATCACATTTTTATCTGTTTATTAGACATTTTTATTTCTTTTAGTTATAGGCTTTTTGTACATTTCTCATTTTTGTGTTATGTTTTTCTTATTAACATGTAGGGCCAATTTTATGTTAAGAATATTTAATAGTTGTCTACAACACTATTGAAAATATTTTTCAAATTTATTATTTGATTGTTAATTTTATTTATACTTTTGGTGGATAAACTTTAAAAATGTTTGTGCACTCAGGTTGACTCAACTTTCCTTTTATGATCTTTTCCCACTACTTTTAGGTTTAGAAGGTCTTTGCATATGACTAAATATTCACCTAAATTTTCTTGAACACACTTCTTTTTTTTACTGCACTTATTATTTAACATTTTAAGACTTCTAAAATATGTCCCAGGGTATGGTGTCACACGATAAATTCTAATTTACCTTTTTTATTTTATTTTTTTAAAAAGGAAGTAACTCAGTATTTTCTGAATAACCCATTTCCTCCTCTTCAGTTTATGATGCTTTTTTAAAAACTCACATATTTTGTTCTCATATATCCAAGAAGACCAGCTGAAACCCTACACTATTGCCTTTTTTCTCTAATTGTTATAGATTTAAATTATATTTTAATATCTAGTAAGATAATTTCTCACTCCTTACTATCCTTTAAACATTTATTTTTCACCTATTATTACTTAGTTTTTCTTCCAGATAAATAAACAGCCATCTTTTCAACTCTGGTAGACTGCATAACAGCCCATAATAATACTCTTAATCCCTGGAACCAGTAAATACTACCTTATATGGAAAAGGGTCTTTGTAGATGTGATTAAATTAAGGACTTTGAGATTCTGGAGATTATCCTGGCTAATTTCAGTGGGCCCTGGATGTAATCGCAGTCCTTATAAGGGGGAGGAGATTTGACTACAAAGAAAGCCTTGTGGAGATGCAGCAGAGGGAGACTTAAAATACTGTGCTGCTGTTCTTGATGACGGAGCAATGGGCACAAGAGCTAAGGGATGCAAGAAGAGTAGCTTTAGTAGCCGGAAAAGGTGAGGAAAAGGGTCCTCCCTTACAGCCTCCCCAGCGAGCACGGCCCTGCCAACACCTTGATTTTAGCACTATAAAACTTTTGGCCTTCTACCTTTAGAACTCTATGAGAATAAATGGGAATTCTTTTAAAGCATCAAATTTGTGGCAATTTAGTACAATAACCACAGCAAACTAATATATCAATTTAATAAAAAATGCTCATGAGATTTTTTGAATTTTGATTAATGTCATCCACTAATATTTGAAGAATTGACATATTTAAATATTCAATATTGCCTTCCAAGAAAACATATTTCTTCTTTTGGAGTAAAATTTGCAGTCTTTCTGAGAAATTTCTTGCACTAATATTTCCCACGAAAGACATTTTCATTTTTCAGAAAGTCAGTGGCATATTTCTTATAAAGTGATTTTCTTTTTGGTAAACATAGAGGAAAAATGAGTGTCATTAAGATTGGCAGGAGATGGGAATTTAATAGGTAAACTTCTATAATATAAAAGAAGCAACAATTTCATTCCTTAAAAGAGGTTAGCTTAAATAAATAAACTTATGATTTCCTCAAAATTACCTTATTTTTTTGAAATACTCTTCTGTGATCTGATTTTATTCACTATATGGTTACAGATGATGAATAAATGGAAATATAAAGCTGTGTTATCTCTCTGAAATACTATAGTTTCTACAATACTGTGTCAGAATATACCAAAACCACTTCTTAAAGACTGAAATCATGTTTTTCATGAAGGGATCATAACTCTGAGGTTTCTAGACATTTTATACATATTCATCTTCTTTAGTAAGTATTTAATTGTCCTTATTTTGATTAAGTAGCTGTTTTAATGCAGACATTAAAAATTATTTCTTTGTGTTTCAGAAATATGTAAGAGAGGAAATTCATATGTGTTGGAGTGGAGTTAATTACTCGTCAGAATTTCTTCGTGTACATATTTCTCAGACTCATATTTTTAATGTGACTTAATGAGAAATTTGGGGCAGGCAACTTCTCTAGTACAGGTTGAGCATCCCTTATCCAAAATGCTTGGAACCACAAGTGTTTAGGATTTCAGAATTTTTCAGATTTTGGAATACTTGCATTTACATAATGAGATATCCTGGGGATGGGCCCCAAGTCTAAACACAAAATTTATCTATGTTTCGTATACAACTTACACACATAGCCTGAAGATAATTTTATACACTATTTTTAAATAATGTTGTGCATGAAACAAAGTTTTGACTGCATTTTTACAGTGACCTATTACATGACATCAGGTCCGTATGTTTCTATTTGTGGTATCATGTTGGTGCTCAAAAACTCTCAGATTTTAGAGCATTTGGAGTTTGGGTTTTTGGATCAGGAATGCTCAACCTGTAGGTGGCTCTAGAAGGTGCACCTCAGAATCCTATACATATAACTTTTAAAAAATCAGATGCCTCAGTCCTCCTCAAAATGCCCCAAGGGGGAGTTATACATAGCATTTGCAAGCTTAAAAAGCTCCAGACATGATTTAGATGTGCACAAAATTTTTTCCACTTGGGTGGTTCTGGGGCAAACCCTCAGGATTTAGGAATCTTTCCAAACTGTGGAGTAATCCAAAAGTCTGTCATTATGTGAATGTGTCCCCTTCCCTGAGCTAGGAAAAGAATCTAGTACCCCATCCTCCACTGCAGTGTTTTTCAGAGTTTTCTTCTGTATAGCAAATCTTAATAAACATTGGAAAGGGCAACTGGAGATATTTAATCAATTTGACTTTATTTTATGGGGAAAATTTTATGGTAGTGAAGCATTTTTGAATCGAAGATTAAAAAGTTCTTCAGTATATCTCATTGAAATGTCAAGAGTATATTGTTTCTAGTTTTTAGTAATATTGTGAATAAAGTTTGAAAATAAAAAATAAAAATAAAAAATATTCAATAAAAATAGTAATTTTGAGGAAAGAAAGTATGCCATCCTTTCTTCCTGCCTTTCTAACCCTATTTCAAGAACTTTTTGAACCTTGCCTTCTTCCTAAAGACTTCTAACATACTCAATTTTCATGGTAAGCACTCCCAAGTAAAATAATCTGCAATTATTTGGGTGCCTGATATTATGATTTATATTGTTCTTGAGTTATTTCATTGTTAGTTTTTCTGAACAACTTTATGAGATTCTTTAGAGCTAAGAGCTGTAGGATCCTTTGCAGTGTTGAGAATATTTTCCAGTACATCTTAAGTCCATGAAAATTATATATTAAATTGAATGAAGTAACAACATCTTTCTCAACAAAAAAATTGATTTTCTTTAGTTTCAACTGACCAACTTGTTACTTAGCTATCTTTATTTTTCTTTATAGTTAAAAAATTAGGAAGACTAAAGACAGTAATCACATTTTTCATACCGTTAGTCCTCAAAGATACGATTACTATTTAGGTGGCTTGAATGTTTGTCTTTTTAACAAGCGTGGATTCCAAAAGCTATTGTATTTGTTGTAAAAGGCAAAAGTCCAGCTTTTTAACTATGTTAGTGTACATTTGGTGTATATGTATATATTCTTATATCTGTGTTTTGTTTATATGGGTGTGGAGAGGTAGGGGGAGAGCCTTTATTTATTATAATCACTAAAGCAATATTTAAATGGGAAACATACAACAGGTATGTGATTCTAGATAATTTAAGTCCATGAATGAAGGACTTTGCTTAACACAATAGTAATGCATCACCTGTGCAGATGATGCCTTGGCACCACTACCTGAATTCAACATTTGTCATAAATACAGCATTTGTTAAAGAAATGGCATCATAAATACTCTCTTCCACTTTCTTCTTGAAAGCGGAATTAAAATGTCTTTATAGAGTACAACATTCTTTTCACTAAACTCCACAGGAGAGCTCAGTGAAAACAGGCATTCACCACAAGTTCCCATCTCCTTATCTTTCTTTCCAGCTGCTCTGATTCTCCTAAAAATCAACTTCTCTTGGTGGTTTCTGTTAATAGGTAATAAGACCAGTGATTTAAATCACTGATTACTCTCTTCTGGCTTTCAAGCCATTCTAGCATATTCTAGTTAGAATAATGATGGCAGTGATAGGTCGATGTGAGAGGATGGTAATTTTATACATAAATGCTCATTGAGCTTCTGAGATTTACATTTAGCTCATGCAATCATAAAAAATGCTAATAGAAAAAAATATTTATGAATATCTGAAATGTATCTGTGTCCTTTAGCAAGATTAGAGGACTACACAGGCTTTGTTGGGATTCACTATGCTACAACAAAACATTCATTTCTAGTCCTGGTAATTGGTAAACTTAGATTATGCTGGTGTTCTCGTATTTAATTCTCAAAATGTTATATTTTGATCAGGACTACTGCCTGTGACTTTAGAGCCTTTCAAAGGAAATTCACTTAAATTTTACAAATAACTGGAAGTCCCTCCTTCTCCTCTCTCTTCCCACAGCTACACAAAGGCATACAGATATGTTTATATTTATTACTTTGGTCCCTGGAGTCTCAATGACCTGGTGGCTTGCTCTGACATGTCTGGTAACAACTCTGACATAGAAGAAGATGTATATGTTTTAATTGGGAGTAGCTAGGTTCTCAGATTCTTTAGCGAACCATTACTTAGCATAAAGTCACTTTGGAATCAATTAAATATGAACCTTTGTCACTTCAGTATTCATAGAAAAGCACTTAGGTGATTAAAGACCCTTGGCTTCTAAATATTTGACTACTTATCAGCACCAGCCATTTAGAAAGCTGTATTAGCTCTTTTATACTTCCAGGGATGGCAGCATGAAAAAGTAAAACAAAATTAGAGAAAACATAATTGCCTCCCAATTCCCTTCGAATCATCATAGGTGTGCAATTCTGAGGTGCTGCTGTTCTCTCTTGCTCCTTCTGTTGCTAACCTCTGGGGCTTCTCAAGATCTTGGTTTCTATACTGTAGTCTTTTTTTTCATAATCGGGAAAAATAAAAACAAATGAATAAATGTATAAATTGTCATCACCCAAGTGGGAATGGACTAAAATATGCATTTTAAATTTGGTGAATAAAACACATTTTAACATGTTTAGTATTTCGGGAATTGCCTTTAGTTTAAATAAACTTTTAAAACCAAGGAAGAGGGCCAAGATGGCAGACTAGAAGCAGTCTGCACACACTACTCTCTGGGACAGGATGGAAAACTGCCAGTAAATGCTCACTCCTTTGGAGAGACGTTGTAGATCATCAGAGGACTGATGGGAGACACAGTGAAGGAGACAGGGAGTTCCACTCACCAAGATTGGAAGGTACCTGAGGGAGACCCCTACACATGGGGAAAGGATAAAGGAGAGAGTCCCAGAGCCACATGCTTCCCATGTTGACACTATGACTTGAGCTGTTGCAGGGGGCCCACCACTACTGTGGGCCTCTGTGCTAGTATAGGAGCTGCTTGGAGACTGTATAATGAAATTGCATCAGAGAGTAGGCTCAGCAGTGTCCTACTGGTTTTTGTTCCTGGGTTGTAGGAGCTGATACCACTCTGAGCCCTTGAGACTAGAGCTCCTGGTCTACACAGGATGACCTTTGCTGCAGCTGGCTCTGCATCACCACTTGCTAGACCCAGAAGGGAGCAGGGACAGTACATGCACTTGCACACCTGTGACTTGAAGCCAGCCACCTTCCCCCACAGGAAACTTGGGCAGAGCTTGAGGTAGCAGCCTTGGTAGGACCTATGTGTGGGGAGAGCTCCAACCATCCAGCGGCCCAGCCCTATGGCCCCACACCATGACCAGAGGAGCAAGTCTTCCTGTCCCATGTGCTGCAGCACCAAGGCCCATGCTCCTGTGGATCTGGGTGTCAGGCCATGCCCCGGCAAAGTCACATGCCTTGTGGTGTGCCACACCCTTTAGTTTTGTACAATGGCCAGCAGAACAAGCCCCCTGGCGCTGAGTGTGGGCCCGTGGGCCATGCCCCCACAGCTCTGTGGGACACAATGCCTATGGTCCAGCTCTCCACCATAGACCCGCTAACCCCAAGCAGCCTGCTACTCTGTACCACCATTACACCTAGACCTGGATGGAGTGAACACCTGCAACCCTGATACCTATGGCCACCACCTAGATAGCCTTGCCAAACAGCCACTTCTACCACTGTGGGGAGACCCAGGAAGAACATTCTTTTACAATGCCCACCTTAGTGGAGAAGGACTCACCCAGGCCCTGCTTGAGCTTCTAACAGTGGTCTATGGTCCAAAACACCACTCCACACTTAGGTACCTGCCAAGGTCCCATGAGTCACCCAGCTGCCAGCCAAGTTCATGCCAACTGCCACTGTGGAGAGGGACTTGTGCAGCCCCCTGCCCAAGCTTCCAACATTGTCCTGGGGACCAAGACACCATTCCAAATGAATATCCCCCAGCATCAGCTTGGACTATGACAACCACACAGAATTGAAATGGTGCAGGAAAACAGCTGCATTATAAGTTTTCAGTGAATCTGTCCCTATCCTGCTGTGTCACTCCTACAGAGTAGGACACAAAAGTGTTATCTAGGAACCTCTCCTCCCTCTCACAAAGTAGGAGAGTTTTCAGCAAAGGAGAACAGAAATATTGCAAACCTATCCGCTCTGAGCTGAGTAGAGAGGTTTCAGATGAGAAGAAACCAGCAAAACAATTCTAGCAGCAGAAAAAGCAGGCTAGTTTGACACACTTAAAAGATCAAAACAGATCCATAGAAATGGACTCCACCCAAGAGGAAATTGTTAAAATGTCAGAAATGGAATTCAGAATATGAATGGCAAATAAGATGAATGGAATTGAATAGAAACTTGAAAACCAACACAAAAAAGCCAAAAATATGGTTCAAGACGTGAATGAAAAAAATACAAAACTCACTAAAGAGATAGACAACATAATAAAGATATAACAAAACTTAAAGAAATGAAAGAGGCACTTAGGGAATTACAAAATACATCAGAAAGCTTTAATAACAGGCTAGAACAAGCATAAGAAAGCATCTCAGAGATTGAAGAAAAGGCTTTCAGACTAACCCAGTCAAAGATGCAGAAAAAGGAATAAAGAAGAATGAATAATCACTCAAAGCAATATGAGACTATGTGAAGTGAGCCAATATATGAATTCTAGGTATCTCAGAAGGAGAAGAATATAAGGCAAAAAGCATGGAAAACCTATTTGAGGGAATTATTGAGGAAAACTTCCCTGGTATTTCCAGAGATTCAGATATCTAGATACAAGATAGTCATTGAACACCAGGAATATTTGTAGCCCATAAGACATCTCCAAGACATATAGTCATCAACCTGGCCAAAGTAAAAATGAGGGAGAAATTTCTACCAGCTGCCAGACAAAAGTAACAACTAACCTACAGAGGAAAATCCATAAAGCTAACAGCAGACATCTCAGCAGATACCTCATAAACCAAAAGGGAGTGGGACTCCATTTTTAATCTTCTTAAACAGATCAACTGTCAGCCAAGAATTGTGTATCCTGCAAAACTGAGTTTCATGAATGATGGAGAAATACTTTTCTAGACAAGCAAACACTAAGGGATACTGTCACTACTAGACCTGCCCCACGGGAAATACTCAAAAGTGAATTATGCATGCAACAGCATAATATATCCCCAGCAGTATAAAAACATCCAAAAGTAATGGCTCACAGCTTTTAGAAATTAATAGCACAAGAGGTAAAACAAAGAAATAAGGTCTGATCCAACAAGATGAACAGAATAGCATCCCACATATCAATACTAACACTCAATGTGAACAGTCTGAACGCCCCATTCAAAAAACATAGATTGGCTGAATGGATTAAAAAAATACTAACCTCAAGTATTTTTTGTCTCCAAGAAATACATCTAAATAACAAGGATTTGTGACCTTAATCACAAGATTAAGGGCTACAAAAACTATTCCATGCAAATGGAACCCCCAGATGAGCATGTGTAGCCATTCTCATATCAGGGTTAGGGTTAGGGTTAGGGTTAGACTTTAAATCAACAATGGTAAAAAAAGAAAAAAATGGTCATTATATAATGGTAAATGGAAAATTAAACAAGAAGACATAATAATCCTAAATATATATACATCTAGCACAAAAGCTCCTGGTTTCATAAAGAAAAGTCTTCTATATCTAAGCAAAGATATAAATAGTAGTATCTTAATTGCCAGGGACTTCAACTCTCCACTGACAGAGCTGAACAGATCATTGCAGCAGAAAATGAGTAAATACTAGACTTAAACAAAATTCTAGAACAAGTTGACCTAACAGATATTTACAGAACTTTCTACCTCCAAACTATGGATTATATATTTTTCTCATCAGCATACAGAAAATTTTCCAAGATTGATCATGTCTTAGGCCACATACATGTCTCAGGGAATTTAAAAAAATGTAATTCATACCATATATCTTCTCAGACCACATTGGAAGAAAGCTAGAAATTAATTCCAGAAAAACACTCAAAAACTATGAAGTGTTGTGGAAATTAAACAACCTGCAGCTGAATGATCCTTGGGTTAATGATGAAAGTAAGATGGAAATCAAAAGTTTCCTCAAACTAAATGACAAAGGGGACACAAACTTTCAAAATCTATGGGACACAGCAAAAGCAGTCCTAAGGGGAAAATTCATAGCCTTAAATGCCTACATCAAAAAGAGAGAAAGATCACAAATTAACAACCTCATGTCATATCTCAAGGGACTAAAAAACAAACATATACATACATACACAAACAAACAAAACCCAAAGCTAGCAGAAAAAAAAAAAAGCTTGGAGCAGAACTAAACAAAATGGGGGGGGGGGAAACTAGCAATAAGAACAATAAAAAACAGCATTGATGAAACAAGAAGTTGGTTCTTTACAAAGATAAATAAAATCAATTGAACATTAGCTAGATTAACCAGAAATAGAAGAGAAAGGACTCAAATAACCTCAATCAGAAATGAAAGGAGACATTACAACTGATACTGCAGATATGGAAAATATCATCTGTGAATACTACACAAACCTCTACACAAATAAACTAGAAAACATAGAGAAAATGGAAAAATTCCTGGAAACACACAAACTTTCAACCCTGAATATGGAAGAAATAGAAATCCTGAACAGAACAATAACTAGCAAAGAGATTGAAGCAGTAATAAAAAATCTCACCACAAATAAAAAGCCCCAGAGCCAATGAATTCATAGCCAAATTCAACCAGACCTACAAAGAAGAACTGGAACCTAGCCTACAGAAGGTATTTCATAACATTGAGAAGGAGGAAATGAATCCTCCCTAACTCATTCTATGAAGCCAGTATCATTCTGATTCCAAATCCAGAAAAGGACACAACAACAACAACAACAGCAAAACTACAGATGAATATCCCTTGAACATAGATGCAAAAATCCTTAACAAAATACTAGCAAAGCAAATTCAACAGCACATCAAAAAGATAATCCAGGATGATCAAACGGGTTTCATCTCAGGGATACAGGATTGTTTAATATATGAAAATCAATAAACATGATTCACCACATAAGCAGAAATAAAAAAAGATCATATGATCATCTCAATAGATGCAGAAAAAGCAGTTGATAAAATCCAGCATCCCTTCATGATAAAAAACTCTCAACAAACAAGGCGTAAAAAGAATATACTTCAAACTTTATAAAAGCCATATATGACAAACGCACAGCCAACATTATAATCAATAGGGAAAACTTGAAAGCATTCCCCCTAAAAACTGGAGTAAGTCAAGTGTGGCCATTGTCACCACTTCTATTCAACATAGTATTGGAAGTCCTAGCCAGAGCAATCAGGTAAGAAAAAGAAATAAAGGGCATTCATATCAGGAAAGAGGAGGTCAAACTATCCCTGTTTGCTGAGGATATTATCTTGTATCTAGAAAAACCTAAAAAGACTCCACCCAAAGACTCCTGGAATTGATAAATAAATTCAACAAAATATCAGGTTACAAAACCAATATACACAAATTAGGAACATTCCTGTATGCTAAATGACTCTCAAGCTGAGTGTAAAATAAAAGAAGTAATACAATTCACAATAGCGACAAAGAAAATCAAATACCTAGGAATATACTTAACCAAGGAGGTGAAAGATCTCTGTAAGGAGAACTACAAAACACTGATAAAAGAAATTATAGATGACACAAACAAATGGAAAAATATCCCTTGCACATGGATTGGTAGAATGAACATTATTAAATTGTCCATATTTCCCAAAGTGATTTACAGATTCAATGCAATCCCCAGCAAAATACCAAAGTCATATTTCAGAGATCTGGAAAAAAAAATCCTAAGCTTCATTTGGAACCATAAATGAGCACAAATAGCCAAAGCAATCCTTAGCAAAAAGGACCAATCTTTTTGTTTTGGCACCACATTACCTAATTTCAAATTATATGACAAGGCTATAGTAACTAAAATAGCATGGCACTGCTATAAAAGTAGAGACACAGACCAATGGATCAGACTAGAGAATCCAGAAGTAAAACCATGTACCTAAAAGCGACTTACTCTCAACAAAGTGGACAACAATATACACTGGGGAAAGGAAGCTCTATTCAATAAATGGTGCTGGGAAATTGGATAGCTATATGTAGAAGAATGAAACAGGACTCCCATCTCTTGCCATATACAAAAATTAATTCAAGTTGGATAAAAGACTTACCTTACATACCTTACATTTGTAAGACATACCTTACATTTGTAAGGTATGAAACCATAAAAATTCTAGAAGAAATACAGGAAAAACACTAGACATTGGCCTAGGCAAAGAATTTATGACTAAGACCACAAAGGCAAATATAGCAACAACAAAACTAAATAAATGTGACTTAATTAACTTAAAAAGCTTTTGTACAGCAAAGGAAATAATCAGCACAGTGAATAGACAGCCTACAGAATGGGAGAAAATATTGGCAAACTATACATCTGATGACAGTCTAATATACAGAATTTACAAAGAACTCAAATCAGCAAAAATAAATAAATAAATAAATAAAAATAAAAAAACAACCCTTTCAAAAAGTGGGCAAAAGACATGAATGGGAGTTTTTTGAAAGAAGATAGACAAACATCCAAAAAATATATGAGAAAATACTCAACATCATTAATCATCAGGGAAATGCAAATTAAAACTATGATGAGATACCATATAACCCCACCAGAATGGCTATTAATAAAAAGTTAAAAAATAATAAATGGTGGCATAAATGCAGAGAGAAAGGAATGCTTATGCACTGTTGGTGGTACTGCAAATTAGTACAACCTCTAAGGGAAACAGTATGAAGATTCCTCAAAGAAATAAATGTACTTACCATTCAACCCCATAGTCCCACTACTGGGTATCTACCCAAAGAAAATGAAGTCATTTTATCAAAAAGACACCTACACTCAAATGTTTATTGCAACATAATTTACAGTTGCAAAGATGTAGAGTCAACCTAAGTGCCCATCAATTCATGAGTGTATAGAGAATATGTGGTATCTATATACCACAGAGTTGAATATTGACCAGTGGAACAGATGTGAGAATCCTGATATAAAACCATCCTCATATAGCCATCTAATCTTTGACAAAGCAGACAAAAACATACGCTGGGGAAAAGAATCCCTTTTCAATAAATGGTGCTGGGAAAACTGGATAGCCACCTGCAGAAGGCTAAAACAGGACCCACACCTTTCACCTCTCACAAAAACCAACTCACGCTGGATAACAGACTTAAACCTAAGGTATGAAACTATTAGAACTCTAGAGGAAAAAGTTGGAAACACTCTCCTAGACATCGGCCTGGGCAAAGAGTTTATGAAGAAGTCCCCAAAGGCAATCACAGCAGCAACAAAAATAAATAAATGGGACATGATCAAACTACAAAGCTTCTGCACAGCCAAAGAAATAGTCATGAAAGTAAACAGACAACCTACAGAATGGGAGCAAATTTTTGCATCCTATGCATCCGATAAGGGACTGATAACTAGAATATACTTAGAACTCACGAAAATCAGGAAGAAAAAATCAAATAACCCCATTAAAAAGTGGGCAAAGGACTTGAACAGAAACTTTTCTAAAGAAGACAGAAGAATGGCCAACAAACATATGAAAAAATGCTCAACATCCCTAATCATCAGGGAAATGCAAATCAAAACCACAATGAGATATCACTTAACCCCAGTGAGAATGGCCTTTATCAAAAAATCTCCAAACAAGAAATGCTGGCGTGGTTGCGGAGAGAGAGGAACACTCCTACACTGCTGGTGGGACTGCAAACTAGTTCAACCTCTGTGGAAAGCAATATGGAGGTACCTTAAAGCGATACAAGTGAATCTACCATTTGATCCAGCAATCCCATTGCTGGGCATCTACCCAAATGATCCAATGACACTCTACAAAAAAGACACCTGCACTCGAATGTTTATAGCAGCACAATTCATAATTGCAAGGCTGTGGAAACAGCCCAAGTGCCCATCAATCCAAGAATGGATTAATAAAATGTGGTATGTTTATACCATGAAGTACTATTCAGCTCTAAGAAACAATGGTGATATAGCACATCTTATATTTTCCTGGTTAGAGCTGGAACCCATACTACTAAGTGAAGTATCCCAAGAATGGAAAAACAAGCACCAGATATATTCTCCAGCAAACTGGTATTAACTGAGTAGCACCTAAGTGGACACATAGGTACTACAGTAATAGGGTATTGGGCAGGTGGGAGGGGGGAGGGGGGCGGGTATATACATACATAATGAGTGAGATGTGCACCATCTGGGGGATGGTCATGATGGAGACTCAGACTTTTGGGGGGAGGGGGGAAAATGGGCATTTATTGAAACCTTAAAATCTGTACCCCCATAATATGCCAAAATAATAATAAAAAAAGCTTCGATTAAAAAAAAAAGGAATAAAATAATGTCATTTGCAGCAACTTGGATGCAACTGGAGACCATCATCCTAAGTGAGGTATCTCAGGAATATAAAACCAAACATCATATGTTCTTACCAAGAGTGGGGGCTAAACATGAGCACAAAGTGATATAAAGGACATGGGAAACTAAGATAGGGAAGGGGGGGTGTGATTAAAAACTTACCTATTGGGTACAATGAACACTATTCTGGTCATGGGAACACCAAAAGCCCTGACTTAAGCATAATTCCTCTTAATTAATATTTTGAAATAAAAAAATAAAACATATTAGGGCACATGTAATGAAATTCAGTGTTTTAGGTGTAGTGTTGCTAATAAGTTGTACATTTCCTCCCTTTCTCTTCTTATTGTGCAGTTTCCTTCCATTTCCTACCTTCTAGGTCAAGTATCCTTATTAAATTTACATGTGGTTTAATCCCCTGGGTACCTAATACATTTATTTGGGTATATATGTGGCATCCAACAATTTCCTGGAGTCCAGATGGCAAAGAGAAATATTTTTGTCTGCGATAAGACATTAGCAGAAAGGATGGGAATGTTTTAGGTCAGTCAGAGGTTGCATTAAAGTCAGGTGAGGGGAATACTGCTCAAATATTTCTGTTCTCCCTGGGGAATACAAGGTAATATTACCACTTAGGGTGGAGAGATGGGAAAGCAAGCTTAAAAGGAATCATAACATCTTAAAAGTAGCTACCACAGGGAATATGAAGAGGGCTGATTAGGAACAAGGAAAAAAATAATGAACAATCCATAAGCTCCCAGATCCATGTAGCCTGTGTAGGTTTGCAATGTGGCTGGGATGTAATGCCAGGATGAATGTTGATAAAGCTGCCTCTGGGCTGCCCATGCTTAAATATGCCCAGATATTAATTTGGGGGACCAACAATCACAACACTTTTCTCAGTTACATTATTCTACTAAATTAAATATACATAGTAAGACTATTTTCCCACAAGACTACATGAACAACTTTGTTAATTTTAAATTCTAAAATAGTGTCAAAGAAACTATAGCACGTTAATGTAATTGAACACTACGTATATTAAAAGGAATAAGATAAGACTAGATGTACTTACATAAAAAGATCTCACAAAGATGTTAAATCAAATTACAACATAGGAGATATAATGTGATCTTGTTGTAAATGAACTGTGGTTAAAACATAGGCTTGAAATGTTACCATTCTGGGGACATTAACTAGAAGTTTACAGGGTGCAACTTTGGAATTGAACATGGCTTTATAACAGCATGTTCTTCGTTTTTGTGGCTGAATGCCTAACATTACTTGACTGATAGATGGTGATATCAGTGTGTATGTGGAGTGCAGCTTGGAGTCTAGATCAAGCTAGAACAGGTCAGAGTCTTATTGGAAAAAAATCATACTTTACCAGAACCTAGAGGAGTCCCCAAATTCTCATTATCAGTGAACACATTGTGGGAAGATGAGCAAGGAGGCTTTATTGATTTTCTGGGAGTCAGAGCTTCAATGCTCACTTGTGGAGCTTGAAGTAGTATAGAGGTAACCCGTCCCTCTGATATTGGCTGTCCCATGAAGTAGGTACTTGGAGGTGTCCTTTTTCAATTAGCTTCATGGCCAGCACAGGGCCTGGGGTGGGACCCACAACTTTACTTTGTTTCTAGGGTGGCAGTTTTGGTCAAAAATAAAACCCCTGAGATCACCTGGGTAGCAACCCTCTGGCACCTTGTAGACCACAGTATGGGGCAGGTTCAGAAATAAACAAGAGGACTTATGCTTTTGTACATGGTGGGCAATTCATGTCAATCATCTCTCTGACCTCAACTTGATAATAGATAAAATACATTTTAAAAATTTAACTGAAGGTACTGAGAAACAAATAAATCCTGAATTATAAAACTAGAATTCTGAGGAAGATAGAGGTTTTGTAGGGAAGAAAGGCTGGCATTTGGGGATGTTTTCTCCTGTAGGGTGACATATTGATTATTTAGAAGGCAGACTGGTCATGAGGCTGACTAGCCCTTTGAAAGGAAGTGTTGCAGATATTCCTGATGAAATATGGGATGCCCAAGTAAATTTTAATATCAAATAAACTATGAACATTTTTTCAGTATCAGTATATTTCACATAATATTTGGTATAATGCAGGTGAAAGCAAAACCTAATATACACAGGAATCTCAGCACATCTGACAGTGCAACAGTGAAATGTTGGGATGTTTTATTGCTATGTAAAGGTTTTAATTTGTAGTCATTGATGCCAATGACTTTTTTTTACGACAACTTTTAGCTTTGTTCTTTCCTAGTGTGAAAGGAAAGATACTTGTAAAGCTTGAAAAGATGGTGGCTGATGTGGGATTATGTGAAGAAACCTAATGTGAGGGTCATAGGGTTACCAGAAGGGGAAGAGGACAACACCCAAGGGTTGGACAAGATATTTGAAGATATAATAGAGGAAAATTTCCCAGGCCTTGCTCAAAATCTTGATATACAAGTTCAAGAAGCTCAGAGGACCACTGGGAGATTCAATGCAAACAGGAAGACGTCACGTCATGCAGTCATCAGACTGACCAAAATATCAACTAAAGAGGCCCTTCTAAGAGTTGTAAGATGAAGAAGCAAGTGACATACAAGGGAAAGCCAATTCGAATAACACCAGACTTCTCTAATGAGACTTTACAAGCAAAGAGAGACTGGGGCCCCATTCTCACTCTTCTGAAACAAAACAATGCCCAGCCTAAAATTTTATTCCCTGCAAAACAAAGCTTCATATATGAAGTAGAAATAAAGACATTCTCAGACAAGCAAAGTCTCAGAAAATTCACCAAGACAAGACCAGCCCTACAAGAAGTACTCAAAACAGTGTTATGCACGGAACACCATAATAAAAACTCACGAATATAAAAACAACCCAAACCCAAAGATTAAGGGCCAGATAATACAATGGCTCAAGAGAGAAAACAAAGCAACAACATCCAACCCAACAAAATGAGCAGTAATCTACCTTACCTATCAGTTCTCTCAATAAATGTGAATGGCTTAAACTCTCCACTCAAGAGACATAGCCTGGCTGAATGGATAAGAAAATACAGGCCAAGTATATGCTGTCTTCAGGAAACACACCTAACCTGCAAGGATGCATATAGACTAAAAGTAAAAGGGTGGAGATCAGTATTCCAGGCAAGTGGAAGCCAAAAGAAGGCTGGCGTGGCAGTTCTAATTGCAGACGATTTAGTTTCTAAACCAACAAAAGTAGGGTCATTATATAATGGTGAAGGGCACACTTCAACAAGAAGAGATAACAATTTTAAATATATATGCACCCAACTTAGGTGCACCCAGTTTCATAAAGCAAACCTTACTGGATCTAAGCAAAAGGATTAATAGCAACTCCATAATCACCGGAGATTTCAACACCCCACTGACGGCACAAGACAGATCCTCCAAACAGAAAATTAATAAAGAAATAATGGACTTAAACAAAACCTTGGAACAACTGGGTCTGACTGACATCTACAGGACATTCTACCCAAAATCCACTGAATATACGTTCTTCTCATCAGCTCACGGGACATTCTCTAAGATTGACCATATCCTAGGACAAAAAGTAAATCTCAAGAAATTTAAAAAAATAGAAATCATACCATGTACCTTCTCAGATCACAGTGGAATAAAAGTAGAAATCAACCCTAACAGAAACTCACATTTCTACACAAAAATGTGGAAATTAAACAACCTCCTACTAAATGATTATTTCATAAATGAAGAAATCAAGATGGAAATAAAAAAATTCTATACTCCTATACTGCTGGTGGGACTGCAAATTAGTTCAACCTCTGTGGAAAGCAATATGGAGATACCTTAAAGTGATACAAGTGAATCTACCATTTGATCCATCAATCCCATTGCTGGGCATCTACCCAAATGACCCAATGACACTCTACAAAAAAGACACCTGCACTCGAATGTTTATAGCAGCACAATTCATAATTGCAAGGCCCAAGTGCCAAGGTTCTCGTCTCGTTTGCGTAACTTCTTGAACCACCACTGCACTGTACATTTGTTAGCAGTTCCTGGGCCAATGCGATGTTTCTGTTGTGAGTTGTCTCCTCTGCTTTAAGACCCATTTTGAACTCGAATAAGAAAATTGCTCAAATTTGCTTTTTGTCTAACATAATTTCCATAGTCTAAAATAAATATAAAATGAACAGCAAGTAATAAGTCATTAGCAAAAAAAAAAAGGGTGAGAAATGTGCATTAAAATGATGTGTAACATAACCACATTTAAAAATGTATATCGATATCAAATGGCAAATTTCAACAATGCTAAAACCACAATTACTTTTGCACCAACCTAATATTTGACGGAATTATGGGAGAATTTTTTTTATAACTTTGGTTTTGATTGCATTCCTTAAATAAGACAGGATATATCATAAAGGAAAAATTCAATAGATTTTAGAAGATAAAAATAAAACTTGAATTGCAAGAGGTGAAATAAACAAAACAAAGACCATGACAGCAAGAATATATTTGCAACAAAATAATAGGCAGAGGGACAATTCCTAGAGATAAATAAAATTATTGTCTAAAAGTAAGAAAAATTCCTACCATCAAATAGAGAAATGGGCAAATTGTTTATACGGGTGATTTCAGAAGGGGAAACATAAACAATAAATATTTGAAAAAATGTTAAACCTAACTAACAGGAAAAATTTATAACTTGAAAATATTATCAGAGTGGAAACATTTAAAAATATTAGTAACATCCAGTGATGACGAGCATTTGCAAAAACAAGCACTTTCGTACTGTTTGTAGGAATGTAATTCTTACACATCTTCATTACCTTTCAAGTAGCTTTTAAAATTAAATTGTGCATATAGTTTGTCCCATTATTCCATTTAAGAATATATCCTGTAGGAATAAGATCATTATACTATGAAGAATCTTCCTTCTTCCCTCCCTCCCTTCCTTCCTTTCTTCCTTTGACAGATGAAAAAAAAAAACAAAACACATATTTAACATGATTTAGTTAAATGTCTTTCAGTTGTGGAAGTTTGTGTGGCAGACTGTGTTAATGCCTTCCGATATTCATATTCTTTTCTACATTTTGGAAATTCTTTTGTGATTAGGTTGGGGCCACGTGACTGTCTCTGGCCAATGACTATAAGCAAAAAGGTATATGGAGGCAGTGTGGAGAAATGAGACTTCTCCCATCCTTCTCTTCCCCTGCCCTGTAGGCCTTGGAGGCCATGTGTCCCAGATGGCATAGTTACAATATGGAAGAGGGCAGCCAGACCCATGTAGATTTACATGATCAAGAAATCAGCACTTTTGTGTTATGTACCTGAGGTGTTGGAGTTCATTTATTATGATAGATATTTATTATTTTTGCTGTAAGGTCTTCAACTGATTGGATGCATCTGACCCATGTTATTGAGGGTCACTGCCTGTACATAAAGCCAACTGACTATAGATGTTGACAACATCTACAAAACACCGTTCACAGCAACATCTTGATTAGTGTTTGATTAAATAATTGAATACTATAACCTAGTCAAGTGAACATATACAACTAACCATTGCATAGATATCTATCTTGTGTATCGATATAGAAAAATATAATATTGGTAAATGAAAAGAAAAAAAGTCAACAAATTGCATATAATATGAGGCAGATACTTTGGGTTGGCTTGTTCAAGATCTGTTCTTTCTTTTAGCATGCCTCTGTGCACTTTTGTGACAGGAAAGGTAGAAACTGGTTCCAGGTTCCCATGAAGTTCAGGGCCAAGGTTTTCCCATGATGACATAAGGAGCAAGGTGAGACACAGCTGTATGTGGTAAGGTCAGCCCTTCTTGAAAGCACAGTGATGGAGACATTTGGCTCTTCTGGGGCTGCTTTGGTGTAGGTTCAAGTGTCAAGTCTCAGTGTTCTGGCTGCCCAGTTCTGTAGTATCAGCAGATCTTATGCAGGATAAACTGTGGTATAGATGAACCTTTCTCTTGGCTGCTTTCATTTTGGACTGCAAGGTAACACAAATCTGTGTCTGTGGCCTTGCCAAAAATTCTATATGCTACTTAATACTCTCTCATAAATCCCTTTCTGCTTAAACCACTATATTTGATACTGTTTTCAGTTACTAAGAGCTTTAGCCAATAATGTATGACCTATTACTATAAAAAGAAATAACATTTTCTCCTTCATTTTCAGTATATAGATATGTAAAATTTTAGCTATGCCTAAGTAAACTTATTAAACAAGTGGAAAAGATACAGATGCAATTTTTATACAGGTAGCATGGGAGTGGCAGAGGGAGGGAAACATATTTCTTTATCAATTAGAGTCCAAGCCAGTGTGGAAAAATTCAAACCAACCCAGGTTGGAGCTGCCACTACCTTCAGGACTTATTGCTATTTATGATAGAAACAAACAAAATTTCTTTTTGTTTAAGTTACTTTGAGTGGGGTTTCTAGTGCTTGCAAAGTAAATTTTACAAATTTATAATGATAAATTTTTGAATGTGTGTCCATATCCCAAATCCTATAAGGTTATTTCAAATGTAGCTATAGTAATCTAAATACAATGAATCTAAATACAGTTACATAAGTATATTTATTTAATTTACTGTTGACACTGTATAGGCATTCAAAGTTCATTTGCAGTAAATGTCACAAGTTTAATTAAAGCATGACATGTCTATGCTAAGACTAAAAGAATAGCCTTATAAGTACTGATTTTATTGCTTTAACTTTACATTTGTTATTTTTGGTTCTCTATATCAGATTTGTTACCGGTTATTGATCATGTAATCTGACATCTGTTTATATGTATTTATATATTTTGAAGCCCTGAAATTCCTCTGAGGGTAAAGAAATGGTTGCTAAATAGAACCCTTTCTCCATTGTCTCCCAACACATCCTGCTCCACTCCAGGAGGAGAATGGCAGCTGCTGAGGTCTTGCACATCCCAGATATCCCTCTCCCCCGGGATTATTTTTTTTTTGGTGGAAGAGTGGGACTATGATTCACGCTGGGGCCGGGACTTTTGAAATTGGAACTGGAGAAAGTAGAGGCAATTCTGCCTCTGCTGATAAAGCTATGAGATTTCTTACCAAGTTCATTATCAAAATGGGGTAATCAGTCTTGTATGCAGAGAAAAGTAGAGACAATGGACAAGGAGCAAGAATCCAGGTAACATTTTTGGTTATCTGAGCCTTATTGCTTAACACATAATTGAAAGAGGAGTTTCAGTTACTTGCAACTAAAAGAAACACAAATAATGAAAATTCATACACAGTTTTATTTTTCTTGAGATGAGTTTTCCAGAAAACAAAGGTTTTTTTTGGTAATGGATTACCTAGGAACACTGAATTGGGGTGGTAGTGGTTGAAAGTGGTCAAGAGTACCATTTGGAGGTACATTATCCACAGTTGGTGAGAGTAGGGTCTATAGTCAAAAACAAGTGAACACCAAGTCCATGCCACCCTGTTTCATCTACCCTTAGGTGAAAGTTCTCTGCACAGCCCTTCTGGAGCTCCCAGACCCTCTATCATCGCTACCCTGCACCAGCTGCCCACTTGCTTCTCTCATTCCTGTTCTTATTGGTTTGGGGCAGCAGAAAACATTCTGCAGTGATAAGGAGCTGCATGACCATGAATAAAAAGGGCTGTGAGAGTGGAAAGATGAAAGAAGCTTCTCTATTCCCAGATGGCTCCAATGGGGCAAAGAGATGTGTTACATGCAAGAGAGAGAAAGAAAAAGAAAATTACACATAAATAAAATGTCCTCCTTACTTTAGAAGGTCCTAGTTATCCAACATTTATAATCAGAATGTCTTGATGTGATGAACCATCCAATTATATAAACTCCCAATTGTTCAGGTAAATTTATATTTTATGACAGTATTTGCCCAATATGGAAAATAACAGAAAAAGTAACATTTTTTTTTTGGTGGAAGTATTTGAACAGTTTAGAAAATAACAGAGAAGAAAATTATAACCTCTCTCATCCATAAATAACTGTTGTCATATAAAGCAAAAGTAGACCTTGAAGAAATTTTGAGAATGAAATTTATAATAGAAGATCTTTGAAACATCCATAAGTAGCAATGGAAGAGGATTATGTGAAATAGAGTAAAAATATCATAAATTGAAAGATAATTTGACTTTTTTAGCCCTACATTATAATTATTTGAGAATAACAGGCATATTTATCATTTGACTCACATATTTTCCACCTGATTAAAATACTCTAAAACTTTAATACTTAGAATTTTTTCTCATTGATTACAGTACTGCAGAATACATGCTACATTTTCATCCTGGACTGGAAATTCAGCACTCTGGATAAGTGAAAAGAAATCTGGAGAATCCAGGAGAGTTGAGAGACAAAATTAAAAGATACACTATGAGAGACACTGTTGGTTATCTATACAACAGCCATTTGTTCCCTCATTCTCTGTTAATAGACTGGTGTTGTTGGGAATCTGAGTGGGTAGCCATGTTCCCAGGGTAGGTGAGCTCTTTCTTAGGTTATATGGGCTGAATCATGGTTAGACTAAAGAAGGCAAGATAATCCTAACCCACTTTGCTGATAGATAGTCAATTAAGGGAGGTTGGAGCATGTGACCAAGTCTCACCCATGACTTAGAAGGACTGTGTGTTGGGGATTTCTGGGAAATATTTTTCTTCCCATTATAATAAAAATAGGCGCATGTAGGGAAACAGACTTCTGCCTTTGAATGTTTTCATATGAAGAAATGGTATTTGGCAAGATAGAAGTCACCTTAGAAACCTGAGGATAAAGGCAAAAACATATCAGAGAATCTGATCCAGAGCCCTGACATTGACATTATTTATTTATAAGTTTATTTATTTATTTTGAGATAGAGTCTCACTCTGTCACCCAGGCTGGAGTGCAGTAGCACGATTGTAGCTCATATTCCTGGGCTCAAGAGATCCTCCCTCCTCAACTTCCTAAGTAGCTGGGACTACAGGCATGAGCCATCATGTCAGGCCTAGAGAGCTCACAATTTCACTAATTCTGGAAACATGTAACTTCAATTTTCTTGATATTTGAAATATTTACTCCATCTTGTCTAAGATATTTTATTATTTGCTGGCAAAACCATATGATCAATCTCATACAAAAATTAACCTAACCCTGCAATACAGTTTTCACTATGGAATCAAACAGTCCTGAACTTGAATCTCAGCTGCTTCTTCAATTAATCTCTGTATGACTTTTTAACTGAGTAACTTAACCCTTCTAAGCCTCAGTTATCTCGTCTCTAACATGGGGATAAAAAAGGAGTTCCAACTCACTGGATTGTTGAGGGAATTATGTGGCATACTGCACTGACTGCAGTTAACACAGGGCCAGCTAGCTGCATGGTGAACACACAGCAGAATTTAGCTATTTTCAAAATTAGAGTTAACTTTGGTTACGATTAAGAAGGTTGTGACTGCAACATGTGCAGCTCTGTGGCAGATCTATTGAAACAAATTAGAGAAAATAAGCACTCTCTTCAGGATGGCTTGGCTCTGACCAGCACTATTCCACTCACAGAATGGCCCTTTAGTTCCCTCCTTAATTGCTGCAGAAGACTAAAGAACAAAGGAGGACTCCAAACCTGCTGTTCACTGGAAAGGATGCGCAGAGCCTAAAGGTTGGCGCTGTGGGAGACTGAGCATGTTGGGATGAGTCATTAAAATGGAGATTGTGGGTGGTTCTGGGGTTGAGTGAGATAGGAGGGCATCTGGGGGTTAGCTGGAGGTTAAGCCTTTGAGAGAGTCAGAGGACCGAAAAGATTGAGTTAGAAGAGTATTTCAGGAATTGACTGAAAACTAAGGAGATCAAAGTAAGATTTGGCAGATGGGGAAAGTTGGGGAGGGCATTTCCACATTATTTAACTACCCAAAGTGTTGAGTTTTTGGAAGCTGTGTCTTTCTTACCCACTTTCATTTTTGAGTTCAGTCCAGGGTAAATAGCTGGGAGTGAAATGGTACAAGGAGAAGGATTTACAAACAGTTCTTTCTTTCATCTCTGTGCCCCAGAAACCTTTTTTCTCATAAGCTCTTGAAATATGTTTACCCCAATAGAGCCCCTTGGTTTGAAAAGCGTATACTGCTAAACCTGCCACAAGTAAGTCAGGAGTGTGAGAAAGTGTAAGCTGGAGCTCTCCACCCCACAGCGTTCTCTTCAAGGTGGGATTTAGTCAGTGACTCTGAAAGTCATATGGCAATAGGAGACCACCCCAGTGCCTGCCACTAGTCTGCACCAATCCCTCTGTGTCTTAGATCGTATAGGAACTGAGGGGAACTAGAAGTTTGGCTGAACAATCTCTAGAAATCTGATATAGCATTCCACAGTTTCATTACTTCACTATAAAATCTAGCTTTAGGTATTCTTAGCCATCTAAGGTACCTTCAGATTACATAAGAATCACCTGGAAAGCTTGGTAACAATGCAGAGTTCAGTTCAGAACATTTGTATGGAGCCCTGAAATCTGCAATTTTGAACAAGCATCCTTGGTCATTCTAATGCCAGTGAATCACATTTTTAAAAACTTGCTCTATAGACTAGGGCTGCCTTTAAAATGTCTCTTTCTTCCTTTCTTCCCCCAACTTCTAAGATATGCAAAAATATTGGATACTACTTTTGAATAACTACTAAGAAATTCTCTTTAAGAATTAAACCTAACTGGGCAGTGTTTTGAAATTAGAACTTTGCTTTGGAAGAGTTCCAAGAGTACTGGGCTACTATCAGTAGAAACACTCCTCTCCTGGGAAAAGCAGACACCACAGAAATACTCAAAGACCAACTAACGTGGCCCCTTCAGCCTGTGAGGCTCGTTGAAGGGGAGAGCTCCCTTTGTAGGCAATGGGAACCGTGTGTGGTCAGATACACTCGGCTAGAGAGCAAAGCGAGTGTGGGAGATGTGAACCAAGGGGGTCAGAAAAGTCACTTTCAGGCACATTAATAAATTCATGAAATTTTAGTAATTATTTGTTTGGAGATAAGCAGAACTTTAATAAGGTGGCAAAGGAACAGAGCCATGCTTTTCCCTGTATTGGGGGACCTCAATTGCAGCCTTAAGGCTTCTGACCCATTGGCACTTGGCACATGGTCCTGAGAGAGCTGAGGCTTCTAGTCTAAAGCATTGTGATCACACTCATGCATAGGAAGCTTTCACCTACTAATTTCATCACATATGTAATAAAATGGGTTAAATGGTTGCCAAAAAAAGAGCTTTTTAAATGTTTTCTGGTCATAGACCTGTTTTACTGAAGTTATGGATTCTCTTTCCAAAAAGAATGCAACTAAGCACACACCTATAAAATTTCCACACCATTTTAAGATTCATGGACCTCCTGAAGCTCATCTGTAGACCCCAAGTGAAGAATCTCTGCTCTACAATAAATATTGAGGCTGGGAGTCAGAGGTAGGGTGATATAATAAAAATGGGATTTGGGCTGCATAGAGCATTGACTTCAGTTGAGACGCTCTCTAGAGCCGGACTAGTTGGTTTAAATCTTGCTTCACCTCCCTGGCTGCAGCACATGAGTTAATGGGTTTCCCTCCTTGTGCCACAGTTTCCACGTCTCTAATATGGCGATGACGATACCACGAAGAACTCATTTATATCAGTATGTGTAAAGTCTGTCTCTGGCACATAAATGCTTGCTGATGCTATCATTATACTTCCTATTTTAATGAATGGTGCCAATATCGACCACTAATCCAGCAAGTCTTGCTTAAGAAAGCTTAACATTATCACTTAAATTCTTCCTCTTTCCTAATACTGTATTTTGTCAAATAGATTAAAACCCTCTTAGGATTTGTTCTGCCATTTTGCACCCCATGCTTCATTCAGAGCAAGTACTTACTTCATAAAAATATATTGAAAGAATGATTTTGTGGAATGAGTTGTACTAGGCCCCTCTGATACTCTTCTAATCTTTTCCTTCCTTTACACCTTCATTGTAACTGTTAAAGCTCAGAGCCTCATTAATATCAGGACTCTCAGCAGCCGTTGCCTACCAGATTATTTGTGGAATCTAGCTATACATTAGACTCCCCTTGGGGGATTTTAAATGCAGATTCCTGGTCCCTGTGATATGTATAGAGTCAGCAGGTCTGACATGCTAGTACTCAGGGAAGTGGAATACTTTTAAAAGTTTCTCAGGTGGTTCTTAAGGAATGCTAGTTTTAGAACTACCTGATCTATATAAAAAGTCTGGTTTCCTTTCATACTATCATGAAAGGCCCTTGTCTGTATTTTCCCAAGTATTACCTGTCACTCCCCCATTTGCATCTGACATTCCAACCACACAGAACAACTGTCCTATTTCCCAGTGTCCTACTCTCACGTTTCTTCTGCTTGGTGTACTTTTCTACCCTGAAAGTAGAGGCAATTTTTTTTGTTCGTTTGTTTAGATTCAGACGCTAAAAACTATTTTATTTCCCAGATTCATGCCCCCTTTAGGAATCTCTGACAAAGTCCTAGATTTTGGTCTTAAACTTTTGGATCATTGATAGAATCGTCATACCGTGAACCAAATGACCATTTAAAAGAACAGAGGTATAATTCACATACCATAAAATTCACTCTATCAAATTATACAATTTTCTGATTTTTAGTATATTCATAAAGTTATTCAGCCATTACCATTATGTAGTTATAGTATATTTTTTATCACCCCCAAAAGAAAGCTCTTATAAATCACTCCCTCTTCCTTACCTCCCACCATAAGCCTTTGGCAACCACTAAACTACTTTTGTCTCTATGGATTTACTATTTTGGACATTTCATGTAAGTGAGATCATATAATACATGGCCTTTTGTGTCTAGCTTTTTCCCCTTAGCATAATGTTTTCAAGAATCACCCATGTTGTAGCATTATCAATACTTCATTTCAATCAGCAAATAATATTCAATTATAGGGATGTACAACATTTTATATATCCATTCATCACTGAGGGGGCATTTGGATTGTTTTCATCTTTTGGCCATTATGAATAATGTTATGAATATCATATACAAGTTTTTGTGTGGTTTTATGTTTTTGACCCTGTTGGATATATAATGAGGAGTGGAATTTCCAGGTCATATGGTAATCCTATGTTTAACTTTCTGAGGAATTGTCAAACTGTTTTCCAAAACAGCCACATCATTTTACATTCCCATCAGCAATGTAAATCAACAATATAAAAATATAAAATGTGAAGGGTATCAATTTCTTCACATCCTTATGGACTCTTGTTATTCTCTATTTTTTTAATTTCAGCCATCCTAGCAAGTATAAAGTTATATCTCATTGTGGTTTTGATTTGCATTTCCCTACTAACTGATGATGTTGAATTTATTTTCATTTGCTTATTGGCCATTTGTAAATCTTCTTTGGAAAAATGTCTATTAAAATTCTTTATTCAGTTTCAAGTTGGGTTATCTGTCTTTTTATTATTGACTTGTAAGAGTTCTTTACATATTTTGAATTTGTGTCTAAAACTAGATATATGATCTACAAATATTCTCTCTAATTCTGTGGGTTGTCTTTTTACTTTCTTGATAGTATCCTTTGGCACATGAAAGTTTTTAATTTTGATGAAATCTAATTTTTCTTTCTTTTGTTGCTTGTACTTTTGGTGTCATATCTAAGAAAATATTGCCTAATCCAAGGCCATGATGATTTACACCTATCTTTTCTTCTAAGAGAGTTATAGTTTTAGTTCTTACATTTAGGTCTTTAACTTTTGTTAACTTTTGTATATGGTGTGAGGTAAGGATTACTCATTCTTTTTTGCATGTGGGCAATCTCCCAGCACCAATTATTGAGAAGATATACTTTCCCCATTAAGTTGTCTTGGCACTTTTGTTGAAAATCAATTGACCATAAATGCAAGGGTTTATTTCTGAATATGCAACTCTGTTCCATTGAACTATTGATCTATGTCTATCTTATGCCAATACTAAAGGCTTAATTATAGTAACTCTGTAGTAAGTTTTGAAATATTAAGGTGTAAGTTCTGTAATTTTTTTTTATTTCAGCATATTATGGGGGTACAGATTTTAAGGTTTCAATAAATGCCCATTTCCCCCCCCCCAAAAGTCTGAGTCTCCATCATGACCATCCCCCAGATGGTGCACATCTCACTCATTATGTATGTATATACCCGCCCCCCTCCCCCCTCCCACCTGCCCAATACCCTATTACTGTTGTACCTATGTGTCCACTTAGGTGCTACTCAGTTAATACCAGTTTGCTGGAGAATATATCTGGTGCTTGTTTTTCCATTCTTGGGATACTTCACTTAGTAGTATGGGTTCCAGCTCTAACCAGGAAAATATAAGATGTGCTATATCACCATTGTTTCTTAGAGCTGAATAGTACTCCATGGTATACACATACCACATTTTATTAATCCATTCTTGGATTGATGGGCACTTGGGCTGTTTCCACAGCCTTGCAATCATGAATTGTGCTGCTATAAACATTTGAGTGCAGGTGTCTTTTTTGTAGAGTGTCATTGGATCTTTGGGGTAGATGCCCAGCAATGGGATTGCTGGATCAAATGGTAGATTCACTTGTATCGCTTTAAGGTATCTTCATATTGCTTTCCACAGAGGTTGAACTAGTTTTCAGTCCCACCAGCAGTGTAGGAGTGTTCCTCTCTCTCTGCAACCACGCCAGCATTTATTGTTTGGAGATTTTTTGATAAAGGCTATTCTCACTGGGGTTAAGTGATATCTCATTGTAGTTTTGATTTTCATTTCCCTGATGATTAGAGATGTTGAGTATTTTTTCATATGTTTGTTGGCCATTCTTCTGTCTTCTTTAGAAAAGTTTCTGTTCAAGTCCTTTGCCCACTTTTTAATGGGGTTATTTGATTTTTTCTTCCTGATTTTCGTGAGTTCTAAGTATATTCTAGTTATCAGTCCCTTATCGGATGCATAGGATGCAAAAATTTTCTCCCATTCTGTAGGTTGTCTGTTTACTTTCATGACTATTTCTCTGGCTGTGCAGAAGCTTTGTAGTTTGATCATGTCCCATTTATTTATTTTTGTTGCTGCTGTGATTGCCTTTGGGGACTTCTTCATAAACTCTTTGCCGGGCCGATGTATAGGAGAGTGTTTCCAACTTTTTCCTCTAGAGTTCTAATAGTTTCATACCTTAGGTTTAAGTCTGTTATCCAGCGTGAGTTGGTTTTTGTGAGAGGTGAAAGGTGTGGGTCCTGTTTTAGCTTTCTGCAGGTGGCTATCCAGTTTTCCCAGCACCATTTATTGAAGAGAGATTCTTTTCCCCAGCGTATGTTTTTGTCTGCTTTGTCAAAGATGAGATGGCTATATGAGGATGGTTTTATATCAGGATTCTCACATCTGTTCCACTGGTCAATATTCCTGTTTTTGTGCCAATACCATATTGTTTTAATTACTACAGCTTTGTAGTATAGTTTGATATCTGGCATATTAATGCCTCCCATTTTGTTTTTGTTGCCTAGAATTGCTCTTGATATTCGGGGTCTTCTTTGGTTCCATACGAAGCGTAAAATTATTTTTTCTATATCTGTGAAGAATGCTGATGGGATTTTAATAGGTATTGCATTGAATCTGTAGATCAGTTTGGGTACTATAGACATTTTGATGATATTGAGTCTGCCGATCCACGAGCATGGTATGGATTTCCATCTGTTTACATCCTCTGCTATTTCCTTCCTCAGTGTTTCATAGTTCTCCCTGTAGAGGTCTTTTACCTCTTTGGTTAAATATATTCCTAGGTACTTTAATTTCTTTGTTGCTATTGTGAAGGGAATTGAGTCTTTGATTTGGTTCTCAATTAGATTGTTGTTGGCGTATATGAATGCCTCTGATTTCTGTGTATTGATTTTGTATCCTGAGACTTTACTAAATTCATTGATCAGTTCCAGGAGTTTCTTGGTTGAATCCTTGGGGTTTTCTAGATACAATATCATATCATCAGCAAACAGTGAAAGTTTGATCTCTTCTGCCCCTATTTGGATACCTTTGATTCCATTTTCCTGTCTGATTGCTGTAGCCAAGACTTCCAGCACTATGTTGAACAGAAGTGGAGATAGTGGGCAGCCTTGTCTGGTTCCAGTTCTAAGTGGGAATGATTTCAATCTTTCCCCATTCAGTATGATGTTGGCTATGGGTCTGTCATATATGGCTTGTATCATTTTTAGGTATGTCCCTTCTATGCCTATTTTCTTAAGTGTTCGTATCATGAAAGGGTGTTGAATTTTGTCAAAAGCTTTTTCTGCATCTATTGAAAGAATCATGTGGTCTTTGTTTTTGCTTCTGTTTATGTGGTGAATTGCATTTATAGATTTACGTATGTTGAACCATCCCTGCATCCCTGGGATGAAGCCCACTTGGTCGTGGTGGATTATTTTTTTGATAAGTGTCTGGATTCGGTTAGCTAAGATTTTGTTGAAAATTTTTGCATCTATATTCATTAGGGATATTGGTCTGTAGTTTTCTTTTTTTGTTGCATCCTTTCCTGGTTTTGGTATCAGAGTAATATTTGCTTCATAAAAGGTGTCGGGGAGGTTTCTGTTCTTCTCGATGTTGTGGAATAGTTTCTGCAAGATAGGTACTAGTTCTTCTTTGTAAGTATGGTAAAATTCAGGTGTGAAGCCATCTGGACCGGGACTTTTCTTTTTAGGGAGATTTTTAATTGCTGTTTCTATTTCAGCTGTTGAGATTGGTCTGTTCAGGGAATCTATTTCTTCCTGGTTGAGCCTAGGGAGGCTGTGTGTTTCTAGAAATTTGTCCATTTCCTCCACATTTTCCAGTTTGTGTGCATAAAGATTTTTGTAGTATTCATAAATTGTATCTTGTATCTCTTTGGGATCAGTTGTGATATCTCCTTTTTTATTCCTGATGGAGCTTATTAGAGATTTCTCTTTTCTGCTTTTCGTTAGCTTAGCCAATGGTGTGTCAATTTTGTTTATTTTTTCAAAGAACCAACTTTTTGTTTTATTAATCTCCTGAATAGCTTCCCTGTTTTCAATTTCGTTTAGTTCTGATTTGATCTTGTTGATTTCACTTCTTCTGCTGGGTTTGGGGTTGGTCTGTTCTTCTTTTTCCAGCTCTTTGAGTCGTTTCATTAAATTGTCTATTTGTGATCTTCTTGTCTTTTGGTTATAGGCATTTATGGAGATAAACTTTCCTCTCAGAACTGCTTTAGCTGTGTCCCAGAGGAGTTGATAACTTGTCTCTCCATTGTCGTTTTCTTCATAGAAGTTTTTTATTTCTGTCTTGATTTCTTCATTTACGAAGTAATCATTTAGTAGGAGGTTGTTTAATTTCCACGTTTTTGTGTAGAAATGTGAGTTTCTGTTAGGGTTGATTTCTAGTTTTATTCCACTCTGATCTGAGAAGGTACATGGTATGATTTCTATTTTTTTAAATTTCTTGAGATTTTCTTTTTGTCCTAGGATATGGTCAATCTTAGAGAATGTCCCGTGAGCTGATGAGAAGAACGTATATTCAGTGGATTTTGGGTAGAATGTTCTGTAGATGTCTGTCAGACCCAATTGTTCTAGAGTTTTGTTTAAGTCCAATATTTCTTTATTAATTTTCTGTTTGGAGGACCTGTCTCGTGCCGTCAGTGGGGTGTTGAAATCTCCGGCGATTATGGAGTTGCTATTAATCCATTTGCTTAGCTCCAGTAAGGTTTGCTTTATGAATCTGGGTGCACCTAAGTTGGGTGCATATATATTTAAAATTGTTATCTCTTCTTGTTGGACTGTGCCCTTCACCATTATATAATGACCCTCTTTGTCTTTTACTACTTTTGTTGGTTTAAAAACTAAATCGTCTGAAATTAGAACTGCCACACCAGCCTTCTTTTGGCTTCTATTTGCTTGGAATATTGATCTCCACCCTTTTATTTTTAGTCTATATGCATCCTTGCAGGTTAGATGTGTTTCCTGAAGACAGCATATACTTGGCGTGTATTTTCTTATCCATTCAGCCAGCCTATGTCTCTTGAGTGGAGAGTTTAAGCCATTCACATTTATTGAGAGAACTGATAGGTAAGGTAGATTACTGATCATTCTGTTGGGTTGGATGTTGTTGCTATGATTTCTGTCTTGAGCCATTGTAATATCTGGCCTTTAATATCTTTGGGTTTTGGTTGTTTTTATATTCGTGTGTTATTTTTATGATGTTCCGTGCATAACGCTGTTTTAAGTACTTCTTGTAGGGCTTGTCTTGTCTTGGTGAATTCTCTGAGCCTTTGCTTGTCTGAGAATGTTTTTATTTCTCCTTCATATACGAAGCTTAGTTTTGCAGGGAATAATATTCTAGGCTGGGCATTGTTTTGTTTCAAAAGAGTGAGAATGGGGCCCCAGTCTCTCCTTGCTTGTAAAGTCTCATTAGAGAAGTCTGATGTTATTCGAATTGGCTTTCCCTTGTATGTTACTTGCTTCTTTTGTCTTACAGCTCTTAGAAGGGCCTCTTTAGTTGATACTTTGGTTAGTCTGATGACTGCATGTCGTGATGTCTTCCTGTTTGCGTTGAATCTCCCAGGGGTCCTCTGAGTTTCTTGAACTTGTATATCAAGATTTTGAGCAAGGCCTGGGAAATTTTCCTCTATTATATCTTCAAACAGCTTGTCCAACCCTTGAGTGTTGTCTTCTTCCCCTTCCTGCAACCCTATGACCCTCACATTAGGTTTCTTCACATAATCCCACAGCTCTTGTAGGCTTTGCTCTTTTCTCTTGTTTCTCTGCTCTATTTCTGTGACTGATTTATTTAATTGGAGGGTGTTATCTTCAAGCTCTGAGATTCTTTCTTCTGCTTCATCTACCCTGTTCTTGAGACTTTCCACTGTATTTTGTAGTTCCTTGAATTGATTCTTCATTTCCAGGAGTTCGGTTACACTTTTCTTCAATGTGTCTATTTCTTTTCTCATATCCTGGAGATTTTTTGTGGTTTCTTGGTGTTGGTTGTTGAGTTGTTGTTGCAGCTGGGTGAGTGTTCTTATGTTCCACATACGAAATTCCTCTTCTGTCATATTGGTTGCCTGGTTTTGGTCGGTGTCCGTTTCTAGGGGGCTGGTGCTCCCCTTTGGGGGTGTGTTTTTCGTTTGGTTCTTCATATTTCCTGAGTTCTTTCGCTGATTTCTTCCCATGTCGATCAGTTGTTGTTTCTTTCCTTAGGTTATTGTTTGGGTATTCACACACCTTGTTTAGTTTCTGAGGCATTAGGTGGTGCCTGTGGGTGAAATTGGACCACTCCCTGTATATTGAGTCAGTGGGTGCCGTGGAAAGGCTGTGCAAGATGCCGTCCCTGTCAGTAGGTGGCGTTTGCTTGGAGGAACAGGCTATGGTGTTGATTTTGAGTCCTGTTATCAGCTCTCGTTCTGGGCGGAGCTGGGTTGGGTAAGCCTGCCCTCAGGCCGTTAGCAGGGGTCAAAGTTCTGTTCTCTGCTGTCAGGGCGGGGCTGGAATGGTCCTGCTCAGCCAGAAAGTCTGGGTGTGGGGGTGGGGCTGTCTGGGACCCGCAGTCTGCACCAGGCCTCGCTTCTTTCCACCCTCCCCAACTCCGCAGCTACTCCTGGGCCTCTGCCAGCAGGCCAGACCACAAGGTACCAGGCCTCCCCGGACTGTGATGCCGGCGGGGAGGTTCCCTGCACAGGGACACCACCTGGGTTGGGCGCCCGGCCTCCTCCTGGGAGGAGGGTTGCCCTCTAGGACGCTGATCCGCCCATGGAGGCACACAGACCTCAGTAGGCTGTTCACGTATAACCCTTCTGTGCCTCGGGCAATGCTAGCCCTCGGTGCAGGGGATCTGGTCTGCAGGTCTGACCTCTGGGTCCCAGAGTTCAAACTGTATTCCCACCAGGGAGAGGATTTCCGGTCCTAATTCACCCACAGGGAGCCCAAGCTGGGTCTATGTCTCTCAGCCTCTGAGTCGGCACCGTTTTCCTGGGAACACGGTGCCAGCAGCACCTGGGAGGGCTGGCGGGGTCCCAAACGGGAAGGTCCCGTTCCCTGGAGGTGCCTCCGGCTGGTGGCTGTATTGTCTCTCTGGGCAGCCGTGGGTAGGGTCGGCGGAGGGGGGGAGGAGGCAATATGGCGCCTGCCGCGCGGCTCGGGTCTGTGCACACGGAGGTGCCCGGAGGAAGTTGGGAACCTGGTGCCACGTCTGCTACAGGCTCACCGTTGGCAGGCGGCGGCAGTCTCTGGGCTGGTGTCCGCAGGTCTCTCCACCCGCTGGGGAACCCACCAGCAGTCCCAAATGCAGGGGAGGGGAAACAGCAGATCCACCTACCCTTGCCGCTGGTCTCCGGGCTGCTCCGGTGGTCTCAGCCTCCAGTTCTCCTCCGCAGCCTCCTCCCGTGGAGTCTCCCGGGGTCTCAGGTACCCCTCCTTCCGGCCCCTGTCCGCTGTATGCTCGTCTTCTTGCTTCTTTCCTCTAGTTTCTCTGATCTCCACCCTTTTATTTTTAGTCTATATGCATCCTTGCAGGTTAGATGTGTTTCCTGAAGACAGCATAGACTTGGCCTGTATTTTCTTATTCATTCAGCCAGCCTATGTCTCTTGAGTGGAGAGTTTAAGCCATTCACATTTATTGAGAGAACTGATAGGTAAGGTAGATTACTGTTCATTCTGTTGGGTTGGATGTTGTTGCTATGATTTCTGTCTTGAGCCATTGTAATATCTGGCCTTTAATATCTTTGGGTTTTGGTTGTTTTTATATTCGTGGGTTATTATTATGATGTTCTGTGCGTAACGCTGTTTTAAGTACTTCTTGTAGGGCTTGTCTTGTCTTGGTGAATTCTCTGAGCCTTTGCTTGTCTGAGAATGTTTTTATTTCTCCTTCATATACGAAGCTTAGTTTTGCAGGGAATAATATTCTAGGCTGGGCATTGTTTTGTTTCAAAAGAGTGAGAATGGGGCCCCAGTCTCTCCTTGCTTGTAAAGTCTCATTAGAGAAGTCTGATGTTATTCGAATTGGCTTTCCCTTGTATGTTACTTGCTTCTTTTGTCTTACAGCTCTTAGAAGGGCCTCTTTAGTTGATACTTTGGTTAGTCTGATGACTGCATGTCGTGATGTCTTCCTGTTTGCGTTGAATCTCCCAGGGGTCCTCTGAGCTTCTTGAACTTGTATATCAAGATTTTGAGCAAGGCCTGGGAAATTTTCCTCTATTATATCTTCAAACAGCTTGTCCAACCCTTGAGTGTTGTCTTCTTCCCCTTCCTGCAACCCTATGACCCTCACATTAGGTTTCTTCACATAATCCCACAGCTCTTGTAGGCTTTGCTCTTTTCTCTTGTTTCTCTGCTCTATTTCTGTGACTGATTTATTTAATTGGAGGGTGTTATCTTCAAGCTCTGAGATTCTTTCTTCTGTTTCATCTACCCTGCTCTTGAGACTTTCCACTGTATTTTGTAGTTCCTTGAATTGATTCTTCATTTCCAGGAGTTCGGTTAAACTCTTCTTCATTGTGTCTATTTCTTTTTCCATATCCTGGAGGCTTTTTGTGGTTTCTTGGTGTTGGTTGTTGAGTTGTTGTTGCAGCTGGGTGAGTGTTCTTATGATCCACATACGAAATTCCTCTTCTGTCATATTGGTTGCCTGATTTTGGTTGGTGTCCGTTTCTAGGGGGCTGGTGCTCCCCTTTGGGGGTGTGTTTTCCATTTGGTTATTCATATTTCCTGAGTTCTTTCGCTGATTTCTTCCCATGTCGATCAGTTGTTGTTTCTTTCCTTAGGTTATTGTTTGGGTATTCACACACCTTGTTTAGTTTCTGAGGCATTACGTGGTGTCAGTGGGTGAGATTGGACCACTCCCTGTATATTGAGTCACTGGGTGCCGTGGAAAGGCTGTGCAGGATGCCGTCCCTGTCAGTAGGTGGCGTTTGCTTGGAGGAACAGGCTATGCTGTTGATTTTGTGTCCTGTTGTCAGCTCTTGTTCTGGGCGGAGCTGGGTTGGGTAAGCCTGCCCTCGGGCAGTTAGCAGCGGTCAAAGTCTCTCTGCTTCCAGGAAAAGCTGTCAGGGCGGGGCTGGAATGCTCCCGCTCAGCCCGAAAGTCCGGGTGTGGGGGTGGGTCTGTCTGAGACTTGCAGTCTGGAGTGGGCCTCGCTTCTTTCCACCCTCCCCAACTCCGCAGCTACTCCTGGGTCTTTGCCAGCAGGCCAGACCACAAGCCACCAGGCCTACTCGGACTGTGATGCCGGCGGGGAGATTCCCTGCACAGGAATGCCACCTGGGCTGGGCGCACGGCCTCCTCCTGGGAGGAGGGTTGCCCTCTAGGATGCTGATCCACCCCTAGAGGCACACACACCTCAGTGGGCTGTTCATGTATAACCCTTCTGTGCCCCGGGCAATACTAGCCCTCGGTGCAGGGGATCTGGTCTGCAGGTCCGACCTCTGGGTCCCAGAGTTCAAACTGTATCCCCACCAGAGAGAGGAGTTCTGCTCCCAATTCACCCACAGGGAGCCCAAGCTGGGTCTATGTCTCTCAGCCTCTGAGTCGGCACCGTTCTCCTGGGAACACCATGCCAGCAGCACCTGGGAGAGCCGGCGAGTAGGGAGCTCACAGTCTGAGTTCCCCTGAGTCAGCTCTAGGGTCCCAAAAAGGAACGTCCTGTTCCCTGGTCGTGCCTCTGGCTGGTGGCTCTATTGTCTCTCTGGGCAGCCGTGTGTAGGGTCGGTGGAGGGGAGGAGGAGGCAATATGGCGTCTGCCGCGCGGCTCGGGTCTGTGCACACGGAGGTGCCCAGAGGAAGTTGGGAACCTGGTGCCAAGTCTGCTACAGGCTCACCGCTGGCTGGTGGTGGCCATCTCTGGGCTGATGTCTGCAGGTCTCTCTACCCGCTGGGGAACCCACCAGCACTCCTAAATGCAGGGGAGGGGAAATAGCAAATCCACCTACCCTTGCTGCTGGTCTCCGGGCTGCTCCGGTGGTCTCAGCCTCCAGTTCTCCTCCGCAGCCTCCTCCTGTGGAGTCTCCTGGGATCTCAGGTACCCCTCCTTCCGGCCCTTGTCCGCTGTATGCTCGTCTTCTTGCTTCTTTTTTCTAATTTCTGCTAGAATCTGTCTTTTCTGCAGAGACACTCTGTCTGGCGGTGTTATTCGTCCGCCATCTTGCTCCACCCCTTCTAATTTTGTTCTTTTTCAGAATTGCTTTGTCTATTCTTAGTTCTTTGCATTTCCATATGGATTTTAGTATCACCTTACCAATTTCTCAAAAATGGCAGCTGGGATTTTGATAGAGATTTCATTGAATCTGCAGATAAATTTGAGGAGTATTACTATCTTAATAATGTTTTTTCATTCATTTAAGTCTTAATTTATTTCAATAATGTTCTCTTAGTTTTCAGTGTACAAGTCTTTCATTTTTTCTGATAAATTTATCCCTAAATATTTTATTTTTTGATGCTATACTAAGTGAATTGTTTTCTTAATTTTATTTTCAGATTGTTGATTGATAGTGTATGAACAATTGATTTTTGTATATAGAGGTATCTTGCAACTTTGCTGAACTATTTATTATTGGATTTCCTAGGATTTTATATACAAGGATCATGCCATCTGTGAAAAATGGGCTTTAAATTTACATGGAATTTTGGTTAACATGGTCCCTATATCATATACTGCTTTATTATTTTGATTAAATCAATTAACTTTTTATGAGAATAATTTTCTTTATTTGTGAAGTGACAATAGCAATCCCAAATCCAGAATTGCTGTGTGAAATATGTAGGGTGACATTGGTCAAATAGCTATCAGTTTAGTGATTTAATACATAAATGGTAAGAATTGTCACTTTATATCTAAGAATAAGTAGATGATTTTCTGAATCATTTTCCCAGCCCTGCTCACTTTTGGGGTATTTTAGGTAGACATGGATCTGAAAAAGAGTACATTAGAAAGTGTCAAGTTATTTATAGGGACTGGAACAATAGGAAGTGAAGTTTCAAAGATATACTGAAATTCTGTTTAAATATTTACTAGTCATGATGAACATTATTCTGTGAGAACAAAGAGACTATTAAATGTTTTTTTGTTGGGGAATAATAAAATCAATGTAGAGGATATATTAAAAGAGTGAGAAATTAGGAGTAGGGGAAAAGATAGGAGGCTCTTATAAGAGATCAGTAATGATTGATGAGAACCTTAACTAAGGCAATATCTGGGAAGATAAAGAAGAAATAATGTACTTTGTAAATATTTAGTATGTTTTATTTGGAGGACAAGCAGACAAGCATTATAACTTCCTGGTTCTGGATTGTAAGCCATTAATTGCAAGAGGAATTTCACAAGGAGAAGAATGTTTGGGGACAATGATGGTTTTCTTTTGGAAATACTGCTTAAGATACCTGCCAAGTATTCAGGTAGGAAAATCATTTTGGAATTTAGGAGAGAGATTTGAGGATTTAAGACAGAATTTTTCAATTTACTTTCTATGACAGCTTATGATCTATACTTCTGTCCTTCCTCTGCATAGATTCTATGGTTGATAATTATCATAACTTCTTTATGGGTAACCTCGACTTCTCTTCCTCCTCTCCCTCTCCTTTTTCTTTATTTTCTCTTCTTCCTCTCCCTTCTTCCTCCTCCTCCTCCTTCTCTCTCTCTCTCTTTCTCTCTCATCCTGAAAAACAAAGCTCTGCTCTAGTTGGCACAGAAATTCTTTGCTTTCCTCACATCTGTACCTGAGAACCCCTTCTTCCTTAACCTATTCTGGTCTAAACTGATTGCTCTCTATGACTATAGCACACTTGTTCTGGAATTTTTTTTTCGTTGGGTTTCCTATTTCTTGGATTATATATATTCTTATTTTTTTGATTTAAAGTAACATGGAAAGTAAATTATTAAATATTTACGCATATGAAAATGACTGTTTTACCATCATGCTAGTTTGATTGGGCTTAGACTCCTAGGCTGAAAATTAGTTTTCCTTAGAATTTTGAAGGCATTGAAGACATTTTGGGAGCTATGATTAGAGTTGAGAAACCTGACATCATTCTGATATCTTTTCCTGTTTCCCTGTTTATGATCTGTGGTTCTGCATTGAAGGGCTAATGAAGTCCATTTGACAATTTTAATATATTCTTTTTATTTCCTGTCTTCTGAAATTTTATAACAACATATGGATCTTTTAAAAAAATGTATTCTGTTGAGCATTTGGTGGTTCTTCCAAACTGAAAACTTGTTTCCAACACTTATCTTTTCTTTCCTATTGTCTTTTTATTATAATGCCTGAAATATTATTCTGACTTTATCCTCCATTCCAATAGATTTTTTCACACAATTAGTTTTACATTTTTACTATTATGTGTTTTTATTTCAAAGTCTCTTTACTGATTTTTTTAAAAAATAATAATATTCTTTTTTATGGATGTAATATTCTTATCTTTCCACTTACATTAATTAGATTTTAAAAAGGATTATTTTTCTCTCTGTATTATCTTTAATTTTTAACTTTTTCCTGTTTGTACATTTCATCTCTCACATTAATATTCAGACCAACTCTCATTTTTCTTTTGCTTATATGATATTTATAAAACAACAGATTTAACTTTTTTACACAATAAATAATTTTAACTTCCTTTGGAATATTGAATGATCTGGCCAGAGTAAGGCCATGTTTTTTCCTGGTGAGTGGAGACTAATTTTAGAGAGGACATGTACTCTACTGGTATCCTGTTATTCTCTTTTATTAGTCATCTATCTATCGGCCCTCTGGGCATTTAGGCCACGCTCTCTGTGCTCCTTGGTCACTCACAGGTCTCTAGTCCACTCAAAAATCTCAACTAACACTTCTGAAAAAGTGGCTTATCTTTGAAGATATAATACTTGTTCTGTTTTGCTTTTATAAAATTCTCTCCTGTCATCAAACCCTTTAGCAATGCCGTTGTTCTTTTAACAAGACAGCGAGAACAAGTTTTATGACTATGAAAATCTACTGAAGACAGGTTATTATTCGATATGCTCCAAAGACGTTCATTAGTAGGGATAACTTAGAGTATTTTATCACATAAATCCACTCTTGTAAAAATTAAAGAAAATTTAAAGCTTTACGTTTCTCATATGTCATTTTGTGAGGGTTGAGTCAATTAATTACTAAAGATAGTATTTTCTTTTTATATGTGGGTATTATGACTTTAATTAAATGCTGACAACTTGGTGCTTATTTATAATATGATAAATGAACTTTTTCTTTAGTTTTTTTTAAATGAAAGAATTGATTTAATTCAGTAAAGGCTCATCATGATTAAGTCAAACCATCTTTCATATTTTATGGAAGACCACTTGGCTGAAGGTCACAGGAGCTGGATATTAGTTCATTGATCCATCATTCAACCACAAATATTTATTGAACATCTACTATGTGTCAGCACTCTTGAAGGTGCTGTAACCAATCAATCAGTCAACCAAAAGTTTCAGTTTTTAGGAAGCTTATAACATAGAACAGAGAAAATAGATAGTAATTTTTTTTTCTTAATGTTAACTTATGTTAACTTCATGGCTTTGGAAAAATCTTACAATGTTGGCAGTGGAGATGATGCATAGGATTCTGAATTGGGTTTTATTTTAAAGGAAGAACCACAGGATTTTTTTTCTTCTTTGGCCTGAGCAACAGGATTATCAGTCATAAGCAAGTTTTATGACAATTAAAGAGAAGCAAATTAAATTTGTTTAAGCAGATGTTTATTGAAGCATACATAAACACACACACACACACACACACACACACACACACATGCATGCCCCTTACACATTCCCTGCCACGGTGATCAAATCAAGTTATTCTTCTACTTTATCATTATCATCATCATTATCATCATTTTCATGTGCTTATTATGCCAGGGAACATTACCAGGCCATTATATCTATTACTCAGTTAATTATCACAACAAGCCTATGATATAAGTACTATTATTATAATCATTCTCATATTACAAATGAGAAAAATGAAGCACACGGAGATTAAATAACTTGCCCAAAGTCATAGTTAGGAAACATCCAAGTATGGATCTAAAGAAAACCTCATAGATTCCAGAACTTTCACTTGATAACCGTGCTTTGTAAAAACAAAAACAAAAGAAGAAAAGAAAGAAAAGCAGTGCTTTGAATCATTCTGAAAATTAAAAAAAAAAAATTCATTCAACCCTTGGATTCCTACTTAAGGATTTGGAAAAAATGTAAAATTGTAACAAGAAAAGTAAGGAATAAATATGAAAAATAAACTTTACTAAGTAACAAAGAAGATGTGGCAAATTTAAGAACAGGTCTTTTGTTTTTGGATGGGAAGATAAAAACTATAAAGAAGTTGGCTTTTCCAAATTAATTTAGAGTGCAATTTCCATCAAAATCACATGTATGCATGTGTATATATGTATGTATATATATATATATACATGTTTAAAATATATATTTATATGTCCTTCTTTCTATTTCAACAAATCATAAAACAGATAAACCACAATCTAACTTTACTAAGAATAAAAGAAAAAAATACAAATACAAAACACAGGAAAAAAGTAAAAGTAATCTAAAAAACATTGAAAATTAGAATATTGCCAGACTATGTATTTTTTTTGCCCCAAGTCTGCTCAAATATATCTGAAAATGCTGTGGATATAGAAATATTTCCAAGTTATGTATATACTGATAAAAACAAGGTAAGGAACAGTGAATATGACTTTTCTGATGTAGAAAAAGGGCAAAAGCACTATTGTATATTCATATTCACTTTCATCTTCATAAAAACTCTGAAAAGATATGCAACAAGAAACTCACAAAAGTTACACCTGAAAGAGAGACAAAGACAACAAGCAGACTTCCATTCCATTGCATTCATATTGAACAATATGAATGATTACCAATTCAAAATTTTAAAAAATAATATTAACATGCTATATTCTAGAAACTGAAGGGCAATTACTTTTGTGGTAAAAAGGCATGCTTTGAGCACCCACTGTACAAAAATTGACTAGTTTTACTACAAAGCTTCCTTGGTTGGGAAGCCATATGGTTTTGATCAAATTAATCTCTGGATGATTTTCATAAGTCTTTCATCACCTATTGGTTCTGGAAAAAAATCTTTTTGACATCATAGTCTATGTTTGGTCCCATTCCATGTTACTAGCCTGATTTCCTTTCTCGTAGTCTCTGAAGCAATTTGCTCCAATGCCTGTGCAGGGTTTCAGTCCAGAGATAATGTAGAAAAATTACTAACTAAATCTGATGCGTTATTTATCCTGTTCTGCTTGTTAGATTTATTTAAATAAAGAAATATAAATATTTCTAGGCTTAATGCATGGAAAATGGATTTTGTAACAGTTTCATATGTTTAATTACCTTTTCTATTCCATAATGAGCTGCAAAATAGGTTTGAATAGGTTTAACAAACTTGATCATATTGTTCTCCTCCAGCGCTATTATATTTTGCATAATTCTCTCCATAATTCTGATATCTGACTATATCTATCATTTATCTAGGATATCTCCCTTTCATGTACTTTTAATAACAACATATTTTTATCTTATATCCCCTCAGTTTAATTTGTTAGTACTTTATTTAGCTAAATTTGGAGATCATATAATAAACTTTATTTTTACTTATATTTTCCATTCAAAGAAGTCTAATAGTTTGGAAAATTATTATTATTTTTAGTCTGTTGCAACATTACAGCATCACCATTAGAGTTGCTTCCTTCTTTGAAGGATAGAAAGGTTATTCTTTACTTTCTTCCAAACCCCTATTTCCTGTAGAGCTTCTTTCCCCTTAACTTCACTTCCAATGTGGTAGCTCATAATGTGTCTAAATTTCCTCAAGAGGTAGCACACTCGGTACATCCTGAAGGCTGGTAACATTTGTGAGACATGGGAAAAATCCAGTCAATAATCAAATTGACATAAAGAACTATTCTATTATGGAAGTGAGTTCTACAGTTCATTTCAAATGCCGATAGTATTATAATACAAGTCTTCCCTGCTTAATATTAGAAATAACCAAATAATTATTTTCAGGCATATAACATAAAATACCTCTCTTTGCTGAGGAGAATATAAAATCCCAGAGGTTTTTTTTATCTTGCATAGATACTATGAGAATTATGATGAAATAAGACTTTAACAACCATGATTGTCGAAGGAATTTATCTCTATTGAAGGTAAATGCAGTGGAGTCATTTAAAGAAACACTCAGGGTGTTTGGATTCAGATCATATAGTTGCCGTAAAAGAGACAGATATAAAGTGTGGTGTGACCATTAGAGGCATCTCTATTACATTGGAGGAAAAAAATGTCAGGGAAGGCTTTGAAGAGAAGGTGACCTGAATGAGCCATAAAAGGATGTGGAGGAGTCTTTCAGGTGGAGAAGATGTGAAGAAAAATGCAGTGCATGCAAGGGAAAGTATTGTGCACAAAAATTAGAAGCATGAAACATTCTAGTACAATACCTCTGGGCAACCAGATGGAAATAAGAGATGCTGGGGAGTGTACTTGGAGATGAAGGAATTCAACCACAGGAGGGAAAAATCAAAGAAATCCTTGTAATCCATTCTAAAAGCATTTTAAAGAACAATTTCTAGCCATTTTCTAGATAGATTAAAAATAACACTTATTCTGCATAAACTTTAATTGTGACTAGGACTTATACTGCCTTAGAGAATCTCTGTAATAGTCTACAGTGTAGACAGTGAAGAAAAAGTATAGACAATTGAAAGAGTTATCTCTACTTGATGTATTCATTTTCTTACCTTCCTTTCATTCCTCCAACTGCAATTTGGCCCTGCTACATCACTGCAACCCTTTAGGTCATCAATGACATTTATTTGTAAATTAAATGCCCACATTTCAGTCCTGTTCTTGTTTGGTCATGCGGGGGCATTTAACATGATACACCTCTAACTGCACCTATAAACTCTCTCTTCCCACATCTTCCAAAATATCGCACTGCCCTGATTATTCTTCTGTTTCTCTGGTCCTTCATTTCAGTTTCCTATGAGAGCGGTTAATCTACTTATTAAGTCTGGTACTTCTTGAGGTTTTAGGGATTTTAGGTCCTTTTCTTTTTTCACCATATGCTCTTTTTGGGGCCAAGTTCATCTACTTCCATGATTTCAAATTATAATTAATATCTATATGCAGATGATTTCCAAATCTTCGTCTCCATTAAAAGTTTTCATCTTGACATTCATATTAGCATAGTTTTCTGAATTTCTTTACTGTAGTATTCAATGCTTCAGTTTCAACATGATGAAACATGAAACCATCATCTTCCCATATCTGTTCTTCATATATTTTTCATAAATGATACATTTGTCCACTCAGCTGTTTAAGCCTAGAAACTGCCATTTAAGACTCCCTTTCTTATGCTCCACATCTGTGCCTATTGGTTATACCTCCTAACTTCTTATCTAATCTCTTTGCCTCTCCATAATCCCACTGGCATTAGACTAGTCTAGGTCACCAGAAATGCTTACCTGGCTTTTCACTGTAGTTTCCCCATCTCTAGTGATAGTGACCACAGTGATTTTTAAAAATGCAACCTAATCTTGTCACTCTTTGGGTAAAATCCTTCAGTAGTTTCACAATTTCCCTGTGATAATGTCCATCCTTCATGCTAAAGCTACCTATCAAGCATATTATAATTGTTAATTTCATTGGCTGTTTATCCTACTGGATAAATAAGTAAATAATTTTCTATAAAAAAGAGTCAAAGTTAGATATTATTCTATGTACAATGATAGTGATGGGTATATTCCAGTCTGCTGGTCAATGCATATATGTTCAAACCTACTATATTCCCTCAATTTTAATGGTGGCTGTATAGAGAAGAATAGAAACTATGGTATTTACCCTTTCTAACTTAACTGTCTAGTTGGGAGCAACACAACTCATAAATTAAACAAAGACCATTCAGAAAGTAAATTGTGTAGCACTGTCTGTAAGTGAAGAGATGAGGAGAGATGCAAGCTAAAATACTTGAATCTCACCAGAGTTGAGACTGGAGTTGAGTCTTGGAAAATAAATAGTATTTGAAAACATGAGGGAAGAATAGAGTCTATTTCACAAAAGGGAAATAATGTGTAAAAATTAAAAACAAAGTAAAACAAACAACTTTTTAAGATAAGTTTATCTTTCAAAGCAAATTTCCAACTCACAGTAAGCATAAATGTTCTTGCTACATATCTCTAGAATAATAATCCTTAAATAACTTTAAAATAAACGAGATCGATTTTTGTTAGGAACAGTAAAACAATATGTGAATTTAATGCTAATTCATAGTTCCATATGGATTTTCAGATGCTGCTTTACTGTGAGGACCATGGCTATAGTAAAATACACCCTAATGTAAGGAATGTGATGGAGTCTTACATGTATGTATATATTATTACATATTCTGGTACAATCTAGAATTCATTAAAAAAATAGATCAGAAAAATGCTGTTTGAAACAGGTATAAGCCATGGATGATAAAGTTCTTTTATGTTGCCCAAGGATGTTAAATGGCTTGTACAGTAATGTGAAATTGCCAATCCTACAGTTAAGGTTGAAAAATCGTTTCCATTTAAAACTCCTATTTTCTTTTTCATATATATATATATACACACATATATATTTATATATTTAAAGTCCTATTGGCTGAAATATTTCATGCTTCATCTAAATTTTAGTCACATATTGTGAGGATACACAAAAAATTCATTTGTCCAATTCTGAGGCATCCAAATGTGAAAGGACATATTTCAGGTAGAGGATGTTTTTGAAACAAAGTAATTTTAAAGTGTGGTCATTCAAAATGATTTGACCTTTACATACTGTTTTTACTTGACTTGAAATAATTTGCATGGAGAGAGTAAATTGGTGGCCTTTGGAAAGAAGCATACTGACTATGGGGACAACCACTGGTTCACACGTGGTGCTACCCCAGTGGACTCCCCAGGGTTCTCCCATGAAGAGGCACATCTGCAACTGTGAAACTCCATTCACTGGGAGGTGGCAGCTCTGATGCTCTTCCTGTGGCCAGCAGTGGGCCAGAGCAGCTCAGCTCTTCCCTCTAGCACACCCAGGCCTTTCTAAAGTTTGCCCAACCACCTTCATTGTCTTCTATGCAATGGCACTAAGTCACAATTTCCAATGTACCAAATGGGACAATTTTGTTGAGTTATCTGTGGAAATCAAGGCATGTGCACTCAAATACATATACAAACATACACAGAACCATAACACTTAGGATCTTTAGAATGTCTTAGGTCAAATCTATGGTATGCATGTTATCCTATAACACAGGGAATAAGTACCCAGATGCTGGCTAGATAAAATTAAGGGTGAGATGGAACAAACACTTTCCACATAGTTTCCAGTTGACACTAGCTCATAGGGGACTTGGCATTGAGCCTGATGCAATTTGCCTGTTTATATTCACATGTTAATGCAGGATCTCTCTCTCTCTCTCTCTGATATAATTTCACTCTTACAATATGCATAGTTTTATATTCTGCTATTTAAAAATGTATTTTTCATGATCATTTTCCTATTAAATATTCTTTAAGAACCAGATATTTAATGATTATATATTATTTTTTATTATTTTTTGCTGCTAAATCATTATATTGTTTCAGTTTTATTTTTATTATTTTTTTGCTATTATAATTAACTCTGTGAATAATACACCTGTTTTAACAGTGTCATTAAATGCCTGGGAAATTCAGTGCTTAAACAATAATGGCAGGTGTCCGGATATGACTACACAGGAACTTTGTCTCTGATGGGACAACACTGAAGCATGACTTTAACTCCAGAGTTTCCTTGGGGATTCAGCTGAAGCTTGCCTGAAGCTTTCCCTGAAATTGCACCCTTGCTTGACTTCCTCTCTTTTCTTGTTTCTGCTTCCTCCACTTGCTTACCACTTTCCCCTGGGAGCACTTCCTTAACACATCACTTGCAATAAATCCTTGCCTTGGGGTCTGCTTCTGGGGAACCTGACCTAAGACATCTTTTCACAAATTTACTATTATTATCACAAGATATTGTCTTAGAATTATTCCATCACAGGGTATACAGTTTTCTAAAGTGTTTGATAAATATTGCCTTTTTGTTACCTAGAAAAGTTGTGTGGACCATAGGTGTATGCATGTTCCTTCCATGGCACCGTCTAGAATGTTATCAATTATAACTTAAATCTTTGTCTTGTTAATAAGCTAAACATAATTTATTATAAGAATTATATGGAGGCTCTTTGGTGAGCAGTTTCTGGAAAGAATTTGATCAAACTCTTTTGCAATTCTGAATGGCTACAGTGTGATGCTTCTGACCATTCCTCAGAGCAGAAGGCTCCAAACAGCCTCTTTTTATCACAATACCTTCACCTTCCCTGGAGGTAGAGGTGGGGCCCTAGTGGCCATTATCTGTGCTATGCAGAGACCCTGATACCCTGCCGCATCTTATAGAACTTGGAGTAGACACTTGGTTAATTTGGGCCTGTTAAATTCTATCTTTTGTGAATATGAAACTGGGATTTAAAGCTAGAAAGTCTAAAAAGCCACAGAGAATAAAAAATCTAGAGAGTGGGAATATATTTATAGCAACACCCTAAAAAAGAGGCCCATTAGCTCAAATAAAACAACAGAACAGAATAGTGTGGGCTTAAAAATGGACTAATGTGTGGACTAGTGTGGGCTTAAATATGGAAATCTGATCATTAAGTGAGTTGGTGTGGTTAAACAGAGAGTATAGAAAGAACCCCTCAATAAATAATCCTGGGAAAACTGGTTATCTACATGATAAAACAAAAATGGATTTCTATTTCATACCATATGCAAACATCAAATTCAGTTGGAGCAAGGACTTAAAAAATGAGAAAGGTAAAATTGTAAAACTTCAGAAAAAATGACAGAGAAAAAACTTTCATCCTTGGGGTCTAGAAGAATTTTTTTTTGAGATGGTATTGCTCTATCACCAGGGCTAGGGTTCAGTGGCATGATCATAGCTCACTACAGCCTTAAATTCCTGGCCTCAAGCAATCCTTCTGCCTTGGCCTCCCAAAGTGCTAGGATTACAGGCATGAGCCACCATGCTCAGCCATGAAGAATTTTTATGCAAGACACCAGTAGCTCTTACCATATAAGGAAAGGACTAAGAAATTTGATGACATTTAAATGAACAACTTCTCAACAAATTAAAAAAAATAGAAATTATACTATGCATCCTCTCAGACCATAGCGGAATAAAATGGACATCAACTCGAACAGAAACATTCATCTCTACACAAAGTCATGGAAACTAAACCAACCTACTGCTAAAATTTATTGGGTTAAGGAGGAAATTAAGATAGAAATCAAAAGATTCTTTGAACTAAATGATAAAGGGGACACAAGTTATCAAAATCTATGGAACACAGCTAAAGCATCCCTGAGAAGAAAATTTATAGCCATAAATGTGTACATCCAAAAGACAGAAAGATCACAAATAAACAATCTAATGAATTATCATCTCAAAGAACTGGAAAAGGATGAGCAAACTAATCCCAAACACAACACAAGAAAAGAAATAACCAAGATCAGAGCAGAACTAAATAAAATTGATAATAAAAAAAACTATATGGAAGATTAATAAAACAAAAAGATGGCTCTTTGAAAAGATAAATAAAATTGACATGCCTCTTGCTAGATTAACCAGAAGCAGAACAGAAAGGACTCTGATAAGCTTAATTAGGAATGAAAAAGGAAAAATTACAACTAATACCATGGAAATACAAAATATCATCTGTGAATACTATTAAAAAACCCTATACACATATACTTGAAAATGTGGAGGAAATGGACAAATTCCTAGAAACACACAGCCTCTCTAGGCTCAATCAGAAAGAAATAAGAATTCCTGAACAGACCAATATCAATTACCAAAATGGAAGCAGCAATAAAGTGAGTGAAGTCAGTCACAAAAGCCCACTTATTGTGTGATTCCATTTACGTAAAATTCTATTTATATGAAATTTGTCCAGAATGGACAAATCCATAGGGATATGAAGTAGATTAGGGGCTGCCTAAGGCTGTGGGACTTGGGTGGAAACATGAATTACTGCTAATGGGTATGGTATGTTGTGTTGGGGTAATGGAAATGTTCTAAAATAAGATTTGATGATTGTTGTACAACTCTTTGAATATAATAAAAACAATCAAATTGTATGCTTTAAAAAAAAAAAAAACCAAAAAAGACCTTCCTAAGAATAAAAGTCCTGGACCAGATGGTTGCACACCCAAATTTTACCAGACCTACAAAGAAGAATGGGCACCTATGCTGCAGAAACTATTCCACAACATTGAGAAGGAAGGAATCCTTCCCAACATGTTTTATGAAGCCAACATCACCCTGATACCAAACCCAGGAAAGAACTCAACAATAAAAGAAAACTATAGACCTATATCTCTTATGAAAATGATGCAAAAATTCTCAAAAAAACTCATAGCAAACCAAATTCAGCTGCTTATCAAAAAATTAATCTATAACGAGCAAGTGGGCTTTATCCCAGAGATGCAAGGATGGTTCAACATACACAAATCTATAAATGTAATTCACTGCATCAATAGAAGTACAAACAAAGGCTATATGGTCCTCTTAATAGTTGCATAAAAAGCACTTGACAAAATTCAGCACCCTTTTATGATAAGAATACTTAACAAAATAGTCATTGATGGGACATATGTCAAAATGATAAAAGCCATATACAAGAAACCCACAGCCAACATCATACTGCATGGGCAAAAATTGAAAGCATTCCCGCTGAGAACTAGAACAAGACAAGGTTGCCCTCTATCACTGCTTGTATTCCACATAGTGCTGGAAGTCCTAGCCAGAGCAATCAGACAAGAGAACGAAATCAAGTGCATCTAAATGGGGACAGAAGAGGTTCATCTATTGCTCTTTGCTGATGATATGATTTTATATCTAGAAAACTCCAAAGATTCTGCCATGAGACTACTGGAATAGATAAATTCAAAGTCTCAGGTTACAAAATCAATGTACACAAATCAGTAAGATTCCCATATGCCAACAGCAGTCAAATTGTGTGCCAAATCAAAGAATCAATACTTTTCATAATAGCAACAAAGAAAAGAAAATACCTAGGAATATATTTAAGGAGGTGAAAGATCTCTATAGGGAGAACTATGAAACACTGAGGAAGGAATAGCAGAGGATGTAAACAGAAGGAAAACCATACCATGCTCATGGGTTGGCAGAATCAACATTGTTAAAATGTCTATACTACCCAAAGTGATCTACAGATTAAAAGCAATCCCTATAAAAATACCAACATCATTTTTCACAGATCTAGAAAAAATAATTATGTACTTTGTACAGAACCAGAGAATATCTCATAAAGCAAAAGCAACCTTAGGCAAAAACAACAAATTGAGAGGAATCAATTTGCCAGACTTTAAGGTATACTACAAGCCTATAGTAACTAAAACATCATGTTACTGGCATGAGAACAGAGACTTAGGCCAATGGAACAGAACTGAGAACCCAGGTATAAAAGCATCCTCATATAGCCATCTAATCTTTGAAAAAGCAGACAAAAACATACACTGGTGAAAAGAATACTTATTCAGTAAATGATGCTGGGAAAATTCGAGAGCCACATGTAGAAGACTGAAACAGGATCCACGCATTTCACCTCTCACAAAAATCAATGCACAGTGGCTAACATATTGAAACATAAGGCATGAAACCATAAGAATTCTAGAAGACAATGTTGGAAAAACTCCTAAAGACATTGGCCCAGAGAAAGAATTTATGAAGAAGACCCGAAAGGCAATCACAGAAACAACAAAAATAAATAAATGGGACCTGATCAAATTAAAAAGCTTCTGCACAGCCAAGGAAACTATCATTGGAGCAAATAGATAACCTAGAGAATGAGAGAAAATATTCATATGCACAACCAAAAAAACTATTATGAGAGCAAACAGACAACCTACAGAATGGGAGAAAAATTTCTCAAGCTACATATCTGATAAGGGGCTGATAACTAGAATCTATTTAGAACTCAGGAAAATCAACCCAAAAAAATCAAACAACCCCATTAAAAGTGGGCAAAGAACATGAACAGAAACTTTTCAAAAGAAGACAGACTAATGGCCAACAAACATATGAAAAAAATGCTCAATATTTCTAATAGTGAGGGAAATGCAAATCAAAAACACAAATGAGATATCACTTAACTCCAGTGAGAATGGCTTTTATCAAAAAGTCCCCAAACAATAAATGTTGGCATGGATGTGAAGAGATGGTCATATTGCTGGTGGAACTGTAAATTTCCATAGTATAACCTCTATGGAAATTAATATGGAGATACCTCAAAGAACTCAAAGTAGAACTAACTTTTGATCCAGCAATCCCACTACTGGATATATACCCAAAAGAAAAAAAGATTCTATAATAAAGACATCTGCACTTGAATATTCATAGCAGCACAGTTGCAAAGATGTAGAAACAGATCAAGTGTCCATAAATATATGAGTGGATTATTAAAATGTGGTATATTTATACCATGGAGTACTACTCAGCTACACAAAAAAAGATGAACTAATATCTGTTGTACTATCCTGGATGGAGCTGGATCCCATTCTTCTAAATGAAGTATCACAAGAAGGGAAAAACAAGCACCACATGTACTCACCATTAAATTGGTAGTAATTGATCAACACTTATGTGCACATATCAAAGTAACATAGGGTGTCAGGCAGGTAGGAAGAAGTAGAAGGGGATGGGTGAATTCACAACTAATGGGTCTGGTGCATGATGTTTGAGTGTTAGGCACACTTGTAGCTTCAACTTGAATGATGCAAAGGCAATATATGTAACCAAAGTGTTTGTACCCTGTAATATTCTGAAACAAAAATAAATGAATGAATGAATAAGCAAAAAAGTGTCAATACATTTTTATTAAAAGTAAAGCAAATGAACAACTTCTAATCTTCAAAATTGACCATTAAGAAGAGAAAAAGACAAACCTCAAACTGGGAGAAGCTATTTGATAAACATCATAATGAAGATATTATTAGTATCCATACTATATAAATACATAAAGAATGCCTATAAATTTTTTAACAATGCAACAATGTAGAAAAAGTGGGCAATAAGTATGTGTAGACATTTCACTCTAGGGGAAATAAGCATGACCTGCAAATATATGAAAATGTGCTTAACTCTATTAGTAATCAGGGAAAGGTAAATTAAGCATACTAAGATTTTACTCAGCAGAGTGGCTAAAATTTATAAGTCTGATAGAACTAAATATTGATAAGTATATTGAGCAATGGGAACTCTCATGGGCTCCATTTTGGAGTGTATATTGAAACAAACTCTTTGGAAAACTGTTTGAAATTTTGTTTTAAATTTTAAAATTTCCATATCAAAGACCTCAAAAATTTCATTTCTAGGTCTACATATCTTACACAAACTTAGGCATGTGTATACCTCAAGGTGTATATATATATATATAACATCACGAGCAAAATTTTTATAATAGTAAAAAAGTAGAAGCAGCCTAAATGTTTATCCTCAGTAATATAGGTAACTATATTACAGTATATTTGTACATCAGTATGTCATATGAAATGAAGTAATAGCTACATGTATTAGCATATATGAATCTCAAAAATAGTGTTTAATATAAAAAGAAAATCACAGACTACATTCAGTAAATATGTCAGTGCAAAATCACAATAAAACAAAGAATACATACATGTGTTCATGTATAACTTGCAAAATTTGAAAGAAAAGCAAAACAATAATTAACATAAAAATTAGAACTGTGGTTACATCAACCTAGGGAGCCCCAGGAGAACTGTGGTATTGCTGGGCTGAGGAAGTAGAGGATCAAAGTTCCATGCTGCTGAAACTGCTGGTATGGGGCAGCAAACCTACAAACAGCTGCACAGAGGGGAGAACCCAGAGTTCCTCATATATAATTGCCCAAGAATTGAGCTGCACATGTGCAGGGTAGTGTTCACAAGGCCTAGCACACAGCTTTCCTGCTTCAGGGATGAGAGCTGGGAAAGGTCAGCTGATACTAAAGGTCCTGCAGTTCTGGAAGACATTGGAAAGGACTCTCTTTCAAGCTGCATACAGCTGACTTCTTGTATATTCACAAGGTGAAGATCAGAGAAGAGAGCTCTCTGGAGTCTCATTTATAAAGACACTAATCTCATTCATGAGGGCTCCACCCTCATGACCTAAATTATGCCTAAATATCCTACCTCCTAATTCCATCAACACTGTGGTTTAGGATTTCAACATATGAATTTTGAGGGGACACAAACATTTAGTCAATAACAAAAATGATAGATCAAAATCCAATCATATCAATAACATTAAATGAAAAGGGACTAAAAACATCAATGGAAAGGCACAGATTGTCAGACTGGATAAAAACCAAGGACTATTTCTATGCTGTCTATGAGAAAGACATTTTTGTTTAAACTAAAGATTCAGAAAGCTATTTTTATTCTGCTGTTCGGTCTCTGCTTTTAAGATATTGTCTTAAAATATAAATTATCTTTACCCTTAGGTATATAAATGACATTTTCAAAAATTATGCCTCTGACTCCATCCTCTTTTGAGCTATATTGCCATGATACTTCAAAATACACACTTTTATTTAAGTTCATTGTCACTTTAGGTGAAACATACTCAAGGTTAACTTAATCATTCTACCCTCAAAACAAATGTCCCCTCTCAATTTTTCTTTCTCCATCAATAAAATTACCATTTTTGCTAATTTTCTATGTTCAAAACCTTGAAGTCAATTTATATTTCATCATCTTTTAATCACTAAATCACATTGCATTTTTGTTTTGAAATGTCTCTTTCTACTGCTATAATTATTTAGGTTGCTATTATTACACGTATTTTGTAGAGTGGTCAAAAAATATTCGAGCAGAGAAGATAGACGTTATCTGTATGTATTTCTCCAATTTCTGCACACATTTCTATTTTTATTTATGTTCATCTTGACATCTTCTATGCTACTGGATGGAACTCATGAAAACAGGTCCTGATAATTGTTCCTAGGTCATTCCTTGATTTTTGTTGAATTTCAAGCTTAAGGTCTTTGTAGTCACTTGGTATCAGAACTTCCTTAAAAATGTTATTTATTTAGAAAAAAACCATTATACTAGCATTAAAAGAAACATAAATGCTTCTACAATTCCATTATACCTAAAAATTACATTCTTTAAATGATAAACTTTTAGAGATATATTTTTGTATTCTGTTTTTAAAATGAAATACATATTTCATTTCTGCTGAAAAGTCTTCATATTTTAATGCTCATATTATATTTCATCAAGCCATTGTACCATGATTTACTGAAACTATCCCTCATTGTTAAGTATCAGGGCTCTTTAAAAATTTCATTTTTGCCATCATATGTAATTCTGTAATGCATTTTTCCTATATACTTTTTTGATAGGATTAATATTAAGATAAACTCCCAAGAAATGGATTACTAAGCCAAAGAGTATAAATTTTTTTTATGATTCTTGATGTATTCTACTAAAATTATATCTAAATATGTTGCAAGTATTTCTGAAATGGCTTATCTCATTCTAAAACAACATATCTTGTACATCACTCTGATTAGCTCTTTTCTTAATATTTTAAAATGGTTTCAAACATATAGAAATGTTGCAAATTTAGGACAAAGATCTTCTGTATCCTCTCTGTCCCCCAACTAGATTTCTCAGCTATTAATATTTCATTGCATCTGCTCCATCACCTTCTTAGTTTCTCCATTATCATGTGCTATTTTTTAAACTATTTTTAAGAGAAACTTGCAATTCTAATGCCCTGTTGTCCCTAAATATTCAAAAACAAGATACCTGACCACACACCTATTTCCAAGTCAGGAAATCAAAATTGATACACTACTACTCTCTAATCCACAGATATCGTTTAAACTCTATCAAGTGATCTAAAAAGATTTCTTTTTTCTTTGTGTTCCAGAATTACATTCAGGAATACATATTTTATTTGGCCATGATTTATTTTAGTCTCCTCCAGTTTGGAGGAACTCTCAGTCTTTCCCTGTATATTATATACTTGATAGTTTTAAAGAGTACAAGGTTTACATTCTGTAAGATGACGTTCATCTTGGGTCCATTTAATGTTTCCTGATGACTAAACAAACACAGACTCACATAATTATTGTTGGCCCAAATTCCACAGTAATGAAGCTGTACATGTCTTAATATAACTCAACAGAGAAGAGAAAGTCCTTTTGACAAAGGGAACAGTTGGATACTCATACACAGAAACATAAACTTTAACCCTTACTTCACACCATACACCGAAAGTAATCTGAGATGGAAAATAAACCCAAACATAAAAGCAAGACTATAAAGCTTCTAGAAGAAAACATAGGAGAATGTACTTGTGAATGGGGAGGCAAAGATTTCTTAGGACACAGAGAGCAATCATTATAAAAATAAATAAAGTAGATATTATCAAAATTTAAAACTTCTGTTTATATGAAGACAGCTTTAAGGAAAGAGGCAGGAATATTCATAAAACATTCATCTGGCAAATGAGAAAACCAGCAAAAAAATTGGCAAAAGACTTTAATAAGCATTTCATAGCACAAAGGAAGATATATGAATGACAACTAAGCACATGAAAATGCATTCAACATGATTGGTCATCACTGAAATGAAAATTAGCACTAAAATGAGGTACCGCTACACATTAGCATAAAATAAAGAGACTGGTAATATCTAATATTGTTGAGGATGCAGAATTATAAGACCTGTCATTTTTATTTTTTGCTCATGGGAGTGTTAAAATCTGTAGTTTATAAATATTACCTTTTAAAAAATCTATAACCAAACAACAATAACAAAAAAATTTCCCTATTAGCTAGGGAAATTTGATTGTATTAAGGAATTGTTACCTTTGCTAAATATGGTAACAGTCTTGTAGTTATAATAAGAAAACATCCTTATGTTTTAGAGATATATACTGAGATGTGTAGGATTAAAATATCACAATGTCTAGATTTTTAAAAGTGTAATTCATCAAAAAATATAGACAGATTTAACATGTCAAAATGCTACTTCTTTAAAATCTGAGTGATGAGTGTATGAGGTATTTGTTATATTATTTTCTGTAAACTTGAAATTTCCATTATAAAAATTAAAATTTAAAAAAGAAAAGTGAAATCAGAGTAACATGACAGAGAATGATAAGTTCTACATGCTATTTCATTATAAAGTGGCCAGAGAAGGTGTGCTTGATAAAGTGACATCTGAGCCGACACCAGAAATGATGGAGCAAGCCAGCCCTATTTGGGAACAAAGCACATTTCAGGCAGAGTACAAGTTCAGGTAATGTGCGGTGGGAAGGTGCTTGGCATGTTCATGGCTCACGTTAGGATAGCAGGAGGCTCATCACGTTAGGATAGCAGGGGGCTCATTGGTCCCAGATGGCCACATCTACGTGTATGGAAGTTGGATGAGGCTACCAGTCTCCCACTCCCTAGTACCCTAGACCAAAACTCTTTAATTGAGCATTTTTAAAATTTTTGGTTTCTGGACTCCTTTATCCTCTTAAAAATTATTGAAGATTCCAAAGGACTTTATTTTATAGAGCTATATTAAATAATTTTTATTATACAAATAGGAAGTTAAACTGACAAAAATTTAAAACATTAATTAATTCATTCATTTAGAATAACAATAAGCACATTAAATGTGGCATAAATAACATGCCCTACAAAAAAGATCCTATATTTTCCAAAACAAAAAAAATTAGGTTGTCACTGTTTTAAATTGTTATAAATCTCTTACAATTGTTGTAAATCTCTCTTCTTAGAAAACAGTTGGATTTTCATGTCTGTTCTGAATTCAGTCAATTGTGATAGGTTATATGGGTTGAAGTATTTGGGGAAAATTCAGCTTCACATAGACATGTGTTTGATAAGAAGAAATATTTTACTAGCTTTTAAAGATAATTACAAATATTCTTTGATGCTATACTACAATACTACAAGTGATAGTTTCTCAAAGGTTACTTGCAATGAGAAATCTAAAACCATATTAATATACTTTATATATTGTATAATGCTAAAATCCATTGGTCTATCTTATACTTTGAATGTGATTGTCTAACATCATGCATCGATCATTTGGAAACTAATTTTCACTGAGTTATCCAAACAGTGATGCACATTGTTATATAATATACAAAAGCTCTATTTGTTAGTATTTAATATTATGATCATTCTCATTAGTACAGTCCCTAAGTATTGGAAAGCTGTGTATGTACCTTACAATAATAAATACAAGTTTTCCAAAATTCTAACTGATACTTGTAAACTCAAATTTTATCACTGACATCAAAGTTTTTACACTGAAAGTGACAGACACTTTGTTCACTTTTTAAGAAAATATTTTTCCAAATACCCAGGTCTGAATAACCATAGTCTGTCAGATATGTTTTCAAGTCAAAATGAGATTTCATTTAAAAAAGCAGCTAGCTCAATACACAACACAAAGAATAATGCAAGTACTTTTACACAAAAGAAGCATTGTACTTTGTCTTGGTCAAAGCAGGTTGCCACTTTCAAGGAGTAGGGAAGTAGATTCTACCTATTAAAGGGAAAAGACAAAGTCACATTGGAATAGGGCATGAATTCAAGGAACTGTGATTAATTAGGGCTCAGTAAGTGACATCTACCACAAGTAGTAAAGGTCAAAGTGACGTAAAGAAATTGAACACTGGATATAGCTTGAAGGCAAAACCCAGCAAAAACTCTTTATGGATTGAATGTAAGTTTTGAGAGAGAAATGCATCAGGGATAATACCTACCTCTTGGCCTAGGTATCTAGGTGAATGGTTTTGCTTCCTATTGGTATGTAAAAATAGGAAGAGCTGGTTTGTAGGAGAGATCCAATCCATTTTAAGATATAGGTTAGAGATGCCTATGAGAGATACATGAATATATTACACAGGCAATTATTTACAAGTCTAGAGTCCAGGGGAAATCTGGAATAGACATTAAAAATTTTGATTTTTGATGTATAGATGGCATTTAAAAGCATTGAAGTGGTGATTTTATTTTCTAGAGAGCAGATGTAAATAGAAAAAGGGACAGGGACTATATTAGGGTTCTCCAGAGAAAAATCATGTGTGTGTGTGTGTGTGTGTGTGTGTGTGTGTGTATGTGTGAATGTATGCATGAATTCGCTCATACAATTATGGAGGTTAAGTCTCATGATCTGTCTTCTGCAAGCTGCAGACCAAGAAAAGCTGGTGGAATAAGTCTTGGTCTGAGGGCATGAGAAGACAGATGTCCAAGCTCAAGTAGTCTGTCAGAGACAGCAAATTCTATCTCCTTCCACCTTTTTGTTTTATGCAGGCCCCCAATAGATTGGATGGTGCCCCCATACATTGGAGAGGGCAATCTTCTTTATACAGTCCACGGATTCAAATGTCAATTTCATTTGGAGACACCCTCACGGACACATCCAGAAATAATGTTTAACCCAAAATGTGGACACCTGTGGCCCAGTTAAGAAGATGCATTAAAATAATCATCACAGGGAGTAAGATATTGTTTTTCTATCCTAGACAGAGGTCTGCAAGCTGAAGGAATCCAGCAAAGGAAACTGAGGCAAAATAGTATGAAAACTATATACAGTTAAACACTACTATTATTATTTTTTATTTTAGTGTATTATGGGGGTACAAGTGTTGCCCATGCCCCTCATCCCCCTTGAGTCAGAGCTTCAAGCGTGTCCATCCCCCAAACTTTGCACATCTTACTCATTGTGTTTGTATATACCCATCCTCTCTTCCCCCCTCCCACCTGCCCAACACCAGATAAATGTTTATTCCTATATGTCCACTCAGGTGTTGATCTGTTAATACCAATTTTCTGGTGAGTACATGTGGTACTTGTTTTTCCATTCTTGAGATACTTCACTTAGTAGAATGGGTTCCAGCTCTACCCAGGAATATACAAGAGGTGTTATATCACCATTATTTCTTAAAGCTGAGTAGTACTCCATGGTATACATATACCACATTTTATTAATCCACTCATGAATTGATGGGCACTTGGGTTGTTTACACATCTTTGCAATTGTGAACTATGCTGCTATAAACTTACCAGTGCAGGCCAGGCGTGGTGGCTCACGCCTGTAATCCTAGCACTCTGAGAGGCCAAGGCGGGCGAATTGCTCGCGGTCAGGAGTTCAAAACCAGCCTGAGCAAGAGCGACACCCCGTCTCTACTATAAATAGAAACAAATTAATTGGCCAACTAATATGTATAGAAAAAAATGAGCCGGGCATGGTGGCGCATGCCTGTAGTCCCAGCTACTCGGGAGGCTGATGCAGGAGGATTGCTTGAGCCAAGGAGTTTGAGGTTGCTGTGAGCTAGACTGATGCTACGGCACTCATTCTAGCCTGAGCAACAAAGTGAGACCCTGTCTCAAAAAACAAACAAACAAAAACATTCGAGTGCAGGTGTCTTTTTTGTAGTGTCATTTGATCTTTTGGGTAGATGCCCAGTAGTGGACTTGCTGGATCAAATGGTAGATCCACTTGTATCACTTTGAGGTATCTCCATATTGCTTTCCACAGAGGTTGAACTAGTTTGCAGTCCCAGCAGCAGTGTAGGAGTGTTCCTATCTCTCCACATCCATGCCAGTATTTGTTGTTTGGGGACTTTTTGATAAAGGCTATTCTCACTGGGGTTAAGTGATATCTCATAGTGGTTTTGATTTGCATTTCCCTGATGATTAGAGATGTTGAGCATTTTTTCATGTGTTTGTTGACCATTATTCTGTCTGCTTTTGAAAAGTTTCTGTTCATGTCCTTTGCCAATTTTTTGATGGGGTTGTTTGATTTTTTTTCTGGCTTATTTTCCTGAGTTCTAAATAGATTCTAGTTATCAGCCCTTTATCAGATGTGTAGCTTGAGAAAATTTTCTCCCATTCTGTGGGTTGTCTGTTTGCTCCTTTGGCTGTGCAGAAGCGTTTTAATTTGATCAGGTCCCATTTGTTTTTTTTTTGTTGCTGCTGTGATTGCCTTTGGGGTCTTCTTCATAAATTCTTTGCCTAGGCCAATGTCTAGAAGAGTATTTCCAACATTTTCCTCTAGAATTCTAATAGTTTCACACCTAAGGTTCAAGTCTGTTACCCAGCAAAAATGGTTGCAAAAATCTTTGGGTTTAATAATCCTTTCTTTCTATGCAGCATACATACTGCATAGTATGATTTGATTAAAACTCCGAATTTTGCAACCTCACTGTGTAAAATACGTCCACCACATGAAGACAGTAGCGAAAGAGCCAGGCTAAGATAAGTACTTTCCAACACTTTTCAGACTAGAGGGTGTCCTTTTTACGTTCAGGGACTTTGAAAACTTGGCTGTAAATATGTGGTCCCCATTTTCTTCAGTTTGTTTTCTTGTTGACTTCGCCTAGCATGTAGTAGAGTTATATCAGGGAAAACAGCTAGCCTGTCACAGCCACAGCGAGACAGGGGAACTAAGTGAACAGTGGGCTCTGTGTGTGCAGGCTCCAGTGTGTCACTGAATGAGCAGCTCACCCTCCTGGAAAGGCCTGTGGGACCAATGAGGGCCTGAAAGAGGAGGAGGAACTTGCGATGCAGAGTTAGGGTCTGATACTTTTGTCAGTTTTCAACTAAGGGCAAGGGCAGGACCCATGTCAAGAGAGTCCTCATAAAGTGATCTCCGAAATAAATATGTCTGACAATAGCTCTCCATTTTCTATCTTTGCTCCAGGTCTTCAATACACATTTTTGACTTCACAGGATCCCCAGAGACAGGTCATGGGTCTTTCTTTTTGTTTCCCTCTAGCTAGATTTAAATTCCAAGTGGCACCTTCCCCCATGGGATATCAGCAGGGATATAGCTATAGCTAGAGATTAAAGAGGGAGGAGCAGGTTGGGGAGCAAATGAAAGGAAGAGATAAGATCAAAAATCAACATCCTATGCAAAAAAGGGAAAAGCAGAGAGCAGAGGGCTGAGTGGCTGTTTCCTCCCCCTCTGTCATACCACCAGGCTGATTCCTGCGCTCAGCTGCCAAGTTCCTTACAGCTGAGCAGCCATTCTGAAGAGAAACCTTTGCATTTAAGAACGGCTCTTTGAACAATAATATATGCTCTTTTTTTGAGTTATGTTATTAAATTTATGTAATAGAGAACTGAGTGTCATTAATTCACTCCTGGAGAGGAAAGTTATTAATACTCTTTTATTTATGATCACTTTTCTTTTAACTCAGAGCTAGAATTAACTCAGCACTGCAATTCAGGTATTGATTTGGAATCTGAAAGTTTAATTTATTACCTTAATCCATACCTAGGGTATTTAGAGAGCATGTGCTTTTCCCCTATGGAATGTCACTGTTTGGCTGTCCTCTGGTATCTCTCTTCTTTTTCTTTCCTTGGCTTTCTTTGGGTGTTTAACAGCTCCCTCAGGGCATTGCCAATTATTTATGACATATTTCTCCTTGTAAGATCGAGTTGGAAAACCTGTTCCTATGGAAACGGCTGTTTTCAAACAGGATGGTTCTAACTTCAAAACAATATCATCAAATATGCAATGGCACATATATCTTATAATGACAAGCGCATTCTAATGATTTGTAAAACCAAATCTGAAAAGCTGAACGTTTTTAAAAAGGACAAAATGTGTGGGAAGTCCATCTGATTGAGTGGGAGATGAGATTATCTGAAGAAAACTTCTGGGAATTAGTTTGACTTTGTATATTTAGGGAAGTCTGGTGAGAGGGTAGGATAGGCTTTGAAATTATATTCAGCAGAGACCTGTGACTATGGCAAACTAGGTTTAACAGAGATTGACTAAACTTGGGTTTTAACGTTTCTCTGTTTTAGTATATTCTTTAATATTAAACTCTTATTGAAATCTATTCATTCAAAGCCCAGTCACTGATAACACACCACTAAATTTTATAACCAAAATATTTATTAGCTTATTACTCAGTCATAGTTGATTTTCTTTGTCCTACTGTTTATTCATTTCAAAGCCAAGGAAATAAAGGACAATGTTACCACTGAGTGCTACTCCTCACAGAGAGCTTTGTTAATCAAGTTACTAAGGCAAAATCACTGTATATCCTTGACTGATATTTTTTCTTTTGTTTGTTGAGAGACAGTCATTTTCTCTCGCTGCATTCAAAACCAAATTTTGCTAGTTACCATGGCAATATTTTTGAAGTCAGTATCACTCTAATGTTCCCTTATGACCTATTATGATATAGCTTGGATTTGTTGTAGACTTCATTTGTTCATCAATCATACTAAAGAATTCTGAGCAAAAGAGAGAGAGTACTAGAGAATTCTGAGTAATAAAGGGATGAAGATGGGGAAAAGAATCACAAAAAATCATATGATAGCATAAAAAATGTAAAAATGAACCAAGATAACTTCAGAATAGCATGTCATATTGAGGGTTACAAATCATTATGTTGATCCTTATTCAATTGTAATGCAATATAAATGAATTCAGGTAAAAATTATTAATTAAGTCTACTCTCAAGAATATGCTTATTCCTTGATTTTAAGTCAAGAGACTCCCTGAGAGGTATATGAATATGTGGGAAAAAATCAGAATGTTCAGATTAAAAATGTTTTGTTAGAGTTCCTGTTGAGGAGTTTACATTTAGAGACTTGACTGGCTCACTCCTGGCCTTAATTCAGGAATGGCAGCTTCCTCTTTAATGGACATCTTTCTGAGTAAGGCCCAGAAGCACGGGGCCTCTGAGAGATAAATAGTGCAAGACAGAAGCAATACCATGAGAAGATTTCTACCTGCACCCTGATCCCTGATGAAAAGGCAATGTCTTGAGTTAGAATGGAAGGAACTGATGTATAATCAGAATGCTTTATTTTTGCTCTGATTCTAATAATTTTTATTGTCAATCACTACTTGTAAACTTCACACAGCTCCCCACATCCCTGAAGACTAAAGTATCATTTGTGATAAATAGTAAAATTTAGGAAATCAAATAATCACAATATTTTGTAGCTGGAATAAACATTAACCATAGAATACAGGTATTTTTAATGAGGGTTATATTGGTTCTTGGAGGATGAAAAAAATCTTAATTTTATAAAACACAGATATACATACATTTCATAAGTCTATATATAGCATATATATATGTGGTCAAATTTCATGGGTGACTATCAAAAAAAAAAAGCCTAAAAAGGCTTCTTAGAGGAATAATAATGAAATAAAAAAGCTTGAGAATCATTGATCTAGGGATAGTCCCTCATTGTGTAACAATCTCAGGTAGGTTGACTGACCTAATTTCCACAGCTACTTAGTGCACATAGCTCTCTGTCTCAAATCTCTTGACTTCCTCACAAAATTTCTACAATCATTCAGCAAACACTTATTGTCTGTCTGTGATATGCTGCAAAGTATGATAAGATTTAGGATACAAAAAAACAAAAATATAATGGTCTCTAACCTGAAGGAGACACTGAAGAGTGTCTGATGATTTCAGAGCAATGTGATAAGGGCCATCATACTGGTAAAATGTTGTACAGATGCCCTATTGAGTAGTCTGGAGGAGCTAACTAAATTCATAAGTTGATTGAAGGTAGTATGTTTCACATTCCTATGAGCCTGACCTTGGTTTTCTCATTTGAACTTGTTCTTTGGGAAACCTGCTATGGACTTTGTTAGAGTGTAACCGAATCAGACAATCTGGGCTTGTCCTTAATAGCCAGAGAGTTTTCTATTGGCTATGAATATGCTCTTGTCTTTGATCTTTGGTTTTTTCATATATTGATGTCATAGGATTTCTTTGAAAATTAAATCTGTTTCTCTATCTCTTTCTCTTGCTATCTCTCTCTGTCTCTCTCTTTCTCTTTCACACACACACACACATACACACACACACACACACACACACACACACATGTACACAGTTTATGCAAACCTAAGAAGGCACTTGGATGTTCTTCCAGCCAACTAAAATGAGGCCTGGAATCAGATGCATTGTCCTAAACCCTAAGGCCTGACTTTCAATAAGCAGGGGATCAATTGCTTTGTTTCATCAGCACAATTTCTTTGCTACCTACCTGGGGTAAATTTTTGAGCTCAAGGGGATCCATCAGTGGGTCTTCAACATAACATCTGCTGATTGGGGTGATGAAAAGCATTGCATATTAATCCCTGGCTTCCAGCAAGATCCAGTGGGGAGGAATGTGGCTTGTTACTATTGAATATATACATGGTCTGGTCATTGTTGGTTTGTTATTCAGCCTCTCAGTTGATGTGAACATTCTCCTTACTCCCCTGCTACAGGTGACATATTAAACTGTTATCAGTCACTTTTTAAAAACAATACGAACAAGCCTCCTAAGAAACGTGTTGGCCAAGCTAAATAAAAGAGAGGCCTAGACTGTGTGCTTCAGTAAATCTGGGGATAACTAGGACATGAATTCCCTAAGCTATCTGGAACTTGTACAGCTTCTTCATGTCTATTTACTGCAAGGTGATTAAAACTAAAAGTTTAAAATGAAAAGATCTCATGTGCTTATTTCTCACAACATCCAGCAGGAGAATAGTTGGGAGGGTTGTGTCATTATTTACATCTGCCCTAGGAGGCAGGAAAGTGGAAAGAGATAACTTTAAAAGCTGGCAATTTAAAAGCTGGCTAAATCTTGTGAGCTAGAACCCAGGAATTAGGGAATAGGGGAAGAAAATTAGTATTCCTGAAGACCTGTTATCTGTCAGGTACTGTGACTGAGACTGAACAAACATCTCATTTAGTCTTCACAAGCAAACTGCCAGGTAGATAGTGTTTCCATTTTACAGAAAGGATAAATAATTGCTAGTTTATGCAGATAATAAATGTAGACACTAGTATCACTATTGTCCATGTTAACATGACTTTACTATTCCAAAAGACTCTTGCCCAGGAAGATAAAAAGTTAAAAATTTATTATTTATTTAGAAAGTACGAGCAGACTGTTTATTTTCTAATACTCTTTGAAGCTCTTAGTTCAAAATCCTCACCTTGCTGTTCCTGTCAATCCTAAACTGTTATACCAAGATCTGTATTCCATCCCAATCAAGCCCCTACACTGAAAAATCTACCTTAAGCCAGACTTCAAAATCTCAAGAAATCAGAGTTTGCTCTTCCCCCTTGAAGACTTTTATTCAGTAGAGTTAGTAATAAATTTCACTTTATCTTATCTAGTTGATTCATTCATTCAACACTCATCACATGTCTGTGGGGCCAAATTGTGAAAATCGTCTTCTCTCCATACTTTAATGATACGTCCTTTATTGATACATTTTCTTTGTTCTACATTTGCTTTCTTTGTCACATGCATCCACTTGGATGTGCCCACACTGACATATAGACAGCCATCCCCCCACACACACATACATAAACTGACTCAAAACCCTCATCTATATCTCAAATATAACTTAAAATAGGATGGTTCCATACCATTGTTCTCTCCTCTTCCTGGTTTATGTAGGTAAAGTCATAAATAGCAATGAATCCATAGCATTTATTTATTTCATAATAATCCATCTGAGAATATTATATATAATTATATAATATTATATACATTATATATTATATTATATATTATATAATATTATATATTATATAATATTACATATACAATCTGTTATTTCAGGTCTATGATAGAATAGAACACTACAAGATAGTCAAAATTGTAGAGTAGTACTCATCACATCTATTCTGATTGTTTGTTCTGAGGATGAAATAGATGTGTAGACCTAGGTATGTAGAAGAGGGAAATGAAGAGAGCAGCAAGTCTGGATGAGTAAGTATTAGTAGAACATACAAGGGCATTTCAGCACAGTTCATAAATGATTACTTGAAAACCAGGTAGTTTAGAAAAGTGAAGAAAGCAACTGAGGAAGAAAAAAGTGACATAATTTCTGTCCTAACCTTTGATATAAAACATATAGAATAGGTGAAACAGCGCCAGTTCTGTTGTCTGGAATCCTTACTCTCGGTAACAGCATGGAAAGTAGAGTGGAAGATGTATGGAAAGTTAGAAGTTATTGACAAATATGGATGGGAACCATAAAAATTAATGAATAATGAAAGGTTTTGAAAGGCTAAAATTGGTTTTGGAAGAAACTGAATGTGTAAACCAAAGTAAAATTTCTATATTTCAATACACTCTCTAGTGCTACAGGCTACATACACTTACAAAATCAGACAAATTAGACAGAGCCTTTGGGCAGCAGTGGTTACTGTTCGCAAGCAAGAAACAGAATATCTGTCTCTCTAGAGGCTGCCCTAGAGAGCCATGGTGAATTGGAACAACGGAGTCTGAGTTACAACCAATTCCACAATGTGCAAGTAGACGTGGCTATCGAAAGCAGTTTGTTTGTGCTGAGACATTAAGGACATAAACTTATATTTTGGATGGAAAGGATTCATTGGTAAATATCAGACAATGAGATTCTAATTTCAAGGTTGTTTTGAGACCCACTATGGGCAAGGCAAACAGGAAGACAAGACAGGTGTTAGGAGGACAGACATTTCCCTTTGTGGTGTGCAGTGGAGATGCTGGAGCAGTCTTCTCCAATTTGCAGTTGGAGAGTACCTGTTTCCTTAGAGTGATCAAGCAGGGAACTGAATAGTAAATGACCATCCAAATGCCAGACACAATTCTAAAGCTTTGAATCTCCTACTATTTTAATCCCTAGAAATTGCAGGATTCTCAACTCAGAGTAAGTCATGGTATCAAATTCTCATCTGTTCAATTTTTGCTTTCAGCATGAAATTATGCAGTTTGTTTTGAAAAGAATTAGGGCATTTTTACTTTGCTTTTTTCAGTTTGATATTCACATAAAACATTAACTATTTTGGATCTCAGGATAGCATAAGTGTTTTTCATATTGTTGTAAAATTTTTGCAATTAATATGCAATTTATGCTGCTCTCCACAGTCCATCCTTATCCCATGTCTTTCTTTTTTAAAATCAGCATCATATGAGAAGGATAAATCACTAGGCTAATATATACCTGCTAATAACCAGACGGGAATGACATATGACAAACTGACTTCATGAAACAACTGGTATTTTAATAAGTAAAATAATCAGAAATTTGGGCTTTATTTGTATTCAAAATATCCCAGTCAGATGTATAATTTCTTTATGGTAGAACTATGAGTATTGATATTAAATTATTACATGTAGTTTTTGCTTTATTCTCATTTCAAATAATGACAATTACATCATTCAGCAACCCAAGACATCTTTAAAACTAAAATGTGCACATCTGTCCTAGTTATTCTATGAAAATATGTATTTACTATAGGGTTATAAAAAAGAAAGACTGTAATTTTATGCTTAACCTGTATTTGTAAAGTTTTTGTGATGAAAAAATGAGATTTTACTGAAGCTAATTATAGAATTTTCAGTCTTATTTTTCTCTAAGAAATACATGTTCTCCTCCTCTAGAATTTCTACAGTATTTTTAGGGTTTATGATTTACTGAGGCACATAAACAGAGGTGGTGATTTTAAATCCAATGTCACATCCCATAATTTCCTTCAGCAAAGTAATGAAGGAAATAAGCTGGAGAAACTTTGCTTTACACCCAAGAGAATCTCTAGAGCACTCAATAGCCATTTTAACAGAAGAAAGGGAAAAGCAGTTCAAAGGAAAGAATGTAACAATTCAATTCAACTCAACAATTCTACATATAATTATTGAGTTGAATTAATTCAAATCATTGTGCCAAATATGAAAATAAGTACGGTTTTGTTGGTGCTCCTGAAGACCCTTTCCCTCTTTTGTTTTCAAAATAAGACAAAGATTTTCCTTTTGGAACCTTCCTTTCCTTCATTATATAGCAGATATATGCTTTGGGACCGACCCTAAGCCCAATGTCAATGATGAGCCTGAATTGTCTAAACCACGAATGGGCAAACTTTTTCTGTAAAGGGCCAGCATGTGACTATTTTTGGCTTCGTGGGGCCATGGAATCTCTGTCACAACTACTTACCTCTACTTTTGTAGTAGCCACAGGGAGCACATAAACACATGGGCGTGGCTGCGTTCCCATAAAAGTTTACTTGCAAAACCAGGCTGTGGGCCAGATTTGCCACCCCCATGCCCTGCCATAGTTTGTGGGCAGTGCCAATCTCTGGCCTAAATCAAACTACACAGTCACAGTGCTACAGTGACTGGGTCAGTCCAAAGCCAATCAATGCATATTTCCTTAGTTAAAGGAATTCTTGAGAAATGGAGTCAGTCAGCAGGAAACTCAAAATTTCTTTTCTTTAATTATTATGAGATAATATATCCTATATGCATCACACGTGAAGGAGGAAGTTATGGTGGTTGTCTGCAGCCAACTTGCTACAGGCAAGCCAGTGCTGAGGATGAGCTAACACATACAGAGAATGGAGTAAAAAGAATTGAAGAGTCACAGACATTTGGAATTCAAGTTCTACTTTAACTATGCCTGAAAGTCTGTTCTACTTCTCAGTTAAATATTTTGTTGTATTAGCCAGTGTGAGTTTTGTGTTACTGGTAACTGAAAGATCCCAACTATTGCAGACCGACACGTACATGGAGTAAAACAGTATGAATGCTGCAAAAGAATTGCCGAATATCACAGAGGCTCAGAGAAGAGAGAATCATAATAGGTTCCAGAAAAGTTTTATTACATGATGGCATTGGAAGCAAAGCTTTTAGATTAGATTTTTGTAGCAGAGATGAAAGATAAAAACCAGCATGATAAAATGTTCACAGGTGGCAAAGAGTGGGTTGAATCTGTGGAGAGTCAGATATTACAGGATGATAGAAGTCTATGGTTTCCAAGGAAGAGCAGTGGGGAATTGCACTGGAGTCAGGGTGAGAAATCTGGGTAATGCTTCAGAGTGGAAAACTTCAAGGTGATTAAGAGGGCCTGCACATGAAATTGAGATTTCCAATAAGACTCAGGAAATTTCTGAGTTTCTGCGACTCAACATGGTGATTCTGACAGTCAGGAGAATAAGCTAGATTCAGAGATGTGCCAGCCACAGGGTACCAACCTATTCACGGCACAAGGGGAACAAAAGAAATGTAAACAGGCATCAAATTTTATGTCCCAGGGTCCTCTTAAAGGAAAATACTTGTGTAATTAGTAGGAATATTGACAAAGTTCTTAGAGATAGTTGAGGGGACACTTCCACCAAAAAGTTTAAGTGACAACAGATTATCACTAAATTGCTGTGAGCAGTGTGGATTTGTTAACTGCAGGGTTTTTTTTGGTTGTTTTGCAAAGTTCTGGATTCAAGTGTGGGACCAGAGCTGATTTGTTCAATACTAAATGAGATCCAGGTTGCTACCCCCAGCTCTTCTCTACCCTTCCCCAGCATAGCCTTTGGCCTTTTTCCTAAACAATGCCCAGCCAACATTAAAGGGAATATCAGTTTTAAGAGGCACCAGATTATTAGCCAGTCCCATGGGCCTTCAAGTCTCTCCTGGCCTGGAGGTGTCTGTGGAAGGCATCCTGGTTTGCAGTAAGAAAATCCTTCACAATCTAGATCCACTGGATAAATCCAGACAGAAAGAATCCTGGCTGTTCAGTCACATTGTGGGAGTTACTATAAAGTGGCCATGTGTAGACACTCACCATGTTAGGTTAGGAGAATTCAGGGGTGACCAAAACTCAGTCCCATTTCTCAGGAGCTGTGATACTTCCCTCTTGCTGCTGTCCCCCCAGCTTCCAGCACACCCAACTCTCTCCCGTTCTTCTCAGGCTTCTCTAATCTGTCACTTTGTAATTAGCACCTGGCTGTGATCTCAAAAACTTCAGTGAAACAAAGCTTGGGGTTAATTCTCCATTATTGCTGCTTTGATTAGCTACTAATTAAATGTTTTGTTAGAAAACTGCCTTTAATAAGCAACTAGATTATATTAATTATCTGTTCCTTAGATCTTCTAGAACAACAGTTTCTCACCCCTGGTTGCCTATTACAATTACTAAAGAGGTTTTAATAATACCGGACCAACCCCCACCCTCAGAGATTCTGATTTAATTAGTTTGAAGTGAACCTGAGTATGGGGTTATTTTTAAAGTTCCCCCAGGTGATTCCCAGGAACAGACATGGTACAGAGGGACTATTCTTGACTTTTATTCCATACCGTCAAGAAGCCTCTTGGCGCTGGCTCGCTTTTCTCTAGTGTCACTCCAAGAAGGTGGTTGATGAATGGTTTAGAACTTCGCCCGTTGTTTGTGGCTCACCACGCTGTTTATTGCCCCCTGGTTTCTGCACCAGGCCTCTTGAATGAAGAGGTGCTGGGTGAACTTGCGTGACACCTGAGAAGGAAGTGGAGGGCTGAGGAGTTGCCCTCTATTACTCTCCCCTTGTAGTTCTTAGAGTCTCTCCCAAGGCCAGAGGCCAAGGGGGAAGGAAAAAGAGTGAGCTAATATCTTACGTATGAACAGAAATGAAAACTGCTGAAAACAGGCTATTCATGGAGTGGGGGGACTGCAGAAAATGAGAACTTTGTGGTAAGTTGCATTAAGCTTTAATTTTTATGACAACAACTTCCTTTACATTCCAAGGGCCATATATTTTGAGGTGTATGGCTATTTCCCATGTTTTGTATTTTAAAAATAGCCAACTAAAAATTAAACCTGCTGCTGAATTTCCTGAATGTGTAAGTTCATCCAGCAAAGGAAAAAAAAAAAACTCGTTGGTGGGAAGTCTTGCGTCTCTGTTGGTTGGCTTTCATGGTTCCTCTTGCCTGAGTCTCTGTTCTTTCACACACTTTTTGGGATTAAACCCCAAGTTTAATTAGAGGCTCCCCCTCAAAGGTTTTCTTCCTTCTCTTCTTTGCCACATTTTCCACTCATTCCATACACGCGAACTGTCATGATAATAATATTCTCAGTAGCTGATTATAAAAAGAAAATGGAAGTGGTCATTTTAGAATCACCTATGATTATCTTATGTACTAGATTAAACCAAAACGGCCCAATGTTGTATATCACTTAACATTTTTTTCTTTCATTCCCAGCTGTCTCCTGCTTGAATGCTGTTATTCACAGCATTTCACATTTCAATAGAGCCCTCACAGGACACTTTTATTAAAAACCACAGAATGTAAGATTTTGTTACAAATTTGTATCAAGGATCTAATAACTTTGACACTTGTGTTCCTTATGCAGTCAGGTCAAGTGATGCAGCATATAGTGAGTTGATATTTCTTGTAGTGAAATTCTACCTCTGTTATTACTGCCCTATCTCCCAGCAAACACACACTTTAAAAAATTTATTTTATTTTTAGTTTTTAAATGTATTCCCTTAATCCTCAATTCCATTCCTCTTCTCAACTATAAGAACACATTCTAATGTGTTTAATATGTATATTTGTGTTTGTATGTGTCTTTGAAAAACTGACTTTTTGTTGTGGACATATGGACTTTGGATTTATTTTATTTATTTATATATTTATTTTAGCATATTATGGGGGTACAAGTGTTAAAGTTACTATATTGCCCATGCTCCCCTCCCCCCTCGAGTAAGGGCTTCAAGCATGTCCATCCTCCAAACGTTGTGGACTTTGGATTTAATTTTTAATTTTCTTTATAGATTTTTTTGTGTTCTTATTTCTACACGAATACTTTTTTTTTTTTCCTGCAGTGAAAATCCTTAATAATCCTTATATAAAGGAAGGGGAGACTCAGTTCTTACTGACCTTTCCGTAGGAGTTTAGTATGTACAAGAAGTTTCAAGAACAACAATGTTTGCTGAAAAAAACCGTCAAGGAACCACTTTGCTCTTATGCTTATGTTTCTAGGGCCTGGGCCTGGTGTCACTCTTGTCCAAGCACATAAGCACAGTAGGATAAGAGTACTCTTGCAGGCAGCAGAGGTGTCTAGAGACTGGTAGTCTTGGTAGCATCAGTGAGCCCTCTATATTAGCTTATTTACGTGGAAGTGGCTAGAGAGCATTCTTTTCTAAATATGCAACATTAGCCAGAATCACAGAATCATTATAGCTTGGAAGAGGTGAATTTTAGGGGCATTATTTCTGGTAAATGAATTAGAAAGAAATCCCTCTTATCCCATTTTCATATTCTTCTCATTTATCTTTGTTTTCACCTGAACCCAACCAGGTTACATTTTGTTGGTGACTTTCATTGTTCAATTTAATCCCTTAACTGGTAACCAGTGTGTACCCTTGGCTCTACGGATGATAGACTCATGGAGTAGAAAAGTGCTGGACTTGGGGTCTGGGAACCTGGATGCTAGTTCTCCCACCGATTCTCACTGTGAACTTGGGCAAAACACTTACCTGCTAAGTATTAATTTTATTTTTTGTTGATCGAGTTACTTAGATGTCTCTGAGGTCTCTTCCACTTCCATGGTTCCAGTATTTTTATTTCAGGCATCTCTGAGTGTGATCTTTCACAGTGGGTATGTGTATTTATAGCAGTATCTGAGACTGAGAAAAGTAAAAAATGTTGTGGGTTGATATTTGCTCCATTATCATGAGGTAGAGTGTCTGTGAACCCTGCCAAGTTCTCTTTGTCATTTTCTCCGGTTTTACCTTCTAATTACCCACACTTACTCAAACTCAATTAAAAATGGGAACAAACTTTATTTTAAGCAGATGAACATTTCTTATAAGTATAAACAATAGCTCTGATTATAACTAGCTTCTTTGTCATGAGAAATAATCACTTATTAATAACCTGTCTTATGACTTGCACTATGATTAAATGCTTTTGGAGAATGCCCTGCCACACTGTAATTCATGGGGAGTAAGAAATGTAATGAGGAACTTAGTTTCCTGAATTGAAGTAAGGGCCAGCATCAAAAGCCTTTTTACTCTAAATCTTCCAGTGCCAGCCTACTCCTTAGGTTACTTGGGGGCCTACCAAACTTTGAGCTTCTAACTTCATAAGAAGCATACAAAGTTGGACATACTAAACTGTTTAATTTTTGAATGATTTTTTTTTGACTGAGTACAAAGGAGCTTAAACATTTTAGCAATAGAAACAAACTAAGAAAATTTTGGGGACAAATTTTTAAAAACAAAATGTCAGATCAATTATTAAAATATATGAGTAATAACAATCACAATGCCCCAAGTTTTTACAGCAGCTTATATTCTTCAAAGGGAAGGGTATATATTATTTGATCTGCTCTTCTCATCCACTGAAGAATGTGAGTAAAGAAAGCATTATTATGCTCATACAGTCGTCGGGGCCAAGAGGCCATGTGATTTGCTCCATATTGTGCAGCTTGACAAGAGAGGATCTGGAACTCAACTCCAGATTGTTTGACTTTAAATCTAGTGTGGTGCATTCTGTATTATAAATTTAGGAAAGCTGTGAGGATTGGGAACTGAAAAGATTACTGTAAAAATAACTGACACTTGAGTCTTCACCCCCCATTTATAGACACGTACACGTAGATGCAGAATTATCATAGTGAAAGTGAAGAATCCACAGGGTTAATGTCCAAAATACAATCTGGAGCTAACACAAGCTAAAGTGAATCCACAGCTCCCACTGCAGTTTTCCTATCGCTGTGAATTCTGGGTAATTCATGGCACAAGAAAGGAAGTGGTGCCATCTTGTTTGGAATAAGGACTGAAGGAAAAAGAGATTTAGTCATGACTGCCAGGAATAAACCTAAAAAGAAAAGGCTCAGTGGGTATGTGTGTGTGTGTGTGTGTGTGTGTGTGTGTGTGTATATAAAGCCTGAAATCTCATCTACATTGATAAACACAAACCCTAATTCTCTAGAATGACAGTAGCTGCAGAACCTCTGTGTGGCCAGTGAGAGCAGAGCATCACCTAGATTTTGAAGCTCACTTTCCCTCTGAGGAGAACTTTCCTTTCAGTGTTTTTGTACTACTAGCCAGGCCCTGGGGGCTCTGCTTCCTCTTTAATTTTCTGTCCTAAGATGTAAATCCCAGCAGAACAGCTGAGGTCCAAGGAGAACATTTAGATATGACTTTAGCAAAGGCTCTGCAAGGCAAGCAGAGTAACAGAGAGGAAAAGTGGTTAGAGAATCATGATTCTTTTGAAGCTCATGGCAAGGATGGGCAAACTACTGCCCGAGGGCCACATCTGGCTTGCTGCCAGGTTTTTTATTGCACACAAGCTGAAAGTGGTTTTTACATTTTTAAAGTTGAAAGAATCAAGAGAATAATATTTTGTGACATGGAAAAATTATATACAGTTCTAATTTCAGCCCTCATAGCCATATTGGAACACTGCCAGGCCCATTTGTTTATGTATTTTCTATGACCTTTTCCAAACTGTGAGGACAGAGTTGAGTAGTTGTAACAGAGTTTTCCAAAGCCTAAAATATCTGTTATCTGGACTTTTACAGAAAAAGTTTGCAGCCTCTTTTGTTCTCAGTTGTAGGCCCAGTTCACCAATTGTTGATCAATAAAAAATGTTTTTCTGAGCGAATCACACCATAAGGTTACACAGGAAAAGAAGAGAACATGAGCTATTAGCTGCAAACCTTCAATGTATGTCCTGATCTTGTAGGGAGGGGAGAGAGAGATTGTTCCAGAAGGAAGGTTGGAATAGGAATAGAGAGAAGGAGAAATGGGATTTAAAAGAAGGTAAAGTTATCCTTGTATTGAAAGAGGACATCGGGAAGAGTGGCTTAAGTTTACAATCAACGTCATGAAATAAAAAGTATCTAGCATTTTTAGATGGATAATTTCTTAGGGGAAAATAAGTCTAATTATGCTTTCCTAGGATGACCCTGTTATGAAATGTGTCCCCCAAAATTCATATGTTGAAGCTTTAGTTCCAATGTGATTATATTTGGAGCTGGGGCCTTTGAGAGATAATTAAGTTTAGATGAGGTCATGGGCACAAGACCTTCTTGATGGCATTAGTGCCCTTATAAGAAGAGATACCAGGGAGATTGCATGCACTTGCTCATTCATTTTCTCTCTCTCTCTCCCCCTCTCCCTCTCTCATCTCTCCTCTCTCTTTCTCTGCCAAGTGAGGACACAGCAAAAAGGCAGCGATTTGCAAGTCAGGAAGAGAGCCCTCACCAAAACCCGACCGTGTTGCCACCTGATCTCAGACTTCCAGCCTCTAGAACTGTGAGAAAATATATCTCTGTTGTTTAAACTGTCTGGTCAATGGGGTTTTATTGTGGTACTTGAGCTGAGTCATACAGACCCCATGCTAGGAAGTGGAAAGGTGGAAGTTTGAAATCCCTCTGTATCTCCTAGTTGGGAAGTGAGGGGAGAGAGACAAGCAAAAGGCCGTTCTAGCTTGTGGATGGTGATGTCAGGCATGGTGGTGACAGTTACAGCAGGAGCAAGAGAGTGTGTAGCAAAAGTTGGACCCCTTTGTAGAAGTCATGCACTGGTATATAGGAGGGTAGGGTAGATGCGACGACAAAGAACAGATTGTCTGGTGCAGTGGCAGAAGCAGTCTTAGGCAGTAACAGGGAAGTAGAGCAACTGCTTAAGACCCAGAAATGAGCTTAGAGTAGAAGTTTGTACAGTTCAGCAAAGAGAAGTCAAGCAACCTCTATGGAAACCGCATGAACTGGCTGTTGGTTGGCAAATATATATATCGCTGTTTAGTATTAACAGGTGAATGTGAAGGTGTATGTGTGTGGGTATTTCCTAAGGAGAGTGATGATGAGAATTATTGTCCTTTGGAGTTTTGAGGAAAGCTTGTGGAGTGGTGCTTTTTTTGTGGAGCATTAGTTTTCTATAATAAATTACCACACACTCAGTGGTTTGAAACATTTATTATTTCACCATTCTGTAGGTCAGAAGTCTGGCAAGTTCAGCTCAGAGTTAAGAAGGCCAAAATCCTTGAAATCCTAGCACTCTCAGAGGCCAGAGGGTATGATTGCTTGAACTCATGAGTTCAAGACCAGCCTGAACAAGAGCAAGACCCTGTCTCTACTAAAAATAGAAAAAATAGCTGAGCGTCGTGGCATGTGCTTGTAGTCCCAGCTATTTGGGAGGCTGAGGCAGCAGGATCGCTCGAGCCCAGGAGTTTGAGGTTGCTGTGAGCTATGATGACTCCACTGCACTCTCCGCAGAGAGAGACCCTATCTCAAACAAAACAAAACAAACAATTAAAAAACCAAAACCAAATAAACAAAAAACAAAAAAATAAGGCCAAAATCAAACTATCAGACAGTCTATGTTCTTGTTTGGAAGCTCTAGGGAAGAATTGGTTTCAAACCTCCTTAGGTTGCTGTTAGAATTCAGCTTCTTAGAGTTGTACTACTGAGTTTCCTGTCTCCTTGCTGGTTTTCAGAAAGGGCTACTACTCTCAGCCCCTACAATTCACATGCATTTCTTCCTTCTCACACAGCCCCCGCTGTCTTTAATAAAGAATAACATATCAAGTCCTTCCTCGATTCTATTGTCTCTGCATTCCTTTTTGCCTATAAGAGTACATGTGATTATGGGTCCATGCAGACAGTCCAGAATAATCTATTTTAAGATCAACTGATTAGTAGCCTTAATTATATCTGCATAGTCAGTTTGTCATCTAACAGCGTATTCACAAGCATGAAATCTCATATTCAAAGGTTTTTAAGATTGAGGTGTGGATGTACGTGAGATGGGGGGTAGAATTCTGTCTACCCAAGTGGATGTGTATAAACAGCCACAAAGGAGAGTGGTATAGGCCACAGAGGTTTAGAGCTGCTAGAGGGTTCATAGACCACGTCCCTGTTAAATAATCAGACATTGTCAGTGGGGTTTTGGCTTGTCCAGTTGCTGGATTAGTATAAGTAAAGAGAATTCGACTTTCCCAGGCTCTACCTAGGAACTTCTCTGCACCAAAATTTGTGTTACAAATATTTAGAACATGTTGATTCTTAAAAATCTTTTTATCATTAGGAGGGCAAACTTTAAACCAAAAAAAAAAAAATGACATCAATTTACATGGTATCTAGAAGTCTCTGACTTACTGAAAGTGTTACTGCTGATTTCAGATGCGCTTTTAAAATGTCCTACTCTCTTCCCCCTTTTACCAACAATAGAAGGTAATTTGGGTGAATGGATGGGGCTCACTGTTTTATAATCAAACTTGTATATATATATTTTTATTTTTAAACTTGCATGTATCTGACTTTATTTATTTTACTTTTCTCTTTATTGTGTTTAGTTTGCTGACACTAATGTTTCCTGAAAGATCTTAAGTCAATTTTGCTATCAAAACTATTTGCCTTACTTGCGTTTAGTTTAAATTGATTTTAATTTCAAAGAAAAATGAGAGCTTGTGAATCAGTTTATTTCTTCTCAAGCAAATTGCTTGCTTTTTGTTTGGCATTGTCTATTTTTTTTGGTCTATTTTTAACATAGCTTTTGCCTTTTCCAGAATGTCATATGGTTGGAGTCATATAGTTTATAGCCTTTCCAAATTGGCTTCTTTCACTTAGCAATATGCATTTGAGGTGCCTAGGTGTCTTTTCATGGTTGCCTTTAAGGTTTCTTTCATTCTTTATTATATATTTTTTTCTGTATCAATTTCAACTGCTTAACTTTTGTTTAGAATTTTTAAAATTTCACCCTGGTGTCATACCCATTTTTTTTTCCTTTGGTAATTATGCTATTTAATTTTCTTTGTGATTTTATTTACCATTCTAGGTAGTAAAACCCTAGATTTTCTAGTTAACTTTTTTGGAGGGTCTCTATTTATTTTTCAAAGAATCTTCTCATAATATTTCAGAGTTAAAGATTCCCCTCAGCCAAACTCATGCAGACATTGAATTTATGTCACTTCCTGCTCTCACAGTTTTATTGTTTTAACCATGACTTTTGATGTGTGTTCCTTTCAGTCTCTTCTGCTCATTACAGGAAGTATATTTTTCTGCATAGAACCTATAAAGGATTAGGTTTCCTGCAGGTCTAAAGTTAGAAATATAACCATATGTTTGAGGCACTTGTATATAATTTTCTGTGAACTATCTCTCTGTGACTTTTGCCCAATTTTATATCAGATTCTTTGTCTTCTTGATTTTTAAAAGCTCTTTGCATTAGTTGAAAACATTTTCTCTAGGTTGTTATTTGTTTTTTGAATTTGCTTATGTGGTTTTTTATTTCAGGAAAAACATTAATGCATTACAACTCATCTTTTATAGATTCTGAATTTTAAATTTTAGTCTAAAAGGCTTTCCCCACATCCAGGTTATAAAGGAAAGCCTTTAATACTTGGATGGTTGCAATTATACATTTACATGTCTGATATATTTGGAGTTTTTTTCTAATGTAGGGTGGACATATCATTTTCTAAGTACTCAACTTCACTGTCAGTAAGAGAAATAACAATTAAAACTCTTCTGAGATGTCATCTCCTATCAGATTGGCAAAATCATAAAAGCTGTACAACACATTCTATTGGAAAAAGTGTGGGGAAACAAACATTGTCATACATTACTGGTAAGAGTGCAAAATGATACTGCCCCAGTGGTGGGATAGCAAGTTTGAAGTAAATTATACACACATATACATACACACAGACATTGTATATGTGTGTTTGTGTATGTATAAGTATATTTGTGTACATGCATATGTAGCTTTGTAGCTCTTTCTACTGAAAGGCTCTTAAAGCAATGATATCTCATTACCAAGGAACACATCTCATTCTCAGATCTTGGTTTCTAAGTTCCATTCCCCATTAGAAAGAACTACAACTAATTTGGGAAATGGCTAATTTCAGGCCTGAGGCAGGGAAAACTGAAGGTAAACTTGGAATATCATGTGGCAGAAAGCAGAGAGGTGCTCAGAACAGGGTCTTGAAAAAATGATATGGATGACCACTTGAAGGTACTTCCAGCGGCCACAAGTTGGACAATTGGAGCATCGAAAAGATATTTGTTAAACATATTGACATAAATATGTATGAGTTAGTAATGATACCTGTGAGGCAGTGGGGGTTGCAAATTGAAGCACTTCTTTTCAGAAATATATCAATTAGTAACTGTAGAAGGAATGACAGAATTAGAAAATCACCATTGACAACCCTACATATAGTAACTGGATTAAGCAACATTCCTTAGTGGATACTAAAACTTTTAGGTGAGATGTGGTTGGATTACATGACATTTAGTCAAACTCATTCAATTCACTCCACAAATTATTTACCAATTTAATTTTGCAGGAGAAAATGCACTTTTATATATAGATCTAGCAGTCAGTCCCTTAACAAAGCAATCAACTTAACATCACTATTAGTATGGCAAACTGATATCTTGAGCCTCTTGATGTGATGTAATAAAAAGTACCAATAACGTTTATGTTATTTTTCCCAAATATGTTTAACTTGAATCCATTCTTGAGAAAGCAATCAGGAAATAAAAAATGTGATCTATTCTTCCAAATAACTTGCTTGGACTCCTTTAAAAACAAAATCCATGTCTTGCAAAGCAGAACAAACATAAAAGTATATCACATCCAAATTAACAGGAGTTAAAAAGGCATAATAATCAAAGATAACACATTGACATTCATTAAGTCCTATATTTTAAAAAAGTTATAAAATACATTTTTGGAATAATTGGGGACATTTTTGACAGTAAATGGTATTCCAGTTTTATTATGCAGGATGATGTTCTTATCCTTATGAGATGCCTAATGAAATATTTAGGGGTTAAGTGTTGTGATTTCTACAACTAAATCTCCAATTGTTAAAATTACTAAAGTATGTTTAACACACAGTAAAAGAAAATCTGATAAAATGCCAACAATTGGTGAATATGGGTGAAGGGTATTCAGGTATACATTATACTAATTTTTCAAACTTCCTGTCAGTTTGAGAATTTTCAAAATATGAAGCTGGGAATTAAAAAAATAGATATAGACAAAGGCAGATGTAATAAAGATCTTTGACAAAATGTATTGGTCCAAGATGTCGACTGACACACCTACTGAACTTTTCCAGTTCAGGACTGCTCAGCAGGAATTGGGTGATTAGAAGCTTTCAAACACATGCTCTTCTACTCTTGAGATTACTGGAAGAGAGTTTCTAGGATAATGAAGAGAGATCTTCAGTTTGACAAGGAGTAAATGCTTTACTTCCTTTCTAGCCCTTCTTGCTTATAAAGTCTAGAAAGAAAACAATACTCCATACTTCTTCTGGGCACAGAGCACTAGCTTCCTTCCTCCATTCCATCCCTCTGCTCATCTTTTCTTTGGTTCCATAAACCCCCATTTCCATTTCTTTCTTTTTCATGTCTCATTCTGCCTCTGCCTCGAAGACTGAATGAAGATCCTTAAAAATTTTTATAAAATAATCAGGTACTAGACTTATCGAATTATTTTTTAGCTGTTTACTTTTTAGAACTTATATAGAACTTTTCCCCATATGAAATAATTGGCTTATTTTTGCCCAAGTTTCAGTGAAAGACTGACCAAGCTTAAATTAATCATTTGAGTTTACTCTGTTGGAGAAATATGAGGAGTGAGTAGGATATGAAAGGTGAGATTTGAGTGTTCTACAAAGTATTTACATAGTAAACTCCTGACCAACTTAAATTATGCAAGATATCTACTCTTCTTTTCTAGTGAAGACCCATTCTTCCAGACCTTCTATATCTCCTCAAGTTATGTTGATGAAATAAAACTCTTTCAAAAAGTATTATAATAGTATACATGTACTATCTTTTCTTAAGATATTGGTGGAAGAATATTCTGAAGACAGCAAGTCATTTGGAACTAGAAATCAGCTACAAGGAGTAAGGACTTGGATAGGAAAAGTATCGAAAAAATTGACCCACATTAGGTCTTTAAAGCAATGTGACTTAGGCTGGCTAAAATATGCAATCAGCTACCCATACAAAATTTAAATAAACCTTGATATAAGCTTCACTATCTCATCATTTTTCATTTGAAGGAAAATACAGGGAAATGCATTTATAACACTGGAAGAAAGAAATGGACATCATTTTTGTGCTCTATCAGTTGCTACATGTGGACATTCCCCTTGTGAACATGCTGCCTAAGGCATTTTCATTATGTAATTTATTTAATGTTTCTGGGATTTAATTTGGCCAATAATATATCCAAAATTCATTTAATGTCAGATTGTGTTCATTTAAGTATCTAGTGAGCCCTCCCATATGCTTATAAACATGGAACTCCATTGACTTAGTCTATTCCTAGTTTTATACTCCAGGAAAAAGAAATATCTTACTTTCATGCACTGTAAAATAATATGATAATGATGCAAATGCTGTATTCTCCTTGTAAGTTACTATGTATTAGTTTTCGTTGTAAGCATTACATGTTATTTTAATCTGATTTACTGAAACAACTACTTTTCAAAGTGGCTATGAGAAACCATGTGCTGATTTTTATGCAATGTTTTCAGAAATGCACACAACATAACTTGAAATATCAAATAACTTTTAGTCTTAGGCATAAAGCTGACCATCTTCCACCAGGCTACAAGCTGAAAAGCTGGGGTATATTTGCATAATTCTAATTTCCGTAGACTCTGAATTTAGCAGTAATTTAGACAGAGCAACACTTAGAAAGCATTCAATAAATGTTTGTTGAATCAGTAAACATTTTATTTTTATATATTATATAACACAATGCATTACCATATAGAGCTATAAACAAAATGCTATTAAGAATGATAATGGAGGAGAATGAAAGATTATGCCTTGTTGAGGATAAAAGGAAAAGCTTTACGGAGGAGGTATCACTTGAATCTTTAAAAATGAGTATATATAAAATAGTTAGGGATGCTAAAGTGAGGGGACATTGCCCATGGAAATACAAATATACACAATAGCTAGAGGAAACTGGAATGATTCAGCATGTATTTGGCTGGGAAAGGTGTAAGTGGGTGAGTACTCACACACAGTACACAGTGAGGGTTTGTTGAATAAGTACACTAATGTACACCATGATTGTGCCATCAGTCCATAATTAGCTTGGTTAGATGAGTAATAGTACTTTGAAAGAGTTTTTCTGTAAACTGTGTCATCTCCTAGAAATAGTTTTCCTGAGACATTGGGATTAAGCTGGTTTTATGTATCTCTTCAACATTGTTTCATTCCTCTTTGTTTTATTTGTAAGGAATGTGTGGGTAGGTTTTAATTTCCAATACATGGCTTCCTACGTGTCTCTTGTTCTGAAAGTTACTTGGGTATATTTAATACTTCAGGGAAATAAGATTTGGGGTGTCTTCTAAGAACAGAGTAATTTTTGACTTAGAAATGAGCAGTCACTGAGGAACTGGATGAGAGGGGTCTCCAAAATATGGGGGAGACTGCTGTATGGCAGCCTGGTATGTTGCAGGAAACAAGAGTTTTGAAAAAAAAAAATCAGGCAGTTCTGGCTTCATATCTTGATTCTGATTCTCATTAACAATGCTATTTTGAGATAGTTGCTTAAAGTCTCTGAGCTTCATTTTTTCCTCTTCATTTTGTAAAATGGCACAAAACGCCTTTCAGGACTGTTGTGAGGATTAAATGAGGTAATGTTTATACCAAGCATCTGACCCCTGGTGAGTGCACAGTACTCCTTAGTGGGCAAACTCTGATCCAATTATGTCATAATGTTTCCCTTAAAAAATGGGATGCAAGCACATTGAATTCTTTCCATGTTGCAGATCTGTCAGTTTATCCTTGTATACAATATTTCTCAGAGATGTTTATAATTTATCTGTCTCTCCAGAGTCTTATTCAAAACTCTGTAGGCAGGAGGAACCTAATAAGTACTTCTTAAAAATGATTTTCATCAACACTTCATTCTGAGCTTACTTTGATTCCAAACAACTCTGAACCCTATCAATAGCACTGGCAAGTTTCATCTGTATATTGAGTTACCGATTTGAATTGATAATGTGTCAACTCTGAAAACATTATCCCTAACAGCCTTGTTAAGTAAGCAAACACCAATCATGTGGTTTGCTGTTTAAAAAACAGAGCATAAAACTTCTCCCTTAAATAGGCTTCTATTGTTTCATTGATTCTGCCAGTTGCACTTTCAAGGTGTTATTTGGGTTATAATCATATGTTGCCGAAATCAGCAAGAAGCAAGCAGGTATTTGCAGTACACTGGGTTTCACTTAAATTTGCTGCTGACCTACTTGCTCCTGGATCACGATATTCTCCTTTCCTAATATGTTTAATCACTTCGATCACTAATTTTAAAACTGCTTCTTTCTTTTGTGCTCTGAGGGTGTCCTTCTGCAGCAGAGACTAGTATTTCCAGAGTTTAGTTAAGCAGAAGCCAGTACATTGGAAATAGAGGGACATTTTTCTTTATACTGAACAAAAGGAAGCCTCTGGTCGTTTAAGCCCCAAAGCAAAATTACTAGAATCTGCTCCCTTAATATATGCTAAGTAGCTGGTACCAAAAGGCAGTGCTCCTCCAGAGGATAAGCGAGTCAAGGACATTTTGTTTGATTTATAGGACAATATGCTGCTTTTCCATTGTAAGACAGGATCCGTATTTCCAAAAGTTGAATAGAATGCTGCTTACAAAGGAAAAACAAGCATTTTCAGCTGGTTAAATTTGAGATGGTGAGTGAAGTTCATTATAATGCCTGTAGCACTTTTATTTGATGTCAGGGAGGTTTTCATATTCTTGAAGTCTTTGTTTCTTAGGGCTTTGTTGAGATACTCAAACAAATATTTAAACCATACTGGAGACAGTAGATGTAAATATTCTTATCTCTAAATATTAATTTCATTTGGGTTGCTAGTTGAACACAACCTTATATTTGTTGCTATTTAGTCAAAGATTAATTATTTGAGGAACAAGAATACAAGCATCTTCCTGTAATTTGAGGTAGCTATTTGAGAAGTTGGGGATAGAAAGGAAGAAATATTAGGAGAAAAGTCCTCAAAGCTGCTCTGAAGGGAATTAAATATATAAAAACTGCAGAAAGACATTAAATATTTAGACATTAAATATATAAAGACTGCAGAAAACCAAAACTCAGGGAATCTCAGTACAATAGTAAATGCAAACCTTCCCAGAATAAAGAAGATAGGTTATATAGTCTGTTTGTCCTGATTTGCTCACCTATTTATTTATAACTTTTTAAAAATTTCTCATATCTTTCCTATATTTTTAGAAACCATCTTAAATCCAAGAATAATGTAGGGATACAAATGTATAGTTAAAAATCCATTCTCATTGTTTAATAAATAACAGTAATTAATAAAGAAGGATTAAACTCTTTCCTAGTTGTTCTGTGAAAGTGTTTTAAACATAGACCATTTTAAAGGCAACTTTAAGGACAAAAATAATGTCCTCAATTTCCTCTCCCTAGAAAAAGGAAAGAGTCATATTTACTTTGACCTTGGGTGAAAGTCAAGGGCAAAATGTTAAGTCATAGTTTTGTAGAGGCAATTTCACTATACTATGTGGTGAAATGATTGGATGGATAGGTGGGTAAAATCTTGAGAATAATGAGGAATGAAAATTAGCATTTATCTTAGAGTAGTGATTCTCAAAGTGTGGTCTCTAGATGAGCAGCATCAGCATTATCTGGGAACATGTGAGAAAAGCAAAATCTCTGGTCCTGCCCCAGATCTATAGAATCATGGACTTCAAATATCTCATGCATGCTTATGCTAAGAGCCACTATCTTGGACTATCCATTCTCTGTATGAATAACCTCAGATGGGCTTTTACCTTTATCTTACCTTTTTAAAAAATCACTTAAAAATAATGTAAGCTTATTTAATAAAATTTGAAAATGATAAAAAAAAAATAAAAGAGAAAGCAGAGGAGGAAGGGGAGGAGGAGAATAACAAAGACAATAAACTATGGCCTCACTATACAAATGAAGAATTTGGATGTTTTGTGACTTTTTTATTTGATTTTATGCCTAGGTTTTTCCCCCATAATACTAAAAAAATTTTCAAATATCCATATATTACAGCCTGCATTTTAAATGTAACATGCTTTTCAAAAGCAGCCAGCATTCGTGAATCTCGTTTTCATATCTTCAAAACTTTTCATTCATTTATGATAACTATCTGCCTATTGTGAGACATTTAAGTTTCACAATTATAGATAACTCTCTGGTAAATACATGTGTGTATAAGGCATTGTCTATATTTTAAAATGTGTCCTTACTAGTGTCTTATAAGTAGACTTCCTGAGTCAAAGCAAATGATTATATCGTAAGACACTTTTATTGGTGAGATTCTAAACATTGTCTTGACTCTTTGAGACCTACTTATTATGAGGCACATAGCTTTCACTCAGGAGTCAATCCTCTGCCAATTTTCTTTCTTTCTTTCTTTCTTTCTTTCTTTCTTTCTTTCTTTCTTTCTTTCTTTCTTTCTTTCTTTCTTTCTTTCTTTCTTTCCTTCTTTCTTTCCTTCTTTCTTTCCTTCCTTCCTTCCTTCCTTCCTTCCTTCCTTCCTTCCTTCCTTCCTTCCTTCCTTCCTTCCTTCCTTCCTTCCTTCCTTCCTTCCTTCCTTCCTTCCTTCCTTCCTTCCTTCCTTCCTTCCTTCCGCCTGTTTACATTTCTACTAAAGTTTGAAGGAAATCTTCCTACATTTAGACCTGAGCCCAATCTTTATTTTGACTTTGTAGTACTGCCTGCACCATCTCCCACTTGCAAGTCTTCAAAGGGAACTTTGAAGGGAAGTTGGGTGCAAGGCGAAAACCTCAGTCACTTTTACATGTAATTACCCCCACACCTAAACGTTCTGAGATTATATTTTAAGCCTTTCTTCAACAGTGTTCACATTTCCCTCCTTTTTTCCGCCAATTTACTTCCATGTTCATAGTTAAAGATCCATGGTCCCATTGTAACATCCAGTGGCCATTAATCACCTTTCTTCAGGTTTACTGAAGCCCTGCTTACCATCCTTTTTATTATGCTCTTTGCCTTTTCAAAATCCTGTGTGACCCTTCTCTTTCTCTCCTTTATATCTATATGCAAAAGAGATATGTTTGTAGTTAAGGAAAGGCTATGCATTTATTCTCCTAGCCTGGGGTTAATACATTTGCCAGACCTGCCTATTCATTGGTGGGTTTGCAACCAATCTGGAATCCCACAACTGTCTTGTTTCCTTATATTTTCTTGATTTTCTTCATTACTTCTGTGTGCTGTATTTTCCAGCATCTCTCTGCTCTGCCTGGGCATTACTCCATTGTTGATGTTTTACATAGGAATTCATTCAGAGGGATAAAGATGGGCAAGCATCATCATGCTCCATGCCATCAAATTCTTCTTATGCTACGTCACCCATGCTTGCAGTCTCTAGAGCTAGACAGCTGTAGGTTAGAAATCTGGAGCAAAAGTGGGATACTCAGCAAACAAATGGCCCTTTGCTTATTCTGTAAACGGATTCAGAATGGTTGCCAAATCAATAAACTTTTGAAAAGTCATCTTTTCTTGACTTAAAGAGAATTTAAAGAAACTGCATTCAGTCTTTCAATCCAGTGGGGAAGTCCAGTTTAATGAATTTACTTCCACAGAAGCCTAAGAGAGTGAATGTAGTTTTGAAAGTGTTTAACGTGAACTCAGGGAATAGTTTGCATGCCTGGAGAACTTCTATCAAGATACAACAGGAATCTAGGAAATTGACTCAGTGCTAGGCTAACAATAATACAACCAGCTTTTTTTTTAAAAAAAAAAAACCCTACTTCCATGTGTTTACAACCTTCTGAATGCACTGCTTTCTTCATACCACATGTCTCCAGATTACACCCCTAGAAAGAACCAATTGTCAAATGTAATCACACAGTTCCTTTCATTTTTTCCCCCTCAATTAGGCGAGAGAGCTGGGAACAGAATGGGAGAGCTGACTTCTGTAATAAAATAAGAGATTGGTTGGCTAAGTGACACCTTTTCCAACATGGATAAAAAGTAGAAATCAATTAATTAATCAGTGGATGCCCATGTGTTAGTGCTAAGTAAAGGGAACAATATCTAGGGACTCCAAAGTTCAGAAGAGGTCTGCTACTGTTCTCAGAGAACAAATAGCATCAGGCAAAAGCACATTAAAGTAACTGAAAGGCCAGTCAAAAATCAATTAATTCATTGTTTCAAATAGCAGCCTTAAACAAATCTATTTTAGAAAGAGTTCTATTAAAAAATGAGAGTGCTTAAATTTTGAGGAATATTGAGATTGGGATCTGAAAACTCTCCCATTATAAAACAACTAGAAATGCTGTATAACATATAACAAGCATCTTCTTAAATGTATAACTTTGCTCATAATAGCATAAGGGAAACTGACAGGGGCCAAAATCAAAAAGAAAAAAATGTGAGCCAAGAAATTATAGTTGGCCTGAAACTGTTTCAATTCCTGCAAACCTTGGTTTGTAATGCATGTTTATGGGACACAATACCTTGGGTCTCTGCAAGGTTGCATCTGACACCCTTGCATAATGCCAGAACTTCTTTGAAAGTCTCCTCATCCTATCCTTTTTCTAGAGCTTAGCTGCTCAGTACTTTGTTCATTAAGGGGATGCTGTAGCAGAAGAGCTAAAGCCCTTAGTTATCTCACAATATCTTCTATTTTTACCTCACAGATGGCATAAGTAATAGCAAATATGGGGGATGGGATTACCTGCAGCCTCTCACCTAAAACCAACAACTAGTTCTTTCCAACATCCAGGTAAAATGTGTCTGAGAAGACTTCTCAAAGTCCTGTCTTCTCAAACTCATTTACCACTCGCTATGCTTTTATCTCAGGGCATTATATTCTTTTCTGCCATGACCATTCATGCTTAGCCTGTTTCATCAGACATGTCTATATAAGGCTTTGGCTTAATTGAGGGGCATAGGATTTAAGTATTTCTTGTTGAGCTTCTAGGTCCCAGGAAAATCAAGGATTGTAGCTAAGCACCAGTTTCTGTATCTCTGAACATGTCAAATACAATTATGTTGTCTTTGTCTATCCCGAGTACATAGGAACTGTAGGTTATAGAATGCGTGTGGATGGCAAGGAATGGTTATGGCCCAAACTTCATACTGTAGTCTCATGTTAACCCAGATCACTGTTGTGGTATATATATCTGACACTGTGTCTATCATATTGTAAGTATACTCTTAGTCCATGTTTGTAACTTTTCCTCTTCTTTTCTTATGTGAGTAAGAGCTGGAAGAGATGGTAGGCTGGATTCTCACTTTTACATGCTATGACTGTCCAAATACTACTAATTTTTATGGGACTATGAGATGTAGAAAGGAAGATGCTTTTGTTATAATAAAGGCAAGTCACTGAGAGAAGTCCAGTATATGCTTTCTTGGAGTTAGTTGGGTAGAAATGGGGGCAGAAAAAAAAAGCAAAGCAGGACAGAGGTAGATTTCTGCCTTTGGATCTATGGGGCTGCTTACATAGTATTCTACACTATGAGAAAAGAGGATGTGGATGTGGTAGTGCTGGGGGTGGGGATTATCACACTTTTGTAGTCACAATGCAATCTTCATTAAGAGTAAGGAGAAGAAATAATAATGGTGGGGAAAAGGAGCAGAGAGGGAATGAATAACCGGGTTGATACATTGAAAGCCTTTAGATCATTAAGCTACTGACTTATTCATTCAATAATGTATTCATATTCATTGTGGTCAGAAAAGACTGGCGGGACACACCATTATGAACCTCAGCATCATATATCACTAGAAGCGTCATCAATCTCACTAATTTCTTTATCTGCTTCTCCCTGAAGACTTGGGCAATAGACTTACTCTTTTCCTGGGGAGGCTATTACTATGCCATTGCTTTTATTGTTTGGCTGCTCTTATGGCAGTAAATAAAAACCTATAAATCTGAATCTAGACAAATAATCCAATCCATCACTTTCCTTTTAGTGGGTCCCCCACTTAGGTAGTTTATCTAAAGGAATATGTGTTTAACAAATCTTGACATTTGAGTTTAGCGCATGAATTAGCCATTCTGGGCACAGCTTTGATCTACATAGATGCTAGCTCAGCACTGAGAGGCTGTGTGGAATGTGATTCACCAAGGCAGTTCTGGGCAGAGCCAATGACCTGAAAAATTCTTCTTGACCTTTCTGGCCTTGGATATCCTCTTATCTCACAGTGATTACAATCTCAGTGATTAGTGCTTAATAATTCCACGAGTGTTTATTAACATACCTACATCCTACCCCAGATTGACTCTATATATTAACAAAAGGGTTTCTGAAAGGTAAAAGTTGATTTTACAATTTAACAAATAATTAATAGAAGGTTGTAAATCAGTAAAAAATACTATACTTTTTTCAAAAAATGTTGAAGGAATTAAAAAGTTATGCAGTGGGAAACCTTTTTTAGGTCTGGTGTATAAAAAGTAAGGATTTTTAATGTGCATTTGTTAGAGGCAGTGAAGACATGGCATTTGGGGTCAGACACACTTGGGTTCAAATGCTGGTTCAGATGCTAAGTCTTATCTTCCTTATCGGTAAGACGGGGATACAAATAGGACCTCCTGTGTAAAAGCACTCTGAGGACTAAGTAATAATATGTGCAAGACATTAAGTAGAGTGCCTCACTCTGTCCAGACACACAGCAGAGCTAGTACTGGCATCAGTATTAATATACTTGTTTACAATCTATGGTGTTCTGCATTCCTGATGGGAGCACTCGGCAGTATGCTATGCATGTTCTAGACTCAACTTCTCAATTTCTGCAGAGGGAAAGAAAGTATTATTTAAAAATGAAACTACAGCATGTAGCTTTGCATGGACACTATGAGTCTCAGAGAATATGCTTCCCTGTTAGGTAAGTCTTTACCAGGTCGTAGAGTTTCAGCAGGTCTACTGTTCAGAACTTTTCCTCGTTTCTGAACAAAGGTTGAATATTGATAAAAACCTTGTGCTCCTCTTAATGTACCAATGATGAGTACTATGAATATGAATATTAAAGATGATTTTGCATCTTTATTTGATTTATTCAAATCAACAAATACTTTAGACTTTTTTAGAGGTGAAACACTTGCCTTCCACTAGGGGGCTACAAAGGCGATAGAAGCTTAGTGCTGCATCAACTTTTTACACTCACCTCCATCAGCATGTGTGATTTTTCTTTTTCCAAATATTATTTCCCAGATTTAACATTTGTCTTAGTAGTTAAAGAAATATCCAGTTATGCCATTCCAGATCCCTTCTTTGAGTAAGTCATGGATGGATATTGCAGATCTAAAGCCTCATCTGTGTTATTTATTTCTTTTTTTTAATTTCAGAATATTATGGGGGTACAAATATTTTGGTTACACATAATGCCTTTGCAGATCGCACTGTATGGGGAAAGGGCACGCTTGTAGCCCTGGCTTGGGCGAGGCAAAGGCATCATCATTGGCTATACAAGATCCTTCCACCTCAAATAGAAAAGAAGCACATGCAAATGGGAAAATAGCTGCTACCATGTGGTCAATAAATCACACACCTGTTCCATCATGCTGAGGTCAATTAGCTCTGATGGTACACCGTTTTGATAATCAGGCAGTTAAACCCATTATTAATAAGGCTACTTCTTAGGTGCTAATGTTCTAAATTCTTTAGAAGAAAAGGCAAACAGGCCTAAAAGATATCAAAGATATCTTGATATTCAAGATATCAAAGAAAGCAATGATCATTTCAACCACAACTCTTTCTGTGGTGTGGGCTGACATACTATAATAAATGTAGCAAATGACATTTTGGTATGGATTGAAATAATTTTGGCATACTTCTTTGATCCTGAAATGGTTATTCTAATTTGAACTGGAAATTGGCACCTTTAATGTATCCTCTTACTAAACTCACATATTGTCTTTAGTGACATTTAGGAGACATTTAAGACAGTGGTATAATTTTTCCTTCAAAAGAGTGAAGTTTTATTGATCTCATATTAAGGGACTGGAGGGACTGAATGATATAGCACAGGGAGGCAATTCTTGTCACTAGTGCTTGTCTCTGTCTGCACAGCAATCAAACCATGAGAGAATAGGGTTTGAAATGCCATCAGGAAATGTTGTCTGTCAGAAAATGTCTACATGTAAGAGGCAAATGGATTCACTTATGGCATACACGTTTCCTAGGTGAAATGCTTTCCAACGTTTTTTCATGTCTAAACACATATAGAAAATGATAATATTTACTGGAGTAAATCAAAGAAAATTTGAGAATATATAGGGCATGGTGAGGAAAATACATCTCTTTATAAAGAAAATTGTTAGGGAAAATACTAAGTCTTTAATGGGAAGAACACATCCAAATAAAATCTTTAAATGAGAAACTTGATCTTGCTTCAGTGAACATAACTATTATTTTATATTGGAATTTTATACTTGAAATGATGACAAGCAATTTCTGATTAAGACTTTTTTTAATGATAATGTCTTCAAATTGTTGATAATCATTATCAGCAAGAAACTTTGTGCTCACAAATAGGTGCTAAAAATTTAAATCATTATCATAGCAATTCAGAAATTTACAACAGTTGAAATTAGATATAAAGAATATAACTAGCATCCCTTTTCTTTCATTGACAAATGCAATGTTAAAATCCCTTGTGATAATGAAAAAGTATTTTGAATCTAAGTATTATAAAATGATGATGAAGCTCTGATTTGCAAAATGTGCATATATTATTAGAGTAGCCATCTGATGTTAGCCTGGATATCACTAAAATGACACAAATAGCCAGAAGTTTCTGGATTCTGTGAAGACTTTAATTATTAACTACTGCATGGGACTGTACCCATGCAATTTCCCCTGTCCCTCGGTTGGCTATAGGCTGGGCTGCTATTCTGTGTGGTTCTCCTTGGGTGCCTCCAATGGTAACATCATCCGTTTGTCCAGGGGGAAGTTATTAAAGAGTTATCAGGGCATAAGAGAGAGTGCTGGGTGTGGTTTTGTGTTCCTCCTTAACTAAGGAGACCATGGGGAATTCTGTCATACCCCAGTCTTCTTAGGCTGCTCTTAGAGGAGCCCCAGATGAGGAATTTCATGGCCAGTGGCAATTTGCTTTGGTACCAAAACCAGCCCCTCAGCCTCCTAACAGCTGCTTAAACCCATATGTACTGGGGAGCACGTATCTCACTATACCACTACAATTTTTTTTGTGGAACACACAACTTGCAAACTTTGTATGAAGGTATGTCCTGGGGTCTGAAATAACTGACTGAATACCTATATAGAATAAACATAGGATGACAGTGAAGTGTCCCTGCTTCCCTAAGAACTGGGAGATGATTGCAGGTGAGTGAGTAACATATTTTTTTGATTAATTACATATGTATTCTCAGTTCCCAATGAATAAAACGAGCTCAATAAATATGTTTTTAGTGAATGACTGAATAATGAAAAAAGTAATGAATTGTTAAAACTAATCAGGGCAATGCAGTTGGGAGGATAATGAACCTCGAGGGCCATGAAAAATACTACTGGGATCGTAGTGTAATTTATTAATTCAACAAATAACTATTGAATTCTTACTGTATCCCAGGTACTCTTTTGAATGCTAGGGATCTCACAGTGAACAAAAGCATCATAAATCCCTCATGAAAAATAGCCAGAGAACATAGAAATAAACACTATAAGTTCAACATAATGCATGTTGGATATTTGTGAGTGATATGAAAAAAAATTAGACATTGGAGAGGGATAGGGTGAACTAGAAGAATTTAATTTAAAAAAAGGAATTCTGGGAAGATGACATTTGAACAAAGAGATAAAGAAGTGAGGGAGTCAGCACTGTGGGTATCTGGGGTAAGTGTATGGCTGGCAGAGCAAACAGCAAATGCAAGGCCCTGAGGCTAGAGCCTGCTATTGTGTCCAAGAAATGGTAAGAAGGCCAGTCTGGGTGGAAATGGAGTAAAGAGAGTAACAGGAGATAGTAGTGGTCCACATCACATAGAATCTTATAGGCTATACTACAGATTTTTATTTTCATTCTCAATGAGATTAGAAGCAGAGGTGATGAGCAAAGGCATGATATTACCTAGGCTTTAACAGAACGCCTCTGGCTGCCTTGTTGAGAATTAAAGGAGCAAAAAGGCAGAAGCAGGGATACCACTTAGGAGGTGTTTGCAATAATCCAGATGAGGGACAGTGGTCACTTTGAAGAAGAGAGATGCAGTGTAAGTGATGAGAGGGGGCTAGATTCAGGATATATGTCAAAGGTAGAGCCAAGAGTCACTGTTGGAGTCAAGGTGGGCTGTGAAAGAAAAGTGTCAAGGACAATATCCAGGTTTTTGTCCTGTTCAACTGAAAGAATTTAGCTGCCATGAAGACTGCCTTTGGCTTAAGTAGTGTAAATCTACCTACTGAAATTATTTATTAAAATGGAACTTAGAGAAATAACCTTTGGCTACTATCTCTAGTCGTTTTTCTTTTGAAAAATATTTTATTGAGAATGGCATGCAAAAAAAGTACGGAAAGTAATTTAAGAAACCGGCTTCAGTAGTGATCAATATTTTGCCAGTCTCATATCTTCTATTCCACCTCCACAAACTTTTTATTTTTCTGGAGTATTTTAAAGCGTGATTGTTTTCATATTAGTTTCCTACCAAATCATTCAGTATGCTTCACTAATTGACAATAAATTTTTTATGTACCCCTACTGACATTATTATGCCCAAAATTGTTAACAACTGTTTCTTAATACCATCTAATACTCCAGCCATGTTCAAATTTCCCTAATTATCTCAAAATTATCTACTGACAGTTGGTTTGTTCAAATCAAGATGCAAACAAAAGCCTCACATCACATTTGATTATTATGCCTTTTACATCTTTTTTATTCCACAACAGTCTTTTTCCTTCTTTTCTCTCCATGTCTCTGATTATTTATTTATTTATTTATTTTTTGCAGAAACTAGGTCATTTGTCTTATAGAATGCCCCGCATTATGAATTTGGCTGATTATCTTTTCCTGAGAGCAGTTTTAGAAATGACCTTCTACCTCCCTATTTCTTCTAAACTGATATTTTTTTCTTAAGACTTGATTTGACTCAACTTCAGTAGTTTTGGACAAAATAAACATAGGTGGTACTGATTACTTCCTATGACGCCATTAGGTTTAGCATCTATTAATGACTATTGCTTAGATCCATTATTAATGAAATTGGGTTTTCAAAATGATGATTTTCTGGTTTTATTATTCCTATTGTACCTATTATCAGGAATTTTATAGAAAAGAATTTTTCCTCGTCAAATATTTAGTTATCCTGAAATAAAATGTGTAGAGGACAAGCAAGATTAAATATTCATTTTTTATTTTATTTGTTAGTTTGTAGAATATTGAGTTGGTCCATTATGATAAACAATGCCTTTTGTTTTTAAAAATTATTATTTTTGAATTTATGGGTTTTTATATATTCGATGTGTTGCAATTACTTTTTGTAATTGTAATTATTTTTCTTTTTTTATGCTTCATTGACCTTATCCTAGGCCAGTGGAAGCCCTTTTAATTGGGCACCTCTTTCCCTTTGGCATGAGCTCATTAGTATTTAATAGTTTCCTTGCTTTCTGGCACATGATGGCCAGGGCTTGTCTTGTACATTTCCTGCACCTGATATAGAATCAGCCCTTTCTCTTATGACCCCTAGTTTCTGTTAGTACAAAATCATGTTCGGAGACCACAAGCTGTATGCTAGGGCTCCTCATTGCTTTAGATTGTAATTGCCTCTAGAGCCAGCACATTATAAGGATAAAAGGGCATTGTATTGGATCTTGGGATTCGTGCATTCTGACAGGCCTCACTACAGACTCAGTATGCATTGGCATTTTGGTCAGGACTGACCTAAGTGTTTTCATGTGAATAGCATCCTAGTCCTGGTCACTAAGCCCCAGGAATACCTCACAAACACTATCAGTGACTGTTAAATTCAAATGCTTTTGGAAATAGTTGCTGTCTTCCTTTGAGAACCACTGAAATTTGCATCAGGATTCTGCCCTCTTTTGGCTTTATTTCCAAGTTCACTTAAAAAAAAAAAAGATAAGATATGCTTTGAGCAGATGAACAGAGAATTTAAACACCTGGAAATTAAATGAATAGAGTTTTTCATTACAAATTTGGCATTAGGTTTCATATATTAGCCTTGTGAGAATTTGTTTGATATTGATACTGTTTGAAAGACTGATCAAGATATACTAATACATTTTATTTCAGTTTCTAAGTATGCAAGACTGACAACCAGAACTTGGATTTTGGTGAATTTATAATAATGTAATTATACCTCCTCAGGCTAATTATATTTCCCCTGATAATTCTCCATTTGACTTTCTTTGTATGTATTTTTATTCACTTTATTTCTGGTGAAGAGTTACTGGTGATACATAAACATTCTAGAAAGAGTAAAAAGGTTAACATAGTGTTTGGAATTTCCTCTTTGCCTATTTTTAATGAAGAGCTAATTTTGCCCCAATTACTTTTTAGATCAATGGCATATTTCCCTTAGATTTTGGTTAGTATTCATTTGGCTACTGGCCAGAAAATCTAACTGAGCTGTCCTAACCAGAAGGGAATATATTAGGTCACAAAACTGATAGTCTAGGATTAGGACAAGCTTTTGACATGGCTTAATTTAGATGCTTAAGCCAAGTTATTAGGATCGGGTTCGCTGAGTCTGTTGTCTATACTTTCTTCATTTGGTTGCTGGTATTTTTAGGTTGGTTCCATGTGCTATAGCAGTATGTATGCAGTGGCACCAAATCTCACTTCTTCCAAATCCCAGTTGCAGAGGAATAAAAGGATCTAGAAGCCCTAGCAAACATGCCTGTGGATCTTACTGGCTCCGATTGGGTTACCTGCCCATTCCTAAACTCACCACTTTGGCCAAGTCGATTGACTCTCCTGATTTATTTAAACCAATTAGAGCCTATTTATGGAGAAAAGCACATGGGAGCAGAGAGAGGAGGGAATGGAGAAAGAGTAGTTTTGAAAGATGGTTACCATTTCTAATGGGGAATAGATGCTAGAAGCAAACAATAGCTAGCCACTTAACTTCCTGCATGTGGTTGCCAAAGCCTTGAGAATAAAAACTACAATGACAATGGAGCCTAATGTTTGAAGAAGTTGATTTACTTCAATTTCAAAATTATAGATATCTATGACCTGTAGGCATACAATGAATTTTGTGTCAAGGGTTTTCATAAGCAATTTATATCTTTGAAAATGGAATAAGAACTACTCATTCATACTGCAGACAGTGGATATTTGAAATCTGCAAATCTGCAGTATGTCTATTTAATGTTCCCCCTTAGCCACGCCATGGACTAAGTTGTAGTCATGCATTAACCCATGGAAGGCTCTTTTAGGTTTATATTAGATATATTCATTTTTTAAAGCAAATCTTTGAGAGTCCATTGAAACCTCTGTTTTCTTTCCTTTCTCTTAGTTTTGCTTACTCACCACATCAGAATAATTCCATAATAAATGAACTATTCTGATGATAAGAAAGCATAAATAAAAAGAAACAATGGCTTTATAGTCTTAAAATAAATCAGAAGTAGTAAATACAAGAAATTAAAGCCATGTAGGACATTGGTATTTGCTTTCAAAGGAAATGGAACATATACTTTGATCTTTAACAGGTAAATTGGAATTGTTCTTTTTTTGATAAGCATAAGACTTGAAAGAAAAAAGTAAAGCAAAATTTAACCTGCTAGAGTGATAGATTATTCATAAGACATATTCTCATAGTAAAGACTATTTTATTTTTAGAAAAAAAAAGAAAATGAAAATTATTGGTGTAGACAGTAAAATAAGTCAGACAGTGTTTCAATGGCATTAACTATATAATGACAACTTATAAGTGATTTCCAGTAGTGGGTTGAAGTTGTTAAATGTATTATTTTTAATGAAGGGAAAACCAGAAATTTGGCAAACCAATTATTTGAACTAATGTAATCTTTTTTTTCATGATAATATTGTATTCCTTATAAAGATTTCCACTCAATCATTTCAGTGTTCTTTATTCCAGTTTATTTCCCTGATCCTGGAATGTAGATGAAGTTTCTGATTCAGAACAGAATAGGGAGATGTAGACAGCTGGGTTGGAGACAACTTAAATTAACACTTATAAATAAGGCAATTATTATAGAAGTATTTCAGGATTAGTCCAACTTAGGGTACTTTCTCTGAGAAGACAAATGATAAGTAAGCAGACTAGTTTGCTTTATATGTCCCTTTTAAAGACATGCTCATGATAGCATAGCCTTCAGAAAACTTAGGCTGATTGTGGCAGAAGGCACTGTAAAATGCCACCAGATCCACTTGTAGGAATGAAGGTCTTTCCCCCTAGCTATTGGGGGTGCTGCAGGAAGGGGTGCTTCAGCTGTCAGCCCTCTTTGGGGATTGCCTTGAATGAAGAAAACAGCTTTGCCTAAGATCATACTTCCTTCCAGCGGCAGGCCACATCCAACTACAGATCAGCAAAGGGTTATAAAGGCCTGATCTCTTTGTCTCGACTCAGGACAATTCTGGAGCCCATACTACCTTTTTCATGTTGGCTGAAGATTTTTGGGGGGGCTGCATTGCACCTCAACTTTCCCTCTGAATATCCTACCTCCTTCCTTTCCCTTACACTATTGTTTATCCCAGGTGAGCTTTCTATTGAATGTCCTGTGTATACTAATCTCTTATCTCAGACTCTGATTCTCAGAGAAACTCACCTGTCACAGCTGGTACCCAAAGTGGACAAAAAAAGCTGAGGAACTATTGCTAAGCTCCACTGATGCTCTGGATAAAGTGATCAATCAACAATTAAAATCTAAGTATGAAAGCTAGAGGACATGCTTGATAGCATGTAAAGAGGTTCTCATTTCATGTAGCAGAAAGGAAGATAAGCTGAGGGCTAAGATTTAATCACAAGAGGAATCAAGCTAAAGTTTAAACTTCCAACCAAGGCAATTATTGAGATTCTGGAGCATGAAATACTGCTATCCAGATTGAGGTCTGAGTATGTTGAATTTCAAGATTCCCTCCCCAGAACCCTGTAAGCCTGCAAAATGAGTCCATTTGTTCCTATGAAGGGATAGCACTCCACCTTGCCTGATGATGAAGCAGAGGCCACTTCCCATAAGACAACAGGAACCTCCCTTTTGTAATGCTCCTAATCCCCTTTCCTGGTCTTTGGAGCAAGAACTATGGCTATGTCACTATGTAACCCATCTGTGAAGTGCTGAGCCTACTAAGGGAAGAAAGGACCTATATCTTGAAGGAATAGAGGATCTAGTTAACATGCACTGGCAGAAGGTGGGACAGTAAGCCTGGGACTGGATTTCGAGCATGCTAGACCAGAGGTGGTGGGTCCCAATTTGGATAAATAGTGTTTACCTATATTGGAGTTTTCTTACAAAATATTGATTAGAACACCCTGGTAAATATCCCATGTGTGAATATGCTGCTAGTACAGCTCCTAAATGCATGGAAAAAGCAATGATCTACACTGACAGAGAAAAGCCAGAATTTTTATAGAAGTTGGTAGAAGGAATTAAAAGACTAAGGTAAATGGACATGGTAGTATGCATCCAACAAAACCCACCAAATGTTCTGCAGAAAGGACTTAAGGCTATGTTATTTACCAAAGCAATAGGAATATGCTGGTGAGAGGGGCACCAACATTACTAAGATATTCAGTGGTAGATCTCCTCTGGGGGCCAGGGAAGAGTAGGTGATGCTGTTATAGGACTGGGATCACAAATAGTAATTGGAATAATTGGACATCTAGGCAATTAGAAGCTACCAGTTATATCATTCTGGGGGAAAAGATGCCATATGGAGTTTATGGCTTGCCCCAGTGTAGGAGAACCTCTGTATAGACCTCTAGGGTTTTGGAGCAAGATCATGCCATATGCTGTGTAATGTTATACACTTTTTGTTTGTCCAATGGGCAGGTAGATGAAGCACTCATGTTGACAGGGAAAGAAGCATACACAGGCCCAATAGTCTGAAGTCTCACATGTCATGGTTGGCTAACTGCTAATATTGCTGAATGGCGAACTGCCAGTGACTGAGACCAAGAGTGATCCTTAAATATGGCTTTATCTCTTGAGGACACCAACCAGCCACTTGGTAGAAAATTAACCATATTAGACACTTCTCTTTCTGAAGTGGCAACGATTTATTTTGGAAGGAATAGACATGCATTCCCAATGAGGGTTTGACTTTCCTGAGCCAGCACCAGTATCTGAGGGCTTACAGTTTTTGATCTATCAACATCCCACATAATATTGCTTCAGACCAGCTCTTCTAATTTTCAGTAGAGGAGGTATGAGAGAGAGAGAGAACAGTAGAATCTGTTGGTCATAAAATACATTGCTCCCTTTAGAAGCTGACAGCCTGATGGTGGGATGGAATGACTTATTGAAGACACAGCTGAAGCTCCAGTTTAGAAGTGATGATAAAAGAATGAAGCATCACCACACAGAATGAAATGATGCAATTTAAATCAAGGACTTTTAGGTAGAACAATAGGCAGAATAAATGGATTTATGAGTACCATGGGTTAGAAGCAGGGTTAATTCTACTTACCATCACTCCTACTGGCCCATTCGCAGGATGGGAATTTATGTTTCCCAACCTGAAACACTGAGATATAGGGTGTATAAGTGAAAGTTCATAGAGAAGGTCATTCTTCTCTGCCTATACCCATTGAGCTTCTCATGCCAAGGAATCAGTAGCACAAGTAGTAAGGTCGCTGTGCTGCAGGAGTCATTGATTCTGGTCTTTGTTGAGAGGTAGGGCTCCAGTCACTCACTGGCAGCACGGAGGATCACTTCTGGGACCCAAGTGATCACTTGGACATCTCTTGGTAAGACTTTGACCAATTTTGATGGTAAAAGGACAAACTCAGTAACCATTACATAAGAAAAATATGATTATCAGAGGCTTAGACCCTATTGGGCATGGGGTCATGCAACCACACAACTCAACAAGATCAGTATTAGTGCAAGATGAGGATGAGGGGAATTTTGAATGAAAAAGGAGGAGTGAGACAATGTTAGTAACTGTGGCCTCAAGATGAGCTACAGTAGTAACAGGGGTTATAAGTTATCCCACTAAATTTCCCCTTTTATGCTTTCCCCAGGAAGAAAAGAACACTAGAATCCTAAAGGAGCTACTGCCAAAACATATACAAGGAAAAGTATTCAAATGTCACATGGTATGAACTGTTGTGGTGCACTTTATCCCTCCTTAGGAATTAGGATTTATTTCACCAGCTCCTGAGAGCTTCTAAAAGATAGCCATTAGTGTTCAGTCCTCTTTGAAAATTTCCTTTGAAAGATTGAGCCAGGAAGAAAACTGTTTCACTCTAGGTCCTTCCAAGGGCAACCTGCATTCATTGACTAACCAACATACAGGTAGAAGAGCTTGACCCCTGTGCCCTAACTCAAGATAACTCTGAAGGACCATCCCAGCTCTGGAGCATGCTGTGGGTTTGGCTGAGATTTTATTGCAATTGCATTGCCTCTCCACTTCTGCTCAAACCCTCTTCCCCCCCTAAATCTTTACATTTTACAAAACTTCTCCCTAGTTGGTAGGTAACAACATTGTCTTAAACTTCTCAGCATTTTCTTAAATATCACAACACTGAAGTAAGAAAACTGTTATCTTAATATTACCCAGTAAAGTCTGAGAAAGCATGAGGCTGTCTTCTGTGGGAGAAAGTTGAGGGAGTGTTAGGTGGTACAGGGAGGCAGGATAAGGATGCACATGAATCTGGCTTCAGGTTATATAGGAGCTTCTAGATTCTACTGTGATAGCCAGTGCTCACTCCTGGTGTGTATGATGTAGTTTCTGGAAATGTTAGGAGCAACTTCTATTGTAACTTTATACTTATTTGGGATTAGAAAACCCAGCCTCTAACAATGCCAAGTAAAATGTTTTTGTATTTAATAGTCCCCTTGAAAATGTTGGCTGAATGCATAATGTGCATGATTATAAGTCAGTAATTAAATTATTATAAATAAATTGTGTTAGAATCAGTAGCAGAATATACTTTCTTCCTTAAAAATGATTCATGTTAATTAAATAAAAATGATTTTGTCTAATTCAATTTAGTAACTTGTTTGTCAAGAATTTATTATTCAGTTCCTAGCAACTCCACTTATTAGTTTTATAATCTTGGGCAAATTTCTTAACCTCTCTGAGCTCTACTATCTTCATCTAGAAAACTTGAATAACAATAGAGTCTTTCTTATTAATGTGAAGATTGAATGTGATAAAGTATGTAAAGCCATCCACACTGTGCCCTTCATAGAGTAGGCATTTTATAAGTGCTTACTATTGCTTAATTAGTGTTAGAACAGCAGCCGAGGGTGTTTTAAGGCCAGTGACCCTTCTAATGGCATCCCTCATTGTCATGACCCCATCCATGTGTCTCTTGCTGTCTCTCTGCCAATGAACTGGTAGCTGAACATCCTATCAAGTATGCGGTTCCTCTCAGATGATCGGTCTTGCCCTTTTCCTAAGGATTGTTTTTCTCTGAGAATGACATATTAAGCTCTTCTCTGAGGGCAGTGGGCTCTGCACAAAGGGCTTAGTCTGCTTCATTTTTATGTCCTATAGTGTCATAATGCCATTTTCTAAACTGCACTTTTCTTTTTATAAAAGCCTTTTGTCATTAAAAAAAGTGCCAGAGTAAGTGACACTCAGCTCAAAGCCTTTGCATTGTCCTAAGGGGATTAAGTTGGATTGGGTTATTTGGACTAAAAGATCCAGATACTTTTTCTAAGGAGGCATAGCAAGCAGAACTGAAAAGTGTTGGATTCAGAATTACCTGAGTTCAAGTTATGGATTGGCTTGTAATGCTTACTGTGCAGTAATTCTTTTTATTTTATAGCTTCGCAACTCTGTGTGTGTGTGTGTGTGCGCGTGCATGTGTGCACGTGCATGCGTGCATGTGTATGCTCGTGAATGTGCATGTTCTGTGTGTGTGGGGGCTTAGGGATACTCCACTTTGTCCATCTAAAAATAGCAAATAAAGGTTCAGGGATCAGGCATTATTATTCTAAGACAAAGCTATATTTTAAAGGGCACACACCATTTATTCTGGATTACTATAGCGCTTAAGTGTGAGTATGGGGATTCCTGGGCACTTTTTACATATCAGACACCATTCTCAGTCTTCTTAACAAGTGTGTGTGTGTGTGTGTGTGTAATCCTCACAACAACCTCGGAAAGCAAATCCAATCACTATATGTACTATGTAGAGAAGAAAACCGAGGCGCAGAGAAGTTAAGGAATTTGTCTGAGGTCCTGCAGATAGTACCTCCGACTGATGACGTCAGGGCTCAAAGCAGGTTCCCTGACTTTCTTTGCCGATATGCTGTTTCTTCCCACAGTCACTTCTAATTCTTAGCAGTAAAGTAGGGTTGCTTACGGGCCTCACTCACTCACTCTTCACACTTTAAGAAGCAAGTTAGGTATAAAGAAAAGCAAAATAAAAACCGAAAAAAAACCAGCCCCTTTTTCTGGGGTAGTTTTCCCTGTAGCCCTGCTTTTCTTTCCTTTGCAATACAAAATGAGAGAAGCTTCAAGTAGAAGACAAAATAAGCTTATTTTAGAATATAAGCACAAGAAGGGCAGGAATTTGTATCTATTTTGTTTCCTGTTTCTCTCTAGCACTAGAAAGTGCCAGGCATGTTTCATCTCTTAAGTGAATAAATGAATGAAGTTGGGTAGTGCGTGCTTCTGATGAAGCTCACCCCTACAACCCGACGAATACTTCTGGGATATTCCTACGGAAGTACAGCAGCCACAGATTCATTAAAGCGTTAACTACTGAAGATCCAGACTGGTGTGTTTTGAGGTAGAGAAGGAAATTGCTGAGTGAGTCAATGCTCTGTTAGCCTCAGAAGCTGGGGGCCCCATCTCCTCCTTAAAGTTGACAACAATTCTTTTGTATTTGAGCCACATTCCCAGAGTATTGACTGTGAATCTGAAGTTTTCCCCAGTTTTTCACTCCCATATCTTTAGTCTTTTAACTTTTTTCTATTTCATAGAATATATATATTTTTTCCTAAACATAGACTTATGCCAACATCTTCTTGGAAGTTTTTTCCACCAGATTTTATAGCTGAATTTTCTTCTTGAAATACTTTTTTAAAAAGTACATTTCTGTATCATCTAAGTGCATTTTCAGATGTTTTTTATCCAGGAGGGGTCAGCAGCTAGTGCACTGTTGGGTTATTGGACCTTGGAAGCTCTCTTGCTCTGGCACCTGCATGACAAGGCTTGACTAGATCCCCAACTTGTTAAGCTATAGACTTTGCTCCAATGTCCTCTGGTGATTAACAGAAAAGAAGTCTAATGTGAACATAATTTTTATTTTCTTTCGGATGTAAACTTTTTCTTTCTCTGAATGTTTAACAAAGAAAAGGAGAAGGAGAAACAGTAGCATAAGCAACGGAGACTGTATGTAGAATCCACAGCTTAAAATACTTGCCAGCTTATCCCTTATAGGCAAAGTTTGATTATTCCTGTTTCTGAATCAGATATTGGTTTTGTGGCAGTATCCACTCTGTTCTCTACTGCTTTGATTCATTTTTTTTAAATTTAGTGGTCATATTTTTTAAACTGAAAAATTTCTTTCTTGGTCTTTGGTTTATCTTTTTATGGTTGCAATCATTGTTATATTTCTCTATATGCAGTCCTTCTTTCTCTGGCTGCAATATAAAATGGGGGGCATGTTTCACATAGAAAATAAAATAAGCTGATTTTAGAAGATGAGCATAAAAGAGTGGGGACTTTTGTTTGTTTTGCTTCCAGTATTATCCTTAGTGCTAGAAACTGGTGCTTTCCTGTTGGCTACAGGAAAGGTTTTTTTTTTCTTTTTCTTTTAGCAGGAAAATTAATTTTGCTGCAAAGGTTGTGTGTATGTGCCCATATTTATGCTTGCAGTTCTTGGAGTTGTTCAATGGATTTGTTTTTTTCCAACTGATCTATGGCTTATCGTCTCCTACCCACCCTTCCCACCCTTGGAGATGGAAGAATGTTTGGATGCTTGATCCAAAAATTCTTTTTTTCAAGGAAAGAGCAAGGGAACTATCAGAGAATTTGCTATTTTGCCTAACTGCTTTGCCATTTATGGGTGTGTATGTGTGTGTTACATATTGTGATATTGTTCTACAAATGCCTGAAGTTCTGTTTATTTATTTAGCCCTTCTTACTTTCTATTTTTCAGACTGGATAATTTCTATTGCTCCATTTTCTAGTTTACAAACTCTTTTTTGTCATCTTCATTATGCCATTCAGTCCATTCAGTAAAATTTTAATTTGAGTTATTGTATTTTTCAGACACAAGAACTCATGTCTCCTCTAACTGACATGACTGTGTTTTTATGAGTCTGTAGCAGTGAGGCCCGTGGATTACCTTGTGGGCTAGAGGAACGTCAGTGAGTGCTGCAGCCAGTTTCTGTGCATCTGGGCACTGGGGCGGTTTCTAAAATCCTTTAATTTGTTGAATATGCTAGTTTTCCAAGAGTCCCAAAGAGCCTGCCCTCTTTCTTGGCTTATGCCAGTTTTTGCTCAGTAATTACCAGGGCTCTGTTGGAAAGTCCTGCCCACTTATTACATAAGAGTGTCATTTCTCCATATTTATCACTTAGGTTGATTTACTAAATGGTTATTACTTTCTATAGTCTGATCTTACCTGTAATAGTAATAGTAGTAATAGTAATAGTAGTAATAGTAATAGAAATCCTTTAAAAGCTTGTGTTAATGACAAATATCTTCCCTGTTTTTCAGCTCTAATACATTTTTAAAATACAATTTTAATTTTTATTTTAGTCATTTCAAAGAAATTTTGGGAGGAAGAATTAGTTGATTGGCTTTGAATAGCCATGCTTAGACAAATATGTTTCAGAGCATTTTTACAGAATTAATTCTTTTAACCCTCAGACAACCTTGTGAAATATAATTTAAATTTTTTTTTTTTCAATTTCCTTAACAAGAAACTGAGCTTCAGAGAGAATATGTGGCTGTCTGAGGGTCGCATGACTGCCAAATGGTCTTAGCTCACACTCGGCCCTCCACTCAGAGATTTATGCAGAGGAGGCACAGGCCCACCTGTCTGGCATTATTAGAAGTGATCGTAGGGATGTCCATAACCGAAGCATCAACTGTATTACGTTCCCTTCTACTGTCATTACAAAACTGTTGGATACAAGAATCTAGTTCTTAGGATTCAGTGAGAACATTAATTTTATTTACTACAACCAATTTGAGAAAATTGATACAGACTACATTGGAGTGTGCACCTTCTGATCTGTTGATATTTGACATTCATCCATTTGATCCCCTTAAAGCTCAAATGCATCCTATTTCTGCAACTTGGAGCTTAAAAGGCGAGTGATTTGTATCCATCAGCTTGGCGGTGACAACAGGGCCAAATCCATCATTTGTTATTACTTGGTTTTCCTGCACAGGCTGCCAAATGCCTTCCGAAGCCACTGAAATTGATGGTGACAATTTCCAACATTCTTCATTTGTGGTTTACACTGTGACTCTCTTCAACTTCAATCTCCCAAGGGACTAAATCCAGTCTGTTTTGTGTTAGATTTTGCAGTTATAACGTATTTCATTGTTTGAAGTTGCACTTTGGAAGAGCCTCCTTTTCTTATATCTGAGAATTGGCCATACCACTTATAGGTAGTAACACTTTTTTTTAAGGTTCTGTTGTCATTTATTGTTTTATTAAAACTGACTAGGAAAGATATATTATAATTTGGTGGTGTCAAATGCTTACAGTATGTCTGCTTTGATTTGATCATCTTCCTGTTTTGTTGGGTTTTAGTTTACAGTGACTTATACTTGCAATAAGTTGCTACATTTATATAAAATCCTGGGTCAACTCTATTCTGTTGGACTGGTTATGTTGAAAGCATGTCTGGTGGCAGGACATCAAGCAGCACCTACTTGGTTCACAGGAGAAGGTTGGCTACAAAAAGAGGAAGCAGAAATACCTGTGTAACAGACACTAAAGACAATTTTATCTATGCAATATTGATGCAGACAGCCATTGTCCATGGCACTAATGAGAGATGGGCTGTTTATTTTCAGCAACAATCTCACACAGTTCATGTAGCAAAGAAAGAAATAACTTCAAAAAGACAGAGAAGCTATTGAGATTAGTTTAGGCCATCAACTAGAAATATGTCCTTAGTGTGAGATACTAAGGACAGTTCACTTACCCACTACCATATGAAATAGGATTTTTTTCCCACTTATATTCATTGAATTGGCCTTGAAGTTGTATGGTTGAATGTGGAAAATATTTTTAAGTTTGCTGTTGTTTTTACATTAGGTTTTGGTTGCTTTTGAATTTGAACTGTAAGGTTAATCAACAGCTGGCTTTCTCAACTTTAAAATCTGTGGTGGTATCCTTGCTCTGCTTTCCTATTTGCTGCCCCATTTCTTTGATTATGTATAGGGTTGATGTAAAGTTAGGCGATAGATAAACTAATGCCTGTCCAATTCAAACAACATCAACTAGAATTTTTAGTATCTATGCCATGGGAAGCAAACATCTTCTATTAAAATTTTTCTATATCTAAAATTCTTAGAAATATACTTCCTGATCAAGGTAATATACCTAGGTGAATAAAATCTGTGCCTAACTGTGAAGGATGGTTCTTCTTCTGGGGAAATCTGCCACACACTATACACACACACACACACACACACACACACACACACACACAAAGCATAAAAACTAGTGTTTCATAATCAACGTTTTAGTTTGAATGTATTTTATAGGTAAAATTGATATAAATATATAGGGAGAGAAGATGGGCTATAATAGAATTACTGTATAGAGAACGGACTTTACTCACATAAAAAAGGAAGCATCTTAATTATGTTCCTCATTCATTACAGTGGAAATAGTCTTCAGGCAAGCAATCCACAAGCCATGTGTACGCTTACTCCATGAGAAGCTTTTATTCTATCTCTATTCTCCTCCCTGCACCGAAGTCCAGGTCATGAGGTCAGTTGTGAAGACATAACATACCATGAAGCAATGATCACAGAGGTTTTCAGCTTACAGATACCTTTGAATCTGAAGCTATTGCTTCTTTACACTGACTCTGGTGATAGTTTCTTATTAATTTCATCAGAGCTGCTTAGAAATATTTATTGGGAGGTTGATTCTGAAGCTTCTTGCTTCACTGGCTATAACTTTGTTATTTTTCACCTGAAAATATCTGGCACAAATGAAGCATTTGAGAGACAAATCCTAAATTTTATATGAAACCACAAAAATACCCCGAAAAGCCAAAGCAATCCTGAGCAAAAAGAACAAAACTAGAGGTATTACACTAGCCAACTTCAAAATTTACTACAAAGCTATAGTAACCAAAACAACATGGTACTGTCATTAAAACAAACATATAGACCAATGGAATAGAATTGAGAACCCAGTCATCAATCTACACATTTATAACCAATTCATCTTCAAACAAAGGCATTCAGAACATACAATGGGGGAAGGGCAGTATTTTCAATAATTGGTGTTGGAAAAACTAGATAACTATATGCAGAAGAATTAAACTAGACCCTTTTCTCTCAAAATACACAAAAATCAAATCAAATCAAATTAAAGACTCGTAAGTCCTGACCTGAAACAATGAAACTACTAAAAGAAAATATTTAGGAAATGCTCCAGGACATTGGTCTGGTCAAAGACTTTTTTTTTTTTTTGTGAGACCTCAAAAGCACAGGCAACCAAACCAAAAAATAGACAATTTGGATTGCATAATGCTGTACAAGCTAACTCTCCTTCATATTTCGATGACAATTTTGTTGGAAATAAGATTCTTGAATGGCAGCTTTTTTTTTTTTTTTATTTAAGCACTTTGAAATGCCCTCCTAGTTAGTATAGTTTTTGTTGAGAAGTCTGTTGCCAGACAAATTGGAGCTCCTTTATATGCTACTTGCCTCGTATTCTTTTCTGCTTTTAGGATCTTCTCTTTGTCTTTGCCCTTGGAGAATTTAATTACTATATGCCTCATGGTAGTCTTGTTTGGCTTGACTCTGTTTGATGTTTTAAGATCTTCCCATACCTGGATATTTTTGTCTTTACCAAGTTTTAGAAAGTTTTTGTTATTATTTCTTTGAATAAACTTTCTACTCCTTGCCCTTGCTCAGCTCCTTTTTGAACACCAATAATTTTAGATTTGGTCTTTTGAGATAGTTTTCTATATCTTGTAGGTAGTCTTTGTTCCTTTTTGTTTTCTCTTTTTTTCTCTCCTGACTGTATATTTTCAAATAGCTAGTCTTCGAGCTCACTGATTCTTTCCTTTGCTTGGTTCACTTTGCTACTGGGAGCCTCTAAAGAGTTCTTCCATTCTGTAAATGTATTTCTCAGTTCCAAGATTTATTTTTTTTTAACTATTTCAATCTCCTTGTTAAATATTTCAGATAAATTTCTGAATTGCCTTTTTGTGTTATCTTGGACTTCACTGAATTTCCTTAAAACTGCTATTTTGAATTCTTGGTCAGTGACCTCACAACTTGCCATCTTGTTAGGATCAGTTACTGGATTTTTGCTTTATTTTTTTGGAGAGGTTGTATTTCCTTGTTTGTTGTCATTGCTGGCTTATTTTGTTTTTTATTGAATGTATTTATTTTATTTTTTTATTTCAAAGCATTAAGGGGGTATTCATATTTTTGGTTATGTGGATTGTTTTTGTAATGCTTGAGTAAGGCTATGAGTGTGCCTATCACCCAACTAGTGTTCATTATACCCATTAGGTATGTATTTCCCCCTCCCCTGCCCCCTCTCCCTCTTACTTGATTTCTGCTAAGTTTTACATTTCTCTGTACACATGTGTGCTCATCAGTTAGTCCCAGTCTAATCGCGAATACATGTGCTATTTGTTTTTCTATTCTTGTGATACTTCATTTAGGATAATGGCCTCCAATTCCATCCAAATGCAAAAGGCATTTATTCATCTATTTTTATAGGTGAGTAGTACTCCATGTTATATATATACCACATTTTGTTAACCCACTCATGAATTGATGGGCACTTTGGTTGATTTCACATCTTTGCAACTATGAATTGTGCTGCAATAAACATTCATGTGCAAGTGTCTCTTTGATAAAATGAATTTTTTCCCATTTGGGGTAAGGTACCCAGTAGTGGGATTACTGGATTTAATGGTAGGTCAATTTTCAGTTCTTTGAGGAATCTCCATGCTGTTTTCTATAAAGGTTATTCTAATTTGCAGTCCTACCAATAATATATAAACGTTCCTTTTTCTCTGCATCCACACCAACATCTATTATTTTTGGACTTTTTGATAAAATCCATTCTAACAGGATAAGGTGATATATCATTGTGGTTTTAATTTGCATTTCCCTCATGATTGGTGATGTTGAACATAATTTCATATTAATATATCTGCATAGTGGATCTTCACTGCTAGGTCACCTCCTTTTTGGCTCTAGATAGAGCCTTAATCTCAGGTTCACCTCAGCTCTAGTAAATGGCCAGAGCACTGCCTGTCCCAAATGGGGGAGGTCCCAAAGGAAGGACACCAGCAGTGTGGGAAGGCTAACTAGGGGGTTCATGTCTGGGGTCCTGGAGAAACTACTTCCTACAGTGTGGTGTTGCTGAACAGCCACTCTGACTTAGCATCTCCTTTGTGTCACAGAGTAGAGTTTCTGGGTCAGAGGATGGTGGTTCCACCTCCCCCATTTGCCTCTCCCTGTCCTCAGGGGTATTTCTATTTTGAGACAGTCATAATGTTACCTGTGTGTTAAGGTAAGAACAGGTCTCCTGCCAGGGAACCCAAGAAAGTGGGGAAGCTGGTTGACAATCTCAGTTTCATTATTTCCAGTGTAGAAACCATGATTTGGGGGGAGATTTTTCACTGGTGCTGAGAAGAATCAAGGGATAGGTGTCACAGATGTGGATGTCTGATTCTGCTACCTTCTGCTCAGAGTTCTGCCACTTCTCTCTGGCCCCAGGAACGGTCTCATCCTCATACTTGAGCTCTGTGTTGTTGCTGTAGTAGATCTCAGTGCCATATACTTGTTTTGTTTTTTTGTGGGAGAGTGAAGCCAGCTTGCCTCTACACTACCATTTTGGAACTGGAAATCAGTAATTCTAATTTTCAAAATATCTAGACTCCAAAATTGAAACCCCATGTGGTTAATGGAAGTGAGGTGGCCACACACAGAGCAGGTAGAAAATTCTTAATAAGAACTCACTGAGGATAAATTTCATATGTACCAAGGATGTTAATAGTTATTCATGCCAGAGCTCTGGATACAATCTTTCAGTGATTTCAGATGCTTTATGGAATAAAGGTAAGGCTTCTTGTCAGGGTTTGTGAGAGTCTCTATGGCTCATTTCTGACCATTCTGCTGTCATCACCTTTGAGAACTAAATTCCTACACACCAGGCTGTTTCATATTTCTGTGCCTCTCTCTATGTTGTCCCTTTATCTAGGAATGGACCTTCCTTCCATATTTTCCAACCATCAAATAAGCTTAGGTATGATCTTAGAAAACTTTTCCAGACATCCTCTGGCCCAAGATAGTCTAAGTAATCCTTGTTTGTACTGCCTCATAGCATCCTATTTCCACTTCTTAAATAGGAATCATGGATTTTATTATTAATATATGAAAAAATTGTTCGCATTGTTTCCATTCCTTTCTTATGTTCTGGGAACCAACACAGTGCCTGACATAGAGTAAATGTAGATATGTATTTGTTGTGACATCACTTACAGAACAGCAAAGAGATGGAACAACTGCTGCAGATAGACAAATATGCAAGGAATGAAAACTCATTTCAACTTTGGTATAGGTAAAAATTCCATTATGCCTACTACTGTGAGACTTCTATACACATAGATTTTGGTCACTTATTTTCTGAAAAGTAGCATTTCTGTGCTCTTTTTTGTCTACTGGATAAAATCCAAATGACTTAGGAAGGCATACAAAATTTTCTGAATTACAGACTCTAATCTCCCTGTCTCATTTTCTTCTATTCATTCTGTACCTTCAAGTTTCCTCACTTCCTATCTATATGATTTTGGGGTAATTATTTTTCTTGGAGTCTCACTTATAATATGAGAATGAATAATATCTACTTTGTAATATTAAATGAAATAATTATATAAAATACTTGGTCTAGAACCTTTGTTCCAAATATTAATTACTGTTAATATTAAGATATAATTTATGACTCCCAAACATTTTACTGCATGCAAACATATTTATAAGCAGGTATTAGATATATTTGTGTTTTTATGTCTCTCTGCTTCCATTATTTCCATTTTTCTATTCAAATCATAATTAGCATTCAAGATACAGTCTTTTAGATTAATTTAGAATCTAACTGCTTTGTGAAGTATTTTCTGACCATCCAACTTGAAATAATCTTTCTCTCATCTTTATGGAAAATATCATGTTTATAATACATTTAAACATTATTGACTCACTCTTATAGTCATCCACAAAATGTTTACTGAGCATTTCCTCTATATAAGTCATTGGGTTAGTAGTAGATATAGGTGGGAAATCAAACACCATCACTGCTTCCATTGAATTTATGGTATAATGGGTTATGGAATGGAATCTTTAGCTAAGTGTCTCAGATTTATGTTCAGGCTCTATCACTTACTATCTACATGACCTGGGCAAATTACTTAAACTCTCTGAGCCTTACAAATGGAAATTGCAGAGAAGATTGTCTAGAATAGAACAAGCACTAAATAAATATTGTTATTGGCATGTTATATATGGTTATTGAATGACCATAATTATATAATTTGTTTTGATTACAATTATGATTATAAAAATATTTTTTAATATTTAAGAGAGAATTCAAGGAATCTGAGAATATGTCTAAGTTCATAGTTGGAGACTCAAAAATACTCAAAGTTAGACAGAGAATACATATACTAATAAAATGTTTTCAAAGGTGTTGGGAAAAAATGGAGACTTTAAGATAGTAAAAGAAAAGCCCACTGGAAGATTTTCATTTCCAGCTATGGCTAACTAGATGATTTGAATTAATCCTTACATTAATGATAACTAAAATAACCGGTTAAAATTAAAAAAAAATTCTTTGTATCAGAAATCTATAGTATAATAAGATGTTACAAGCCCCCCAATGGGGGGTTAAATAATAGCCAGCAGAATAAAGCAGAAATGCTTCTACCAGAGCCAATTTTTCCAAAGCAGGTGAGAGCTAGGGCTCCATGAGAGACAGCTAAGGGACTAAGGAGTCATAATCCTGAGGCCACCAGGAGCAAAGACTCCATGGAATCATCTGTTTCTACTCTTTCATCTGCCAATAATAGAAAAGTTGCTAAGAGGCAAACAGAACTTTAAGACAAACTCCTAGAACTGAAGGGAAAGGATCAAATTTCAGTCCCCAGCAAAGATTGAAACCTAATGTCAGATGGCTCCTGTTCTGGGCAGGAACCCTAAAAGGGTATGCTAATAGAATGGGGAAAGGAACAATATCCTGGTCATCCAGGTATCCCATAAAATTCTGATGCCTTGATCTTGGGCTGTTGATGTCCCAGGAACCTAGAAGAAAGATACATAAAATAAAATAATTTCTGACACAGAATAACACCCTAGACCTCAAATTAACTTTAAATATAACTTAACAAATAAAGTATCCAGTAAGTAATTAAATTTTATAAGGCTGATAAGGCAATAAAATACAAAATCAGCAGAAACAATCACCAATGGAAACTCATAAGAGCAAAAACATGAAAATTATCCACATAAAAGGTAATAAAACTATGCTTATTATGTTCTTAGAAATGAAAACTAAATGCAAGAGATTTCTGCAAAACACTGGATATAATCTAATATTATAGATTTGAAAATGATGTTACTGGAAATTATAACAAGTGGTGTATTATATGAATATGTAAGAGATGACCCTCATGGTAGATGAGACATAGCTTAAGAGAGAATTAATGAATAAGAAAACAGATCAGAAGAAATTCAGAATGAAACATAGAGAATTAAAAAGACAGAAATATAGTTGAGGAGGTAATCAATATAATGGATCAAGTAAAAATGTCCAAAATTCATTCATTATTTAGAATCAGAGAGGAGAGGAAAAATAAAATGAAACAGCAGCAACATATGGTGAGATAATGGTGGACAATTTTTGAAAAGTGATTAATAGGCCCAAAATTGTTAAATGGGATAATGAAAAAGAATTCCACGTCCTGATGCATATATTAGAAGTGCATAAAACCAAACACAAAGGTAACAATCTGTAAAAAACACAACAGGTGGGGGGCAGATCTAGGTGGCAGATGAGAAACAACACCAGACAGACTGTCTCTGCAAAAAAGACAGATTCTAGAAGAAATTAGAAGAAAAAAGAAAGCAGATGAGCATACATTGGACAAGGGTCAGAAGGAAGGGTACCGGAGACTACGAGAGACTCCATGGGAAGAGGTTGCAGAGGAGAACTGGAAGAAGAAACCTCCCAAGAAGCTTGGAGACAAGCGACAAGGGTAGGTGGTGCAGTTAACTTTCCCCTCTCTTGCATCTCAGACTGCTGGTGGGCTCCTCAGCAGTTGGAGAGACCTGCAGACACCAGCCCAGAGATGGCCACCACCAGTGAGTGGTAAGACTGTAGCAGACATGGCACCAGGCTCCCAACTCTCTTGGGGCACCTCCGTGTTTACAAACCCGAGCTGCATGGCTGTAAATGTATTTCACCATATAAACAGAACCAAAAACAAAGACCATATGATCCTCTCAATAGACGCAGAGAAAGCATTTGACAAAATTCAACACCCTTTTATGATAAGAACGCTCAACAAAATAGGCATAGACGGGGCTTACCTAAAAATGATACAAGCCATATATGACAAGCCCACAGCCAATATCATACTGAATGGGGAAAAATTGAAAGCATTCCCACTTAGAACTGGAACAAGACAAGGTTGCCCACTGTCTCCACTTCTATTCAACATAGTGATGGAAGTCCTTGCGACAGCAATCAGACAAGAGAGTGGAATTAAGGGCATCCAAATGGGAGCAGAAGAGATCAAACACTCACTCTTTGCTGATGACATGATATTATACCTAGAAAACCCCAAGGATTCAACCAAGAGACTCCTTGAACTGATAAACGAATTTCATAAAGTCTCAGGATATAAAATCAATACACAGAAATCAGAGGCATTCATATATGCCAACAACAATGCAAGTGAGAACCAAATCAAAGACTCAATTCCCTTCAAAATAGCAATGAGAAAATAAAGTACCTAGGAATATATTTAACTAAGGAGGTAAAAGACCTTTACAGGGAGAACTATGAAACACTGAAGAAAGAAATAGCAGAGGATGTGAACAATTGGAAGAATATACCATGCTCATGGGTCGGCAGAATCAACATTGTTAAGATGTTTATACTACCCAAAGTGACCTACAGAGTCAATGCAATCCCTATTAAAATACCATCATCATTTTTTACAGATATAACAAAAATAATTTTATGCTTCGTATGGTACCAGAGAAGACCACGTATAGCAAAATTAATCTTAGGCAATAAAAACAAAATAGGAGGTATCAATTTACCAGATTTCAAACTATACTACAAGGCTATAGTACTTAAAACAGCTTGTGAATGGCACAAGAACAGGGACATTGACCAGTGGAACAGAACAGAGAACCCAGATATAAAACCATCCTCATATAGCCAACTAATCTTCAACAAAGCAGACAAAAATATACACTGGAGAAAAGAATCCTTATTCAATAAATGGTGCTGGGAAAACTGGATAGCCACATATAGAAGACTGAAACAGGACCCACACCTTTCACCTGTCACAAAAATCAACTCACTCTGGGTAACAGACCTGAACCTTAGGTGTGAAACTATCAGAATTCTAGAGAAAAATGTTGGAAATATTCTACTAGACATTGGCCTAGGAAAAGAATTTATGAAGAAGACCCCAAAGGCAAACACAGCAGCAACAAAAATAAATAAATGGGACCTGATCAAATTAAAAAGTTTCTGCACAGCCAAAGAAACTTTCAAGAGAGCAAACAGACAACCTACAGAATAGGAGAAAATTTTCACAAGCTAAACATCGATAAAGGGCTGATAACTAGAATCTATTTAGAACTCAGGAAAATCAGCAAGAAAAATCAAACAACCCTATCAAAAAGTGGGCAAAGAACATGAACAGAAATTTTTCATAGAAGACAGAATAATGGTCAACAAACATATGAAAAAATGCTCAACATCTCTAATCAGGGAAATGCAAATCAAAACCACAATGAGATATCACTTAACTCCAGTGAGAATGGCCTTTATCAAAAAATCCCCAAACAATAAATGCTGGTGTGGATGCGGAGAGATAGGAACTCTCCTACACTGCTGGTGGGACTGCAAACTAGTTCAACCTTTGTGGAAAGCAATATGGAGATACCTCAAAGCGATACAAGTGGATCTACCATTTGATCCAGCAATCCCACTACTGGGCATCTACCCAAAAGATCAAATGACACTCTACAAAAAAGACACCTGTACTCGAATGTTTATAGCAGCACAACTCACAATTTCAAAGCCGTGGAAACAACCCAAGTGCCCATCAACTCATGAGTGGATTAATAAAATGTGGTATATGTATACCATGGAGTACTATTCAGCTTTAAGAAACAATGGTGATATAGCACCTCTTGTATATTCCTGGATAGAGCTGGAACCCATTCTACTAAGTGAAGTATCTCAAGAATGAAAAAACAGGCACCACATGTACTCACCAGCAAATTGATATTAATGGATCAACACCTAAGTGGACATATAGGAATAACATTTATCTGGTGTTGGGCAGGTGGGAGGGGGAATGAGAGGGTGGGCATATACAAGCATAATGAGTGAGATGTGCAAAGTTTGGGGGATGGTCACACTTGAAGCTCTGACTTGAAGGGGGAGGGGAGGCCATGGGCAATATACATAACCTTAACATTTGTACCCCTGTAATATGCTGAAATGAAAAAAAAAAGAAACACAACAGAGAAAAATGTAGATTATTTTCATGGGAAAAATAATTAGATTAATTTTGGCTAATTTCTCAACGGAAATAAAAGGAAACCAGAATATGATTTCTGTCAAGAATGAAATAGAAATATAAACACTTTTTAAAAAATTACAAAAATTCATCATTTAAAGGCTTACATTGGAAAAAGTTCTAAAAAAGATTCTTTGGACATAAAGAAGATGATCCCAGATAGGAACTTGGCAATATAGGAAGGTATAAAGAGGAGCAAAATGGTAAATTTTATGTGCTTGCTTTGGCAGGACATATACAAAATGGTAAATTTTGGTGAAATCTAACACTGGCTGACTTGTGAGTTCTTATAGAAACTTAAAATATGTCACAAGAACAACTGGTTGGAGGGGGTAAATAGAGTTAAAATATGAAGCATTAACTGAGACTAGACTAAAAGTACAAATAATATTGGCCTTTCAAAATAAAATATTTATACAGACTAATCTTTAGGGTAGCCACTGAAAGAATATGAAGGTATGTATAACTTCCAAAATATGAAAAACATGAAATAATATAAAACAGTTATCATGGTTTTGCATAGGGTGGTCAACTTGGCTAACCTAAACTACGTTACCCAGAATTTCTATCCTATAAGTTTCTAGTTGGGAGAGTCCTTAAGAGACATTCTGGTGGGGTATTTGGAAGGGAAAGTGAAGCACCAGCCTTTCTCCAGCTCACATATGTTGTCCTTTACCTGTTGTCCTACCACATTGACTTGAGTCAGTGGCCAAGCCTAAAACTGCCCCACCTTTCCTTGGATCCTCTTTCAGCTTCTCTGACTCCTGAGCCAGCAGACTCTGTACTCTTAGCTCCATGATGATGGTTTCTGGCTTCTGTAGGACATCCATATCATCAAGGTCATAGACAATGAGAATAGACACAGGTTTCAGTCTGTACTTTGGACTCCAGCTTGTGATTATTGGTTCTATCTTGTTCTTACTCTCCCTACTTCCATATTTCCTTCCCAACTGCCTATTCCATAGAATTCACCTCTAGCATTAATTGGGAAGATGACAGCCTTATAGAGACTACTTAACCAATGCCCATAGTTGTGTAAGGTCAAGTCCGTGTAATAAATATCTTTATATCTATCTCTACCTATCTACCTATCTCCCCTAATGGTACTGATTCTCTAATTAAACCCTGACTGGTATAATAGTCAATTATTCTAATTAAATGCGATAAAAGAGAGGAAAATGACATAGAACAATTATTACATATAGAAATCACATGGTAAGATGGTAGGTATAAACTGAAATATACTAGTAATTATATAAAACGTAAATATCCTAAATGCTTTCCAGAAAAGATGATGATTATTAAGCTGTATTTAAAAACACAAAACTCAAAATATATAGTGTTCACAAGAGACATACGTAAAATATGCAAAATAGAAAGACTGAAAGTAAACAGATGGAAAAAGATATGCTTACTACAAGGAAGCTGGTTCAATGTGATTATATCAGACAAAATAGATGTTGGAACAAAAAGATTTAAATAATCTTTACTAGAGGTAACAGGAGATACTTTAAAATAATAAAACACTTAATTCACAAGGAGTTATAATAATTAGAAATTATATGGCCAAAAAATACATATTGAAATAATTAATGTAATTGAAGAGAAATATACATATTTATAATCATGAAGAAGATTTTAACACAGCTTTCTCTGTAATTCATAGAATAAGCATACAAGCAAAGATATTCAGTAACATATTTATTGAACAACACACTTATCAAACCTGATCTATCTTACATACATAAAATCCTATACCCAATAATCACAAAATATATAGCACATATATAAATCACAAAATATATAAATCACAAAATTTTAAGCACACATAGATATTTACAGAAATTGACAGTACGCTCCCCCACAAAAAGGAGAGACTGAAATCCCTTGGAGTACTTTTCTGACCACAAAATAATTCATCTAGAGGTCAAAAGCAAAAGTATGTATGAGAAACCCCAATATATTTGAAAGTAAGCAATCACATCTAAATAACTCATGGATTATAAAAGAATTTATGATGGGAATTAGATAACATATTGAACTAAAAATAAAAATATTAAATATCAAGATTTGTGGGGTGTACCTAAAACTACATAGAAATTGATAGCATAGAAAACAATAAAATGAGCTTATAGAAATTAGAAGGAAGGAAACAAACATACCTAGAGAAAATAACATAACTTGTTACATATAATAAGATTGTATAATAGAGCTTTAAAAGGGGCACATCACCAGAAATATTAATTCAAAAGAAAACATAAGAATCTTATGGACAACAATGCAAATCAATATTAACATTTAGATGAAATGGACACATTCCAAGAAAAATGCAACTTAACTCCAACACAATAATAAGCAAATATTATGAATTTTACATTTTTATTCCTATTCTTAAACAAGTTTTTCTAAATTAAAAGTGAAAACTTCTCAACTTATATTTTGAAGATAGCATGCCCTTATTTCTAAAACCTGGAAAATTTTATAAGGAAGGATAATTACAGACCAATCTGTCATAAACATAGATATTAAATCCCTAAATAAAATATTAGTAAGCCAAATCTCTATATAAAAATACATTACAACTAATTTCAATTTATTTCAGAGTATAAGGTAGGTTGTACAACATATGAAACAATGATCATACATCACATTAGCCTAACAAAGAAGAAAAATCACACTAGATATCTCACTAGATACAAAAGAAACATTTGCTATCATTCAATATCCAATTATAATTCAAATTAACAAACCAGGAAAATGAGAGAACTTCAGTAAAGTGTGTCCTACATAAAACTTAGAGCCAGCTATACATTGAATATTGAAACCTGAGAAACATATTCTTGGTGAAAGAAAATAGAAGTCTGCATACTATCATCACTTAAACTTCCAATATTGCAGCAAAGGAAACTAAATGCATAATTATTGTGAAAGAAGAACTAAAAATGTAAAGTAAAAACAAAATAACACAAAAAACCCTAAATACCTCTCTACAACTAACAACTTGGCAAAATTTTGAAGTTGAAAGCATCACATATTGGTGAAGTTGTAAAGCAACACAAACTCTCATAAATTAATGATGAGGATATGAAATGGTAATGACCATGCTGGAAAACAGCTTGACACTATTTGAAAGATGTTGAAAACATGCATATTATATGATCTATCAATTTCACTCCTGTGTGCATATAAGAGCACTAGCAAACATGGACAGCAGTGTTCATAGCAAGGCTGTTCATTAGACTCTAAACTGGAAATACTCAAATATTCCTCAACATTTGAATGGGTAAGCAAACTACTGAACATTATCAACAAAAATACTAGATCTCAATATGTATAGAAACGTAAAACAAAAAAAGAATAAACTTTCATAATGTTGAGTAAAAGAAGCCAGACATTTAAAAAAAATCTGTGATTCCATTTACATAAATTTCAAAAACAGGCAACAAATTATACCTCATTGTTTTGAGATGTGCAATTAAACAGTGAAACTATTAATATAAAAGAAATGGATTTTGGAATATTTAGTAGCCTGGCTACTACTGGAGGTAGAGAGGAAAGTATGACCCAGTAGGACCACTCAAGGGGCTTCCAGATGCCGGCCATGTGCTGGTTCTTGCCATTGGTGAGGGTTACAAGGATATTTATTTTTACAAGTTATTATATCATTATATAATTATCTGTTTGAATTTTCTGGATGTTTTGTATGTAGTATTATAATTTTAAAAAGGCAGTACAGAAAGTCAAAAGAAATAAAATGAATAACAATACAAGGAAGTAATACCAATCTCAATATTAGGAGATGATGTCTGATTATGTACATAGAAAATATTTAGAAATCTACAATTCTCCAGCCCCTGGAGTGGCTAAGAGTGAAAGCAAAGAAGGTGAGCAGAGGACAAGTAACAGTAGAATCTCTCTGAAGGGATTTTCACAGGACAGTGACTTGATCAGTCACTTGATTTAGCCTAAAAATGCTATTTCTAACTTGGCTTGAGGTGCGAAGACTTTTCCCCTTAACTAGGTATTAAATACTTCTAGTTTCTCTCTCGTTACAGCCCCAAGGATAGGGGACTTTTCCATGGTATGTCATCAATAGCTATCTGTGAATTGAGTTTACTGAGAAATAGGCCTACTGTAAGTATTGCATTAGTTTAAACAAAATCTTTTTCCTTTAACATTATAATCTAGACATACTAATAGGCGAATTTCGAAAGTTAATGAGATTATGTTTGTAACTTTTCCTGTTCTACACACAAATATAATTAGTATACATACCATGTCTACATATCAAATGCAAAGTGATAACTGTAGATTAGTACCTTTGGTGGAATTCTGGCTAAATATAACTTTAGCATGAAAAAATAACCAATTAACCAACCACTCAATCAAAATAAACAAATAAAAAAACATGCCTTAAAAGAAATTTTGCCTGAATTATTTAGAAAATAGCTTTTAGTCTTCATTTAATAGTACATTTATAGAAACAGATTTCATTGATTACAAAATAGTTTTCAGTCAATCCTTTAAGTATTCTCACCCAGTAAATAAATGACTTCAAACCAATTCTTCCCAACCTAACATTTTAGTATTAGTTTTGTGATTTTCTATATAAGAGGTGCATGAAAATTCATAGTAATCCAAGGCCTCCTAGTAGTGTTTATAATATAAGAATACACTAAATATTACTACAATGTTAATTAAATATTAAAGATGTGACCTGAAATAAAAACAACAGAAGTACTAAACTTAAATTAGCATTGCAATATTGTCTTAACACTAATTGAATATTCTATGTAGCAAAACACATTTAGCATTAGAAATTGTAGCCATAGTATCTAATAAGAATTTGTGTGTGTGTTTGAAACCTCATTTGTAAAGTTGCAGAGTTACAATCTGTATTTTTTTCCCGTCTAATTTATTTTCCAGCGGGAAGGCAAGATAATTGTAATATAGGGAGGAAAAGAAAGGCTTACTAAATCAAATAAATTTTTTATAGAATTATGGGCAATTTAAAGTAACCCATAGAAAGCATATTTTTGCCTAGTATTACTTAAAGTTCTCCATTAAAAATATATAGATAGATTGTCATATTTAACTGAAATGTTGTATATAATGACTTCATCTTGCTACATTTCTTACTTGGGCATTTAAAACAGCAGGTTTCCACAGATACCTACATTGGAGTGCAGTTTTGTGATTCTGAAGGAGCATTAGCTGATTGCCTATTTCATGTAATACCAGGCTGTGTGTGTTTCCTGAGTTAAGTTACTCTATTCTTGGTTGTGGCTCAAAAGAGGGAAACTGAAATCTGACCACTGCTTTCTAGACTGTTCACAAGTATTTGAGGAGATTTAATGACCACTTTTTTTATGTCATTTCCAGCTGTTTGTGAGAATTAATTGCTAAAACTCAATACTGGTGTTCTATAAGCTGGAATTCAAGGTGCTGTACAATTTACCTTGGCCTCTATTTCCAGATTTAATGTCCTCTCTTATTTAAAGCCATCACTCCTACACATTTACCTGTGTTTCTTTCCTATGTTTGCTTATGTGTTTAGTTACAGAAATGTAAATATTGATCCAGAAATGTAAATATCGCTCCCAAAAATTTCCTTCAAAGTTCAAATTAAATTCGAATTTTCCTATGAAATATCTTCCGATGATTTCTCTCTGGAGAGAGTGAGTACTAAAATCCTCTGGCATTTTCTTTTCCTTTGCATTAAGAAGTCTTCAATCACAGTCTAGTAAAATCATAAAAATTCTCCCAAGTGGAATGTAAATTCCCTAAAAGCAAATACTACTGTCTTTCTTTTGAACCTCTGTACAAAGCCTTGCTCTTAGCAAATGTCCATCCTGACTTGACTTCTTTAAGATTCCAATCTTGGCTTGGCAAAGTTCTCCAGATTACACACAAAAATGTAGTTAGTCCTGCTGGACGCACAATTCTTCAGTTTGCTTCCACTAGGAAGTAATAATCTCTAAATCTTATTGACTCACCTAGAGAGGTGTATTTCTCATTAATGGTACCTGTTGATTACAGTGGCTGCCATGGCCATAGATTGGGTGACTCTTGTGTCTTCTTCAATCCAAAATCCAGAATGAAGCAGCCCCTAATCTTGCTTTATATATATTATAGGCAGAGAGAAAAGAGCAAAAACGCTAACAGAAGCATGGAATGGTTTGTAAATCCTATGCTTAGCATGTACAAATATGTTTTTTGCTCACATTTCATTAGTCGATGTAAGTCAAATGTCCTAGTTTGACAATGAGACAAGAAAATAGATGCTGCCTACAGACATATGCGAACGCTCAGGGCAACCTGTGGGGATGTAGTCTTCTCATAGGGCAGCAGAGCAATTGTACAGTCTATCTCAGGATTTGCAGTGCTGCTGTTCTTGCTCTTTTCTTGTTTCTGGACTTCCCCAATGCTGACCTTCACTTTTCCTCTAGGTCTTAGACTCATATTGGCTATTTTTATTGGCTGTCCATAACTGAATCAATTTTTGAATTCAGATTCTGCCTCTCCCTCTGTCTCTATTTCTGCTAGATGACCACAGGTAAAGTTCCTTGTGTTTGATCTGTCTGTGAAGTATCTCTCACCTGTACACTAGACACTTTATCAGCAACTATTGTGTAAATTCCAATGTTCAATAACTATGTATTATATCATTGTTTAAAAATTAAAGTATTGTTTAACCATTGGCATTAATTTGGATTCTGGGCCCGATGCAGTGAGAACTAAGGGTCCATCTTTACTTTTGAGCACTGAGCCTAGAGCATCTGCTCTTGGCTAGAATTACCTTTGGAAGTGTTGAAGGCAACAACTGTGAGCTTCTAGAACCAAACTAAAAGAAAGAGTTCACCTCTACCACCATTCTGAGAACTTCCTCTCTATTAACAGATTCTGAAAGAGAAAACTAGTCAGAACATGTATTCTATATGTGATAGCTCTTTTAAAATGTTTTCTTGACAAATAGGTAAATTCTGGCCAGGATGACTTTCATAAAGTTACAGTGGTGAGGGGAAACATTGAGAGGTAAGCTAAGTGCCTGCTAGAGTTTATATTTAGGCAGATTTTTTATGCCTAGGTTTTCATTAAATCTTTCTGCAATTTTAAAATTTTGTGACTTACATCATAGGTACAATAAAAATAATCTATACTCTTGATAGTAAAGGAAAATGGCTATTGGTTCCAAAGCTATTATTAGCTTTATCTTTATGAATTATAGGTTTACATTTACCTTTCTGAAAGTAAATTGTGTAGTGTTGCATCACATGAGGTATTGGTATGTAATTATACATAATCTCAACTTGTTTTCTTTCAAATACCACTTGCTGATGTTCTAAAAATAAATATATTATAATTTAAAAGCAAAAAAGAACCTCATCAATAAGAACCTAATGGAGATATAAGGGTGAACGAAATAAAAAAATTTGCTCTCCTGGAACTTACAGTATGTATATTAAGGAAGTCAGCCATGAAAAACATGAACACCAAACAAATATGTAATAATAAGTTTTGATAAATTTTCTGAAGGAAAGAAACAGTCCTGGATGAGCATATAACCCAGAAACATCACATAGACACAGTTGTCAGGGAAATTTCTCTGAGGGAAGAGTCTCAAGCTAAGGTCTAGAGGGTGAGTTGGAGTTAAGCAAGCAATTTGTAGAGTGAGTGTGAGGAAGGCATGTCACTTTAGGCATAGAGAATAGCACGTGAAGAGGCCCTCTGGCTGGTGATTACATGGTACCTTCTAGGAGCTAAAAGGCTGAGATGACTGAAGTAGAGAATGTGAAAAATAGAGAATGTGACATAAAACTAGAAAGGTGATCTAGACCCAGTGTAAGCAGGGACTCGAGCCTGCTTTGAGGATTCTGATCTTTAAGTTCAATGGGGAACCTTTGAAGGATTTTAAATAGTGGTATAATCAGGCCATATTGAAATTATTAATATTAGGTTTGCTTTAGCTTCAGGGTCAAAGGTCTCTGAGGCATGGTGGCTTAAGCCAAATGGATGGAGGGGCACAAGTAAGGAAGCTAACATGGTAGTTTGTGTGGAACTAGAGCAGGTAGAGTGGATATAGAGAGGAGTGAATGAATTTAAAAGATATTGAGGGAGAATTCAAAGATAACTCCTTTGAATTTGAGACTTATTCAACCAGATGAATTATAGTCCTATTTAGAGAGATATGGAATACCAAAGGATATCAAGATTTTATTTCAGATTGAAGATTTTAAAATTTCATCTCAGAAATGTTGATTTTGAGGTATTAAGACACCCAAGAGCAAAAATGAGTTAGATGCTTGATATAAGGATCTGGTCTCAGCGGCACAAATTTGGAAACTATCAACCTAGGCCTTAAGGGGCTCCCATATCTATAGTTCAATTACAAAATAATGAGTCTGCAAAGAAGTCTAAACCATAGTGGCCAGAGAGATTGGAGGAAAACCTGGAGAATGAAATATTGTATTGTAGAAGTCAAGTGAAGGGATCATCGAGAGAATAAAAGAAGACTGCTCCATAGTGTTGAATACTGCATAGAGAGCAAGTGTTATGTGAATCAAACATTTTATTGCATTGAGCAATTTGAAAGTTCATTTGATGAAAGTGGTTTTGATATTGTGAACTGAGTACAAGACGATTTGAGTTGGTGAAGAGTGAATAGGAAGTAAGGAAATGGATACAGTGAGTTTAGATAACTCAAGAGAGAAAAATAACGTATCATTGTAGCTAGAAGGAAATACTGGGATGGAGAGGTTTGCTTTCATTCCCTTAAATGGTAAGAGAGTCTTGAACATATTTAAATACTTATGGAATAATTCATTAAATTATTATTAAAAGGGGAGAGAGGGAATATTTAATTGTAAAAGCCAATTGTTTCTAGAATGAAAAACATGCATCCTACAGACTGAAAAAGATATATTAGAAACTGCCAGTGTATAAAATTTATATCTATATCTCTAAATATAAATTCAGGCTGCATCCCCAAATGTATTTTTCATTTATGGTGCACACAATAGAAATTTTTCATTATTTAGAGTCTACATATATGAGGCTTCTGAGAAATCTGGAGGGAATAAAACTTTTTCCAAACTCTTCATTACAGGAATTCTACATGTCAAAGTACACTATCTAAAATTGCAAATTAATAAATACTCAACTTTTCTATCTTACATTTATCCCAAATTCTTCCCGAATAAATGACCTCGTCTTATTTTTATCTTCCCAACATCTTTGTACATCATAAAAGCTGTTTCTGTGATCAGAGGCTTCTCTAAGAAAGCAGATTTTGCTTTATGCTTGCTAATAGAGGCAATGAAGTAAGTGTAAGAAGCAAATGTTGATGTTCAACTTCCTGGAACACAGAGTGATGAAGTAATCTTCATTTATTTTTTAAATGATCTCTCACTCAACTTTTTACTTTCTAATCGTCGTAAGTCTCTTAATTCTTCTTATTCAGTGGATGCATATCTTTTGACTTCACTAGTATACCAGTTCTATGAAAAGAAGAAAGCAAAGGCCTGAATCTGCACATTGCTGCCTAGTTTTTCCTCTGTAGGAGAAAAAATATTTAAGAAAGAAGCTTGACCGAAAGAAACAGCTAGATATAAACACCACCTTCAAAATCACTTGGAGGAATACCATCTCTTTTTTTCTATTTTGTTTTTGGTCTTATCTCTTCCTCTCTTGTACATATGCATAGCATTTACTGAAAATCTTTCACATCTTAAGAAGTGAAACCATCTTAATGGAGAATTTTAGATCTAATCCTAGATCCTTAACTTCGTTATTATTTTCTTACGTAACTTAGGGTGAGATTTTCAACTTCAAGTAAATGATGGTTTTCAGACTAATGGTTTTCAGACTGTGTCTCAAATACACACTTTACTTTGGATCATGTTTTAGGGTAGATATACAAAGAAAAACATATGTAATTTATGTACTTAAGTAATATTCTGATTTTAGTAATGCAAATAATTATAATTAAAGTGAACTTTGTATTTTCTTTGATAGAACACACATAACAAATTTCTATAATATTGCTTCATTTACTTGTAATAGAAACAGTATAATAAAATTAGCAAATATGTGATTAGCTACAAAGTGTCGTTTTATGGATAATTTACCTCCAGCTATTTTTTCCCCATGATATTTATATTTCAAACAGCATCTGTAGGGAAAAAACAGAAAGATGCTTCATTGCCATTTTAATCAACTGTAGAGTATGATGAGTGGGAGCTTCTTAGCTAAATAATAGAGTTAGGACTCTCAGATGGGGAAATGAAAAATGCAAAGCAAGTGGTTATATATCTGTACTTGGAAGATTCAAAGGAAGAAAATATGTATAGGTGCCAGCTAAACTAAAGAACCTGGGCTGATGAATCTTAAGATATGCTTAAATAGGAGATATGCTTAAATGCTCTTGTGAGAAATACAGCCCATTAAACCTGCCACCTTTCAAATACCCAGCTATATCCCTTATGGCAGTGGCTTCCATAGAATAAAAGGTGAATGGTGCCCTCTGGATTGGTGCAATGCTGTGGCCCAGCCGTGTTCTATGCACTGCAAGTTGAATTTAGGGCATTGTTAATAACACAAATATAATGCTTATAGACTTAAGAATTTGTTCTAAAGAAGACCAAGGGAAAATTTCTGGAGTCATTGCTTACAGGCATCAGAAATTTCCATCTTTTTTTGGAGGCTGAAAGCTGGTGTTAATTAATGACTAACTGCCTATATTTAGGGTCAAGATTCCATTAGCTAAGGGATCTTATGGGATCCCATGTCCTGTAAGAAATTCTCATAAAATGTTCAAATAGGAAGACAATATTTCAGTGTACCTAAAAAACTATTTGGAAAGATTTCCATGTATCCTTTTCTTTTCATCACTGTATTGGTAGATTTATCTGCACAAAGTAAATTCTTTGTGTCAGTGTGGTAGTAGGTATCTTCTTGGGCAGATTGTTGATGATTTCAAAATTCAATTATATGTCTGGCATTCAACTGCCTTTACAACAAATATAGCAAGTGGTTTATGTGAGTGAAATTGTGTATGTCCCTTTTAAACAATGAAAAGTCTGAAAAGTTTTCTGTTGAATAAAATTTTGACTGTGCTTTAAATACATCAAAGGGCATTATTTATACATTGATTAGAATGAAACTAGAAAGGAATGATTTTGTTAGGCTTTTGCAACTCCTAACTTAAAAAAAAGTTCAATTTATTTTACTTGTCTTGATGTAGATTTAGTCATGTGAAGAGATTGAGACAAATGAGATATATAATAGTGAGATACATGTCAAAGTTAAGAGTTGAAGGGGACCTCGGTCATTATCTACATCTGTGCTGTCCCATATAGTAGCCACTACCACCTGTAGCTATCAATCACTTAAAATATGATTAATTCAAATTTAAACATGCATAGAATGTTTAAATTTAAACATAGAATGTTTAAACATAGAATGTTTAAATTTAAACAAGCATAGAATACACATCAGGTATTAAAGATTTTATATGAAAAAATATCAATAATAATTTTATATTGATTATATGTTGACATGATAATACTTTGAATACATTAATTAAATAAATCATTATTAAAATTAATTTTATCCTTTTTCCTTTTTCAAAGTTGGTTCTAGAATATCTAAAGTTACATATTATCTCACATTATATTTCTATCAGACATCACTGCTCTAGGTCAACCTTCTCATTTCACAAGTTAGAAAACCAACTATAGACACTAATTGACTAGATTCCCTAATTTCTAGTCTAGTGATATTCACACTGTACTGCCTTTGTGCAGGGCTTCAATATGTTTGATATGTATTATATTACTTGATTTTTATAACAACTGGGTGAGGAACAGAGCTTAGAAATTATAAGTTCCAATTTATAGAGCAAGCACAGAAATTTAGGGAATTGGTAAAGGCTGCATGTCTGGTAAATGGAAAGCATGGGTATGGACCTAATCTTTCATGACTCCTTGATCATATAGTTTATTATCACCAGTTATTATGGGTGAAGGGATAACTGTAGGTAGAACAGCCAATTTTGTTTATTATAACTTGTGAGGAATTAGAGAACATCAAGCAATACTTTATAAAGTCCCTATTTTTATAGTCATTATCAATCATTTTTGATATAAAAGCTAGAAGAGATAAAAAAAAACCCACACTGTATCCAGATTTCAAAAAATTATTTGATAAAATTTCCAAAAGATGTTTGAGGATAATAGTGTAAAATGTGAATTATTTGATTAAAATTGAATGGCCTTTCTGTAAAAGTCAGAACATATGCTAATATCAGGGCAGCATAATTATATGAGTAATTGCCTGGGACAGAGTCATAGCTGCCCTCTATGTACCTCCTCATTTGACACCCTCCCCACTACTCTTTAATGTGTTAAAAGTATTCATTAGCTACCTTATCCTATAGATGTTTGGGTTTGTGATCTCTGGGCTTAATGCTCTCAAAAGTATTCATACTTTTTAGCTCCCAGTGCCTATGATTCATCTGGATGCTGTAATTATCTAATTGGCTTGTGAACCTCATACTTGAAAGCTATTTAATAGCTAGTTATAGATACTACTATCCTTTTTTTGTTTTACATCATGCATATAACTAACGTGCTTTTTCCAGCTTCAGATTTATTATCTTTATGTGTTTTCAGAATGCATTATGCTTACAACATTTTCATGTCTCTTACTATTGTTTATGTTCTTCCTCTGATGCTGTGTTTTCAATATATTTCATTCTTTTGACCAATACATAGTTCCCTATTGACCATTTCATAAAAGGGATGTGCATTAGCCTGGTTTCCAGAGTTCTGCATGAATAGTTCCCCACACATTGTTCTCCTTTGTTTTCTCATTATACTGCCACACAAATTTAAATACAGATGTGCTTTCTTCCTGTAGCTCCCAACTGAGCTATGGTATTGTGCTGTGGTTACCACAAATCAGTCAGTGCCCTTCTTTCTATGTGTAGAAATCTTATTCAAATAGATATAGATCTCTCTGTCTTTACCCCAGATGTACTGAATCAAAATCATTGGGGATGGGATTTGTATGACTGACACCTAGCATCGTGCTTAACATTTACCATGAAACCAAAACATCTAGATTTGAATCTTGGCTTCTACATGTATTAGCTTTGTGACCAGGGTAAATCACTTAACCTCTCCATGCCACAGTTTCCTAATCTTTGAAATGGAATTAATAATAACGCCTACCTTAAGGGTTGATGTGTGGATTAAATGAGATAACATCTATAGAGTGTTTAGAACACTTTCAGTATGTATTAAATAGATAAATCAGAAGTTGTCCTGTAGGATTCTGACATAAAGAAAGTTTGGAAACCAATGGGATTGAAAGAAGCAGCTCTATAATGCTTGGCTCACTTCTCATTAAAGATCTGTCCTACTTCCAGCTATTCTCAAGAGAGCAGTGGCATCCCCAGGGAATGCTTTTGCAAGTATGAAGAGGCACTTTTAGTTGTCACATGACTGGACAGGGCTGTGAGGGGGGACATATTAGATATCCTTCAGTGTGATGATGATCTTGCACAATAAATAAACGTTCCACATCCTCGTCATATTTAATTAGTCACTGGTTATTCATGTAAATGGAAATCCTGTCCCTAATTATTCCAGACCTGAATTTAACCTTCTTATACTTAGAAAACCAAAGTTTTGTTTGTTTTGTCACCCTAATACACATTAAATTTTTAAAATGAGTATAACTAACATATAAACCTGGGAAAGATTTTTTGTCTTTGGAGTTTTATTTTATTTTTAAATTTTATCTATTTATTTTTATTTCAGCATATTATAGGGGTACAAATGTTAAGGTTATGTATATTGCCCTTGCCCCCTTACCCCCTCAAGTCAGAGCTTCAAGCATGTCCTTCCCCCACATGGTGCACATCACACTCATTATGTAATATTGGAGTTTTATGAAGAGTCAGTAATCACTTTGAAAAACACACTTCTAAAATCCATGCCTTTCCTTATTTTCTTGTCACCAACACATTTGTAGTTGTCACATATAGGACCAGATTCTGACTCTACTTCCTTTTGTCTTATAGTATGTATGTGTCCAATCAGTTATATTTTGAAATATATGTTATTTGATAATTATTTTTGCTTTATTCTCTTTTATGTTGCAGATAAGGCTTTATATTCATTTCCCTGAAATTATATTCACTGTTAAACTTTATCATATATAAGTTTCATTTCAAGATAATGATGGAGTATCATTAAATATTTGTTATAAACAAAAGGCATGATGTCTGATAGGCTTGAGATTCAACATTCAGATCTAGAAAGAATTTCCTAATAGATTTCTCTCAGGGCTAAATAACATTGCATTCTTTCAGAATACACATAGCAGTTATACTAAATTAATACATGCTTATTTCAAGCTATTTTGGCATGTTTTAGATGCTTTTAATGGGAATGTATGTTCTGTCTCATCAAGTAGATTTTACATTCCTTGAAGGAAAGAAAATGTTGCCTTGATTCCTTTTGTATCTTTTCACAGCAGGCATTCAATAAGTGGTGTTGACAGCTTGACTCAAGTTTAAAGAGAAGCAGGAAAATTCAGAGAGTAGAGTCAGAAGTTTAAAGTAAATTGAAAATAGAGTGCCTGAAAAATGTTAGTTCACCAGAAGAAAACCCACAAAGCTAAAGGAAACAGAGAGACAGAGAATGCCTTCAGGGCTATAATAGGAAATGTGATGTTGAAGCACCTAGAAAATTCAGCTGTTAAAGGTATATGCAGTTGTATCCTACCTTCGGAAAACCCAGTATAAGCATCAAAAATTTAAAAACGAAACCCAAACAAAGCCAGGTAAATTAGAAGCTTTTTTCTCTGCAGTGGGGATGGGAGGGGAACACCAATTATATAAACATTATGATTGGGTATCTGCTATGTGTCCACAACTTTTGCATTAAAAAGTAGAGACTTTTCATTAGCTTTAAGCATCCACTTAAAATAGACCTGAGTATGCTTAAAGTAGGGTTCAGTTTACAAAGCATTTATTTTATTCAAGATTTTTTGGTATCACAATGATTTTAAAAATCAAATGGACCATTATGTTGAATAAAGCTAGGTAATGATTTTAGTGGAAGTCCTAAAGATCAGGAAATATAAAATTCACCATGATAAAATAAACACCATCTTATCTTTTATGATTCTATCTTAAACAAATATTTGGGCAAACAAACTCACGAACAAAAAGAAAGAATAAACACATTGCAGATTATTTTAGTTGAAAGCAGATGAGGAGCTATGTGGCCTAAGTTGGGATGGAATGTTTACTTAGTCGATTGACAATGAATGTAACTTGAAAGCAACCTGACTGTATCAATCATGATGACAGAGAGCCTCTTATCAGTGCAATAAGATAAGATACCATGGCCTATGTAATTTGTATCATCATCATTAAGTTAAAAACGCCACAGATCCTCAAATGATTAAAGATCTATGGAGTTTATACACACTCATATGCATACACATGTACAAATATAAACACAATTTTAACTATACTTACATAGCAATATCCATTTTTAGAAATGAAACAGAAAATTTAGAAAATAAAATAGTTAACTTTTAGTTCAATATGGCTTTCTAAATACAGGATTTACTTTTCCTACCAGCCTAAAACTCATGAAAACATATTAATAAAAGGGATACATAGGAATTTTGAAAAGCTGGGCAAAAACCATTAAAGAGCTAGAAAAGTGCTGCAGTTTGAAAGAAGTAGAACAAGTGGTAGACAATGAAATGCGTGATTGCTGAAGAGTACACACTGGGGAAAGAGAGGTGCTCCAAAAACTACTTTTTTTCCCCCAGAGGTAATAAGCTTTCAAGAAGGAGGCTACCTGAAGTCTGCTTGGTAATTTATTAAAAGGCTGTGTTGTGGTTGTGCCAATTGTATTAATCAGGCTCTTAAGTGTATTTACAAGTGAAATAGGTAGGGTTTGAATGGCTGACAGAATTGCAGAAGGCTGGAGAACTAGGGGGATTGGGCTCCCAGGAGCAACAACCAAATACCAGACACAGAAGTGGCCTTGTTATAAAACTTCTCTTACCTCATTCCTCATTCAGGTAGAATTGTAATGACTGGCCACTGAGCCATTTGTGTTCCGGGATGCTAATTTTGCAGGTGTGTGTCTGGGTCTTCCCTTTCAGATCATCAAATCTTGAATGACTCTCTAAAATATCAAAGAAAAAAGTAGAATAAAAAAGTAATCTATCATACAAAGAAATAGAAAACAAGAAAGTAGAAATAAGAAAACATAAAAAGACTAATCCATTATTTTAATAAAATATTGAAATTGATTTGCTAAAATATTTAATAAATGGTGTATGAACAATATTTTAAACTTTATAAAGAAAAAGGTCTTGCCTTCATTTCTGTATATAAAAAATTCAAATAGATTAAATATATTAATGGAAACTATAAAATATCAAGAGAATAATGGAGAAAAAAAGTTGGTACATAAAATCTTTCAAACCAAGAAGGCATAAAGTGAAATATGTACAGAATTTGCTACATAAAGTTTGAAAAATTTTCCATTACAAAAGATTCCATTAAAAGTAAAAGCAAGCAAAAAACTAGGAAAATTATGTATAACATCAATGATAAACAGAAGTTTATATTTAATGAAGAAAAATTCTTGCAAATTCTTTTGGAAAAAGCTCAACTCAATGGCAAAATGGGAAAAGTTGTGAACAGAATGTTCAAAACAAATATAAGTGGCTAATAAACATACAAAAAAATTGCTACATTTTAGTGTTAATAAGAGTACTTCTAATGAAACCAATAATGCAATATCATTTTCACTCATATGTAATACATGGCTGTCAAATTTTAAAGACCAACAATATCAGCAGTTGGTGAAAATTTAAAAAATAAGTACTTTCATATAATTGTGGTGTGTTTGGTACATATAAAAAAAAACTAATGAAATTTAAAATGCGTGTTATATGAAAATACTTATCCATATGAATAAACAATGTATGTACAGGGTTGTTTACTATGAAATTCTTTGTAAGGGAAAAATTTGGAATTATGGAATTCTCTACAGATGTTAATGAATCAATTGCATTTATACAGTATGTGAGCACATAAAGCTGTTTGATGAATGTAGTTTAAATCAAACAAACCAAAAATTCCTCAAAGTTATTGGATAGGAATGAAGTGAAATGGCTAAAGCTACAGCAACCACTGTGATAAAATGTAGAGGTGTTAGATTTAAATGCTCATATAGCACAAAAATATAGATATCTAAAATTAAAACAATAGCAGTATATACATTGCTTAAAAACATTAAAATTATAAGAAAATAATAGGACTTGGGAGCAAGGGATACAAAAGGGGATGGTAATTTTTGTCATCCAGTTCACATTTTAAAATTCTAAGTGTATTATTAAAAGTAAAATTTTAATTAATAAAAAGCACTAGATGTAATAGAAAGCTAACACTGAAATGAGGCTGATTTTTAGATAAAGTTCTGTGAGAAATAGTCATATTTAATGAGTTTTCCTTTTCTGTTTTTCATTCCTTAAAAAACAAGTATTTGCTGAGTGCTACTATATTCTGAAGCATTTTCTTAATTTACCTGACGATGCTTTTGCTAAGAAAGGCATTTAATAAACATTGTGAAGTGCATAAATTGAATAGTCTAGAAAATGCTGTATCAGATAATATGCCCCTTCTCACAAGACACAAATACTTAGACCCATATGGGGCAAGTGAGAGAGTGTAGAGGCATAGGAAGGTTTACATTTTGAATACATATTTCAATTACATTTTACTACAATATAAAGTTCAAGTGGTTATTTTTTAAATTTTTTTATTCCCACAAAGTTAATATTCTGTGTTTAGAAGAGAGAAAATCCAGAATGTTAGATTAAAAAACACTTTTGAAACAAAACAATTTAAGGTGATGAAAGCAGAAGGGAAAACTCATATTAAGTAAAAAGAATAGAAGATGGATAATTTAGAGATAAATGGTCAACTTTAACTTACAAAAGGCAGCGAAATAGTAAAACATTTCTAAGAAAGGAAGAATTTTCTTTTAAAGTACTAATCTTTCAGTTTAAATTAGTCAATTTATGTAATAAGCTCCTCAATTTTAAGAAATTCAATGTTAATTATTTTATTTTACTGGCAATCTTAGTCTCAGAAGTCTTTGCATCAATGATTAAGTTGCCATGTACAAAATACCTGTTTTGAAAACAGATTTGTTCCTGTGTGATATTTGTATTTTAGGAAACGATTTGAGCATAATACATTTTGCATTTGTTTATGTATGATTTTATCTATGAGAAACATTGAAATATGAACACAGAAAACTGTGCCCAGCTAAACAGATTCAGGAAGGAAGGTAAGAATACACAAAATGCATGCTTGCATACGTACGTACACACACACACACACACACACACACACACACACACACACACACACACCCCTCTCAAATATTTTCCACCTACTTCAATTCACTGTGTTATGAGCCACAGCCAACCACATCTGGTATTACTACCTTGCCTATGATTTCAGACAGTAGGTAACTCTCCTTCAACCCCATCACAATAACTCACAAGCTCTGTGGCCACTTCCACAAGCAAACTTCAGGTCTTTTCCAAGGTAAAGTGCCCTATGTATTTGCAGTGTGTATGAACCTTAACTATTTAATATGTGTAAAATTGTTCTGGCCATACTCATTAGATTCCTATCTTTTTAAAAACATGTCACTGAAAGTTTTTGAGTGTTGTGCCTCTAATCTGTATTTTTGCATAAATCCTGTGTTTTTTATTGCACAATTTTGCAGAATGCAGTAATTTCTCGGAACACATGTCACACTTTTATAGAATGTAGAACTGGTCATTTTGGTATAGCTTATGAGTTAAGATTCTAATACCTCTTCTTACTCTACAGTCATCTTGCCAGACTTAAAGACTAAAATCTTGACTAAGATTCTTGCCACAAATAATTTTAAGACTTTGGCATTTCTGGTATTTTCTGGTATTCGACATTCTGATCTCTGAGTCTGTGTGTTTAATCAGTACAGTGTGACTTTGTATTCCTCAGGAGTACTGAACATGCTATTCCCCAAATTAGGAGAGGCAGCTTGCTTTCTGGTATTATTCTATTACAGCATTTACTTGGTCTAGTTTAGACCCCTGGCAGAAAAATTTCAAGTGACTGGGGTGTTACTTGTAGTCCATTTTCCCCAAAAACTCTAGGGATCCACCTACTATCACCTTTTATTTCTAAGTGAGGGCTGGGCCGGGCTTAAGTCGCTCCATACTCAAGAACTGCTCCTTGGTTGCATCTGTGTTCACCCTGGTCTAACTAAACAGTAATTGTATGGAGATAAGAAATAATGCCATAGAGTTGTCTTTTAACTATAGAAAGCCATTCTAACATTCTCTTCTTTAGATTTTACGACCTTTAGCACAGAGACTGAAAGGCTGAGCTTTGGAGTTGACATGGAGCACACTCAATGTGGAGTGTGCTCAAGAGAGTGTTGACAGCTATAGTCTGCCCTTTCTCAGATTTAAATATGTCTACGCATAAAATAAAATAGATAAAATGTCAGATCTTTTTCTCAGAATTAACTGGTGGCACACATGAATTTTGTCAAAAATTACTTTATTCTAGATATGAGAATTCATGAAGTTTGTCTTTCAATTCTGCCTCTTTGGCCCTACGTACCATAGAGAACCATCACTAGAAACCAAAATCCCCCATGAGAACTCTGCAGTGACACACGCATTCTGTGCTCTGTCTCCCTCTGGTGCTCTCCTCCGGCCCATGCTTCATTACCTTTTGAAATTCCCAAGGACGCAGTTTATTTTCATAAATACAAGGTGTGACAGAAATTTAACAAAGGCCCCACGACATTGGCTGCTGTCAGAAAAAAGCCTAATTGGTCTGTCTGCTAAAGAATGTGCTCAGACGGCAGCCCGACACCGAAATCTCAAAGGCTGGTTTTGAAAGATCTGCTGAGCCAGGGGGTCTGGCAATATATGCTCTAAGAAGAGAACACTAAACTAGAACTTAAAGCACAATTTGAAATTGGATTTTACTGTTTCCCTTTTCTTTCTCATTTAGAGAAAGTATAAGCTCTTTTTGAATATGACTGCCACGTTTTCATTGTCGACACCGTGAGACCTGATGCCATGATTTTTCATCCTCTAACTTACCCGAGCAGTTCTGCATTTTGAAATACAGTGTAATTATTCTCTGCACTGGCTTTTCATTTCATGTGCCACATGGGATTAACTAGAAATAATATTTTTAAAATTTAGGTATCTGAAAAAGTAACAAAGAAAATGAAATATGACTTAGAAGAGCAGGTTAATGCCTTTGAGGGAAAATAAATGATAAAAAAATTCAAATAGTCAATGGGAAAGTAAAAGTTGTAGAGAAATAATGCTACAGGGTATTCATAAATGAGAAATAATAAATTAGATATTGAAATAAAATACTCTTTATTATACAAAGTGCAACTGCAAGTTAGAATATATTTCATATCTCTCATTATGGTTGAGCCTATTGTTTTCAAAGTCACTGATGAGACTTAAAACAGACTATCACTTCTTTAAATAGATTCAAGTCTGGATAACCTTGGAGCTCTTAATCCATTTGCATTTTGCCATCTGCTTTGCATGCTTCTTAACTTAATATGCATATCTCAGAATTGATTCAATTTACAAGCTCCTTCAGGAAGACATGTGCTACTATTGTATTGCAGAAATGATGATATTCAACAGTATGTACAACATAAATCTGAAAGGACAGCATGGAAAGAACACTAGACAAAGATTTAGGTGACTTCAATTCAGTCACGTCATAATTACTAACTCATTTTGTGACCTTGAACAACTCATCGAAACCCTCCGGACTGTAGTTTTCTCACATGTAAAACGCATTAGCCTCTATTAAGTTTCCTTCCAGATCTAAACTTCTCACAAATACATCCTTTTCTTGTTGGGAGAAAGACTGACAATTTCAATTAAGAAACAAACATCATCTGGAGCCCTTTCCCCTTCTTTCGACATGTGTATTTAGAAAAGGCTTCTCAAGAGTTTCAAATGTAACATCACAGTTAGCCCTGTAATACATACAACTAGAGGATATTAAAGGTTCCATATTTTTTAAAATGGGATGAAAAATTTAAAGTCAATATGAGTTTAAATATATCAGTAATCAGTAATAATTGTAAATATAAGAAATTTCTTGCTGAGAGTTTCTTGCTAAGAAAGAGAGAGAAGTAGAGAGAGAGAAAGCCTACAAAAGTAAAAACTAAATCCAGCCATTAAGTTATTTGCAAGGTAGATTCCTATAAAAAAAGTAAAGATATAGAAAGTTTGAAAGGTCAGTGATAAAATATATATATATATGTATAAATTTACAATGAAAAGAAAGTTGATATAGCAACATTATCAGAATGGATAGACTTCAGAGATAAATAAATGGAATAGGAATTTATTAAAGTGGCTAGGGATAAAGAAGATTATCACTTAATTATAAAATCAGCAATTCACCAGTTATAATTCACCCTGAACCCACCCGACAATGTAGCCTAAAACATATGAGGCAAAATTGGCAAAATTACCAAGAAAAATTTTCCAAAACTGAATTCTGAAGGGATGTTTTTATACATAGATCAAGCAGATAGTCTAATAAACAACCTGAACTGATAGACACATGTAGAATCTTGCAGCCAACATTGTGAACATACTCATCATTTTCCAAGGCAACATAATCTGTTCACAAAAATCTATATAGAATCCTTGTGTATCCTGACATTTAATAGAAATGGTGAATGTGGCTATCCATGACTAATTCCTGATTTTAGAGGCAAAGCAATCTTTCACCATTAATAATAAAATAAGGCTATAATGAATATAGGTTTTACATTGATCCCTCATGGGGTTGAAGAACTTTTCCCTTAACACCTATTTTTTTGACAGTTCCATAAATGTGTCTTGAAATTTATTAAGACATTTTACTGCATCTTTTGAGATGATGTGGTACTTCTTGTTAATTTTTTCAATGTAGTGAATTATATTACTTTGTTTTTGAATGACAAAGCATCTTTGCATTCCCAGGGAAAACTTCATATGCTATCCTTATATATTTCTGGATTTTATTTACTATGAATTGTTAAGGGTATTTGCATTTATATGCATGAAGGATATCAGTCTATGGTTCCTTTATTTGTAATGTCTGTGTCTGATTTTATATCAGGGTGATGCTAGCCTCATAAAATGATTTGGGAAGTATTCATTCTTATTCTGTTTCTTGAAAGAGTGCATGCATGGTTGGTATTTCATCCATAAATGCCTGAAATAATTTACTATTGAAACCATAAGGTCCCTAAATTTTTTGTTGAAAGATTTAAATCTTTTTTGTTTTATGTATTTCAGGTATACAACATGATGTTTTGATATGCTTATAGTAAAGTAGTTACCATAGCCATTATCTCACATAGTTAACCCACACTTATTTATGGTAAAGGCACCTAAAATCTACTTATTCTCTTAGCAAATTTCCAGTATTTCCTTATAGTTACCATACAATGTTACTAATTATAGTCCTATGCTGTACATTAAATCTTTAGACCTATTCATCCTATTAATACATAACTGCAACTTTATTCCCTTTACCTATATCTTCCTGGCCTCCCTGGTAACCACCCATCTACTCTTTGTTTCTACATATTCAACCTTCTTTCTTTCTTTTTATAAAAAAAAAATTCCACATATAAGGGAGATCATGTGGTATTTGTCTTTCTGTGTCTGGCTTATTTCACTTAGTATAATGTCCTGTGGATTTTATCCGTGTTGTTGCCAATAACAGGACACTTAGCTTGTTTCCATATCTTGGCTATTGTGAATAATGCTTCAGAGAACATGGGAGCACAGATATCTCTATGGGGTGCTAATTAAATCAAATTTAAAACCTGATGCATGGTGAAGGAAACAATTAACAAAATGAAAGGGAGTCTATGGATTGAAAAATGGGTAAAGGGCCTGGATAGACATTTCTCCAAAGAAGGCACAGAAATGGCCAATGGGTACATGAAAAGGTGATCAACATCACTGATCGTCAGGGAAATTCAAATCAAAATGACAATAAGATATTACCTCACAGCTGTCAATATAGCTATTAATATTATCAAAAGACAAGAGATATCAAGTGTTGGTAAGGATGTGGGGAAGAAGGTACTCTTGTACACTGCTGGTAGGAATATAAATTGATGCAAGCCATATGGAAAACCATATGGAGGTTCCTCAAAAATATTAAAAATAGTACTGCCACATTACCCAGCAACCCCTCTTCTGGAAATATACTCGAAGAAAATGAAATCAGCACCTCATTGAGATATCTTCTGGACCATTTTCAGTAGAGAACTCAATGTTTTTGGTATTAGGCTATTTAAGTTCTTTATATCATCTTGTGTGAGTTTTGGTTTCTTGTGATTTTCTAGCAGTTTGTGTTTTTATTAAAGGTAGAATATGTTGTTATTTAATTGTTAAAGAGTATATTTTTAATATATCTCTGGAATCTTCATTGATGTCTCCTCTTTAATTTCTAGTAATTTGTGTTCTCTTTTTTCATGATTAGGCTTGGAGGATAGTTATTCTTTTTTTTTTTTTTTTTTTGGCCATTTCAAGGAAACAACTTTTCTTTTAACTGATTTTTCTGTTTATTTTCTATTTTATTGATTTCCAATTGTTTATTATTATTTTCACTCTATTAATTTATGTTTAAATTCCTTTTCTTTTTCCTTCTTTTTCTTAAGTGGAAAGCTTACCTTATTTATTTTTAGACCTTTCTTCTTTTCTAGTATTTGCATTTAAGAAAATAAATATCTAAGCCCTGTTTTAGGGCTTCTCTTACAAATATTGATGTTTTGGTGATTTCATTTTTATGAAGTTCAAGGTATTTTCTAATTCCTTTTGGACTCTTTCTTTGACATATTTATTTAGAGGTACATTGTTTAATGTTCAATTATTTGGGATTTTTCCAGATAGCATTTTCTTGTTGGTTTTTATATTGTTTCCATTGTTGTCAGAGAACATATTGTGAATTTGAATCTTTTTAAATTAATTGAGTTTTGTTTTATGGGCAAACATATGGTCTATTTTGGTGGATGTGTTATGTTCAATTAAAAATAACATACATTCTACTGTTCTTTAGTAAAGTGTTCTATAAATAAGTATTAATTAGGTCAAGTTGTTTGTGCTGCTCAATCTTTTGTATCTTCACTGATAGTCTGTGTGCATAGTCTCCCTCTACTAAGCAGGCATCCTCAAACTACGGCCCATGGGCCACATGCAGGTGTTTTTGCCCATTTGTAGTTTTATTTCAAAAGAAGATATGTGCAGTGTGTATAGGAATTTGTTCATAGTTTTTTTTAAAACTATAGTCCGGCCCTCCAACGGTCTGAGGGACAATGAACTGGCCCCGTATTTAAAAAGTTTGAGGACCCCTGTTACAAAGATACAAGTGTTGATACCTCCAATTACAGTGGTAGATTTTTTTCTCTCTCCTTTCAGTTCTGCCAGATTTTGCTTCATGGATTTGGAAATTATGTTTGGGCACTTACAATACAGGATTGTTATATACTATCTAGGCATTGACCCATTTATCATTATGAAATGTCCCTTTTTGTCTTTGTTAATAATCCTTGATTTGAAATTTACCTAATTGTATCCACTACAGCTTTCTAAATATTAGTATTTGCATCATACATCTTTTTTCATCCTTTTACTTTTGTCCTTTTGGTATTTTTATAATTGAAATGAGTGTACTTAAAGTATAGGCAGCATACAGTTCACTATTTATTTTTTTGTCCACTTTGATAATTGACTTTTAGAATGCTTAGATGATTTACATTTAAGTATTTTTTGACATAGTTGGACTTAAATCTACCATCATGCTATTTGATTTTGATTTCCTTTTCTTTCTTTTTCTCCTTTCTTTTGGATCCATCAAGTTTCGTTTTGTTAATATTCCATTTTGTTTCTACTATTGGCTTATTAGCTATACATTTTTATGTATTTTTTGTGGCTGCTCCACAAAATTTTAAATTATATATCTTTAATATATTTAAATTATATGTATGACTTAAGGATCTTAAAACATTTCTCTGTACTGTTTCTCTTCTAATCCACTGTGTTTTTGTCATGGCAAATTTTGTATATGTATTGTGTGTGTTTGAAACTCCATAGCATATTTTTTCTTTAAATGGCCAATTATTTTTAATGATTTTAAAAAATGAAATCAAGATGTTTTTCTATTTACCTGTATATTTACAATTTTTGATGCTTTTATTTTTGTTATCCACTTTTTCAACTGGTATTTCATTGTATCTAAAGAACTTTCAACATATCTTTGGGTATACACTTGTTGGCAAAACATTCTGATTTACTTGAAAATGTCTTCATTGCTTAATTTTTATAGGATAATTTCTTTTTTTTCATTTATTCATTCAAACATTTATTAAACATGCCCCATGTGCCATGCCCATTTTAGAGGCTAAAAATACTATTTATCAACAAAAGAAAAGACCCATCTAAATGTAGATCAAGTTTTGTAAGATAATTTCATTGACTATATTCTAGTTTGACCATTGTTGTTTAGTTCATAATTTTAAAGATTCTATTTCACTGACTCTGGCTCACTGAGTTTTAGATATGTCTGTGGTCATTGTTTTCCCCTGTGTACAAATTGTATCTTTTTTCTCTATATGCTTTTAAGATTTTTCTCTTTATTCCTAGTTTTTAGTAATTTAATTATAATGCACCTCAGTATGAATTTTTTTGTGTTCATTTTGTTTGCTGTTCTTTAGTCTTCTTGAATCTGTGGATTTATAGTTTTCATCAAATTTGTAGAATCTTGGACAGTTTTAGAATTTAATTTCTTCAAATATTTTGTCATTCCTCTTCTTTTTTCTGGTATTCCAATTCCATGTTTGTTACATAGCTTACTACCGTTAACTCACAAATCTCTGAGACTCTTCTTTTTAAAAATCTTTTCTTTTATTCTCAGTGCTTTATTTTGGGTAGCTTGTTGTTATATCTTCAATTTCACTGATCTTTCCTTTTGCAGTGCCAGATCTGCTCTTAATTACTTCTAGCCATAGGTTCATTTCAGATATTGTATATTTTATATTAAGCATTTTTTGATTCTTTTCTTCTATTTTGTATTTCCTTATCATTGTGGTTTTTTTAAAAATATCTTTGAGCATATTAACCATGTTAATAATAATGGTTTTAGCATGCTGCTGCTAATTCCATTATCTTAATTATTTCTATGTCTGCCTCTGTTAATTGGTTTTCCTCCTGGTTTTAGTTACCTTTTCCTGCATCTTCACAATTTAGTAGTTTTGATTAGTTTTGAGGCACTATGATTTTGTATTTTTGAGTACTGGATTTGTCAAATTTATCTAAAGCATGCTACAGTTTGCCATGACAGGCAATAAAGTTATTTGCAGATCATTTTGATACCTTTATGATTTGTTTTAAAGCTTTGGGATTGGACCATTTATAGAGTAGTGTCCACTTGAAGGCTTGTTTAGCATTGTTACTAAAACATAATTCTTCTGGGGCATTTTTGGAATGTCCCATATATAAACAAAGAGGTCTTTCCATTCTGGTTGATAGGAATTCGAATGATTTCTTGCCTAGCATGAGCTCTGGGAATTATTTGCTATACAGATCCCCAATAATTATTCTTTTCCTGAAAGTTGTTTTTTGCCTGGCTCATAATAACTGTGTTTTATCTCCTCACCCTTCCAAATTTTAGTAGTCTTGGCCTCACTTCACCATGAAGAAAGACAGCAGATTCTTTTTGGATATCTCCACCCTTTGTCCAGTCCTAAAACTTCCTAGTGGCAGAAAACCAAGGGCTACTTTTTTCCAGCGATCACAGTTCTATAATATCTATTCTCCAGTGACTAAAAATAGTGGTTTCATATATTCTGTCCATTCTTTTAATTGTTTATAATGGAGAAATTATTTTGGCATAATTACTATATCACAGCCAGGGAGGAATTGAATTTATTTTAAAAATATATTTAAATATGTTTTTCTGATGAGTAAAAATTCTATTTATTCCAAAATGTCAACCATAGCAGATTTACTACACATGGAAATGATAATTTTATCTTATGAAAAAATCATTTCCAAAACTTTATAAGAAATCTAAAGGTCAGGTCATGAATATAAATGTAGCTGGATACATGTTCCCCTTTTTCCTTGCTTGCTCCACTTTGATTACCTAGCACAACCTATGATTTCTCAGTCAATCAATGGGCTATGTCAGGTACTACATAGGCACAATGAGTTTAAAAATATCTAAAAATATTACTATTACACTTAAGTAGGTTATAATCTAAAAACCCAAAGACATAAAACTAAGTATCAACTGAGTTAATTTATTCATTAATTAAGTATAAAACATGAAGTAGTAGAATATTTCAGAGGATAGAGAGGGCACTATTGTCTAGCATGAGCAGAGAATTCTAATGATCTGGTGTTAACACTGGACAGTTCCAACAGAAATTCTATGGACAAATCACTTTACATGACTCACTCAGAAGTGCCAGAGAGTAAGAGAGTCCCTAGGCAAAGTTCATATCCTAGAGTGATTGCATCCTTTCAGAATAACAACTTTTTCTCTTTTTGCATTTTCTCTTTCTTCTCATATTTTTTTTTTCTACTCATGGGCTGGTAGAGTAGATGTATGCTGGTTATAATTACATGTAGTTCATGTTTTTAATTAATCTGTATTGCTTATACTTTGCATATCCTTTGGTTACTAAGTTCTGACAACTGGCCTTAATATAAGATTCCATGAGTGTCCTTTTGGTGACCAGAACTTTAATAGGTTTTGACTGGTTAATTGCACATGTGATTTGATTTCTCTGAATATCAATGAGTAAAATAATTGCAATATTCTGCAGTGAGCTACTGTACCAAAGACATCTTACATTTTATGTGGTAAACAATAGTTCTTATTTGTTTTTAGTAAGTATCTAAGACAATCCACTTCAATGGAGCCTGCAGGTGAAATACTAAGCAGTACAATTCTCTGTAAAATGGGTAAAAATATGTCCACCCACATTCATGAAGAGGGAACATGCTTACTATTATAACAGTTATCACTGAATGGTTCCACCTTCTCCATGTAGCATGGGAGAAATATTTACTATGGTTTAGTTCAAGGTCAGTAGTTTGGGGAGGTATCAACATGTGCAAAGCCTTAGGTAGCCATGCCATTTACTTTCTGTAGAGCTACTTACTAGGAGAAGTTTTAAAATTCATAAGACATGGATCATGTTGATTTCCATAAATTTCATGTTCCTTTAATGGAGTCTGTTTCTCTTGGAGGTTTTTCCTTAGTTCAGGCTTTAGAACTGACTAAGAACTAAATAATTTAGTAAAGAAACTAAATTTATGTGAATATCAAGGCACAGGATAAAGTAGTTGGGAGAGGTAGATGGAATACCTTAAATTGTTACTAAGAAATGAATTTCCTGATTGAGGAAGGAGAACCACAGTGATTTCTGCTCTGAGGAAGTATCTTGAGATTCTCTATTATGTCCTATAATTTTATTTATAGTTTGCCATAAGGCGAAAAAGACATAAATGTGAACTATTATCTGTGAACTTTGGAGAATTCTCTGACTGAGACTTAGAAGAACTGGTCTTATTTCCTATTTTTATGTCAAACAACTAGGTGAACTGAGGTAAACCAATGTAACTTTGGGACTTAAGTTTCCTGTGAATAATATGAAGAAGTTGAATTAGATAGTCTATAAGTTTTCTTCCAGCTTATTTCACAACTTTATAAGTTTTAAATTAGGAGGATAAAACTTAGAAACTGAGAAATAACCATGACTGGTTTGGATTAATGTTTCATCCAGCCCCCAGATATGTACAAACAATGGCCCTAGGGAATGACCCACGAGTGGATGTAATTTTTCATCCTGACATCAACCTTAGAGGTAGAGCATGCATCAGCTCCTCTGTAATCTCCATTGATGCCACTGTGGTACATAAATTCAGCCAATCACCTTTAAAATCCACTTATATTTGCTGTCAGTGCCTACCTCTTGGGAGTTAAGAGTTTCATAAGAGTATTATTCTCTGTATAAAGAAGTACTCCCTGCTCCTTTTTTTGTCTTAAGTTTACCTTGCTCAGTTTTAAAAAGGATCTCCTTGAAAGGAGACTCATCCTACTGTTTGGATTTTGAAAGTTAAGCCTGTGCTTGTTTTAGTCACATCAATCATCACTTTTTATATTTTTAAGATTTTAATCTGCTTGGCATCCTCTGATTTTGTCTTTCTACCCTTTTGAGTCTCTTATATTACTGGCTGTCTTCCCTAGCTCTACTTCCATCCTGAATCCTTGTGATTGCTTTAGTGATTCCTTCTCTAGAATTTTACCAGTTCCTTTTTGCATTCCTGGAGGTACAGCAACAAAGAAATTATATATATATATATATATATATATATATATATATATATATATATATATATATGAAGAAGCAGAGGGAAGGACAATGTATTTTTTTGTAGCTTTGCAACATATTTTTTCTTGTATTTTGGTTTACAGAAGCACAATGAGTTTTTGTTCTCAAGAGGTCACCTTCTACTTACCTAATTGAAATTAGATTTTTTAAAAGTGTGTTGTATTTATTCTTTCTTTTTCTCTATCTTCCTCCCTTCCTCTTTCTCTAATTTCTTCTCTCTTTCTTTTTCTCTTTTCCTTTTCTCTCATTCTAACTTAAATAAACCAGCAATTTGGGCTGTGGCATTGTCTTAGTCTGTTTGGGCTGCTATAACAAAAGACTATAAACTGGGTGGCTTATAAACAACAGAAAGTAATTTTTCACAGTTCCAGAGGCTGGAAGGCCCAGTCCAGGTGCCAGGAAAGTCAGGTGAATTCTGGTGAGATCCCTCTTGCGAGTTGCAGAATTCTGACTTCTTGCTATGTCCTCATTTCTGTCTGGGGCCTCTTTTATGAGCACACTAATCTCATTCATGAGGGTTCTGCTCTTATGATCTAATGATCTTCCAAAAACCTTGCTTTCTAATACCATCATCTTGGAGGTTAGGATTTCAACATATGAATTTTGGAGCAACACAAACATTTAGACTATAGCAGCCATTCTAAAATGGGAAATTCCATTCTCTAGTGATTTATTACCTAAATTTCAATCTAAGACACTAAACATTAAGAAAGATTATTATGTACTACCATAGATCTATATCCTCCACATTCTTGGAAACATCATAAGCCTAATTTAAATGCACAACATCAAAATTCAAAACAGGGATTTTCTGGAAAGTAAAGGGGAATACCACAGAGGAATTAGAGTCAGGAGTAACTAATAAAGGCCCTTAGAGACACAAACTAAGAACTTAAGACATCTAAGCTTGAGCTATTTTAATACTCATTTGAGATATATTCGTTTGTTGTCCTGTGTCTTTCTTTTACTCTCTTTATACCTAGTCCCTTTCAAGTTCAATCCCTTTAAATGTATGTTTTCTTCTTTCTCTTGATTTTATCTCACCTGGAATAACATGTGTTTCATTTGTTCTTGTATGTGCTGCCCAGCCTGATGGGCAGGAGGGATACACAAACAGCAGAAGAGGTCAGGGTCCTAAAATGTATTGAGCACCTGCTGTATGCCAAGCACTTTACTAGGCATCGCTCTTTTATTGTTTCCCGAAATCCTCACATTATCCCAGTGAGAATTATTATATTCTTCATTTCACACATGAGTTATCTGAGGCCCATGAAATCATTTCCCCTAGGACATGTAGGTTTACCCTGCCAGTGTACAGCTTTCAACCACCTCCATTAACCGTGGCATTAAGAGAATTTTAGAATCAAGTGTTTTCATTGTTTAACCTTTGCTTGAACATTATAATATAGAGAAAATCTCATCATAAGATATTTTTCTCCCTTCATTCTTATTTTTCAGAAGAACAAAATTTACTGCAGAATTTTGTAGGTCAAGCAGATTGGCTCAAACTAAGTCTTTTCATAAAATGGGTCTTCAGGAATACTGAACACATGCTTTATGCACCTATATGCTATTCTTCTGTGGTATCATATCCATTGCCTTCATATAGTCAAGAACCAAATGTTGTGCCTTCTTGTGCTAAGGAAGCAGTCAGAGGTAGCCTTTCTGTATCTGGACTAGCTTCTATTACAGTTGTTGCTGATAACTTTTAATATTTTTAGAATAATGTCATGGGTTAAATTATAATTGCTGGAAACTTCAGAGACCTTATAGTGAGTGGCTTTTTTATTTTTATCTAAATTTCTAAAAGAGTCTAGAATGATCAGAGATAGTAAACAATGCAAAGGAAGAAATATGACATTAAATAAAACAAAGTTTCTTGATAGGTCTCATTTGAAATATTCATTTAGAATTGGAACAGAAATGTATTTAAAACATCTATCTACTGATGAAAATGCATGCTTCTAATGTTAATAAGTTATCAGTTAGCTAATTTGTAATTGTGTATGGTCTACTGAACACTGAATTTTCTAAGTAGGAGAATACTGTAGTTTTCTTCTCAGGGGCCCTCAAGAGAAAAGAAGTAATTACTGTTGATAGTCCTTCACTCCCTAAGTGCCATAAGTTACAAACCTACTCATTTGTAATTCTAGCCACAAATTCTGTTTCTCAAATTAATTTAGGTACTAACTGGAGGCTGACAGAATGCATATTTAAAATAATCACTACTATATATATAGACATACATATATAAACATATATATCCTTGGGTTACTAAAAAGATGATCTAACATTTCTATATAAGAGAGAAAAAAATTAAATAATGGATATGATGGAGTTTATATTTTTTCATTATTCCTTCCAATTTCAATACATGTATTTATGTTTCATAACTGGCAGTCAGTTTGAGGGATTTGACTGAGTATGATACTACTTGGTATTTCATCAGCTATAAATAATATAGAGAGACTTCAATTATACCAGAAGCAACATTTTTTATCTTTTATATTTTTTACTAAATATTAAATATTTTTTACTCAAATGTTTAACACAGCAAGTGTAAAAAGTCCAAAAATGGGGATAAGAAATACAGTAATTCTCAGAGGCATAGGGGTCTGGTTCTGCCTGGTCCTTTCCTGGTTTCCACTGATTTGATGCTTTAGTTACTGATGATCAAATCACCTAATTCTCCCCTATCTTTGGCCCACTCAGTAGTGTTTCTTAACTTTTTTTGTGCCCTGTACCTACTTGGAAATCTAGTGAAGCCTTCGTATCTCTTCTTAGAATAATTTTTTAAAATTCATATAATAAAATACATAGGGTTACAAAGAAAACCAATTATATTGAAATGGAGTTATTGAAGTATTAAACATTTTTGTGAGGTAGTAGTTAATATGATTCCTTATTAATGCATTAAATAACAGTATCTAATGGTAAGTCTAGGAACTGCTATCATTTTGAAGTTGTGATCAACCTAAAGGATATGTCAAGATTTAAGAAAAGTCATAGTGAGATATGAAAATATCTGATTTCTATTGATGACAAAGTCAGTTATTCTTTTATATTACTGATTATTTTCCTATATTCATAACTGAAGAAAATTCTCATTTTCAGGTAGAGAGTGGTAAAGCTAAGAATATCTTTTTATCTTATCTGAGGACTACCATCCATGGCCCAATTAGGAAGGTATGGACCCGAAACTAAGGACGCATGTCTTGGAATAACATGCTTGCTTTCTAGTAGGAAGTACTAAATGCAGTCTTATTCTACCATTTATAATTGGCAAAGTTCTTTGCTTTATCCTTTAGCCTTTGTTGGAGAATTCTTCTCAAGCCACATAGTACATTAGAACTTAGCATTACAAAACAGACCTTGGGAAAACAGCATGCCATACTTGAGATATATTTCATAAATTTCATACTTCAAATTAAGTAGAAGACATAATTTATTTTAAGTGTAAAAATGATATTTATTGTAAGAAACCACAGAAAGAATGGAAATGGGGAATCTGCAGTCATCAAGAAGTCAGTCAGCTTCTCTCTCTTGTCCTCTTTCCCACCTCCTGCCTGGTCTCTCATTTTTGTACTGTCTTTGAGACTTCCCTATTCTATTTTTTTTTTTTGGAAAAAGAGTCTCGCTTTGTTGCCCAGGCTAGAGTGAGTGCCATGGCATCAGCCTAGTTCACAGCAACCTCAATCTCCTGGGCTCAAGCGATCCTCCTGCCTCAGCCTCCCGAGTAGCTGGGACTACAGGCATGCGCCACCATGCCTGGCTAATTTTTTCTATATATATTAGTTGGCCAATTAATTTCTTTCTATTTATAGTAGAGACGGGGTCTCCTCTTGCTCAGGCTGGTTTCGAACTCCTGACCTTGAGCAATCCACCTGCCTTGGCCTTCCAGAGTGCTAGGATTACAGGCTTGAGCCCACGCGCCTAGCCAGGACTTCCCTATTCTTTGTGACTTTGTTTCCCTCTTCTGTCTGTGGCCACCTACGCAGTTGATAAGTTTATTTTCCTTAAATTCAGATGAATGGCAGATACCATTTTCAATGAATCCTAATTCCAACTTTTTTAGAGGCAAAACCTAACTGGTCTAATATTCAAATCTGGTGGCTCCTTTTCAATACCAGGCTCATGTCTTCTTGCTCTTTCCCTACCACAGACCGTGTCCTGGATCTACAGATCCACCAACGTCTAGACCCATGAGCACCAACAAAATGACCAACCATCCCATCCCAGCCCAGCCCAGCCCAGCCCAGCCCAGCCCAGCCCAGCCCAGCCCAGCCCAGCCTAGCCCATCCCATCCCATCCCACTCCATTCCAGTTACCAAGTACCAACTGCCAGGTACCATGCTAAGCTTTGAGAATGGGAAGCTAAATGAGACATGGCCTTTTTCTGAAAGATTCAGAATCTAGTATTAGAGAGAATTACTTACACAGAAGAATCAACTTACATGTAGTGTATGTCAAATTCTGAAAAGTGATATATGAGAGAAGTGATAAGTCAGAGGCAAATAATTATTAAATACTATTATAAATTGCCTAAGACTCTAGGAGAGTTAACATGAAGGTCAATATAGCAAACCTACTGTTGTAAAAACATATTAGATGTTATAACTCTAGACCCATCCACGCTTGTCAGAATTATCATGCATTCCTTTTGTAGCTAATTCATATAGTTGGCTCTTATAAGATTAGACATTTCAGACAAGAAGGCACGTAAATCTGAATTGTGTAGTAGTTTTCCAGAAGGTGTAGAGTGGTACGAATAAACATGGCACATTATTGCAAATCATCATTTTGTTTGAAAATTCTGAGATATAAAAATAGAATTCACCTCATGGATACTGTCTTAAGAGGCCCAGGCTCACTGTGATAAAAGTCAACTGGTGAGCATTTCTACCTCACAGAATTTCTGGGTATTGTTTACACTTGAATCTGTCCCACACATAGGGGGCAAACCCACTGCATATGATAGCACACAGTGTATACTTGGACAAACAAAACCAGTGGATCTTTGGAATCTGTTAAAAGCTGGGCCCACTCATACTATCAACAATTTTGTTGGCAAAATCTTTAACACAAATTTTGAACTTATTCTGTATCCTGTCAGAAGGAATAGCATAGGCTATGTTGCCGTAACAACTTCAAAACTCAGTGGCTTATCTATTAGTTTTCTATTGTTACATAATAAATTACCAAAACTTGGGGACCTAAAACACATCCATTAACTATCTCTCAGTTTCTGCAGGCCAGAAGTTAGGGTTTTGGGTTCTCTCTATCATAGTCTCACCAGGTTGCAATTAAGCTGTTGGCTGAGGTCGCAGTTTCATCATAGGTTTGATCAAAAAGTGATCTGCTTCTAAGATCTCCAGTTTTCTCGGCAATGTTATCTCATTTTGGCTGTAGGACTGAGGCTGTAGTTTCATGCTTGAGGCTACTCTTAGCTCCTAGGAGCTGTCCCCTCCTTCTCCCCACTGGGTTTCCCCAACACAGACTCTTATTCCGTGGCAGCTTGCTTAACTTCTTCAAGGCCAGTGAGTCCCTGGTGCGTCCGCTAGCAAGACAGAGTTATATATATGTTATGGCATAATCACAGAAATGATCTCCCATCACTTTGGCTGAATTCTATTGGTTAGAAGGAAATCAGAGAAGCAAGCTCCACCCACACTTAAGGGGAGGGGATTATACAAAAGTGTAAGCAGTAGGAAGTGTGCATTATTGGGAGTCACCTCAGGTGTGTCCACCAGAACTTAAACTATGTAAGTGTATTTCTCAATCATATTTGCAGCTTGTTTATTGTTGGCCCCATAAAATAGCTCATGTTATACCACTCTCTCTTTTCTGAATTAAAGTCACTAATTGTAGAAATTGAGGGCCTCTAAACTCACTCATGCTGTCCACATTTTTTTCCAGTAAAGCTTTGCTATAAATTGCTCTGAGTCTGATTTTTCAAAGTGACTTCTAGGCAGTTTGCTAAATAGTTTACTTAAAAAGATCCATATTTTTTTTTTTTGTTTTTTTTAAGATTTACATATTTTTTATTTTCTCTTTTTAATTTTTTTAAATTCAGGATATTATGGGGGAACAAACATTTTGGGTTTGTGAAATGCATTCACCTTGCTCAAGCCAGGGCCACAAGCATGTCCTTCCCCTACACAGTGTGCTCCCACCCTCCCTACCTCCCCCATCTGACCAGCACCCAGTGAGTACTACTACCATATGAGCACCTTAGTGTTGTTCAGTTAGTACCAGTTTGATGGTGAGTACATGTGGAGCTTGTTTTTCCATCCTTGTGAAACCTTGCTTTGAAGGATGGACTCAATCTCTATCCAGGATAATATAAGAGGTGCTAGACCACCATTGTTTTTTGTAGTTAAATAGCATTCCATGGTATACATATACCGCATTTTATTAATCCACTCATGTATTGATTGGCATTTGGGTTGTTTCCACATCATTGCAATTGTAAATTGTGCTGCTATAAACATTCGAGTTCAGATGTCATTATTATAGAATGTCTTTTTTCCCTTTAGATCAATGCAGTGAGATTGCAGGTTCAAATGACATTTCTATTTTGAGCTCTTTGAGGTATCTCCAAATTACTTTCCACAGTTGTACTAATTTTCAGTCCCACCAGCACTGTAAGAATGTTCCAATCTCTCCACATCCATGCCAGAATTTGTTATTCTGGGACTTTTTTTTAAATTTATTATTATTTTTTTTATTTATATTTTCCCAAATTCTGTGACAAATATTGTTAGGGTTACATATCTTGCCCCTGCCCCCCACCCTATCCTGCTCTGCCAGAGCTTCAAGTGTGTCCAGTCTTCAAGTGGTATGCCCTGCACCCACCATGAAAGTGTGTACCCTTCCCCTCCTTCCCCCTTCCACCTTTAGGGAGAGACAAAGAAACACAGTGTAACCAAAATGTCAAAAAAACCATTTTGTTAATGGGAGGTGAACAGATCCATATGTTTTTTAATGTTTATGACCCACTCTCATCCTGTTGATAGTTAGAAATTTGACTTTCAATCCTGGAATTTCTCCACTTTCCTCAAAACCCATCAGTATTATAAGATATGCTGTTTGCAAGATAGTTCCACTGGTGGCTTTGGGGCTACATGCCATATCCTCTCAGCTTTCTATTAATTGCTATTCTCTACTCTCAAGACTTGTTGGCTATATTGCAGCATTTCAGAAGCTTGTTCTTTCCATAATCCCAAATCCTCCTCTGCATCCCCTAACTGTGTGATCCCTTAAAATGTCTTTTATTTCCAGTAGTATATAGCTTTGTTTAGGGATTCCTATGCTTGCTTGATAGTCAATAATATGGTAATTGTCTAGGCACCAAGGACCAGTTTAAATGTGTTTGCAACAGACTTTTTCCCTTTTCTAGGAAACATTTCTTCGATTTCTTAAAGCCTGGTATATATCAGTTAAGTTATACTGAAAACAATTTCCAGTTAGCAGCTTCATGTGGGAGTTTCTTAGAATTGCTCAGTCTAATAAATTCACACACAACTTTCCATATTCCTAGCTTTCCATTTGATGCCATTCAACAGCGTAAGAGTCATTTCCAAAACTTTCCTTTGACTTAGAGATACATTCCAAGAGAAATCAGGACTTGTGCCTTATCAGGCTACTCTATATCCTTATTCAATTCTTTTAATAGATTTGAGTCTAGGCAAGAACATCCACCACCTTGATTGTCTTCCAGGGTGGAAGATTACATAGAAGAGATAGCTGGCCAACACATGCTAGATCACAAGATCTGAGACAGGGAGCCTAAAATGACACTTGAGTGAGCACAGAACATGAGAATTTTGTATAACTTGCTTGAAACAAACTCCCAAGATTTTATTACTTTAATTTTTATACCCCTTTCTTGGCCACCATCATATGACTGCTTCTATTTTTTTCTGTCATAATTTTACCGCTGCCACAGGAGTGCAAAATTCCAACTTTCACCACTTTTCCACAAAATCTCTGTCATGCAAGCATTTCATGAATTTATAACTTTACTGTAGATATGCAGCAATACATGGGTGGGAATCCCATTTTAAAACATAGGCTCTCTATTATCCATCACCATTTCCTTTGTCTCTTGCCCTGTCACAGAGGAGAAACCAACACATTTTTTTCCTTCTGTAGAATAGATTGTGGAGTGGTTCTGCTCAGACTCAGGCCCTTTTATCTTTTTAGATAGAAAGTTTTCCCATAAATTAACATTCATATTAATATTGCATATTAATTTATGTCAAACATACACATTACAGCAGGAAAAAGTTCTCCTTTTGCTAGATATAATTATATTTATGTTTATAGTAAATAACGTATGATAGACATGAGTGATGTAGTGTAGACTTTGAGAACACAGAGGAAAGGATAATTGATTCTCATGTAGAGAGTTGAGATAAGGAAGTAAAAGTGAGACGGGCAATGTAGGACACAGAAACAGCAGATGTGAAGGTGTTGGTGATTAAAGAAAGATGAACAGAATGGCACTGTCACAAAGGCTAGGAGAGAGAAAAGGGGATTGATGTGAAATGCTAGAAAGGTAGAAAGGGATGCTGCTTTTGCCCATATAAATACCTTGAAGGGTCTTCTGAAAGATTTGGATGGCCTGCAGAATAGAGACATTATTTTTAAAGTCTTCTTAAAATTTTTGCTTCAAGGGGCAAGGAAGAATTGAAATTTTGCAAAGTAACCAAGCAACAAGATAGAAAACATTAAATCAAGCGACAGTGGCATTTTAGTTAATATTTCATAATAGTGCACATTGTATTTAGGACTATATGGCATATACAAAAGTAACAGGATCTCAAATTCTGAAAATTCTTTCCATGTGTACGTAGCCATACTAAACCAGTAAGCATTTGCTCAAGCAAAACTTGACAGCCAGAATGTATGATTTCCCTTTCTTTCTTAAGCTTGAATGAAAAGCTTAAATTATATGGGATCTAACTAAATTGAAAAGGTGCTTATATTTTAATATATTTCATTTTGAAAAATTTGATTTTTGTGAGGTTAAAAAGAAGGTAGGATATTGAAGGTGTATTGACCATAGGTAGGTAGAGGAGGGCTCCTTTCTTCTCCCTCCCTCCCTCTCATTCTTCCTTCCTTCCATCTTTGCTCCTTTCCACAAATATTTCTTGAATGCCTGCTATGCAACAGAGACTGTGCTAGGTACTGGGAGACACATTGACAACTACAATATTGTGGGAAAAGAGTGTTCTAGAGGTACTTAGTAGGAGATTTAACCCAGACTTGAGGGATTAGGAAAATATTCCAAATAAGTTAATTTTAAGTGGAAATTTCAAGAATGAGGAATGTTTAACAGGGTCTAAGAGAGGATTTTGCATGTTGAAAGAATTATTTACAGTTTAGTAGACTTTTAAATAAGTAGTTAATTTGTAAAATAAAAAAAGTATTAAGATTTTAAGTTCAACTTATAGATTTTGAAATAGTATTTAGAAATGTGTTGAAAAATTAATCAGGTTGACTTGTGATTCATTTGGATAAACTCAAATTGAACACACTAAACTCCTTTAAGCAATCAATCTCATATATTACTTAATTAACAAAATCTCCTTAAGTATAGAAATGTTATGATGAAAAATAAGACAAAATACAAAAATAGTAAGCTCAGAGAGGCGGGTTATATATTTTATAGAGAGGAGTCACAGAAGGCTTTTTTGATGAAATAACTTCTCAGCAGTGGCCTGAAGGAAGTAAGGAAAAGAATTTTGAAAATGTCTGTGGAAAGAACATTCCAGGAAAAAGAAACAGCATGGACAATACAAAGCTGTTCAGGTATGTGTAAAGATGTGCATATTTCCTGTATTTTTTATTGATACATAATGATTGTACATATATTTATGGGGTATATGTAATATTTGATATATGCATACAATGTGTACTGATCAAATTAAGGTAATTGGGATATCCACCACCTCAAATATTTATTTCTTTTTGTTGGGAACATTTCAAATCTTCTCCTCTAGCCATTTTGAAATATACGATCAACTACGGCAGACCTACTGTGCTATTGAACACTAAAACTTTTTCTATCTGATGATACTTTTGTAGCCATTAACCTCTCAACTAACCCCTGACCCTTTGAAGCCTCACAGAAAGACAAATATCACATATTCTCACTCATATTGGGAGCTAAAAAAATTGATGTCATGGAGGTAGTGAGACATAATTTTCAAGGGTTAATTGAAAGTTAAAGATGTATATTGTAATCGGTTCAGTAAACACTAAAAACAAAACAAAGCATAGCTAAAACATCAACAGAGGACATAAAATGGAATATTAAAAGTATTTGATTCAATACCTCCTAAAGCCTAAAACACCTCCAAAAAGGTATGGAAGGAAGAACAAAAGAACAAAGAGCTCCAGAATACATAGTAAATACTAAGATCATAGACTTCAACACAGACATGTCAATAATTAGATTACATGTATATAGGGTAGAGAACCCCCATAAATGGCAGAGATTACCAGGCAAGATTTTTAAAAAATAACAATGCTCTACATGTTGTTTTCAAGAAATACTTTAGAGACAAAAGTATAGTGACATAGCCAAGGTTTAAGTTAAAGGACAGGAATAAATACATTTCCTTGAAAGACTAAGCATAAGAAAGTAATATTAGATAAAAAGGTCAAATAATCAAAAAGATATATTAATCTTAAACATGTATGAATCAAACATAGGTGCTTCAAAATTCATTAATCAAAAATTGTCAGAACTAAAGGGGAGAAGATAAATTTGCAATCATATTTGGAGATTTAAAAAAACCCTCTTTCAGTAATTGAGAAGATGTGTTCACACAGATCAGTTAGCATATAAAAGAGTTGATTAACACTGTCAACCAAATTAACCTAATTGACATTAGCAGAACACTACAAGCTAAAACAACTGAGTATATGTTCTTCTCAAATAAATAAGAAATTTTCATAAAAATAGACCCCATCTTGGACTATGTAAAAGACTTAATGCATTTTAAAGAAAAAATAATATGAAGTAAATTATCTGCCTATAAGTAAATTTTCTGCCCCTAAACTAGAAATCAATAGCAATAAAGACTTGATAAAATGACCCAAATATTTCAAAATTAAATATAATACTTGCAAATAACTCATACAAAATAGATCAAAATACAAAATTGAGAGTCCAAAAATAGTTCCACTAGTAGGAATTCAAACGGTATTGACAAAAGTACCAAAGCAATTCAAAGAAGAAACAAAGTTTATTGTAGCAAATATTGCTGGGTCAATTGGAGATAGGACTAAAACCAAAAAATAAAAATTAAAAAAAACATAAAAAGAACCTCAACATTTACTTCATGTCATACACAGAAATCAAGCCAGGCACAGAAAGACAAAATATTATATGTTCTTATTAATATGTGGGAGTAAAAGAAAATATTGAACTATGAAGATGGACAGTGGAATGATGCTTACCAAAGGCTGGTGTAGGATAGGGAGGATTGGGGGTTGGATAAAGTGGATATGGTTAATGGATACAAAAATACAGTTACATAGAAGGAATAAGATCTAGTGTTCAGTAGCACAATAGGGCTATTATAGTTAAGAATAATTTATTGTACATTTCAAAATAACAGAAAAATTAGAATTGGAATGTTCCTAACACAAAAGAATGATAAATGCTTGAGGTGACTGATACCTTAATAACCCTGATTTAATCATTACCCATTGCATGCTCAAATCAAAACATCACATGTGCCCCATAGATATATACAGCTAGCATGCATCCATCTTAATTCAAAATAAAAGAATTAAAAAATGGAATCAATTTGAGTTGCATGACACATTGAAATATTACAGTTAAAAGTATAATGCTCTAGACATTGATGTGCAATTCATAAAAATTAACTAAAAATGGATCACAGACCTAAATGTAAAATGCAAAACTATAAAACTCTTAGAAGTTAATGTAAAAAAATTTATAGATGACCTTGGGTTTGGTGATGACTTTTTAGATACAACACTAGAGGCATAATCCATGAAAGAAATAACTGGTAAGATAGACCTTTTTAAAATTGAAAATTTCTGCTTAACAGTTTCCTGTTAAGAAAATGTAAAGACAAACCACAGACTGGGAGAAAACACTGGCAAAAGACTGATATGATAAAGAACTGTTATCAAACTATACAACAAAATTCAACAAAAGAAAACACCAACTTGGTTAAAAAGTGTGTGAAAGATCTTAACAGACACTTTATAAAAGATGTATATAGCTAGCAAATACACATTTGAAAAGATGCTCTCCATAACATATCATCAGGGAAATGCAAATTAAAGCCACAATGAGACATCACTCATCACCTATTAGAATGATCAAAATCTGTTACAGCCCATTTAGAATTTATCTTAAAAAAATAAAAGGCCAAAATCTAGAATACTGCCAACACCAAATGCTGGTGAGGATGTATAGCAATAGGAACTCTCATTTATTGTTGGTAGGAATGCAAAATGGTATAGACACTTTGAAAGACAGTTTGGCAGTTTCTTACAAAACTAAACGTACAATGCAGGAAACACACTCCTTGGTATTTGCCCAAAGGAGGTGAAAACTTACGTTCACACAAAAACTGGAACATGGGTATTGATAGAGCTCTATTCATAATTGACAAAATTTATAATAACCAAGATGCCCTTCTGTAGGTAAATGGATAAACTAGGATGCATCCAGATAATAGAATATTATTTAGTATTTGATCATGTCATGATCATGAAGGATGAGGAAAGACTGAGGAACTGTCACAGATTGGAAGAGACTAAGAAGACATGACAACCAGTGTCATGTGGGATCCTTGATTAGATTCTGGAACAGGAAGAATGACATTGATGGAAAAACTGGTGAAATCAGATTGAGTTCTGTACTTTGGTTGTATGTTATTATACTGAGGTTAATTTCTTAGTTTTGATTAATGGTCTATGGTTATGTAAGATGTTAACATAGGGGAAAATGTGTGAAAAGTATATGGGAACTCTCTGTGCTATTTTTTCAACTCTTCTATAAGTCTCAAATTGTCTCAAAAAAAATTTAAAAAAAAGCCACAAAGACTAAAGCCAGAAACTCATTTCAAAGTCACTCCTCATATGGGTTCACTCACATTTCCCTGGTATCTCTGTGCGTATGCATTCCTTAATATACCAGGCTCTTTACTGGGATATTTTGAGTGTGTACCCTATCCACAGCCTCTTTTGAGAAAAGTAGCTGAAGGGACTCTATGACGTTGCTATGGTTTCGATCATATGACATATTACTTTGCAAATGTACTAGAAATTTAAAATTTGACTATTTTTTTTTTCTGTCTTTTCGTTAGGCAAAACATTTTTTTCTTTCCCTCTCGGCATCTAATGTTGCTTCTCTATCAGAAAGGCATTCATACAACATGTTCAATAATGTCTTGGTTTACATTGGTGTCCATTTGAATATCTGCTTTTTAAGAAATGTTTGATTACATGAATAATGATAGATAAAGTATTTAGCAGAAAGAAATCCTAAGTGTGAAATTTCATGTTCCAGTGAGCAAAAGGACAAGTCACTGTGGGAGGAGCAGGAAATTGATAGCTGGACTTCTGAAATCAAAATGCATAGACAGTTGTCTACTCTACTTAGCTATCTGGGCTGCATTTAGATAATCTTTATAATATTTAAGGATTCTTGGAAATATTCTATGGCTTTAAAAACAAAAATACCTTTATTTTAAAACTTTAGTTCAGCACATTATCCTTTCCCCCACATCGTGATGATCTGTGAGAGTTACTGAGACAACACTCTTGATAGCCCTAATAGGTTACTTCAGAAACCTCACAATGCTACATCAAAATGGCAAAGAATAAGAACACAAATCAAGTGGTATTAATAAAGCAAACTTAATATCAGCGAATGTAGCCCTTAGGTAAACTTCTTCCTGTACTGTAAACAGAAGCAACTTAGTAAACATTTTTAACAGTGCCCTTGAGTAAACTGTATCTGATTCACAAAGTCACATCTTCTGAAATGTTATTTAAATATTCAAGCTGTTTATTCATTTTCATGTTTCCTCTGTCATTCTCTGTAGTGTCAACTAATGATCAAATATGACCATTATTTTTTCTTACAGCAGCTTTTCAACCAGAGAAATAAAAATACTGTGTTGAAGTTAGAGATAAATTTTCACCCCGTCTTACAAGGCTATAAACTATTTGTTTACTCAGTGATTTTCACTGTTGATAAATAAGGTATTCTGTCAAGTGTTGGTAGCAATATTTCCCTTGTCATTTAATGGCAATGTTAAAACTCTTTGTAGCTAAAGGACATGGAGTAATACTGATACTTTGTGTTAGTTAGTTAGTTTATTTACATTTATTTTGAAGAACTCAATTCTCTCTCCAGAGAGAGCTACCCTGGCACTGTGGAGTAAGCTTGCTACATTAACTTTTTAAAAGTCATCAAGGAACAATTTAATGAACTGCAAACCCAAAGGTAAATGCGATGCTAAGTGGCATATCCTGCTGTCCTTCAAAGAGTTGACTGTTCTCCTGTTTCTGGTAATTAGGGTTGTGATATCTCATGTTTGTTTTATGACACTCAAGGCAGGTTTATGTGACACTGCGAAGTGGGAGGGCAGATATCCCTAAAAGACCATAGAAGGCCAAGGGTCCTTTCTCAGATTATTATCTTACAAGTTACTGACTTTGGAAATTAGGCAATTTACTCAGCTTTCTATTGGTTTCATTTTACTTAAGTATATTTTGAAAAAGAATTTGTAAAAGTGTATGTATTCTGCATGGATATTACAGGGATCAAGTGACCATAATGTATGAGGTAGTTTTGTAAACTACCCAGCAAAATGTAATATTATTTTTACAACAATGGAATTGTCCTCAATAGTGGTAGACAAAAGTTTATGCTGCTTGCTTTTGCCCCTCACTGTTAGATATACCTCACTGGGCACTATTTTATTTATCTATCTTTAGGCACCTGGTACATATGAAAAATATTCCAGAAAAGTATGTAAGTTACACTTTTGGGTAGCTCAGAGTCTGATTTACTTTCCCATGAATTTTTTTGTTTCTTTCTTTTCTTTTAATTTTTAACATTTTAGTGTAATACAGACATTAATCCAAAGGAATGAAGTTAAAATAATAGAATTTCATGTCGGATGAGGTAATTTCTAGAGATTGACTGTATATGTTTTCCCTAGATCTCTAAGTCAGAGTTTATTTATAACATTAACAATCTTCAAACATCATGGGGAAGGGCTGCAAGTACCTAAATGTGTTAGTGTTATTTGAAATTAATTTGGTTTTGACACACTTTTAAGATCCTTTGCAATGATTGGAAAAAACATTGATTTGGCACAAAATAATAGCTCAGAAATAACTTAGAAACTTGGGAGATGAAATCTATTGTGAATTTATGCTCACAATTTGTCTGTGAGCACAATGGGGCTATAAATTCCTTATTTTACTGATGGAACAATGTGGTCTGGAGAACTTGAACAACTTATCAAAGATGACACACACCCCTGTGGAGGAGCTGAGACCTGACACAGGTGTTGCGAACACTGCTTCTCCACAGGAAGGCCAAAAGAAGTGACAGGGAGCAGTCCCCTTCTCCAACCAGAGCAATTCTATGTTTTTGTTTTTTTCTGTATCATGTTGAGGATTGTGTTTAGAGAAATTTAAAAAGTATAGATGCAAATATTTTTTTAAAAACAATCCATCACTTTAGATGGAGTGTTTAGTAATTGTTCCCAATCATTTCCTGCATCCTTGTATGTACATCATTAATGATGATTCCATGAAAAAATTGAATAGGTGAATAGCATTATGAAAGTTAGTTTAATCAGTTTAAAGTAGTGACTTCCAAAATTTTTGACTGCAACCCATAAAAAGGAATACTGTAAAATTAACATAACTCAACATACAAATACATACACATAGCTGTAGTAAAAGTGCTGCAGAGTCTATCCATTCTGATATTTTTATTTTGTTATAGTCCACTAAAATTTACTTTCTGAGTTAGTGTAGAAAGGAGAAGTATAATGAATGATTATTTAAAACATTTTTGGATGCTTCCATCATGTTTATTTCAATGTTAAGATAGTATGCAACCCCCACAAAAAAGGTATTCTAGATTTAAAACTGATAGATTATACTAATGGTAAAACTTTAAATCAAAGGGGACTTATCAACAGTTCCAGAATTAATCTTTAGTGTGAGATATTGGAAACACTGGTATTTCCTTTGCTGGACTAGAAGTTGTTAAATGGTTGTATTTTGAAGATGGGCTTCAGTAATAATGATATTGGGAATATGGGTTAGATTAGGTGAACTGAGATTTGGATAGGAACCACCATTTCTTTATGCAGTCCCCATTTTATTTAAAAAATATCAAATATTCAAATAAAAATAACTCAGGAAGCATCCAGAAAACACCATGATGATCAGCACTGTCAAGACCATACTGAGACTTTCTGGTTAATTGTTGAATGGCTCATATAGAGTTGCTGGTGACCATTCTCCTCTTTCTTTTTGCTTACATTCAATTTTCTCGATATTCTCTTATAAACTTCTTTCTGTTTCTTCCTTTTCCTTTTTTACTTTCTCTAGACTATGCCTTAGGCTTAGGTATAATTGCTGCTTTATCTGTTTTTAAAAGGCAAATGAGTCTAAAATACTGAAGATACCTTAAGGAGTCAGCCATCTAATCTTAGAGAGAGGGCTGCAAATTGTTTAATTTTAGCTAGAGAATGCTGAGCGTTTTTCATTCTTTTATTATATTAATAGTATTTGCCGCTTATCACTTCTTGCCTTGCATTATAAATAATTGGTTGTTTCTGTCCCGTCCCAACATATTTACTGAATATGTAAATGAATAACGAGCAGAAATTTAACTTAGAAATATTTCTTTTTGTTACCACATATATTTGGATTTAATAGAGGTGCAATATATACACATCACATAGTTTAATTAAATCAACAAAACTAAAGATGACAAATACTTGGCATGCCAGCTACCATTCTTCAATGCTGGCTCCAGGCAGACATCCCTAAGCACTGATCTCCTTCCAACCAGGCAGGGGCTGGACCTCAGCGTCCTCCCTAGCATGGCATTTTAAGAGACATAATTAGTTCATTCTATTTGGCATTTTAAATAATATAACATGACCGCCATACCTCTCTTAACCAAAATGAATTCAGTCATTGAAAATTACTTTTCTTTGTAGTTCCAGTTTACATTGAGGAAATTGCCAAAGACACAGGTAAGTAAACTGCAGCCAAAGCAAGGGATGTGCTGGAAGTGGCATCTGTTGGCTCTTTTTCTCTTAGTATTATAGACTTGAATCTGTTTTCTTCCATTTGTCTTTATTAATTATCAAAATATAAAAAGTCCTTTTTCTGGAAATGTTGTCTTAGGGACCCTATCACACTTTGATGTCAAATGTGACCTTACCTTCAAAGCATTCCTGGGCTAACAAATTCCTAGGCATCACAGGCAGAAATCAGCAACCAGAGGCTGTGGCAGGAGAAGATTGCAAGATTGTGTCCTATGCTCATGTCTGAACCCATTTTCCAGGAAGAGGAATGAGACTCCCACGATAGCCTTAGACCAGTCAATAGATTTACTCTCCTCTAATAATTGTCAGAAGCAGCTCCCTGAAAATCATGGTCTTTTGAAGGAGAATGAATCAAATGGGGCTCAGTTAGAAGGAAAAAAGAGGTGGAAATTGAATAAGCAGTAGAAAATGCCTGTTCTATGGCAGCAATGTGACCATCGAAGTTTTGATCATGTGGAGTCAATTATTGTCATCTATTGCCAAAGCACTAACTCCTCTATCCCATGTTTTGCCACCCTTATAAAAACCAAAAGGAAAGATCCTTATTTCTTAGGCTTAATCATGTCATATATCAAATCTATTAATCTATTAATTTTTAGTGAGCATATTATGCCTTAATAAATTATTGATAGGGGCCTGCACATGACTTTTATAATATTTGTGTTTCATGGTGTGTGAATGGGTGGGGGAACAGTTTTTGAAATGTGGGAATTTATATAGGGACTCTGAATTGAGAGTTAGCAGCCCCTGGTTTAAATAGCCTGTGTTTTCTCAAGAGGAATAATTTTGAAAATGAGATAGAATTGATCATTATAGAAGCTCTAGATATGGAACTGGTCATGTTATATCAAACAAATCTAACAGAAAAATCCATTACATAAACATAGTAATATTTTCAGTAATACAAGTAAGTAATGGATCCACTATTTGTAAAGACTAAAGATGGCATATTTGAATTTAAATTGAGTAATATATCTACATATCTATATCTTCTTAAATTGTGCACAATCTATATTTAGTTCTATTTAGAATTTTTTTACTCTGTTGTAGTTCTGTGTCTTGTCATATTTTAATCTACTTCTGGGTACATCCAGGAAATTGCTTAGGAGTGTAATATGCCTATAGAACCACATTATAATGATTTGCAAATAATATTATCACCACTATTGCATTCTCCACTTGGAAAAGTATCTTACTTAGAAAACTTCTCTTATAGGAAGCAATAAACAATTTCATTACACATAATTTTTAATGGTACATTTCACAATTATTGCCAGTTTTTTTTCTGTCTTTTTTGTAAATTCGCAAGAACTCTAGTGATCAGTTGTCTTCAATTCTTCTGTATCCTCCATGATATGATTGTGTCTGTCTAAGCATCAAAATCTGATCCATCATGGGACACTGTATGGATAGCCTTACTGTAATAGTCTTCTGCCTGCCCTGTAAACACAATCTTAGAGAGCTAAGTGAAGCACTTATCACAGCCTTATTCCGTATAGGTTTCCTACGGTGTCCATGTGTAGACTAGAGCTGGGTTCTCCTGGATGGGCTGGCTTGAGAAAAAGCTATTTCAGACTTGTAGAATTAATAGGAAGGGGAAAAAATCTGCATCATGCGAGACTGGATGGCTAAATTCACTTACATTTGTGATGAGTTTGTTGTGAAGGTGAGGGGCTGAGGAGAAAGAGCCCATTCTTTCTTCTGTCATAGCATTCACAGGAAACCACCCCATGTCTGTGTTTTTAAAAAAAACATGAAGTTATCTCCAGCTAGTGGAATAGGAGCCTCTTTTCAACTGCCTTTGACTTTTCATTCTGCTGCTTTTGAAATGACTCTAAAAAAGTGAAAGATTAAAGGAAAGCAGACTGCCAAATACCTGAAAGGAACTAGTTTTTGTAGCTGAGCTTATGACTGTAAGCTTATACACAAGAGCACAGGCCTCCAACAGAAAAATAAAGGATGAAAGGGTCGAGGAATTCCTGTCCTCTGTTCTCAGAGAATGTGGCTTCCTTGTTAAGGAAAAAAAATGTTTAGAATGCACCACTCTTGGCCCCAAATTGTGCAGGGAGGGTCTTGAGGAGGATGATCAACTTTCAGATATCTGTAAAGTATAGATTATTTTTCCCATCACAATTACTTTAGAATGTATGAATCTACTATTCTCATGGGTCACCCTACACACAAATGCAAGGGCAAGACCGCAGAAGAAAATGGGGAAGTTATATGTCTGGGCTTTTTCTATAATTGTTTATGGATTCCTAGTCAAGCTAACCTTGAAGATAATAAAGACGCTACCCAATAGACCTATGGCTGCCAGCTTATGTGAATTTGAATTTGGCACAGTTGTACCTCTGCCTTTATTTTTCATCGTCCCTTTCAGGTTAATTCTGAATATAGAGTACACGGCTTTCTACAAGTGTCTAGGCCTTCGTAGCGTTCAGCCCAAGGTTTCATTATTGCTTAGAGAAATATGAATGAAGATTATCTTGGCATGTTGAGAGAAACTGTGTGAACAATTATAGTTCCTTTTCTGAAGCTCCTGCTTCAGTAAGACTATTTCATATCTCAACAATATGAGTGCCCTTATATTGTCAGTCCTAATGTTGGAGCATCTTCCTTAAAAATGTCTGAATTATTTTGCTCTACCCAACTGCAGTATTTTATCTGGGTTCTCACAAATCATTAGGCTCCACTTAAATAAATTTTTCATGTGCTGTGCTCCTCCTAGCAAGGTAGAAATTGTTGGAGAACTATTTTTGAGCTATTAGGAAGCCTTTTTCTTATTCTGATATTCATCACTGCTTTTATTATTACCACAATAGCAAAGCATAATCTTGCCCAAAAGGGAAATCATTATTTCACATTCATAAATTTGGAAATACCTGTCATGCAAAATGCTGAAGGCATCCTTTAATTATTATTGTTTATTTCTGATAAACAAAAAGTTAGACAATATGATTGATTCCTGTGTCTATGCCACATGATCATTTTAATTGCATGAAGAATGGTTGTAGTTTAAATTAGTGGGTACCTGGCATAATTCAGATTTTATAAGAATGAATATCCTCTGGCAACCCAACTGCCATAACAATTTACATTTTTATTATTCTTTTCATGACTAATATTTCCAAATAAGAAGCACTGGGAAGCAATAACAACAAACGCTGAGAAGAAGCAATTTAAAATTTTAGCTTCTATTATGACTATTTTTAAACTTAAGAAGCCAACCTATAGGACTGTTAGGGACACTATTGTAAAGAACTTTTTATTGTTCTGAGTGAAGGCTTCTGAAGAGAGGAACTCAAAATTCATGAGGACATGTCTGAGCATAGGAAAATATGCTGCTTTAAAATAGTATATGGAAGCTACCTAAGAAGGGAGGTAATGAGGATCCACAGATTATAGATCCTATCTTTGCAAATTCTCCTAAAAGACCTCTTCAGGTTATTGACAATTCTCATAAAGCACACAGATTTGAGGATATTTTGCTAATTTTGGTAAACTCCTAAGAATGATTTGATGATATCTAGTCTATATGTCAAGTACTTTGCTTTAAACTAAAACTCTTATATGACTGGCTGGACATGTTGAGTAGAAACCAAAAATGTTTTTAGAAGTAGGTTGAATATCTTTTTAATAAATCTCCCATTGACTTCAGTTTTTTTTTTTAAATTATTCAGAATATTACAGGGGTATAAATGTTTTGGTTACATGGGTTACTGTTGTACTGCTTGAGACCAAGTTAAAAGTGGGCCCATCACGCAGATAGGGTACATTGTACCCATTGAGTATGATTCTCCCCCTCCCACCTGCTCGATTTCTGTTGAATTCTGCTTCCATCTGTGCATGAGTGCTGTTCCGTTAGTTCCAATTTAATAGAGAGTATATGTGGTGTTTGTTTTTCCATTCTTGAGATACTTAGGAGAATCATCTCCATTCCATCCAGATTGTTTCAAAAGCTATTAATTCATATTTTATGGCTGAGTAGAACTCCATGGTACACATATACCACATTTTATTAATCCACTCATGAATTGATGGGCACCTGGGTTGATTCCACATCTTTGTGGTTGTGAATTGTGCTGCAATAAACATTTGAGTGCAAGAGTGTCTTTTTGATAAAATGACTTTTTTTCCTTTGGGTAAATACCCTGTAGTGGGATTGCTGGATCAAATGGTAGACCTACTTTTAGTTCTTTGGGGAATCTCTGTACTATTTTCCATAGAGGTTGTACTAGTTTTCAGTCCCACCAACAGTGTTTAAGTGTTCCTTTCACTCTACACCCATGCCAGCATCTATTGGTTTGGAACTTTTGGTAAAAGCCATTCTCACTGGGATTAGGTGATATCTCATTGTGATTTTGATTTGCATTTCCCTGATGAGTATTGACTTTGAGCCTTTTTTTCATATGTTTATTGGTCACTGTACTATCTTCTTTGAAAAGCTTCTTTTGTCCCCTTTTTAATGGGGTTGTTTGATTTTTTTCCTTGCTGATTTGCTTGAGGTCTTTGTAGACTCTGGTTATTAGTCCTTTATCAGATGTATAGCATGCAAATATTTTCTCCCATTCTGTAGGTTGTCTATTTACTCTGTTAGTTGTTGCCTTGGCTGTGTGGAAGCTTTTTAATTTAATCAAGTCTGATTTATTTATTTTCATTGTTGCTGTGATTGCCACTAGAGTCTTCTTCATAAATTCTTTGCCTATTTCTAGAGGAGTTTTTCCAACATTTTCTTCTAGAATTCTAATTGTTTCAATTAGATTTAAGTCTATTATCCATATTGAATTAATTTTAGGCAGTGGTAAGAGGTATGGATCCTGTTTCAATCTTCTACATCTGGCTATCCAGTTTTCACAGTACCATTTATTGAATAGGGATTCTTTTCCCCAGTGTATATTGTTGTCTGCTTTGTCAAATATCAGATGGCAACATGTAGATGGTTTTATATCCAGTTCTCTGTTCTGTTCCATTGGTCTATTGCTCTATTTTTGTTCCAGTAACATGCTGTTTTGGTTACTATAGTCTTGTAGTATAGCTTAAAGTCTGGTAAGGTGATGCTCCTCATTTTTTTTGTTTTGTTTAAGGTTGCTTTGGCTATCTGGGCTCTTTGCAGGTTCTAAATGAAGCACAGAATTATTTTTCTAGATCTGTGTTTCTAGATCTGTGTTCTAGATCTGATGTTGGTATGTTGATGGGGATTTCATTAAATATGTAAATTACTTTGGGTAGTATGGACATTTTAACAATGTTAATTCTGCTGAGCCATGAATACAATATGTTTTTCCATATTTTACATCATCTGCAATTTCCTTCATCAGTGACTCATAGTTCTCTTTGTAGAGATCTTTCACATCCTTGGTTAAATATATTTAAAGGTATTTTATTTTCTTTGTAGCTATTGTGAAAATTATAGCATCTTTGATTTGATTCTTAGCTCAACTGTTGTAGATTTATAGTAATGCTACAGATTTGTGTACATTAATTTTGTCCCCTGAGACTTTGCAGAATTTATCAATTCCTGGAATTTCTTGGTGAAATCTTATGGGTTTTCTAGGTATAAGATCAGACCATCAGCAATGACTGATAGTTTGACCTCTTCTTTCCCCATTTGGATACCCTTAATTTCCTTCTCTTGCCTGATTGCTCTGTATAGGACTTGCAGCACTATGTTGAATAGAAGTGGTGACAGTGGGCATCCTTGTCTGGTTCCAGTTCTAAATGGAATGCTTTCAACTTTTCCCCATTTAATATGATGTTGGTTGTGGTTTTGTCATTTATGGCTTTTATAATTTTGATATAGGTATGCCTGTTTTGTTAAGAGTTTTTGTTATAATTAAAGGGTGTTGAATTTTATGGAATGCTTTTTCTGCATCTTTTGAGATGATATGAACTTTGTTTTTGCCTTTGTTTATGTGATGTATCACATTTATGGATATGTGAATGTTGAAACATCTTTGCATCCCTGGGATGAAGCCCACTTTGTTGTGGTGAATCATTTTTTTTATGTGCTGCTGAATTTAGTTTGCTATAATTTTGTTGAGAATTTTTGATTCTGTATTCATAAGGGATATTGGTCCATAGTTTTATTTTTTGTTGTTGTTGTGTCCTTCCCTGGCTTTGATATCAAGGTGATACTGGTTTCATTGTATGAGATGGGCAGGATTTCTTCCTTTTCAATATTATGAAACAATATATGCAGTATGGGTACCAATTCTTCTTTGTAGGTATGATAAAATTCAGCCATGAAGCCATCTGGTTCAGGGCTTTTTTGTTGGAAAACATTGCTGCTTCAATTTTGTTGCTTGTTATTGGGTCTTTTCAAGAATTCTATCTCTTCCTGATTGAGCCTTGGGAGGTTATGTGTTTCCAGGAATTTGTGCATTTCCTCAACATTTTTTAATTCATATGCATAGAGATTTTATAGTATTCACAGATGATGTTTCATATTTCTGTGGTATCAGTTGTAATATTTCCTTTTTAATTTCTGACTGAGCTTAGTTGGGGCCCTTCTTTTCTATTTCTGGTTAATCTTATGAGAGTTCTTGTTTTGTTTATCTTTTCAAAGATAATTTTGTTTATCTTTTCAAAGAACTATCTTTTTGTTTGATTAAACCTTTGTATTTTTTGTTTCTTTTTGATTCCATATAGTTCAGCTCTGACTTTAGTTATTTCTTTTATTCTGCTATGTTTGGGTTTGGTTTGTCCTTCCTTTTCTAGTTCCTTGAGATGATTCACTAGATTTTTCATTTGCAATTTTTTGCATTTTTGATGTAGGCATTTAAGGCTATAAATTTTCCCCTGGGACTGCTTTAGTTAGCTGAATCCGATAGTTTTGATAACTTATGTCTCCCTTGTCATTTAATTCAAGGAATTTTTTGATTTCTATCTTAATTTCCTCCTTGAACCAATAATCATTGAGCAGTAGGATGTGTACTTTCCATGACTTTGTGTAGGATTGAGTGTTTCTGTTGGTGTTGATTTCTAATTTTATTCCACTGTGGTCTGAGAAGATACATGGTATAATTTCTAATTTTTCAATTTGCTCAGGCATGTTTTTATGTGATCAGCCTTAGAGAATGTCCCATATGCTTATGAGAAGAATGTATATTAAGTAGTTTTGGGGTAGAATGTTCTTTACATGCCTATTGGGCTCATTTGCTCTAGAGTGCCATTTAAGTCCAGTGTGTGTTTGTTTATTTTCTGCTTGGAGGATCTGTCTAGTTCTGTCAGTGGGATTTGAAGTCCTCAGCCATTAATATGCTGTTGTCACTTTTTTTTTTTTTTTTTAGATCTTGTAGGGTTTGCTTTATGAATTTGGGCACAACTATATTAGGTGCATAAATATTTAGGATTGTTATGTCTTCTTGTTGAATTGTTTATATAATGACCATCTTTGTCTTTCTTTGTTTTTGTTGATTTGAAGTCTATGTCGTCTGATATGAGAATGGCTACACCTGCTTTCTTTTGATTTCCATTTGCATAGATTTTTTTCCATCACTTTACCTTGAGTCCAAATGAGTCCTTGTAGGTTAGATATATTTCCTAGACACAGTAGATACTTGGCTTATATATATATATATTTTTATCCGTTCAGCCAGTCTATGTCTCTTGAGTGGTGAATTCAAATTGTTCACATTTATTGACAAAATTGGTAAGTGGGATGGATTTCTCTTCATCCTGTTTGGTAGAACCTTATTGTTTTGTTTTACTTCTTGAGGTTTTATTATATATGGTCTCTGAGGTTTACCTTTTGGGTGATTTTATAGTGGTGGGTGTCTACAGGTGGGTGTTGATGTATAATGCAGATATGAGTACTTCCTACAGGACTGGTCTGGTCTTGACAAATTTCCTCAGTGTTTGTTTCTCTGAAAAGGTCTTTATTTCACTCTCACATAAAAAAACTTAGTTTGCAGGATTCAGATTTCTAATCTGGCCATTATTCTGTTTAAGAAGACTAAGGATGGGGCTCCAATCCCTTCTGTCTTGTAAGGTCTCAGTTGAGAAGTCTGTGGTTAGCCTGATGGGTTTTCCTTTGTAAGTTACCTGATGGTTTTCACCTAATTCATAGGAATTTCTCCTTTGTATTATTAACTTTGGCCAGTCTGATGACTATGTGTTGAGGTGACTGCCTCTTTTCAGTGAATCTCCTGGGAGTTCACTGAGCTTCTTGTTCCTGGATGTCTAAATTTCCAGGAAGACCAGGGAACTTTTCCTCAATTATTCCCTCAAATAGGTTTTCCAACTCTTTTGTGTTCTCTTCTTCACCCTCAGGGATGTCTGTGATTCTTATTATTGTCCTCTTTATATAATCCAATATTTCCTGTAGACTTTGTTCATTCCTCTTATTTTTCTGTTCTTTATCTTTGACTGACTTGTTTAATTCAAAGATGTTGACTTCAAGCTTTGAGACTCCTTCTTCCTTGTCTAGGCTATCCTTAAAACTTTGCACCATGTTTTGTATTTCCTTGAATGAATTTTTTATTTCTAGAAATTCTATTTGATTTTTTTAAATAATTTAATTTCTTTAGTTTTTAATTCATTTTCTTTATTGTTCCTATGGTTTCTTTGTGTTGGTTTTCCATTTTCTCATGTATTTTGTTGAACTTACTTATAATCCAAATTTGGAACTCTTTATCTGTCATTTTGATATTTTCATTTTGGTTGGTATCCATTGGCAAAAAGTTGTTGTTTCCTTTTGTAGGTGACCTTTTGCTCTGATTTTTCATACTTCTGCAGTTCTTTCACTGATTCCCTTTCATCTGGCCTCTCAATCCAGTCTTGGGTATTCTGGGCCTGGCTTATGGGTCTGTCCCTGGGTCTCTGAAGATCAATCCCTGACTGTGCCAGGGAGAAGAGTGCTGGTCCCAAATTGCTTATGGGGCGTTCAAAAAGGTTTGATGATCCTCTCAGTTTGCCTTTGTCCTGCTGTCTTCACCTCTTCCCAGAAGTGTGAATTATATTGGGACTCCCAGCTTAATCTCCAATATGGGAAGTGATACTTGTGAGTACAAATCAGTCATGCTATGTTTGCTTGAGTTGGGTGATGCTATGATACACTATAGTGCTATTCTCCTTGTCATTGGTTGATGTTTGTATGAAAAAAACAGCTGCCAAGATATTCTTTTGTGCCTGTGGCAGACTCTGCTCCCCCAGGTGGAGTACTTGAGTGCTCCAAGCTTTAGGAGAGACCCTTAAGCTCCCAGGGTGTTGCTTGATCTCCACCACCACTGAGGTAGAGGGAGGAGCAAGGCAATTCATGGTTAGGATGAGAGAGCCTAAAAAAGCTTTGCAAAGCACCAGCAGTGCTTAGAAAATGCTTCTCTGGTCACTAGAGGGAGCCACTGGTATAAAGATCAGAATGGGCTCACCAAACCAGGAGGGCTATTCATGGGAGAGGGGCCTAACGCTGAGCACTAAGGCACATGGCTGGGACCTCTCTGTTATTATCCAGTGGCACAGTTTTCTATGGGGAGGGGTCGACACTCCCCCAAATCAGCACTCCTTGGATCCCTGCAGCACACTCCCATCAGTTCAGTCCATGTGTGCTCCCTCACCACCTGAGTCCAGTTCTTAAATTACCCCCCCAGTCTGAATGTCTGACCCACTAGCATGTGTCTCCATAAAATGCTGGCAAGAAGGGGGTTCCAAAGTTGTGCACCCGTGTTCCACAACCAGTCCTTGGAGGAAGAGATGTTGGCCTCTCTAACTATGGGGACCTCTGCTTGTAGCATGTGCCTGCCAGAGAGAAATGGCCACTCACATATTTCTCAGCATGAACTACTCTCCATGTTGTAATGAGTCAGGGCAGGGGCTGCAGCGCCCAGCCAGCCAGTGTGCCTGATTCTGAGGCATTCAGTTGCCATGGAACCAGGGGCAAAGCTACTGTTCTCCAAATGCCATGCTCTTATCCAATATGGCGGTTCTCCAATGAGGGTAGATGAGTGCACTCCCAGATTCTCATTCCTCAGCACTCCACTATAGTCTCCCATCAGTTAAGTCCACATGGGCTTCCTTCCCATCTGAGTATGACTCCCAGACTTCTCCCCTGCATCCTTCTGCATCCCTCTTGTGTCTAGGTTGCACTAAGAACAGCATGCTTCTCTGAGTTGTCTACGTTCAACCCCATGAAATACTTGCTGGCAGAAAGTTCCCAAATTGTTCACTCCTGTTCCACCAGAAGACCTCAGAGGGAAGAAGCGTGTGTCCCACTTTCTGAGGAGACCTCAGCCTGGCATACATGGCCACCAGAGAGAAACAAAAAGAGGCCTTCCTGAACTTCTTGGCTCAAACTACAATTGTGGTTATACTGGGTTGGGGAGGGGCCACAGCTCCTGGACAGCCCAAGCTCACACTGCTTTCTCAGTTGCAGTGGATAGGGAAGGTGGCAGGGGAAAGTGTCTGGATGGGAGGAAGCTGGCACTCTGGGCTCTGTGGGACTCTCCCGGGGAGGGGTGTGTCCCACTCAGGCTACCAAAATTCCTGTGACTCTCTAGTTCACCCCAGTGTTCTATATTTGCTGCCGTGCCTTGGCTTCTGGAGGGTGAAAGAGGCTTCAGTGTACTTAGTGTTCCGCTGTTCACTGAAGGCACTTACGAGGGGGAGGGGAATCCCCCCTTACCCTTTCACTGGGCTCCAAGCCTCTCTGGGTTTGACGCCTACCAATGTCTTCTCCTCTTTATCTTCTTACTTCTCGGCTTAGAGTTTTCACTGTGGGGTCCCCAGCCGTCTCTGATTTCTTTCTCTCTAATCCACAAGTGAGCTGCAACTCTTCTCCCCTCTCTTCTGTCCGATATCCTGCCTTGCAGTCAAGATGGTCTGATCAGCCATGTCTCTAGTCAGCCATCTTGCCCCTGTATTCAGGGTTTGGAATATTAAGCTCAGAATACCAATGCTAATATCAGTCTCATTATTATAAATTGTTCCAAAGCTTTCTTGCATTCTTAACATGGATTTTCAGAAAATTTTAGTGGTAATAGTTGCCTAATGCCAGGTCCAGCCACATGACATGGCCTGAAAATATGTAGGAGAGTCTAGGTGGGATAGATGGAAGAAAAAGCTGCTGTTTATGTTTTTGAAGCAGTGTCATAGGAAGTGAAGATTTCTGAAAGAGGTGGCAAAGGCTGAGGCAGGTGATATAGGTTAATGCTGTTAAATGCTTACTTTTGTGTCTAAGAAGAGCAGGTGCACATTGCAAAATGCTAACTTGTCTGCTCTCACCTCATTGATTTTTCAGTGAATAGACCATGAACTGTTTCCACCTCATTCATAATATCTATGTCATATTCACCTAACTTGTCATAGGGACATAAAAATGAATGAAAATAAGTGTTCCTTTTTTGTTTTTGATGAGTAGCACTTGTCACTTGCTGCCTGGCCGTCAGACTGTGATTTGAAACTTTGAGAAGTTTTAAATTCTTGGAGTTGTTTGACTAGCTTACTTATTTGTTCAGCTATTGGAAATTACCTTATTAACAAGTAAGTACATTAAGATTCTGTTGATTTTATATTTTAGAAAATAAAAATAACCAGCCTCTAAAAGAGGTATATCAATATATTCATGAAGTTTTCCTTTATTAGCTACAGATCAGGACATTTCCTTGAAAGCAAACTGTAGGTGGTCCTTGACTTAAGATGGGATTATATCTTGATAAACTCACTGTGAACTGAATATATTATAAGTCACAAATGCATTTAATATACCTAATCTACCAAACATCATAGCTTAGGCTAGCCTACCTTAAACATGCTTAGAGCACTCACATGTTCCTACAGTTGGCCAAAAATCATCCAACACAAAGCCTATTTTATAAAAGAGGCTTAAGGAATTTTGAATGAAAATTCAAAGTATGGTTTCTACTGAATGAGTGTCACTCTTGCACCATTGTAAAATTGAAAAATCATAAATTGAACTATTCTAAGTCAAAGAACATCTTTATAAGATTCTTTTTAAACAAGCTTTTTGTGAAATGTTTTTTAGCCTTGAAGATGGCACTCCTGATTCATCAGATTGTAATTATTATGAGGAAGAGGAATGACCGTTTGTGTACACACAAGCCCTGGTTAGGTTCTTCAGCAGGTTCCAAGAGGCTATCAATTCTAACCCAGTTTAGCTTACTGTCAAATAAAAATATTCATACTAAATTAGTATACAGAATATGGTAATCCATATATTTTTCAGAGTATAATCTCAGATTTTTTTGCTATCAAATATTTATCAGAAGATTAGTTGTGAGAAAATTTTTGTGAAGATTATCTAAATAATAATTATCAAAAGATTATTTGTGGATGGTTGTTATCTGGAGAATTCTCTCTCTCTAAATATATATATATACTTATATAAAAACACATTTTTTATATATATATATAAATATATATATATACTCATTTAGTATATATGTAGCTTTAGAACAGTGTTTTACAAAGTAGGTTTCCTGATTTTGGTATACTTCAAGAGTTAATAAGCTGTCCCAAAATATATTTATGGTTAATTTATTTGTGAAAATTTGGGTTTAAATGATATTTTATAAATCTCCAAAAAGACAAAGCAGTTGCTGTTCAATCTACTTTAAATTTCAGTCTTAAATTAACTTAGAATATTAAAGTATTGTGTTCTTGAAGCATAATGTTTTGACTTTCATTGAGTTGTAGCTATTGTGATAGCTATTGTCCTTTATCAAGGGGGTTCCAGGAATGGACCTCTGAAACTCATTGTTGAATGTACCTCTGGACTGTTGTTGAGAAGGTTATTTATTACTGTCATCACATTTTCCTCTTTCTGATGTCCAACAGGAAGAAATTCCTTCAGGCTTCACTGTCAAGAGCAATTTTTTTCCTTCTTTGAAGAAAGAGTTATTTTTATTATTATTCATTATTCTTTTAAAATTCTTGAGAACTATAAACTGAAAATTTTAATAATTTTTCAGTTTGTACTGACTACCAGCAAGCTCATTGTTAAATTTGCCACTTATCTCTAAAAATGCTTCAAGATTTTTTGGTGTATCTTTGGCATTGTTTTTCCAGGCCTTTGTGACCTGGCTGACTTCTTAATTTATTCCAGGTCCCAGGACACTTTCGTTAGCCAGTGGTGGGGCTAGCTGGAACTCAGGTTTCAGAGCCGAGGAGGATTTCCCCCTGTCTGGGCTTGTCTAAATGCTCCCTCCGTGGATGCTGGCAGAATTCTGCCCTGTGCTGTGTTCCCCTGAGAGAGGGCAGCCCTGGGTTCCAGAGCAAAGCTCCACAATCATTTCAATCTCCCTCCCCGGGCACACAGATTTTCCGCTGGGCATTTTGGCATGGCACTGCTAGGGGATAGGGGAGGGGTGGCATAGGCAATGCAGGACTGTCTTTTTTGCCCTTTTCAGTGCCTCTTTCCTTGATATAATGTTAAAGCCAGATACTGTGATTGTTCACCTGATTTTTTGTTCTTCTGAAGGTGCCATCTTGTGTAGATAGTTGTTGAATTAGGTGTTCCTGTGAAGGGACGATTGGTGGAGGTTTCTATTTGGGCATTTGCTCTACTTCCTCTACAGCTACAGTCTCAGGCCAGGCATGGTGGCCCACACCTGTAATCCTAGCACTCCGAGAGGCCTAGGAGGGAGGATCACTTGAACTCAGGAGTTTGAGACTAGCCTGAGCAAGAGCAAGACCCTGTCTTTACTAAAAAATAGAAAAAAATTCACAAGGCATGGTGGCTCACACCTGTAGTCCCAGCTACATGGGAGGCTGAGGCAGGAGGATGGCTTGAGCCCAGGAGTTTGAGGTTGCTGTGAGCTATGATGACCCCATTGCACTCTAGCCTAGGCAACAGAGTTAGACTATGTCTCAAAAAAATAATAAAATAAAATACAATACAATAAAACTTCAGCCTCATGGTTTTAATTAGCATCTTTAAATATTAATAGTAGAATCCCAAAATTTACCTTTAGTCCACTTGATCATCTACTAAGCATTTGAAACTTGAAGTATCCTAAAGTAACCTCTTGATCTACCCTCTGTGATGGTTAATTTTCTGTGTCAATTTGACTGGGCCATGAGCTGCTTAGATAGCTGGTAAAACATTATTTCTGGTTGTGTTTGAGAGGGTGTTTCTAGAAGAGATTAGCATTTGAGTTGGTGGGTTGAGTAAAGCAGATGGCCTTTCCCCATGTGGGTGGGGACCATCCAATCTGTTGAGGGCCTAAGTAGAAGTAAAAGACAGAGAAAGGTTACATTGGGTCTCTGCCTGATTGTGTGAGCTGGGACATCAATCTTTCATTTATTTTTATTTTTTAAAATTTCAGAGTATTAAGGGGGCACAAACGCTTTAGTTACATAAATTGCCTTTGCACCATCTGACAAGAGTGTCCATCCCCAGACAGTGCTCACCACATTCATTAGGTGTGGATTTAACCATCCCCCTTTCCTCCCTCCCACCTGCCCAGTACCCAATGAATGGTACTTCCCCTATGTGCACATTAGTGTTGATCAGTTAGTCCCAATTTAATCTTATCCTGCCCTCGGCACTTATAATTCTCAGGCTTTCAGAGTCTGACTAGAGTCCCCACCACTGGTTCTTAGCTCTCAGGCTTTTGAACACCACTGGCTTTTTTTGAGTTTCCAGCTTGCAGACAGCAGAAGGTGGGACTTCTCTGCCTCCATACATGAGCTAATACCATATGTCTCTTTATTTATCTATCTATATCTATATCCTATTGATTCCTGTTTCTCTGTAGAACCTTGAATAACACCCCACCTCCCATGCAATTGTTTTAGTCTTTTCCATCTTAGCGAACGGCAACTTTACCCTCCAGTTTCCCACGTCAAAAAACCTTGCAGTCGTCTTTGACTTCTTTTTTCTCTTCCATGACACATATCCGTTAGTAATTTCTACCTGAAGTTATATTCCAAATCCGAGGACTCTTTATCATTCCCACTGCTTTTATCTTGGTCCAAGCCAACATTCTCTCTTGCCTGAACATTCTCCTCAAGTAGTATTCTTGTTTTCCCCCGTTTCCCTCCTACAGTCTAACTCAATAGCCAAAACAGCAGCCCCAATAATCCCTTTAAAATATAAAACCAGGTGATATCATACCTCTACTCTAAATACTCCCCTCAGATTAGAGCTCAGGTGCTTAAAATAACATACAAGGGCCTATGTGATTCACCCTTTGACAAATTTCCTGACCTCCTACCACTCTCCCTTTTGCTCATTCATCCAGACACTCTACCATCCTTTCCATCCCTTGAACACGCAGCCATGTTTCTATAACCTTGATTCTTTTGTCCTTGTTTTACGTTCTTTTTGGAAGGTTCTTTCCCAAGCTATTTTCGTGGCTTGCTCTGTCATTTCCTTCAAGTGTTGCCTTCTTAGTGACACATACCCTGACTACTTTAAATTATGTTGACCTAGATTTCCCCATTCTCCTTTCTTGCTTTAATTTTATTAAAACCAGTTATCGCAATTTGATCGTTTATGTTTCATATTATTTATTTGTTTGTTTATCCTCTTCACTGCCCTCTCCTCCTAAACACAAACACTAGACAACAAGATTGATAAGGGTGGGGATTCGAGTCCCTGTTTTCATTGCTAAAATCCAGCACCATGAATAATGCTGGGAAATATATTCAATAAGTGTTTTTAATGATTTAGTCAATAGATACATCCATGTGTGATTTCTTTAGGTCTAATGCATTAGTTTCCCTTTGTGCATTGGTCCACTTACTAGTTCATGGCACCAAAATATGAGATGAGAAGAAAGGCATATCTTTCTACTGTCAACAGTCCAGTGAGAAAGAAGCCTGAGCACATGTATACAATACAATTTATTGGTAGTATTTTTTCCCATGGCACACATCCATAGTACAGTGCTTTATTATTTGCTAATGAATACTAATATTTAAAAATTGAGGACATTTTCATATATGCTATCACCTACATTAAGTTTTCTAGATGACTCTAGGCCAGGAGCAACAAACTCAAATGCCTTGAGAGTTCATGAAAAAGGCATATATTCATGAAGAGGGGTCATTGAACAAATAGGGTGCATTCAGCCCATCTGAACTGGATAGTCCCTACTCAGATTCAGCTCATAATTGCTATATGGTTACGTGGGTTCAACATTACCAGATCTTCAGGGATTTTTTTTTTTTAAGTTAGAAATCCAGATTTCTATCTGAAAGCTACACTTGGTTAAAAGTTGGCAATAAATTAAAAATTAGAAAAAACTCTAGGGCACAACATGGATCCCTGCAAGTTGAATTTGTCTTCTGGGTATTCTGCTTGAAACCTTTGCTTTCAGGCCTTGTGTGTTCAGCTGAGTAAGCCCAACCACTGCTAAAGTTTAATTCCTGCTGATATTGTGGGAGAAGCAAGCCCCCTGCCTCATTGCATATGGCTTGTGGTATTTCCAGTTTATGGGCAAATGGATCTAGAACTTTCGACAGGATCTTCATTCTAGATTGTTATGTTTCCAAGAATTATAAAAAAAAATCTTCTCTTGATAAAGTTTACATTTTCCATTTGAGATTTTTTTTTGGGGGGTATTGTATTTTATAAATTTGTCTCATTACCATGTGCTCTGTTCTTATCAGCATAATACTAAAGCACTCATTCACTTGCCCATTAAAAAAGTATTTAGTGAGGATCTATTATTAATACATACTACACATGGTGTTGAGTGTTATGTATATGCTGAATGACAGATGTTAATTTGTGTTAATTTGAGGAGAAACATGGGAGTCTGGGGAGAAGTAGGCAGGACAGTTCAGGAAATGCTTCTTGGAAAAGGAGACCTGTGAACTGGGAGAAGGAAGGTAAAAAAAAATACACAGACGATAGTCCTGGCACCAAATGTGTTGGGGTTCTCCCCCACAACAACCAGTTCTCCAATTCTTGGCAGATGGTGACTATATATCCTACTATTTAAATTAATTGTAATCCCAACTGCCTGGAGTTAGTGCAGACCCCCAGGGTAAGGGCTCAGTTCCACAAAACAGCTCACTTACATGCTACTTCTGAGCTACCAGCCATAAATCAGCACTTCCCAAGACTTCCTCTTTGGGTATGATAATTTGCTAAAATGGCTCATAAAACTCAGGGAAGTGGTGTATTACATGAGATATTATAAAGAATACAAAGGAGCAGCCAGATAAAGAAGTCCATAGGGCTAGGTCAGGGAAGGGTCAGAAAGCTTCCATGCCCTCTCTCACATGCTACCTCTTAGCACCTGCATGTGTTCATCAAATTAGAAGTTCTCTGAACCCCTGCCTTTAGGGATTTTATGGAGACTCCGTTATATAGGCACACTTGATTAAATCATTGGCCATTGATGATTGAGCTCAATCTCTAGTCCCTGTATCCTTCCCCAGAGGGAGGATGGGGCTGAAGATTCTAGCTTTATAATCACACGGTTGGTTCCTCTGGCAACCAGCTCCCATTCTCTAAGAGTCACCTCATTAGCATAGACTCAGGGATGGTTGCAAGGGGCTTGTTATGCTCCTCTCATGCCTATTACTCAGGAAGTTTACAAGGGTTTTAGGAGTAGAGACAGGATCTTGCATCAGGAACTGGGGATGAAGACCAAATATATATTTCTTATTATATCATAATACCAGAGGAGGAAGAAGTAAAATTGGGAAGGCACCAAAAATTAAGTTCATTTCTATTATATAATTTTCTAATGGCTTTACTGATGTCAATGATTAGAGTGATACAGAAAATTACTTCATATTTATGCTGGCCATTGTGTGCAAATGTCTGCTTTGGAGCGTTAATTCCAAAAAAATAGCCAGATGTTAAATAAACAGAGATTTTTAGATTCAGCAATGTTTTCTTTGTTATGCCCGTTAATTGTGATCTATGACTTGTTATCTAATATATCTGAGCCTCAGTGTTCTCATCAATAAAACTGGAATAAACACATCTGACCAGGGGCTCTTGTGAGGAATAAGTAAGATAATACGTATCGAAGTGCCTTATGAGAAGCCTATGAGATAATTCAATCATTTAGGAATACATGAGATATGAAAAATAAATGAAGACCTAAGTAGATGGGCCTTAACATTCTGACTATTACATATTAGATGTATTATTAAATAATAAATATTATTTCTCCTCCATTCTTTCTTCTACCAATCTTTCTTCTGTAATATCAAGTGAGTCAAAGAATTTGGACTTTGGGAGGAAGGAGAAGGTAATTCTTAGTGCAATTTTCCTTATGCTTAGGCTGTGTGCAACATATCCTATTGTAAAGCACTAGAAAACTAACCTTGTGCATTTAAATTATGGCTTCAATGCAGATAATATTTGCTAAAGGGGATGATAGACATATTTAGAGCTTCTGGGGCCTGCTCAGTACAATCAGCTCAAGAATATATTATCTCTCAGGTGTTAGGCTAAGAGGAAAGCTTTAATACCTGAAGGACTTCCTTAAAATACCATGGGAAATATAAAATATGTAGGGGAAAAGCCTGTGTACTTAACCATAGCCAACTGTTTTATTTTTCACTCCAATTTTGTATAGAAAAGATTTTTATAGAAATAGCTTGGCTCCCAATAGAAACAAATATATAGATACTCTTAAACTTTACTTGGCCACTTGGCCAATATAATGATTAGGACATTAGAATATCTTTGAAATATTATATTGCTTATTTTTTTAATTACATTTTCTTTCTCTTAGTATATCTCAGGACCTGGGAGTTATGAGGCATCCCTGAGCTGTGTCATATTTCCTCGATACATTTAGATGCTTCATCCTCCTTTTCCACCCTGGTCTCAGATTTTCCTATATTTTAATTTCCTTCTTAGATTAGAAATATGTAAAGAATTCTTGATTGAATAGTACCTAGTAATCTTTCATCTTTAATTAATGACCTTCAGAGCTTGCCCAGTTATCTTCTCTAGACCCCTGTTCCAGATACCCAAATGAACTACCGCATGGTTCTGACTTTCAAACCACTTTTTTGTTTCTGTGACAATGTCCTCTATTTCCCATAATTTGAGCCACCTTTACTTGAAGCCGTAGCCCCACTCTAGGTTACAGAAATAGCTTGACGCCCAATAAGAAAAATATAGATACTCTGAGACCTATAGATTCTGTATTAAGCCAGACAGGTTATTGGTCTTACTCTGACTGGTAACACAATTCCAATTAGCAGGGCATGTGTTATAGTTAACTAGACTTCCTTTCCATTTTATCTGGCCTGAATGCATTTCTTGTCTAGATCTCCATAAAGTCTTTCTTATTCTGTACATTTCATTTGGGAGGTGTTGTGCTGGCTAAGTATCCCAGTGTACTTCTTTGTACTTCATTTACCAAACACTGATTTCTGATCTATACTTAATGTAAGATACTGGGCTATAAGGACAATGGACACCTTCCAGCTTCTGTTTACTGCTTGTTTGCTAACCGCAAGGCATTATGAGTACATTATGGGATGCAGAGGAAAAAGACAACGCGGAAACCGGAGTCTCTCAGCCAGGACCCGGAACAGGTTAGAGCCTTTCAGGGGCAGGATGAAGTAAGAATCACTGTGGGGGCGGATGCATGACCAGTGTGTAAACAACTAAGTTATAAAAAGGGGACTAACACACAAAGGAGGGTCCTTGCCTGGAGAAAAGGCCACCGCGCTGGCACTCTGGGGGCTCGGACCCTAGGTTGAGCTACACAATAAAACTCCTTTTGATAATTACAGCCTCAGTGACTCTGTCTCTCTGTCCTGCGGCCTTGTGAATCTTGAATATAACATTCTAATCATTGCTAAATGCTAGCACCCACCTCTTGCTCACTATGAAAATACTTGGCATCAGCTATTTGTCTGTAGCCATGGCTGATGTTAGGACTCATCCTACCTGCAGCAGGAAGAGGAAGACCGCCCCAAGCAAGTCTTCCTCCCACCAGATTCTGCCTACCTCTAATTTGGTCCCTGCTGTTGATGACCTGACCCCAGCTCTGACTTTTACACCTGAGCTGATTGTCCTGGGCTGGGTCCTTCAACTGTAATTTCCTATTGTAAGAATAGAAGATAATGAGCTTGAATAATTTCATTGTTTGTTTTCTGTGCTGACAGGAACAAAAGATTTAAAATGTTAAATTGTAACCAAGCAGTGCCTAAATGTGGCCTTTGACAAAATTGTAACGCAAGTCATGTATATATTAGTGTTCTTCCACTGCTACCTGAGGTGACCCTTTCTCTCCCTTTACTCTCCAAATTGTTCTGTAGGCTCTAACTGCCCCAGGCCATCCCAGTTGGAAATTGATAGGAAAACTTTTCTACACTAAGGTGTTAATGACAGCATGTTAATTCTCCTAGAATATTTGCATGATAAAAGAACACTGTGGGAAGGATCTTTGAGAAATTTTAAGGCTTGTGATGCAGATGATGATTTGTATGACATTTTATATGTGTTTTTGTGCTAAAGTATTTCAAATGGATATATTTTCATAGTAACCAAAATAAAAGGAAGGAAAGAAGGAAAAAAGGAAAGAAAGTAAAAAAAATTGTTCAGCTTTTTCTAGGACACTGATTTTTAAAGTCACAAACATTGTTAAATATCCAGTTTCATGTGGGCTTATTTATGATGACAATGTTAAACTTTATCTATGTTCTGGGCTCCTGTAATGCAAGGATGGCTGAGAAATCTCCCTCCCTTCTCCACCTTCTGTTCTGAGAAATGGCTAGGCTAATGACTAAGACTCCCCAGTGCTGGCATATTCCAAAATAGGACCTACCTCTACCCTTCCTCAACAACTCTCTTGTTATATAAAACCTAAGGTTTTCTTTCTTCTTTGAGATATTTCTCATTAATGAATGTTCTCCTCCTAATGCACGAACTTGAATAAAATCATCCCCTAATTGTCTGTTGTATTGTATTGCAAAATGAAAATATCCAGCCATACTCACTGCTTTGTCACCCATTTGTGTTATAATTAATTTAGTATTCTCTTCAAACTCGGAGACATCATGAAGCAGCTGCTCCGCCCCTTTTCTCCCTGCTGAGAGAGAACCAAAGTGCACAGGGGAGACTGGCTACTGCCAGCTCCAGGTGGCCCTTAGACTAACGACATTTGGCCTAGTTGTTTACTCAACATGGAACTGGCAGGTATTTTCCTGACAAAAATTTCATGTGTATATGTGAGTTTTATTTTTCTTATTTTTCTCCTGGGGTTAGAGGAGAGGCTTTTGTGAGTGCAACAAAACAAATAAATAAAAGAATATTTGTTCCTTGAAATTTTACATTAGAATTCAGTTTATTAAAATAATAGTTTAAAACCTAGTTTTCCTTAAGCCTTTACATTTAATGTAAAAATTTTGTTATATTATTTATAAATGTGGTAAACATTAAGAATCATTATGGGGTGGTTTAATAACATTCAATCAACTTAGATTGAAATGAATAGGCTTATTTAAATAATCAGTTTCATTTATAACTGTCTATTAAATTTCCTTAAACCTTGAAAGGTACATTTAAAACCTTTTATCCCCTGAATTTACAAAGCCTTCCAAAGTACAAAGTAAATTTAGTCTTCTATACATCTAATTCTAAGTCTTTCCAGGGGTGAAAAATACTTTCCCACTAATGGTGTAGCTTACCCACTCTGGTTATGTTGGGGTTACCATCTACAAAAACTGGGATAACTCATAGATCTAAGTATTTTTTACCTTGCACCACTGAGAGAACATATACTCTGGCTGTTTTTACAACAGCAATTCTTAGTCTAAACACTTCAAATTCAGCTGCTTTCTGTGGTTTTAAGTAACATCTTATGAAATACTTTTCCCCTGATTTGAATCTGCAAAATCTCAGAGAGGTCATAGATAATACCTTCAACAACCTTTCCCTGACTGAAAGATGGATTATTTTTATAGTCTTCCCCTTTGATTTACCATAGCTCTTTTGTGGATATTAAAAAGACCTGTAATTAGCATTTTTAACAATATCCAAGATCTGAAATCAACTTGAGTGCCCATCAATGGATTAATAGATGGAGAAAATGGGCCATATATATATACACATATATACATACACACACACACACACACACACACATATGCTCACAGTGGAATACTATTCAGCCTTTATAAAGAAGGAAATTCTGTCACTTGGGATAATATGGATGAACCTGGAAGACATTAGGTTCTTTATTAGTGACATTAGGTTCTTATTAGTGAAATAAGCCAAGCACAGAAAGACAAATACTACATGGTCTTACTCATGTGCAATCTAAAAAAGTTGATCTCATGAAGTAGGGAGTAGAGTGGTGGTTTCCAAAGGTTAAAGTTGTTGGGGGGGATGGTTGAAAGATGTTAGAAAAAGGATATAAAATTTCAGTTAGTTAGAGAGGAGGAATAAGTTTAAGAGATTTATTGTACAATATGATGACTATAGTTAATAACAATATATTTCATTCTTAAAAGTTGCTGAGAGTAGATTTAAATGTTTCTCATCACAAAAAAATGATAAGTATGTGAAATAATGTATATATTAATTAGCTTTATTTGGCCAGTTCACAATGTTACATATTTCAAAACAATAAGGTATATACTATATATATGTGTATATTTATATATGCATATATATGTATATATATATACACACACATACACATACACATACAATTTTTGTTTGTCAGTTAAAAAAAGAAAGAAACTGCAATTGGATTCTGCACATCTCCCATGACTTGGTCTGTTAGATCACAATTTCTGCGATCCCGTTAATTACGTCATCAATGCATACACACACACACACACACACACACACACATATTTCTTCATGAACTAGTGTTTGTAAAACATTGGAAAAGACTATTACAGAAGTAAAGCTGAGAACTCAAGATTCTAAAAGGTAGGGAGAAGACAGGAAGGCATACATTTATATCCTAAATGTCAATGTAATCTTTGGTAATGTACCAACCACAGCCTCAGTTTCTGGTAACAGATATAATACCTGTTACAATGTGTATATGAGAGCCTATGTTTGAAAAATTTGTCAATTTTTTTAAACATATGGAAGTTATGAATTTTATTATCACATTTTTATCACATTATCTGGGTATAAAATAAAAGTATTTCTTTTAAAAATAAGCATATAAGTTGTATTTGACTTTTAAGAAATTTATTATGAATGAAAGATTGTATAGAGAACACTATACAGCAGGAGTCCTTCAAATTTTGTGAGTGAATATATATCACAGAAAGAAATAGTCTCGGGTAATAACCCAACTCTGCTAAATAGACTATGTGACACAAAATATGTATCGCTTCTGAGGTAAATTAGGTATGACTTAGGAGTATGAGCTAAAGAGACAATTTGTGGGTCTGAGGGGCTAGAACCTCTTACGATACATAAATCCTAACAAGCACTCTTTTTCCCCCTTTCAGACCTTTCCTATTAAAGTGATAAATGATTACAAATCAGATATTCAGCTATATAACCAAATAGATTGAATGGGACTGGAGACATTCGAAAACAGTAGGTTTGATTCTTCAAGCTTCTGGAAACAAAACTATTTCTGGATAAAGAATGAAATTTTAAACCAGAAGAGCATATGATTTTAAAATATCTTTAAATCTGTGTCTTCGGGGGGGCGGAGCAAGATGGCGGACGAATAACACCGCCAGACAGAGGGTCTCTGCAGAAAAGACCGATTCTAGCAGAAACTAGAGAAAAGAAGCAAGAAGACGAGCATACAGCGGACAAGGGCCGGAAGGAGGGGTACCTGAGACCCCGGGAGACTCCACGGGAGGAGGCTGCGGAGGAGAACTGGAGGCTGAGACCATCGGAGCAGCCCGGAGACCAGCGGCAAGGGTAGGTGGATTTGCTATTTCCCCTCCCCTGCATTCGGGACTGCTGGTGGGCTCCCCAGCGGGTGGAGAGACCTGCGGACATCAGCCCAGAGACTGCCGCCGCCTGCCAACGGTGAGCCTGTAACAGACGTGGCACCAGGTTCCCAACTTCCTCCGGGCACCTCCGTGTGCACGGAGAGCCGCGCGGCAAGCGCCATATTGCCTCCTCCCCCCCTCCGCCGACCCTACCCGCGGCTGCCCAGAGAGACAATACAGCCACCAGCCGGAGGCACCTCCAGGGAACGGGACATTCCCGTTTGGGACCCCGCCCGCCCTCCCAGGTGCTGCTGGCACCTTGTTCCCAGGAAAACGGTGCCGACTCAGAGGCTGAGAGACATAGACCCAGCTTGGGCTCCCTGTGGGTGAATTAGGACCGGAAACCCTCTCCCTGGTGGGAATACAGTTTGAACTCTGGGACCCAGAGGTCGGACCTGCAGACCAGATCCCCTGCACCGAGGGCTAGCATTGCCCGGGGCACAGAAGGATTATACGTGAACAGCCTACTGAGGTCTGTGTGCCTCCAGGGGCGGATCGGGCGGAACGGCGTCCCAGGAGGAGGCCGTGCGCCCAACCCAGGTGGCGCTCCTGTGCAGGGAACCTCCCCGCCGGCATCACAGTCCGGGGAGGCCTGGTGGCTTGTGGTCTGGCCTGCTGGCAGAGGCTCAGGAGTAGCTGCGGAGTTGGGGAGGGTGGAAAGAAGCGAGGCCTGCTGCAGACTGTGGGTCTCAGACAGCCCCACCCCCACACCCAGACTTTCTGGCTGAGCGGGACCATCCCAGCCCCGCCCTGAGAGCAGAGAACAGAACTTTGACCCCTGCTAACGGCCTGAGGGCAGGCTTACCCAACCCAGCTCCGCCCAGAACGAGAGCTGATAACAGGACTCAAAATCAACACCATAGCCTGTTCCTCCAAGCAAACGCCACCTACTGACAGGGACAGCATCTTGCACAGCCTTTCCACGGCACCCACTGACTCAATATACAGGGAGTGGTCCAATTTCACCCACAGGCACCACCTAACGCCTCAGAAACTAAACAAGGTGTGTGAATACCCAAACAATAACCTAAGGAAAGAAACAACAACTGATCGACATGGGAAGAAATCAGCGAAAGAACTCAGGAAATATGAAGAACCAAACGGAAAACACACCCCCAAGGAGGAGCACCAGCCCCCTAGAAACGGACACCGACCAAAATCAGGCAACCAATATGACAGAAAAGGAATTTCGTATGTGGATCATAAGAACACTCACCCAGCTGCAACAACAACTCAATAACCAACACCAAGAAAACACAAAAAACCTCCAAGAAATGGAACAAAGGTTCAACAAAGAGATTGACACAGTGAAGAAAACTTTAACCGAAGTCCTGGAGATGAAGAATCAAATCAGAGAACTACAAAATACTGTGGAAAGTCTCAAGAACAGGGTGGATCAAGCAGAAGAAAGAATCTCAGAGCTTGAAGATAACACCTTCCAATTAAATAAATCAGTCACAGAAATACAGCAGAGAAACAAGAGAAAAGATCAAAGTCTACAAGAGCTGTGGGATTATGTGAAAAAACCTAACGTGAGGGTCATAGGTTTAGCCGAAGGGGAGGAAGACAGCACTCAAGGGCTGGACAAGCTTTTTGAAGATATAATAGAGGAAAATTTCCCAGGTCTTGCTCAAAATCTCGATATACAAGTTCAAGAAGCCCAGAGGACCCCTGGGAGATTCAATGCAAACAGGAAGACGTCACGTCATGCAGTCATCAGACTGACCAAAGTATCAACTAAAGAGGCCCTTCTAAGAGCTGTAAGACAAAAGAAGCAAGTGACATACAAGGGAAAGCCAATTCGAATAACATCAGACTTCTCTAATGAGACTTTACAAGCAAGGAGAGACTGGGGCCCCATTCTCACTCTTTTGAAACAAAACAATGCCCAGCCTAGAATATTATTCCCTGCAAAACTAAGCTTCATATATGAAGGAGAAATAAAAACATTCGCAGACAAGCAAAGGCTCAGAGAATTCACCAAGACAAGACCAGCCCTACAAGAAGTACTTAAAACAGCGTTATGCACGGAACATCATAATAATAATCCACGGATATAAAAACAACCAAAACCCAAAGATATTAAAGGCCAGATATTACAATGGCTCAAGACACAAATCATAGCAACAACATCCAACCCAACAGAATGATCAGTAATCTACCTTACCTATCAGTTCTCTCAATAAATGTGAATGGCTTAAACTCTCCACTCAAGAGACATAGGCTGGCTGAATGGATAAGAAAATACAGGCCAAGTATATGCTGTCTTCAGGAAACACATTTAACCTGCAAGGATGCACATAGACTAAAAATAAAAGGGTGGAGATCAATATTCCAAGCAAACAGAAGCCAAAAGAAGGCTGGTGTGGCAGTTCTAATTTCAGACGATTTAGTTTTTAAACCAACAAAAGTAGTAAAAGACAAAGAGGGTCATTATATAATGGTGAAGGGCACAGTCCAACAAGAAGAGATAACAATTTTAAATATATATGCACCCAACTTAGGTGCACCCAGATTCATAAAGCAAACCTTACTGGAGCTAAGCAAATGGATTAATAACAACTCCATAATCGCCGGGGATTTCAACACCCCACTGACGGCACGAGACAGATCCTCCAAACAGAAAATTAATAAAGAAATAATGGACTTAAACAAAACTCTAGAACAATTGGGTCTGACAGACATCTATAGAACATTCTACCCAAAATCCACTGAATATACGTTCTTCTCATCAGCTCACGGGACATTCTCTAAGATTGACCATATCCTAGGACACAAAGAAAATCTCAAGAAATTTAAAAAAATAGAAATCATACCATGTACCTTCTCAGATCACAGTGGAATAAAACTAGAAATCAACCCTAACAGAAACGCACATTTCTACACAAAAACGTGGAAATTAAACAACCTCCTACTAAATGATTACTTCGTAAATGAAGAAATCAAGACGGAAATAAAAAACTTCTATGAAGAAAACGACAATGGAGAGACAAGTTATCAACTCCTCTGGGACACAGCTAAAGCAGTTCTGAGAGGAAAGTTTATCTCCATAAATGCCTATAACCAAAAGGCAAGAAGATCACAAATAGACAATCTAATGAAACGACTCAAAGAGCTGGAAAAAGAAGAACAGACCAACCCCAAACCCAGCAGAAGAAGTGAAATCAACAAGATCAAATCAGAACTAAACGAAATTGAAAACAGGAAAGCTATTCAGGAGATTAATAAAACAAAAAGTTGGTTCTTTGAAAAAATAAACAAGATTGACACGCCGTTGGCTAAGCTAACGAAAAGCAGAAAAGAGAAATCTCTAATAAGCTCCATCAGGAATAAAAAAGGAGATATCACAACTGATCCCAAAGAGATACAAGATACAATTTATGAATACTACAAAAATCTTTATGCACACAAACTGGAAAATGTGGAGGAAATGGACAAATTTCTAGAAACACACAGCCTCCCTAGGCTCAACCAGGAAGAAATAGATTCCCTGAACAGACCAATCTCAACAGCTGAAATAGAAACAGCAATTAAAAATCTCCCTAAAAAGAAAAGTCCCGGTCCAGATGGCTTCACACCTGAATTTTACCATACTTACAAAGAAGAACTAGTACCTATCTTGCAGAAACTATTCCACAACATCGAGAAGAACGGAAACCTCCCCGACACCTTTTATGAAGCGAATATTACCCTGATACCAAAACCAGGAAAGGATGCAACAAAAAAAGAAAACTACAGACCAATATCCCTAATGAATATAGATGCAAAAATTTTCAACAAAATCTTAGCTAACCGAATACAGACACTTATCAAAAAAATAATCCACCACGACCAAGTGGGCTTCATCCCAGGGATGCAGGGATGGTTCAACATACGTAAATCTATAAATGCAATTCACCACATAAACAGAAGCAAAAACAAAGATCACATGATCCTTTCAATAGATGCAGAAAAAGCTTTTGACAAAATTCAACACCCTTTCATGATACGAACACTTAAGAAAATAGGTATAGAAGGGACATACCTAAAAATGATACAAGCCATATATGACAGACCCATAGCCAACATCATACTGAATGGGGAAAGATTGAAATCATTCCCACTTAGAACTGGAACCAGACAAGGCTGCCCACTATCTCCACTTCTGTTCAACATAGTGCTGGAAGTCTTGGCTACAGCAATCAGACAAGAAAATGGAATCAAAGGTATCCAAATAGGGGCAGAAGAGATCAAACTTTCACTGTTTGCTGATGATATGATATTGTATCTAGAAAACCCCAAGGATTCAACCAAGAAACTCCTGGAACTGATCAATGAATTTAGTAAAGTCTCAGGATACAAAATTAATACACAGAAATCAGAGGCATTCATATACGCCAACAACAATCTAATTGAGAACCAAATCAAAGACTCAATTCCCTTCACAATAGCAACAAAGAAATTAAAGTACCTAGGAATATATTTAACCAAAGAGGTAAAAGACCTCTACAGGGAGAACTATGAAACACTGAGGAAGGAAATAGCAGAGGATGTAAACAGATGGAAATCCATACCATGCTCGTGGATCGGCAGACTCAATATCATCAAAATGTCTATACTACCCAAACTGATCTACAGATTCAATGCAATACCTATTAAAATCCCATCAGCATTCTTCACAGATATAGAAAAAATAATTTTACGCTTCGTATGGAACCAAAGAAGACCCCGAATATCAAGAGCAATTCTAGGCAACAAAAACAAAATGGGAGGCATTAATATGCCAGATATCAAACTATACTACAAAGCTGTAGTAATTAAAACAATATGGTATTGGCACAAGAACAGGAATATTGACCAGTGGAACAGATGTGAGAATCCTGATATAAAACCATCCTCATATAGCCATCTCATCTTTGACAAAGCAGACAAAAACATACGCTGGGGAAAAGAATCCCTCTTCAATAAATGGTGCTGGGAAAACTGGATAGCCACCTGTAGAAGGCTGAAACAGGACCCACACCTTTCACCTCTCACAAAAACCAACTCACGCTGGATAACAGACTTAAACCTAAGATATGAAACTATTAGAACTCTAGAAGAAAAAGTTGGAAACACTCTCCTAGACATCGGCCTGGGCAAAGAGTTTATGAAGAAGTCCCCAAAGGCAATCACAGCAGCAACAAAAATAAATAAATGGGACATGATCAAACTACAAAGCTTCTGCACAGCCAAAGAAATAGTCATGAAAGTAAACAGACAGCCTACAGAATGGGAGAAAATTTTTGCATCCTATGCATCCGATAAGGGACTGATAACTAGAATATACTTAGAACTCACGAAAATTAGGAAGAAAAAATCAAATAACCCCATTAAAAAGTGGGCAAAGGACTTGAACAGAAATTTTTCTAAAGAAGACAGAAGAATGGCCAACAAACATATGAAGAAATGCTCAACATCTCTAATCATCAGGGAAATGCAAATCAAAACCACAATGAGATATCACTTAACCCCAGTGAGAATGGCCTTTATCAAAAAATCTCCAAACAATAAATGCTGGCGTGGTTGCGGAGAGAGAGGAACACTCCTACACTGCTGGTGGGACTGCAAACTAGTTCAACCTCTGTGGAAAGCAATATGGAGATACCTTAAAGCGATACAAGTGAATCTACCATTTGATCCAGCAATCCCATTGCTGGGCATCTACCCAAATGATCCAGTGACACTCTACAAAAAAGACACCTGCACTCGAATGTTTATAGCAGCACAATTCATAATTGCAAGGCTGTGGAAACAGCCCAAGTGCCCATCAATCAAAGAATGGATTAATAAAATGTGGTATATGTCCACCATGGAGTACTATTCAGCTCTAAGAAACAATGGTGATATAGCACACCTTATATTTTCCTGGTTAGAGCTGGAACCCATACTACTAAGTGAAGTATCCCAAGAATGGAAAAACAAGCACCAGATATATTCTCCAGCAAACTGGTATTAACTGAGTAGCACCTAAGTAGACACATAGGTGCTACAGTAATAGGGTATTGGGCAGGTGGGAGGGGGGAGGGGGGCGGGTATATACATACATAGTGAGTGAGATGTGCACCATCTGGGGGATGGTCATGATGGAGACTCAGACTTTTGGGGGGAGGGGGGGAATGGGCATTTATTGAAACCTTAAAATCTGTACCCCCATAATATGCCAAAATAAAAAAAAAAAAAAAAAAAAAAAAAAAAAAAATCTGTGTCTTCTTTTGACGATTGCATCTTTTTGGATTCTCAAACTTAATCTCAGAGTGAGCTAGATTTACAACCACCACTCAAATGTTGAGAAGTCCTTGGCTGCCCTTACCCAGCCAGCTGGGCTATAAAACACCTGGGCTAATTCTATCTATTGTGGAGGAAAGGAGCAAAGTTGTGCAAAACAATATAAGAAAAGACTTCACTAGGGAAAAATGTGATGTATCCAAAATCTTTTTGTCTTCCCATTGTCCTTGTGATACCCATCCTTTCTCAGCCTCCCACACATTTCTGGTGTCTCCATGTTCAGAGTGTAGAGTAAGGCTTTTGATCATAGCAGCAGTTCATCAACCCAATGCTTTATTATAGAGTAGTCAACCCCACCATCACACACATTTCTTAGTTGTCTGTGCCACTATCTCCCTACTCTGCTTCTTAGATGAAAATAGTTTTTAGTAAATTAATTTTATGTAAAAGTAGTTTATCAATGTCTTAGTTACCTCAGGTTGTTAAAATATTATAGACTGGGGGAGCTTAAACAGCAGACATTTATTTCTCAGGGTCTGGAGGCTAGAAATTCTGAGATCTTGGTGCCAGCATGGTTGGGTTCTGCTCTTTTCTTGGCTTGTAGTTTGCTGTCTTCTTTTTGTATCCTCAAATGGCAGAGAACTCTGGTCTCTTCCTCTTCTTGTAGGACACATCCCACCATGAGGGCTCAAGTCTCATGACCTCATCTATGCCTGGTTACCTCTTGAAGGTCCCATCTCCAAATACCACACATTTGGGAGTAGAACTTCAACATATGAATTTTGGGTAAACACATTCAGTCCATAGCAATCAGTGTATGAATTAGTCATTTTGTTATCTTTCTAAGACAGACTATTAAAATTCTCTCCAATAGGTTATCATGGCAGTATAGTGGGTGGGAGTGGGGGTGGTGGTGGTGGTTGTGAGGTAGAGAAAGGAATAAAGAAAGAAGATATTTTAGAAAGTACCAGCTCTTTATTCTTGTTCTGTTTCTTTCTTTCTTTCTTTGTTTTTCCCTTACCATTCAGGAGACATTCACCTTAGTCTGGGGATGGTCCAGGGTATGAAATGTTCAGTATATAGTGGCATGGTATCTTTTTTCCATCTCATAAACAAAGAGGGTTCTGTTACGTTTGTCTGTATGCCCAAGTACACTTCTAGATAGCCATATCAGGGACATGGTGACTGCCTGCAATAGACTAAGTCTCCTCACATTCCAGCCAGAAGTCAGCTATTCTGCTTCTGAAGAGGTGAACATCACTGCCTCATGAGAACATTTATAAAAGAAGAAAGTGGATGCTTTTTCAGTGTCAACATAAATGAATGGAGAAGAGGAGCTGGGGACACAACGTAAGGAGCCAGAGAACCAGTGCCAAGAACCACCTGAACAGTGGGCAGGAAATAGACTAGTAGGACTGGAGAGGCAAGAGTCAGCGGTACGAGAGGCAAGCTGAACACACAGCTGCAGCAGAGGAGTGTAGATTCATACCAGCAGCAGGCAGGGCTCAGGAAACTGGAATAGAGCTGCCAAGAAAGAAATGGGAGGAACCAGAACTAAGGAGAGGGGCTCATTTTCCCGACTTCCCAGGCTACTCTCTTAGAAGGAGGTGATGCCCAGTGGTAGACTACAAGGTACCGGGTGTACTCAGGCTGAGAGGGGCTGTGCAGAGGACAGTTGTGGGCTGGCAGGTAAATTCTGATGCTCTCAGTAGCTAAATCTGAGGTAACTTCATTTCCCTCCACCTTCCATGGTCACCATGAGCACTAGCTGAAGGAATGTTCAGAATATTCAAGACGATTAGAATATTCTGTCAGACCAGGGACAGATATAAGCAGTGTCCCACAAAGATACTCATTTTTGAGAATCAGAGAATTCTCAAAAATGAGTTGGCGAGTTGGGTTGGATCTGTACTAGTCAGCAAACTTCTTGTACTAAAAATTGCCTTTTGGATCTCCTCAAAGCCTTTCTTTCTAAAAGACAACCCCCCCCCCAATCCACCAGAAGAATCCTGAGCCTTATCCCTTTGTCTTTAACATTGTTTTTTACCCAGGGCATCCTAAAAGTAGAAATGGAATTATTTTTGACTGTCTTATAATAGATTTATCACCTGATATAGGGCAGAGGACATAAGCCCCTAGGACATGTCCCCATAGGTCATTGTTTCCTGGGGATCTGGTAACTACATACCACAAGGTAGGTGGCCTAAAACAACAGAAATTTGTTGTCTCACGGTTCTGGAGACTAGAAGTCAAAAATCAGTATGTTGACAGTGTGAGTTCTCTCTAAAACCTATAGGAGAATCCTTCCTTGCTAGCTTCTGTTGGTTTGCCTGCAAACCTTAGCATTCATTGGCTTGTAGAGGCACCATTTCAAACCTCTGTCTTCCTGTGTTGTCCACCCTGTGGGTTTCTGTCTTCACACGGCCATCATTTATAAGACACCTGTCATATTGGATTAAGAGCTCATTCTCCTCCAGTATGATCTCATCTTAACTAATTACATTTACAAAGAACATATTTCCATATAAGGTTACATTTTTAGGTACTGGGGCTAGGGACTTCAACAGATCTTTTTGTGAGGACATAATTCAACCCTTTACATCTTACATGAGGTTTTTCTAGTGAGATATGGAAACACTCTGGTTTCAGTTATAATAGCCCCAACACTGAGTCTGGATTATAGAAATTGAGGACAGAAGAACTGACTTTATTTTTACAGGATTTTTCTCCAATGTGAAGTCATTCTGCAGTAGAACAATACATGATCCCCTCTTACTGTTCACCCTGAACTGTAGTGAAGGAGTATTTCATCAGCCTTCTTTCTGTAGAGACATTAATGATGAATACTCTTCAGAAGAGTCATACTATACTACAAAATGGAATATAATTCAAGGAAAGTTTTCATATTTCTCTAATTTGCTGTCCTGAGCAGTTTTACTTCTAATTTCAGTATAAAAGTATCTAACCCTGGTTTCAAAGGTCATCGGCCATAGTGGTGCTCTGTTATGGACTGAATGTTTGTGTCTATCCTAAATTCATATGTTAAAGTTCTAATCTACAATGTGGTGGTATTTGGAGATGGAGCCTTTGGAATATAATTAGATTTAGATGAGGTCATGAGGGTAGGGCCTTCATAATAGGATTAGAGTGCCCTTGCAGGAAGACACTGAAGAGCTTATTCTTACTCTCTCTACAGTGTGAGAACACAACAAGAAAGCTGCCTTTTTCAAGTGAGGAAAAGAGCCCTCACTAGAACCCTACCATGCTGGAAACCTGATCTCAGCCTCCATAACTGTGATAAAATATATTTCTGTTGTTTAAACCACCCAGTCTACGGTAGTTTGTTATGGCAACCTTGACAGACTAAGACATGCTACATATTCTCATGCTACCTCACTACTATAGAAACTATTAAATGACAAGTTCCTTGTAGGCAATAGGCATCTATTTCATGAATAATATATTATATTGCTTTACAATTAACACATAACTCCCACATTTGTATTACACTGTAAATGTCCCTATTTTACAGGTGAAAAAATTGAAAATCAGAAAAGTTTGCTGAGCTGAAGCTGAGTTCAAATTTCTCTCATAATCTGCTCCTCTTCCCTACTCTCCTGTTCCTGGTAGAGTCTAAATGTCTTAGGCATGAATCATTAAATCGAATTCTGGTTTATTTTAATAGAATCAATGAGATCTGGGAAAGAAAATATAAAGTTAGCTATTGCAGATTCCTTGGCGATTGAGTGAATATTTCATATTCTTAGAAAGCTAGGTAAATTCGTAGTGATTCTTTTCTTGTTTGAAATCATTGTTATTCTTGGGCAATACCGAGAAAATGAGTCCTGTTCCAGCCACTGAGGAATTTACGGTACCTTGAAATAATTTAGAATGAATGGATCTGGGAAGACCTATTTTAAGAGGAAAATATTGAGGACCATTGCAAATAGTGGTTCATCAAACCTAATGTATTGATAGATCCCTTAGGTAGGTGGTTATTATAATGATGTAAATTTCTGGAACCCACCCCTAGAGACTGATTCATTATGTTTAGAGAGGACATTTTTAATGATTATCTCAGATGGGTCTGATGAAGATGGACACAGATAAGAAACATTGTTTTTAAAATAGAAATGTCCTATGGTTTGGCTGAAAGAGGCTATTTTAAATAACAAAAAGTGGCATGAGATGAAAGGAAGTGTGGGACACCATAACTTGCTATTCTAGAGAGAGAAGACAGATGCAATGGGATGGGAGAAGATGACTTAAACAGAAAAGACAATGTAAAATTTAGAATACCTTTTTAAAATTCAAAATTACTACATCTGCTCTTTCTTTGGTAGTTTCCTTAACTTCATCCCATAAGTTATGATTTTAATATAGTCAGTGTTACTACCAATATTGTTCTGTTAGCTATTTTAATGTTTTTAAAGTCAGAGTCTGCTACTTTTTTTTCTTTTTCTTTACCCAACATGGGGCAATACTCATCAAATATTTACTGATTATCTAATTGGACAATATAGCACAAAGGCATGAAGCTGACTTACCTCTTCAGTTTTAACCAAAGTTACCACCTTGCTTCTTTACTTTTTTATCATTTCTTTTAACTTCCTTCACATAATTTTCATCTCAGTTGTTTGTGCTACATTTTAGATGGTTTCCTCACATGTTTTCAAATTTATACATTCTCTTGTCAGCTGTGTATATTCTCCATCTAAGCATTTGGCGAATATTTTAAAACATTTAAAGGTTAGATACTATTTATATTTGAATGTCTGTATCATTCTCTTTTAAATTGGTTTATTTTTTCTATAATGTTCTATTCTTGTTTTATGCATTCTCATTTTTCATTTTTAAAAAGTTATTTAAAATGTATCTATTTTAAGTTCCTTTAAAATTACTCTATTTCCTCCAGTTTGTAAGATATGGATTCTCTGATTTGTTGCATTTTCTTGCTGTTGTATATGGTGGTGTGTTTGGTATGTCTCTGTTCATTTTGCTAAGGGGTTTATCCACAGTTGGTTTGTCTTCAGTGAGAATCCCACCTATTCCTTGTACCATGTAGGCACCTTGGTGGGATGATTCAGAATCCATCAGAGTCCTATCAGGTTCACTGATCTTAGACCAATTCTTAATTAGTTTTTTGGTTCAGGATTTCTTCATCATTTTTTTTCCTAACTTTTGTTATCTTGCCTGTATTTGGCACAGGTAAAGGACCCCAGTTCTAGTCACAGCCTAGACTGACTGGCTCAAGCCTAACAAAACTCTGGGCCTGTGGATGAAAATTTTCTGCTTCCAGGTCACAGACTCACACAGCCTTTTCTGTTCTTAGCCTTATGGCTGTGACTTCTGTCTGCTTGAACCTTACAACTCTAGCCCCTAAGGTGTGTGTCTCATCCTGGTACCCATGTGGGTGATGGGGACTTTACCTATAGAAAACTTCCTTTTCTCCTTTTGATATCAGCTATCTATTTCAGATTTCTAAAAGTTATTTCAGCCAAAATTACCACAAATTTTTAATGAGATGGGGAAGTGCCTATATCTGCATAGACCATCATCTTGTCTGGAAGATGTGGAGGATTCCATCATTATTTCCTTTTTATAGATGAAGATGCAGGTAGTTGGAGTGAGTAGAGCCTGTGTTAGAAATGCAAGCTTGGTTGCTAGAGCACATTTCACATTTGCCAGTTAATAAGTGAGTAAATTTAGGTGAAATAAACAAATATTATGGGAAGTTGGAGGCAAGCAGAGTGGTGGGGAATGATAAATACAGATAATAAGAGTCATTGAAGCAAAATTACAGATTCAAATATATATATCAGAGGGCAGCCCAGTAACAATGAACAGGTTGTAATACAATAGAGAGCAGTAAGGACAGAGTCTAACTGGAATAGTCATACCCTGCTAATCATTCAAATTCAAAACCTTTTCAAATAATATGCTCATAAAATGCCACATCTGCCAGCCAAATTTAAAACTGGCCACCATTTTGCCACCAGTGGCTTAAAGAGAGTTTGTTTTTTAAAAGCAGTGGGGGTGGGGAGTACAGGTCCACTGGGATATTCTTATTATATCTGATTTTCATAGCAAATATCAAAGTTATATTGTATTCTGTAAGCACATATAAAGTGAGGGTTGAGGAGGTTGCCAAATATATGCCAAGCAATATAATACAGCACATTAAAACAGCTCCTTATGTTATAGATAATGCATTCACAAATTTTAAAAAATGTCTATATTGTGATTTACAGACCATAACAAATAAATAAATATTGTTTAATATGTGACTAAGTTACCAAGAGGCAAATTTCTTTTCTTTGGTAGAACTTTAAGGACCCAAAGGGGGAAAAGGAGATGAGAAGATGTACACTGACTATTTAAACCTCTTTGAAAAGAGGAAGTTGGGCTAAGACAAGAAAACCAGAATACTACAGGGACAGATAGACCTGTGTGGTTATGGTCAAAGCAGGGTCAGCCTTTTGGGGGTTAAGCTGATTCAGTCTCTTGTCCTAGACAAGAGTGATGGTTCTCAAAGTGTGAACCATCACACTTTCCCCAGACCAGGGCATCAGGATCCCCTTAGACTTTGTTAGAATAGCAAATTCTCAGTCTCCTTCTCAGATTCACTGAATCTGAAGCTCTCTAGGTGGGGCTCAGCAATATGGTTTTAAAAACTCTCCAGGTGCTAGCTCACTGTCGTTTCTTAAAATTGAGTAATATTCCATTGTAAACATATACCAAATTTTAAGAATCCCCTCATGAATTGACAGGCACTTGGGTTGTTTCCATGTCCTTGCAATAGTGAATTGTGCCACCATAAACATTCAGGTACAGATGTCTTTATTATAGAATGTCTTATGCTCTTTGGGGTATATGCCTAATAATGCTATTGCTGGATCAAATGGAATTTCTATTTTTAGCTCTTTGAGGTATCTCCAAATTCTTTTCTACAAAGGTTGCACTAATTTGCAGTCCTGCCAGCAGTGTAAGAGTGTTCCTGTCTCTCCATATTCTTTCCAGCATTTGTTCCTGGATTGAGCTTATGCCCATTATCCAAAGCAAGGTGACACGAGATCGGAAAAATGGGCTCCACAAGTACTCGCCATCAAATTGGTACTGACTGATTAACACTATAGTGCTCAAATGGTGGCGGTGTTCACCAGGGACTCAGGGGTTGGGTGGGTAGACCCACATCTGAGGGAAGTGGTGAGCATTGTGGAAGGGAAGAGCATACCTCTAACCCTTGCTAGGGAGAGGCAATGATAAAATGCAACCAAAATGTTTGTACTCTCATATTTTCTTGAAAAAAAAGTCATTCAAATTTTAAAATGTTTAAATACTTAATGAAAATATTAGATATATTTGTTAATCGGACAAATAAAAAACTCTCCAGGTGATTCTGATGCACACTGACATTTAAGAAACCCTGTTCTTGGAAAATAAAACTTGTATAGTAGACATTGCTACATCTTTAAGGATATAGAGTAGATGGGGTCATCAGTATTAGGCACAACTTCAAAAATAGCCAATCTGGACTAGTAATAATAATAATAACTGGTTCTTATTGAGTACTTACTACTGTTCCAAGTATTTTACATGCTGGAATGCTATTATTATGCCAATATTACACAAGGGAAAATGGGTCACAATTAAGTGATGAACAATTTTGGTTCCCCTAAATTACTGTCACTTGCTTGGTGCCTGTCAGGGCAGCCAGCTGGTTTTCCTCTAGGACATTGCCAGTATATCCAACTCTATTTTCTTTACTTCCATAGATATTATGATGATTGTCCTATAAGGAAGAACCTGAGAGAAGAATATCTTAAACTTGGAGATTCCTTCCTGGCAACTCTAAGGGAACTTGACAGCTCTGTGTTTCTGAAAATAAGATTACATTATTTCACAGGGAAATAATGACTGATAGATTTGTGTATGTTTGATCTGTGCTGTCTTGACATTGACGATCTAACAGTTTGTTAGCTCCTTGTCTGTTTTTATGGATTTTTCTAGATATTTCAAAGGAAACTATGAAATTATTCCATATGGATAAAAAATAATAGGATTCCATGTCTATTCCATTCTCACACTGAAGCGAGTGATTAGTAAAGCCAGTGGTATCAGTGAAACAGCAAAGTTGATCAAATTCCTAGGGGAAAAACAAATGAACAAATAAGCAAATAAAAAGCAATGGTAAGTTTGGAATTGGTACAGTATTAAGAAAAGACTCTCAGGGCATGAGGCTCCATTCCTCAAAATTCTTAGTGGTTTTGAGGTCCTTTGTTGACAATTAAAAACATTATATATACAATTGATGATTTCATGCCTGAATAGATTGTGTGTGTGTTTATTTGATTTGTATGGCATCATTTGGAAAGAGAAAGGAAACTCTAGGAAATCAGCTTCAATTTCCTCATCTACGAAATCAGATAATGTAACTGAATTTCAGGACAGATTTACTAATGAAATAAAATTATGTATATGTGTATATATATGTATGCATATATATATGAGTGTATATGTATATGTGTGGGTACACACACACATACATATGTATAGCAGGCAGTCCTTTTAGCATACATATATGCTAACCCTAACCCTATATATGTGTGTGGGTGTGTGTGTGCCTGTATAAAGTGCTTAGCATTTTGACCTGCATAAAACATATCTTCAAGAATTTTAAATAATCCATGCAAGTATTCTGTAGGTCCCTAACTTTGCCTCTGCCTTACTTAATCCTGAGGACAGTCCTATGAAGTAGGTCTTGTCTTCTTTTGAAAATGCTTGTGTCTACTAAAGCTTAGAGAGATAAAGGGATCTGCCCAAGGTGTCACAACTGGAAATTTACAGAATTAGGTTTAAACTCTAATTCTCTGGTTTCAAACTCATGTTCTATTCATTTCACTATTCTGTCTTATATTCACACACAGTTCAGGGATATATGCTTGGGACACCAGGGGAATATGAGTGTACTCTCTTTAAGGATCTGGGAGCAGGGTTGTAGATGGGTGGTAGATGAACTTCTCTCTGTTATGATGGCTAGAGGTGGTCTAATCCTGTTCAAAGCTCTTAAAAATAAGTTTTCTTGGTTCACCTTTGTACCAGTGATTATCATTCTCATTAGCATTTTGTCATCTGTTTGTAGACCTATTGATTTCCCTTAACTGTTCCCTCTCTGGGTTCCAGTCATTTATTCTGCTTCTGATTCAGCTGGGTGCTTGATTGTTATAGTTTTGTCATCTCTTCCACAGACTCTCCTACTCTTCACTTTCCCTGAACCTAACTCCTTTATGTACAGACAAGTGGTGTTTGTTTCCTTTACTACTTTACTTTTTCTGCTCTCAGCACCATGCAGGATTGATTACCTTTAGAGCCGGGTTGAGTTAACTCCATTTTATTTATCTTTTGAGATGTGTCTTTAATTGCTAAAGGGACTGCCTGCTATTTCCTTTCAAATTATACCAAAATTGCTGACTGAATTCCACAACAACTACCTGGAGGCAAATTTCGTGGAAAATATTTTAAGTTACTTCCTAAGCCCATAATGAAACACACTCTGTTTGCTTCATACTACCAAAGCTGGCTGTGGTCCTAAATAAAGTTTCTAAAATTCTTTTCTAGCCAAACACTTAATTGTTTATATTTTTAAAACTGTCAGCTTAAACTGCTAGATTCTTCCAACTGTGCTTATGAAATATTTGATCTCATTTAGAAGCAAATTACTCACTCTCTTGTCAGAGGAATATTGTTGATACAATTAGGACTCCTGTATCAGCTGAGGACCTTCCTCCCCTTGTGTGAGGAGTTCTTAATAATATGCATTGAGTGCACACCCTTGCCTGGTTGGATACCATATTGCTTATTGCTTTATGGTTGGCCCAGGAAATAACTCCATCTGCACTTGCTCTTCCATTTTAGCCTGAAAGACCAAATACTACCTTCAGGCTATGGGTTGGATTTGGAATCTAAATGTCCTATTTATCTTCAGTTTTGTGAAAAACTTACAAAAAAATATACTCAAGTGCAATTGGTGAGAGACATACCTGCTACTCATTTGCACGAGCAACCTTCTTGTGAAAGTATCCAGAACTTGTCTTCTTCATTGCCCTCCTCTTCTGGTTTCCCTTTCAATTGGGTCTTTGAGGTAGTGAACTTCCTGCTAACTGACATGCTGCATTCTACTGTAGGTAGTTAGATCGTGTTTTGGGACTTAGATAACATTTGTTGTAGGTGAATGTTGGGGATGTGTTACAACTGGTGGCAGAGTGAGTGCTTAGATCCATCTGCAGATGTTACCAATTAGAGGCAGTGCTATTTTTCACAGCTGTGGGCCCTAAAACTCTCCCACCTGCAGTCTCAGAGTTATTTAATTCTTAAACCAGCGAGAGCATGGTTTGCATGAGCAACTAGCTCCTTTCTTTCTAGGTGAGTGCCCTTCCCATGAATAGATCTGTCTCCTGGCTAGACTTCTACTTGGAACCTTGATACATAGTTATCATTCCAGACACCTTCTGAGCTTGGGCCTGACAGTTAGGGATCCTAAATCCCTGGACTGGCTCTTGGACTCCAGGGATGTCCTCTGTTTTGGATACCTCTCCTGGAACTGCCCACCAGTACAGCCAGGAATAACCTGGACCTCTACTTGCACTAAAACCTTTTGCCAACTGGAACTGTGCCCTGTCATGCATCCTCTGGGCAGATCTCTTGAATCTAAAGACTGGCTCTGATTGAAATAGCATCTCACACAATGATAAGGTAAAAGAAAAAATGGAATCTTAGAGTTTTATCTTAATTTCTTCCTATTTTGTCTTTTATCTGACTACCTCAAAATTAGATTTAAGATTTCTTTGTTGTTTTAAGACAAATATTAATCAAGAATATGATTAATGCTTCATAAAAGAATAACATGCTTTTATGTATTCTCTTTTAAGTTCAACCAAATAGCTACATTTTGAGTTAGATGTTCTTCCCCCGCATTTGCAGATAAAGACACTGAGACTTAGAGGGAGAAGCAATTTGCCCTAAATCTGACAAATACATGCATTGTATAACCATGGCAGGATTCAGACCCAGGTACTTCTGTTTTACAAACCCATATAGCTCTTCAGAGCCAATTTCCATATTTTTACAGTGAAGGAGAATGCCACTAAGAGAAATTGAGACACTTGTATATACCAGTTGATTGTATTATATAGGTTTTCTAACTTCAAAACCAGTATTTCTTCCATTAACCACACTGCCTTTTAACTCAACTAGATAAAGCAACTAAGCAGATTATACTAATGTCTGTGCAGTGGTGGAACATCATCCTTTATTTTTCTCTTCCTCGACATGCCCCTACTATCTTTTGTGCTACTTCTTTCTACATTTCTTCTGGCTTCTGTGGACCATGTCTTTCCCGTGTTGAAGGACTGGCAACCTCAGGGGAAATCTGAGTTGCTTAGACCTGAACAAAGTCACTGCTGTTTCTTAAAGAGAAAGCCCTGATAGAATAAGCTGTTTCCCATCAAGTTAGCCTCTTGTTCCTATATTTCCTGCACCATGAAATTGTCACTGTTTAAGCATCAGAAACTTCATCCTAATTCAGCCACACAAATTAGTTTACATCAATATCCTAAGGGACTGAAAGAGTCAGTGAAGCATAGACTATTTGAACAGGAAGGGATCCTCAGTGCAGGTCTGAAGGAATTTAAGGAGTGGTTCAATTGAAATTTGGGCATCATGCCTAAAAGGAATCGGATATGTTTAGTGTCTGCTTTCAGTTCCCCTTTGATTTCATTCTATATGTGTTAGTGCAGGTATAAACTTGTACCCTCTTAATCCATTTCTGTGAAAAGCAGTAGAATAAGGTGTGAATGGCCCAGAGAGCAAATCACAGCTGTTGTATGTGGGCAAAGCCAATGCAAATTTCCAGACTGAAAGCTTTTGAAAGCACCTTACTAGCAAGACTGATCCCTGTGTCGGTGGTCTTTGTAGTCAGCTGAATATAAAAACACTTTCTTTCATTAGGCAGAAACGCATGGTGGGACTCACCTTGGAAACCCTTAATTTGAATGCCCGATCTTGGTTCCTCTGCTTTCTTCAGTCTCCTGAATACCACTCAGTGGATATTTGTAAAACTCTTTGATTTTTGTGAATTTAAAGCCCAACAAGCAACCAATGAACAATAGGACTGAAAGATTTTGCTACAGAACTAATACTGAAAAAAAAAGGAATTTAGAGATATTATATATATATATATATACACTTCAATATATACCTACATTCACATTTGTTTGCACATCTGTGACTACTATATTGTCACAGTTGCATAACATTGCTATATTATGAAGCAAACATCTGAACAAGATGTTAAGGGACTAAATCATCCAGGCAGGTTTTTTTTCAAAGAATTTTTCATGACTCAGCTCCATTGAACTTTTCAGGACTCATAAATTGCATTATGGCATTTAGAGAGAAGACATTGTGCCCAGACAGTGTGATCACATTAGGTAAGCTGAGAACATAAAATATATTCATATTGCATTGCGTAAGCGAAGGCTACTGGGGAGAATAATACACTTTCACATCTCTTGCCATTTGATGAAGAGACTTGCTTTAAACCATGCAGCTGTTCACATTTATAACTAGCAAAGTTCACATTTATAACTAGCATTAATTTTGGAACATGAGTGGACTTGCTTTTTTTTTCCCCCTAGACAACTTGAAGATAGAAAATGAAAAAAGAAAGCGACAATAACGTTAATAAATATGTATCTATTAAAAACCAACTATTTGCTAGGCTGTTTTTATAGGCACTGGAGATATGTCAGTGCAAAAGATGAAAAATTCCTGTCTCCATGAAGCTTACATTCTAGGAGAGGTAAGCCAGTAATAAATATATTAAATTAAATATGTAATATGGTAGAAGAAAATAAGCACTATTAAAAAAACTAGAGCATGATAGGGGTGCTTCGGGGGTTGCATATTTAACTAGAATATTCTGAAACCCTTGTGAGAAGGCAACTTTTAAGCAAAATGTTGATGGAGGACAAATGAGTCATGATAGTATCTTAGGGAAGGGAGTGTCAAGATGAGAGGATAGCAAGTATGAAATTCCTAAGGTAGGAATGTGCCTGGTTAGCTCTAGAAACAGTAAAGAAGTTGTCGGGAAGGGAATGATCTAGGGTGGTGGTCCCCAACCTTTTTGGCACCAGGGACTTGTTTCGTGGAAGACAATTTTTCCACAGACTGAAGGGGAGGGATGGTTTCAGGATGATTCTAATGCATTACATTTATTGTGTACTTTATTTCTATTATTACATTGTAACTTGCCACTTACTGATAGAGTTTTGATATGAGTCTGCAAACGATTTATTATGGTCTATGTGCAGTCAAAGCTCTCTGTTAATGATGATCTATATTTGCAGATGCTCCCCAGTGCTCCTCAATGCTCGAAAAGGGACAAGGTGACTGAGAGGGGATATAGGGAATTAGCTAAAAAAATCTACCTAATAATATATCTCTTTTAGAGCTTCCAAGAACTCAAAGTGCTAAAAAAGAAAAAAAAAATCCTGGCACCCATGTGTTTAGATGGGATCTGACTTAAAAACAACCTTTGCCGAAATTTTTTATGCCTAGTGTGTTCTCTTTATGTAGGGGAAGTTTGTAGCTGATCTGCTTGATTTTATTAGGTGCTTTCTGTAATACAATGATTAAACATTTTAGCGGAAAATTGCTTTAGCTCTTTATTTGGAAAGAAATATTTTCATTAAAGCAACGCTGGTTTAGTATTCATAGTTGACTGAAGAAAAGGCAAAAGTTTGAAAAGAAAGTTCTCATAAATGGAACTAAAATTCAAAAAAATTAGGGCAGTATGAACATTTTAACAATGTTGATTCTACTGATCCATGACCATGATGTTTTCCCATTTGTTTACATCATCTGCAGTTTCCTTCCTCAGTGATTCATAGTTCTCTTTGTAAAGATCTTTCACTTTCTTGATTAAATATATTCCTAGGTATTTTATTTCCTTTGTAGCTATTGTGAAAGTTATTGAGTCTTTGATTTAATTCTTAGCTTGACTGTTGTTTGGTGTATAGGAATGCTACAGATTTGTGTACATTGATTTTGTAACCTGAGACTTTGCTAAATTTATTTATCAATTCCAGGAGTTTCTTGATGTAATCCTTGGGGTTTTCTAAATATAATCATGTCATCAGCAAAGACCAATAATATGACCTCCTCTTTCCCCATTTGGATACCTTTGAATTCCTTCTCTTGTCTGAATGGTCTGGCTAGGACTTCCAGCACTATGTTGAACAGAAGTGGTGACAGTGGGCATCCTTGTTTTGTTCCAGTTCTGAGTGGAAATGCTTTCAACTTTTCCCCATTCAGTATGATATGGCTGTGGGTTTGTACTTTATGGCTTTTATAATTTTGATATATGTTCCATCTATGCATATACTACCCAAAGTGATTTACAGATTCAATGTAATCATCATTAAAATATCGACGTCATTTTTCACAGATCTAGAAAAAATAATTATATGCTTTATTTGGAACCAGAAAAGAGCCCAAATTGTCAAAGCAACCGTAAGCAAAAGAAATAAATCTGAAGGCATCACTTTACCAGACTTATATACTACAAGTTTACAGTAACCAAAACAATAAGGTGCTGGCACAAAAATAGAGATATAGACCAATGGAAAAGTACAGAGAGCCCACATATAAAACTATCCACACATATCCACATAATGCCATCTAATCTTTGACAAACTAGACAGAAGTATACACTTGGGAAAATAATCCCTATTCAATAAATGGTGCTGGCAAAATTGGATAGCCACATGTAAAAGATTGAAACAGGATCCATATTTCTCATCACTCATAAAAATTAATTCAAGTTGGATAACAGACTTAAATCTAAGAAATGAAACCATAGAGTTCTAGAAGGAACTATTGGGAAAACTCTTCTAGTTATTGGCCTAGGCAAAGAATTTATGAAGAAGACCCCAAGAGCAATCACAGCAACAACAAAAATAAATAAATGGGACTTGATTCAATTAAAAAGTTTCTGTACAGCCAAGGAAACAATCAACAGAACAAATAGCCTACATAATGGAAGAAAATATTCGCATGTTGTACATCCCATAATAACCAGAATCTACAAAGAACTCAAGCAAATCAGCAAGGAAAAAATCAAACAATCCCATTAAAAAGTGGGTAAAATACATGAAGAGAACTTTTCAAAAGAAGATAGACAAATGGTCAATAAACATAGGAAAAAATGCTCAGTGTCACTAATCATCAGATAAATGCAAATCAAAATCACAATGAGATACCATGTAACCTCAGTGAGAATGGCTTTTATCAAAAAGTCCCAAAATAATAGATTCTGGTGTGGATGCATAGAGAAAGAACACTTATTCACTGTTGGTGGGACTGGAAACTAGTGCAACTTCTATGGAAAATAGTATGGAGATACCTCAGAGAACTAAAAGTAGACCTACCATTTGATCCAGTAATCCCTCTACTGGGGATTTACCTAAAGGAAAAAAAGTCATTTTAAAAAAGACACTTGCACTCAAATGTTTACTGCAGCACTATTCACAATCACAAAGAGATGTGGACTCAACTCAAGTGCCCATCAGTTCATGAGCAGACTAATAAAATGTGCTATATGCAACCATAAAAAAAATGAATACTTTTTTGCAACAATCTGGGTGGAACTGGAGACCATTCTCCTAAGTGAAGTATCATAAGAATGGAAAGCAAACACTGCATGTATCCACTATTAAATTGGAACTAACCTATCAGCACTCATGTGCACAGATGGAAGTAAAACTCAACAGAAATCGTGCTGGTGGGAAGAGGAGGAAGGGATGGGAGAAATCATACCTAATGGGTACAATGTGTACCCATGTGGGTGATGGACACACTTATAAATTTGACTCAAGCAGTACAAATCAATCCATGTAACCAAAATGTTTATACCCCCATAATGTTCTGAAATAAATTTAAAAGAAATAGAGCAGAGCAAATGTCATGATGTGGAGCTAGGGAACTGGGGAAACTTTATCCCCTGGATCAGGGTGACCTGAGGCTTATGTCCTTCCTCTCCATGTCCATGTTCCTCCAGTTTCCATATTCACTGCCTCTTAGGAAAGTCTTCTTCTTTGGCTTTTGAACGAAAATCATTTTGAAACTGTTCTTCTAAAGAGGCTCTTTTAAGAGTGTCAAAATTTGTCTGATACTTTTAATAAGCAACTAAGAAGTGCAGACATGGGAGGGGGAAAAATAATGTTAGACATAGTGTATGCTTTGCCTCAGATGGCCCCGTCAGGAAGCCCAAGCTCCACAGAGAGCTTGATGTGTAGGGTTCTGACAAAGAGTCCCAGCTAAATTCCCAGACAATGTTGGCATCAACAGCCAGATAGTTGAGTGAATGAGCCTTCAGAAGATTCTAGTCCCTAGCCATTGAGCTATGGCAGGTGGTGCTAAGTAAGTGGAGCAGAGGTGACCTCTCCCTGATGGCTGTGCCCAAATTGCAGATGTGTAAGCAAAATAAATGTTGGTTTAAGCTGTTAGGTTTGGATGTTGTTACAAAGTGATAGATTGTTGGATTAGGAACTGAAATTTTTATTCTAAAGAGAGGGAACTCTATAGCAGGGAAGGGCAGGTTTTCCTTCTAAGAAATGATAATGTTACATCATGGTTATGGCAGACATGGCTTTATTTTGTCCCTTTCACTAATTTTCTTAAAATAATTTCCACAAAGCATTCGTCCCAAAATTAAATCATTGAATAATGAAGTAAAGAAAAATGTTAAACACTCTGCTATGGCTTCTAACAAAAGAAAAAAAAATACAGCTATATATTTACCTACCTACCTATCTGATTGATTGATAGATATATTGATTGGCTGAACCTAGATAGTACAGTGCTTTTCCCTGAGGACACAGCACTAGGGTTCTGTCTTTCTTTGGAAATCTTCTAATCTAATACACTCCACTCCAAGAGTGGGCCCCAGGCTTTGTTTTCTACTTCCCATGCAGCTGTCAAAAATGGGACTCAAGGTCAGCAGAGATTATCAGGTGCCTTCAAAGTAGCCGGAAGCTTTAGAGTTTAACTCTCTGGATTACTGCTATCATTTTGTTTTTGTTTTTGTTTTTATTTCAGCATATTATGGGGGTACAGATTTTAAGGTTTCAATAAAATGCCCTTTCCCCCCTCCCCCCACAAGTCTGTGTTTCCAGCATGACCATCCCTCAGATGGTGCACATCTCACTCATTATGTATTTTTGATGTTCAAGGACCTCCTTTGAATTCTTTTAAAATTAAAAACACACACACAAGCCAGTGTTTGTAGTTGTTTTCAGCAGGAAGATTAATATCCAGGATAAGTGGGTACTCATGTCCCAGAAATAAAAATCTGGCATGATTATTTTAAAGGGCAGTTTATGTTAAGTAATACAGACTCTCTTGTTTGTTTCCTCTTAAGTTTCATAATATAGTTTTCAAGTTATTTAACTGGGAATAAGAATTCAATTGAAGGTCAAAACTTGAAGTTTATCTTTTGTATAATTCTTTCAATTAGGAGGTTGAAAGGACAATCTTGATTTTTCTTTCTCACCTGTCTTTAACTGCTGTAGTTTGGATGTTTGACTCTCCAAATCTCATGTTCAAATCTGATCCCAGGTATTAGAAGAGGGAGGTAATTGGAGGTGTTTGGGTTAAGACAGTGGATCCCTCATGAATAGCTTGGTGCTATCCTTGCAGTGATGAGTGACTTCTTGGTCAATTAGGTCCCAGGAGAGTTGATTGTTGAAAAGAGTTTGACACCTTGGTCTCTCTCCTTTCCTGTCTCTCACTGTGTGACTTCCCTTCTCTCTTGCTTCCTCTCTCTGTTTTTGTGTGATTTCCCACACGCCTGCTCTCTTCTACTTCCTGACAATGGTGGAAGCAGTCTGAGGTCCTCACCAGATGCATGTGCTGGTGCCATGCTTCTTGTACAGCCTACACAACTGTGAGTCAAATAAACCTCTTTTCCTTATAAATTACCATGCTTCATTCCGTTATAGCAACACAAACTTAATAAAATATTAATCAAATCAACTTAAGGGCACAAACTACCTCTCTTGATTTGCCTTTCTTTGAGCTTCATCTGATGGCCAGACTTTACTGAAATCATAGTGGTTGTTTTTTTCTTTATGGATGTGATCTTGATTGTGGTGAAGATTCTCTTAGAAATAAACTGCACCACAGTCTGTTTTATAAGGACAAACAGCTATTATGTTTAGCAGTAATTTCACAGCTCTGAAAGCCAGAAGAATTAAAGTGGATAGAAACAAGACATCTTAAAAATTTGAATTTGAATTTTGTGATCCTTGCTAAGACCTACGGACCTTACCCTAGTAGTATTTCTTTGGTGCTTCCATTAGGAATTATTTTCACATGTGGAACATATTCAGCTGCAATAGTGTGGGGAGATGCAACTTAGCATGCAGCTGGATTCCAGGCACTTTGTTAAAACTTTAAAGCTTGCAGGCTAAAGGCAACTTTTAAAATGGTAACTTTTGCTTCGGAGGTGGAACGGACATTATCTCAAGCTAGCTCATTTGTTTTTGATTCTCTGTAGTTTTTAAGGGAATTTTTAACCAAATTACCAATCAGGGAAGACCTAGGAAATCTATTATGCCTTGAAGGTCTCAGTGCACAAATCATAAATCAAACGTCAACAGATGCCACATAAGGCAAACTTTAAACTCAAAGATTCAGAGCTTCGAATAGTAATTTTATAGGGAAGTTGATATATAGTCAAGGAACGAAACGAAAGTGACTGGGAGAAAAATGAGCCAAATAGAGTTGCAGACTTGAAGGAAAGTCATTCAGGATAGCATCTGTGTATGAGATAGTTTGGCTAATATGAAGTGAAAAGTATTCAAAAATAACAATTTGAGATATTTGATTATTATGTAACTTTAATCACCTGTGTTAGCTTGGATTTACACTAAAACTGGCTTGAAATTTTTAAATTTCATGCACCTGTCATGATTCCGGTGTAATTTTACTGAAGATCAGCTATATTTCCCCAGGCTCAGGAGGAAGAACTGGCTTACTGAAAACTGAAAGCATTGCTCTGAGGAATATGGGAGAGTTGGTACTTCAAGTTAATTGTCCATGTTTCCTCAAATTAGACTTAATGTAAAATAAACTTAAAAGCTTCTGACTTTTCGCATTACAAAGCCCTATCAAAATAGGAGTAAACTCAAGAATAATTTAAATGTAAACTATCAGAGATTGTTTTTTAAAAAGAATTAACTAGCTCTCAGCAACTGGACTTAAGTTTTATAACATACACTATGTATAAATGGTATTTGAAAATAAGACACTTAAGGTACTCCATTAATTAGAGCTGTTCATAAAAATTAGTACTTCAAATAGAGGCATTTTCAGGTAGGTAACATTAAATCATCAAAGCAAACAGAACTTTAAACACACATTAACTGTGTAAACAATTCAGGTAAATTGAACTAGTGCCTTATCCACAGCTGCAGAGAGATAAACCAGGAACCCCATCTCTCAGACAAGATACTTCAAAATCAAGCCCTTGAGGAAAGTGTTAATTAAACTCAGTGCTTGAGGACTGTACACTTGACCAATGACAGAGGAAGCAGGAACTAGAAGCAGTAGAAAGATCACTCTGTTGCTGTTTTTAAAAGTCCCTCATGGTTTAAATAGACTGAAACATGGCAATCTAATTAACTGAACTTTTTCCAGAGAGTTTTGGGATTGACAATTCTGCATTGATTCTAAATGGCCATGCCTCTTGGCAATATAAAAAAAAGAAAGTAATATCCCTCTTCCTCATTCATATCATTCGTTCATGCTGCTTTTATTCATTCAACAAATACATTTTTCATGGACACCATTCTAGATCCCAGGGCCACAGAAGTGAACAGAAACATCAGAGTCTGCAATCATGGGTACAGATATTTATTGCATAAAATTTGTCAATTCACTACTCTAATATTTACTCTCATCAACCATTTATTTATTTTATTAATTTGTTTTTCCAAGCACAATAAGATCCGAATGCCTATCCATGTCTGAAAAGTTTATGATCAAGCCCGACCAAATTAAAAAAAAAATGCTTTTGTAAAGCAACATTATAAGTGCTACAATATATTATATGTAAGCACAGGGAATTATGCAAACAATTAGGGAGAATAAATAGCTAACATTGAGAGTGCTTGGGAAGGCTACCTAGAGCAGAGGACCTCATGCCTTAATTTTTGAAATGTGAATGCAAGTTGGAAGGAAGAAGGTGGATGGGTAGAATATTCTAGGCAAAAAAAAAAAAAAAAGCAACATGTTTAAAATTACAAACGTATACAGGGCTGAAATTACTAAAGTTCCACATTAGAGAACTAATGTGGCTACAACTTAGTAGAGAATGGGGCACTGGGTAAGAATAGATGAGGGTAGAGAGGCAGGTAAATCTGGAAAGGTTTAAAGTGCAATGTTACAATTGCATTTTCACCTGAATGCTATGGAGAATGACTGAAAGATTTGCAGAGAAGTCACCCTGGCAGCAGGGTGAAACCTACCTGCCAGCTCCACTGCTCTATTGCAGAATTTGTTATTTGAATGCAGGTTCTTGCTGCTGTGCTGTTTATTTTACTGTTCTTTCTGCCAATGTTAATTTTTCATATAATTCTTTTTACTTCAAATTCCTATAGGAGTTTGTTCATATCTCTCAAATGACACTTATTTGGAGTTTCCTTTGTATCCATCAGGATTCTGTCAGGAAACTGGCAGCCCACTCAATTGGGCACTTAGAGAAGAATCGAATAAAAGGACTATTTACAAAGGTGTGAGTGGGTGCTCAGGTCCATACTACTGACGAACAAACCACCCCAAATTTGGCGACATAAAGTAACAACCATTTGATTATACCCATGGTTTATGAGGGTCAGGAATTAGAGAAGGGCACAAAGAGGATGGTTATTTTTTATTCCATGATGTCTGGGGCTGCAGCTGGAAAGACTCAGAGCAGGGAAATAACTTGATGGCTGGAATCAGATTCATTTGAAGGTGTCTTCACTCACATGTTTACCATTGTGCTGGTGCTATCAAATAGAGCATGTATGTGTATCTTTCCATGGGGTCTAGCTGGGCTTCTTCATAAGCTTCATAAGCATAGGATAGTGGGGATTTTTATATGACCTCCTAAGGCTCCAAGCACAAGTGTCCCCAAAAAGCAAAGCAGCAGTAGCATGGCCCTTTATGAGATAGCTCTGGGAGTCACAGAACACAGGTCTTGCTGTGTTCTATTAGTTACAAACAAGTCTCTAAGGCCAACCCAGATTCATATGGAAGTGTCCTAGACTTCATCAATTGATAGAAGCATCAAAAGATTTGCAAATGTTTCCAACTGCCACAGCAGGTTTTATGGAAGTTAATAAGGGATAGTGTGGTGTCCTAGGGCTAACAATATCAGTAGCTGAGTGTCTACTTTTATGTCTGAAGAAGCAAAGGAAGGGATGATTTGCCATATCAAGAGCTATAGGAGAGAGCCACTTGGTAGTGCTCTGGCCAGCAGTAGAGAGATACAGCTAAATGAGGTGAGAAGGAGGCAGGATGGAGGAAAGTAAACACCTGATCTCACTCTATGCATGCCCTTAGCTCCTCCCCATTGGCCAAACCCACTGGAAGTCCAGGAACATGTTCCATATAGATCAACCTTCTGAGGCTAAGAGCAGGGCTCACCTTATTAGGAAAGTGGGCCTGGAGAGACAAACCAAAGATAGCCAACAGCTCAAGCTTTTATTACAATTAGCTTTTAATTTGTCCTTGGAAGTGGAATTTGTCAACTTACAAATACATACTCCTATCATTCTTACCCCATTTGACAATGGGACAAGAGACAAGGTGAGTTTTACATAATAGGAGTTTAGTTCTTGTTTGTTGAATAGTGAATGATGGGTAGCTAATTCTATAAATGAATAAATACACAGAGAATTTCCTTTTTATATCAGGTTCTCATTTTTAATTCCATGTGGATTTAGAGATAAGATACTAATTATTTATGTACCAGATAGAAAAGAAGTCACATTATTTTCACCAAATACACATTTTTAAAGAGCCCAAAATCATAGAGCTATTGTTACAAATGTTCAATATGAAAGACAACATGAGCACAGATTTATTCATAATAGATAAAGAGACAATATTTCTAACTTTAGGTGAGTGAGGAGGATAATAGAACTTTGGGGCAGCTTAATTCTACTGGCTAAGGTGGCCCAAAGCAGAATTGTCATTTCTACATCCACAGCAGCTGTGGAATTTCTTCTTCTCCTTTTATCAGTTTCCTAATACAGCTCTGGGAAGGGCGTTAGAAAGATAAGGGAGAAGAGAAGCCTATCAGACAAAATATGCATTACGTTCTAAGAAATTCAAGATAGATTGAGGGGTAGGGAAGTACTGTAGGTAAATGGGCACCATTATGGTAAACAGAGATTAGTATATTCTGTACCTATTTCTACCAGGTTGGCTTATATATTGGTAATGAGGAAACTAATGCAAGGGGAGAAGATGAGTGACTTGTTACCAAGCACACCTCAGCTGAAGCAAAAGAAAGGCTGAAAGCATTTATTATCTTTCCTTCCTATTAGTGCTGCATTGTGGACCAAATAAAATAATATATTCAAAAACAATAAGCTACTATAGAAAGACAAGTTCTTATTTATAATATATGTAGGAAAATATTTTGTTGAAATCATAGCTACTCTATTTAATGCAATGTTCTAAAAGTAAGGTGCTAGCTGAAATTGCCAGAAAGCATCTGTTAAATATTTGACCCTGAGTGACCCTTAACACCCCCAACCATATTTTTAATTGAATGATGCAGATACTTATCTCCCTCTGACCATACAAAAAACCTTGTGAATAAATAGCCTAAGTAAGCATCAGATCAAGGACAGAGTTCCAGAATCTTAAACTTCATTCTGTTGGTTTTCCCCATAATCATGTCACCTCCCAATCCAAGATTAGGTAGTACACTAAAAAACAAAAGAAGACATGATTTCGTGTGTCATTGGAGGGAGGTGAAAGTTACATTTAGAAGGTACTCAGGGCACAAAATATATATATTACATATGTGATTTTTATGTTTCATTTATATTATTATAATATATATGACTTGGCTTTCAGTTTCTAAAACCATGGTTTTATAGGTTCTCCAAAGGGCATACAGTGGTGTGCAAATTGTAATGAGAAATCTTAAATTATTTTAAGTAGATAGATATGAATTCAGCATCTTGATTAGCAGCAGTATTGACATTTCTAAAATCTCAGTTTTATAGCATCCCAACATTTAATTATGGGGAAAAATGAATTCTCGGGTGACTGATCAAAGAATAACTTTTGCTTGGCCCCTAGTGGAATTTAAATGCCAACACAGGAAGCAGAAAGCCTGGGTGCATATTTTAGCTGGCAGAATCCAGTTGTTTCTTAAGTCTTTTTTCTGCATTGCATCTCATGTATTAAATATTACATATTGTGTTCCTGTACCACATACTAAATTGAACTTAATAGCACAAAACTGTAATGAATGAATGTGTTGCATTCAAATTCTGTAGTGATAATGTATATTTTCATTTTCGTATGCCACCATGAAGCAAATGCATTTTACAAAAATTTACTACCTTGTGCATATGAACAAGAGATGGCTTATGTATTTTAACAATATTTAGACTCTCTCTGCTTTAATGTATTGTGTTTCTAAAGTTTAGTTGAGGACAATTAATGTCAGTTTAAAAAAGAAAAACGAACTTAACTAATGGGGATATACTATGATATAGGTAGAAATTATACATTAATATTGATTCTACTTTCCAAAGGAATAGTTATATGATGGTTATTTCTATTATGGTGTTTCTTCATCCCAAAGAAATGGCTATATACAGATTTAGCTCCCTTCAATAAATAGTTTCCTCAACTTTCATGTCATATTTTAAATTAAATCTATTCATATTAAACAGATTCATATCGGAACATACCTTCCTCCTTCCTGAATCACTACTTGTCATTCCTTGTACCTAACTTCCCTGCCTTTGTCAATGAGACTGCCATTCACCTAATTTTAAGCTAATCTCTCATTATCCTCAATCTCTTTTTAATTAGTCATCCTACCCTGTAACTTTTCCTTCACAAAACCTCTTCTACTCATATGTTCCATATTTTTCAATTTTTTTTTTACTGTCATTGTAATTTGTACTTAAGGTAACTTGCAGAATTTCCAGGAGGATGGGAAAACAATCTCTGATGCCACATGATCCCCAAATAATGCAACCACTGGAAGCACTATACAATAAAGTCTTCATTTATAAAGCACAGAAGCTAAAACTGAGATAAGCTGAAAGTTTTGCCTAAGGTCATGAAGTTAGTAACTGGCATAAGTGACTTAAAACCTTGGCCCATGCTTATTCTGCTCTGCTATCCAACCTTAATCAAGGAGAAGAGCTTCTCTACCATTATAACATTTGATATTGTTTTGTGTGTACTAGTTTTATTTCCCAACATGTCATAATTTCTTTGAAAGGAAGGTAATTTTACATGCTTATGTTCATTGGATGACCTGGTACAGGTTTGAAGATATAGTAATATAGTAAAATATGTCTTAAAAATTATTTAAATGGTAATGCAGCAAGCATGACTCCTTGTGAGTTGGGGTATGATACAGAGGATGTAATGAGAGAAACTGAATATTTATTTCCCAGGTCCTAAATCCGTGATCTCTGGCTATGACCATGTAATCCCTAGGTAGGAACCCAGGTTGTATTTAATTGATGCAGAAAAGGGAGATATGTTAGAGGCCACAATGGGGCCTATTAAAACAAATATCAAATATTAGATTACATAAATATATGATGTTGGAGATGGAGGAGTTGGAATAGTCAATTTGGCACTCTAGCTATTATTTCTTTCATTATTTAAAATAATGTTCCCTGAATCTTGTCATCAGCAAAGAAATGCATCATGATTCAGAGTCATATTCTGAATGAAGAGTTGCAAGTTTATATATTGTATATTGGTTTGGGGGTTTGAAGGAACATCATTTATATAAAAAATGTTTGCCTTACCTGTCCAGGAATATTTGAAAATTCTCCTAAAATGTTAAAATGTCACCTGGGTAGGATTATATAATATGATATACTCATTATTAAAAGTTTAATATCATGTTACCATATCTGTTCCTTTGTTCTCTTCTATATAATTATTTTCCTTACTAATGACAGACTATCTTTTCTTCATCAAGAGCTTAGCCAAATTCTACTTTGATCCTTTAGGTTCAATTTATCACTGTTTTGTTTAATTAGCTTGTTATCTTTTTTGTATACCCTCTGCTATTGAAATATAGCTTATTATTTCAGAAATGGACCAAAGATGACTTAGGCTATTTTCAGCTTTAAATTTCTCAGAGTCTGTGGCTAGAGAGCATCACGAGTAATCTCAGGACTACTTGTTAAAGAGTAGCCACTCTGTAACACATGAGATTATCTCTTCTTGCCCCTTGTCTACGGGCAGTAATTTTTTCTGGGTTATTATTTCCATACGTCTTTGCTGTTAAACATTTGTGATTTGTATGATTTCTTTCAAGATAATGTAGTCATAATTTTTTCAAATTATAATATCATTTTCTGTCTTTAGTCCATGTTTATAACTTTATATGTGGGCCTTGCAACTGTAGAGAGCATCTTATGCCTTATCTATGTCTACTTATCTTCTAAATAACAGAAAATTCTCACATTATTCAATTATTCATTAATTCATTTGTTCAAAAATAAATCATTTTCTTTTTTTAGATAGATTTTGGTTATTACAAAGATAGCTGGAAAAGTATCTGCCCTTGATGAATTTATGATATAATGATAAGCTATGTCTAAATCTGCCATTTACACATTGAGATATTGGAGAAACCATATGATTTGACTTGAATAGCTTCTCATGAGGTCTTTGCAAGCATTAAACAAGAAAATGATTCCAAATTGGTTGGCGTAATTCCTCAAAAGTCACTATGTAGCTGTAATGTTATAGATCATATGGATGTGAGAAGCATATAAAGCCATTCTGGTGTCTCTATAGTGAATGAGATTTCCTCACCTTATACCTCAAAATAACTTGAAAAATCTTCATCAATAGAAAGATGTACTTCTACTTATTTTAGTCACTACTACAGTAAGCATGTAGTATATATGAGTGAAAAGAAAACCTCTGCTGTTTCAGGCCATTGAGATATGGCGGTTATTGGCTATAATAACATAAGTATAACTTATCCTAAATAAACTGCTGGACTTGCCTTCCTTGAGTAAAATTGCTCTCCAAATGGAACATGATAAGTGTTCAAACATCATGGAATTTTTGATTCAAGGGTCCTCCAGTATAATTTTCCAGATGGATGTGACTAAGCTATTGGAATAAAATTCACCTAAGGAAAACTGATTTATAGGACAAATAATTATCTATTGGACAAATAATGATTTGTATGTTTTCTTGAAAACTCTGCTATATATTCAAAGAAAAGTTTGTATCTATCTATCTATCTATCTATCTATCTATCATCTATCTATGTATTTGTTATATTGTCACTATTTAACCATTCTCCCTGCCAGCCACCAAGCCCTGTCCCCTGGATGGTCATAATCTGATGAATGAAGCAGACAATCACACAAATAACTTCAATTTAGAAATAAACACTATGTCCAAAAATACAAACAAAGTTTGATTCACTAATGCATGAATGTTAGTTATAGCAAGAACAGGGAACAAACAAGGATGAGAAAGTGAAGCAGGACAAGAGAGAGGAAGAGATGTCCACTTTATCATCTATCATGTTCTCTAGTTAGACCTTGCAGTGTCCCCTGAGATTAGGGATATTGTCGAACCCCTCCAGTTAAGCAAATGTGACCTTTAAGTTATGAACATATCAAAGACCCAGCAAAAGTGGCTTCTGTAGGCAATTTGTATTTAAAGCTCATGTGTAAGTGTCACTTCCCCCTTCCTTACTAAACCCGAAGGGAACTTCTTTTTTGCCAATTATCTCAAAGGCCAAGCTCCAGGGAAGAATCCTGAGACTTTTGCAGACAGATTTGTTGGGAGCTTACTTCTATCTCCTTTCCTTTCCTTAAATTTTCCCGAATTGCCAATAAATTTTCTATATTTTTCACTCTTTATGAATTTTGTAATAAATAGGAAAACAGGAAAAAATTTGATGCAAATTATTATTTTTAAATTTTAACATTTATTTATTGAGTTTTTAATTTTAGCATGTTATGGGGGTACAAATGTTTAGGTTACATATATTGCCTGTGCCCTGCCCAAGTCAGGGCTAATTTGATGCAAATTAAACTAACTTAGTTTCCTTAGGCTTCTGCCATTAACTCTGAACACATTCTTTCTTATACCTTGCTTTTTACGCTATATTTGTATTAGAATTTGTATATGTTCTCAATTATCCTATCCTTCTGGGATTCATTAATGAACACGGCAGTCAACTTTCAAACCCACTAAAGCCCCTAACATAGTGTTTCGTGTTAATATTTAAATTCTCCCGTATCCCTAACTAACTGGGCTTAACATATTGGGGTCATCCTTAACTCCATTCTCGTCTGCCCCCTACTCCACATTTCTGATTGATAAAACTCTGGTAATTTTGCTTCAACAACAGCCTCTACCAGCATTTCCTTCCCAATTCCAATGCATTCTTCTAGGCTTGGTGCAGATACTGCCTCCTAATTGATTTTTTAGACTCAAGTTTTATCCAAGTCATTGCACATGGCAATGTCAGAATAATATATTTATGAGTCAACTCTGATCAAATTACTATACTGTCATTAGAAATATTTACTTATTTACTATTGCTTACATCTGGGCTCCAAAGCCTTAAGTAAATAAGTTTCTTTTCTTTATCTTTGGCAATCCATCCTTTTGTTATTTCATACTGTTCTATTCTGTAATGATTCTAACAGATCCATCTTGGTTTTGAGTCCAAATGTGCATGTACATACGCACATGGATGCCTTTGCCCATATTCTACCCCACACTCCAAGTCACTGACTTTTTTTCCGTGTTTACTTCAAATTCTACCTTTTTTATGAAAATTTTTCCTATCCTCTGAATGGCTAAAATATGAATAAGCTGCTTGACTCAACTAGCACATGAGTGTTTATATCAAGAACAGATAACAAAAAGATGGCACTAATCCCATTTCTGGGGAAAGCAAAGCACTCTTCATGCACTGACCTTTATTAGATGCTATATTAAATAGCTATATTATTTCTATTATTGGATTGTAAAGTCTTCATGGGCAGTGATTATTTCTTGTTCATGGTTTTAACCCCACACTATCTAGCACAGTTTTCATTCATGCATTGTTCAATGAGTTTAATATATTTGAGAAGACTTTTAAATATATTTTTATTTGCTTTAAAAATTATGATGCTCTATACTTTATTGACTGAATCAATGAGTTCAAATGTTTCAAGGAAAGGAGGGGTAAGTTCCATAAATTAACAATCCAGGAAATGATGCTTTTTTGAAGATTAAGTGGAACTTCTAAATTTTAAAAGTCTCTGTTAAGAAAAATTTCTCTGTTAAGAAAAATTTGGGGAATTTAAACATAAATTATAAGCCATAGGAACAGATGAAAGGGAATTTCCCAGCACAGAGGAAAAAAAATCCTATAGTCAGAAAAGAGGGTGAGGTTAACAGAGGCTAGCAATGCATGGGAGTATTATACAAATATCCTTTTTTTCAAACTTCAGAAGGAGTATCTCAAATTGTTTTTGTATTGTTGTTGGCAGTGGGTGTTGTGTGTGTGTGTGTGTGTGTGCATACATGCATGTGTGTTATGTTTGCCTTGATACTCAAGATGTAGAGTGGAAAAACATGTAAGTGTATTAGCTAAGCTTCACATTTGATATGATATAGTATGTGGATGGTAGTTGACCAAGGGCTGAGAAAAGAGGATGACACAGAGTGACTTTATAGGACAGCCTGGTGTGGAAAGGCCACCTAGAACTTCTGCCTCCATCATAGGATGGCACAGATGATAAAAGTACCAGGTGAATAGAGGATACTTGGGGTAAAAACGAGGTACCACTGAGCCTAGGACCTTCTCTGATCTAGAGCAAAAGCTTTGGTTGACAGCACATCATTTAACAAAACCTGGAAGGATCATTTTCACCTCAATAGAGAAGATGTTCTGATGTCAAGAATAAGGCCAGATTAGCCTTCCTGTAGCAGAGACCAGAAAGAACCCAGGAATATCTTTGGGAGTTTCCTCATTCCCTCTAGATGCCACATCAGGTTGAAAAAATGTGAAAAAGAAGAAAAGCCCTAAGGAAAAATGTTTATTCAAAAGAGATTAAATTATTCTCGATTTGCAAATTTAAGAATTTTTCTTTTTTGGTATCCACTGGTATGGACATTTGTAAAAGTGATTCTCCATTTACATTTAACAACGAAAGTTATCTTGACTGGCACATGTGTACAATGTATATATTTTCAATTTACATTCACCCCCTTAATAGTCAATAAATATGTATTAAGCACTTTCCATATGGCAAGCATTGTACAAGGTATTGCAGATCTTTAAAGAACAGGAAATAGTGCCTGATTTAACAGTGTCACAAAATGATAGGAGGGAAAAGAGGAAAGAAGATATACAAATCAAAGATTACCAGGACAAAGACAATGTATGTAACCTAAACAATTGTACCTCGTAATATACTGAAATAAAAAAAATCAAAGATTATAATTGATATTTATAAGTGATAACCAGTGCTGATTACCTAGCATCTTTTTATTGTTGTCATTACTTTTTCCATAACCCAAATTTTTGGAAAGTATGGGTGACTTTGCAGGGAATTATGGCCCTTAAACAAACCCAAGGATGAATTATCATTAGTATAAATAATTATGATAATTCCATTTTCCCATGTTTTACAAGTGGAAAAATGATCTGAGTAATGAGACTTGAGGAGAAATTCTGCAAAAGACTTTCCTCCATGATAAAAAAGGATATGGGCATGAAGACTTGGAGTATTACCTCATTCCCTTTCTTCCTACTTTGGATTGGAGTTAGAGGAAGTGATATAGTTATCCATGTGATCATAAAAGAAAAGCCAAGAGTTGTGAAACAAATTGAGTTTTAAGACCCTTGAGTCATCAGACCAATTTTGGAATGACCACTTACCTTTGAAATTAATATCATCTAAGACAATAAACTATTTTAAGCTACCTTTGTTATTTTGATCTTGCTGATTGAGGAATCCTAACTGAACTACACTATACAAGCATAGTTCAAAAAAGACTTCCAGTTTAAGGTGATTCTTTAAGAACTCAGAGGAACTGCATGATGGAGAGAGAATATTCCAGACACTTCCTATAACCTAATCCAATACAATTCCTCCTCAGTATCTGTGTGGGGAATTGGTTCCAAAAAACCCCGCTCCATGCCAACAATTGTGAATGCTCAAGTCCCTTACATAAAATGGCATAATATTTGCACACAACCTGTGCTCATCTTCCCGTGCACACTAAATCATCTCTAGATTACTTATAATACTGAATATAACATAAATGCCATGTATGTAGTCGTTTAGTTGTTATACTGTATCTTTTAACATTTTCAGTGCTTGGTTGGCTGAATCTGCAGATGTAGAATGTGTGAATGCAGAGGCTCAACTGTATGTCATAAGAAAACTTGAATAGATGTGTTGCTTCTCCAATTTATGTGTTTATTGAGTGTAATTGGCAATTTTGACCATATAAATACTCTGATTTTGTAGCATCTGATCTTTTGGATCACATTAACTGTCACATTTGAAATTCATAACTGAAATTTTGTGCTTGGAAAAATTAGTTGTTTCAAGAAATAGAGGCTTGTAAAATTACAAAAATTATACATTTATAAATACACAAACACAACACACATACAGCTTAACATTAAGGGTTGGCTAAACTCTATCTGCCTGTGAATACAAACAATAAATGAATAGTTTGTCTAATTTTAAGTCCATTATAAATATAATTATATATTATTAAACTATATTCTAATTTATTTACCCATACAGGGAAATTTTAGAAACAGTTTGCTGATATTTAAAAAATGAACTTGCTGGCTTCATTCCTTAAACCTCATGGACCAACTTCTGCTGGCCTCAAACTTTTCTTCTGCAGTTTTCTCTTTTCTCTCAGACTTTCTAGATTGAAGAGTTAGAACCATTTTTTGGATTGGGCTTTGGCTTAAGGGAATGCTATAGCTGGCTTGATCTTCTATCCAGACCACTCAAACTTTCCATATCAGCAGTAAGGCTGTTTTGCTTTATTTTTCTTTCATATGTTAACTGGAGTTACACTTTTAATTTCCTTCAAGAACTTTTACTTGGCATTCAGAACTTGATTGACTGTTTGGTGCAAGAGGCCTGGCTTTCAGCCTATCTTGGCTTTCAACATGCTTTCCTCACTAAGCTCAGTCATTTCTTGCTTTTGATTTAAAGTGATAGATGTGTGACTCTTTTCACTTGAACACATAGAGTTCACTAAGGGTTATTAATTGGCCTAATTTTAATATTGTTGTGTTTCAGAGTATAGGGATGCCCAAGGTGAGGAAGAGAGATGGGGGCAGGGCCAGTCCATTGAAAAGTCAGAACACACGTAACATATATCGATTAAGTTTGGAATTTTATATGGATGCTGTTCACAATGTTCCAAAGCAATTATAATGGTAACATTAATGATTACTGATCACAAATCACCATAACAGATATAATAATAATGAAAAGGTTGGAAGTATTGTGAGAATTATCAAAATGACACAGAGACATGAAGTGAGCACATGCTGTTGGAAAAATGATGCCAATAGACTAGCATGATGCAGGGTTGCCAAAAGCCTTCATTTTGTAAAAATTGCGGTATCTGTGAAGTGCACTAATGTGCACTAGTTTGTAAATATTTTTTTCTTCTTTCTGTGGGTTGGTTTTTCACCTTCTTGATGTGGTATCATTTGAAGCATAATAATTCTTAAGCAATGTATGTTTTTTTGTCTCCTTGTTGACTATGCTTATGGTGTTATATTTCAGAAGACTTTCCCTACCTAAAAGTTGTGAAGATATAAGCCTATATTTTCTTCTAAAAGATTTATAGTTTTAGTTCTTATATTTAGGTCTATGATCCATTTTTAGTAGATTTTTGTGTATGGTATAAGGGATAGATCTAACTTGATTCTTTTTGATGTATCTATCCAATTTTCCAAGCACTATTGCTGAAAAGACTATTCTTTTTCTCTTTGACTTGTCTTGGCACCCTCTTCAGAAATCAACTGACCATAATTACAAGTTTATTGGGTTTTTAATTCTATTTCATTGACATATATGCTTATACCTATGCCAATATATATTATTTTGATTACTTTAGCTTTGTAGTAAGTTTTGAAATCTTTAAATATGGGTTCACCAATTTTTTTTTTTAAGTTTTAATTATTTTTTTTTATTTTGGCATATTATGGGGGTACAGATTTTAAGGTTTCAATAAATGCCCATTTTCCCCCCTCCCCCCAGAAGTCTGAGTCTCCATCATGACCATCCCCCAGATGGTGCACATCTCACTCACTATGTATGTATATACCCGCCCCCCTCCCCCCTCCCACCTGCCCAATACCCTATTACTGTAGCACCTATGTGTCCACTTAGGTGCTACTCAGTTAATACCAGTTTGCTGGAGAATATATCTGGTTCACCAATTTTGATCTTTTTTTTTGTTTTGGCTATTCTAGGCTATTCTAGGTGACTTGAATTACCATATGGATATTAGAATAAACTTGTCAATTTCTGCAAAGAAGCCAGCTTGGATTTTCACAGGTATTTCATTGAATCTGTAGATAAATTTGGGGAATATTGACATAATAGCATCAAAAGGAAGAAAACACTTGCATATACACTTACCAAAATGTACGCAAAATATTGCCCTTAAAACTGCAAAGGATTGTTGAAAGAAATTAAAGAAAACCTAAATAATAAACTGAAAGAAATTCTATATTCATGAACAGAATATTATTAAAATGTCAATATTCCCCAGTAGGTACTCCTACTTTCTTTTAGTTACTGTTTACCTGATACATGTTTTTTATCCTTTTACACTTAATTAACTTGTATGTTTCAATCTAAATTGTATCTCCTGTAGACAGTATGTGTTTAGATCTTGTTTTATGTAATCCAGTCTAATAATATTTACCTTTTTATTAGATTATTTAACCAAGTCACATTTGATACTATTATTATTTATACCATTGGCTGTACACTTGGCACTTTATGTTTAGCTTTGTATACATTCCATGTCTTTTTTTTCCTCTATTTCTCCTTTTCTGCTTTCTTTTGCATTTAAAGAATTTTTTCTACTATAATATTTTAATTCCATTAATATGTCTTTCACTAGATTTTGAGTGCTTTTTTTGGTGATTGTTTTTGCGCTTACCATATACATCTTAATTAATCAGAATTTATTTCAGATTAATATTAACTGTATTTCAGTGAGCCATAAAAATGTAAGACTTGTATAATTCTATTCTCTTTTTCCCTTTTGTGCTATTATTATATATATATTACATCTGTATACATTATAAACCTAAGAATGCATTGTTATAATATTAAATAAATGTAAGTTTATATCTATTTAAAAAGCTGAGAAAAAAAGAATAAATATATTATTATATAGTTTCATCTTAAACTTTTTATTCTATTTCTTGTTCTCTTCATTTCTTTCTTTAGAGTTGAATTACCATATGATATCATTTTCTTACCCCAATACTCCTTGGCTATCATCTTTATCTTTTGTACTGATATTATTAAATATAATAAATTTATATTATAGGCCCCTGAATACCATTATATACATGTTGTTTTATATCATTGCTTTTTAAATTAAAAAAGGGTAAAGAAATATGCATTTATACTGTCACTTATAATTACATAATTACCTTTTCTGATGTTCTTTTTGTTTTTGTGTGGTTTTTAAATCATTGTCTGAAGACACTTGCCTTCAGCTTAAACCACTTCCTTTAGTATTTCTTGTACGGTGAGTCAGCTAATATTTGTTTTCTTAGTTTTTATTTATCTGGAAAGGTCTTTATTTTGCTTTCCCTTTTGAGTGATTGATTTGCTGGATATTAAATTCTTGGTTTACATATATTTGATGAGACAATATCATCATGGTTTTATTTTTAAAGCATGGTTTTCTTTAGTTCTTTGAACATATTTTAATAGCTGCTTTGAAGTCTTTGTTAAATCTCACATCTGGGCTCTCTAACAGCCAGTTTTTCTTACCTGCTTTTCATTTTTATATTGATCACACTTTCCTATTTCTTCGTATATCTCATAATTTTTGCTGGCATCTGGGCATTTGAGGTAATATATTGTAATAATTCTGGATTTTATTCTCCTTATCCCCCAGGGACTTGTTTTTGTTTTTTTATTGCTTGCGTATTCATTTAGTGACTTGGATGAATTGATTTACTGAAGTCCATTGCAGTTTGAAGCCTTTGATGTCACCTTTTAGCCTTTGAGCATGCGCGTGATCAACCTGCAATGATGGTGGTTTTAGTGGGTCTCTCTCTGCCTTTCCCTTATCTCCCCGTCAGGCTGTCTGTTAGCATCACACTCTGGTAGTAGGCTTTATTAATTTTTTGTTAATTGTTCTATTGTTTTCGAAAATGTCCTTGGTCATTAATTACTTCACAATTGGATCCAATAAATCTTGGCTCCTGTGCCAGAGTGGGTTTTGAGACTTATGTTTGAGATTTGTTCTGGCCATATAAGGGTTCTACTTCATTTTCTCTGGTAAACTAGCTTGCCTCTTATGGTTTAGCCTGTTGCTCTAATAGAGACACAATCTCCTCCCAATTGCTTACTGTCAAAAGCTCTATGATTTTTTGAGAGCACATTTAGTTTTGTACTTCCTACTCTGTTTCAAATAAACTTACTTCCACTGGGGAGAGCTTTAGTGTTCTCTGTTCATGTGAACTGCCCTCCCTATGAGGAAATAGCTCTGGAAGGCTGATCCAGAAATGGATGTGCAAATGACAGTCATACCTTACAAACAGGTGGCTGTGTGGGCGTGATAGATTTTGATAGTTTTTGCTAACCTTTCTTGCGTAAAACCTCTACCCTCTGAGCAAACTGAGAGAAGAGGGAACCCTATCTTCCAGCTACACTCATTTGAAATAAAGTTCCTGTTAGCTGAGGAAAAAAAAGTGAATGAGTCATGGCTTAAGTGCTACAAATTCTCGCTGTTCTTTAATTTTCTTTATTTAGTAGATTTAGTAAATTTTCTTTAACACATGTTTCTTAATGTGTTGTATGCTCTTAGATAATCTTAGGAACCTTGTGTGATTCTTTAATAGAAATAATTTTCAAAGGTTGTTGTTTTGCTGCGGAATGGGTTTTTGGAGTTCCTCATTGCACCATTCTCAAAATAATAGTCAACTATTATTTTCTCAAGATCTCACAGATCTCTGTTTTTTTTTTTCTGTTTATATTTCAGTTTGGATTATTACTGTTGGCCTATATTCATTAAAACTGATCTTCTCATCTGTGTCAGTTCTACTGATGAGGCCACTGAAGACCTTTATGTCTTTGTAAAAGATTTTGTAGTCTAGCATTTCTATTTGATTAGTGTGGTCCTTTTGTTATGTGAAAGATATATTTTTTCCAACATGTTATTATGAATTATGATATTTTAAATATTTCCAAGATGTTATTTTAAATTATGGAGATAAGCTGAAAGTTGTTATTTTATTTTCGTATTTATCAATGATTTTTGTTGTTATTTTCAGGTCTAAGTATTTGCCAATTTCCAGTATAAATTCTTCTTTGATACAGATATATTTACAAGTATATCTGTGAATAATTAAAATGTAGATTTAAAATATTTTTACCATTTTTGTTGATTATTTGCTATATTCTTTATGAGCAATCCTAATTAATCTGTATAATTAATTGAAACTTATTTTATAGAATACAATTAAAATGATCTTTTTGTAATTTTCTGTATTTTTACTTAAGAAGTATATATATTTTTAAATTATTATTTAGGCTTATATATCTATTGCAATTACATAAAATTTGTAATTGTGTTGCTAAAATCTTATATAGTTGGCCCTTAAACAACATGGGTTTAAATTGCGCAGATCCACTTATATGCATCATTTTTTCAATAAATATACTGGCAAATATTTTAGAAAAAACTTATAGATAAAGAATGTAGCCTAGAAATATCAAGAAATTAAGAAAAAGTTGGGTATATTATGAATGTATAAAATAGATATTGATACTACTCTATTTCATCATTTATTACTATAAAATATACACAAATCTATTATGAAAAGTCAAAATTTATCAAACCTATGCACACAAACACAGACTTTACATGGTGCTATTTGCAGTCAAGAATAATGTAAATAGATGTGAAGAAGCAGTATTAAATCATAACTGCATAATATGAACTGTAATACATACTGTACCACTGTAATAATGTCATGGCCACTTCTTGTTGCTATTGCCATGAGCTCAAATATTGTATCAGCTTAAGATGCTGTGTGATGCTAATCATCTCTGTGTGAGCAGTTTCTCTCTCGAGTAAATTGCATATCACAGTAAAAGGTGATCTCTCTTGGCTCTTGCTTATTTTTCATCGTGTTTAGTGCAATACCATAAACCTTAAATAACACCATGGGACCCATACAAAGTTCTACTAGTGATGTTGGAAGTGCTCCCAGAAAACAGAAAAAAGTCATGACATTACAAGAAAAAGTTGAATTTCTTGTTATATACCATAGAGTCAGGTCTGCAGGTACAGTAGCCTGCCATTTCAAAGTAAATAAATTCAGCATAAGGACCATGATAAAAAGAAAATTTGTGAAGCCATTTCTTCAGCAACACCAGAAGGTGTGAAAACCTTGCACTTATTGCAAAATACCTTTATATCATGTACTGAAAATGCAACTTTTATGTGGGTGTTATAAGAGACTACTGATGGACTCTAATATGATGTTTTATAAAAAGCAAAGGTATTATATAAGTAGTTATAGTAAATGAGAGGTAAATGATCTAAAGCTAGGTAAGTTAATGCCTGCAAAGGATGGTTTAATAATTTTAGAAAGAGATTTGGTTTAAAAAATGTCAACATAACAGAAGCAACTTCTGTCAACTAAGAGACAGCACAGGAGTTCTCAGATGCCATTAAGAAAATCATTGAGGAGAAAGGATATCTTCCTGAATGGATTTTTAATGCAGAAGTGCCCTATTGTGGGCAAAAAACCCACAAAGGACGTTTATTACTAAAGAAGAGAAGTGAGCACAAGGATTTAAGGCAGGAAGGAGATAGGCTAACTCCACTGTTTTGTACATATACAGAAGGTTTTATGATCAGGACTGTGCTTATCTTTACAACTTTAACCCTTGAGCCTTGAAAGAAACAGATAAATACCAGCTGCAATCTTTTGGTTATACAACAAGAAGGCCTGGATAATGAGAATACTTTTTCTGGATTGGTTCTATCACTGCCTTGTCCCTGAAGTCAGGAAGTATCTGGCCAGCACAGGACTGCTTTTGATACTGTACAATGTCCCTGGTCACTCAGAACAACATGAGTTCAATGTTGAAGCCATCAAAATAGTCTGCATGGCTCCAAACACAATGTATCTAATTCAGCCTCTAGATCAGGGATCATAAGGGCCTTTAAGGTTCATTACACACAATACTCCACAGAAAGAATCATTGGTGTTAGGGAAGAGAACTCTGACAGAGATAACATCATGGCAGTCTGGAAGAATCACACCATTGAAGATGCCATTGTTGTTATAGAAAAGGCCATGAAAGGCATCAAGCCTGAAATAATACATTCCTGCTGGAGAAAACTGTGTCCAGATATTGTGCATGACTTTACAGGATTTACAACAGAGTCAATCAAGGAAATTGTGAAAGAGATTGTGGATTTGGTAAAAGAGGTGAGAGATGAAGTGTTTCAAAATATGAACCTTGGAAAAAATTCAAGAGCTAATAGACACTATACCAGAGGAATTAACAGGATGCGACTTGATAGAGATGAGTGCTTCCGAATAAGTGCAAAAAGATGTGGAAAAATACATAGAGGAAACAGTGCCAGCAAACAAATTGGCATCAGACAATCAGGCAGAATGGTTCTGATTATTCAAGACTTCTTTTATAACATGGACCTTCAATGACATGAGCACTGATAATAAAGCAAACAGTGAAAGAAGAATTAGTACCAAATGGAAACATTTTTTAGAAAAATGAAAAACCAAATAAGTCAGACAGAAATTATGAAGTATTTCTGTAAATTTACACCAAGTGTGCCTGCCTGCCTCTCCTGCCTTCCCTTTCACCTCCTCCATCTCTACTACTTCTGTCACCCCTGAGACAAGACTAACCCCTCCTCTTCCTCTTCTTCCTTAGTCTACTCAGTGTGAAAGCGACAAGGATAAAGACCTTTTTGATGATCCACTTCCACTCAATGAATAGTAAATACATTTTCTTTTCATTATGCTTTTAAATTTCATAATATTAATAATTTTCTTTTCTCTGGTTTTATTGTAAGAATACAGTATATAATAACATACAAAATATATTTTAATTGGCTATTATTGGTAAAGCTTTTGGTCAACTGTAGGCTATTAGTTGTTAAATTTGGGGGGAGTCAAAAATTATACATGGATTTTTGACTTACTGGGGATTGATGTCTCTAACCCCCACATTGTTCAAGGGTCAATTGTATATCTTACTAATTATTTTGTATGTTTAATTATCAGTTATAATGAGAGGTGTATTAATATCTCTTAGGCTGATATGGGTACTTAAATTACTTTTTGTAATCCTATCAGATTTTAAATATATATTAATATGCTTTTAATATGCCATTATGTAACTCTACTTAAAATGTATTTCTTTATCCAGAATCCTATTGTTAGACTATTGCCTAATTTTCTAGTTTTTGTAACTCTTACCAAAAACCACGCCCCTGCAATAAAGAAATAATCTTCCTATTTTGTTATTCCCAGATATGGAAATAATCCTCATTATGTTATGCCTCCCAATGTTTTCAGAATTGAGAGTTATTTCTGGTTTGTTTTTAGCTGTGTACATCTTCTTCTTCTATGTATTTACTTCTTATGTTTTGTTTTCTGAATGCATTTTTAGACCCCCTAATTACCTTAACTTTTATGGATATTGAATGGTCAGCTTCTATGCAACTTGAACTTGTACATTTAAATGCTGCGTTTATTTCCAAGCCTGCGGGTATATCTCTTCATCTTGAAGTCTAGGCATTTTACTATGAAGAATAGAGTGTACTCTAGTTAATCTGATAGAGTTTGATACTTGATCTGTACCAGGAATAGTGAAACAAACTTAAGGGTATAGTAATGACTCTGCCAGAACTAATCAATTCCCATTGTGACCTTCACATTCTAAAATTTATATCACCCTTTACATATTTCTATCTTTAACTATATTGTACTGCTAAGAATTATGATTCCTGAGAGATGTTATTAGCAATAGAAAAGGAAGAATAAAAGAGTTCTCATTATTCTAAAAATATGTTCCTACCCAATATTATTAATGAAGTGGGATTCTGTTTGCTTAGTAAATAAAGAATGTACACATTCAAAATTGTGAAGGGAAAGTCAGGCATTTTTAGTCTACTTCTTTTATGCATCAGAAAGCCTTTATAATTTTTCTAAAACTATATTCATTAAGTTCATGATTTGAGAAAATTTTGAAAACTGAAAACACCACCTAGCAGAATTAAAAATTCTACCTAAAGAGTACAGCTATTTAGATATATTTGATAAATTGGCATTCCTCATTTAGAAAAAGTTGTTCTTAGAATAATAACATAGCTTTGTCAATCATGGAAATGAAGAGTAAGTTAGGGAGATAATGTCCACCTCGTTTTTTCACTCAGTTGACTCTATCTCGGTGAAAATGTACAGATGTAGATAGCTGCAATCACTTTTTACTATTTTTTTTTTTTTTTTTTTTGGAGAAGAGATTAGAAGCATATCATAGTAGAAAAAAGCACTTTCTGGAGTTTTTATGGTAAAGAGGTTTTTCCATTTATAGTATTTAAGACATGCTAACCAGATTGATGGCATGTTTCTTTTTATCATTATCATTATGATTTCCATTATTTTGCTGGAGTTGGTATTAAGGACAACTAAAATATTCTCTATTTCTTTCATGTTCTTCATTCTACTGCAGATATTTATAGACACTCTTGATTGTGTGATGTGCTCTTTATACCAGACACTAGGATACAGAAATGAAAGCATAATTTCTTCCTCTACCTCAATCTGTATAGCATATATATATCATTACTAGAAATTCTTAATTTCTTCTCTTAGATTTTTAGGTTTTGCTATAGCCTGGAGCATTTTTTTGATGTCTTGAGTATTTGGTTTTGGGTGTTGAAAGTATAACTTTAATGCCAAACACAATAAATTTTTATATTCTCTTTGTCTCTATTTCAGTTTTGAAGTTGAACATTTAAATCAATATGAGCTGTTAAAATCTGAAGATTTTACTTTGATCTCTATATTTGATTTATTGATTATTTTAATTTGTAGTAATATGCCACTGATTAAATTCACATTATACATTTCAGTAGCTGCAGTTACTAGATTAAAAACACCTGTGACTTAAGAAAAAACATGTTTTATAAAAGTCTGGATACTCTGTTTTTTCATGGTTCAATAAAAACCTCAGCTTATTGAATTTCAACTCACAGTGCATGGCACATCTCTTTAGTTAGGCTTTTTTTGATTTGGCTATAAGTGACCTATTGCTGGGAAAAACTGAAAACTCAGCATTTCTATTTTTCTTGCTGATTCTATACCTAATATGTTTCTAGTGGCAATAGTAAGTGTGACTGTTATTATGAATTGTATATATAAATATATATATCTTCTGAGAGTCTGGCAGAAGCAGCAATAACAACAAAAAAACTATAGTTTTAGATCTCTGGGGCAAGAAATGAATATGTTTATTTATATCTACCAATTTTAATAATGAATATATTACATTAATAATAGACTAAAATATTTCCTTACATATATCTAAGGATAGCTTTAGAGTGAAAGCAGGAAATCATAGCCTGATATAAATGGAAAACTACAATATTTAGGAAACAGGGACATAACTTTTCTGTGTATCTATCAAAGAAAAAAAATAAATGTGATTCACTATTGAAAATCTTTCCCACCTGAGAATTCAAAACAGGTATCAAACACTTTTGGTTCTTTCAGATGTAAGTGTGTATGTTTATGTGTAATTAGTTCACTCTGCTAATTGTTGCTTATTTTATTTTAGGTTAAACTTGGCCTAACTCTCTTTGGATGTCTTGTGTTGTTTATCCAATTTATTTTTCAGTTATGTCTTTATTAATGTCCTTGGGGTAGCTGAAATTTAACATGTCTAATACTAAACCCTTGTGCACATAGTCCTTGCTAAGCACTTGGTCCTTCTCTAAACCAAATGAATTAGAGCCTGAGATTCATGAAAGACATCACTGTTTCCTGGCTGCTCCATCTAGAAAACTCCACAGTTCTTACATCACTGACCCTACAAATTAAATAGATTAAATAATCCTCTGCATCCCTCCAGAAGTGTCTTGTTTCAGGCTTTTAACATTTCTCATTTGAATTTCTGAAATAGCTTCAAACTAGTCCCTCTGCTTTAAAATGAATATCAGTACAATCCATTTTCCACATTTTTATTAATACTTAGTCTTCAGGATAAAATGTAAGCTTTTAAATTTAATATGCCAGCATTTCCATGAGGTGCCTTCACTGTATGCTTTCAAGATAAGGGCTAGACCTTTATTAAGGCACTTGCAAATACAATCCTCACATTTCTTTTCTGCCTCCTTAGTTTTGCACCTCCTACTCTTTTAGCCAGTAATGTCTTCTTTTATTTCAACTGACTAACTTCTGTAGCATCTCTTGTGAGATCCTGCAAAACAATGCTTAACACATTCTCAACATGGTAATTGAGAAACAGTAAGGCCTCAATAAATGTTACCCATTTTTTAAAAATACACAGAAGATATAATGCTATTGTAAAACTGCAATACTGATTCTGAAATAATACATATCTGTGGGGTGTGGCATGTGTGCATACAGGGTAGAAAAAGTTAGATGAATGATAAGTCGGTATAAGAGAGCAAGGGGTGATAATCTGAGCCTTGAAGTATTTGATTTTCTGTGGGCTCAGAAGTCTGTTACATATAAGGTAAGATGCAAAGGCCTTCAAAGATAACAAAGAATCTTTAATGTGAATGCCATAGAAATTATGCTTCCTCTTGAAAGATTATTGCGCCACTATAAGAATTAGTTTTACTAGAAAATAAGAATATGTTATTTCATGGCTATTGACCATGTGGATAAGAGGTAGTTACTGAGCTCTGCTCTATAAGTACAAAAGTGAAAAAGTTCTCTATTATTTGGAGCCCTGTGAATCTGTAGTAAAAAGAGTACGTTTGGAAGAAAATTTTCTAATTTTTATACCTTCTTGAACTCTCCCTTAAAAATAATTAGTGGCTTACTCTGTATTTCTTATTTTACTTTCAATTCTGCTTTCAGTCAGGAAGGTAGACATATTCCTAATCAAATGTTCTGACTTGAACAAGTAACAATATATTTAATTGTTGGACATATATTTAATATGCCCACTTAAATTTGTTTCCTTTCTATATTACTTTCCCCCTTTTTTTCCTCTTGTTTTTCTAGGCTTGGTTTAGAAGTCTGAAGGTATATACTAGTTATTCAGTTATTTTCAGTTATTCAGTTATTTTCTCACTTCTCGAAACTTTATTATATTCAGTTTTGTCACTGCCTCTCCCTCAGAAATACACTCTCTACTCAGTCTTGGATATTATTCAAGCAGTAACTGTAGATTTCATTTGACCCATCATTTAAATATGGAGCCTCTAGAAATAAAGCCTTCCTGTATTTTATAATATGATCCCATCAGTCTTACTTGAGAAAAAGATTCATTTAAAAATTGTAGCACAATGACAATGATCTCTAACTATAATTTAGAGCTCCCTGAATCTGTGGTAAATGAAGTAGGTTTGGAAGAAAAATTTCTAATCCTCATGACTTCTAGAACCTTCCATTAAAAATAATCTGGGGCTTACTTTTGTATCTGTTATTCTACTTTCAAATCCTACTTTTTTTAAACTACCAGAGCTCATGATGTAGTCTTCTACAATGAAACTGTTTTTGTGATTTTTCTTCGTAATGGTTCTCATTCACAATTTGAGGAAAAATACCCCACAAATCTCTCGTTTTCTTTTAATTCATATGTGGTATGAATTAAAAGAAAGATATTGTGTGTGTCTCAAAGCAATGTTTATTATTTTTCAATTACTACAGGTAAAATTATCTATTGAGCATCTTTTATGTGATAAGAATTATAAATTTGTTAATCCCAATCCTTAGAACAATACTATGAGAAATATCCTATTTCCCCTTTATTGGGTGAGAAAACAGAGGCCACAGGAATAAACTGCTTAGCCTAGGGCTACCAAGGCCACGAGTGTCAAAGCTGAAAGTTAAAGTCATGCCTACCTGACTTCAGATTTTACATGCTCAATTTTAGCACATTGTTTTGTTGAATCACACCAATTGCACATGGAAGAGAGAAGCCTATCAAGTATACAGATATTGGTGAATTTAAAATATTTTTTAGGAAATTTAGGGCAGTGGAATTAATTAGAAAAAAATGCAAATATCAAAATAATTGAATAAAATATATTCTGTATTATCTCTTGCAAAATAAAAGTCCAAAATACTTGTTGTGATTGTAGTGATAGTGTGTAGAGATGATTATCTGCTCACTAAGTATATTAACAAAATTATTCAATGAGAAGTCAAAATGTGCAAAGGTTACAGAAACGTAACTGATGACAAGGATGTTGTTTCAGTGTTAACGCATTTTCTTCTTTGTTTTGCTGTTGTGTTAGTGCATTGTGTTAGTGTCTATTCCATTGAAATATAACTGGGAGAAGGTTCAGGAACATGATGGATTCTGTGCTCACAACCTCATCCCAGAGAGCATACAGGATTCGGTGGTGCTAAAGTTCTAAAGGCATGTCTGGGAGCCACCGTTACAATTTTGGTGGTTCCAAAACCGCCAAACAATTCCATCCCTAGAATTTTGGCTTGTAACAAATTTCTTCTCATGTAGATATAGTCCTGATACCAATGTAGAACCAAAGTTGGATGTCTAAGACCACTTAATGGGATGGTTTAATAGTAAAGAGTGATCTGAGACCTGTACTTGGAGAGCATTCAGTTCCTAATATTCTGCTACTGAAAAAGGTAAGACTTGCTAGTGTAGCTTGTCATACACATTTGAAAGCATTATGCTTTACCCACATACTGTAGTCGAACATAAAACAAAGCAATGTTACTATAAAGGTAAGTCATCAAATGTTAGAAAAATTTTAACTAGAAGGTTTTAGAAAAAAAAAAGTCTTGCTAAAATGGACTCTAATTTAGTTATGATGGAGTTAAATATGTTGCTTTATTCCATCAGAACATAGTATAGCTCTATATATAGAGAAGGCAACAAAAGACTGTCTTTTGAAATTCAATTTTTTATTTTGTTTTGGATTACACATTGATGTTAAAGCACTAACAGTGTTGACAAAAGCTTCATGACTGGTTATCGATTAGACAACCCAATGAGCACAATATTGGTTAACTTCTCCAACCCTGTGGAGCTTAATATGAGAAGGATGAGAGAAACAGGAAGAATCACATTATGTAATAAAATTTGGAATGTTTGCCCACTGAGAATATCACTTAAATATAGACTCTTCCTTTTCCCAGAAAGGGAAATTTATATATGGTCAAATATTTTAATTTCAAATAATAAAATAATCTATTTGAATTTATTTTATGAAATGAATAATAACTTTACTAAGTCTGGTAAGGATATTGGAAAAAATTGTGATCCATTCTTACTCATAGAAGATGGATACAAACATCATAAAATATGAGCAACATAGTTTAGGAATATAAAAAAAGATATATAACCAAATTAGATTCATTCTAGGAATTCAAGGTTGGTTTAATATGCTTAAAATCAGCATGTATACTATATTAACAGAGGAAAGAAAAAATAATCATATATGATTATTATATATATGATTATCTAAATAGATGAAGAAATAGAATTTTATAAATTTAAAATTCAAAAAGAAAAAAATCTTAGTAAAGTCAAAGTTGAAATGAATTTCCTCAATTTTATAATGGAATTTTGCAAAGTACTATAGCAGGAATCATATTGAATGGTGAAATGTTGACAACTTTCTCTCTCTGATTAGGACTAAGACGAAGATGCTTGCTTATAGTCAGCAAAAAAAAGCAAAGAGAATTAAAAAAGAATGAGAATTGGAAAATAACATCATCATTATTCAAAATAATATGATTATATATAAATCTGAAAGAATCTACAAGTGGTAAGAATTAAGCAGTGAGTTATTAGTTATCTATAAAAATGCAAAAGTTAATTGTATTTCTATATAGCAACAAGCAGACAATGAAACTATAATATTCAAGTTACAATCACATCAAGGGGGTTATCTAAAGCCTAGTGGTAAATCTAATAGAAATTATGCAAACCCTCTAATCCCATAATGTATTGAATACAATTTGGAAAATTTAAGAAAAGATATGAGGCCGGGCGCTGTGGCTCACGCCTGTAATCCTAGCTCTTGGGAGGCCGAGGCGGGCGGATTGCTCAAGGTCAGGAGTTCAAAACCAGCCTGAGCAAGAGCGAGACCCCGTCTCTACTATAAATAGAAAGAAATTAATTGGCCAACTGATATATATATAAAAAATTAGCCGGGCATGGTGGCACATGCCTGTAGTCCCAGCTACGTGGGAGGCTGAGGCAGGAGGATTGCTTGAGCCCAGGAGTTTGAGGTTGCTGTGAGCCAGGCTGACGCCACGGCACTCACTCTAGCCTGGATAACAAAGCGAGACTCTGTCTCAAAAAAAAAAAAAAAAAAAGAAAAGATATGAATAAATTAAAGGATGTATTATAGTCATGGATAGGAAGTCTCAATATTATAAATATTTCATTTCTAACCAAATTGATATTTGGATTTGATGTAATCCTAAGCAAAGTCCAACATTAAAAATATGTCACTTGATGAGCTGGTTATAAAATTTTATAGAAATTGAAAGGTTCAAGTACAAACATTACAATCCTAAAGAATAACAAATTGGGAGATGTACTCAAGTGAACATTAAGACTTATTGTAAAGTTATAATAATTCTAAAAGTGAAGTATTGGTGCAAAGACAATGAAATGGAACACAATATAGTCCACAAACAGACTCGTAAGTACATGAACACTTCTATGAAGCCAGATACTACAGAGTAGTCAGGAAAACACTTTTTTCCCCAATAAATGGCACCCTAACAACTAACTATCCATGTCTAAAAACAATGACACCTACATTACAGTATTTTATTTTATTTTATTTTTTTTTTTTTTTTTTGAGACAGAGTCTCGCTTTGTTGCCCAGGCTAGAGTGAGTGCCGTGGCGTCAGCCTAGCTCACAGCAACCTCAAACTCCTGGGCTCAAGCGATCCTCCTGCCTCAGCCTCCCGAGTAGCTGGGACCACAGGCATGCGCCACCATGCCCGGCTAATTTTTTTTTTTTTTATATATATATCAGTTGGCCAATTAATTTCTTTCTATTTATAGTAGAGACGGGGTCTCGCTCTTGCTCAGGCTGGTTTTGAACTCCTGACCTTGAGCAATCCGCCCGCCTCGGCCTCCCAAGAGCTAGGATTACAGGCGTGAGCCACAGCGCCCGGCCTACATTACAGTATTTTAAAAATTCAGATGTTTTACAGACCTGTATATTAAAATAATAGTAATAGGTCTTCTGGATTGTAACAAAACATTTATTTTCATGACTTTGGAAAAAAAATATTTTTTTTAAAGGATATTAAAGAAAACCTTAGGGGAAAATTTTGATGAATTAGATTACATTGATATTAATACTAAAAACTGTTCATCAACTGGCGCACAAAGAGAATGAAAAGGCAAGGCACAGAAGAGGAAAAGACCTTTACAATGCTTGTAATAGAAATAAAGGCTGGTTTGCATACAGTGGAGCTCTTTAGATAATTAAGGAAATTTCTATAAATTAATGAAACCATTAAAGGATTAAAAGAAAAAAAACAGAACAACTCAAAAGAGATAAAAAAGCAGAAGACGCAAACAGGCATTGCACAAAGAAAAGCCTCCAAGGCATCATGTGCTAGGGCTTTCTGTTACTTCCCTGGCCCTTACTCTTACTGGTTTTCTCTTTGTTCCTCTCACACTGGCCCTTGCTGCTTCTGAGCTCATCCAGTGTGATCCTGCTTCAAGGTTCCTTTGCACTTTCTGATCTCTTTTCTCTTCCCTAATATCCTCATGACTCACTCAATTCCTTGAGAATTCTGCTAAAAGGTGATCTTATTAAAGAGGTCTTCCCTTACCACTTAGCCTTAAATAGAAAAGACTTCCTTATCATCCTTTATTCCCCTTATCCTTCTTTTCTCTCTTATCATATATACCTATGTGGCTTTCTGTTTGTTTGTTTATTTCCATTCCCTCTTCCCCTACAATGTATGTATGCTACACGAGAGCAAAGATTTTGTCTGTTTTGTTCATTGGTGTATTCCTAGCACATAGAACACAACTGACAGGTTTTTGGCACTTCATAAATATTTGTTGATTAAATAATGGGGATAGACAGAGGAAGTGAAATATTTTTCTGAGGGGAAAGGATAGAAATTAAATTTTGATTTTACTGTTTTAAATTAGAAAAGACTATTAGTTATCCAGATGGAGATGTCAAGTAGGCAGCTAGAAATTAAATTTTGATACTCAGAAGAAATCCAGGCCTAAGTATAAAGGAGGATCATATACAACTTCTATGTTAGGAAAATATGCAAGAAGGAACTGAAACTACCTAATCATACTTATGTCTGTGAGTATAATAACGAAAATGATTAATTTTCAATATCCATTAATCACAAATTTTTCTCCCATTTATCATCTCCAACCATGACCAAATCTACAAACTAATATAACAAATATAATAGTCAAAATCCTTTTCTACTTAATTATATGGCATCCACATTTAAAAATAATATTATTAAACAAAACTTTTAAAACTATAGCAAATCTTGATAAAGCTCAAGCTCAATTATAGTACGAGATTTTAAATTCTATTTCATCATTTAATAGATTATGGAAACAACACATTTCAAAAAAAGGGATTTTTTTTTTTTAAGACAAGGTCTTACCTTATTGTCTGGGCCTGAGTGCAGTGTCATGATCATAGTTCACTGCAACCTCAGACTCCTGGAGTTAAGTGATCCTCCTGCTGAGGACTACAGGTGTGCATCACTATGCCCAGCTAATTTTTCTATTTTCTGTAGAGATGGAGTCTCATTATGTTGTTCAGGCTGGTCTTGATCTCCTGACCTCAATCAATCCTCCTGCTTAGGCTCCCAAAGTGCTAGGTTGACAAGCATGAGCCATTATACCCAGTCTAGCAAAGGATTTTAACAATACAATCAATATCCTTGTATAGGCATACATTCATATACAAGGAACTTGAGCTAGCCACTGTGGGGTAGGATGAAGAATTTGCTTCTCCTAATATCTGAAAGCAAAGGATATATATATATCAACAGTAAAAGAGTAGAAATGGTATATGTCACATTTTCAAATATTCAAACTATTAGAAATAAACAATCACAAGTATATAAAAATTCAAGTAATTTGAAATCACTATTCTGAAACAAACAATAAAAATACTTTTGATAAAATCCATTTAGAAATGCTTGATAAGATTTTTCCTCCTTTTAATTATGTTAACATATACATAAAATTTACCCTTTTAACCATTTTTTTAATTCCATAATGGAAGTTTATATGTTTAGCAAACAGTTTACAACCATGCACAACAATAATAGTGAATCTCACACACATAACGTTGAGTAAAACAAGCCAGACACGAAGAGTACATGCTGTTAGATTTCATTTACATAAAAAGGCAAGATAACTACACGGTTAGAAATCAGGATAGTGGTTACCCTTGAAGGAACAGTTACTGGAATGGGGCAGAAGAGGGTTTTGGCCCTGTCCTCATTCAATGAGACACTGTAGTTTGTTTTCTTTAAATATAAAACACATACAGGAAAGTACACATATCATGCATGCAACATGATAAATGTTCCCAAACTGAACATACCTGTACAACCAGCATGCAGATTAAGAAAGAGAATGTTACCAGCACCTTTTAACCATTTTTAAGTGTACTGTTCAGTGGTATTACATACATTCACATCATTGTGCAAACGTCACTGATCTCCATCTCCAGACCTCTTTTACCTTCCCAGATGAAAATCTGTATTCATTACATAATAACTTCTCATTTCTTCTTCTCCCTAGCCCATGCAACCTACCATTCTACTCTTGTTTCTGTGAATTTGACTATTCTGGTTACCTCGATAAGTGGAATCATACAATATTTGTGTTAATGTCTTCAGGGTTCATCTGTGTTGTAGCATGTGTCAGAATTTCATTCCTTTTTAAAAGCTGGATGACACTCCATTGCATATATGTTGCACATGTTGTTTATTCATCTGTCTATGGACATTTGGGTTGTTTTCATATTTTGTATATTGTGAGTAATGCTACTATCATCATTGGTATACAACTATCTGTTTAAGACAATAATTTTAAAAACATATTGAAACTCATAAAAAGTAAAGAAACTTTTAGAATAGTAAACAAAGATATATTAAAAATAATCATAAATCCTTTCTTATTCTGGGGTATTTGTTATAATAATAGAAACATAATAATTAAGGTCTTTAGGTTTTAAATGTGCCTCAGAAAGGGAAAATAGTGGAATTTTGGGTGAAGGAGAAATGGCAGGTGGAAACTGAGAATCTCAATGCAACAATTAGTCTCCTGTGTAAGTAAAGCCCTTAAGACACCAAATAAAATCAAACTAAAAACCTCTTTAGAGAATCATGCCCTCAAAAGGGAAACTACACATTGCAATAAATAAACATAAGTTTAAAATTGAAAATTATAAAATATGCAAGAAAATACATACTATAAAAATGATAACAAATTTTGAATTCCAGAATACCCAGACTATTGTATTATCAGAGATATTACAGTATATATATTTAAAATGAATGATGAAATTGAATACATAAAAATGCTATATTCAAAAATACAAGACCGCTTTGTACAATGATCAAATAAAAATTCTAGAAGAGATGAATCAATTTATATTAAAAAACTCAATCATTAAAGAACAGATTAGATACAGATGAAGAATAAATGAACAAATAGAAAAAGCTGGTAAAATTATTTAGCATTAATTTTACAAAGAAAAATCAGGAGTAATTTAATAGAAAATTAAGATACATCCATGAGAGATGAGAGAAAAATTCAACAAAATTTGAATAGGAGTTCTAGAGAGAGTAAATACAAAGAATGATAGCAAGGTAATACTTAGAGATTTCAAGCAGTATATTCTAGAATTGACTGGATGGTTCACATGAACCCTCCATTTAAGAAGGCAAAACAAATTACAAGTAAGATAAGTAAAATAAAATAATTTTAGAATAGCAGAATTATTACCTGTCAAGAGGTATTTATTCTAATAGTAGACTTTCACAACAATAGCAGCCAGAGAACAGCACTTTGAAGTGCTAAGGAAAAAAAAAATTACCTGTATTTTTACATGAATTTAAGTCATCATTAAAATATGAGTGCAAATTAAAGATATCTCAAACTAGCAAAAATAGTTTACTCACAAGCCTTTGTGAGTGAAAATTCTTAAGTATGCACTTAAAAATGAGCCCAGAAGAAAAGATTTAGATGTTTGAAAGTGAAATAAATAAAGCAATTGGTAATGCCCTAAGTAAATGTAAATTACTCTGACTATATAAATAGTTTGAATAAAAACAGGTAGACCTAAATACTAAATAACTAAAGAAACCAGGGGTGGTGACTCATGTCTGTAATCTCAGCATTTTAGAATGCCTACATAGAAGGATTGCTTGAGGCCAAGAATTCAAGACCAGCCTGGGCAACAAAGCAAGACCTCGTCTATGAAAAAAATAAATAAGTAACTTCAAGATAAAATTACAGGGATGAAATATATATGTCAAGAAAATATAACCAGAATAAAGTGGCTAAATCTATAACACACACTGACAAATATACTTAAGGCAAAAATTATTGTTAATCATAGAGTCACCATATGATAAAAGCCACAACTAAAAAGGGATATACAACAATTTAAAACAATAGTTTAACTTTGATTACCTACTTTTAATGATATAAAGCAAACTATTTACAGAATTATATGATGTCATTGACAAACACAGCATCATAGAAAGTTTAACTCTCAGTAATTGATATATCAAGCAGATAAAAATTGCAAAGCTATAGAAGATTTGAATGGCATAGTAGCAAGCTTGAACCTTGTTCCTAGCAATAAAGAATATCCTTTTTTTAAAAACTCTCATAAATTAAGAAATGACTACACATTAGACCATAGACTAAGTCTCAGAAAAATTCTAATCATTCCAGCCATACATAGTATGTCTGATGAAAGCTATTGTGTTACAATTTAGCAACAAAATTAAAAAAATAAAAACTTGTATCTTTGATGGCTAAAAAAAAACCTTCTAAGCCATTCATGTATCAAAGTATATTTCATGATTGACATTAGAATCATATAAACATTATATATTCAGATTTATACAATGCTGCTAGATTGTAGTCATAAGGAAATTTATATTAATTGTTTATATTAGAAAGTAGAATGGTTGAAAATTAGTAATCAAAATGTTTATCATAAAGATTGAAAATAGGATTAGAAAAATAAATCAGAAAAACCCCAAGCAACAACAAAAACCCCCCTAAAATGCAGGGAATAATAAGGAAAATAACAACAACAAAAAAATTAAAATACAAAACAGAAGGAATCTATAATGCAAAATGTATATTGAAAAGAATTTTAAAATAGAAAATATCATTGACAAGATTGACCCTGATAAAAAGAGATATGACATTATTAACATGAGAAATGAAAAATACAGCATGACTGCAGAGTCAACAGAAAGTTAAAAATAATAAAAGAATATTATGAAAAACCTAATGCAATAAAATTTTAAATCTTAGAAAGAAACAATGAATCATTTCTTAGAAAAATAAATCTATGAAAAATGGAAGTAGGAGGAATGATCAAATCTGATGTGATTTACCAATATTATAATAATTGATCTGAAGTTAAATCTACCCACAAAACATAACAGATGATCATCTTAATAGAGGCAGAACAAGCTTTTGATTAAATTCTAAATCCTTCATTATAAAAACTCCCAACATGCTATATGCATAGGAGGGATATATCTCCAAGTCCATATATGACAAACACAGAGTTAACATCATACTAAATGAGGAAAGTTGAAAGACTTTCCTCTAAGAACTGGAACAAGACAAAGATGCCCACTTTCACAATTGTTATTTAACAAAGTACTGGAAATGCTATCCAGAGAGGTCAGGCAAGAGAAAGAAATAAAAGACATTAAAATTCAAAAATAGGAAGTCAAATTGTCTCTTTTTGTTGATTATATGATCTTATACATAGAAAAACCTAAAGAATTCATCGAAAACTCTTATATCTGATAAGCGAATTCAGTAAATTTGCAGGATACAAAGCCAACATATAAAAATTAATAGTGGTTTTATACACTAATAATAAAATGGCCAAAAACAAATCAGTAAGGCAATCCCATTTACAATAGCTACACAAAAATACTTAGGAATAAATTTAACCAAGGAGGTGTAAGATATCTACAATAAAAACTATAAAACAGCTATGACAGAAATTAAAAATAACACAAACAAATGGAAAAAATTCCATGCTTATGAATGGATAGGAAGATTAATATCATTAAAGTGACTATACTTCCAGCAATATGCAGATTCAATATAATTCCTGTCAAATACTAATTTTACTTTTCACAGAAATAGAAGAAGCAATCCTAAAGTTCATATGGAGCCTAAAAAGAACTAGTATAGGAAAATAAATCCTGAGCCAAAAGAATAAAGTTGGAGGCATCACATTGCATGACTTCAAAATATATTACAAGGCTATAGTAAACTAAAAATATCATGATAATGGTATAGAAACAGACCAATGGAACAGAATAGAGAACTCAGAAATCACATATTTATAGACAACTGTCTTTTGACAAAAAATGCCAAGAACATATACAGGGAAAAAGATCCTCTTCGATAAATGGATATCTGCATGCAGAAGAATAAAACTGGGCCCTTATTTCTAAGAATATATAAAAATCAACTCAAAATGAATTAAAGACTATAACATAAGACCCACAACTATAAAACTACTAGAAGAAACCATAGGGAAAGCACTCCATGACATTGGCTAGGCAAAAATTTTATGGCTAAGACTTCAAAAGCACAGATAAAGTAGACAAATTAGACTGTATCACACTAAAAAGCTTCTGTACAGCAAATGAAGCATTCAACAGAGTGAAGAGACAACCTGTTGAATGGGAGGAAATATTTGCCAACTATTCATCCGAAAGGGGACTAATAAAAATATACAGGAAACTCAACAATAAAAGCATGAAAATAATTTCATTAAAATGTGGACAAAAGACATGAATAGACAATTCTCAAAAGAAGACAGATTGCCAATAGATATATATGAAATAAATGCTCAATATTACTAAAATCATCAGAGAAATGAAATCAAAGCCACCATGCTATATCATCTTACTCTAGTTAGAATAGCTGTTATTAAAAAGACAAAAAATAACAGATGTTGATGAGGTTGTGGATAAAAGTGAATGTTCATCAGAATGTAAATTAGTACAACCACTATGGAAGACATGGAGATATTTCAAAAAATTGAAAATAGAACTATCATAGGATACAGCAATTCCACTACTGGCTATTTAACCAAAGAAAAATAAATCAACATTTCAAAGGGATACTATTTTTGTATATTTATCACAGCACTATTCACAATAGGAAAGATATGAAATCAGTTTAATGGTCTGTCAATGGATGAATATATAAAGAAAATGTGGTACATATACATATATGTGTGTGTGTATGTGTGTATATATAATGGAATACTATTGGGCCATAAAAAAAATGAAATCGTGTCATTTGCTGCAACATAGATGGAACTGGAGGTTGTTATGTTAAATGAAATAACTCAGGCACAGAAAGACAAATGATGCATGTTCTCACTCATCTGTGTAAGCTGCAAAACTTTATCTTATAAAGGTAACAGAATGATAGATACTAGAGGCTGGGAAAAGTGGGTTTGAGTGGGGGATGAAAAGAGGTAGATTAATGGGTATAGAAATACAGTTAGATAAAAGGTATAAGTTCTATCATTTGAAAGCAGAGTGACTGTAGTTAATAACAATGTATTGTATATTTCAAACAAGCTAGTAGAAAGGACTTTTATTGTTACCAGCACATAGAAATGATAAACTCTTAAAGTGGTAGACATTTCAAATACCTGACTTGCTTTTTATACGTTCTATGCATGTAACAACACAGCATGTGTACCACATAAATATGTAAAATATTATGTATAAATTAAAAAACAAAAATAAAAACCAGGTTTCAGAAAGTGAAAAAAATCTCTTTACCTTCTGGTTTAATAGAAGACAATTTAATTATCATATATTCTTCTCTATTCAATCTGTTGCAATATCATGTTTAGGTTGAAATATAAAAAATTTGGCATCACTCAGAAATATAGTTGCAAAAGAAAGTATATTTTGAAAGTTTTTTCACATAATTGTGAATAATCTTTATACTACATCAAAACTTGACAGATGGCAGTTTCTAAAAGGTTAGTTTCAACGTGGAATCTAAAACCTTTTAAAAAAATTTTTCATATTTGATGAAATCAAACTCCATTGGACTATCTTAGATGTCAAATATATATTTTACCCATGTAAATTTTGTGATATAATGCATTGGTTACATAGAAATTATTGGTTCCCTGAGTAATGTAGATCTTCTACATGTTGACATTTTCCATTATTTAATAAAAAATTAACATTTGCCAATAATATCACCACTGATATCCTCAGAAAAGTCTTAAGTTGTAGAATGTCCTCCAACTTAATATGGCATATAAAATCTTTCCAAAATTCTGTTTTTTGCTTTTAAGCTTTAATTTCATCATTGGCAATAAACACTGAGTTTTTCTTGAAGTGAAAAGCTTACTTTATTCATTTTTGAGAAAATTTCTGCCAAATAACCCTGTCTGAATAACCAACATTTGTCAGTATTCTTTCTTATAAAAAATATGTTCTAGAAAAAAGCTAGTAATTCAGCTTGCAACTCAAAAAAAACACAAATTCTGTTTTTTATATATAATTACTGCACATTTTGTATCAAGCAGAAGTGCTTTATACAAATGTTCCATTTTGCCACACAGAATGTTAAAAAGGCATGTAATAAAGAGTAGATATTTAATAAAGTACTGTTTTTCTGCTTCAAGAATATTTGTAAGTGAAACTAGATTTTTTAATTTGTGTGCCATGGTAAAAATAAAATGACTACTAGTATAGCTTAGTGCCATTTGCTTTGATTCATGCTAAGATGCCAGAAGTTTTATCGATTGCTGCTTTTCTTCTATTAGTGCAAATATCAACACAGTAAAAGAGCCAAATATCATCTTATGATTATTAAGGAAATAGTTTTTACTTGTGGATTCCTGTAAAGGTCTTGATACTTCTCAGGGTCAACAGAACACATTTGAAAACTTTGCGTCTAGAGATAATGGGTACAGACACATTATACAGCATACTGATATGTGGATACTTCAACTTTTGCAGTGATAAAGGAAAATTGTGAAAATTATGAAAAGGTAATAGAAGCCATGCCTTACCCGATTGTAAATGTTCTATATAGTTTTAAATACACCCTCCCCCCACACACACACACATGAAATGGCACAAAAATTGAAACATAGACTAGTGAATCAGATTATATAGTCCAGATCCGGAAAGAAATTCAAGTATATTCTGGAATGAAATAAATTAAAAAGTGGTATTTCAATTAGGCTGGAGAAAAGGTGGTTTATTTAGTGTATGCTGTTTTCATAATTGGTCTTAGATTTGGTTGCAAAAAAGATATATGTACAATATATAATATCATATACCAGAAAAATTCCAGAGAGATTTTAAAAATAGGAAAAATTAAAAGCAATTAAAGAACAATTAGGTTTATTTTAGAAAAATTTGAGAGTAGTGAACCTTCCCAAATAAGACTTAAAACTTAAACTATATACATAGGGTAGGAGGAAAACCATTACAATTTTTTTAAAAAAATAATGCCAGGCTGGCATCAAAATAATTCTAAAACATACACAATGATTTATTAATCCTAATATACAAAACTTCCAACAAATTCATAATGAAGACACAAACTACCAAATAGAACATTGAAAATAGATATGAACTGACAACAAAGAAAGAAATTCTTATGATTAATACACACTTGAAAAGATTCTCAGTATTATCATAATCAGGGAAATATAAATTAAAGCAAAATGAGATCATGGTTTTTCACTGTCAAATTCACAGAAGTAAAGAATAACTTCAGGTGGAAAATGGAAACTTTTTTGCATTTTTGATGGGGAATTATAAATTTCTATAATACATATGAAATTAATATGGCAAATATTTAGTAAAGTAAAAATATATGATGGTATTTCGATACAGAAATGCTGCTTTGGGAACATTTCCTTTAGAAGTAAAGGAACTAGTAAATAAGCATGTGTGTATAAGAATATTATGGTCTTTTTTATAGTTTCAAATCTTAAAAAATAAAAAAAAACAAATGTCTTTAAATAGGAAATTATTGTAATATTTGCTAAATCCATATCAGGGAATATTATGCAACAATTAAGCTTGAGCTATATGGATGACTTGGAGGAATTTCTTGTTGAATTAAATAAGAAAAATAGTAGAATAATGTGTGAATACATAATAATGCGTGTGTGTGTATATATATATATATGGTAATTTGTTCTACTTAACCTTGGGGATACTTAACGTTGGGGATACCTTCTGAGAAACGCATCACTAGGCAATTTCATTGTTGTGAAAACATCATAGAGTATACTTATATCAACCTAGATGGTATAGCCTACTACAGACCTAGCCTATATGGTATAGCCTATTGCTCCTAGGCTACAAAAGTGTATAGCATGTTACTGTACTGAATACTGTAGGCAATTTTAACACAATAATATTTGTATATCTAAAATATCTAAACATAGAAGAGATACAGTAAAAATAGAATATAAAAACATTAAAAAATGATACAACAGAACAGGGCACTGATCATGAATGGTGCTGGAAGTTGTTCTGGGTGAGTCAGTGAATGAGTTGTGAGTGAATCTGAAGGCCTAGGACATTACTATGCACTTATTGTAGACTTTATAAAAATATTCTTTTCTTCAATAATAAATTAACCTTAGCTTACTATAACTTTTACTTTATAAACTTTTTAGGTTTTTTTACACTTTTTGACTTAGCTCAAAATGCAAACATATTGTACAGCTGTGCAAAAATATTTCTATCCTCATTCTATAAGCTATTTTCTATTTTTTTATTTGTTAAACTTTGCTGTGAAAAACTAAGATATAAACATACACATTAGCCTAGGCCTACACAAGATCAGGATCATCAATATCACTGTCTTCCACCTCCACCTCTTGTTCCACTGGAACGTCTTCAGGTCTTCAGGGACAATGACAGACATGGAGCTGTCATTTCCTGTGACACCGATGTGTTCTTCTGGAATATCTCTGGAAGGACCTGCCTAAAGCTGTTTTATAGTTAACTTACTTTTTAAGTAGAAGGAGTGTACTCTAAAATAGCAAGATAGCAAAATGTATAATAAATACAAAGCCCAATAACATAGTCATTTATTATCATTATCAAGTACTATGTAGTGTACATAATTATATGTGTTATACTTTTGTGTGACTGGCATCACACTAGGTTTGTTTCCACTAGTATAACCACAAATACATGAGTAATACATTACACTAAGACATTATGACAATAAAGACTTCAATAGCTGATGGCAGTTTTTCAGCTTCATTATAATCTTATTGGACCACTATCGTATATGCAGTCTGTTGTTGACCAAAATGTTATGTGGCTCATAACTGTACATATTTATAAATATAATGTATAGTATACACACTTATTAATATATATATAAGAAAAAATGGAAATTGAGAGGGAAAATAGAGAAATTATGTATTTTTCTTTTGAAATATTTTTGTGTTTGTGTAGTGGATATTCTGAAGAAACAGTAATTATCATATTTCCATATCTTTGCTCTCAATGAAGGTGTTAAGTAATGTAAGAAAAGGGAGAATTAAAATGGCTAACTAGGTAATATTAGATTGAGTTATTAATTTTGGTACCTAAGTTAATTTGATGATTGATCTATAACATGCATTATGACTCAAATTATTTCTCCATATTTTACTCATCAGTTTGTTTATCCTCATATCAAGACCACACTTTATGACCAAGAATTCCATATATACAACAAGACAAGTACCATCTCTCTGTTGTTCAGTAGCCCTAGCTAATGGTGATCCTAAAATCTTCCATACACTTTTAGAAGACCTAATAATAAAGAAGATAAGTTTCTTCATTTATTCAGGTCTTATTTAATAGCTCAATAAAATTTTATAACATTCTCTTAGAGATTTTTCCTACTTTTATTATATTTATTCTCAGATACTTAATATATTCTCACACTGTTTTAAATGGTGTCTTATACATAACTGTTTTCCATTTGTTGCTGATTTCAAGTGTAAATGACAATATAATAATTTTATATCAAATTTTATTTTGCTAATCTATCCGATTTCAACAATTTATAGACTATTTTCTGCCTTGAAATGTTAATTTATTTTTATCTTACTGGATTGAGTTGGTGTTCCAATAAAATGTGACAATGTATATTTCTCTTTTGTTTCCTGATTTGAAAGAGAATAGTTCTAACATTTAGATGATATTTGCTGTGTGTGTGTGTGTGTGTGTGTGTGTGTACGTATGCGTTTATCTCTCCTTTTATTCTTCACTTACTAAAATTTTGGGTTTTCTTACCTAAAAGGGTGTTAGTGTCTTGGAATATTTTTACTACATCTTCTGTGAAGATGATGTATTTTATCTCTTTTAACCAGTTAATGAGGTAATTTTACAATTTTCTAATATTAAAATTTTGCCATCTACTTTATGAAATGCACAGAGATTATTTCTTTTCCCAATGGTCAATTTATATTCCTTAAGCCCATGGGGAGAAAAGGAGATATTCTTTGTACATTGATTCTTATTTATTAGATCAATAATGTTAAATGCAACTTTTAGGTGTTCTATATCCTTACATTGTCTTCATGGTTTTTGTGCTAGAGTGGTAAAACAAATTTATAATAAATACTTTTTTTTTTTTATTTTTTTTATTTTGGCATATTATGGGGGTACAGATTTTAAGGTTTCAATAAATGCCCATTTCCCCCCTCCCCCCAAAAGTCTGAGTCTCCATCATGACCATCCCCCAGATGGTGCACATCTCACTCATTATGTATGTATATACCCACCCCCCTCCCCCCTCCCCCCTCCCCCCTCCCACCTGCCAATACCCTATTACTGCAGTACCTATGTGTCCACTTAGGTGCTAGTCAGTTAATACCAGTTTTCTGGAGAATATATCTGGTGCTTGTTTTTCCATTCTCGGGATACTTCGCTTAGTAGTATGGGTTCCAGCTCTAACCAGGAAAATATAAGATGTGCTATATCACCATTGTTTCTTAGAGCTGAATAGTACTCCATGGTATACATATACCACATTTTATTAATCCATTCTTGGATTGATGGGCACTTGGGCTGTTTCCACAGCCTTGCAATTATGAATTGTGCTGCTATAAACATTCGAGTGCAGGTGTCTTTTTTGTAGAGTGTCACTGGATCATTTGGGTAGATGCCCAGCAATGGGATTGCTGGATCAAATGGTAGATTCACTTGGATCGCTTTAAGGTATCTCCATATTGCTTTCCACAGAGGTTGAACTAGTTTGCAGTCCCACCAGCAGTGTAGGAGTGTTCCTCTCTCTCCGCAACCACGCCAGCATTTATTGTTTGGAGATTTTTTGATAAAGGCCATTCTCACTGGGGTTAAGTGATATCTCATTGTGGTTTTGATTTGCATTTCCCTGATAATTAGAGATGTTGAGCATTTCTTCATATGTTTGTTGGCCATTCTTCTGTCTTCTTTAGAAAAATTTCTGTTCAAGTCCTTTGCCCACTTTTTAATGGGGTTATTTGATTTTTTCTTCCTAATTTTCGTGAGTTCTAAGTATATTCTAGTTATCAGTCCCTTATCGGATGCATAGGAGGCAAAAATTTTCTCCCATTCTGTAGGTTGTCTGTTTACTTTCATGACTATTTCTTTGGCTGTGCAGAAGCTTTGTAGCTTGATCATGTCCCATTTATTTATTTTTGTTGCTGCTGTGATTGCCTTTGGGGACTTCTTCATAAACTCTTTGCCCAGGCCAATGTCTAGGAGAGTGTTTCCAACTTTTTCCTCTAGAGTTCTAATAGTTTCATATCTTAGGTTTAAGTCTGTTATCCAGCGTGAGTTGGTTTTTGTGAGAGGTGAAAGGTGTGGGTCCTGTTTTAGCCTTCTACAGGTGGCTATCCAGTTTTCCCAGCACCATTTATTGAAGAGAGATTCTTTTCCCCAGCGTATGTTTTTGTCTGCTTTGTCAAAGATGAGATGGCTATATGAGGATGGTTTTATATCAGGATTCTCACATCTGTTCCACTGGTCAATATTCCTGTTTTTGTGCCAATACCATATTGTTTTAATTACTACAGCTTTGTAGTATAGTTTGATATCTGGCATATTAATGCCTCCCATTTTGTTTTTGTTGCCTAGAATTGCTCTTGATATTTGGGGTCTTCTTTGGTTCCATACGAAGCGTAAAATTATTTTTTCTATATCTGTGAAGAATGCTGATGGGATTTTAATAGGTATTGCATTGAATCTGTAGATCAGTTTGGGTAGTATAGACATTTTGATGATATTGAGTCTGCCGATCCACGAGCATGGTATGGATTTCCATCTGTTTACATCCTCTGCTATTTCCTTCCTCAGTGTTTCATAGTTCTCCCTGTAGAGGTCTTTTACCTCTTTGGTTAAATATATTCCTAGGTACTTTAATTTCTTTGTTGCTCTTGTGAAGGGAATTGAGTCTTTGATTTGGTTCTCAATTAGATTGTTGTTGGCGTATATGAATGCCTCTGATTTCTGTGTATTGATTTTGTATCCTGAGACTTGACTAAATTCATTGATCAGTTCCAGGAGTTTCTTGGTTGAATCCTTGGGGTTTTCTAGATACAATATCATATCATCAGCAAACAGTGAAAGTTTGATCTCTTCTGCCCCTATTTGGATACCTTTGATTCCATTTTCCTGTCTGATTGCTGTAGCCAAGACTTCCAGCACTATGTTGAACAGAAGTGGAGATAGTGGGCAGCCTTGTCTGGTTCCAGTTCTAAGTGGGAATGATTTCAATCTTTCCCCATTCAGTATGATGTTGGCTATGGGTCTGTCATATATGGCTTGTATCATTTTTAGGTATGTCCCTTCTATGCCTATTTTCTTAAGTGTGCGTATCATGAAAGGGTGTTGAATTTTGTCAAAAGCTTTTTCTGCATCTATTGAAAGAATCATGTGGTCTTTGTTTTTGCTTCTGTTTATGTGGTGAATTGCATTTATAGATTTACGTATGTTGAACCATCCCTGCATCCCTGGGATGAAGCCCACTTGGTCGTGGTGGATTATTTTTTTGATAAGTGTCTGGATTCGGTTAGCTAAGATTTTGTTGAAAATTTTTGCATCTATATTCATTAGGGATATTGGTCTGTAGTTTTCTTTTTTTGTTGCATCCTTTCCTGGTTTTGGTATCAGAGTAATATTCGCTTCATAAAAGGTGTCGGGGAGGTTTCCGTTCTTCTCGATGTTGTGGAATAGTTTCTGCAAGATAGGTACTAGTTCTTCTTTGTAAGTATGGTAAAATTCAGGTGTGAAGCCATCTGGACCGGGACTTTTCTTTTTAGGGAGATTTTTAATTGCTGTTTCTATTTCCGCTGTTGAGATTGGTCTGTTCAGGGAATCTATTTCTTCCTGGTTGAGCCTAGGGAGGCTGTGTGTTTCTAGAAATTTGTCCATTTCCTCCACATTTTCCAGTTTGTGTGCATAAAGATTTTTGTAGTATTCATAAATTGTATCTTGTATCTCTTTGGGATCAGTTGTGATATCTCCTTTTTTATTCCTGATGGAGCTTATTAGAGATTTCTCTTTTCTGCTTTTCGTTAGCTTAGCCAATGGTGTGTCAATTTTGTTTATTTTTTCAAAGAACCAACTTTTTGTTTTATTAATCTCCTGAATAGCTTTCCTGTTTTCAATTTCGTTTAGTTCTGATTTGATCTTGTTGATTTCACTTCTTCTGCTGGGTTTGGGGTTGGTCTGTTCTTCTTTTTCCAGCTCTTTGAGTCGTTTCATTAGATTGTCTATTTGTGATCTTCTTGCCTTTTGGTTATAGGCATTTATGGAGATAAACTTTCCTCTCAGAACTGCTTTAGCTGTGTCCAGAGGAGTTGATAACTTGTCTCTCCATCGTCGTTTTCTTCATAGAAGTTTTTTATTTCTGTCTTGATTTCTTCATTTACGAAGTAATCATTTAGTAGGAGGTTGTTTAATTTCCACGTTTTTGTGTAGAAATGTGAGTTTCTGTTAGGGTTGATTTCTAGTTTTATTCCACTGTGATCTGAGAAGGTACATGGTATGATTTCTATTTTTTTAAATTTCTTGAGATTTTCTTTGTGTCCTAGGATATGGTCAATCTTAGAGAATGTCCCGTGAGCTGATGAGAAGAACGTATATTCAGTGGATTTTGGGTAGAATGTTCTGTAGATGTCTGTCAGACCCAATTGTTCTAGAGTTTTGTTTAAGTCCAATATTTCTTTATTAATTTTCTGTTTGGAGGGTCTGTCTCGTGCCGTCAGTGGGGTGTTGAAATCTCCGGCGATTATGGAGTTGCTATTAATCCATTTGCTTAGCTCCAGTAAGGTTTGCTTTATGAATCTGGGTGCACCTAAGTTGGGTGCATATATATTTAAAATTGTTATCTCTTCTTGTTGGACTGTGCCCTTCACCATTATATAATGACCCTCTTTGTCTTTTACTACTTTTGTTGGTTTAAAAACTAAATCGTCTGAAATTAGAACTGCCACACCAGCCTTCTTTTGGCTTCTATTTGCTTGGAATATTGATCTCCACCCTTTTATTTTTAGTCTATATGCATCCTTGCAGGTTAGATGTGTTTCCTGAAGACAGCATATACTTGGCCTGTATTTTCTTATCCATTCAGCCAGCCTATGTCTCTTGAGTGGAGAGTTTAAGCCATTCACATTTATTGAGAGAACTGATAGGTAAGGTAGATTACTGATCATTCTGTTGGGTTGGATGTTGTTGCTATGATTTCTGTCTTGAGCCATTGTAATATCTGGCCTTTAATATCTTTGGGTTTTGGTTGTTTTTATATTCGTGGGTTATTTTTATGATGTTCCGTGCATAACGCTGTTTTAAGTACTTCTTGTAGGGCTGGTCTTGTCTTGGTGAATTCTCTGAGCCTTTGCTTGTCTGAGAATGTTTTTATTTCTCCTTCATATACGAAGCTTAGTTTTGCAGGGAATAATATTCTAGGCTGGGCATTGTTTTGTTTCAAAAGAGTGAGAATGGGGCCCCAGTCTCTCCTTGCTTGTAAAGTCTCATTAGAGAAGTCTGATGTTATTCGAATTGGCTTTCCCTTGTATGTTACTTGCTTCTTTTGTCTTACAGCTCTTAGAAGGGCCTCTTTAGTTGATACTTTGGTTAGTCTGATGACTGCATGTCGTGACGTCTTCCTGTTTGCGTTGAATCTCCCAGGGGTCCTCTGAGCTTCTTGAACTTGTATATCAAGATTTTGAGCAAGGCCTGGGAAATTTTCCTCTATTATATCTTCAAACAGCTTGTCCAACCCTTGAGTGTTGTCTTCTTCCCCTTCCTGTAACCCTATGACCCTCACATTAGGTTTCTTCACATAATCCCACAGCTCTTGTAGGCTTTGCTCTTTTCTCTTGTTTCTCTGCTCTATTTCTGTGACTGATTTATTTAATTGGAGGGTGTTATCTTCAAGCTCTGAGATTCTTTCTTCTGCTTCATCTACCCTGTTCTTGAGACTTTCCACTGTATTTTGTAGTTCCTTGAATTGATTCTTCATTTCCAGGAGTTCGGTTACACTTTTCTTCAATGTGTCTATTTCTTTTCTCATATCCTGGAGATTTTTTGTGGTTTCTTGGTGCTGGTTGTTGAATTGTTGTTGCAGCTGGGTGAGTGTTCTTATGTTCCACATACGAAATTCCTCTTCTGTCATATTGGTTGCCTGGTTTTGGTCGGTGTCCGTTTCTAGGGGGCTGGTGCTCCTCTTTGGGGGTGTGTTTTCCGTTTGGTTCTTCATATTTCCTGAGTTCTTTCGCTGATTTCTTCCCATGTCGATCAGTTGTTGTTTCTTTCCTTAGGTTATTGTTTGGGTATTCACACACCTTGTTTAGTTTCTGAGGCGTTAGGTGGTGCCTGTGGGTGAAATTGGACCACTCCCTGTATATTGAGTCAGTGGGTGCCGTGGAAAGGCTGTGCAAGATGCCGTCCCTGTCAGTAGGTGGCGTTTGCTTGGAGGAACAGGCTATGGTGTTGATTTTGAGTCCTGTTGTCAGCTCTCCTTCTGGGCGGAGCTGGGTTGGGTAAGCCTGCCCTCAGGCCGTTAGCAGGGGTCAAAGTTCTGTTCTCTGCTGTCAGGGCGGGGCTGGAATGGTCTCGCTCAGTCAGAAAGTCTGGCTGTGGGGGTGGGGCTGTCTGAGACCCGCAGTCTGCAGCAGGCCTCGCTTCTTTCCACCCTCCCCAACTCCGCAGCTACTCCTGGGCCTCTGCCAGCAGGCCAGACCACAAGCTACCAGGCCTCCCCGGACTGTGATGCCCGGCGGGGAGGTTCCCTGCACAGGAACGCCACCTGGGTTGGGCGCATGGCCTCCTCCTGGGAGGAGGGTTGCCCTCTAGGACACCGATCCACCCCTGGAGGCACACAGACCTCAGTAGGCTGTTCACGTATAACCCTTCTGTGCCCCGGGCAATGCTAGGCCTCGGTGCAGGGGATCTGGTCTGCAGGTCCGACCTCTGGGTCCCAGAGTTCAAACTGTGTTCCCACCAGGGAGAGGATTTCCGGTTCTAATTCACCCGCAGGGAGCCCAAGCTGGGTCTATGTCTCTCAGCCTCTGAGTCGGCACTTTTCCTGGGAACAGGGTGCCAGCAGCACCTGGGAGGGCGGGCGGGGTCCCAAACGGGAAGGTCCCGTTCCCTGGAGGTGCCTCCGGCTGGTGGCTGTATTGTCTCTCTGGGCAGTCGCGGGTAGGGTCGGTGGAGGGGAGGAGGAGGCAATATGGCGCCTGCCGCGCGGCTCGGGTCTGTGCACACGGAGGTGCCCGGAGGAAGTTGGGAACCTGGTGCCACGTCTGCTACAGGCTCACCGTTGGCAGGCGGCGGCAGTCTCTGGGCTGGTGTCCGCAGGTCTCTCCACCCGCTGGAGAGCCCACCAGCAGTCCCGAATGCAGGGGAGGGGAAACAGCAGATCCACCTACCCTTGCCGCTGGTCTCCGGGCTGCTCCGGTGGTCTCAGCCTCCAGTTCTCCTTCGCAGCCTCCTCCCGTGGAGTCTCCCGGGGTCTCAGGTACCCCTCCTTCCGGCCCTTGTCCGCTGTATGCTTGTCTTCTTGCTTCTTTCCTCTAGTTTCTGCTAGAATCTGTCTTTTTTGCAGAGACCCTCTGTCTGGCTGTGTTATTCGTCCGCCATCTTGCTCCGCCCCCCAATAAATACTTTTATATTTCCAATATCTCCCCACATTCCATGTAGTCTTGGTTTTATTTATTTTGATGCTATATTATCTGTTACATAAAGATTCATTTTCATTGTGGATCATTATTGTTATTAATAAAATATTTCTTTGTCTTATTTCTTTAAAACTTAAACACAATTTAACCTAGTTGATGTTCATTTTATGGTCATTACAAAAACTTTAAAATGACCACATTATTTAATGCATTTAGACTTTTTAGTGGAGAAAACCAGGGATGACATCATATAATAGGTACCGAAATACATAGAAGAAAGAGTTTAGTGCCTAAAATCACACTGATTTTCATTAGAATCCCTGTTCCCTCAGCTACTGGCAAACTTTTATAAGTCTCAATATCCTCATTTTAAAATTTGAAATAATAAAAATGTATAATTCACAGATTGATGCAGGTTGATGTGATGATTAAACTTGTTAAGCTAAATCATAGTGCTTGTAATAGTATTATTACTATTTTATTAGTATTGTTTTCTCTCTCTTGAACTTTAAAGAGGGACAGGATTATAAAAAGCAGATAGAAAAGAAGATATTCCTGAAAGAGAAAATGACTAGACAAGAATTTTTATTTGTAAACAAAACATATATAAGTTAAGCTCCTGAGAAAAAGTTTATATTCAGGAAAATAGGAAATAGTAACATATTTGAATTAGGAAATGTTGAATGATATGCTGAAGTTTGTTCTTTATTTCCGTATAGTTATCAAAAAATATTGACCTTCAAAATTATATACTTGATTTATGGGATAGAATCATGATAATAGAAATATTTGTATTTTTTCCTATAATTTTATATCTTGACCATGATTCTTGCCTGAGAATTTATAAATGTTTTATGACAGACTGCTTTTAGCTGTGTATTTGTTTTATCTTTTTGTGGATCTGGTTGCAGAAAAGGCATAATCTGTGTCCTTAATGCCAAGTCATAGATAAACCTAAATCTTGTTTACTGACCTGAAGCTAGAAATTGACCTTATGGGATCAATTACTAGCTGTCTGAAGAAGGGAGCATTTCAGAAAAGCTGGACAATGGATTAAAAGATTTTAAATATTGATGAGTCATTCTAACATTAAAAAACAGCAAAAACAAGAGTCAGAGACCAAGAGTTATATATAAATACACACATATTAATATATATGAATATAAATGTATGCGTATATATGTATGTATCTATACGTTCAACACAATTAGCTGAAATAACCTTTTTTTACGGTGATATCATTTTGCATTTCTAAATTTAATTTTTATATTTTTGATTCTGATAGTGCTCATTACTTTATCACATTGACAAAATTTTCTATCATTGGCGTGCAATCATCTATATGGAGTTAATAAAAGAATTAATAGTATAATAGGAAAATGGAGAATGAAAATAACAGTGTTTTTATTGAAGTAGTCATGATGTTTGATAGGCAATGTTAGCTGACACTCTGATGAAGGCTAGTCCTTCCATGGTCACCCTTCTATTGTCAGGTTTGCCAACCCGAATCTCTGAGTGTCTGATAGATTTGCTGTTCTTATGTTTTTGTTGTTGTTTGAAAGGAATCACATTAGTCATCTTGTACATTAACATGTATAGTATGGCAATAATGATGAAAGGTTTAAATGTTTTGAATAAACTCTCACTGGAAACATATCAAGAAATTCTCATGTCTTTCTAGTACAATACCTAGAAGAATTTAAAACTTTTAACACTTGAGATTTACAGGAAATATATAAATATCTAAGAGGTCTTTTAAAAGGCATACCAAATGAGATCAATAATATCATGAGTTGGCAGTCACTCATCAAAATAGGAACTCATTTGCCTCATTGATATGAATATAAAAAAGAACAAATTTTTAGACAATAATTGCTATAAAACCAAAAACGTACTTTTAAACTTAACAATTAAACTTAACAATTAAACAAATAAACTTAGGCACTTATTCTCTAGGCATACTAGCACAAATACTTAAATACATAAACATGTAGACATAGACATGGATGCTAATTGTCCCCTTGTGACAAAAAATTAGAAGTGATTGGATTGTGCAATATTAAAGATTATTTGTCTTTAAATATATACAGATATTGATATATGGACAGAGGTATATTCATTGACATATATTTTCTATCTTTCCTTTGTATCACTATCCCATTGATGATATCTTAGGATAGAGATAGGCCAGGTGGCAGCCATGACATGATGTATATGTGTTTGCCTGAACATCTGCACGTATCAAAAGTGCAGCATTAAAATCTGCAGAATGAGTGTTAGCGGTCTGGAAGAATACAGAACTTCGTATTCTCTAAGAAACAAAATTATTATGAATAGGAGTTGGAGGAGGTAAGAAATTGGAGGTCTTTGGCAATATTCCTAAAACAGAAGTCATAAATATGCTACCTGTACATAATTGTAAAGCCATCTTAAGAGTTAAACCAATAAATTTCACTTTTATTTGGGGGGGGAGTTCTTTAAGAAATACTTTATCACCAATATTCTTGATGATACAGAGCATAATGTAATCTGGAAAAATATGAACAGCAACAACTCTTATTTATAAAGGGTCTCAGGTAAATTATACCCTGAAGGTGAGAAAGTTTTAGGAATACATAAACCAATTTTTTCTCTTATATTTTCTTTTTTATCTATGCTTGAAAGCAATGCATGATAAAATTCCTCTATATTTAAAATAATTCATTTAAAATAAGTATAAAATTATATTTCTAGTTTATAAAAAGCACTATATCACAGTTAAATTGTAGCCTTTCTTGTTACTTGGTGACTCATAAAATAATGTTGCATCTTACAATTAATGGAGTCTGAGTTCAGTAAAATACACATATGCAGAATCACATGTGTATAATATAAAAATAATATTTTGAGGTTTTTTATACCATATAATATTTTATGTGCATTGTCCCATTCAGTCTCCAATCTCATTAAGAAAGTACTACTATAATATAATAGTAGGTGCTTCCTTAGAAGTAAAGAAATTAAGACGTGGGGAAGTTGCCTGAGGTGTTGTTTCTGCACTCTTAAAACACTACTCTCATACTCCCTCCAATATACTTAAAATGAAAACTAAGATATTAAATGCAGCAAATTGCAGGACAGTATGCATAATACAAACATATATATATAGTATGTGTGTGTGTGCATATATATATTATACAAAATTCTTCTGAGGATATACAGCAGGGTTTGCTGTGATATATTATTATAAAGGCATGCATTACAAAGTGTGTTTGATCTCCTTGGCAAGGAAACCCAGTTTGGGGTTGTGTAAGGGGGGTTCAATATTAACTCTCTCTTTTTCTCCTTTCCTTCTCTCTAGTGAATGGCATCTCTCTTTCTTAGAAATTCCAGGATACTTGATCCCTTTTTAATTTTCAAGATTTTAAGGAGTTATTTTATTTCTAAAATTATTTTCTCTCTATTGATACCTACTAAACATTGTTTTTAATTATTTTCAGATTTTATTTGGTAGAAAATATGGTAGCTATGAATTCCTTACTTGTCTACATACACAAAGGATTTAGAAGTAGGCAGTCTTGGGAGGAAACCTCTCTTACCATCTCTGCTTTTTTGTTAGTGGTATGATTTGTACAAAAGTATTAAATATTATTATCTATAAAGTCCTCATTATTGGCTTCACAAATTTTACTTGAAGAATACAAATTATATGTTATGGAATGACTCAAAATGGCTGCCCACAATTTCTCCCATTCTAGTACATGACATTTCATCAAGGAGTGAGTCTATTTTTCCTCCCTGGAATGTGGGCAGGCTTTGTAACTTTCTTTGGCCTGGAAGATTCTTTGTTCTCTTGAAAATAAGGCTTTATTTAAAAAAGATTAGACTCAACTATGAATCATCAGAAGCTATGATGAAAGAAAAAGGTGACTCACAGAACACCAAGGTGACTCTCCTCACTTGACAGCAGCATCCAGTCCCTAGACTTGAGTGTGATGCCTCCTTGGGCATTCTAGGTCCGAGGCAGCCCCACTGAATGCAGCTCTATGTGTGAATGCAGCCAAATCATCAATTCTTGAAAAATACTCAATTACAGTATTGTTGTTTTAAGCCACTAATTATGTGGTGACTTGCAATTTTACAACAGATAATGGAAACACTTTTTAAAAGTCTTTGAAAGTTTGTATAACATAATAGTTACTTATCAAAAATTTGGACCGATCTTTTATGCTGATAGTGGAGTCTATATTCTTTTTAAACTATGCCTACTCCACCTCCAAACTCCTAACAGAGTTGTTGGTATGTAGTATGTGTTCAACAAATGCTGGTTGAATAAATAAATGAAGGAACAAATGAATTGATTATTTCCACGGTTAACTGAAGAATGCAAACATTGCTTGATACAATTTTGCTATTGCTTTCTGGAACCCACAGAGCTCAGATACTTTTTCTCTTTATAAGTAACCAGAAATACTTGGCTAAATTAATCTTTGTGTCAGGCTGCTTCTGCTCTGCTTGTACCCTAATTTACCATAGCATCATTATGGAGAAAAGACTTTTAATGCATTTCTTAAAAGAACAGGATAAATATTAATAATGAAGTACCTCGTGAAACATCTTCTTCAGTAAGTTGAATAGTTGTAGAATCTCAAAATCATTTTACTAAATTTTTTTCTCATCTTTGTAATTTTTGGTGCTTTCAATATTTCATTTGTTTAGTGATGCCACTCCATAAGGTTATCCTAAGATTCAGTGGCTGCTGTCCTATTTATTACTCTGTCATCCCCAGAAAGTAGCCCAGGTCTCCTGGTCCAAGAGGACCTACCATCATTCCTATGCTCCTTGCAACAGGATGGGGGAAACCCTTTTAAAGATACTATCTGAGTATTTTATCCAACAATTTTCTCATCTAGCTATAGAAGAAGCTGGAAAATCTGGCCTCTATGGTGGATTGAAACATGGTCAGCTAAAAAACTAGGAAATCTGTTGCTATGAGAGAAAAAGGTAAAATTGGTATTCAGGGACAAAGCAGTCTTTGACATAAGTTTACATCTTACTCATTTTATGTGTGTGCACTACTTTAGATAATCAGCTTTTCAGAGAATCATATGTACCAGGAAAAGGCACTGATCCTTAATACATGGATCTGTGTTAAATAAGTTTTGTAAAACTGACAGAAGACCCATGCCATAGAAGATACTCATTGCACTAACAGTTGTACACTCTTTTTTTGAATAATGAGTCTAACTAATCAAAGACATTGGTGTCTCCCAAAATAATGTAATTAATATACTAGACTCATTATCAATCCAACATTTGTCAGGCAGTCAAGGAAAGTTAAGGCTTTATTAGATGTTGTTACACCTAATACAACATTGTGCAAAAATTTGCCTCTATCCTGTGACCACATGCTTTTTCAAGCTTTGTTCAGCTTATTCCCTAATATGATTCACTTTGTCCTGGCATAATTTCTTTTTCACACCCTTGAAAAGCATCCATTAAATTTCAACATGGGTGTTTGTGTTTTTTTTTATTGCTGTTTAATTGGATTTTCGAACAGACTATTCAAGCTCAAGCTAACAAATAGGTTTTTCCAGCTTACTTTCCAATTCTGAAAGTCATAGACGGGCAAATTCACTGTTTGCCTACATTTCCCCCACTACTAGAGATGCATGTTTGTGTGAAAATTTTTGTTTAATTTTTTTGTGTACAGTATTATTGTGTTCACACAAAATTAAAAACAGGAAATCCATTAAAAAATAAGGGACTCAACATTTAACATTTAGAATAATGGTTAATACTCTTGGCAAGAGGAAGTAGGATGTGATAAAGGAGGTCACAGAAAGAGGCCGCCATGTTCTAGTAAAGTGTCCTTTCTAGTCTGAATTGCAATAATATGGACATTGACTTATATTTTTAACTGACAGATAAAATTGTATGTATTTACCATGTACAACATCAAGTTTTTAAGTATGTCTACATTGTGAAATACTAAATCAAGATAATCAACTTATGCATTACCTCACAGTTATCACTTCTATGGTGAAGTCATTTTACATCCTCTCTCTTAGTACTTTTCAAGTATGTAAAATATTATGAACTGTAGTTACCATGTTGTAAAATAGATTCCTTGAATTTATTCTTTCTATATATTGAGCTGAAATTTTGTATCCTTTGAACAACATCTTCCTAACCTAACCCCCCTCCCAACCACCTGAGCCCCTGGTAACCAACATTCTATTTTCTATTTCTATAAGATCAACTTTTAAAGATTCTATATATGAGTAATATAATGTGGTCTTTCAGTGCCTGGCTTATTTTACTTAACACAATATTCTCCAGGTTCATTTATGTTGTTGCAAATAACATAAACGGCTGAATAGTATTCCATTGTGTGTATATATATATCACATTTTCTTTATCCATTCATCCACTAAAAGATACTTAGGTTGATTTTATATGTTGGTTAATGTGAATAATGCTGTAACAAATATGGCAGTGCAGATACCTCTTCAGCATACCAATTTTATTTCCTTTGGATATATACCTGGTAGTAGGATTGCTGAATCATATGGCAGTTCTATTTTTAATTTGTTGAGGATCCTCTATAATGTTTTCCATAATGGCTGCACTGGTTTACATTCCCACCAACTATGTGCCTTTTCTCTCTCTCTACTGGCCTAGCAGGTTTCTGCTGAGTTGTCTAGTGCTATTGTATTGGAACTCCCTTATATGCTATTAGCTTCTGTTCTCTTGCTGTTTTAGCATCTTCTCTTTGTCTTTGATTTTTGATATTTTGATTATAATATATCTTGGGGTCATGTTATTTGAATTGACTTTGGTGATCTTTGACCATCTTGTACCTGCTTATTTACATCTTTCTCCATGTTTATAAAGTTTTCTGCTACTATTACATAAATATACTTTCTATTCTTTTATCTTTCTCTTCTTAAATTTCTATGACTCAAATATTCATTCTCTTGATGTCTCATAAATCTGAAAACTTTCTTCATATGTATTCATTTTTAAATTTTTTCTTCTCTGACTGCATATTTCAAATGACCTGTTTTGGATCTCACAATTTTTTCTTCCACTTGGTCAGTTCTGCTATTGATGCCCATTATTGGTTGCTATTGCATTTTTAATTTTGTTTATTATATATATATATATATATATATATATATATATATATATATATATACACACACACACATATACTTTTTTATCTCCAGACTTTGTTTCTCTCTCTCTCTTTTTTTATTATTCCAATATCTGTATTAAATTTCTTGTTCTGATCTCTTATTGTTTCCCTCATTTTGTTGAATTGTTTCTGTATATTATCTTGAAATTGGTTAAGCTTTATTAAAGGAATTATTTTGTATTCTTTGTCAGGCATTTTATCCATGTGTGTTTCTTTAGTGTCTGTCGCCCATTATTTTGTTTGATGATTTAATGTTTTCCTAATTGTTCCTGATTTTTGAGGTGGTGTATCACTTTCTACATATTTGAAGAAGTAGGTACTATTTCAGTCTTCACATACTGGCTTAGTCTGTAAAATCCTGCAAAATGTATGCCTCTGGCATGAGATAGAAGGCCAGGGAAGATGCAGGCAATGCAGTCCTGGGGCATGCCAGAAACCTGGGGTACACTGTGATTGGTATGGCACTACAAGAATCCCAGGGAAGATGCAGCTGGTGTAGTACAGCAGTGTGCCAGAAGTCTGGGGCCACTGAAGCTGCTTGCTGCTGAGATGTCCATAGCCCAGGGTTGTTGAAATCAGCTGGATGGTGGTGCAGGCCAGTGACTGAGGCTGCCATACAGGCCAGAAGGCTGGGCTGGGTGGTCTTGCCTGACAACAGGATGGGTCCAGAGGCTCAGTCCATGGTTACTGGCCTGGAATATGGAGCCAAAGGGTCCTGTCTCATGCTGAGTTTTACTGTGGCAGGCCCAGTGTTAGGATCAATGCAAAATCCTATGTTATTTCTTCTCATGTTCCTAAGTGCATGGTATCTCTCTCCATGCTGTATTTCCTGGAATTGAGGGAGTGGTAACAGGCTAATATAAAACTGTTCTTCCTACCCTTTTCAATGCATCTTTTCTTATCATCATGCTATAACCAGGTAGAGTGATTTCTTACCTGGTTTCTTTAACTCGTGTGAAGGACTTTCATGTATGAATAGTTGTTCAAATTGACATTCTGCCAGGGAATGATCACTGAAGTGTCCTACTCCATCATTTTGCTTCATTCCTCTCTGGGCATTGACTTTATCATCAATTCTCAAATTGCTTTTACATGTTTTATGCACTTCTGCATAAAATGCACTTTCAAAATTTATTGTATTTGGAGATTCTATTTTTCTCTACCACCATAACTGAGGAACAATCAACTCTCCTATGTTATAAAACCATATAACGATCCAACTACTTACTGCTAAATATGTGGTAATCTACTGTTGCCTAAGGTCTTGTATTTTCCATGAAGAACAAGGTCAGTCTGTTTCTGAACTACTATTAAGATACCTAAAACTTTAAAAAATACTCAATGGGCTAGTCTAACCAAACCTGAAAATTTCAGTGCTGGGATAATGACCCCCAAACTATCTGAAAGCCTACTGTATACTATTAAATGGACATATATGGCCACCGAGAGCTTCTGTCAAAAATGAGTAATGATTTCATCTTCCCAGGATCTCCATGGATCATCCTACAATTGATTTTACTGAGGCAAATTTTGTCAGTGAACGAATGGCTGCAACGAACAGAAGAGTTGTCATATCTCATATTTTTCCTGTTGCAAATATTTATGACCTTAATTTTGTATGGAAAAATCATTTTATTGATTGGGATTTAATGTCATGCAGTGGTCAACCTCAGATAATTTTCTTTAGAGCTCTCACAGGAAACTAAACTTTCTCTTATGTAAATAGATAATTAAGCGCCTCTGTTTTATTGCCTAATTGTAAACTAACCATTCAATATATATGGATTTCTTAAAGCAACACTTTAGAGAATGAGGCTTTCTTCATTAGCAATATTTATGTGAATATTACCTTCTATAGTTAAGTTTGTATATTGATGAACTATCACACATGGCAGCCCTGATGACATGCTGATGTGCCATTCTCTAAAGTAAGCAGTTGTTTTTTACTACCAGCTTTTAAACCTTGCAGTGGTTTTGATATATGTTCTTGGAAATAGGAATATCTGTTTGTATTCAGTCTGATCTAACCTATTGTAATGATTCTGTGGCACTCATTTTTGTTTTCACATTTTACTATCCCTAAAATTAAGATGCATTTTAAAGTCAATGATGTCCTCCAATTGTTGTCAACTAGAAAAAATATTTTGGTCAGAGTATGTGAAAATCAAGCACAAGTAAGCACCAAACTTTTAGATTATATAAAGTATAGCACTTACATTCTTTTTATAATAATATATTGTTATAATTGTTCTATTTTATTTTGTCTTTTTTGTTTATTTATTTTTTTATTTGTACAAATTTATGGGGTACATGCATACTTTTGATACATGTATATAATATGTGGTAATCAAGTTAGGTATTTAGGATGTCCATCGCCTGAGTACAGTACCTTTGGTTAAGCATAGTCACCCTACTATCCTTTAACTCGCTTCTTTTCATCTTTCCCCTATCTGCACATTCACCATAACCAGTCTCTGTCATCTATGTTTCTACTTTCTATTTCCATGTGATCAAATTTTTAACTCCAACATATAAGTGAGAATATGTGATCTTTGTCTTTTGTACTTGGGATCTTTCACTTAAGATAATGATCTATAGTTCCATCTATGTTGCTGGAAAATGACATGATTTCATTTTTATGGCCAAATAGTATTCCATTGTGTATATATATCATGTGTTCTTCATCCAATCATCTATTGAAAGACACTTAGGTTGATTCCACATCTTTGCTGATGTGAATAGTGCTGCAATAAGCATTCAAGTGAAGATATCCCTTTGATATGTTGATTTCTTTCATTTGAGTAAATAGCCAAAAGTAGGATTACTGGAAAGAATGTAAAATCTGGTTTTAGTTTTTTGAGAAATCATCTTAATATTTTCTGTAGTGGCTATACTACTTTACATTTCTACAAAAAAAAAATGTGTAAGAGTTTTCTTTTTCTAGCATCCTTACCCAACATTTGTTATTTTTTGTCTTCTTAATATCCAGTTTGATTGGTGTAAGATGATATCTTATGGTTTTGATTTACATTTCTCTGATGATTAATAATGTTGAGTATTTTTTCCTATACCTTTTTTTTGGCTGTCTGCATGTCTTCTTTGGAAATTGTCGTGTCTCTTGCCCACTTTTTAATGAGATTTGTTTTTCCTGTTCAGTTGTTTTGGTTATTTATACATTCTGGCTATTAATTCTCTGATGGATGGATAGTTTGCAAATATTTGCTCACATTCAATAGGTTGTCTCTTCCATCTGTTTATTTCTTTTGCAGTGAAGAAGTTTTTCAGTTTAATTGAGTCCCATTTGTCGATTTTTGTTTGTGTTGCCTGTACTTTTGAGGTCTTAGCTATAAATTCTTTGCCTATACCATTGTCCAGGAGTCTTTCCCCTAGGTTTTCTTCTAGTATTTTTATAGTTTTGAATCTTACATTTATGACCTAAAACATTTTGTATTTATTTTTGTATATGTTGATAAATAGGGTCCAGTTTCATTATTATGCATATGGCTATCCAATTTTCCTGGCACTATTTACTGAAGAAACTGTTCTTTTCCCAATGTAATTTTTTGATGTCTTTGCCAAAGATCAGTTGGCTGAAACTTAGTGGCTTCATTTTGAGTTCTTTATTCTATAGCAAAGTCTATGTGTCTAATTTTATACAATGTCATGCTGCTTTGTTTATTATAGCCTTGTACATATTGATATTTTAAAGTCAGATTATGTGATGACTCCAGTTTTATTCTTTTTGCTCAGGATTGTGTTGGCTATTTGAGCTCTCTTTTGGTTCCATGTGAATTTTATAATGTTTTTTCTAATTCTGTGAAGAATTATGGCATTCTAATAGGGATTGCATGAATTTGTGGATTGCTTTGGGCAATACAGTCATTTTAATGATATTAAGTCTTCCAATCCATGAGCATGGGATATTTTTTCATTTATTGGGTCATCTTCATTTTGTTTCATCAGCATTTTGTGGTTTTCCTCATAGAGATCTTTGACTTCCTTGGTTGAATTTATTCCTAGGTGTTTTAGTTTTTTATAGCTATTATAGAATGCTCTCTTGATTTATTTCTATAGTATATTATTATTAGTGTATAGAAATGCTACTGGTTTGTGTACATTGATTTTGTATCCTCTAACTTTACTAAATTCATTTCTCAAATCTAACTTTTTTTCATGGAGTCTTTAGAGTATTTTAGGTATAAGATAATATCTTCAGGAAAGAGGAACAATTGGCTACCTCTTTTCCAATTTGGATGCATTTTATTTCTTCTTGTTACCTGACAGCTCTTTCTAGGAATTCCAGTATTGTGTTGAATAAGAATTGTGAAAGTGGGCATCTTTGTCTTGTTCCAGTTCTCAGAGAAAAGGCTTTCAACTTTTACCCAGTCAGCATGATATTAGCTGTGAATTTGTCTTATATGGCCTTTATTATGTTGAAGTATTTTTCATAGATGCCTCATTCATTGAGAAATTTTTTTATCATAATAGATATTGAATGTTATGAGTGCTTTTTCTGCATCTACTGAGATGATCACATGATGTGTGTATTTCATTCTGTTGATGAGGTATATCACATTTATAGATTTGTATATCTTTAATCCTCTTTGCATCCCTGGTATAAATCCCACTTGATCATGATATGTTATATATTTTTTTAAATTTCAGAATATTACAGGGGTACAAATGCTTTGATTACATATATTGCCTTTGCTCTGTCCAAACCCAGAGTTACAAGCATGCCCATCATCCAGACATCACATGCCATACCCATGAGGTGTGAATTTACCCCCCTTTGCAACTGCCCAATGTTACTACCATATGTGCACATATGTGTTGATAAATTAGTACCACTTTAATGGTGAGTACATGTGGTGCTTCTTTTTCCATTCTTGTGATACTTCATTTAGAAGAATGGGCTCCAGCTCCATCCAGGATAGTACAAGGGGTATTAGTTCATCATTCTTTTTATGGCTAAAGAGTACTCCATGGTGTGTGTGTGTATATAGATAGATAGATAGATAGATAGATAGATAGATAGATAGATAGATAGATAGATAGATAGATAGATAGACAGACAGACAGACAGACACATACATACACATACACCATGGAGTATATACACCATACCTATATATATGTATATATATATGTGTGTGTGTGTGTGTGTGTGTATGTATATATACACCACATTTTATTAATCCACTCATATATTGATGGACACTTGGGTTGTTTCCACATCTTTGCAATTGTGAATTGTGCTGTTATGAATATCAGAGTGTAGATGTCTTTTTTATAGAATGTATTTTTTTTTCCTTTTGGGTAAATACACAGTAGTAGGATTGCAGTATCAAATGGCAGTTCTACTTTTAGTTCTTTGAGGTATCTTCATATTAATTTCCACATAGGTTGTATTAATTTGCAGTCCCACCAGCAGTGTAAGAGTGTTCCCATCTCTGTGCATCCACACCAACATCTGTCATTTTGGGACTTTTTAATAAAAGCCATTCTCACTGGAATTAAGTGATATCTCATTGTGGTTTTGATTTGCATTTCCCTGATGATTAGAGATGTTGAGCATTTTTTTCATGTTTGTTGGCTATTAGTCTGTCTTCTTTTGAAAAGTTTCTGTTCATGTCCTTTGCCTACTTTTTAATGGGGTGGTTTGATTTTTTTCTTGTTGGTTTTCCTGAGTTCTATATAGATTCTAGTTATCAGCCCTTTATTGGATGTATAGTATGTGAATATTTTCTCCCATTCTGTAGGTTGTCTGTTTGCTCTCGTGATAGTTTCCTTGGCTGTGCAGAAGCTTTTTATTTGATCAGGTCCCATTTATTTATTTTTGCTGTTGCTGTGATCTCCTTTGGGGTTTTCTTCATAAATTCTTTGCCTAGGTCAATGTTTATAGAAGTTTTTCCAACATTTTCTTCTAGAATTCTTATAGTTTCATGCCTTAGGTTTAAGTCTATTATCCACCATGAGTTGATTTTTATGAGAGATAAAAGGTATAGATCCTGTTTCGGTCTTCTACATATGGCTATCCAATTTTCCCAGCACCATTTATTTAATAAGAAGTCTTTTTCCCAATGTATCACAAGAATGGAAAAACAAACACCACATGTACTCACCATCAAATTGGTATTAACCGATCAACACTTAAGTGCACATGCATTAGTAACATTCATCGGGTGTCAGACAGATGGTGGGGGGAGGAGGAGATGGGTATATACACACCTAATGGTACCCACCATCTCAGGGATGGATGTACTTGAAGCTCTGACTTGCTGGGGCAAAGGCAATGCATGTAACCTAAACATTTGTACCCATTTAATATGCTGAAATAAAAACAGAGTGAAAAAGATTGGAAATAAAAATAAAAAAATCTTGTCTTCAAGCTCTGATATTCTTTTTTATACCTGATCTAGTTTATTGTTGAAGTTTTTAGCTGTAGCTTGTATTTTCTGCAATGAATTCATTGGTTCCAGAATTTCTAAGTGGTTCTTTAAAAAAATCTCTATGTTTCTGGTAAATTACTCATTTCATATCCTAAATTATTCTGATTTTTAATATTATTTTTCAGAATTCTCTTTACTGAGCTTCTTATAATCAATATTTTGAAATCCTTATCTTGAATTTGGAAAAAAAATTTGATTAAATCTATTGTTGTGGAATTGTTGTATTCCTTTAGAGATGTCATAGTTCTTTATTTTTTCATGTTTCCTGTGTTCTTATGTTGATATCTGAACATTTGATGTAAATGTTCTTCCTATTTTCAAGTTTATTTCCATAGTAAAGGACTTTTCCTTGAAGAAATATCTGTGGTGTTGATTGGTAGGGCACTTTGGCTTTGATCCTGGATGCATGTGTTATTGAATTTTCTGTATGACTTATTTGGCTATAAATAGCATTAGTGCTTTCTGCTATTTCCTGGGATAGTGATAGTACAGTTATTATTGGGGGCTGTAGTGAAGTTGTGCTAAGGTGGAAAAGCTAGGTGGGCAAGTCTTCAGAGCCCGGTGGTGACAGTGGTAGGGAAACATGTCTATCTTTGTGCTGCAGGGTGGTGTAGCTGGCACTTGTGTTTTCTGTCACCAGTGGACTAATCCTGGGCCTCCAAGAGGCTTGGTCAGATGCCAGTAATAAGAGTGGTGGGCTGGGCAGGTGTGCAGGTTCTTGGGTACTTGAGAAGCTGCTGTGGTTTGACAATGACACTAACTGTTGGAGGCACCAGAGGTCCCAAGCACTTCAGCCTAGTGTTGGTGGTGACTGCGATGTGCGGTTGTCCCCAACATTTCCAGACTTGCTGCTATCAGGTCTTCCTGCACTCTGTGACAGCAGTGTTGCAGTGTCATGTGGAGAGGGTGAGAGACCCCAGGCAGGGAAACCACACCACCGGTGGGTTCAAAGGTCCCACTCACTGCCAGACAGGTGGCCCTATGGATTACCCATCCGGCCTCTATCAGCAGCAAAAGTGGGTATTCATAGAAGGAGGAAGGAACTCACGCTTCTATGGGAGAGCCTAAGCACACAGACTACTCTACCACTGGAAGGGGATTTTACTCTTTGATTGCAAAGCTGTGCAGTTTGTGCTGCTGCTGAAGGGGGGTCACTTCTCACAGCCCCACACAGGGAGCTCTCTTGCTCTGCAAAACACACAATTTGGTTTCCTTTGTCCCTCAGCTTGCCTTATTGTTGTGCTAAACTGACCTTTCCCTAAAGTGTAGTGCTCCTGTGGCCTATATTACTGGGGATCTTTGCAGCCCTCTTGGGTATAGCCAGTGCTGTGCTACTGCAGCCCTCTAAGTGGACACTGGGGAATGTCAGCAGGAACTTTTGGGACATGGAGATATGGGTGCTATTGTTCTTAAGGAAGGATGAGTCCTGTGATGGCTGCACTCCTGAACTGGAACCTTGCTGCATCCACTCAGGTCTGGGGGAGAGCTGAGAGACCTAGTGTGAGTTGCCTGTATGGTGTGATGTTCTCATGTGGTCTCCAAATCATTATCCACACTAGTGTCCAGATTCACTTAAGTGAAGGAGCTCTTCCTTGGTTTAGGTCTCAGAAATCCATGGCAGGGACTCTCTCATTTACCCTTTCCTCATACTACCAAGCCCCTCCAGCCTCTGGGCAGATTGTGGCTGATTTGGCTGCTTGCTTCCTTCTCCTTCTTTGTCTCAGGTATTTCTACTGAGTTCTCTTTTGGAGTTCAGTGTTCTCTCCTGGATATTCTATTCAGTGTATGATTTCATATTCATAATTTTGGTTCCTCTTTCTAGAGAGAGCAGGTGTCTGATGTGTAGTCAGCCATGTTGAACTGGAATCTTCAATTGTCCTATTTTATTATTAATTGTTGCTGTTAATCTCTTGCTGTGCCTACTTTATAGATTAAACTTCATCATAGGTAAACAGCCAAATGCAGAGGTACACAGGGCAAGGTCTGGAACAGTCCCAAGTGCAGGAGTTTCTGTTCTCAGGGAGTTAGGGTGTGCCATGCCACCCTCCTAGCATGTGGATGAATTCCTGTTCACCTTCCTGTCAGCCTCTCTGTGTCCAGCACTCTGGAAGTCCCTTTAAATTATTTTCAAAGTTTAATCAAGTTAATATATGCACATGGTTTAATAATCAAATAGGACTGTAGGCTATATAATAAAAAGATTATATTTTGCATTATAGCTATATTTTAAAAAATATACTTACTTTGCTGTTTCTTGATTTATGAACTTATTAAATTATCTGTATACTCCCTTCTATAAATGAGAATTTGTTGTTTATACTCTCATCTTCTTTCCAATTTAGTCCCAGCTTGCCTCCCACCCTCAGCTCCTAGTTTCTGTCATTTGCACTTCAACTTTTACATTGTCAAGGTTGATTGCATTTACATTCTATTCCATAACGACAAATAAGGCATCAAATCCTTAACTGTAGATTAATTCTCCCTCTGCCCCCAAACATTCCAGTAAAATGTGTCTACATAATGATAATAGTGTAAATATTATTTACTGAAAATCCCAAGTAGAATGCTATCATTATATTTCATTTTCTTTTTCCACAGGAAGATTTTTATGCCATTCAAAATAAAATATTAATATCAATTATGTTTCTTGGACTTTTTCATTACTTCAAACCAAGCCAAATTATACTTTACTTATCATACATAGTGTTAATTTTCTTCTTAAAATATTGCTAGAGTTTCTGATTACCATCCTTTATTCTTCATGAAATAAATATGCATTACATCCCTGTTGGCTTCGAGCTGCTTACCTATTAGATTTGCTTGGACTTCCTTCCATTCTTTCTGGAGGTCATTGTTTCTCTTTGGCCCATTTGCTGTATACTCGGTGCATGATTTCTTGCCAGATATTTACACTTTTTCTTGACCTTTCTGGCAGTCTTCCTTTTTCTTTATTATCATTTTTTACTTACATTATACATCTTTTTATAATGTAAGTATTTACCTACTATTAATCATACAATTTTGTCTATAAAATCTTTCCCCTTCTCATTTATTCTCCTCCTAATTTTGTGGAGACTTTTCATTGAAATTCTTTGTCTCTTCTCTCTAAATCAGATGTTTGCTAAGTCTCCTGCAAGGTTACAAATTCCATTCACTGATTTTCTTAATTATATTAATCTATTTATTATCATCTTTGTTTTATTCCAATGCATCTTTCAGTCATTTCCCAAGAAAACATGTGTCGGAAGTTAAATCTTCTCATGTTTTATGTTTAAAATAATTAAATCCACTTTTAATTGATTGCAAGTGTGAGTATAGCACTCAAATAATTTTTTGATAAATCTTAAAAGGTATTTTTCCATTGCCTTTTGGTAAACAATATTGCTAGTGAGAAGTGTGCTGATTGTCTGATTCTTTTTTGTTTGTGTTTTTCATAGGTAACCATTTTTCTTCCTATTAATTTTGGGTCATTGAATTTATACTTTGGGTTTAGAAATTTCACATTGAAGTTTCTAAGCAAGTTTATTTCTATTTCAGTAGATGGTTATTAGTGAGTACTTTTAACTAAAAGACTTCTGTCTTCCTTTCGCTCTGAGTCACTTTTCTCATTACTATGATTCTTTTTAAAACACCAGTTATTTATCTGTATCGTATTTCAAATAATTCCAAATATCAGTTACTGTATCCATTGGATTACATTTTCTTTAATATTTTAATGTTATTTTTGTTCTGTATTCTTGGAGATTTTTCTTTGACTTGATCATTGAACAATGCCTGTGAACATTATTTTTGTAATATAATGTTAGTTACTTAGAACTCTTTCTTGTTTTCTCTTTTCTTTTTTCCTATATTTCCATGTTATTAATTTATGGCCACACTCACACACTGCTGGTGGGACTGCAAACTAGTACAACCTCTGTGGTAAGTAATATGCAGATACCTCAAAGAGCGAAAAGTAGAAATGTGGTTTGATCCAGCAATCCCATTACTGGGCATCTACCCAAAGGAACAAAAGATATTCTGTTAAAAAGACACTAGAAGGTTTATAGCAGCAGAATTCACAGTTGCAAAAATGTGGAAACAAGCCAAGTGCCCACTGATCTATGAGTGGATTAATAAAATGTGGTATATGTATACCATGGAGTACTACTTAGCCACACAAAACAATGATGATCTAGCACCTCTTGTATTATCCTGGATAGAGCTGGAGCCCATACTACTAAGTGAAGTATCTCAAGAATGGAAAAGCAAGCACCACCTGTACTCACCAGCAAATTGGTATTAACCAATCAACACTTATGTGCCCATATATTGGTAATTCATCTGGTGTAGGGCAAGAGGGAGGCAGGAAGATGGGATAGGTATATTCACACCTAATGTGTGCGGTGTGCAATGTTTGGGGGATGGGCACTCCTGTAGCTCTGACTTTGCAGTGCGAAGGCCATATATGTGACCTAAACATTTGTACCCTAATAATACTCTGAAGTAAAAAAAAAAAACCCAATAAAGTATAATTTATGGCTACATTAACTATTTAATCTTCTTAAGGATACTAATATTTTAAAGTTATTTTCATCTAAATTATTGCTCTATATTTTCTTCTTCTTTCATCTATTCTCTTACTCTTGTTCTTTTTCTTTTCTTTTTTTCTTGTTTAACTTGCTCTTTCATGCTTAGGATTTGATCAAATGAAGTTTGTTTTTTATATTCATACTTAGGGATAGTCAATAAATTAACAACCCCAAGATTTATTAACATGAATCCTTTTTTGACTGGTAGATATCTTGAGGTTTGAGGGTTCTTTGATGCTTTCTTAATCTCATGGGTACCAATACCCACATTACCTGTCCTAATTCCCAGAGTTTCTTCAATTTGTTTGTAGAAAAAAAAATTGTTCTTTTCTTTTTAAGCCTTTTTAAGTAGTGCAACACCAAACTGCAGCCTCATTTCTCCTCATGGTGGAGGGAAAATAAAGGCTCCCTCAAAGATCATCAAATTATCCCTCTGTTTTCAGCACGACTTTTCCCTCTTGCATTCCAAGTATGTGTATTGCCAAGTTCCAAATCTTTCAAAGTATGACTAGAGAGGGCTGAGCATATCTTTGCTGCTGTTGTCTCTGTGGGCATTCTGGGCAGTGGTTTTTCTACTCTGTTTATTCAATAAATATTTATCTACTTTTTAAACTTGAGTGGGGGGGGGAATAAAATCTCTTGCCACAGCTAGCCCTCTTCCATTTTTCTTATTATTCCAAGTTTCTGCCTTCCTATTTTTTTTTAATCATTCCAGTAAGTCCTGAGAGGGAAAGGAGATAACACCATCTTTAATCAAAGCACCAATCTTATAATTAAAAATATCTGAATTTATAAGATAAAACCTGTAATAATGTTAAATGGGCTTTTTTAAAAATACATATAATGTCAGTAAGAGATGAAAATAAAATTCAGTTTAGAGTGGTAAGGTAGAGTAGTAAGGTAGAGTGGTAGCTATTTGTCTTACTAATGTTATTAGTAAAGGAAAAAAATAAAAAATGCTATCATGCTATTTAGTCTCTAACTTTTCATTTTTGGATTCTTGCTTTATGAGCTTGTTTGTCAACATAAAAACCAACTTTTTTTCCAGAGCTTATTCTTTCACAATTATCACATGAGTGATAAAAGAAAAAGAAAATCCATGTCTGTGATTGGGGAGTTTGTGTACTAGTAGGAGAAAAAAGCTTACAAGCCTACACTTACAGTACTTTGTGATAAATACTTTTGTATCTATCAGAGTGCTGTGGAAGGGCATAGAAAAAGATGGCTAACTCTCCATAGAGGAGAGCCCAGGGAAAAGCCTTCAGGTTTGCAATTAGCCAGTCACCAATTCAGTCAAGGAGGGAAAGGTATGTATAAAAGCATTAGATATTAAAACAATTCATTAATAATTTTTTTCAGGGCCCTTTGAGTGGAATATTACATAAACAAGCTTGCAATGGTAGAAGAGTGAGAATTTAAAAAGGGCATGTGTAGATTACTATACTTTTAGGTAAAGCTTAAAAGATTCAAAGAAAAAGAAATGTATTGTCCTACAGAGGGAGACCTTGGTATGCTTATTGCTAAAGCTACAGCACTCAAGGGGCTAGAGAAATTAATGGAAGTTACAATCTGAAGAAGCAAGTCCTGGAAGAGGTAGAAAAAAAAAATTGGGGTTGATTAGTTGAATGAATATTTTAGCTTTGAAGATTCAGAAAATATACTCTTTCCTCTGAGGGGAATTTAACATAGGTACTGGTGTAGCTGATTTTGAAGGTGGAGGATAGGAAAGCTGAAAAAAAAAGTTTCTCAAAGAGATTGTACCAAGACTAATTTCAAAGATTGCTGAGGACTTGGAGTCCATTTTAGCTTGGATTGCAGTTGTGGATATAGTCAAGAAACCATTTTTATTTATGAATAATTATATTAAACTATAAATCAGAGGTCCTCAAACTTTTTAAACAGGGGGTCAGTTCACTGTTCCTTAGGCCTTTGGAAGGCTGTTGGAGGGCTATTGGAGAGTGCGGCTCACATTCAACACATACGCAATGTTTGCCCCGGGAGTCGGCTGCTAAGCAGAACAGGCAGCGGAGGCAAAAACACTGGGTAGGCCAGACAAATGTCCTCAGCGGGCCACATGTGGCTTGCAGGCAGTAGTTTGAGGACACCCACTATAAATAGTAACCCATTTGAACTCAGTATATTGATGATTCTTATCATCATAACCTTATTTCATCCTATTGAATAAAATATTATTTTATCTTTGAAATTCAAGTTGTTATTGACCATTAATTTTTTAAAATCATGTGGCAATAGTGTTACAGACATGTAATTTCCTCTAAATTTGAGTAATTTTAGGGATACTGTCCTAACAGTGAGACTACTGAGTCAAATGAATTGACCAAAATTATTCATCTTTATGTGTTCTTAAAAACTACATTTAAGAAAGTTGAATCAATTTGCATTGCCACAAGCTATCCATTATTGTACTAGTTTAACTAAAATCTCAACAGAATTGGGTAATTACAGTGATTTGGTGTGCTAATATATGTGCAATAATACTCATTATTTTTGTTTACATTTGTTTAATTTTTTTGCATGTTCATTTGCAAATTTTGATATTTTTATATTGCTTTTAATTATACCCTGACCTTTTAAATATATTCTAAATTAACTAAAATTTTGTATTTTCTATTTTAATTATCTTAAGTTTTGTCTCTTGACTTAAATAATTGAATTAGCTGCAAAAATTCTATACCAATGTTATTGAGTAAATATCACTCAGTGAATATCTATTTAAAAGTTAAAATTTAATAGAGCATGGGTCAGCAAACTTTTCCATAAAGGGTAAGATAGTAAATAATTTAGACTTTGAGGTATCTACATGATCTCTACTACAATTATTCAATTCTGTTGATGTAGTTGTAAAGCAGCCATAGGAAAAAAAAATAAGGAAAAGGCTGTTTTCTAATAAATTTACCATTATACACAAAATAGTTCACTGGCCCTACAGCACCTAATGTCAAGATATACAATAAAAGTAGAACAATTATAGCAGTGTAGTATTAGAATAAGAATTTACATTTATATCAACAGGACAGAATAGAGAAATCAGATATAAATTCATGAACATATGGTAAATTGATTTTTGACCACATTACATGGTACTTTAATGCAGAAGTCATCAGAGAGTGCTGGAATAATGATACAACCATACGGGAAATGTAAGCTTCAATCTTCACCATTCACCATATAAAAAATTAACTTGAAATTAATATTAGACCTAATCATAACAGCTAAACTAAAAAAAACTTTTAGAAGAAAATATAGGAGAAATATAGCTACTTTGAATAGGCAGATATTTTTGATATAATAAAACAAAGCATGAGGAGAAGACATTATAAAGTAAATGACAAGGCAAACCAGAGGCTGCAAGAAAATATTGATGTATCTTACAAAATAATTTTATCCAAAATATAGAAAGAATTCAGAAGACTTAGTTATAATTGGGCAAAAATACAATAAATGTGGTAAAAATTTTCCAGCACCAAGTGCATGGATAATTATATATCCATAAAAATCAGCATTCAATAGGAATGAACTACTGCTACACTCAATGACATGAATGAACCTATCAAACTTTATGTTGTGTTAAAAAGACAAACACAAAAGAGTACCTGTTGTATGACAGCATTCATATGAAACTCTAGAATGAACAAATTCAATCTAGAGTGATAGGTAGAAAATAATTGTATGCAAAGATTCAGGGTTGGGGATATGGATAGACTGAAGAGTCACAAGAAAGCATTTTTGAGGTAATGAAATTTTATAGTTTGATGGTAGCAGCAGTTTCATGATAATTTTCTTTACATCAAAACCCATGCTATACAGGTAAAACTGGTACATTTTAATTGCACATAAACATAATTTAATAAAGTTAACCTAAAAATGTGACTTTTTAAATGATGATATGTTGGCCTTTAAACTTCACGCCTTAAATTTCTCCAAGAGCTACTGCTCACCTTTCAATGTCTGTTCTACAATACACTCACAGTAATTAGGTCTGTGAGGATTTTTATCTCTTTCCATTTATATTACACATGTTAGCAGACTTTTTGCTACTTGAGTTCTTCCACTGTTATTATCAACTAAAAATTGTTTAGAAGGCAGCATGATTAACTCAATTGTTTGTACCTTACATCTTAAGCAAAATTGTAACAGCTTTTTAGCTTAAAATTAATTTGTTTTCCCATTTTTGGTAATTTCAAATGAATTGGAAAATTCAGTAATGACTATTCATACCAATAAAATATTTTTAATAATATGAATATTTCAAGCATAACATTGGAGGAATCATAACCTGATTGTAATATAATGTTATAATAAAATTATTAAAATAAAAACAGAGTGCTATTGGAAGGATAGACATATGGATCAATGGAGTAGAGGAGGAATTCCAGAAATATTTCCTCAGAAATATAACCACATGATTTTTGACCAAAGGAATTCAATGAAGAAAGGATAGTCTTTTCAACAAATTATGCTAGTGCAGTTGTATTTCCATATGCACATAAGAGAAAATGAAATAAGCCTTACCTTAAATCTCATATATTATATAAAAATTAACTCAAAATAGATAATAGATTCAAATGTTAAATGTAAAGCTTATACTTCAAGTAATAAATGTAGGAGAAAAACCTTCATGACTTTGGAGTACCATGAGTTTTATATGACACCAAAAATATGATCTATAAAACATGTATAAATTGGACTTCTTACAAATTACAAAAAATTGCTCTATGAAAGACACTATTAAGAAAATAAAAGGGCAATTCACAGACTGGGATTAAATATTTGCAATTTACATATCGGGCAAAAGGTTTCTATACATAATAGTGAACTCTGAAACTCAACAGTAGGAAAACAAACAACCCAATTAGAAATGGGTAAAAAACAGACATTTCAGCAAAAAGCATACAAAGATGACAGGTGAAAAGTGGTGCACCATCATGAGAAATTAAGGAATTGAAAATCAAAACTAAGAGGAGACCCCATTCACACATATTAGACAAAAAATAGTGAAAATACTAAGAATTGACAAGAATATGGAACATTTGGAACTTTCATAATCAGGTGGCAGTAATATAAATGATTTATTCAACTTGGAAAATGATTTAACCATTTTTAAGAATTTTACAAATTCCTAAAGTCTCAGATATACTATAATTATATTTTTTCAAATGAAATAAGAGCCTATGTGCACACAAAGATTAATATATAAAAGATCGTGGCTGCTATGTTTGTAGTAGGAATAAACTGAAAAACATCAACCTGTTCATGTACAGCTAAATAGATGAACACATTACAGTGTATACATACAATGGAATATTACTCAATAATGAAAAGTTTCAAGATACCATTTACTGACACAATTATATTAAGACTCTAAATGAATATGCTGAATGAAAAAAGCTAGACAGTAAGAGAGTATGTGCTGCATAATTTCTTTTATATAAAAATCTATATATTTCATACAAATATAGTGATAGAAACAGGCCAGTTGTGCAGTGAGAATCACTGGGGAGGAATTACAAGAGGGCATGAGAAGTCTATTGGTAGTATATGTCTATGATATTGATTATTAATGTGTATTTGTATGTCAACATTTATGAAATTTAAATGGGTACAGGTATTTTTTCAATCCTGACCCAGAAAAATTAGCAAGCCCATTTAATAAGAGAAATCATTACTTCATATTTACTTATTAAAATTGTCATGTATTTGTATTAAAACTAAAAACATTGGTATCAGGATCTACTATTAACAATATTCAATATCTAAAAATGAGGATGAATAAATGTAAATTATTTATTCTAATAAATGTAGAATGCTTATTTCTTTTAATAACACAAAAGAGGGGAAATGATTACTGTTAAATTTTACCACAATAAATTGTTAAGTGCCTTTTTTATTTTTAAAAAGTAATCTTTTATGGTGGGAAAATACACCTATATTGCATTTAGACAAATGTTATAATATGCATGTCATCCAAAATCTGCAACTTCGTAAATTTCTTTTCATTAAAATTAAACATGTATTGATTTGAACAGATACATATTGAGAAGATACTCTAAATATAATTTACTATGAACTAATGGTTCAAATAACTGAAGAATGTATCATGAATTATCATAAATTTTTTAGCCTGGAACATTTTGCATTTAATATTGATTAAATCTGAGATTAAGTACTTCCTTCATATTTACTACATTAAATCTAAAACAAAAATATTTTTATTTTCTCTCTTATCTACACAAACATTTAAGTACACACACAAACACAGACACAACCTTTATCACTTTATCTTATTACAATTGAATTTTTAAAATAAGGCCCAAACCAGATTCCTATCTTTTAGGCTATTGAAAATGGCTGAGCCCTTGAATTTACACTTTTCTTGTAATCTTCTAATATGGTCCATCATCTGTTCACAGTAGCACCTAAACAATTAAGACCAAATTTTAAAAGTCTAAAAAAAGACCAGAAATACTATATAACTCTTGTTACACATGCAAAATAGATAGCTGTAATATTTTGTCAAATTTGGAATTTTTTTAACAAATTAAATTATATACGAGTATCATTTCTGGTAATGATTGATGATGCAGGCACGAAAACATTATGTTTAAAAATATCTTTTAAAATTTCTATTGAAAGTCATGATAGAAGTACACTGGCAAAGAGATTTCCATGGCAAAGGACTGTAAAAGGAGAGAGCAACGAGATATAAGCTTAGAATTTATCTACCTTTTTTACATGTTGCAATTGTTATTTTTAAAGCAAAGGCAGTCACTGAGTGATTTAGAAGTTGAGCATAGATTTTGGCAATCTCAAAGGAAGGGCTAGAAAGGCAAATAAAAATTAGAACATGAAGTATGGTATAGGGACTGGTCCTGGTTACATCCCAAGGCTTTTAATTGGATCCACCAAAAGTTTACTTATTAGCACTAAGGGTGAATTCTTAAATAGATCAGACTTCACAAGAATTGATTTAATTAATTAAAGAAATAAAACAATTCTAAAATGTGTACATATATTATAGCCAAGCTTTCAAATCAATAAAGCAAAAATTGACAGAATTGAAAGGAGTGTTAGGCCACATTGTATCTGTCTAGATACTTTTAAGACTCATTTCTTAGCATTTGAAAGAACTAAGTAGACAAAAAAAATCAGTAAAAGTATGGAAAACCTGGCCCTGCTATGAAATGACTTGACATTTGTAGAATATTTACTTAGCCACAGAAGATTACAAATTCTTTTTGAATGCATATTACCTTTCACCATAATAATCCATAATCTGGGAGATAAAACTCAGCCTAATAACTTCAAAGGAAATAACATGATAAAATATGTTCTCAGATATCAATAGAATTAAATTCTAAATCACTAAAATATAATATCTACAAAATCTCAAAATATTTGGACATAAAGGTGTACTGATGCGTAACAAATGGGTGAAAATAGGAATTATAAGTAAAATTATGAAATATATTTGCTAAAATAAAGTAAAAGCACAACATATCAATATTGTGGTATATAGCTATGGTAGTGCTTGCAGGTAAATGTATAGCTTTAAATTCATATTTTAGGAAGAAGAAAAATATCAAATCAATGATCTATGTTTCTACCTTATGAATCTAGGAAAAATAGCAAGTTAAATACAAAGGAAATGGAATAAAATAATAAAAGTGAAAATCAGTGAAATAGAAAATGGACAGTCATAGAGATAGTGAAACTAAAAGGTGAAAAGAGTAATAAAACAGATAAAACTCTAAGTAGACTAATAAAAAAAGCAAACATAGAGACACGTACATTACCAAATGAGGAATTTAATAAATGAAATCATTATAAAATCTACAGATTTTAAGAAAATGATAATGAAATATTAAGGGCAACTTTATGCCCATGTACTTAATAACGGATGAAATGGAAAATCTTCCTGAGAGACAGAAATTGCCAAAGCTAAGTCAAGATCAATAGAAATGCTGAACACCCATATATCTACTAAAGCAAACTCATAATTGAAAACCTTTCCACAAATGAAACTTCAGATCCAAGTGAATTCTATCAAACTGGCAAAATCTATCAAATATTTCAGGAAGAATTATTAGCAAACCTGAGAAAATTTTTTTAACAAAATAGAAGAGAAGGGAGGACTTAGCTCATTTAATGAGTCAAACTTCACATAAATATATAAATCAGATGATAAACATACAAGAATGCTACATAGAAATATTCTTCATGGACATAGATACAAATATACTTAATGATATGTTAGCTTATACAATGCATAAATATATTTCTAAAAAATCATATTACCCCAGGTTGAGTTAATTCCTGGAATGCAAGGTTGGTTTAATAATAAAAAACCAATCAATATAACTTACCATATAAGCAAGAGTAAAAAATGAAAATTTCATCATCACCTTAATAGATGCAAAAAGGTTCTGATAAAATTTAATACCCATTAATTATTTAAAAAAAATAAAAAGATATACATATATAATGAGTGAGATACGCACCATCTGGGAGATGGTTGTGCTGGAAACTCAGACTTCGGGGGGGGAGGGGAAGAAAGGGCATTTATTGAAACTTTAAAATCTGTACCCCCATAATATGCCAAAATAAAAAAAAAATAAAATAAAATAAAAAGACCTCTCAGCAAACAAGTAGAAGAAAGCTTCTTAATCAATTTTTAAAAAATCAATGAAAAACCTTTACTTAAGGTTGCAGCACTTTACCAATAAGACTGGGAAGAAATCAAAGATGTTTATTTTCATAAATTCAATATGAAATTGTACCTTGGGTCCTAGCCTTAAAATAAGGCAAGAATAAAAAATGAAAATTATACATATTTGATAATTAACACACACACATTCTTGCACACTGCTTTATTTACAGATGATATGATCATGAATGAAGAAAATCTTTATGAATTTCAAAACAGATACTATATTATAATGAATTATAAAAAGCTATGAAAGTTAGTTATTAATATCACCTTTATTTTATAGACTATTAACTGAGTAAACTGAGGCTTCTAGAGGTTAACTAAATTACTCATAGCTAGTATTTGGCAAAACATTACACTATTTTTTTCTAATTCAAAATTCTATTTTCTTTCAACTCTACACACTGTTTTTGTTCATGGTGGGGATGCTGGTAAGTAAATAACTTATTTGGAGACAATATTATTTTAAAACTCATGAGGGTTTTCTGATGAACTAGTGGAGGACTACATTATAGGACAAAATAACTCAAAGTTCCAATGGTATCTAATAGGCTATTAGATAGCCTATATCCAGCAGCAACTTGAATGTATCTGTTTTGGAGGAAATAGCTAAGGAACACCTGATACAATTACTGGATAGCATCATCATTTTTAATGGTTGCATTTTTCTCTAGTATCTCTCACTTTATAATCTTTCTCTTCTATGATCTCATTCTATTTCTTTCCCTTATAATCCCTTGGACATTACTGCAAATTACTGTTCAGCCATACCCTCACATACCCTCAGAAACTGTATATGGCTGATCCCTATGTTAGAGCAGCTGCCTAGGAATAAAGACTAGCATCTTATTCTGTTCACAGTCTTCAAATGTAATCAGCAATTTTGCAACCTGACAGGCAAATGGTCTGGCAAAATGTCAGATCCTGACCTTAACCATGTTAGGTGTCATGAGTTTGCACAAAAAGTAAAATAGTTCCATTCCCAACTGGCTGTTGGGCAGCCACATACATACAACAAATTGTTGTCATGTTGGAACTGTTAATATGCCTACACCTGTCACAGCACTGAAGAATTGGCAGCACTGATTGTCTTTGAAGTTTGTTCTTCAAAAACAACAACAGAAAATTAGAGCCGGTAATCCCTGTCTTAGCCCAGTCCAAAACAAAAACAAAGTTAAATGGACTTCAAAGGAAAAAGCCAACTGTCCATCCATTGGGAAAAGACATAGAAGAGGGCAATCATGTGGCATATATATGAGTGAGGATGACAGTAAAAATGTTCATGTCAATTCTATTCACTTAATCATCTATCAGTGAAAAAGAAAAAAATTAACCATTTACTTTAGTTAATTGTAATAATTTGGATCAGACTAAAAATGACCAGATTTGCTTTTAGAGTATTTCCAGAGTCATCTTATCACTGATGTCAATAACAACAAAATTCAATAGATAGATATTTTCAGACTCAAAATATTTCAGAATGTATGAAAGGGAAAGAATCTCACCTATAGTGTGTTCCATGTCAGACTCCTGAGTAGGTCAGGGCATTTGGGAGCTACAGTTTAGAAAATGCATCAAAAGCAATTGTGTTCTCTTCTAAGTATTTCCTTGCTTCTATTCTTCTCCTTACAGAAAGCTTTCTGTCTCCCTCTACTCTCACTTGGCTGAGATGTTTCATTTAAATTAAAAAATGTAATGGAGCCGGGCTCATCAGCACTGCATGCTGACTGAACTGTGGGGACGAACAGAAGTGTTTCTGATGATATCAGAGGGGTTTATATCTGGCCTAATCTATTAAATGTCTTTAATGATAAGGAAGAGAGGAAAAACTGTGTTATAAAAATCCTCAGTGCCACTAAATTGTGTTGTGTTAAACCACATGGGAAGGCAGAGGAATAATAAAAGCGGATACAGACTAATGACAAAATAGAGAGAGATAAATTTAATAATGAAAAAAAACTCACAAATTCTTACACTGTAAAATACTGACCCCAAGATACTGCAGTGGTTCTTTGTTTCATGAAATGACAGAGTGCCAGTAGAAGTCATTTATTAAGCAAGATTCTAGGAAAGTATTTTGGCTAATTTAAGGAAGTTAATGCTGAACTATTTGTTATTTTCACTTCTGTCACTCTAAAATATGTTGCTTCAAGTGGCTGTTTAAATAGTTCTAATACCCTAATGATCAATTAATCCTATGGATTCAGTGATGTCTTAATATCGCAAAGTTTGGAAAAAGTTCATGTAGTTTTCTAAAATGTGCCACAAGTTCAAATCTGAATCAAGCATGGTGGAGTAGGGTATAATGTATTCTAAAAAGCCCCATCATTTTGTCTGGGAAAATAATTTCTTGGGAAAATAGTTTTATTTGCTACGTAAAGTGACCTGAAATGGAAAACTATTGGCAAATTAAGCATTTCATTACATTGAACCATCATAGTAAGTTGAAAGAGACTTACTAGCACATCATGTTCAGATATCGAGGTGGGGGGCTTGTGTAAGTGAGACTAGAGACTCACATGTGGAAACAGGTTGGAGTAGGGAAAGTAAAAAAAAAATTGTTTTACAATCATTTAGTACAAACTTAGGAACTGAAAAGTCCAGTTATGTTTGCAGAGAAGCTCTGGGGGAGGAATGAAAGTTCTCTTGTGAAACACAGTCTGCAAGACAAAAGGAAGAAGACAATGTGTTGAAAAGCACAAACTGATGTAAGGGTTTTTGGCAAGGATACAAGAAAGGAGATGGGCAAGAGACATAGCCAAATATGTTAAATATCACATGCAGGTATATTGGGCAATAGCTTGTTTGTGACAATGCTTACAAAATAAAGAATAAGAGCATTTAAGCAAAAAATATGTAAGTAGTAAATAAAGATTTTGTGAGATTGGTGAAATAAAATGGAAAGTTTTTCTGTAAGGAAAAGTAAGAACTGTATTGAAAATTGCGATTGAATTGGGGATATCATTAGTCTTTAACGGTAAACATTTTATATAATATGTTAGAACAAATGAGATCCTCAGAAATAGGTGGCCAAGACTCAAATATACTTACCATAAATTCTCCTTAATGCCTCTGTCTTTAATAAAAAAGAAAAATACCTAATCTGAGAGCCAGTTACAACTATAGTTTTATCATGGCCATGATGCTTTGGAGCTAAACTTCAGTGGTAAACATAGATATGAACAGACCATGTTCTCTGAAAAGATTTACATCACAAAAACTGTACATGCTAGAGTTTTTAAGTACAACTCCTGTTAACTCCCTTGCAAGTTTTGTGACTCAGATTTCAACAGATATTATCACTAAGGGGCTAGTGCAAAAGAAATGATCACATTTTGGTAGAAAAAAAAATAGAAAATTCTAAAATAGGCTAATATATTTCAACTTCCTGAAAAACTTCATTACATTGTTTTAATAGTAATAAGTGTGAAGTTGAACAATGAAGATGAATTTATTTCTGATTTTATTTGCAACTGTAGAGAGTGAATGAGTAGAAACTTTCATTTCAAAGAAAAAACTCAGTATGTTTCTGATTATTTAGGATGAGGATTTTAAAAGGCAATAGATTTAAGGACCTATGATGAATTAGAGGTAAAATGGTTACTTTTTTAAGTCTATTCAACCAATTAATTAATATGTACATTGAAGATTATTTTTATATATGGCAATTTGAAATCAGAATGGTATAAGAATAGTTTGTTTTTGAGCTTTTTGGAGGGAGAAGATATGCCTTGGACTAAAATATAGACAAAAACCAGTTTGATTATCAACTTGATTAGTTATTTTTTCCCCACAAATAACACGAAGCTGTATAACTTACCAGGCTCTCTCTTCTCTCTCCCTTCAGTCATGATGTGAATGGGGATTAATCAATTTTCCCAACTGAGTTGGGCATATGGCAATTGAATCTCTTCTGTTGACTATTAAAAATGGAAGACATTATTTCCCTCATATATATCATCATTCTGAAGCTGAATTTTAAAAATTTACCCTTTTGAATTGAACTATATGTCCTTCATTCATTTGGTAAATAGGTAACAAGCTATTGCTCTTTGCAAGGCAGGCACTCTATTATAAAATCAAGGAGATGGTGACAAGTAAGCATGTTCATGCATTATTTAGCTGAGTTTTTTTTTGTTTTTTTGTTTTTTTGTTTTTTTTTTTACTTATAACCATCTCCTACAAGTCTTGCATAATTTTCCAGATGTACTTTTACTCAAAATGCATTAATCCAGCATACTTTATTTTTCACCAAGAAAATGTTAGTATATGATGTAATGGATTCATGAACTTCTATACTTAGTTTTGTATTCTATTGTTTTGTTTTTTAAGAGTTTCACTTCAGCGATTCTCTGAAAAATTGTGGATTCTGGATACAAAACTTATAAATATCCACATGAGGAAATCTCTCTCTCTCATACAGAATGATTTTGAATTTTCAAGAAACTCTTTCTTATGACCACTGTCTTTCCAAGAATCCCTATGACCATTGACTGTGGGCATTTTTTTCTAGTTTTTAAATGCATGAAATATTAAACACCCCTTTGTAGAAATCTGCTGACTTCTTTAGGAAGGCTAAACAAAGAACATCCAAGTTGATCAGCGGAGCAAAAGTTTCCATAGGGGAAAAGTAGATGGCTCTCATAATCCTGTCTCCCTAAGAATTATTTTAAAAATCCATTATTCATCCAATTGTTACCATTGGCTGTAAGAAATCATAGGTTTTCTTACAATATAAAATGTCCCAGATCATCCAAGATTAGCAATGGGAGAGAGAAACCTAATGTTGCAGTTTTCCCTCTATTACCAATATTTTAAAATCAGTGCTCAATTTGATGAGTGAGTCAAAGTGTTTCCTCACACAATTCCTATTTTTGATTGGAAACCGAATACCAAGGTTCAGGAAGCAGTAGAATGATTAGAATTGAGAGGCAAGAAGAAAGAATCAAGTAACAGAACTGCCTTTCGATAATGTTAGACTTCTTAATTTTAGCTATTCTAATGGGTGTCTAGTAATATATCTTTGTGGTTTTATTATGCATTTCCCTGCTGACTAATGATGGGGGCATCTGTGTATGTGGTTATTGATATTGGCTGTTTGAATATCATCTTTTGTCAAGTGTCTATTCAAATGCTTTGCCAATTTTTAATAATTGGGCCTTTTTCTTTTATTATTGAATTATAAGAGTTACTTATATATTTTGGATTAAAGTCCTTTGTCTATTGTATGCATTGAGAATATATTCTCTAAATCTTTTGGCTTATCTTTGCATTTTCTTAACAGTGTCATACAAAAGCAGAAGTTTTAATTTTGTTGAATATCAATTTATAATTTTTTTCTTGATTAGTGCTTTTGAGTCTTAGCTAATAAATTTTTGCCTAAGATAATATCACAAAGATTTTCTCTTAAATTTTCCTCTGGGAGTTCTAGAGTTTTAGCCTTTACATGTAGGAGTATGATCCCACTCAAGAAGATATAAAAGTAGAGAAAATGTTCTTACTATCAATGGGTTTTCTCTTTGACTTATGCAGTGTATTGATTTTTGTTTGTATTTTTCTATTATTACAGTCATTTTTAAGTAAGTTAGAAGAGATCTTTTTATAGCAGGTTAACCATTTGCCACTTTAAATGGGAAATTTGATGCTTTTCTGCAAGGTTTATTTACTTTTAGAGGTAGAGCTTTCTAAGTTTCATTAATCTAATTGCGGTAATTTTTTTTTTTACAGAAATGATCCATTTCTTTTTAACCTCAGATCTATTAGGATATTCTTATGTAAATTATCTTATATTTTACTCTATTAAGTAAATATTAATATATAACCTTTCTCTATTATAAATGTTTGTTTTTTTCATTATTTTTTAGATTTGAGTACTATTTCTCTTTCATGTGTCTGTAGTAGTACTAGCCCCATACTCTAGCCCCATACTCATATACTACTTCAACTATTTTTCACTTACAATTTAAATATATAATAAGATTTTTTACAGATCATATTTGGATGAGCTAAAAGTAAATCATATGTCATTTTTTGACTATTTCACATACATGGATAGATAAATGCAGAAACATATCATGGTTTTTAAGTGTCACACTCATGTTGAAAAAGATTGCCATTTTCAAGGAAGTAGAATTTAATCATTCTTTCAATTCAGGTGTTAGCATTCAAATACATCTCACCAAATAAACAGAGTGAAATTCACGTAATTGAACATGATGTGGAGTAAACAGAAGTTAAGAACCAATAAGTGGCTCAGTTTGAGATCTCATCAAGAAGTGATTTGTGATACACTTATTTTTCTTCAATCTGCATCAAACTCTATTAAAAGGTAATGGGATTTTATAGATTCTTGAGAAAATGGTAAGGATGTCTTGAGAGATTTGAATGTATTTATTTCCAGTATGTTGTTTAGAAATTAGCTTAGTCTGAACAAAATAATTTCTTTATAGCAGGACATGGCTTGCTGGTTGGCAAATGATTAGTTATTTTGAACTTAAAGACTGACTCTTACTAGTGAGAAACAATAATACTTAATATTTTATAATGAATATTAATAAGGCAAAATAGCATGCCTAAATCAAAACATCAGGTAAACCATGTGGTTTATTTTTAATCCATAATTTTTACCTACTGCTTCTAATTTCTTAGAGGTGCTGTGAGTAAGTTTCCAAACTGACTATTTTTGACATATTTCCCAGCTCCACATATTTGTCATTTTTAGTATTCTGTTTGTAAGAATCCACTGAATATGTGAAAGATAATAACATTTGTTTTAAATTTCAAAAATAATAAATATTTTAGATTTTAGAGTTTTTATAGCCTAATGCATGTAATTTAAATTTAAGTAGAAGAGCTTTATAGCAAGAAGGTGACGGAAGTAGTGAAGTTTTAAATGATCCTGATTTCTTCCTTCATCCTTAACAATATAATATTTCTGTTCATAAAACAAAATAAAAATTTACAGTAATTAAAAAAGTTAAATTGCATGGATAATATTTATTAAAAAAGTTGAGTGACAAAATAAACTCGAAAATAATGTTATATAGGGCCAAACCACTAAAAGCAGTAAAATCCAATTGTTGTATGAACAATTTTACAGGAGAAAGTCAGAAAAGCAAAGGGAACTTTGATGATTTATATAAAAAAGATTTTAACTTACTTCTTGAAAAATTACACCGAATAGATGTATTCAGAGCAGCCAACACCAGAAAAACTATGTCTTTAAGGAAAAAAAATATACAGAGTGGACCAAGTCACTTATAACAGAAAGGACAATCAGATTCACATCAGATTTTTCAAGAGCAACAATTTTGCCAGAAGACAATGGAGTAAGATATTGAGATAATGACCTTTAAATATAAAAACATGCAATGAACATGCAAGAAGTTAAGGAATATTTTTCTTATTAGCCTATATTTGAGTAATCTACTTAAGACAAATAAACTTTAGACAACCAAAAAAACTTGAGAGGTATTTGCATAAGAACTGCTATTGAACAGTCAATATATACTTTTCCTTAGAAATGAAATGAAATGAATATGTGGAGGTCGTACATAATGACACATACTCTAGTAACTTATATTCCATATAATATATGTTGTACATATCTACTCTAGATACACTATAATATATGCTCTGATAATATACATACAATATCTTTTTAAATGAAAGGAAATTGGAAAATTGTATGGAAAGTAGAATAAGCTCACTCATTGCTTTAAATTAGGTTCTAGATGAGAGGGAAAGGAAAGAAAAACATAGAGATTTCTACCTAATTTCAATATTATTTATTACAGGAAACTGAGAAATAGAATGAATAAAAATAGTACACTAATAATATCATAATAAAAGTATGACCATAAAAGTGACCATTAGGACACAAATACCATATTTTAAAAATGATTAAATAGCCTATTTAAATAATAAAAAATCTTCCAAAATAAAAGGGAGGTCAAATAAAGTAATACATATATAAAAAGACTATGTATGTATATCATACAAATATGAGAAACTGAGATGAAATATATCAATTGCATCAATAAATAATATTAATTTACCTATTAAAAGGAAAACCTAGACTTTCAGTTGACTGACAAGGTAAAATCCAAACAATGATTCATGTAAGATACATACTAAAACAAGTGAGTTTAGAAAGATTATGCTAAAATGAGGTTTGGAAAGATTGCAAGTAAAAAGAATGGAGAAAGACCAAACAAATTCAAATAAAAAAGAAGCAGAAGTCACAAACTTGATATCCATGGAATTCAGAAAAAGACATTCTAAAAAAAGACAGAACTGAGTATTGCTATTGACTTAAAAAACACAATAAAGGTATAATAGTTAATAATATTTATGCATCCTACAACAAAGCAAAATATTTTTAGGATAGATAGAGAGATGTATCAAGAAAGAGATAACAGCACACTGACAGAAGGATACTTAATAGATATTCAATCTATGAAAGTCATGTGGATAAAACTAATTCTTAGCATACCTCTTCTGTAAATAAATGGATAATATTCATAAAAATTGACCACATGGATCTCAGGCACTTACACTTGAATGTTTATAGTAGCACAATTAACAATTCTTTTTAAAAATTATGCACACATTTACCTTTGACTCAGCAATTCCATTTCCAAGAATTGAAACCACTTACATCAATTTGAATGTATATATGCACAAGAACCTTTAATGCATCTATTTGTATTATCAAAGGAATAGCAAACAGCTTCATGTTTATTAATACGGTACTATTTGAACAAACTATGGTATATTACTGAATGGAGTACCTTACAATTGGAAGGCAATGAAGGGTATTTCCAAATGGTTCTATAGTGGGACTCCCAGATTATATTAAATGAAAAACAGCAAGGTAGAAAAATGTATATAGTGTGCTAGGATTTACTCATCTATGTACCCATTTAACAAAGGTAGATGAATATATATGTGCATTTTATTATATTAAAATATACAAGTAGATAAAAAAATACATTGTGAAGGAAGGAATGGAGTATAGTAGTGGGGAAAGCAATAGAAGCTAGATTTTCCTTGAAACAAACTTTTGTGTACTTTAAAAAATGTTATGTAATTATAATGCTAAAACAAAATATAGTAATTCCTTAAAAATAAGAGAAAAAAGTAACAGATGAATATAAATGTGTATCAAGGTATGATTTTAAAGTACCACATGCTGGGCAGTATAAGCATGAGAGCAAAAGTGGTACAAAACAAAAATCTTAAAATGTTTTCATTAATGATTGTGTTGATACAATGTTGGTCTTGTTATTTTGAGACTATTACGTTTGTAGTGTATGATAAAGCAAAAAAGGAATTAGGTGCCAGTGAGAATTGGGATTGTCAGAATGAAAAAAAAAAAAACCAAACAAACAAGAAACATGTATAAGAATAAAGAAGTTAAAATTCCCAGAGTTCTGAGTTTAAATACCAGTGTGAATTTATGAAGCATTTTATCAAAAACTATTTATTCTCTGGCCCTTTTCATTGAAAAGGTCTAGAAACAATGACTAACCATAGTGTTCATATTGTAGTCTATAAATACCACATCTCACTGAAAGGAACTAGGACTCTTTAGAAAAATAGCTGATTCCAGTTCTAGGGATATCCAAAATGTAACTAGAGAATATTGTCATTACCAGGATAAAAGAAAACTATCAAAGCCTTCTGAATCTGGGTCAGAGGACTCAGGAGCCAGTTTATTTAGGCTCTGCTGACAAAATTTGGGTCAATTTGATAGTGAATATAACAACAATAGAAATTGATTAAAACATTTCAAATACATTTAAAGATATGGGTTCATAATGATACTTAATTTTTTTTTTTTTTTTTTTTTTGAGACAGAGTCTCGCTTTGTTGCCCAGGCTAGAGTGAGTGCCGTGGCGTCAGCCTAGCTCACAGCAACCTCAATCTCCTGGCTCAAGCAATCCTCCTGCCTCAGCCTCCCAAGTAGCTGGGACTACAGGCATTCGCCACCATGCCCGGCTAATTTTTTTTTTGTATATATTAGTTGGCCAATTAATTTCTTTCTATTTATAGTAGAGACGGGGTCTCGCTCTTGCTCAGGCTGGTTTCGAACTCCTGACCTTGAGCAATCCGCCCGCCTCGGCCTCCCAGAGAGCTAGGATTACAGGCGTGAGCCACCGCGCCCGGCCTATACTTAATTTTTTTTAAAAAAAAGCTCATTTCAACACATTTGAGGGATGCTAGGGAACTAATTCATTATTTTTTAAAACCTGGTAAAAAGAAAGACTCAAGAATTTGGCCCTTACTATATGAAACTACAATGAAACTATAGCTCAGGATACCAATATAGTTGATATGCAGACATTTATCTTTACAGAAGCAATTCAGGTAATTGGGCAGTTCGGAGGAACATGTTAAACAACACCATGGAATGCAATTTGCAAAATGCAGACTGTGCAAAATCTGCTGAGCAATGACCCAGTTTCTTCAAAGAGCAAATTGCAAGCAACAAAGGATTGGAACTTGCCATGGTGGCAGACAGATGGTTTCTGAATTTTTCTGGTTTCACTTTATGCATTGCCAAAGGGTGAACATGAATTTCCGTGCCATACTGAATTTGGGAGTAAATATTGAAAGCTTTTGATGCAAATTATAGAACATATTGGGAGGTGGCATTTCCTCGGCTATGCCCGGATGTAACTAGAATAGTTACATAGTCTGGCATCTGTTTCATGGATACCTTGGGATTCCTGGCAACCAGCTTTCAGATGGACAGTTTATCAAGAATGAAAATGTGTATTAGAGTCTTCCAAAGCAAAATATTTTAAATATGAATAACGATTATGGAACATAGAATTTCTTTCTTTTTTTCTCTTCCTGTCTCTCTTTCTTCTTTCTTCTCTTTCTTTTTTCTTTAGCTTACTCTGTTGCTAGAGCATTTTGTTGAATAACTGTTATGATATAAAAACAGTAAGAGAGATGTATCAAGCAGTACACAAAACCAGGCATTACTTTATAGGTATATTAAATACAACCTATTTATCTTTTAAATTGTACTTATTTTTTTATGCACAAATAGAATGTTTTATGTTAGAATCGATGACTATGGCATAGCCTGCGCTCCAAGTTATAGAATGTCAGAAATGGTTTTCTGGGAATGAGAGGGGCAATGAACAGTCCAGTTTCTGTGCAGTCTGAATGCAACCTACTGCTGTTTTACCCCTTTCATCCTTCTGTCTAATCTAGAAGATATTAAGGGTCCCATATTGAATATCCATAAAAGTAATTGATCACTAGAAGACAGTTAAGGAGATAACACAATGAAGATTACTATATATCTATCTTCTAAAATATTGGAACAACAGAACCAGATAAGGGATTCAAGAACAAACAGAAGCAAAACACCCCCAGATTTCTTCTTTTAATAACCTTTTAATTTTAGAATTTTTGATTTATAGAGAGGTGAAATTAATAGTACAGATTTTCCACATACCCATCACTCAGTTTTTCCCATTATTAACATCTAGCATAACTGATTATTTTGTCAAAATGAACAAACTGAGATCAGTATATAACTATTAACTAATTTCTAAACTTTGTATGGTTTTCACCAATTTTTCTATTTATGCCCTGTCCTAAGTGATCTGTTTTACAATAACTGATACTATGTTATATTTAGTTGTCATATCTCTTCAGTTACCTTAGCTTTATGACAGCTTCTCAATCTTTGCTGTTTTTTGTAACCTTGACAATCTTGAGGTGTACTGGCCAGGTATTCTGTAGAATGTCCCCATATTTAGGTTTGTCTATTGTTTTTCTCATGATTAGACTGGGATTATGAATGTTTGGAAAGAAATCAACATTACTCAAGTACCTTTTCTTCACATGATATGGGGGACACAGGGTATCCATATGACTTTACTGGTGTTGCCAACCTTCATTCTTTGGTTAAGATGGTATTTTTCAGGTTTCTGTGCTGTAAAGTTAACTATTTTTCCTATTCTCTATTCTTCAGAGTGAGTCATTAAATCTAGTCTACCCTCAAGGTAGTATCAAGTAAAGGATTAAGCTTCACCCAGCATATCTCTTAGCTAAATCAGTGAATTATCAATTAATTCAATAATTGTTCGATTATTATTGAGTGATTTTTCAATAAATATGCAATAATTCATAATTCAATCTATGACATCTTTTCCATTTCACCCATAATGAAACACAAATGATGTGTCCATCCTTAATTTAACTTTTCTAATTTTAGCTTGGAGCTCTACACTGCATTGACCGTTTACTCTTCCTCCACTTTTACATGTGCACCAGTATTTAAATATCACTACCCTTCTATTAACATCATATTTATTTGCAAATAATTTTCTCGATCTTCTTATCTTGGATGCAGAAAACCTTGGTTCCTTCTGTGAAATTGATAAGTTATATTGTAATAAGTAATAAGTAATATAATTACTTATATTACTGTAATAAGTAATATAAATTGATAAATTATATTTTAGTACCATTTGATCAAGGACTTTAAAATTACCAAGGACTCGAAAATGTGCGAGTTACATGATAAATCTTTAAAAGAATTCTAATGATGCAATTAGGATAAGCATTCCTGCTGTCACTCCTGCTATTTAACACAGTATTGCAGACCACAGTCAATATAATAAGAAAAGGAAAATGAATAAGGTAGAAAGATTGAATTTAAGTGTCATTACTTGCAGACAGTTTTAAAATCTCCATAGAAAAATCAAAATAACAAATGTATAGATTATTAATTTGGAAAATAGCTCAGCAAATTAGTTGAATTCCAGACCAACATTTGAAAACATTTAAAAACATGTTTATTTTATTTTATATCTGCACTAATTATAAAATATAATAGAAAAAATTCATTAGTCACAGAATTGATAGAATATAAATGAAAAATATTAATAAAAATATGAAAATATTTTATGAAGTAAAATTTAAAACTTTATTAAAGACATTTAAAAAGACCTGAATAAATACAGAAATACAAAATATGAATAAGATGATTCATCAGTGTAAAGGCATTAATTCTTTACAATTGTTATTTCAATACTAATTTAGTGTAATTACCCTCAGGATAGGATCCTTTAATTGCTTTGTTTATAAGTGACTGAGTACTGACTGATTCTACAATGCATATGAAAGATAATAAAATATAAAATTAAAATAATTTTTTTTAAAGTCCAAAATAAAGGAATTTAATCCTTCGGAGATGAAGAGCTATAGTAGAGCTATGGCAAGTATAACAGTACAGTATTCAGACACAACTAAATAAATAGAAGACTGGAACATAATAGGGGGGTTAAGAGACAGACCTTGATAGGTATTGCTACATAATTCAGTTGTTGAACAGGTTGTTTGATAAGTGGCTAATTGTATGGAGAAAAAAATTAGCTTCATATTACATTATTTACAAAAATAAATTCTAGTTGTATTAAATATCTAATAGTGAATAGGAAGCTCATGCTAATATTATCAAAAAGAATATATTTAAAATATTTTAAAATTATACTAAAATTCTTATTACAAAAAAGAAAAGGTTAAAATGTCAAAGAATAGAATGTGATATTCTTAATGTCTGTAAAAGATAAAGTCTTTGTATTTAAAAAATAAAGATATTTTCTATAAACTTAACAAAAAAAGTAGAAAGCCTAGTTAAGAAAATGTCAAGGAAAAAATAGATATTTCTTAAAGTACACTTTAGAGAGCATTTATAGCAGTATTTAACAAAACGAATATTCTTTTATGACGCAACAATTCCACTTCCATTTATATATTCTAAATGTACTTCTATTTGTCTAGACCAAGAGATCTGTGCAAGAATGTTTATTGCCACATTATTTGTAAAGTTGAAATGTTGGAAATATTTAACTGTCCATAGCTGTGAGAATAATAAATTATACTATCTTCATATCATAGAGTATTACGGTATAAAACTGAAGAACTAGATCTATATTAATTAACATCAAAGTAAATATGTTTAAGTAAAAAAAAAACCAGATTGAGAAATGTAATAGTATTTATTTATATGTAGATTTTGAAGTGCATACTATAGTACTTTATAGATTTCATGAAGACATACATTTTTAAGTTAAGAAGATGTCTTTGAAAGATATGCATGCTGGTCAAGATACTGAAAACAATGAAAGCATCAAATATTAGGGGATATAAGAAGAGAAACCAATTGTTTTCTCTATAATAATTGTACTTAGGACTTGGTTTCATCAAAATAATTCAGTTTGGTGCTTTGAGGTTGAGCTCATTAAACAAATAAAAAATAAATTGCATATTTGCTTCCATAGCATGAATGGTGATTTTATATTGAATTTTTGTCTCCATTTTCTCAAGCGAGGGGTGATGAAAATGCCGAGTGCTTGACAGCATGACAAAAATCCTCTCATAATTTGTGTGTCTGTAAGAATTTAGGTGTGCATACCAAAACACTTTTTATGTGCTTAGTTCATTGTAACAGGTGGTTCCTTGGAAGATTGAAGTGCAAAAGTTGAAGGGCAGTGTGATATAGTATGTAAGGACATTATCCTTTTGCCTAGATTGCCTGGATTCAGAACTTAGCTGTGCTACCCACTAGTCATATTAGTATGATAATTCTATTATTCATTTAATCACTGCTTTGTCTCTGTCTGCAATCATATATATCTATTAGAAGGTAAAAGGAAAACAAATGATTGGTTCTCTAAACAAAGTTGATAATTATATTGTAGTAGATCAGTGGCTGTCTAAGCAACTGCAGTATCTATTAGAATGACTTGGGGAGCTTCTTTAAAAATATAGATACATGCCTTCACTTAACCAATTTGGGAGGGATTTTTTTTTGTTTATTTTGATATACGCCAAAATATGAGAATTAATACCTTTGATGAGAGGAAGGCTAATAAGAAAACAATAAACTCATAACCTTTATAAAATTAATTTGGAGACATTAGCAAATGTAGCCAAGTATTAAGCAAACTCCCTTTCATGCCCACTTTTTCTTCTCTGTTCCCTTCTCTTCCCCCCATCCGTCTTTCTTTTTCTCACCTACTTCTTTGCAGTGGTATTTCTCCAACTTGACTAACATAGTGCACCTCCCATTGCCATCTGTATCTTAATTTTCATTTTTTACACTGATTATGATTTGCTTTGTTTTTGTTTTTTTATAGTTTATCTTCTTAGGGCTCTAGATCTTGATTTCCATTTTTATCACTCTCATTTAGAAACATGATTCTTTTGTGTGACCTCTTATTTGGACACTTTTGGCCCTGGCTCTGAGCAACTTCACTATAGTTTACCAGTGCACACGTGTGTGCACGCGCACACACACACACCCAATTGTTAGCCTATGTGGAACATGGTGCAGAAATCCACTTAAGTAGTATATAAAATAGTTTATTGTAAAGATACATATAGAATCCTGTAAACATTAGAATTATTATAGAATGGATTGATTAAAACCTCAAGAAGACCTTAGCTAGAAGGTGGTTCTGGATTTCTGGTGTCTGTAGGAATCCTGGCAGTAGGATTTGAATATTGGATATGGTATTATTTCATTCTCTTATATTGGTCAGCAACTTCCTCTTTGGCTTATCCAGCGTTTTGGCTCTCATGCCTTATACATGGATTTGACTTGCTCAGACACTGATTTTTCCTTGTAGCATTTTTGCAGCTTCTGTTTCACTACCAACTGCCCAAACTTTCTTACCTTCTTAGAAGTTAGAAGGAGTGTAAGGGCACAGATAAGCTTTCTGGAGTAGTTCTCACAGCTCACAGCCTACAGCACTGCCTACACACTCACTGCCCTTGATTTAGGGCCTTCCTACTTGTCAGCTCTCCTTATATTGTAGGTAAACAGGATATGGAATATTTGTCCTCAGCAGTAGCCTAGGGAAAAGCAGTTTACCTTACAGAGAAAAGCAGACTGGGAAATTATTGTAAACAGCACTGACAACCTGTCCGATGACCATCAAGCCTTTGAAATGTAAATGTGGAAAACTCTTCTATATTACCGATAAAATATCAAGAAACTGGGTATGTCCAAATGCAAGAGTGATTTTCAAAGATTTTGAAGATACCCATGTCTGGAAGAAGTGTACAAAATGTTATACTCCCTGTGATGTGATTTGAGGACCATAGGAATGCCTCCTACCTACAAATCCCCTTTGTTCCTCTTCTACTGGACTGCTATTTTCCAAGAATATGCCTGTCAAAATAGCAGGAAAAGCTTTTTGATGAAGGGAGCTGAGTACTTTTTCTTCTTTGCAACCATGCTTTTCAGTGCTTTGCTGGATGATGTTTAGTGTGTGACGCATTGTTTACTGGGTTGAGAGCTTTCAGCTCTGAGAACTACTGACGACAGAGATTCATTTTGCTTATTTATGTGTTCTCAGTATTTTAATGCAGTACCTGGCATCAAAAATTCATATTAAATGTGTATTGAATGGAATACTATGAAAGGATAAATAAAAGAATTTCCAGTTCCTCACTAATGATTTATTTGAACAAGAGTTAATTAGCTATCCAAGTATGCATGGAGAATAAGACAAGCGCAAGTAAATTTTAAAAGGCTTCAGGAGGATGGATCTGAGCATAGATTTAGGGAAGGCATTTCCATAGGAGCTTTTAAATTCTTCGGTATGGCAGAAGAGCATTCATAACTGAATGAGGGTTAAATGGAGTCAAAATGAAAGGAGAAGGAAAATACTTCAAAACTATTCAAAAATTATGAGGTCTTGGCTTTACTAGAAATTTGCAAGTTCAGAGATAAAAATACTAGAATATTTTCCCCTAATTAAACTTCTTTTTATAGTTTAGAAAATATGTGCTAACAATCTACTCCAAAGAGAATAATCAGTAATGATAATTTCAGAGTTTCAGGCCATTAGCAAAGTTAAAATAGGACACAGAACAAAACAGAAATGAAAGGAAGGACTACTTCTGTATAATTTCCTTGCCGTGTGAAATTTATTTTGATTTTCTTTTGCCTTATTTTTGTCTTATTTTTTGTGTTGCAATTTGTTTAAAAAAGGGATAGCATTCAGTATCATCCTCATACACCACCCCACTTTTCCAAATCATGAGCTCAATCAAGGGATTATTGGCATGTTGAATAATTATTTCAACAAAATTTTGTTTAAGACATTGGGTTACCTTCCCTGTGTCAAGTGTTGGAAGTGGTGTCACTATGAATATTCTTTAATTATTTAAACGTGTATTCTTGAGTAACATATCATTAACAAAATTTGTTAATTAATGTGCTTGGTGAGAAAAGACTCCTCTTAAACCTCTGTGGGCTAAAATAAAATAAAATAAAATGAAAGAATCATATTTCTATGAAAAAATGTACTATTATAAATCTATTTTATTTAAATGTGACAATGTCATTTCAGTGACATAGATTTGTACCTTTGATAATGATCCATTTGCTTTCTATAAAAATCACAGGCAAGAAAATGCATGTGTATGCTTTTGAAGTTCTTTGGAAAAGTCCTCTTTTGTGAGTTAAAATGAAAGACATTTAGTCACCAATTATATACTTAACATTAGAAAGCTCAAAAAGTACATCATTCTCTGTTGGAAAGGATCTGATATTGGATGTTAAAAAATTATTTTACCCGGGTAACAGCTTTACTTTTTTAGTTGTAAAAGAAATGTCTATGCATTGTAAAAAAATTTTTAAAAATTACAAACTAGAAAATAAAATCTTACAGCTTTAAGTTATCCATCTCTGGCAATCTCATATAGTGCTTATGGAAATGTAAATTAGGATTAACTTTCTGTAAAATAATTTATCCTTTATCTTTGAAAGGTTCATGCTTTTTGACCCAGTTGTACGTATGACTCTCTTTTAGGTAAACAGGCATCAAAAGAACTTTTTAATTCACTCATTTCTATGTTCAGAGTAGTTAAAAAATGCTAAGGGATCAGTAAGTCATCATTTTAAAAATAATTATGTTAAAAATATATAGTCTCTTTTCCATTACTAACCTTTTAAAGAATGATCAAAATTTCCTACTTAAGCTTCCACTCATTCCTAATAGTATGCTTTCTATCTTCTTGATTTCATTGAGATTTCTACCAAAGAATTCTTAATTATCTGAACTAGGGACCTATTCATTGTTTTATTATCCTTAATATTTTTGTGATTTGGGAATTTAGGACCTTTATTCCTTTCTGGAAAATGTCTTCTTTGTTAGCCTCCAGGATAATACATAGCATTTCATATCTTCCTGACCCTCCACACTTCCAAGTAAGTATACTTTCTCTCTCTCTCTCTCTCTCTCTCTCTCTCTCTCTCTCTCTCTCTCTCTCTCTCATAAGCCTTCCCCCCACCCCAAACTTTACATGTCTTATTTTCTTTAATTCTTACAGCACTCTATATGGAATTTTCAAGCTCAATTTTTTTCCCCTAGTATGGTGGCACTACTAAAATCCTTCTTAGATCGTCACATCTTAGAAGCTGGTTTTCCATGCTTTCTTGCCCTCTTGACTGTTTGTAGCTTAGAAATCAGCAAATGCTCTGAGGGAGTAAAGTGGTAAATGTAGGACTCATTATGTTACTTTCTGTTAGGGATATTGATCCCTCAGATTCTAACTGCCTTGGTTGTACCCTGTTGTATGCAAAGCTATTAAAATATATATGTTTTATTCAGTTTTATAGCATTCGAAGCAGGAAGTTTGGTCTGATTCAAGGTGTTCCATCAAGACCAGAAAGGAAAATTCTAAGCAGTGCTGATCAAATGGCTAACCTGACAACTGCATATTACTGGTCCATGATGAAATTAGAAGCTTGTGCCAGCATTTTAACCAACTCTGCTTCCTTCATCTAGAATGTCTTATATATCCCCCACTCCCAAATGTTAGCTGAACCAAACAGTTAACTTATATTCCTTATATGACTTAGTTGATTACATTGTAGCACAAGTTCCTTATCTCATTAGAGATTGTAAAGGAACAGTTTATTCAGGATCTCACTAGTTATAGATCCAGAAAACGAAGCACAATGTAACCAAGAGTAAACTTAACTGTACAGTAGTAACTCACACCCTACTTTAGTAATGATTCCCTTTTATGGAATGCCCATCTTGAGACAGATTTATCAGTTCAGCAAAGCTCTTATAACTCCCTATACTTGTTCTGAAAATTCTTTATAATTTTGATATTATTTCAGATTAAAAATTATTAGAGGGCAAGCAGATTTCCTTCTTCTTTTATAGCCTAATTCTCGTTCATTCACTCTGAAGCCCCATCCTGAAATGTTGGTATTAGACAGGACTCACTTCTCTTCTCACTGTGCAGCTTGCAGAATTCCTATAGCTCAAATCGCTCACATTCCTATGGCATCCTCCCTCCATCTCTATCACTAGCCCTAGCCTATTTCCTGAGTTTCCTATCCATATTGCCTGCTTGTATGTCTCCTGCAGGCACCTCACTCACTATGTATATAAACTGAATTCTTATTTTCTTTCCTATTTCCACAAAGCTATTTTTTCAGTGAGAATACCAGTACTCTCTTTGTTAACCTATTTAGAGCAGGGGTAATAGGCATATCCATGACTCCAGTCTCTCTACTCCTGCAACATCTAATGCATTCCCAATTCTTATCATGTTTACCTCCTAAATATCTCAATTTTATTCTATTGCTTTTGATCTTAGTTGTCCCTAGAATAATTCAGACTACATTCTCTTACCTATATTGTAAAAATAGCCACCTTATATAAGCTCTCGCATTCCTTCACATCAACAAGAGAAAGTAATGTTGTAAGAGTAATGTTTTAAATATCCAAATAGTATATTACTGAATTGCTCAAAATTATTCAATGTATTTCTATCATTTGAGAATGAAATATAGTTACCTTTGTTCTTCATCCATGACATACCATGGCCCACGTTTACCTCCTACCCTTCTTACTTTCGACTCTCCTCATATTCTGTCTTCTAGATACACTGATTTTAAATTCATTAAATACCTAAACTTTATTGCATCCCAGCCTTTCACCTGTTTTCCCTCTTTTTCTAGGGTTTCTTCAAAACAGGCTTTCTGTTTATGACATCTGTCTCTAGCTTCCTTTCCATATTAACAATCCTCTCTGTTGACATGTCTAGAACACTACCTCCATTGGAATCATGTATTCCCATTACTACAGCATCCTGAATTTTATTTGCTAATTTGCTAAATCACTATATACCACAGTATGCATATGAAAGGACTTAACATATTTTAATACATTAATAAAAATGTTAATAATGTTGTAATCTTAACTTTATGCATTCAAAGAATGTTAAGAAAACTAGAGTTTTGACAAGAGGAGAGCAGAGGTTTGGCTAACTCCAAATCTCCATACTAGTTGCCAAAAATAACATGGTATCATGTCTTTTCATTACTTTGGATTTTCTGGTGCCATTAATTGATTTATCAGAAAAGAAATTCTCCACTATATGTATATTACAAAAACAAAGCAAAGCCCCTATTTAATTTATTTTTATAGCTTTATTATGACTTGATTCATATATCATAGAAATTCACCTACTTAAAGTATGTAATTCAGTGTTGTTGTTTTTTTTAGTGTATTCACAAAGTGGTGCAGCAATCATCATTATATGATTTTAGAATATTTTTGTTCCCATTAAAGGAACCTATTAACAGTCAATTGCCATTGCCCTTCCTACCATATCCCTCTACCAACTCATTCTATGCCAATACCCAAACAAGTTTGACTAGGTAGGCCAAATAATGGCTCACAAAAATATCCAACTCCTAATCCTTGAAAACTACAAGTGTCACTTCATATGACAAAAGGGTCTTTGCAGATGTGATTCTTGATATGGGGAAATTCTTCTGTATCATCCAGGTGGGCACTAAATGTGTACTGAGTGCACTTGTAAGAAAGAGGCAGAGGAACAGATGGGAGAAGACAATGTAATCATAAAAGCAGAGAGATTTGAAGATGCTACACTGCTGGCTTTGAAAATGTAGAAAGGGACCATTAGCCCAAGAATTCAGGTTTAGAATCTGAAAAAGACAAGAAAATAGATTCTCCTCTAGCATTTCTGGAGGGAGTACAGCTCTGCCCACACCTTAATTTTTGCCCATTGAAACTGATATTGGACTCCTGACATCCATAATTGTTATAGAATAAAATTTGTGTTCTTTTAAGCTACCAAGTTTGTGATGAATTTTTAGAGTAGCTATAGGAGACTAATATAAAGACAAAGAACTCATGAGAAAACTATAGACTAATATCCCATATGAATATAGACAGAAAAGTCCTCAACAAAATACTAGCAAGCAAAATTCAGCAATATATAAAAGGCTAGTATACCATAACTAAATGAGTTCATCCCCAAAATGTAAAAGTTGGTATAACATCCAAAAATCAATTAATATAAAGCACCATATGAATATAATAAATGCAAAAAACCATATGATAGTCTTAGTTGATGCCGAAAAGGCATTTGACAAAATCCAACATATTTTCATGATATAAATTCTCAACAAAGTAAAAGTAGAAAGGGACTTCTTCAACCTAACAAAAGGTATTTGTGAAACCCATATCTAATGTTATACTTAATAGTGAAAGACTGAATGTTTTCCACCTAAGATTAGAAACAAGACAAAGATATCTGCTTTTGCCACTTGTATTCCATATTGTACTAGAGGTTATGGCCAAAGAAATTCAGCAAGATAAAGAAATAAAAAGCATGTATTTGGGAAAGGAAGATATAAAGCCATCTTTCTTTATAGATAAGAATTTATTTGATTGTTGTTGGCGTATATGAATGGCTCTGATTTCTGTGTATTGATTTTGTATCCTGAGACTTTACTAAATTCATTGATCAGTTCCAGGAGTTTCTTGGTTGAATCTTTAGGATTTTCTAAATATAATATCATATCATCAGCAAAGAGTGAAAGTTTGATCTCTTCTGCCCCTATTTGGATATGTTTAATTACACTTTCCTGTCTGATTGCTGTAGCCAGGACTTCCAGCACTATGTTGGATAGAAGTGGAGATAGTGGGCAGCCTTGTCTGGTTCCAGTTCTAAATGGGAATGCTTTCAATTTTTCCCCATTCAGTATGATGTTGGCTATGGGTCTGTCATATATGGCTTGTATCATTTTTAGGTATGTTCCTTCTATGCCTATTTTATTAAGTGTTCGTATCATAAAAGGCTGTTGAATTTTGTCAAAAGCTTTTTCTGCATCTATTGAAAGAATCATGTGGTCTTTGTTTTTGCTTCTGTTTATGTGGTGAATTGCATTTATAGATTTACGTATGTTGAACCATCCCTGCATCCCTGGGATGAAGCACACTTGGTCGTGATGGATTAATTTTTTGATAAGCGTCTGGATTCGGTTAGCAAACATTTTGTTGAAAATTTTTGCATCTATATTAATTATTGATATTGGTCTGTAATTTTCTTTTTTGTTGCATAGCTGGTTTTGGTATCAAAGACTCAATTACCTTCACAATACCAACAAAGAAATTAAAGTACCTAGGAATATACTTAACCAAGGAGGTAAAAGACCTCTACAGGGAGAACTATGAAACACTACTGAAGGAAATAGCAGAGGATGTAAACAGATGGAAATGCATTCCATGCTCGTGGATCAGCAGACTCAACATCATTAAAATGTCTGTACTACCCAAACTGATCTACAGATTCAATGCAATACCTATTAAAATCCCATCAGCATTCTTCACAGATATAGAAAAAATAATTTTACTCTTTGTATGGAACCAAAGAAGACCCCGAATATCAAAAGCAATTTTAGGCAACAAAAACAAAATGGGAGGCATTAATATGCCAGATATCAAACTATACTACAAAGCTGTAGTAATTAAAACAATCTGGTTTTGGCACAAAAATAGGAATATGGACCAGTGGAACAGATGTGAGAATCCTGATATAAAACCATCCTCATATAGCCATCTGATCTTTGACAAAGCAGACAAAAACATATGCTGGGGAAAAGAATCCCTTTTCAATAAATTGTGCTGGGAAAACTGAATAGCCACTTGTAGAAGGCTAAAGCAGGACCCACACCTTTCACCTCTCACAAAAATCAACTCACACTGGATAACAGACTTAAACCTAAGGTACGAAACTATTAGAATTCTAGAGGAAAATGTTGGAAACACTCTCCTAGACATTGGCCTAGGCAAATAGTTTATGAAGAAGTCCCCAAAGGCAATCATAGTAGCAACAAAAATAAATAAATGGGACATGATCAAACTAAAAAGCTTCTGCACAGCAAAAGAAACAGTGAGGAGAGTAATCAGACAACCTACAGAGTGGGAGAAAATTTTTGCATCCTACACATCCGATAAGGGGTTGAAAACTAGAATATACTTAGAGCTCACGAAAATCAGCAAGAGAAAATCAAATAACTCTATTAAAAAATGGACAAAGGACTTGAACAGAAACTTTTCTAAAGAAGACAGAAAAATGGCCAACAAACATGAAAAAATGCTCAACATCTCAAATCATCAGAGAAATGCAAATCAAAACCACAATGAGATATCACTTAACTCCAGTGAGAATGGCCTTTATCAAAAAGACCCTGAACAACAAATGCTGGCGTGGATGCGGAGAGAGAGGAACACTCCTACATTGCTGGTGGGACTGCAAACTAGTTCAACCTCTGTGGAAAGCAATTTGGAGATACCTTAAAGCGATACAAGTGAATCTACCATTTGATCCAGCAATCCCATTGCTGGGCATCTACCCAAATGATTCAATGACACTCTAAAAAAAAACACCTGCACTTGAATGTTTGTAGCAGCACAATTCATAATTGCAAGGCTGTGGAAGCAGCCTAAGTGCCCATCAACCTAAGAATGGATTAATAAAATGTGGTATATGTATACCATGGAGTACTATTCAGCTCTAAGAAACAATGGTGATATAGCACATCTTATATTTCCTGGTTAGAGCTGGAACCCATACTACTAAGTGAAGTATCCCAAGAATGGACAAACAAGCACCAGATATATTCTCCAGCAAACTGGTATTAACTGAGTAGCACCTAAGTTGACACATAGGTACTACAGTAATAGGGTATTGGGCAGGTGGGCGGGGGGTGGGTATATACATACATAATGAGTGAGATGTGCACCGTCTCACTCGGCGGATGGTCATGCTGGAGACTCAGACTTGTGAGAGCAGGGGGGAAAGGGCATTTATTGAAACCTTAAAATCTGTACCCCTATCATATGCCGAAATAAAAAAAAAAAAAGAGGAAATCTGACCAGAAAAAAAATATATTAGAAAAAAAAAGAATTTGCATATGGATATTCCTAAGGAATCCACTTGAAAACTAATAGAACTAATAGTTTCAATTTGTGTAGTAAGTATAGAAAATTACTAAACCCACCAAATAATTTTTGGAGTCATATTAATTTCAATGGCCTTGGTTTTTAAGGCTGTAAAATTCAGATCTGAACCTAAGATTATATCCTCAGATAGTATTCGAATGTAGAAGAGATATGTCATGACCTCATAAATAAACATTTACCATAATTCAAAGCATAAAAAGTTAAACATTCTAACTTCATAGAAAAATAGTGCGATAAAGTATTGGATCCTGACAGTAAACTGGATAAATTTGATGGCTTCAAGTTATTATGTCTATATATTCAATGCAAAATCTAGATAAAAAGTAATATCAACAAAAACAGAAACAAAAAATGCTATTAGATCATAATTGTGTTGAGTTGTTTTTTCCGAGGCCAAATGTGGATGTTTATAAACACTTGACCGATCGACTTTTCGGAAATTGTGAAGAAGAAAAAAGAAATACATGCTAGTTTTGCTGTTGCACCTCAAACCACAGAAGTTACCACCACAGTGGGTAATAAATGCTTACTTAAGATGGAAAAGGCAATACATTTTTGGTTGAAATACATGACCAGAAATGTGTTCTGATTGATGACAATTGGGTTATGTACTATCCATGGTTTCTGGCATCCACGGGGGGCGGGGGCGAGGGGGGGGTCTTGAAATGCCCTCTCCATGGATAAGGGGCGACTACTGCATTGCCTCTTGGAGCTTTACATCTTAGCTGACTATAAAATATTATCTTAATGATTGCCAATTTTTGAGACTATGCTACTTTCCAGAAGTTTGATAAACCTGGTTTCAGATTCATAGGATATCATATGAGGTAAATAATAGTTCCATTTTATAGATGAAGGAAGTATAGTATGCAAATACTAAGATTTCAAGTCAGATTGAAGTTAATCACAAGAGAGAATGAGAGATTAACAAATCAAAAGCCCAGCATGTCTGTGTAACTTCTTAAGGAATTTTCAGAGAAGTTGTGTTGCATTGTCAAGATCTCTTGTCTTTTGAGGCCTATTGGTTCACTATAAATAAATGCCAGCCCAAGATCCTGCTTTTCCCTGACACTGATCTCAGCATATAAATGAGAAAAAATAATTATTTTATGTGTTGAAAGTATTTGAGTAGTTCTCCATTTTTATTATTTAAAAATTTTACTATGGTAAAAAATAAAACAATAAAAAACAAAAACAACATGCTTGTTTCATTCAAATAATAGTTGCTAACTTCCTTTATTTGTGCTTTTAAAAATACATTCTCTTCATGTAACACATCTTTGAATGCCTATTTAGTGTCTAGAAATATGCTATGCTCTGAAAATACAGTGGAGAATAAAGTAGATATAATCTCTGCCCTTAGGGAGTGGGAAAAGGCTATAAATTTATTTACTTCATTCAACAAATAGTATTAGACACAATGTATACTATTCTAAGCATTGCGGTTATGGTGAGTAACAAAGCACATATAATAAAAGTCTCTGCCCATATGAAGCCTACATTTTAGTGGATGAGACAGAAAAGAAATAGGATATGAAAAGGATTATCTTGTCTTCTGATAGGCTTATTCTCCCCACTCCTGCTTCACTTCACAATTCTAGGCACTAGAAGTTGGGGGCAGGGAGTGACATGACCATTTGATTTTCTTTTTCCTTTATGTTATAATTTCTTAGGAAAAGGAGCATTTTCCCAACATTGTTTAAGACATACGATTTGAGTCCTCCAAGCGTGGACAAAAAAAATTAAAATCTCTCTGTCTCTGTCTCTGCCTCTCTCTCTCTTACATACACGCGCACACACACACACACACACACACACACACGACCATGCTTGCAAGTATCATAAGATATATATGAACTGTTCCTTTACATTGCTACTTTAACAATCCTAACATCATTTTCCACCTTCTTTTTACAAATTCTAGCAGACACATGCCCAAATCTGTTCATGAGAAGATCATGGATTATTATCAGACATTACTCTATTGATTCAATAAAAGCAATGTGTCCAAAATATAACTTCAAGACAATTGCTCTAGACCTCTTCAAACAAGATTTTACTTTTTATTTCCTTGCATATAAAATTTCAGGAACTGCGTTTATATAATGATGGCTTGTGATAAGTAACATTAAGAAAAGTTTTAGAGTGCATGAAAACAACACCATATTTAAATTGAAGAGATGGTCAGGAAAGACTTTTCGAATCCAGAAATGTACCTAAAAGATGAGTTAGGTGAAGAGTAGATATGTCCATAGCTGGGGATGGGGAAGATGTTCCACACCCAGTTGCACAGACAACAAGAGAGGTGGTCAATATGTTACAGAAGCTGAAACGAATCTCCTGTGGGTTGAAAATAGTAAACCAAAGGGAAGGTGGTGTGACATGATCCTGGAGAGATCAGCAGGAAACAGAAACAACAGGATGTTTAAAAACCTCTAAAGATCTGAGAAATGTGTGCTGAAAAAGAATACAAGAAAGGAAAACCAAAGACAAATTTCATTATTCTATTCTATCTTGCTTGCATTCTTTTGCATTATTTAGTTTTTTATATTACATTCCATTTACCTATTAGATTTTGGCTATATTTTGAATTTTATTTCTAAAAATTTTGTTAAGGATTACAATATACAGGCAGTCCCTGGGATACTAGCAAGATAAGATCCTGAGAATGGATTTAAGTCAGATTTGTGCGGAACTCAGATCCTTGATGAACAGCACATACACAGTAATAATAATAGCAACAACAATACTACAATGGCTCATATGTGGTAAGAATGATACTGCATAATACTGTAATAATAATAATAATACCCCTATACCATAATAATGAGTTACAGAAAGAGCTGTGCTCTTTCTTTTAATTCAAACAAACAGAACACAAAAATAAACTCATCCAAAAAATTTAGATAGGAGAAATTAAAAAACAGAATAAAAGGTTAACACTCACCTACTATTCTGTCAATGCTAGCCTAATAGGAAGGTGCTTATTTTGATCTTTAAATCAATAATAATATTTCTATTACAATAATTAATCCAGTACGCTACTTAGTAATAATTGATGCTTTCATTCGAGCACTGCCTTTCACGTGTTCCATTATTCTCACTTTATCCTTTATAATTTTTCCAGTAGTCAAGTTACTAAAGCCTAATGCTTTGTGAATGAATGATGGCATCTGGCCTTTTTCTGAATGCTTAATTATTTCTACTTTTATTTCCATTGTAATCACCTTTCTCTTCACTGCAGGCTCACCTGGACTTGAAGTGGGTTTTTACTTTGGAGGCATGGTCATAAGAGTAAACACAGACTCATAAAATCAAATTAAAAAGTTAAGATGAAAGTGATGTTTTGCATAAGTGACTGTAAATAATGAGACTAGCCGCTAGCCTAAAGATACTGCACCAATGAACCACTTAAACCCTGCAGATTTGTTTAGATGCATAGAAGAAACTAGCTCCAGATATATTAATTTAATTATAAATTATCCTTAGGGGATACCTTGGGAGCCCATTTGTAAGTACGGAACACCATAAGTCGGGTCATCTGTAACCTGAAACTGCCTATATGTAACTTTCACAGGCTACTTAGTTAATATTTTACCACTTTCAGTAAAATGTAGAAGTCCTCTAACTTTATAGGTTCCTTTCTCTTCTCTGCTGTGTGTTATACTTGCTACATGTATTATATTTATATACGTTGAAAATCACATCAGACTACAAAACTAAGAATATATATAAAATAGTTATACAAATTTCAGTGAATTAAGAGGAGAAAATTTTAGTCAGACATTTACCGTCTTCTTTTATTTCTGAAGTTCCAAGATATCTTTTTTTTAATTATTTCTCATAAAACTAAAGAATTTCATGTAGAAATCCAGATGCCAAGTTATTGATTCTATAAAATTATATCTTTTACCAAATTTGGTAAGTTTACTGACATTTTAAAAAAAAATGCATCAGTCTCTTTCTCTTCTCCTTTGAGAACCTAATGATATGGGGGTTAGAGACTGTGATATTGTCCATCATGCCTGAAGCTGTTTATTCACTTAGTTTTTTTTACTTTCTGATCTTCAGAATGAATAATTTCTGTTGCTCTATTTTCAAGTTTACAAACTCTTTTCTGTCATCTTCGTTCTGCTACTCACCCCATTCAGTAAAATTTTAATTTTTACTGTATTTTTCAGTTTTTAAATTTCTACTGGCTTCTTTTTTTATACTTTCTATTTTTCTGCTGAAAATTCCATTCACTTCAACAGTGTCTACCTTTGCCTAATACGGGCCGTTATGTTAGTTGCTTTAAAGTCTCTGTCTGACAATTTCAACAACTTTTTCCATGATAATTGATTAGATTTTTCCGGTTATTTGTTTTTGAGGATCGTGGATTGTTTCTTGGGAATTTTGGGTGTTATGCTATGTTACTATGAATCCTATTAAACTCACTAGGCAAATGTTGAATTAATTAATATTTAATTAATATTAAATATTAATTAATTTTTTATAATTAAATTTAATTAACATTAAATATTAATTAATTAATATTTATTTTTAGTAGGCTACTAACCAAGCCAAAGTTCTGTGTCAACTCCTGTTCCAATGTCAGTTCATCTTTCACATTTTTCCATGCTAATTGAGTCTGTCCCATGCATGTCCCACGCTGACTACTAAGGCGTAGTCTGGCACTGAATGGTCTATATGGTAGTTCAGTTGTCAAAGCCTTTGCTATACATTTTTTAGGCTTATTCCACACATTTGCAGCTAGTGGATGAGCCAGGGCCTTTGCCAGTCTTCTCACAGAATTAGGGGATCCCCTTCTCCAATTCTCTGCTCCTCAAGATTTCTGCCACACTTTCGGGCACTTAGCAGTCCCCTTTTCCAGTCTGGCCAGAACGATGTTTTGTTCTAAGAGTTTTATCGTTCTGTGTATAACATCATTCTGCATGATTAGGGCCATGCTTAGGCTAAGCAGTGAGAAAAGAAGGGTGATAGAGTGAAAAAATTGTGAAGATTCTTTCCACATTCTTTGCACTTCAAGGACTCACTTTCTTAGTTCTTCTGTTCAGAGAGGTAGATTTTTCTCTTGGATTTTTGTGTTCTGCTCCTGCAGCCATGCAAGCCTATGACTGGGGCAGATGTTGGGGCAAAATTAGGATAGAATAAGGAGAGAAAAAGAAAATATAAATTTTCCCCACACTCCTAAACTCATAGAGTCCTATTTTCTTGATAAGTTGAACAGAAACACGGGATTTGTCTTAGAATTATTTCACTGTGCACTCCGCAACTGGGCTGCCCTTTGGTCAAATCCAAGAGGTAAAAGAGGGAAAATAAATCTTGGTGCAGTACAGGCTGTTCTATGAGTGTTGACTTCCCTCACCACTCCACCTTATTATTGCTTTTTTCTTTCTTTCTATATTTTTTTTTTCTTTTTAGAATCCTTGGAAGTTGCTTTTGTATTCTGATAATAGTTTTCATTCTACTGGGTGGATAAGACAGACTGCAGTGGGTTTAATCTGTGTTGGCTGGCATTGGAAGTTTATTGACAATTTATAAAACAGCAGCTTAAAATCACCTCATTTATTTTTTAGAGAGGATACTAAGGAGAGTTATAAAGCAATGGAATGTATACTTCTGAAACCCAAAAGAGTAGAATAAATTGGAGATACAGTAACAAGTTATCAGACTTTCAACCTTCTTACTTTTGTTCCAAAGAAAAAGCAAACACATCTTCTTTATATCATTTTTGGGACAATGTGTAAATAAAAAATGTGGAGGAATATCTTAGAAATAAGTAATGAAAATGAACATTGAAAGAAACAACTAAAATTTTCTTCACCCACTGAAATATTTTATTAATATTTCTACACCCAAAATAGGAAGCTAAAGAAATAACTAGGAAGAAGTCCTTTTAAAGTTGGAATAATTCTTGTAATGGTTGAACTATACCAGCAAACTAATAAAAAGGCTATTTATGGCTACTTTACAAACAGCTTCGCAAATAGCATTACATCACATAGATGTAAATAAAATGTTGACTTTTATCGTTTTGCCTTAAGGAAAGCAATATGGATAGTTAAATCAAATAGCTTACTATAATTTTGTCTGCCCTGACATAAATATTCCAAACTATTACTGCGTTGATGGGTTTATTGGCACTGACCACACAAATTTTCTTTACCAGTCTCTACCCAGTGGATTCCTTCACTGAATCACGTGTTTGATTTCTAAGTTGGCAAAGGTATGCATACATTCAAGCATATTTGAAGAAATCCTTAAAATTTGAGGTCATTCTGAAGAATAAAATACATTGTTAAAAATTATGAGATGATATTATTCCAGCTGCATGCATATTTTCAGTAATGTATCCCTACTCTTCTTCATCACTTAATGAGAAAGAATGATGAAATACTATTTGAATAAACACTCTGAGGAATCTATAACCATCAGTGATATCAGCAAAGTAAGATCTTACCATACAGACAGTTTAATTCTCTCAGCGTTAGGTTGTGTGGGGTTTCTTTATCTGCCAAATATATGCAAAAAATGAGAGATGTTTAACAGCTTCTTTCATTGCATATAGATAAATGAGAAATCTACACATGGTTGGGAGGTTCATTTATTCTCATATTTTCTCTAATTTATGTGTAGTACATCCTGTCTTTGCGAAAGTTATCAAATCCATTTTAGTAAGAACACCATCATTTGCTTTTTGCACATCCTAGAGTACATGGTGTAATGCAGTGGGTACCTAGTTGAATTAGGCAAATATTAGGTGAATTTAAATTTAATTGGAAGTATTTGTTTTATACTCAACAGATATAAAAAATATAACCACTACAGTTGAATGATTAAGTCTTCTCCTAGTCTCTTACTTCTGGTATTCACTCTAATTACGTTTATATTCAGATTGAAAAAGTGAGTAACTATAAATGGATTTGGGAATCTGTTCAAAATTGCCATTCCTAAAGCATATTTTGGTTGCAATGGTAATACCAGATATTAATACTATGTTTACTGTGTGACACAGTTGTCATGAAATTAAAATTAAATGGCAGGAATGGAAGTGAGTCCTAAGCTGTAAAGTGGCATCTAAACATCAAGTACTGTGATTGGTCTGTTCGTGTTCTGTCTATCCCAATGACACGTCACTTGGTGTGAGAAGTGGCATTAGGTATCACATCCCTTGTGTATGAGTACAGTATGTAATTTCTTAATTCCTACTACTTCAAATGTGAATTAGTAACACGCTAATAAGCAGCAGAATGAGATTATTTTTCTCAATTACCATTCACTGCCCTTTAAAACAAAAAGATATCATTGATTTTTTCTGTATTCTCAGCAGTAGCTGGAAGAAAGAGAAGTAACGTTCTGACCTTTATGATGTTATACAACCTGTGAAATTATGATGACAAAAGAAAAAAATATTGATATTGTTCTATAAATATCAAGTAAATTGAGTAACTATTTGGCAGTGTAGAGAGACATCATAGGACAGAGCAAAGATATTAGGTTCTTCCATAGTCTAGTTAATTCTTGTTGTACATCACCAAAGAAAAAAACCTCTGAGATACATGAGTTAAAATGAAGGGAAATGTCCTGCCTATTTTATAACAGTACACTTAGAGTCACTAACTAGATAAAAATACCTTCAGTAGAAGCAGACACCTCTTCACTTAGAAATTCATTTGTCATTTAGGGATGAGATTAGTTATGCATTGACATATATTACATCAATACTAGTGCAAATTTGTGATCTTGAAACCCTTTAAATGTGCACATTTACCTTAGTGCTTCTTGTTAATATTGACAAATAATTAGAATTAACAGTAAGCTCTTCAGAAATTCAAAAATGGTAACTGGTAAAGATGGTAGTCTTTAGTAAAATATTTGTCCAGCATATCCTTCCCAAGAAAAACTCCCAAAAAGTGAACTGTTGAACTATCACAGAGGTAAAAATTTCTCATGAAGGATTTGTAGCTGATAAGTCAGTAGGGAGAATATAAATTTTTTATTTCAAATTTCTCTTCTTTTAAAATTATTTCTCTTATTTAATCTATTTCCTTTTATACTGTATGTCATGCACTCCTCTACAAAGCAGTTTTATGTCCAGATTCATCTGATAATTTTCTTTGTAATCCAGGGACTCTACTTATTTTTTCCTGTCTCAAAAGCAGCAACAGTGCTGGTTGTTTAGAGAGGTTAATTATATCCTGTTGACATGATGGCAGAAATGAGTCAATCGTGCCCTGTATGAAATGAAGTAAAGTGGCAATATATAATGTGTTCATTCTTAGTCAATTAGAGTAGTCCAACCTTAAGGAGAGCTGAAGAGGTTAGAGTTAGAATAGGTTCTAATTATCTGGCTTAGGTTTTCCGCTACAAAAGGTACTGGGAATATGAAAGGCCTTTAGTGATCAGAAAATGTTGTAAATTGATAATTTATTCATAGATGGTATTCAAGCTATCTAAATGTTAAAATTACTTTGCCAAATTAGCACAAGAATTTTGAGAAAAATCTTTATTTGAATATGATTAATATTAGATTAGATTTGCTTATTGTTTCCATCTGTGAATGTAAAAGCTAAGGAAAAAATGTGTGTGCCTGGGGTTGGAAAAGTTAAAAGCCAACCAACAAATGACTAATTATACTTTAATATTTATTCCAAGTGAACTTCAGTCTACTGTTGTTATTTTCTTTGACTTTCCTACCAGATTTTGAAGAGATGAGGGCAGATACTATTCATTTCTTTGTCTTCAGAAATCAATGCAGTGCTAGAACATAGTAGGTAGTGAGTAAATTTTTGAGGATTAAGTAAATAAATGTGTCAATAAGGTTTTAATTTAATGAATACATCTCAGAGGTTTAGTGATTTTATTGAAAATAAAACTTGGAGTTGGGTTTCATTATTTTGTCCAAAGGCACATTTGTGAACATTGGTTAATGTGGGGTTAGGAATAGTTTAAACTTGGACTTTATTAGGTACATATGGGTAGTAATGATCAAAAGTGCAGATTTCATAGATTGAAATGGACTTTGTGGGTGGTCTATGAAACATAACATTATTACATTTTAATGCCATAACTATGTTTTCCATCTTAAAGCATCAATATTCACTTTCACAGAAGGAGCTCTCTGAATTATTTATAGCAAGAACTTTATCACTCCTATTTACATATAAACTCCTGTGTGGCTTAGTATTCACTGGGAATCTGAACATACTTATATCATACATATATGAATATATATATTCATATACATATATATATATATATGAGTATGTGTGTGTATTATCTCCAACAGGCAATTCTAAAAGACGTTTGAAAAACTGATTATTTCTCTACAGCTTACAGTTAAGTGTTCTGTTCACCACACTTAATACTCACAGGGAAGCTTGATTTTTTTTTTTTTTTTTTTTGCCAATTTAGTGCAGCTCTTTGTTTCCTCATGAGAAAATAGGAGAATATTGCCCCTAAAAGTTAGCTTATCTGTTTTCTGCTAGGAAAACTGCCATCAATTCACACATGGATTTTCTTATATAATAAATCTATTTCAGAACATGAATTGACATAGATTTTGTTTTAAGATATATATGAGTATGCTTATTTAATTTAGACCCAAATGATTTCACTCTTTCACTTTTAATTTAACTTTTATTTTTGAGGCCAAATAATGAAAATATTTGCCATAGGAAAATAGTGTGTTGGATAATTACTAGTTATAACTCTCAATTTATCACAAGGCTGCCATTTAATTTGCGGCTATTTTATGCCTTTGCATAAAAACAAAAATGTTTGATAATTTTCTATATTTTCTTAAATTTTGATAATTAATGAGTACCTATAATCTGGATAATGTCTACTAAATTTGAGGTCTGAGAAGAGAAAGACTGAGGAAGATATTTAAGACAAGTCCCTTGACTATAAAGGAGTTATCTCTTATCTATAAAGGAGTGAAAGGTGATAACATGCTGAGGGTTTGCTCAGTATAGATCTAATTAGAACAAAGGTGATGAAGAGATATTTCTGACCCTTGGTACAGAAGATCACACTCCAAAGAGGATTTAAGAGAGCCAGGTATAGGGAAAGGACTACATCTATATCTTGTCCCAAAGGCATGGTTCTTAGAACAGCAGTATTCTGGTTCTGGGATCTCTTGTAAAACAAAAAACGATTGGGTTAAGTAGGAAGTAACAAAAGGCACAGATTTCAAAGAACTCTATGTTCTATATCACAGAGAAATCTATGTTCTCAGTTATTGAGTCAAAAGGACACTGTACACTTGTCAGATATGGCCCTCGACTAGTGCTATGATTTTAATGTGTCTTCCAAAATTCATCTGTTGGAAGCTTAATTTCTAATGCATCAGGGTTGGGCCATGGGGTCTTCGAGGAGATGTTTAGGTCATGAGGTCTCTGGTATCATGAATGGATTAGTCCTGTTATAAAAAGGCTTGACAGAGGGAGTTTAGCCCTTTCCCTTCTCCATTCTGCCATGTGAGGAAGCAGAATTTTTCCCTTTTGGAGGATGCAGCATTCAAGGCAATGTCTTGGAAGCAATGAGCAGCCCTCACCAGAACTCCAAAGCTACAGGCACCTTGCTCTTGGACTTCCCAGACTCCAGAACTGTGAGAAATAAATTTTTATTCTTTAAAAATTACCCAATCCTAGATATTCTGTAATAACAGAACAAAATGAACTAAGACAAAAATATTTTGCCAAGTATTAATTCTGTTACATGTTATGCTAAAGCAGATCTTGCCAAAAAATGGAGTTAAGAGAAAAGTTGGTAGAGTTATAAGGAGAGGTAGAAATTCAACTACAAGCCAATAAGGGGTAAAAACCTATATATCTCTCAACTGGATCTAAGCAAAGAATTTATTTACTCTTTTTTTTTTTTTTTTTGAGACAGAGTCTCACTCTGTTGCCCAGGCTAGAGTGAGTGCCATGGCGTCAGCCTATCTCACACCAACCTCAAACTCCTGGCTCAAGCAATCCTATTGCCTCAGCCTCCTGAGTAGCCCAGCTAATTTTTTCTATATTTTTTTAGTTGGCCAATTAATTTCTTTCTATTTTTAGTAGAGATGGGGTCTCGACCTTGTTCAGGCTGGTTTTGAACTCCTGACCTTGAGGTCATCCACCTCGGCCTCCCAGAGAGCAAGGATTACAGGCATGAATCACTGTGCCCGGCCTATTTACTCTTGAAATATAGTTTTGCTAGGACACAATCTAGCATAATTATTATTTTCCCTTACCATTTCTGCCAGTCTAATTGTCATTCCTTCAGCTCTTAGCCCCCTTTTTATTTGGTCTTATTTAATCTTCTTGGTTAATTGCTTTTTGATGTTTTATTAGAATGTGTTTATTTGTAGATTTTTAATTATTTACTTTGCACAGTATATCATATCACATGTATTTATAGATTCTCATGTTTGAAGAATTTTGAAAAACTCTCAGCTGCTGTATCTTCTAATATTGCCTCTCCTCCAACTTCTCTATTCTGTCTTGCCTGGACTGTGATTAAGTGTCCCTAGACCTTCTCATTCTAAACTTCATATCACTTAAATTTTGCTTTCATATTATGGTTCTCTTTATCTATGTCCTACATTCTATTAATTTCTTTAGTGATCACCTCCAGTTCAGTAATTCTCTCTTTAGCTGGACTAACGTAGTATTTAATCTATTCATTGAGTATAATAATGTTTTATCTTTAAACTTTAACTACTTCTGTTTTTCATTTTACAGGTCCTATTGATAATCTCTTCTTCTTTTCTCATAGGATTTCAATCTCTTCTTCCTTTCTCTTAGGATTTCTTGGTTTCTTTTTAGCATTTCATTCATAGTTATTCTTTATTCTCTTTCTGGTAATTACAATATCAAGACTTGTTCTTTGTTCTAACTTTCAAGTATAGTGTCTTATTGTCTTGTGAGTTCTTTTTGATACTGACTCAATATTTTTTATATTAATTTTATTGGTCTAAATTGGATATGCTTTTCTCCAGAAAATATTTGGCTTTGTTTTTACCTGAAGCCAGGTGGTGTCTAGTCTGTACCTTAGATTGAGTTCCTCAAGAAACAGACTCATATTTGGAGATTTTCATTTGGAAGTTTTATTGTGTAGCACTGTTGGGAAAAAAAACCAGTGGTGAAGAGGGGAAGCAGGAGTTGGCAAAGGGAGAAATTGAGCAGTGATGGTGTTTCAGTTGATCCACTAAAGCTGTGAAGCTTAGATACCTTCAGAGTTGTCCATCAAATTAAGGCAAAGGGTCTGAACATATGCACATAGGACAACTGGTGATGGATTCCCTTTCTTTTATCTGGGTATGTCTTTTATTTGCCTTCATTTCAAAATGACATTTATTTTTATTCCAGGAAAATATGAGAGTACGATCATTTTGGTTACATTTTGTATATTTGCCTCTCCCTAGTAAGGCTTACAGGTATGCCCCTCCCCTCCACAATGCTCACCATATCCCTCAGTTGTGAGTCTACCCCCTCCAACTCCCTAATCCCTGGAGAACACCACCACCATTTGAGCACCATAGTGTTTATCAGTCAGTACCAATTTGATGGTGGAGTACATGTGGAGCCCATTCTTCTGATCTTATGTCACCTCACTTAGGATAATGGGCTCAAGCTCAATCCAGGAAAATATAAGTGGTGCTAGATCACTGCTGTTTCTTATAATTGAGTAATATTTCATTGTATACATATACCAAATTTTAATAATCCACTCATGAATTGATGAGCACTTGGGTTGTTTCCACATCCTTGCAATAGTGAATTGTGCTGCCATAAACATTCAGATGCAGATGTCTTTATTATAGAATGTTTTATGCTCATTTGGGTAGATACCTAATAATGTTATTGCTGGGTCAAATGGTATTTCTGTTTTTAGCTCTTTGAGGTATCTCCAAATTCTTTTCCACAAAGGTTGTACTAATTTGCAGTCCCACCAGCAGTGTAAGAGTGTTCCTGTCTCTCCACATCCTCACCAGCATTTGTTATTTGGGGATTTTTTGATACAGGCCAATCTCCCTGGGGTTAGGTGATATCTTATTGTGGTTTTGATTTGCATTTCTCTAATTATTAGAGATGTTGAGCATTTTTTTATATGTTTCTTGGCCATTATTCTATCTTCTTTGGAAAAGTTTCTGTTCATTTTCGTTGCCCATTTCTTGATGGGGTTGTTTGATTTTTTCTTGTTAATTCTTTTGAGTTCTAGATAGATTCTTGTTATCAGACCTTTATCAGAAGTATAGAGAGCAAATATTTTCTCCCATTCTGTAGGTTGTCTATTTGCTCTAATGATAAGTTCCTTGGCTGTGCAGAAGGTTTTTAATTTTATCAGATCCCATTTGTTTATTTTTGTTGCTGTGGTGATTGCTTTGGGGGTCTTCTTTAAGAATTCTTTGCCTAGGCCAATGTCTGAAATGGTCTTCCCAATATCTTCTTCTAGGATTCTTAAGGTTTCATGCCTTAGGTTTAAATCTGTTATCCATCTTGAGTGGATTTTTGTGAGAGGTGAAAAATAGGGATCCAGTTTCATTCTTCTGCATGTAGCTATCCAGTTTTCCCAGTACCATTTATTGAAGAGATATTCTTTCCCCTAATGTATATTTTTGTCTGATTTATCAAAGATTAGATTTATGTATGCAGATGGCTTCATCTCTAGATTCTCAGTCCTGTTCCAAAGATCAATGCCTCTGTTCTTTTGCCAGTCCAGGCTGATTTAATTATTATTGCTTTATAGTACAGCTTGAAATCTAGAAGACTGATGCCTCCCAGTTTGTTCTTTTTACTTCAGATTGCTTTGGCTATACAAGGTCTTTTCTGGTTCCATATAAAGTGAAGAATTATTTTTTCTAGATCTGTAAAGAATGATGATGGTACTTAAATTACTTCCTTGTTTGAGCACAGGCTGTTACCAGTATGATAGCTTTTACCCCACAGGCCAAGAAACTACTATGATATTTCTGACAACTATTAAGTATATCTACTTTATTATATATTTTAGAAAAGGAAAAAGCCAACAGATGGTTCATCTACCCTCTGGACCCACTGTGAGCAAAATTTGGACCAAAATTCTATTCATAGCCTGAAACGTATAGGATTCACTTTAAACGAAGGGACATGAAAAAACTTCTGGTCCTCAGTGATTAATGTCAACTCATACCTGTGTCTCACAGTCCTTTAAGTAGCTGAGTATATCTGACCCTTTGCCCATTGTATTGTAGCACAAGTAAATGGCCATAGGTCTCAATAAGGAAGGACTGAGAGAAGCATTACTATTAATACATACACAAGCTGTGGAGTTGCAGGATCCTTTCATCAATATAGTCCAACTCTGAAAACTGGCTCAGGTCTGGAACTAGACTTTTGGTTTTAAAGAATCTTCCTTCAACTTCCAAGTGTTGTGTTGTTGATTTGTTTGTATAGTTCATGTTTTTTTCAGCCTCAGAACTATTGCCATTCTGGGTCAGATACATTTTGTGGGGAGTTGTCATGTGCATTGTAGGATGTTTAGCAACAACCCTGTCTTTTACCTACTAGATATGACAGCACCCTCTAAGTTGTGACAGCAAAAAAGTTTCCAGACATTGCCAAATGTCACTTGGATGGAGGTGGGAGATGTAGAAAGTGTTTCTAATTGAGAAATACTGGTCTAATAAATAATACCCTGGCTGAATATGTATCTATCTTGTGTCTATGAAGTTCAATTTCTGTTAACCATTTCTATAATTCCTTTCAAGTCACACACCCTGGCCTTTACTTTTTCTTTTTCCACTCATTAAAATAAGTGTAACTCCCTGGTTTTTGATAACTAAGTCCATTGTTTGCCAGCTATTACATTTTGGATACTATCTATCATCACCATTTCTGTTAATGAGCCTACTACTATAAAAGTATCTCCTATTGTTAGATCTACCCTATAGAATGCAGACAAATTAGATTCTCACAAATGCTGGTGCCCACCCACCAGCACATTTCTTATCAGAGTTGTTCCTGGCAATATTGTGAGACAGAGTCAGACTTGGGGTTTTCTTCCCCCTACCCCCGAAAAGAAAGAAAGAAAGAAAGAAAGAAAGAAAGAAAGAAAGAAAGAAAGAAAGAAAGAAAGAAAGAAAGAAAGAAAGAAAGAAAGAAAGAAAGAAAGAAAGAAAGAAAGAAAGAAAGAAAGAAAGAAAGAAAGAAAGAAAGAAAGAAAGAAAGAAAGAAGAAAGAAAGAAAGAAAGAAAAGCATATCCATTCTAGCATTACCACTTCTCTGAGACTTTTGTTTCTTTCCTCCACTATCTTCCACAGGAATTGTGGCTCATCACTTTTTAGTTTTTCAAGAGCCATCCTAGTAGCATACTGTCTCCTGGAATCCTTGCCATGCTGTAATAATTTTTGTTCATTTTGGAAAACTCCCCTTTATCCAACTTATATTCTACCTTATTTAATCTATCACCATAAGGATCCAGCCCACATATAGCCCCACAGCTCTTGCTGGTGCACGATGATTAGGCCTTGAAGATTTTTGGCATATAGCCCCGTTTCTTCCTTAGCAGCAGATGCCCCCAGATTAGCAATGAGGCAAGAACTAGCCTTTAACAGATGAGAATGGGTCATTTTTCCAGGCTTAGAGCATCTGGATGGATTTTCTCTATTGACGTTGAATATGAGAGTCTCTTTATACACTAATGTGTATAAAGATGACCCTCTGACAATTCACTTTGCCTTACATTATTAATTGGCTACTTTGAACTTTATACTGTCTATCTGCAATGTATCAGGAGCTCTCAGTAACTGACATAAGTTCCAGAATTGTGCAGTATAATTAATATTGCTCTATATCTCTCAAACTCTTGAGATATACCCTCATCCACTGGTGTGCTCCTTTCTACAGATTTCCCATCACAGTTTACCACAGAGCAGATTTTAACAATTGCATCTCTATAGCATGCTATCAGTATTTCACCTGTCACTAAGGTTGTGATCCCTATAGCCAGTTAGTCAGTTCACAATCCAACTTTGAAAATTCCATTTTAGAATTTTCTTCTGAGGATCACTTCTGGCACCAAACTGTCTTCTGCAGGGTCTTTAGTAAATAGATTCTGAGATGGAAATTTCTGTACAGATTTATTGTGGAGAGCTCTTAGGAACAATAACAGTAAAGAAAGAACAGATGTAGGATTGGGCAGAGAAGGAAGTTGAACTCTAAACCAATTATAGCATGGGCTTCAGTTGATCCCATGGGAAGTTCAGGACCTGGAATGCACCTTAGAGTTGTCCCCTAAACTGCAGGAAGTGTTCTGGACTTTTAATTTTAGCACCTTCTCCCATCAACTGGTCTTTGCTCTCCCCACGATGGTGAGTTAGCTCCTTCACTGAGAGCATGTCTCTATAATCTGGCAGCTGGGGGAATGAACGTCCCAGTCTTGAAGGAGGAATCAAGTATGCATACAACATCCACTAAAGTCCCCTCTAGAATCTCTAATGTATAAGTATCAGCTTCAACACTTCCACATTTCTTCTATCCAAGGCTTAGTGTGCAGATGGTGCCTAGTCCTGATATTAGAATTTTCTTTAGAGATACTTGTTTCTTATTTAAAGATTGACTTACAATTCAGTGTTCTTAGCATCTAGTTCTGAGCTCAAATTTGTGTCATTTTTTCTTTTATAAATGAGAGCAGTGTTCTTGAAGATTTTCATTACTTTTTCTGAACCCAAAGAAAAAGTAAGGTTTATTTACGATCCAGTTGTGTGTGTGTATGTGTGTGTGTTTATTTTTGGCAGGATAATTTTTATAATATACAGAAAACTATCCAGTTATAATTAAATGTCCCTTAATAATTTTTTTAAAAAAAAAACAGATGTGATTAGGAACCAGGCAGATCCTCTTTCAAAGAAGGAAGATATTGTTGTTCCAATTGCTGTGTGTGCTGTTGACAGAGAGCCTTCAAGTCTTAGTCTTTACAGAATTGTCTTTGCTGCAGAGAGCTAGCTACTTTTTTCAAGATCATGTTCTTCCCAGGACAGGACAGAGAATATCTAAAGATTAATCAATGTAGGTCTATAAAGGCATAGGCATTTTGGCCCTGAGGGGACAACTCGGATGTCCACTTTAGCTGTAGAATTCCCTGTTCAATATTTGAAGCTGTCTTGGAGCATCCATCAGAGGTTGACTTATTCATCTGTTCAGTTATGCCTCCTTCCCCTCTATTCAACAACTGTTGACCCCAAGTGTTTTCATAATAAACATCCTGCAAACTAAACTGCTCCTATGCTGCCTGGAGATTCCAAACCATGGCATGAGGTAAACTTATTTATACATCTAAAACATTGAAGTTCCTGCTTACATCTCTTTTGTGTCTGAAGAGAGTAGTAATTTTGGACTCTTTTTATATAACATTTTCTGTATTTACAGGATATTTAGGATACTTATACATTGTATAAATTAGTTTATTTATAAATTTTTCTATGGAAGTGGTTGCTCTCCTCTTTATTATCATTCTTGTGTATGCTGGGAAGAATATGAAAGAAATTAAGACAAAATAAAACAACTTGTGTAATGCTATTTTACTACTTTAATAAATAATATTGAATTTCCCATCATCGAACATAAAAAATATGAACATTTTATTAATATTCAACAGGCTTATTCACTTGTAAATTGTGGTTCTTTCATATGTATTGCTTGAATACTGCTGGTTAAACAAATTTATGTTTTTCTTATGTTTCTTCAAACATTGTTTGAACATCTATCTGAGTGTGGAAAATTAGAAAAACAGATGCTTTGGGAAATGACTATGAGGGCCAAATTAGGCATATGGCTGAATCCCTCCTTTCATTCTCCAGGACCAAGGACAGCTCACTTTTCATCTTCAGATGTCTTAATTCTTTATCCCAGCAAGCTGTGAGATTCCTTTCTTATAAATAAGCAATGAAGAATAATCTAACTTCATATCACCTTGTTTTATGAAAATGTCTTTGCCTTATACATGATCATTTTGATATATGTGAGTACCCTCAGGAAGACATACTTGGAAAAGCAAGAATTTTCATATGTAATTATAAATAAAAACCAATTCATAACCCTCTGAATCCCAGAGCTTTGGTTTTCTGTGGCCACATTCTAGCTAGAAATTAAGTTTATTTCTAATTGTCCTGTAGTCTTCAGAAGAATATCGTGTGTCCATACGATCTTGTCTCCTTATCTGAGCATTTTCAACTGGACTGTTTTCTCTATGAGAAACTTAGCTCTATGGAAATTTAGCACGTATCTTATCAGACAAATTTCTTACTTTGAATTGCTATAATTACTACCATGTATGGATCATTTTACCAGGAATTATTCACCCCATTTACTTGTCTTACCTTGAAAACAACCATTAAAGTTAGTCACTTAATTCTTCCCACCCCCATTTTACAGTTAAGGAAGCCCAAGGTCACATAATTAATTAGTGAATCAAACTGCCAGCATTTGGATCTAAGTCTGCATCAATTTCTCTAACATTTGCTTAGTGCCTAACTATGTCTGGTGTTGATTCTTTCCTTTATTAATTAAGCTAATTAATTCATGCAGCAACACTTTACTGACCTCTCACTATGACCTCTCACTGAGACTGACTGTTTTAGGCACTAGAAATTTAGCAGTGAATTAAGAAAAAGTTCCTAACCTGAGGAACTTAGTTTGAAGAGATAGACCACAGTTAATCAAGTAAATGTTTCTATGACAAGTGATAAGTGTTATGAAGAAAAATAAAGCAAGGCACTCCAGAGTCTTCAACACTGCCAAACAAAGCAAAAATTACCTTTATATTTTATAATTGAGAAACAGAGAAGTTAAGTACCTTTTCCAGTGTTCCTCAGAGCTTGTAAATCACCAGTGAGATAGGTTTCTTTGCATAACTCCAGAATTGACCTTTTCAGTACTATGCTCATTTTCTATTTCTCATCTTGTATCTCCCTTATTTCTTTGTTATTCTGTAGTCCCAGTCAAAACTTCCAATCCAACACACACTTTTCCCCTTTGCTGCCTGCCAATAAGAAAGCATGAAGGTAAAGTATTTCCCATGAAGAAGTGCAAAAGAGAAATAGGAAGAGACAGCTCAGTATGAAGAACAGTATGAAGAACAAACCCAGTATGAAGAACAAGTTTATAACAACAACAAAAAGCTTATTTTCAAAATGCCTCACACACTCTGCCAATGCTTTGCTTTTCTCTTTGAGTTCTCATGTCTGTGGTTGCTTAAGGAATTATCTACTCATCTTTACTGTTTGTTCTCCTCATCTTGTGTTCCCTTCTATGCTATTTTACAAAAATACAAAATTAGCCGATTTAAGGTGTTGAAATGTGAAAAGGCTCAATTGAATAGGACACCAAGATAGAGTTTTGATTTTTACAGTCTCTGATGTGTCAAATCTTTCTGAGTTGACATAGAAAGATTCCTTCAGACAGATAGACATGCCATGATTTTGTCAGGAAATATTTACTGTTCTCACAAAATCACACTAAGGGAAGCACTATGATTGGATTATATGTGGAGACTGAATGAAAAGTATTTTAATAATTTAATAACATTAATACGTTATTTCATATCTGGATACGACAATATCTGTTATTTCCTTGACTGAAATGAACTAAATTGTACATTCTTCTAGTTCTTCAAAGCTTGTAGAGATTACATAATCCCTTTCTGTATGTCTAAAGATCATTGTAGTCAGTTCTGTTAGACAACTTACCACATTGCAGTGTAATTACTGTTTTAGATATCAGCGTTCCTATTTTAAGTCCATCTATCTTTCTATTTAATGCCTTGCTTAATCTATGACTTTAAAAGTAGAATAAAGTTATGAAAATTATATGATATTCTTTTCTTACTACCCACTGGGTTTTTTTTTTATTTTTACCTTATTTTTAGTCCTAAATTTAAATTTTTATTTTTACTTTTTATAAAATAGCATTATCATATTTTATATTTATATTCTTTTCTTTCCATTGTACTACACTTTCTTATGTTGTTCTGCTTCTCAGGAATTTAATCAAATTGTTAACACTTATGAAATACCACTTGAGTTAAAAATACTGTTTGTAAGGAAGGTATAGATATTTTTCCAACTTTTAATATTTTATTAATATATCCAGGAAAATAAAAATTCTCACTTCCCTAAAGGAAGGACATTTTTACTATCATTGGTGATGACATCTGTTTTCAGACACATTCTGTGAAAGGAATTGTGCTCATTCTGAGAAAGGAATTAACTGAAGCCATTATTAATCATGTGCAAATGAAAACGTTATAAACTTCTAAAATGTGTTTTTGTTTTGCTTTATTGACCATTTAAGCTTTTATTTGCTATAAGGAGCAATCAGAGATTGATGCTGAGTGATTTTGAAAAGTCTTTTTTGTCTCTTACAGAAATTGAATGAATATCATAGACCCATTTATTAATTCTTTTGACTAATTCCCACGGGGACAGAATGAAATTTTACAAATGTAGACATATGGTTCTTTGAAATTTCTCATGTTGTTTCAATACATTCATAGTCAAATTGACAATTATTTTGATTTTATATAACCTATGAGAGCTTTGTAGGTAGGATGGCCTAAAATAGTAATGCTACTCTTTGCAAATATTGATTAATTAATATTATTACAAATGACAGACTCTAAATGAATATTTTAGGAAGGTTAAAATTAATGATTCATTTAACTTTCCTTTGGACCTAGGATTCCTCAGCTTTATATTGGTGCAGTTATCCTCTGAGTTCCAAGACAAATATTTTCAGGTTGGCTCTCAGCTTTGCTGATAATGTATAAACCTGGGTAAACCTCTTAACAATATTTTGAACTTCAGTTTCATCTTCTGTAGAATGGGCATGATACTACTTGTCTCTGGGTGCTATGAGAATTAAATGTGATAATGGTGAAGAACTTTCTCAAATATAGAGTATAATACATGATGAAATTGAAAACATGCACCATTTTTATTAACTCAATTAAACACATTATGATTGACTATCTGTCCTGTGTGAAGTGATATGATACACCGCTTAGCTGAATTATATTTTTCTTTTCCTCACAGTATCCTGGAGCTGATCACATTAAATCCATACAGCTATTCAAGATCTACCCGACAGATTTCTAGACTAATGTAGTTGTTAAGATTCTTTTCGTTGTTTAAAATTCTACTTTTATCACTTCAGAAATGTCACCCTAAGAACACATGCTGACAGATGATTGAGGGTTCTACTCCAAAGCAATGTAGAAAGAAAATGCATTCTTGAGGAAAAAGGAAATTAGAAATATTGGATTCATCAGAAGGCACATAAGCTTTTGTGATCTGTCTCTTAACAACTTCTTTCTTACCTAGAGAGACTTGATTTATCAGAACTATCACATGAATGAATTCACAAGCAGGAAACATTAAAATGTACATTGCCAGTAAAGAAAAACAAACAAGCAAACACCTCTTGTATACAGGAAATGAGGTTACTACCATCATGGGCAAAAAATAATGGAAAGTGTTTGGGAAGCCATTGGTAGCAATACCAGTATTCCTTTTGCACAATATTTTAAAAGTCAAAAACATTCTTTTAAAAATAAATATGAAATAGCATATATTTCTTATCAAGGTTTACCGAGGTCAAAGAAAAGCACAGAAACTTATCTGATGTAGGCATAACACACACACACACACACACACACACACACACACACACACACACACCCCCTACTGCAAACAAATCTAAAACAATCTTAATTATCTCTGGGCTCTGTTCTCTCATAAGTGTGTTAAAATAAATACGAGTACATAAAATATATAGAATGAAGCTAGAGCTAGCTATGTCAGGTTGCTCCTGCTTTGATGGCACCAAAATTGGGAATTCCTCTCAGTGAGAGAGTACTCTCTTGAATTCCTTCAGTTAAGTGACTGAATTAAAAAATTATGTCATCAATGCAAACCATTCTAGTACATATCAGAAGACCTAAAGAACTGGATAGATAAATAGGCTTATTTTAGTACATGGATATCATCTAGCTTATGAATAAACATATCTATCTCACATATTTATTCTTATCTTGAAATATACATGGCAATATCACAACTTAAAGAAACAAATTTCCTCAAAGTCATAGGCAAAATCAACTAGGTTACCTGGAATCTCTCTTATTCAACTTTATTGTTGGAAGAAAAAAATGATAAGGTAAAATTCATAAGATATATCGTTAGGCTTCATTCTGGATTAGGGTTCACAATTAAGTTTTGACAATGTCTACACCAAAAAGTGATTTAGAAAGCCCAAGGGCAGTTAAAAACATTATCAGCTTCCCACAACCCCTGGTCTATAAAAAAGCATCATATCATTTGGATAGTTTTGACCTTGAGTTATAATATAGTGAAAGATGAAAAAAAAACAAAACAAAACAACACCAGGGAAGCATTATCTGAGATTGATCCAATAGATACAGAGAATATCAGGTCTTTTGCATGGTAAGACATTGTAATTCAAGAAAGATCATTCCAACATTTAACTGAGTTCAGAGGGGCCTGCCCAGAGTGTTGGTCAATCTCCTATCAAGTAGAAAATTGTGTGAATTAAAGAAGAAAAATAGTCATTGTTTGTGGGTAGTTAATTGGAAAATTGGTTTCTTAGCACAAATATGCTTATTTGAAAATTTTTGAAGTTCTATAAATCCGTTACTTCTCATACTTACTCCGATAAGGTCAGATAAGTTAATACATCATGTAGTGATTTTCTATGTTGCTTCATTGATTCTACCCAGCTGTTGAAATTACTGCATAGAAGAGAGTGTGGTCTGGGCAAGCTAGGATTGGCTCTGTCCCAGTGTGCTATGTGATTCCCTAGGTCCAGAAGGGAGATAGAACCTTGAAACAACACTTTATATTTCTGTTGCTTATTTAATACTCAGAATAAAGTTGGTTCTCAGTGTTTAATAAATGGCTGAGCAAATGAAGTTTTCACAGAATATGTAATATTGTAAAAAAAAGTGTAGTATAATAGTGTAGATATGGAGAATGAACTATGATTTATGCAGGCTTTAATATGAAGTACTGCTATTAGTAAGTTTCATTTGTAATAATGATAGAGATATTGTATTACATTGAAGTAATTGCATTTCATCTAATTATTAAATACATATAATAGTAGCTAAATGTGGTTTTAGTTGTAGAAATTTTACAGAAAATTTTCTAGAATTAATAAGACTACATCTTGGCAAATAAAAGTTATAATAAATCTTAGTTTTAAAAAATGGGAAGCTATTTGGGATCATAAAGATAGAAAGATAGATGAAGCATTTCAGAATGGAAGTGTGGCTCATTCACACCTCTACAAACTCAGTTTAAAGTTTTTTTTTTTTTTTTTTTTTTTTGAGACAGAGTCTCACTTTGTTGTCCAGGCTAGAGTGAGTGCCGTGGCGTCAGCCTTGCTCACAGCAACCTCAAACTCCTGGGCTCAAGCGATCCTCCTGCCTCAGCCTCCCGAGTAGCTGGGACTACAGGCATGTGCCACCATGCCCGGCTAATTTTTTATATATATATCAGTTGGCCAATTAATTTCTTTCTACTTATAGTAGAGACGGGGTCTCGCTCTTGCTCAGGCTGGTATTGAACTCCTGACCTTGAGCAATCCGCCCGCCTCGGCCTCCCAAGAGCTAGGATTACAGGCGTGAGCCACAGCGCCCGGCCTCAGTTTAAAGTTTTTATGCATTCATATTCTGCAAAGATTTGGTTACTTCTTAGATATTGAGTTACCAAATTTCTTTCTATTATCTTTGGCTTATAAAGAGAGTCTTATTGAACTGATATAACTTGTTTTATTTTCTTTTGTCATTTAATTATATAATACCTAACTATTTTATTTTTAAATGTTTAAAAGGGTCAGAATAACACACACAAGAGAGTCTTTCTAGATAATAATATTGAAATATTTCAGGTAAAACATTTTAGGTAATTTTTTTCCTCTTCACATTGGGAAAGAGAACCTGAAAAAGACTGAGTAATGCACACAGGCTTATAAATTGCACCAAGTATAGGGGCTAGGGTTTTTTGGGTTTTTATTCTTTTCATCATTGCAATTCTTTTCTAAGGGAGCACATGATATATTTTCTTCATATATTAAACTTAAAGGCAGATAACTTCTGAGAGATGTCTGCTATAAAATTTTCATCTGTCAGCATACTTATGGAAAATGCTTTCGCTTTCTGCTATATGGCAACATTTTAATGTGCACATGTAGAACGTTTTCATACCCTGTCGCCTAATTCCCACTTTGCATGGTAACAACATCATAATAGCATAAAAAGAGATATTAAGAAAAAATAACTTGAGACTGTTTATGATTTCAAAATTGAAGAGCTGCTATAAAAGTACTGTGGACTGGAAAACAGCTCTATTATCCCCTTCAGGCAGGGTTGTGATAAAGACTTACTGGTTTGTACATACTAGAGCTTTTTTCATCCAGAGATATCAGGATGCGTTTCTTTTCTTCCTCTTTTTCTAACCACGATCCCTTGTGACTAGTTGCACAGTCTTCAGAAGGTGGTTGAATGTTTTCTGTTCTGTAGAAAGTCTATAGAAGTCTTGTTCATTGTGCAGCATTTGTCCTGGCTGGTAGCAGGAAATTCCAGAGAAATCTGTTAAATCAGCTCTTTACATTATTCTATAGATTCCTTATATACTAACATGTTCTCAAAGCTCATTTTGCATACATGAATCTCTTTCCTTGCGTCCTAGCATCTGGATCATGATTTTGTCTTGCCCATGAGGTTTTTCCCTTTTACCGCTGTAGAATTCTAAGCTAATGCCTATGATCCACTTGTTTAAGTCTAGTACTTCTAGTGAAAGGGCACTGCCTGAATATATCAAGAGGAACTAAAGGAAGCCATCATTCCTCCTTATACTCCATGAGGCTTGCAAGTGGAATCTCTGTTGATAAGATGAACAGATGCAGAATAAAGCTCACATCATCTTTTCCACTGGATACAATTAAATGCTCAAGTAGTATGGAACTTGAGCATAAGGAAATCCTTAACATCTTAATATTGCCAAATCAATGAGCGTAGGAGGATTTGGAGATCTGATAAAGTCAAATAAATATCAAGTACATCTTCTCTTAGAAGTCTTCTTGATCCACTATCTAATTGACATGGGTGTTTATAAATGTAGATTTCTGCATTCACTTTCTGGCTTAAATCAAAATTCTTGTTGCTGTGGCCCTAATTTGGGTGACCTTAGAAATTTTTTTATCACACTAAAGTTTGAGAATAATTTATTTGAGATAATTAATCTTATGTCAAATTTTGGTTGCTCTCAGAATCTCCAGGGACAGTTATGGGGACCTTGGCTTCTATATGGAGTGCCAAAGCAACTAAGTACATTTTAATTTCTATGTCTCTCCCAGCAATTGAGCCCAGGTACGTTGGGTTAGTGTGTTTGAAAGCAATCTTAATCATAGTCAGTCACAGAAATTGTATATTATATATCATAAAGCCCAATAAGAGACTTCATAATTTAATTCTTGTCTACATAATTTTGTTTTTTTCCCTTGTCTTTTCTAACCTATGTTTACAAATGTTCAAGCTTAATAGTTTGTTCTTATAGCATGATTGCTTGTGTAGAAGAACAACAATATAAAAAAAAACAGCAACAAATGTAAAGTTAACTCTTCTACATTCCTTGCAGCACCCATCTGTGAGTGAAGAGCAATTTGGTAATGAATGAAGTTCTCTAAATATATAATGTGAAACAAAGAATTTTAATTGTGTCTACCCAAAAATATATGTTACCCAGAAATTTAAAGTTAATGGTGGTTTCTTATTACTATTGCCTCTCCAAGAAGACACTAATATTCTTTCAATTTATATTCAAAATATGCCACTGATCACCATGGAATATACATTATACTAAGCTGCATACTAACTTGTCTTTATCATTTAGTTAAACAGTTCCTTTTTTGCTAAGTCCCTCACTTTTTATGATGTGTTACATTCAAGATTTCATTGTTTCATTGCAGGTAACATTGAATATTGCCTAATAAGCACTGATCATTTAAATATATGCTCTTAGGACACATAATACATTTTGGATGAGCCATTATATATTTCAAACTATAGCTTTTATGGAGATGAATAAACTCCATATATTTATATAATATTTGTTTAGTCTGTGTCACAGACATTACTTTTTTTTTCCACAGCTGTGTCTTTTATAAATTTTTAATTCAGAAGCTGTTTTTGGATGTCAGTATTGAATGATCTTGCATTATGCAATATGAAGGTCATTTTCTTTGCCACACCTATCTGTTGAATGTATAAAATCAAACAACAGTAATATTAATGCAATATTTCAACATAAATGACAGTTATGGCAAAGTGTTTTTGGCAAAGGATAACACAAAGTTATCCTTTGAAATGATGGACGATCATCTCTTCTTTTGTTAGTGGTTTTGATTTTCTTATCTATTAAATGATTGAGTGAGCTAGATTTGTTTGTAGGTTGCTTTCCAGGATCAACATGATCATATTTTGGGATGGCTCATAAAGAGAACCCAGTGCTATGAGTGCATCTATTTGTTTATTCAATAAACACATCAAGAGAATCTGCTTTGTCCAAAGTGGTAGCCATTAAAAATGTATTCCCTCTCTACTGGCTGCTGTAGTCTAGAGTCAGCTCATACCCACTGCCACAAATATAATTTTCAGCAATAGCCAGCAATTGCCATACCATTGGAAACAGAATCATGAGGCTTTGTTCTTCCTTTCTCTTAAGATTTCTCCCAGCACCTCCTATAGGTTGAATCTAACAGAAAATCATTATCCAAAGGAGCTTGGGAAACAGTTTTAGACCCTCAGAGTTAGCAGTCCAGAAGAACATGTATGGGGCTGAGAGATAATAGCTAGATAAATGGCACACAGATGTAGCAATTACAGTATGTATTCAGAATAATTATTTATTAAGCTGAGAAATTGAGATAAGGACATATTTTCACATTAAGAAAAAAATTATATGATCACCCTACAGCAAAATATTATTTAGCCACAAAACGTTATATATTAGAAGAAATTGCACTCAGAAAAGTAAATATAATTGCAAGATACAATTACAGTGAGAAGCAAGGATATGAGATGTAAACACAGAATGCAGTTACCTACCTTCATAATCTGGATGTACTACTCTAAATTATTTATTGTAGCTATCATTACATAGAAGCAAGGTGAATAATCTATGTTTTATATTTTATATTTTCTAATATTTTCTGTAATGAGCATTCATGATATTCCCAGTTAGAAAAATCATTTCACAAATTGCTTTTAGGCAATCCTGTCTTAGAGATTATGCCACAATAGAATCACTTTTGCTTCCCTATGTGGAACCTAAAGGAGTTATTCCAACTTTTACAATGATTGTGATTGTCTTTTCTTCCTTTTTAAAAGGAATTTTACATTACAATAAACACCTAGGAGGCTATTGTAAAGATTAGCCCCAGAAGAAATTACCATGGGAAATTTATTTTACCAATGAGAAAATACTTATTTTTTTTTTTTGAGACAGAGTCTCGCTTTGTTGCCCAGGCTAGAGTGAGTGCCATGGCATCAGCCTAGCTCACAGCAACCTCAAACTCCTGGGCTCGAGTGATCCTTCTGCCTCAGCCTCCCGGGTAGCTGGGACTACAGGCATGCACCACCATGCCCGGCTAATTTTTTTATATATGTATCAGTTGGCCAATTAATTTCTTTCTATTTATAGTAGAGACGGGGTCTCGCTCTTGCTCAGGCTGGTTTTGAACTCCTGACCTTGAGCAATCCGCCCGCCTCGGCCTCCCAAGAGCTAGGATTACAGGCGTGAGCCACAGCGCCCAGCCGAAAATACTTATTTTTAAAATGTGAGAAATCAGAAAAGGAGAAGAAAAGATCCAAAGCAAATTTTGGACAATCTGACTATCTCATTGAAATTCCAAAATTGAGAGAATTATTGATAGGAATTGAAAAGTAGAAGTAAGAATTGACTAACCAACTGCTCAGGAAACAGAAGAAAAGTACAGTCAGCCCTCCGTACTCTTGGTCTTCACATATGTGGATTCAACCAATTGCAGATCAAAAACATTAAAAAATAATAATGTTTGCACCTGCACTACAGTTGTACAGACTTTTATTCTTATTGTTCCCTAAGCAATGCAGTAGAGCAATTATTTGTATAGTATTTACATTATATTAGGTATTATAAGTGATTTAGAGATGATTTACTGTATAAGAGAGGATATGCATAAGTTATATAAAAATACTAAGCCATTTTACAATATGGACTTGAGCATCCGTGGATTTTGTTGTCCACAGGGGTCCTGAAATCAATTGTCTTCAGATACTAAGGGATGACTGTAATCAGAACTTTGAGAGTGAATAATTTAATTAAGAATATAGAAACATTGATAAATCTAACTGTGTTCAACAGATACCATAGTCTCTTTCCTAAAGAAATGTACATTGTTTGGAATGAAAATATTTAGTTCTTAAATATAAAATAGTACAAAGCAAATTGTTTGGTATAGCCTATATATATTATTAGAAGTTCAAGAAGAAAACTTGGGTCAGAGAAATCAGAATAAGTTTTAAGGAAGAAGGAAGCAACTATATTCTTCCTATAGGAGAAATATAGAGAGTTTTGATTATCGTGGTAGTTAAAAACAACATTTTATTACACATAATGTAACATATACTAATAATAAGTGATTAATATGTGGCTATTGTGCTACATGCTGTTCAAAGCACTTTAGTTATCCAACCCTACAAGATAGGTATTGTGAAATTAGTGAAGACACAGAAGCATAACAAGATGAGATAACTTGCCTTGAGTTACGCAGCTAGTACACTGTGGATCCAGGATTGGAACTCAGACACTTAGACTGTAGAGATGCACTTCTACTCCCACACTGCCCTGAAACTAGATTAATAGGTGTGCAGGAGGTGGGGAAACATTGCACAGTGCAGAGCATACAACATGAGTTATGCCCTAACTCACTCACATTGTACCAACCAAATCATTTTGTCACTTATCATGTTAGAAGATGTAAATCACATTCTTAATGGCAGATTGATCAATTTCAATCGACTAAGCCTTCCTCAGTGATGAATTCAACTCATGACTGACATAGTTTTATTTTCTGTGGTGGGTTGCCATTTCTCATAGACACCATTGAAGAAGAAACAAGATTCCTCATATTTCACTGTGCCAAAAATCTGTGATTTTCTGTTAAAATACTCTCCTCTGTGCCCTTTGCTTATTTCTGGGGGAAAATGCAATAAAATGTATTTCAATTGTAGGAACTGTAAGTGTTAGAAGTACACACACACAACATACACACATACATGCACACACACTTTTTAAAATTAAAACTTAACATTATTTCTCAAACTAGATAAGTCAAAAAACTGCAGTTTTAGCAGTTTTTATTGATGGTGTGCTTGAAATGGCTTTGCATTCCAAACCAAAGATTTTTTAGTTAAAATTCTGAGATTTATTAACAAAAAAATTCTGCCCATTTTTTTAAAAAAACATTTACTCAGGTTTTGCCTTTTCACAGATGTCAACTGGACATACCCTCTTGGAAGCAAAAATTTTGAGGGCTTACCTTACTGTTTGGTGAAATATTACTGGTGTCAAATTTACTGCTATATGCTAAGCTATTGTTTTCACAATTTAACTTACAACTAAGCATGGGTGGTAATTGTGTAACCCTAATTTTCTTAGTAGCGTTACACTGTAACTAATGCCATTGTCATTAAGCATTTGTTGAGTTTCTTCTTTGTGTCAGACTTTAAGGATGCAAGCAGATACAAATCAGATTCTTAATCTGGGAGAAATTAAAACACACAACTTGTCAGAAAAAATATTTTGGATAACATTTTTACAGTTTAGATTCCATGGCAAAAACTTTAAAGAATATTCCAAACTCTTTCGTTTATTATAACATTGTTGAAGTAAAAAGAGCAGGTCAAATGTCTAGGGTCTTTATTAGTTCTTATTATATATAAAATTTTTGATAGATGATTAATGTATATTATCCTGTGTAATCTTTTACAAAATTCCTAAAGTATGATTAGTTTTATTCCTGCTTTACAGGTGAGGGTGGAGAAAGGTTTTACATAGGTGAAGTGACTGAACTAAAGTCACACATCTAAATAGGTGAGATTTGAAAAAAGATAAAATTTTAAGTCCATCCTGTGCTCTTATGGCTACATGCTTTAAATAAGTTAGACTGAAATCCCTCTTGTTATGTAGGGAAGAGGGATTCTTGAGATCTGATAAGAATGAAAATTTCAACTGCAGTTGTATTTTAAAAATACAACTCATTTTTAGGATTACCTATATATTTCTTGGCTCATATCTTCTCAAAACCAATTCACAAATATTCTCCCAAGCTGGCTCATACTTCGCATATATGCTTAGTTTTTTCTATAGTTAAATGACTATGTACTTGAATTGAGATTTTTTGCGGTGGTTTTAAAATGTTTTTTATTTTAAATGAATTTTTTTAAAGACAGGGTCTCACTCTGTTGCCAAGTCTAGAGTGCAGTGGCATGATCCTAGTTCACCACAACCTCCAACTCTGGAGCTCAAGAGATCTGTCTTTTTAAGCTACTTTAAATTTAATTCCTTAAATAGGTGAATCATTCAGACGGTTCAAAATTTAAAATATATGAATTGGTATGCAATTTAAAATTTTATTTCCAATTCTTTTGCCTGACCACACAATTCCTTCTTGGAAGCCACCAATGTTATTATTTTTTTCATCCTTGCAGTGGTGAACTATGTTACATCAAGACAGTATACACAAGTGGTAAAGATATAAAATGTAACAAAAGTCAAAAAACAACATTTATTGGCTGTTGGGCAGGTGGGAGAGGGGAGGAAGGGATGGGTATATACATACATAATGAGTGAGATGTGCACCACCTGGGAGATGAACACATTTGAAGCTCTGACTTGAGAGGGAAGGGGAGGCAAGGGCAATATATGTAACCTTAACAACATTTGTACCCCCATAATATGCTGAAATAAAAAAAAGACAGTATATATAATATAGTGCCTCCCCCTACCACATTTTTTAGTTCAAATTTTAAAACTGGATATATTTTTGAGATTTTTAGCCAGACTAAGGAGGAGGAAAGAGAAGATATAAACAATGAATGGGAATGATAAAGGGGAAATAACTGTGGTTATGGTATAGATTCTAAAAGTCCTAATTGAATATTAAAACACCAGTGATTTTTTCTGTGTATGCCAATAAACTAGAAAACCCAAATAAAATAGATAATTTTTTTAAGAAAAATATAAACTATCTCAATCAACCAGTGTCCAATCAGGAAAACAAAGCATCTCTAAGTTGTCCAGACATGTAAATATCAGGAAGATATTGTGGCCCCAGAGAATGAGAATGAACATGCTTTCACCTAGTAGGAAAACCCAGAGAGTGTAGACTCACAGAACCCCAAGGAAGAAGGAATTAAACTGCAATTTTAGAAACATATCCAGGAAATTAAATTTAAAAATAAATATTATAGTAACAAATATTATTTTATTTTGTATTTTTTATAAAGATTGATGCTTGAGAAAAAAATATTAGGAGATTTACATAAGATTAAAAAATTTGGGGAAATTTGAACTTTCAATGATTATATAGATAGGAGACACAGATAGGTTATTTATTTTCTAGAATACTACTTGAAAGTTTATAAGGTCTCCTTTACTGGATGTAGTGAACCACAAACCCTACCTTAACAATATCTGATGAGTTTGCAGACATTACATATGTTAAGTGGCATGAGAGAGGAAAGGTGTGTTAGAAGGCTCAGAAGGTTGGCTATAAAGGATAAAGAATTGTCCTGAGAAGATTAAGAGATGATTTCAAGACAAATGAAAAGTAAGAACATTTTCAAATAAATGTGCGCATGAGTTTGAAAACCATTGTTTGACGTAGAATTAACTGTGTTCAGGTTAACACTGGTAAAGGAAAAGACGTAGTCCATGTTCTCCACAATATACTTTAAAGAAAGGAAATTTGGAGAAAAGAGATATTAGGTAGAGAATTTTTCAAGTTACCCAACAATTACTATCACTATTGGTCAAAGATTTTACAGAATTTTGGAGGAATAAGGGACATAGAATTGTTGGTGGTGAACTGGAAGGATTAAAGAATAATTAAGGTTTACGAGATAGGTGTTTTCAATACAGCAAAATCTATAACAAAAGTCTGCAATGACTATCTACTAAAGGAAGCCCTGTCTATGTGACTGCACATGGCTCCAACTTATAATTTTTTGAAAAAAATCACAGCATTTTAAAGTATATAATTAAAGATATGGTGATTTGTTTTCTGTTTAGTACCAGTAAAAATTTACCGATGAATAGTTTGACTTATTTATGCCCTGAAGATAAGAAAATCTATGACTGTACTTGCTACTAAGACAATCAAAAGCAAAGAAGCAGATTTGCAATAAGCAGCGTCTGGAAGGAAAGTCTTATTGGAGTACCTACGTGTTTGCATGTGTATATACCACAAATGAGCTCAGTTGAAAGAACTAGATGAGTCAATTACAATTAAATTCATGTAAAGGGAGACAATAACCAATATTCTAAAATGTTTAATGAGATATTATTTATATAAAATAAAATATAAATGATAATCTCACTTTGTAAAAGTCACTGTTAACACCAATAAAATATAGCTGCTAGGAAAATTGTGATATAATTATGAATAAAGAATACGTACTGAAAAAGCTTTATCAGGGAAGTAATCCTGCAATGTAATTAATATGGTATGACTAAAGATATGTTATAAAAGACACAATAATTGGGATGATTGTATGACTGTGTCATTCATTCCTATTTATTATGTATAATTCTTATATTTTTATTTGTACTCTGTTTTTCCCCTAGCCATCATTTTTGAATTTTTTATTTTTTCCAATCATTTTTATTACATATGTTTATGATGATCATCAAATCCCTTTCTAAAACAACATAACTGTCCATATATTTTTACTAAGCTTTGATGCAACTAATTATCAAAGAAAAAATGAGTAAATATAAATGTAATGCCATGAGATGATTTCCCAGACATAATATGAAGTGGGAAAAATAAAAAGGTGCAACAAAAAACTATGCATAATATAATCTGATTTAAAGGAAAAAATACCAAAGAAAGACAGCACGTAATTAGTGCCGAGCTCTCTTCTGTATGGCTCTCAGATCCTGAGGTTACAGAAAGGAATGGATGGAAAACAAAATGCTCAGATCAGAAACTATGCATGAGACAGTAGACCGGGTCTCAGAGGCTATAGAAAGGATTTGATGTTCTTTGAAAGATCACAGCCAAAAATACATTCAATTCACACATTGTTTTTTGTTAAAAAGTGAAAAAAAGGTGAAATTTATATTTTAGATAACCAAAACCAGAAGCATAGCAAGAGAAAGACCAATGTTAATTAGATGGAATTGCAAGCTGTTAGGAAATTAAATAATCAAATAAAGTATAAATATGAAGCAACAAATGCTGCTCGTTTTGGATAGGTAAATAGTTTTATAGTGAAAACACTCGCGATTTTATGGCTGACTATTTTCCTGTGAAATGAGTTTCCTAAGCACAAGCAGTCTGATTAGAAATCGCTGCTATAGATAGTTTAAAGACTACTTAAGGAAGGAGAAGAGCAAACAATTCCTAAAAGTGGAAATTTTGGAATTTTCAGCCTAAAACATATATACTTTAAGTATTAGATGACTGTTGAATGCTGTCCTGGTCACTGGCTAACTTCTCCTTTTTTGTAAAGACCAAGGTGGTGGTTAATTACTCAGCGGTGATGGAAAAATGTCACTTCATAATATTTTAACTCTTAGAATATGTTTATAATGGACTAAATAAGGAATAAGTCTTCTTTATTCATCTATTGGTGGATGCTTATGTTGATTCCATATCCTAGCTGTTGTGAATAAATCTGTGATGAACATGAGAGCACAGATATCTTTAAAATGTGCTCATTTCATTTCCTTAGGCATATACCCGGTGGAAATATTGCTTGGTCATATGGCACAATGTTTAATTTTTTGAGGAACCTCCACACTAATTTCCATAAAGACTGCACACATTTAATTTTCCACCAACAGCATATAATGGTTCTTTTTTCTAAACACCCTCACCAACACTTGTTATATCTGTCTCTATTCTTTGAGCCCTAGCTCTTTGTACTATTTTCCTGAGACAGACAATGTGAGGAGTTTTGGAGGTACCAATGCTTTCTTCTCCATCTCTCCAAGGTTTACTGTCCCTCTTCCATGACAGCCCAATCAGAACACTGCCAAGTTCTCTTTTGCTGTGATTTCTCAATCTTTCACTCATTCATCATTTATTTATTGAGTGCTTACTGTGTGCCAGGCCTTATTCTATGAGCAATGCAGACAAATTCCCTACCTCCAGGAAGTTTTCATTCTGGTAGAGTAGACAGACAAAATGGCAATGTTTAGAAACATTCTTTTTCTGTTGCAGTGACACTTCCTTTGGGCTAGAAAAGAGTTTCCCAATTTAACACTAATCACATTTGGGCCTTGATAATCCTTTCAGAGAGGGGCTGTCCTGTGTGTTGTAGGAATTTTGGCAGCATCCCTATTTTACTGGATTCTAGCAACACCCCAAGGTTGTGACAGTCAAAAATGTTTGCAAACATTGTTAAATGTCCACTGGAGAGCAAAATCACCCTGAGTTCAAAATCACTGGCTTAGAGAACTCATTGGGACTTTCTTTCAAAATATTCACATTGTTATGCAACTACAGTGCTGTATCAGCATCTACTTTTAGTTGATGCTTCTTTTTATTTCTGTTCTATGCAAATATAGCCATTTTCCAAGTCTATATTTTATAGGCCAAAAGGACCCCATACCTGGGAAGTAGTTGCTCACCTAGCAGAAATTGTATAAGAAGTTTCTGGCAAAGCAACTGTTTGTTTTAATGTTACATATATTTCACGTGGATTCTGAATGTGAGTGCTACATATTGATAATCCTTTGCTTTCTCTGATTCATAAAATGATCACTCATATTTGTGTTATGTACTCCACAACTTTCTTGCTAATTGCATAACTTTCTATAAGCTTATGTCTTATTATTTATCTAGATAATACTGGTGACTTAAACCTACCATGAACTATAAATTCTTTTCTAAATAATATAGCCTTATTACTCCTTGCTTTGTGAAAATACCTCCTTACTGGCTTAAAAAGGATCAATTAATGAATAATTATCTATACCATTCTTCAGAAACTAGATTCTACATTTTTTCCCTACCTTATTGTGGTACTGGGGGTGATGTGGACATTGAGCTGCTCTGTGATGGGAAATTTTCTTAATCAGAATTTTAAAATGATTTTTTGGAAAATTTTGCAGACCTGGCTCTGTAATTATATCAAAACTAAATAATCCTGTTTTTAATGGTAGCCCTTTACATCCTCCTTTGGTTGTCCTTAGGAGAATAATTATTGCCAGGGCTTAAATTTCCGTTACCAATAGGAAAAAAGAAGTGTAAATGTATTCTTCAATTATTAATATAAGAAATAGCCAAGGTTATATTTATAGCCTGTCAAAAAATAGTATAAGCTCCTTTGCAATGTTGCTTAATTTCAACCCAGCACTAAATGATATTTACATATGTATCACCCCCAGTTATTTCTTTCCTGGCTTTGTGCAATCAATTGTGCATGCTTATGATTTGTGGGCATGTTGTGCCCACATGCCTGTACCGAGCACACTCCAGGTTTTCTTGTATTTCTTTTCTTACTAAAGACCCTTGCTAAATGAGAAATCTATTCTCAGTGAGCCAGACTGAATGAAACCATTTTTTGTGTGTAGCCACCACAACCGTGGTAGAAGCAACATGACTCAAGGTCCCACATTCACATATGCACGTAGGTGTAAACACATACATATATACACACTCATCTGCCACACAGTTGATTCAAGAGCTGAAGAACTTTGCTTATAAAGTAGTATCATAAGCCTCCTGTTGAATCAGGAAGTTGGTTCATATTTTCCTTTGAAATATATGATTAAAGATTCTCATATATATTATTAATAGAAAAGTCCTCCTTGGGAGAGTTGTATTACTACTTTGCAGTTCATAAAAATACCTGAGAATTTTTTTAATAGAATAGTTTAAAAAAATGGCTACGAAGAGCATACAACCCAGTGGGGTCTCACTGAGATGTACTTGAAGCTACACTCAATGCTCTTTTCTAAATGCTCCAGAACATGTAAGTTTTGACAAAATTTCAAGGAAAAGATGTGGAACTCCCAGTTGTACTCTGATCAGGGCTCTCTGACTAATGATCATGAAATTGTCTTCCTAGTTCTCTCATCTGTAGTAGGTAACTTCTAACAGCTCTTTTAGCCGTAGCAGAAATGGGCTTGTAGTTTAGAGGAGGAAAATGACCACTAGGCAACAATAGATTTTAATGGCTGTCTAACCCCCTTTGAATTTCTGAAGGATTTCCTGCACTTTGCCAGAAATCCTGAAATACATGAGGATAACAAAAGAATGACAAATCTAAATTGCAGATGCTTTTCTTCCTTTCTCTCATTTCATTCATTTTTAATGCAGATGATGGGATCTTTGGGACTTAGAGCCATGTTTGACAGCATTTTCGTGTTTATTTGGACTGTGAGTTATGCTACAATTTGGATTTGAAGCACTCTTTACAAGAGTCAGTCATTTATAATCTATGTATTCTTTTAGGGGCTAAGATATGAATAAGCAGGTTTTATTATTTCTTTCTGGTGATTTATACTATTCTATATGTATATCTTTTTTTAACCAAAGACTCAGCTTTTTTCTGATTTTACTCAAAAATGGTTGGCTATATTTCTGATTTTATTGCAGCATTGCTGAAGAGTGTGAAGGCAAACAAAGAAACTATTAAAGTGAAATCTCATTGTTTATTTTAAGAAATAAAAATTCTCCAAATACATAAATAACATATCTTGTGGATTTATGATAGGAGCTCCTTCTTTAGCATTTGTATCAGAACTAGTTCCCAACATTCTGTGCCGTCAAGATATACAATAAATGCCTAGTGTCTCACTAAAGAAAACAATCAATTTCATAAGCTCTTCTTCTTTTTTTTTTTTTCATAAACTCTTCTTAAAGACTAAGACAAGCTCACTCTCAAGGAAAGCTGTTCTGTTGTATTACAGACCCTCAGGCTATTTCTTCTATTGCAAAATAAATGTTATTATAGGTATTATGCTTATAAAAAGATCTCAAACAATTCTAGATAACACACAATTTTCTTCAGTGTGTTAGAGTAAAAAAAAAACATTCATCCCACATTCCTGCATTCTTATTACCACCCTCTTATTGCCCAACTTCTTTTCTTCTTGTGTAGTGAGACTTGGGATGAAAATGGACATTGAGAAACCAAAAAGTGGACACAATGATAAATATGTTCACTTTTTCTTCTTTTCATAGCAAAGAACATGGAGTGTGGCATCTTCTCTAAAGTGGAAGGCAGCTTCAAAGTTTGTTTTAAAAGCAATACAAGACAATTTTCTAAGACTACAGAACTCAGGAGGTATTTCCTTTTCTTATTCTCTCTGTGATGATTTTTCTATGCAGTGAGAACAGTATAGTTGATGAGCCAATTAGACATAGTTATTAAATTATCTTGTTGATTTTTGAAATTCCTTCCTTCTTTCTTCTGACATGTTTAAGTCTTGCTGATTTTTTAAACTCTCTTACTTTACTGACAAAAACTGTCCAAACTGATCTCTGCTTTGCCTTAAATCTTATAGGACCTCATACAATTTTTGGTTAAAACAGTCATTTGGCACTTAATATACTAACTTGAGAGCTCCCAGAGTGCAAGGGCCATACCTTACACTAGTATGTCATCTGGTGTTTATTATCATATCCAAAAATGCGGAAAAATTCTAGTCTCAGCTCTGTTAACAATGAGTTATGTAACTTTAATTTATCAAGATATCAGGTTCTCCATAAATAAATAAATGAAAAAAGAAATATGCAGATTTCAGTTGTAATATAAATAAAGAGGTCTTCAGATTATTTCTATTCCAGGCTATAAGAACTGGCCAGATATCAGACATTAATGATATCAAGGATAATCTTGCTTTCTAGAAAAGGATAAATTGATAAAATTTTCTAAGTTTAAAACCTTTTTTTCTTGTATTTGGATTTTAAAATAAAGGCATCTGCTAACATTTATCCTCTACTGAGTGCACTAGTAGTAGATTAACATGTGACTAAAAAAGTAGCAGATAAACATTGATTAATACAATTAGAAATAACCAATACTGTATAATTCAACTGCTTGAAATTTTAGGTAATCATTAGAGTTTGTAAGCTTTATTGTACTATTAAGACTTGATGTCAGATAAAACTAATTTTGTTTTACTCTAAACTCTGCCACCTACTATGTGAGAATGAAAATTCTGTAAAATGAAGAAATAATGCTGCCATTTCCATTTTGTATTGGATCTGGCACACATTAATTTGTGTGTACATAGAAATACATCACGATTAATAAAATGGGTTAGAGTATTTGGTTCAACTCATGGGGTAAAGGCAATCTAAAAAAATAAAAATATTATTAACAGCATAGATGAGAAGACTATGATTGAACAGTTTACAGCAGACCAAAGGTGCCACTAAAAGTAATGAAAAACGCCAAGGAAAATACATGCTAAGTTCTATGTGAAGTCATCCAAAGCTATTGAGGTAAACAACATTAAGAAACCAAGACTTTGGGGAAGTAGGAGCCATAAAGAGAAGAGTTCAACATTTTGTCATAGTCTACTGCATGACAGAATTTGCTGAATCTGGGTACTGAGTGAGAAGCTGAGAAAAGGCAGAGAATAACTGCCAAGACCCAAATAAATGAGTGGAGCTTTGTCAACCTGCTAGTGTTGCAGTACAAAAGTCCCAAGGAAGGCAGGATTTGAGAGGCCATCTAGGTGGAAAGAGTAGTGCTGAGAAGTGAGTCAAATCATTTCCATTTTTTCACCTCTTTGTAACATTTATTTAATTCTGAAGGAGCTTGAAGAAAGAAAAAAATAAACTAAAATTCTTGAAAATCAGTACAGTTACCATGAGTCTCATGGCAAAGAAGAGACAAAAATGAGAATTTTTGACCAGCAAAGAAGGAGGACTAGTAGTAAACAAACACTGACAGGCTCTCAGTTGAGGAGCTGGGGAGGGGGCCAAGTAGAGGTATACAGACCTTCCCCCAAACTGTACCTCAGCCTCCAAATGGCTCATTCCTGGTTGAATAAAGTGATCTGCTCCCTCTTATGTTGCCTAAGAAAGGATAGAATCAATTCTATCCAAAAAAGAGAAATATCACTCAATGGCTCCACATGTTTCATGTACAATATCCAGCACTCACTAAAAGAAACAAAAAATTAAAAAATAGGAATACAAAAGAAAGCCAAGATAGGAAGAGTAAAAACAACACTAACAATAAGGCACAGATGGTCCAGGTGTTGTTATAAGACTAGACTTATATTTGTGATTAATATGTGCAAGAACATAGATAATAACAGGAAGAATTTCAGCAGAGAACTGTTGTGTAATGGAAAACATAAAAATGGAAATTATTGAGCTATAAATGTAATAATGATCAAAAGTAGTAACAGATGGTGTTACGTATAGATTAGATGAAACTGAATAGGTGATTAAAATAATAAGTAAAATAATAGGTCCGTAAAACTAATCTGGTTAAAGAAGGAGAAAAACATATGTGGGAGGTACAGAAGAAAGTGTAGGATACATATGGGGCACAGAGAAAAAGACTGCAATATGTGTAATTAATATCCAAGATAGGAAGGGAAGATAAAGGCAGAAGCAATATCTGAAGTGATAATGGTTAAGAGTTCCCTCAACTTATAAAAACTCTCAAGCTACACAACTAGAAATATTATGCATTTTAATCCCATTATATATGAAGAAGTTTATACCTAAGCATATTCCTGTGAATATTATTGACAGAAAACAAAGAGAAAAATCTTGGATGCAGAGATGTAAAAGGGCATTGAGGCTGACAATTGGGTTTTAAAACAGGAATAAAAGAAGTGGAATGGAATAACATTTTTAAAAAGGCAAAAGAAATAACTGCCCCAATAGAATCCCATTGCAAGTCAAAATATCCTTTAAAAATAAAGATGGCATAAAGATATTTCCATTCAAACAAAAATGAAACAAGTTATTGCCAGCAGATCTGCACTTAAAGAAAAAATGCTTAAAGAGAATTCCTTAGACAAAAATGTGATTAATCAAAGTATGAAGCTAAGAAATACATAGAAGAATGAAAGTTCTAGAAAACTAATTATATGTGTAGATATTGATTGTAAAAAAATAATATTAATGGATTTCTAAGCATAGAATATACTTGTAGTTAAAATATATGCCAAATAACACACATGGAAGAAGAGGAATAAATGTATATGTATTTAATGTCATCACATTTTCAGGTAAGAGGTAAAAAATGTATTTCTGAATAATAAGTCAAAGTTGAATATTGTAACCACTGAAATAATTGTAAAAAATGCATAGTTGATGAGCCAATTAGAAGGAAATTGATCAATAATAAAATAATTAATTCACAAGGAAATACATAAAACATGTCGGACAAATAGAAACAAAATAGTAAAAACTAAAGATAAAACCAAATGTGTCAAACAATACATTTAGTATGAGTTGACAAGTGCTTTGATTAAAATAGAATATTAATACTGATTTAAAAAAAATGTTCAAAATTACCAACAAAGACACTTTATATATAGTGATGCACAAAAAAGCTTCTAGAAAAAAAGCAAATTGATATTGATATATATATATATATATGTTTTTGAAAGTCATATACAAAGCATATGGAATAAGAATGTCATTGAACACTGTATAGTAAAATTGGAAGTAAAATTAGAAGCAATGTCAAAAGTTTTGAATGAGTTTGAATTTCAACCAAGTTTTCAAGTGGTAAGTCTCTAAAATATGTTCATCTTTTATTATTTAGGTTGTGCTTTACTAACATGAAGCAGTAAACCCAGGAAAAACAGGAAACAACCCAGAGAAGGGATGAAGAAAATTCCTTCTGTGATGAGAAAGGGAAAGCCCATGGTGATACCTGTGTTCAAAGCCAAGGGAGTAATTAATCTAGCTGGAGCAAGAGAGTTGGAAGGTGCCGTAGGGGAAAAAAAAAAAAAGAAGAAAAGAAAAGAAAAGAAAATTAGAATTGACAATTATAAACAGGCTTTTTATAAAACTGTTAGAGGAAGCTGGCAATTAATTTAGATATGCAAAGAAAATGAAACACATGCAAAAATAAAATGAAACTATAATTAACTCCAGAAAAAAAATAACTGCAGAACAAAAAATATTCTGGAAGACATTCAGCAGTAAACAATATTTACAAAGATGTAACGCTGCAGACACTGATTATAGATTTAACCAAAAGCAAATACAATAGTGGAAGTAAATGAAATTGGATTATTACCTATCCTATTAGATAGTCATTTTATAATGTTGAAAGGTAAACACTAAGTACATAACAGTACAAGAATAGTATTTAGAAATTCAGATTATCTGCATTTAATACTTTGCCAAATACAAATAAATCATGAAGATAAAAAATGAAGTAGTATATGAATTGTGAATAGAAAATAAATATGGTACCATTTTACTTACTGATGAGCTGTTTCTTCCTAGGATAGGTTATTTGCCAATCAAAAGTATATAAGAAAACTTTCTAATTCTTATTTTCTTGTTAAACTTTCTACAAACAAGGATACATTAGCACATAGTAAGAAACAGCTGAAATAGCCCATAGTTTAAAAACCTGCTAAACATTAATATTAATATATACATAACATTAAAATATATTTATAATCATTTGTGTCTTGAACTTAACTCTATTTTATATATAATCACAAATATCTGTTTGTTTGGTTTTAATATATACTGAATTTTCCAGGACTGAAACTACCGTGTACCTGAAGGGATGACAATCCTCTTAGTGATATTTACTTTGCCAATATAGTATACCTAGATCAGTCTATATTTTCAGCTGTCTTCTTAACAATGATCTTCTGTATGATGGATAGTAGTGTAGCATTGACCAATATTAAGATATATAATAGTTTGTTTTTAGTATAAATTGCTTTCTTTTTACTTCTGATTTAAACATAAGTTAGGATCTTCTGTTAGCTTTTTGTTTTGTTTTTTATTTCAATAGATTTAGGGTATAACAATTTTTTGTTTTTGTTACATGGATGGGTTATATAATGCAGAAGTCAGGGGTTTCAGTGTACCCATCACCAGAATAGTGTACGTTGTACTCAATAAGTAGAATTTTAACCATTTCTTCCCCACCCTCCCCTCTTCTTAGTTTTCAATGTTCATTACATCACTTTATGACCACATATACACCTTGTTTAGCTCCCACTTATAAGTGAAAACGTGATATTTTCCATTCTTGAGATACTTCATTTAGGATAATGATCTCCAGTTACATTCAAGTTGCTACAAAAGACATTATGTCATGCTTTTTATGGCTGAGCAATACTCCATGGTGTGTATATGTTTGTCCTTCACCATAAACTTACCTATTATCATTGCTTTTTCTGTATCCCAGAGTTTTTGGAGGCTTGTGTTGTCTTTGTCATTCAATTAAAAAAAACCCTTTGATTTCCATATTGATTTCCTCATTGATGCAAGGATCATTCATTAGCAGGTTGTTTAATTGCCAGTTTTATTCCACTGTGGTCTGAGAAGATACTTGGTATGATTTCAATTTTTATGAATTTGCTAATATTTGTTTTGTAGCCTGACATATGATCTATCCTGGAAAATGTCCCATGCGCTGATGAGAAGAATATATATTCTGTATTTTATGGGTAGAATAGTCTGTAAATGTCTGTTAGGTCAATTTGTTTAAGTCCTATTTGAATCCAGTTTTTCTTTGTTGACTTTCTGCTTCATTGCTCTGTCCAATTCTGTCATTGAGGTGTTCTGGCAATTATGATGTTGCTGTCTATTTCATTGCTTAGATTTAGTAGAATTTATTTAATAAATCTGGGAGCCCCTGTGTTAGATGCAAATATATTTAGAATTGTTCTATCTTCTTAATTGCTTCCTTTATCATTATATAATGACCATCTTTGTCTTTTTTATCATTGTTGATTTAAAGTCTATTTTATCTGATATGAGAATAGTTTCTCCTACTCAGTTTTGGTTACCATGTATGTGGAATTTTTTTTTCCAACCTTTTACCTTGGGGCTATGAGAATCTTTGCAAGTTAAATGGATATTTAGAAACAACATATATTTGAGTTGTGTGGGTTTTTTAAAAATCCATTTAGCCAATCTATATCTTTTAAGTGGAGCAATGAGACCATTTAAGTTCAATGTTAAAATTGATATGAGAAACTGTTCTGTTCATCAAGTTGATTTTTACCTAGTTGCTTTGTTTTCTCTCTTGGGTTGAGTTTTATAAGAGTTGTAAGTTTTAACTTTTGACTGTTTTTATACTGATGGGCATAGATTGTTCTGTTCCATGAACAGAGCACTTTTAAGTATATCTTGTAAGTTAAGTGTAGTAGTGACCAATTCCCTTAGTGTTTGCTTGTCTGGAAAAGACATTATTTTCCTTCACTTATGAAATGTAGTTTTACAGGATCCAAAAATTCTTGGCTGCCAGTTATTCAGTTTAAGAAGACTAAAAATTATACCCCAATCTATTTTGGCTTGTAAGGTTTATGTCGAGAAATCTTCCTTTAGTCTGATGGGGTTTACTTTGTAAGTTACTTGGTGCTTTCATCTTGTGGCTTGTAGAATTTTCTCCTTCATTCTGACTTTAGCCAGAGTGGTAACTATGTACGTTGGAGATGTCCTATTTGTAATGAATCCTCTAGGTGTTCAATGACATTCTGTTTTTATCTGGATGTCTAAATCTCTAGCAATACCAGGGAAGTTTTCCTCAATTATTACCTCAAATAGGTTTTCAATGCTTTTTGCTTTTTCTTCTTGCCTTTCAGGAATACCTACAATTCTTATATTCACTCACTTTACATAGTCCCATATTTTGTGTAGATATCGTGATTGTTCATTATTCTTGATTCCTTTTACTACATTTTTGACTGACTGGGTTAATTCAAAAGTCCTATCTTCAAGATCTGAAATTCTTTATTCTACTTGTCTAGCCTGTTGTTAAAACTTTCTACTGCATTTTGACATTTCTTAAATGACTCATTTCTGGAAGTTCTGTTATATTTTTTTCTTATTTTATCTATCTCTTTAGTGAATTTTTAATTCATATGCTGAATTATTATTATTATTTTTTGGTTTGTTTGTGTTGATTTTCAACTTTCTTGACAATCCCATTGATTTTACTTGCCATCCATACTCTGAATTCCATATCTGACATTTCAACAGTCCACTGCTGGAAAGCTATTGCGATCCTCTGGATGTGTCAAAACAGCCTGGTTTTTTTTGTTTGTTTGTTTGTTTGTTTTTCATGCTGCTGGACTTCTTAGGCTGGTTCCTTCTCATCTGAAACCTCTTCTCTCCTTTTAAGACAGATAGCTTTGCAGTACACCCGTTCTCTGCTGGGAACTCTGTTGCTCACTCATGAGAGAGCAGTCTTTAGGTGGCACACTTGAGTCCTACTCTGGAAGATTGACGAGGCAGGAGATGGGTGTGTGTACTGTGAATCTTTCACACTGCTGCTGCCCTGCATCATCCTGTTCCTTTGTGGTTGTCATGGGCAGTTAATGCATGCAGCGTGAGCACTCACTCCACCCAGGTTCCTTGGGCATGGCGGGAGTTGGAGTTTGCTGTGCAGCGACAATCATTTGCTCTATTCAGATCTGTTGGTGGCAGTATTCATCAGCATGAGGCGGCCTGAGCACTTGCCTTGCCCACATCCATCAGCCCCGGCAAGTGGTTAGTGCACAGTAGCACAAGCATTTGCCCAGCTCAGTTCCCTCAATGGCAGAGTTATCCAGGTGATGGCGAGAGCCGGGGACCACTCAGACAGCAGTAGACTGCAGGCCTTTTCTCCTTCCAGGTTGCATAGTGCTTGTGACTGGGTGGGGCTGTTCTGTTGGTCACAGCATGGACTGGGTCCATGGGTACCTACTCTGCCCAGGTACCCTGGAGCCCACAAAACATGCAGTAGAGCCCAGCCTTCCCCTTACTCCCAGCCTGGTGGGGCAATGGGGAGGGAGCAGCAATGGATCTGAAGCCTGGGTAGATGCATCACTCTGGAGCTGGAACCCTAAAATGGCACCAGCTGCAGCACCCAGGTTCATAAGCCAGTGGGACATCTCTGAGCCTTCTCTCCAGAGCAGTGCCACTGCACAGTCTCCAGTCAGCTCCCTGTGTCCATTCAGTGGCCTGCTGCAGTGGAAGTGGCCCTCCCACAGCTCCAATTGCAATGTCTACCGGGGAAGCGTGGAGACACAGGGTCCTCTCTTCTGTCCCTTCCCCACGTGCAAGCACCTATTCCGTGTACCTCCAGGCCTGCTGAGCAGGCCTCTCTCCTTCACTTTGGGAGCCTCACATCGCCTGTCTGTTGATTCCCAGTGCTCTTTCTTAGTCAGATCAAGATGAAGGTGAGTGTCCACTAGCCACTTTTGATCCTCTCCATGAAAGCACCCTATACAGGCTGCTTCTAGCCCATCATCTCGGCCCCCTTTGTGATAGCTTTTTAATTGTACATGTGGGGAGATTATATTATCTCTGAATTTAATTCAGGATGCGAGAGAGAAATTTGCAAAACATCTGCGATAAATAGCTGAAAGCCAAGTTGTTTTGTTCTATTGGGATTGACTACTGCATGAAGATGACAACTGGATACTCTTTGGTCTTTCTTACCATTTGGTGTTTCAATACCCATTCCTTTCTGACTTATCTGAGATGGTCCATGAACAGCAATACTAATCAGTGCTCTTTCCTGTTGATTGTGGAATCCTTATGCAGCGCTCCAAGCATCTACTTCCAATTTATTCAAATTAATATGTAAATGAACTCATTTGCCCCTTATGAGTTGAAGTGTGCCATGCCACGTATTCATTATTCTTCCTGATGAATCTGCTGTGCGTTCTGAGGAAATAGGATTTTCTGAAATAGTTCTGACACATTAACTTAAAAAGAGAAAGAAATATGTTTGTTTTTTTAATTCTGATATAATCTTATTGTTTATAGATAATATTTCTGGTAAGTTATCATGAATTTTCCTTTTTCTGCAGAACAAACCATGCCAAACTTCATGGCATGAAACAGCAATCATCTTATTTGCTTATGATTCTGTTGGTCAGCTGTGCCTGACTTCTGATCGAGCATTGCTTCCACCTTGGGCTTGCCTGTAATCAGCTGGTGGCTTAGCTGGGACAAGATGTTCTAGAATGGCCTCCCTCCCATGTCTGACTGTTTTCAGGATTATTGGCTGGGGCAGCTTGCCTCTGCTCCAGGTATCTCTCATCCTACCCTAAGCTATCCTTTCTTGTGTAGTTATCTCAGTGTTCCAAGGAGAAGCAAGAGAAGGAAAGACCAAATGTTGAACAATTTTCAAGTTTCCGCTTGCTTTACATTTGCTAATGTCTGATTGTCCAAAGCACGTCACATGGTTAAGACTAGATTCAAGGGTTGAGAAATAGACTCCATCCCTTGAGAGTAGCTTCAAAATATTACAGCCATGTTTAGTTCAATATAGCACCTTCTCTTGAATTCCTAAGGATTATAAAATCTTCATTATCTGGTATATATATACACACACCTCCATATACATATATCATAGCTAAATTCTGCCCACAGTTTGATTACCCTTGTTTAAATTTTGAATTTGAGTTTTTTTTGTGTGTGTGTGTATCAACTAAACACACACACACACACACACACACACACACACACACACACACACACACCAGTCTTTCAGAGGAGCAGAGTCAAAGTTTTAGAGGGTTTACTTAATCATTAATTTCTGCCCTATCACTAGTTCACATTTGCTGATTCATACTATGATTTCTCTAGGCCACATTATAACCCTGCAGTACAAAAGCAGTTTCAGATTTAATTCTGTACATGTATTTTTGTCACCACATACATTTATTTTGAGGGGTTTAAATATCCTCATAAAAAGTAAGGCTGCGATCATTATAGGATGACATCATTGGTGGCATTATGTTGGTCACTTAATTAGCCATGCCAGACATAAACCATAGCTAGCTAAACATAACTAAAAAATAAATTCAGTATGTGTTTCAAATCACTTACATGAAGAGATTCAAATAAAATCTATTTTTCAATGCAGATGCATTTAAGAAGTTTATTAAATATTAATCTGATAAAAATAATCCTATGAAACTATTTAAAATAAACACACAGGTCAAATTGGGTTTCTTACATACTTTTCATATCTAACGTATCTAATTTGTTTGTCTGTAGCTTATTTATGCTTGGTTTAATCCTTTGACTTCACTGGAGGAGCTTCATAACTCACCCCATAGTACCTTGAAGTCAAATACTATCTGGGACAGACAGCACAGGCTTCCGTTGGATAGTAACCTTTCTCCATGTGGCTATAAATAGCATTTTTATATACTTAAAATTCCAGAAAAAGTAAAGGCATGGACTTAGTTAGTGCTTCTAGTCCTTTTGAAGAGTAAATTAATTTTGCCATTCTTTCTGACTCTCATTTGACTATTGATAAAACACACAAAAAATATGCCTATTAAATAGAATTTATCACAAGAAAAATGTCACTTGAATTAATTTGACTATAAATTTTTTTACATTTGAAAAGTATACCTGCCATTCTGCTTTTACGTAAAAGAGAAACCTATTCTCTCATGAAAGATGACAAAGTATCATTTGAAATCTAAATTCAACCCCTAGAATTAAGCTGAAGTTGTACGCATTTAAGGGCCTGTTTTATAAGTCAGTTCAAATGACTTACTCCTACAAACTGCTATGGTTACAGAAGCCACATCACATTCCCTAGTCTGTAACTATTAAAAATGAAATTAAAATGAACTAAGGATTTAAAACATATATAAGACAGTTTTATCATAAATCCAAATAAATATAACTATTTTTAAGACATAGAATTTCAAATTTGGTATATATTATATATATACATATATATCAGTGCAATGTATAATAACTAGTGAAATTTAATTTTTTCATTTGTATCACTATTTGAAATACGTATGTTGAAAATGAAAATGATAGTCACTATACATAGTTTTTGATGTTATAAGTCATTTAAGGGCATCCTAACATTTAGTTTTGAATTAATATTCTCAACAGGAAACTCATTAGATTATAATAATAGTTAATTCAATTTTCTTTACATCAAAGAAATGATGACTTGCAAATTTTGGTATCTAATCCATCAGGAAAAACTCCTCAAGTAAAGTTGTTGTTTTACAGATGAAGAAAAATCAACTATGTGATTTTTTTTTATTACAGTTTCAGAGCAAATTAGAATATTCTTTAGGATTGACAACTTGACTGTTTTTTTCTCATTTTCACATGTAGAAATTGTGATGGTACATTTAAATCTTTGGCAAATTGCCAAAATATAGTACACCAGTCTTCTCAATGAGGTATAGATTGATAATTGAAACGTAAGGATTAAAAACAGGGCCACAGAGGTCCCAATTAGCATCGTTAGATAAATAAATTCTTGCCCTCAAAGTGGTTTGAGGGAGGAATTCCAAACTTCCAACCTTTTAAGCTGAACAGAATGGGAGGAAGAGAATGAATCAAAGATGCATGTGCACTGGCGGTAATCCAAAACTTTGTGCAAAGGTTTGCTGATGTCCACTTGAGCTAGGGAGGAGTAAAAAAAAATAGTATTAATAAATTTTTAGTGCTGAAAGCATGAAATTTATCTTCAAGATGAGAGAGCAAATACATTTACCATTTGGATTATTTGCACTTGCAGCTTTTTGCCCTTAAAATGATTCTGTCAGAAATTACTTTTTTTTTTCAGTAGCTGTACATGAAATTTTCATGGAAAATGTACAACTTTACCTTGATTATTCTTTTAAAGATGCATATATATTGTTATAGTCATTCTTGTGGAATTGCTTTCTCATATACCTCATTTTATAATACATAATACCCTAAAGTAACAATTCAGGGAATGAAGAACTATGTAGTTTACCTTGGTTTGGGTCAGGCTGACTTCAAATTATCAGGAACAAGTGGGGACAGAGAAGGATGAAACTATAAGCAGTTTTATAGCCAATAAAGAGAAAGAGGGGATAAATGTCCATTAGTCACACTTAGGTGATTATACAATTCAGTTAATTTCATTTATTTATTTAGTTAGTTAGTTCTTCCTTTGTAGAAAGCCCTGTGCTCTCAAGAACTTGACAGTCTAGCGTGGAGGGAAAAAAATGTAAACTAATGAATCTGCACAGGAGATATTACTGAAAAAAGCAACCTCCAAATTTAAGGGTCTTACATGCAGTTTGCTGAATGTCTGGGCTACTCTCTAGGGTAGCTATTCTCCATGAGACGTCTCAGTATTGCAATTCCTTATCAAACTGCAATTCTACTACCTCAACAGAGAAGAAAGAGAAATGGAGTTGGGCATTGATAATTAAACGCCTCCACATAACTCTCTTTCTCTAAGAGTTCATAGCGCATTGCAAGTCACGTGGCCATACCTGCCTTCAAAGGTGAGGGGGAAGTACACCACACCCATAGCCCACAAGAAGAAGATCCCTGTTCGCTAATAATGTCTGTCACATTCAGAATTATAAACAAACTGCTGAAAGTGGTGCAGGTGGAACTTTTAAAACAATATAAAAGCTAGAGGAGGTAATTGTTTTAGAGGATAGTCGAGGGATTCATCTTGAGGAACAATTAGGCATTTGATAAGTGAAAATAGCAATACTGGGTGGAAGAAATGATGGCAGAAATGATACAAAATGACAAAGAATTAAAAGGCAGGGTTTAAAGCTATGAGAGCCGACTTGAAAACTTTTTTATTTTTATCCTAAGGAACTTAGAATGTTTCCTGTAGGAACAGGGAAGATCTCTAGGGTTTTAATGAGAGGAATAAATTGAAAATATTTTTCATAGACAAAATTATTATTGTTGGAGAAGAAAGGATGGATTTGGGAGGGATGAGACTGTTGAGTATTGCAGTTTAGGATGGATATGATGTGACTCTGAAGCATATCACCAAAGCATTGACACTGGAGATAGATTTAAGAGGTTCGAGTAGGTAGAAACCAACATGGTATCGATGGACTCCTATCTGTTGGGAACTGTACTTGAACAAAAACATGAAGAGACAATTTCTCTACTTTTAAGTAGCTTATAATCTAGCAGGAAAGTAGACATGTAAAGAAACAACAGTGACAACACTGTAAGTGTTCAGAGAAAGCCACAGAAAGCATTGCACCCTCAGTTTCTGCAGTCATGCCAACATTTTCTGCCTTTTTAATATACCCCAGGGTTATTTTTTGGCTTTCTTCACATTTATTTCCATATATTGACATTGAACTGTTTTATACATGTCTAACAAAGGAATGTTCTTACCTGTAGTGACCTGCAGGCCAATTCATTCTGAACCACCTTTTCCCACAAATTCATCCTGAATGCTATTGTCATCTAGAATTACCACATTTCTGAAATAATGAATTGAATGAACCTCATTCTCCAACCACACCCTTGGTTGATGATATTTGAAATCTGTGCACTTGGTGTTGGGAGGTAGATTGGGAAGTAGTTAAAATATATGTTCCTTAAGTCTTTAGCCTTTTAATCTGAAAGATCAGGTTAATTTACACCATTTTTTATTAAGGTACTCATCATATATGCAGACAAAATATAATACAGATGACATTATCATGTTATTCCTTGTCTTCATTTTTATGTTTTTTATCTTTGCAGTCATCTGTAATAATTTATTTTGAATCCCAGTGCACATAATTTCACATTACTATATTCTTTTTTGTGTGTGTGCAGTGATATCTGAGGAGATTCTGAAATATCTCTGCTATTCCTTCCCCGACATTCCAAGTTTTGCTAACCAGAACTATTAGAACCTGAAACAATTAGCTCTAGCTAGTATCTATCCCCTCTTTTCCTAAGCAAATAAAATATTATATTAAGTACTAATTGAAATATCAGGATATTAATTATGGCATAGAAATTATTCATGTTAATGCTATTTAGTGTAATGAGAATTGACCTAAATATGCCCCATTCTCTTTAGGCCATTAACTTATGATCATGTCAGCTTTTATGTCACCACTTTAAATTTTAAGCTCACAAAGGGCAAGAAACCCATCTAAGTTACTCTATATAATGCTGTAAAGAAAGTCTTGTTCATTAGCTCTTGCTGCTTCGATGATTTCAGTTTTGCTGATAACATTGAAATTATTTGAAATTTCTAGCATTAGGACTAATTTATCACTAAAAAGGGATTGCCATAAAAAGAATTTTATTTACTTTATTAGATACTAATATTCATGGATAAACATTAATTTTTCTAAAATATTTATATAAAAATTCCCAAAACAATAAATGTTGGTGTGGATGCAGAGAGATAGGAATACTTATACACTGCTGGTGGGGTTACAAACTAGTACAACCTCTGTGTAAAGTAATATGTAGATACCTCAAAATCTACAAGTATAACTACCATTTGATCCAGCAATCCCATTACTGGGCATCTACCTAAAAGAAAAAAAGACATTCTATTCTATAAAGACATTCTATAAAGACATCTGCACAAGAATTTTTATAGCAGCACAAAGAACAATTACAAAGATCTAGAAACAACCCAAGTGCCCATCAATACATGAGTGGATTAATAAAATGTGCTATATGTATACCATAAAGTTCTACTCAGCCACAGAAAACAGTAGTGATCTAGCACCTCTAATAGCATCCTGGATAGAGCTGGGGCCCATTCTACTAGGTGAAGTATTACAAGAATGGGGGAAAAAAAGCACCACGTGTACTCACCATCAAATTGGTATTAACTGATCAACACTTATGTGCACATATAGTAGTAACATTCATCGGGTGTTGGGTAGGTGGGAATGGGAGAATGGGATGGGTTATTCACACCTAATGGGTGTGGTGCATGTAGTCTAGGGGATAGACACACTTGAAGCTCTGACTCAGGTGGGGCAAAGGCAATGCATGTAGCCTAAGCATTTGTACCCCTTTAATATGATGAAATAAAAAAAGAAAAATAGCAAAAAAAAAAAGAAACCAATAAAAAATAACATTATAACAACAAAAAATACAAGTTTTTAAAACCAATGCAATCTAACAACTATTTACATATTTATATAACATTTGTATTGTGTTGAGTATTATAAGGAATCTAGAGATGATTTAAGATATATAGGAGGATGTGCATAGGTTACATGCAAATACCATGCCATTGTATATAAGGGACCTGAAGATCTGTGCATTTTGGTATGAGCAGGTGTGCCCTGGAACCAATCCCACATGGGTACTGAGGGGCAAAGTTATGATAGTTAACGTTAGCAACAGCAGGACAGAGCATGCCAAGAATGCTAGCATTGGGAGGCAATTAGACAAGATGAACATGGTTCTTAGGAAGAACAATGCATGTGAGAGAGAGATCAAGTTGAGACCTGGAGATGCAGGCAGAGCAGTACATAAAGCATCTGCTGGATAAGAAATTTGGAGGCCACTAAAACCAGAGAACACAGAGCAAGAAAACCATGCAAAGTCTTTGGTAAACAAAGACTCTGGATCTCAAGAGTTCTACATAACCAGAATAGCTATATTTCAGCAGCTAATTACAGATTTAATAATGATTCAAGAGCTTTGAGTCCAAGGTCAAGATAAATCTCAGAGGGCAGACAGTCCTGAAACTACAGAGGGCATGTCTTGTTAGAGACCAGAAGGAGGTGGGTTGGAAACAAGGTTAAATCTAACATGGGTCCCCTTCCCACCCCCACCCCCCATATGTGTGTATGTGTATATATATGTGTGTGTGTGTGTGTGTGTGTGTGTGTGTGTGTGTGTGTATGCTTCTTGTTGTTTTCACTTCTTGTTAAGACCTGAGCCACATGGATAAGCAGTGAGACAATTAAGTTGCTCTGAATAGAGAAGGAATATTGAGATTGAATTGATGGAGTTCTTATAGAAAGTCTTGATGACTCATAGTTGTAGGGGAATTTGAAAGAGAAGAGGAGCTGGTGTTTCAGAAGGAATGTTTGAAGAATATTTTTCTGAGAAATACTTTGAATAATTTGCAAAAGCCAATCCTTCTAAAAAAGATTTAATAAAATATCCATTTCTCATTAATGCAACATGAGCACTTTGGACACAAGGCAAGGGCTGCCCTTTGTGCCCAGTCCTACTTGGACTCTGAAAATATTCCCTACTCTAGGAGACTGGTTCTCAAGCAGTGTTTATAAATAGTAGTCTTTGGGGAAACTTATTGTCAAATTACAAATATCTTTCACACCACATAGTCACACATGCATGCACTGTGTGAAAATACACCCCATATCCTCACAGACATACACCAACAAGATGTAATGATTCTGATACCTTTTTTATATTGACAAAAACCTACTTTGAGAGCCTACTTGTATATTTGTCTCTGCTCCATAATAATAAACATGTTTTAATATGCTTATCATATTTTTTTTACTCATTGTGTAAAAGACTTTTATCTCTTAAATTATCATTTGGTGTACCTCATTCCAGATAATGGGCATATTTAATTCTAGCTACAGCTGAAAGGATGCTGATAATTGCACCTCTCAGGTATGGAAAGGAGGGCAGGATCCACCCATGCCTTCCTGCATGGACTTAGATCTGTGTGCACCTGGGAATTCTCTGCCTCTTGCCCACAGCTATGTTTCCAGCTTGGTGAGGTACAGCTCCCCTTAGCAAGAAGGAAATATTTTCCACTTTTCAAAAAGCATTATCTGTTCTGCTACAGATAAAGCAGGATGTAAACCTGACCCACTGGCAGCCCATCAGGAGAAATTTATCTGGAAACTTCCCCTGAGGAGCCATAACACAGCTGAAAACAACAGCTGAAACCAGCACCTGAAAAGAAAGGAAAAACTGGTTTAACTCTTTTGAGCACTGAAATGTAGTAATCAACTAGATATACCATTCTCTTTATCCAGTCCCCTTCACTCTTCCTCCTGCTTCTTCTCAGAGTTGAATGCTAGTCTAAATATTTTCTCTCAAGATTCTATTTCTATTAGCACCTTTCCCCCATCTTTATTTACAATTGTATTCTCTGCTTGCTCCAGTTCTTACACCTATATTCCACGGTTTCCGAATGTACAATTCTCTTCCATTCTGGCAATTTATACCATTTCCCAAGTCATATTGTCTTCTTTCTTCCTTGTCTTCAATCTCTACCACTACTCCCAATAATTGTAACTTCCTTATTTTCTGTTGACACTATTTCCCTAAAATAATTTTCTCAAGTGTAGGACATCCTTGCTGTCATTTTTTCATTTTTTGGTAAAAATAATAGTGGAGAGCATTTTTCACATGTTCAATGCTGCTTTATATTTTAGTATTACCAATATTATTTTTCAGCCTTTTTCCTTTGAAATCTTTTCTCATCTGAACTGTTTACGGATATCATCCTCTGCTAATCCTTGTTCTTATTTTACTCTCAGTTGAGTGCCTGTAATGTGTGAGATATTGTAGTTTAAATACTTCATAGGCATTTATATTAATATAAGACAGAGTACAGATAAAGTACTGTGGGATATCAAAAGACATAGACATTTCTTTTTGTTTGAATAATAAAAGAAAGCTCCTAGGAAGAGGAGACAGTGAGATCAAAGTTGGGCTTATAGAATAGAAGGGAAGGGTAAAACACAAAGAACAAGGGAATGAGGATTGAAGGCTTAGGGCATGCCCCAAGAAAAGCAGACAGTCCAGTTTAACATCAGCAAAGCTCAGTTTTGAGAGATGTATGTGGAGTTGATAATAAAAGTATGCAGATTGGGGTGGGTGCTCAGGGAGAAGGACAAAGAGAGAGGACAGCTAGCAAGACAGTGAACTTCCCTTCTCCAGAAGATGAGAGAAAGGAGAGGAAACAGGTCAGAGGACAATTATAGATCAAAACTCAATAGAAGATAAGAGTTTTATCAAGAAATCTGCTATCAAGAGGATCAAAACTGAATATAGATCAAGAGAATTATGGCCTGAACAGAAGTTGTTGGTTTTATCCTTAAAAGGTCATTATGTACATTACAAAAGCAGCATCTCAGTATAGTCAAGGGGACTAATTGCAATAAATTAATAGTGAGTTGGTAATGCATAAATAATTCATTCATTACTAGGAGAATATAAAGACTTTCTAATTAGTGGAAAAAGGAGATTGGATTGAAGTTTTAGGAGCTTACTGGTTTAAAGAAGGCATGTTTAAGAGTTAAAGGTAAAAGAAGAATAAAACAAAACTAAATTACACATTTTGTAGCCTTTTTCCTACAGCCCTATGTTTCTAGATTAAAACAATTCTTGTTCATCCTTTAATTTCCTAACTTCTCTTAGTTTTGTAGAACCCGCATAATAAGGAAATAGAGAAATTGTAAGAAATTTAAAAAGGATAAAATGAAATTAGATAAAGACCTGAGCCACAGTGAGAGTTGAAAGAGATAAAAGCCTACTCAAGCAGGTTTCTGAGATGTTTTTAGGAAATGAGAATTGTGTATGAGTGATTTGGAGACAGCTGTAGTTTGTGAGGCATTGAGAGTAAAATCAGCTAGTAAAGAGATTTTTCAAGAAATATCAATGTCTCATGAAGATGCACTTTCTTTGTGATTTTACAAAAATGTGTCAGTAAAAATTTTAAAGTTAGTGATTATTTTGAATGCTAGATCAATTATTCTATAATGCCACACCCTGCTGATAATGGGAAAAGTGGTTCTGCTATCTAGTGTTTACATAGGTGTTTGTGCTGTATATTCAGCTATATATTTGTGTATGTATCCTGCATTTAAATGTGTGTGTCATTTAGTAGAGATGGAAAATGCAAGAGGAAAGAAGGGCTAATGAAGTAGTCAGGTAGCATGAAATGAAAAACATAAGAAGACAAACCTGGAGGAAGGAGGGAAACTTCATCTTCTGAGACGAGAAGGAAATCAGAATGAAGTTAGAGAGCAAAACAACTACAGATTTTCATGTGGAGAAATGGATGAAATGTCACCTATAGAGAATGAGGGGTTTTGAGGCTTCAGTAAATCAGAAAGAATTGGAATAGGCATGTTGAATAATGTTGGAAGGGAATAAAAATTTGTATAGAACTATTTGCCAAGCAGCAATGTGTGACTCGATGGGGAAGGAAAAGATTCAGCTCTAGGGAATCTGATGAAATTGTCTTATGAATCTCTCCCACAGCTATCATTACAGAGAAATAGAAGCAGAAGAACCTGACAGTGTGAACTTTACAATGAACTGTAAGTAAAGACATGCTAAGATATTCGGCAGTCTGCTGTTAATTACTGGTAAGTGCTTGGTTCTAAATTTCCACAAATTTACATATAAACTCTCACATTTTATTCTCTATGGGGTTTTGAAGCTGAGTATAGTGAGGAGACAAAAGCAATGAGGAAATCAAGCTTGTAGAGGTAAGAAAAGGGAAGAAGGAGCTGATACCGACAGATACAGGACCACATTTTCAGATGCATGAAAAAGGAAGGAGGAAGGACAAAAAATAGTCCATAAGCAAACAGATTTAGGTAAGTGCAACTTTATTGTGGACAGAAGTCCATCACATTGAGATAATCTAAACAAATCATTCAAACTGTGAAAATCCTGGAAACAGCATTTTCCAATCCCTAAGTGTTCCCAATGTACAGTATTGATCAGAGATAATGAAAATCATATATGTTTTGAACCTTTAGTTCTGGAAAGTTGAGATTTCATGGACCACTGCCCAATGCACTAATAATAAAATTCCACTTGTGAAATGACTAAATCTTCATGTTTATCATTGTCTTCTTTAGAGTCTAGCACATTATATTTGGGACTCAAGAACCTTAATAAATGATGATTACAGTGAAATAAACTCTGCCAGGTCCTTATGTTTTTAGATCATTTGGAATTCAGAGCTTCACAATTTTACGTACTCTTTTCTCTGTGACCACCTTATTTTTAAGTTTGAAAGGCTCCTTAATCAGATAATCATGTGTCTTATAGTAAACACATATTACCTCAGACTTTTCAGTCTTACACCCTTGATGTGATATCATCAGTTGATGAGCCATAACTTCAATGTTATGTTCATATAAGAAAATGTCCTCAGATATTTGTATCAAATGCCAGTGTTTTGGGAGTTTGTGGAAGAGCAGTGACATTGCTACGAATAATAAAATATTAATAATAGTAATGCTGAGTCCATTTTATATAAGTTAATAACAATTGTAAGTGTTTATTCATGCTAACACAAGTTAGTTTTGCAACCCTTTGAGAAAAGTCTTATTATTTCCCCATTTAATAATACAAATGTACATGAAGGATAATTGATGTATACAATACATAGACTCTTCAGCAGCTAAGATGATTTCCTTTACTTCCTGCCTTTACTATGTGCTAAGTGATGGTGAAGGATAGATAATCATATCCTCCTGTTTAAGAATAATCTTTAAAAATATTTTTAGATTTATAGAAAATTTGTGAAGATATCATACATCCCACATCTATTTTTACATATTGGTAACACTTCACATTAGTATGGTATAACTGTAGGATATAATGAATCAATATTGATACATTATTATTGAAGTTCATACTTTGAACTTTATACTTTGTTCAAAGTTTATACTTTCTTACATTTCATTAATTTCCACATAATGTCAATTTTTTTTTTTTTGGTCTATTCGATGTTCCCATCCATCCAGGATATTACACTTTAGTCAGATAACTCCTTAGGCTTCTATAAACAGTGACGATTTCTCAGTCTTTTCTTGTTTTTTATGAACCAGTTTTGAGCAGCGCTGCTCAGGCATTTGTAAGATGTAGAATGTCTTTTGGATTTTGTCTGATGTTTCTCTCATGATTAGACAGGGGTTACAGATTTTTGGAAGGGATACCACTGAGATAAGGTTCTGTTCTCATTATATGATTATCAAGGGTACACACTATCAACATGATTTATCACTGCTGATGTGGACCACGGTTTCCTGGATGTAGTAGTGCTTGTTAGGCGTCTTCCCTGTAAAGTTCCCCCCCCCCTTTTTTTTTTTGCCTTTCCCTGCTGTGTGTTTTGTAATGAAGTCGCTGTGTGTACTCTGCAGTTCAGGAGTTGTGGCTGGCTGCATGCACCTCCTTGAGTACAGACTATATATATAAAAATATTATGGAATTCTGCATGGAAAATTTATTTGTTATCTCCTATTTATTTACTTGTTTTCCCTCCTTTATTGCCTTCTGAATCACTTATTCAATTATTTATTTATATTGGTTTGGGCTCATGGATATTTATTTTATGCTCTGTATTTCAATACTAGACGTTATTTATTTTCTGGCTCAAATTGTTCTAGCTCTGGGCACCGGGAGTTCTGTCACAGTTTGCTCTTGTGTTCATTTAACATGCAGTACTTTCATTGTTGTGTATTTCGTGTCCATCGTTGAAGAGTGAGGTTGCTTAATATATTCTCTCAATTCTTATATCTCTATTTAGAGGATGATTTTAGATTATCTTGTGTTTCTATGTCAATAAATAGCAATGCACAAAGAAGCACTTAAGCTAAATGAATATTTATTTCCATTTGATGTCGACTATAAGCATTTGAATGATGCATTGTTATTTTTTTCCATTTAGACCTCACAGTGTGCATGTTTTATAAGCACATAAATACTTAATGCTTGAAACTGCAACAAGTCTTTGCCTGCTGTACTAAAAAATGTGAATTTAATAGATGAGGAACCTTAATTACATTACCTGATGTAGCAAAGAAACTTGGCATTGTCTAACACTTGGATAAACTACCACCACAATAATCTATATAATGCATCACGTAAAAAATAATTTTGAAATAGATATAATTTAAGTATAAACTATTTTGTACTAATAGATCTGCCCTTTAATACCACAGAATCTCATTTCATATTATATTAATATTTTAATCTATTCATTATATTTTACCATCAAAAATTAAGTTACTATTATTGCATCCATTTTTAATTTATCAGATCTAATATTTATGTTTATAATGTATTTGCAATCAAATCTGAAATTAGAATACATTTTTATTAAACATAATTTAACAGTGGGACAAAATATTCCTTATTAAAGGTGATCACACTGTTGAAATACAGAATATTCTGACTACATTTTTAGATCACATGGTTTTTGACTATAATATTTTGATGTTGAGGACAATTGTGTATGTAAAACTTAAAGTAAAACAGGAAGAACATGAGAGCCTTTTCATTGGGAAACATTTTCTGGAGCAATATGCTTTATTTAGATTGGCTTAATTCTTTTTTTAGTTTTTCTCTATAGTGCATTTACAATTTTTTCAAGGTCAAATGGTGGGTAGGCAGGGCCAAAACCTGACTCTTATTGTTCATTCAACAATGATCTAATGAATTCTGTGTTCCAGGCACCATCATGTTTGCATGCCGTAAACAAACCAGGAAAACTGCCTATCTTATAACACTTGCATGTTCACAGAGAATGTTCAAAAATGAATCTAGTTGTGAAGGTTCAGATGTACAAATTTTATTCTTAATTGCTTAGGTTGGTGTGTACAATCCATAAATGGGTTATTTATCTAGATAGTTCTCCCCTCCCACTCTATTCATTATTTTTATACCATGGTGTCATTTGTTATCCCTTGTTTATTGCCTTCTGAATCACTGAAATACCCTGTCTCCTTGGATTGTATTTTTTATCTACTTCTTAACAAGGCTAACGGTTTAGTGATTCCTAACACTTTTTCAAACTGTCGGTTGTTTAGGACAATAACTAATATTTTTCATCCAACTTCTACTTTTATTGAGAAGAAGGATTCAAAGAAGACAATGGATGTGTAAAAATTTCAGGACAAGTGGGAGATATAGAGCAAGGACCCATAAAAAGAAAACTTGGCCAAAGTGTTTTGAGCATAATTCTTATTTTCAAATTTATGTTATCTTCATTGACATGCTTTTTCATACGTCTTTCAATTTCAGCAGGGATACTTTCATCTGTTCCCAAACTTACACATATTGTTAGAGATCACTAGTAAAAACAGATTTCTCCCTAAATGCTGAATAAATTCATATGTGCTGCCTTCAGAAGTGATTGTAAGAATGAATAAGATGAGATTTGCTGCCTAATAAATATTGAATTAGTAGATAATATTTAGAATTCAATTTGTTCAAATGTAATATGGCAATATTGCATGTAATGAGTATAACAAAGTAATGATGTTTTGATGAAAGTATGCCTAACACGTTTCCTATTTAAAGTAGCCACTCTCTGTGTATAAAATTTCTTCTCTTCCCCTTGCTTAACTACCTGATCTGCAGGTCCAGGGGGAGGAAGTGTTGGGGTGGGATGTTGGGTGAGGTCCTTGAGTGGCCCTGTCTCTATTTCTAAGTGAACACAGTCCTCCTGGCTTCCTTTGTGACATTTTTTTCCTTTGTACAGTTAGAAAATTGGCCCAAGATTTCCTTTCCTTGTGTATATACACTACGATAAAATTATCATATTTTATACTTAGGTCTTGAAGTTACCATCTTAAGAGGAGAATAATCATCATTAGAATTTATTTCGTTTCTGCTCTAAGCATATTATGTTTGCCTGAATTTCACGACAGAGAAATTTTGGTCTGACTACACCTAATATATAAGTTTTTCTTATTTACTCTTAATTAAGAATATCTTATTTACTCTTAATTAAGATTACTCTTAATTTTATTTCTTGATCCTAAGTGTTTAATTTATTAAGCAAGAATGGATTCAAAACTTAAATTTAGGGGCGGAGCAAGATGGCGGACGAATAACACCGCCAGACAGAGGGTCTCTGCAGAAAAGACCGATTCTAGCAGAAACTAGAGGAAAGAAGCAAGAAGACGAGCATACAGCGGACAAGGGCCGGAAGGAGGGGTACCTGAGACCCCGGGAGACTCCACGGGAGGAGGCTGCGGAGGAGAACTGGAGGCTGAGACCACCGGAGCAGCCCGGAGACCAGCGGCAAGGGTAGGTGGATTTGCTGTTTCCCCTCCCCTGCATTCGGGACTGCTGGTGGGCTCCCCAGCGGGTGGAGAGACCTGCGGACATCAGCCCAGAGACTGCCGCCGCCTGCCAACGGTGAGCCTGTAGCAGACGTGGCACCAGGTTCCCAACTTCCTCCGGGCACCTCCGTGTGCACGGAGAGCCGCGCGGCAGGCGCCATATTGCCTCCTCCTCCCCTCCGCCGACCCTACCCGCGGCTGCCCAGAGAGACAATACAGCCACCAGCCGGAGGCACCTCCAGGGAACGGGACCTTCCCGTTTGGGACCCCGCCCGCCCTCCCAGGTGCTGCTGGCACCGTGTTCCCAGGAAAACGGTGCCGACTCAGAGGCTGAGAGACATAGATCCAGCTTGGGCTCCCTGTGGGTGAATTAGGACCGGAAACCCTCTCCCTGGTGGGAATACAGTTTGAACTCTGGGACCCAGAGGTCGGACCTGCAGACCAGATCCCCTGCACCGAGGGCTAGCATTGCCCGGGGCACAGAAGGATTATACGTGAACAGCCTACTGAGGTCTGTGTGCCTCCAGGGGCGGATCGGCGTCCTAGAGGTCTGTGTGCCTCCAGGGGCGGATCAGGCGGAACAGAGTCCCAGGAGGAGGCTGTGCGCCCAACCCAGGTGGCGTTCCTGTGCAGGGAACCTCCCCGCCGGCATCACAGTCCGGGGAGGCCTGGTGGCTTGTGGTCTGGCCTGCTGGCAGAGGCTCAGGAGTAGCTGCGGAGTTGGGGAGGGTAGAAAGAAGCGAGGCCTGCTGCAGACTGTGGGTCTCAGACAGCCCCACCCCCCACACCCAGACTTTCTGGCTGAGCGGGACCATTCCAGCCCCGCCCTGACAGCAGAGAACAGAACTTTGACCCCTGCTAACGGCCTGAGGGCAGGCTTACCCAACCCAGCTCCGCCCAGAACGAGAGCTAATAACAGGACTCAAAATCAACACCATAGCCTGTTCCTCCAAGCAAACGCCACCTACTGACAGGGACGGCATCTTGCACAGCCTTTCCACGGCACCCACTGACTCAATATACAGGGAGTGGTCCAATTTCACCCACAGGCACCACCTAACGCCTCAGAAACTAAACAAGGTATGTGAATACCCAAACAATAACCTAAGGAAAGAAACAACAACTGATCGACATGGGAAGAAATCAGCGAAAGAACTCAGGAAATATGAAGAACCAAACGGAAAACACACCCCCAAGGAGGAGCACCAGCCCCCTAGAAACGGACACCGACCAAAATCAGGCAACCAATATGACAGAAAAGGAATTTCGTATGTGGATCATAAGAACACTCACCCAGCTGCAACAACAACTCAATAACCAACACCAAGAAAACACAAAAAACCTCCAAGAAATGGAACAAAGGTTCAACAAAGAGATTGACACAGTGAAGGAAACTTTAACCGAAGTCCTGGAGATGAAGAATCAACTCAGAGAACTACAAAATACTGTGGAAAGTCTCAAGAACAGGGTAGATCAAGCAGAAGAAAGAATCTCAGAGCTTGAAGATAACACCTTCCAATTAAATAAATCAGTCACAGAAATACAGCAGAGAAACAAGAGAAAAGACCAAAGTCTACAAGAGCTGTGGGATTATGTGAAAAAACCTAACGTGAGGGTCATAGGTTTAGCCGAAGGGGAGGAAGACAACACTCAAGGGCTGGACAAGCTTTTTGAAGATATAATAGAGGAAAATTTCCCAGGCCTTGCTCAAAATCTCGATATACAAGTTCAAGAAGCCCAGAGGACCCCTGGGAGATTCAATGCAAACAGGAAGACGTCACGTCATGCAGTCATCAGACTGACCAAAGTATCAACTAAAGAGGCCCTTCTAAGAGCTGTAAGACAAAAGAAGCAAGTGACATACAAGGGAAAGCCAATTCGAATAACATCAGACTTCTCTAATGAGACTTTACAAGCAAGGAGAGACTGGGGCCCCATTCTCACTCTTTTGAAACAAAACAATGCCCAGCCTAGAATATTATTCCCTGCAAAACTAAGCTTCATATATGAAGGAGAAATAAAAACATTCGCAGACAAGCAAAGGCTCAGAGAATTCACCAAGACAAGACCAGCCCTACAAGAAGTACTTAAAACAGCGTTATGCACGGAACATCATAATAATAATCCACGGATATAAAAACAACCAAAACCCAAAGATATTAAAGGCCAGATATTACAATGGCTCAAGACAGAAATCATAGCAACAACATCCAACCCAACAGAATGATCAGTAATCTACCTTACCTATCAGTTCTCTCAATAAATGTGAATGGCTTAAACTCTCCACTCCAGAGACATAGGCTGGCTGAATGGATAAGAAAATACAGGCCAAGTCTATGCTGTCTTCAGGAAACACATTTAACCTGCAAGGATGCACATAGACTAAAAATAAAAGGGTGGAGATCAATATTCCAAGCAAACAGAAGCCAAAAGAAGGCTGGTGTGGCAGTTCTAATTTCAGACGATTTAGTTTTTAAGCCAACAAAAGTAGTAAAAGACAAAGAGGGTCATTATATAATGGTGAAGGGCACAGTCCAACAAGAAGAGATAACAATTTTAAATATATATGCACCCAACTTAGGTGCACCCAGATTCATAAAGCAAACCTTACTGGAGCTAAGCAAATGGATTAATAGCAACTCCATAATCGCCGGGGATTTCAACACCCCACTGACGGCACGAGACAGATCCTCCAAACAGAAAATTAATAAAGAAATAATGGACTTAAACAAAACTCTAGAACAATTGGGTCTGACAGACATCTACAGAACATTCTACCCAAAATCCACTGAATATACGTTCTTCTCATCAGCTCACGGGACATTCTCTAAGATTGACCATATCCTAGGACACAAAGAAAATCTCAAGAAATTTAAAAAAATAGAAATCATACCATGTACCTTCTCAGATCACAGTGGAATAAAACTAGAAATCAACCCTAACAGAAACTCACATTTCTACACAAAAACGTGGAAATTAAACAACCTCCTACTAAATGATTACTTCGTAAATGAAGAAATCAAGACGGAAATAAAAAACTTCTATGAAGAAAACGACAATGGAGAGACAAGTTATCAACTCCTCTGGGACACAGCTAAAGCAGTTCTGAGAGGAAAGTTTATCTCCATAAATGCCTATAACCAAAAGGCAAGAAGATCACAAATAGACAATCTAATGAAACGACTCAAAGAGCTGGAAAAAGAAGAACAGACCAACCCCAAACCCAGCAGAAGAAGTGAAATCAACAAGATCAAATCAGAACTAAACGAAATTGAAAACAGGAAAGCTATTCAGGAGATTAATAAAACAAAAAGTTGGTTCTTTGAAAAAATAAACAAGATTGACACGCCGTTGGCTAAGCTAACGAAAAGCAGAAAAGAGAAATCTCTAATAAGCTCCATCAGGAATAAAAAAGGAGATATCACAACTGATCCCAAAGAGATACAAGATACAATTTATGAATACTACAAAAATCTTTATGCACACAAACTGGAAAATGTGGAGGAAATGGACAAATTTCTAGAAACACACAGCCTCCCTAGGCTCAACCAGGAAGAAATAGATTCCCTGAACAGACCAATCTCAACAGCTGAAATAGAAACAGCAATTAAAAATCTCCCTAAAAAGAAAAGTCCCGGTCCAGATGGCTTCACACCTGAATTTTACCATACTTACAAAGAAGAACTAGTACCTATCTTGCAGAAACTATTCCACAACATCGAGAAGAACGGAAACCTCCCCGACACCTTTTATGAAGCGAATATTACTCTGATACCAAAACCAGGAAAAGATGCAACAAAAAAAGAAAACTACAGACCAATATCCCTAATGAATATAGATGCAAAAATTTTCAACAAAATCTTAGCTAACCGAATACAGACACTTATCAAAAAAATAATCCACCACGACCAAGTGGGCTTCATCCCAGGGATGCAGGGATGGTTCAACATACGTAAATCTATAAATGCAATTCACCACATAAACAGAAGCAAAAACAAAGACCACATGATCCTTTCAATAGATGCAGAAAAAGCTTTTGACAAAATTCAACACCCTTTCATGATACGAACACTTAAGAAAATAGGCATAGAAGGGACATACCTAAAAATGATACAAGCCATATATGACAGACCCATAGCCAACATCATACTGAATGGGGAAAGATTGAAATCATTCCCACTTAGAACTGGAACCAGACAAGGCTGCCCACTATCTCCACTTCTGTTCAACATAGTGCTGGAAGTCTTGGCTACAGCAATCAGACAAGAAAATGGAATCAAAGGTATCCAAATAGGGGCAGAAGAGATCAAACTTTCACTGTTTGCTGATGATATGATATTGTATCTAGAAAACCCCAAGGATTCAACCAAGAAACTCCTGGAACTGATCAATGAATTTAGTAAAGTCTCAGGATACAAAATTAATACACAGAAATCAGAGGCATTCATATACGCCAACAACAATCTAATTGAGAACCAAATCAAAGACTCAATTCCCTTCACAATAGCAACAAAGAAACTAAAGTACCTAGGAATATATTTAACCAAAGAGGTAAAAGACCTCTACAGGGAGAACTATGAAACACTGAGGAAGGAAATAGCAGAGGATGTAAACAGATGGAAATCCATACCATGCTCGTGGATCGGCAGACTCAATATCATCAAAATGTCTATACTACCCAAACTGATCTACAGATTCAATGCAATACCTATTAAAATCCCATCAGCATTCTTCACAGATATAGAAAAAATAATTTTACGCTTCGTATGGAACCAAAGAAGACCCCGAATATCAAGAGCAATTCTAGGCAACAAAAACAAAATGGGAGGCATTAATATGCCAGATATCAAACTATACTACAAAGCTGTAGTAATTAAAACAATATGGTATTGGCACAAAAACAGGAATATTGACCAGTGGAACAGATGTGAGAATCCTGATATAAAACCATCCTCATATAGCCATCTCATCTTTGACAAAGCAGACAAAAACATACGCTGGGGAAAAGAATCCCTCTTCAATAAATGGTGCTGGGAAAACTGGATAGCCACCTGTAGAAGGCTAAAACAGGACCCACACCTTTCACCTCTCACAAAAACCAACTCACGCTGGATAACAGACTTAAACCTAAGATATGAAACTATTAGAACTCTAGAGGAAAAAGTTGGAAACACTCTCCTAGACATCGGCCTGGGCAAAGAGTTTATGAAGAAGTCCCCAAAGGCAATCACAGCAGCAACAAAAATAAATAAATGGGACATGATCAAACTACAAAGCTTCTGCACAGCCAAAGAAATAGTCATGAAAGTAAACAGACAGCCTACAGAATGGGAGAAAATTTTTGCATCCTATGCATCCGATAAGGGACTGATAACTAGAATATACTTAGAACTCACGAAAATTAGGAAGAAAAAAATCAAATAACCCCATTAAAAAGTGGGCAAAGGACTTGAACAGAAATTTTCCTAAAGAAGACAGAAGAATGGCCAACAAACATATGAAGAAATGCTCAACATCTCTAATCATCAGGGAAATGCAAATCAAAACCACAATGAGATATCACTTAACCCCAGTGAGAATGGCCTTTATCAAAAAATCTCCAAACAAGAAATGCTGGCGTGGTTGCGGAGAGAAAGGAACACTCCTACACTGCTGGTGGGACTGAAAACTAGTTCAACCTCTGTGGAAAGCAATATGGAGATACCTTAAAGCGATACAAGTGAATCTACCATTTGATCCAGCAATCCCATTGCTGGGCATCTACCCAAATGATCCAGTGACACTCTACAAAAAAGACACCTGCACTCGAATGTTTATAGCAGCACAATTCATAATTGCAAGGCTGTGGAAACAGCCCAAGTGCCCATCAATCAAAGAATGGATTAATAAAATGTGGTATATGTACACCATGGAGTACTATTCAGCTCTAAGAAACAATGGTGATATAGCACACCTTATATTTTCCTGGTTAGAGCTGGAACCCATACTACTAAGTGAAGTATCCCAAGAATGGAAAAACAAGCACCAGATATATTCTCCAGCAAACTGGTATTAACTGAGTAGCACCTAAGTAGACACATAGGTGCTACAGTAATAGGGTATTGGGCAGGTGGGAGGGGGGAGGGGGGCGGGTATATACATACATAGTGAGTGAGATGTGCACCATCTGGGGGATGGTCATGATGGAGACTCAGACTTTTGGGGGGAGGGGGGGAATGGGCATTTATTGAAACCTTAAAATCTGTACCCCCATAATATGCCAAAATAAAAAAAAAAAAAATTTAGCTTACGAAAATAAATGTAAACTAATCCAGAAAAAAAAAACAAAAACAAAAAAAACCTTAAATTTAGCTAGGAGTAGGGAAAGAAAAGTCTTAAGAAAGTCAGATAGTATTACATATATGTGTGTGTATATACACACACACACATATAAATATATATTTAGAGAGAGAGAAAGAAGAGTAAAAATGTAAAGAGAGCAAGAATAGTAAACTATATAAGATAAAAACAAAAAGAAAAGAATATGTTATTCTCACATCGCTCTCATGTACAGGGTCAAATTTTATGGAAATAATTATCAGAAAATTATAGTCTTTAAAATGATTCCTGTATTCTAAGTCTGGTCTTTAGGAAACAGTGAAAATAGTTTGAGACACCTATGAACAAAACCTAGGATTGAACAGTTAATAAGACAAATGCATATTCAGTGGGCTGAAAGGTACTTTGGCAGATCAGGTAAGTAAAATATATCTGCCAGCATGATATAGTTTATGCAAAAGTTTTTAAGCAATGAGTAACTTTGAAATTTTTAGCAGAGTATATTTTCTAAAACTTGCACCTTATTTTTATAACTGAAATATAGGAAAAGTAATTATACAATATTTTCTCTATACCTCCATATTCTGAGCTACATTTTTACCTAATGTTGCATTTCCATTCACCTGCCAAACCATGCACTAGTTTGTTTGTACATTTATTCATGAAATATTTTGTGAAGAATTCACAGTTTCTATCATATCTACTAATAACTAAGATGTTATAATATCAACCTAGAACTCCTCAACTGATTTGGTTAATTGTAACAAAATATGTTTGTTTAGGCTGGGCGTGGTGGCTCACGCCTGTAATCCTAGCACTTTGGGAGGCCGAGGTGGGAGTATCACTTTAGGTCAGGAGTTCAAGACCAGCCTAAGCAATGTAGCAAGACCCTATTTCAACAAAACATAGAAAAATTAGCTGAGCAGTGTTGTGCCCACCTGTAGTCCCAGCTACTTGGGAGGCTGAAGCAGTAGGATCACTTGAGTCCAGGAGTTTGGGGTAGCGGTGAGCTATTATGATGCCACTGCCCTCATGCCTGGGCAACAAAATGAGACCTCGTCTCAGAAAAACACCACCACCACCAATAAAAAAAAATCTGTTTGTTTAGTAAACTTCTTAAGCTACAGTACTGAAATCTTAATGTCATGTCTTAAGGTCAAAAAAATCTAGAAAGAAATATGTAACAAACTTCTAGTACAAATTGTGAAGTGCCTCCTGAATTCATTGAGCTCTACACCTCCCTTTTATTCCTGACCTTTCTTTTATCAATGATAATATAGAAATGTTTCTTCTACTATGAAATAAAAATGATTTAGTTCCTCAAGCTTTAAAAATTTCTGTTCCTCCCTTGTGTAAGAGATCTTGAAGAACTTGTTCTTAGGAACTATGATTTATAAAAGAGAAAGAATAACAAAAAAATTCTTACATCATGGTTTTCAGGAATATCCCCAATAGCCAATATCAGTATGGCCATATGCCCTAGTAAAACCTTTCTCCAATTAAAAAATATGCTAAAACATTTTAGAAATGTACAAAATTAAAAGAATCATTGGATGAATATCAATGTGTCAACCTGCAACATAAAATGCTACATATAAAGTTAAAACTCCCTGTGAATCCTTTCTTGATACCACTCTTCATTTCCAGAGGCAACTTCTATGTTGAAATTTGTGTGAATTATTTATGTATTTTTTATACATTTACTAACAATCAATGTAGTCCCTGGGCACCCCAACCAAATTCCCAGCTGATGGTCTTCTTGCAGGTGGCTTCCTTATGAAAACTGCTGGTATCCTAGCCAGAGCACCAGTAAGTTCAACAGCACCCACTTCAGGCGTCTTCCAGGTTAGGTTTTTTTTTTTCCTGGTACTACAGTACATAGTTTTTTTCTGACAAATCTCAGCCTGTGACACCTCCATAAACTGTTCTATTTTCCAGTAGGCTACAGACATGCCCTCTAAAATGAGGTCTGACTCTCAGGCTTGAGAAGATTAGACAGTCCCTCTCCCAAATTTGCTCCTTCTTTGGTACTCTGCCTCAGTTCTAGGGGCAGTAGTTGCTCTATGTCTGCTGTTCCTGTATTCTTTATATTTCTCTTTATCTTCTTGGTAGTTTCTCCTCTGTTACTAGTTAGTAATATTTTATATTAAACATTCATGTTCAAGTGACTCTTTGGTTTGTATTTCCTGATTTTTAACTAAATATTATACTGTTTAAATATATTTTCATGCCATGACTTCTCTCAGTTTAATTATTTCAAGCAGAAAATACAATAGATAGTGAGGGCTCTACAAATATATGACATTTTCTTCTTTTATCATAGAATGACTCTATCAATATTCCTAAGGACTAAAGGAGATCAAATTCTATTTGCACTGATTTAAAGATTCCTGCTGTCTTTTCATGGCATTTTAAACATTTCTATTTATATTATATTTTATACAGCACATTTATCTATATTTTATAATACATTAGATAATATAAATACATAGATAAAATACTTCTGTGATTACTGAGGCATAGAGTGTTTCTGTAACTTGCTCAAAGCTATGTATGCATTAGAGAGGGAGCTGGATAGTCAACTGAGTTTTTATTGTTTTTTTTTTAATTATTGTTTTATTATGTTGTAACTCTTGTATGCAGTTCTCTCAAATGTTGTCCCTGACAATGGGCATTACTATTAGTTCCTCTCTACATTCATGAACACAAAATTTGTGATGAGAATTCATTATATTTATCCCCAGGAAATCAATGGACTTTCAGGTTGGCTGTGCTCATCTACATATTTTTTTTTTTTCCTGTTTGGGGGTTTAGGTGAAGCTAACTTGGCAGTCAGAGTTGTGTGAGAAAAATTTTGATATACTGTGGTGAAAAGAGACAGGCAACAAATAGTATCGAGGTAACACTTTTGTTTAGAGATTAGGGAGAAAAAATAGCATGGAGACCAAGATAGGCAGTTTGACAGACATTCACTTGTGAAGATGTTAAGATGTGGATGTGTAGAACTGGTGCCCTGGCATGAAATGACAGGGTAGGAGCAGAGAGTGCCTGCTGATTTAGGAGGAGTAATGCTTAGAGTTGCCAGCAATTTGTTAGAAAAGTAAACATTTATGATCAAGATTTAGGATTAATGTTTGGTTTAAGCTTTGGTTTAGGGCTGAAGTTTTGGCTTAATTTATCACATTCTTGTGTTTTGTGCTTGATGATCTAAGAAGATAGTGGTTCTTTTGGTGAGAGGCAGCTTAAGTACAAGGATTAAAAGTACTTGTTTCAGAGCTCAAGCTGCCTGGTTTCAAATTTTACCTTCACTATTTTCTAACTGAGTGGTCTTGCTTAAGATACTTTAGCCTTCTGTACTTCAATTTCTTCATCAACAAATTTGACATAGTAATATTTTATACATTCCGGGGTTATATTCTTTGAGGGCTACTAAAAACTGCTAAGCATTAAAACTGTTTAAAATAATGCACATAGTGAGCAATATGTGTATTATTATCATCATTATAAGTGATATAGAATATGTCAGAAGCTAGTGCTTCCAGATATATTCTAATAAACAATTTACATCTTAGCATATTTTAATCTAGGTCAGGGTACCTGAAGAAAGTCATCTTATTAAACTGACTGGAGAATATGACAACAATTTGGCCTCTGAATGAAAGAATTTACAAATATTCTACGGAAAAAAGTAGCTTATTCTCTGCCTTGGCAGGTACTCAACATTAGAAATCACATTGCAGATGGAAGACAGGGAAGGTAAATAAGGACAGAGTAATAACCTGGCTTAAGTTTATATAAGACAGGATCAGCACATGACACACAAGCCTCTACATCTAGCTATACAACTTCAGTATGTTTTTTGTAATTTGGGCTCCTTTCCCCTGTTCTAACAGTGACCATCAATGCTACTACATGTAGTGATTCTATATTTCCTGGAATGGAATAAACATCTGGGTGCCTTGTGATTTTAGGCTTCTCTCTGGCTCATAATAGTAGCAAACCAGATATCAGAATATCTTATTGTTTTCTTAATTTTTTTAGCAATAATAGGCTCATTACTTTATTATATATATTTTAAATATGATCACCTTATTTCCTATATAATAACTGTAAGGAGTATATATAATGGTGGTCAGATGTTTTCTAAAAACCTTCATAAAACTGGGCAAACTGCTATGACACTCAGCCACTGGATATACCCGGCAGTAGTCACTCTTCATATTTCTGCACCTCAACTTTGGCAATAGAAAACAAAACAGAACAAACAAAACAACATCAATATTCCTTTTACCATTAAAAACTGTTTATTTTTAAAAATTAGTTTGATTTTCTGAAACTAATTGATCAAAAGAATCTGAAGAAGGATTGATTTAAATTAGGTAATCAGAGTTGCCCTTTTGAAATTATGTCAGTAGGTTTATTCAGTGTTATTCTGGCTTTCCACAAGGCAAGAGTTGCAACCAAATTAAACACCCCCAAAGAGAGAACTGATAAAATATATCATGGCAGATTCATATGTAGAATTCTTACCTGTGAAGTCGCAGTTGAATAGAATATTCAATAGCATAGAGGGATACTTCTATATAAAATTACATTTTAAAAATACAGAAAGTGGAATTCTATATACAATGTATTTTCTCTTCCACACCTCATATATGGTGCCACACACACACACATACAAGCACATAACAAAAACATACATGCATACCAATTTTACTTTTTTGGAAAAAAGACTGGAATGAAATCACTCAGAAATAATGCTTATCATTTTACTGTAGGGTATTAGATAATTTCTAACTTCTAATCTGCCTTGTTCTCTATTTTTTCATTTTTTTCCCCAGTGGATGTGAATTATTTTATAATGCAAAAATGTTAATTTTTTAAAAAATGAATGCAATCAAGTGGACAAAAGTCACATCTGCAAAAAGCAGAAGGTTATTTCAGTAACCCAGTCAGTAAAAACTAATGATTTAAATTAAGGAAATATTAAATGATAGCAGGAGGGGAGAAAAGGGAAAATCAAGAGAAAATTCATAGTTTGGAAAGTCTTGTGATGCATCTGCAATGTGGTATGAGGAAGAAATTAGAGTCAACAATGGTTTCTAGGATTCTGGCTTAAGAACAGAGAAATAAGCACAGCTTTTGCAACAGCAATCCCAATATGAAAGGAAGAAAAATATTAGTAAGCCACTGTCATAAGTAGATAGCCAAGTTTCATGTAATTTTGAGAACCACAACACAATGAATTCTAAATTATAATCCAGGGCAAATTAAAATATTCAAAAGACTTAGATTAATGATGCCAAACCTAAATACTATTGGGATGTTGTGACAGGCACCCATTACCTAATGAGTTTCAATGTAATTAAGTTTGTCAAGATATCTTTTTGGTTTCCATAGTCATCTACTTTCAAAGCTCCTCACAGGTTCAGGTCAGGCCTTTCCTGTGGCTGCATTGCATTTCTCCCTCTGCTCCATCCTGCCTCCTTCACTCTCACCACAGGTCTTAATTCTGAAAGCTCTCCCCACACATTTCCTTCAGGCAAATCTCCATTTCAAAGTCTGCTTCCTGGGTAAACCAAAATGTAGCGTCATTTCAGCAAGGCCTCATTTTCTGTGTTTTCTATCTGTGATACAGGCAATAGATCTCAAGCATATGTCTGTGATTTTGCTGCTTGTGTTCTGATATTTAAAAACACTGGACTTTAGAGATTTAATTATGTCGATCTTTCCTCAGAAGTTAATAGTTGCCCCGTGAAATTGGTATTAAGAATTAACACACTTTTAAGGCAACGAGTTCCTTTATAATTCGGGGGTTTAGCTGTTGAATGTTGCAAATGATCTTTGGGCAATTTTGATAATACTATAATCTTATTGATGAAGTCAAATACGGCTTAAAACAGAGATAACTATATCAAGATCTTTAGACATGTTTTCAGTTATGGGGGTAAATATGTCAAAAGTCATCTTACCTAGTTTGCTGTAATGTGTAAATTAACAACTATATAAATTAAGTCTTTCCTGAAATTAAAAATATCTCAAAATAAGGACTGCTGCTGGTAATGCAAGAATTGAAGAGAGGCTAATTATAGACGCTTAAAAAAAAAATCTGCCTGCAAACCTATATGACACCTGCTTTAGTCTTAATTATGTATTCCCTAAAATGGCAACCTAGAACTTTCAGCTGCGTGTTTATATTTGATGTCAGGAAAACTACTGGAAACTGGCAAGAGGAAAACTATGTTCATCTCCAAAAGGAAGAGATATCCTATTTCTCACAATGCCATGAGTGGATGGAGCCATGCATTGAGGGCAATAGCACTGTAAAACTATAATATTTTTCATCTTTGGAGTTAATATGTAAATGCTTTATTTTTTATTTATTTATTTATTTTTTGAGACAGAGTCTCGCTTTGTTGCCTAAGCTAGAGTGAGTGCCGTAGCGTCAGCCTAGCTCACAGCAACCTCAAACTCCTGGGCTCAAGCAATCCTGCTGCCTCAGCTTCCCAAGTAGCTGGGACTACAGGCATGTGCCACCATGCCCGGCTAATTTGTTCTATATATATTAATTGGCCAATTAATTTATTTCTATTTATAGTAGAGACGGGGTCTCGCTCTTGCTCAGGCTGGTTTTGAACTCCTGACTTCGAGCCATCCGCCCGCCTCGGCCTCCCAAAATGAAGATGCAAATGCTTTATGAAGGAAATATAAAATGGAAGGTATTAAAAATGGATGAATTGGGCAATGTGAAAGACGACTTTTTAAATTAAACCTGAAGAGTGAAATAGAGAACTGAACATAGTGGAGATGTGATATTGCAAAGTTAGGAGTACTACTGTTTTCAGTCCTGTGGTGAGAAAACGGTAGATTTTGTTTTACTCGTTTTACAGAATATCTATTGTATTGACATGAACAGATGGGCACTAGATGAGTACCATTTGATGAGCTGTACTAAATCTCTGCAATCATGCTTCCAGGGATGTCTTTAACATGGCCTGAAGGGCAAAAGGTGTTAGTAGATTCATTTATGCCCATTGTATATGTGTGTGTGTGTGGGGGGGCTGCTGTATCAGACAGAAATCCACTTGAAAAAGGGAACAAGAGATATTCTAAATGCAGTGAAGAATCTTCACTAAAAATCAAATCACTTTCAGTGGATGTCTGGAAACTTCTATTTTTACATGCTTTCTAATAACTTCTTCCAAATAGGGAGATAATAACAAAAGAAAATCCCAAACTGTATAAAAACTCAACATACATATTTTGTAAAAAGATAATAAAAGCATTAAACACAGTTTGAAAACAAAATATTAGAGAGATACCCAGAATATCATGCAAGCCAGTACTTGTTTCAAATGTGCAGGGCATAAGCTATCATTTGACATTGAATAAAAGCAAAATGTGCGTAAGTCACTGAAAAAAAAGTTTTCTTCCTAGGACAGCTGAAATTGAAGAACAGCCCCGACTACTCAAGATTAATTTTTACGCTGAGCTGTAAAGCTGACAAAAATTCCTGGTGTGCATGAATGCATTTTCATATCTAAAACAAAAATCTGAAACATTTTACAGTTTCATGCTCACAGTTAAGTACTTTTTTAAAACATAGCTTTTAGATGGTTTACAATTCTCATGTCATTGTTATCCAATGTCTACAATTATTTTAGTGGTTCTAAATTATTTTTCATTTTCCTTTCAGTTTAATTATTAAGTTCTTGGGCTAAATCCCTGTAAAACGGGTTGTCATTGTGAGTAAGAGATAAAGACACGAAGTCTCAAACATACTAAATGTTTTCCCTAAGGGATGACTGCAAGACCCCTGCAAACCAGAAATGAGTATTTCCAGCTTTTATCATCATTACTTGCTGAGTTTATCCTCTTCCTATCTGCATGAAGAAAGGCTGATGGCATTACCAATTTGTGATTTTGAGAAAGTTTGTTTCTGACTTATCCTTTCAAACATTTGTCTGTTTTATTCTCAGTACATGGTATTCTTTATTAATGCAGATATCTTTGAAAGCCTAAAACATGGAATAGAGTCTGTAGAAAAAATGGAACCAAAACATGGAATTCATATATTCTGAGTACTCTGGAGAGGTTACTTAAGGGCTCCAAAAGAACAGTGATTTTAAAGCACAATAGGATAGTCATCTTTATTCCAAATATCTTTGAAATTATGTTTTCTTCTTAGTAAATATAAACAAACAACTGATATCTATGTCTGCCAGTGTATTAGGTGCTTTACATAAATATTCCTTTATTTGCTCATTTGCTTAGTCAACATCTGTTGAAAATCTATTGTCAGAAAGGGTTCCTACCATTGAAATGTTGACACTCTAATGGAGAGAAAGACCATAAAGAAAAATTATATAGCAAAGACAGTGTTAATGCATAATACCCTTTAGAAGATTGGAAAAAGGGGCCTATAACCTGGACTCTATTTTAAGAAAGAGAATATTCTATGGCTGACTAGAGGAACACAGCACTTGCCTCTTCCACAAAGAAGAACCAAAGCAATAGATAATCACATACTGAATAGTCTGTCTAAGGAGGAACACTGGAATTCAGCAAGGAAGTGACCCTCTGAAGCAGGAAAACTCAAAACAGCAGCATGGAGAGGAAAAGCAAAGTAGCTGTCCAGGATTGGCTTGAAGCCAAGAGGGACTCTTTATTGTAGAGAGAATGAACCTTTAATTCCAACTACAGGAGAGCCCTTCAGCCCTCACAAGCCTTGAGCATAGCATAGGAAACTTACTGGAGTCCATGTGACTTCATTGTTCCAGAGAGGCAATCCATGCTGGGCCCTTCGCTACCCCCCAGGACCTAGGCTACTTCAGCATGGCCTCATTTTGAGAACAGAGCCACCATCACAGTACGTCCTGACCTATGGCCCAAGAGTCCCAACATCTCCATATCCCTGTGGCTTTGCCATCATTTCCCCATATCCACCCAGAGGGCTGCAGTACCATACCACTAGCTAGACCCAGGGTTGAAGTCTTATCTTCAGTGCCTGAGCCCATGCAGGACTTACACCTGAGGGAACAAGAACTCCAGCACATCAGAGAGTCTGTTCCCAGAACATGAAGCTAAAACATGTGCTGTCCAGAGCCTGAGAGCTACCCACCCAGGGTTGCTGCCTCTGATGATGATCCCATTGCCTCCAGTGGTGGGACCACCACACACCTGTGTGTGCTTCCCAGGGGCCTAAGAACTGGTTTACCCAGGGCTCACTGCCAGAACTGTAGGTGCCTGCATGTGCTGCCTGGGGACCTTGAGGACCAGTCTACCATGGGCTTGCTGCTGCCATGGCCAGTATTGGCACATACTGGTCAGGGGCCTGTGGACTAGCCCACCATTGCTACCACCAGTGATTATGCACATTGCTCACGGGTCTGAGGACTGACCTTTCTCAAGCCACAACCACCAACATGAGCGCCTGTAAATGCTTCCTAGGGGTCTAAAGACTGACCCACCCAGGACCCACTCTTGCTACCACTGACTCTCATGTGCACTGCCTAGGAGCCTCAGGACTAGCCTGCCACTGCCACCACTGGCACCTGAACATGCCACTCAAGCACCCAGGAACAAGCTTGCTTGGGGTGTGGCACCATTGATGCCCACCAACTAGGGACCTGAGGGTTAGCCTGCCCTGATGTTGCCACAGCCACTGCTGAAAAACATGCCTCTCTAGCCTTGAGGGTGCTGCCTACTCACATGTATCCCTCAGAGGCACAAGGACTGGTCTGCCTGGCATGGCTGTTCCCAGCAAAGCTGTACCACATCTTCCACAAACAATAGCATCTTAGGCCAAGGAGAAATTCACAGACACTCCTGACACTGATTACAGCTGGAGATTCATATGGAGACTACACTGCTGTGCCCAATAGGAACCAAAGCCAAAACACAACACCCAAGTGACACTATAGATACATCTACACAAAAAATCTTTCCCTACAAAAGCACCATAGAAGAAGTAACTGTTCCATCAGATACACAGATAATATTAATATATAGGGACACAATAAACATGAAAAAGCAAAGAAACATGGCACCTCCAAAGGAATACATTTTTCTCCAGCAACAGACCCTCAAAAGCAGAATGTCTATGAAATACCTGAAAAGGAATTCATAATAATGATATTAAGAAAACTCAGTGAGATATGAGAGAATATAGAAAATTCAAATTTTTTTCCAACTATTACTTTATTTATATTATTATGCTTAAGTTACATGGAAAAAAGACAACCAAGAAGTTCTGCCCATTTCCAATCAACACCAATTATGTGGTGACAAATAACTAGGAATGGTGACATCTTTGGGTCAAGACTGACAATGAAGAATGGGCTCTGGTGCTACGGTTCATCTCCAAAAAGAATATGGCACACTGGCCAGTACAAACCTTGCTAACACTGAGCCTATCACACTGGGCATAGATTCGTATCTCTTCTCTGAAGCTAGCAAATCAAGTGAAATAACTGGGTTTTTTTAAAAAAAAAATTTAAATGAAGTCCAAGTAAGTTTAAAAACCATGCTCTTGACATATTTCCTTTCAAAATTTACATAAAACACACTTTTTCACTCTAATAGCCCATTTTTTTTCTTTACATAGCCCACATAGTAGCTGCAGACAGATTCTCAGAAATCAGGAAAATAATTCATGATTTCAATGAGAAATTCAACAGAGGGATATATGTAAATAAAGATACAAACGTAAATCTTGAAACGAAAGAATTCAATGAATAAAATAAAAATACAATTGAGAACTTTAACAATAGGGTAGATCAAACAGAAGAAAGAATTTCTGAAATGAAAGACAGGTCTTTTGAAATAACTTAGTGAGAGAAACAGAAAAAAAAGAATAAAAAATAAAGACAAAGAGAGCCTACATATTATATGGGACAACATTAAACAATCAAATATTTGCATTTTGCTAGTATTAGAAGCCTAAGAGATTAGAATGAAACAATAGCCAAAAACTTTCCAAGTCTTGAGAAATGGACATCCAGATACAGAAAGATCAAAGATCTCCAAACAGATTTTAAAAATACTCTGCAAGGCACTTTATATTCATACTGTCCAAAGACATAGAAAATTTCAAAAACAGCAAGAAAAAAACTTCAAGTCACATATAAGCAATCCTCATCATAGTAACAGCAGATTTCTCAGCAGAAAACTTTCAGGACAAAACAGAATGGGATGATATATTCAAAGTGCTGAAAGGGAAAAAGAAAACCTGCCATCCAAGAATACTGTACTGAGCAAATCTGTCATTCAGAAATGAAGAAGAAATAAAGTCTTTCTCAGATAAGCAAAAATTGAGGGGATTTGTCATTACTAGATTGCCCATACAAAAAAATGCTTAAGGAATCTGGAAGCAAAAGCATGCTATCAACCATCATAAAAATATGTGGGAGTATAAAACTCACAGGAAGAACAGACACACAGATGATAAAGAAAAGGAAACCAAATGTTGCTACAGAAAACAACCAAACTGCTAAGATAAACAGTAAGAGAGGAAAAATGGATATATAAAGCTATCAGAAAAAATAAACAAAATGACATGAGTAAGTCCACATCTGTCAATAATAATGTTGGATGTAAATAATTTAATTTCCCCAATTAAAGATATAGACTGGCTGAATGAATACATATATGAGACCCAATTTTACACTATCTACTAGAAACTAATTTACCCTAAGCCTAAGAGCTGGAACAAACAATGATGCCTACTTTACCTACTCTTACTCAACACAGTACTGAAATCCTATCCATACCAATTAGATGAGAAAAAGAAATAAAGAGCATCCAGGTTGGAAAAGAGGAAATCAAATTGTCATTTTCAGATGACATGACCTTATATACTTTAAAAAAAATAAGATTTTCATGAATAAAACTCTTAGAACTGATGAACAAGTTCAGTAAAGTTGCAAGATACAAAATCAAGATATAAAAATCAGTGTCATTTCTATATGCCAATAACAAACTAGCTGATAAATAAATCAAGAGGTCAGTCACATTTATAACAGTTTTAAAAATCTAGGAATAAATTAATCCAAGAAGGCAAAAGATCTCTATGAAGAAAACTACCAAATACTGATGAAAGAAATTGAAAAGGACACTCAGAAAAAATGGAAAGGCATCTCATACTCATGGATTGGAAGAATTAATAATGTTACCATGACCATACTGCTCAAAGAAATATATTGATTCAATGCAGTCTTTATGAATATGCCAATGACATTTTTCTCAGAAATGGAAAATATAAATCCACAAACTTACATGGAACCACAAAATCCTGACTAGTCAATGCAAATTGAGCAAAAGGAACAAAGCTGGACCTATTACACTACCTAATTTCAAAACAGCTAGGTAGAAAGAAAAATTTCTAATGTTCTATAGCACTGCAGGATGAATATATTATAGTAAACAGTAATTTATTATATATTTTCAAATGTTAGAAGAGAGAATTTTGAATGTTCCCAACACAAAGAAATTATAAATGTTTGAGGTGATAGATATGCTAATTATGCTGATTTGATCATTACACATTGTATAAATGTATCAAAATATTGCTTTGTATCCTATATATGTAAAATCACTGTTGATCCTTGAACAACACAAGTTTGAACTTCATTGGTCTACTTATATGCAGAATTTTTTTCAGTAAATATATTGAAAATATTTTAGAGGTTTGAAAAAATCTGAAAAAACTCACAAACCACATAATATAGAAATATCAAAAAAATTATGAAAAAATTAGGTGTGTCATGAATGCATTAAAAAGTATATAGATATTAGTCTATTTCATCATATACTACTGTAAAATATGCACAAATCTATTATAAAAAATTTTGTCAAAACATATGCACATAAACATTGACAGACTGTATATGGCACCATTCAAAGTGGAGAGTAATATAAACAAATATAAAAATGTCGTATTAAATCATAACTGCATAAGATTAACCATAGTAATGCTGTACTACTGCAATAATTTCATAGCCACCTCCTGTTGCTATTGCGGTCAGCTCAAGTGTTGCAAGCATCCACTTGAATGTTGTGTGACACTAATCATCTTTACGTGAGCAATTCATCTCTCCAGTAAATTGCATATCATAGTAAAAAGTGATCTCTTGCAGATCTTGAATAATTTTCACCATGTTTAGTGTAATACCATAAAGCTTGAATAATGCCATGAGACTCTTACAATGTGCCACTAGAAGTGATGTGATGCTAGAAGTGCTCCCAAGAAAGAGAGAAAAGTCATGGCATTATAAGAAAAAGTTGAATTGCTTGATGTGCACCTTAGATTGAGACCCACAGCTGTGGTTGTCCATCATTTCAGACAGACAATTTATCATGTAAACAGGCAATGTAAACTTACGCTATTGATAAATACAGTACAGTACTGTAAATGTATTTTTGCTTCCTTATGATTTTTTAAATAACATTTTCTTTTTTCCTAGCTTACTTTATTGTGAGAATAGAGTACATAATACATATAACATACAAAATATATGTTAATTGTATGTTTCATATAAGGCTTCTGGTCAATAGTAGGCTATAGTAGCTAAGTTTTGCGGGAGTCACAAGTTATATGCATATTTTCAACTGCACAGGGATCAGCACTCCTCACCCCAGTGTTGTTCAAAGGTCAATAGTGTTCAAGGGTCACTACATTATGTATCAACTAAAAATAATGTTTAAAAAGAATGAAAGAAATGAAATAAAGCCAATAACGTTCTTCTGAAAAAGAACTACCTTCCCAAATGTTAAGACCAGATGCTTCCATGAACAACTTTCAAATATTTTAATAACAAGTAATTCTGATCGTAGTCAAATTATCCTAGGGAATAGAGAAAGATATACTAGTAAAATAAGCTAGTAAAACCCAGTGATTAAGCAGCTAAGAAAAATGAATTAAAGTTCTAGAGAGCAATCTCATAAGACAGATGCAAAAGTACACATTAAGTTATTTGCCACTGGATTCCAAAAGTATGTTATAATATGAATATATAATTACCAGAAAACTTTCATTCTAGAAATGTATGATAATTCAACATAAAAATACATCCATGAAACCCCCATATATAGAAAAAAGTTAAAAATACACATGATCTTATTTTTTATTAATAACAATACCAGCTTTTATTTTTAAACCTAAATGATAGTTACTATTATTCCTACCTTTCAGTTGAGGAAACTGTAGTTTATAGAGTTCAATTGACCTCTTCTGGAATTATACGTAATTTTCTTTCTTTTTTTTTTTAATTTCAGCATATTATGGGTGTACAGATTTTAAGGTTTCAATAAATGCCCATTTTCCCCCCTCCCCCCACAAGTCTGAGTCTCCAATGTGACCATCCCCCAGATGGTGCACATCTCACTCATTATATATGTATATACCCGCCCCCTCCCCCCTCCCACCTGCCCAATACCCTATTACTGTAGTACCTATGTGACCACTTAGGTGCTGTTCAGTTAATACCAATTTGCTGGTGAGTATATGTGGTGCTTGTTTTTCCATTCTTGGGAAACTTCACTTAATAGTATGGGTTCCACCTCTAACCAGGAAAATATAAGATGTGCTATATCACCATTGTTTCTTAGAGCTGAATAGTACTCCATGGTATACATATAATATCATCATGAATATATTTAAAACAATGAGCCCTTATCTTTTAATGATACTTAATGAAATATTGACACATATAAAATAGCACAGCTTCTGGAATTTTTTCCAGAATAAAAAGGGTGTTTTAAACCTGCATGAGGGAATAGATGAAGCAGAGACTAATCATGAGTTGATAATTAGTAGATCCAAGTAATGTATAAACAGATGTTCATTGTACTATTCCCTCTACTTTTGACTATGTTTGTGATTTTCCCTAACAAAAAAGTTTAAGAATAAAATTACATGTCTTAGGAAGAAACTTTATAGGACCCATATGAAGAAAGTATAAAATTCTAATAGTGGACACTAACAAGTTGACTAAATCAAGAAAGAAACTATTGCTTGCATGGGAATTTTAGCAATCATAATCTTAGCACATCTTTTTTTCTTCATTGAAAGCTGTTTAAAGTGTACCAGAAAACAATAAATATTCGAGAAAATCCACAAAGAAAAACAATAAAAATATTTGCCTTTATATATATATTATACTCTACTATAAACCTGAATTAATTAAAACAATAAGACACTGAAACCTAATAGATTGTTGGAAGAGCAGATCCAGAAAATGACCAAGAAGTAAAGATAATTTATGCTGATAAAAGTGGCACTTCAAATCAGCTTGAAAGAAAGGATTATTCAGTAAACAATTCTAGGAAAACTGGATAATCACTGGAGTAAAAATTAAATAAAATTTCTACTCAGTCATGTCTCTAAAATAAATGTCAGATAAATGTAAATGTTAATAGGAAAACAATAAATATACTAGAAAAATGTTTATAAGTATTTATGGACTTTTATGTTGAAAGAGGTATTTGTAAATATGGAAACAAAGCCAGAAAACAAAAAGTTATGCTAAATAATTTTTGCAACATATATATTTAAAATTTTTGTGAACAAAAGAAAAGACTCTCAATTAAAAAAGTCGAAGGACAACTTGGAAGACAATTTGTGTACAAACATATGAGATAAGCCATTAATTTCTTACAGGATTTTCAGATAGTGAAAAGAAATAATGGAAGTAAAAGTGCTTTGAAAAGCACAAATAAAGAAGCTTTATTTTCAGAGGGTTATCTAGGTATTAATGGACCCTCCTGCTGAAAAGCAGATGGAATCTTTAAAAAAGCATACTTTTAATGCAGTACTGACAAAGTTTGATGAACTAAGGGAAATTTTAAACACATACTACCCCATTTTCTATACCAATAATCCCCTAAAAAATGTAAAAAAAAAAAAAAAGGGGGGGGATGGAAATTGATGCCAGACTCATTGAACTGAAACAAAAAGGACAAACAGTGTAGCACTGTAGGAAAAATGCTTATAGCAGCACCCAAATCTCTGAAACTAAGTTGTGGCAGCTGCAAGGAAAGGGAGGTATTGAACATCAGGCTACTACATTAGCTGAAACCTTCCAAGGGAGTAAAAGACGAAGAAGAGTTCTTAAAAGTAGCCAGAAAAAGACAGATCATCAACACCTAAAAAATAATAAAAATTAAACTAATAGAAGACTTCTTAATATCAACAATGGAAACTGAAGGACAAGAAAAATATTTTTGAAGTGCTGTGGAAAAATAACTATCAAATACATTTTCAGATAAAAATGTAAAATGATATAAGCACATCCATATATATCTGTAGGAAGAATAAACTTAAGTGAACTCACCATTCATTATCAGATTACAGTCTGATGCAAACAAATTTGTTATATGTCATGGAGCAGAAACGCATCTAAATCTAAAGCATGGAAATTTTGAATGTGTAAGATAGAAAGTTGCACTTGATAAAAACTATATAAAATAAAGCTGGAGGAGCAATATCAATATCAGAAGATGTTGCCTTTAAAAGACAAAATACATTATCGACAATAGAAATGGTCATTACAGAATAACAATTAAAATAATGGTTACAATAATAACTAAAGTCTATAAAGCATGAGTTATGTGCTAGGTATTATTCTAAAACTTTGGATGCCTAATTCATTTTCTCTTCACTGCAATCTTTTGAACTATCCACTATCATTATCCATATTTCACCAATAAGAAAATGAAGGCACCAATAAGAAAATGAAGGCACTGAGAAATTAACTAGTTTATAGTCGTACATCTAGTTAGTGATGAGGCTATGAGTCGAGCCAGGAAGCTGAACACCAGTATCTATTGTCTTAATCCTAATCTATAAACTGATAAAAATATTATATCTACTGAAAAGATGTAACAACTATGAATGTGAATGTACCCATTTTTTTAAAAAGCCTCAAGATAAATGAAGTCCAAATTAACAGAACTAAAAGGGAAAATTGATAACTCTACTTTCAAAATATATTTTAATTGACCTCTCCCAATTATTAATAGATCAAGCAGACAAAATATTCATAAATATATGTGATGTGAAAATGTAATCAATAAGCTTGAATAAATAAACATATACAGATCTCAGCATCCAACAATTGAAAAATGAATGTTTTCAAGCACAGACATCACTACGTAAATTGCTTCATGAAAACGTTTCTTAGTAGATAACTCTTTCCTAGTAATGCTTTATATATCTGTAGTTTTAAAAAGGTTCAAGGATCATTTATTTTATTATGTATTCAAGGACTTTAAGATATTTCCTGATCAAAGAAATGGTCTTAATGGAAAGGGAAGTTCTCCAGCTTCACTGTCTCATAAAGTAGCTACTAGTCACATGTGGCTATTCAGTACTTGAAATGAGGTTAGTCTAAAGCAAGATGTGTTTTAAGTGTTAAATGAACACTAGAGTTTGAAAACACAAAGAAAATATAAAATGACTTTTTAATTTTATATTGCTTTAATGTCAAAGCGATAATATGTTAACTATATTGGGTTAAATATTTTATTAAGGTTAACATCACCTGTGTTGTCTTTTTTAATAATGTGGCTACTAGAAAAATTAAAATTATACATGTGGCTTGCGATATGTATCTATTAGAAAGTATTGTGCCAGTCTAGAGCTAGAGGCAGGAAAGAATGAGAGAGAAAAAAGAGGGAAGGGAGGAGAGTAAAAGGGAAAGAAGGAGGAAGCAGAGAAAGTAAGCAGGGAAAGGAGGGAGGAATTGGAGGAAAGGAGGGAAAGAGAAAGAAACAAAAAAAGAGAACAAATATTCACAGAAATAAATATGTAGAATGATATATTCACTCACTCAGATATTTGTGAGGAAATAAATGAAATAAAAATAGATGTTATGATGTTTGTGGATATGATATAATCTAATCAAGAAACTTACTTATAATTTGATAGTATATTTACAAAGGTCAAAAAGGAGAGAAACTGGCAATTGAGTATTTAAAAATGAATACATAAGTATTAAAATGTATAAAGAAAGATAAAGAAGGATATAAATATGGCATTCATAGTGCAGTCACATTGGTGGGGTAAGCAGTTGATAAGAGAAATGCATAGCTGGAATGGAATTGTAAAATTTTGCTTCTTAAATTATGTGTTGGGCTGGGTGCGGTGGCTCATGCAGTGGCACTCTGCGAGGCCAAGGCTTGCTGAGCTAAGGAGTTTGAGACCAGCCTGAGCAAGAGCAAGACCCCTCCTCTACTAAAAATAGATAAAATTATCTGGGCATGGTGGCGCATGCCTGTAATCCGTTACTTAGGAGGCTGAGGCAGGAGGATCACTTGAGCCCAGGAGTTTGAGGTTGCTGTGAGTTAGGCTGTTGCCATGGCACTTGCCCAGACAACAGAGCAAGACTTTGTCTCAAAAAAAAAAAAAAATTGTGTGTAGCGTTCATGGGTACTCATTTTATGATTGTGCTTTAGTATGTAGTGCATTTTTGGAACCTTTATTCTTTTCCATGGACCAAAAACTATTACATTACAAATAAATAAATGAACATACAAACAAATGGTGAATTAAGGAGAAGATGATAATGACTTTTTGGAAGCCTCTCTTTATTCTGTGACCATCATATACTTCTTCCCTTGTCCACATCTCCGTTATAGAGCTATTTTCTTTTATTTTTATAAGGCTTCCTCTTTAACTCACTTAGCTGTTTAGTACAGAGCAATGAATGAGGTTATTCAGATCTATGTTCCTTGTGGTGACTTGCTCTTCATTAGTGGATATAGAACAGATTAAAAATGACCAATGAGTAACTGTTCCAAATTATGGAAATACTGCAAATGATAATTCTATGAGAATTTCTTAAGCTGAACACTCACCTATTTGGTTCCAAATTGCATAAGTCATCTGGAAAGCAGGTTTTGTTCTAGCTTTCAAGAAATAGCACAATCTGACATATCTGCAGGGAAATTGGATTTTTCATAATATATTCTTAAGAGAAAGCAGTAAAAAGAGCTTCATAAAAAAAGAGAAGCAAAATGCATATATGCCCCTCTGAAAATGTTGTAAAAGCTGACGATGATATGTCTCCTTTGGGTATTAGATAAATCTCATGCATAAACACTGAAATAGAAAGAGACTTACTAAAGAAATAGATCATTGAATGTCTAAAACTATTTGCATTATGGGACTAGTAGAAAAATAGAGAATATTTTCCATCTCTGCAATACAATGGATACATTTTAGATGGGAAGTATACATCACTTGCAGTTAAAATCCTTTGGAAAATACAAACTCAGATATACAAGAACCAAAAAGTAAATAATTAAATAATTTTTAAAATACCTTCAATCATATTATTTTACGAAATAACAATTAGCCCCTAGACCATGTTATGAAAGGAATACTTTTGTCTCAATGATTCTTTCTGCTTGAGGTGTCCTATTCCATCTTCAAAGGACAAGTAAGATCATGTGTTTCCCTTCAGCATTTATATATTATTTAGGAAATGATGCACAATTTGCAGATGAGATTATAGAAATGTGCTTATGGTATTGATTTGATAAATGACTCAAAATTAGGGTCTACATTTCCTTAATCCTTACTTTTAGCTATTAATATATGTTATTTCTGCCTTTTGCAAAATTCATTCAACATTTTTAATTTCTCTTGTATCCTAATGAATATGGCCTTCCTTACATTCTTTGGGAAGAACATAGACTAAAAGAAACTTCTATAATCTTTCAGTGTTGGAGATTACATTATGGCATACTTGGTTTAATAACTATTTACAATTGAATGTCATCTGATGTTTTTCTTTGTTCATTTATTTCAGGCCTTATGATGATAAAGAAGTGAGAATTATCTTAAGTAATTTCTTCTCATTGTGAGGGAATATAGCATATTGATTAAAAGTGTAGACTGGAATCAAATAGCAATTATTTTTAATGGAAATATTTCCAATGGAATAATATTATTGCTAAAACTATAACACTAATTGAGTGTACTTCCCTGTCCACTCCCTGTCCACACCCACACAGCTTAAGGAGGTTGGATATAATACACATTCATGCTGACTATTCTTACTTTGACTTTGTGGTTTCAAACTTCAAGTGGCCCTAACATGCTGTATGATAATCACACTACATTTCCCTGATTCCTTCATCCTGGCACTCTCTTGGGGTGGGTGTGGAGGGAATCATACCTTCTAATCTCTTGTCAAAATCTCAAACCCCATTAAGGTTGCCAGATTTAGTCATTAAAATACAGAATTCCTAGGTAAATTTGAAATTATTTCCAAATGCTTATGTATATGTATGTTGAGATAAAAGAAAAAGATCCCACTGTGTGGGGCACATTTATACTAAAACAATTCATTTTATATCTGAAATAAATAATAAGTATGTAAATTAGTTGCCTCTGTTTTTAAAACATTATATTCCCTGATGTTTTAGCTCTCCTGATCAGATCTTTGTTCCATAGAATGTGCTCACTGTCTGTGTTTCATTAGTATTGTAACATAGCTTCTACAGTGGTCATATCCAATTTATTGTGTTCTTTTGTTCACAGAACATTTATTAATAATATAACACACTCAACTTTAGCACTATGAGCCAATAGACTACTAGCATGTACTGCATAAAGTTAACAAGCCTAAGAATGGCTCTTCAAATTTGATTTGTTGAAACACATAATACCAGCTTTCATGGCATAATTTTTCCATTCCTTTCCATTCTGCATGATTATGTGGCATCTCTTGATCGATGACTTTTCAAATATTATGCTCTGAATAGAAAGAACATTTTCTTCAATTTTTATTCCCTTGTTGTTCAACATTATACATAAGGATTCCACTTGTTCCCATGTAACAATTATGTAAAGGAATCAAATTCTTCAAGATATAAAATATATTTCAAAAGATAGTCATGGCAAATGCCATAATAGTTATACACTTTATGATGAAATTTCTTTCCCTGTTCATGAGTAATGTCCCTTTTAAAACAGACTTGACACTTAAAGGGATACATTTTTCATCATTTTTTTCTTTAACACATTGACTGCCACACTAGAAAAAAGAATTTTTCCCTGGGGGCATAGTGTTTTATTAAAACAAAATGATCCTTTCTAATTTGTTATTTTGTATTGTTTTCTGTGGGTGAGTTATATGCAATGCAATCCACGTTTTTAGAATTAAATATTAATTGTAACAAAAAGAACATCAACAAGAATATTTTCATGAACCAATAGCAGGGTTTTACTTCACAAGGCCATGGGGTCAAAAGTAGCCTGAGTTAAATACAACTGACATGGTAGTCAATGTGTTAATGTAGTCAACATATTTCTTAAGCAATGGAGTATCTTAATAACACTGTTTGCCCTACTTTCAATTTGCATAATCTCATTGTTAAAGAAATATTGAAAATTATGAACCAAGAATAAGTAGAATTCATTCAATCGTACTTAAAAAGTCGACAAGAATTTGGGGAGGGCTTTTGTTCAAAACTAAAGTAGGATTTCAATAAGCTGGGTATCCTCTCAACTGTATTTTTTAAAGAGGGCTGATGGACTTTTGAATATGAGAGAAATGAAGAATCCTGAATTCCAACAAAATCTCAAAGGTTCTTTAATCACTAAGTTTGACAGTTTAAATGCTGAAATTAGAGGACAATTTCATGCAATCATTTCAGTGCCAGTAGAAAGTGTTCAATGCCAATAGCATGAGGTTCTTTGTGCAGCAACACACAGAATATGGGTAGAATAGCTAGCATCTAACATAGAATCATTCATGCTTTGCTTCAACTTTGATTAAACCTTGTTTTCATTTACCAAAATTTGTATTTTTATTACTTCTACCAAAAGCAGTACAATTTTCCTCATTATCTCCTAACTAAAAAAGAGAGTCTCTACAAAAATATGCTGTTGCTTCTGAAGTTTTATCTAAAAGGGATTTTACTCCCTATAATTTTATAAGGAAGCTTTTTTAATGAGGAAAATACTTCATGAGCAAAGGGACATTTTTTTATGCACTGTGATTATTTTCACCATGGCTATTTTGTAAAAAGGTGATAATATCTGTCAAAGTAAATGTAGTAATTATATTTTTGAATTATTGCAGTAGATTTCATTCTGGTACTTAAAAATTTGCTTGCAATTTTAAAATCAGAAACTATTTTTGGTAGTTGTAGGTTTAAAAGGCATTTGAGCTGAAAGGCTGATGTGCAGTATGGAAGGCCATTACAACGTCAACTGCTATTATTTTATCTTGTTCATATGAATGTCTCTTAATCAAAAATCTCATTATTTTATCACTATTTTCGTGTTAGTCGAGAAGTTATACATCTTTTATGGCTGTATGCTGGTTTATATCTGACTTTCCACCGTTTTGCATATTATACAAGTAATTGCATACTGCATAAACAGCTCTGAAAGGACTCTTTCCTTCTTTAGAGAAATGTCCGTCTTTCAGAAAATTTGTCAACAAAGTTTATATCAGTGTTTTAGCCTATGAGGACTCAAATATACACAAATAAAAAAGTAGATAATAGAAATCACCACAAGAATTGGAAAAAAACTAATCTGAAAATCTTACAGCAGCCTCGCTGCATCTGTTACTCACAAGTCTGACCTTATACATAACCATAAACAGGGGTTGAGCTGCTGACACAGTTGTGAACTTGCAAACTAATGTTAAAGTTGACTAATATCTGGGGCAAAAAGATGAGCTTTCTGTTTGCCACCAAGTGACAGGGTTACTTGTAAGACATTGTCTTCATGAACAGAGCCAGAGTGGATGTTACATAAGGCTTTGGGAAGCCTGTCTTTCAGCGATTGGCAGACACTCACTCAGAAGTGAGAGTGTTTGGGGATTACAAGACTTTCAGGTGTGCTAGTGTGGTCATTGTAGTAAAGCTGATATTGTCCGGCTCACTTTCAGAAGCATGAAAAGTGGACTGAGGCACTTGCTGATTAACTAATATTTAGAGGTGTGGGGGTGTCACTGATTGGCCAGATTTTGAGATTGGAATTTAATTTTTGATTGGCTGACTTTCAGAAGTCATAGTTGTGTGAGGAAGGCTTATTTGACTTATTGAGTTATTTTCAGAACATGGGCACTAATCTAATCTTATCTTACTTATTTACATTGTGGAACTTTGGCCAAAGAACGATCTTTTTCTGAATATGAAAAATAAATTATTTTAATTCTCACTTCTTTCTGTTGGCCTATTTTCAGCCAGACTTACAGGAGGAAGCATAAAGGGCTGTTCAGACCTTTATTTGTGGAGATATGACTTTCATGTCGTGTTGCCATTTAAGTGATTAAAGCTGTCAATGGGTGTGATTGAAAAAATTCTCTAATAGCCACATTTTTTTCATTTATTGGGTTAAAAACTGAAATATAGGACATATAGAGTGTTCTAACAAAGTCAATACAGGACGCAGGGAAAAATTGTTAGGTACAGGACATGTTCTATACAAACAAAAAACCTGGAAAACCTCCCCCTCATTACTCATCATCACTGTTAGTTATTAGCATTGTTTTCTATTTCATTGAGAAAATAAAGGCAGATAAAAGAGACTGTCTATACGTATACCATGGAGTTCTACTCAGTCACAAAAAACAATGGTGATCTAGCACCTCTTGATTATCCTGGATGGAGTAGAGCCCATTTTACTAAGTGAAATATCACAAGAATGGAAAAACAAGCACCACATGTACTCACCATCAAATTGGCACTGATTGATAACACTAAAGTCGACATATGGTAGTGACATTCATCAGTGTTAGGCAGGTGGGAGGGGGGAGGAAGGGATAGATATATACACACCTAATGGGTGCAGTGCACATTGCCTGAGGGATGGACACACTTGTAGCTCTGACTTGAGCAGGGAAAAGGCAATATATGGAACCTAAACATTTGTACCCCCATAATATTCCAAAATAAATAAATAAATAAATTTAATAACATGGGGAAATGTTCATATATTAAATTAAAAAGCAATACAGGAAAAAAAGACCTTCTGCAAACAGCCTACCACATACACACACTTACTTAAATCTATAACCATCTATGCAAATTTTTCTCCAGTTAATAATGTAGGTAAATTTTCTATGCAGCCTATAAAGGCAAAATATTTCACTTATCTAATAGACCTCATCACCTCTTATATCAACAAGGACATAATTCAACTGATTCTGTCCTTTTTCATAAATTTATGTCTATAGAAAAGACCTTTTTCTAGAACTTCAGACCTGTACATCCAACTGCCTAGTGGACATTCTTGGTTGGTTGTCTAATCAGCATTGTGACCTTTAAGTGTCTCTGACTGAGATTCTAATCCATCTCTCTCAAGCTTCCAACACTTTCACCACTAAACCTGTGCTTCATAGTATTTCCTTTCTCTGTAAAAGATGACATTCCTATTCCAGTTGTTTAGGCCAAAATCTCTACATTCCCTCTGTCAGAACAACCACTTTTTCTACCCTTGAAACATATCCAGGGTCTAACTACTTGTCATCACTTGCATGAGCACTCTGATCCAAACCAAATTCAAGTTATTGCTGCAGCCCCTTTATAGGTCTGTTTCTCTCTTTGCTTTTCTTCAGTCCTTTCTTAAAACATCAGCCAGAGTGATTCTTCTAAAAGAAAGGCTAAGCATTACATGACCGTTCTCAACAACCTTCAATTACCCAATACCTCACCAAGAAAAAAAGCCAAAGGCATTACTGTGATCATCAAGGCTCTATAGGATTTACTTCTCATTAATTCTCTGACTTTATCTCTTGTTAATCCTTCCTTTGCTCACTCAGCTCTAGCCACACTGTCCTCCTCACTGTTTCTCAAATACCAGGCACACTCCTGTTCAGGACATCCGTGCTTATTATTTCCCATCCGAGAATATTATTTCCCATCTGACTTTTACCAGATACCCCATAGTTATTCACTCATCTGATATAGGTCTGTACTCAAATTTAACCTTCTTGCCTGATTATACTGTTGAAGATTACAACATTCTAATGCTCTGCTTTCCCTTCTCCTGCCTTTTTTTCCTCAATAGTACTTATCATCTAACATTCTATACATTTTATAATGTATTATCTGCCTCCCCAAACTGGATAGTAAGCTAAGTGAAGGCAGAAGTTGTTGTCTTATTTATTTCTATATTCCTGGTGCTTATTATGTTGCTTGAGTATTTAATGAGTGTTTTCTATTATTGTTTTTATTTTGTTTTGTTGCTGTCATTATTACAAACAACTACAATCTCACTAAAATGTGAGGGGTATTAAAATGCTCTCGAAATCTGTTTTGAGTCCTGCTAGCACAGCTTTGCTCTTTTCCCAAATATATTACCTGAATATAGACATGTAATTTAACATAATGGGTAGTCTATATCTGTTTCCTGCTTAATTTTGAACTACTTTGATTGAGGGGGGGAGGCAAAGAATATAAATACTCTGTATTATTATAAAAGGGCATAAATATTTTTCAAGAAGATAAAATGTACACATGTGAAGAAAGAAAATGCATGAATGATAAAATATTCAGTCACCATTTCAAATGTTCAACAATTATTTCTGGTGCAATTACTGTCACCCACAGCAAAATCTAGATGTTATGTATGTAAGTAAATGTAAAGACCTACCCTTAGATATTTATTCTAATCAAATGTCCAAAACGTATTGAATAGAAAATAAAAATGATTAGCACTAATGAGGGAGGAGGATTAAAGATGAAATCCAAGAAGAAGGTGTCATAGGACTTTTTGTTTGAACAAACTAGACTAGACAATCCCCAGTGGAAACTGTAAATTCAGTGTGTCAGTTCATGACCTCAAAAATACAACCATCACTTCCACCCTCTTAAAGTATGATTATTGGTGTCAAGATTCCCTCTATCTTTGCTCTGGGTATAAATTATTACTACACATGAATCTGTCTACTTTACAGTAGAGCTTGTGAGAAATGATATCATAAATTTGAAATAAAATTGAGCCACATTCAAATCTACTTTGTAGATGGACTGTAGATATAGACTAATAAGATTCTTTGATTATCCCTCCTCCCTTTTTTGGTTCTGAGTGTGTGTAAAATGAGGAGTTCTCTGTACTTACAAGACCATATTTCAGAGTTTGTATTGTTCTCTCACGTAGGCTGAAAACCTGCTCTGCTTCCATTTCTGTGTGCATGTGGAGGGCTGTTATTGTTGCAGAGTTACCCAATCTAACTACTCCAATGCACTTAGTTTGCCCTGTTTCCTAGCAACTGGTTCCATCCAATTTGTTTTCCTGTAGCACCCTTCTTGCATTGGGCTTTGTTGTTCCTCTTTTTCTTGCTAAATAGATTTATCGGTGTCTAATAGCCTTTAAATCGTATGTCTATCAAACTAGCCTTTCCCCAGAAGAATGGGGCACTGGGTAACACAATGTACCTTCAGTGGAGCAATTTTAAGTTTTGGGACTGAACATAAATTTCACAGAACTCTGGTCATGCACTTAGTTAATATTGTTTTATTTTGTAGAATTAAAAGACCTCTGTGGTGAGAAACCACTTTCATCCCCAAGTGGTCCTTATTAAAAGCTGCATAGATAATTTTTACTTTCCTAAAAGCAATTTGTGACTCATCCAAATTATGTGAACTTGCTGTAGTATGGACAAATCATTTGTTTGTTTATTGTTCCCATGGCCAGTTCTTCTCCCATCTTATAAAGACTATTAAAAAGAATGAACTTTAAATACTCTAATAGGGAACTGATAATGCACATCCTGTGTATAGAATGGTGGCCCAATATTATAGAGTGATAATAGGTGGCAACCCACATTGCCAATGGTCAGTTTACAACTGCCCAATTCAAATATCAATGTATTAATACATGTAAATAATAGCATTACAAGCTATTGTTTATATTATGTGTTAGATTTTACACACATACATGCACAAGAGGACTTCAAAAAATCATGGAAAAATAAAATTAAAAGACAATAAAAATATAAATGTTATTTTTCAACATAAGATCCATCAAGTTAATGTGATGATAGCAGCCATTTAGCCCATCCATAAAAAGCTGAGGGTCCTAGGAATTTAACTATTTCAAGTAAGTCTTTTTTACATTATTAACTGAAGAAAAATGGATACCCTTTACAGATTTTGTAAGATTAGGAAACAAAAAGAAGTCAGAAGGAGCCACATCAGGACCCTGAGGTGTAATGCCTAATGATTTTCTACTAAAACACTTGTCAATTTCCCTTTGTTTGATGAGAGGAATGAGGAGAAGCATTGTTGGTGTGGAGAAGGACTCTCTTGCAAAGTTTTCCTGGATGTCTTTCTGCTAAATTTTTGCCTAATTTTTTCAAAACACTCTCATAATAAGCAGAGGCTATCATTCTTTGGCCCTCCCAAATGTCAACAAGCAAAATACCTTGAGCATCCCAAAAAATTGTTGTCAGGACTTTTCCTCTGACTGGACCACTTCTACTTCTTGGTAGCCATTGCTTTGATTGTGATTTGTCTTCATGATAATACTGTTAAAGCCATGTTTCATCTCCTATTACAGTATTTTTTTTGATAAATGCTTCATTATATCGATACCATTTATTTAAAATTTCTATTGAAAGCTCTAATCTTGTCTGAAGCTGACCCAGCACAATGGTTTTGGCACTCATTGAATAGAAAGTTTTCTCAAATTTAATTTTAAGTCTGAATTCTATAAGTTGAACCAATTGAGATGTCTGTGGTGCTGGCTATTGTTTCTGCTGTTAATTATTGATCCTCTTCAATTAGAGTGTGAACAAAATGAATTTTTTCTTCACAAACGGACGTGGATAATCTGCCACTGTGAGCTTCATTTTTAACATCATCTCATCTTTTTTTCAAATGAGTTATCTATTTGTAAACTTCTGATTTCTTTGTGGCATTGTCCACATAAACTTTTCATAACACATTAATGATTTCACCATTCTTCCACCCAATCTTCTCCATAAATTTGATGCTTGTTTTTGCTTCTATTTTAGCAGAATTCATGTTGCTCTGCTAGAGGTGCTTTTTAAATGAGCTATTATCCTTCTTAGTTTCTCAAACTACATCATGTTCAGACATGTCATAACAAGTTAGTATGAGTTCATTTCAGTGCAAAATAATATTGAAATCCATGCATAGTTTTTTTCATAAGATACATTTTCCAAGAAATTTTTGAAGGCCTCTCATATACATATAATAAAAAAAGAGGTTGCCATGGTAAGATTTACTTCAATGAAATGAGCACCACTTTAGGAGACATCCCAAGTGAAGGAAGAGCAATGTTGTGTCAAGTGTGTCTACATGACACTCTCAAAGTCACTCCACTTCCTATGAGCAGAATGAGTAAAGAAAAAAGAATAAGCCAGTGTTATTCTTAGGGAAAATCCATCTTTATGGAAACTTGTTAAGATAAATATTACTCCACTTTAATTGTGTCATTGGTGCTATTTTTGAGATGAAAAATCAGATAGATTGAATTAAGAATAAAAATGGCAGTCTATGAGGTGAATACACTATAAAGGCAAGAACTGGAAGGCCCCTCTATAGCAATGGTTTATAGTTAAAAATGGACTTCAAAAACACATGGAGACCTTTGCCAAACATTTGCCAAAGACCTACCCATAAGGAGATTTTTCTCCTGCAATGTTAGTTTCAGAGGCACATCATGAAAGAGTATAATAAGAAACTTTTGCAATAATAAAGACATATGTGTTCAGTACCCCAAATAATCTTATTCTGTAATAAGGAATAGGTGCTTAATTTAATGCATAATTGAGGGACACTCTTTGGAAAGGTAAATAGTAAGAAGTGACTAATATAAATACTGATTATGTACAATAAACTAGGTATGAATTACACACTTTCAGATATGAGGAATTATTTGACTTATATTCCTTCATCATTTTTTAAAAAAATTTACTATGCTAGCAAGTTGGCCTCTCTCTTATCTTCTTTTCTACCAGGATTGCTCAGTAATAATATCCTCAAGGCTCAGAAATTATCCTCAGTGATTCTAATTGAAAGTGTTCTTGCTATATTTCAGAAAACCATTTGAATTGACAGTTTTTACTGCAAAGACTTTACTGACAATTCAGGTCCATAAATATATCTCATTCTTCTCATCTTTTGAAATAAGGGTTGTCCCTGTACATTGTGTTATGGTTAAAGACATCTTGAAAAATGAAATCACATCTAACACAGAGAGATATGTTTTTCCTTTGTTTTCTTTTTTATTTCTTATATATTGAAAAATTATGGTTGTATATATTTATGGGGCACAAAGTGGTATTATAATCTTTGAATACAATGTGGAATGAATAAATCAAGTAATGAATATATCCATCTTTGCAAACATTTACCATTTTTTGTGATGAGAACATTTGAAATTTACTCTTATGATATTTAAATGTATAGTTCTCAATTATTAGCTGTATTCATCATGCTGTGTTACTGATCTAAAAAGAAATCAAATGCATTTCTCTTATCTAACGGAGGCTTTGTATCCTTTACCATCTCTCCGTTTGCCCACCTCCCTCTAGTAACTGTCATTCTGCTCTCTGCTGCTATGAGTTCCATTGTTTTAGATTCCACATGTGAGAACATGCAGTATTTGTCTTTCTATCTTTGGCTTATTTAGCTTAGCCTAATGTTCTCTAATTCCATCTTTGATGTCACAAATGACAGAATTTTTTCCTCTTTCTTAAGGCTGTATAGTGTTCAATTGTTTATACAGTCATTCCTTTGTATCCATGGGGGATTAGTTCCAGAACCACCTCCATATGAAAATATGTGGATACTGAAGTTCCATATATAAAATGGTATAGTATTTGTATATAACCTATGTACATTTTTCCTTATACTTTAAATTCTGTCTAGATTCCTTATAATACCTAATACGATGTAAATGTTATGAAAATGATTGTATTGTTTCTTATTTATATTATTTTTATTGTTGTGTCATTATGTATTTATTTATTTTTGAATATTTTGATCTGCAGTTGATTGAATCTGTGGATGTAGAACCCACAGATACAGACGGATGACTGTATGCACCACATTTTCTTTATTTCATCCCTTGATGAACGCTTAGGTTGATTCTGTAACTTGGCTATTGTGAATAGTGCTTCGATGAATATGGGAGTGCAAGCAACGTACTGATTTCAAATATTTTGGGTAAATACCCAGAAGTGGGATTGCTGGATCATATGGTGATTCTATTTTTAGTTTTTTAAGGAAATCGCCATACTGCTTTCCATAATGGCTACAGTAATTTATGTTCTCATCAATATTATGCAAGAGTTCCCTTTTCTCTACATCTTTGCCAACATTTATCTTTTGTTTTTTTCATTCACTTTTCTAAATTAACCATTCTAACAAGTATGAGACAATATCTTATCACAGTTTTAATTGACATCTCCCTAATGTTCAGTGATGCTGAGACTCTTTTTGTGTCTCTGTTAGCTTTTTGTGTGTCTTCTAAGAAATGTCTATTTAGGTCCCTTGCTCAATTCGTAATCAGATTATTTATTTATTTCTATAAAGTTGTTTGACTTCTTTATACCTTTTGGATATTAATATCATATCAGATATATCCCTTGCAAATATTTTCTCCCAATTCATACATTGTTAATTTACTCTATTGATTTTTTTTTTTTTGCTATATAAAAGATGTTTAGTTTGATGTAATCCCATTTGTTTATTTTTGCTTTTGTTGCCTGTGCCTTTGGCATAAAATCTAAAAAATCATCACCATAATCAATGCTGTACAGTATTTCCCCTGGTTTATTTTCCTAGTGGTTTTACAGTTTCTGGTCTTTCTGTGCTTATGTTTAAGTCTTTGTTCTGCCTCTCTACTTCTCCCAACATTTGGCAGGTAACTTCACACAAAAAGATAATCAAATGTCTTCTGAATGAATAAATGAATAAGTGAATGAATGTGTAGGGATCTGGCCAAGACCAAGTTTGATATTTAGTTTTTTAATAGTTTGATGTTTTCTAAATAGAATTGGAAAACCCTAACATATATGCACCAAGGGTTGTCTTGCCTGTGTGACAAGTACTTCACTACTACCACCTGTTACCTCTGTACCGTCTTCTAGCCACTGAGGTCCTCTCACCTCTATTACCTCATATCATCCTCTTCTGCCATTTGGAGGAAGTTGGTTTTTTCCTAGTGTTCTGACATAATTTCCAGAAAGAGAGGAGAGAGAGAGTGAAAGACAAAAAGAGAGAAAGAGAAGAAAAGACTTATTGTCCCCCATCCAGCATTCAGCCATATCCCCAACACTGTGCCCTCCTATCCCTCCTCATGTTTCTTTTGTCCTGGTATGAACACTGGGAAGCTTTCTGCTGATATGATAAAATGCAAATCTAGAGCAACTAGAAATTTCTTACTGTGCGGAAAAATAAATACAAAGCCTTTTAAAATTGCATCTGTACCTTCACATATACATAGGATTGAGTTAAGAAGTTCCAGATTTCCCCCCATGAAAGATTCAGACTACCAACATTTTAGATTTGGAAATGTAATCTAAAATTGCCCCAGTCTGCCTGATCTGTTGCAATTCACTTCATCCATTTGACTTCATTCTGATATGTGTGGATCAGGCCAATTAACTATATTTTACTCTGTGAATTTCTGTCTGATTAATGTGATTTCTTTTGACTATAGGCAGCCAAAAATGATACGTCTAGCTAAGAAACTTGACCAACATTTAGACCTAGATTCAATTAATAGGATTTAGCTCTAGTTTCAGTTTCAGCACAGACTTGATGATCCACCAGCTTATCATGCAGCATAGAAATTACCCTAGGTTTGTCATTCTTGTGAATAGTGGACATACAGTCCTTTTCAAATGATGTATTGTTGACCCTTAGATCCCAGTGCATGAATTCCATCCTCTTAATTTAACGTCTTTCAGACGGTTTGGCTAATTTGTGATAACAGAGTGAATTGATCCAGTTCTCTCTTTTAACAGTTTCTTCTTCATTACTTATAAAAACCTCTATCATCAAACAATTTTATATTTATTTATTGAAGGTAACTAGTGTTTCTTGTGGAATTTAAAATATTTCGAAGCCGGGCGCGGTGGCTCACGCCTGTAATCCTAGCTCTTGGGAGGCTGAGGCGGGCGGATTGCTCAAGGTCAGGAGTTCGAAACCAGCCTGATCAAGAGCGAGACCCCATCTCTACTATAAATACAAAGAAATTAATTGGCCAACTGATATATATATATAAAAAAAAAATTAGCTGGGCATGGTGGCGCATGCCTGTAGTCCCAGCTACTTGGGAGGCTGAGGCAGAAGGATCGCTCGAGCCCAGGAGTTTGAGGTTGTTGTGAGCTAGGCTGACGCCACGGCACTCACTCTAGCCTGGGCAACAAAGCGAGACTCTGTCTCAAAAAAAAAAAAAAATAAAAATAAAAAAATAAAAAAATAAAATAAAATAAAAAAAAAAATAAAATATTTCGTTATGTGATATCCTAAACTGTTTCCTAGAACTTAAGTCAATCCATACTTTAGAAGAGGAGAAAAAAATGAAGAAAAAAAAAATCTTCTACTACATGGAGCTGATTTCCTTTTTTTTTTTATTTTTTTTGATAAATGGAAATTCATTATCACTGTAGCAAGCATAATATTGTTGTTTACATGAATCTAGTGTTAATTAATCAGGCTAAACTTTGTACACTATAATTGAAGTAGCGAAAAGGCTGGAATATTCCTGAATTGCATTTCACATGGACAAGCTAAAAATCATTATTAAAAAATGGCAATTCTCTATGAGTGCTAATCATTTGGTTCATTTGATTCATTCTTATCATAATTGAATATAATGATTTCAATAGATTTGAGTTTGTACTACATTTAAGGAAACTAAAAAGAATATTTAAAATTAGATACATTGATCAGATATTCTGTAATGTGAGCTAATAACTAATACTTCTCTCCAAAAGTGAGAGCAATAATACCCTCACAACAAATTCAAGATTATGTTACTCCACAGAACATATGAAACCAAAGAAGGCTGCTTCTCCATAAACCTTCTGTTCTCCTTGTCAGGACCTGTAGTTTTGCCCCGTACTTGACCTAGGTTGAGTACCCAGGAGCAAATCCTGACATGGGGACTTGTGCAAGTCATTTATTAATGAGTACTTCCAGGGGAAACCATGAGTGGGAACAGTAGGGTAGGGAAAGGGAGAAGCCAAGTATGGGTGAGATTCCATGCAGAAATCCTACAAAGCATTCAGTTCAATCTGTCCAGACCAAGCAGCTCCAGGAGTTGAAGGTCAGTTCTTTAATAAAAATTATAGTGGCTGGTAGCTATTAAAAGCCCATGGGTAATGCAGAAATGCTAGGCAAAGAAATGATAGAGGAAGTTAAGCATTGTCATCTATAGTACTTCTTGTATGACTTGTTTGATTTTGGTGGCTTCTAATCACATTTATCTAATTTTAAGATTCTTGAGTTCTGTCTGGTGGATGGACACACTTGTAGCTCTGACTCGGGCAGGGGAAAGAAAATATATGTAACCTGAACATTTGTACCCCTGTAATATTCTGAAATATATGTGTGTGTGTGTATATATATATATAAGATTCTTGAGTTCAGGATTTATGTTTGGTTTGCCTTGGCATCTCTTAAAATAACTTGCAATTATTATGATCTCATTAAATATTCATGGCACTACAAAAATTAATTTTGTATTATCCTGCTCACAACTTTTCCTACTTGCATTTTTTTAAAAGATGCAGTCTTGCTATGTAGCTCATGCTGGACTTGAACTCCTGGGCTCAAGCAACCCTTCTGCCTCAGCCTCTAAAATAGCTGAGACTATAGGCACGCACTATCACACTTGGCTTCTGCCTGTATTTTGAATAAAATATTAATTTTATTTTTCATTTGTATTTTGATTCACTTGTTACTATATTGCTTCAGACTAATTTTAAAATATTTTTATTAGTTTGATCTTGTCTGATTTATGAAATTCTAAGGATTATGAATTCCAATGTAGAATTTTTATTTCTGTGAAGAACATTTTTTTTCTTATTACTGCTTCCTATTCTTCCAAAATTTGTAGCTATAGTAATAGGTTGTTTTATTCACCAAGCTAATTCATGAATTTTCTTCTTTTTATTTTATTTTTTTTTAATTTCAGAGTATTACAGGGGTACAAATGCTTTGGTTAAATAAATTTCTTACATATGAAAGTTATTACTCTTCCAGCTTGTTTTGGAAAGAGCTAGCTGGTTGACTCTGGAAATTGGGGAACAACTTTCTGCCTGACTGTATCAAACTGGAACATCTATATTCTACTGCCTTTGGACTCAGCTGCAGACTGGAACATACACCGTTGACTTTCCTGAGTCTCAGCTTAGCAAATGCAGATTTGGGACTACTTAGGTTTCCATAATCACAGAAGCCAATTTTGTTATAGTAAATCTGTTTATATATGTATATGTGTTTGTGTGTGTGTATACATATACATTACATATAAATATATATGTGTGTGTGTCTACCCTGTTCTGTTTCTCTGGAAAACCCAAACTAATATACCCATGCAAGAAAAATATTCTACAGATAAATTATTTGAATTCATAAAGAATACATTTTCATTTCTATGTGCCAGAAACAAAGCTAAGAAATAAAATTATAAAATAAAACCAAACCAAACAAACAACAAAAAAGAAACTGCAGAACAACCTGAAGTAAAAAGATGTCCCCTAACAATTGTAAACAGGGTGGATACCTCAAGAGTATTTTCTTCTTTATCCCAATTAAAGTATCTCATTACAGTTTGTCCTCTCTTATTTCTTTAGAATACTTTCATTAACTAGCAAAGTGCTTTGCTCAATGTATGGCACCATATAGTTTCTCTGGAAAACTGGGTATGACTATATATATTATTCTAAGTCACTAAGAAATGCAATTTCTCTGAACACTGGGCTCTGCATGATCTTTGTCTCCTATACTTCTGTCAATATGAACAAATACACAAAAAAATTCAGAGTAACCATGTAATTTAGCTGATTATTTCAGTGTTGCCATGCTTCCGTGAGCCTTACCTGATATAAAGTTATATGTATAGGGAAACTGGGAAATTCTACTCACCTATGTAAAAGTTTAGAAGCTTCTTATCCAAACAACCAATACTTATATTTATTACACACACACATACACACACGTTACACTATGTGTAAATGTATATCATACAAATTATTTAAAACATTATCAATTTGAGGAAAACAATGCCTGTTTCTTCCTGATCTCATAACCCTTCCTTAATTGTGTAAGTAATTATTGTCTTATATATTCTATCTATCATTCCCATAGTATTAAAATTTTGAATTTGCCTAATTGTATTGATTAATCCCTAACACATAGTTTAGCTTTTATGTCTTTTGAGTTTTATAAATATGGTATCACATCAAAGATAGTCTTCTAGAATTGCTTTTATTTATTTTTTAAAAGTTCAAGAGTGAATTTAAAACTCACACATAGTTTAGCTTGTAGATATATTTCTTTTACTTTTATTGCTATGGATTATGCTGATGAGTGACAATTTCATAATTTTTTCTCCAGGGTTATTTTTTTGTTTTCTTTTTTAAAAATTATTTTTTAAATGAATAAACATTGTTCAGCTTATCTTCTGGTACAAATATACATGTCATTCTCTAATTTGTGTATTGCTTTCCCCTTAACATTAAATTGATTGAGTCTTCATATTTTCATTTATCATTCAGTTTGCTCTTGTGTTTGATATATATTCATGTACTTTTATATTTTTCCTTTAGGTAATTTTTCCTTTATTATTGATTTTGGGAGAATTTTTAAAATATATCTTCTGAATTCTAATCTTCTATCAGTTCTATATTCTCACATTATTTGTCAGTCCCTTAATTATTTTAATGTGTCTTTAGTAAGGGTAATTCTTAATTTTAAGACTATGAAATTCTTAATCTTTTTCTATGGTAAGCACTTTAAAAATCTTGCTTAAAAACATCTCTTTATTCCAGAAGTCATAAAAATATTTTCCTATGTTTTCTTTCAATTTCTTGAAAAAATTTTCATCTCACATCTATTTAATCCATGTGGAATAGTTTTTATAAATGATTGGAAATTGGTATCTAATATTTTATGATATGGATACCTAATTTTTCTGAGTACCATTTGTTTATTCATATCCTCAATCATCATCAATGCTATGTTAATTATGTTTAATTTATCTATTGATAAATGTATTTTCAGATATCTCACATTGTGTAGAGTGAATCTCCTAATCTTTTTGCTCAGATGTGACATAGCTATTTGGAGCTTTGTAAACCTATATATAAGCTATAAGATTATGTTTAAGAGTACCTCAAAATCTTGGGAGTTTGATTGAAGACATTAGACTTCAATTAGGAGAAATTAATACTTTTATGATTGAATAAAAGTTGGATATTCTTATTTATAAACATAGCATAACTCTCAATTTTTGTTGCTATTTGTCATATAATAATATTCTTTATTAAGATAGCTTATATTTTCCAAAAATAACCACTTTATTTTCTTACAACATGATACTCCTCCTTTGACACTCCCTCTAGCATCTGTATCTCTTTATGACACCATAAAAAGCAAAATAAGACAATGAGGCAGAAATCAGAGGCTAAAATAATGATTCTTGATTTTTTCACCTCAAAATAAAGGCATTCAGGATTATTTAACCAATCAGATTTAGAAGAACTGGAAATAGGATAGAAAAATGTTAACCAGACCTTCCAGAACTAAGCCTTTTAAAAATGTCTTCAGTCTATCACATGTGGGCACAATTAGACCAGAGAGGTCAAGAACAGAGAAAGGGAGAAAAAAACATTGCAAGAGGGGACCCTGTATGAGCATTACATTTCCTATTCACCCACCTAATAGATTAATATAAAATAGACTTCTGCCCACTTCATCAACTGTCTAAGTCACCACTTTCCCCATGGTGATAAGCCAATGAAGGTACTGAAAGATTAGATTGGTAATATTAATGAAAATTCTGTCCCAGTCTGGGAATAAAGAGGAGCTCATCTTAATGAAGCCAGAGGTTGGGGAAAGAGGGATTCTTCATCTTCGAGACTGACCAAACGTGAGAAGTGAGGGAGGGAAACGGTCAGAGATGATGCCACATTTCTTCCTTGAGTAACTGAGTTGAAAGTCAATCATTCAAAAGACAGAAATATATTGCCAAAATCATTATATAATAAAGGGCTTGGAGTTTGTTTTGTCACTAGAGTATTAATTCTGCCATCTGGAAGAAACTCTCATAGTCAAGGGAAGTTGTTGGCAGACTTCCAAATAGTCAGACAAGAGAAGTAAAAACTTACACATTTTCATTTTATGGGTATTATCTTTAATAAGTAATACTACATTCTGGTTTGTAGAAGTAGCTTATCGACTATGGTTTTCTTGATCAGCTCTGTCCCAGGTTACTTATAAAGAGCTGTATGCTAATGAGAAAACAAGTTGGCATCTCCAATGAAATCAAACAGTGATAGAAACTTTTTAAATGAAAAATAAAAATAAAACTTTCAGAATCCATGGGAATAATAAAAAATACTGTTTAAGAAACTTTATAAATTCCTATTATAATCTAGCTACATACTTCTACTAGACTATTTTTGTAGATTAAGATATGAAATTGTTTGCCTATCTTCCAATGGTTGCTCAGCTACTGAACTGACTAGTCCATGTTTTATTCACTTCTCTATCCTTCAGCACCTGGCATAAGAATAACACTACTATTGGTTAAACTATTTCTATTAAGGACAAGAAACTAGTGGAGGACATTTATGATATTTTGAATAGAGTTCACACTGTTTATGTGGTATTGGAGTCTGTGACTCAGTTATAATAAATATCATTATCTGAATTCTGATTCCTGCCTGCCTACATTCCTAGGCTCCATTTAACACTTTGCTATGCAGACTTTGGCCTTGATCCTTAAAATATTTAATTAATTAATTAATTCAACAATTATTTATTGATAGTCTTATTTATGGTAAGCTTTGTACCACACACTGGATATCCAAAGATGAATACGTAAGATAACCTTGGCAATTTAGGGAAGTAGAGCTTATACTTTAATATGAAAATGTGGACATATAAAAAATAAATGTAATAGAATGTAATCCATGATACATTAATCAGTTTGGAGTATAGTGGGATCTCAAGGGAGAAAGCAATTAATTATGGGAGAATAGTTAGTGAAGAACATGGGAGAATAGTTAGGGAAAATCTCATAAAATAGATAAATTTGATCCCAATTGTTATATAAAAATTAGTGGTAGGCAGCATTTAGAGGATTAGGAGAGAGAGTGATGATGAGTGTATCAGGGAAGGTGTTCTAGAACATGTCCCCTGCCTACAGAGCTTCCTAATAATTGGATGCTTCCTGTCAGACTTCTAAGATTTCATGTATGTTTCATAAACGCAGAGGCCATGTCTATCTTGTTGCTTTAGTAGCTTTAGTGCTGCTACCTCAGTATTCTAAATATATGTTCACTAAATATTTGTTCAGTGGATAATTAGATGAATTAATAAATGTGTCATTCAACTTCATATATATAGGACTTCTAATATCACTGTATTCCTTCATAGTTTTCTGTTTTATGGCCTTTCCCCACTAATTATGGTGCTTGCTATATCCATCCTTCTTCCCCCTCTTCTTTTCACTCCAACTTATCCTTCCATTTTGCCATCTTGGATCTAGCAAGAAATATAACTCACAAATGCAGCAGGGGAATGATTGTCCTACGAACGTGTTAGTCCAATTTCACTGGCCATTTCTCAGCTGCCTTAAAAAATGTTACAGGTTTTCTGTTATGACCTCCCTCACTCTGATCACTGCTCAAAGCTTGCAAGGAAAACCTAACAAGCAATTTCCCCTTCAATCTGGTAAGGGAAAGCAGAATTAAGTCAATTTATCTATTGCTTAATTAGTTCACTGTCCCATGACAATCGTATTAGTTTCTTGTGGCTACTCTAACAAATTGTCACAAACTTGGTGGCATAAAACAATACATACTGGAGGCCAGAGCTCTGAAATCAGTTTCACTGGGCCAAAACCAAGAAGACAGCAGGGCCATTGTCCCTCCTCTAAGGGAGAATTGCTTCTTTGCTTCTCCAGCTTTTGGTGGCTGCTGGCATTTCTAGGCTTGTGGCCACATCACTCCAATCTTCAAGACCAACATCTTTAAATCTCTCTGATCCATCTGCATATCATCTTCTCCTCTCTGCATGTCTCCATGAAATCTCCTTCTGCCACTCTCTCTTAAGGACACTTGTAAGAACATTCAGGGCCCACCTGGATAAACCACCATAATCACTTCATCTCGAGATCCTTATTTTAATCACATCTGTGAAGACCCTTTTTCCATACAAGGTAACATTTACAGGTTCCTGGGATTAGGGCATGGGTATCTTTGTGTGGCCATCATTCACCCTGCTACAATGATAAATCCAACTTAGTACATGGACCCGAATTAGACTTGTGTAACAAAACCTTGTCGCCATCATCTAGAGGTTGTTCCCAAATGCATATTCGCCAGAACTCTTTAGCATGTTTGCTAAAAATACAAATCCCAAGGTATCAGTCCTGAAATTCTGATTCAGTTTATTTGGTTTTGCAACCCAAGAATGTAGAAATTTAATGAGTAAATCTGAATTATTTGACTTGAGTGGTTTTTAGGATAATACTTTGAGAAATAATGACCTGAAGTACATTATTTTGCATTATATAAAAGAGAACTTCCTATAAAAAGTGTGTTTTGGGATTTAAAGTGAGACAAGCCAGGCAAATTAGATTATTTTCTCTGGCATATAGAAAGTTCTGCAATTCATCAATAAATGGTGATTGTGTAATAGTTATCTCTCAGTCTTTCAACTATGTCAGGTAATCATGTATCAAGGAATCAAAGATGTATTGTGTATTTGCTTTGGAGGAACTGTTCAAATGGATGCTCTGTGTCAAATTTCCCAAGGAATACCTAGATGAGGCAGAATTATCTAATGGTACTTCTTATAGATCTCCTGATTTAAGTCCCAGAATCTTAATTATCTTTGAGAGTTGGGGTGTATCTGTTCCTGCTCCTTTTCACCCTTCTTCTTCCTTTCTTCATTTCCTCTCTTTTCTTAGGCACAGATGGTTAAATTAAAGATAGTTTTCATGGCATTTCACTTTATTATTATTGGTCTATGTACACACTTTTATTCTCTCTCTCCATCTACTTATATATTTATATAAACACACATATATATACACCCACACATATTATTTTTATGGCATATCACACTCACATTCCCCTTCTTTTCCCATAAAGAATTGTTCTTATCTGTGTATTTAAAGAATATTTTCTATCTGTTTTTGTAAAATGGTAAATTTTCTTTTGTTTGGTTACCTATCTCATTTATTGATAAACTCAAAGAATTTCTTTAATTTGGGTTTTAAAATGACAATAAAAGGATTAGTTAATGACTCATTGTTGTAGAGAGTAAAATGTTCAGATTTAATTGAACAATTCAGAGGAATAAAAATATACGGTAATCTAGTGATATAACAATGTGATTGTGGTAATAACTCTAAGTATTTGCAATAAGGGGATTTGTGAGCTCCATTTAGGGGAATGGTTAAGGGAAATATTTCCTTTTACATCATTCTACTGGTTTTCCTCTTTTGTGTTTCATCCTGGTCCATGTCTCAGTCTTTTATGTGCTATTTAATTTACATAAACCATATAAATTTCTACTTGGAATTGCTCAAGTGGCAAATTTTAAGTATAGTCTCTTCAAATATCATGAAAAGGTCATTTGCTGTGCAGAAGTCTCTCTACCACCCTGTATCATTAGTGACAACACGAGGCCTCATTCTGGCTGTGGCAGCATAGATTTTGCTATTTAACCAAATGTTCACCTATGTTTCAGGATACCAAAATCACAGTGCATTTTCCCCCTAATAAACCATAAATGTGTTGTAAAATATCCAGTTCCAAAGAAAAGAACATTGTTGAGTTTCCCCCACCCTGATTAGATATGAGATCAAATATGGTTGACCTACTCCAGACCAGTGTTTGTCAAAGTACAGTGTGAGAGCCACCTTCATCATAATCGCCTTGTACTCTTTTTGAAAAAATACAATTTCCAGAATATGCTCCAAAGCTGCAACACAAAAATATATTTGTATGTGATCAAGAGTATGTGTTTTTAAAAAGCTCACCAGATTATTCTAGTACACAATAAAAATTGGGGAACATTAGTTTAGATGCACATATGAAATGACATTGAAAGCACTTTGCATTTTGAATAAAGACAGATATATTGGGTTATCAGCTTATATTTTAAAACTATATTAAGTAAAATTTGTAGGATGAAAAAATATAGCATTATCTATGACAGGAAACATAGGCATCAAAAGGAATTAAGCCAAAGATACTCAATATTCTATGCCTAGCAATTATATATGGTCACTGTGTGAGTCAGGCAAATTTTAAATTAAAGATACAGAAGAGGTCAAGTTTTGGAAAGCACATGTCAAGACAGGCTTCAATTTTTTAATATTTTATTTAAGACATTTTGGATATTATTAAATTAAAATAATACATTCATAAGTTTAGAATGGATGAAGATTTGTCTGTATAGATTTTTTTGATGAATATAAGAAAAATTTGAGGGACAATAAAGATTAGTAGTGCTTCTGCTATGTTTTCTGCTATTATCAAAATGTACTACAAAGTTTTTAAATTATATTTTGTTGTTAAGCATGCTGATTTTTTTGATTATTAACATATTACTGAAAAATTCAGAAATAGAATGCCCTCATAAAACATTTGTCTGGTATATTTTTCAATGAATTATGATATAAATTGCTCCATAATTGACACAAATGCATTTTCACATTAGTCTAACAAATTGTACAGTTTCTGTTAGTTGGCTTTTGAGTTACCATAACCATTAAGTACCTAAATTGAACTTACTCCCAAAGATCTCTAATTAAAAACATTTCTATGATTCTAAATAGAGAAACAAAGGTAAACCTAGAACAATGTCAGAATGACATTTGTGAGGAACTTAAAAAACCAGGTCAGTCTATTCTGTACCCTGGTTACTAGTCTAAATTTCGCTTTATTATTCAGCTCTAGTGAACCTGACATTTATTGACCTGACAACAAATGCTGGAGACATGAATTAGTGAGCCAGTGAGGGTCATCTGTTAATTGTTTATGTGTGCATTTAGGAAAGTTACAGTTGAACATTTTGCTTAGATGGCTCATATGCATACTTTCCTCTGTCAAATATAAAATCATGTAGCAAATTTGAAAGAGCATAGAATTTTAAGTTAGGCTGGAAAACATCTCCCAAATGTGTGACTTTATGTAGTTATTTGAACACTCTTAAACTCAGTGTCCTATTGACTTCACAGCACCTTGTGAAGGTTAAGGAGGAAGAGTATATACAACTCTTGTGGTTCCATAAATTCAACACTTCTCCTATTTCCTTTCTTTCTGTCCTAGTACTATCCTTAGGCTTGCCCCTCAGTCCAGAACATTTTACATCATAATGAATATATTCTTCATAGCTCCCTAAACATTTAGTCACAACTCCTCAAATCTGCAAGCTCTAATTAGACAAGTTGTCATTCAATTTTATTCTCTTTATAGGACAGAAAAAATTCAATAATTGCATATACTTGTACTTCTTTAAATGTTTTTATTTTTAAAAAAATAATTTGCCCTGGAAGTTAGCTTTTTGTTTTGGGTGCCTGCCCCAAGCTATGGATTCAAGGTATTTTTCCTTGTTGTTAATTTCTGCTGGACATCAGTCAACAATGCCATCTGCAGAATATTGATAGGTAGAATACCATCTGGTGCTCCCTTTCCAAGGGAAGGATCTTAAGTATAGTCCTGGAGATATAGAATGACCTAATTCAAATTTTTTTAAATGGCATATTAAGCACCTATCATGTGTCAGTCACTGTGCCGGACATGAGGAACACACATAGAAAAATACTCTGTGCTGTCCAAGGCTTTCATAATCAGATAGACCTGCTACATAGCAATTACGATGCAGTGTAACGTAATGCCTGCAATCTGACAGGTATGTGTTGAAATTTGCTTAAGAGAGGGTTCACAGAAGGGGTAAAGCTTAAACTCATAATTACGTCGAAGTTTGCCTTTTAAAGGCTGGGGCAGGATAGGTGAGATAATTTGCTTTTCAGTCAGAGGAAATAAATGACATGTACAGAGGTAAGGATCTAGGAATAAGCCTGGCATTTTCTGAGAATGACAATCAGTTCAGCATTAGCGGAGCCTAGGATGTGTGTGGGAGAAGGGAAGAATATCATATTCCACAGATGGGCCACGGCTGCATCACGACGGGGAGTCTATGAAACTTTGTAGCAGAAAATTTGCTTGATCAGACTTGCATTTTAGATTTAGTGCTCAGGAGGAAATGCTTGTGAAGGATGAATCTTAAGGAGTCAAGTCTGAAGTTAGCAGGTCCATTTTCTGGGCAACTGCAATAGTCTCCAGGTGAAAGATAACAAAGAAAACTGGAATATGTAAAGAGAAAGGTCCAGGTGTGGGGATGTGGGTGTCCACACCGATTAAGATCATGTACTTGAGAAGCATGTTATTTAAATATACGTTTAACCTTTCTAATTCTCTGTTTTCTCATTCACAAAATGGAGATTATGCTACTTGCCCTACAGAATTATAGAAAAACATTGAGCAAGATAGTGTAAGTAAAGCATTTAATATAGTAACTAAGACATAATGCATTTTCGATAATTAGTATTTAAGTGGTATTATAGAATGCAGTTTTGTATTTGAATAAAAAGAGGAGAATGAGGAAGAAGAAATGGACAAGATATCTACCACTTACAAAAAAGTAGGTTTTGAGGGGGATGATTTCAATTTTGGACATGTTTAGTTTGAATTGCCTGTGAGACAGCCACGGGGAGCTGTCTGTAGACATGTGGATGTGTGGTGTGTGGAGTGTATAGGACTGACGTGAGATCTCTTTCTTGAAGAGCCCTTATTCCTCCATTCCTCACACTCTATCAAGAGGAAGGGGCTTCCATTGTTGAATGGTATATACATACATAATGAGTGAGATGTGCACCATCTGAGGGATGGTCATGCTGGAAACTCAGACTTGTGGGGGGAGGGGGGAAAGGGCATTTATTGAAACCTTAAAATCTGTACCCCCATAATATGCCGAAAAAAAAAAAGAAGGGCCCATCCAGTGTCTCTTTACTCATTTTTCCATGCAGATGAGATGGAAAAACAGGAATGCAATAAGTAGAATGCAGCCCTTTTCTTCTCTTTCTCCATTATTCACTCTTTTATCCCCATCCCTTGCTCTTCTCTTTGTGGCATTATCAATGCTTCCATTTTTTGATAAGATCCTCGCCAGGGCAGATCTTCTGCATAGTGAGAATGTATAAAGTCTCTGGCTGCCCCAGAGAAAAATAGGAATCCTCACATGAACTCAGAGCCAGGATGCTTCAGTATTCCAACTTTACTAGCAATGCCACTGAGAGTTTGCTCCTTAACTAACTCCTGGAGATATTTTCTTTTTCTTGTTTTTTTTTTTTTTAAACTCAAGGGGAAAAGTTATGATTGAACATCTTAACTCCCCAAAGAGGCATGGAATTGCTCAAAGAGAATTTTAGGAAATGATAAAAAGAAAAGAAAATGAGAACATTTGCTTTGCAGAGGTGGGCAGAGCCTGCAAAAGTGGGAAGGAGGAGTGTCAGGGAAATACAAAAGCTAAGAATGAGATCAAATCTCCTGGCATCAGAATCAGTTTAATGCAGATTTTTTTTCTAACTAAAAACAAAACAGAAACAACAACAACAACAACAAAAAAAACCCCAAACAATTCCATGCCATGCTCAAGAAGGATCTACTATTATATATTTATTACCTTGTTAGGACCAACCTATGTCAAAGAAAAAGTCCCAAGTGAAGAATGGGTAAAAACGTGGTAAGGGGTGAGTACCACAGAGTTTGGAGTGCAGAAAGGGTGTATCAGAGCATCTCATCCCTTCAAGAACAGGCCTCCCTCAGCTGTAGACCCTGACTACCCCATTCAAAGGTATTTGTGTGTCTATGGACTGATTTAAGACTCCAGATACTCACAAAGACAGTGTGAAATTTGCCATAATGGCAGGTATCATGTTGCCACTCACTCTTTCATTAGACAAACGACAAAGACAGATGATCATGGAAATGTAAATTACAACCATGGAGAACGGACTTTGAGGAAAAAACAGCAAAAAAAAAAAATAGTGCATAATGGTAGTGACAAAAATGGGTTGATTTTAGAGCAGGTACAAGGGAGCAGGTTATGAAGTCCTGTTAAATTACTCATTATATGTAAATAAAACACCTCAACACATTTTTGATAAAACCTAATTGCTGGAGACACTGAACCAGGGCAGCTGGATACACTAAGAAGCAAATTGATACGGGAGCATCTCTCCAAAAGACACATCCCATTCACTCTAGGAAATAAATAAATCTTCAAGTACTTTATTGAGAGGCAGAAATTAGGAAGAATAATGAAAAACAAAACTTCCAATTTAATAGTGATGTCTCTGAGAGGTAGAGAGTAGATAATAAAGCTCCCAAATGTAGACTTTGCTTTTCCATATGGAATCATCCAAACATCTCATTTATCATTTACCCATGCTGCATCCTTATGTTTTGTGCATCCTGGGACACTAAGAAGAGATTGATATATTTTAGGTTTAGGTTTAGATAATTTGCTTTCTCCTAAGGTATATGGAAGGTTTTGGTGACATAAAACTCAGTGAATATTAGAAATGGTCACTCAAAAAAGTCATTATTAAAAAGAATATTAGTATTCATAACATGTTCTAGCCACTAAGTACATTACATGCATCATTCAAATTTATTTAAACCAATCCTTTGAACTAGCAGATATTATTTTCCACATTACAGACAAGGAAATGGAGATCCAGCACATTAAGCGACGTGCAGGTAATAAACAGCAGAGAGACTACTTCATCGGCTTCAAAGCCATGATCTGACACTTTCTCACTGTATATCTCATGAAAATTATTGCTTAGTTTATAACACTAAACATGGTGACAAAGTTAGGAAGAGTGGGTAACTTAACCAAGAAGGATAGAATAGTGTGGATTAACACAGGTAAGTGACGAGTAAGCATAGATACTGCCTTGCAGGCTCAGAGTGTCAGGCACACCCCCAACTCCCCAGCATACACTTCCACTTACACCTGGCCGATGCAGACCAAACTGACTGAGAAACCTCACAGGAATTCTACTGGTAGTAAGGAAGAAACAATAAAAATCAGTGCAAATGAATTTATATCGACTGCAAAAGAGAGGTCAAATGAGCCAGTCCACTCTGGGTATAAATTCCTGAATTTAGGATTATTAATGTTGGAGAATAAGTTCATTGCCTACTAAGAGTTTTCACTCACTTAGATAGACTGACTATACAAGCATTTTGCAGGTTGTGGTGCAGGCTCTATGTGAAGTATGTTTTGAAAGCATGCGCTCGTTGAGGATACGAGTAACTGCTTTAAATAGTGAATGTCTGACCACTTCATGATCCTAGCTGGATGCCACAAATAGCAGAGCAAATAACATAACTGAGGCTACTATGTGGCCAAAGAGATTGGAAGTTAAAAAAAGAATTCCCCATAAAGGGACATTATTTATTCTCCAGGGATTTATAAAGCATGATGGAGGCAGTCAGCCAGTCTTTTTTTCAGCCTCTTCATTTCAGGAGAAGGTAATGAATTTTAATTAGTGAAGAAGACAGCTTTCCACTAAGGAGAAGAAAGCAAAGAATATAGGAAGATCAGTGTGTGGAGGATAATGTTAAAGCAGATATAACCCTTATTAATTCTGAATTGATGGGCAAACTCTTTGCCCTCTGCTGTTGTGTAACATAAAAATAAAAACAAAAGCTGAAAAAATAATGTGCAAGAGATTGTGAGAAAGTATCACTAAGATTGATAAACAGATTTTTTTCTAGACCACAAGGTTCTCAATACACTGATCATCATTCTTAATCAATAGTAATTGATGGTGACATATTTTAAACAATGTTTGCTCTGCCTGCTGAACATTCTGACGGTCCTTTTTGTACTAGAGAATTGATAGGATGGGCCTATATGAGACAGGAATTTCTTTCTTTCTTTTTTTTCCCCCAAGTATTTTAATTAGATCCAAATGCTCCCTGCATTGGCTATTTGGGAGGATTTGGAAAGAATCAAAGATATAAACGTAAGATATGGCTTGACTTATTATTATTAGCTAAGCCCTATTTCCCCTTGTTAATTTAGTGTCTGTGTGCACATGTACACAAGTTCATGTGCACAGGAATGTATGGGGAAAGAATATTGATTGTAAAACTTTGGGAGCAGAAGTTGGTTTTGATTTGTTTTTTGAAGTATCTTTCAGACAATGGATAATAAGATATCATTTTTGGCATTGTTCAGATATATTGATGGTCCTTGCAATAATTCTTGAGGACTCTGGTCCCTAAAAGCAAAAGCCATCTTTACTACCAAGGCTGTCATTCAGTGGACAGCCTACCCATAAATTATCTGAAGTCAACTAGCTCAAAGTTGCAACCAAGTATATAAAGTTTTACTTTAGTACACTGGTTTAAATCCACATTTGAATGCTATGTTTAAATTATGAGCGTGTTTGGTTTTCAGTAATGACTTTTGAAAACACTAGTGAGTTTCTGGTGCATTTATGGTCTACACTATGGATATCTGGTAATTCTAAATGACAGCCCTGAATACTCCCAGTTAGACCCACAAAGGAAAATGCATATTTGCCTTCGTCTCAGGACAACCTGAACACAAGAGATGTCTTCTGACTTCAGTCACCGTTATTAACTTTTATATAACCTCTTGAATAAAGCGAAGCTCCTCCCCAACCAGAAAAGTTAAATTCAAATACCTTGGGGATACACAAGGAGCAGAGGATTCCTATCCTCCACACCCCACCTCTTTTCCACCTTACAAACTTTAGTGTGCACTGTCTGCAGAGAAAAGAATTGTAAGTTTTTCTCATATGGAATAGGGACATTCTCTTCCATCTGCCTCTACTAGGTTTTGGTATCTGTGCAGTAGGAGATGATAAAACTTGCTAAGGTTTTATACCTGTCTAATAGTTATTTAATACCTCTCTAATCTCTAAGGCCCTCTTTGGTGGGAGGAATAGAACCCCCTCTTAGAAACAAGGAAACTAGCATTTAACAATCTAGAATAGTGGACTACTGTTTTTCAAGCTACAGTTCAAAGTCCATTGGTGAACCAAGAGGGTCTTCTTGATGAGTCAGGAATGTATTCTAATATACAAGCCTTTTTTGAGTTATTATATATAAATAATACATGATTCCATTCAAGTCTATGTGGGGTGAAGACCAAGGGTTACCTCTTTTGGATACTAAAAGTTGGTGTGCATAAACTAATATTGGATCATTAATAGGATTTTATGAGATGGTAATCTAGTATTCTATACTTTTGACATCCCTGGCCTCAATTACATGCCAACATGTTTCCCAGACAGCATGTTGTTCAAAAATCATCCCAACAAATTTGCAATCGTTTTTGAAATGAGCATTATTGTTGAAAAATTAGTTCTACCAATTAATATCAATAAAATTTGTGGTGTATCTTTACTTAACTCCAAAGTGTACACAGATGAACTTAAGCCCTATATTTTCTAATAAAATATATTTAGGTTATTAAACAATGTATCAAGAAAATATGAATCAATATTTTATAAATAAGATAGTAAATATTCCTGTAATTTTGCTTATACTGAAATCATCATTGATGTTGTACACCCATTACTTTGTACTATTAAAATAATGTAAAATTTTATTAGATAGTGTTGTGGATTGAATTGTGTCCCACAAAAGATGTTGAAGTTTTAACCCTGAACACTTCAACCCTTTAGAAATAGGGTTTTTGCAGATGTAAACCAGTCAAAAAATGAGATTATGATGAACAAAGTTGTTTCTAATCCAGTATGACTGGTATCCTTATAAGAAGAGAAAAAAAGTCAGGGACACACAGAAATAATGTAATGTGACAACATAAGCAGAAATCGTACTGCTACACCTATAATTCAAAGAATGCCAGGATTGTAGGTGACCAGCAGAAGCTAAGAGTCAAGGAAGAAAATGTCCTAGAACCTTCAGACAGAACAAGGCATTGCAGACTCCTTGATTCCAGATGTCTGGCACCCAAACCTGGGAGAGAAAAAATTATATTGTCTTAAACCACCTAGTTTATGGTAATTTGTCACAGATAGCCCTAGGAAACTAATACAGAGAGGTTACCTAACTTCTCTATCTATCTAATTCCCTATCTGTTTAGTGGGGCATGTAGAATAGTACTGAGTAATAACAAGTTGATAGTCATAAAACACTTGGAATTAATGTATATTACTGTCATATAATTAGAACTGTTCATGTTAACTATATATACTTGAAGTAGGTGAATTCAACAGTATATCATGATTTCTATTTCTAGGATAATTTATTTTAAGTCGAGGGTTGGCAAACTATGGCTTATAGACCAAATCCAGATTGTCATCTGCTTTTGTAAGTGGTTTTTTTTGTTTTTTGCCATGGAGCCATATTTGGTTAAATATTGCCTATGGTTTCTTCTGTGCTATCATAGTACAGTTAAGTAATTGCCACAGAGGTTGTCTGGCTCACAGGGGCTGAAATATTTACTATCTGAGTCTTTAAGAAAAAGTTCACCAACTCCTATTGTAGACTATAAAATCTGTTATATATGCTCTTTTCTAGACCTGACCTATTTTTAAATTAATAAGTGCTTTGCTGCAACTTACTTTTTTTGTTGTTTTTCTATAACTTGATCTCTATTCCAACTCAAGGTAGGAAGGAGTATGATAGATGAATAGTGGGCTATTTATCCCACATTAAGTTCACAATAATTAAGAGTTTAAGGCCACTGATGAAGATACGTTCCTAGTAGAACTGATGAATAAATGAGGACCAGAATAATATATTTTTCTTGTTTCCACATTTGCTAATGCGACTTTATGTAATAGTGACTCATGAGAGCTTAGTGAGCTTCTAACTAGAAATCACATTTCCTACTTAAAATCATGTTTCTTTAAAAAAATTTCTCAAGCTATTGATTCCCATCTCTAATACCATTGAATGAATTAAACAAAGCATTAAAGTAAAAGTAATGGTCCCAAAGTCAAGGGAAAATTTATAAAGTGAAAATTACGAGCTCTTAAAGCAAGAGCATGGTGATATAATCACCGGGCAAGGAGACTTAGCTTTGCCACCTTGTTCAGAGTTTGATATGCATATTCTGAGGCAGAAGCAAGGTCCCATCCTCAAAGAGATAAGAGTCAACCTCTTTGTGTTCTTCAGGGGATTGCTAATCTTCATGTTGGTAATATTGGCTGGCTTTTCAGCTCATACCACAAGCTTGTTTTCTAACCCTGAAGAGAGTGAAGGTTCTAAACTGAGGAGGGCCTATCCCTAGAAATACATAATTTGTTCCCTATTTTAAAATTCATGGATGGAAAGCAGGACAATTGTAAGTAGTTGTTTTATACTATATATTCAACTCTTTGTGAGGATAAGTATTTTTGTAATACTTAGTTTGACTCCTCAGAAGAATCTGTTCATGGGGTAAAAAACAGAACATTGCATTAGAGTTTATGAGAGTTCAACCAACTCTAGGTCACCTCAGGTCAGGATAACGGTGAACCCAGAATTACTTGGAGATCATTTGGGGTTTCTACTTATTCTTATGCAGTCTAGATGATTCTGAGACCTAATTAAAACCTCATTTCTTTCTGAAAAAATATTTAAATTCTTTGTAAGACCTGAAAATGACCCAGTAATACATTCTATTCATGAAGAGATTTGCAGCAGTCATTTGAAACAATTTTAACCCACTGCCCAAAAGGTTTTATCCAAATTTGAGTTACCTCAAAATCATGTATTCAACAAACACTTATTGAGGACTTACTAATTAGTAGACACTGTACTAATTTAGTTTGTAGTAAAGAAAAAGAAATAATAAATTGACTAAATAATATTAACAACTATAGAAATGAAAGTAGGGGAGTGCTATCTATTGCTAGGGTAGGGTGGAGATTTGAAATTTTAAATAGGGTCATCAGAGAAGGCTTTATTGTAAAGGTAATAGTTAAACAAAGATTTGAAAGACATTTAATCATACATCATTTGGGTACATCTGTGTGGCCATAGCTCCCAAAGACAAATGTGGGCTCTGTCTCTAACACAACGAGTCATTGGTAAAAGAAGCATTTATTTCCACAGAACAGGAAACCTCACATAGAATCTTTTATTAAAATGAGCTTGTATAAGGACTTGTCATTGAAGACATTAGCAATCAGAGTATTTTGACTGCTTTGTAGTAGAATTGAGTGGGGAAAGTTTTGGGTGTTAGGAGTGGGAACCAGATGTACACATGTAGCTTCCCCAACACCCTCTATGACATGTTTAAGCCACTATACACACACACACACACACACAGACACACACACATTAAAATTGTGATTTGAATCTAACATAGCTTCAAAATGAGTCTCATAAATTGAACAAAAGAACAGAATGGCAGATGGAGGCTAAAGTATGGCTTTTGTGACCAATTAAATCTAATTTTGGCCATGTCATAAAGTAGAAGATTCTTATGGGCTAATCTCAGAACTGTACAGAACTGTACAGACCACGCAGCAATCAGAGGCAAAATGATAAAGAATGTGAAGGCACTTTGCAGCTCCTAACAAGACAAGAGGAGACATGCTCAGAGAAATATATTGTCAAAATTACATCTCATTTTTAAAAAGAAAAGTTGAGTAAGAAGAGAGTAGAGAAGATGAAGATTGGTGTAGTTCTCTCAGGACATTTACAGTTAAGAATAGGCCAATTAGAGGAATACTCTAATAGGCCAATATGGAAGAATATTTTTGGAAGTAAAATGATTCTGGGTTGAAGTGTAGAATAAAACAAGAGGAATTGGAACCACATATTATCCTAGAACAGTTGGAAAATGTGATATTTTTATATAATGAACAAGTAAATTTTACATCATTTTATTTTTTATTAAGCTCTATTAAAACATAAAGCAACAGATTCAATATACAGAGTTAATAAAGCTTTTTGAAAGAGCATATGTGCCAGAGGATTCTAAGTTCAAATAATAAATGCTAACAACCTTGGAAAACAGAACATGGAATATACCAGTGAATAAACAATATATAAGGATAATGATGCATACATTCTTTTAAGATGCACAAGTGAAGTGTTTAGCATATAGCAGAGCCTTGTGAATCTAATGAAATTATTCAACAAATTGAATGTGGGATTTTTGGCATAAAAAAGAACAACGAGAAATATAAAGCAGTGAAATATGTGCAAAATCAGGAAGGTAATAAATGCCAAAGTAGGTCTAGGAATTGAACAGAGTTGCTTGAAAAACTAAGATAGGATAATGACTAAGAGGTTAAAGTGTCGTGGTGTACTTGAAAAACAATTAGACCTCCCTGAAGATATATTTGACAAGGATGTTTGATGATTCAGCTTCATAAATTAATAAAAGTATCTAAAGAGAAACTTAGGAGCAAGTTGCCAGAAAACTGGAGAAAGTATGAAAGTATTTTGTACAGTAAGATTTTAAAGATTGGGCCTGAGTTTGCTAAGAAAGATTATACACATTAGCATAATCATTTCCTTTTCCCTGAAATTAACATTTGGAAACTTCATAGAAAAGTAAAGATACCAATCATCTTGTTTCTTTAAGCCTGTCATTGTCGTCTCTGTTCTCCTCCTCTTCAGCTTTCCCCTCCTCCTCCTCCTCTTCCCCTCCTCCTCCTCTTCCTCCTCCTCCTCCTCTTCCACCTCCTCCTATTTTCTTGTCTTTCCTCTCTTTTTAAAAAACATTTTTCTTCATGTTATTGTGTTCCACCTTTGTGAGAATTCTAATTAGAGAAGAAAACTGCTATAAGTAGGCATAGAAACTTAAGTGCTGTCATAAGAAAAAAAACATTAACTATAAGAACATGTGTATACTTAGCATTTACTTCTCTTTAAAATTTTATGTTAAAAGTCAATTATACATTCAAGGGAGGGGAAAGAAACCAGTGTAGCTCTCATCCCTTGCTGGATTCTTCTCACACAAACAAAACCATATGATTCTAATCAGGGGGAAATTGGTGGCCTTATTTTTAATTGTAGGATTTCTTTATATAGTCTGCATGGATGGATACATGGCAGAAATTCTTAATAATCTGAATTGTTTCTTGGATATTCATATTGCAAATATCCCCTCTAAATTTCCATATGGGTTACATTTTCTTTCTTTTAATTGTGTGTTTTAATGAACAGGAATTAATTTTGACAGAGTCAATGTTTTTGTTTTGTTGATTGTTGATGCTTTCCACATCTTGTTTAAGAACATTTTGCCAGCTTCAAGGACATGAAGATAGTCTCCTATGCTTTCTATTAAAATATTTTTTTTACCTTTCAAATTTATATCTACATTTCATATAAAACTGATTTTGTCTATGTTCCACAGAAGAGGTCCCAGTTCTTTTTCCATATAGACAGCCATCAATATCCATTTACTAAAAAAGATTATTGTCTTTCTACTATTGAGACCATATACACATAGGTAGATTTGTAGAATTTATTTTCTGTTTTTGCAGTCTGTCTGCCCATCTTTGTGCTAGCAGCCTACTTGTTCTTATTATTGTAGATTTTAAAAAGATGTGTCACCTGCTATTGTTAAGTCTTCTAACATTGTTCTTTCCCTTCAAGAGTGCTTTGACTCTTCTCGGCCCTTCGCATGTCCATATAAATTGTAGAATTATCTTGTCTATTTAATTGTATCCAATGGTAAATGAGTAACATTTTTACAATATTAAATTATTTAATCCCTATATATTATTCCTCAATTGTTTAGGGCTTCTTTAATTTCTTTGAGTAATTCTTTCTACTCACTATATCGATGTCTTGTACTTCTTCCATATTATTCCCAGGTGTTTGATGTTTTGGGTGATATTCTACATAGATTTGATCTTAATTAAATTTCTAGTTATTTATTTTTAATATATAAAAACTTTTTAAAACCCAATTCTAATAGTTTATGTGGAATTTTAAAATGTTCAACTACTTCTTAACTTATATAGTCTTGTTACAAATAATGATTTTTCCTTTGAAACTATATCATTTCTTCTTATTAATTTTACTAATAAGGTTATCTAATTAATTGAATTGCAGAGATTTTTGTGTTTTTCTCAAACCTCAGGGAAATTTACCATAAATATGATGTTTGCTGGGGTTTTTTTGGTAGATACTACTTATTAAAATAAGGAAATTCCTTATTAAGGAATTATCATGAATATCTTCTAATTTTATTCAGTTACTTTTATATATCTATTGAGCTCATATGTTTTTTTCTATTAATTTGATAAATTCTATTGATTTATTTTAAAATAGTTAACCAATATTCTTAACTAAAATATAAGCAACTTGGCTATATACTTTTGATGTATCATAAAATTAGATTTTTAAAAATTTTTTTAGAGACAGAGTCTCACTCTGTTACCCAAGCTGGAGTACAATGACAGCATCATTCCTTAATATAGCCTGGAGCTCATGGGCTCAAGTGATCCTCCTGCCTCAGCCCACTCAGTAGCTGAGATTATAGACAGGAGCCACCACATCAAGCTAATATTTTTTCTTTTTATTTTTTTTAGAGATGGGATCTGGCTATGTTGCCCAGCTGTTCTCAGACTCCTGGACTCAAGCAATTTTCCTACCTCAGCCTCTCCAGTTACTGGGATTATAAGCTTGAGCCCCCACATAGAGCCATAAAATTAGGTTTGCTAGTAATTTATTAAGGGGTTTTGCACATATTTTCATGAAAAATATTTAAAGAATTCACTGACAAAGCCAAGTTCGTCTGAAATTGTCAAAGTAAAACAAACGTAAATTAAAATTTTAAGTTCTTTAATAAATATAGGATTTTTCAAGTTTTCAGTATTGCATCAGTATTAGCTTTATTTTTCAAGTAAGTAGTCTATTTTATCATAAGTTAAAAATATTGACATAAAACTGTATATCATGTAATATATTCCTAATAGCTTTGCAATAACTATAGGATCTGTAGTAATGTTTCCCTTTCCTTTGTTTTTAATGACAATTTGTGTTTTTTTACTCCTTTTATTTTGTCAGTTTTGGTAAAGATTATTTTAGATTAGAAGATTTTTTTAAATGTCTCACCTGAGATAGATGCGAAGTTGCATCAGAGTACCCAGTTTGGCAAGCAAAGTGCTGGCTAAATTTCAACTCCTAACTGACTCATTCAGTATTTTGTATAGTGTATTAAATGTACAGAGATACATCGTAGCCCTGTTTACTTATGTGGTACCCTGTATATTGCAAAACATAGACTAGAAACAATAAAGTACCTCGTAGGTCTAAAGACTCACTCCTCATATGATCTGTGTCACAGAAGTTCCTTCTCACTTGCAGGCAAGGACTACCCCTGTATCAATCTTACGATGAACAATTTGTGATTTGCTTTCTGTGTATTTTTTGCCATATCCATTGAAACAGAATATAGACTCCAGAGTTCACACTGAAGTTACAGTTATCAAGAAAATGTTTTTTTCTGTTTACCAGTAAAGGGTAACTAATGATGATCAACTTAAATTATACAACAAAGGGGAATGATTATATGCATATTTGTTATTTAGAAACTAAAATATATAACGTAATAAATGGAAATTGGTAAGAAATGATAAATTTTAAAATTTATCTATTTATGCAAAGCAATTATTTAGGCAGCATATTTAAATAAAATTAATAATTAGTTCTATCTTAGCCAAAAATTGTGTTCTTTGTTGGTATTTAAATAGATTTATGGTATGTAGGGGCATATTTTCAATCATAAAATTACATATGTGTGTGTATCTGTGTGTGTATATATGTGTGCATGTGTGTGTGTGTGTGTGTGTGTATAGCAAGCACTGTAATGTGTAATATCATATATAAAAGTGATTTCAAGGCCTGTATAAGTGCTAGGGGGATTAATTAGATCATTTTGCGGATGTGGTAAAGATTTAAATTCCTACCTGTACCATTTTGTTTGTGTATAATGTGTATTACAAAAAAATTCCTGTTAATAAACACAATACCTGCATACTCATGTAGCATACAAATTATTGGATACAACCTAAGTAAAAAATCTTGCTTCTTATTTCATTTTGAGGTTGGAGATGAATGTGAAAGAGATAATTTTAATGATTTACAAAGGAAGAATCTTGTTAATGCCCAGACATGAGAAGATGTGTGAAAGTGTCATTTTTAAAGCTCAGTTTTCAATCTGGAAGCAACTTGTATCCCTACGGAGGTTCAGAATGGCTCTTATCAACTTTAACAGCAGGAGGAAATGGAGAAGAAAAGCTTATAATCAAACCAATAATCCACATATTTTATAATAAGAAATTTGGGCAACGACAAGGGAAATGGTAGAATATTTAAAGCTATAAGTTGAGATTTCATGTATTCCAACGGACATTTTATAAGCATCCATCATAATCATATTTTAAGACTGTCACTCAAGTAAGGAGACAGAACTGAAGATAAATATTTAGGAGTCATTATTTTAAATGAATAATTGTAGCCGTGAATATTCATGAGCTATTTGAAGTAGTAAAAGATGAGGAACAGAAACACAGCTTTTATACTGGCATATACTCAACTTCGGGAAGAGAGGAAAAGTGTGCTTGAAGGAATTGACCAAAAGCAAGGCTAATGTAGAACCATGAAAGGGCACCCAATGTCACATGTACCTTATAAATGTATAGAACTATCATGTACCAAAATAATTTGAAATTACAAAAAAAAGGAAGTCTAGAAGCCACAAGAAAAGTGAATTTCAAATGGAAAAAGTTAAACTTTAGCATTAAATGGTTCAGATAAAATGAGTAAAGTAGAAAGATCCTCAAATATGTAATAATCCATTTTATTTACAGAACTTGCCCCAGACATTTCACAGGAAGAGATTTTAATAAAGTGAATATTTACAAAAGTCTAGGCAGAGTTAGGAAGCAAAAGAGAGATGGTGAGGTACTGGGAGATAGCAGCAGGGAAAAGCAGTTCCTTCCTCACCCCTAGCACTTGCCTGAAAGGAGCAGACATCTGTCAAATAGGTGCTACTTGGTGAGCACTGTAGCCATGGAGCTGGGTTCCATCTGCTTCCATCAGGGAGCAGTCTCTTAAAGCTGCAGCTCTATCTTTGAGTTCTATTAACTGCTCTCTCCCTTCACACTCAGGGATGGTAACATCTCCCTACTGTTGTTTGCCCTGAGGTAACTTGCCATTCCTTCTAAACAGATGCTTTGTTGAATTTCCTTAATTACTTCATTTGAGTGTGCCATCTTTTTCCTAGGGTCTCATCCCTGTGATAGAAAGCAGTCATATGGGGTAGATATTATTACCTCTCCCCATTTTATATGTGAAGAGAGAGATTCATAAAGGTTAAATGACTTGCCAAAGGTAATAGCCTGTAAATGATGGAATCTCACTTTCCCCTGCATTATGCCACACATTTGGGGCCAAAGGAAAAAGAAACAGTAGAGGAAAACATTAGTTCCCGTCAAGAGTCATGAAATGATGGGATACAGGGTAAAGCTAGGAGACATTATTTTTTTCTTTTATAGAAAGTAAATGTTTCACTTTCCTTCAGATGAAAAGGAAGACTGGAATAACTGCTACAGAAACAGTTGCATTAAAATACATTTGATTACTAAAGGTGGTGCTGATCTCACTGTTGGTAAGAAAGGATCAGTGACCAACTTCTGAGAGGAAAAGTATTAATAGAAAGATTTGCTACACGGCTGGCAAGGAGGGGAATCATTCCATGGTCAGAAAAGCCACCTTAATATCCAACCCTTTCTGCAAATATGTGACATATATCAAAAGAAATACCAAATAGACACTTCAAAGTGCATAAAACCATCACTATTGCTTGTGAAGAACTTTAACTCATATGGTTCTAGCAAAGTTAGCTACTCCCACCTTTATATGTGAAGAACAATATTCCACAATTTCCTTGAATTTGATCTTTTTTTTATTTATAGTTTTTCATCAGACTAAAGGAATTTCTATTATCTTTGCCTTGTTTCATTGTCTGTAATTATATCAAGATTATCAATATATTATCTTTGTTTTAAAATCTTATGTGGAATTTTTTGTCCCATGCACATGTGGTTATCAGTTAGAGAAAGTCTTTCATTCTTATGGATCTGGTTCCTGAATCTGCTCTTCTCTTTATTATCTTTGCTGCATTCTTCTAAATCTTTAGCTGCTGTGCCTACAAGTTTCATGACCTTTTCAATCAACATTTCTGGCTGGAGGTATGCCAAATGGGCTTCTTAACTATACAATGCATCTTCTTCCTGTCACAATAATTCTTTAGATTAATAACCAATGAGGTAACCTGCCTCCACCAGCCCTACTGCCTGATTTCTGGCTAGGATCTAGCTAAGCTCCTGTATCTGTGCGCTGTCCTCAAAGACATCTTACCAAATGCAGCTGGACTTGCCAGGTTCTTGATTTTGCCCAGTGAAGAGATATAGAGTCAGCTCTCCATATCCAAATTAAGAAGAGAATTCACAAGCAGGCTTATGATCACCTTTGGTACCAGAACTTCCTCTACTGATTAAATTAATTAAATAAAACAAAGAGAAAAGAAAAACCTTTTGTTTCACTATTATAATTCACATATCTTATTCATTAAGTTACTTGGAAATTCTTTTGCATTCCAGATTTTGCTGAGATGTATAATACCCGTTTTCTGTTTTCTACTCTGTCTTTTGTTATTTAGGTATTACTCTATAACAGAATCATAAAATGTCAGTGGAATATGGAATTTATTTGTTTATTTATTTATTCCCATTTATTCAGATCAACTAGAAGACTCTCCTAATCTTGTCCAGGCTTGACTTCTTTTGTTTAGGCTCATTTGTACATCTGTGGCCAACTGGCAGGATGGCTAAGGGTTGTCTTGTCTAGATGGACCTCACAGCTCTGGAGGTTTATAACTATTGTCTGGGGTCCAGAGAGTAAGTGAGCCCTGTGTCTCTTATCATCCAGCTGGTTATCCTGTTCTTCTCATGGTGGTTTGTCAGGTTTTGTTCAAGAGAATGAGGAAAAGCACACAAGATCCCTTAGGACCTAAGTCCAGAAATGACACACTATCACTTCTACTACATTTTACTGCCCAAAGATAATTAATCACAAGGTTATTTTAGATAGCATGGGTAGGTAAATAGACTCTACTTCTAAATGGAAGGAGCTACCAAGTCACATTACAAGGTATGTGGACAAAGGAAGGGGAATAATTGAAACCATATTTACAATTAATCCACCTCTCCAACTTACCCTCTGTCTAATGGACTCAGGCTCTGCTGACTGGACTGTTCGTATATTTGCTGACTACCCTGCCTAACTCAAGACATCAACTCAGTCTATCTAGTACTGCCAACTGCCCTGGCTTCTGCCCAGTCTAAAATCTACTATAGTTTCTTCTTGCTCACCTAGACTCCTGGCCCCAAACACTACTACCTTTTGAAGTGCTGCCAAAAACTCCTTGAAATAACTAAACAGAAAATGAAATGGTTTATTGCTCAAATTTTTCATTTGAATCTGATTCTGTCCTGAGAATAAGTTTCCATTCAGAAATATCTATAATTATCGTTACTTTCTAGATACCAATTCACATGACACAAAGGCAGGCCTTTTTCATCAAAAAACATTGATTATTCAATTAATACCTCAGATGAACACCAACAAAAAATTAGAACCCATATGGCTGCATGAACATCAGAAAGTCACTGAGACAGCAAACACGACTAAGCATTGTAATTACTATAATCCTATTACTACACCTGGGTGACTTACTAGCTCCACCCTATAATAAAGAAATTACCAACTATTTTTAAGCTCTATAGTGGGAGAGAAAAGCTATGAGTTGCTTTCTTTGTGAATGCTTGAAGTTGAGACTGAGTCAAAGTTTTCAGAGCCTTGCCTTTTTTGGGGAGGTAAATTATTCTACAAATAAAGTTTTTTGGATCAGAGGAAACTGAATTTTAGGCTAGAAGAATAGACATATACCAGGAGCAGAGAAAGATCATGCATGTGTCAATTTCAGAGGTTAGATGTGTGTATAAGCACATATATAATCTAAGAAAAATATGTCAGGGCCAGAACGGCAAACTAAAATCTAGTGGCTGAAATATCAGAGTACCTAGTAAATGGCATAAGCTGTGTCTGGAAAGAAGTTTTTGTTTTGTTTTGTTTTTTAAAAAACATCTAGCCAAAGGCTATGTGAGAAAGTATGTAGGAATACATGTAGAAATATTCATTCATTAAGCACTTGCTATATGAAAGAAACTCTACCAGGTGACATTGGAACACAAAAATGAATATTCAAGGAAGGGACAATATATTGAAGAAGACAGACAGACTTAGTATAAACCATCAAACCATCATGTGATAGCTCTTGCTGAAGAAACAATAAATATTCATTGGGGGAATATATGAGAAAAATAATTTTGCATGTGGAGTACTTATGACTGAACTGAGCACATTGATTTTTATCAGGCTGACAGAAAGATCATTCTAACTAGAGAATTAATTAACAAAGAAGTATAAGAGTGTAAACTTATATAGTGAATTTTAAAACCAGTGAATTCTCAAAAACAAACAAACAAACAAACAAACAAATAAATAAAATACAATACCCTGAATAATGTGGAGTATTAGGAAATAAGCCGAGAAGAGTAAGTTCATATCAAGATTTTATAAGACCTTAAATAATTTGCTAAAGGATCTAAAAATATACAAACAGCCACGTGGTTTCACAATCTAACAGATCTTCTTAGTGGAAAATTATGGAATTTCTTCAGGTGAAAAGATTATAAAAATGTCAAGCACTTGGAGTTAAAGGCAATAAGGTCATCTGACAAAAGTGAAGAAGACTGAGGTATGAATAAAAGCAGCCCTGAATTGTTTCTAGTACTGCTAAGTAAGTGCCTATCAAACCAGCTGCAGGTAATAATTACAAACTCTGGACAAAATATATGAAACCCCAGCTATCTAAAGAGTGGATGAAAGCTGGAAGATGTTGGATGAAAGTCAGCACTGAAGAAAAAATGCTATAGTAGAGATTTATTTTTTTATTCATCTATTGAAGGTGAATACTTGTCTGAATCTTTTAAGGTGGCTAAAAACATTTTTTGTTGATAGACATTCTAATGGGGTGAAGTCATATCTCATTGTGGTTTTAATTTGCTTTCTCTAATGATTAGTGATGGTGAATATTTTTGCATATACCTATTGCCCATTTGCATTTCTTCTTTCGACATATGTCTATTCAGATCATTTGCTCACTTTTTAATCAGGTTATTTGTTTTCTTACTCTTGAGTTGTTTAAATTCCTTTTAATTTTGGATATTAACCCCTTATAAGATATATGGTTTGCAAATGTATTCTCCCATTCTGTATGTTATCTCTTTACTCTGTTAATTGTCTCCTTTGCTATATGGAAGCTTCATAGTTTGGTGTAATTTGTCTATCTCCCCCCCGCCCCCCGCTGCCTTTTTTTTGCCTGTGCTCTTGAGGCCATATCCAAAAATACATTGCCCAGAACAGAGTCATGGAGAGTTCCCCTATGCTTTCTTCTAGTAATTTTACAATTTCAGGTCTTATATTTAAGTCTCTAATTCATTTTGAGTTGATTTTTGTATATGTAAGATGGGGTCTAATTTCACTTTCATTTCATTCTTCTGTATGTGGATATCCAGTTTGCTCAACACCATTTATTGAAGAGACTGTCTTTTTCTCACTGTGTGTTCCTGGCATCTTTGGCCAAATTCAATTGATCATAAATACTTGGATTTATTTCTGGGATCTCTGTTCTGTTCTATTTGTCTATGTTTCTGATTGTATGCCAGAAATGCAAATGGGCAATAGGTATATGAAAAAATGTTTTTAATACTGTAGCTTTGTAGTATATTTTCAAATCAGGTATTGTGATGCCTCCAGCTTTGTTCTCTTTGTTCAAGAGTGGCTTGGCTATTTGGGGTCTTTTGTATTTCATACAAATTATATAATTATATAATTATACAAATTATATAATTATTTCCATTTCTGTAAAAAATACCATTGGAATTTTTATAGGAATTGCATTAAATCTGTAGACCACTTTAGGTAGTATTAACACTTTTACAACATTCATTCTTATATTTCTCCATTTATTTTTGTCTTCTTTAATTTCTTTTATCAATGTTTTATAGTTTTTAGTGTATGTATCCCTTACCTCCTTGATAGAAGATATTCCTAAGTATGTCATTTTGTTTTTTTGTAGCTATTGTAAATGGAATTGCTTTCTTGATTTATTTTTGAATAATTAATTGGTTGTTAATGTACAGAAACACTACTGATTTTTGTATGTTCATTTTGTATCACGAAATTTTATTGCATTTCTTTATCAGTTCTAAGTTTTTGGGTGGTGTCTTTATAGTTTTCTAAACATAAAATAATGTCATCTGCCAACAGAGACCGTTTAACTTCTTCCTTTCTTATTTTAATGCTTATTATTTCTTTCTTTTGCCTAATTGCTCTGGCTAGGAAATCCAATACTATGTTGAATAGAAGTGGTGAGAGTAGATATTAACTATCATAAGATCAAGCAGACAACCTACAGAATGGGAGAAAATATTCACATGCTACATATCCGATAAAGGGCTGATAACTAGAATTTATATAGAACTCAGGAAAATCATCAAGAAAAAGTTCAATTTGTTGATGTATAATTGTTCATAGTAATTTCTTACAATTAATCATCCTTTGTATTTCTCTAGTTATAATGCATTTCAGTTGTAATATCTTCTCTTTCATTCCTGATTTTATTTATTTGAGCCTTTCCTCTTTTTCCTTAATAAGTCTAACTAAAGGTTCATCAATTTTAACTTTTCAAAATGCCAATTCTTAGTTTCACTGATCTTTTCTTTTTCTAATTTCTATTTTATTTTTTTCTGCTAAAATCTTTATTATTTCCTTCCTTCTACTAACTCTGGGTTTTGTTGTCCTTTTTTTCTAGTTCCTTGAAGTGTAACATTTGGTTGTTTATTTAAGATCTTTGTTTTTCTCTGATGTAGGCATGTACTACTAAAAATGTCTCTTTTAGAACTGCTTTTGTTGCATCCTTTAAGTTTTGGTATGTTGTATTTTTAATGTCTCAAGGTAGTTTTAAGTTCCCTTTTAATTTATTTTTTGATCCATTCATTGTTTAGGGGTATGCTGTTTAATTTCCACATATTTGTGGACTTTCAGAAATTCCTTCTATTATTAATTTCTGGTTTTATAACATTATGATCTCAGAAAAGATACTTGATATGTTTTAAACTTTTAAAATTTGTTGAAACTGGTTTTTGTGGCCTAACATATGATCTATCCTGGGAAACATTCTTTGTGCACTTGAGAAGAATGGGTGTTCTGCTGCTATTGGATGAAATAGTCTATATATGTCTCTTAGGTCCATTTATTCTGAAGTGTAGTTCAAGTCCAATTTTTCCTTAAGAATTATCTGTCCAGGTTTTCCTTAACAATTATCTGTCTGTTCATTGTCAAAAGTAGGGTACTGAAATTTCCCACTCGTATTGTATTACAGTCTATCTCACTCTTGAGATCTATTAATATTTTCTTTTATATAAAGCAAAATACTATATACTTAGGTGCTCCAATGTTGGGTTCATATATATTTACAATTACTATGTCTTCTTGATTAATTGACCCTTTTGTTATTATAAAAAGACCTTATTTGTCTTGTTTTAGTTTTTTAATTAAAGTATATTTTATCTGGCATAAGTATAGCTACTCCTACTCTCTTTTGGTTTCCATTTGCATGGAATATTTTTATATTCATCTTTTCACTTTCAATCTATGGGTGCCCTTGAAGGTGAAGTGAGTTGCTAGTAGGCAGCATCTAATTGGGTCTTGTTTCTTTCCTCTCTATTTAATTTAACCACACTATGTCTTTTGATTAAAGAATTCAATCTGTTTATATTCAAAGTAATTTTTGGTAGGTGAGGATTTCATGCTGCCATTATGTTCATTGCTTTTTGGTTGTTTTGGAGGTCATTTGTTCCTCCCTTTATCTCTTGCTGCCTTTATTTGTGATTAGATGATTTTCTCTAACATTATGCTTTAACTTCTCACATTTTATCTTTTGTGTATGTACAGTAGATTTTTGTTTTGTAATTACCATGAAACTTATATAAAACATCTTTTATTTAAAACAGGCTATCTTAAGCTGATAACAACTTAACTTTGATCACTCTACAGTTTTACACTACTGCCCCAACATTTTATGTTTTAGTTGCCACAATTTACATATTTTCATATTATGTAGCCCTCAAAAATTATTATAGCTTATTGTATATTATTGTTTCTTTTTTTTTCTCAGTTTTTATTTTTTTTTATTTTTTTTTTATTTCAGCATATTATGGGGGTACAGATTTTAAGGTTTCAATAAATGCCCATTTCCCCCCCTCCCCCCAAAAGTCTGAGTCTCCATCATGACCATCCCCCAGATGGTGCACATCTCACTCATTATGTATGTATATACCCGCCCCCCTCCCCCATCCCACCTGCCCAATACCCTATTACTGTAGTACCTATGTGTCCCCTTAGGTGCTACTCAGTTAATACTAGTTTGCTGGAGAATATATCTGGTGCTTGTTTTTCCATTCTTGGGATACTTCACTTAGTAGTGTGGGTTCCAGCTCTAACCAGGAAAATATAAGATGTGCTATATCACCATTGTTTCTTAGAGCTGAATAGTACTCCATGGTATACATATACCACATTTTATTAATCCATTCTTGGGTTGATGGGCACTTGGGCTGTTTCCACAGCCTTGCAATTATGAATTGTGCTGCTATAAACCTTCGAGTGCAGGTGTCTTTTTTGTAGAGTGTCATTGGATCATTTGGGTAGATGCCCAGCAATGGGATTGCTGGATCAAATGGTAGATTCACTTGTATCGCTTTAAGGTATCTCCATATTGCTTTCCACAGAGGTTGAACTAGTTTGCAGTCCCACCAGCAGTGTAGGAGTGTTCCTCTCTCTCTGCAACCACGCCAGCATTTATTGTTTGGAGATTTTTGATAAAGGCCATTCTCACTGGGGTTAAGTGATATCTCATTGTGGTTTTGATTTGCATTTCCCTGATGATTAGAGATGTTGAGCATTTCTTCATATGTTTGTTGGCCATTCTTCTGTCTTCTTTAGAAAAATTTCTGTTCAAGTCCTTTGCCCACTTTGTAATGGGGTTATTTGATTTTTTCTTCCTGATTTTCGTGAGTTCTAAGTATATTCTAGTTATCAGTCCCTTATCGGATGCATAGGATGCAAAAATTTTCTCCCATTCTGTAGGTTGTCTGTTTACTTTCATGACTATTTCTTTGGCTGTGTAGAAGCTTTGTAGTTTGATCATGTCCCATTTATTTATTTTTGTTGCTGCTGTGATTACCTTTGGGGACTTCTTCATAAACTCTTTGCCCAGGCCGATGTCTAGGAGAGTGTTTACAACTTTTTCCTCTAGAGTTCTAATAGTTTCATACCTTAGGTTTAAGTCTGTTATCCAGCATGAGTTGGTTTTTGTGAGAGGTGAAAGGTGTGGGTCCTGTTTTAGCCTTCTACAGGTGGCTATCCAGTTTTCCCAGCACCATTTATTGAAGAGAGATTCTTTTCCCCAGCGTATGTTTTTGTCTGCTTTGTCAAAGATGAGATGGCTATATGAGGATGGTTTTATATCAGGATTCTCACATCTGTTCCACTGGTCAATATTCCTATTTTTGTGCCAATACCATATTGATTTAATTACTAAAGCTTTGTAGTATAGTTTGATATCTGGCATATTAATGCCTCCCATTTTGTTTTTGTTGCCTAGAATTGCTCTTGATATTCGGGGTCTTCTTTGGTTCCATACGAAGCGTAAAATTATTTTTTCTATATCTGTGAAGGATGCTGATGGGATTTTAATAGGTATTGCATTGAATCTGTAGATCAGTTTGGGTAGTATAGACATTTTGATGATATTGAGTCTGCCAATCCACGAGCATGGTATGGATTTCCATCTGTTTACATCCTCTGCTATTTCCTTCCTCAGTGTTTCATAGTTCTACCTGTAGAGGTCTTTTACTTTCTTGGTTGAGTATATTCCTAGGTACTTTAATTTCTTTGTTGCTATTGTGAAGGGAATTGAGTCTTTGATTTGGTTCTCAATTAGATTGTTGTTGGCGTATATGAATGCGTCTGATTCCTGTGTATTGATTTTGTATCCTGAGACTTTACTAAATTCATTGATCAGTTCCAGAAGTTTCTTGGTTGAATCTTTGGGGTTTTGTAGATACAATATCATATCATCAGCAAACAGTGAAAGTTTGATCTCTTCTGCCCCTGTTTCCTTAAAGTAGTTTTATCTTTCAGGCTTGATACTGTACATATAAGTGATTTACACACCTTCATTATAGTATCATAGTATTCTGAATTTGACTTTGTATCATTAATTGTTTCTTTTAAAATGGTCAATTGGTCCCTCATGTCTGTAATAAATCCCACTTGCTCATGTTATATAATCTTTTTACATTCGTTGGATTTAATGTGTTAATATTTTTGAGGATATTTTTATTTAACCTCAGGAGAAATAGTTGTCTATAGTTTTCTGTGTTATATTTGTTTGCCTTGATATCAATGTTATATTACTATTACATCATACAATGAATTGGAAAGAATTCTATTTTCTGGAAGAGTGTGTAAAATTAGTATTAATTCTCTTTTAAGTATTTAGTCAAATTGTCAGGTGAGGCTGAGTTTGAAATTTTCTTTTTGGCAGATTTTCAATTATATATTTCAATTTATTTAATGGTTATGAGACTACTCAGGTTATCTATTTTATCTTTGTTGAAGTTTCATAATTTTTATTTTTCAAGGAATTGTTCTACTTCTATGTAACTGAATTTATTTATGTATAAAGTCATTTGTAGCATTCTTTTGTTATCCTTTTAGTGATCACAGGATTTATAGTGATATCTCCTATTTCATTCTAGTTATTTGACATTTGTGTCCTTTTTCTTTTCATTTTATCAGTTTTGCTAGTTGGTTTATGAATTTTGTTGATTTTTTTCTAAGAACTAGCTTTTGGTTTTATTAATTTTTCTCTATTGTTTCTTTTAATTTCATTTGTTCCTATTTTAAGTTTTATTATTTCCTTTCATATTCTTTCTTTATATTTATTTTACTCTGGTTTTTCTTTGTTTTTGTATAGGAACTAAGATTATTTAATTGAAATAGCTTTTCTTTTCTAATGTTAACTAAAATGTTATAAATTTTACACCACCTAGCTGTATTCTATAATTTTTGATATGTGATATTTAATTTTCATTCAGTTCCATGTATTTTTAAATTGTCTTAGAGTTGTTCTCTTCAAACTATAGGATGTTTATAATTGTGTTTTTAATTTCAAAGTATTTAGGGATTTTCCTATGGGTTTTTTGTTGTTGTTGTTGTTGTTGTTATTTATCCCAGATTTAATTCTATACTGTACAAAGAACATACTGTGTATAATTTTAATTAATTAAATTAAAACTTATTGGTGCTTTTTTAATGACCCATGATATGGGTAAAGCTTCCATAGGCCATTGAGAAGAATGTGTACTCTGTCAAAATCTTTGAAGTTCTCCCTCAGCACCAACTAGATCTTGTCCGATGATATAGTTTAGTTCATGTATATCTTTGCAATTTTTCTGTCTAGCAGTTCTAGTAATTGTCAGAATGAGGTGTTTAGACACTCAACAATAAATATGAATTAGTTTATTTTTTTCCTATAGCTCTATCATTTTTGTTTCACATATTTTGAAGCTGGTTTTTAGTTTATATACATTTAAGATTGCTATGTCTTCTTGATAGATGTATCCTTTCATAATTATATAATGTTCCTTTTTGTTCCTCATAATTTCTTTGCTCTGAAATCTACTTTACCTGATATTAATGAAATCATTCCTGCTTTAATTTTTTTTTAATTTTAATTGTCTTTTTCTTTTTTAGAGACTGGGTCTCACTCTATCACCCAGACAGGAATGCAGTAGCACAGTCATAGCTCACTGCAGCCTCAAACTCATGGGCCCAAGTGATCCTCTCACCTCAGCCTCCAGAGTAGCTGCAACTACAGGTGTACACCATTAAGCCTGACTAATTTTTTTAAATTTTATGTAGAGAGTCTCATTATGTTGCCCAGTCTGGTCTCAAACTCCTGGCCTCAAGTGATACTCCTGCCTCAATCTCCCTAAGTGCTGGGATTATAGGCATAAACCACTACACTGGCCAAATTGTTATTGAGGTTAGCATAGTATATCTTTTACCATCCTTTTCTGTCAACCTACCTACACCATTTAGCTTGAAATAAATTTATTGTAGGCAGTTTCTAGGTTTTTTTAAAATTCACTTTCCCAATTTCTGATTTTAATTTGTGTATGAAGAACATGTAAATTTAAAGTAATGATTGATATATTTGGGCTTAAAGTTGCCATTTCATTTTATATTTTCTTTTAGTTCTTTGTTTCTTCCTCTGTTTCTCATTTCTTGCCTTTCTGTTGATTATTTTAATATTTTGTAGGATTATATCTTTATTTATAACATTTTGAGTATATCAGTTTGTATACATTCTTTAGTGATTTCTTTATATATTACATTACCCATGCATAACTTATCATTGCCTATATGTATATATCAACAATTCATCACATTGAGTAAAATATTGAAGCTTATTTCCATTTAAGTCACTTTATCCTCCTCATTTAAACAATATCAAATATTTCCTCTACATATATTGAACGGAATAATAGAAGTGTTAAAATTGTTGTTCATCCATCAAATTCGATTAAGAATCTCATGAGGAAAATGATTGTCAATCTCATTTACCCATTTTCCTCAACCTGTGAATATATTGTCTCTCTCCATTAATTAAAATCTTAATTAATTTCTCTCAGCAATGTTTTGTAGAGAAGTCTTACACTTAGTTTGCTAAATTACTCCTAAGCAGTTTATATTTGATGCTGTTGTAAATAGAATCAATTTTACTAATTATATTTTTCAATTATTTTTGCTAGTACATAAAAAGAGAAGTACTTTCTATATTGTACCTTGTAAATGCAAGCTTATTCAATCCACATATTAGATGGAGCAGGGTTTTCTTGTATATTCCACAGGACTTTCTACATAAAAAATAACTTGTTGTCTACAAATGAAAACAGTTTTACTTATATGTACTGATCTTTCTGCATTTTGATTTCTTTTCATGGTCGTAATAACTGTATCCCCCAGTACAATGTTGAATAGAAGTGGTAAGGAGAGGGCATCTTTGTCTAACTTCTAATCTTAGGAACAAACCATCCAATATTTTATAATTTTTTGTAAATGCTTTATTATTAGATTCATGTGGTCTTCTTGTATTTCTAGTTTCCTGAAGATTTTTATCATAAATGGCAGTTAAACTCTGTAAAGTGCTTTTTCTAAACCTATTGAAAAATCATATTTTTCTCTTTTATCCTATTAATATTGTATATTATCTTATTTAATTTTATGTCAAATGACATTGCATTCCTAGGATAAAATTTACCTTGTTATGATGTATTATACCTTTATGATTTTTATTCAGTTTCTTAAAATTTTGTTAAGCAGTTTGCATTCAAGTTCATGAAGGATTTGAGTATGTAATGTTCCTTATTTTATGGTGATATCTTTGTCAAATTTTCTTGCATAAGTTATCTTTATGAGAAAGGTTTTGTCAAATAATACAATTTCTTTTACTAATACAGGACTATTCCTTTCTGGTTTCAACTGACATCAGTTTTTTTTTTTTTTTTTTTTTTTAATTTTTTTTTTTTTTGGCATATTATGGGGTAACAGATTTTAAGGTTTCAATAAATGCCCATTTCCCCCCTCCCCCCAAAAGTCTGAGTCTCCATCATGACCATCCCCCAGATGGTGCACATCTCACTCATTATGTATGTATATACCCACCCCCTCCCCCCTCCCCCCTCCCACCTGCCCAATACCCTATTACTGTAGTACCTATGACATCAGTTTTAATATATTTCAATGTATGTAAGATTTGGGGGGATACATAAACCTTTGTATCATGCTATTGGAAATTTGTGTTTTCTTATTAACATTTTTTTCTTGTTCAGTCTATCTGAGGATTTATAAAATCTGTTGGAGTTGTCAAAGAAACAAAATCTGATTTTGTTGTAATTATTACGTCTTTGTTTCCTGTTTTTATATCACGTTCTTTTTATTTACTCGGAATTTACTTTTCTCTTCTTTGTATGATCCTTCAAGGTAGAGACTTAAGTCAATTATTTTAGACCTTGCTTAATTTGTATTACAAGTATTTTAAGCTAAAAACTTTGCTCTTAGTTCCCCTTTACTGCATCACACAAAATTTGATGTATATTCTGCTCACTAGCCAGTTTAAAATGTTTTCTTATTTCCCGTAAGATTTCTAATTTGATCTATAGATAATTACATATCTGTATATGTGATGTGTATCTCTTCATATATTTTTTTTCTGGATATCTTAATGTTATTTGTTTCTAACTTAATTCTTCTTTGATTAAAGAATATACTTTGTATGCCTTTAATTCTTTCAAATTTATTGAAACTTGTTACGTAGATATCTGGAAAATATGAGTTTATTTTAAGTGAAGATATTTTGTATATTTTAGTAATTAAAAAATGGGGTCACATTCCCTAACTCATTTTATGAGGCATGTTTAACTTTGATAGCAAAAGCAGACAAGGCCAACACAGAGATGCCATAGGCTATTATAAATATAGGTACAAAAATTTTAACTAAAATTGTAATAAACTGAGTCTAGCCATTATTTAAAAATACATCCCAATGACATTGCATTATCTCAGGAACACAAAGATGATTTTACATTAGAGTATCCTGTAATATAATTTCTCATATTAAAAGTTTAAACAAGGATTTACAGAAATTAGCAAATGAACACAAAGATTTGGTAACAGTATGAATAGTTTAATATACAAAAAATAGATTAGTTCCTAGAAAACCAGGAAGTGACAAGAACTCACTTAAAGTGGTGGTTTAGCTTTTAAAAATTATAGTAAATGTCACAGTTAATGAAAAATATTAGAAGAGTCACTTGAAGTTAGGAAAAAGACATAGAAAATCCTTTTAACTATTTTACTTCAACAATGACCTGGAAACCTTAGCCAGTGAAGAATATCAAGAATAAATAAAATAAAATGTACAGAGATGAAAGAGGGAAGTAAAATAATCATTAATGATAACTGATTTTTCAAATAGAAAATTACAGGAAAATCCTCTTGGAAATGTCCAGAGTTGGTGTTTATGAAGGTAAAACTTTTGCATCCATTGAAAGTGCTAAAGAAGTTAGCAGAAGTCAAAATGCCAGCTTTGTTACTGAAAGAATTTTATTGCTGAAAGTAAGAGTCAAAGAGCCTGCTTTCACTCCTAGTCTCATTACCTGCTACCTTTTTAGATGGTTCATATAAGGAAAAGTGTGTGTCCTCTGCATAGATTAGTGGTCTGGGATGGAGAAGAGAGTGAAAAAGTGTGGTGTGGAATACAGCTATGTTTAAAAATTTTTGGAGACTATCAATTATATCCCAATAAAGCTATTTTTAAAATCTAAAAAAAAAAAAAAAAAAAAAATTTTTGGTAGGGTCCAATCAGTAGAAAACTATAGCTATTGTCCACTAAAAGATAATTCTTTCCATTCTATTCTTAGAATAAGTGATCATATAAGAGGTAAGGAGCTTATTCTATTCTTAGAATAAGTGATCATATAAGAAGTAAGGAGCTTTTAGAAAAAATTCATCTCCTTGGAAATGAAAACAATGGAGAATTATCTTTCCTCAAACAAAACCTAATAAAAAACAATCAAAACTGCTAGATACAAAACAGTTATATTCGTATACCTGCAATAAATTTTAAAGTGCAATAAAAAGAAAAAGATACCACTTACTAGAGAAACCAAAACTATAAATATAAAACTAGAAATAAATTTAAAACAAAAGGTCTATAAGAACTTTGGAAAGATGATAAAACTTAATGGAAAGACATAAAAAGTTTTATTTAAAAAAAATGGAGATATAGCATGTTCATGCATAGGCAATCTCAGTATTATGAAAATGAATATCTGAATAAAATAATAAACCAAAAGTAAGTCCAGTAAAAAAAAAATCCAACAAAGCTTTTTCATAGAATTCAAAAGTTCTCAGAGGAGGAAAGTTCAATTGACAATAAACTCAGTAGAAGAGACCTTACTTCTCTAGTCAAAGAAATGTAGATTCAAGTAAGAATGAGATGTCTTAACACATTCTTAAGATTGGTAAAAATGTAAATGTCTAAAACTGCCAAGTACTGCTGTGTATGTAAAAAAAAAATGAAATTTGTTAGATATTGTTAAGGGTATGTATATACTTAGAACAACTTGAGAGAATCTGGGCATGGTGGCTCATGCCTGTAATGCCAGCACTTTGTGAGGCCTAGGTGGGAGGACCTGCTTAAAGGCCCCAGTTCAAAACAAGCCTGGGCAATGTAGTGAGATTCCATTTCTATAAGAAATTAAAAAATTAGCGAGGCATGGTTGTGTGTGCCTGTAGTCTCAACTACTGAGGAGATTGAGGCAGGAGGATGGCTTGAGCCCAGGAGTTTGGGCTGCTGTGAGCTATCATGGTGTCACTTCTGCACTTGAGCCTGAGTAACAGGGGGATCCCATCTCTAAACTTAAAAACAATCAAACAAACAAAAGACAAATTGGGATAATGATAATACTTATTAAAGCTAAAAATGTTTATTTACTTCTGGAGCATAATCCATAAAGAGGTCAGGAAATGACACAACTGCAAGTTAATATCACTATAGACTTGAGACAATTCAATTTGAGGAAGAAAATAACCAAATAATCTGCTATACCTATTTCCCATGTTTGTTTTTAACCAGTGGCTGAACCAAAAAACATGGATCAAATTAGATGGTCATAGAGGATTTAAATTATTCGGCTTTCATGAGCTACCTGTAAACTCCACTAGCAATCAAGGGACAGTACAGCTAATGAAATTGTGAATAAACTGTAAAAATGGTTTGCACAAAATCTGTATCTTGACTTTTTGCTCATGACTGCAACAAATTTATAGGCCATTTCAGTCTTAGCTAAATTCAATGACTGTTCTTGGTTGGTCTTCTCTTTGGCTTTCAGAGTATTGCTTTCTGTATCCTTTTCCCCCTGTGTATCTTCACATTTTTTCCTAGCTATTTCTTTTTCTTCACTTAATAATGGAGAAGTTAAACTATGTGCCAGGCTCAAGTATTCAGAGGTTAAAGATTAGAAGATAAATATGCCATGTTACTTAAGGAGCTCTAACTTTCATTCTCAAACTGTGCCCACTAACTAATTATGACAGGTAAGGATATCTCATATTTTGTACCTTGCTATTTAATATAAATAATCTATTCTCTAAAAATTTATTACATTTTATATAACATATTTAATTTCCTTACATAAAAAATCTCATTAAGAAAGTCACACTGGGAAATGGGATTCCTCATACATATTATAACAAACTCTGCTCTTATCTAGAATTTCTAGAATTTATACTAACAGACAGTGGGTGGAAGAATATATATGCATATAAGTGATCCAAAACATATCTTAAATTGGAGTAGATTAGAAAAGATATGACATTTTTAAACAATTGAGAAGGAATAGCAATTGATAATACAATATGTAAAGTAGAATGTTGATGATAGCAAAGGCCATAATTTTGATTTTTAAAAGTAGGTAAAATTCATATAGCTAGCAAGCAATTTCATTGAATAGATAATCAGAGGCTTTTAGATATGAAAGGAATTTTAAAATCCATCTATTCAAAGCCTTTAGAGATGAGAAAACTTTCTTCTAGAAAGATTGATTTTGGCAAGGACATATGACTAAGTAATAGCAAAAACAGGACTATAATCCATGCCTTTTGCCTTTCAGGCAATTTTTAAAATAATAGAATGTTCCTTTAATAATTCAGTTTAAAATTCTGAGAAAAAGAATTACTCTGAAAAACTCAGTGTATTATGAAAAGAGATGAAATTTAAGTCCAGAGTTCCTGCCTCCAAGGCTGTTTTACTCTTTAAAATCTGATGACGAACAAATATGATCTTAGTGAGGCTTGCTTTTATTTAAAAATGTCAGATTAGCCATGTGTATAATAACGTTACTCTATTGTGTTCTAAACAAAACTTTGCTTCACATTGGAAAAAAAAATCCAGAAAATGAACTCAATGTTTTTCACTTCAATCTAAAGCACTTTGTATATTATAACTTGTGACATAAGAAATTATGATATTAATATTATGATAATAATATGATTTGCTTAAAATGGAAAAAAACAGAAGAAAACATATCAAATAGTTAAACAAATGACTTCAATAAAAGAGAACAGTACTAAATAATACAGTCCAATTACTACATGATAAGAGACAAAAATTTGGCATACAGCTTTTTGTAATGCTTGAAGTTAAAGGAGAGACCTTTATTTGAACCTCTTTGGGGAAATGACTTACTCACCTGCAAAATGCTCATATTAGAATGGGACTCAAGGATGACTATAAGATAGTCTTGCAATAGCAAGAACATGATGTGACAGAAGAATTAATGTGTGAAACAGAATATTGGTTGTTCTTAAACTGCCAAACTATTTACTAAGAATATAAGAGTATTAACACTGTAAAGTCTATGCCAATACTAATGTAATTTGAAAAGCTGAAAAATAAAACTCAGATTACAAAATCAGTTGTGCAGAATTCAAATAGACCAAATGAATAGAAGAATGAATCAATGAATAGAAATTCCCTTACTATGAAACATCAAATTAAAAATTAACAGGTTATGCAAATACCTATATATGAATCAACACCATGTGTATGTTAAATTGTTGTGAAACAAATACATATGGAATAGTATGCAAAGCAGCACTAGTGGTCTTTTCTTTTTGTGTAACAAGCCAAATAAATTTATGTCTGAGCAGAAGACTGGAATATGATGAGTACTATCAGTTTACATTTCCTATATAATGGTAAAAGAATTGTTTCTTCTTACCACCTATTTAATTTTTCATTTCTCCAGAGAAAGTTCACTGATTTTGAGATGAATTATAAACAGAAGGAATGCACTTAGCTAAGACAAAGAATAGGGTATGGCCTATCAAAATTTAATTATAAAAAGGAACCAAACTTATATCCAAATAAAAAAAGTTTACTCATGATTCACATATTATGAAGAAATTCCTAGGACTCTTAATAAAATTACCAGCCTGGCAACTAGGAATAGGTATTTAAATATTTTATGATACATTGTCTTTCATTTAATGAGTTACCATGGAATAGGAAGTTTTTAACCTTGGATGACTAAACACTATTATACTTTTTTAATTCACCCGAAACTTGTTTAATACTAGTATATTCTTTCAATGGGGTCAAGCACAATGCCAAATGCACTGTATGGCTTTATTTATGTTTTATAATTTATATCTTAATAGACACCAATCACAATTTGTAGATTTCTTGCATCATTCTAACATACAGAACTTTTATAGTCATAGGGAACTTTCATTGAATAGTAACTACACATCGGTTATCATAATTTGTCCTATTCATACAGTATATTCACAACAAGCCCATGATGAGGAAAATTCTGCCAGCATTATTCTGCTCAATAAAGATAAAGAAACAGATGCTTAGAAACATTAAATAATTGGCCTCTGAGTCACTCATCTAGAAATTAAGCAGCAATGTTGATATTGGTACCCAGGCCTGTCTATCTCCAAAACTTGTACATCTAACCATTTAGCATCTCTGTTGCTTAATGTCGAGCTGTATGGCTTCTCTGGGTAGACGTATACAATAGGTGCATTGTTGGACATTACACACATCTGTAGCCATCCTTCCCTCCTTTCTCCATGTCACTAAAGAAGAAATGATTTTCTCTAGATTTATTCCTAATCCCTCTAATTGTGCTCTGCTTTCTCTCTGTCTGTCAAATACTTCCAAATATTTATTGCATTCCTAGTTTTCTCCTTATGTGTAACAATTCTGTATTCAGCTGCCTACTTGACACTTTCATATTCATGCCGTTGTTTCCCTCCCAGTACAGGAGTTATCTTTAATAACTTATTCATGCTTACCACTCATATAACTAAAACATGTCAATTCTAATTTTAAAGTAAAACACACCCCTTTGACTCTGTCTTCATGTCTTCCTTCAGCTTAGTCCAATTCATGGGTTTCTAAATTAGTCGCCTAACAATCCCTTCGCCTTCATTTTCTCTCCCTTATTTGTTCTCTACACAGAAACCAGGGTTTTTACAAGAGTAATACATACATGCATGTAATTTTCAAAAATTGAAACAGTACAAGCAGAGTGAAAAGCTAAAAATCATCATTTGCCATTAAGAATGGTCTCCCTTCTTCCTACAAGTGTTCATTATAGCTGGTGCATATATACATATGTGAAAATTGTTGTGTATCTGTCCTGACTACTTTATAGAACTCTCCTGTAATTTCATTTTATCACAGGTCATTATGCTGGCTTTTGGAATAAAAAATATATTTTCTGTAAATTGTATGTATTGATGATATTGCCAACATGTATAACTTTTTATTTTTTATGTTATTGTATTGGCTAGATCCTGAAGACAAGGCTGAATAGAAACTGTGAAAGAGGGCATTCTTTTCCCAACTTAGTAAGAATGCTTCTGAAGTTTGGCATTACTGTACTGAAGTTTTGGGATGATTCTCTTTTTCAAAGTCAGGAGTTTCCTTCTTCCTGTAGCTTGCTAAATGTTGACAAATGGATTGAAAAAATATATGGTATATACATACAATGCAAAACTGCTCAGCCTTAAAAAAGAAGGAAATCCTGTCATTACGACAACATGGATGAACCTGGAGGATTTATATTAAGTGAAATAAGCTAAGCACGGAAAGACACATACTACATGATTTCCTTCACATGTGGAATCTTAAAAAGTTGAACTCGTAGAAACAAGAAGGTAGTTACCAATGGTGTGAGAAAATATTAGTCAAGGATACAAAAATAACAGTTAAAGGAAAAAATTCAAGAAACCTATTGTATAGCATTGTCACTATAGTTATTAACATTGTACTGTATGCTTGAAAATTACTGAGTAAATTTTAAGTGTTCTCACTACAAAAAAATTAGCATGTGAGGTATTGCATATGTTTAGTAGCTTGAGTTAGCCATTCCACAATAGACATATATCAAAACATCATGTGGTACACCAGAAATACATACAATTTGTATTTGTTAATTAAAGGAGTTCATCAGTGGTAACAACTGTTGAAAATATTTTTTTAACTAGATTTGAGATTTTATGGATTTTCGTAGAAGTGCCTTAGGGAAGTTTTGTCGTTGTTGTTTTGTTTTTAACTGCTGTATTCCAAGTGTGATTAATATAGTTGAATTACAGTAATATTTTGAAAAATTTTACTTGTTTTTTTATAGCCTGGTGCAATGATAGACAACTTGTAGTCCCAGCTGTGTGGAAGGATTGCTTCAGCCCAGGTGTTTGATCTAGCCTTAGCAACATAGGTTGGCCCTGTCTCTTAAAATAATAAATTTAAAAATTATGATTTTTTAAATATCAGAAATAAACTCACTCTGGTTGGTAAAAAGGTATAATTATTTTTAAACTGCTAAATTTATTTGATACTTTTTTTACTTTGAGCATTTGTATCTGTGTTCACATTGAACATCGTATATGTAAATCATCATATATGAGATTGTCATATAGTTTTTTATTTGTTTTGCTTTGCTAATTTTGTTTTGTGTTCAGTTAATGCTGGACTCCAAAAATAACTAATCTTATTTCCCATGTTTTTTTTTGTATTAATCAAAGAAAATGTTTATTTTTTAATACTTTAAAACTGGTTTGAAACAGTTTTGATATTATGAATTAACCTTGCCTATTTTTTATTTTGGTCATCAATTTCTGTTATTTTTATTATTTTCAATATTTTAATAGCTTCTTAACTTATAAGCAAGAATGTCATGCCTCTCATCTCTTCTCAGTTTCTTTGGCTTTTTAAAAAATACATTTTAGGTTCCAAATTGTCTTTTAAGAATATCTTTGATATTTTTCCTTTGTTTTTGACCCATAGTGCTCATATTTTTATATGTTGATGAATGTCCACACATATACATATAAATGACCAAACTATAGACATTTATGCAAGTATGTGTGAATATAGGTTGTTAGGCCAATTTTTAAAAAAATTATTTAGTTATTCTTCATATTAAGCCAGCAAACATGTATGATGCCTTTTGTTAAATGGTAAAATGATGGCTAATTCCTCTGTGGCCTAATATCATTAATGCTTTCCAGTTCTGTAGGTATTTTTTTTTTTTTTAATTTCAGGATATTATAGGAGTACAAACATTTTGGTTGCCTGTTATGACTTTGCCTCACCCAAGCCAGGATTGGAGGCGTGCCCTTCCCCCATGCAATGCTCACCGTGTCCATTAGTTGTGAGTTTATCCACCCCCATCGCCCCAAGCCCCAATGAATATTACTACCATATGAGCACCTAGTGTTGATCAGTTAGATGATCAACGCTTGATCATCAATTTGATGGCGAGTGTATGTGGTGCTTATTCTTCCATTCTTGTGATACCTCACTTTGGAGGGTGGTCTCAAGCTCTATCAGGAAAATATAAGAGGTGCTAGATCACCATTGTTTTTTTGTAATTCAGTAGTATTCCATTGTATACATATACCATATTTATTAATCCACTCATGGATTGACGGGCACTTGGATTGTTTCCACGTCCTTGCAGTAGTGAATTGTGCTGCCATAAACATTGGAATGCAGATGTCTTTATTATAGAATGTCTTTTGTTCCTTTGGGTTGAGGCCTAATAGTGCTATTGCTGGATCAAATGGTATTTCTATTTTTAGCTCTTTGAGGTATCTCTAAATTCTTTTCCATGGAGGTTGTACTAATTTGCAATTCTATAGGTCTTATTGAAAAGAGTAGCATAAACTCCTTTGGGTTCAGAGTTCTCTATGTATCTATTAGACTAAATGTATGGCTAATTTATTTAAGTTTTTCATTTTTTTCTTTGACCATCCTGTGTTCTCATGCAGCCTTCTTGTTTGCCCCAGAAAAAAATATTTATCTTTGGTTTTATTGATGACCATTTATCTCTCATTTTCTTCTCTATTTGGGTAGATACTTCTTGAAGGCAGTCAACATTTTATTCCCAGTTTAGCATATTACTGACAATAATTAATATGTCTAGTACAGTACCTGGCTCACAATTCTCAATACAATTTGTTGAGTGAATGAATATTCAGTAATTAGCTAATGTTCACCAATATCTTAGTGGTTTCACTAATCTAGAACTTAGTGTGAACTAACACAAAACATTCTCTGCATCCCATTGACATGAATAGAGTAATTCCTCATAAATATTAAACCATGAAAAAAATCTTTTAAATGAAGGTTTTTCTTTTGTTCTACTTTATAGCCAACATTAGTCAGCCTTTTGGGTTAATATTGATATTCATAATTACTTATTAGCAAATCCTGATAACTGAAACATAATTGCAGTTGACTCTGAATATTTCAAACATATTAGAAAATTAAGCAGATATTTAAGTTTAATAAAAGATTTGCCCAGATATCTGACAGAACAGTCCATCTCAAACATCCTTCCTTAGGAATTCTTGCGCATTTTTCCATACTTTTTGCCCTCATAATCCCTTTCAGTTTGTGTTGAATTATATACATTTCTCAGCTCCTTGATGGAATGCGTCAGATCCTACTAGGATTAATATGCCCAATTTCCCTTTGTCTCACTTATAGTTCATCTCTTCCTCCTTAATGATACACAAAGAAACCCTAGAGGGCTTTTACCTCAATAGTTAAATGTTTCCACTGGCACTAGTTTTTCACCAGAGTAGCCCACTAGTGAGCTTTAGAGCACACATAAAAGCTGTTTCCCTGTAGCAGCCTGGCTGAGGTTTCCTTTCACAGAGAACCCCAGGGATTTGCTGTGAATCATTCCCATTGAGGTTAATTGGACAACACATTGAGAAAACTGCTCATAAACTCAAACATCATCTGCTCTGATGATAAAGACCAAATAGCACAATTGTAGTTTATTTTAATTGGCCCCTTCCTGTGAGGGAGAAAGAAGTCAATTATCAGATTATTCTAATTATCAGAAGCATGCAAGCATACTCCTGTGTTGAGAAGTTTTATTATGTTTCTTTCTTTATTCAATAATCTGTTATTCCGTTATATTTTATTTGACAGGAAATATTTAGATTAATAAATATATCCCCTATTAACTGAATATATATACCAAAATAGAAATAAAATCTCTTTTAATCAAAATCTAGCTGTGATATTTTCATCAGTGTAAATCTTAATCCATTCATTCATTTCATGTATTACAGACTTCTATATACTTTAGAAATATCCCTTGAAAATATATTTTTCAAATATATATTTGAGGCATATTTTTCTTGTGACATTTTTCCTGGTTTATATTTACATATGAATTAGAAATACTTGAAGAAACCTCGCCCCTTTGTGAATGGATTGTATCTTCTGCAGCACATGGGTGGGACAAACTCAATAACCTGGAGATAGGTTTTGTAGGAAATACTATTGAAATTACTTTAAAGATACAATGAAGTAAACAATTAAAGCATTAAAATCTAAAAGGTAAGGTCAAAACCAAATTAATAGCTATCTCTTTTTTAATTAGAAAATTTATTGTTTTGACTGTTTAATGTATTATCATTGACTTAATAACATAGAGTTAGCTTTGTTCTAAGGTGCTAAATTACCCTCATTATCAAACATTCTTTAGCTCAGAATACTAGACTGACCACTGGAATGTTTTAAAAATGATCACTATAATTAGGATGTGTCCAAAGACCTTTAAGTCAGAATATATTTGCAATACACATAAATAGTATCACCAGATTATAAACTACCTGACATCGCATACCATATACTATAGTATTTATATTTTACAGTTTCACACTAGTTGAACATTCTAAGGAATGCATGCATTGCTTATTACAGAACGGAATTGGGAGTAAGTTCATTAGCTTAAGAATCTAATATAATCTGTGATCTAAAACTATAAATTAATTTTGTTTAAAATAGCCAATTTCATAGAAAATATGGATGTGCTTATTTTAGAAAATAAATTTACATAGCAATCTTTACTATTATCACTTGCTAGGCCATGCCAATGGGTGAAACAATGTCAAAACAGAAGATTTTTTGGTAGATAGCATGCTCCACTCTTTGTTATAATGCAATATAGTTAATCCTGACACTCACACTTACTGGTTATAAGATTTCTCTCACTTTCCTGTTATATAAAATGAGAACACTATCTACTCACTGAAAAACCTGTTGTGAGAATTAAGTGAGCCATTGCAGTACACAGAAACAATCTATACATTGGTGTTAATATTATGAAATTTAAATATATTATATATTGAAAGGACATCATTTGTCTAGCTTCATGATGGACGTTGCATATAAAAAAATCATTGAGTTACAGTATTTCTCCATGTGGAAATAATAAAGTAGTATATTTAGTTAATTTGTGTTCTTTCCTTACCTCCCCCTCCCCCACAAATTCTATTCAAGAATAATCACAAAGCTCATCAGATTATTATAGTTCAGATTTAGATTGGTTATTGTTATGATGAAAATGAAACAAAACCAAATGATCTAAAGAGAGTATGGAAAGCTTCAGCTATAAAATCCTTTCAAGTATGCAAAATTCGCTGTCAACAAAGTTAGTCATTCACTTTGCTTAGTTGGCACCATCTGAGCGGTATCGCTGGAGATAGACATGATTCATTGTGATGTTGCTATATTTTATGGGTTGCAAGTAACTTATTTCCCATTGGCAAGCACAATGATATGATCAAACCAATTTTAAAATCTCATCTTTGAAGATCTGTCTCATATAACTACTTCTGCAACCAAATCTGTCCCAGACAGAAGCCTCACTTGTAGTTTGAACAAGAAAAATTTAATATAAAAAATGAGCGGGCAAACTTTTTTGGTAAGGGATCAGATAGCAAATATTTTAAGCTTTGTAAGCCATAGGTCTGTGTCCTTTCTCTGCTCAATCACCTCTGTCCTTGTGGAGTAAAAGTAGCCATAGACAATGTGCAAATGAATAGGAGTGTCTGTGTTCTGGGAAAAATTTATTCACAAAGCAGGTAACAGGTGCAGGCAGGATTTGATCCATTAGCCATAGTTTCTTGACTCCTGATATAAAATACTATTAACTAGTAAAAGAAAGTTAACTACCAAAAATGATAAAATGATCTGCCAAAGAATATGGGAGTAGCAAAGATGAAGAGACTACACAACTTTTAAGGATGAATACTCAAGGAATGAACAAACTTGGAAGAGCCTGCACTCACTACCCTCAGCCTGGAGGACTCCTTTCAGACCTCACTGGAGAGGGTATGGCATAGTCCACTGTAGGAGAGGGAAATGTTCCATAGAGCCATGGTCTGGAGCTGAAGCCATGGTCTGGAGCTGAAGCACTGGAAGCTGCCTGCAAGGGGATAGTGATATTTGCTGCAGTTCCAGGAGGCCAGAGCTTAATCCAAATGCAATGAGATTAAGATTAAACTCTAAAGATAGAACTAGATAAATTAAATAACAAAAAAAAAAAAAACCAGCTTTAAAATTCGAAAGGAAAATACCTGCCAATTTAGGGCAAAATACAGAAATCTTCATGTATGAAATACCTGTATTATCCTTGTCAAAAGAACAGCTAAAGGGAATATTTTGTTAAGGAAAACTAACCCATAAGAAAAGACTGAGATAAAATGCAATTGTGAGCAAAAAACAATTTGGTAAAATATATTGTTAAATCTAAATAAGAATGGCCTGTAAATGCAGCCATAAAGTTAGTAACCTTTTTGCATATTACAATATAAAAAGAAAAGAAAATGTACATAATGACATCCTTATGAAAGGGATCTAAATTGCTATTAATCCCTATTAATTTTTTTCTTTCCTGTGAGGAAGATAGAGACAACTTCAAATTTTGATAGAAGTATCATATTATACATGCAGTAAATATAATAACAGTGGTAACTACTGAAAGCACAGAGTCAAGACCCAAGCAATATGTCAAGATCTTTCAAAGAGGCACTGAGGAGTATTTAGAAAAACCAGCTATAGGCAATATACTAAATTGCAGAACACTGAGCAACCATGAGGACTGCAGTTCAGAAATGACTTTGGGCTGGAGAGCAAAAGCCAGAACCAAAGACAACATGACCTCGGGTAGGGAGCCTGCCATAAAATCCTGATGGGATAGAAATATGGGGCTTTATTATCAGCAATAATGCAAAAGCATGGTGAACCCAATAACTACTAGGACTTTATCCTGTTCTCAAATATTAATCTATTATGATATTAGCTGGGTGCTAATTACTCTTATAGGGGTACTTTGTATACAAGCAATGGGGTCTGAAATATGGTACTCATGGTAGGAGAAAATGCCCTGAAGGGTGCTCTGGAGACATATTAAGAGAAACTAGTTAGGAGCAACTATTAAGAGCAACATATTAAGAGAAATTAGTCTGAGGACAGATAAATTAGTCAAGAGCAGATGTTGGCTACTGTCCCAACTCAGTGGCCTGTTTTTGTAAATACAACCTTATTAGCATCCCACCCTACCCATTTATTTGTATGTTACCTATGGCTACTTCTGCTACTGTGACAGACTTGAGTAGTTTTGATAAAACATCATATGCATGACAATGTGTAAAATATTTATTGTTTGGTCCTTTACAGACAAAGTTGTCCAACCTTTGAACAAGAACAACATTACCAATAAAGGACTAATGCCTGGTATAGAAAGGGAAATTGCTTGCTACGAGAGATTTGCACTTGAGAAAGCATAAACATCGAGGTATTTAAACTGAAGAAAACAGAAGTCTTATTCACTTACAGGGATGCAAACATTGAAAATGGAAAATCTAAAATGAAAAAATGGGTATTGATTCAAATTTCTGAGCTTCTATACTCTGAAGTAAAAGAAGAAGTTCTAATCAGGAGAGTGGTGATAGCATGAGATCCTGAGAGCATGAATGGTCAGTGTCTGAGTTTTGAAATGTGGGTTAAATTAAGTTTCTTCTTCTGAGGATCTATGTCAGCATCTTGGAAATCCTGATTTCCTGACTGTACAAAGATGATTAACTTTTTTTATTCTTTGTTTTGATTTCTTCATTACCTTAAGATAAATCTCAAAGTCCTTAACATAGCTTGAAAATCCCTACACATTCTAGTTCCTGTCTCTGTCTCCATTTCCTATCTCATCACTTTTCCTTTTGTCCTTGCATAATGGAATTTCATTCAGGACCTTCTGCTTGCTTTCTTGTCCCTGGATTTTGCATTCTCATCTTCTGCTAAATTCCTTTCTATCTTCTAGTTTTCTGTTAAAATGCCTCTTTCTGATGTTAATCTTCTCTCACTCCTAATTTGAGTTAGTCTTTCTCCTTTTCTGCATATATTTCCATATTTCATGTGTTCCCCTCTTATCATGAACAATTATAGTCATCTCTATATACTCTTTCTAGCCAGAAAATAAGTTTAGTAGAATGGAGATCATGTCTGTCTCATTCAAAGCTCTAGGGCTGGATTTTGGCTTATGCAGATAATTTATATGTATTTGAAAAGTAAGTAAAACTATGAACAAATACATTTATCATCTTCCTCCTCATTGCCAGTATAAAGGTAGCATTTCTTAAGTTTTATTTATATCATGCTCTTGTTTAAAATAAAATATTTGGAAGAATAGTCTGATTATAAAAAACAACAAAAAATATCTCATTACTGGACTTTATATAATGACCCATGGGAGGACTTAAATTATGTCAACATGTTGAGGATCAGACAGGTAACTAAACTACATAAAACACTCAAGACAGCATCTAGCATCTATTAAGTAGCTTGATAATTTTTAACCAATGTTAGCACAAATTTCTCTCATCATTTATTCTTTTGCCCCCTGAAGAGAAAGGAAGAAAAAGTAAAATACTGGCTCTAGGGAAGCCAGTCCACTGTGTAGGCATAATGATGATCTCTTCAGCCTATCTGTGCAGATTATTTAACTTTGAAGAAAGAACTGTCTTCAAAGACAAATCATCTCAGGAATTAAAATAGAGTACACATGGCACATATAGTTATGTGAATATATATGGTTAATTTTGGTATTTTCCATAAATTCTCAGCACAATTAAATTTCTTAATAATTGAGTGCTCTATTGCAAGATATTGTGATGAGTTATAAAGCAGGAGTTATTCTAGAATGGTAATGACATTTTGTATTTATATTTAAAGGAGCTGCAAATTCCTCACAGTCATCTCTTTAGCCTTTAGGCCTTGGTTGTGTAAGTCAGTGCCCTTTTCCAAGATCTTCTGGCAAATATTATTCTGCTGTTAAAGAAAAAGTGAAGACAAAGGGACCAGAGATTGAGTGCTGAGTGGCAAAATTTTACTGCTAAGCAGGGAAAACAATTCGGCACAGAGTCTAATAGGGCAGGGTGAAGCCAAGGGAGGAAAAAAGAAAGAGGTTTTTAATAACTGAAGATTGCAGACTTTGTTTCATAGTGCAAAGGCAAAGGGAATATTGCAGATATTGCAGATTTGTTGGATAGGTAAGCACTTAGGTTGGCTGGAGGAGGTTGGCTGCATAAGTGGGATACCTATTTTGGGATTATGGCGCATTCATCTGCCTTCGCTACCATTTGACATGCCCAAGTCAAGGTTATATCACACAGTCAGATCTACATTCACATCAGCAGGCTTGCTGGCCAGGTCAGATATCTTGTTCCTTTAAAAAAAAACTAGAAAAATAAATTTTAGTCAGTGTTTTTGGAAATACTCTCAAACCATGTTATTTCTCTGCTGTCCCATAACAAGAATCATCAAAATAGAAGACTTCTGGTGACCAGTGGGGGTTTTCCCTCATACCAAGTAGTGGACACCAAGTGTCCTCTAATTCAATTCTAACCCTGTCTACCTTGGGATAGCATCAGATGCCCCAGGGTGAGGGCTCAGTCTCCCAAACTGTCCCCTCCTTCCCACCAGTCACAAGTTCAGGATTCTAGAACTTATGATTGACTGACTTCAAGTTGGAGTGCCCACAACCTCCTATTTAAGTTCATTTACTTCAGAGGCTCACAGAACTCAGGGAAACATTTACTTACATTTATCAGTTTATTACAAAGGCTATTTTAGAGCATACAAATGAGCAGCCGGATGAAAGATACGTAGGGTGAGGTCTGGGAAGGTCCTGAGCCCAGGAGCTTCTGTCCCTGTAGAGTTGGGTGCATGATCCTACCAGCACGTGGATGAGTTCTTGCTCACCTTCCTGTCTGCCTCACATGTTCAGCTCTCTGGAAGCTCTCTGAACCCAGTCCTCCTAGACAACTGTGTCACTTCTAGCATACAGGGAATGAGGGTCTTAGGATCCACAATCAGAAAGGCAGGGAAGATTACAGTTCTGCCTTGGGACAGGCAAGAGGCGGGCAAGAGAAGGTCAGAAAGATTCTGTTTTGTGAGGCCTAATATACCCGACATTATAACAAAAGATTACAACAAGGGATATGGGAGTTTTGAGCCAGGGACTATGAACAAAAACCAATCTATATATCATAACACTACAGGCAGTTTCAACACATATCATTTGCTGTGATGAATGTGGCAAAAGATGCTAGTGATTGCCCATGACCGCATTCATTGCAAGAAACAATGACATTTCTCTAGTAAGGTGGCATAGTCATAGCTGACCAAATATTTTAAGTCAAGTTATCAATTGTTAACTTAAAGAAATACAAATTATCAATTATATCCCACAATGAAACTTCATAAGCCCTTTGTTGAAAATATTCCTATTCATGCCTAAGCATGAGACCAAGTCCACGTTTGTGTACACATCCCTTCAAAGATGTATAATAAAGATTTGGAAACTGTAGTTACTGCAGTCAGTACACAATTTAATATGTAATTTGTAAGTCACAGAAGACAGAAAGAAAACATGATCAAGAAATAATTATTTTTTATCTCTGTTGTGATCTTAGCATTTGTTGTTTGTTTGTTTGTTTGTTTGTTTGTTTTCTGGCCCCATAACTGATGTTTGAAAACATCATTAGCACTCTCATAATATATGAGATGACTTGGTTTGTTGCAACCTTCTTCTGGAAAGCTCCCATACATTTTTTTTTTAATCCTCTGTTATAGTTTCCCTAACTTTTCTTTTTATTTCATCACAGGGTATTTTACTACAGGGATAGATGAGTAAGTATACCAACATTTCATCTAGCAAGGAAAATTAAACACATAACCAGAAATATAAAACATGTAATTTCTGGAAGTATCCTATTTACCCCTATGTCACCACTGATTGATCACTTTTGGGGAAAATATATAGTTCTCAGCTTTGTAAATTCCCATTCTGCCTCCAAAGATTAGTTCTATGTAAATGAACTTATTGGCAGTTGAGTAACATGTAGAATGTAATACCTTGCTTATTTACTGTTGAGATGATATGTGTAAATTAAGAGAAAATTGGAGAAGAATTCTTCTATTTAAGGAACAGGAAAAGGTATATTAGTATAAGTGGTAAAACTAAGACAAATTGGCTGATGTATTTCATAGGAGCCTTTGGGAGCTCCTAAGAGCATTTTTGTTTTCTGAGTTTGGAGAAATAATTTGCTAGGAATTTTTTTTATCTCAACCTCTTTTTTTTTTCCTGCACAACCTCCATGCTGGATGCCATCTCAAAGAGCATTCAGCAGTATGCCACACAATATGCATTCATATTGCTTGTAGTCTAGACTGTGCACAACTTTTTTTTGCAAGGAATCTCTACTCTTTGACTCCTCTATGGTCACATTTGAGTCATTTCCTCTCTAAAGTTAAATTTCTTCTTCCTTTAGTTAAACCTCATATTAATCTCAAGAGAATATGTAAATGTATGCCCTCCTTTTTTTAGTATTAATATATGTAATCCTCAATGAGAAAGGGGAAGGCCTCAAGTTAGATGTTGCTTCTGGGGCTAATTTTAATAGTGACCCTATTGATGAACACTACCTCATTAAGAGAGAAAAGGCCACTAGAGTGAAGAGACTGGACCAATATTGATATCCTCCTGGCTCTACTCAATACCACACCACTCTGCCATTTGAGAGACTTGTAGAACCTATTTATTTCAAAAGCAGCGGCAACTCAGCTATATCAGGGAATGCCTTGTATGCTTTGGAAGTTTTTCATATCTACTTTCTACATTAATATGTGAATCCCGTTAATAATAAACTGATCATTGGATAAGTTTATAAAAATCCTCAGTACTCTTGAGGATTTGGCTTGACTTATGACTTAGTATTGTCATAATTCTTCTGCCATTGACTGTTTTTACCATCCTGAACTATATTTCAAATTATTTTGATTTTTAGACTCATGGACTAAGCCTAATGAGTTCTTGCAGCAAACACAATTTCCAATTACTGTTTGGAATGCACTTTGAATCAGTCAGGGCTTTTGCCTCCTAAACAAAAAAGAAAATTGAGAATGTAAGAAGGGAAATGGAAAAGAAAACTGTTGAGAGGAGTGAAGATAACTAACTATGATACTAAGAAATGGCTTGCCTGAAACATAATGGGGATGAGTGGAGAATCTCAAGTGTTAATAAGTGCCTTATCTGTGCTTTTAATAAGAAAGGATTTTAAAAAGCTCTTAACTGAGTTAAATGGCCACATTTGAAAAAGTAGATGAAAAACTCTACTGGCTTTAAATATGTGAGATATTTTCTTATGTGAGTAATTGACTAGTCTAATTAAAATGGAAAATGCCTTAGAGAGAGAATGGAGCAGAGAAGAAATGGAAAAGAAGTTCAACATAAAGTCCTACTTCATCTACTGTGAAAGGACAATGGAGCCCCTGCCTCTTCAAGGGCAGAGCTCCATGTCAGGTTGCTCAGAATGGAGACAGAACCTCGCTGTCCTGGCAAAATATTTCAGCAACATGTTTGCTCTGACCTGGCTTGAACATGTGTATAGGAATGTGATGGGAAAACACAAGAACACAAATAAGACTGACCATATCTTCCTTGAAAAAAAAAACAAAAAAACAACAATTTTCAAAGTCCTAAATTCCATAGGGAGTTCACATGAACAGAATATCTAATGAAACATTAGAAGGTAGAATGATCTACATCACCATGTAAACTTTATTCAGTTGTTTATATATTTATTTTTAAACCACTTGACTGAGGTATAGTTGACATATAAAAAAGCTATACACATTTAATGTATACAACTTGATGAGTTTGGAGATACGTTATATCCATGAAACCATCACCACAATCTCTGCCATAAACATGTCCATCAGTTTCCTCCCACCTTCTTTATTATTATTATTTTTGTGATAAGAAAACTTAACATGAGATCTGTCCTCTTAAGGATTTTTAAGTATACAACACAGTATTGTTAACTGTAAGCACTATACTTACTGTGCAATAGATCTCTAGGACTTACTTATCTTCAATAACTGAAGCTTTGTATCATTTAACTATTACCTCCCCATTTCTCTCTCCCCAGTAGAATGACAACCAACATTCTACTCTCTGCTGTTTTGAGTTCAACTATTTTAGATTCCTCATATAAGTGGGATCATATAGTATTTTTCCTACAGTGTCTGGCTTATTTCACTTAGTATAATGTCCTCCAGGTTCATCTATGTTGTTGCAAATAGCAGGATTTTCTTCTTTTTAAGGCCCATAGTCCATTGTATGTATATACCATATTTTCTTCATTGATTCATCTGCCAGTGAATATGTAGGTTGCTTCCATATCTTGGCTTTTATGAATAATACTGCAATGAACATGGAAGTGCAGATATTTCTTCTCTCTTGAAGGTTTTGATTTCAATTCCTTTAGATAAATACCTAGAAGTGGTATTACTAGATTATATTGTTTTTTCTGAACCTCCATACTTTTTTCCTGTTTTTGTCTACTGTAAGTGTTATGTTCTTTTGCTTCTTTACATCTCTTCTGTATATATATTTTTGAAACTGTACATTTTAAACAGACTATTTTAGCAACTTTAGATACTGATACCCTCTCTGGGTCTTGTTAATTTTATCTGCTTGTTTATTTCTTTAGTGACTGGCTGGATTATTTTAGTAAGGTCTATTCCACTACCCTACAATGTTAAGCTCTAACATGGTTCCCAGGGAAACAGCCTTGAGTTTTCCCACAGTAACCTTGGGATGGCAATGGTTTTGGCAGGGCTGTCTTTGATTTTTCTTTTCTTTATCATAGCTAGGTGTTAAGCTCCAATTGCTAACTGATTGCTCTATTGTTTTCTATAATGCCCTGGGGCATGTTGCACTACCAACAAAATCAAATGTATTCAGTCTCCTTTGAAGGGATAATTGCCAAGGTTACTTATTTAGGTTTGTTCTGACACCAGGTGAGCTCTTGTCAGCTTTCTCTTTCCCAGGTTCTCTGTGTCTTCCCTCAGGTAAGATCCCTGAGCCCAGGCTCTGGAGCTAGGGATGGATACAATAGAGTACTTCTCTCTGACACCTCCACTTCTGGAGTAAATGCCTGGAGGGGGCAATAACCTCCCATCTTCTTGCCTTGTATCCCCTGGCTTGGATCCCTCATCCTTCAAGGCAGGGTGAGGTGTATCAAGGCACCTGTATTCTTAGGGGAGCTGTGCCCACACTAAAGCCTTCATCCCATGAAGAGGGGCTCAGTGTGAGAAAGCTGCCCCATCAATCCCACTTATCTTCTCTCTGATACTTTCTTCTTTTAAATTCCAGATACATTCTGCCTCCCAAGATTTGATTTCTGTTTTTCTCAGTGAAACCAACATGCTCCCTTGTTTGCTTCATCTTCTATCGCTGTCTAGAAACAACCCAGGTAGAAATATGGGCAATTATGATGCTCAAAATGTTGCCTTTTCTTTTCTTAAGGAGCACATTATTGTATTGCCTGGTGTCCAGTAACTAAAAGTAATATTTAAATGCATTTTGTCCAATTATGTAGCATTTACATATGGAAGGAAAGCTTAGTACGTACCAGTTATTTAGTCATGACAAGAAGCTGATAGTCGCATCAAATAATTTTGCAAACATCCAGTAGATGATGTTAAGTCCTTTTCTGCTTAGAAATATCTAGAAATATTTTAGTTTCCTAAATTGAATCCTGATACATTCAGAAACTGTTGAAATAAAACACACTTCCAAACTTCTTCTTTTAACCTAGAAAGTGGATGTTGTTGTGCTGTTGTAGAGAAATGTCATCCATGCCACACCTTGCTTTCTCACTAAAACATTATGTAGGATTTCTATTATAGGTTAATAGTTATTACATTTTACCACATAGGATGCAATACCTTACTATTAACGTGATAAGATACATTGTGGTGTTGTCAAATTGTAAATTGTGAAATGTTTTGTTGAATGAAAATAATTTAGTTATTACTGAATGCCTATTTTTATTAATCATGTGCATAAATATATTTTATAAGAAACTAAAGGCATACATACATAAATATTAACATGGTTAGAGTTTGAGAGGATTTATGCTAATTTTCTTGTAGTTTTTAGTCTTTTCTAAATCATCTGTAAGAAACATGAATTATTTTTATAATAAACTAAGATAAAAATAATAGCATAGCTACATAATAAAATTTTCATAGCTGTTGATTATGCTACCTTAGAGTGTGAAAGATACTAAAATATTAATAAGTGAAAAAGTGGGCTTTAAATTGGTATTTACATCATAGAATTAAAATGTTTTAAAGGAAACTCTTTTAACAAACTAGAAAGATATACATGAACACATTAATAGGTAACTGCAGATTATTTTGAATAATATGAATACATAATATTTTATTTTCTTTTTTGTACTTTTCTGTATTTCATGGATATTGGATCAAGGTTATATATTACTTTATAATAATAGAAAAAAATCATTACTATTAATGAGGTTTCTCAGAAATAAGTTCTTACATTAGGTGGTATGAATAAGGATTGAATTCAAATTAGATATTATCTTTATTAATAATAATACATCCTTAGCTATACATATATGTAAAATGAGCAAATACTACTGCTTTTTCTTTTCTTAGGACAAGAATAATTAAAACACATATGAAACATAGTATATTCTGTACAGTATAAGCACCTAATTAATACTAATTATACTTATACTAATGTTTCTAACATTATATTAATTATAAGAAAATTAGGTATTAGAGTATTTTACTATTTCAAGTACAATTGCAAGAAATGAATTTCAGTTTTCTTCTTCGCAGCATTTATTTGTTGACTTTCCTGTTATATACCTATTCTCACAAATATATCAAATGATTTCCCAATAGTATGTTGCCTTTTTAGGAATGAATAATTTTTGGCCATCTATATTTCAAATTGAGGTATAATTTCAGTTCTTTAATATTAATGAATATTGTGACATGTGGCTCAGTATTTATTTTCAATTTATATTCCTAACATTTTATGAAGCAATTTTAAAACACATAAAGCCAGAATATATTAACATTATCTTAAAACAACATTTGCTAAAATATTGCTAACAAAATATTTCATTAATACTATCTTATGCATCTTAAATTTATGTTTTAATTTTTTGTGGATTGACAATTTATAATTGTATAAATTTGTGGGGTACAGAGTGATATTAATTTATGAATACAGTGTGGATTAATGAAATCAATCTAGTTAACTTCCCTATCACCTCAAATACTTAACAATTTTTTTTGAGAACAGTAAAAATTTATTCTCTTAACAATGTTTAAATGTCCAGTACTCTATTATTAACTATATTTATCATTCTCTGTATATGTGTGTCAGTGTGTGTATGTGTGTAAAATTTCATTTTCTTAAATGTTTTTTGGTTAAAATTTCAAAATATATCACTATCTGACATCTATCACATTTGTTTAGTTATCTAATTACAGGGTCAATTAATATGTGAATGTGCGGGGACATATTATCTTTCATCATTGGGACCTAGGAAAGGTCAAAATTCATTTAATTCTTCATGATATTGTATTAAGCCTTATTTGGAAGCATAAAACAAAAGTTCTCCATTGTCATTGTATTGAGCTAAACAAGGAACAATGAAGAATATTTGCATCATTTTAGTCTTGGTGGCATAGAGAAGTTCTAAGAAGCTTTACAATATTCACTAAGATCACCATAAATGAATGCTAACTCTCTTTACAAAGTATTCAGTACTAACTGTTGAATTCTTTTGGATAAACCATGGAGTTCCCTGTGGAACAGAATATTGAAAACTTTTCACTTATTTTGTAGGAAGGATCAAGTAAGTTGATCCCAGGAAACACTAACTCAACTGGCTCAAACATAAAACGATGTGCTATCTCAAATACCTGAAGTCTATATATATGAGAGTTTCTTTCAGTTGCAGTGTAATTGGGCTTTGACACTGCTTTGCTGCAGTTATGTAAGCTCTTACCTTCTGCCATATATTGGCTTCATCTTCAAACGGGAAGTGAAGGAAACCCAATAGAAGAAAAATCATCTCTTCCCTGTGAAATTTTAATAAAATATTCATAAACAATATTATCGCATCACCTTAGGAGACACGTAGGATAACGTTTGTAATGCTTGAGTCAGTGTGTCCAAATTGGGAAAGAGGAGGCCAAACTATTGCTTTTTGTTTTTGATATGTTCTTATATGTAGAAAAACTCAAAGAATCTATCAAGAGACTCCTAGAATTTATAAATAAATTGCCCAGAGTAGCTCTGAACTCCTGAGCTCAAGCCATCCTCTTGCTTCAGCCTCCTGAGTAGGTGAGACTACAGGCGTACACCATTGAACCAGTTTAGAGAGGGGAACTTTTATGGAATTTTTTTAAAAAAGTAACTGAGTGCAATGTGAAACCTAGAGTGGATCCTGGTTTAGACAAGCCAGTTATAAAAAGGTAAATATAACACAGATCACATATTAGATGACATTATGAAATCTTTGATAATGACATTGAGATTATAATTTAAATTCCTAATTCAGGGGTTGGGAACCTGAAGCCTTAAGACCACATGTGGCCTTCTTGATCCTTAAGTGTAGCCTTTTACTGAATCCCAAATTTTACAGAACAAATCCTTTTATTTTATTATTTTTTATTTCAGAATATTACATATCTACAAACATTTTGGTTACATGTATTGCTTTTGTACAGCTTGAATCAATGATATAAGTGTGCCCATCACCCAGATAGTGTGCATTGTACTCATTTGGTGTGAATTTACCCAACTCCTCCTCCACCCTTCCACCTGCTTGATTTCAATTGACTTTTTACTTCCATATGTGGATATGTGTTGATTGATCAGTTCTGGTTTAATAGTGAGTACATGTGGTGTTTGTTTTTCCGTTCTTACAATACTTCACTTAGAAGAATGGTCTCCAGCCCCATCCAGTTTATTACAAAAGGTATTCATTCCCCATTTTTTTAATGACAGAGTAGTACCCCATGGTATACATATACCACATTTTGTTAATCCACTCATGTATAGATAGGCTCTTGGGTTGATTCCTAATCTTTGCGATTGTGAATTGTGCTGCAATAAACATTCTAGTGCAAGTGTCTTTTTTATAAAATGACTTTTTTGCCCTTGGGTAAATGCCCAATAGTGGCATTGCTAGATCAAATGGTAGGTCTACTTTTAGTTCTTTGAAGTATCTCCTTATTACTTTTCATAGCGGTTGTACTAGCTTGCAGTCCCACCAACAGTGTGTAAGTGTTCCTTTCTCTCCGTATCTGTGCCAGCATCTGTTGTTTTGGGACTTTTTGATAAAAGCTCCCATAGGCAATAACAAAAATAAATAAATGGGACCTGATCAAAATAAAAGGCTTCATAGAGCAAATAGACAACCTACAAAATTAGAAAAAATATTTGCGTATTATATATTTGATAAAGAGCTAATAATCAAAATCTAAAAAGAACTCAAGTGAAACAGCAAGGAAAAAAAATCAAACAACCCCATTACAAAGTGGGCAAAATACATGAACAGAAACTTTGCAAAAGAAGAAAGACTAAAGGCCAATAAACATATATGAAACAATGCTCGAGTCTCTAATTATCAGGGAAATGCAAATCAAAACCACAATGAGATATCACCAGTTTGTTATCTTTTCTCTTTGCTTGTGCTGCATTTTGTCATGAAACTTTTTTACTTTTGTTACAAAATTTATTAACCTAGACTTTTCTTGATCAAAAGTCATACTTTAAAAAAATTCCCAGAACTCAAGTTTTAGAAAAATATACTCAAGCTTTCTTTCAGAATTTGTACGATTTTTTTTTCTTAACATTGATATTTTTGTTCTATTTGAAGTTCACCCTGGTGTGTAAAGTATGGATCCTATTCTACCTATTTCCAAACTGTTGTTCCAAATGATAAGTATCTATATCTATAAATATATAGGCATAATAAATCTAAGTAAATAACTATAGAAATATTTGCAGTTGGTTAATTTCATTTAAATACCATGCTACTGATTTGACCACAATCATGGTCTGATAAGATGTATTGAGAAATTTTGTTATTTGAACTTTGTACTTCTAAGTTGGTCAATTTTTTCCTTTATATCTTTGATTATAAGTAAACGAATACAGATTTTTCCTCTTGATAAATTCCCTCTCCCTTTTTCTAAGGCTAGACTTGATCTGTGATTTGGGTGGTCATGAGGTTGCTTATGTAGCAAATAGCTCATCTTGCTAGAAAGTAAGAGTCTGGTAGAATTTTGAAAATAAGCAAATAAAAATGCTAAATAAAGGCATACTATAAAAATCAGTATAATACATGAATTAAAATTATTATTCTAATGATACAACCACATATCTTAGTATTTGCAAATTTATAAATGAATATGGTCAGAAGGAGAAATATTATTTGTTCAACATGACTGTGAAGAGAACAAAAAAATCCATCATGTCTCTTTTTTCCCAAAGATAAATATGAGAAATTTAGGATTTTTATAAATCATTTCTCTGACCTAAAAAGGCAAATAAATTTCTAGTTATTTACCAATTCAGTTTATTCTTCTTGTTTTCCTTAGTATTATCAAGCTTCTATTACAACTGAATAAGATTTCTTCTCCAAACAACCCATGTTTGTCAGCTAGTATTTATTGTTTTTAAATCATATTCTAAGGAAGCTAGAAATAGCAAATGAATCAGGAAGTGAATAAGCATTATTTATATTTTACAATTTCAAAAACCTACTGGTGCATACTAAAATACAGTTGGCATCACTTTTTAGTTTAAATATTTTCTTAGGTTTTATAAAAGAATGGGATGATGTTCAAAAATGTTATATTTATTATTTCTGTGTAGTTATGTTATTATAAGGAAATGATATTTATTTTTTCTAACTTAGCTAAATAATGAAATTTATTTACATTTCATTTATACAGGTTTGATATTAAATATTTTTACATTGCTTTTCTCATGGTATTGACAATAATTCTTTTCAGGCATGGTACAGCAGAATAAAAAGAATAAAAAGAAAGTTAGGGAAGTACATTATATTTGCTCTTCAGCATTATTAATCAAGAAGTATGGCTTTAAACAAAAAACTGCCAATTCTGGAATCTCAGTGTTACAATCTACAAAATAAATACATTATCTTAAATATCTACCTAAATAAAGCTGCTTTAATGATTAAGCAAGTTATAAATCATAAAACTTTTGTTATCACTATGTGATAATTGAATTTTTTCATGATTCTTACTATACTAATAGTTCTAGATTTTATATATTGCCTGGATTCACATGGATATGGTATGCTTTGTGCAAAGCAGTCAGTTGAGGAATGTAGGAGCTCATTAATTGATGTCCTTGGGAATTGATTAATAATTAAAGCAACCACCTTATAATTTTAGACCTAGTCAATATTGTGTATATTGATTGCATTATTAACTGAAACTATCACTGTGTATTTAATCTCTTTCCTGCCAGGTGAAGCCATTTCTTCTCTGCACTTGTGGGCTTCATTGCATTCATAAACTCTAAGATGAAATCCTGCTCAGTAATGGAATTTGCTTAGGAAAGGCCCCTGGATAAAGGAGATCTACCCTAGCAATGAAGTTCACTGCACAAATTGCTTATGCTTTCACCTGGTTTACACGTGTACTTTGGTGCTTGACAATTCAGCTGATAAGTAATGCTCTGAGTGTGTTGGATTGAGATCTGGAACACGGGCTTGGGGAAAAGGAAAAAACCAACTCTTCCCTGTTTTATCTTGCCCTTCCCCGCTACCACAAGTAATTTTCCTTCTCAATCTGGATCTAGCCTCCAAGTCAGATAGACAGATGGCCGTAATTTACAAATCTCCCAGATAATCCAAACACAAATGACTAGGAACATACTATGTTTTAATATTTTAGATTCAAATAAAATAATGTAAAGTGATATTTATATTTTAGGGGCTTGGGTAAAATTGTGGTAATAACAAATACAAATGTTTATTTATGACCATTAACAAATTTTACTTGAGAATTCGTTTGCATGAATTTAAATACTATGGTTTGTATCCTTAGACACAGATATTACTATACATGCAGGTTTTTATTTTCAGATATTTTTCAGATATTAAAGTAATATAATTATAGCCTCTCAAATGATCCTTATGAGGTTTTAAGTGCTTTACTATTGCCTTATGATTAAACCTCACGTTTTTTAATTATATTGGAAAAAAGAGAGTTACATATTTATTTTCCAGTAAGTAATTTCTATTTTTATTATAAATATTATGAGACTACTATACCATCCAAATAAGAAACAATTATCCCCTCGACTTTTACATACATAAGAATCAAAATTCATTGTTTTTATTTTAGAGCTTATTTATTCTATGGTCCTATTTGTTTTGTTAAATAATGAAAGCTACTTTCCATCTATCTGGTATCATGAAGAGTACTTTGCAAAATGGTAATAGGAACCATGCAAGGTATTATTAGTTTACTGCAGACTGCTCTCTGTCTGATATGCCAAGGATCTAGAATGCTAAATGTTTTCCTGTACTCAACACAAGTCAACTGGAAACAGTATTATTTCACTTCATTTTCATACTTCTCTTTTTTTTTCTCTTTTCTTTCTTTAAAATTATGAAATCATATCTATACTTTTTGGCCTATAGTAGTAATTTCTTCTTTGGTGCTCCAAATCTTATTTTCAAATTAGTCCCTGCACTCAAACTCACGTTATGAGTATGCTTTTAGGTATGTGATGTTTTAACAGCTTCTTACCCTAAAATATTAAACCTACCATTTGCCATTTAATCATTAATTCCATTATTGTTATTATTATTTTTTAGTGTCCTACAAAGTCCTTGTTCTATAAAACACAATGTGACAATGCTACTCTACCATACTCAGGGTTATGTCCTAGGTAAATAAGAAGAAAACCAGACAGGGTACTGCATCTTAAATCAGTAGGCAGCAGATAGATCAATGCCCAGGAGGGGACACAGAGAATGCGCACAGCATCCCATACCCAGAAGATTAGTTACAAATGTGTATTTTATTCTGCTTCCACGATCATGGGAAATGCTGTGCAATACACGGAAGAATATCTGTGAAAAGCTCTGAAATAAAGATGGACATAAGACAAAGAGTCTTCCAATGTTTGAGAAAATTCAATATCTTGTCCAACAAGAAGGGTACTGAGACAAACATTTTTTAAAGAGAAAACAGAAGTTTAATCGGAGAGAAAATAATATGGAATCTCCTTTAATAGATAAGATAAATTTCAAGTTTATATAAAATAAGAACAGGTTGTGAAATCCAAGCATACCTTATTTCATTGCACTTCACTTTATTGAATTTTGCAGATAATGTGTTTCTTACAAGTTAAAAGTTTGTTACAACACTCTATTGCTCAAGTATACCAGCATCATTTTTCGAACAGCATTGTGCTCACTTAGTATCTTTGTGACACATTTTGATAATTCTCACAATATTTCAACTTTTTTCATCATTATTATATCTGTTATGGTGATCTGTGCTCAATAATCTTTTGAAATTACATTGTAATTGTTTTGGATGCCATGAACTATGTCCATATAAGAGGGAAAACTTAATCCATAAACGTTATGTGTGTTTTGTCGGCTCGACCAACCAGCCATTCCTCCATCTTTCTTCCTGTGCTTGGGCCTCCCTATTGCCTGAGTCACAACAATATTGAAGTTAGGCCAATTAATAACCCTATAATGGCCCCCAAGTGTTCAAGTAAAAGGAAGAGTAGAATGTCTCACTTTCAATTAAATGCTAGAAATGATTAAGCTCAGTAAAGAAGGCATGCCAAAAGCTGAGATAGGCAGAAAGCGAGGTCTCTTGCACCAGTAGTCAAATTGTGAATGCAAAGGAAAAATTCTTGAAGGAAATTAAAAATGCTACTGTGGTGAAAACACAAATGATAAGAAAATGAAACAGCCATATTGCTTACATGGAAAAAGTTTTACTGGTCACTAGATAGAAGATCAAACCAGCCACAACATTCCCTTAAGCCAAAGCCTAATTGAGAGCAAGGCCCTCACTCTCTTCAATTATATCAAGGCTGAGAGAATTGAAAAAGCTCAGATGAAAAGTTTGCAGGGAGCAGATATTGGTTCAGAAGGCTTGAGGAAAGAAACTATCTCCATAATATGAAAGTACAAGGTGAAACAGCAAGTGCTGATGTAAAGGCTGCACGTTATTCAGAAGGTCCAGCTAAGATCATTGATGAAAATGGCTGCATGAACAACAGATTTTCAATTTTGATAAATTAGCCTTGTATTAGAAGAAGGTGCCATCTAGGACTGTCATAGCTAGAGATAAGACTCAATGTCTGGCTTCAAAGCTTCAAAGGACAGGCTGACTCTCTTCTCAGAGGCTACCACAGCTGGAGTTCAAGTTGAAGCCAATGCTCATTTACCATTCTGAAAGTCCTAGGGCCCTTAGACATTATACTAAATATACTCTGCCTATGCTTCATAAATAGAACAAACAAAACATGGATGACAGCACCATTTTAAGCCTGTTGTTGACACCTGCTGCTGAGAAAAAAATAAATAAAATATTACTTTCAAAATATTACTGCTCATTGACAATATATCTTGTCACCCAGGAGCTCTAATATTCTTGATGGTATCTAGAACAGCAAATCCTTTCCAGAATGATTTCAATTTTTTAAAAATGTTAAATATTTTTTTTATTTCATCATATTATGGGGGTACAAATGTTGTTAAGGTTACATATATTGCCCTTGCCACTCATCCCCTATTAATATAGGGGGATTAATGTTTTCATGCCTGCTAACACAATATCTGTTCTGTATCCCATGGCTCAAAAAGTAATTTTGACTTTCAAGTCTCATTATTTAAGAAATTTTGTAGAATTATAGTAGATAGTTATTCCTTTAATGGATCTGGGCAAAAAATTGTATATGCTTACATAATGAGCACGATGTGTACCACCTGGAGGATGGACACGCTTGAAGCTCTGGCTCGAGGGGGGAGGGGTGGCAAGGGCAATATATGTAACCTTAACAACATTTGTACCCCCATAATATGATGAAATAAAAAATATTTAAAAGTAAAAAAAAAAAATTGAAATCATTCTGGAAAGGACTTGCTATGCTAGATACCACCAAGAACATTCATGGGAGGAGGTCGAAATATTAACATTAACAGGAGTTTAGAAGAAGTTGATTCCAAACCTCTGGGATGACTTTGACGGTTTTAAGACTTCAGTGGAGGAAATTATTTTATATGATAAAACCAGCAAGAGAACTAGAATTAGAAATGGAGCCTGAAGGTGTGACTGAATTGCTGCGATCTCATAATAAAGGTAGAACGCATGAAGAGTTGCTTCTTATGGATGAACAAAGAAAGTGCTCTCTTGAGATGGCAGTTACTCCTAGTGAACATTGTTGAAATAGCAACAAAGGATTTAGAATATTACATAAACTTGGTAGACCAATTAGCAGCACCAGGGTTTAAGAGGATTGACTCCCATTTTGAATGAAGTTCTACTGTGGGAGAGATGCTGTCAAACATCATGACATACTACAAAGAAAACTTTCTTAACAAGAAGAGTCCATTGATGCAGCAAACTTCATTGTTGTCTTTTTTTAAGAAATTGCTACAGCCACCCCAGCCTTCAGCAAGCACCACTGTGATTAGTCAGCAGCGATCAACATCAAGACAAGCCCCTCCACCAGCAAAAAGATGACACATAGCTGAAAGCTCAGATGATTGTTACCATATTTAGCAATAAAGTGTCTTTAATTAAGGCATATATATTGTTATTTTTAGACATAATGCTGTTACTCACCTAATAGACTACATTATTATAGTGTAAACATAATTTTAATATGCACTGGGAAACCAAAAAATTTGGATGACTTGCTTTAAAGTGATATTCACTTTGTTGCCATTGTCTGGGTTTCCACAGTATCTCTGAGGTATGCCTATACACATGGAGACACACGAAAATATTTTCCCTTCAAGCTTCTTCAAGTCTCTCTCCTTCACTTCCTTTAGGTTTTTGATTGAGTATATAGTAGAAGTTTTTCTAACCACTCTGTATTCTAGTATGTCTCTCTGATGTCCCCAACACACATAGACCTGGATGACTTTCTAGCTTTTTTCTCTTCTTACCTCCTTACCCAACTTTATTTTTCTTCATAGAACTTATCACCACTTGATTTATTATGGCTTTTTGCAGGGAGCAGGGGAGGAGGGAAGAGGTTGGGGGGCTTATTTTCTGTTTTCTTCTACCAGAATGTAATTTCCATTAGGACACAGAGGTTATCTGTTTTGTTCTTTGTTGGGACCTCAGTACAAGTACTAGGCACTTAATAAATATTCTTTATAATCATTAACACGTATTTTTCAAAGCAGATCTTAGAAAAGATAATGTCATTTAAATTTATCCTTTCACGTTTTACATCACTTATACACATGAGCTAGAATTGAACATTGCATCAACCATTGTGAGTTAATGGATATTTTGGGAAGATTTAATCTCATTACTATTTCAAATATAAAATGTTTCTGACAAATTTATGTAAAAAATAAATGATTCCATTATGTAACTGTTCTTCTGAGGACTGGAGAGTTGTTACTGTCCTATGACAATAATTTCAGATGGAGTACACTTTCAGAAGTGTAGCCAATGGAGTAGGATTGGCCACACTTCTTACAAGGCTATCTTTTTATTCATAATATAGTTCCATGACGGTCAGCAAATGGGCTTTATTCTCTCTCACATTCCCATATCTCGGTAGAATATCTAGCCCAGAATAAAAGATGAATGTATGTTTGGTGAGTTAATAGTTGAATAAATGAGCAATTTTCTTTTCTAAAACATGAAAATTCATATTAAATCACCTCTCTGTGTTTATTTTCTCCCCTTTACACCTTTTCCTTACAATTTGTGTGTACATTCAAAACTTTCTAACTACTTAAGCATTCAGACATTTTAGCATATATATTATCTCTTCCAGCAGAAATAAGCTAGAGGGTAAAATGTCTCTGCTTTTGCAAGGTGTTTGTTATCTACTCTCTAAATATCCTCAATGAGCTTAAGGCTAAGGAAGGAGACAAACAAGTTAGCAAATGTCTGCAGTAGCATTTTGTGCTGAGTGATAGAAATCTGTATTGGGTTCTGGGAAAGTCAAAGTAGTAGCAGGAAATACTTCGTGAAGGTGTTGATGATGACGGAATATTTGTAAAACTGAAAAGTAGTGGAGGAAAAATAGAATGATCAGGAAGTTTCTGGGAACAGGCTGGAACATTCAGAGTGGCAGCACGGCGAAACAAGAGGTTGGGGAAGCAAATTGGGCCAAGGTGACTGGGATCTTTAAGGCATTCAGCTATACATACACACAGCGCACATGTATTGACAGGCTCTTATGTTCTAGACTCTAGCAGTAAAGCTGTGGAGTCAGTTATTACCCTTATGGATCTTACACTCTAGTGGTTAAGACAGACCTTAACAAATAAAAAAAAATAAAAATAAATGTACAGCATGACAAATAGCAAACACAAAGTGAAAAATAAAAGACAGATATAGAAAACATTAGAGAGAATAACATTTTAGAAAGGGCCATCAGGAAAAAATGGCATTGGCATAAAGCCATAAGGAAAAGGAAAAGGAGTCACTTAGATGTGTCTGAATAGTGGCAGTGGGGAGGGGGGATCCTGCCATAAGGAGCAGCTAGTGCAAAGATATAGAGGCAGGAGTGTGCCCGGGCAGTGTAGTAGGAGAGAGGATAGATTGAGTCTCAGAGGCAATGATATCCCACAGCTCAGGTGGACTTGTAGGGCATAATGATGACTTTGGCTTTCACAGTGGCTGAGCAGAATGACACTGAAGGGTTGAGCTGAGGAGTGGCACAATGTTATCTACATTGTGACAGGGTTATGTGAGTTCCTAGAGAAGAAAGATGGGCAGGGAAGTCATGTGTCTTGAAGTCAACTAAAGAAAATGCTTTAAAGAAGATGATATGGTCAGTTGTGTCCAATGTCATCAATAGGTCAAATGAAAGTTACCTGAGAACTGACCATTAGAGATAGCAAAAGTGATAACATTGCTAAATCCACTAAAGTTACAGACTTTATGTGCAATGTTGAGGGTAAATGACTAATTGGAGAAGGTGTAAGAGAGAAAAAAAGGGAAATAATGGCACATTTATTGTGAAAATTAGTATACACTGAATCTTAAAGGGATGAGGGCCTACAGAATAATTTTGTAGAAAAATGCAATGGTTTGAATTTTGGAAGATGTTTTATAAGTGAAGTGGCACTTTAGAGAGGGTAATATAAAAAGCAAAGTCCCAGGGGCAGGCAGGCTTTTCTAATAGTCCAGCCAAGAGACAAAGACATGGACCAGAAGGTTTTGAAAATGCAAACAAATTTGTTCAGAGGACACTTTAAGTTAATTTTTGTATGTGGGTGTCACCTTCAAAAATTAAATTTGCATTTGACTCTTGTAACTCTAACCAACTCTTCATGTATGACACTATGCTGTCCTGCTAGTTGAGCTGGTTTTCTTATAGTGTAGATGGTTGGACTATGGTGCCTTGTTTCAAGACCCTAGTTTCCCTCCTGAGCAGTGGTAGGTATTCATAGGCATATGGATTGGAATGAAGTGTTCCGAGAGTGATTGTTAGTGTGCATATTTCTTTGTACAAAGCTAATAAGGCCATACAGGGTTGAAGGTGGAGCCCTTGGCCTCATTAGCACCATTTTCTAGCTTATCCATATATTCTTCTTTTTAGAACAGACACATTCAGGATTGCCAACTATTTTTTTTTTATTCTCCATGTTTTATGTTTCATCTCCTTTCAATTAAATCCTATGTGTTTCTATTTTTTAAAAATAGAATTTCACAGAGCAGTTGCTATAAGGGTTCAGGAAACCCTGACTAAGTGCCCCAGGCAGACTTGTCATAATGTGAAAAATTACTGGTAGTCCTGAGTCTATGCCCTGCCATAAAGAATGCCCCTTGCTGTGAAACTACAGGAATTTCCCTTGACTCATATATTCTGGGTTTTCCCATGGGTAGTAGAATATTTTCTTCTTAAACTAGAGCTGGAGCAAACAGTTTGTGGCCTCATTTTGAAAATAGACAATAGTTTATGGAATAGTTTGGGATGAGTGGATATTCAGAATAAAAATGGTTTGTGTGTGACTTTTACTTAATGAGTTTGAAGCTTAAGTCTGCATAATAAGCTTTGCCATATGGCAGGGGCCCAGACCCAAATATTTTCAGGGATCAGATAAATTAATGAAATTTGCTGGAATATGACAATAAAGAGTCAATAAGGAGTGGTGGGGCCTAGAGCAGCAGAGTGCCTGCCCTGTCTGATGGCCTAGGGGATGAGGGTGAGGATGAGGGACTGGAATGGAGAATCAGAGACACCATACCTTTGAACGTATGGAGAGGGAGCTATCATTTCATTGCTGCAACACAGGAGTGATTGGGAGTATAAAAACCATTGCTAAAGACCACTAGTAGCCAAAGGCTGGGAAATAGGTGTTTAGGGTAAGGTTGTTATGATAATTCACTTGACATGGGATGGGAATTTATCTCATTAGAATGTTTGAGAGTTTAGGCTCCAACTTCTTAGGACACCTGTTTATTTCTTATGATGAAGAGTTGGCAAATGTTTTTGTAAAGAGCTAGAAATTTGGTGTATGTTTAGGCTATGAGAACTATATGGTCTCTGTTGCAACTAGTCAACTCTGCTGCAGTAGTGTGGAGAATCGACTACAGACGATCTGTAAACAAACGAGTGTGGCTATGTTCCAATAAAGACTTATTAACTCAAAGTGGTTGTAGGTCACATTCAATTCATGAGGCATAGTTGGCTGACGCTGACCCCTGTTACGGAAGATGAACTTGCTGTTATTTCAAGAGATGCTGACACTCTTCTAATGCTTATTTAAGAGTAGTTGTTCTCTCTAAAGTCACTGATTTCTGCATATTTAATTGGATATTTCTGAACAATTCCTAAGGCAGTTCACAACGACAAATACATCTTTAACTTTTCTACTAATTTTCACCATATATTCATTTAATTATTCATCCAAAAAATATTTATCAGGTTCTTACTCTGCCCCAGGCATAACCCTTGACACTAGGAATATAGGAACAAAACAAGATACAGTTCTTTATGTCAAGGATAGTTACAGCTTTCTGGAATTGTGACTTAATTGGTGAGCATGAAAGATGACATTTTGGGTCATTTCTGTTAGGAAGTGTGAAAGTTCTCTGTAAGCTTTCTCCCTGGCACCTAGGAAAAAAAACAAAAAACATATATTGGGCAAAATAAAGAACCAAAAGAAGGGAGGCTAAGTGGAGGGCTTTCCGGTCTGCACTCCTCCCATTGACTCTTGTGAGGTATAACAGCGGGATCAGCCCCTAAGCAACAAGAAATGATCATTTATGCCAACTGCTCTTCCGCGACTGCTGATACAGCAAAGAAGAGAAAGGGGCTCTTTCCAACTAAGAACTTTTTAAAAAACCTTTTTGGTAGTTTTATTCTCACAAAAAATTCCAATATGATAGAACGGGGAAAGATATTTTAAAATGTGATTAAAATAAGGATTTTCTTGAGATATGATATCCAAATATCCTTTTTTTAAAGGCCATGGTAATGGTTTCTCATCATGGTCTGAAAGCAAAGAATAAACTGGTTAAAATGCTTGATAGATACAGTATCAGTACAAGTGCTTAGCGAAAATGCTGAGGGCTAAAGTGCCCCATAAAGCATTCCATAGTAAAAGCGATGATAGTTATAGTAAAATAAAATAGGATGGTAGCCAAAGTGAAGATTTACTGCAACTTCTTAAACAATATAATAGCAAAAAGAGTGGGATGGATTTTTTTTCCTATATAATAGTTCAGCAGCCCACAATTCTTCCTTCTGTTATTTTCAAAAATAAATCTATCACAGTTCTTAAATGTGCTACTTCCTCATTGTAACTGTGCAGCATTATAGTTTGAGATAATCAAGAGCCCTGAAGGCAAATACTTTTCAAAGTTTTTAGATCAAGCATGAGAACATAATCCTTGTGAATGTCATTTATGCTATATTTCTATCATGGTATCAATTATTTATATACAGCCTCTGATCTTGATGCATTTTACAATGGAGGAATAGTTGTACGATGGAAGTACATGCAGGATGAGGGAAGACATATACAATGGGACAGAAATAATGTGTATACATGAATATACATAAGAACTAAATTTTTTTTAAAGTAGTATAGTGAAAGCTTAGAATATTTCAATTCAGTCGGTACATTTTATACTATAATTTTTATGCTTAGATCTAAAAAGTTTATTAAACGCATAGATGAAAGAAATTTTCCTTTCTAGTTGCTTTACTATCTGATAATTGGGAACCCTGTCTGTGTGATGTAGTTTGATCTTTAAAATGGAATAAGATAAAATCTAATTAATTCTTTTATTTAATAAAATATCAGTTTAGTTATTTGGTCAGTACTAATCTATTTTCCTTTCAGCTTCTTGAAATGATTATATTTTCAATCTCTGTATACAATTCACCTACCTGCATGGGTAAATTTGATTATGTGTTTTATTATATATACTCCTCATATGTTTAAGGTAATACATGTTAATTAATATTAGTTTTATATATATACATATATATATGACCTTGAACATAGCGGGGGGGGTTAATGATTTAGTTATTGAAACAAAATATCAAAAGAAGTGAACATTTAAGCTCCAATTTCAGAGTAGATCATTGCCATTGTCATTTTGTTATCTTTCCCAAGGAAAGGCTGTTTTTCATGTTAGCAAAAATTTAACCAAAAAAATTTTTATAAGAGTCCCAATAGAAATTTATGTGTTAAATATTATGAAGTTTTACTTTAAATGAGTTCTGAATTTATAAGTGGTAGCCTTCTGTATTCTTGTAACCTTGTTTGATGACCTCACATATAGTTTTAAGTTAGGATTTGCTGAATCTTTTTGTTAATATTCATATGATAGCCTCAGGCAGTGAAAGTGTACATAGGTGATTTTAACAGAGCTTGAAGATATCTGTATACTTTTTTCTCTGATAAACAACATTTGAAGGAACACCAAGATCTTTATCACATATCTAATTTTAAATGTGATTTTTGAAACACTGATTTATTTATTTTCACTTTCATGTTTTGAATACATTATGCATTTCATCACCAGAAATGCATATTTGAAGGACTAATAGGAAAATATACAAATACCTAATTAGTTTCTCTTATGTAAATATTTTTGAGTCACCTATTTTCTTATTTATTTAAAAACCACTTTATTGAAATATGACTAATGCGATAAGCTATATGTATTTAATGCATTTATCTCAATGAATTCGGGGAATACATATACACACTTGAATCACCAACATCAAACCATAAACCATAAACTTGTCTATCACCTCCTTGTCTATCACTTCCTCTCACTCCATCATTATTAATATTGTTATCATTATTAATTTTTTTATAAGAACACTTAACGTAAGATCTATTGTTAGAAATTTTAGGCATACAATACAATATTGTTGGCTGTTGGCATTGTAATGTATAGCAGATCTTCAGACTTATCTTGAATAATTGCAACTTTGGACCCTTTAACTAATACCTCCCCATTTCTCCCTTTTCCCAGCACCCCTGCCAACTATGATTGTATTCTCTGCTTCTACAAGTTTGGCTATTTTAGATCCCTCATATAAGTGGTATTACGTAGTATTTTTTTCCTTCAGTGTCTGGCTTATTTCACTTAGCACAATGTCCTTCGCGTTCAACCATGTTGTTGCAAATGTCAGGATTTCCTTATTTTGGAAGGGCTGAATAGCATTCCATTGTATGCAAAGACCAAATTTCCTTCATTCATTCATCTGTTGATGGACATTTAGGTTGCTTCCGTATTTTGGCTCTTGTGAATAACACCACAAAGAGCATGAGGGTACAAATATCTCTTTGAGATTCTGATTTTAATTCCTTTGGATGTGGGATTGCTCAATCATATGGTATTTCTATTTTTATTTTTTTCATGAGCTTTCTTACTGTTTTCTATGGTGGCTTCAAAAATTTATGCCCCTATTAACAGTGTATAGTATTTTTCTTTTTCCTCATATTTTTGCCAACACTTGTGAGGACTGAACTCAGCCTTTTTTCCTTGCAAAATTATTTTCTAAGAATCCTGGTGGGTCATGCCCTACAAACCATAAAATCTCATTAAACTGGTTTCTTTATTAAACTGGTATAATGCAGCTTGTTTTCCAAACTGAGTCTGGAATAACATCAAACCACAGATGTCAAACCCCTCCATCTTAACTCAAGCGTATCATTCTACTGACCCCAAATCTTTAGACAAAGCTTAACTCTTTCAACCAATTGCCAAGTTAAGAATCTTTAAAAGCCATCTATGACTTGTAAGTTCCAAATTCTATATGTCCTGCCTTTTGGGGCCTAACCAGTGTATATCTTCCATGTATTGATTTATGATTTTACCTGTAATGCCTGGCTCCATGAATGTTTAAATCCAAACTGTAACTTGGCCACCCAAGGCACACTTTCTCAGGACCTATAGAGACTGCTTCTTGGGTTGTAGTCACTCATATTGGCTCAGAATAAACCTTTTAAAATATGCTGGCATAATTATTCATAATAGTATCTTATGATCCTTTGTATTCCTGTAGTTTCAGTTGCAATGTCTTCTCTTTCATCTATACTTTTATTTATTTGAGTCTTCTCTTTTTTTTAATCTAGCTAAAGGATTGTCAATTTTTTTATCTTTTCAGAAAACTAATTCTTAATTTCTTTGATCTATTCTATTGTTTTTCTAACTCTATTTTATTTATTTCTGCTTTAATCTTTCTTTCTTTTTTCTCCTGCTAATTTTGGTCTTCTTTTTCTAGTTTCCTGAACTGTATATTTATGTTGTTTGAGATTTTTTTCTGGTCTTTTGTATAATCAAGTAGTACTATAATGGAGAGAAAAGTATAATTATCACATTTACCTAATTAAGTTTAAAAATTTCTCAGAAATATTTTGATATTGTTCATGCAGCAATGGACAGCCAACATATAAAAATAAAGATGAGTTTAACATGTGATGACTGTGAAATCTGAGGACTAGAGAAATGTTGATGGAGTCATTATTCTTGGTTTTACTCAGAAATAAATAGTTCTATCATCTTATTTTAGTTATTAATACATTTATTAAATATTATTAAACATATATTTTCAGTATTAAAATGTTCCCAAGAAAGTTTTAAACTTATGTAGGCATTGAGCTTGAAGCATCATCTGTTCTGTGTACCTGAATTGAAATTTTATTCTGAGTTCTATTTCACACAGACCTTTCAGCCTGATTGTAGTCTTTAAATATTTATTACTTAATATAAATATTTAAACATTTAATATACGTAGTTGACCTCTGAAAAACTGCTGATGCTGAAGCAATCACTGGGCGTTTTTCTTTTTCTTTTTTTTTCTTTGTAGTTTGCTGAAAGCTTTTCAACAAATAAACTATTTTCATGGCAAAGATCCTTATGCTATGCATGAGATACATGTAAAAATATACCCAGTTTGAGCTGAATAGGTGGGTAGAGTATAATAAATTGATGTTTACATTTTTTAATAATACAAAAATTTCTTGAATGAATTATAATGTTGGTTCTTCTATTAGACTATAAGGTTTTTGAACAAAAACTCGCTGATTTGCTTGTCATTGTGTCAATTGATTCTTACATAGTGTCTTAAAAATGCTATTGTGAGTTCAATAAATTCTTAATGAAACACTGAATGTGTAACAAACATGAATTTTGAAGCACAAATTCAAAAATGCATATATATACAATGCATTATAAAGCTTATTTCCTGATAACAATAATTAAACCTAACAATCATTTAAGTCTTTCATTCTGTCTGGAAAAAATAAAATCTCTATAAACTATGGGTCATTTCTACTCTTTGTTTAAGGCAAATCTAAATTATATTCAAGCTTTCAAAGTGCCATATAATTTAGTGGGGATTAAGCCAATCTGGTCTTCTCTGTCATCATATGTTCATGCTGGAATCATGGAATCTCCATGACACTCTTCCAGCTCTGCGCTAGGAGCAGTGAGTTCTGGGTTCTTAGTGCTTTTCTCAGAATTATTCAGAATGGCTAGGACTAATCACATAGTCTTTCAAGTCTTTATTATGCCAAAGATCTAGATTTGTTTTTGTTTTTGTGGGTTTTTTTTTTTTTTTTTTAGCTGTTTTATATCTTTTTTAGGACAAGGAAAGAAGAATGATGGTCTGACCATATTTGGGGTGGGAGGTAAGAAGAAACTCACAGATAACAGGCTAATATACATAGACATATAACAGCAAGCAAATGATCAATTTGAAATAGTGCTTTATTTTTTTCTATAATGCTTTCCTATACAATGTGTTAGAGTCACACAAAAAACTGTGAGGTATCAATTATAAATATATCAATTGCATAGATGAATTAATTGGCATAAAATAGTTAATCGCTTTACTAAATCTGTTCTTGACCTATTCACTGACTTTTCAGTTTCAGTCATTTTAATTTCTAAAAGGTTAATACTCTATTTGGTTTTATGTATATGTGTGTATATATGTATATAAATAGATCTCATAAATGCAATTTTGTGTTTTATTTAGTTTTACTTTTAATAAATATGATTATTTTATATTTTGTGCCCAAGAAAGTTTATTTTTTAATTTTTTTCCTACTTAGTCTAATTTTGCTTTGCTTCTTTACCTTATTTTCTAATCTTTAAGTTCATGTTATTTGGAGCTTTAAATGAGGTAGTACTTTGAGACTTCTATTGAAGGTGGGTTTTTCCATAAAGATTTACATTATTTTTTACCAGGTACTCAGAAACATAGAAAATTTGGGGCTTCAACAAAATTCTTGGATTGGCTTTTTTAGATCACCTTTGCATTATAAATTTGGAAAGGGAATGTTCATGAGAAAGATTTCTCTTTTCCTTCTAGGAAAAGAAACAACCTCATTTTTATTGAGTTTATCTTATTTTCCTTTTTCCTCTTCTAAAAATATATTGTATGTGAGTGTAGAGGTCGATGGTATTTTTGCTTCACCTCAAAATTGAGAGATTAGGCCATTGTGATCCCAGTTCTATGAAGAGCATTTCCTTTTAGATGCCTTTATATCTTACCCCTGATGGTCCTCAAAGCCATGAAAATGAAAGTTAAGTGTGCTCAGAATTACAAAATACCTACAAGGCAAGTGCAAGGTGATGTACTTATTTCTCTAGATTGAAACTTTCATTTAGTATTTGGCTTCTATTTCTTGCCAGTTTAATGACATATTTAAAATATAGTTAAAAATATATTCAATAGTTTTAGTTGTTTTAATTAAAGAAGATATTTAGTATATCCAGTCTTCTAACCTACCAGAAACAGAAGTCTAATCATCTGTTGTTGGGATATTAATTTATTTCCTATTATAAATACTACTAAATCTTTGTGTCCATCTTTAAATTGATATATACAAATAATTTAGCAAGTGGCATTGATAGGGCAAATAGAATGCATATGGTTAAGACCCTTAATTTTGGACTGACATATTGACCATTGATAAGTTTTAATACCATACAGAGCCAGCAAAACAGGATAGGAGACTAAATATACTTATAATTCTACCAATTTATTTTTGAAACATGGAAAACTAAAATGATGCATTTATTGCACATAATACTAGATAGCATTGATGAGACAAATTAGATTTATATGTGCTACCTTATATGGTACATTTCTAATAACACATAGTGAAATGCAAAATTAGATAAATTATACTGTATATATTTCATTGTTTTCTTTTGCAGTTCTTTATTAGTAGAGAAATTATTAGCCATTCTTTTATGAAATGACTTTTTATATTCTCTTCATGTTTTTCTCTCAGGATGTAGAATATTTTTTATTTTAAATAATATCTTATATATTAAGAATACTTTATTTTTGCCATTATTGACTTTAATTGACTTTAATAATACCCCAGTTATTATTGATGTTTTAGTTTTATGTCATTCTGTGACCTAAGAACTTTTAAACATTATAGTTTAAATGTTAAATATATTTATTTTCCCCTTATGTATCTTATTTTGCTATGCTTAAAATATTTTTCTTCTTACAAGTTTTATTATTTACAAGTATTTTGTTCTAATACTTTTATGATTCCATTTTCAGCCATGAAAATTTAATTAACCTGGATTGGGTTTTGGTGCAAAGAATGAAATATTTAGTTTGTGTACCAGAACCAATTATTTAAAAAGTCATCATTTCTCCACTTATAAGAAATGTAAGTTAAAATGATTAATTTATTTAATAACAAATTAATTTTCTATACTACATGAATATTATTTACATAGTGCTTTTGGTTTAAAGAGAAGGTTGTACTAGTTTTTACTTCTAGAGTACAGCTGAGTCAATGAAGTTGCACTGATTTCTTGACCGTTTAGCTGATTGATGGCCAACATTTTTCATTTTATATATATAAATTCAGTTTTTCTTTTTCAAACACATATTTTGTGTTTATTTTCTCCGAATCCAGCATGTTATCTCATACTATAATCTGTGTTTTATCTAGGGTTCCTTCAGACCTTATTGGTAGAAACCTAATTTTAACATAATAATAACAACACCAACAACAAAAACAAATTAAAAGAAGGAATGAGAAAGACAAAGTTCTGGCTTTCATAACCAAACTGTGGAAAGGTTTTGTACTTGGCTGGATGATGACTCCTAAAAATATGTGTTCATGTTCTAATCCTTAGAACACACAGTCACATATATCCTTGTGAGAGAGAGAAACAGAGGTAGAGAGAGAGAGAAATCTTGAACAAATCATCAATGACATGAGGCAAGATACGAAGATTGTTTTAACATGAGTTATGTAACTATTCCTTCTAACAAAGAAGCAGCAGTTTTGATTATCAAACACTAACAATACTACCAGAATAGTTCACAAAGAAATGGAGAAGCTTTTCTGAACAGATAAAATTAAATAAATAATTTAATGTCTACTTTAGCCCACCCCTTTATTCTGTACACACATACACCTCCCTACAGTAATAACTTCAACCTTCAAAATGTTGGACTTCCCTTTGAAGACCACTCTTTTTGTGCCACTTGTATCTCTTTCAACCAGAAAACAGCATCAAAAGTTCTATGGCCAGTGGGTAGGTCTGACTGATACCCAGCCTCTGTTGTACACAGTGAAGATGACAAAGATGGCTTATTTTATCAGCTGCCATGGTTTTACCTCATTGAGGGCCATGACAAATCTGCCATCCCAGACTCTCAGTGTGCTTCAGTGAATGTCCACCTGAGTTCTCCTGAACATACGTGAGACTTGAGTTATTTTCTATAGCCGACTTCTAGGTTATGTTAATTTGTTAGTCTTAGTGAAAAGAGTGATGTCAAATTTTGGAGGCCTGTTTATTTTAAGAAATGTTTCTGTGATTGGTCCATTGATATTGTCCAAATAGTTTATCCTGCTCAAAGTAAGATTATGGTTTGCCTCTTTCCACCACTACCAAACACACATGGAGTTATGTAACGTTGCTATATATGAGAAAAAAAATTCTCAGATACTGCAAGAAAGATGAACTGTATGTAAATAATTTCCGGAATTTCAATTAAATAAAATCCCAAGAGATGTAGATATAATACACATATTATTGAGATCAGTAGAGGATGAGATCAGTCATTACTATCAATTATGCTAAGTGTCATACCCGACATTACCTACTTATGATGTGGAAGAAATACAATATTAGAAAGTTGATAAAGATTTAAATACATATGATCTATTATAAGCAGAAACAAAGAACAACATGTAAAACATAAGGATGGTATGGATTGCACTGTTAATTGTCAGATAAAATTTCATTTCTAATTTTTCTGTTTGGCAGCAAATTTTACATTCCAAAGGTGAACTAGTCAAAAATGGATAAATTTCATGCTTCACATAAACTACAGTGATGATTTCAGAGTTCTAGAGAAAAGTCATATAACATTATGTGATACACTTAGCAGGTGAGAGAAATGACATACTAAAGACACCAATTGAATTACAAGTTGTGTGTGAAGCAGCATAAAACATTAGCTTGGAATTTGATGTGCCCAAAATATAAAATTAAATATAATAATAAATCTGAGAGCCAATCCATATTGAAAGCATTCCCCACATTTTTCAATAGGAGAAATGATAGAACAGCATGTGACATTTTTAGGGAGATATAACAAGTTTCTTGAATTATCTGATCTGACAGATTAGCCCAATACAGGAGGACGAAAACACACAAAGCTAGTAGGTGGTTAAAGAAAATAATTTTTCATGATCAAAAATTAACTTTTAGCTACCTTTAACAAATTTGTATTTCCAGAAAAATCATGTCTGCAAATAAGAAAAACAAATGAACTAACTGCCTGAGGGAGAGGCTAGAATAATGAAACTTGTGTTTTTATCAATTTAAGTTTAAATATGCTCAAAATGATGTGTCATATAGAATTACATAGAAAGTGGGTACCGGCATATTTAGGCCTCTGTGCCTAGAACAGTGTACAGCACTTACATTATTGTTCAGTGGAATTTACTGCTGAATTTTATAGGAGCACATAGAACTATTTGGTTTGCCTACGTCCTTCATCCATAGTCTGTTACAGAGTAGACAGATGGCTCTGCTTACACAGTGTCAAAGAGGCCGATTTAAGCTAAGGATATTCAATACATTTTCCAATATCAAAATTTTGCATTTCAGAAAACCAAACACTCAATCGATTGAATGACTCACTTTTAATCTAGTCCCATTCTTTGGTATTGTATAAATCAAGAGTTGGCAAACTATGATCCAGGGGTGAACTGTGGTCCACAGATCAAATCTGGCCCGCTCCTTATATTGGTAAATTAAGCTTTGTTGGAAGACAGCCATACCCATTTATTTATACATTATTTATTACTGCTTTCTTATACAACAGCATAATTAGGTAGTTGCAACAGAAAGTATGCTCCACAAAGCCGAAAATATTTACTATCTGGCCTTTTACAGAAGAAGTTTATAACTGCTGGTCTATATGTAGTATATTACAAATATTTTGTTGGATTCTCATAATAAATAAAGTAAAATAATGCTGAGAGTTAGCACTTAGGTCCTAAATTAAAAATTGAAATTCCCCTGGCCACTGGAGCACATGTAAATATTGGCATTCAAAACTGTTATAAAAGACAATTCAGGAGTGGTGTTTTGGTAATGAAGAAAAGCAAAGTCTTATTCAGGAAAACACTATAAATTAGATGCTGTTGAAAACTCAGAGACACAGAGGTGGCCCAGATAAGGTATGGCCTCTTTTGACCTGGAGAAATAAAACTCAACTTCTGCTCAGCCTTGGGCCTGATAGTGATTAAGAAATAGTTGGGAATGCTTTCCTCTCTTGAGTCATGGGTAAGAAGAGACAGTTAAACTCACCTACTACCTCATTTCCTTGTATCCCTCAGAGTAAATGATTGGTATAGGACTATGAACATTCTGGGTGATCCATGTTATTTTAGTCAATCCAACAACCAAATCAAAGTGATCATGTAGCAGTCTAATCAACTATTCATTGATCTGCAATTATGGTTAAAATAAAAAGAAGCAGATTGACTAGAAAGTGATTGATTTGTTTTGATTTGTCCACAGAGGCAGCTATAATCTGTTTAGCAGCTATTTAAACATAATTCACAGAATTACCTGCCTGAAGTCATTATGCAAACATGATAAAACTGTTCTACAATTTCAACTTTCAAAATATATCAAAGAGGAAAACAAAGACAATTTTTTTAGCAAAGAATATATTGAAAAATATACATCAAAGGTTTATGCCATATTTTAAGTGGAAATAGTGCAATAAAATTACATTTAAATGATTATAGTTGTATATATCATGAGTGCCTTTGGACAACATTTTGACATTTTTTAAATGCTGTATAGAAAATGGAAAATAAAACTTTGTCGTGGTATAAAGCATAGGAATTAGAGTTAAGAAAAATAAAAAACAAACTTAAGTTAAAATTTTCTGTCCCATGCTGGTAAAGTGACTTTTGAAAGAGACATGAATATGGTGATGGTGCTCACTCAGATTCTTCTTAGGTTCATCCTCCTCTCTGACCTTTACAGAAGTAAAGTTAACAGATATTTTTGATAAGACCTCTCAAGAAATTGCCCTTGGCAAAAGATTGACATCTCTCTCAAAATCATACCCTCTTCTCAGAACAACACCCTTGCAATGACTAGTCAATGAGTTATACAAAGCACTGGACCTCTTGTCCCAACTTGAGAAAATTCTGAAGTACTATTCTGGCTTCCGAATTCTATTTAGAGTGTTCTGAAGCCTTATTGTGATTGTCCCACAACCCAAACTATCCCTCTGTCCAATCTTGCCTTCTTTCTTTCCTCAAAGTATTGATCCTAAGAGCACTCCTGAATTAACTTTCATTATGATAATATCCATCTTGGAGTACCACTTCCTATAAAAGTCAGCACTAGCTGTAGTCTGAGAAAGCAAATGTTAAAATGAGATTTTGAAGCCCCACACCCCAACCTGCCCTGACACAAATAGCTGCTAATGTGCCTTTGTAGAGATAGAGTGACTCAATACCAAGTTCTCATGTGACTAGAATTACTCACATACTTGGCTTGATGACCTAGCTAGTCAAGAAATCAAAGAGTATCAGCAAAAATTCATTGTGTGATGGAAGTTGTCCAGTTGGGATTGAGCATGAGCAGAACTAGAAACCATAAATTAATCACACAAGTATGTTACCCACCGTCCATGTCACACACACTGTTGAATCAATATCTCTGCCTTAGCTTTATGGTCACATGGTAAATTTCTCATGGCCAAATGATAAGGGAAAACCAAAAAAGGTCATGTTTGTTTCGCTGATCAGGAAGACGAAGAGACTGAAAGCTGAAAATGGATGGCAGCGGATAATCCACTTTGGGTTGAAGTAGAAACGACCTGACATTAGTGTATATATAGACTCATGGGTAATGGCAAATGGCTTGAAGAATCTCCAGAGGCTGAAAAAAGAAAAATAAATGGCTTAGTAACTTCATCAGAAGTCCAAAAGAGAACGAATTGGAAAATTGATGAAAAGTCAGTAATAGCTGTATGTGGATGGGCTTATAGGAATGAGCACAAAGTGTACAAATCTTTGTTTTGAATGCTAATGTCCACTAGTGAGTATCCACCATGGAAGAGGCACCAAATAGCTAGCACAGATGTCTTAACTAGTTGACATCAGCCAGCCTCTGTTATCCCTCCCTTGCCCAGTTCTGGCACAATGAATAAAAGAACAGAATAGTCATGAAGACAGAGATGGGCCCAACAGCCCATCAATTCCCACTTACCAATCTAGTATAGATACTGCAACTGATGAATATCCATCCTATTAGCAAGGAAGTCTAAACCTAAACTCCAGGTATAGTCCCATCCTCCAGGACACCAATCATTCCCTTTCTAGAAGGCTTACTTCAGTAGATTCCTTCCATCTGGAAGGGACAATGATTTATTTTGATGGGAATTGGTATGCATTTAAGGTATGAGGTTTTTTTTCCTTCCTAGAGGCCCACCCAGAACCATTCTCTATGGACTTACAGGCCCTTGATATAGGGTATCCTAAATATTATGTTATGTACCTTTTACAGCAAAAAGAGGCATGATAATATGCATATCCTTATGGAACCCTATGGTTCTGTCATATACCATACAACCCAGGAGTGGTCAGTCTGTAACAACAATGGGATGAGCTCTCAATGATGCAGTTTAGGTCCCAGTTCAGAAACAACACCTGTGAAGGTGAGGCAAAATCCTCTTGGCAGCATATACACGCTAGATCAATGACCATTATATTGTGCTGCATCCGCAATAAGTATTAATAGAAGACTAGGTTTTGTGAACCTCTGAGCAAAGAAGGGCCCTGACCGCTCACTCCAAGGGACTCTTTTGGAAAATTATGTCTTTCTGTCTCTTCAACTCTGGGATCTTTGGACTTAACAGTCCTGGTTTCCAGGGAAAGAACACTTCAACCAAGAGACTTAGGAAGAGTCAAACTGAAATTTAAGCTATACTTCCTTGAATCCTTGAATCCTCAATCTACAGGACAAAGAGGCAAGAAGAAAAATGATCATCTTGGCAAAGTTAATCGACCCTGATCATTAGGAGGAGATAGAACTGATAGTATACAAGGGGGTCAGAAAGGAATATGTTTGATAATTTGGGGATCCACTTGGGAATTTCTTATTATTCTTTTGTCCACTATTTATAGCAAATAGACAAGTGTGGTAGTCTAGACTTGAGATATCATGTTAAGCAAGAGTTTATGCCCTTCAAGAAGGAAGGTCTTGATGACCCCACACGAAATCTACCTAAACAGGTAGAGATGCTAGCCAAGGGTGGGTGGAATCTAGAATGAACTATTAAAAAGATTATAATAAGTATTGGTTAAGTCCTTAAGACTAGCTTCAGTGGCAGGGACATTAGTTCAACTCACTGTCCATCCTATTAGAAGAACCTCCCAAGGAAAAGAGATCTGAGATAGCTCTGAGAAGAAGCTCTGAGATAGCTACTTCTAGCATTTATATGAATGAGTATATCAGAGCAGCCCAATGGATGGACTGTCTTAGATGCTGTTCTCTATTGTCCAGATTTCTCTTCAGTCCAGCTGCTAGAAAGTTTGTCAATTGAAGATCTCAGCTGTCAGTCCTTCTTGGTAATTTCCCTTAGGGAAAAAAAAGATACTTGGCCTAAGGTCACAACCATATTGCAAGGCACCTTGCACAAAATGACTGATCAAAGCAGTAATATGAAGTATCTGCCAGATCAGAATATGTCTCCAGGTCCATTCTGCCCAATTCTGCTTTCTTACTTTCCCCCGAAAATGTTGATCTTAGAAGCATTACCTAAGAAACTCCTTGTGCGCTAATCTCTAACTCAGGGTTGGCTTCCAAAAATACCCCTATTACAACAAAAAGTTATTTGTCTTTTCTTATTCTTAATTTTTCCTTTTCTAAATGATGGATAATAGTCTACAAAACAGTTATCATGGTGATTAAAAAATGTACAGGTGTACAACTTGATGTTTTGATGTATATATAATGTGAAATTATTAGTCAACCTAATTAACACACATACATAAAAAAAATGTATAGTGCAATGCCCAGAAAATTGCAGAGCATCTGGATATTCAATTAATTGCTGTTTTCTTTATTTATTTTGCTTTCCAAATGTGATGGTTGGCAGAATTGACTACTAATACAAATGTATTATTAATATACAATATTCTAATTTGCAAATGACTTGCTCTTGGTAATGTCATGTATGATAATCATTTTTAAAAACAGGCAAACAAATAAACATACTAGATTTCATATTACCAGAGTATAGTTCAAGAACAAGCTTCACTTCAACAACTTGAGCCTAGTTAGGATTCTAACTCATCTTTTAAGGTTGAATAGTCAATAAGGATCAATAGAGTATATTTCTAGAGACTGATCAGTATGGTTTGATCAGTATGATTATACAATTTGGGACTTGAATGTAAGTTAATTCAACAATGGCTTGCACCTATGATTTGGGATTAGGCAATGCAAGTGTACCAAGGGAAAGGAATACTTGAATTGGACTCTAAGGTGTAAGTAGTAGTTCATTAGATAGAAAAGAGAGAAGATGAAGTAAAGAGAATCACCTGTAAACTTTAAGGGTCATTAAAGTATGTGCACTAGTGGCTCTGAATGAGCTTGGAGTTGGTAGGTCATGAACCATAACAGATACAAATGTAGTATATTGACTTGAGGTTGAAAAAAATCATTGTCACATGTATAGAATATGGTTTGCTTTGTTTTTGAAAAATTATAAGAATTACATAAAAATTGTAATTGGCTATGGGCTTCATGTGGTTCAACAGTGATACTGTCACAGTTGCTAAAAACCAACAAAACCTATTTTGCAAGTAGACACGTAACATTTTGTATTTACTCCAGTTAGAAATCGTTGTATTCATTTTGGTTATCATATTGAAAGAAGGGTCTTTAAAAACTGGGAAATAGAAATCTAAGCCTAGAACAATCTGGAAAAAAACTCTACTGGAACAACATGTGGGTAGTTTTTGTAGCAAAGCCCTTGAAGATGGCAATTTATTTCAATTAAGGACTAAAATTATATTTTTGGACATTAGCATTATTTTCTAATCAATTATATTAGTTCTCTGCTGCAATACAATTTCACAGCCTGACTGAAGTAGTCTGTATGCCAAATACAAGCTTTTATAAAGAAAAATGAGACCAGAACAACCAGGTCCACTACAGATATCCCTGTGAGCCAGATTATTGGTCAGCCTGGAAACAATTAAACAACTAGATTGGTAAGATATGTACCTGCCTGTGTAGTTCTGTGTTTATTTTTTCAGGTCTGATCTTTTGTCTGATTCTAACTGTTACATTGGCTTCCAATATTATTCAGCTTAAACACTTTGCTAAGTGTCGGGATTGTTGTTCTAGACCTTTTAACTATTATCCTTTTTTGCTTCAGGGACATGGAAGCTAGATTGGAGACATGCATAGCTGGGTAGTCCTATGAGAATATGAGAGGAGAAATAGGCAAAATACACCCCTTACCTGCAACTAAAGTATATGAATCTTTTGGAAGAGTTTGTTAATTGATATCAATATGCATTTTTAACATATTCAGTTTAGGACTAGGACCCTGAGTTCCCTTTCTGATTCACCTAAATAACAACATATTGCTGATAAGAGACTGTGTTAACCAGATTCCCTTGTTATTATCAGTTTGGGGCACATGAACAACAGTGATAAGTTCATTTCTGGATTATATCTACAGAAAGGAAGCTGCTTGCCCTCCACTTCTTTTTTTTTCTTTTTTGATATCCAGGAAATAAATAACCCATAAATAGAAGCTATATGTAAAGTATAAAAGCAATTCCTGAAAATTCCATCTTCCCTCAGTCACTATACTTATGGAAATCCTTTTTGTTATAGCAGCTTAGTTTAAACCATATATATTAATGAACCATATAAATCAATCAATGCTTGAAGAGAAAATAGCAGGTTCCATGAGTTGGCATGTGAATGGGTTGCTCATCCCAGCCCTAAAAAGGGTAAATAAGAATATTTCAGGAGTTAGGTGAGAGGTGCATCATGTAAATGAAGGCAAGAATCCAAAGGGCAGTCTAAAGTCTTAAGAAAGCTAGGAAAAAGCAATAATAGCAACAGTAGAAATATGCAAAATTGACTCTATTTTTTAATAGTATTTTTAAAATACATGCCCAGTGCTTGTGGCAACTTGATGTGAACTCCTAATTAGAATGGCATGACCAACTCAAGCTTAATATAGATGTTTACTTTTAGGTTTCCCATCCAGATTCCTTACTCTTTTTTCAGAGTTCAACTCTGAGCTGTGACATAGAGCCATGGAGAGGAGGTATTCATAGTATATTGTTTAAAATTGTGTACTGTCGATTTGCTTGGACTTAATTCAGAGTATCTGTTCCTTCACTTACTAGACTCTCTGAATTTCAATTTTTTCTTCTGTAAATAAGGATAATAATACCTACTACACAGAGTAAATGTAAAGTTTAAATGAATAAAAATATCTAGAGAGTTTAGCATATTCCGTGGTGTACAGGAAACATGCATTTAAAAAATTTATTGTTATGATGTATTGACAACAAAACCATAACTGATGCCTGTTTTATTCAATAACCAAAAAAAATTGTGATTAAAATATCTTAATGTGGAAACATTTTATCTTTTTCTTTTTTGTAAAATCTCACCATAGCAGAAAAGAGAGAAATACACTAGAAATAGAAATAGCAAGAAGTTGCATCTACTTTCTTACCACATAGTGACTACTGACCCAAAGACATTTTTAGTGTAGAAACTGAAAGTCTTTTCTCTGGAGTTCCTCATCCATGCAGAGTACTGTAATCTTTCTCTATTTTCAAGTCACAATTTAATATGGGTCAAGGTCGTGGTGTTAAATGATAAATGACAGTGAGAATGGCCTCTAGAAATGACAATAAATTAATGAGGAAAGACCACAGGTCTGCCTGCTTTGAATTTAGAAAATAGCTCCCTGCATGTATATTAGAATTACTGTAGATAGATTTTCCAGTACAAAGAAACCTCATGTTTATAAGTATTCATATGGATGGTTTCAAGTTCTAGGAACTTTAAATGAGATAGGTAGAGCTCCTGAAGAAAGTAATGAATTACTGGAGCTGAAATTTAACACGCATTCAACATCTAATCAGTTGAATTAGAGCCACTTTGTAAGAGAGTTACTCAATTCTCTAGCGTTAGCTGCCCCAATGCTTCTGAAATTCGCTGATGTTATCATTATATTGGAAGGAGACACTTTGCATTTTAATAGAAGCATTTCTTTTAAGACCTTGGTGGTACAACAGAGAGCAAGCATTAAAAAATGTATTTTCTGCAAAATGAGGGCTTAACCAGGACAAGACTATGCCCTTATCTGCATAATAGAATGAAATAATATCTCAATCAAACATTGTAACCTCCTGAAGGGCTGCTTGGTAGACACTGAACCTGCTGCAATACCTGGCATAAACTAGGATGTAAATAAACATTTTCTAGAATTGTTCATTCACATTAATGGTAATACAGTGGTCTATGTTAACCAAATATCTAAGTGCAGTGGGTCATTAACTAACTTATATAATATAAAAGCCTCATAAAAAATCTTTTCTTTACCCCCTAAAATATTTTTTATTAAAATTCTTATGTTAACTTATCACTAAAATATCCTGTGACAAAATGGCAAGAGAAGGCAAGACAGAAAAATGTAAGAAACTATATGTGGTATGTTCAAGAGGTGATGAACAAAACTACATTTTTAGTCCTTTTAGTAGTCCATTTCACAGATGAGGTAATGACAGAAAGTAAGGAAGTGCTCACAAAAACCACACACACACACACACACACACACACACCCCAGAATGGAAGTATGCTGAAGGGTTACAAGAGTCGGCCTGTAAGAAATTACAGTGTACCTCAAAGCGATACAAGTAGATCTACCATTGGATCCAGCAATTCCACTACTGGGCATCTACTCAAAAGATCAAAAGTCACTTTATGAAAAAGACACCTGCACTAGAATGTTTATAGCAGCACAATTCACAATTGCAAAGCTATGGAAACAACCCAAGTGCCCATCAATTCATGAGTGGATTAATAAAATGTGGTATATGTATACCATGGAGTACTACTCAGCTTTAAGAAACAACAGTGATATAGCACCTCTTGTATATTCCTGGATACAGCTGGAACCCATTCTACTAAGTGAAGTATCTCAAGAATGGAAAAACCAGCACCACATGTAATAACCAGAAAATTGGTATTAACTGATCAACAGCTAAGTGGACATATAGGAGTAACATTTATTGGGTGTCCGGAAGGTGGGAGGGGGGAGGAAGGGATGGGTATATACAACCACAACGAGTAAGAAATGCAACATTTGGGGGATGGACATGCTTGAAGCTCTTACTCAAGGGGGGAGGCGGGCCATGGGCAATATAAGTACCTTAACACTTGTACCCCCATAATACGCTAAAATAAAATTAAAATTAAAAAAAAAAGAAATCACAGTGGCCCAAGCTGGAAAATTTGAGAAATAAATTACATTAATTATAACCTAAAATATAAAATAAATATATATGAGTCCATGTGATATAAATGATACCATCTTTCTATAGAACCCCAATGCCTTGTGCTATGTCTGTCTTAACACTGGGGTTCCTTTACAAGTTATGTTTGTGTAAATAGGCATGCTTCTAAGATCTTTGGCCTCAGTCCCTTAATTTCTCCTTTTCCATTGTTGGAATAGACAGGTTTTTGTGGGTACCAATGCTTATATTCTTTGGAGGGTCCTTTTTAAGAAAAGTAATTTAAAATTATAAATACAAAATTGAGGATGGAAATGAGTACTTATTTAGAATGAGAAAAGAAACTGAACGAATTATAAATGTTCAAAGCTGACAGATACCATGAACATCACAAAGTAAACCAAAATTGCTATTATTATTATTATTAAATATTTTTGCGTGCATTCTGATGATCATGTTTTCATAAGACAAATATTTTGTAAACTATTCTCTAGAGAAAATTAACAGTTAATTCAGTCTTTCCTTTATGCTGGCAAATAGAAACTTATTTTATTTATTACTAGTTTAGAAAAATGTTTTGCAGATTCACATATGGTTATAGGTAGGCCACATGCATTACTTTCTCAGCAGTTTTTTATATAGTTAATAATGCTTCTTGGGGATCTAAAAGCTTCCTGGAGACACCTTTTGCCAGTTTTTTTAAAACTCCTGACACGGCAGCTGGTCTAGCTTAGCCAAGAAGAATGGGTTAGAGTTGGATGTCAAGTCTTGTGTTACATTGTTGCTAAGTTGTTGCTGGTCCTTTACTGGTAAAATTTGATGTATCATTTGCAGAGTGGAAGTGTACTAAAGAATCTCTAATCTACCTTGTGCATTGGTCTTATAATCATTGATTTAATTTTTTAAAAAAGTCTTGGTATAGGTAAATGGATGCTTACTATACAAAAAATGAAAAATATAGAAAATATATAAAGAAATAGGATCCTGGAGGCAATATCTTCATTGCGTTCCTATTTTTTTATCTGTTTTACATGGCTATGAACATGCTGAACAAATATTTATAATTCTGCTTTATCACTTACCATTTTATTATGAACTTGTTCGCAAGGCATTAAAATTCTCTAGTAAATATTTATTACACTCATGATATTTTACTAACTGGATGCCCCATAATTTACCATTTACAATATTTATTGTTGGATATTTAAATCATTTTGTCACTGATATAAATAATGTCACTCTATCATCTTTGGACTTAAATGTATGTCTGTATCTCTGATTACTTTCATTACATAGATTTTAAAAACAGAATTACAGGTTTTAGAAATAGTAACATTTCTAAGACTTAAAGTGCGTATTGCAAAGAGTCTTTCCAATAACTTTTCACTCTGAATAGTATATAGATTACCTTTTTCACAGCATCCTTTCCAACACTGCTTATTAATTAATATACACATCCATTTGAGAAATATAAAAAGGCACCTATTAAAGTATATATTATTTGGTGATTGTTTCATGCTTTCCATTTACTTTCAACTGCATATAATTTCTTCACTCAGATACTTTGTTTTATGATTAGCTGTTCATGTGCAGTAGATATTATTATACTATACCCTTTGTTATCATCACCTATTTTTTACACAAAGGAATATTTTATCTATATATTCTCTCTTACTTGTATTTTCCATTTCCACAAATATGCCCCCTACTGCTGGCCTACTCATCATTAAAACACCACTGCCATAATTGATAGACACTTTTTGTACTTATACATTTTTTAATATTAGGTTTGTAAGGAGTTAAAAAGTACAGTGCTAGCATTTAAAGCAATGGGGAATTAAATGCAGAGAGGGGGGTCTATCTATCTATCATCTTTACATATATCAGTGCAAAGTAGTACATGCTCCAAATTAATTGCACACAGGCATATATAGGTTTCATAGGAGGCAGTGATCATTAAGGGCTTTGGTTGCCTCAGTCAATTTTGTAGAGGAGAGTTGAGAGTCTTGGAGAAAGGGTCAGAGAGTAAGGGATGGGATAAAAGAAAAAAATGAGAAGATTGACTTGAGGAAAAGTTTTTAGTTTAGTAAGTACCTGACATGGAGAGGTAAGAAGAGGTGGGACTGGTTTTACTAGAGCTGTAAAAATGTTGTCAAACTTGGCTTCATAGGTACTCTATAGCACCTATGGTATTTTCTCACCAACCTCCACAGCCTACTACAGTGGAAAGGAGAGATATAGATGAGAGTGGGACTTTTAAAGGTATATCCTGTCAACATTACCCCATCCCCTTCTCTCACCTTAGTCACAGAAACTGTTTTAATCTGTTTTCATGTAGGAACTCATGTAAGATTTATCTAAACACACATGTGCTTCATTAAAACAAGTTTGAAAAGCTCTGTTGAAGTTCTCTGAGGGGCAGGAAAGAAGTATGTAGAATACGTGTAGAACAATATGTTCGTAAGAAAAATCCAACAGAATGGTACAGGATAGATTTAATTGAAAGGAGCTTGTTATGAAGAGATGAACTTGAAGATTATTCTAACCATTCAAAATTAATTAATCACTCATTGTTGGCAAGACACTATTAGTCCATGACTAAAGTCATAAACTCACTCAGGGGTAACAGCAGTTGGAATTAAAAGAAAGAGGGGATATATACAAGATATTAACATAGAAAATCCCAGATTTGATGAGAGAGGGAAAAGGGAAATTAAAAAAGGAACTCAAACGTTTCAGACTTTAATGGTAAAAAATAAAGGAGGAATGTTAATGGGACTCCTTTGTGTAAATAAAAGGCTACATTTGTATTTCAACAGTGTAAAGATATTATTATAGTTTGAAGAAATATCAGGATCATTAGTGGAGTTGTTCAGCTAAAGTTAGAGACATAGGGCTGCTGTAGACCTCCAATCCAGGAAAGAGGTTTTTGCAAATCTTGATAAAGATGATAATAGTGTTACTGGAGCAATCAATGGGCTCACTGCTCATTACACATAGAAGCCAATACTATGGCACAGGCTTTTGAGAAAAGAAAAGCTTTATTGCTAGTCAACTGACAAGGAGACAGAAGGAAACCCTCAAATTTGTCTTCCTGAGCTGCAGGCTGCTTCCAGTTTTAGAAGCATAGGGTAATGAGGTGTGATCTGATTGGATATTATAATGAGGCGATGCTCATAGGCATGAGCTGATTAGATCCTGCCATGAAGTGACACCAGTGCTGGATGAGATTGGATCCTGGATCCTGCCATGCAGCAGAGCCCACTGGGTTGGAGGGATTAGGTTCTGCCCCTGGTTGCACACTTGGTCCATCTGGCCACACTCAGGTTATATGTAACCTTAACCTGGGAGTCCATGGCATCTGAAAAACAACTCACGACGTTTTTATGTAAGAGTTGAACCAGATTGGGCTGATGCAGTTATAATAGGAGGCTTTAATGGATGTATCTTCTCAACAAGAGAGTTTAAAATGAAAAAGGCAGGATATGACATACGGTACCTTTAGGATCTTCCTTGCTGAACAACTGGAAATAAATAGATCCATTCAGGCCAAGAATGGAGTCAACAACCACCCTCCCCCCCCCACACACACACAAATCTAGGCTTTCTTAATTAAAAAGCTTGTTTTATTTGTCTGTATTTTGTTTTTGTTAGTTCATTTTGGGGTGGAGAAGAGGAAGATACTTGCATCAAATCCTAACTTCTTTATCTGATTTTCAAGTTATTGTGTAACATGCTCATTACTCTATTTAAACATTTCTTAATACCTAGGGAACTGCCGCCTACCTCTCTTTTCAGCATCGAGGAATTGCTTTAATGTTCTGCTTCAAGTGAGGACCATAAGCCTGTTAATTTGTTCATGTGATTTGTGCCAGTGTTGATTCTGCTTAACTGGCTGTGAGGTAGTCATGAGTTTCCAATTTTTCCACTTCCTATGTATTTCTTTTTTGAAGAATTCAACCTTCCATATAGAGAAAGACCGTTTCTTCTTCAAATACACATATATGAACTGTTAAAGAAGCTCACAAAGATCTCTTTGTAGGATAATGTGGTAAAGTATACATGCTTCAGTTTTACTGGAATTCTGCTTTTGCATATTTTCCTCTGTTTTGCCTTCACTTTATGTCTACCTAATCCTCACTGAGTCCCATTTCCAAAACATGCAAGAAAACTATTATACTCAAATCAAATCTGTTATTTCCTACTGCATTTCACAATCAGTATCACATAGTTGAGTTTTTATTTTTCCAAAGTCTGTGGGGCTCTAACAGTAGGAAGTTTATTTAAATCCTCTTTTATATTCTTCATAATGCCAATTGCAGTTTTATGCATGTAGGATGCTCTTTATAAATACTTGTTCATTTGTGGATTTATTTAAGGTGGGCTGAAATAACATGATGTGGAAAAATTGAATACAGAGATTATAAATAAAATGGAAATTGCTGCTTTCTAAAAATCTTTGCAAATGTAAACATGAAAAAATAATGCTTCTAGTATACTCTTGTTTCTCCTCTTTATTTAAAAAATGTTTTACCTAGCTCTCTGTTTCTTAGCACTTAGAGATTAACCAGCAGTCAAGGGGTTGAAAGTCCTTTAAGAACTGCTATGTTTTTTAGCCAGCAGACATGGATGCTGATAACCACTCTTCCTGATCTCATCTCATCTTCACTCCTTTTCACCTCTATTCCTCAGTGTTAATGATTCTTCTGTTCTCTTTCCTGTATGCTGGGCTCTTAAGCTTCTCGTTTCAGACTCCTTTTTCTGTGCCCAGGTACCGGTTTATTGTGATTTCATTTGTTCCATGGTTTTATACCAATTTTTCTGATTCTGAATTATGTCCTGACTTGAATCAGTAGTAATTTTACCATAGTATGTTTGAGAGAAGAGACCAAGATCCTTTCATTGATATATTTATATGCATCATTTGGATTGATTATGACATTGTAAAATTATTAGATGGGTTGTTATAAAGTTAATCTGATTTTGTGTGCAAAGCAGATTAAAAATAAAACATGACCACATGCAGCTATTTTAGATTTACTATTTTATAAGTTTGATTAACAGAATGTTGATGACAGTGAGAAAAGCATTATCCAAATAGAGTTGATTTGATGATACCTAGATATATGGAAAGAATTACCACAGGTACATTGATTCAGGATGAGAAAAAACTTGCTAGTGCACTACCTAATGCTTCTCTTTATATTTTTAACTCAGCAGGATGAGACTTTGGCTCTTTGAAGATGAAATTATTAGGATATTCAGCAATGTGTAGTAGAAAAGCATATACTTTGGCCTCATAAGAACCAAACTGAATCTGTACTCTGCCATCTACCAGCTGAGTTAACTAAGATAAGTTAATCATTTCTGAAGGTTAGGGTATTCTATAAAATTTACATAATAAATAATAAGATGAAATATCATCTAAGTTGCTTCAGTTTATCTCAGATATGGCCAGAAAAGACAGAGATGAAAACCAGTATAACCATATAAGTATTTTTTTTTCTGTCACTTATAACTTCAGCCAGTAGGGCAACCCTCATTCCTCCTCCGCCTTATCACTTCTTCCACATTCTCTCACCCACCTATTACAGGTGGACAACCATAAAAAATGTATATAATATATTTTTAAAGTGCAAGTGAAAGTACTGGAACATCTAGTACACTGCTCTAAAAGGCACCTGGACATAGCTACAGCTCATCTCAGTTCCACACAGTCTGCTTCTCCTCTTTATTTTCTCATCTTTCCTGAAACACTGATTCCATTTGACACTCTAGAAAAAAACTTATGCATGCAACTAAATTCACTATTTTTGTTTCAAAAATGGTGGGTTTTAGGGGTGAAGAGCAAAAGAGCAGACCCCAAAATGGCATATATAATTTTCACATATAATTCATTGGCCAGATCACATGAAAACAAGGAAGCTAGAAATGTAATCTAGTTGTGTGTTAGATTGAAAAGATAATGGGATTTGTTAAACACATAGCAATTTAAGTCATAATCCTCCTTTTCCAGCCCAAAATTTCACACCCGTCCCTACCACACATCCACTCATCTCGCTCCAATTTTCCCCCAAAGGCAATACATCCATTGCAAAGTGCAGGATCTCCAGTTTAGGAGCATGTTTTCCCCATAAGATTCTGATGTGGCTCTTTGTGGTCTATCAACCCTTCAACAGACAACCAACTTGCAGTGGTAGGACACTTACATGAAACTATTATTAACAATAGGAGCTCCCAATAAACAGGCATAGAGTGGAAAACATACAGTCTTCTGTTCATAGTAAGTTTGATATCTTGCTAGGCAGATTTTATAAGGACTTCATCCTTCATACAATTCCACTCTCTGGAAAGAACTCCCTTGACCATTGTTTTTGGTGTTCTTTGACTGCATCCACCCTCCGAAAGCTTTTCCCCATACATTATTTTAGTGCTACAATTTCAAATTTGAAGTGGAGAAAGAAGTTTGTGACTTTTTTAGGGAGTTAGTATGAGCCAAATTGTGTTACTGAAAAATTCATATGGTGAACTCCTAATCCCAGCATCTCAGAATGACTATATTTAGAGCTATGGTCTTTTCAAAGGTAATTATGTTGAAATGAGGCCATTAGGGTGATGCTATAATCCAACATGAGCCTTGATCCAATACAATTAGTGTTCTTATAAGTACAGGAAATTTGGACACAGCTACATAGACCAAATGTGGAAGATCATGTGAAGACACAAGAATAAGATGTCTATCTTATTCCATTCCTGCTGCCATAATAAAATACCTTAGAGTAGGTTATTTCTAAACAACAGAAATTTACTTTTCACCATTCTGGAGGCTGGGAAGTCTAATATCAAGGTGCTAGTAGATTTTGTGTCTGGTAAGGACCAGTTCCTCATAAAGGGCACCTTCTCTTTGTTCTCACATGGCAAAAGTGGAAGCAATCTCCCTCACACCTGTTTTATAAGGGTACTGCTATGGTTTGGATATGGTTTGTTTGTTCCCACCAAAATTCATGTTGAAATTTGATCCCCGGCATAGCAGTGTGGGGAGCTGGGGCCTAATGAGAAGTGTTTGGGTCATGGGGGAGGATCTGTTGTACATGGCTAAGTGCCATTCTTGTGGTGGTGAGTTCTTGCCCTGGCAAGATGGATTAATTCTTGTGGGAATGGATTAGTTCTCACAGTAGTAGGTTGTTATAAAGCCAAGACACTCCTCTAGTTTTCTTTCCACATGGATCCACTTTCCATGTGATGTTCTTAACCATGCTTTGACCTAGCACATGGCCCTCCCAGAAACTGAACAGATGCTGGTACTACACTTATCGTACTTCTTAGCCTTCAGAACAGTGAGCTAAATAAACTTCTTTTCTTTATAAACTACCTAGACTCAGTTATTTTGTTATAGCAACACTAAATGGATCAAAACAGGCACTAATATCATTTCTGAATGTGGAACCCTCATGACCTAATCACTTGCCGAAGGTCCCACAACTTAATACTATTGCATTGGGTAGTAAGATTTAACATATAAATTTTATGAGTGGACAACATTCAGACTATAGCATTCCACCTCTGCCCCCCCAAATGCATATAATTCTCACATTCAAAATACATTAATTCTATCTCAATAGCCCCCAAAGTCTTAACTTGTTTCAGCACCAACTCACAAGTCTAAAGCCCACAGTCTCAGCTAAATGTCTTCCACATCAGATATGGGGCAAACTTCAAGGTGTGATTTATCTTAAGGTAAATTTCTTTCCACCCATAAGCCTGTGAAATCAAACAAGTTATGTGCTTCAAAAATACAATGGTGGAACAAGCATAGGATAAACTGTAATACAATTACAAAAGGGAGAAATAGAAAGGGGAAAAAAAAGGTAATGGGTCTGGACCAAATCCAAAACCCAACAGAGAAAGCATTACATCTTAAGGCTGCTGAATAATCTTCTTTGACTTGAAGTCCCCCAGACATAGAAGGGTTGGGGTTGAGGGTCCCAAGGCACTGGGCAGCCCCACTCTCATGGTTTTGCTGGGCACAGCCAATCCAGGAGCTCTCACACTTTGGAATCAGAGGCTCTCCCAGGATGGAATTTTATGCTGGAAGCTCTACTAGTCTGTAGTCTCAGGGGCAGCCCTGCTCCCATGGCTCCACTGGGCATTTCCCTAGTTAAGATTATTTGTAGTGGCTCCTCCCCAAGGCTTCAGTGGGCACTGCCCTAGTGGGGTTTTTCTCAGGGGCCTCACCTCTGTGGCAATTCTCTACCTGGGTCCTGAGGCTCTGTTGTGCAGCCTTTGAAATCTAGGTGGAAGTAGCCATGTTCACACAGATGTGCACTCTGTGCATCAGTGGAGGTGGTGACTTGCAGACATTGCCAAGATTTACCACTTGTACTCCCTGGAGGGGTGACTAATGCAGCCTGCAAGACACCTGGGCAGACTGGAGCCACACCTAGAACAACTGAAGAATGCTGTGCCGTAATGCAAGCAGCAGAGATTTGAGACAATGCCAAGTAGCAAGTGCTGAGATCCCATGGCTGCCAAGGCCCTTCTTTTGACATAGTTTTGTCCTATAGGGTTTGGCACTTTGAGGAAGCACCAATACTCTCTAATATGCTCTTAGAGTTATTCTTTTACTGTCTTGATGAAAAGCACAAGGCTTCACCCCATCCATACTAATCTCTCTACTGAAGGGTCATTTGGCTACACGATTGATGTTCTCTCCTGTCCATGCTTTATTATTTGTTACAACATGGCTTATATGAGAATTTTCTAAATCTTTAAATCTCAATTTTAACTTATGTCTCTCTTCTTGTATTTTACTCTAAACAGTCAAAAGAAGCCATACTGCCCCCTCAACACTTTGCTTAGAGATTTCTTAAGCCAAATGTCCTGTTTCATTGGGCACAAGTCTGTCTTTCCATAAAACACTAGAGCACAGCACAATTCAGCCAAGTTCTTTGCCACTTTTATCAAGGATGTCCTTTCTTCCAGTTTTCAATAACCTATCTTTTATGTTTGTCTGAGACCTCATCAGAATGGCCTTTTCCATCCATATTTCTACCAACATTTTGATCATGACCACCAAAGGAATCTATAAGAAGATTGAGGTTTTCTCTATATCTCTCCTCTTCTTCTAAACTCTCACTGGAATCACACTTAACACTGTGTTCCCAGCAACATAGGGTTTTTCTAGTCTGCACTTCCAAACTCTTCCAGCCTCTTCCCATTATCCAGTTCCAAAGCTACTTCCACATTTTTAAGTATTTGTTACAATAGAGCACTTCTCGGTACCAATTTCTGTCTCAGTTTGTTTCCTTTTTGCTCTTAGTCGCTTTCTGCTGCTATAATGGAATACCTTAGACTGGGTAATTATAAACAACAGAAATTTATTTCTAATAGTTCTGAAGGCTGGTAAGTCCAAGAACACATACCAACAGATTTGGTATCTGGTCAGAGCCTAGTCCTCATAGATGATGCCTTCTCTGTGTCCTCACATGGCAGAAAGAATGAACACTGTGTCCTCAAATATAGGAAGGAGAAGCAAACACCCTCACATTTTTTTATAAGATTATTAAATCTATTTATGCAGATGAAGCCCTCATAATTCAATCACCTCCTAAAGGTGCCACGTCTTAATGCTATTGTTTTGAGCGTTAAGCACAACTTAAGAATTTAGAGGAAGCAATAATAATCAGACCACAGCAATGGGCATAAACAAGCCAAGGAGAGAGGCCTTACAAGAAACTGACACTACAGATACCTTATGTCAAAATCCAGCCATCAAAATTATAAGAAAATAAATATCAATTGTTTAAGCCACCCAATATAGGGTACTTTGTTATGGTGGCCTAATACAGGGCCTTTAAAGACCACTTCCAATTTAAGGCTTTTTTTAAAAGACAAAGATGAACTGTTACTGGATTTTTTTAGATCAGTCTCAGGGTATCCTTTAGAAATACAAAATTCTCGGAAACTTTCTACCTTTATAATCTATTTGTTTCTAGTGTTTCCATGTGCCATAATCACTTCCAGAGTTCCTCTGAGATATAGGTTTTAAATATATACTGTATCTTTGCTTCCCTACCACATATTGTTCTTTCTCAACTTAATGCCAGCTAACTTGAAGCTGTCTTGGAGTCCCTCATTATGTTTATTGACCATTTGACATACTCGTGTGAAATTTCTGATCAAGGCTTTTGCCTTTCTACTGAGTCATTGGATTTTTCAGTATATATATATATATATATATATATATATATATATATATACATACATGTATATATATATATATATTTATGTGAACTCTTTGCTAGGTCTTCATATTCTGAATATCTTCTACCACCAGTGGGTTATGTATATAACATATTGTGTGTGTGTGTAATTTGTTAAAAGACATGAATAAGATTATAATGAGAGTATAGAAATATCAATGTAGATATAAGTATATAGATGTAAAATCTTGTGTCTTGGCAAATGAACGTTGATAATTTTAATAAAATCCAATTATTACTAGTTTTTCTTTATGGATTAATGGTTTTTGTATTCTATTTAAGAATTATTTTACTATCTCTAAATTCTGACTATATTACTCTGTTGCTCTAAAATCTATATATTTAATTTCACATTTAGGTATTCAATTCATTTGGTATTTATTTTGTGTATAGTGTGAAGTACTCATCAAGATATATTTTTTTTTATATAGATATTTGATTGATTCAAAACAATTTAGTAAAACAACTATTGTTTCCCTATGACACCGAACGTTCCCTTTGGTCATGTATGAGATCATTATCCACATTTTCCTTCTGGTCTCTTTTCATCTATTCCATTTGCATTTTCTCCATCCTTTCACCAACACCACAGTATCTTAATGATTACAGCTTAATGGAAGATCTAGCAATCCAGTTCTTTCCAGTCTTATAGCTTTGTTCTTCAATATTGTCTTTGCTATTCTTGGCCCTTTATATTTCAATGTGATTTACAGAAACAGTTTTTCAATTTCAGCAAATAAACATAATTTTATTTAAAATGGATATCTGTAGATTTACAGTATAAAATTTTAATATTTAATATGTAATTAATTCCAATTTAGATATTCATATAATTTGTCCATTGACTGTTTTGGATTTTCTAAGTGAACAATCATATCATTTATAAGTAACAATAATTTTATCCTTTCTTTTCCATCATAAAACATAATAAAATTGTAAATTATACATATCAAACAGAATTAAATATACTCAAGCATTTGAAGATAAAAAAGTTTAAATAAAAAGCTCAAAAATTAAAAACAGAAATTAACCAAAAAACAGGTAGACTTTTTTTTAAAAAAGTTGATCAATTTCAGGAAAAAAAGAGAAGGTAAAGAAAAAAATATCTCAGAAATGAAGAATAAATTATAACTTGTGCAAGGCAAATAGACTCAAACATTAATAACAGGAACCAAAAAAGCAAGAAAACAACCAACAGAATAAAAATGACATAAAGAACTAAGTTAAATGGATCAGACAGAAAATGTTAGAAATGGAGAAAAAGCAAGAAAAATCTGGGAGCATTGGCTCACTCCTGTGGTCCCAGCTACTCTAAAGGCTGACGTGGAAGGATCACTTGAGCTTAGGTGTTCAAATCAAGCCTGGACAACATAGTGAGACCTTGTCTCAAAATCAAAAAGAAAAAAAAAGAAAAGGCAAGGAAAGAAAAATGCTTTATACTATTGGAGTCCCTGAGGAAGAATAACAAAATAATGGAGCAGAGTAATACTTAAAATGATGATCCAAAAAATTCCAGGAATTGAAAAGGACCTGAATTTTACACATTGAAAGAGAAAGAGCTCACTTGGTACCTTAAAAAATTAAGCAAGAGTGATCAACTTATTTATGATCAATTCTTCCAGACTATCAGATTTCCAAGAGTAAAATAAAACCTGTCGTTCTACCGGCAAAAGATTAAATAATTTACAAAGGCAAGTAATTAGACTAGCACCAGACTTTTTATAATAAAACTAACAAAAATTCAACACCCATTCATGATAGAAATCATTCAAGAAGCTAAGAATTGGGGTACTTTCTCAAGTATATATATATACTTTATTCCTAAAGCCAGTATGTTATTTAATAGGGAGGCATTTCCACCAAAATAAGGAATATGAAGGGATGCCCATGATCTCCACTACTATTCACCAAAAAGTTTTAGCTGATACAATTAGATTAGTCAATTAAAGACATAAAGATGGTATGACAGTATACTTGAAAAACCCCAAAGGATGATCATAAATTCAAACAATAGAAGAATTCAGTGAAGTGACAGGAAATAGAATTGACACAAAAATCTATAGTCTTTATATACACCAACTGATAAAGGACATGAAGGTAGAGAAAACTACATCTATAATATTAATAGCAACAAAAATGTTAAAATGTTAAGTGATAAATATTTTTACAGCTTTATTGAGGTATCAGGAAAAAAATTTAAAAAGAAATATGCAAAGTCCTCATGAACAAAATTTTAAAACACTCTTGGAAGTCACAAAATTAGACTTCAACAAATGTTGACTGGTTTTATAGACAAGTCAAATGGAACAGAATTATCGAAGCATAAATGTAGAGATTGGCATGTACTCCATATGAGGTTTACAGTAATGATGTATACAGATAGATGGAGATTTCTGATTCTCTAGTGACTTCTTCCTTTTTCCCTCTCTTTGTTGCTCTCTCCTCCCCTCCTCATTTCTTCCCTCCCTCCCTCCCATCCAATCTTCCCTTTTTCCCTTCCTTCATTTGTTTCTTTCCCTATTTCTTTTTTATTGTGATATATTTTCTTTAGATTTTGAAGAGTTAGCAAGAAGAATTCTCTATCCTAGCACCTTTTAGTTCTTTCCTCAATCGTAGATTTGTATCATGTCTGTCCAGTTTTAGGACCCTATATTTATATTGCATCTAGGTCCCTGTTATCCCATGTACTGTCATGCAACCTAGGCTCCCTCAGGGAATAAAATGATTTATTGAATGAATATTGTTTTTATTTTTGCTGAGTCACAGAGCAGAGTCAAAAGTTCATCAGATGCTGCCTTCCATAAGGTGTCCATCTGTGCTTGCCGATTTATAAACTTAAAGGGTAGGGAAAGAGTATTCTTTAGTATATGTTAAGATGAAATTAAATAATACAGCTGTTCAGAAATCTCTTTGGTTCCAATTGATTAGTAAATTATTGTTAAATCTAGAACAACAAAAGCACAAGAGATTACCCTATGTTCTTAAATTAAATGATGTATGCACAAACACATATATGCATACATATACACTTACATACACACTCCTTAAAACCAAAGAAAAGAAAATTTTGCTAGTATTTATACTCATGAGGCCTCAAAGTCTAAGATTTAATGTTATCAACTTGGCAGCAGGTGCTCTGTAAATGCAGAACTGAACAATGTTCTGCAAAATCTTGCTGTGTCCTTTGGAAAAAAATCCAACAACAATAAAGGAAAGGAAAATTAACTATTAAGATATCATTTGCATATTTTTTTAGAATCAGAATCTTAGTATTTTCTTTTTTCTTTCCCTTGCCAAAGATTATTATTCTTTTTACCTAGCAAATAACTTACTAAGTGGTACATTTTTTGTGAAGTTTTCTTGTGATTTTGTTCAGCTCTTAAAAAGTGGAGCTGAAGTCAGAATGCTGTCCTTAATAAAATGATATTAGCTATTTTTGTAAGCAAAATATATAGAAAGTTAGAGTTTGAATTTCATAGCCTGTTGTTATTTCAGTCACAACATAGCTATCCTCAAATAACTGACCTTTTATAAATTTTATACTTCTGTTCTTTCTGAATGTACTTTTCCTTAAGAAGCATATGGTGGTTTTGGTTCATTTTAGTTAGGATGCACACAGAAGCAGTTTTCAGGGAAAATTCCCTCTAGAAACCTTAGCTGTCATTGAAGCACTTTTATTTGTCTGTTTTGGCAATACTCTAGGATTATTGGCAAGGAAAATGCTATCCACTGAAAAAGAAAATTGATCCATTCTATGAGAGAATTTTTTTTAAGGCAATTCCTAATTTAATGTCTTTAAAATTTAGAATTCTTCTGATGAAAATGTCATCAAATTAAATACAAACAAAATGATATAAATGGAAGTTTTAGCGGCATGATTATTTTGATGTCTAGAATATAGATGGATAAGAAAAAAATAAAAAATAAATGACCACCTCAATTTTGGCTTATTGATACATTCCCTCACCCCCAAATATTATGTATTGTGAAGCTGTCATTTGGGGGAAAATATTTTAACCCTTGACTTAGCACATAAGAACTTTACACCTTATAAAACATTCATAGAAGGGATGAATCTTATTCCTTGTGACACAGGTACCTTTATCATTCCCACTGAGCCACGATTTACTTCCTTGTCACTGCCAGCATAGTGTCTCTTAGGCAGCACATTCAGCTGTGACTCAGTGAGCTTGCATGCATAAAATGTAGAACTCTATACATCTTGCAAGACCATTTAGCATTTCCCCCTGAATTATACTGGGGAGGGTGGGTGGGGGATGCACAGAGTAGGAGGAATTAATGCATTTAGAAATGAATGTAGTGTCTTTTAAAATGTTCTTATCAATGAGAGATGAAACCTCAGAAATAAATGGCAGTTTGATGGTGCTCTTATTCAAAGAAAGAGTGGAGAGAAAAAAATGTATTATTTTATTTGATAGCTTACATTGAGAACAGAATTCAGAAGTAGGACTTACTAATTAAACTAATTCTCCCCAATTGAGTTTTATCCTAAGCAACCATTCTTGCATATCAAGCACTTGGCATAGGGTCTGAAACACAGCAATTAGCCAATATATTAAGAATTAATGCCACTATTTAGAATTAATAGACTTATTGATTAGATGTGAAGGAACCGAAAAAAAAAAGAAATCAAAGAACATTAGCTTGAGTATTGAGTGAGCACTCAATATAATATAACTTGATGGCATGAAGAAAGAGTAACAGGCTGGTGATGAGGGTAGAGTGGGCATCAGGAGCTCTTTTAAAGACATATTTGGTTTATTATTCCTGCTAGGTCTTCAAGTACAGTTGTCAAGAAGTACTTTAGATATGTGAATGTGAAATGTAGGGTAGTGATTCTAACTATAGCTATTATTGTAAAAACTATCTTCAGATAAATAAATAGTATATAATGGATTCAATTAGAGAGCTTCCTTTGAGAAAGTCCATAGGAAAAGATAAAAACAAAAATTAGAGTCCTTGTAAACTATTATATTTTGAAATCAAGCAGGGGAAGATGATATAGCAAGAAGACTGACAAGACATATTTATTATGAGGTAGAAGGTAAAATTTATATTAGCTTTAAGGTTAAAATAAGGATAATTAAAAGATGCTTTGTGCTAACATGCTTGTCCTAGATTCCCTAGACTATGGGGTAAATGTTCTTGCCTTTAAACTTTTAGGGACATTATGGTAGAAAAAAACCAAAAAGCATGCTGCTTTCTCTAAGATAAACTAGTTTCTATTTCTTACAATGAAGGTCAATTATGATCGTTGGCTTTGTACTTCTGGCCTCACAGAATCGAGTCATCTAAATCACAAGCATGAAAAGGTTTCTCAAATATAGAAATAAAAAAGGCACTGCATTTTTTGTATTATGATTCCCTCTCTACAGCCATTGCTTCTTTATCTGTTTTACTATTAACTTCTTCCAGAAATTTCTTATAAGAAAGCAGAAATTTCTGTCTTTGAAAATTTTAAAATGTTAAAAAATAAAACTTTTAACATTTTTACAATTAATTTGTTAATATAATTAAATTTGATTATCAAATTTAAAAGAAAATATTTGAAGACATTATTGTCTCCTGGTGCTATATAACTATTCTATTTCTGCTATTAAGGAACCAAAGCTTCCTGTTAAAGTACTTACGCTCCTTTTTAAATATAATAACTATAACAGTGTTCATTGAACACTTACTATATACTGATGTGGTAATGACATCTTTCTAATTATAATCATTCAGATTATTAATATTACTCTAGAAAAAAATATATGGTTTCTGCAAAAATGGAACTTAATGAGAAAAGAAGGCAGGATTAGGGTAATATTTGTGGAAGTATCTCTCAGCCAGCACAGTGTGTAACACATTGACACACAGAGCCTGAAAGTTGCCCTAAAAACTAATAGAAGAACCATGATACAAGACCGAGATAACAAAGACAAAAAAGTTTCCCAAACTCCCTACTGATAGTTTAGTCTTTGTACTCCTATTAAGTGTTTAAAGAAACACCATAGTTCAGTGATAAAAAAGAAAAATGCACTGGATCTATTGCCAAAGATTCTCTGCTTAGTCAAGCTACTGAACTTTCTCCTAGGTACATTTGTGTAGTTCCTTGTAAAATCCATGTTTAACAAAGAACCTTGCTAACCTTGGCAAGAACCCTCTCACCCCCAATATCTGATCACCATGCATATCTGATCAGGTTCCTTGTCTTCCACCATTCCCAGGTGACATCTAATCACCTTGATATGTCTTCAACAAGGAATCCTTTTTTTTTTTTCTTTTTGAGACAGAGTCTCGCTTTGTTGTGCAGGCTAGAGTTAAGTGCCCCGTGGCATCAGCCTAGCTCACAGCAACCTCAAACTCCTGGGCTCAAGCAATCCTACTGCCTCAGCCTCCTGAGTAGCTGGAACTACAGGCATGTGCCACCATGTTCGGCTAATTTTTTCTATATATATTAGTTGGCCAATTAATTTCTTTCTATTTATAGTAGAGACGGGGGTCTTGCTCTTGCTCAGGCTGGTTTCAAACTCCTGACCTGGAGCAATCCGCTCGCCTCGGCCTCACAGAGTGCTAGGATTACAGGTGTGAGCCACTGCGCCCGGCCATTAACAAGAATCTTGTTAGGATAGTTTAGCCCAAACCCTCCTTACCCCTGATGTTTTGTTAGTAATTTTCCATCTACTAACCCCTACCCCCTCTTTGGCTATAAATTCCTACTTGCAAATGCTGTATTCAGAATTGAGCCTAAGCTCTCTCTTCCACTACAAGACCTCATTGCAGTGATCCCTATACCTATTGCGATGGTCCTAAATACAGTCTTTGTTACTATGCATTAAAAAGTGTCATCAAATAATTTTTCTCTATCACAATAAAGACCTCAGTTTTTATCTTGACTTGTTAACCATGTGTCTTTGAACAACTTACTAACTTTCCTTGAGCTTAAATTTCTAAGTTTCTCCCATTTATAAAAGAGTGATAAGTATTTACTTCATGCTATGTGTGGGAGAAAAAAATGAATGATAGTCTTGACATAAATGAAGCTGTCAATAAATGTTCCATATTATTACCCGTCAGTAAATGACAGGACAGTTTCATTATCTCTCATTACTTCCATTCAAATAACAACAGAACCAACTCTTAACCAATATTATAAGTGGAAGCAATGACACAGATATTTTAGAACTACAGAGTGATACTTGTATATTCCATGTAGGTGCTCAGGAATAAGCATGTGTCCTTATCAGTGGGGGACACATGCCAAGACCCCTAGTGGATGCCTGAAACATCCATCTGCAGTGGATGCAGATGGTACCAGATGGTACTATAAATACTGTTTTTCTCTCTATATATTTACCTAAGTTAAAGTTTAATTTATAAATTAGGCACAGTAAGAAATTAACAATAACTAATAATAGAACAGAATAATTATAACAATATACTATAATAAGAGTTATGTGAATGTGGTCAATTTCTCTTTCACAATATATTATTGTATTATACTCACCTATTTTCAAACCATAGTTGACCATGGGTAACTGAGAACTCAGAAAGCAACACCAAAGATAAGAGCAGACTACCTATGAAAATGTCATAGAAGGAGGAAATTGGAAGTGAGCTAGGCATCACAAAAAAGCCAACTAAAGATTAAAAATTATTCTTAGCCAAACTACATTCTCATAATCAACTTGATTGCATTTGTCTTAATTTTCTAGATATTATTTAAAACTAAAGCATTCCTCAGTAGTCACAATAAGTCTGATGAAATAATGTGCCCACATTATGATGAATGAGATCCAACTACTTATTATAGCGCCTTCTGTTAGAATAATAAAAAAGGGTGATTCTGAACTCATGTTGGGAACCTTCTGAAGGAAGGGTAAAACATTACCTATCCCTATAGGAGGTCCCCTACAGGCAGTAAAGAGCTCTCCATAGGAAATAAAATAATGTTCCCAGAAACAGAGTACAATTTAAAATGAGGAGCTGCATTTATTCAAACCTTATCTAAAACTCTCAGCATTTTTTAAGGTGGGTGGCCAAGTGAAAAACAACAGAAACAAAAGGAAAACTATTTCTCTTCTTCACAAAAACTGAATATTGAACAATTGCCCAACTTTTCGACTTCTGGTTTTATAAGTTTAGGTCTCTTGAGTACTCAAACATTCACACACAATCTGTGCCAACACCAACCAACACACACACACACACACACACACACACACACACACACACACACACATTTCCCTAGCCTTGCAAGGATTTCATAAATCACCAAAACTAACTGTCATTTTCTGAGGACATTCCAAAAGGCTTGGTCTTACTGAGTATTTTTGGCCTAATAATATACAAAGGTTTTCATGCCATCAACAGAACACTCATGATTACTTGCGCATTATTTAGTGTTCCATGTATTAATCTCATAAGACTATTGAAAAATTAGTATTCCTTGACACGATAAATGATCTTTTAAATATTAAAATGCATTTTATACATCTAGTAAATCAAGACTTAAATGCAAGAACTTCATAGTTTTCCAAACATTAGACAAAATCTACAATTTTAATTTATTTCTTTTGAAAACTGAACTAAAATTACGTGTCTAAAATGCAAGATCACCTAAACAGTTCGGATATTTTAAATATCCATCAAAACATATGCACTTATTACAATGGCTACAAACCATATATTTTTCTGTTTTTACTGAAAGTGATTACAATGAAAAGGGTTCCTATAATTTCAAACTTGCTATTTTAGCCATCATGATTATCATAATCATGTTTTTACTGGTATTCAAATTTTAATTTTTTATTGAGTTATGTTAAACTTAATAGACAACAAAAATAAAAAAAATAAAAGGATTGTAAATTTTTTCCAAGCAAAAATTAGGCTACAATGTTTATATCTAAGGGAAATGTTTAAACAGATACTAATAGAATGATTTTCTTTTCTTTAACTCAGGATTCAGTCTTTAGCAATATAGTGGGCTAAGTACCTGGATTGTTCCACTGGCTTCAAATAAAATCTCCTATAAATTTTTAAAAATCTTTCCAATGTATTAATGAGCTATCAGGAAAGAAAGCAATTATTAGATTAAAAGATTAATTAAGATGAGAAGCTAGTGTGATAAAAGCAGAATATTGTGTCAAGTTTGTCAATCTAAGGATATTTGCTAAACAATATGACCTTGAGTTTTGTTTTTTATAGCCTGTAAGAGGGCTTGCCCAACACATTCTCTAAATTGAAGAATGTATTGAGTGTCTTAATCTATGAAGCTGAAAATGCAATATTTACAAAAAAATATATATATAAAGGAAAACAACATTAATTTCTTCAAAGATGATAACACAAGAAAAATCCATCATTTCAAATCTAGTTATTAAAACGTACAGAAGGAAGGAAAAATAAAGCATATGAAGTCAGAAAACAAGTGAGTCATCACCCTGTTTTGTGGCCCAAATGTGTATCACACGATGCTCTAAAAACACTCAAGGAAAGAAATTAGTTTACTGTAATCTAGCACTGGTATCCTCTGTCTCCTAGAAGAAGTGCAAATCAACAAACCAACCTTGTCCCATAACTCAAAGATTTTCATAAATAAAATTTTATAGAAAATGAGCAGCTATCAATTAAAAAAATAATTAAGCAAATGGGAAAAAGTAAACATGTGAGAGAACTAGTAGTAATGCATTGTGTTCCTGCTCCTGGTTTTCAGACTCTGCTTCTCATCTTCCTAGGTAAGGAGGTTGATATAAGCCAGAGCCTTAGACTGCAAGTAATCACAGACTTTTCCCAATCTTTCTGCAAATACATGGCAGGACATTTCAGAACGAGATATTCTAGATGAATCCCTGATTTCAAGTAGTGACCAAAACTGCATTCTCCTCTGTCTATGAGATTATTTAAATCCATGATTTCCCTTCTAGAACTTAGTTTCCAGACCCTCTGCCTAGATCTGGTCTATAAGTGAGCAAGATCATACTTTAGTCATCTTTACCTCTTTCCATTCCTATCCTGTTAGCACCCATGAATTTACTCATATTTTTATTTCTCACACCTATGTATTTTCATTGTTACATACATTGAAGCCCTATTCCCCAGTGTTATAGTATGTGGAGGTGGACCCTTGGGAAGTAATTAGGGTTAGATTAGGCCATGAGGATAGGTTCTAATGATGGCATTAGTGATTTTACGAGAAAAGGAAGAGGAAGAATGATTTGTCTTCCTCTGTTTGCACACACTGAGGAAAGGACATGTGAAGACAGTGAGAAAGTGGGCATCTACAAACCAGAAAGAGAACATTTATCAGGAAATGAATTGGTGGATACCTTGATCTTGGACTTCTAGCCTTCAGAACTGTGAAATATAAATTTCTGTTATTTAAGCCACCCAGGCTATGGTATTTTGTGATGGCAGCCTATGCTGACTAAGACATATATTATCTATATTTGATGAATGTTTATAGTAAAGGAAGTGTCTTCATCACCTATTACCTTGATGAATAATTTTCAATTTAGGAATAAATGAGCAAAAACAACAATAAAACTTAGTCCTGGGCAAAGTGAAGATAGAACTTGAGTATTATCCTAGTGGGAATATAAATTGCTCTTTCTTCTGTTAAAAATCATATTAGTAGTGTGCTTCAAAAACAATTTTACTTGTTCATCTTATATTTCAGAATGTATCCTAAGGCTAGAGTTAGAGATGTAAAAAATTCACTTCCTGCTCATAGTCCAGACAGAATCCCCATTATATTTTGTTAAAAAAAAAGCATCCTGGCCAGGATCTGAAAACATAAAACCAGCAGCAGTATCTTGGCACCTAAATATGTCATTACTTACTATGCAATAGTTGGTAAGTTACTATAGAATTAACATCTTTGTATGGGTAGTCATTCACTGATTAAATAAACATATGTAAAATCTTATTATGTGCCAAGTTTATATTTTCAATCCAGACCACTTTTCTCAAATCTGGGCTTGTATGGCTTCTGCCTATTGGAATTTTCAATTTGAAAATCTAATAAGCATCTCAACTTAATATGTCCTGAACTGATCCCTTCTCTTCCCACATGCTACAGTTGTTCAGGCTTAAAGGTCTGGGTCATGCTTTATTCCCCTCATTCTCTCATAGTCCACATTCATTCAATACATTAGCAAATTCTGACAGCTCCACTTTCAATTTTAACCATCTCCACTTCTATAAAACTTTTAGAAGCCACCAACATATCTCACTTGGATCAATGCAAAATCCTAACTAGACTTCTTCATCCATGCTTGCCCTTATACTTTAGTTCCATCCCAGTGCACAGAGAGATAATCTTTAAACAAGTCAAAAGAAGAACCCATCTATCTAGCCTTTACATTTCTTGAACTTTTCTTGAACTTCCAAAGGAGCTACCATTCTATAAGAAGCCCTTCTCAATCACTACACACAACACTGTTAATTTTGATGGGTATCATTCAAAAACAAAACATCTTGTCATAATCCTTACATTTAACCAATTAAATCCTTACATTTAACCAATTATCTATATAAATTTAGAAGAAAAATCATGCTCTATTTGGTTGTAGGTATCTATAAAGTTGAGCCATCCTCAGATAAAAGGATTCTGAGGTTAAAAATACAAGTCAGTGTAATTTCCAAAGGTGAACCCACAGCAAGAAATAAAAACAAAATTTCACATCACCCACAATTATGCTTTTTGTCAGACTTAATTTTATCTCCAAAGTATAGATCCTTTCTGTGGGAGGAAGTGGTCACAGCTAAATTTTCAGCATCTAGTCTAGTGTTTGGCCAAGGAAAGCCTTCATTATATCCCTATTAAATGAGTTAATGAGCCCCAGATGCTCCTTTAGTCAGATGATCTATCATCACAGTGTATTCAGAGAATAGCAATATCTTATTATAGTGAACTGGGAGGCAGTTTGGATTGCTAATTAGATGACACCAAAAAACTAAATTCTCATGGCCTTTATACATAGTACTGAAAATCTTGCCCTTGTTTCCTTGCCTTCTTTGTATAATCATCTCTACTCATTGATTAACCTCTAACCTGCACTAGAAGTGTTGCTTTTTGAGAGCTATGACATTATTTGTCATGTCCAAACTCTGAGATTCCATTTTATTTCTTCTACCATATTTGTTTTCCAGTAAGTTTTTGAAATTCAAATTCTCTTTGAAAATCATTTATTTGTAAATTACCTTCCATTTACACTTTATGATACATTTGCATACATTTATTGATGAGTCTTCAGTATATAATGACTACATAGTAATTTCTTGAGGTTGTATTTTCCAAGGTATTAACCAGGAGATTGAAGGTGGGGAGTTCACAAAAATAGCATCTGCCATGCCAACCTTAAAACTCATAAAAAACATCAATTCATCAAGGTAAAGTCTCATTAACCAGCATTATTTTTACAGAGCTGGGGGCTGATTTGCTTTGGAAAAACTCACAAATACAACAACAACAAAAAGAAAAACCTAAAAATACATTCCTTTTTTTTTTTTTTTGGTTACATTCAGACAACACTTGAAAATCTGGGAGTGCATCAGATGTCTATATGAGAAAACGGGGCCCCCATTCCTCTATGGTAACACCTAAAAGGAGCTAAAGAGCAGGTGTCCCCTTCCCCTCTTCAGATGAGCCAAAAGAGAAAAATACAGATCATGTAGTTTAAAAAAACAGAGAGGTTTTGGTCATGGATATTACCTGCCTGGAGATTGTTTACATTTGAGTTTGCACCCTACATTATTGAAATCTACAATCTCAGGTCAATCTCTGGTTTAGTACAGTCATTTGTAATAGGAATAGAAACAGAATAATTCAGAAAAGTTTTATTGTACACTTGCTAAAATAAAATAGACTAGAGCAAATCCTTTCAGTTATCCAAAGTGTACATTCCTTGAGAATCCTAGATAGGAAAGATTTTATATTCTGTTGGATTTTCACTGAAGGCAAGGCTGCGTGCGGCCTCTAAGTTGAAAGTGGCAGAAACAGAATTTGGAATACCACGTGGATTTATATATTGATCTAGAGGAAACTACAATTTTCTCAAGAGATACTGGTCATAGAATTGTAACAACCATGAAGTACTGAAAATTATTTTACAGGTACTTTTATGGTAGGCTAAATTGATTTAATACAGGACTGTCAAACCAATTTATTTTCTTAACTCTTTGGCTGTGTCATCTTAATTTGAATTGTTGGTGAACCAGGCCATCTCACAATTATAGGGCTGCCTATTGTCTAATATATCATCCACAAGGCCAGACACCTAAAGAACAAAAGCAGAGGTACAGAAGAAATTGTAAACTGAGTTCTCCATAAATTGAATATCATTGAATTCTATATTTGCAGATACACTAAATGAATGCCTTTATATCAAGGATAGAATTATAACACAAATTTATGTTCCCAAAGGTTGAAAATGTAGAAATCATACTTCATACAACAGTAGATAACACTGAATATACTATTTCAATATTTTGAGATAATGTTCTTTAGTATGACATATATACCTTCTATTTTCTTCACATTGAAGTGTATTTTGGGGGATAAGTATGTATGATGAAAAAGACATGAGTTAGCAAATACGCAAAATACCTTGTGAATGGCTAATTATAGCAGATAACATACATTAAGTGTTTTTGTGTCCTGAATAGTTTGCTAAGAACTTTACATGTATTGTCTCATGTAGCATTATGAGTAAGTTCTTACTACAGGTGAGATAAATGAGGCTTGGATAGGTGGTGTAACTTGCCCAAGACCACAAAATTAATAGTCATTGAAATTGCGGTTGGATTATGGCAGACTGTATTGGCTCTTCTGTAGACTATTATACATAATGACTCTTCAGTATGTCATTACTCTAAGGTCAGAGGCTGTAACCCTGGAACCCAAATATTCTTTGCTTATTTGTATGTGAATAGGGGTGTGCTCAGTACTCACAAGAATCAGTTGGATGATGAACTGAAATTTTCAACTGTGGCTTTCTGTTCTCCATCAGAATCTCAAAATTATGTGTTTTTTTCTCAAACTAAATTTTAAAGTCTTTTTATTATTCAATGACTAAACTCCTTATTGAAATGTTTTCCAAAATTGCTTTAACAATCATAGTTTTTATAGTTTCTAAGTATGTTTAAGCATCTTCTTGGTTTATTCTCAGTCCAGGTACTAAGAATATAAAAATAAATATATCAGACATGAATCGTGACTTTCATAGGCAATTATAATACTATATGATAAAATAAATGCTATATAATAAAAAGTAATTTGCAACACTCTGAGCATAGAGTGTAGAATTTGCAATGTTCTGAGCATAGTGCATAGAATTTTAACATTTTGAGTTTATTAATAATCTCAATGGCAAAAGCATTATAACTCAGTAAAGTGCAAAATTTAAATGGTTATGAGCATTTTTTAAAGGAAGTACATTTTTACATTGATAATTAGGACACATTAGAACTGGTTTAAGTTAGTCCACAGCTTCACCAAACAAGCTAACTCCAACAAAGTCATTGATTTAATATTACAGACAATGTACCCTTAATATTACAGATTGGATGTTGAAATCTAAAGAATATGGTAGATGAGAAGAAGTAAGTTATAGATGGGCAGAAGATAAATGGGTAGGATTTCAACAGGTGTCTCCAATTCTCTTCCAAATAATTATAACAACCTGAACAATGGCTATCTGTTGTAGATAGACTGTACCTTTTCCCAGTTCCCTCAAAAGGGAAATAATCCTTTTGAACTTCCATCTTATTTCAAGAATAGAGATTTTATGGTAATACTTAAGGTCTGATTCATAGTTTAATTATCTGTGTACCTGTTTTATTTATTTTCTTTTACTATAAGTACTTTGAAGCCAGACTTCTGTTTTTGCATAGCTAAATACATTTTTAGTAGATAGCATATTGTAATAAGTAGCTGTTCCATTAAATTTACCTAATGTGGTTTATCAAGGGCCACTAAAATAATTCAAATAGCATTAAAGTAGATTTTTTAAAGTAAACTTTATATAAAACAGTGAAGACCTGAAGCCTTCCACATGAGTGAGGTTGGGAGTGAATTCTTCCCAGCCCAATCTCAAGATGACTGTAGTCCCTGCTGATACCTTGGTCAGCCTTGTGAGATATTGAGCAGGAGACATCCAGCTAAGCTATGCCCCAATTTATAAAATGCACAAACTTTATGATTGTGAATGGTTGTTGTTTTAAGCTACTAAATTTCAGAGCAATTTGTCATACAAGAGATAATTAATGCATAATTTTATTTCATTTATATTGTATGATATATATTATACATTACATATTATTTGTCTTGTATGAAATAGAAGCTAGCATTATAATTAGAAGAGATAATTAGACTGAATAAGAAATTTTTGGATTTGATTTTATCAAAAAGGTGGGTAGAATGAAAACAGAAAAGACAGGAGGAATGCTGGACAGAGGTCCAGGAAGAGTAGAATTTATGCATTTGCATAACTGCCTAAGAAACAAAATAGAGTGGTAGCAATTATGTGGTTAATTGCTGGTCTCAAAATTTCTGTACCAAAACTCACATTAGCTACTTGCCAGTTGTATGACCAAGGCAAATTTATTCCATTGTCATAGAACACAATTTTCTGATCTGGAAAGTAAAAGTATTAGCTGCATTATTTCATTGACTTGTTTTGAGGTTAACAGGTTAATACAATCTGATTACTTACAAAATATCTGGAACATGCAGAAAAAGAAGGGAGCCCAAACTGTACAGCAGTGACTAGAATGGGTTTTCAAACAAATATTTAGTCATACATGGCATTAAATAATGTGCACATTGCCGTCAAAAAGAGTTCAATAAAGCAAAGCATAGCAAAATAACTATTTTCCTTTCACAATAGTGTTATTAAACTTCTAAATTAAGGGAATGAGTTAGAAACATTGTATCTTAACTTTGGTAGAAATGTTTTACATGACATATTTATAAGAAGATGATAAAAAGAAGACAGTGATACTGTGTGAGGAATTTGCTGCTAGTTTGACAGCCACATCTGAAGATTATCAATCTATTTATTTGTCATCCCTGAGAAAGTTTTTGAGTGGCATGCCTTAGGGCTACTTTCTCTCCCCAGTCATGTCTCAACCCTTTTTGTTAATGACATGAATATGGATTTCACATTTGTCAGTGCCAAAAATCTGAGAGGCAGTGAATGTCTTATAAATGAAAAGAAAGTACCTTCTGAAAGTACAGAATGAAACTACAGACTAAAACCTATAAGATAAGCTTTTACCAAGGTAAGTTAACAATTTTCAAAACAATCAGTCTCCAACATATGAGATGTAAAAATTCTTCACCACTTAGTACTTTCCATGAAATATTATGAAAATAACTGAAAACTTAAAAAAAGACTATGTATATGGTTAACGAGTGTCAAAAACTGAAAAGAAATAGTTTCTCATATTTTATCCTTTCTGTAAGCAAGAAGTTAGCCTGACAGTTTCATGGACACTAGTAGAAGACAAGAGACACGAAGGTCAAAGACAAAAGATAGTTTATTATTTATCAATACCAATGACCATAATATATCATTTATTCTAATTCCCTGAGCTTCAGTTCCCATAGAATGAGGTAAAAATAGACAAATGATAATGGCACATGCAATGGGTTGCATTATAGAATAGAACCCCTGAGTTTATAGTGTATAGGAAGAAAACCTACCTTTTTCTTCAAAGGGAGACAGTATTTTTATTATAGTGAACAAGCATGTCTCTTGGCCATTTACAGAGAGTGATTTGAGAAGCATTAAAAGGTATACTCGTCCAAGGAATTCTTACTAACAGGCAATAGAGCCCATTCTTGGAGAAGATATTAAATTTTGGAAAACCTTGGTTGAAATGCAAGTGCTATTAGGATAAATGACAATTTAAGCCAATCGAAATCTGGAAAATAGTAAATACTCAATAAAATTATCATTACTCTCAGGGGTGATAATGAGATAGTATGCATGATTAATGTCACAGGTTCCTGTCCACAGAATACAGAGTCCTTACAGATTGTCTTATACATTCTGTATAATATATATATTGGTAAGTCCTTGTGCCCTATTAATCTCTATATGTCTCGATAATGACCAGCTATTAGCATCAATCAACAAAATTTGTCATAAAATATCTTCCCATTTAGCCAATGTTAAAAGCAAATTAGACAGCATTTAAAATATCAAAGAAGTGAAGTCAGTAGCAAGGTGAGATGTCCAAGGCAGGAGACCCTGGAGCACTCTGGATAGTCAGGGTGTGACATGGGTTTTAGTTGTTCATTGGAGAACTATGGGGCTTTCTGGGGAAAGAGTTTACAGTCACAAGGGCAAATAAATGGGGAAGTCATGGAACAAAATGTGGTTAATATTCCAGTTAAACCTAGGTAAGTCCTAGGAATGCCAGCAGTTTTCAAAAATTTGATCTAGATTTCCATGATGTCTATATTCACTTTATAGCCACCATGTGCAATATACTATTACTTACCACAAAGATGATGTTTGTGTTAGCAATTTAGTTTTCTAATTTATAAGTATTGTAAGCACATGTATTTTTATTATAATTTTTAATAAAAATCTATTGTAGTCATTGCAGGTTAAAAAACTAAATTCAAATTCTTAAATAATGCAAAGATAATTTATGAAATTTTATATATTTTCCTATATATGAGCTCCATATTTATTCATGTATTCCCTGACTTATTTTTAAAAAATATTAAGCTCTTATTCTAGTGCAAGGAACTTTGCTCAGGGGCAGTAGTTCTAACTAAAAGAAATGTGTAATGTTTGAGTCATTAGCTCAATAAGATAGAAATTCATATAGAAAACCTTAAAGGTAATATTGGAATACATATAAAATCATTTACACACATACATATATATTATACATAAATGAGTTCTGATATTTATTTCAAAATTTGTCTATATTTGCATAATTTTTAATTTCAACTTTTTATTTTGAGATAATTATAGATTTATATATAGTTATAACAAGTAATATAGAGAACTTCCAAATAGCTTTTACTCAACTTCCCTCTGCTAACATCTTGCAAATCTTTAATACAAAAGAGTTTTCAATGACTTTCTAGGTTATTGTGATGGATTGGAATCAAGATCACAACTAAGCACATTGCTGTTTTACCCCATGGGGAGTTTTCTAAGAGTTTGGGCAATACAGGAGTCTGGAAGCAGGGCATAAAAGGCAAAGTGAGATTTCCCTCAATCTCATGGCACTTGAGATATAATCTGGTTGAAGGGAGGCTTATACAGAAAGCACATGATAAATTCTGCACTTCAGAATACTGAAAAATATGTGTACAGTCTAATTTTATTTTCCACTCTGCCTCAAATCAGTTCATCTTTGTTTTATTTGAGGTGATCAAACTCTCCTCTATCTGCCAAAGAGAAAAAAATAAATGGTGTACTCTCCCAGGGAAGAAAACATTATTTTAAGTCTTCATGGTTCTTTTGTATATAATATCCATCTTACAGCAGAAACTAATGAAATAATGCCAAGATAAAGAAAAATATGAATGGCAATCAAAAGAAGAAAAAGTCATTAAGAGCAGAATCTCAATTAATTCACATGTTATAATTAGTAAACAAGGATTTTAAAAGAAATGTTTAAAAAGTTTAGCTTTCAGCCAACTAGAAAACTGGACAAAATATATAAAACAGATCTTTGTAGACATGGGATATCAGGCAGTGAAAGAAATGATTTTCGAGACAATGAAAAAAAATTAGATGAGCCCTATCATCATCCTGGCTTTCTGATGAGGCGTTTTCTAGACTGTGTATCAGAGAGGGGGAATCAAGTGGAGCATGACAGTCTTGTGGAAATAATGAAACAGAAATAAAATTTTGGGGAGGGTTGGCAGTTAGAAATTGTAGAGCAAATAATTGGAGAGTAGGGAGCTAAACAGAGAAAGAGCTCTAGAAACCCTTACAATGTTTTATCTTTCTTAATCTTCTCTCAAGCCTTTCACAGAATTCAAAGCTGCTCATATGTAGGATGAAACTTCATGAGGCCAGAAAAAGAAAACAAGTGGAGAGTTGTAACCTACAACTACCTTCACAGCTCACATAGTGATGGGCGTGTTCAGTCTTAGCAGCCACAGTGGAGAAACTTCATTAAATACCTGGGACATTTGGTATTAGAGTTGTACCTTAGTAGTAAGGCTAAATAATCTCTGGTGTAATGGCTACTCTAGAAGTATTTCAAATCTAAAATCATGCTTTGAAAGTATCAAGATGATCTGAATATGACATAATTGTCTACTAAAACAACACTCTTTTAAGGAAACTGATAAAATACAGACACTCAACAATGTTGCTGTGAGCTAGGCTGACCCCACAGCACTCTAGCCTGGGTGACAGAGCAAGACTGTTTCAAAAATAAATAAATAAACAAACAGTGTACCATGTTAATTGTTTAACATTCAATGAAAATAAAATGCTAGATAGTGGATGCAGGGCAAAATGTGATTCATACTATAAGGAAAGACAATCAATAAACAAAGACAGAAATGACAGTGAAGATGGAAGTAGCAGAAAAAACTTTAAAATGACTATAATAAATATCCTCAAAAATTAAAAGGACAATATGATCACTTCTCAGCCTTTTGGCCAAGATCAAGCATAAAGGACAACATGAAAATAATGAAAGAAATGGTGACAATTAAAAAAAACCCCAAATGATATTGTATTACAATATATAATGTATGAAATAAAAATTTCTTAAATAGGTTTATCAGCAGTTTAGTTACCACAGAAGTGAACCTTAAGACCTAGCAATAGAAACTACATAAAGTAATAATTAACAGAGTCTAAGGGACTTACAGGGTAGCATCAAGTGATCTAAAACCTGTCCCCCAGGAAAAGGTGGTGTTTGAAGAAACAACAAAATGTTTTTGAATGTAATAAAAAATTATAAACCCATAAATCTGAGAAATCCAACTACACTCAAGCAAGAGAAACACGAAGAGAACCATACCTAAGCACATTAAAATTACATTTCTGGAAACTAATGATTAAAAAAGCATAAAAGGAGACAAAGAAAACAGAAAAATTAGATGTAAAGAAACAAAAATAAAAAATATCCCCTGATGTTTTTGCAGACATTAAGCAAGGCAGATGACAAAAGAACAATATCTGTGAAGTGCTATGAGAGGGAAAAAAATACTTTCAACCTATTATCCTCTTTCCAATGAAAATATCCTTTCAAAACAAAGATGAACTAAATATTTTTCAGAAAAATGAAAGTTGAAAGAATTAGTCATCAGCAGACCTACCCTGTAAGTAATACCAGAGAAAATTCTTCAGTCTAAAGGAAAATTATAGCATTCAGAAACTCTGATCTACCCAAAGGAATAATGAGAACTATGAGTGGCAAATATGTAGATAAATATAAATTATTTTTGTCATTTAAAAGTTCTATGAAATATAATTGACAATTTAAAGTAAAAATTATGATAATGTATTAGTCATAGAAGCTTTATCATATACTCCAAAGAGAAAATAAAACAATTTCCCAGCAGCAATAGAATTTATATGTTGGGGTATATTTGCAAAATGAAACATCACACAACATCGAAAACAATAAATTACTCCAATATTGAATAACATGAATGAGTCTCACAGAAAAAATTTTGAGCAAAGGAAACAAAGTACAGAAAAGAATAATTCTGAGAGGGAGGGGATGATGTGGCTGACTAGAGACATCACTTTCCAGACCTAGCCTGCTGGGGACCTCATGGAGGAAAATTGTGAAGCAGAGAAGGAAGAAGATAAAGGAAAAAAGATATCAGCAAGGATAGCTAGGAAAATCGTACAGCCCCATGCAGAAGAATCAAACAGAACCCCCTACCTCTCACCACTCACAAAAATTAACTCAAGATGGATAAAAACAGATCTAAGGCATTAAACTATAGGAATTCTAGAGGAAAATATAGGAAAAGTCTTCTAGATATTGGCCTAGGAAAAGAATTTATGAAAAAGACCCCAATAGCAATCATGGCAACAGCAAAAATTAATAAATGGGAATTGATTAAACTAAAAAGCTTCTGTACAGCTAAGAAAACAATCAACAGAGCAAATAGCCTACAGAATGGGATAAAATATTCACAAGCTACACAGCTGATAAAGGGCTAATAACCAGAATCTACGAATAACTCAAGCAAATCATCAGGAATAAAACAAACAATCTTATTTTAAAAGTGGGCAAAAGACAGGAAGCTTCTCAAAAGACAAAAGACAAATGGCCAATAAACATGAAAAAAATGCTCAACATAACTAATCATCAAGGAAATGTAAATTAAAACTACAATGAGATATCACCTTACCACAGTTGGAATGGAATTTATTAAAAAGTCCAAAAACAATGGAGGCATGGATGCAGAGAGAAAGGAACACTTATACACTGTTGTTGGGACTGCAAATTAATACAGCCACTATGGAAAACAGAATGGAGATTCCTTAAAGAACCAAAAATAGACTTGCCATTCAATCCAGCAGTTCCATTGCTATGTATTTACCCAAAGAAAAGAAATCATTTTATCAAAAAGATACCTGCACTCAAATGTTTATTGCAGCACATTCACAATTGCAAAGATGTTAAATCAACCCAATTCATGCTTGGATTAATCAAATATAGAATATGTACACTATGAAGTATTAAGGCATAAAGAAGATGAATTATTACCTTTTGCAACAATCTGGATGGAACTGGAGACCATTCTCCTAAGTGAAGTATCTCAAGAATGGAAAACAAACACCGCATGTATGTGCACAGAGGGAAGTAAAACTTATTGGAAAGCAACCAGGAGGAGGGGGGAGAAGGGGAAGGGGATTAATCAGACTCATGGGTATTATGAACACTAATTGGGTAATGGGCACACCTATAGCCAGGACTCAAACATAATGCATGTAACCTAAAACATTTGTACCCCTTAATATTTTGAAATAAACAAATAATAGTTCTTTGATTCTACTTATATGAGGTTAAAGGCAGGCAAAACTAATTAAAGGTGATAAAAGACAGAATATTGTTGACCTCTGGAGAGGGTTTGTTTGGGAGTTGCATGACAGAAAATTTCGTTTGCTTTATATATTGAAGTTTTTAATCTGGGTGGTGGTTACCTTGGTATATACCTAGATACAATTTTATAAAGCTCTATAATACATATTGGTGTACTTTACACACATAAATTTATGTATTTTATGGTTCTATTAAATGTTTTTTTGTTTATAAAAGAAAGGAAAGAAATGTGCATGTAATCTAGAACTGTCCCATGAAAAATGAGTAGGATAATAAGTGAGGTTTCAATGATTAGTTTGCAAAATACAAAGAAGGACACACAGCAGATGGCCCTTTATTCTTTGGATTATCATCAATTTGGATGTGAAGACTGGAGCTGCATCCAGTTAACAATCCAGAGGAGAACCAGACTGAGGTTGAATCTAACATGTGAGGGAGGCAGTACTGAGACGTTGAAAGAAACTTCCCCTTTTTTTCAAAACCACTAACTGCTGAATAACCAACCTTAAATCTGGTCTACCTCCGGTCTTTTGGATAAAAGCTACCAATGTCTTAATTATGCTTTTAAATATATAAAAGCATTGCCTTTATAAATTAGTTTACACATCTGTATGCAAAAATACCCCACAAAAACTGGAAATTATGATCAATTTATTGTATCAGCCCTCTTTACTGCTTGTTGTCCATTTATCTATATTTTATATTTTAGTAAATTTTATGATTCCCTAAATTTAATCTGTCTTATGAATTTCAGGCAGATATTTTCCTACAAGTTTGTCCAAAGGATGTTTCAATCTCCCAGTATTTGCCATGAGGCTATACCTTCCACAACACCCATATTATTTCTTGTTTTCTAATCAATTATGTCTTCTCAAATTAAGCAACATTTTTTTTTCATGTAGATGAAAAACTGGTCATTTACCTCTGCTCTCTGTTTTTGCTTTCTGTAGCTAAACCATTTCAGCTATCAAGGGTAGGTTGTTGGGGAGGTCAAGAGCCAAACTAATTCACAGTATTATGCTCCCCACCTGATGCATTGGTTTCAGAAACATGTAGAACAAAACTGACTTTTAAACAGGCATGTTTGAAACTTGGTGATTTATCTCAAATTATATCAATATATATAACTTATACTTTGCTGAATTCTGTCTTCAAACATAATTAATTATTAATACCTTTAATTAGTATTATTACCAAAAATAATATTTTAATTTTGCCTTAAACTTATCTTGGGTGAATTGTGTAAACTTATTTCTTGTTTATTTCTAATATGTTTATCAGCTGCATCAAATTCTTTAAGTAAAAGAATAAGGACTTTGTTTTCATCAAGTTCACATATTAGACTAACAGATGAAAATGTATGCTATCAACAATATAAATTCTACATATTCAGAAGGAAGGAAGTTCAAAGAAAGATGAGATAAATTATTCTTGATCATAATGGACCTTGAGTAAGATATTAAAAGACATTAAAGGGTAAATATTATTTTATATAGGATGGCAAAAGGACAGTGCCTTCTAGTCAAGAAAATTAAATAGGACAGCAATATACAAAATTAATTAGAGAAGTGAGAATCAGGAGTCATTTAATCAGTTTGAAAGTTGTCCAATTAGGCTTGGCATGATCAGATGATGTACAGAATTAAAATGATGGTAGGAAATAAAAGTGTTAAGAAAATACATTCAAAACCTATAAATATGGCACTAGTGATAGTCCATATTTTTCAGTAACATACTAGATTACTATCTCACAGGCCTACTCATTGACTATTTAATATTTCAGGTGATGTACCCTCATGAACTTAGGGGATAACTTGTAGATTTTTGCCCAGTTGAGATGTAAATGATCCATGTTCAGTAAAAACATAGCCCCAAAGTTATAGTGTATTACCATCTAGGAAATTAACCAACTATTTTTTTTATTTCAGAATATTATGGGGGTACAAAATTAACCAACTTTTCATTCAATTTTTTGCAAACTTATTTTAGTATTTTTTTTTCTGATAGCTTAAATAAGACACTATTTCCCCCTAAGTTTTCTTTGAACCAATTTTACCATTTAACTGATTTTCTCATTAATATTTTACATAAATTTTGCCATATATTCATTCTGTATATGAATCATGTTTTTAGCATTTTTTCACAATTACAATTTGTCAAAAGAATGGAAAAGTAGGAAACATTGTGTAGATATAGAAGATTCATTTACAGAGTGGATGTGAGAAATAAAAATAGCATAGTATCAATGAAGACATAGATCACTGTAGTTGAGAGTCAAAGTCATTTTTGTACCAGTTATGTAAAGTATGAGTTTCTATTACCTTTTCTTTCAACCAGATAGTTTTTATGCCATTATATGCCTTTTGGTTGAAAATCTATAATGGCAGGATATTCACTATTTTTGTAGGACAGTCTATTAAATTTCACTTATTTAACAATGTTTTCCTTATGATGAGTTAAATTTCTCTGCTTTATAATTTAACATTTTTATAGTTTTTTGAACTAATGGGAATACGTATACCTGCTTTTGGATATGCCAGCTATTCAAATCTTTCCATCAATTATAGAGTTTGCCTAAAATCTTCTCTTTTCTAAGTTCAAAAAACCCATAATTCCTACCATTGACTCTCATTTGAAAGTATATACAAATCTATCACCCTAACAATTACTCATCTTCAATTTCCACTCATTTTTCTTTTAAGATATGTTTAAGTACAGGATCACATAGTGTAGTTGGGTTATAAATATAATGGTATATAGGGAGAACAGAAAGAATTATAACTGAAGTTGGAAATTTAGAAGTTACTCATGACCCGTAAGAGAAAATATGAAGGAATGAATTTAATATCCCATTAAGAACAGCTTATTTAGAGTCTTTTCCTTTAATTCTAAAAATCTAACAAAAATTTCTTCAATTCCATTCATTTTAGCATTTTTTGAAGAATATATATTTTGGCATTCCAGTAACTTGATCTAATTTTCATTAATAACAGCAATCATAGAATAACTAACACATAAATGTGACCTCCTCAAAGTAAACTTCCTGACCAACCATGCTAAATTAGCTTTGCTTTCTCACAGCAACCTTAAGTTTTTGTCATAGAAGATTATATTTTGTGGTGGTGTGTGTATGTCTGTGTCTGTGTATTTTGTGTGTGTGTGTCTTTTGATCTTATTTGCCTTAAGGTAAATTGAACTTCCATAGCAATGGGTAAGGTAAAGGCTAATATTATCCATATTTTACAAATGATAAAATGGTTGCTTAGAAAAGGTAATTAAATATATTGAGGTCAGACAGTTGATAAGTGGCAGAGACAGAATTGAAACCCTGGTCTCTCTAATAGGAGTGACACAGCTTTTAATCACTTTACGATTTCAAATTCCATGTACTCTTTGCAGGTAAATAACGTATGTGCATAAAGTTGTGCCATGAAGTAGCACATTTATTTTCATTATTTTTTTGTGCTTCCCTACACATGGTGATTTCTATATAGATCAATGCATAATTATATTAAATTAGGAAAAAGTAACAAATAAATGTGACTGAATAAGAAATATTTTTTAAAAAATCTAAAACAAAAGCAATTATAAGGTTTAGCAATAATATCTGAGATATAACTTAAATGTACTCATATCTGCTTCTTTCCCATTAGGCAAATATAATAGCCAGTTTGGCTGTCCTTCTGAAAAATATCACATATAAAAATAATTATAGAAATTTAGCAATGATTTTACTATTTTAGCCAGAGAAAGTCACTGCCAATACTTGCTCTCTTAATTGTCTTAAAGATAGAGGAATATAATGGATATAACAGTGATTATAAAGCTAGAAAATTTAGTTTTAGATTATAAAGCTAGTAAATTATTTCAATAATTGGAGGTAATTATCTCAGTATGGAAAACAACATAATTTCTACTGAATTCTTTTTCATCCATTTCTCTTGCTTTTTCAAAAAAATTATCTTCTGTTTGTTGGAACGCTACATAACTTTTTTAAAAAATCTTTTCCATCTGTAGTTATAGAATTTAGTATTTTCTTAATTTTTAGAAACTGTTTCCAGTCAATTTAATTACTATACCATCCATATTGGGAAATTTTTTAAATACTTCAATTTTTTTCTTTAAAGCTAATTTTATATTTTCTCTTAATATTGAATACATATATCAATAAAATTTCTAGTATTGATTATGACTTCTTTCTCATTTATATAAAATACAAGGTTTGGCTTGTGTTCTTAAGAACATTCAGTAATGATTAGTCTAGTATTCCTCAAGGCAAATCTAACCCATAGGAGTTCTCACATGCAAGCCAAACTCCAGGTCTATGACTGGAAAGGGATAAAAGGCCATGAAATTTGGACCAGAATGCCAGGAATCTACCAAAAACTGATGAGATTATGATGAATGGATACCAAAGCCAACATCAATGGCTCCCACTATCCAGAGATGGGACAACATGAATAACAAATCCATGGTGCTCAATGATCATAACTCAGAAATATAAAATTTCATGAGTCTATATTATATGCAAAAAAATAAATATATAAAAGTGAACTCATTGACAGTTTTTCCGTTTTGCTACAGAGAACCTCATTCTGAAAGCTTGTATAGATATGGAAAAATAAACATTAATCCCGCCTTTTTTTATATGACTTTCCCCTAGGGGAACCAAATATGTGATCAAATAAAATTCTTCTTTGTAGAAGACTTCCAGCTAATAAATGTAAGAATCTGAGATTTTATTCTACTTGCAATCCCAGAAGTTAGCCTGCTAGAGTTTTGTGGATGCTGGCAGCAGACATGAGACCCCTAGACAACAGCAAAAGGACAATTTATTTCTTAAATCAATAGCAGTAGCTATCTTCTTACACTGGTTCCCTAACCTCCAATTCCCACCAGGTAATGTAATGAGAATCCTATGACTTCATCATATGCAGTGAATTGTGTTAAAGGAGAGGAATCTTGAGCTTCAGAATCAATAATCTTTTATAGTGGACTTCAAATAAATTTATTTAACTTTTGCTCCAGAGGAAGTGATTATCTTTATTACAGTGGACAGCAAACCAACCTGTCCTCTGCTCCAGAGAAAGTTGCCATCCCTGTCTCTTGAACCCGTTTATTAAACACATATCCCTGAAAAGATATGCTATAGCAAAGGCCATCAGCACCACTGCTCCAAAGATGTGAAAGGAATGCAGGAGATACATGAATCATTGTCTCCCAACAATAAATAAAGAAGGAATATGGAATGGGAAAAATCACCATTTTTAAACTCCTAATAAAATATGTATCTAATCAGTGATTACCAGTGTATGGAAAACCATTAAGGCAATAATTGGTGAGAAACTTATAAGGAATGGATTAAGCTGACAACACCTAAGTCCACTGAGCAAAGTCAAAATCATTAAAAGTGAAATAGCCATATATCATGTGCCTCCTACCATGATTCAATAGGAAGCACAAAGCAATGCCTATATATTTTTGCAAAAATAATTTAGTCTGAATATCAGCAAGCCTCTAGATCTAACTACTTGATTAGAGAAAAAATGAAAGTGTAGCATTTAAAAAAAATTGTTAATGTAAGCATCAGAAAGTGGAAAATTCTGTAGGTCAAATATTCCAGTTTCATCACTAAAGACATTTTAAAAAATTGTGATGTGAAACTTAAAAAAAAATAGGAGACATAGCAATGAAATGCATATGTATATCTTGCTCTGATTCTCATATGAATAAATTAACAGAAAAAAAGACATTTTTTTGAGAAAATTATGTTAATTATATCATAAATTTCTTATTAGGCCCTAAAGAACTAAGATTAATTATTTTAGATATATGTTAAAAATAATGATATTAATTTTAAGAGTATTTTTTAAAAAGATATACCAAAGTAATCTATGGGCAATAAGATGCCCAGGATTCACTTTAAAATATTTCATCAAAGAAAGAAAGAAAAGAAGGGAGGAGAAGAAGGAAAGAAGGAAGGAAAGAAAGAAGTGAGTGTGGGAGGAAGTAAAAATTAAATGGAAGAAGATTAATAAAATATTGATAAAATATATATCTTAATAAAAAAAATAAAGGTAGAGACACCGGAAGGTTTTGGGTTGGAGTATCACAAGGTTGAAAAAAATAAGCTCTAAAATTATAGTGTAAGCACTACACCCAAACTTTATAGGGTTACAATTTTCCCAACTGTCAGACTGCCAAAGATAAATATGAAAGACACAGAAGTGGAAATCAGGCCAGATTTACTGAGATATAGCAAAACAACAACACAATTATGTGAGGATTAAGTCAGGGAAAAGAAAAATGCAGCAGAACCATTTTATAAGAAGTGAAGGCATGTTTAAGATCCATTGATTCTAAGGAACCAAAGGAGTTTAGGTTTCAAAGACAGAGTTCTGCTCTGATAATACTTGATTGTCAAATTTCAATAATCTGTACAAATTTTGTAAACTCGGTCTATCTTAAACATTAAAGAGAAGGCTGACTTACTGTGCCACAACAATAATCTATGCCAAAAAATAGGAAAATTATGTTGAATGTGATATGTGAGCCTAGCTTTATTCACATTAGCAGCAAGACCAGCAGTTGCTCGGGGATCTAAGAGGAACTGTGGGTGTGGAGGTGAGGTACTAGGACATGAGGCTCCGGGAGTCAGAGCACAGCCCCTAGAAGAGTGGAGAGTTGAGTTATGGGCTTTGTTCCCTTATTATTCACCACTGAAACCCCTCTGAACAAGCACCGTTCCCCTTTCTAAACTTGTGATGCCTCCTGTTTTTATGGGCAAACACACTCAGTCTGATTTATGGTAATTTGCTTCTTCCTGCACAAAAGGGAGAATTAGACCAAATGCTGTTTTGATTCTGGCCAAAGGATTTTTCAAGCCTGAAGAGATCACTTCAAGTTCTTGCTTCTATTTTCTGGCAGGACTGCTCTTTAGTTATTTCAAATATATGTACATGCTTTCTGTTCAGTAGAGCAGCCGCTGCCCTCTCTGGATGGTCCATCTTTATGAGTCACGATGTTTACAGGTAACTTAATAAGGTGTGTTTCTCTTGTGTACTGAATTTTAGCTTCTAAGTGATTCAGTTGATTGAAGTGCCTCATCCATCACTGAAGGTTTTGCTTTTCTCTATAAATTCTTGTTTACTGCTTCTTCAGCATATGCTTTGTAGTATTTTAGAGTGCTCCACACTTAAATTATATATCACTTTGGTATTTAAATCAATGAATTTAAACTACTGCATAATGAATACTTTCAATTTGCCTTCACTTATGGAAGATGATATAATTAAACGTGTTTGTTTGATCCGGTCTTGCAAATGAATCTATACATTTACATTAGGTCTCTATGAGATGAGTTAATCCTCTTGAGCTTTCTATAACTATTGGAAGAGGCTGTCAGTTCTATAACCAAGTCAGCAGTCTCTCACTTCTCATCCTTTCTTCAAACTGCCCTCCTTTCTTAGCTCTTTTCTTTTCTCTATCCCTTTATTTCTCCCCCAACTCTATAGCTTTTTTTCCTCAATTTCTTCTATTGCATGAATATAATGTGTGCCAGACACTATGCTAAGTACCAAAAATAAAATATTAAGTAACTTAGAAGCGAAACTTGACTTATGTTTCTAACCAGGGACCAATTAAGCTTGCTATCACTTCCTATGTCCTAGGTTCTTGCAGTATTGGTCAGGGAGGTCTTGTGCAAGTTGAAGGAGAAAAGCAATTTTGAAGAAGGTCAGTATGCTCTAAGCTGCTGAGAAGTTGAGATGAATGAGAATTATAGGTATCTAAGTGAAATGATTTCATATATGCTATTTCATCATTAGAAGTTCAAGTTGAATCTTTTTACGTATCTTCCAGGTCTCTCTTTAATATTCTCATGCTTCACCTTACCTTCTTGAATATATGGCATATAGTTAAAAAACTGTTTTATATTTCAGTTTGTTAATTCTATTATCTGTGTAATATCTTGATTTTAAGCTATTGATTGATTTTTCTCTTCATTATGAGCTGATTCTTTTAATGTCTTATAATTTTGATTAGAGGCCAGACATTAGGGTTTTACTTTTTTGAATACTCTGTAATTCTGTAGTCTTTTAATAGTAAGCTTTGGACTGGGATGCAATTAACTTAATTGGAAACAGTTTAAACCTTTTAAGGCTTGCTTTTAATCTTTAGTAGGTAGGACCAGCAGTTTTAAGACTAGGACTAATTTTGTTCCACTACTGAGATAAAAACTTTCAATGGTCTATGTAGGTTTTCCTCTCTAGCTGATAGGAACCCCAGTTATTCTGTCCTTTGTGAGCTCTGTGGACTGTGTCACCTTGTCCTTTCTGGTAGTTTTATCTCAGCATTGAGCATTTTCTTTTTATATGCTGAATTCACATGCAGTACTCAACTGATGGCTCGAGGGGAATATTTTGCACATTTCAAGTGCTTTTTCTCCATGCGGCACTTTCTTCCTTATGTTCCTCTTCCTCTTCATCCAGCTCTCTCCTCCTTGTACTGTGCTTGGCAAGTTCTGGCCAAACTGGCCTTCTGAATTCTCAAATGAAGGAGTCCGCTGACTCTGTTTTGGTTCTTTGATGTGCTGTGCTGTGTGCTTCTCCAAGCTTGCCTGGAAACTGTCTCCAGGTAATCATAGGAACCATCTTGTTCCTTTCCCTCATCTTGGGGATCACTGCCCTGTGCTGAAACAATTGTTTCATATATATATTTTGTTCAAAGGTTAAATGTTTAAGGAAGGAGGGTATACCAATTTTTGTTACTCTATAATGGCAAGAAACACATATATGTATTTCAATCCTCATAGCAAGGAGCTATTACTATATCCATTTCTTTGTATTTTAGCTTTTTTTAAATAGCATATTACAGGGGTACAAATGTTTAGGTTACATATATTGCCTTTGCCCCACCTCAATCAGAGTTTCAAGTGTGTCCATCCCCCAGATGGTGCGTACCGCACCCATTAGGTGTGAACATACCTATATCCTCCTCCCCCCATCTGCCTGACACCCAATAAATGTTATTACTATATGTGCACATAAGTGTTAATCAGTTAATACCAATTTGATGATGACTATATGCAGTGCTTGTTTTAACATTCTTGTGATACTTCACTTAGTAGATTGGGCTCGAGCTCTATCCAGGACAATACAAGAGGTGCTAGATCACCAGTGTTTTTGTGGCTGAGTAGTACTCCATGGTATACATATACCACATTTTATTAATCCACTCATGGATTGATGGGCATTTGGGTTGTCTCCACATCTTTGCAATTGTGCATTGTGCTGCTATAAACATTTGAGTGCAGATGTCTTTTTTATAGAATGCCTTTTTTTTCCTTTTGGGTAGATGCCCAGTAATGGGATTGCTGGACCAAATGGTAGTTCTCTTTTTGTTCTTTGAGGTATCTCCATATAACTTTCCACAGAGGTTGGAAAATTTCCCTGGCCTTGCTAGAAATCAAGATAACCAGGTACTATATCCATTTTGATAAATAAAAGAGCTAAAGCTTATTTAGAATCAATAACTTGCTCAAAATCACATATTTAGTACAAACAGAGCCACTAAGCAAACCCTATTCTCTCATATAGAGATTCATATGGATTAATATTTCACACTTGCATTACACCACACATTCTTGACCTTACAAAATAGCTTTTGTATGGTGGAATGGATAGAAACTGGTTTCTAAGAATTCAGAAGTAGATGGTTCCCTATTTAAAATGGTAAATGTAGACTTATTTATTTTTGCAAGAAGTATAGTAGTGAAGGAAGAAAAAGAAGACAATTTGAAATAAAGGAAAGGAATGGCAACATGAAAAGAGTGTGTTAAAATTGTGGGAAACTTGTATATCACATGTAGGTGCTCTTAATCTGACTGCTCACTAGTCATGGTAGAGACTAGCAGTTCCTCTCCTACCCATAGCTTAAAAGACTCAAAGGGTACAGAGAGTTCTATAAAGGGAGTGCAATGAAATTCCTACTGGAAGAGGTAAGACTAAATCAAGACCCTGAAACACTCATTCAGGATGCAGAAGAATAAAAATCACCAGGGAATTTATTGCGGTGAGATTGTAGGGAGTGGAGGGGAGGTGTGAAAATGGACAAGCTGAGTTTCCAGGACAGTGAGAGGATAATTGCAGTCAGAGCAGAGAGTTTCAGCTTACTCTCTCTGTTCCTCCATATCATTCCCACAAACATACCCATCAGAAGAACAGTCTGTGAATGACAGACCAGGACTACCCATTGGCTTATCTCCCCTTCATTTCCTGGCATGAACCCTCAGCTATTGTACTGTTTGGTTTACTGTGCTATCTTTACTAGGAAACCTGGAAGTTTTGAGTGAAAACCATTCGGAATATAATTATAAGACAATCAATAGATATTTGATAATTCTGTCTGTGAACAAACAAGCTCAGTTTTTGTATGCTACAGGAATCTGGAGAAGAATATTTCCCTTGGTGTCTCTCTTCTATATTATTCTCAAGAGAATTGCTTCCTCCTGCCATCCGTTTGTGGATTTGTATCAGCCATCGCTCCTCCAGACACACACCTTCACCCTTCTGTGAAAAATAGAGAAGCTCTGAACTATGAGTAGATGAGGATTTAATTCATTTTGCTCCTTTGAACTTTCATTGAATGTCTAGTTTATCCCAACTTTTCATTAACTCAACCCCCCCCCCACACACACACACAACGACCAGTGGATAATCACAATATCATTGATGTGTGACAGTATATTTGGATCCAAGAACAAGCTTGGCTATGAACTCTATGTTGCCTAGCTGGAAGAAAAAAATGAAAACCATTCCATTGGAGGGATCTTCAGATCATCTGGTTTTCTTATCATAGGGCTATTTGGGAGGGAGAGTATTTTAAGGAAACTAGAGTCCTAAAAAATTACTCTTAGGAAGTCATTTCAATTGATAAGAAAATAAACTAGTATTTCCAGGCCATAGGTTACTCATCTATAAAGCAGGAATAAACTACCTGACTTATTTACCTTACTGACTACCATTGCCCTTCTTTTTGTGTGGTGGCCGTGCTTGTCGCAAAGGTGTCAGCATGGCCATAGCCAGAGCAAGGAGGGAAATACAAGACGACCTGGTATGAGGAGGAGGTATCACAGACTTTGCGGAATATTGTACTTACTACGAGAAAAAAAACAAAACAAAACACACAAACAGTCAATCACACCTGAGGGACCTGAGTACTAACTTTGGCTGGAGTTATAGGGAGTTTCTGTTTTCTATGAAGGTTAATCTTATTAACTTTAGAGTTTGGGGGCAGTTTTCTCTCCTGAGTTTGATAAACACTTTGGAACCAACTCTAAATTACTTAGTGCAAAGTTCAAAATTTGAATACTACTACCCTTCATTTATATACCACCCAGGCTATTGTTTAATGTTGAATATTTTTGAAATATAGAATATAAATAGGGCTTCAAATAGCCTGCCTGTGTTACTCCATGCCAATGTCTAGACCTGCCTTTCTCCTATATAATTGTGGAGATGAAAATAGGTCTATGTAGGGATAGGTGCAATAAAGCTTGAACTGATAATAGCCTTGAGAAAAAAAAAAGTATTTTAATGCATCAGGAGAAATGATACCCAATTTCATCCACCCAGAGTATTTAATCCTTATGCACTTGCCCAGAAAGACTCAGAATCCAAGTAAGATACATATACTAACTGAGGTTTTGACACGTGTATGAGAAAGACATGCAAATGAAGAGGAAGGTGACAGGGTAAAGAGTAGCCAGATTTTTTTTTTCCATTTTATGGGTAGAAAATATGACAAGATATATAAAAGGGTCCCAAAGGCATATGTCAGATGCTGCCCAAGATATAAACTGAGTGCAATTCATTTTTTTTGGTGAGAACATAATTATAACATTGATTTCTATAGAGGGTATTTTTTAAAAAAGTGCATAATAAAAGAAAGTCCAACCCTACCCAAAGAGAGGCAACTGCAGTCAGCTAAAGTAAAGGTATTATAGGAATTGATAGCTTCTCCTTAAACAATGGCAGAGAAGCTACTTGACCTTTCAAAAGAAGAAAAATATGAAGGAAGGAGTTTTGGCAAGAAATGGATACAAATGAAATTTATTTAATATAGTGGTTGTGATAAACAAAACAGAGAATAAAATAGCTGGAGATAAACACTTTTTTTTAATAACCCAGAACATAGCAGGAAGAAATGAATTTTGAGGAAAAGAAATAAGATTTTGTTGCTTCTAAACAGGTATATATATCTATATCTACTCCTGAAGTCCATAGAAAAGAAAGGTAAACAGCAGAAGAGAAGCATGAAAGCAAGGAAAAAACAAGAATAAAGAGACAAGGCAGAGGAAATGAGGCTAATTGGCTCATTGGGGATTAGACCCAAGCCCTTGAAGAAGAAATTCAGGAGTGGGAAAACAGACAGCCAAGTGGAAATGGAATCAAAGAGACAAGGGAGAGTGTGGCCAAAGAAAGCCTTAAAGACTCATTAAAATACCTATATTTGTGTGTGTCAATGTAAATTAGATGTGTCCAGGCAATATAAACCTCCTAGACACTGAGAAGATTGATGTTGAACCCTAATGAGCCATGAAAAAAGGAAATTCATATGCTTCTTATTTTATAAAAAAGGTTTTAATTTTATAGGAATTTATTACATATTAAGACTTTTTATTTAACAACTGTTTTGTAAAGTTCCCTTCACTTGTCCTGAATTAAAATTCATACATAATTTAGCTTAGACACATATAAATTTTTAAAAGTCAATACAGTGTCCTAAATATGAAGAAGAATTTATAATAATATATATTTCAGCATGTTAATGCTCAATAATGATAGTAGTTGGAAACCTATTATAGCCAGATACTTGCTAGAGTCACTGGGAATTTAACAGAAACAAATGTGAGCTCATACAGAAATCTTGTAATGGCAACTCAGAATGCAATCAGTGGTGAGATTTCTTAAAAGTGGTTAAAACTCTTGGTAATTTATGTCAAATGTATCATCTCTAGATTTGTACCATATACTGTACTTATCCCTAGAAAATCAATACAGATAAATGTTCATATTTGGAGATAAAATAAGTATAAAACTCTATGTATTTATCTATAACATTAAGAGCCCCGCGCTCAGATAATTAGAATTAGAATTTCCCTATGAACTTTTAAAATGTCTCAGGGTATGTGGGGGAGGAACAATATTACCCATTTCATAGCCATTATATAATGGGTCTGTCTTCAGAGCACTTCACATTAGCCACTAAAACTAGTGAGTCATAAGGGGAGAAACTTTAGGATTAACAAGTAATGTGGGAATTCTTAAAATATGGGATTTGAATTGGTGTGGGTCACAAATAGGGACCAAAAAAAAAAAAAAAAAAAACACAAACCATCAGTTCTATTATTGTATGGGCTCTCTAAAGGCAAAACAAAAGATAAACATTATATTAAATCAGCTGTATTTTCTGAATACAATTTTAAGAAATAATGTTGGAAGAGAATTTTAATTTGATTTTAATTTTAACCGAAAATGGGCAAGAGTTGGAAGTACCAAAAATGTCCTATCAAACCAGGCACTAAAAGTAATTCTGTAAGAAGGTAGAATCAACAGGAGAGTATGTGTGTGTGTACGTGTGTGCAAAGTGAAGAAACCATTGGACTTAGATCCAAAAAAGGAAAGTAAGCCTTCAAATATGAAAAGGAAGTTGTCTTTTTAAAATATTTCTATGACAATAATAAGAATTATTTTCTCCTAAAATGGAAATAAAAGAGGAAATATAGGATGGACTAATCCCAAGTATAAATTCTATGTAGTTCATCAGACAAATATTTACCACATGTTGGATTCTGAACCAAGCTCTGTGGAAATGAAAAAAATTGAATGACAGCCTCTGGTTTCATAAAGTTCAAGTCCATTTGAAGAAACAGGTGTATATAACAGCTAACGTGCTACAAAATGTGCTGAAGTGACAGGATCTAAATTTCTTGGCAAGCTGCTAAATAGATTAGAACCAAACTTGTGATCCACCTTTCACAAATATAGGATATTGTAAAGCCTGTGATTTGGCTCCAAATTGTTGAAAATCCTCTCATTTATTCCTTAACATTAACCCTGTTTTTAATGGACAAAGATAAGTATGCCCAGGATATAGAATCCCCAACTGCAATTTGTATATTCAGTCCTTTGGTGAACCTTCTCAGAGGACATTTGGAACACAGGAAGAGTCCATTGGTTACCTCTCAATTCTCAGTGTATTTTCACAGGCTATTACACAAAGTTTCAACATAGCTGAGCCACAAAGACATAATTTACCCCTGTGGCTAAGCCTATACTAAAATCAGGCTTAATGCATGCTGCTTTTCATTTAAGACCCACTCTAATTTCTGTTTTGCCTTTTACCATTTATCTCATGTAGAACTACAAAATACACCTGAGGTACATACTTCAAGTTAAGGTGGAGAAGGTGGAAATGATCTTATTACATAATCTGATATGTATGCTAGACAAACCAAATAGAAGGAGAAATGGGTTAGACATAAGCACAAATTTTCAGTGCCCAAGTTTCATTTAACTACTGCTATATAATAAACCAACTCAAAATTAATGGCTCATACCAACAACAATAATTTATTTTGCCCCTAAAACTGCAATGTAGGCAGGATGTAACAGGAAAGGCTCAGCTCTGCTCCATCTGGTGTTTCAGCTGGGAAATTTGAATGGGAATGGATAATTCACTTTTACAATGGCTTCTCTCACATGGCTGACTTATTGGTGCTTCCTGGCAGCTCTGTGCACCAGGGACCTCAGTTGCTTTCATGTGGACCTCTTCATGAGGCTGCTTGGGCTTCCTGAAAGCAGAGAGGCTAGATTCTAAGAGTGACTGTTCAAAAATCCTCAGCTGAAAAACCTGGCAGAGTCACTTCTCCTATACTGTTCAAAGCTTTTAAAGAGCCTGCTGAGACTTAAGGGAGGAGGATGTGAACTTTATCATTCAATGGATAGAGTGGACCCCTTTGGTCTGCTACAACCCAGGAGCCATCAGAATCTCCAAAAGAGCATCAGAAGCTACACCATAGTAAATACAAGGTGGCCCGAATACTAGAAAGTATTTCTTGAGGCCCCCAAATGGGAACATCCTTTATAATTTAGGGGTTCAGAGGAAGATGGGAAGGAACCTGTGTGAGGACTAGACCATCTGTAGAATGGACATGGTTGGGGAAGCTTAGGAGCCATGATCAGGCGGAGTGCTAACAAGTTTTTGGATAGAATTATAATCACTTCATATTTAATCAGTGATACCACCAAGAATCTACCTCAGTCAAAAATCTGATTAATTTGGTTGGCCCATGTACCTCTTTCTTTTACTAACAAACTTTCATGTCTATATTCTCATAAACAATCTTCTTAAGTATAATGGAAAAAGAACAATAATAAAGCTGCCTAAGACATCTGAACATTTTGTGATAGTAGTTATAGAAAAAATGGAGTAACTGAAAAATGGAGATGAGGGGGAATATCTTAATAGGTAGATATTTACAGTTAAGCCATAATTACTGAACATCTACTATTCATCAGTGCTGTGGTATGAGCTAGTCATAGAAAAATGAAAAATCTTGGACTCTGTGCATGAGAAATTTTTCTATATATCTTAAAAAAGATATAACCATTTAATTTAATGATTACTATGGAAGTATAACAAAAGTAGTGCATATAATGTATGCTTTTGTAATTGGAAAATTCTCCATGTTGGAGGTTAGAGTTCAAAGCAAGCGAATATACACATCCATACAAATGGGTGGGTGGCGAAAGTTTTGATACAATAATACTAAAGTTGCAATGATCTAATGAGAATTCCAGTGGAAAAGAAACATGAACAATTTTCTTTTTTGAAAAAAATGTATTAATAGGAAAGAACGTGAACTTAAGCAGTATTTCAAACTTCCCATATGAAGATTTCTTTAAAGTGATTAATACAATTATATTATCAAACATATTGTACATGTATAGTTTAATAGTCTCACTTAGAGATGAGAATAGAAGACATTTTCAGATCCTTATTTTATTTTGAGAAAGAAGAGGCAAAGAAATCCAAACTGGTAAGAAACTGATAGTAGTAAAGAATTCAGTGGAATATATAATAGTTGTTGACATGATAAAGCCATTAGAGAGACACAGTGTGCAATGGGAGTTCGGTTTTATTCCAATTGACAGACAAATTCTATTATAAAAATAGCTTTTTGTAATCTGAAAGATGATCAAAAGAAAATTCTGAGTAAGCAAACAGCTATAATAAATCATCTGCATATATAGAAACAATATATCAAATGATGCCAGTTTAAATATCTCAGGAAGAACTAAGTCAAGATCAACAACAAAAGCTCAACTTTAATTTAAAGCAGAAGGTGATATGTAAGGCAGGTTAGTCCATGCCTTGTTGCTGTTGTTATTCAGTGACAATGAAGTGTCTGGGTTTGATAGCTAGGGCAAAAGACTTGGAGTTCTCACCTCAATTCTTCATGCTTCCTAGTTGTATAAGCAACTAAAGAAATACAGATGATTGGTGATTATATCTATATTTGTCCAAATGACATATAAAAGTTTTATGCTATGACAAATGTTCCAATATATTTGCTTTAGTCAGCAATCCTCCTGTTTAGATTTGGCCACAAGTCCCAATACACCTTCTGTGTGCTGTGGTTCCAATGTTCAAATGTCAGTTAAGCATTCAAAGCCTTTGTGATGCTATTATTATGTTCCACCCATTGGTCAGTCTGGGACTTGAGTAAAAGTCTATTCATTAGTTCAAGTCTCAGTTTTTGGAATAACGATTAGGATTGAGTACACAAATGTGCAGCTAGGAGGGTAAATCTACACATTTTAGTACAGTATCTATAAGAGCCCAGTTGAGTAAGTTATGGGAAGGAAATAAAATCAGGGATTCAGAAGCAAATTTATGGGATTGCCACTTTGTGTCTGGTGCTAAGCAGTAAGATGAGAGGTGGTGGGGAAAGAGGAGAGGAAGAACGAAAGAGAGAGAGAAAATCAATGGAATTGGCCTTACCCTCTTGGAAGCACAGCTCCTCTGAGTGGAGAGGATGTTTCCCTCCTTCAGAGTTTTGCTCTTACAGTTTCCCTTCATGGCTGTTGTACTGTCACCATGGGATTGCCTGAGGACTGGGGCAGGGGAGAATAAATAAAAGACGAAGACGAAACATGGGAAATTTGCCTGTGAGTTTGAGCATTGGGAGATCCCTGCTCCATTCCACAATCCAGAAGAAGAAGGCTCCTCCTGGAGCTCTTGCCGTGAATGTGATTGTCCACTTCTGGGCTAGGCTGCCTTGAGTCAGGGCCAGGAGACAGGGAAAGAAAGATTGGAAAACTCACAGTCATTTTCATGGTACTTTGAAATCTGTTGCTCTTCCCTAGTCCACTTGATTCTTTTACCTTTGAGTCCTCAATATTCTTCTCTATTCTCTCAGTACAGGTTTTATTTTGGAATTCAGTGGGCAGGGGGAATTTGCTTACTCCAGTTCACTAGAAACTGGGGGTCCTATACTCTAAGCTTTTCAAATAATTTTTACGTGAAATAAATCTATGTTATACTTAGAAAGGTCCCATTTTAGCTCATTTACTCACCATGCCAAACTGCTGAAGACAAAAAAGTAAAACTCAAATTATTATGCACATATGCAGCTGTTTGGGGTAGCATAGAATTCTTCTTCTTCTTCTTCTTCTTTTTTACAGAAAGCCTAATTTATTGGAGTGTAGTTTTTTTATTTATTTCAGCATATTAAGGGGGTAAAAATCTGAAGGTTTCAAATAATGCCCTTGCCCCCCTACCCTCACAAGTCTGAGCTTCAAGCGTAATCATCCCCCAGATGGTGCACATCTCACTCATTATGTATGCATATACTCTCCCCTTTATTCCCCCTCCCACCTGCTGAATACTCAATAAATGTAATTCCTTTGTGTCCACTTAGGTGCTGATCAGTTAATACCAATTTGCTGGTGAGTACATGTGGAGCTTGTTTTTCCATTTTTGAGATACTTCACTTAGTAGTATGGGTTCCAGCTCTATCCAGGAAAATACAAGATGTGCTATATCATCGTTGTTTCTTAGAGCTGAGTAGAACTCCATGGTATACATATACTACATTTTATTAATCCACTCATGTATTGATGGGCTCTTGGGTTGTTTCCACAACTTTGCAATTGTGAATTGTGCTGCTATAAACATTCGAGTGCAGGTGACTTTTTTGTAGAGTGTCATTTGATCTTTTGGGTAGATGCCCAGTAGTGGGATTGCTGGATCAAATGGTAGATCTATTTGTATCACTTTAAGGTATCTCCATATTGCATTGATCAAAAGGAAGTTCAAATGGCTATGTTAATATTAGATAAAGCCAAGTTAATATAGCCAAGAAAATTATCAAGAACAAGGAAGGACATTATGTAGGGATAAAGATCAATCTAATAAGATAGACAATTTTGTACATGTATAATCAAACACAAGAGCTGCAGAATATGTGAAGCAAAACTTATGGAACTGAAATAGAAAAATTCACAATTAGATTTGTTAAAAATTGTTAGAACAAATAAGCAGAGAGTCAGCAAAGATATAGGACTTAACAACATCATTAACCAGAGGAGTCTAGTCCACATTTAAAAAGAAATACACCCAAAATATCAGAAAACACATTCTTTTAAGCACCCACAGAACATACACCAAAATAGGCCATATCCTGAGTCATACAAGTATAACTCATTAAATTTAAAAGCATTGAAATCATACAGTGTTTTCTTATAATGGTGAAATTAAACTAGAAATCAATAACAGAGAGATGACAGGAAATTCTCCAAATACTTGGAAAACAAATAGTACACTCACAAATAATCCATGAGTCAAAGAGGATGTCTCAAGGGAAATAAAGAAAAAACATTGAACTGAATAAAAATGAAAATACAATGTATCAAAATTTGTTGAACTCAGGTAAAGCAGTGCTGAAAGTGAAATATATAGTACTAATTTCTTATGTTAAAAAAGAAAAACCACAAATCCATAGTCATAGATTATGGAAACTAAAAAACAAACACCAAGGTAAATTCAGCGAGCAAAAGGAAAGAATAAATTGTAGCAATCAATTAAATTGAAAATAGTAAAACAATAGAACATTTTATTTTTGAGAGTATCCAATAAATAGAACCACCTTGGATATGGCCTTTCTCTCACTCAGGGTAATATCTTGATATTCATGTATTGCTACCTGTGTCAATAGATTGTTCCTTTTTATTGCTGAATAGGGTTCCATGGTAAGATATGCCAGAGTTTGTTTATCAAATTGATCCTTTGATGGTTATTTGGGTTGTTTCCATCTTTTAGAAATGACAAATAAATCTTCTATCACAAAAAAATGTATTTTTATTGCTTTAAGGTACAAAACTCAGAAATGAGATTCTGGGTCAAAAAGTAATGTTAACGAACTCACAAGGGCGGTTCTCTCTGTTTCTTACCACGCAGAAAGCCAATTATTGAGACAGTGAGGATTGTCAAGGAAGAAAGGAGATAAATTGTGGCGGATGCATCAACCAGGAGGTGGGAAGACTGAACTGCCTTAAATCCACCTTCCCAAACAATGGGATCAGGGTTTTTTCTGGAGGTGAAATGAATAACGCATAAAGGGAGTGAGCATCATTACATGTTTGGGTCGCAGTGCAGGACATATGTGCACAGTGAGAAATCAGACCAGAACATACATAGCATGATGAATAAATGGCAAATATGTCCCTACCAGAGTGGGGATTTTAGCAATACAATGGGCTGGAAGTTAATGTTGGTCATTCTTTCAGCCTTGTGTGCAGGTGAGATGTGGGGAGTAGGCTGCTCAGCGGGTCCTTGGGCACAATCTGTGGTGGAGTGTCACTTACCTTGTCTTCTCTGGACAAACAGGTGGTGTAAGGCTTTGTAGTTATGTTGTGGCTGCAGAGAGGTTTTGCCATTTCTGAGCAAAAATAACTCAAAAGTGAATGCATCAGTGCAGCAGAAAGTTACAAAGTTCTGGTCAGCAAATCCTACTGGCCTGGAAATTTGAAACATAGAGAACTATAAAAAGGCAGTTTGCTTATGGAGCCAGTTAAACTAATTTCATTAGTTTATTAGTTTAATCTATGTTTAATTTTAAGAATTGCCTAACAATTTTCCAGAGTGACTGTAGTATTTTACATTCCCACTAGCAATGTATGAGAGTACAAGTTGCCTCGTATCCCAGTCTGCACCTGGTATTGTCTCTAATTTTATTTTAGCTATCCTAATAGCTGTATAGTATACTTCACTGTGGGTTAAACTTATATTTGCCTAATAGCTAATAATGTTGTAGATATTTCCATGTAATTATTTACCATCCTTAAATTCTCTTTGGTAAACTGTTCATTCAAGTCTTTTTTTTTTTTTTTTTCATTTTTTAAATTGAGTTGCTTGATGTCTTGTCATTGAGTTTCGTGAGTTCTTTATGTAGTCTTGATACAAATTCTTGTGGATATGTGGTTTGCAAATATTTATTTCAATCCTTAGCTTGTCTGTTTACTTTCTTGATATAGTGTCTTTGACAGAGCAGCAGCTTAAAATTTTGATGAAGTCCTATTTATCATTTTTATCATAAAACATACTTTTAGTGTTATTTCTGAGCACTCTAGCCCTAATTCTGAGTCATGATAATTTTCTCCTGAGTTTACTATTTTTTTTAGTTTCATATGTTTAAGTCTATGATCTATTTTGAGTTGAGCTTTGTATGAAATGTGAAAGTTAAGTCAAAGTTCATTGTTTTTGCCTATTTAAACAGAGATAACCAATTGTTTCAGTATCATTTGTTGCAAAAGCCATCTTTTTACATTTTATTTCTTTTTTCACTTTTGTCAAATATCAAGTAAAATTATCAAAATTTAAATTTGCTTGGGTGCATGTCTGCATTGCCTATTCTATTCCAGTAATCTATGTCTTTCTTTGCCAATACCATTCTCTTGATTACTATAGCTTTATATTAAGTCTTACAATGAGGTAGTGTGATTCCTTCAGCCTTGTCTTTCTTTTTAAATTGTTGTCATTATTCCATGTCCTTTGCCCTTGTATATAAATTTTAGAATCAGCTAAAACAAGCCATTTCAAAAAGAAACATACTCTTAATTTTAACCAACAACAAACATATTGGTTAGATCCATTTCAATTTCTCTTAAAAAATGACATTGATATTGTATAGTGTTCTTCAAATAATGTCCATTTTATAGCTACAGAAAGAAGTTTACAGCCACATTATAGCCACAAATTGTTTAAGATTAAAGTATAATATACACACACTCATACACACATACACACACATGGCTTGTCTACCAATTGCCTGTTATTGATTTATTTGAAATTGGTTTAAGTCCCACAGACGTAAAGGACTGGGTTCCTATGCAAATGCATAAATACTACAATAAAAATGAATTTGCCATGTAAAATTTAAAATTCTACAATTGAGTTGATAAGAGTTTAAAAGCATCGTTTAGCTGCCATTACGATTGATAAGATCTGGGTTTTGGTAACCTTCGAGATGAATAATGGTATCTTTTTTAAATACCTGAACTTCTTTCATGCCCCTTTCTGTGGCCCAACTACCCTACTACCTTACTTTCTGCTAGATACCATCTACTTTCATAGAGCCCCAAATTCCATTCTATTCTTTGTTAGCCTTTTTTATAATGATGCAATTCTGAATAATAAGATCAGAGGGAAAGCCCACTGACGATTTTCTGGAAAAAGTTTTTTTCCAAACTGACACAAGGAAAATGCTTATATTCATCTTCCCTGGAAGTAGCCATGTCTTATGGAGCAACCATCCTGTGATAACGAAAAAGGAACATAGCTAAGTTTAGGGTGGCTCAGAATAATGATAGAGGCACTTGTGTCATTGATTGTACACCTGAGGTGCTGAACCCAACTCTGGAACTGCCAACTTCCTCCAAGAGTATTATTTGAGATAATAAATTACCTTATCTTCAGGCTACTTTTGGTTGAGCATCTTGTTACTTGCCATCAAAGGCCTCCTAATAAATAAATCACCTATAAATGCGCAACCAAGAGTAACATGATTTTATTATTGTCTCTTTATTTCTCTTCTAGAGAAACTCTGATTCCTTAATAGAATAAGATGTCTATTCAGGGCCTTTAAAAATGCTATGGGGAAAAAGTATACTGTCCAAGCACTCTTCCTTCCTTTAATAGAGAACTGTTTTACTTTAATCATCTGGAATTTTGCAGTTGTGAGTTCTAATTAAAGTGGGATAATATGGCACAAAAAGGACTGACTGCACGTGGAGTCCTCAGATTTTAATCCTGCTGCTGACTTTCCTGGTAATTTACTTTATTGATTAGGAGGATTCATTAACCACTCTGTACTTCAGCTTCTCAACTTGAAAAATGACCCCTTTTAAAAAATACTATAAACCCTATGAGAAATTAACCACACCACCCTATCACCAGCCTCCTCCAACACACAAACACACTGGACCCTTAAGGAGTAGGAGCTCCAATAAAGTCCAAGAATAGCATCATAGCTCTCATTGTACCTAAAAACGGTTACAGATATCTACCTCCATACAGTGATGTTTGGGATCCTTTTTAAGATTCCTATTTTAGAAATCACCAAGTTTTCATACTCTTTTTGGTTTACTTATCCCTGTGTCATTGGTGGAGTGTGATAATCCTGGCATTGTCTCCCATTTGTGATAACTGCCACTTATACAGTAAAGGACTAGGTGGCTTAGGAAACTTCTGTTGTTGGACTTGCATAGAAAGATGATCATTTCCAAAATTCTTCTTGTCAGTAGAATAAAAAAAAATTAGATCTAAGATTTCTGTGTAGAGATGGAGTGAGGAGGCTGAGGAGTCTACTGAGTCTCAACCCAGAGGAGAAAATAAAAGCTGTGCCTGCTTTGAGCCAGGTCATAGCTTCTTGATGTGATTCTTTATTTTATTCTCTTGCTGATTTTCTCAAAACTTCTACATATTCCTCAGGCTGCCAAGTAATCAGACCCTATCACCTGGATATCTGAGTCATCCTGTACAATAACCATGTAGGTACTTGGCACAAGCTGATGGAAAGAACAACTATAGTTTCACTGGAAGGGATATGATCTGTACTTTCTCATTAAATAGACCTTAATTTTTGCAATCAACTGAAGAACTCTTGCCTAATCTTTAGAAATGCCTATTTCTTAAATTCACAGTAAGACATGCATGTGAAAAGACAAAAATATCATACATAAGATATACAAAAAATTTGGTTGCAAAAGGGGTGGACAAAAATTGGCAAGGGAGATATAATAATTGGAGGAACATGTTTTTGAAGGAGCCCACGTGAGTGGCAATGTCATGAAGTAGGTACCCAGGGATATCAATTATTAGCTAAGATTTTAGTTAAGACTTGCATGAACATCAAAGATACTGGTTTTTACACCACAAATAGATTATATTTGAAATACCTAAATTTCTAATAATTGCTTTATTAGCAAGCATGAATTTTTATTCGTGTCCAAGACACTCTAATAGTATTAGGGTTACAAAAATTATAAGGTCTTAATCTTTGTCTTTAAAAGGGTTAACATCCATACAAGAAGACTAATAATCAAATAAGTGCATTGAAATATTCTATCTGGTATAGTAGGCAAATATACTTCATAAATCCTGGTACATAATAAGTACTTAATGAATATTTATTGCAAAACAAATAGATGAATTGATGCAAGTATGTGCATGGCAAATTGATGGTTCTGTGATCAGAAGAAGGTTTAGAAAATATTTATTAGAGGAAGGGGATCCAGAAAAAATGGCAGGATTTGATCATGTTAAGCATAGAGGAAAATATCATTACAGGCATGGAAGTTGTAACAAAAGGCCCAGAGGAGTATATTGTAGGATTGTATTTACATTTGGCACTGAGTCTATCCCAGGGGATGCCTAGGTGTTTTGCAATTGTTCTGAGGAGGTAGTCTGGTAACTCCCTACCTTTCCAAGATAGAAATATTTGTAGTTAGTTGCCTATAGAAACTTTCCTAGCTATTGACGCATTCAGAATTTGCCTTGTTAGCTTTGAGAAAGCTATTTGTACATTCATGAAGTTGTGCATTCTTGCATTCAAATGTATTGTTAAGTGAATATCTATGTGAAAATCGTGTTACTAAGTCTGTAAGCTTTGCAACTCAAAATGTTTCCTGGGGACAAGAAGCATCTGTATCACCTGGAAGTGTGTTAGAAATGGAGATTATCAGGGTCAGTCTCAAACGTACTGAATCAGACTCTGCATGTAACTAGATAGTTCATATGAATATATCTAAGGGATACAAATAAAGATTGCTTATAGCCTTTTAGGACTTATCAGTCTAATAGAGGAATGTAAAATAGATGTATAGGGAGTGTACATTCAGGGCCACTTGAATCTATTCTCTTGGATTGCAATCCTCAAGCTTGACATAAATAAATTATATATTTATTTTAAGTTTGCCTCAGTTTTTCCCTTTAAGTGGACATATCTAGCCTAAGTCGGCATTTCTCTCTGAACATGGCCCTTATTATAATACCAGCACATACCCACTGTGTTCTTTTTGGCTTCAGAAGTTCCGTCAGGTGTTATGAGTGAGTTCTCCTGAAATCAAGCATCCTCCTATTTGGCTGAAGATCTAAACTTTATTTGGGCTATTTTTCAAATTCTCTCTTTCTAAAGGGAGCAAAGGCTTTGGTCTCTGTCTTTGGATAGGAAGTTCAGGTAAATAGCTCTTCATAGAACTGGAGTACTGCTTTTTCTGCCTTTGTTTGTTTGTTTTTTGTTTTGCTTCTGTCTCACAGCAAAAGTTTGGGGTCCAGGATTTTTTGCCTTTGCCTCAGGACAAGAGGTTTGGGTCAAAGGATTGGCAGTCTGGCACCAATGGCCTCATTTTACTTAACATGCTTTTAGGTTTGAAGTTGTTCTCTATTGCTTGAAAATTCAGCAGTGGATTTTCATCTGTGACCAATTCCCGTTAGTTCCAAACTGAAAGGTATATGGAAAGGGAGTTTTCTCACTGTGAAGAAAAAGGATAATTTGCTCCCTTTGATCCATTCAAGTGACTAGAAATTGTAGAGGTGTCAGGGCTATGGCCCAGAATGTAAAGTGGCCTCATGGGGCATTTGTTAGTGGAAGGACATTTGACAGACCCCGTTTTGCTCTTCCAGACGGGTAAATTATGAAGATCTGGTCCCTTAGACCCTGAGTACTCTTCTGCCTCCTGGCAGGTAGAGACAGTATGAGACACTAAGAGCCTGAGTTGAGACTCCTAGGTGACACCTAGAGGAGGGACACTTACAAGCAGCACACTTGGGCCCAAAATACATTCCTGGCCTTGGTCACATTTTTAGAAGTGATTTCCTAAATTACGAAAAAATCAAGCTTCAAAATCTGAGTGCTCCTTTTAGAAACACCAGCTGGATTTATGTATAACATTGACGGGGCATCCTCTTGTAAATATTCAGGAAAGCAAACCTGCCTAACCCAACGGCCAGAGTGAGGATCCTTTGAAATGTCTAAAATAATTCATAAAACACACAAAAAAAGCAAACCCCTAAAATACATGTACAAACAATTATACTATAATACCATTGCCCAGAAGGCAAGTTTCAGTATGTGTAACATGGCCGGTTTTAAATAGCCTGGCACAGACTTTGAAAAAAAAGAAAGAAAGAAAGAAAAAGAAAACAAGGTACTTGTTTTCTGTGTGAAATTTAACAAGTTATTTTTTTCTTTCTCAGACTCAGTTTCTTTACCTTTAAAGGGGAACTCATGATGATTACTTTATAAGTCTGGTGAAGAATGGTAGGAATGACCCATATAAGGGCTTAGCACAGTATCTGAAGAAGAATAATCATTGATTAAACAATGATGATTATTGTGGAAATTTTTAAAAGTTCACTGTTTGGGGGATAGATATGCTGTTGTAGATAGATTTTATAAAAAGTTGACATGTTATCTGTATATTATAGATATACTTTTAATATAAGGGATTAAGAATGAATGGGGATAAAGATATGCAATGCTGCAGTCATAATTTGCAACTATGGGGAGTTATATTTCTTACCCATATAGACACTACTTAAATGTCAAGAATGTTATGACAGGAAATTTACCATGAAATTTAGACCTGATGGTCAACTTAGACTGATAAATTTAGACAGATCTGTCTGTGAATTGAGTAATATAGTATAAACTAGATAGATCTCTTACATCAAGGACTGAGAAAGGTCAAGTGTCTACATTGAACTAATGAGAACTAATTATTTTCTGATCCCAGCCACTTAATTATTTCATTACAATTTTGGCTAAATTTTTAGTTAAAAGTGCTATGGCTGATGTTCATTATAGAATTATCCAAGGGATAAGAGAAAGCAATGAGAACGATTACCCAGGGAGAAGTGTGCATTGCTATTTACTATTCAAAATCTCTTCTTCCTCTCCAAAATTCCTGCCCAACTGCAATGAAAATATCTTCAGAGGACAACACAGAGTCGCAAGGAGACCAAACACAGATGGAAAAAACAGAACTTAGGGCTTCCGCAACAAATACTCCTGTTCTTCCAGGACTTACTCATTTCCATCTGGTCAGCTTCTGCTTTTTATCAATTATGCTGGATGGTTTTGTTTTGTTTTGTTTTGTTTTGTTTTTTGTCTTTTTCTTTTTTTCCTTTGGGAGTGTGCAAAAAGGGATGTTAAGGACTTCCATCTGCCCTCCACCTGGTTATTCAAAAGAGTGAAATTTTTGCTACAGCCAAAAAACAGATGAGATGCTGAAAGCTTTTAGGTTTTGGGGTTTGATGAAGGCCATAAAGCAGGGATTTCCAAAGTATGTTCAGGGGGCTACTGGCAGACTCACTCTCAGTGTTACCAAGTGGTCTATAAACAGTTTGGCAGTTTGAGAGTAAAAATTAACGAAGTGATCTGTTCCTAATTACTTCATAGATTTTATTATATGTAAGATTTAGATTTTCAGCAAAATATTACTATAAGTATAAAAATTACACTTGTTTTGGTCAAGGGCTACTTTGAGTATTTTATCTTACATAACTTTCAGTTTACAGGTTGTTCCTTGTCTCATCCAAAGTATCTTCCCATCTCTTGGGTGCTATTGTTTACATTTGCCAAATTGTCATTTCCATTGTTTTGTTACTTTATATCCTAATTTGTACTATGAGGTGTATTAACTCAAAAATGATACATAAAACATAAAAGTAACATAATAAAAATTAGCATAATAAAAAGTAGAATAATAATAATTCATAAATATGATTAATAAAAGAAAGAAAGAAAGAAAATCTGTGTGTGCTCAAAAAGTGAATGTGTATGTAGGGTATCCTTGCACAACATCCAAAACAAAAAGCGAGTGAAAAGTATAATGGAGATACCTAAAACTTAGATTTCTTTTTGTAAAGGCAATCATTTCGTTCCTAGTCGCCACTGTTTTGTCTGCTAAAAAAATTTTATCAAAGTGTCTTGAAGCTTAGATTATCTTTCTGACATTTTCAGGAAAAGCACAGTAACCTTTCTGTTGTGTCAATAGATTTTCCTAAACAAGTATAAAGTAATGTCCAGGATGATTTTGATAAATACAGTCACTAATAAATGAAAAGATACCAAACCTATGAAGGCATCTTTTGAAATTATTTTCCTTGTGATAATAATCAGTCAACTGCTTTCAGAACATCTTATGAAACAAACAACAAATTTAAATAGTGTGCTTGTAGAGAAAAAAAGGAAACTATTGCCAAAATCCCTTATCTAATGCCCCATTGGACATCATCTACTGTATAAGATGCTGTTTTATTAAAAATACAAGTACTATTGTGTGTGTAGACTTGCAGATATTTAAACTTATATTTGGATAAAACAATGTGGTGTATGAATCCTTTCTTGGCATACATGGTGAGTAGTACATATTTACTATTTGTAAGCCTTGCCATAGAAAATTTTATTGGAATCAAAGCTGACGGTGCGATGATGCAAAGAAGGATGCTGTGTCTTGAATGGAAGTTTGTACCTGAGTGCCTGTGCACCCACTGCTTTATCCACAGAAAACAGTTGCAAGATAACAACATTCTGCTTCCTTTTAGTTTTATATTAAAGATAACGATGCAAATTGTAAATACAGTCAAATCACAGCCACATAGCTATGATCATCGTGTTTAGTCCACGTTTTGGAGAAATTGGCAGTGAGCAAAAAAATTTGCTTTTCTAATCTTAAGCAAGCCAACAGCAAATAGTTAAGGTTTTAGCAGCTTCCAGTTTCTTGGGGATCCTTGGGAAGCCTCAGCTTTTTTTTTTTTTTAAGCTACAGTACACTCTTAAGAAAGAGGGAACAGGCAGGCTTGAAAAGAGCAGCTGCCCTGAGAGGAAGTGGGTTTCAGTCTTTTGAAGTCTTAACTAATTGTGGGGAGTAATATTCAAGGCTGAGGGGTTGACTTTTACTTAAAATTTGGGTACCAATTCCTAGAATTGTGTTCCTTCCCATTTTTATACTATATATATGGTTGTTTCAGAACCATCATGGGAATTTCAAGGGCAGAGAAATTTTGAAACTGCAATGTAAATGATATTGTAATTAGCCAAAGATATGTAACGTGGCTGAGATGGCTGACAAGCCAACTGGAGCCAATTCTTGCCTGGTTATCAAGGCCCCCTAGTTTGCTTCTGCCCGAGGTTATTTACTTTCACATATCCACCCAGTCTTCAAGCCTCTGCATCTGGTCCAAATGGAATATTTCAGTAATATAATTGATTTCTTGAAGAGTTTTAACTTATTTTGAGACTATTATTTCAATGTGGCAGGTGATGTATCTGGGCTTAGTAGACAAATAAAAACATGATACAAATAGCTCAATTGCTGAGAGATGTGTTCTTTTCCAAAACATGATAGTTGTTATCAGTCATCTGCAAATCATACCTGAATGCTGAGACAGAATATGAAGAAATCCTTTCTAGAGTTGAAAGCAATAAATAAATGGATTAGAAATCTGTTCACCTCTATCTCCAAAGGCAAACCACTGTAACTTCCTAGATTTTTAATATAATATGCCTGTCAATTCATCTTCCGATGGAGCCCATGAAAAAGTTAAATGTAAGAAAGTCTTTTTTGAATGATCTCATGCTTACTCCAATAGTAGATAGTTAACATAACTATCAAATAGTTACTCTCCTTGCAGACGACCTATAATTGTAAGCTAGGGTAGTGTAATTTAACAAAGTCAAGAATAGTAAAATAAATTAACAGGATCATAGTCAAGCTACCCATGATGAAATTAGATAAAAGGAATTTATAGAAAAAGTGAAATGTATATCATTTTTCTAAGATAAAATATAACTGTAATTATTAATTTATATGATATCTTAAATTTGAGGACTATTCATTTATAATTTTACAGATGATATATTTTTGCTGAGCATATTTATTAAGTGGTCTGCCAAAGCTAGAAATTTGGGAAATATTGCAAGAAATATAAACCTAAAGTAATTGTTTAGCCTTTCAATCTCTGAGTCAGTGTGAAGCTTCCATACTCGTCTGGGTGCTCTCCAGGTGTCATTATAATAAATGAGATATACACCTGTTGAAACGTGGATGAGTAATATGTGTGAGGGTGTGTGCAAATGTAGGGAGAGGGAGGCTGTTTAATGTCCTCAATACTGAAAGTTATTACACTCAATCTCAGTTTGTGGAAAACAATTCTTTCAGTACTGCATATGTGTTTATAACTATAATTTGCAGAACTCAATGCTGTTTTCCAATTAAACCTATTAAAATATTGTTTTTATTTTGTATATAGCATATATTTTATCTATTATATACTGCAAATATTTTAGGAAATCAAATAACACTGTAAGATATATAAGTAATAACCATTTGTGTTACTCATCTATGAATCTGTATCAACACATTTTTAAGCCATCTCTTCAGGTGTTTACCTCCATATTCCTAAATAATTTGTTTGTATTTGTATTTTTGAGTTTTTACAAATTTAGACATTATTTATTCTCTTCCTACTGTTACATTTCTCCTCTTCTCATAAAATTATTTTTGGTTATTCAGTGTACAGTGTTTATATTGTTTTAATGATGTAAGAATTATTCACACCTGTGTCTATTGTAAATATCTCACTTTATTTCATAATTTTGCTTTGCTTTACTATTTTTTTTACCTATTTGTTTTTTTCTATTTCATTATCATTTGTTCTTTCACATACTCCTTTAATATTATAAACTCTCTTAAAATACTACTTACAATAAGATAAACTGCATCAAGTGCATATCTGTGCTATTATATTCTCTTGGAGGCATTGCTCCTGACCACACTCCTTGTCCAATCTAGATTTATTACTATCTATTTGGTATGCAGCTGTCACATTGACAGTCTCTCCTCTGATCCCCTGATTTCTTGGTTGTGTATCTTACACTTCTTTTTTGTACTCTCCTATATTATTGGAGGTATCTTATAATATTATCATGATATGATAAAAGTAAAATTTTGAGAACATAGATACCTGAAAATGTTTTCAGTGTGCATTAATACTTAGTGATTTTTCTGGTTGTGAATACATTTGAGGATGAAAATATATTTTCCATAAGATGTTGAAGGTATTGTTTCATGTCTTCTAAGAAATTAAATATCATTCTATTTTTCATTCTTTTTCATTTCTTTTTAGAAGTTTTTATATCCCAGGGGTGCTGATAGTATGCCTTAATTTGATTTTATTTCATTTATTATACAGGATGCTGTGGAGATCATTCAATTCAGAAGCTAATATTCTTTATCTCTCAGAAAGATTCTTCAATTATTTACTCATTTTAAACAGTTTTATTGAGAAGTAATTCACATATCATATAATTCATCTATTTAAACCATGTAATTGGTATATTCAAAGAGTTGAGCATCTATTATTATAATACTACAATCAATTTTAGAAATTTTTACGTACTCTATTATCCCCAAAAAACAATGTTAAATCTTCTAATTGATAAATGTCTTTCAATTTATATTGTTTTCTTTAATTTTTGTCATAATGTGGCTTCAAGCTACAAGATTTAGACTTCTTTTGCTAAATTTATTCCTAAGTAGAATAAATTATTTTATTTCATTTACTCTTTTCTATCCTATTGCAAATATACTTGCTGTCTCAATTTCATTTTTAGCTTGCTCATTACTACTGTATAACAACACAATTGATTTTTCTATATAGTCATGTATTCTGTAAACTTGCTGAACTTGTTTATTTGTACTAATATATTTTTAATGGATTACCTAGGAGTTCCCATATATAAGGGGTTATCATATGCAAATAAGAGTGTTACTGCTTCTTTTCCAACCTGGATGCTATTTGTTTGTTTGTTTGTTTGTTTGTTTTTTGACTGATTTCCCTGGCTAGAATTACCAGCACAATATGAAATAGATGTGATAGGAGTGGGCATCTTTTTCTTGTTTCTGAACTTAAGGGAAAAGCATTCAGTGTTTTACCATTTAGCATGTTTGTTAGCTAAATGGACTAGTGGACTTTCTCTGTACATGCCTTTATTATGTTGAGAGTTCCTTTCTATTTCTAGTTTGTTGACTATTTTTACCATTAGGGGAGTTGAATTTTGTGTAATGCATTATTGAGATGAATGTGTTTTTTGTCATTTATTTTACCAAGGAATATTGCATGCATGCATGCATGCATTTATATATTTATTTATATTGAATGAGAAGTCTAGGCTTTTGATTTACCCATAACATGAATAGTGTTCATTGTACTCAATAGGTAATTGGTGTCATTTACTTATATTGATATAAATTTGTTCTCCCCATTTCTTTCATATTATTATCAAATACGCTATATTTATACATATTATACATTGAACAATAAAATTATGCACAAAATATTTTATACAATTATATTTTAAATCAGGAGAAGAAAATAATTTTAAATTTATATTTTTTAAAAATATTAATATATTATTATCTAATTATATTTACCAGTTCTTTTGTTTTTTTCACAAGAATTTAATTTGTTTGGGCTTACTTACTTTCAGACTGAAGATATTCTTTTAAAATTTCAATTAAACTCTATCTAGTAAAAACAAATTCTCTACTTTTTTCTTACTATTCTTTATTTTCAAATGTGTAGATTTTACCTTCATTTTTGAAAGATAGTTAGGCTGACCATAAGATTTTTGATTACTTTTATTCTTCACTACATGTATCACGTCCCATTGCTCCTTAGCCTCCATTGTCTCTAATGGAGAATTAGCTGTCAATCATATTGAGCTATCTTAGAACATGAGTTGTGTTATCTTCCCCTCTCACAATTTTCTCTTTGTCTTTTAGCATTTTTACTATATCGTATCTGGTTATGAATCTTGTTGTATTTATCCTATTTGTAAAAATTGAGTCTTGAATATGTATATTAATATATTTCAGCAAATTTGAGAAGTTTTCAGCTATTATTCTTCTGAATATCTTTCTTCTCATTTCTTTTTACTTTCATTTTGAACTTCCATTACATATAAATTGATGAAATTAAAGGTATCTCACAGTTATCTGAAGCACCCTTCATTCTTTTTTCATTCTATTATTTTCTCTCTGTTCATCAGATTGCATGATCACTATGAATCTACCTTCAAGTTTGTTGATTCTTTCTTCTGTCATTTCATATCCACTGTGAAGTTATCCTAAGTTTTTTTCCATTTTGTTATTATACTTCCCACTTCAGACTTTTCATTTGGTTGTTTGTTATAAGTTCTATATCTTTATTTATGGAATATTATCCTTTTTTTTTACTTTGTTAAGCATGGTTTTTATTAATTTTTTGTACATTTTACAATGGTTGTTTTGAAGTCTTTATTAAATATGACATATGGTTCCTTTTACAGGCAGATCCTGTTGCTCACCCTTGTGTGTGTGTGTGTGTGACTGTTTTTTGTTTCTTTGCCTCTCTGAAAATTATTTTTTGTTTCTGAAATCTGGACAGTTTAGGTAACATATTGTTACATCTGTAGATACTGATTCTCCTTATCTTGAGAGCTGGATTTTGGTACTATTTCCTTCTTAATTATTTTTGTGTTGCTCTTCAGAAGGTGCAAACTTGGGTATAGACACTGGTAACTCCAGGGTAACAGTGACTTTAGCAGGGCTGTCTTTGAATTTTTTCCTGACCTCTGTGTTAAGTTGTGTAGCTCATTTGGTATTAGATCCCAAGCTCCACTAATTGCCAGCTGATTGTGGTTTTTTTCAACAATGCCCTATAATAGTGGCAGCTATCTGATCCAATTTAGTATGACAGGGGTAGTTTTTAGTCCAGTGTTTGAGGTTTGCTCTGATTCCAGTAGCACTTTTGTTAGCTGTCTTTTTCCCTGGTCCTTCTGGTGAACACACTGATCTATAATTTAGCTTGTTGATCTAAAATAAGAGGAGCTAGCGTTTTTGAGAATGCTCTAAGCCTGGACTTCCTTATATTGTTTCACATACAATCAGTTCCTTTAAGGAAAGTGTTGGAACTCTCTTCTTGTGGACTCTGTCTTCACCTGGGAAAAATTTCTATGCCTGGATACAATCAAAAACCCAATATTTTTTGCCTACCATGCCATAGTAGAGTCTCAATGTATGGTTAAGGGCTAGATAGGATAACAAAGCTTTGACTTCTTGGCTTCTCTCACCAAGAATTTAGCCTCTTTAATCTGAAATTGAAGGTGACAAAAATACTGGATGTTTGTTTCTACTTGTGGAATATGATAATCATTTATTGGCATGTAGGGGAAGAGAAAGCCCTGTCATTTTGGTTACACTTGCCCAGAATGAAGTTTTCTTCAAAATGAGCTGGATGTATAAGAGGTACATGAAGAATTATAGCTCAAATGCCATACATTCTCACTGTTCTAAGTTTAGTAAATTTTCTTGAATATATATCTAATTAATTACAATATTCCTTTCATAGTTCATAGTTCAAATCTAACAGTTTTCTTTAAAGTTCATTCATTGTGCTATACAATTCTATGAGTTTTGACAAATACAGGCAAGCATACCTTGGAGATATTATGGGTTTGATTCCACACCACTGCAATACAACTAATATTGCAATAAAGCAAGTCACATGAATACTTTGATTTCCCATTGATTATGCTTGCACTATACTATAGTTTATTAAATGTGAAATAGTATTTTGTCTAAAAATGTGCATACATTAATTTAAAAATATATAGCTAAAAATTGTAATGATCACATGAGTCTTCAGACAATTGTTATTATTTTGCTAGTTGAGAGTCTTGTCTCCATTTTGATGGCTGCTGACCAGTTAGGGTGGTGGTTGCTGGAAGCTAGGATGGCTGTAAAAATTTCTTAAAATAAGGCACAAATGAAGTTTGTCACATTGATTGAATCATTTTTCATTAAAGATTTCTCTGTAGCATGTGATGCTTTTTTTATAACATTTTACTGCCAGTAGAACTTCTTCAAAATAGAAGTCAATTTTCTCAAAACCTGCCACTGCTTTATTAATTAAGTATATGTAATATACTAGATCCTTTGTTGCCATTTTAGCAAGATTCACAGCATCTTCACCAAGGGTAGATTCCATTTCAAGAAACCATTTTCTTTGCTTATCCATGAGAAGCAACTCCTCATATGTTCAAATTTTATAATGAGATGTCAGCAATTCAGACACATCTTAAGGCTTCGCTTCTCATGCTAGTTCTCTTATTATTTCACTGTACTAAGTTTAGTAAATATTCTTGAATATATATCTAATTAATTACAATATTCCTTTTATAGTTCATAGTTCAAATCTAACAGTTTTCTTTTTTTTTTTTTTATTTTGGCATATTATGGGGGTACAGATTTTAAGGTTTCAATAAATGCCCATCCCCCCCCCAAAAGTCTGAGTCTCCATCATGACCATCCTCCAGATGGTGCACATCTCACTCATTATGTATGTATATACCCGCCCCCCTCCCCCCTCCCCCCTGCCCAATACTCTATTACTGTAGCACTTATGTGTCCACTTAGGTGCTACTCAGTTAATACCAGTTTGCTGGAGAATATATCTGGTGCTTGTTTTTCCATTCTTGGGATACTTCACTTAGTAGTATGGGTTCCAGCTCTAACCAGGAAAATATAAGATGTGCTATATCACCATTGTTTCTTAGAGCTGAATAGTACTCCATGGTATACATATACCACATTTTATTAATCCATTCTTGGATTGATGGGCACTTGGTTTTCTTTAAAGTTCATTCATTGTGCTATACAATTCTACGAGTTTTGACAAATACAGGCAAGCATACCTTGGAGATATTATGGGTTTGGGAGATATTATTTCCATCATGTTTGGAGTTATTTTTTGTACTGAAGTTTTGAATTTCCCCAGAGGAATCCATGAAGGTTGGAATCAACTTAATCCCAACTACTGTTAATGTTGATATTTTGACCTCTTCCTATTAATCACAATGTTTTTCGTGGTATCCAGTGTGGGAAAACTTTTCCAGAAGGTTTTCAATTTACTTTGCTCAGATCCATCAGAGGAATCATTATCTAGTACAGCTATAGCCTTAGAAAATGTATTTCTTATGTAGTAAGACTTGAAACTGAAAATCACTCTATCCATGGCCTACAGAAAGGAAGTTGTATTAAGAGTCAATAAAATAACTATAACCTCCTTGTACATCTTGATCAGTGTTCTTGGGCAGCCAGATGCTTTGTCAATGAATGGTAATATTTTGAAAGGAATGTTTTTGTTTGTTTGTTTGTTTTCTGAGCAGTATATAGGAACAGTGGGCTTAAAATATTCAGGAAATCATACTCTAAGCAGATATGCTGTCATCCAGGCATTGTTATTCCATTTGTAGAGCACATGCAAAGCAGATTTAGTATGATTCATAAGAGCGCTAGAATTTTCAGAATGGTTAATGAGCATTGGTTCCAACTGAAACTCACCAGCTACATTGGCCCCTAACAAGAGAGTCAGCTCGTCCTTTGAAGTTTTGAAGCCAGGCATCAACTTTTCCACTCTAGCTATGAAAGTCCTAGATGGCATCTTCTTCTCATATAAGCATGATTCATCTACATTAAAAATCTGTTGTTTAATGCAGCCACCTTCATCAGTGATCTTAGCTTGATACTCTGGTTAATTTGTTGCAGTTTTATCAGCAGCATTTTCTGCTTCACCTTGCACTTTCATGTTATGAAGACAACTTCTTTCCTTAAACTGCATGAACCAACCTCTACTAGCTCCAGACTTTTCTTCTGCAGCTTTCTCACCTCTCTCAGCTCACATAGAATTGAAAAAATGTTAGGGCCTTGGCCTAGATTAGGCTTTGGCTTAAGAGAATTTTGTGGCTGATTTGCTCTTCTATCTAGACCAATAAAACTATTAACAATAACGCTGTTTTACTTTCTTATCATTCATGTATTCAATGAAGTGGTACTTTTAATGTCCTTCAAGAACTTTTCCTTTACATCCTCAAATTGGCTACCTGTTTGGTGCAAGAGGCCTGGCTTTCAGCGTATTTTGATTTTTGACATGTCTTTCTCACTAAGTTTAATCATTTCTAGCTTTTGATTTAAAATGAGAGATGTGCAGTTGAGACCAATAAAAAGTTATTAGTTGGTCTAATTTGAACATCACTGTATCTCAAGGAATAGGGAGGCCAAAGGAGAGGGAGAGAGATTGGGGAACAGGCAATAATTGCTGCAGTCTGAACACATATAACATTTATTTAATAAGTTTGTTGTCTTATGTGATCATGATTTGTGGGGTCCCAAAACAATTACAATAGTAACATTAAAGTCCACTGATCACAGATCACCATAACAGGCATAATAAAAATGGGAAAGTTAAAAATATACTGAGAAGTTCTAAAATGTGACACAGAGACCTGAAATGAGCACATGATATTTTAAAAATTACACTAATAGACTTGCTTGATGAAAGGTTGCCACAAATCTTCAATTTGTAAAAGCACAGTACCTGTGAAGTGCAATAGAGCAAAGCACAATGAAACAAGGTATGGCTGTGCTCATAATGGCATGTGTCCACCATTACAATGTCATAAATTATAATTTAATTACTCAAAAAATCTCTCATGCTCTAAATATTTATTTTCTTTCCTCTACCTGAACCCTGACAACTACTGATGTTTTTACTGTCTCTACAATTTTGCCTCTTCCAGAATGTCACACATTTGGAGTTACAGTGTGCAGCCTTTCCAGACTAGCTTCTTTCACTTAGGAATATTTATGTATAATTTCCCCTTGTCTTTTTGTTGCTAGATAGACAATTTATTTTTTTTTTACTAAATAGCATTCTATTGAAAGGATATAGCTCAGTTTTTTTTATGCATTCACCTATTGAAAGATATCTTGATTGCTTCCAGTTTTTGGCAATTATAAATAAAGCTGCTATAAATGTTCATGTGCAGTTTTTTGTATGAACATAAGTCTTCTTTCAAGTTTCCAGAATATAATTAGTAAATCATATGGCAATTGCTTTGTAAGAAAATGCCAAACTATCTTTTAAAGTAGCTATAAATGGTTGATTTTTTTTATTGTTTTTATCATGTATTTGTTTCACTCGGGAATGGTTCTGTGGAGTGTTCATGCTGGCATTCGGAAATTGAAACTATATGCAATTAATTATTGATGATATTCTTCTCTCAGCTTTGTGCATGTTGCAGGAGGGTAAATCTAGTCAAAAAGAGTTGGGAGTAGGTTCTGGAGATCTAACCATGCAAATTGTCATCTAACTCTTTCTTTGGTACCCTATGACTCACTTTTGTATTTCAGAATGCACAGTTCCTGCAAGTTATTTTTAGGTGTCTATAGCTCCTTTTCTTTTTTTTTTTAATTTCAGCATATTATGGGGGTACAATGTTAAGGTCACATATATTGCCCATGCCACCCCTATCCCCTCCCACCCGCCTGGCAACTGATAAATGTTATTCCTATATGTCCACTTAAGTGTTGATCCATTAATACCAATTTGCTGGTGAGTACTGCATTTAGTTTGGTCCATCCTCTTGGTCAGAGGCTTGTATTACTTCTGTTTCATACCCTGCATTCTAACTGCCCACCACCTTCCAATCTTGTTTCTGCCAACAGAATTTTATGTGTCATAAATCTTATATTAGACCCTTGTTAGGAAAACTTTAATGGCTTTTCATAGATATATACAATTATATTTTTAATAAAGAATATATGTAATTGATATGTATGTTATGAAGTACAATATGTATATTTAAGTGTACATATACAATTTATATATTAGTTATAAAGGATAATATGAAACAGAAAGATGTGAGTTCTACTTATATAATTAAGTCATTATCTATAAAAATACATCTAGCTATTTTCAACCTAAATAACAGAGAGAAGCTCTCTAAAAAAATATAATGCTTATTTAGGAATAGAGCATAGCAATGGGAAAACACATGCCATAGTAAACTGTGTGTGGATTCAGGGTGGTAAGGAAAGATCAATATTTTTAAAGAAAAATTAGGAGGATTATATAATTGTTTTGAAATAATTATCCTTGCCTGAAGGCTCAATAATATTGGTGATGGCAGTTTGAGGTTGGACAGGCAGTTGCTAGGCAGATTTCCTTGCAGAAGTATTTTTTGTGTAAGGATGCAAAGACCTTCATGCAAAGTTGTGGTTTCTCCAAAATCTTTTGTGATGACTTTTGTTATCAGGCATACAAGTGTGAGAACCCTTAGTGGCCTTTCCTGGCTCTATTTGTCAGATTTTTTTTTTTTTTTTTTTTAACATAAGTGACTCCATTTTGATTCTGAGAACTTTCACATTTTCCCCTTTTGGTTAAGATATTTATCTAATGGCATCACTGATCAATCTTCCTGTAGTTAGGTTTTGATGTCCCTTGGTACCAGGATGGACCTGTCCTGGTTGCTGGTCTTGTCCTATGTTGGGAGAATGGTTGGCAACTAGGATTCAGTGTCAAAACTCCGTTAGCAACATTTGAGCCAAAAGGGAGATTTGAAGGGAGTCTCTCTCAGGGTAAGTATATCTTGAGTTCATTATTAAGTTTAATTTTGTCTGTTCTGTAGTCTTTTACTAAAATTTCAAAGTGCTGGGCTAGCATTATTCCATTAGGAGTTATACTTCTGCAAAAAACTAAGAAGTAAGAGATACACAGTTTAAAAAGGAAGACTACAAAGTAAAATTAATAGTAATATGACAATCCCAGTTTTCATGATAGTTTTGAGCCATGAACCTAGGCTTAACTGAATAAATCAAATGACTAATTGAATAAATCAAATGACCATAGGGAATTAAGTGAGACCATTTTCAACACATATTTTGTGTATATGGGTCTCAACTTTCCCAATGGAATTTATCTAAATATAGCATGAAGGAGGAATAGACCAGACATTTCTTTATTTAACCAATAGATAATGAAGAATCATTTACATTGGGCTCTATCAAATTACCAGCAGATGCTGCTGATTGGGAAACTTCAATTTCACCATTATCCTATCAAGTAAAAAAGGTATTATTAAAAGGCAATAATAGTCTTGTTATGATATGAGTCTTGTTCCAATGTCTTGAGAAAAGATGTCTATAGCATGAAAACATCATCTCATCCTGATTTGCAGTTTGAATATTTCTGCACTGGGCACTGAATATTATAGCACTGGGCAAAGTTTGTTGGACTTTTTTTTGTGTCCAATATATCAGGCACAAGATTTTTTCCTTAAAATTTATCTACTTTCAGCTTATCAGGCATTAGGAACAGAGCAGTTTTTGTTTTTAGTAATCCCCTGGAAGAAAGTTGCATTGGAGGAATCTAGAAGAATTCAGGACCTAGTCTATTCTACAGGCAGTTAATTAGAACTTGAAAACAATTTCCAGGACTACAGACTAATAACAAGTATATTATAGTCTTTATATAAACACAAAACTATTTCTGTAGGACTCTCATTTAAAAAATAGCACCTCTTGTATATTCCTGGATACAGCTGGAACCCATTCTACTAAGTGAAGTATCTCAAGAATGGAAAAACAAGCACCACATGTACTCACCAACAAATTGGTATTAACAGATCAACTCCTAAGTGGACATATAGGAATAACATTTATTGGGTGTCGGGCAGGTGGGAGGGGGGAGGAGGGGATGGATATTCGAGGGGGGAGGAGGGAATGGGCAATATATGTAACTTTAACACTTGTACCCTCAAATTCGCTAAAATAAAAAAGAAAGAATAAGAAAAACCTCTCGAGGCTAGGAAGATAAACCAAGGTAGCTTTAGATTGTAGTACTTACATTTTTAAGGTTCCTGGGTGAATTTATGACTGACTATGCCAGATTTTACCATGTAGATATAGCATACCACACAATATATGTACATATGCATAAACATATCTAAACATATGTGGACACACACAAAGATCTTATAGCTTGTATTTTAGAATTTTAGTCATGAACAGTATAACACACAAAATTTCTAGTTTCAAAAAGATAGTTGGATTGAAATTATATTTCTGACAAAATTGGGACTTGTTCATCTACCTAACCTTTATTTGTCTCAATAGACTGTGGATCAAAATTGTGGGTAAAGCAGTTTCCATTGTAGTTTGATTTTAAAAACATCTTTCACCTTGTTGTTTTTTGTTTGTTTGTTTGTTCTTTAGTTTCAAATGAATTTAGGGTTAATTTTTCAATTTTTATATTTTAGGTAGGACTGACTGAATTGTATAAACAAAAAATCTCCAAGTACCCTGGGATCTATCTCTTATTTATGGGTCTGGTTTGTTTGACTATTCAAATGAGGACAGGGAAGTATTTTAGCATTTTTATGGTTTTATTTTTTGGCCCCTAGGTTATAGACTAAGTAAAACTTTTATGCCAGACAGGAATGCCTTTTATTATTCCTCTGAGCTCAAGATTGTGAGCTGTTTGACTTGAGAGCCTAACTCGTAAAAACATTTATCTAGTTCTTTTCTTTTAAACTATTAGTCTTTTGATTAACTATTCTACCACCCTAAGTGATTGTTAGTTATGCAAACCTAAATTTATGTTTCTGAAAGATGTCTAGGTTGCTGGTTAACATGGAGCTCTTGTAATTTGTAAAGCCATTAATTTGAAAGCCCTTTAAGACTTAGTTTTTATCTTGGCTAGAATGCCATAAGCAGTGAGTTTTAGCACAAAATAATAGAAAAGTAAGCAAATTCAAAGTGGGCTGAGAAAAAATAGAGGAATACAGATCTTATAAGGCTCTACATGTTGACTCTGTAGTTGAAGGGTTTTTTTTAAGAGAGCTCAAATAAGGACCATTTAAGGTCTGAACTTTCCTTGATGTAATTTTTCTATCAGTTTCCAAAGTCCACAAGAATGAGCCACAATATGTAAAACAGCTACAGACCCAGAAAATTGCTTTAATGTTTCAGAATCCCATTATTTTTCTTATTAATCCCTCAAAGCAAAGAAAATCTTATTCTGTCAGAAAATGTCAAGAATTCGGACCAGTGGTTTAAATGATGGCAACCAACCTAATGGCTTTTAGTTAGCTATCCTGTGCCCACTATTTAGAATGTTTATTTTTGCCCTTGAAAGACTTTTAGAAATAAGAAAGGGAAAGGAGCCAAAACAAATCCAAAGAAGCCAAGATAAGAATGTTCACAAAAATTTTAACCCAGGCACGTAGATCAAACAAAATATTAACTAGGTGTACAGAGCAAAAGTGAATTCACCAGAAAAGACATGCCTCAGACAGAATATAAATTCTGTACAAATAAGAGTACTGAACCCAGAAAGGCATATGTCTTTATACCTGAAAGAACTTATCAGTAAGAAAAAAAGTCTTTTAACACCCCAGAAGTTACTCTCTATTCCCACCTCTACTCAGTCCTCGACAATGACACATTGTGCCTCTGTCTCTATGGATTTGCCTATTATGAATAGTCCATATGAATAGAATAATATAATATATAGTTTTTATATCTATCTTTCTTCACTTAGCACAATGTTATCAAGGTTCATCCAAGTTGGGATATGTATCAATACTTTATTCCTTTTTGTGGCTGAATAATATTCTACTGTACGAAAATATCATGCTTTTTATCTATTAATCTATGGAAGGATGCTTGGTTTCTTTTCATCTTAGGGTATTATTTATAGTTTTGCTATGAACATACATATACAAGTTGTATTTGAATAACTGTTTTCCATTCCTTTGGGTATATAGCTGGGATTGGTCTGCTGGGTCATACAGTAATTCTATGTTTAACTTTTTGAAGAAGTTTTAATCTCTTTCCATAGCAGCTAAACCATTTCACATGTCCACCAGCAATGTATGATGGTTCCAATTTCTGCAAATCTTCACCAACATTTTGTTATTTTCTTTTTTATTCTTTTGCAATTAAAATGAACTTACTGATTGTGAATTGATATTTTATCATGATTTTGATTTGAATTTACCTAATAACAAACAATGTTTAGTGTCTTTTATTTACTTTTGGCTTTACTTTTACTTATTTACTATTTGTGATCAATTTTTGGTGAAACGTCTGTTCAAGTCTTTTGCCGATTTTTTAATACAGTTGCTTTTCTTTTTGTTGTTGAGTTGTAAGATATTTCATGTATTCTAGAAATTTATCAGATATATGATTACAAACATTTTCTCCCATTCTATGGATTTTTTCATTTCCTTCATAATGTCCTTTCATGCACAATTTTTAAAAATTTGTAAAGTCTGATTTCTTTCGTTTGTAGCTTGTGCATTTGATGTCATTCCTAAGAAACCATTTTAAAAATCCAAGTTTGTAATAGTTTATCTCTATTTTCTTTTAGGAGTTTTAGAATTTTAGCTCTTATATTTAGTTCTTCAATACATTTAAGTTAATTTTTGTATATGGCGTGAAGTAAAGATCTGACTTAATTAATTTGCATGTGAATATGCAAATGCACCAAACATTTATTGAAGAGATTGCTCTTTACTCCATTGAATGGTTGTGATACCATTTCTAAAAATCAATTGACTCTATATAATATGGTTTTATTTCTGGACACTAAATACTATTTAATTGGTCTATATGTCTATTCTTATGCCAGTAGCACAATGTTTTGGTTACTTGGCAGTTAGGCTTGAAATCATGAAGTGTGTGCCTTCCAATTTTGTTCTTTTTCAAGATTGTTTAGCTATTCAGGATATCTTGCAATTACATATGAATTTAAAGGTCGACTTTGCCATTTCTGTAAAAAAAAAGTCATTGGCATTTTGACAGATTGTATACGACTTGTTAGTTTGCTATGGGGTATTTAGCCATATTAACAATCTTAAGTTTCAAATCCATGAAGAAAGACTGCCCTTCAATTTATTTAGTTCTTTTTAAATTTATTTTAGCAATATTTTGTGATTTTTATGTGTACAAGTCTTTCATTTCCTTGATTAATTTTATTATTTTTTTTATTTCTTGATGTCATTAAAAATGGAGTTAATATGTAATTTTGTTTGAATTTATCATTACAAGTGTATAAAAAGTTGACCTTATATCCTGAAACTTTGCTGAATTTATTAGCTCTAAAATGCTTTATGTGTCTATTTTTCATAATCTTATATGTATAAAATCATATCATCTAACAATACATATAGTTTTACTTCTTTCTTTCCAATTTATTTATTTATTATTATTATTATTTGCCTAATTTCTTGAGCTGGAACTTTGAGTTTAGTGCTGAATAGAAGTTGTGAAAGGAGGCACCCTTGTCTTATTCCTGATCATAGAGGGAAAAGTGTGCAAGTCTCCCTTAAGTATGATATTACCTATGGATTACTTATATATGACCCTTGTCATTTTGAGGATGTTTCCTTCTATTCCTAGGTTTGAGAATTTTTAACATGACAGGGTGTTTTTTTATTATATTAACACATTTTTCTGCATCAGTTAAGATAATCATGTGGCTTTTTCTTCCTTCTATTAACATGATACATTATATTAGTAATTTAAGTATGTTGAATAATCCTTTCATCCTTCTAAGTCATCCCAGTTTTTCATTGTGCTTAATCCTTTTACTACTGGATTTGGTTTGCTAGTGTCTTGCTATGAATATTGCAACTATGGTTTAAAAGGTATTACTCTGTACTCTTCTTCGCTTGTGATATCTTGGTTGAGGTTTGTTACTAGAATAATGTTGGCCTTATAGAATTAGATAGGAAGTGATCTCTCCTCTTCTATTTTATAGAAAAGTTTAAAAAGTAATAGTTTTAATTATTCTTCAAAAGTTTTACCAGAGCTGTCATCTGGCTCTGGACTTCATTTTGTTGGGAAGTTTTTGATTATTGTTTTAATATTTTTACTTGTTAATACATCTATTTAGATTTTCTATTTTTTTCTTCAGTCATTTTTGGTAGTTTGTGTGTTTCTAGGAAGTTATACATTTCATCAAGATTATCTAATTTGTTATCGGACAATATTATTCAAAATATTGATTTATAATTTGTTTTATTTCTGTAAGGATGGTAATGATATCTCCATATTCATTTCTGGTTTTAGTAATGAATCTACTCTTTTTTTTTCCTTGGTCAGCCTAGCTAAATTGTTGTCAATTGGGTCCTTTTTTTAAAAAAATAAGAGCTTTCAGTTTCATTAATTTTGCTCTTTTTCTTATCTATTCTTTATTCTACTTACTTCTGCTCTAATCATTATTATTTCTTTCCTTCTATCTTTAGGTTTACTTTGCTCTTCTTTTTCTAGGTTGTCTAGTTCCTTAAAGTGTCAAGTTATTGATTTGAGATCTTTCTTCTTTTTAAATGTAATTGTTTACAGTTATATATTTTCCTCTTAGCACTGTTTTCACTACATCCTATAACTTTTGTTATGTTGGGCTTCATTTTCATTCACCTCAAAATATTTTCAATCTTTTAAAAATTTCCACATTTGTGGAAATGTATGTTTTAGTTTTCTTTACACTTTTGATTTGTAATTTTACTCTTTTGTTATTAGAGAAGATACTTTGCATAATTTCAATCTTATATCCTTTTAAAATCTTATTTTGCAGATTAACATATGGTCTATCTTGGAGATTGATACAAATACACTTGAGAAGATTGTATACTCTATTGTAGTTGGGTAGAGTTTCCTTTATATCTCTTTTAGGTCCACTTAGGTTATAGTTGTTTTCAAGTTCTCTATTTTTTATTAGTTTTTCTGTCTAATTGTTATATCTGTTATTGAAAATGGGGCACTGCAGTCTTCAACCAAAATTATACAAGTGTCTATGAATCTCTAGTTTCTTTCAATTTTTGCTTCATATATTATGTGATTCTGGTTTTAGGTACATATGTTTATATTTGTTATAGCTTCTTGATGGATTAACATTTTAATCTATATGCACATAACACCCTTCTTGGTGTCTTGTCTTGGCCCATTTGCAGGATGGAGGATGAATGCAGAACACAAAAAGACACACAGACACACACAAAGACTACGGCGCAGAATGCACCAGTCATTTTATTTTTATACCCCCCAAATCAAAGTTAGTTCCTTGTATGTGCCCACACAGGCATGGCAGCAATAGCCATAAATTCCAGAACATGTAGCCTAAGGACACAAATGTCTCCTCAAGGTTTCCAGGCAGTTGCTCGAGGCACCAGGCATAGATCACTGACCGAGATTAGCAAGGTTGGGCAAGGCTGCCATCAGGGGCATTTTTCATCCCCAGTTCCTCTTAGGCCGATCCTCTGTGGCTGTGCATGGCTTAGGTTGCCCCTCCCTTGAGTGGTCTTACCAGTCATTGACTAACCAGCCATCTTATGGGATTAAGCAGCAATCAAAAGAACAATGTGCTTATTGTGTGGCCTCTGGACCTCCACTTATCGTGGGGCTGGGCAGCTCTTGCCTCAATGCAGAAACTCAGGTCTATTGTTATACCTCTAGGCAGCAACCATGTTTGTCACAAGGGCCTTGTCCGGAACACATTACTTTCAAACGCTCTGGGCAGAACACATACATTACTCACTAAATTTAATTCTTAAATTAGGAAAATATATGTCAGTCCCCTACATCGTGTCTTATAACAATTTTTCACTTAAAGTCTTTTTTTTTATGATATTAGTGTAATAACACAGTTCTCCTTTGTTTATTATTTGCATTCAAATATTTTCCACGATTTCACTTTCAACCTATTTGTGTCTCAAATCTAAAGTGAGTGAGTCTCTTATAGACAGTCTACAGAGAGATTTAATTGAAAAGCTTAAGCCACTTACTTATATCAAAAGTGATGATAAAGAAGGAATTATTTCATTTTGCTCTTTGTTTTCTTTATGTTTTATATCATTTTCCTTTAATTGTTTTATTACTGTGCAGTCTTGTATTTAATTGATTTTTTTACTTATGTGTCACTTATCTCTGATTTTATTTCATATATATTTTGTAGCAATTTTTTTTTTTTTTTTTTGAGACAGAGTCTCACTTTTGTTGCCCAGGCTAGAGTGAGTGCCGTGGCATCAGCCTAGCTCACAGCAACCTCAAACTCCTGGGCTCAAGCGATCCTCCTGCCTCAGCCTCCCGAGTAGCTGGGACTACAGGCATGTGCTACCATGCCCGGCTAATTTTTTGTATATATACTTTTAGCTGGTCAATTCATTTCTTTCTATTTTTAGTAGAAACGGGGTCTCGCTCAGGCTGGTTTCGAACTCCCGACCTCGAGCAATCCGCCCGCCTCGGCCTCCCAGAGTGCTAGGATTACCGGCGTGAGCCACCGCGCCCGGCTTTTGTAGCAATTTTCTTAGTGATTACCCAGAGTTTCACAATTGACATCATATACATACATGTTATGTAAATTTTCCACCCAAGATTTCTGCATGTTTATTTTTTGCCCTGACTGTTATGTTTTTGCTCTATGCAGGAGTAACATTAACTTGGCTTCTAATATTTTTAAAAGAATATTTTTTGCAAAGCCATTTTACCACCCTGAGACATTGCCAAATTAGCTGAAACAAAGTCAGCCTCTTGTGTTGCTCCTTTAGGGATTCCCCCAGGTAGGTCAAACAGACCAAAAAATTCCTTGGAAACATGATACACTCCTCTTCCTTCCTAACCAGATGTCTCCATGGGGTATATAGATTGCTATCTTCAAAACTGTTCCCAATCTGGAAAGGAGGGGTGATGAGGCAAGGGTAAGTTAAAATACCACAAAGCTTTCCTATTCTGTTACAGGAGACTTTATTCTGATTAATCATTTTCTTGCCTTCTGTAAAGCCTTGACTATCTCTCAAAGTTCCTATAAGATTGATTCTGATAGTCTCACCAAGTAATTCCATGTTTTGGAGGAGACATCAGCCCCTGGAGTTCCCTACTCTTCTATTTGTGCTGCCATTACTTGTGTGATGATATCCCGTATGCTGATGAAAATGATTGATCAATTTTGCATTTAGGAGTTTTTAAAAATCTCTATTCATGAGCAAGAATAATAAGTGAGATTATTCACAATAATTTTTCTAAGTCCTTACCTGATTTTCATATCAATTGCCTTCTCTGGCTGCCACAAATGCACTGGATCTGAAATAATGTATTATTTAGAGTACTATGCAATTACTGTCTTGAATTTTTGCATAATAGTTTCTGCCTCTATTGTTTATATAGTACCATGTCTGTGCTGCCTAACAAATTTCCACCACAACCCTCAGTGGTATAAAACAGAGAGCATTTACTTACTTACTAATCTGTGGTTTATCTAGATCATTTTGCTGATCTGGACTGAACTTTCTTACATTTCTGGGTGTCAGCTGGCTTTTGGTCAATTAGAATTACTTTGACAATTGGGGAAAAATGGCTGTGCTCCATCTATTTCTCTTTCTAAAATAGGCTAACATAGGTGTGATCACATGATGATAGCTGAAGTAAAATAGGTAAGCAAAAAATTTGAAAATATGTTACCAAACTCCTTTTTATATAATGTATTATATCTGCTAATGTTCCGGGAGTCACAAGGTCAAGCCTATATTCAAGAAATGGGGATATAGACTTTGAGGAACTATATAAGATTATATGTCAACAATTATGGGTAGAAGGAGGAGGTATAAACTTGGGTCCACAAACGTAATGAAACAAAGCTATGATATAGATACATTTAAGAGAAAAGTCAGGTGGATTTATATTAATGCTACAATTATTTCCTAAAGTCAGTTTTTGACAGGCTGGGATGAAGACAAAAACAGGAGAACAAAGAATGTGCTAAGGGGAGGACCTGGATTATTGGGCAGCATTAGAAAAGGATGTGGGAGGAGAATAGAAGCCAAATTTTATAAGTTGATCATTTACAAATAGTCAGGGACTATGTATAAAAATTTGAGATTCAATGTACATTCTGGTAAATCAGAAAGCCCATATATTTCCAGCATATTTTGTTCACTTGTTTAGAGTCACAAAATTTAACTGACCTGATTGGATCTCAGAGCAGCACATAAAATAGCAGAGTCTTAATTCTTATCATCCCAATTCTAACACTCTTTATCTTATCCCAGGGTAAGTCAAATGTCAGAAACAGGTTAAAGTAGTATTTGAGGGACAGCTTATATTACAAAATATAGGTACCCACTTACTCTGACATGGCTAAGGAAAGGCGTTGTCTGCTTGAGAACATCCTTCAGAATGCCTACTTAATTCCTGATGCCTATAGGACCCCCTCCACCCATGGACATCTTGTCCTCCTAATTTCCTATGTCATTTCTCATGTATGTCAATTGTGTCTCAATTTCTGTGCTTGGCTTAGCTTTTCTTCTTTATTTGACTTATAGTCATGCCATCTTTTTTCTTAAGGCAAACTATTAGGGCAAGCTATGGCCCACGGTCTCTATCCAGCCCACTGCCTGTTTTTTAAAATAATGTTTTATTGGAATAAAACCACACCCAGTTGTTTTTGTATGCCATAATATATATTATTCAGGCCAATCATGGCTGAGTTGAATAGTTGCTGCAGAGATCACATAGTCCAGAAAACTAAAAAAAAAATCAAAAAACAAAAAACAAAAAAAAAACAAAACAAAAAAAGGTTTTAATCTTGGGTCTTTTCAGACCCTTGTACTAGAGTATAAATTATTCAAGGCCACCGGAGATTTAGTAAGTTTTTCTAAACACTTGATGAATGAGTTGTCTCAGGTTTAATATCATCTGATATTTTTATAGTGAATTTATTCAATCATCTATAATTACCCTGAGGATACTTTGACCAAGGATGTCACTCATATTCAAACTATCTTCAGTCAAGTTTAAAACTCAGTTGGAAAATTATGAGCAGTTATGCATGAATTAGAGGCGTTATCAGATTTGCTGCTGGTTTGGTAGAGTAAACTTGGTAAGTTCTCATAGGACCAGAGCAACACATTTTGACAATTTCCAATTAGCAGCCTCAAACTGATTCTTCAGAATATGACTACAGCTCCTCAAAAGACCCTGTTCTCCCCGGGCAGAGTTGAGCACTATAAATCATAGTGACACAGTGCACTCACCCATAAGACCTAATATAAGGATAGTCTCCTAAAGCACATTCCAATTCAGCCTTATCATAAAAAGCACCTTGGGGCACACTGAAAACTCTATGGACACTCCAGTCTTTTTATCAGTTAAAAGTGAATGATTTTTAAATGCAAAAATGTGTTCAGAGAGCAAAGTAAAACCTGTATGTTTGGAAACATTTTAAGATTAATAGCTTTGTGGATGATGCAGTATGAGTTCAGGATCATTACATTTTCAGTCACATCCAGAACTTCCAATCTGTAAGATTAAAGTCAGCCTATTTTTAAATTCTTGCAGCACATACTCATACTAGTTTACTTACAAATAGGAGGGTTTAGTTCTTCATTTGCTTATAGGAATAACATATTTACTTCAATCATGTGGCCAAGAAATGTTGTCTTAGCTTTGCACATACCAAAAGTATATTTCTGATACTTGAAGATTCAGGAGCAAAGAGATAATTAGATGTTTCAGTGTTTAAGAAATCAGACTACTACCTTATATTTAAAGTAATAGATTTTTAGAGACAGAAAAGATTTTAAGGAATATCTTATAAAATGTGCTTATTTCACAGATAGGGGAAGAGATAATAAGGCAACGTGTCCAAAGTCAAGTAGCTAGTCAGTGGGGAGACTAGGAAGAGATACCTTTGTTCCCAATCCTGATCAGAAAACACACTGCTGTCCTTATGTGATATGAATTCCCCGAAAGAATATTTCAACCATTTCATAGCTCTTTGTTAAGAATTGGTTGAGATCCTCCAACCAGAGGAAAAAGACAACATTATTTACACATGGCAGCTCACAAAATTGAAAGTTAAATGTGAGAGGTGATTTGCTCAAAGTCATGCCACAGGTGAGAGTTTGAGAACCTTCTCTGCTGTTCTCTTCACTGAACTCTCACTGAGATTGCTAGTTTCTGCATGAAAGCTTATATCAACAGTTTTCATTTCAAAGACAATCAAATGGTGTATTTTGTAACTATATGGCCACAGGGTATGATTAATTGCACTATGCACTGATTTAGATGTTGTGGAAATTAAGAGATAATTATATGTCATGAAAATTATCTGCACACATCACCAATTACCTTAGACTTAATAATTGGCAGTAGCATTGCCCTACAGAAAAATGTGAGAAAATCCATTTCTCTAAACAAGATTTTCATTTTCTACTTATCAAGATGGTTTACACAACTCAGACTATGACATTCTTGACTTGTGGTAATGCACTTTCTCTCTCTCTCTCTCTTTCTCTCTGGCATATAAAAGCCTTAACATAGTCTTGCAAAATAATAATCTGCTTTAATTTCCCACAGTTTATATATGTCTGGATGTTGTCTTCAGTCTGCATAAACTAACTTTGGAATAGTACTTTGTTGAGAAACAGGAGCAATAATAGACATCAAAACATGTATTGAGTGAGATGTAAATAAATAAATGCAAATCTAAACCCTGGCACCTCATTCTAAGAAGATCTCCTCCAAAAACACCTGGGATTCTGCAAAGGGTGGCTCCATGAGCCAGTTTCCTGAGTTGCTCTGTCTTCCACATCTTCGTGATGTGTTCCTCCAGATTAGAAACAGGAAGCATGAGGAAATGGAAGCAAGATTTTGATGATCATAGATTTTTAAGACTCAACTAAATAAAAAAAAATGAATAAATCAGTTAAATGTATAACTTAATGCTATGATTAGTTTTAGAAAGCAGATTAATTTCTATGTAGCACGTATGACTTTCATGAAATTTCCAGTTCTAATCGTTAGTAAGATATGTTCTAAATTTAAAGCAGTGTTAATAATATTTGTAGGGAGGAAGGGAAAGGCTGAATGGTGCATGTATAGGTGTGTATCAGGGAGGATGGCTACTGCTGATCAAGCCAATTTAGCCATCTTCATGGAACTAGATATTTTTGTCTTCAGACATATTTTGGGCAATTAACATCAAGTCACAGAGTGCACAGATTTGTTTGCTTTCTGTGGCAGATGCTGATTATCTGACTTTAAATCCAGGGAAGAGTATATGTAGTGTGTATAATGGAGAGCAATTTTTGAAATTCTATGTGCCAACCATGCCATCTCCTTCTGAGGAAACCAGCTATAGGAAGTTATTTCTGTATAGATTTTGCTTGCTCTTTCCATGTTCTTTTTCCCTGATCACAATAAATTGAATCTGGAGACAGAAACAATCAACCATTAACTATTAATAAAAAAGATCAGCTACCAAGAGGAGGTGTGATGTAAGACCACTCAATAGTGGTGTTCTATATTGGATGGCGAAAATGGAATAAGGAAACATTGTAAATGAGGTCCACATAGAAAAGATAACAGGAGAAAATTATACTGGCTTCTTAAAAGACTTAAAAAAAGACTGGATAATTGGAGTTGCTAATATGTCCTGAATAACAATAAGAAACTTTTCCTGTCATTCTTGAAACTCTGACATATTCTAGTTTCTAAATTTCAGAGAAGAAACACCACTATGGTGTTATAATATTTTCATAGTTTCTAATCACTCCATGATTCTTTGCAATAAACTCTTATCAGATCAAAGAAACCAGGCAATGCAAAAAACTAGGGAGTGTTGAAAAAAAGAACACTCAAGGAATTGGAAGGGAACACAGATGTTATCAATGTTAATCTGCTTATCTTCATTAGTTAATAGCCAAGGGATCACTAGAATCTCTGTCTTCAATTGTCTTTTCTGTACTAACCTAATTTTCTAGACCTATCTGAAATTATAATCCTACCTTTCATTATTCATCCCAAAATAATTACTCTATGACTTATCCATAAATAGAATAATAGCTCATGGAACACACTCAGCTCTTTTTGTTCCTAACTTTGACAAAAATCCTACTGATCTGTTAAGGTCTGGCCAGAATGCCTTGCTCACCAACAAATTATCCATGATACATAACCATACCCCTCTCCCACCCCACACATATATCTCTATTATCATGTTCTATCTCACATTATAGAAGCTTCAGCACTTATACACTTCTCTGAAGTGATAATCAGCTTTTTAGGGAAATGACACCAATTCTAAATCTCTCTCTCAATATATTTCACAGGAATGAGAACAAAGGCCACCATATTGTTGTTCCTTGAAAAATATGAATTGAACAGAGGTAACCTAACTCCCATTATGTCTGTCCAATTGCATTGTATTTGCCCATTTAGTAGTCTTGATGGAATAAAAATAATGAACTTAATCTTTTTTTGGACATCATACTTCAGAATAGCTGTCTTTAATTCTTTTTAGTATATTGTTCAAGAAGAATAAAAATAAAAATGTCCTCTAAGAAAACCATGTAGTAATTAGAAAGAAATAAAGTAAAATATTTCCTAATCAGATAACAATACAAAGCTCAGTAACAAGAATGAGTCTTGCCACTGGCATAAGAAAACTTAATTTTATTGTCTTTTATTAATTCATTATCTGTTTCAATCAGTGTGTGCTACAAACAGATTTCAGAAATGTCTTCTTGAACAATTCTCATGGTGAAGGACAAATTATGTAGTTACTCATGAAGGGCATTAATGGTCCAAGACTGTGACTAGAATGTTAATTACTCTTCTTTGATATATGTTAAAAGTTTTAATTTTTTTAATGTCAGTTATTTTAGATTTCCTAGATTTTGAGAGCTGGTATGGATCTGAGATATTATTTAGCTAAAATTACCAAGTCAGTAACTGAGCAGCAATGGTCTATGAACACCTCTTTATCTTCCTCGCGCGATTAGGATGCTTTCCCGTGTGCTCCTGAGGTTCCTGATATTGCCACTTCACCCAGAGTAATTGGTGGTTGGCCTGCCTGTCTGCAGCCCTGCACTTTACATTTATTGAAATTAGGTACCACATCTCACTAAAATGTGTATCTTCAGTAACTACCAGAAACATCCTAGGCAATCAATTCGTGTTTGGTGAAAGAAATGATTTGCTTCAAATATACAAGATACATATCTGATTAACATCTATGTCCAATTGTATACAAATATACTCAATGAATTACTTAAATCCAAGTTGAACTCAGCCACAAATAAGATTTTCAAATATTCATTAGTCTTTTATCAAGTGGCAAATTACCTTAATCCTTTTTATCTTTTCTATTCTCATGTAAATCTCCTATTTTAGAAGACTACATCCCATGCAGCAACCACAACAAAATGATAATAACTAAATAATTCCCAGGTTTCTTTCCATTTTTAAAATCCTTGCAGGTTAGTTATAACCAGCACTATTTGATCTCTAGATCATGCAGATACGATTTCTAAAAATAAATACATTCTAACCAAATTTACAATAAACACATAATTGATGCTTCCATGAATTTCATCATTTTTAATATAGTAGAATGTGTAATTATTTAATGTAAATCATGTGTGAAATTAAACAAATTTTGAATATTTTCATTGCATTATACTAATAGTTTAAAAATAAACAGATATTTTTAAAATATCTGTTTTGTGTTTTCATATTTACTGAACTGTGGTTTACCAGCTTTATAAAATAACCTGAAGTAAAAAAAAAAAATCCTGATTTGTAAGGGATTTTTGTTCATTTGTTTTTGTTTTTTGACTAAAGGAAAAAGTTTGAAAATGCCAAAGAGTGATGACTTTTGGATTTGTGCAGAATGGCCACAAGGCCTGCCCTCGGTCTTGGCCTTCTCATTTTCATTCATCATGAGTTGATTATCTATTGGTGTTACTGAGTATGAGTACTCTCTGCAACTGAGGTCTATGTACTTTCAGTACAAACATTTCTGGGATGATGAACAGAATTGGCATTTGGAGAAGGGATTGCCTGATAAGTGATGTATGGCTATAAGGAAGAAGGAAATATGTTGTATTTTCCTACTAAGTATAAAAAATTAATAGATTATTAGTTTCTTCCTAACTTCCCTTTGACTTGAGTGCTATAAATTATATATCTGCTACCATAACATTTCATTAAGGAAGAATGTAATAGCCATTAGGGCAGTGATTTTTTTAATTTTTCATATGTTCTTTTTACTACATTATACCCAGGATTTAGTAAACACCTACCACATGATAGGTAAAATAATATAAATTGAGTAAAAGAAAATAAAGAAGTGAGTTTATCACATTTTTTGAATTTAGAAGATCACATCTTGTATCATTTCTTCTACATTTTGTTTTGTGGCACTAAGGCAATATAGTGACAAGCATATACAAATAACTAATCGTATTAGATGGAAAGAAATTTTTATTATAACAGAGGATTAGCAATTGCAACCTTAAAATTTGTACCCCCATAGTATGCCAAAAAAGAAAAATGACGTGGAAGAGGTCAGAATATACTTGATTTAGAAAGTGACATCATCATTTTGTTTTTATATGATGTTAATAATTTCTCATTTGCCTCCATTATTGAAAATTGTAATTTAGGGTAAACCTACTCTAACATTGATATCCAGCTTTAGGTACAGAAAAGTATTAATTTCAAATCTTCTGCCAGATCTTTACAAAGTAGAACCATTGATATAATAAGTATTTGTTTTGTATCGAGAGAAAGAGGAAGAAATTTTTGATCCTGGTTATTTTTAAACAATATTCTTATTGTTTAACAAGGTACTAAACAGGACACTATACTTAGAAAAGTGATTTCTTCTGACTGTCTCTGAACATTTTAATGTGATCAGTATTTTAAATCTGTGTGTGTGTGTGTGTGTGTGTGTGAGAGAGAGAGAGAGAGAGAGAGAGAGAGAGAGAGAGAGAGTGCAGGCATGTGCTTTGAATCAATACTTAGGTTTCCAATTAAATGACCAAAACGAATATGAGCATATGTAACACCCCTCACAGTGACAAAAATGCCTAAGATGATAACAACTGTCTTGAATTTTTCTGCTCTATGCTCACCTCACCTTTCAGATGATCAACTATAGTGAACAGTTTTGGTTCACAAAATATGCTGCCAGAGATTATTGCATTTCAAGTACCTTAAAATGAAGGAAATGGGTTGGATCATTTGTATGACCAGCATTTAAAGTACGAAGTAGGGTTTTCTAAAATATAGTAATACTTGTTTGCTGATTTGAATAGAGTCACTCTAACAGGAGTAAAAATCTCAGAGGTCACTGAGCATGTACTGAGGTATACATAAACAGATGCCTTGTATACAGTTGACTTGTCTTTATGTTTTTCTTTAGTCTGTGGGGACTGTCACGAGAATCATACAGTTCTGTATTTTCTCCATACTGCACAGATTTCTTTAATTTACTCCCAACCCTCGATATTCATGTACAAGAGAATCTTTACAGGGGACTCAAGCCCAGTAGTTTTGGGATGTGCTATGCCTTAAAATGAAAAGTATCCTGAAACTAAACTGTGAACAGTAGGGAGGAGCCATGATTGTAATAGATTTGAGACAATGTTCTTCTTTCTTAAATACATTAGAAAAAGATTACCCTGGCCAAGCTGAGGTAATGCAGGTCAGAAAGGAAGAGTGCTGACACTTGAGTAACATGTGCATATATTAATAATTAAAAACTCTACAAGGCAGTAATCCTAGATACCTAAGGTGACACAAATAGGATTTTTGTAGAAAGGATAGTTTCTAGTTTGGGAAAGCTTCATGAAGGCTGTTTGTTTTGAATGAGGACTTGAAAGGATATTATAGCTTTGATAAGTGGTGGTAAAGAGATGCATGTAAGAAAAATTGAGAAGGCATATTTCATGAGGTAAATTGTTTTATTTTACCTTTGAAGATATTATGAATGACTGACAACTGTGTATACAAACAAATGTAACTAGAAAAATGCAGCGAGATTATCATCTTCTTTTGTATAAGCCTTTTTATTAATCTAGGCCTCCTGTGGCTTTCTCTAAAGCCAGCAAAGATTTATGAATGTGTCTTTTATACTGGTTCCATGTGAAAATACAACATCAAAATAAATGGGAAATATTTAGTTAACATTTCCAGATGTTTTATCTATGTGATACTAAGTGCCCAGATATTAGTTCCAGCAGGGGAAATGCTATAAATAAAAATAACAGTACAATAACACAGGATACTTTTTTCCTATTCAACAACCATTGCAATTCCTTACCATAGTAAATCCACTCTGAGCACAAGAATTACTAATAGTGTTCACGTTTTTCCTTTTTTTAAAGTTAGCCCAAGAATTGTCATCATCTACATTATTTGTCAAGTGATACAATCAATCCATGATGAACCACTATCTACTTTTGAAATGTATCTCTATAATCTTTATATTGGAATATAGAGTGGTCTTTCACATACTACTATTTGCTTTGCAGCATTCTTGCCCGAGGCTTTCTTTAAATCTAAAGTCTCTATAAAGAGTTAGGCTGCATATGAAAATGCTATCTGCTTTAATATGATATTTAGCTTTTCTTCCTTAATGACAACATTTTCCATTTATTATGCATGTCTAAAGTTTTAAATTATCATAATTGTGTAACATTAAGGTACATTATGATGAAGTCATTTTATTAAAGAATTTTTTCTGAGCACTAACAATGACATATATATTTTAAATCTGAAAGTCTACATTATTGCTCTTCATAAGAGAATTGAAGTCAGCAAAGATTAAAAGGAGGCAATCTAATTTAATGGTTTGCAATTATAGTTGATGAAGAAATGTGTTAATCAGGAAAAAATAACGCAAATGACTTCCTGTTAAAAAAAATAACTCATGAAATCAAAGAAAGTAAAATGAGAACACTTGCCTTGAATTTGTTCTTTCCCATATTGACATAATAGCAAAGACATATGTTAAGGAGAGTATCAGACAAATGGAGTCCCATTCTAAAAGTACACCTAGATTGCTTGAAAATAATGTCTTTACAAAAGGAACAAAACTATGTGTAAAACTGTTTAGGCTGTTATGAATACATACACTATGTGTGGTATCATAGCTCATGAAAATGGAAATAAAATGAATCCTTAATAAAATTTATCAATGTAAACTGAAGTGTATATTCTATCTCAGCAATTTCCAACAATGTGCTGTCTTGGGTTATGGAAGGTCGGAATAGGACTTTTTGTCATGCTGTGAAATTATGCTCTATTCTAACTGTGAACTACTATCGCAAAAGACATAAAAACTTTCACTCATGATCTATGACTGTCAATTTCATTATTATAATAAAAAAGATGATATTTAATATCTATTTTTATAAAATTGTGTTTAGGTTGAATGTGGAGAGTTAGAGAATTTTTGACCTTGCATTGTGTTGGTAGACTGTCTTCTGTTGATAAATGAAACTCATTCGCAAACAGTGTAGTAAGGTGTCTAGAAAATATATTAGCTCAAATTCTGGAAAAGGTAAAAAATGTTTTTCCTATCAAATCAAAAAAGTTATATGAAATGGAGAGAGAAGTGATTTGGAGCTAAGAAGGAATATAACAAACCACCGAGCAGGACCAATGCAGAATTCTTTGAAGGTTGTTAACATGACAATGAACACTTGATAAAGGGAATAATGAACATTTTAAGGTACCTAAAAAAATAAACTGGGAGAAATCTTTGAATGAATAATATTGTATTCAAGAACTGATTTTGATGCAAAAATTCAAGCACAGTATTTCTTTAGTCTGCTAACTTCGGTGAAATTGAAATAAAAATAAAGGTGACATTCAACATTCATTCTTGCCACAGGACTTCTTTTGACCTATTATTCTAGCACTGAAGCAGAAAGGACTATTCCCCCCCACACATTGCTAGCCTACAGATTTAAATGGGAAAGTGCTGCTACTTCATGGACAATAGTAAGGTCTATTTAGATGGCATGAACCATACTTTTCAAGTTACGTTTGTGGTCTCAGAATATCTAATTAAGAGCTCCCAATTCATTCTCAAACATATTCCAATTGGAAAATAAGGTCACTATACATTCAGGAACCCTGAGTTTGGCATTTCCAAATACAGGTCATACTCAAAATTTCCCCATAGTTTTTCTATATTCTGTTTCTTGTTCTACGTGTACCTAGGTCACACTGACCAAGAGAGATTCATAGTAAACATTTGTTAAATAAAAATTTATATTCAGTGAAAAATGTTTAAGTTACTATAATGTAGAAAGACTTCCAATCTTTTCAACATTTTTGACACATCAAGTCTGTGACATATTTCTGTTGTTGTTAATGACAGTATTTATTTGTTTTTGGTCATCATCATTGATTCAGGTCTAATTTCCCACAACATACTAAGAAAAAATAAAATTTATAATGATAATCAACTATTTTTCAGCTTACTGTATAAGACATATCACAGACAAGATTTATTTAGCTCATACATTGTTTAAAATATTATTATATGAGTGAATTATGTGACGTACACACACTCCAGTTCATGCACCTCCCCTATCATTCTATCCACAGTCAATGAAGACATTTATATTATCTGCTTGGTCCCTGTAAATATTTGTGACAAATGTTGAACATTTAAATTACTAAAAATAGCCCAATACAATAAAAGGGAAAAATCCCTAGACTATAGTCAGGAAATCTGGATTATATACCAGACTTTATGGAACAACTGGACTCACTTCCCAGTGTACGTAGAAGCCAATACTATTTGGCACTGGGTTTTGAGAAACAAAAGGCTTTACTGCAAAATTGAACAGGAGTGGGCTAAGATCTGTCTCCCCGATTTGGGGTCTGGGGTAAGTTTATGAGGTTGTAGGTTAAGAGAAAGAATTTGGGAATGTTGGCTTGGCAAGGGTCTGAATGGAGGGCATCAAATTTGGCCCTTTATGGTAAAATATGTTGAGGTAGCTCCTGCCCCCAGATTTTCTAAGCCAGTGGATGGTACACTTCTGAAAGAGTGCCAGCATTCAGGTTCTGATCGCGTCCTGGTCTTCTTGGTTCCAACGGGAGGAATTGTTGGTTCCAAGTATTGTTAGAGGTCAAAGCTTTTTCTATTATGCATGCTCAGGCTACATGACTTGCAGTTTTTGGCTTTGTTATAATTGCAAGGTAAATGGCTGCTTTGTTATCAACAGAGGAGACTCAGCTTGGGCTGATCCCATTGTTACCAGACTTCACAAACAATTAGTTTGATAAGCATGGAAATGGCATTTCTTACATGACTGTTTCAGTTTATTCTTCAGGAAAATGATAATAATAGCACTTAATTTTTCCATTGAATCCAGATTATCGGAAATGTGACAATAAAGTCCCACACAAATCATACATGCCATCCTATTCTCACAGAACTCAAGCAATATGTCTAGATAATAAAATATAAATGTAATGAAGATTCTATCTTTCTGCACAAATACTCAGTCTAATACTTGGTAACCAAAACAAGACTACAGAAAGCTAAAAAATGAATCCACTAATATTTTTCCCTCTAAGGTACTCATTTTGTTGATTATAGGGTTTTCCCCACTGACTTCATTTTACAGTAAGACCATTTCCCCATCAAATGAACAAAAGAGGAGCTGTTGAAAAGTATTTTGCATCTGCCTCATGAGGAAGTGAAATACACTACTTGAGTGTTTCCAAGGACATATAACAGTGCTCGCTAGAATGCAAGTGCTGTCCCTTCTGCTTCTAGGTTTTCTTTCCAGCTGGTCTCTGATGCAGCGTCAAATATATGACCCTTGTCTCCTGCTTTCTTTATGTGTCCAGGGCTTGAACACACCTCTTCAATCAGCATATTTTCTCATTTATTCTTTGTTCATTTCTACCCACATAGCTGTAGGTAGGCAATGCTTGAAAAAGCAGCATGTGGGATGAAAGAGATAAAAGATTTTAAAGAATGTCTTAATTGGCTTTTCTTCTTTTTCTTGTTCTTTTTTTTTTTTTTTTTTACCCAGCAGCTGAACTGACATTGACTTTATATCACCAAGCCTAGGAAATCCCACAGCCATCCCTGGGGCCATGTGAGAAATGAGGCCAGGGTAGCCATGCACTCTAGCTAGCCGGTTTGCATCATGGTCATTGATGCAGTTCCCTTCTTTTATCTCTGTGAATAAAGTCAGCCAACTCTTTGTTAGTTAAGCTCTCCTGGTTGACTGAATGCCACAGCAATATTTCCCAAAGATGTTCAGAGGGGAATTGAAAGGACTCGGAGTAGGAAAAAGCAAATAAAATCAGTGAAGAGTGACAGACAAGTAATCCCGAGTTTGATTGCTTGCCCATATTTAAATGTTGAAATGAAAAATTCTCAATTCTGCAACAATGCAGCTACCTTCCTGAGACCCATAAATTCAAAGGCATTTGATGAAGCTGAATATAAGAGTCGCATCATGGCTGGAAATAAAAAGGCCAAGAGAGTAGTTCTTTGAAATTTGAAATCTCACCTTTTTCTTATATTAGGATATAGATTTAATTGTCACTTTTAAAATTTCAAAATTTTAAGTTAAATATTATCTATAATTATCAATGCAAGATAAGAACAATAAGCAATAAATAATTAAAATGATATATTAAAATCTATAATACATTTTTATATATTCTCAGAGTTAGCTGGGCCCTCAAAATTTATTTAGTCTAATTTGTCATCCAGTTCCACTTTGGGAAAAAGTTGTCATTCAAACTTACCTTGAAAATCTTCAAGATAAGGATTCATGATCCCTTTTTGCTGTTATTTCAATCTTTGAGAAAATTTCTATTAAATGTTGCCATTTATTTGAGATGAGACATCATTTCTACATTATGTGTTTTTCTTTTTTGATTTATGAAAAAATTTAAATGAGTCAGCAAAATAGTATGGCAAACACCTTTGTATTCATTACTCACAAGTACCTGACATTAATAAATTATATTTTCCTCAAATTAATTTTAACATAAAAAGAAACAGTAGAAAAAGATGACATTCTCTTTATAGTCCTCCCTAAACCCATTTCCTCTATTTCCTTCCTAGACAAAAGTATTACTATAAATTTGATGTGTATTATTTTAGTTCATATTATTATAGTTAAACACATATATGAATCCATAAAAATATCATTTTATTTCATTTTTTAATGTGCATTCTCTCACATCATAGGTATATTTTTGCAACCCTGGTTTGTTTTTGCTTTGATATTTATCAATGTTCGCTTGTGGCTAGTTCATTTACTCATTTAAACTCACATGTAGTAGTGAGATTAAATAAGATTATGTATGGTTATATCATGTCTTTATTTCACAATCACTGTGCACTTAGGCCATTTCCATTAAGTTCCTAATCAAGAATGGTGTTATGAATATCACTCTGCAAGTTTAAACTGACATGAACTAGCTACATTCCAATTCTTTCTTCTAATATTTGTCCTATTCTCCAAGTTCTGTGTGTGTATATGAGATGGGAGAAAGAGAAGAGAGAGAGAGAGTATTTTCCATTTAGATTTCTAGTTCATTGTTTCACTGTCTTAAAAATATATAAATGTGGGAATTTTTTCCATGTTTCAGAGTATTTGTAAAATAGGGAATGTAATACTCATCTTTCACTGTATTTGTGAGTCTTTAATTAGATACTATATGCAAAGACCCAACACACAGTGTCAGACTTAAAATGGGGACTTGTTAAATGTTTTCTCTTATTCTTATACTGCAAGATGTGTGTGTGTGTATGTGTGTGTGTGTGTCTGTGTCTCAGGGGGTGTTGTCTCTGTGTGTGTGTGTTATAATTGTGTTTTGTTGAGAAACATATTAAATTGGTTTTTGTATACATTCATATTCCTTCCTGCACCTCAACTGTCCTCACAACTGTCTGAAAATTTTCAGTACATTTTGCTATGCTATTTCATGGTGCTTTGCTTCAAAGATTTCCCTTCACATGAGAACTGACCTGCTTTTGATCTCATTTCCCCATTTCTCTGCTATATAACTGCCTACTTTATCTGTTAAGCTAGATTATAACATAGCTAATATTTAACAGCTATTATTATATTACTCACCAATGACTATGATGATTTGATAATTATTTAATTACTTTCCTCAGATGCCATTTTGAAATAAGAGGAACATAAAAAATATTAAAGAAATTTTAGGATTTGAGAAGGAAAAAAAAAAATATATATATATATATATATCTTTTGTTGACCTGTGGTAAGAGGCTAAAACTATCCCACTGACTCTCAAATAAAGCTCAAAGAAAGCTTAATGCAGAGTTGTGGTAATTTGACTTAATATTCGGGAAAAATAATAGCAGTAGATTTGTTTTAAAACTGATTGTGGTTTCCACATATTATTCAATAAGAGCAGTGCTATAAGTTGTCTAAATAGTTTAGGTGTGTATAATTAGATCATTAAATATGAAATGCCCTATTTTGAAGCAAAAGGTTAGTTTATTATATCTCAAACAAGAATAAGTAGAATTAATCAAAGTATGTGCCTAAACTATAGACACAATTTTGCCATCTTAATGGTAGCTTGTTTATGCCAGTAGCGAAGAAGCCTGGAGAGCCAGTGGCGAGTAAATTGCCAAAGGTGTTTCCCACAGCTAGTTGAGAATTGAATATTTTTCCTTGCAAGAAGTGGTCCCAAGGCTGGAAGAAGTGGTAGCCAATGGCGCAAGGTCTGGTGAATACGATGGAAGACAATTTCCAAGTCAAGCTTCTGTAGTTTGAGCAGTGTTGTTTTATGTGACATGTGGTCTTGCAAGAGGATTGGCCTGTCTCTTTTGACCAATCTCAGCTGCTTAATAGCAAGCAGCCCCTTGATTTCATCCAATTGGTTGCAGTAAACATCCACTGTAATCGATTGACTAGGTTACATGAAGCTGTCATGGATAATGCCAGTTCTGGACAACCAAACAGACACCATTAGTTTTTGTGATGAATATTCTACTTTGGACTGTGTTTTTTAGCACTTCATCTTCATCCAACCATTGTGCTGAATACTTGTGATTGTCAAAAAGAATACATCTTTCATCACATGTAACAATACAGTGTAGAAATGGTTTGCCTTTACGTCATGACAGCAAGAAAGACAAGCTTTGAGACGATTTCTCTTCTTCTTTTTTTTTGTTAGAGATTAATTACTTTATTATTGAAGTATATATATATATATATATTTTTTTTTTTTTTTTTGAGACAGAATCTCACTTTGTTGCCTAGGCTAGAATGAGTGCCGTGGCATCAGCCTAGCTCACAGCAACCTCAAACTCCTAGGCTCAAGCAATCCTTCTGCCTCAGCCTCCCAAGTGGCTGGGACTACAGGCATGCGCCACCATGCCCGGATGATTTTTCTATATATATTATTTGGCCAATTAATTTCTTTCTATTTATAGTAGAGACGGGGGTCTCGCTCTTTCTCAGGCTGGTTTCGAACTCCTGACCTCGAGCAATCCGCCCGGCTCGGCCTCCCAGAGTGCTAGGATTACAGGCGTGAGCCACCGCTCCCGGCCTATTGAAGTATATTGTAAGGTCCACATCTACAATTTAATCAGGAAGATATGCTTTGCACTTACATCAAGGACACATTTACTCTAGTGGAATAAAATAGACACAGACTAAAGACCAAATACATGTTTTTTAAAAAATAACTGCATGTTTTGCCCGGCACTACTTTTGCTATTTTGGACCATACTTTTAGAGAATTGATTTTTACATACATGTTAAGTCTGATTTATCTTCCCACATTTTAAACATTAAATGGAGCTTCTCATAGTTTCAAATTATAAACAAAGGACTGAAAACAATATGGGAAACAAAGCTTAAAAACAAAGAAAGTATACTGCTATTACCTTATAGTGGAAAAGTTGAGTAAAATGTGCCCTTTCTGTGGCTCATCTCAAAGAAACACTTTTACTCAGAGAGGCAAACATTTCCAATCAGGAGTTAGTTTCCCACCCACCCTGCAGGACCAGATCTACAGATGTTTCTGGTTGTAATTGCAAAGTAAGTGAAAATGTCTACAAAATAACTAAAAGATAAATACCAGAACACGGCTGATCCAAATTAAAATTGTATGCTGGTCTAAATATACATCTTCAGTTTCTTCTTTTTTAAAAAGTATGTTTTAATTTCAGATGATATTTAAAAATAACTTACAATTTTAGTGTGCTTTCTGATCAATCACTGTAAAGTTGAAACTCAAATGAATAAGTTTAAAATTTTTGTTTTACTTGTTTCTCCTGAAATTTCAATCACTTACTACTTTACTTAACCAAGTTATACATGAGGTAAGTTTCAGCTAAAAAAAAAAAAAAAAACACAAATCAATCACAATGATAAAGTTAACCATTTCAAGAGTAACAAAATCATAATGCCCAGCACATTCAGAGTTTACAATTTTAAGTATTAACTACTGCTTACTATGTAATTTAAAACCAAATACTTTTTGCACTTTTAATCAAATTACTCTGGGAAGTACAGGGCAAAAACCTAGGCAAAATTTGTTCTTGCTAACAGAAGACAATGCAATAATGAATCCAAATGGAACACAAGACAAAGTGTTTCAAATTTCTAACTTCTAAACATACACATTTATCTAAAAAATATTTTGGTAGCAAGCTGGATTGACAGAATAAATGTTTTGCTGTAAATAAAAAGTACAAATTTCTAATTATACCCTTATAGCTAGCTGCCAGTCTTTTAAGACATGTGCAGTCAGCTAAGAATTCTTTAAAACATGTACATGTTGCACTAAAAGATCCCTGCTAAAAATCAACCATCTAAATGGGTCTTACTGAAGTAGGATTTTCATGATACTAGAAATAGTTTTAAAAGTATGATAGAGCTAAAACAATGACATTACTATTAATAAAATTACAGAAGAGATTATTGCTGTACTTTTCCTCATAAACACCATCAAATTTTGTAGTTACAAAAATTGCAACCAAATTACTTTTTTTCTTACCAAATTTCATTGTTTCACATCTGTGAAGTTTTTATTTAGCAGAGAATAATTTTTAAAATCTTTTCTATAAGAATTCAAAGTATTTAAATGTGTATCTTCACATTATACTACCATGTTTTGCCCTTGTTTCCCGAATACACAAAAACAATATACATTTTTTTCAAAAATGAAATAAGATGCCCACATTAAAAAAATAAAGCCTACAAAAATGTTCCAGAGCTAAATAGATTCACATGGCACAAAGATGATTTCTCTTCTGATGCTTGTTTAATTCATGTGATACTCATCTAGTCAGCTTCTCTACCTTGCCAATTTGTTTCAAATGGTCCAACATTGTTGGTATAGTAACTTCAAACCTTGCTTCTAGTTCATGTGTAGATAAAGACAGATTCACTTCCACTACAGCTTTCAGCTCATCATTATGCACCTTAGTCTCAGGTCGCCCACGTGGCTCATTTTCAAGATTATCCAGAACAGAACAGAACTTCTCAAACCATCACTGTTCTGTGTATTCATTAGCCACATCCTTCCCAAACACTTCATTGATATTTCAAGTTGTCTGCATAGCATTTTTTCCACCACGGAACTCATATTCAAAAAGAACATGAATTTTTTGACTTATCCATGGTTTCACAAAAAATCGCTTTAAAAATTTTTGAAAGATAATTACAAGTCAAAATATATGTTTGAAAAAATGAAGATGCCCTTTCACAACAAAAAAACAATAAAAAAAATTTTAAAAACCCAAGAAGCATCAAGTGAAATGTCAGAGATATCAACTGACAAACTTAGTGTTTAAGGAAATCAGACATTCCATAATGAATAACCTAATACAATGTATTAAACATCACCATTGAACCCAATCCCACCCACCCACCACCATCCACAGAAAAAAAGAGCAAAGGAATTTAAAAATCCCCAAAGTTTAGTAGGACTAGAAAGTAAATGATTGCTTGGAGAACTGCTATTTACATGAGCCCCACAGGCTCCCTGTTTTCCCCAAACTCAAGAGCAAACCTTGGCATCTTTAGGCCTAATTGGCATCTCGCCCTCAGGGATTTGTATTGAATTTTCTACTCTGCTGACATATTTGAACAGTGTTGGCACCAATATTGGAAAGGGAGCTTTAATCTCTTGAAGGTGATGAAATGCTGTCATCCTTAGACAAAGTATCTGTCACAAAGTATTCAGAACAATACAAGAAGCAGTCAAGTGCCAGTTTGGGGCTGACTCTTGAGTTTCTCTTTGTACTTGTCAGGTATTTTCATCTTGTCTGCATGCAACACAGTGGATGTTTCTTTACTTTTTAGTATTTGAACACCATTAAGATATATCCATATTGCATATTTTGTGTCACTTTAAAATATAGTACATCATTGGATTAATTATTAAATCTTTAATTACTGTTAGATTTTGACTTTCTTAAAGGTCACGAATTCTAAATTTCAATCTCCTGAAATTTAACAGGTATGTTTATTAAATGGTAGGCTTCATTTAAAGAATAACAGTTTTATTGATTATACGTGGAATTTTAATTTTTGGTGTTAGAGTTGATTGTTTAATTGATGGCTACTGTCTTTATTAACGTCTGTTAACATATCAAAAATGTTTTGGTAGAGCTGAGGTAAGAATATGTTTCTGCAAATAGATGACTTCTGCAGTAACTATTAATGATAAATGTCATTTTAGTTTACTCTCTTTCTCAAGGTCTCTTTTTTGTTTTTAACACATATACAGTGTACTAACAGATCCTTTGAAGATCTATTAAGTGAACAGACAATTAAATTAGCGTGGCAGAAAACCATCAATGCCAGCACAGTTTACTGAGTTATTCATTAATTCAGCTGGTGATTCAGCAAATAATTATTGAGAATTAGTTGATCCAAATATATTGATATGCAGCAAAGATGATATAGAAATCTTAAAATCAGAGAAATGACTCACTAAAATACACACACACACACAATCAAACATGGTGATATAAATGTGCCATGGCTTTGTATAACCACACTATGAAAAGCAAGAACTTTGTACCCATTTCCACACAGGAGCAGAAGCAACTTCTGTCCTGATAGGATCATGGGGCTTCCGAAGGTTAAAATGAAAGCCAAGTTGTGCCCTAAATCAGAGATAGGGTCCAAGGGCAGAAATTGGGTTTGAGAAAAGAGAATATTTCTATGGTACTATCATGTTTCCCTGAAAATAAGACAGGGTCTTATATTTATTTTTCCTCAAGAAGACACCCTAGGGCTTATTTTCAGGGGATGTGTTATTTTCCCCTCAAAGCCTCAGTTTGCAGTAAGCACAGGATGGCCACGGCCTGACAGGGGGAGCTGACCTTGTTGGTGGGGTTGTCCGCACCTTTCGGGTCACCTCTGGGACCATTGCTGTCACAATGGGGCAGATGAGAAGGGCTACTCCTCTTCTTTACCGCTTTGCAAAGAAATGCATGGGTTGTGCAGATACACTGTTGCGTAGTCATGCCCATCACTAGATCTTATTTTCGGGGTAGGGCTTATATTGTGCAAATGCTTAGAAATCCTGCTAGGGCTTATTTTATGGGTAGGTCTTATTTTCGGGGAAACGCGGTATCAAAGACATACTGTGGAAAAGAACAAGACATTTTTAGGGACTGTTAAGCATTTCCATTTCAGAAGTATAATTTGCTTGATTTGCAGAAGAGAAAAAATGTAGGTTGAGTATATAAGGGGAAGCTTTGAGCACTAGATTAAAAAGTTCAGATTTTATTTGAAAGACAAAAGGAATTCTCAAAGGTTTTGGGTAGAGAAGACCTGATCCTCAAAAGATCAACTTTGTTGCTTTGTGTAAAATTGACTGCAAGAGAGACTGATGCAGAGGGAGCTCAAGTAGACCTCAGCTGAAAGTGAGCTGTCAGAGGTCCTAAAGTCTGGCAACTTCAGTAAGGGTGAGCAAACTTAATAAACAGGGAGCTTTACACAGGTTAAAAAGCAATAATGCATGAATTAGAAGTAAATGTAACTCCAAGGTTTAAGGTCGTGATTACTGTGAGCCAGAACGACTCAATTTTAATTCCTACCCCACTATTTGCTATCTGAGGGATCTTGGGCAAGCCATGTTTTATGTATTGCAGTTTCCTTATCTGTAAAATGGAGATGGTAATGATCATAGCTGTATTATAGGTTGTTGTGTGGATAAAATGAGTTAGTACCTGAAAAGCTCTTGGAGTAGTCCTGCATCACAGAAATTGAAATAATGGACTATTGCAATCTAACTCTATTTTGCTAGTCTTCAACATCACCAATGAACCAAGGCCATGTTTATGTTCAAAGAGAGGAAGCAGCTTTCTAAAATATAGTGATACACTTTAGTTTGCAAGATAAATTGTAAATTCTAACTAAAAGTGTGTCCCGTGTGGGAAGATAGTAGCCAAAGTGTTTTTCTACACTGGTGTTTCATTGTCTAGCCATGGCCACAATTAAAAGTTCTTTGGGGTACACTTAGCATTTAGCATCACCATTTTAAACATTAGCAAATAGACTCCATGGGGCTATATGGTTTATCTGAGATCATATAAACTGAGAAGTCGATATAGGATCTGAACTACTCCTAATCCACAAGTTTACAAAGTTTTTCTGTGACATTCAGGTCTTCATTTCAGAGATACAGAATTGTCAGGCAATTAGTATAAGGCCTCTTTATAGCCTGCAGTCAGAAGATCTGGGGTCCAAACTCTATTACTCAAGTTTCATCAGATAAATTATAATTGCTTGATAATAGAATGAGGATTAGAGGGTAAGCTTCCTGACTTGAGTATAGGCCTCTTTATAATATGCCTCATTTTAAATATGAGCTTTTTTTTCTTGTTCTTGCAAAAAAAAGATGCTACACACACAGGTAACACACGTATATACACAATATCTATATCTACCCGCATAAATGCAAGTATGGTAAATGCACACACGCATTCAGACATTCGACTTGTTGGAGAGTTTGCTCTTGAAACAAATTCAAGGAGGGTAGTTAAGGTGGAAGACTCCCAGATAGAGCATTTATCTCATTAAAAATCTAAATCTCAGTGCAAGTTTTGAGTAGGGAAAACAATAGTGAGCATTGTGCTTCCTCTGATCAAGTAAGGGGAAGAACATATTTTCTGGGACTCCACTGTTATTCAGTCACGTAAGTGGCCTATAGCAAATTGGAAGGAGTAAACCTTTCAACCATGTCAAATTCCAGGAACTTGTATAGACACACTCTCCAAACCTGGCAGACTTTCCACCAGTCTTTTACCACCAAGCCATTCCTATGTTCAAGACGATAATTAGCACCATCAGAAATGTTCTCAGCCAAAAGCAACTCATTCTTCTGTTGCTTTAATTTAACTTCCTCTGGGGCCTTTGCTGACTGAATGACAGAGTTCTATTTTTATTATTTTTGACAGATCATGCTTGGGATTTCATGTCTCCAGGGAAATTCATACAACCATTTTAAGTTTAATTCCTTAGTTTATATATTAGAACTGCCAGACACAGTGAGGGTAACACCATTGAATTTTTTTTTTTTTTGTCATTTTGGTTTAATAAGCTGATCTCTTAACCTTCCCTTCCTTTCTTCTCTCCTTACTTCCTTCTTTCCTTGTCTGTCTCTCTCTTTCTTCTCTCTCTCTTTATTTTTAACTTAATAAGAAAGAAGAAATTTCAGAATGTCCCTGGGCAATGACTGTGAAGTTTAGGCAGTGACTGTTCAGAGTACCCAAAATCAAAGGTCTGAAATCTATTATGCAGGACTGAATACTTAGTTACCTCCTACATAACTTCTTAATTACTTGATTTGAAAGAAAGCATTTGCAAACTTGACCCAGTGACCCTTAGTAATTTTAAATTTCTGTGTTATTAATCAAATTTTCAGGGAATAACTGTGAGCTTCTTTATTCACACTCCCAACAATCACATATGCAATGTGCATATTCTCTTAAAAGGATATTAATACTGTTTATTCTTTTTTTGATATAGAATATCATTTCTCATCAGCTTTGAATGCAGTCTTTTGAAGTGCTTTTCACTGTATCAATGACAAGTACAATTTTATATACATTTAAACAAATGCAGAACTAATTTCAAAAGTGACCTCTATAATTAAATGACATCTATTAACAGAAATCAGTTTTAAAAATATATATTATGTATATGTGTGTATCTACATGTATATAAAAATGAACATTTGTTTATAAAAATAGAATGATAAAAAGGATTATGATAATATGATAAATAGTACTATGAAGACTTTTTTGGAACAAACTAATATGTGACCTACAAAAATATGCAAAAAATAGACTTGGGACTAATTATTCTCATAAGTCAGAAAGCCATTTTGAATAATGTACTTAATCACTAGCAAGGTCAATGTTATGCTAAATATTAGAAAATATTTTATGATAATTGCTTTATTATGCATTAGCTACTCCATAAACTGGGTCACATGGCAGTAGAAATATCTAAGATGTTGTTCAATGATAATATAGGGATTTACAGAAAACCAAGTAAAATTAACTTTAATTAGAAGCCAAATAAATAATTATCTCAAAATTTTTTCACATCAGAAGTTACAGATCTGATCTCCATGTGAGTGAGGGACTTCCTTGGTGTAGCCTCAGTAAAAGCTTTATCCTGGAAAGAATTAGTGGCAAGCCATTTCCAATTTAAAGCAGAGAATGTTGGATATGACCTGTTTTAAATACTGTAATTTCACATACGATTTCATTAGAATTAGATGTTACTCTGACCAAACCAGTTTTGAAAATCAATGATCCAAATATTAACTCTGTATACTTTTCTTTAAAAATCTCTAAATGCTTTGTTCTTATAAGTTTGAACAATTTATCAAGGCATAAAGATTTCACTGATTCTCTCCCATGCCTGCGTTCAAAGCTCCTAAAATTTAAACCAAGGTGCATGTATTCCTCCTGTCCTTTCTTAAGCTTCCTTTATTAAAAAAAAAAAAAAATATGTTATTTTATTTCCTCAGACCTACCATGAATTTTCCCATGCCTACTTCTTTCTTCTCCAGTATTTGTTAAGTCATGATTAACAAAGCACTTGAATTTGTCTTACTACAGTTTCCAGGGTTTAAGGATGTTTTCAACTTCGTTGTGTTTACATCTTTGTCTGTCTCTTCCTCTTTCCAATTTCAAAGTTTATTCAATGGTCTGTTGTTCCTAATATAATGCCCAGCACACCTTAGACAGTAAATAAATGATGTCACATTAATGATGTCACATTAATGATGTCACATTAATGAGTACTTTAGGAAAATTTTTGGAAGGGAATATGAGAATAAGCAAATTTCTTAAGAAGCTGACAATCAAGTATTTAATGGACATATACTTTATCCTCAGTACTGACTAAAGGACAGCTTGTTGAACAGTTCAGGACTGTGAACAGGAACAAAGACAAATAAAAAATAATGGTTGGGGCTAAATTCATGATCTACTGTGCTTTGGGTTTCAAAGTGGACAATGTTTTTTTAACTCAGGCTGCACTAGAATCACCAGTGACTCCCAAATACCCTGGGTATTATACTGCCACCCTAGACAAATTTAAATAACAACTGGGGGATAGGTATGGAGTCTGAGCATTAATTTTTCAAAAGGCTTTCCAGATATCATTACTTTAAAGCAAGAATAAAACCCATGGAAACAAATAGTATTGACCAGGTTCAACATCCCCATAGTACTCCTCATCCATGGGGGCTAGAACAGATTCTATTTTATAGGCCAGGAACTGGAGTGGCATTCTGTGGTCTTGAAAGGAAAGAAAAAAGAAAAAAAAAAGAAAGAAAGAAAGACCTTACAACTTACAACTTAGCATTGCTAGAGCAATGACTTAAAAGCAATTCTCAGGTATAGGAAAGTGGGAAAACACAACAGCTGGTGACCAGAAATTGAAACATACTTTTCTCTAGCTATGGGGTAACAGTGCAATATCAGTGATCCAACAATGGGCTATAAATCCAAAATATCAATATAGGATTTATTTCAGGAATGGTGACCAAGACACTGGAAGAGGCCACAAAAATTTGTTAGAAAATGTGGGATGAATGCAGAGAGAGAGAGAGAGAAAAATCAAACAAAATACCTCCTGTATAACATGGCCTTGCAAATCAACATGGAAAGAAACATATGATAAAATTTCATAATAACAAATATAACACCATTACTAAAAAATACAGCTGCACATCAACAATCTTAACTTGGTCATAAAATTAAAATAATAACACAGAAGGAAAATACCCTAAAATAACTTTTAAAACAATTTTAAAAAGGATTTAATTTAGAAAGAATACTCAGCAATGACAAGATATAAATGTCTTTTAAAATAAGACATTGGTAGCACATGAGCAAGTTGCTATGATAAAGAACCAAATATTACATTTCAAAGTGAAAAATATTTTCATTTAAATAAAAAATTATGATTACACCTGATTGATTCTAGACTAGACACATCAAAAGACCATTTTGTGAATTGATAAATTCACAAAAGTGGTTTGAGAAAATTGCCCAGAAGCTATGTCAGAAAAATAAAATTAAATAGAAAGTGTGAAAGAAAAGTTTAGAGATATAAAGAATAAAAAGATTGAAAAGCCTGCCACTTGTCAAATGTGAGTTCCAAAGACTAGAGGAAAAGTAGAGAGCCATTAGGTAAAGAGGATTTCTAAAAGGAAGATCAAAGCTTTGAAACTGAGAAATCTACCAAGTAAATACCTATCAGAATAAAGAAAACATATTCACATCTAGACTCAAAAGAGTGAAACTGCAGAATATCAAGAATAAAGAGAAAATATGAAAACTGTCTAGAAATGGAGAATGCCTATGATAAAATTTAAATTGAAAACAGACTTCTAATGAGTAATAAAAAATAAATATTTTTAAATTCCTAGGGCAATGTATCTGTTAGCCTAGACTTCTACAATTAACTATCTTTAAAGGAAAATGCTATAAAAACTTTTTACACATACACAGACTATGAGAATTTATTATAGAAAATTCCTCATGATATGAACTACTAAAGAATTGATGTAAATAAGAAAAAAATTAACACTGAATGGGAAAGTACGACATGAAAGAAAAAATGTTGTACCTAAAAATGAACAAAGTATATACACATAAAATAAAAAAGTGTATAAATGCCCCTAGAATTATAATATACAAATTATATATATACACACATACATAACAATTATATATGTTTGCAACTAAGCTATACTCTATAAAGATAGCATAATCTTGATAGCAAGCATACCAAAATGAGAGAATTATGCAAAAAAATTAAGTGATAAAAATGTTAAAAAATTGATACCATCAGTGAACAAAAAAATATAATCATATATTAAAAAACATAGGGTTTATCCTGGCACTTACAAGATTTATCACATTAATAAATTAATGGTAAGGAATAAAATTATCAATAAATGTGGGAAAATATTTTAAACATTTGAATTCTTATTAGCAATTGAAAGAAATACCTCTACCAAACTGTAAATATTAATAGATAGGAACTTTATTAAGAAACATCATGAAGAGAATCTATTGAAATTCGATAGCAAATATACTTAATGAGAACTGTAAAAGAATTGTTTTGTACTATCAGAAAGGAGTTATTGATGCCTGGCCTATCTCCACTCCTCCGCATTGTACAGAAGATGGCAGCTTTGGAAATAAGAAGAATAAATTTAATTTAAAATAATTAGAAGCAACATGACAAAACTGCCTATAAAATTCAAAATAACCTAATGACAAAGTATTAGGAGTTCAGCAAGTTTGAAAGGGTAAAGATCCGCTTGCAGAAATCTAAGTATGTGGTAGTAAATAACATTCAGTCAATATAATACCTAAATGGTTCATTTTTTTAAACTGAACATTTCTAGAGGAGTTTATAAACTTAACACTTCATGAAGTACCCAATATGTGAAGAATAATATAAAACTATAGAGATGTGTAGAAAACCTTCATAAATGCAAAGATATAAAATTTTTACTGATGAAAAGACTCAGTGAGGTAAATTGCCTTGATATTAATCAGCAAATTCAATTCAATTCCTATATAAAATCTACAGGTTTTCTTTTTCTTCATTCAATTGAACAAGCAGACTCTAGAATTCAGTGGAAGGAAAAAGAACAAGGAGACAGAAGACAATTTTGAGGAACAAAGAATCAGATATGTATTCTTTATTATTACTGTGTATGATGGCACAAGCTTAGGTAAAGACCAATAAAATAGAATAGAGATTCAGAAATATGGAATAGCCACAAAATATGGAAACTTGCTATATGACAGAAGTGACATTACACATCATTGAAGATTAAATTGTTATTGATAAATGGTGCCAGAATAATTGACTATCCATGTATAAAATGCAGATTCCTGGATAATAGCATATGTAAAAATAAATTTCAGATGAATAAATTACCTTGTAATATTCAAAACATTGACTATTACAGAGAAATATAGCAAAATTTGTGGTATTTGAGTAAAGAATGTTTTTTAAATTATAACACCAATAGAGAAACTGTTAGGAAATATATAACATTGCAATTTAATTTATATGATACAGTTTTGGAGAAAGACATTCTTAATGCACATGTTTAACATAGAAATCATATTTAGTACAAATAAAAAAAACCTCCTACATGCCAATAAGAAAAAAGCAAATAATTCAGTAGAAAAAGTTCCAGAATATAAACATATAAAGAAATCATAAAGATTAATAAAAGATCTTCAAGAGCACTAGTAATTTGTGAGATGCAAATAAGATCCTGATCTGGTTTCTGGATTTGCCAATTGAAATCTACCCAGGTCCATTCTCTGAAATAGTAGATTTCTGGTATAGTTTTACATCAATAGTTAATCAGAATTTTCTCCACAAAAACTGATTTTTAACCAATCATAGTGCTTTTCAAACCCAAGAAAACGGATTCATTTTGAATATGTGTTTACCATTGGCATTAGTTTAAAAAGAATTTTTTTTTATTTTAGCTTATTATGGGGGTACAGGTGTTAAGGTTACATAAAGAAATTTTTAATAGCGTGAGTTTTGTTACATGTACTATTTTATTCATATTTTATTTACTTTTATAGATTCATGAGTTTAAAAAATGATTTTAGGTGAAAATGTTACCCTCATCATTAATTTTGTCATAATTAACTTGTTCTGGAGAAGCAGCAACTGTAAGAAAATATGCCATTATTTAGTTCTCATTGTGAGGCTCAGTAAAGCAGCATTACGGTCTTGGTGATTTTCAAATTAGTTTTTTATCTCAGCATATTACAGGGGTACAAATATTTATGTTATGTATGTTGCCTTGCCCCTGCGCACCCCAGAATCAGAGCTTCAAGCATATCCATCCCCCAGACGGTGCACATCGCACTCATTAGGTATGTATATACCCATCCCCTTCTCCCCTTCCCATCTGCCCTACACCCGATGAATGTTATCACTGTATGTACACTTAAGTGTTGATCAGTTAATACCAATTTGATGGCGAGTACATGTGGTGCTTACTTGTTTGTCCATTCTTGTGATACTTCACTTAGTGGAATGGGTTCCAGTTCTATCCAGGATAATACAAGAGGTGCTATATCACCATTGTTTTTAATGTTTCAATATCATCTCTTATAAAAAAAAAAAGAGAAAATCTATACCATAGGAGAGAATCTAAAATAAATATTTTTTTATTCCAATGCTTCCATTCTCAGACTTCTTGTACTGTTTTTCCTCAGGATGCTTGCATTTCCAGAATGAAGATGATGAATAAGCATTTTGATATTTTTTTCTTAAATTATTAAAATCCATTGTCTAGAAGGAATATGTGGAGAAATACATTTATGTTTTATGCTTTGAATATAGACTCTGGTGAAGATTTTTTATTTGATTTAATTATTATGCATTTTAGCTTTCCCTTATTTTCATAAAATAATTTTTTTCTCTCAAAAAATACATGCACTTTTGCAATATTTTTGGAAAGGTCATATAACACATTATCAACATGACTTAGTTATATTCATAACTTATTCCATAAAATCCATTACCAATCACTGGGCAATAACATCTTTATTTAAAGGGTGGCATTATTCAAACAAATTAGGGAAGTTAATCTCTAATTTCAGTCATTAAATAGGACTTTAAAAAAATCTCCTTTATTCCTTTATTTTAAAAAGTCTGTGAAAGTTCATTTGTTAAAAATATATGATGCTGTATCAAATCTTGGTTTGTATTGCTTTCTTTTTCCTAAAATTTTTGGTTATTAATTCCTTTCTCATCTTTTTAAAATCATTCTCTATTTACCTTCTTTATTTCTGTAAATGTTCTCCTGATTTTATTTTCTCATTTGTATTGTAGAATTTCGGCCACTGGGTATATATTTCTTTAAGCTTGGACTCTCTCGATAGCTTTCTATGATGTTCTTTAGGTACTCAAAATCAAGGATCACCAGCACTTTATATTTTTCCCTCCCAAATATGAAAATATTCCTGCATATAACTACATCTTTAGGTTATTTTTATATAAAAATAATAATATCTAAAATATTATATGGAATTACCTTTTATAAAATAGGGTGCAATAATTTACATATTCCATTTTTTTTCTACAAAAGAGTTAAACATCTCTATCCTTCCATGTATTTGGGTGGTCAGAAATGCAATCTAAATTATTATGTATGCTCTCTTCCTTCACTGTGGAATATACAAAAATCCCAGTGTTCCAGAAAAACACAACATAAAACAAATATAAACCAAATTAGAACAGCTAGACCTTTGCTCCATAGTGAATTAATTAATTAATTAGTTGTATTTTAAACTATTAAGATAGTACAAATGTTTCAGGTTACATGGATCACTTTTACAATGCTTGAGTCCTGGCTAAAGGTATACCAGTCACTCAAATAGTGTTCATAGTACCCATTAAGTAGATTTGTGCCCTTTCCCTCCTGGTTGCTTTCGACTGAGTTTTACTTCCCTCTGTGCACATGTGCTCATTGGTTAGTTTTATTGTTGTCCCTTCAGCTACATGTCTTTTCTCAGGGGTCTTGGCTGCTCCTCTCAAATTTGTCTTCCTCAGTGATTGCCTACTCAGTCTAAAAACATTTGCCCCATTTATTTATGCAGACACTTTGGTCTCTGGAATAGAGCAGGAAAAGTATTTTCTTCACAGGAACTTACATTTTATTGGGAAACATGGAAAATGCAACACATAAATATATGAGAAAAATTATTTTGGAGCTCCATAGCTGTTACAAAACAGGCAATGTAATAGAGAGTTAAGGAGAGTAACTACTTAGCTATAGTGACCAGGAAAAAATAAATCTTTTTGAAAAGGTCATATCGAGCTAAGATATGGATGATGAGAAAGTGAAATTAAATATATTTGTAACCCTGATATGAACTTGTCATGGCAAAGCAGCAGGACTCATGGAATATATGTAAATGCAATTTCACTTCAGCTCTCCTTGCCCCTTATACATTTGTTCTGCTGGGCTCGCTCTCATTTTGCCACTAGATAAAAACTCAGGAGGACCCATGAATTTCCCATCACATTTAGGAAATATTACTGTCCTTTCAATTTACAAGCCAATAATTACAAGTGTCCCATCCAAAGTATTGATCGATTTCAATCTTTCTGCTCTGCACAGATAACCCTTAGGACAGCTAGAGCTGGTTATTGGTGGGTAGAGACCTTGTAATGCATTCAGGAATGAGGATGTATTTGCTATTTCTTTCTTTCTTGTCTCTATTATTTCTTCTAATCCTTTACACTTCTAACCAAAATTTTTATTATATCAGTATCTAAGAGAGAGCAGAGAAGGGGAATGTAAGGGGAATGTTGATGTTCTCACCAGGCTGAGAAACTATAGATGGATTTGTCCTCTTTGGGCCAGACAAGTCTTTAAAGTTGAGTCTTTCTCTTGAGGAGACTATCTAGAGGTACTTCAGAGGACTTGCTCTGCTCCATCCAGCTATTCTCCCTGTGATAATGAGCATTTACACATCTCTCTGTTACTCCTCCCTCAGTCCTTCTTGGATATCTTTTGTCCTCTTTTCTCACACTCTTTAGATGGGTCACAAGTACTCTTACAGTGTTCCTTTTGAACAGGACCGTAAATGATGTAGGCTTTTACTCCTGCATGTGCCACTTCTGTTCTGTAAAACATACATATGTCCCCTGCCATCAGTTCCCTCCCATCAGAAGTACAGCCATTTCTCAAAGCAACAAGATCTCTTCTCTGCCAGCACAGTTTCATTATCATACATTCATATTTTAAGATTCTTCAGAATCATGTCAGATACTAGCCCACTGTTCTCCATTTATCTCCAAAGGATATGCGTCAGTACACCACAGGGCCTTCATGAAGCCGATCTCATTAGGCTTTAGGTGAGCACAAGATGGCGCCTCTTTCTCCTGAAAGGGAAAACCATGTAGGATAATGCATTGTGTCAGGCATCATTGGTCTGAAATCTCTCACAAGAAAAGGGATTCCTTTTTAAGTGCCTACTTTGATGAAGAAAGATGTAAAAAAGTATGTTATGAGGTATGAGATAATGGGAAGGAGTATATTTTAGTCCTTCACATACCTCCTTATGCCTCCTTCTTCCAGATACCCCTTAAATAAAGAGCCACCACGAGAAAGACAAATTGAAAGGGCAGGACATCATTTATCAAGAAAGAGCATTTCTGCCTAATAGCCCCTTGAGTGAAGTGTTCCTTCAGGACATCACAGCTTGTATGAAGGCAGATTTAAAGGCCAGGGCATCAATTAGAAATCCAGGGTTTTTCTGGCTAATCATTCTTTGTACAGCTTCTTTTAGCAAGAGAAAAATATCATCAAAACAGAAAATGAGACTTACCAAACAATTTCAACACTTGCCTTAGGCCACAAATGCTCAATACTGACAGACACAGCATTTCTGAGTCCCTGGCGAAGTTGAGAAGGATTACATAATATTTTATGTTTTTTTTTTTTTTCTATCTGCAATACTGATTTAAAGAGACATCAGCAGTGAATAATTTAGTACTGAAATATCAGTTCTGGCAATAAAAAGTTTTAAAACCAAAGTGAGTATGAGAGAAGTGGGCAGACTCTCCAATTATAACTTTCCCATAATATTATAATTGAACTCATACATTGACAATAATTATGTATACATGTATGCATATGTATGTGTGTGTGTATATATATGTATTTGTCTTAAATGTGTACATACATATGTAAATATTAGTCTTAAATTTTCAAGAAAAATAGCTATGCATCCTAGGGAGCAAAAATTTTATAAAAATAAAAATGTTCTCTGTATCACTAAAGTACTCAAACTGTTTGGGGAATTATATCTCTTAATTTTTATTCTAGGGAAGCATTATAAATGATGTTCCATCCCTTAGCCATATTCCCATGTTTCTAGTCCTTATGTTTAGTCACTTTATTATACCTTATTTGTAAAACACTTGATGAAATGTGATTTTTTTTAACCTTTTAAAATGGAAGTCTAAGAGTTGTATTTTAAGACTGTGAAATACATCTTATTCATCCCTTGAAACCTACAGGAATCTGAAACAATGACACATTTTATCTCTCAATTAATATTTTCTCTGATAACCTTGCTTGCATTTGACCTAATAATTCTCCTGAGTCATTCATCACATTCATTTGGTTGAGTTCACAAAATCTCTTAATATTTAATAGATGTGCTTTATAATTAATTCAAAATTTTCTTTTGTTACTTTTTCTGCCTGCTCTAAACTCCTTGGTATGGTCAAATAAACCATGTTCTGGCTTCCTGTGGTCATGACCACAAACCTCCAACTGCCTCTGTATAACTCCTTTTGAGGGCAGAGGTTTTTTTTCCCTTCCTACTCTTGCATGAAGCTTCTCCCACAGGGCAGTAGAACTCTTAATTGCTGACTTTTCTGACAATTTCACAGGCCACCCTCATCCCTTTCTCTAACTCCTTTATCTCTTAAAAGCTGATTGTGTGTTTGGGCATTCTCATAAGATTAATTTTTTGGTTTTTATTTTTTTGTAATTTGTGTGGCTTAATCAGTATCTAAGTCTCCAGTAAAATCCCTTGATTCAAAGTTTCTCATAACAAGATGAATAAAATTATTGAGTAAAATATCCAGAAAATAGTCACTTTTTAAATTAATTATCTAGTAGTTATCCTTTCTGTAGATGTAAACAATACATATCAATTGGTGATTTTGTGTTTCTGCACTGTTTCTAGAATTTTCTTTCCTTTTCTTTTTTAATTTTTGCTTTCTATCTCATTTCTCTGAACACTTATGAAGGTAGAGTATGTGTGAAAGGTATTAGTTGGAACTGTTCCACTGAGGGCTGTGGTCACTACTTTAGATCATTCACTATAATTTCAGAGAATACTGACAAGCTTTGGTAACACCACTCAATCACTTGAACTATGTGGTATAATTATAGGCTATCATTACTCCATACCAGGATGATACCTTTCATTAATTTAACCAGTGTTTATAACTAACTAGAAAAGCAAATCAACTGCAGGAAGGAGACAGCATTTCTACTGATTTTATAGTTTCTTTACTGATATTGAACAGTAGCACAAAGTTCCTTAGAGCAATAGTAGTAATGGGAAGGATCTACAGAAGACCGAGAACCCAGAATAGCGTTGTATAGTGATCACTGAATCAAGTATTTATTGTTAATCCTCTTCTGAGAGCATTTAGGATCTAGCACCTCTTGTATCATCCTGGATAGATATGGAGCCCATTCTACTAAGTGAAATATCACAAGAATGGAAAAACAAGCACCACGTGTACTCACCAACAAATTAGTATTAACTGATTAACACTTATGTGCATATATAGTAATAACATTCAGTGGGTGTCCGGCAGATGGGATAGGGGAGGAGGGATGGGTATATTCACACCTAATGGGTGCAGTGCGTGCCATCTGGGGGGTGGATACGCTTGGTGCTCTGACTTGGGTGGGTCAAAGGCAATATACGTAACCCAAGCATTTGAACCCTTGTAATATGCTGAAATAAAAAAGTAAAATAAAAAATTTAAAAACAAGTAGAGAAATGTAGAAAGGTGAAATGGGATGGAAATATCTGTTGCAACTTTTGTAAGATATGTTTGCATTTATAAATGGAATGACTATCCATTTGGTTTTAATTTATACTTGCTAAATGAATAGGTTATATTAATATTTATTAAGGTCATGTTTGCTAGAGAGTAATTTGTATCATTAACTTTCTCTTAACAAATTATTTTTCTTTTAGAAAATATTTTAAAGTCAAAATTGTAAAGATAGAGAACAATTTAGTGTGCTAGCAATTAGGCAGGGAGAGGAAGTATACAACTATGAAGCTGTAATAGCATGAGGAAGCTTCATTGTGGTGACAAGACAGTTTTGTACCTTGATTGTGCTGGTGGCTTTATGAATCTCTGCATGTGACAAAATGTCATAGAATTATGTATGTTTAACTTAATGGAATAAAAATTGTACACTAGTCATATTTCTACCATTATAACTCAAAGTGTACAGATTTAGAAAGGCCATTACAGCCTATGAATGTCATTTGAGGTGAGTGAAATCCCTAAAAGGGATTATATAAAGAGAAATCTTTGGCTTAATTTGTCTTTTAATTTAGACAAAATACATAACACAGAAATATAAAACATCTTAAAGTTGAGTGTTTTATGTGTGTTTACTAACATCAGGAAATAATAATACATATTAATATTTAAAGCAGTAATCCAACTTTTTATCTTTTCTAGAAATATAATGATATATTTGGGTTTAGGTATAATAGGAAAACATGGCATACATAACTTTCATTCTTAACATATTTTCTTTAAAGATGATTTTGCTAGTGATTTCTCTGCATAATTTAATTTTCAATGTAACACAGTCACTACATTTTTAGTGCTTTAAATACAATACTATAAACTTGTTTTATATTCCACTCAAAAATAGAGAATTTACTACCATAATAATAAAACCACAGATATTATTTGAGGTCTTAGTTTGAAATGCAAAAAGAAATGAGCAATTTAACTAAAATCAGTCACCTAGAAGTCACAACATCAGAGTTTTGATTAGATTTGATAAGCAAATATACTATATATGACTGAACAGCCAAAAGCAATAATATTCAAGAAAATTTAATGTACCAATACTAATTTTTCTTTTGAGAGCAGTATTAGAACTCACCTTCAAGATGACTTATAATTCTAAGCACACATAAATAAAAAGTATGATGTGTTCATATAAAAAAGCTACTGTTTCTCAGAAGCCATTCAACTTCTCCCAGCAAGGAGAATTGGGAGCTCACAGGACAGATATTCAGGGGACTAATATTAGTGTGGCAAAAATACAAAGATGCAAAGGCAGATAGAAATTAAATTCTCTAAGAATTGTTGAGATTCAATACAGAGAAACCAAGTCTATAGTTCAGGAACAGGAAAAATGACAAAAAATGTTTGTTATCTAAAAATAAGTTGAAATAAAAGAAACCAGAGAGGAAGCAAAAATGTAGGAGGTTAAACTTTCACCACTGATTATAATAAAGGAAGTCACAAGAGCATACCCTTCTCTTTATAACCAGATAAGCTAGAAAATCATATATTTAAAAAAAATCAGAAGACTGAGGATGAAGGAAACCTCAATTAAGTACATCACAACAAGTCACATCTTAGAGAAGGGAGACCTATGGCTTCTTCCACCCTTGTCAGAGGGCTGTAAATAAAAAAAATCACCACAAACAGAAATAAACAAAAACTAGACAAATATTTAATATATTTTAATAGTTGTATGTGGGTTAACATGATGGAATAATATTTTGAGACACTTTAACCAAAGAAGGAGTTTATGTTTATCTGCCAAAATTTTGTCACATGCCTTTTCACATACATGATATAGTATGCTGAAGATGAGATGAATATTAAAAGAGCTGAGAGAGTTTGCTCTGAAGAAATAAGATTTTTTCTCAGTGAGAATCAGAGCCCTTCTTAAAGTAGGATTCAAGACAGAAGAGCTCAGAGAAATAGTTCTGATATATTCTGGGCCTAGCCACTAAACTGCAACAACCTTATGAAGCTTAGGTAAAGCAGCAAGGCCAAAAGTAATTTCTTTAGGTACAGAAAGTCATTGATGATATGAAACGCAAAAAGAACTTTGCAGAAATCCAGCAAAACTAGCCGTCAAGCTGAAAAACAGAGGGAAATCCTCTATGCTTTGAAAAGTTGAGATCTAGGTTACTAATTTAAAAAATAAAATCTCTGGAATGTTAGTCATGCTAACATCTTAAGATCTACTAAAAGAAAAGTTCTGATTCTGCTACAGAATATTTGCATTTAAGAGTAAAATAAATATAAACGAAATATGCCACAAAACAGAGACTCGTGTCAACCATAGTCTGTGTCATCCCAGGACTACAAACTTGCAGCACTATAGAGACAATTTGGCTTTAGTAAGGCTAAATAATTTCTTCAGTCTCTAATGTTCTTTTCCCCACAATGTCTAGCATATAGTACTTAGAAAAAAATCAGAAAAAGAACTCCCCAAAACTACAAGACATTCCATGAAACAATAAAATATGACCATCCAAGAAAGAATAAAAGGGGAAAGAATTAATGGGCTTGTGGAAAAATATTCAGCAGAGAGGTAGATGTTTAAAAATAGAACAAAATTGAAATGATTAAAGCTATAATATAAAAATAAAGATATCACTGAAAGGCTTAATGAAAGAGTTTAATCAGCATGGGAAAAGATGAATAAACCTGAAGGAAAATTAATATATAAAGAAAGGAAAAAAGTGAAAAATCAATAGAGCCTTCAATGCATATGGTACAATACCAAATGCCCTAATATGTGCACACTTAGTTGAATTTTCAAAAGAATAAGAGAGAAGGAATAAAACAGAAGAAATATTTGAAGAGAATATGTCTAAGGGAAGGAGAATAAATGTACCTTGGCACATACTAGTCATTCTGCTAAAGCCATAGAGAAAGAACATTTGTTAAAAACAGCTAGAGGGGGGAAAAAAAGGAAATATTATAGACAGCATAACATTGACAAGATGATGGGTGACTTTCATCTGAAACAATGTAGGCCAAAGATTATGGAATGAGAACTTTAAAGTGCTGAAAGAGAAAAAAACTTAAAACTGTCAACTTGGAGTTCAATATACAGAAAAAATATCCTTCAAAAATGAAGACAAAGTAAAAACATTTTCAGACAGTCAATTGTTTAGAGAATTTATGTGCAGTGGACTTTAACATGAAAAATGTTAAAAGTTCTTCACTATATATATATATATATATATATATATGAAAACCAATAACTACAGAGAAGAATAAAGAACAACAGAAAGCACAACTTAATGTTTAAATATGAAGCTATATTGATCATGGAAATGTAGCATTGCTTTAAATATAGATAAATATATAAATGGAACAGATTGAAAAACTCAGACAATTGTCCTTATATTGTCAATTGATTTTAAATGATGAGCCAAATTAATTCAACATAAAGTCTTTATAACAAATGGTATGGTGCTGGAACAATTCACTATCCATTACCCACTTCAATTCATATACAAATTGGATGCATTATGGACCTAAATGTAACAACTAGAAACATACAGTTTCTAAAGGAAAGGAGAATAGCTTAGTGCCTTTGCAATAAGAAAGGATTTCTTAGCTGGAACCAATACATTAAGCATAGAAAGATAGAAATTACTACTTAATCAAAAGATGCTTCCAAATAAAATGAGTAAAAATGTTACTGAATGAAAAATATCATAACTCATGAATATACAATCCAACTCAGAATATAAATAATTCATATAACAATGAATGATGCATTAACACATTTTTAGTAAAAAGGCAAACAATATTATAAATATGGGCAAAATGTATACTCACAATTACTTGTCATCAAGGAAATGCATATTAAACCACAATACATTACCAATTCTTACACAATCAAATCGTTAAACTATAAATGACTGAAAATATCAAATACTGGTGAATATGAAGCAGCTAAAACACCCACACATTGCTGGTGGGATTGTAAAATGACAAGACCATGTTTTTTGAACTACTTGGCAGTCTCCTCTAATGGATGATATGTTTTTATTATTTATCCCTTAAAACGTTAAATCAATCTTAATGTATTTTTTTAATAAAAGAAGATAATATGTATTTTTGTTTCTGGTGTTATTTAAGGTATTCAAGGACAGGGGAAGAATCTACATTGAGGTCAGATATGATAGCTAGATCTAAGCACTGGTAGTTGGTAGGTTAGCAAACTTTCTTTTTTAAAAATATTAGGGAAATATTGAATATTGTTGCTATTATTGCCATTGTTTTGGTATTTTCATACCACTATACTATGTAATAACAATTCAATTTCTCTCTAAAACATAGAGCACATACAATTAGTAACACAGGGAAACCAAATTGTTATATGTGCACAAGAAATAAAATTTTATTTTCCATTCTCCAAGGCACTCAAATTATTTTTTTAAAGAACATTAATTGACATTGTTTTGTTTCCAGTAGGACTGGTTTGTGCATGGCTTCCAATTGTACTGAAAAATATCTATGATGCTGGAATTCTTTAGCAAGGGCTAATTGTAAACTCATCGTCAGGGACCATGGAAACACTATTGGATGCTGTCCAAATTCTATGTAAACCTATGACATATTTATTACATTTTAAATAATATCATTTCTAACTCCTAAATTAATATACTACTCATTTAGCTATAATGCATGTAAGTATATTTTCTAATTCCTAGGTAAGTTTATTCCCACCAGTGATTTGACTGGATTCATCAGCAGGGGTAGGTGTAGGAAGCAGAAAATGGAATGAGCATTACCCCTTGGTATTGTTTCAAAGGATATTGTCATGCTGTTCTATATAATATCCAGGACATATTTAACATGGTTGGAGGCATATTAAAGAGATAAATATTGAAACCCAGTAATCAAAGTGGGTTGGAGGAGTGCTTATACCTGTGGAATCAAAATTAATGAAATGGGATGAAATGCCTGTTCCAAGCCAAAGTCACCATTTAGATAAATGTAAAAGTTGTAACTGGGTTCCAGGGGTAGCACCCCTCTGGGTAGATACTTTATTAAAGTATCTTCAGTTAGTAATGAATTTCTCTTAATAATTTAGAATTTCAATTTTTAACAATATTATCTATTGAGAATAATTTTTAATATCATTCCAGATTGCCAGCTGCTGTAGATATTTGTCCACAATTCGTCCTGCTTTCCCCAGTTAGCCACAGCCTCTCTGTGGATAGAGTATCCTTTTCTGCCAACTCATTTTGAGCTTTGTCATGTGAATTGCTTTACACAAAGGAATATGGACAAAAATAAGAGCTTCAAGATGAGGCTTTAGAAGGTTTGGCATGATCCCACCTGCCTTCTTGGGACTGCAAGTCCCAGGAAGCCTTTATTTAGACCCTAGAATGAAGATACAGCAGTTCTAAACTTGACTCAAGACCAGCAACCTATCCTAATCCAGAGAAGTAGGAGTAATCCTACCAAATAACATTTACCTACAAGTCGATAATCATTAAATAAATTATTATTAATTATATAAGGCATTTGGATTTGGGGCATTCATTGCAATGCAGCTTTATCACAACATCTGAGTTATCATCCAGAGCCTGAGCCTGAGTAAACATGACTTGTTCATAAAAATTGGAGGTTTAAATGTGATATGTCAACTAGAACAGGGATTATTTATTTATTCCACAAATTTTTTTCTGTGTGACCACTATGGATGAGACAGTGTTTGCAAAATTTTAAGTAAAAACTTGCATGGTCCATGCTTTCCTATAGCTGACTTTCTGTTTAGGTAGAGAGTTATTAATCATAATATTGCAAATACAAATGTAAGTTTCTGACTATTCTAAGGCCTACTAAAAGAGTACCTAGAGGTGAGGTTTAGACCTAGCAAGAGAGGTCAAGGGAAACTGTTTTTTAAGAGTACTTAAGCTATGATGTAATCATTTCATTGAGTTAGATGGTAAAAAGAAGAGAAATGAACATTCAAGCAGAGGCAAGGGAGATCATGGCAGAAACAAAGGAACTAAAAATAATGCCAAATCTGGAAGTGTGCAGAAAAGGAGATAGACATGATGTGACATAAAAATGAAAAAGGAGTTAAGATCAAATTAAGAAGAATTTGGGGTTTTGCTTTTTTCTCTGGGAGCACTTGTAAGCCATTGAAATGATGGGAGCAGCATGATAAACATATTACAATAGATTTTGCATTTTAAGGCTATGATAATTATCCAGGTGAGATATTATGTTAATCTGGACTAATATGGTGGTAAAGGAAATAAAAATTGGCAGAAATAATTATATATTAGGTAAAATAAAGAATAAATGTTGCAATTGATTGTAAGAGTGAGGAAAAAGAGTCAAGAATGACTCTTAGTTTTTGGCTTGTGTCATTGGGTGTGAAGTTAATAAATGGCAAACTCAAAATATAGACCCATGTATAAACTTAATGTGGTATTGATATTGTTTGAAAAACAAAAATATATTCACGTATGTCTCCAGATTTTATGGTTCCATTACATATACTAACATATATTCTACCTTAAAAGAGCCAACATTTAAAACAATGATTTAGAAGAAAAAGTCTTCATGCCTCTGCCTGTGAACAGGCCATAACAAATAATAAATTGTTGAAGTACTTCACCTTGAAAAGCTGCATGCCTGAAGACGTTCAGGAAAGGCCCAACTTTAAAAAGTTAACAAGAACAGCAGCAACAGAGAAGAAGACAATAAAGGTATCAGGGATTGGTTTGAATATCTGGGGTATTTTCCTTTTGATAGCTCAAGAAAATGTGTGGACAGGAACAACCATGAGTCACTAATTTCTTGCAGTCCATTGTGAAGTAGATCACAAAACTATATCATTACCTTTATTAATAACTAGTTGGACTTACAATAATAATGAGTTTCACTAAGAGAGATGGCTTGATAAAATATTTTAGATAAAAATTTGGTAAACTTGGCTTTGGATATTGCTTTGGCTGAATATAGTTACAAGATCTTGGTGAAATCTTCTCACCTTTCTTGGTTTTAGTTTCTGCACTTATAAAACCAGATGATTAGAATACATTAATGCTGGCATGCTTCCTCTGTCTCCACTCCTATGAATATAACAGACTGTAATTCTGATCACATGGCTTAGAATAATTTTTCAATATGATGGCATGATAAGAGCAGCAGGTCTTTTGGACAATGAGTCTAATTAATCCTTTTCATGTTCAAATTTACTCACTTGCTCATTTGTTTACTTACTGAGCCATTCTACACATAGTCACTGAGAGCTCGATTCATGCCAGGAAAAAGTCTTGACACCATGGAACAGAGAGAACAAAAGAGAAAGAAAAACTTATATTCATGGGACATACATGATAATGTGAAAGAACATGCACACATATATATGCATATGTTAATTTTTATATATATATGTGTGTTTGTGTGTGTATCTCTCAGATATTTCTGGGATAAAACAGAGGAAGGAAAGGAGATGGGCTTGTAAGGTAGAAAGTGAGCAGATGTGCTAATGAGACACTTTGATATACTAGGGATGAGCATACCAGCAAAGAGAGCAAGCAGCAAGCACAAAGTCCCTGAGTTTGGACCACAATTGTCCTGTTGAAAATAGCTAATAGCTACAGCAGAGTGAGTGACAGAGTGATGGGGGAGGAGATGATGGATCGAGGATCCAGATCACACAGGGTCTTATGGACCATCCTAAACATTTCAGCTTTCTCTCTGAATGAGATGGTGTGTGAGTCAGGGTCTCGGCGGGAAACAGGTGGCACAATTTAACAGGGTAATGGAGGAGCATCAGTAAACTGGTGGAGAATAAATCTAAAGTGTCAAATGAAAATATCTAGCAGAGATGGGCTGCATCACAGGCTTCTGAACCGAAGAGAGATACCATCTGCCACATTTTAAAAGGATCTTTATTCTATCATTTTATGCAGTATTTTACATATCATTTTGTCAAGTTTGTTAATTGTATTATTCTATTTTCTGTACGAATTTTTGTCTGATTCTTCTATCAACTCATAAATGCAGGTTAAAACCTTCTACTGTGATTATGGATTTGTGTATTTTTATTTACGTTTATAAGGGTTTGCTTTATATATTTAAAACTATATTTTTGGGTAGATAGTATAAATTTTTCTTAGATTTACTATCATATTCTCTAAATATTTTTATGCCTTTGTATATAATGTGTTTCTCTGGTAAGAAGCATACAATTGAGGTTTGGAGTCTACTACTTGGAGTTTTCATTTTAATTTGTTTTAAATTAATTATCAATATATTCATGTGTATATATATCTTGTTTATTTCCTATTTAATACATTGGTTCTGTTATATTTTCTCTCTTTTATTATTTTCTATGGCTTAATTAAATATTTTAATAGTTCCTTTTCAATTTATTAATTTTAGTTGTCTTGAAGTATTTAATTAATGTGTTTTAAGAGTTCACCTGAATTTATTACAGCATAAAAGGGAATATTACATTTGCCATTTCCCTGCTGATATTAGTGAGCACCAGAAACACATCGACTTCATGTGGGTCCCAGTTACTTTTGCATTATTGTTCTCATGCATTTTACTTCTACTTACCCCTCAATTGTTATTTCTGTACAATGAGTACTGTCAGTATTTACTAATCTTCATCCACAAATTTATCCCTTCTATTGTTCTTTATTCTTTCTTAAAGTTCAGGTTTATATCTAAGGTCATTTTCCTTGTGCTTTAGGAATTATTAATACCTTTAGTATTTCTTTTGGTGAAGATTTGCTGGCAATAAAGACTCTCAGGTTTATTTTTGAAATTATTTTTATTTTATCTATACTCTTCTTAATTTTGAAAAAAAAGCAGACAGTTAAACATTGAAAGCATAGTATAAATAATTCCTGAATTCCTGGATACCTTTGCTTTTCTTGTATTTTTTTTTCTCTCTTTCCATACATGCACACACACACACTCCACACATCACCCTCGAACACACATATACTCACACACACGTATAGTTATACATACATCATACAAACATAGTATTTTTTGAATCAGGTAAAAGTAAGTTTCAGACCTCATGTGTCTTTCTTGCTATGTAGTTAAATATGTATTTCCTAAAAATAAGAAGGCATTCTCTTGATAGGACAACTAGCAATATCAAATAATTAAAGTTGAGAAAATAATATTATCTGATACCAAATGTTACTCAGGCTTCATCAACTTTTCAAAAAGTCCTTATTCAAAGGAAAATTTAGGATTATTAATTTATTTCAAGTGTCATGCATCTGTTACCTTTTAATATAAAATATCAAGTAGCACTTTTTGTATTTCATAATATTGTCAATTTTGAAGGGCACAGACAAATTACTTTGTATGTCATACGTGTGTGTGCTATACGTATGTATAGTATATTGTCCCTCAATTGCTTTTTTAAATATAATTTTCACATTAGACGTAGGATATATACTTTTGACAGGAATACCATAGATGTAATGTTGTGTTGTTCTTAGTTTATCATATCATGAGGAGCATGTGCTATAATTTTACTAAATACTGCTGATATTAACTTTGATTATTGTTTAAGGTGGTGTCAGTTAGGTTTCTTCATTATGCCATTACTATTTTATCTTGCATACTTAATAAATAACTTGTAAGAAGATAGTTTGTTATTATGCAACTGATCTTGTTTCTCTCAAACTTTGCCCACTACTTTTATAATCCATTAATAATTCCTGTCTGTATCAGTATTATTTGATGATTGCCAAAAGGTAATTTCCTAATTTCATTTCAATACTTATTTCTAGTTTATTTGTTTTTTATGACAGTGTGGCCTACATACTCTTACTTTTTTCAACTGATTATAATAATCTATTCTTGGTATTCATTTTAATGTTCAAATCATTTCAAATGTAGCCAGAGTCCCTTTAAAATGGCTCCTTTAATTTGTCTTTTAGACATATTTTTATTACTCCTTTAGTATTTCCTTACTTTTCTGACATATCGAAATGTTTTAGACTCTGACTTTTGCCATGCACTATTCATGCAATTAACTAAATGTTAATTTAAAGATCCTGTGCTATCTATTCAATAAACAAATAGTAAATAAAGGGGCCATTTAATTGAGAATGATGTTTTAAAAGCAATATGTGACCATTAAGAGTGCTCATTTTACTAGATTGACACTTTTAAGTCCCCTCTTACACACTTCATATATTGATACATACATTATTGTATGATTATCGACAAATACACCTTACTGTATTATACTTATCTATCTATTAACATCTATGAATTGGCACTGATACAAGCAATTTCGACCTATCATTTCATTCTAGCACCCCCTTTGTTATTTGTAACTTATTTCTCTAATAACAAGAAATCTGCTCCCAATATTCCGAATATATTTATTTGCTTGGTCCTAGAATGTACAGAAAGTAGTTTCAGAATTATTAACCTATGCTTCTGCAAAAGGAAGCCTACTGAGTAGAGTTTAATACTTACTGTTCTTACGTTCATCCTGAAAGCATATAATCCAAATTTTATGTTGCAAATTTACTTGGATTAGTTCTGTGTACCCTCTTCACATCTCTGTCAGTTTTGCAAATCTATATTCCAAACTCCTCTCCTCAATCAATGAAGAGAATAGCTTTCATGTGGCATCATTCTTCCATAAGGGTTTAAAATTGTCTTCACTGAAAAGTCAGTGTAAATGTGCAGCTCAACTTTTATTCTCAAAGGTTACAGACCCTTAAGTCCTGTCTGCATTGGTTGCTCTCCATTGCCATTTCAGCATGGCCCAGCAATTAATTATTTCTATAATTAACTAGAAGTTAATTATATTCATTTTAAATGGTTTAATTTCTGGTTTAATTTCAGCCAACTTCAGTATCTGGATTATTTGTGAGCCCAGTTTCTACTGTTTTTATTTTCGCTCAGTTTTCAGTTATATATTTGGTCTTACAGGTTGTTAGATAACACAAAAGTTTGGATTGTCAAGTTAGGCTTAATACAAAACTGTATTTTAAGCAGTACCAAGTTTCCTGTTGATTTGATGGTTATGGCAAGAGTAAAACACAGGCCACATATTCCTCTCTTAGCAAGGTCTGAAACAATTAGGCACTAATTTTTCATTAAGTGTCCTTTTCCCACTAAAGGATATTTATTTTTGTCTAGATTGAATCAGAAAGCTAAATATAGTTATAATAATGCATACGATACTTTGCTTTGATAAAACAAACCAAATAATTTATATACCATCTTTTTTATACCTTTTTAATTGCATAACTTACATGAGATTTTCTAAGGAGCCTTGCCTTATTTTCACAAATTTCAAGTTTATTTACAATGAAGAACCGAAATAGATTCAGTATTTCCTGTTAAAGGTATTCCACATATAAGAATTATCTCATCAGTAAATAACTAGGAGATCTATTAGCATATTTTTAAAAAATTTGTTTTATTTCAGCATACTACAGGGGTACAAAAGTTTAGGTTATGTATATTGCCTTTGCCCCTCCTGAGTCAGAACTTCAGTGTGTCCATCCCCCAGACGGTGCTCACTGCACCCATTAGGTGTGCATATACCCATCCGCCATCCCCGCTCCCATCTGCCCGACACCCAATGAATGTTATTACTATATTTGCACTTAAGCGTTAATCAGTTAATATCAATTTGGTGGTGAGTACACGTGGTGCTTGTTTTTCCATTCTCGGGATGCTTCACTTAGTATAATGGGTTCCAGCTCTATCCAGGATAATACAAAACGTGCTAGATCACCATTGTTTTTTTGTGGCTGAGCAGAACTCCATGGTATATATATATACCACATTTTATTAATCTACTCATGAATGATTATGGGCACTTGAACTGATGGGCACTTGGGTTGTTTTCACATCTTTGCAATTGTGAATTGTGCTTCTATAAACATTTTAGTGCAGATATCTTTGTATAGAATGTCTTTTGTTCTTTTGGGTAGATGTCCAGTAATGGGATCACTGGATCAAATGATAGTTCTACTTGTAGCTCCCTGAGTTATCTCCATATGCTTTCCACAGAGGTTGCACTAGTTTGCAGCCCCACCAGCAGTGTATAAGGGTTCTTATCTCTCCACATCCACACTGACATTTATTGGGACTTTTTGATATAGGCCATTCTCACTGGAGATAAGTGATATCTCATTGTGGTTTTGATTTGCATTTCCCTGATGATTAGAGATGTTGAGCATTTTTTCTTATGTTTGTTGGCCATTATTCTGTCTTCTTTTGAAAAGTTTCTGTTCATGTCCTTTACCCACTTTTTGATAGGGCTGTTTGATTTTTTCTTGCTGATTTTCCTGGGTTCTATATAGATTCTAGTTATCAGCCCTTTATTGGATGTATAACATGTGAATATTTTCTACTATTTTGTAGGCTGTCTGTTTGCTTTCATGATGGTTTTCTTGACTGTGCAGAAGGTTTTTAATTTGATCAGGTCCCATTTATTTATTTTTGTTGCTGCTGTGATTGCCTTTGGAGTCTTCTTCACAAATTTTTTGCCTAGGCCAATGTCTTTAAGAGTTTTTCCAACATTTTCTTCTAGAATTCTTACAGTTACATGCCTTACTAAGTTTGTTATCCACAGTGAGTTGATTTTTGTGAGAGGTGAAAGGTGAAGATCCTATTTGGGTTTTCTACACATGGCTATCCAATTTTCCCAGCACCATTTATTGACTAAGGATTCTTTTTCCAGTGTATGTTTTTTTCTGCTTTGTCAAATATTAGATGGCTATATGAAGATGATTTTATATCTGCATTCTCAATTTTGTTCCATTGCTCTGTCTCTGTTCTTGTGCCAGTATCATGGTGTTTTCATTGCTATTGCCTTGTAGTATAGCTTGAAGTCTGGTAAATTGATGCCTCCCATATTATTCTTTTTGCTTAAGATTGCTTTTGCTATACAGGTTCTTCTCTGGTTCCATAAAAGCATAGTATTGTTATTTTTAGATCTGCAAAAAATGATGTTGTATTTTCATAGGGATTACATTGAATCTGTAGATGATTTGGGGTAGTATAAACATTTTAACAATGTTGATTCTGCAGACCCATGAGCATGGTATGGTTTTCCACCTATTTACATCCTCTGCTCTTTCCTTCCTCACTGTTTCATCTTTCTCCTTGTAGAGGTCTTTTAACTCCTTAGTTAAATAAATTTCTAGTTATTTTCTTTTCTGTTTTGCTATTGTGAAGGATATTGAGTCTTTGATTTGGTTCCAACTTTCACTGTGGTTGGAATATGGGAATGCTACTGATTTCTGTACATTGATTTTATAGCTTGAGACTTTGCTTAATTTGTATATCAAATATCAGGAAGGAATACAATTCCTGAATAGACCAACATTAAGTATTGAAATTGAAGCACCAATATAAATCTTCCTAAAAAGAAAAGTCCGAGACCAAATGGTTTTGCATCTGAATTTTACCAGACTTATAAGGAAGAACTGGTGCCTATCATGTAGAAATGATTCCACAACATCGAAGAGGAAAGAATCCTCCCAATACATTTTATGAAGCCAACATCACTGTGATACCAAAATTAGGAAAGGACATAACAAAAAAGGAAAACTCCAGACCAATATCATTTAAGAATATAGATGCACAATTTCTCTATAAAATCCTAACAAACTGAGTTCAAGTGCTTATCAAAAAAAAATAATAATAATCCATCATGACCAAGTGGACTTCATCCCAGAGATGCAGGGATGGTTCAACATATGCAAATCTATAAATGTAATTCACTACATAAATAGAAGCAAAACCAAAAACCATATGATCCTCTCAATAGACAAATAAAAAGCATTTGACAAAATAAAACACCCTTTTATGAAAAGAACGCTTAACATATAGGCATAGATAAGACTTACCTAAAAATGATATCAGCCATATATGACAAACCCACAGCCAACATCGTATTTAATGGGGAAAAATTGAAAGAATTCCCACTTAGAAGTGGAACCAGACAAGGTTGCCCTTTATAACCACTTCTATTCAACATAGTGCTGGAAGTCCTAACCAGAGCAATCAGATAAGAGAAGGAAATCAAGGGAATCCAAATGGGGGCAGAAGAGGTCAAAGTATCACTCTTTGCTGATGATATGATCTTATATCTAAAAATCCCCAAAGATTCTGCTATGAGACTCCTGGAATTAATAGACAAATTTAGCATGTTTTTATTTCTTCTTTTTTTTTTATCCAGAATGTTCTCAGTAAAGATAAATACTAGATTTCAGGCTGCTAAGCATATCTAAGGTTTTTTATTGCTTATATCTTATTATATAAGCTCAAGATGATGTTATCTTTTTGAGAGTGAATTCATCACTCTTTCTACTACTAATCCAATAAAGTGGTGACTGACCACTTTAATTTAATCTGATAAAAGATGTGATGTGGTAAGACTAGGTCTCATGCCAGGTGGGGCTCAGTCTACCCCGAGGCTACCAGTGGCCTTCCAGGGTTTCAACTCAAATCCTGGTATATTTTTGGAGATTAATTTCTCTAGAAGGTCTGAATTTCTTATCTTTATCCCCCATGTTTTTGAAAGCTCCACTCTGGTTTTCCAAGATTTTATGCATAAGTTTTTATTCTCTCACTCCATGCAATTTCAGAATAAGATGGCAACAGTGGCCATATGCTTGAATCCACTGGTTTCCACCAAATGCTCTGTTGAAATTTTTGCCCTCCAGAAGCTTTGTGCAGAATCTGAATTATCGGCCTCCTTTGCACCCCTATTATTAGCAAATAATAGGGGTGGCAAAACCAATATTTCTCCCTTTCTGCTCTTATATCTTCTAATTCTACTTGTCTCAGTAACTCTCCACTGCTTTCATACAGTCAATTTCTGTAGTTCTTAGGTTTACTTATTGTTCTTATACTTTTCATGTCTTTTACTTGGTACCTGATCCTGCCTTGAAGTAGAAGTCCTAATTTGCTTACGTGAAGCAGTGTTTCTCAAAATGTAAAAGTTAGCAAGAATTCAAACTATTAATAATATAAACCTTTAAAGAATGTAGTTTCTTAATGTATAGATTCTAGAACTTTTAAAGAAATCACATTATCTAGTCTGTAAACAGCTATTTTCCTATAGAAATTAGGTTAGAAATTAATTTTACATAGAAAAATACATTTACTTTGATGTACTATTCCTAGCTACATACATGCACATATATTACATATATTTACAACAATATCTAAATAATTCTATTAATAGGTGTTTCACAATAAACAAGAAAATTTATTATTACTTGGAATATGATCATTTATTCTTGCCCATTGTCTTTGGGAATAATATGTGATTTGCTTCTTTTAAAATTTATATTTTTAAAATACAATTTAGGCAAGTAACTATGAAGGATATAAATTAATATCATTCAGAGCTAATACTACTGTGCATAATTAGCCCCTAAATACTGAGAGGTGGTTAGTATCTATGGTTACAGTGTCATTATTGAAAGGTCTGTCCCTTCTAACAGAGCAATGTGTGCTTCTTATCCTTGTTATCACTCAAGTGTTGACGGTGGGAGAAGATGTAATGATATGAAAGAAAGAAATGAAGCATAGTTTATATCATAGCATTTCAATGACTGTTTACTGATTATCTAAGATTTCTCAGTTGTGTTAAATATTATACAGAGACATAAAAATGGAATAGGTAGCTTGCTTCCAATGCATTCACAATTTAAAGAAGTGAGCGAAAGGCTGAACATGGTTTGGAGCAGGCTGTGTTTTTAGATCAATTGGAATTTCAAAACATATAATTTTGTCATCTACAAATGGTCAAAACTTTGTTTGTTAAGCATAAAACTCTTATTTCTGTTTTAAGTCATACTGGATTGATTGGAAATGTAAAATTATGTTATTAATAATACAATTCTACAAGCAAGTGTCTTTATATTTCTTTTGACTTTAGTAAGAATGCTTTTATTGTTTATCATTAAATGTACTTTGCATTATGGCTTGAACTCAATCGTCTTTCTAATACTCAAGAAGTATTTTATGCCTCAGGGTATCCAGAAGGGTATGTGTTTATGTATGTACATTCAGTTGTGAATGAGTGTTGAATTTGAATTTTTTAATTACCTTGAAGCTAAGGTAATCATATGCTCTTCTGCATTGTTGACACATTGATGTGCTTTATTGTCTTAATACACATCTTGATATTATTCATTCTATTAATGTAATCCATCTTTGTATAATTCACCCACTCTCTTACATGAAATTTGCCTTTTGTATCTAAACCTAGACTCATGGATATTAAAGCCATAGTTGATGGAATGAATTTTAAATGAAAATTGCAACTATAAAATATGAAAAATGCTATAAGAGAAAAGTAGTTTTATGTTAATGAATAGAATGAACCATTTTTATATTGTATGTGGCAAAGGAGTAGTACCTCTGAAGAAGTGACATTTAATTTGAGACATGAAGAATGTATAAGATCTTAGCAAGATGAAAAGTTGGAAAAAAGAAATCCAGGTTATGGAAACTGTGTGTGAATGTGTCTCTGTGTGTGTGTTCTCCTCCAAAAGTAAAAGAATGGCAGCCTTTGTGGCTCGATTGTTGTGAAAACAGCAAGTAGGACTGGCAAAGATACTTGGAAGAACAATCATTCCTGTTTTATTGTGTGAAGTATTATTCATGGTAAATCTCTCAAGTAAGATATAGGGAAATTTGAGCCTCCAGTTATTTATGCAAAATGTTCACATCTGCATCATCGAATTAGAGAGATCTATTGGCAAATATTTTAATATCTTTTGGAGATCAAAGATTTGATGGAAACTCTGATACAATTTATAATCTCTCTCCTCTCTATATCGTTCAAATGTGACTGCACATTTGCTGACATAATGGATTTGTTTAGTGTTATATTCGTCATCTTTTTCTATGCTTCTTGCATTTTGTTCTCTTTGGTGTTTGCACTTTAATTTATTATGTTTATAATTTTTATAATATATAATATACAAAATTGTTTAGATAACAATAAATAGTGCATATTAAATAGGAATATTTGTTATATAAACAAATGTTTTCACATAGATATTAATGTTTTATAAAACACAAGTAAGCAAAAATTAAGAAATGAAAAATTACCCAAGACCCTCAGGTAAGGGCAATTTATATTCTGTGTTTAGTATCCACTTTTTATATGTGCATATAAATGCATTTCAACAGAAAAAGTTATTGTTAATAATTTTCCTGTTTACATTGCAATATACCATGAAGTTTGCACTATTTAAGTATTATTTTAAAGCTCAATTTTAATAATATTTGTATGTCATTTTATATATATGTAGCAGAGTAAGATGTTCAGATATTAAGCAGAGTTGTTCCCCAATATTCTACCCTCTTAGTTCTGTAATTACTTGATTTGAATATCGTTTATTAGATATTAAAGCGGCAATGTCTATGTGACCTTGATAATTAAAAAATAAGTTTTATTGAATAATTGAATAATACTACAGTTGGCAGAAGAGCTAATATAAATTAAAGATGGGAATTCTTATCTTTAATTTTAAAAATACTTTCTTCAGACTCATAAAGACAAATCAAAGCTTCATTAATAAAGAAATGTATACCATAATTTTTGAGTTCTAAATGCAATATTAAATACCATATTGAAGTTTTAGAAAATAATATTTATTCTGTAGAATAGAAAATTGTGAAGCTGGAAAATCAATTTTACTCTATACAAAAAGAGAGAACATTTTGATTACCTGATTAAAGAAAAAAATATAAATGAAACACAAGTATTAATGTTCGCTTGAAAGTCCCATCCTTGGACTGTGACCTAAAATTATCATTAGAAATCACAGACAGTTGTGTGGTACCTGAGAGGAGAGAGGATTTATTCCTTGGAGAAGGTGATGGAGCTAGCAAGTCCAAGAGAAGTGGCTTTGTTCAACACGATACTATAGAAGTCAAGTTTTTGTGTTGGGAAGCCTTAAGTTGGCACAGAAGTTTGACTGGATGATTTTCTGTGCAAGAAGATTCAACTATTTAATATACTATCAGTATTGGGGAAAGTGTGATTTATATGAGGAAGAGGCAGTGACCAATACAGAAATGACATCTGGAAAGCAAAGGGGTACATGGAAATGTCAGCTGCAGGTGCATTTGTGTGAGTTGCAAATGACCACAGGTAGAGTTTGTACATTTGACTAGAAGCCAGCATTCTCAGAGGCTACTATACAGAGAAAAGACTATGTTGTACTTAAAATTTTTAAGCTTCTTAGAAGTCACAGCATTTTAGGGAGAAATAAAGAACAGAAAAAAGATAATTCTGAATTAATTTGCTACTTATTCGAACACGGCAATGTGCATTCCAAATATAATCCAATTATTAATTTAATAATTAATATAACATAATATTTCACTGTTTAGATAAATAGAAGCTTTAAAATTAACTTTAGTTATGGATTAATGTGAACATAAAATTGTGACTCTAGGACTCATACAATCAGAGATGTATCATAATTTTTTCTTTTTTTTTGAGACAGAGTTACACTCAGTTGCCCAGGCTAGCGTGCCGTGACATCAGCCTAGTTTACAGCAACCTCAAACTCCTAAGCTCAAGCAATCCTTCTGCCTTAGCCTCCAGAGTAGCTAGGACTACAGGCATGTGCCACCATGCCCGGCTAATTTATATATATATATATATATATATATATATATATATATATATATATATGGTTTTTTTTTAGTTGTCCAGCTAATTTCTTTCTATTTTTTTAGTAGAGATGGGATCTCACTCTTGCTCAGGCTGGTCTCAAACTCCTGAGCTCAAAGGATCCACCCACCTCGGCCCCCCAGAGTGCTAGGATTACAGGTGTGAGTCACCATGCCCGGCCTGTAGTATTTTTTATAATTCAGAAAAAAGTCAAATTGTACAGTAAGAAAGACGTTATTTAATCAAATGTTTCAATAAGAGGTGAAATGAATATTCCAGCACTCAAATAGTTGTTAAATATCTTGGATTATGTTTATAGTATCTGTGGATTTGCATCTTTTTAAACATATGTCAAATCCATAGATTCTATTTTCATTTTTGCTGTCTGTAAATCTGCATAATTAATTCATGAATTATTCCATAAAACTTATTTTATAATTATCAAGGTCACATATATAACCTTCATTTCTTTATTCCAAATTCCAGCTTGAAATCATTAACAGAAGGATAATAGGAAAATCTCTACATACTTGGAAATTAAGGAAAACACTCTTTATGTAGTAATTTCATAAATAAAGAGAAATAGCATATATTAATTGAGTCATCTTTGTCCATCTTTTACTTTCCATTAAAACAATAATTCTGAACTAACAAGAATATTTCTATTTTTCTTTCCTTACTTGTAGTGGATTTGTATAGCTTTGTATAAGTCAGCATAATGTTGGCCTCATGAGTTCAGAACCATGCCCTTCTCTGCTGTTTTCTGAAGGAGATTTTGTAGAATTGGCATTATTTCTTCTTAAAATGGTGGAATTCACCATATAAATCATCTGGGCCTTGAAGTTTTCTTTGGAAAGGTTTTTAACAATGAGTTTTGTTTGTTTTTACATAATAAATGTGGATAAACTTTACAGTGTATTATTTGATATGCGGAAAACTTAGAACTAGCTATTGAAGAATAAATGTGTCGGAATCATAAGGGTACATGAATTTTATCTGTTAAGTGCATGGTGCCAGCTTTTATTCCAAATTAAATAGTACCTTATTCAAGAGTCTAGAAAACTGCACCATGCCTCTAATTATATGTGAGTATATGCTGTTATTCTACTAATTGTACATTACTTTTATATAATGAAATAATAGAACTATTAGATGTTCTTGTGTACTTTATTTCTCCTGCCAGTAGCACAAAATGTCAGGCAATATAAATTAGCAATCAGACACCTGAAATTTTATGATAAATTAATTGGCACAATAGGTTTGATTTCTTGCTCAAAGTGAACATATAATTTGAGCAACTCAAACATCAATTGAAATTATTTTGAGAAGCCAGGTGACCTGTTATAATCTTTAGAGACACCCCAGGGACAACTGCAAAAGATAAGGTCATTCTCTTCCCAGATGCACTCTTGCAGAGAGAGGCCAGTGACTATTGTAATAGGTAACTCTGACACACTGAGCAGCAGACATCCTGGGTTTTTACTCATAAACTAGCTTGAATGCAACCTTCATCCCTTTGATTGATTTACTTACATGTGCAATTAAAACAGTTCTCTGACCACATATACAGAGAAAGGAAAACACTTCCATTTAAGCTAAACCTGTTTGTTTTTTCTTTAAAGATCACCTTTTTTTTTATTCTAAGTGCGTTTTTATTTTATTTTATTATTTTTTAATTATTTATTTATTCATTTTTTATTTTAGCGTATTATGGGGGTACAAGTGTTAAGGTTACATATATTGCCCATGCCAAAGTTCACTTTTAAACACCAATGATAGAAAATCAGTTCTGCAACATTTGAAATGCTTCATTAACATCAATTAAACAAAACAAACTCCATTCTCTTGTTGGAAATGTGCTGTATAATAATTTTAACAATTAATTGGAAATCTGTTGGTAAAAACTACACCATGTAATTTGGCAGAAATGACAACTATAGGTATGAAAAGAATCTTTTAGGTAAATGATGCAATGCTCAAGGAAAATCAGTTTTAAAAAGTATATTGTCCAGTCTTTCTAATGAGTGCTGTTTTCACATACAAGTAGATTCATTAACTATCTTTGGCTCTAATTTGAGGGATCTCTTAGGAATATCTAGACCATTGGAAGATCTGATTTCACCAGTCTAGAGTTAAGCATTCCCAGAGAAGATGCCTTTTTTGAAAAGTGGGAAGAGAAAGGAATAAGAGCAATTATTTTTAGCTGTTTTCTTACACTCACTTATAATAAATAATATTTATGGAATATATATTTGTGAGGCCATTTTCTAAATTATTTCAGGTGTTACTTTATTTAAAACATCAAAAAATATGATAATTAGATTTACCATTCTAATTTATAGTGGTATGAAACTGATGATTAGTGAGATCAATTTGTTTGCCCATTGTCATACAGCCAACATATGGTAGAATCTGTGTTCAAACCCAAGACTGTCTGAATTCAGGACTTGATTCAAAAACTTATCATCCATAATTCTTTAAAGTTTAGTGTCCACATTTGTAAGGAAACAGAGGTTTAACAAGACCCAATAAATGTATAAAATGAAAACATAGGTATTTATTGGAATAATTGGAATTGAAATCTAGTATCTCCAAACTGTGCTATTCCATTCTTGGAAACTGTAGTAGAAAATCTTAGGTATAAGAAATAGAAAACTCAAAAACAGAAGACTCTAAATAGAGAAGGAATCTCAAAATTTAAAAGGATCCTGATAAATGCACCTTTAAAGATAGCTCTGTCCTCACATTTGTGAAAGACCAATTCTGACTACAGAGAATTTATATTCCTCAAAAGTCTGAAAACCAAATTCACATTTCTCAATGTGTTTATTTTACTCTTCTTAATCTATTAGATTTATAGGATTTGAAGTTGAAATACCGCAGGGTAAACATGTTACATACATTAGCAGCAGCAGCAACAGCAAAGAAACACATATTGAATAGTTTCTATAGGCCAGGGGCAGTACTTACTGCTTATAAGCATGAGATCATTTAATCCTTACAGTAACTCTGTGATATAAAAACTAATTATTCCCATTTTGTAGGTGAGGAAAAAGTTCAAACTTGCTAATTAACACTTCTGAGTTCACACAGCTAGGAAGTGGCAGTGCTGACATCTGAGTATATGCTGTTGTACTATAATGTTCACACTTTTAATTGTTAAGCAATACTTGTGTTTATATATTTAGCAAGAGCTCAGTATAGGATTACATATAATTAATTTACTGAATATCATAGAATATATATATATAATTAAACATCTAGGAGTATTTTAGTGCCATATATAGAGAAAATTATTTGACTTTGAAATAACATGAAGACTCTTTATGATCATGTAATGATCATAAATGTCCCAACATTCAATGGCTAATACCCACAAATTATAAACTGGTGCAAAATCTGATTAAATATTCCTCCAAAAAGTAAAAGTTTCACTATTATATGCTCAAGACTATTTCCCTCTGTGGAATAAAAAACTCTCCTTATTTATTATATTATTATCGCTTGATTTTTTTTTTATTCCGAACCCTCTGCACTGTGTACATTAGCCTTCTTTTTAAAAGAAAATAATAAACATGAAACAGTCAGCATCCAGATTTTGAGAGTTTTTGAATAGTATTTTTATAATATTTCAAAATGTCAAAATACCTTTAAAGGCTAACAGCATTTATATCTAACCCATCAACAGTGAAACTGAGGAGGTGGGGGCTATATTTCTGTACAGTGAAACTCATTTTTGATCCAATTATCTGCATTTCCTATGACCATTATACCTGTCAACTATGTTCATACAAAATTGCTGAAGGTCAATGCCTCTGATATTAAGTTCTGTCACACAGAGCCTGAGTTAAGTGACTTCAAAAGACGTTGACAAATTGTGAATAGGAATAGGTTGCTATTCTGCCAATAAGAGTTGGTATTGACGACTGAAGGAATGTCACTAGTCACCACTGAGTTAAGGTCATGTTCTAATGACACTCCCCATGTCAATCAGAAAGGCCTTCTGGTATAAGATATAATGCATATTAATCTAACCCAAGAGAATTAAAAACAATGGATATGTTTCTAGTGAAGATCAACCCTCGAATAATGATGGAAATTTTTGCAGGCTGAAAATGTCACATTCAGCAGGAAGATAATAATTCTATATAGGCTTCTCTTTTTCTTTATCATGAAGGCTATTGCATTTTATCAAGGGTGGATTTCCAACATAATTATTGTCATTAGTCTTTGAAATGGCATTTATACAGGCCAGCTTTCTTAAAGTATTTTGACATTTTGAAGGCCCCTAATCATTTCCCTCATCTTATTAAACCTGTGGCCCAGATAGCAAGCTGCCCTGTCTGGGCATATGATATAGTGATTTGTTCCTAATAGGTTTTAAACATCTAGGTAGTGTTTGTGCTCAAACACATAAAAGGTGGCACATAGCTTAACCTTCTTATGTTTTGCTTGAAAAGAGAAGCCTAGGACAGGGAGCACAGATTCAGCTAAGTGCTGAATTATCTCACTATGAATCTTAGAGTAGAAAAAAAAAAGTCTCCTTTTTGGTGATAGGAGTAATCACATGATGAAAAGAGAGTTATCCCCAAAAGGATCATCTTCAAGATATTCTCCTAGATAATGTTTGTTCCTGGGTATAATCTCATCTAGAGGTATCATTTCTCTATCTTGGATCCTGGACAAAGCAATAGGATAAATGGGAGGATGCAGAAAGAAAAGAAAAAGCAGTTAGATCGTTATAACATATCTTTGTGGTTTTCTGTTTTGCTGGGCATTCCTTTATGTACATGAGATTTGTAGACCAGAAAAATTTAGATCCACCTCCTCATTTTTTCACAACTTCTGTCATATTGCTTCATTGATAACATGTAAAATATACCTAAAAAACATACACATCACAGTTCCTGCAATAAGAATTAGAAACCACCTATTCCTAGATGAATGCATGCAGTAAATTTATCCTCAACATCTACAGTTTATTTATTCAAATGCTTTTGTCCTAAGTTAAATTCTGCAATGGAGGTGTCATAAAGTCTTCTACATACTCTACAGCCACTAATGCTTTCTCTCAGATAGGCAGTTATCTCTCTTGAGACCTCAGTTACATAGTATATTTTGTGATGTTTTCTACATTAAATGTTTGGCACGATCTAACTCTTTCACACTTTTCACAATGCAAGTTATCATTTGTTTCATTCATTTTGTTGTTGTTGAAACAATGTCTATGCTTGTTAGATAATATGGCATGGATTTATAATTCTTTCCATGTACTGTTTAGCTTCTGTCTAAATGGTATATAGATAGTCAATAAATGCAATCTCCAACTTACAAATTGGTTATGTTTCAAAAAATTCATTTATAAGTTGGTCGTCTAGAAGTTAGAGTAAATTCTCCCATGGAATCAATGTAATGAATTGTTCCCCAGTCAGATTTTACCAATACAAGTTCTACATCCTAGGATCAATGATATTACAGTCTAAAAAAGAATGAAAAATGGAGAGACCAATTTTGCCTAAGATAAACAGGGAATTGTGATTTGTCCTGTCGCTTTAAATACTATACACCCACATTTTCAATCCCATTTTCCAAGACTGCTGGGTACACCCACACTGCTTGATCCTGCCCTATACCAGCCCAATCTCTCGCATTATGCCTCCCACTCCAATTTGAAATTCCTATCCTTCTCTGTTGTAACATTTTGCCTTTCCAAAAGGATTAACTCAGCTAAGGGATAAAAGAGGTTAATTAGTTGCAACAAGATCCTGAAGAACTCATAGGTAAAAGCTACTTTAAAGAAGAGACATGCCTACTCATTCTTTTTTTGTCTTCTACTACTTAGAACAGTACTCACATAGTACTTAGTACGTACCCAATAGTGATATGAATACATAATGAATATTATTTTGTCTACATTTAATAATATGTATTAAAAATCACATATAATACCTATTATCTTATATTTTCTATTATCTAATAATGGTGATATTTTTGTAGATGCTTATTTTAAAAGTGGTTTTACATTTTTAAAAACATCTTTAAGTAAAGGGGAATAAATTGAGCACCTATTAAGTCCAAGATACATTAGATTTTTTACATAAATTTACTCAGGTTAAAGTAAAATCAATGGGGTAGATAACATCCCAGTTTTTAGGTGAGTAAACCTGAGACTTCATGAGTTCAAGAAACTAGCCCAAGATGGTCACTACTAGAATTGGCATTCAAACCCAGTGATGGATGACTTCAATCCCTACACTTTCTGTTAAAATAAGCTTAAAAAGAAAAGTTTTAATGGCTAAACTTATGGTGTATAGAGCAAAATGAAATGAATATTTCAAAAAATTTGGAATAAGCATGTTGTAGATGATTTTTATTTTCTGTGTTTGTAGCAAAACCACGCAGGTCTTAAAACTTACTTGAGCTCCTGCTCCTGTTCATCTCCTTTGCTTGCTTTCATTATATCCAAATACTTCTATTTCCCAAAGGGCCCGCTAAGGACAGGCACTGCTGCCACGCATCTCTTTACTTCCATTTGCAGCTCTGTGCCTAATCCCTCACTGTTACTTAGTAACTACTTTTTGAATGAATGAATGAATAATTTTCAAATCATCAAAGACTCCCATTTATTAACTTGAAAAAGAAATATTTTCTTCTTTTACCTAGTATTTATAAATACTAGTCAGCACTTTACTTACATGACAAAGCTATATGACTCTTGACAATAAGACACCAAGAACTTCATTTTATATATTCTGTGATGAAAAATGCAAATTAATCACAGACTGGTTCTTTGTAGAGGAGGAAAAGTAGAAATTTAAGCAATTTGCTGATGATTTGTGTCAAGCAGGGTAGTTAATCTGAATAGTTCACACACTTATTGTATTAGTAGGAAAGAATGAAGGGCTCTTGCCCAAAATTATTCAACCTTTGCTTGCAATTATCCTGATAATTGACTCCAAAAACATAGGTTGGGGCATGGCTTCCCAGTCCTGAATCATCTACAGAAATTAAGTACTTCATTCATCCTTTTCCCAAGAGATCATCTAAGTGTAGTTAAGATAGTATTGCATAGTGGTATTGCTTTTCAAACAATCTGAGAATAATTACACCAATATCATTGAATTCCCTTCTGATTTGGCTCTTAAATACTGAGGGACACAAATTTAACCACACGGCGATTTAACAATTAAGTTAGTTGGTCTCTGTGACATTTTTGAACCTGGGAAAATAATTTGTTACTTCCTAATATTGTAGGTTTCATAAATTCTTATACTGGATTAAGTCTGTGCGGCTTAAAGTGTGGCATTAAGAAAAAGAAAATATAAAATCCTATGATTTAATGCAGATAAAAAGAGAGTGTCATATTTTTTTCAATCTTCCCTTCATTGTTTTTTTTTTTTAAATAACTTCTGTATTTTATCAGATCGGCTGTATTTTATTGCCAAATATAAATGGATTTGATAGCAACAGTATATTTTTTACTCATATTACATAAGCAGCATAGTTTAGCGTAGGCACTCAGAGACCTAACCATCACAGCAACAGTGAAGAAATGCAGCAAAACTGAATGTACTGCCTCTTAAACCTTTTACCTGGAAGTGAGATACCTGATTTAAGTTCTCATTTTGTTATCCAAAGCAATTCTCATTGCCATGCCTAACTTTAAAATCAGATGGTGTGCACTGGAAGACAGAATGCCAGAAATGTTAGATGATCAGCACCAAGGATAACCACATGTTTCTTATATCACATACTTCCTCTTCTCTCTGAGCAGCATAAAGTTTGAGATCTCAAAACCTCACATCAGAAGTCTTGGGTTCAGAGTGAAGTGTGCTACTTGCTTGATACAGAACCTTGAACAAGTTACTAAACCACTCCATGCCTCTGTTTTCTTCCTCTGTACAGAGCAGACAGTAATGGTATCATAACCTCAAAAATATGTTCTGAGTATTATGAAGATAATAAATCTAAAGCTTCTTATAATACTTAGAATACTTCTTAGAAGTATTCAATAAATGTGAGTCATGATTGATAGTGCTTTTTTCATTCCACACTCTAAAGTATTCTTCCAAACTAATGCAAAGGACACTGATTCTCCCTCGTTCTTTTACATTTTCTAGGAAGGTATATAGTTAAATGCTCCAGAAAATAATATTATTGAAACATAAGAAAAATTTCGTTATTGTTTCTTTGATATTTATGAATTTTGTTGTGGCCCAATATTTAGTTGGTTTTTCTAACATGTATTTTGGAAAATGTCATTGTGTGAAAGCTCCTGTGTACATTTTAAAAAATGTATTGTTTCAATATTGTCATTGTTTTAATCATTCATCATCATCATAATTTTTATTTTCTTAATAGATCAATTACTGAGATGGGTGTCTCAAAACTTCCCATATGATATGATTATCTTAATTTTTCTATAATTTTATTCTTTTTTTGAATCTAAGAATTTTATTTCAGATGAAATTACAGCAATTTTTGTTAATCATAAAAAAATAAAGTGTTATATATATTTCTTTTTTATTTTATTTTTTATTTGACGATATTATGGGGTACAAACATTTTGGTTAGAAGTAATGCCTTTGCCTCACCCAAGACCCAGCTAGAGGCATGCCCTTCCCCCACACAGTGTGCACTGCATGCATTAGTTGTAAGTTTACCAACCCCCACTCCCCCACCTGACCTACACCGAATGAATATTACTACCATGTGAGAACCTTAATGGTGATCAGTTAGTACCAATTTGATGGCAAGTACATGTGGTGCTTGTTTTTTTGTTCTTGTGATATCTCATTTTGAAGGATGAGCTTAAGCTGTATCCAGGATAATAGAAAAGGTGCTAGATCACCATTGTTTTTTGTAGTTGAGTAGTATTCCATAGTATACATATACCACATTTTATTAATCCATTCATATATTAATGGGCACTTGGGTTATTTCCACATCTTTGCAATTGTGAATCGTGCTGCCATAACATTCAAGTGCAGATCTTTATTATAAAACATATTTTTTTTTCATTTGGGTGCATGCTTAGCAGTGAGATTGTTTGAAAATGCAGTTATAAATTAAATAGAAAAAGCATAGGCTAGTAATTAATAATTAAAAAACTTATAGTAGCTATTTTAATAATATCAGAAAATATGCTGATAATTGAAGTCATTAACAAGGATTTTTAAAAGCCATCAAATATTGGTAAAGAGAAGCAAGCAATTTGCCAAAAATAAAACAATAATTCTGGATAAGTAAACACATGGCAAAATAACAAAATAGTTAAAGCAAAAAGAGCCAATTTTTTTCTCTTTTTGCTCTAACTATTTTTCTATAAGCACAGTAGTTATTTAAGGATTTTGAAAGTAGAGAAAACAGCACAAGCACAACCATGGAATCCATGTTTAACATGGTGCCATAATGTGAGTGAATTATGAGACATTTGAATAGTAAAGAACAGAAGATGGATACATGGTTTGAGAAGATCACAAAGACTTTTGGGCCAAGAGTTTTTTATGTTATTTTAAAGGCAAAGGAGAACCATATAAAAATTTTATTTAAGGAATTCATTACTCAGTTGATTTCTTGACATCAAGCAGCATAGAAAAATGGCCAGTTGTTGAATATCTGGAGTCAGATTTTTTTTTCTACTAGAGTATGACTTTAGGCAAATGGTAATTTTTCATTTGTAAAATAGCGATAATACTTCTCCCCATATTAATTCTTTTGTGTGTGTATAATTAATGAGATTATCTGTGTTAGATTGAGCCTGACACATAGTAAATTCAGAATAGATGGTAGCTATCATTATCAACACCACCAAAATAATAAATATTACTTTTATATTTTTGTTTTGGAAATAGCACTTTAATTGCAATTCAGAGAAAGCATTGTACAATAGTTAGCTGTGGACAGAAATCACTTTTAGATGCTCTTTTTGTATACAGATAAGAAATTAAGACAGCATGAAATACATCAATAAATGAAGACTTTGTAGAAAGAGTTCAGATCAAGTGAACTGATCAAGTTCAAGATCAACATCAAGTGAGAGAAGCAGACCTGATAGGTTTTATTAACCAAGTAGATGTGGAAAATGAATGAAAAGATTATTATTATTATTTTTTTGTATTTGGAAAACTGGTTGAATAACAAGCTATTTATTGAGACAGGGACATAAGAAGAAGAGGAAGTTGATAGCAGGATGTGGTAAGTTCAATTTTCAATATATATAATTTACAGATTCAGTTACAGAATTGAATAAAATTATCTTTCAATCTGTAGAATACATGGGACTACAACTCAGAATGGAGAATGGGATTAGACATATAGAGTTGAGAGTTATCATCAGTGTTAGTTGGGATGAGTTTCTTTTTCAGGGGAGAATACTTCTGGAACATCCTTCCCTCAGTTCATCTTCTTGCTTACATCTGGGTTTTTGAAAGGAAAAACAGAGTGTGTGAAATTCACTATCTTTGCTTTTGCCATGTTTCATTCTGTCTACAGAGAGCATGTGCTCTTGGATTTTTTTTTTTTTCTTTTTCCTGTTGTGTGCTCTGGAGAAAAATCATGTTTCCATAGAGTAAAACACAGTGGTCCATTGCTATCAATGATTGGGTAGTTAACTCTCTGTTGTATTGGGGTTCATTATCTGGAATCCTATGTATCCAAATATACAGGCAACAAAGACTTCAGCTTTTTCAATAATATAAATGTTACACTTCCATCTGCCTAAGTCTCTCCCCCTCCCCTTTTGTTTTTCATTTCTTTGTTTTTGTTTTCTGTATATGTTCAGAACTCAGTTGGAGAAAAAGAGTGTCATTTACTGGGCCCCTGTAGGACTCTAACCTGCATGTAGCTGGTAGTCCAAGCTATAGGTGTGAATGAAGGGAAAGCTTCCAGAGGAAGTGCCTTAAAAGTGAAGAGAAAAAAAAAAATGGAAAGGACAGGTAAGGAGATGTGAGTTAAGTTTAAGAAAGAGAAGAGAACGAGCTAATTCTAAAAGAAATTAATATTGAAGAGTCAGGACTACAGTATCATGAGATGAGAACTTGATGGGATATGCAGGGATGGCAGCTCAAAAACTGTAGTTTCATAGAAAGCCATAAAGAAAGATATTTTTTGGAAAAACTGTGTAGGGTGCAGGAATGCATATCAGTCAATGAAGAGTTGTGCCATGGATAAGGGCTAAAAGCTATCCTCAGGATCTCATAATTAGGATGCAGTTGGGGACCTTACAGTGAGCTATTTCAATTGGAGAAGGAAGTGGGGAGGGAAAGGGCAGAGGACTGGACAGGATGTGTCATTCTTTCTACTATAATTGTGTGTGTACATGTGTGTAGGTAAGCAGATAGATGTATGGATATTTTCTGATCTTGAAATTTAAATCAGATAAAATCTTAAGATCTGTGTTAAAATTATTTGGGGCCAGAATTTTTTTAATGTAGTAAGCAGTGATATAAGATTTATAAGTTTTATTTTTTTATACCACTGATATCAGTAACTTTAATCATACACAGTAATTCAGGAGCAAACTTCTTGTCAGACATAAAACTGATTTTTAACAAACCACAAACATTTACTGCACAGGACAATCTTATGAGTGAAACATGAAAATGAGAAAACATACTCTGTCATCTTTTATATGTTTCAAGTGATTTTCTTTTCTTAGGAGAGATATTTTTTGGTGAAAATCTCATACTATGTTACTTATAGTATACAAAACTTTAGGCCTGTCTATTTATAAATCTCATTATTTTAGCCAACAAATGCAAACACCCATAGTCAATTCAGTTATTTTAGGCTCTGCTAGTATTTAAAGTACCAGATTCAAAAATTAGGTCAAGCAATGTCCTATTGTTACTTGTGTGACTTATGGCATGTTATGGTAAACCTGAACATTTAGTCATCATCAAAAGTAAAAACATAAATAAATTGAACCGATAGGCTATTCTTCTAAAGAGTATTGTTTCTGGAAAACCAAGCTCATCCTTTTTCGAGGAGCACAAAGATAAAACTGTACATTATTGGGCAATAGTCTAATTTATGGGAGAGTCTAAAACAATTTTAGGAGCTTAACACTACAATAGCCCTTTGGGGTATTAACTCTGTCAACCGGATTGTAAATCAGAAAATTGATAGCTCTATTATGAAAGCATGTGAAATATCAAATACATGGACCGGATGGAATATTTAACTCCTTTGTGAGGTGACCAGAAACTGCTGACTGATTTGTTGGCTTAAATTTTGCTGAATGGGTCCCCTTAATTTCCTCCAAGTATTCTACTAAATAATTCAAAGTAAGTGGGCCTAGAAGGGAAGACATATAAATTCAAATGGCTTATATTTAAATTACAAAGTGTTTTTGAGGCAGGGTTTGATATCAAAATCATTAGTATTTCAAGCATACTTAAAAATTAAACCTGAAAACTGAGTAAGACAGAAGAAAGAGACAAATGGATTTTTTTTGCTTTGATATTCTCTGTTCTTTTCTCATTCATACCTCACTGAGAGTATTATCATATTTACAGTACTTTTTATTAAGTAAAATTATTCTTAACACGGTATTATGTATCTACTGACAAGTCAATTACAAAATTGAGCAAAGGAATATATTAACTGAACATGTACCATGTGCCAGATTTTTTTTTAGGTATTCACTGTATTATGTTGAATAAAACATGGCTCTTACCTTAAGTCAGCTTATATATCTCGTATGAGATAAAGACATCTTCAAATAAATTTCATTGTAAGAATTTTAAAGACATTATATCATATGACTTTTTGAATAACTTATCAAGAAGTTAATTTCAAACAACTAACTTCAACATAAACTGTAGACATCTTATATAAATACGAATTGCTTATTCATTTAAAGTACTTGAATAAAGATAGCAATTTATGATGGAGACAGGAATAAGGTTCAATATATATTGGTTCAATAAGGTTCAATATATATATATATATATATATATATATATATATATATATATACTGAATATATATTGCAAAGTTCTGTAAACTCACTAAAGGTGGGAGATATAGTTGATTCCCAGATTTCTGATAGTATGTTTTAATATTACTTAAGAACTTGTGCTCTGAAATTGGTAGGTACGTTTAATAGTGCTCACTGTGGAAAAACATTTTTTTGCTATCAACTTTTAAAATTCCCTTTAAAATTTCTCCAAAAATATTCTCAGATTTGCCTTCTTATGACTCTATTAACACACCTGAGAGATTAACCAGTTGGCAATTATTCTTCACTTCCTCCATTATATCCCACCCACCTCATGTACCCACAATTGCATGAACTCAATTGGGCATGTTGTCCTATCTCAGGGATATCTCTATCATCCTACATTTTAACTCAGTCCCCTCTGATTTTATTTAGAGAATATGTGAGTGTGTGGCAGGGAAACAAAACTGGATATTTCTTGGGATAACCCTAAGTATTATTAAAAATATTGGGCTAGATTCTCCTCTCCGATGAGGAGGACATATAGCAAGCTATCACATGAACCCACAGAATTTTCCAATAAGGGTAGAATGACTTCTTCTAGTTTCTGCTGATTAGTTAGACTCACTATATATACTATGTGCATGCACACAGAAAAAGTAAACAACGACAGGAAAGAAATGTGTCTCAGAAATTCCCAAGATGATGTGTTCTCAAAACAGGTCATTATTTACTCCTCTGCTCTTCCTGGCCTCAAGCACGCTATGAGTCATCTATGCTGGTATTTTGTTGAAATTCATTTCTAAAATGAGAAAGGAAATGTGACTATCCACTTTTTTACATATTCAGAACTAAACTGGCTCATAATTAATTCATTGACTACTGAAATATGTTGTGACTATTGGGTTGGATGTGCAAAGGTAAGAGTCTTTCCAAAGTAAAGTGTGATAGAACCTGGCCATGCCTGTCATGCTCAGCCTTGCCTTTACCTAGGGACACAGAAAACACCTGATTCAGAACACTCACAGACTCACCATTATTGTACAGTTATAACTATAACACAACCTGTAGTGTTATATTGGCATAATTAGTCTAGCAGTAGCATAACATTGGAGGTGGATTTAGGAAGTGCCTTCCTCCACCAAATTCCATTTTTGATATAGTCTTCCTGTCTTAACTTTAATTGAAAAAAGAAAATCTGTCATATACCAAAATAAAACAAAACAAAAACCAAAAATAACTCCTCAATACATTAAAACTCCTAAGGAAATAAAAATGATTTCATCACATTCTAAGCATTATGCTCAATCTCAGCAAAACTTTCTTCTTCACATGCTTATCTGTGCTCTTATTAGGTTACATAAATTATAAGATAGAAAGCTCACGTCAGAATAGAATAGACATGAGACAGTTGTGGGGTCTTCATTAACTTTTGTTAAGGAATCTTTAATTATCATCTTATGAAAGAGATCTTTTGACTTTAAAACTTAAGGAAGCCATCTATCTTCTCACTGTCTGTTGAATGATAAAAAACCTGGGAAGAACTATATTCAAATAATGTCAAGACTAAGGTGCATGGATCATTGGGGAAAAGAGACTGAAAGATTTCCTTAGGTGTTTTGGTGGCTTATGTGAGATAAGGTGTGATGGACCAAGAATGCAATAACCCATGATTAAGGAGGATTTTCATGAAATTCTTCCTATTAGCCTCATCTTAGGAACATAAGAATCTTCATTCTTGTGTAAATAATAATAATAATAGAAAGTGACTACTATGAAGTATATAAATTCACTTTGATACTAAGATATAAAATAAAGATAAAAGTGCCACTATGAGAATAAATAAAATTTGGTTAGCCTGTATCAGGAGTGCATTAGGCTAATTTTGGCATTAATTTATATGTATTTTATTATAATGTATCATTTTATATAAATTATGGAGTTATACTTTTCTCTATTTGAAATTCATCTTATTACATGGAAGTCAAAATCTCATTCCCATTTTTATCCCAGATATAGTTACACAATATTCTAGTCTCAGGCCTCCTCTGACTTCCAGAATATAATGGTTTTTCCTGTCCTATGTATTAATAGCAATACATCCATTCCCTTTCTAGTATTTAGCATAGTTGTTATTTTATACTCAGTTGAGGGAATACTTCTTTACTGGTTCTAACCATTGTATTAAACTCAGAAAATGGAGATTATTATCAAACACTGATGTCTAAGATGTTTGGTTTTAGGGCATGTTCTGACTCCCTAACCTTTGACCACCACACTAAAATCTTATACTCTTGTTGCCTGATCAGGTATGTAATACAAAACCAAATAAACTTTACAGAAGAGACTAGGCAAATTTTCATGCTGTCAAGCCATCGACCAGATTATTGCAAAATTAGACCTGATATTGTTTAGATCCACTCTGTTTTTGAAAATATAGGTAATTGTTAATATTTTTATTTCAGCAGTTTGAAGACCTTATCCTACTGTCTTTTAACATGTATTGTTACTGATGTGAAGTTTAATGCCTGCTCTTTTGTAAGTGCTGTCATTTTTCTTAAACCCAATTTTGGATATTCCTGATAGTCTGGAATTCAGTTGTGTATTTATTTTATTAATCATCTTTAGGACTGTTATTTGTAAATCAAAAAATAATTATAGTACTTAAAAATCATATCCATTGCCTGAGTTCTATATTTATGTTAGGAATATACTGGAATTTCCAGAACAAATCCTGTGTACCTCCAACTTTCTCTTATGGTATTCCAATTCTAATCCTATTTGTTTTAAATTCTCTGAAAGTTCCTCAATATTACATATAATATTAAAATATTGACCTTCAGTCTTGTCTATTCTCTGATTTTCACCTTTTCCATTAAAATATTTTAATCTAGGCAGGAAAGTTTTCCTAATTGCTCTTTTTCAGCCTATTCATATTTTATAGATGTTACATCATTTCTACTAGTAATAAGTGCTAATATGTAATGACTGATCATGCTAAACCAAGGAAGCACTATTCTAAATTCTTTAGCAATATTAAATTCCCTATCAAATCTATGAGTTATCCTATTTTACAGATTGAGAAACTGAGGGAGAAAGGGTTAAGCAACATGCCTAAGGTCACATAGGTAATGAGTAATACTTACCCTTAAGATTTAGATTTTGTTGATTTATATTGTCTCTTCTTTCTCCATTATTTTTCCCTTTTTAGTTTATAATGTTACAAATCCCTTTATTTCTTTACATGTCTCAAACATTTATTTTAATGTCCCTCTCAGGTTACTGTAATATCTCTAATTCCCAATCATAAATCCTCCAATTATTTAATTTATGATTGTCTTTCTTAGCATTGAACTTTCTCATATGTTTATTGGTTATATATATGAGTTCTGGAAGTTCAAATTCCATGAAGTTAAATCCTCGGGAGTCTCATGAGGGCAGTGTGTTGTGGATGTCTTCCAGAGAACAGTTTCCATGGCTGTTTCCACCAATTCTGGAACAGATTGAGATATTTAAGGTTTTTATACCATATGGTTTGCACAAAATTGAGCCTGAAAACTTTACATCATGTGCTCAGGATTTCAATAGTCATGACTTTTCATCCTTACTTCCAGAATACAACTCTACCCCAGCATTTATAGATAAAGCAATGGCTTCCTGATAGCTGACTTCAGACTGGGATACTTATTCTTATTACCTGGTGTGCACAGTCTTTTACTCCCCCTTTTCAGATGTCTGATCTTCAACCTCCAAGATACATTTCTGGTTATCATACTTAATGTGCTGCTTAGCTTCTAGTTTTGGTTAACAAAATGGTTATAAGGTGTATCTTGTTTTGTTTTGTTTTGTTATTAGGAGACTTAGGCCCTTCCTTCCCAAGTTTGTGGGCTGAAAGATATATTTTTAATAGTTTAAATATATGTAATCCATCATTTTCTGTGATGTAGACCAGGAGAGCATTTTATGTTTCGTTCAGTACAACAATTTGATCAGAATTCAGTAAACTTTTGGTAGGCGCCAATCAGCAACACTTTCCTGGATGAATGGCTCTGGTTTTGACCCTTTACCATTTGTCTTTCTCTTGACATCAAGAGAAAAGATATATTCAGTTTCAATGTAGGGATTTAATGCTTTTTTCTTTAGCATTTCAGTTCTAAGAAGGAGCCAGTTTCATCTCATCATGGGCAATGGGAAAACACAATACAATTGCTCATGGTTTTACTGATTCACAGAGATATGAATAGATTCTTCAGCTTTATTTTATTCCTCACTGGCTTGGATAGTATGGCTCAGGCAAGACACATTGTCTGCAGAAAGGCACACACAAAATAATTGGCTTTTAGTAAAATGTGAGTAGAGAATATGTATCAACATGAAATTCTACTTGTGTATCTACTGAGTAAGAAAGTTCATTATGCCTGTCTGAGTCTAGTCTTTAGACACCTGACAAATATTTTCAAAAATACGATAATAGCAAAGAAAAAGAGATTATTTGTCTAAGTTTTTCTCTTTCATACTGTTTCTCTTTATTTTCATCAGCAATATGCCAAATATATTACATATAGAATTGAATAGAATGATGATATTCTCAATCCCTTTAAATAAGAAACTTTTTATAGAGCCAGAAGAAATTCCAAAGCAGTATGTTCTCTTTGAATTAATCTCACAATATTGAGATGCTTCTTATGTGGCTGTTAATATTATAATGTTTCAAACTTCCAAGTCTCCAAAGAATGCTGTAAATTATCTTGAGTCATTTAGATTAAGATAAAGCCTTTCATTGTTAAGACTCTTAGTTTAGAAAGATAGAAAAGGACAAATTGAAAAATATTCCTTAACCAAGTTTTGTGCTTCCAGAGGTCCTTGCATGAAAACTAAAAGAACTTTCTCCACTGGATTTATTTGCTTGTTCAATGTAATGGCAGGTGTGCAGAAAATTTGGAACTGGCAAATCATCAATTTAATCTGACAAACACTTATTTAACAGGAGCTCTGTGCCTGGCATCCTGATAAATTTTCTAAATAGAGAGTATAGAGTCTGTGCTTTGGAAGAGCTCCCACACTTGTGGATGATATATATGTATAAGCAATTAATGTTAAAACGGTGCAATAACTGCTGTAATAGCAGATTATAAAAATGCTATTGGAACAGAGCTGAAGATTCATTGGCCTGTTTCAGGAAAATCAAGGTATAAGCAGTAAGGCATATCAAGCATATCAAGATCACTTGAGGGGGGAAGGGTTAAATTTTATTATGGATCCAATATTCTGATAATTTTCTTTGTGATCAGAGTTGGGGAGGGCAATGCTTTTTCTACTAGTGAGAATTACTCCCATTTTTGAAACTGACAGAAGTATGTTACATTGCTCAGGTATATTGAAGACCCTTCCAAAAATAATGAACTGTGACTATCTTTTTATCTCAGTATGAAGGAAGCAGAAACCTGAGGGAAAATTAGTCAAAAACATGCAGAAAACCATGGAACGCTTAAGTGCACCTGTCCCTGTAATTCATTTATTGTTCAATACTTACCATGGTAGTATTGAATTAATTTCTCACTTCATTCAATTATGCTCATATGTCAACTCATACATGAAAATTTTCTTGATCTTATGATCAAGAAAGAAATGAAAGAGCATCTTTCTTCATTCTTTATTACCTTTCCCTTGCTAACTTTTAGCACATACTGACATACAATATATTTGCTACTTTGCTTCTTGTTTTCTTCCCAACCACAATATAAACTTCCTGGGATCAGAAAACATTTTATTTGTTTTGTTCACTACTGTACTTCTATATGGTAGGAGTTCAATGTACATTTGCAGAATGACTGACCAACTGAACTAATTATCAATACCTATTACATGGCAGATATTATGTTAATGTTGTGACGTCAAGGATGACGATTTTCTCATTTGTGAAGGAGCTTATTTAGAAGGTGACATGGGGACTCTATGCCCAAATGAATAGCTGGGATGTAGAATGACAATGTATAAAGATGTACACAATGTGTTTTGAGCATTCAGTGGAAGAAATGAATACTGATCCAGAGAAAATTGGGAATATCCCCACAGAACAGTTTATACTGAAACTTGGTCTAGGAGGAATACCAAAATATAAGAAAGCATGAAGTCATTACAGTAGGAGAAGCATTTGAAAGTCTCTTACACAATTGAACATGTATGTTCGGGCAATAACTAGCAGTGAAGAGTGACTGGATTATAGTTTACCTGAGTGAGAGTATCAGATGAGACAGAAAAAAATCTGTTAGGATTAAGCCTCAAAGGGCTGCAGAGAGCAATATGCACCAAATATAAGACTTTGTGCTAAGCCATAAAACATTGTCTATTTGCTTTCTTTCCCCCTAATAAGAGACATAACCTAATACAGTATATAGGGCATCAAATTATTACTCCCTGGCTGCTTTCTGTTTTTTGGTAAATAAAGTTTTATTGGAACATAGCAACACCTTTTCATTTACATATTGTCTGCCTGCTTTTCCCCCATTACAGCAGATTTGAGTGGCTGTGATGGGGAACAGGTGGCCTCCAAAACTGAAAATGCTTACTATTAGGCCATTTATAGAAAAAGTTTGATGATCTAAAAGAAGAGAAAAATAGCAACAGGCAGACCAATGAAGAGACTGCCTCAATGCTTCTGGAAAACATGGATGATAATGTTGAGTGACATAGACTTGACAGAAGTTGTCAAATAATTATTTGTAGCAATAAGTAAAAGAAAAAAATAAGAAATGGTTCTACCATGTAAAGGAAAACTAGAAGTTTTACTAAAGTAGTGAGCAGTACCTCTTAATGGCTGAGAATTTTAGATAATCTATTTTCTAAATTCTTAAACCAAAAGAAATATTCTGCTGGTAAATTCTATGATCACTTGTGCATGCTCTGAAGACAGTACATGTTCAATCAACGTTCTTGCTTATTAACTAGAGGTGTCATTTTCACCAGCGGGAGCCTCTTTCATCCTCAAAAGTGTTCTAGAGCCATATATTTCTTCCACAGTCTATCCTTCATGACAAATTCAGAGTTTTATGTAGAGTAAATATTAAAGTGGAGATGCTGGTGGCAGGTGATTTCTGTACTGCCGAAAAGGCACCTATGGATTTAACAGAACAAGAGAAGTTCACTAAATGAACTAGACACTGAGTGAAGACGGATCCCAAATGAGTCCTGGGAAAATGAGACAACTTCAAAGACCATTTTCACTAAGCCTTAAAGACATTTCAGTGTGATTAAGGAATAAATGACCATGAAATGATTTATGCTTTAATTCTGCCTATTGAAAATATTAATAATAAACAATTTTTAAAGTTCTCTCAACCAATACTTAAAAGTAAATATAAAAATTATTAGAAAATAGAATTACCTCTGTAAAATCTTAATGAATAAATTGTTGGCAAGGACTCTACTGCTATATGAAAATTTCAACCGTGAAACTGTGATTAAAAAATATATTTTTAGCAAATCTTCCTTTCCTTTTTATCTTTTATTGCTGAGGGAGGAGTAATTTTTACCACTAGGTAGAAGTATTATTATTAAATTAAAACCTCTGGCACTAGTCCTAGCCTTGTCCCACTGAGGCTTTAGGAAAATTGGTTACTTCTGTTTCTCAGATATTTTTCTCCTTGGGCTTCTCACAAATCCTGTGAGATTTTGCCAGTCTTCATACATCACATAGTATAAGGCCTTGGAGTTTGAAGTTATCAATCTTAAAGCATGGAGAAAAGTCATAGAACGTCATATTTAGGAGTATAGAGTTTGAAAACCAGGTGGATCTGGCTTCAAAATTGATTTCACTATCTAATTCATTTAGCAGATTACTTAACTCTCTGAGCCTCATTTTTATCTTATAAAACATGGACATAGATATCTATTTCCTAGGTTGGTGTGGAGTTTTAATACATTTTTGCACATAAATCATTAAGCCCAGTTTCTAGCACATAGTAGATGTACAATAAACAATACCTTATTGTTCCCAAATTTTGCTGATTTACCATTTTTGAACTTCATTACTCCTTCAGTACCATGGTATTATTTTACTCTTTCCAACTTATAATTTCTCTTTTTTGCTTTCTGCCTGGATATAATATATTTACTTGTTTCTCTTCCATCAACTGCCCTACTACCCTTCACCCACTGCTCCCTTGGCTGAATACCTTTGTTATTTATACTACATGTCCTCTGCCTTGCTGCTTCCAGATGGTAGTAAATATTTGCATATAACTCCTCCCACGCTGATAGAATCCTTCAGCTTATGGAATCCCGAAGAAGGTGTTGCAAATAATTGTGGTAAACATATAATTTATAATCAAACAGGGATAATTTAATATCCTGAATTACAAAAATAAAATAAAAAATAAATTATATCTCAATAAATCTATTATTGTAAAAAAATAATTACAATAATACATCTGGTAGTATACAGGACTTTCCCAGGTAGACAAGAATGTGTAGTCACCATATTTATAAGCAAAGTTACTGCTGATATTTTACTCTGAAAGCACAGTACAATGCATTTCCTCATTGCCGTCTATCATTCAGAACCTTGCAAATTGTTTCATTTTCTAAAAAGTGCTGATTGTTATGGTTTCTGGGTGCTCAGATCAGCTTTATGTACTGAAATGGGAACTGGCTCAATGCCCCAAATACTTGCAATCAAAAGATGCAGGTGATAGTATCAACAGCAAAAAAAAAAAAAAAAAAAAAAAAAGCCCAGAGGAAATATAAGGCCAGGTAATCACTGACTCTATGTGCTACCAAATCACATTTACCATTTTGACTGTGGGGTTTATAGTGATTCATTTAGTTGTCCAAATAAAGATTGATGTAGATGGCCAAAAATAAATTCCCCTACTTTTGCTTACCAAAATACAAACGGTGCCAAAACTCATGAATGACTGTAGCAGCGATTAATCTGAATCACATACCAGATAGCTATCGTCAGTGTAGTTTCTCTGTGAATGCACTAGGTTTAATTTAAAATGGCACAACAGGGGTAAATAAATCAATAGGCTGTTCTTCTAGATTTCCATTCTGTGTGTAGAGTAGCTGAGTGCTAGAAGTGGCAGAAGTCCCCATTAAGTCAGTGAACATTTATTGAGCAGATGCTATGTTTCAGGCACTATGCTGGACACTAAAGGCGCTGTTCTTGGTGTGCTGGGGTGAAAAAAAAAAAAAAACACCTTGTGATGCTTGTCACTGCACATCACTTAGGTTTCTGGGACACACTTATCAACTCCAGTTTTCCCATATATGACAGATTTGTAGGATGAGGGTGCAGCTATTTTTCCCTGTGAAAATAGGAATCAATCATGTATGCCACTCAGGGAAAGTCAGCAATATGTGCGTGTCACTTGAATACTGAAAAGAAACTTGCCTTCCTGGATATCTTCTACTAGTTTTTTCTTTTTACCTCTTCTGGGAATTCTATGTTGTTGGAAACCACTCTATTGTCTCAGACAGAACCTCCCCACCACAATCCTATCTCACAGGAATGGATGGGGTGCTGGATGCCACTGGATGGATGATTTATGTCCCAATCTTGGTTCTCTCCTCTTCCTTAAGGCAATCACACCTCCCTTGTAAGAACTAATGACGTCCTTCATGAATTTAAGTTTGACTTCTATCAGAATTTTGGGTAGTGAGGCTACTGGTACCAATGTATCTGATTTGTTCCATCCACTCAGAATGTCGATCATTATTGACACTTCGCTCCTATGCAGTGCTATAAAATTGTCTCACAAGCTTAGGGTCTATGGTCAGTCTATGTATTAGGTTCCTAGTGCTGCTGTAACAAAGTACCACAAGTAAGGTGCCTTAAAATGGCAGAATTTTATTCTCTTACACTTCTAAAGGCTAGGGCTCTGAAGTCAAGGTGTTGTCAGGGCCAAGGACCTTCTGGGACTATGAAGAGAACCCTTCCCTGTGTCTTCCCAGCTTCTGGTGGGTGGTGGCTGTAGTCCTTGGCACTCCTTGACTTGCAGCCACATCACTCCAGTCTCTGCCTCTGTCATCATAAGACATTCTTCCTCTGTGTCTCTCTTCACGTGGCGTTTTCCTCTTACCAGGACACCAGTCATATTAGATTAAATCACCCTGATGACCCCAACTTAATTCAATCATGCCTGCAAAGACTCTATTTCCAAACACGGCTATAGCCACAGGTACTTGGGGTTAGAGTTCCAGTTTGTATTTTCAGGGGATGAAATTCAACCTCTAAAGTCTATGATGTCTGAATATCCTGGAGAACCAGCTTTCAGGGAACTGCATAGTCAAGTAAGGCAACTCTCCATTCACTGACAGTCTTCTCTAATATCTAAAGCACAGTGAATTTCTCCCTTCACTCATACATATGTTTGTCATTGTCATTATTACCATGAGTTATATTTATTTATTGTCAGTCATTCAATCCATTGGAGGTCCTTGGAAAGCAATATGATAAGGAAAAAAAAATAGATGGACCATGGAGGGAGAATCATTTTGCACTCTACTGTCTCACTGAGCAGGCTTTGGGGATGCTGTGATTCTAACCTGACAGCTGCTTAGTCAGGACTTACCACTCCAATCATGTAAAGAAATACGGATGAGGCTCACAGCTCTAAAGCAAAGGCTGTACCACAGAGACCTGAAGTAAACAGTAGCCATGTCTACTGCAATGGTGACCACATAGCAACAGTTGGGATGAAACAGCCAACGCAATAGTACTAGTTTCCAGAAGAGCGGTGGGCCAGAATAGTAGCTCTAAAGCTAAGTATGTAAACAAAAGCCTCCATTGCCTGGAGACATGGCCTTGACTTTAGTCCATGGTAAAAAGTTTCTAAGAGAGAGGAAAGGCATTGGCTAAATACTAATTCAGGGGAAAATGAGTTAAGATACTTGGCCTGTTATATATTTCTCTGCTGATTTTGGGGTGATGATGATAGAATGGGGAAAAAGGGCAGATGAACTTATTTTATTTTCTTGCAAACATCTTGATATTTACTTTCTGGTATATAGACTAATGGTATAGGAGGAGAGCCCTTATCTACTAAATATCCTTAACAGAATGTCTCTGATTTAGAACCAATTTTGGTAAACAATCTTAGAATCTATGGATTTATAAAGCATAGCTTCCTGGGAAATGTCTAAGGTTTCCTGGGAAATAAGCTAAGGATTCCTTGATGTCATTACTAAACTGGATACAGGGCAAGATTTCTGATCTGAGTTAGTCTGATTTGTCAGTATGATCTTTTATGTAAGCTTTCCAGATGTGTTTTAAGCAGAAGCTTTAGAAGCTCCCATGTCTTTTTTGGGTACAGCAAAACAGGAGAATGATGAGCATGGTTATGGGGATTTAAAATGTAGATGCAAGATTCAAAATGTAGATTGTTAAATGATCCAAATCCACCCTAAAATAGTACCGTAGTGCTTATATGTACTGCAGGTCCCTTATAACAAAATACTCCAAGTTCCTCCTTCCCATCTCTTATGACATTATATCATTTATGTCATTATTATGAATGTTTTTAATACCCAATATTTTGTTATATTATTTATAAATTATATATAAGTTATTAGTTAATATTTATATATTATTAACATATGTTTATATGGTATTTAAACATAGTTATCTTTTAGGTCAACTTAAAATAAGAAAAATAAAATATATTTTGTCTCCATTTTTAACTATTCTATGTCTTTCCTGTTTTATGTAAATTCATGTTTCTTATCTAATTCTTCTTCTTGAAGAAATTCTTTTAATATTTCTTGTAGAGCTGGTTGGCTAGAAATGAAGGCAATGAATTTTCTGTTTTGTTTGTTAAAGAAAGTCTTTCATTCTTCTCTACTTTTTTTTTAAAGTATTGATGTGTACATTTTAATGGAATATATGTGGTATTTGATGAATATTTTAATTGTAGGAATTATAGGAATTTTGGTTTGCAGGGTCTTTTTCTCAAGTCTTTAAAATTTCACTCTGCTGGCTTCTTGTTTGCATAATTTGTCACAAAATGTCTGCTGTAGTTCTTATTTTTATTCTTGAATAGATTAGGAGTCACCCACTCTCCTGCTAGCAGTCTTTACATTTTCTTCCTTTCTTTGAAAAATAGGTCTTTAGTGTGAGGATTTATGTTAATCCGGCCAGAAGTGCATTGTGGTTGATGCTTGTTGTAGCTCTGTGTTCCAGAGACTTCAAATGTCTCAAAAGACCTCATTTTGATTTCCCTTTTTGCTTTGGAACTTTCCTTTGTGCTGTTCCTTAGAGAGAGTCTGTCTCTTGACACTTTCTAAATTGAAGTCCACTGGAGTCTTACTGTATAGGATTAAGGTGTGATACAGCGGCATTTTCTAATCTTGGTAAGTCTAAATCATTGAAGTAAACTGTTGGCCTTTGTCTTAGAGATGTGGTCTTCACAAGTTTCTTTCTTTCATTGGAAGAGGTTTACTATCCTTGTCTTCTAACCCCTTCTATGATTGCAGCACGTGTTTTTCTAGAGATCCCAATCTTTGAGCCCTCTTCCCTTTATGGCCCCCACACACATAGATAAGACAAGGAAGCTGAATTGAACCTGGGATGAAATGGAATTCATTTTCTCTAGCAGGGATAGGATTTTATTGTTGTACTCTGGCAAAGTCCTTCCCTGGATTAAGCTTTCTATTCCATAAGTGAGCAGAATCTAGAAAGATTTCGTAATAGTTACTATATCTCCCTGGAAGCACCTGTCTCTTTGGATTTTAAGAAGGCAGTTTTCCCAGTGACATCAGTCCTCTGTAGGTCCAAGAAAAGTTACTGACTTTCAGTTTGTCCATCTTGTTGTAAAAATAAAAATTCCAACTTCCAAGCTCTTTCCATGTCCAAGAAGAAACCAGAAATCACTCTGGTTTCTTTTAAGATAGTTTCTTCATTATTTGATTTTAATCAGTTTGGGTATGATGTACATTAATACAGTTGTTCTCATATTTCCTGCACTGGGGTTCATTGAGTTTCTTAAATCTGTGACTTTTATAATTTTTGACAAATTTGGAAAACAAAATTCTGATTATTTCTTGAAATAATGTTTTCTTTATCTTCTTCTTTGTAAACCCAAAACTTCTTCCTCAGGGACCTGAGGGCTTTGAAATGTAAACATTCAGGAAAATAGCTCTCACTTTCTATCACCATTATACCCCTGAGGGAAAGTGAGGCCCTAACTTTGGTAAGCACAGTGCTCCAACACCTGTCACTGCCTCCTGTCAAGGAGATGCAAGAAGAGAAGTTTGTTTCTTCTTTGAATAAATGCCAATTAGCAAACACAATGGCCTAGTCACATGGAACAAATCTCTTTTCACTCTTCTGTAAAAATGTATGTTCATATAAATATATGTACATAAATGTTATACCAACTTTGTTCATAGTTCCCAAACCTTGAAAGTAACTAAGATTTCTTCCAACAGGTGATGAGATAATCAAACTTTGATATATCTGTACAATAAAGTATTATTCTGTGATAAAAAAGAAAGTATCAAGCTACAAAAAGACAACATGGATCTCAAATACATATTGCTCAATGAAAGAATTCACTTTAAAAAGGCTACAAACTATATAATTCCAACTTCATGGCATCCTGACAAAGGCAAACCTGTAGAGACATTAAAAAGATCTGTGTTTTCCAGAGATTCTGTAGGACGGAGAGAAGAATGAGTAGGTGAAGCACAGGGGATTTAAGGACAGTGAAACTACTCTATATGATACATAATACAGACATTACACTATGTGTTTGACAAAACCCATAGCACTGTGCAACACAAAGAGTGAACCATAATGTAAACTATGGAAATTAGTTAATAATAACATATCAATGTTGGCTTATCAACTGTAACAAATGCACCATGCTAATATAAGATATTAATAGTAAGATAAACTTTGTGCAAACATGGTGGATGAGAGAAGGAGTATACAGGAACTCTGTGCTTTCTGCATAATTTTTCTGTAAACCTAAAACTGATCTATAAAATAAAGCTTAGCAAAAGAAGTAAAGAAGAAACAAGTCTTTTATAATCCTAAGAATCATAGTGATCAGGATAAACATCAGCATATTTTATTCTAGTATTTCCCCCATATTTTAGAAACTTAGAAAGATCATATTTTAACATAATTTTATAGTGATTTTAATCTATATTATACAATGTTTGATATAATATTAGACATTTTTATGATTTTATAGGTCTTTTACAGCCTGAATAATACACCATCACTATTTGTACTTCAAGGTATGAGACCATTATGCAACACAAATTATCAAATAATATATATAAAAATGCTGCCATTGATTGCCTACTGTATTATCAAAAAAGAAACAAACAATAGAAAAATAGTATTACTATTTTGTAGAAATGTTCAATAAAAAAGTAACTACATATACTTTCAAATTGATGATAACATTAGGCAACATTATTTAACCTTTATTATTTATCAGGCATCAGAATTAGTCTGTTCATGTATTATATGATTGAATCACAAAAGTAGTTTTATAAAGGAAATACTAACATTATCTCTATTTGCAGATGAGGAAACTGAGTCTCAGTAACTGGTACATTTTTATATAGACAGTAAATGGGAATGCCAAAATTCAAACCTAGGCAATCTAGCTTGAGAGCTTATGATTATCATTAGAGTTTTCTACTGCCTCAAACCACTGAATGATCCTCAGCTGTGGCTGTGGGAAAATTATTACTTTTGTTACTTCTGAAATGTAGTTGTCTCTCAGTTAACATTTTATAGGACAAATAAATTAATGAGTTTGATAGTATTAAATAAAATATTGTCTGTATCTTACTGTACTCACTTATAATAATGCATCTGTCAGTTTTACTCTTTATCCCAATGATCTAAGTGATAATTATAGGGTTAATTTTGTCCCAATTAATTATTAAAGTAAGCGACAAAGGAGATGAAAGAGAAAATGAGTAAAAGATATGAGGGGAGCAAGGAGTAATTGATTTTTAAATTCTCAAGGTTCAATATGTGCTTGAAAGCTTAAACTATAGACTTACACTTAAAGGGTACATCAAGAATTGAGGAAAAGAGAGAAAGGGAAGTGAGTAAAGCATTGGAGAGAAATCAGGAAATTTCCAATGAAATAAACAAAGAAATAAAAAAGGACAAAATTTTCTGGACCCAGTTTTATCTCAACCTAAAAAGAAACATCTCTCCCTCCATGCCTGCCATAAAGTTTACTATGCTTTTAAAAATTCTCTTCTATTGTGTATTTTAGGTTAATTTTATAAGCACAATGCTTAGTAATGCTGAAAAAGAAAAAATAAATTGAACCAAATTCTGAAGCAACACTCCATGATGTATGCAAAGAATGCTCAAACTATAAAAGCCCTAAAGAAATTTGAGATTCAATTTACAATTTTTATGTATAAGATTTCCTTGGGAGATTTTTTAAAAAGCTTTTTATATTTCTTAATGTTTTCCATCTGCTGCAGAACTTTCAAGTTGCTACAGTACAGTTGTACAGAGAATGCCTAGGACCTTTTTAATATGTGACTTCCATCCTGGTAGGAAATTACCTTGTTGTCACGGTTCACTTGATAGCACTTGGTGGACCAGCAGGTCATGGTTTAAGGACTTATGCCATAGTGGTAATTCATAACCAGTTCTCATTGCACTTCAGCATGGTTCTGGGTCAAAAACACCATTATCCTTCACTTCAAGTTCATACATGTTTCGACACATCACTTTTACTTTGATAAATCTTCTCTCGAGAATAGGAAGTAATTTTAATCTTAAAAAGATATTGTGAAACTATAGACAGTGAATAAGAAATAATTTATTGAGACAAAGCTATATTCCTTAAATTTATCCCATTTAGTCTCCATACAGAACACATGTACACATTCACACACATGTACATATCCTCCCTCAAACATTCATTCTTCATTTCTGTGCTTCCATTTACAGAAAGAGAAAAAAAAAGTACTTGGAGCTTCTCTTTGCAGACTCTAATCCATGCCCTCATGTTTATATTTTAAATTAAATATGAAAAGCAAAACCAAAAAAAATCTAGAATATCATATAGGTAAATATCTTTATAACCTTGGAGAATATGAAGATTTCTTAAGTATAACACAAATAAAACTAGCTATGATGGAAATACTGATAAAGTGGAATACACTGAACACACAAAAATGTGTGTTCGTAACAGACACTGTTAGACTGAAGAAACAAAGAACAGAATGGGAGGAGATATTTGCAAGTAATAAATCTTAAAAATGAGTTGTATCCAGAACATATAAAGAACTTATACAAATCAATAAAAAGACAGCTCAATAAAATTGGGCAAAATATTCATAGGAACATGAATATCTCCTTCAAATTTGTTACGAATCAGAGTTAATGTTAAAAAAGCAGTATAATACTAACACACCACCCCCTAAGATGGCTAAAATTTAAGTCTTAAAATATAAAGTGTTGGCCGGGCGCGGTGGCTCACGCCTGTAATCCTAGCTCTCTGGGAGGCCGAGGCGGGCGGATTGCTCAAGGTCAGGAGTTCAAAACCAGCCTGAGCAAGAGCGAGACCCCATCTCTACTATAAATAGAAAGAAATTAATTGGCCAACTGATATATATATATATAAAAATTAGCCGGGCATGGTGGCGCATTCCTGTAGTCCCAGCTACTCGGGAGGCTGAGGCAGAAGGATCACTCAAGCCCAGGAGTTTGAGGTTGCTGTGAGCTAGGCTGACGCCACGGCACTCACTCTAGCCTGGGCAACAAAGCGAGACTCTGTCTCAAAAAAAAAAAAAAAAAAAAATATAAAGTGTTAACTAAGATGAGGAGCAATTTGTACTTCTAGCACATTGCTAATGGCAATATATTTACAAGCACTTTAGAAAACTGGCATTATCTCTTAAAGTTGGACTTTATGCCTAGGTATACACTAGAAATAAATGCATATAAATATGTATTGAAATACATGCAAAAAGTATACACAGAATCATTATTTTAAGTTTGAAGGAATTCAAATATATATTGAGTAATATGGGTAAAAAAATTCAGTATATTTATACATTTCATGATGTTAATTGAAGTAATGAAAGAAGCCAGGCATATAAAAATACACCTGGTATGATTCTAGTTAAATTATAAAAAGTAAATACTTTTTGAACTTCTAACACCATGAATTTGTTTTTCCTAAATTATAGTGTGAACTCTGGGCATTATTATGGCATACACCTGAGTGGCCACCACCTGGCCAGGCCCCCTTAGTGTCCTAATCCCAATCATTATCTCTATGTTATGAATTTCATATTTGTATCATTAATTGAACCAAGTGGCTGAACTTTCCAATTCCCAAGGTAAGGTAATTAATAAACAAATGAGACTTATGGTGGAGAAAGTAATGTCTCTCCTATGTCCCCAGTGTTGGCCTCAATGATTTCTATAAGCAACATGAAAAGGAAGCTAGCTGGTCAGCAGGAGAAGCACTTCAGACTCAACATGATACCCTATTTGTTATTCCCTATCTATGATGGTTATCCAAGCCTTCTAAGTCCCACTCAGTCTCTCAAGCAAAAGTCATTGAAAATTAGATCTGTGAAATGTTTTAGAGTTACTAGAACCCTGATAGATGGCAAGAAGAAGATGGCTTTGAAAATATTGAGACATGTAACTCACTACGTCTTCAATACTTTACTTGACCAAAGCTTACTTCCAATGGTTAATAAATAGCACCTTGCCCATTCTGTTGAACATACTGTACCCATTTTTAAAGTGATAAAATGGAGGTTTGGTAAGATTTATAGCTGGTAAATATTATATTATTTTCAAATGTTTTTTTTTTTTTACTTTAAAGCTTATAATGCTAATTATTAAAGGCCATTTTAGTTATTATAGATTTTATTTCTGATTTACTCACCCTTATATAGACATGATGTTATAATGACAATTATATTTCATAATGTGTCTATTCATTTATTCCACCAATATTTATTGAGCATAGTTTGTAGATATTGTGCTAGATATTGGAAACTCAAAAGTAACATGTGTTGCATTCTTGAAGTTTATGTTGTAGTGGGGATATCAGATGGCTACAAATATAAATAAACATAATAGATAAATTATACTGAATATTAAAAGGTGATAAATTGTGAAAAAAATCAGGATTGAAGAATTTGAAATTCTGAAAAAATAATTGCAACATTAAATAGAGTGGTCAGATAGGCCTGTCAAGAAAGATGCAACTATGCAAAGACTTGAAGGAGGAAATGGAATGAATTCTTCAGATGTCTGAGGAAAATATATTACAGTAAGATAAAAAGATCTCAATATTTTAGGAAGGCACAAATGAAATCAAGGAGTTGGATATGAGACTAATTCACCACTCCAGGAGAGATTTGATTCATAGCATTAGAGGTGCTAAAACCTGGTTATATATTTTTTTTATTTCAATGGATTTAGGGGTACAAGAGTTTTTTTGTTACATGAATGAATTGCATAGTAGTGAATCTGGTTGTATTTAAAAAATAAATTGAACATAATTCTTGATGAATTAGATGAGGAGAGTAAGTGGAAAAATGGAGTCAAATAACGCTTCATGTGTTCTTACTGGAGCAAACTGAAGACAGTTGTCATTAATTGAGATGTGGAATTATATAAATGGAGCTGGTTTGAGGGGAGTATAACTTTGGAGCATGTGTAGTGTGAGTTGCAGGTAAAATATTGAAGGAATGATGGTGACTAGGATGTTGAGTATGTGAGTCTGGGTTATAGGATAGTGGTCTATATATACTAGAGATATAAATTATAAATCATCCCAAGTGAGTTTGGATGATAAATAAATATATATAATAGATGATATTACCAAGAAAGTGAGTGTAAGTAGGTGAAGAAGAGATGTCTAACAAGTAAGCATATGGACACCCAAACTTAGACAACCTAGGAAAATAGGAAAAGTTAGAAATTAAGACTAAGGAGCACAAAAGTGGTGTGAGAGAAACCTGGACTGGTGTCCTAGAAGCCAAATAAAGATCAACCTTGATAAACTCTGTTACTAAGTAAAATTAGGACTGAGAGTTGAACAATGGTTTTAATAATATGAGTTATTGGTGTCCTTGGATAGTAGAGTACAGTAGAATGATGGGAAAGAATGCCTGAGTGGACTAAGATTAAAGGAGATTGGGAGAAAAGATATTCGACTATACACAGTAAATATAGAAAAAAAAAAACCCTTTGAAGGGTTTTTTCCTATAAAAGTAAAAGAGAATTAGGGAGCTGGAGAAGAGAGTCAGTTCATGAAAAATTATTTGTAATTTTATGTGTTTATTTTAGGTGAGAGAAATAACAATATGTGTCTTGATGGGAATGATAAGCGTAGATGGACAATTTAATGATGTAAAAGAAGACAGAGAGAATGCTGCAACATTTATCCTCAAGCAGTAGAGAGGTGAGGGACTGATACCTTATTTACTTACCTATACTTGTTTCCTGTTTCATCCTATCTGTGGACAAACACATGATTTTCTTCTGTTACTTCATTGTCACCTTATGTCTGACCGAGGTTACTGTGCTGGAGGCCATGTTAAAAACCTTCCAAGGTTAAATACACTTGCTTTTTTTTTTCCCTAAGTTTCCCCAACTTTACTGAGGTATAATTTGTAATTAAAATCACATATATTTAAGGTATACAACTTGATAATTTGACATACATATGCTCTGTGAAATATTCACCAAAATATAGGTAATTAACATATTCATCACTTCACATTGATACCATTCCTTTTGTTTTTATAACATGTAACATCTTTTTTCTTAGCAAATTATAAGTGCACAATATTGCTAACTGTACTCACATTGTACAGAACTTATTTATCTTGGGTAACAGAAACTTTATATCTTTTGTCCAACATCTTCTCATTTACCCCTTTCTCCAATTCACTTTCTATCACTCAGTAGTAACTACTGGAACAAAATCAGCCACTTCCAGAACCAATTCCAAAATATGTTTTCTGGGCCACTAACAAGTATGAAAGTTATGCTAAGTAGCATTGGATCCCATGGCATATGAGTCTGTTTGGGCTGCCATGACATAAATAGTGCAGATTGGCTGACACTAAGCAACAGAAACTTATTTTCTCATAGTCCTCAAGACTGAAAGTCCAAGATCAACATGTCAGTAGAATTGGTTTCTGATGTGGTCTCTCTCCTTGGTTTGCAAACAGTATCCTTCTCTGTCTTCACATGGTTTTTGTAACTCAGAGAGAAATGTCTCTTCTTCTTGTATGAGGACATCAGTCTTATTGGATCAGAGCCCTGCCCTTATGATTTCTTTTAATGTTAATTATCTCCTTGAAGGCCATATCTCCAAACACAGTCAAATCAGGGCTTCAGTGTATACATTTCCGGAGAAACAATTCAGTCTATAACATGTGGATACCATCTAATTTGAAATTGTCATGTGAACCCTCTTCCACTTTATCCACATGATGGTCGATATTTGATGTCATCCAGCCTATACTGGAACAACATCAAAATGCCAAGGATAGACAATTCTGATCCTTTTTGATTCCACTTACCTTTTTCTGTGTGAAGTTAGCAAGTTGTCCATGCTCCTTGCTACTTCTAATGACATTCTTTCTTCCCCCATGTCCTATCCCAGCCCCCCTACCACCCCTGCCAGAAATGTCTCTGTGGGAGCCACAAAGACAATCTAGCTAAGGCTTGTCTCCCATGGCAGTTGACTATTCCCCATTCAACTGGGGATCCTGAAAAAACTGACTCTCTCTATATCAAATTTTGCTTAGAGGATCAAACCAAAGAAGGGAATCACAAGTAGTAAGGCAGCAGCAGAATTGTGTTAAAAATTACTTTTCTAGGAAGGAGAGACCTGATGTATGTATATATGTCAATAAAGAGGTAGAAGAAGAAGGGATGGGAGAAGTCTTTTGTACTGAGAATAATTATTCATTTAGGAGTTCAGACACTGTGACCTTATAGAGACTTTACCTTTTTTCAGTCTCCAAAGACTCACAGACATAAGCAGATTTTACTTGGTTTACAGATGAGGACTGCTCAAGCTCAATATCCCTTGGTACACATCAAAGAGTACAGCCAAGATTCCTTGGCTATGCCTTATTTGAATTTCATAAAACATCTTTAATTAACAAACTTTCCCTTTTTCTTTTTTATGTATGTTCCAGGTCAAGTTATCACCCATAAAATGATGAGATCCCAGAGGCTAATTTTTGAGGAATTAATGAAAAGTAATCATAAATGTATTTTCTAAGTATGTGATAGAAGAGAGAATTTAAGAATTAAAATAAACAATGAAAGATATAGTGCTATGACTAATTTCATTATGGCTTTAGGCCTTATTTTGATTTTAATTGCTTTCAATTTGAATGAAAATGTTTTCAATCATAATTTTTTTCCTTTGCTAGTTATTTGTTAGACAACTAAATGAAGTTATTTTACATATTATCTTAGCTACATTCTACTACAGCTTAATCAAGACAACAATGAATCACAAGTGAATCACCAAGCTGGAGCCTGGACTTTGGTTTTTAAAAGTCCATTTGCTTTGTATTTGTTAAAAATAAAGTGCCATTAAAAAAATTTAGGTTCATCTTTTTTTATGGATACTAAATGGAATTAGTTATGTGCTTCAAAGAATATGCTATTTTAATTATTGTATATTTCTAAGTTATTGTCAATATTGAGTTATACCTATTATTTATTAGTAAAATTCATTTGAAAACCAACAAAAGCTATTTCTCAATATTATTGACAAATGAGATAACTTTGTCAGTAATAATCTTTACTGGAAACCTTTAAGATAAAATTTTAGATCCATTGAATGTGGAATTCTTCAAACTACTTCTCTATTGACAAACCCCCTTAGAGGTAATATATGGAATTTATATTCAATAATGCATACTTCTAAATTCATCTCATACTGAATAGTTTTATAAACAAGAAAGAAAACTTGGTTTCATATAATTCATAAGAGAAAATGTATAAATAGCTTAAAGACTATAAAATGCAAAGCATTAAAGAAAACAATATTTTTTTATCTATGAAAGTAGAAACTACCAATCTGATTGTTCTAAGCTTATCAACCCTCAAACAGAAAAAAAAGTGCTGATGTAAATCATATTAAATCTGGGACAAGGAAAGCTCAACTCAAACAATGCACAGACATTCTCAAAATGTGAATAATTCCTACTGTTTTATTATCTGGAGTGTTTATTTTTACTCTAGTATTTGTATGGCAAAAAATGCATGAAATGTATTTGTTTACATTTAAGATAAAGGATACCAGTTGGCCCATCATTATTTAACATAAAATTGTTCCAGTCATTTTGAATGGGGTAAAAAAACAAAATAAACCATGATTACTAAAGAATATTTCTCTAGACATTTGGATTCCCATTTTAGATATTCTAAGTATGGTATATTTGCTTTGACATTTTTCTCTTTCCTATGATTAGTCAATTGCATCTTTCTGAACTGCAAGGCATGTGAAAGGTTATTAACTAGAGAAGTTCATGAGAAATATGATGAGTTCAGAATAGTTCTGGTATTGCTTCATTATAAGCTAGAGTAGAACTATGTGATAACTGATTTACAGAATAGGTTAGGTACTTGATAATGAATAATATGAATCTCTGACATACCATCCTATTATAAGTAACATTTGCTATAGAAAAAACCTTGTTTACATTTTAGGTATATATACCCTGAGGGTTAGTAACTTAAAACAGATGAGGTAAAGGGGAAATGAAACATTTATCTATCACTAATGGCTGTTTTCATTTTGAGCAAAAAGGACATGTCTGTACTTTTCAGTAATAACAGAATCTATCTCCAACTGTCAGACTTGGGGAAAAAATGTTGTTCATATAAAATTCATAGAAATAAAGGGGTTCCTGTCACAATGCTTTCTAGAGAGCACTGTCAAATCTCTCTAGGCCTTTAGTTTAAATGTCATTTCTAGTCAACTGCATGGATTTTTAAAGTGTTTCAGCATCAGCCTTTTCCTAGGGATGTATTAGGTCTTTCAGAGAATTTATGTTTTTTAATAAAAGACACTCTACTGACAATCCTTATAAAATTCCCTCCTACATTGTGTCAATTGTAAATGACTGATGGAAGAAAATATGCAGACATTTTTAATTGGTTTTCAAGTAGTAGAAAATGGACAAAGGTTTCCAGGATAAGAGCTTCATGAATAATAAGATCAACCACAAAGGAAAATTATAGTGGGATACTCCTAGAATTCCACTCACTACACGGAGGGTTAATTGTGAATCAAGATTGTCCTGGGATTCCTCCAAAGGGATTCAATTATTGAAGGATAAAAATTATTCTGTACTAAACTAGATCCATATAAAAGGCCATCCAGTTATGGTAAGCCTTAAAATGATCTCATAGAGACATTCCAATAATATCTTAATCTCTCTCACCAACCTTCATATCACAAATACCCATATAAATTTAGGATATTATTTTCCCCATTTTATACCTTATAATTCTTAATAAGTTTTGTAGATGCATGCCCTAAATGGGGTCTTTTCTTTCTTCCCAAAAATACTTGCAATGGTTTCTGGGGCTGGTCTTGGTCCTAGGTAGATTGTTGTCTTGTATACAAAACATCTATGAAGTCATTTTTTTTCCACCTACCAATCCAAAAACAAATTCAGACTTTTTAATTACAAAAACAATCCACAGTAATAGTCTTTTCTACATATGTCAGGTATTGTTAGCATTTGTATTTCAGTTTATTATTTGTTCAGCCTTCACAATTCTAATTTTAAGTTTTCCTTAATAGCAACCAAATTAGATCAAACAAATTAAATATATGTTATGTGAATGAAGAGAAATGTTTTAAAACTCAAATCAAATGGAGAAAATAATTCCATGGTTGCTAAATTTTATAGTCTGTGTCCAATCTGGAGACAGAAACCACACAGTTATTTGAATGAAGAAAGTTTGATACAAATCATTATTAAGCTATGATAGAATAACAAAAAATATATAAAGAGAACTTTAAAGAATGTCCTAGGGCTAAAGAAGAGTACCCAAGGAGGAACAAACTTGAAAGGAAGCCTCTTCCTTAGGACTGTAGTTCAGATCTCTTGGAGAGAGTATGGTTACATCCCATTGCATAGTGGAGAAGTTTACTAGGTTGGTTGTGGTAGAATTTCTAGGGAAGCAGGAAACAACCATCTGAAGAATGGGTGACCAAGGATGGTGAACAGTCACGCAGAAAGACTCAGAGTGCATTGCCGGCATGAGGACTGGAGGACAGAGTGCCTGTGTTGGGAGGAACACAGAAAGCTAGTCATGGGACCACACCAGAGCACTGTGATCACCAAAGACTATTTACTCTTGAGATTCCTGAGGCAAGATTTTGATATACCTTCACATACTCAAACCACTGACAGACCATGCAGCAAGAACAAGAAAAGGCACAACTCAGAGCACTAGAACAAGGAAGAAAATCCCTCTTCTTCCTGAAATGACCCTCCAGCAACCTGCACTGACAAAGCTTAATATTGTCCTCACTGTAGGGAAGAGATGCTCAAATTGTCCAATCATTATAGTATAATAGAACAGGTATTGTAAACTTTCAGCTAGGAGGAAGCATACTGATAACTAATACACTAAAATACTGAACACTTTTATATTTTTCCTCAAATCTAAGAATTATATTATTTATAATATTAGACAAACAGGTAAATCTCTGATGGTGGTTCTCTGCTTTGCCATTTGGAATTATTTCTAATAGGTGAGGCAGTGAAAATTAAGACCTTTCTCAAACTACTAAGTTGGGAAACTGATGTTTCTGTGGATTTAACACTTATATAAGAACAATTCAATATAAAAACATAAAACAATGTCTATTTCCACTTGAATCATTTTTCAGGGGTTGTGTCAGAGACACTTAAGTCTACATATAACTTCTGATTTCCAGTAGTTTTTGCTTTTTTCTTTGACATGGCTTCACATTGATTCAAATCATGGGTTGTGTGAAATATAATATTTGTTACTATATTGACTTACAATAAATATTCAAACATTTAAGATATAGGCAAATGATTAATTCAGCACAGATTGTCAATGTAGTTTACAGAAAATTTGAAAGGCCAACTTTTACATTGAAACAGAGGGATGTAGAGAAAATAGAATTATTTTTGAAGACGATATATGATTTTGCACTCCAGATATTCAATTTCTTAGCTGTTTAACCTAGAACATGTTTTATTTCATTTGAAATATTTGCAATGCAAAATATAAATTATACAACATAAATTTTAAAAAATAGTAGCCAGTGTAACAATACACTGAATTAGGAAATAGAATATTACTAGGGTCAATAAAGACAACTATGAGCTCCATTCCCATTCCTTTTACTTGTTTATATTCTAGAAGTGATGACTAACCTGAAATGTGTCTTTATCACTATTTTACTTTTTTTGTTTTTACAGATTTGTATCAAATAAACAGGTAATTCTAAATATTACTAGGATTGCTTGTCCTTTTAAAATTTTTAACTTAGTATAATTTCTACTTTTCTCCAGTCTTGCCTCATTCACTCAAAATTACATTTTTAACATTCATCTATACCAATATATAACAGTTGTTTATTAATTTTTTTATTTATATATTATCCCATTGAGAGAATCTAACACTATTTATCTATACATGTTTCTTACATAGCCATAGTTGTTTTCAATTCATTGCCCTAGCTAACAGTGCTTGTTTGAATATTCTACATATATATCCATAAAAACAGAGATTTCATAGCTTATATTTACTTATTATGAAAAATACCAGGTTGCGGGCTATGTGCATATTAAAATTTCAAAGTAGCTGTACAAATCTATACTTCTATAGTATAGTATTCCAGTTTCTCACATTTTCCAGACACCTAACATTTTGCCAATATAATGGATATAAAATGTGTTTTGCTGTTAGACAAAATTGTTTTATTGATTATAAATATTACCTTGATTATCTGTTCATATATTTATTTGATGTTGTGTTTTCTCTTATATGAAACTACGGTTCTATTTCTAGCCTACTGTTTTGCTTGTTTACTGATCTAGTTTTTATTTATTTAGTATATGAGTTGCAATATCTTCTCCCAGTTGGCGATTTTTCTCAGGAAATTATGGATTTTTTAGATGAATAGAAATTATTAGTTTTAGATAAATTATCAATATTTCAGTTTCCAATTGTTTTTATGAAAACATTCATCTATTCATCTATTTATAAAGACCTATACTTTTTCCTTTTCTATTGAAAACCTTGATATACCTTTTATATTTGAAGTTAAGTTGCTATAAATTTTATTTATTTTTTGATATGGAAATCTAATTGGATCAGCACTATATTTGTGGAGTTTATCCTTCCCCAGGAATATATAATGTGACTTTATAAAAGTGTTCATGTATACATTGATCTGTTTCTGTGCTCTTTATACACTTTTATTGATGATTTTTGCTGTTATTTTACGAGTACCAGATGACATAAATTACTCTAGCTTTGTAATAAGTCTTGCTAATTGCTAATTGTTAGGGGAAAATTGCATTATATTAATCTTTTTCTTCTAGATTTTCTTGATTTTTATAAAGATTTTACTTTTCTATGCACATTTAAGCAGCAGCTGTTTAATTCTTTTTAAATACCCTGTTGAGATTTTGACTGGAATTAAATGGAATCTAAAGATCAACTTGAGCAAAATGGACAATCTTAATGTAATGTCATTCTTTCCATGAACAAAGTATATATCTTTACTTATTTAGAACTTTTATCAACTAAAGAAGCCCACATCTCATTATCTTAATCATGTAAATCAGATTTGTCAGGTGTAAGTGAGACCTTGGATATGATCCTGGCGGGGGGCAATTTGTGGACCTGTGAAACTCACGCAATGAGTTACTTGTTCCCCATATACACTGATGGGGCACTCATAGGATAACAGTGTCAGATATTCTGGGTCAGAGAACTACATTATCCTTTGTCATAAAAAGAAATTTCTCTTAACCTGTTTTTAATATTTTAAATGTAATATTGATATTAATATGCTCCCCTGATATAGGACATAAAAGAAAACTCACAGAGCAAGGATATCTGGGCATTATTAGGAAACATGCTAGTCATTTTGTATGTACAGCATGCCAAGAATAATTAATTTCTATGTGAGGGTTTAATCAAAGAAATTCTTTCCCAGTTTTGGAGTCAAGATGGCGAGGCAGGCATGCCTCCTTTTATTTCTTCATATGCATGCTAATATTCCTTCCAGTTCCATTAGCTTCTGTTAGGATGATGAGAAGAAGGTAAAATTGGATAAGATGTGTTATATGGTTACAACAGAATATGGAGATTGTGACTTATATAATTTTGGTCAAATGTAATCCTTTTGGAACTAGGAATGAGAAATTGCTGCCTCTATTCCCATGATAGTTGTAGCAATAACAAAATCAATAAACCTTTCTAAGATGCAGTGAGCCAGAGCAGACTCTGTCTTTTTTGTTACCATAGAATGCTGAAGTACTGCAGGGGTGGGACCCATGCATTCTAATGTAAATAGAATATAAAATATAAATGAACAATATAATTAGAGAATAATATGTGTTTTATATCTTTATATATAATACATTTATTATAATATATGGAAAATTATTTTTTTCATAAAATCAACTACATTACAGATAGTATGCAATGATATTTACATAATTAGTTTATAATTAATGTAGATTTTGCCTCTGTAAAATGGAGTAAATAAAAAGAACATATTTTGACTTTTTCCTCTAAATCTTAGCTTCCTTCTTTGATTAAAAAAAAAAAAAAAAAAGTTTGTCAGTATTAGAGTTACTAATGCAGAAGGGAGCCCAGTCCTCTCCTTTGCCTGGAGAGGAATTCTGAATGCTCCCTCTGGTGACCTTTCAGGCTATGATGTCTTTCTTTTCTATTTGCCTGATCCTAAGAACTTTCTTCCTTAGAGACTGTATTCACCAACTTCTATGGAGTATCTGAGAAATGCTTTCTTCTGTGATGGAATGCTAACTCCAGGGATGTGCAGAAATCAGAATAGCTATTTGCTATGAGTCTCTACTACTCTCAGTGCTGAGTTGAACTACACTGAGAGACATCGAAAGGGAATCCGTGAACGTGGCTGACAAAAATATGACCAACCCTTCATCCTGATCCTTCTGCAGCTTTAAGAATTCATGCTGTCTCAATTCTCCTGTCTCCTTTCAAACCAGCCTTGCTCTTCCTGTTCAGTTTTTGCTTCATTAGGTATAAATGAAGACTCAATTTTTCAGTTTCCTAATGTGAATTTTAAACATGAGGAAGATATATTAATAAATAAATACTAAAATTAAAATATTTTCTATTTGACATTTTAGAAGTCTGTCTGAGCTATTAGCCCACTAATTATCAAGAAGAGAGTGTTATTACATTGTTAAGGCAGTAGGTAAAATTCTAATAAAGACAATAAAAGCAGTAACTTCTACATGTTTTAATAAAAAGGGTGGTATTACAGGAAATTCACTGTTTTTCACTGAAAATCTACCAAAATGAACTTGGATTCAGCTCAGCCTACTTGCTGAAATCTTCTTCCTATAGGTCAACAGGTTCAATGTGAATTCTCAAGCATTTTCCTTGCTGTATTACTTTTCCAATTGATACATACATCATTTTTTCCTTGAATTTATTTATTTTTTCCCAAATTCTGTGAGGCAAAGAAACACAATGTAACCAAAATGTCTAAAAAAAAAAAAAAAAAAAGTTTTGTTAATAGGAGGTGAACAAACAGATGCATACATCATTTTGACTTTTAAAACCAAGAGTCAAGTTGTGCCAAGGACAGATGCCTACTATTAGTAGCAGACAATTACTTAGTGGATTTGTTTTCAAGTTTATCAGATTGTAATGTGCCTTCTGGTTACAGTGGATCAGCTTTCATTCCAATTTAAATAAGTATGTCTACAGCTAAATACAGAATGTACTGGTTGTACCAAGTCTTTATTAGTGTTTTTCTTCTACTTGACACATATTTTGTTTCCCATCAACAGAACCTAAATTAAATGGTACATTATTCTTAGGAAGATTTGATAATAGATCGCATCCTGCCCCTTAAAGCTACTGTTGAACACTTCAGTTCAAATAATAGTAATAATAATAAACTTTCAAACACAAAAGATTAGTATAGAAGGTAACCTATAGAATTAAAATTCACACACACACACACACACACACACACACACACACACACACACACACACACATTTTCCAGAAACAAAAAGACAAAAAAGTATTATCCAGAAGAAACAACAGCCAGGGATTTTACCCTGTATACATGATGTAGAGAAGGTTGCCCTCTGCTGTTAAAAATGTGTGACTTTCTGGTAGAATTGTGGAATTGATTGACATTATTCTTGAAAATTCCTGTCCTTAATATTCAGAAATTTTCTCTGTAAATATTCTTCTTCAGAATAAGAACATATAATTAACAAATATAAAAATATTAGATAATGAGTAATTTCCCATTCTCAAACTTGGAAATATTACTGCCTCCTATTTCAAGCTTGAGGTTTCATTGCACTCTAATGAATGTAAATTTCTAACCACACTGGTAATTATTGCTAAGGAAAATATTATTTTAAAACCTGATTTGATATTGATATTTGATATTGATATTGGACATTAAACTAAGCTCAAATATACTGAAGCTTTAGTTTTTGGCTTTTGTCAGAGGAATTCTATCAAGCCATGGATGAAGAAGGTAGGAGACCATAAACTGAATATTCATAACGTCTATGTTGTTAATTTTTTCTACATTTATAACCATCAGAGTTATGTAATTTCTTGACATTTGATAGATACTACTGGTAAAAAAATATATATATAGATAAAAATAATAATTTCTCACTGAGAAGTAAGGAAATGATAGTTGAACGTGTGGGAACAAATCTTTCTGCTGCCATGCTGTGATGAATTTGAGGTTGATTGAATTTGCTTGGTAATGCAGCAGTAGCGGAAATGAAAATGCGATGTCAGTTCCAATAGCAATTAACCAGAATGATTACAAATGTCTAAATGATGGTGCATTAGAGTTGACATGTTTTTGACTACAACTTGACATAAAGTCATGAAGAGTTTGTCCTGACTTAACTCCAAACTTTAATAGAAGCTGCCAGAATAGATAGAAGCATGGCAGGTCTGCTCATTTAGCAATCGTCAACCTTAGAGTCAAGTGCATTGGCCATAATAGGTGTGTCACACATCAAATGTGAAGACATCTGTAATTATGTTACTTCACACTACATATATTTTTAACCCTAGTACACTCATTTCTTAAGAATTATAAAAAATGGATAAGGTTTCCCTCCCAATTCTGTATTTTGTAGATAGATTTTAAATCCATTTATTTCCCATTTTTCTCCCCAAGAGAAGGACATTTCAAAAGATGCCTAAAGATTTGGTTTGCCTTCAGGTTCTGTGTGCTCTGGTCCACACTGTAATAATAAAAAATTCTTAATGTGAAAACACTTTCTATTTAAATTTTAACCTAAGAGACAGCTGATGAATTAGGTATAATTGTTTATATTTTTGAATTCAGGAAAAAGATGAATAGTAATCTTTTTTAAGATCACAGCAAATAAGTGGTACAGCAAGGACTTGAACTCATGTTTCCTGTTTCATAGCACTCTTGATTCTGAGAGTCTGTCCTTTTAATGTAAAATTTTCTAGAAAGACTTAAATATTAGCTTGACTGGAATTTAATTTCAAAATTCATCTACCACCAGCAGGAAAGTGTGACTTTTCTCTGAGTATTGTTATTATTTTTTTTAGTTTGTATCTATTTTCAGTAATTTATGTCTTCAATGTAGATAAACATGAGTTGTATTTTGCTCTTAGAAATAAAGTCAATATTTGTTGTAATTTAACAATAATTTATTGAATAAACATTTTTCATTATAGGAGAAAATAACTAAAATATGAAAGGAAATCTATGCTGAGCAATAGCTTACAATCTCACTGTGGCAACAGAGCACAACAGGGAAAAACGAATATGAGTAACTGTTAAACAAAATAATAGACATGTGTATGAATAAGTGTTAAAATAAAAATATAAAGCAATGTTTTTTCCAGCATTATTGAGAATAAAATTGGCATACAAAAACTGCACATAATTAATGTAGACAATTTGATGAGTATGAATATGTGTACTTATGCTAACTTCACTGCAGTCAAAGCAATAAACATATCCATCACCTTTAAAAGTTTCCTTGTGTCTCTCTGTTTGTGTTTTGTGGTAAAAACACTGAATATATAATCTACTGTTTTAACAATTTTTCATGTGTTCAATACTTTATATGTTATGCCCTATCTGCATTATGTTGTACAGCAGATCATTGGAATTTACTCACCTCTATAACAGTAATTTTAAACCTAGTGAACAACAATTTTACATATAGTTCTCCCTCCATTCCCTGGTAACCACCAATATATTGTCTACTTCTACGTGTTTGTCTATTTAAGATGTCACATATAAGAGGAATCATGCAGTATTTGTACTTCTGTGACTGGATATTTCACTTAGTAACATCTTCTATTCCATCCATGTTGTATAAATAGAATTCCCTTCTTTTTCAAGGCTGAATAATATTCATTGTAGGTATATGCACATTTTCTTTATCCATTCATCTGCAGATGGATATTTGAATTGTTTCCATATCTTGGCTATTGTCAACAAGTGCTGCAATGAACATGAAAATATAGATAGCTCTTCAAGATCCTGATTTCAAGTCTTTTAGATATTGTTTTAGTCCATTTTATGTTGCTACAACAGAATTCCTCGAGCTCAGTAATTACAAAGAAGCTTACTTAGCTCACAGTTCTGTAGGCTGGGAAGTGCAAGAAGAATGACATCAGCATCTGCTTGACTTCTGTAAAGGGTTTCCTGCTAGGTCATAACAAGGTAGAAGATCAAAGAGAAAGCAGACATGTGAAAAGAGGCAAAACCAGAGTGGACTCGTCACTTTATAACATCCCACTGTGGGGGTGGAGGACAGCAAATCCCTTCCTGAGAGAACTAAATCCAGTCGCCCAAGTGTGAGAACTTACTACCAGGAGAAGGGCATCAAGCCATTCATGAGGGGTCGACCCCATCAGCCCCTTGACCCAAACACCTTCCACTGGTCCCCAACTCCTGATACTGCCACACTAGGGATCAAATTTCAACATGACTTTCCACAGGGACAAGATACATACAAACCACAAACCATAGCAGATGAATACTCAGAATTGAGATTTGTGAGTCATTATGAAGTTTATTTCTACTTTTTGAGTCACCTCCATACTGTTTTCCATAGTGGTTGTATCATTTTGCATTCCCAACAACTATGTACAAGGGTTCTATTTCTCCACAACCTCGCTAAAACTTATGGGTTTTTTTTGATAATACCTAACAGGTATGAGGTACTATCTTATTGTGTTTTTTTTTTATTTCCATTTTCCTGATTTTTAGTGATGTTGATGAAGTGATGATTTTAAAGTTTTTCCTTAATATTTAAAGGACACTTTTGAAAATGAAGCATTTTCTTATATACTTTTAACTGACAACTAAATTTTCCATAAGTGTAAATAGTTTAAACATTTATGATTATCTGTACATAAAATACAATTTGACTTTTAATTCGCTATGATAATGAGGCTGTAAGTTAAAAATTTTGAATTGTTATTGTTATAATTGCTTTTAAAATAGAGTTAATGATACACAATTGTATTGAAAATTTAGTGACTATTAAATGTAAAAAATAACATTGTAAATGCTTCTCTTTCTGAGATTACATGTTTTTATAGTATTTTATATCAATATAGGAATATGATTTATTGCTAGAATTAGACTAGTTCAACATAAATTTAATTTCTTTTTTTTTCTTTTTAGCCTCCTAGTTGAAGTGCTACACAGCCTTGTGTACATAAATAAATAAAAATTGTGGGAATTTGAATCCTTTGGATTATATGCCAACAATTTTATGACTTTTTCTAATAAACAAATATCAAAATGGTAGTTCATCTATTGATAAGATATATTTGTATTTTTTTCAAATTTTTCTCAATCAAATAATTTTAACATATGTGACTTGTAGAAGGATTGTGTCCAGACATAAAGTTAATTATTTTCTTTATTTCTTGGACACACACACATGTGTGAGCACACATACAAACACACATACAAATAAGCTTTATTAAAAATGAATTAAATATCTAATAATCATATCCATTACTTTTTCTACTAGAGGTACCTTATCTATGGAGTTGGAAAGACCTTTAATGAAAAGTTTATATGCAATATCTTAAAAAAGAGGAAAAGGGATTAGGCTTCTACTAGCTTTAACAGTCTCTCTCAGAAATCAAATTTTTCTATAATTGTTGAGAAACATAATAGTTAAGGTTTTGAAAATAAAACTGCCTATGCTGCCAGTATTCCACCTAAAAGTACTGTATATCTGAATTTTATTTCACAACATCCTAAATGCACATCACACATTCCACGCCATATGCCATACCTTACTCTAGACAGACACATGTGAACCAGTAAGAGTCATAAAGCCCTTCCAAATGGATGGTGTCTTCTTTAAAGGAGGTTTCTCAGGCAATGGTACTTAAACTACTCTTTTTGTTTGACCCTTCAATGCACTATAGGAAGATTCATGGTAAATAAGACACATAATTTTCTTCATAAAGTAGGAGAAGACAATAACATAAGAAGAGAAGGGAAAAGAGAATGCACACAAATCTTAAACAAGAAGACACTCTTAATGAGATTAGCTTCCATAAAGGAGCACATCTAAGTTGTAGATCCAAGCTGAGTCCATGAAATCCTTCCTACTTGTATATTCCACAGAAAGTTTTTACTTACCAGAGTGGAATGCACATAAATTATAAGGTCACTGATGTAAAACAATAAATATGTAGAATTACATGAAAATTAAAAAAAAAATCTGTGTTGAATTTGATGCCAATAAAAGCTTTCATGGAGGATGAATGGATTGATCTGTACCCATAAGTATGAGTAAGAGTTTGATAAGTGAGCAGTTGAGGACAGGTAATTCCAACTACAGCTAAACACAGCAAAGTTTTTAAGAATTACAAGACACTGTACTTGGGAGGGAAAGAAGAAAATAGCTTAGCTAAAGTAAGGAATTTAGTTGAGTAAGAGGTGTGATTAACAAAGTCCATTGTGCCTTTATTTGGGGGAGGGCTGTGCTTAAACTTTATCTTATAGAAAAACACTTGTGTAAACTTTAGAACTACCTGGGAGTAATATTTTAAAAATAATATTGGCTGACCAATATTCTCAGAGTACACAGGGATTGTCTCTAAATATCTGCTACCTGCATTAAACCATGTACTTAGATGATATTTATATAGTATAAAGATGGTAAACCTTTGTTATAATTGTTTGGAAATATTGAGTGTTTTTGAGCATGGAAGAACACTTCTGACACAGATATTTTGGAAGAATAAAACTAGTTATAGGCTGAATGGATGGGGAAAGACTGGAAAGTAAGTGAACCAGTTGGTCATGTACAACGGTTAGGCCTGAACAAGAGTTATCTCAGGAGCAATGGGAAGGGAGCAATGGGCAGGTAAGATACTTTACTGAATTAATCAACTGGACCAGGTGAAATATTTAGCTGAGTCAAGGGAAACTGTAAGCTTACCATCTGAGTGAGTATAAGGTGATGATGACATTGGTGAAACGAGGACAGGGACATTACTATTAGAAGATAATGAGGTTCTTTGTTTATATGGTTATTACTTCTCCATATACTCTAATTTTATTATTTTATTTATGTTTAACTTTATCTTCTAATAAGTTAATCATTTAATTATTCATACATGATTCTTTGAAATTCCCTAAATGCCACTTATGTTTCTAAGAACAGAAAACAATATCACTTCTTATCCATTTTTACTAAGACCAAGTGTAGTATCAGAACAGAAAAAAGAAACTAGTAACTTAAATCTACCACTTGATATATGTTACCTAAAACAAATAAGAGTATTGAATAAAAGATTATTTTACATCCTATTATATATAAACACTACAGTTTTCTAATCTGCAAAAGTGAAAAAAAAATAAGTCTAATACAACTTGCTTCCCCTAGTATAGCAGAGAAATGCATCATTCATCCTTCCTTCCAAATATGTTACCATTTGATTTGGTCTTTCACTGACCTTAATTTCTCTGGGAGCAGGCTCTTGTGGAAATGCTTCACGTCATGTTTGCTCAAGGAAGGAGACAAGTGAGAAAAATTTGTAACAAAGGTTTAGTAAGGAACTAACTGACATTAAAACAACCTATCCACTTCAAAATCTTGATTATTTGCCAGAAAGCCTAGAACAATTTTAGAAAATAATATAAAGATTGATAGGGAGAAAAAGAAAGATATAAAATAATGAAGACTCATTTTTATTCCTCAACTTATTATTTTTAACTCAAGGGAAGAGTACACTCTTGGTAAGGAAATATTGTATATAAGAATTCATTTCCTCAAAACCCAGTGCAAATATGTATAAGTTTAGCTTTATACATAACTCAAATATTATTAGTCCTTCTTACCTTGAAGATCTTCAGTTTGCTGTCTTAACACTTTTTCTGGTGTTTTAGGAATGTCTGTCCTCAATATGCTGAATAAGCACTAAATTCATCCTATCTCAGTACTTCCCAAATGCTTCAATTTCACTCTTAACACTTGACTGCAGATATTAAAATGCAACCAGGCATAAAATATACCTATATAGCTCTTATATATTGTAAAGCGTATGTGATCATGAGAGAGAAACTCATGCATATGTAGAGTATTCCAGGAACTCATGTAGGAAGAGTTTCAAGAAATTAGGATCAAAAGATCTTCAACCTACCTTCTCTCCCATCCTCTTCTTGCTTCTTATATGTGCATATTTTGTTAACTAAATATACTCATAGCAATTCATCAGCATAGTGGAGTTGATTTCAGGATTCTGAATACAGTAGAGGAGGCAGGATATTTTATTTATCAGGAAATATTAAACTGGGTGAATAAAAGAGGGAAAAAAGAGGATTCTTGCAATTCACTATGGATTACAATGACAGAACATCCAGAAATGGGAGAATATTGACAAGGGTTGGTTCTTCATGCCACTTTACACTTTTAGATTACATAGCTTAGAAATGATATATCCAGAGACAGAGTCAGGAATGGTAAAGACCAAGTCTAATTATACTCTGAAGCTTATATCTGAAGAGGATATCATTGGTCCAAAATAGGGAATCCAGACAGATTTGATATCAAAACATGTACTTAATTTGGGGCAGACTTTTTATCTTTAATCTTTCAACCTGAGGATAGTAAATGGGAGCATAGAGCTCTCTCCAAGTGGTGAAAATATTCAAGCTAAGAGTTTTATTGCTCAAGATGGTCCATGTTAGATGGAGTGGAATCGCAGGAAGCTGAGATACAAGAGACCAGTCCCTGCAAAACGGACTGGTGAGATTGAGGCAAAGTTACCATCTATCTCTAGGCAGGTTTCTAGTAGAGATCAACCTGTACCTGAAGCTAGGCTGTGAGAGGCCAGAGGACAAATGTCATGTCTTACTGTGCTTTACATCCTTACGTGGAACACAGCAGTTCCTGCCAAAATGTTTGAAAGAATAAATGATGAAGCAAACAGAGCAGAAAAAAAGTGGTATAGACCAAGTCCACATGTGAATGGTTGCAACAAAGAATGTAGACTAATACATATCCTCATAGTTTATGCTTTCCCAGGCACAGTGTGATTTGGAAATTAGACTCTGCAGCTGAAGATAACAAGATAAATTTCAGAATTCACTGAATTGTGAGACTGAGCTTTGTTTCATATCTTCTGCTTTAGTTGATATGCAAAGTAGAAGTCCTCAGTTGCAAAAGATAAACTAATTGAAGAATTGCAGACTGATATATCAAATTCTAGGTCACTCATGACTCATTCTAGCACATACTTTATTTTCTGTATCCAAGTGGCTGTCAATTGATGAGCAACTATCAGAATCTGCTAGAAATAACTGTTTTTGTGCAAGTAATTAGGAAATGTTTTTTCTTGTATCCAAAATGTCTTTTAGGAAAAAAAAAAAAAAAGAAAATTGTCTTGTATTTAAGCCTTCATGAAGTCCCTCATGAGATAGAAAGCTTTATTAATTGGTTTATTTGGAATAACACCCTACATTTGAGTAAGTTCTTGTAGGCTACTCCTTACTACTCAATGTGTGGTCCTTGGATCCTAGTATCAGCATAATCTAGGAATTGTATGGTGCAGAGTCTTGGGTACTTTCCAGACCTACTTAATGAGGATTTGCATTTCAATGATATCTTTAGGATATTCACATTTGCATTAAACTTTTAGAAGCAATGATCTACTAATATTGGATTTGGAATTGTCTAGAAGTTTTCTAACTAAATTGAGTATAAAGTAAAGAAATTTAACATATATTTAGTTTTCTTTCATAATGTTCGGATTCACTATTGAAATCGTTGGTGTCAGTGTATGAGTATGTGGGCAGGGTGTATGTGTGTGTGTGTGTGTAATTTTTCTCTTAAGCATAGTATACGAACAAAAAAGTAACAGTAGAAACTTGATAATGAAAGAAAACTCATACCCTTGTTCAGTGTAATGGAAACAATAGAAAGTGGAAGTGCTGTAACTAATTGGAGATTTGGAGATTGCAAGTTTCACCTCAAAGAGGCTTCTGACATAGTCCTGTCAAATTGAAGCCCTCTAAGAATACAGCCCCAGAGTTGCCAGATCTTCATATTTTTCAAGATATGGAAATAAATAGTTTCTTGCAAAACTGTCCAGTTATACTTACTAAAATCTAATTTAATTTTATTTAAAAGAGAAAAGCACTATCCAGACCAACACTTTATACAAAAATAAATACAAATTTACTGTCCAGGTTGCCAGTTATGATCTGTTTCAGTATTATTGAGATAAAATAAAAAATAAATGCATAATTATTTGAAAATGATTGTCATATAATAGATGTAATATTTGCCTATATTATTGATCTGCCCTAAAAATAGGACCCCAGCCTATTTTAGGCTAACTTTCAAGCCTTTGGTGTCAGTAAGCTTCATGTTGACAATCGTGTGCTCTCTTTCACAAGTATTCATTCAATGTACACCTATAAAACTGCATTATCATCCATATTCCTGTGAAACTATTTACACAAAAGTATTTATGAATGCCATTTATTGAAAGCTTGCTATATATCAGTCACTCTTTTGTCACTTTGTAAACTCATTTAATCTTCAAAACAACTCTGAGTAAAGTTTTCTCAGTACTGTTTTCTCCATTTCCTATTTAATGGAACCAAGAAACAAACAAACAAACAAAAAAACTCTGCAAAATAAATAAATAAAGTCAATAAAAAGACTTCCTTCTCACTGACTCCCAGACAACTGAGGTCTCTTGGCTATATAGATGTTTTCTAACTGCCAGAGGCCACCTTCCCACCTGGCCAGCCTCAGCTTAATCTCTAGAGCCAGGAAAATCTCTCTGGTAGCTACATCACTGGCTATAGAATTTCAGCTTTCTTCCTTGTAGGGGTGGGAAGATGTGATATCTTTCCTCCCCATCATAAGGATCAAAGATGACACTCCTATAACAAAAGGCAGGCAAACAAGGGGAAAGCATAACAGATTTATGTAATCGGAAGTTTTATGTGACAAAGGAGTCTTCAAAATGGAAACCTAAATATACAGGGAAAACTACCTGCTTTTATGCTTAGATTTGAAGACTGGAAAGCTGTCTAGAAATACTATTGGGCAAAAGGATATGATCTACTGGTCATAGACTGAGAGGCCTTTCTGTTCAGATTCTCCTTGGCCTGTCAGTGTAGTATTCCTTTTCCCTGGGCAGGGGGCAGAACGCTTTTGGAATGAAGATTTTATGACCTACTATTAGATAAGAATTACAACTAAAACTCTTGACAAAATACAAAAAAGCAACTTCCTGAGGACTTTGAAAAAGAAATAAAACCAGGAAAATTTGAAGAAGTAAATTTTATGGGGGTGTTTCCAGTTTTTGCTTATTTTTTTCTATTTTAACTCCTGCTATGACCTGGGAACAAGTGGGAGGAAGCTTCCATGAACACCAAAAATTCTAAGAGAAGCAATTCTTTCTGTCCAGAGGGCCAAGAAAGGAGTGCTTGGAAGAAGTAGAAAATGGGACAGTATGCCTACTTTCATTATTTTTTTTTTCTTTTTTATTATTTTGTAGTTTGGTTGCAAGGGCTGATCTGAATCACAAAGTTTCAGCTGCCATAGCAACATACAGAATTAAAGCTCCAAAAGAAACCTCATATTTTCTGATAAGAGAAGAGGGAAAGGGGCCCTCATATGGCCGAGAGTATGGAGGGTGTTCCTCATACAAGATTGCTGAAGAAAAAATACCCCTTAAGTCTGTGTATGAAATGGCCCAAATCTCATGCTCGGGACAGGTCCATAGCCTGCAGGATATATCTAAAGTAGCTTAGCTAAGACTATGAAAAATAAACTATCACATAAACCATTGCTCAAAGGCCAAACAGTGCTATATGCATGAGGCAAAGACAAATCAGTATAGAAAGGGTTTTGAAAACTGAACTGGTGCTGGTACCACTATCCAGAGAAAGAAGACAAAACTGTGGTCTCAACCCAACTGGATTAATTGCCTCCTAAAATAAGGCAGAACAAAACAAAATAAAAACATCAATATTCTCCTGAGAGTTTTAACAGGAACTGGAATCTCACAACTTCATATTCAAAATATCTAGAATACCACCTGAAGTTATTTGACATTCAAAGAATTAGGAAAATGTGGGAAGAAGTAAAGGAAAAGCAACCATTTTCAAAGGGAAAGCAATCAATAGATTTCAACGCTGAGATGACTCAGATGTGGGAATTATCAAGGACTATAAAGCAGCTCTTACACCTGTGCTCCATCAAGTACAGTTATACTCCTGAAATAGATGAAGAGGCAGAAGTTCTCAGAAATGAATAGAAACTTAAAAAGAGACAAATGCTAGTTTTGACATAAAAAAGACAATTTTGGAAATAAAAATTCACTGGATAATCTTAATAGCACAACGAAGAATATAGATGAGACAGTGGCTTTAGGATAAAGAAATACAAATCATTTCATCTAAGTCACAGAGAGAATGAAGACTAAAAAAGAAAAAAAAAAGGCAAATAAACTAAGAGTTTTGGACTTGTGGGGAAATATCAAAAGGTCTAACAATCATGACTGTGGAGTACTGGAAGGAAAGGAGAAAGAGAATGACTCAGAAAATTGATTTGATAAAACAATGACTAAAAATTCTAAAATTTCATGAAAAACATAAATATAAAGTGTCAAGAAGCTCACAAACTCCATAAAGAAAAACTCTAGAAAACCATACTCAGACAGTGAAACATCTAAAAGATACAGAAAGAAAAGAACAGTCAACCCAGAATTGTATAACTGGCAAAAATATTCTTCAGGAATGAGACAAAATAAAGACATTCTTAGATGAAAGAGAACAGTGAAAAATTTTCAACAGCAAGCATGCTTTACAAAAGATACTAAAGTAACTGTTCCAGTTGAGGTGAAATGATACCATAGGGAAACTTAGAACTTCAGGAATAAAAGAGAAGCAAAAAGATTTTTTAAATACTGGCAATATCTGAATGAGTTAACTATTTTTCTCCTCATACGTTTTTAAAAATATACATGAATGTTGAAAGCACCAATAAAATTTTAGTAAGATTTTTAACATTGTTGTAATATGTATATGAAAATACAAGTAATGAAAAATGGTCAAAACAATCTTTAAGAAGAAGAACAAAATAGAAGTGTTCCTACCATTAGCTATCAATATTTCCTACAGATACTCTGGTGAAAACAATGCAGTATTGCACAATAATAGACAAATTGGTCACTTTAACACAATAGAGTTAGAAAAAATCTACAAATATAAGGACATTATGTATACCAGTTGAAATTTCATATAACCTATGACTCAGTGAGTCTATTCCTAGTTAAAACCTTATAATTTCATGTGTATGAGAAGACATATACAAGGCTGATTTATTTATAATAACACCAGCTGGAAACTTTTCAAATATTTATCAACAGCCGAATTTTCAAGTAAAGAGTGGTTCATTAATGCAATGGAATACTATACAGCAATAAAAAGTAACTATAGATTCAAGAATCAATATGTATGGAACTTACAAATATAATATTGAGAAAAATAAACTTATGGAAGAATACATGTATAATTATTCTGTAAGGTTAATAGACATGTTAAATTATTTTAAAATCTGATTGTGTTTTTCTCTCAGGGTTAGATAGGGAGATATCATGAAAGAGCACACAAGGAGACTTTAAGTTACTGGCAATGTGTTGCTTAATTTATGTGTCAACTTGACCGACCATGGAGTTCTCAGATAATTGGTCAAACGCTATTCTGGGTGTGTCTGTGAAGGTATTTTTGGATAAGATTAACACTGCATTGGTAGACTGAATAAAGTGGATTGCCTTCCCTAGTGTGACTGAGCCACCTCCAATCAGTTGAAGACCTGAATAGAACAAAAATGCTGACATCCCAGAGCAAGAAGGAAATTATCCTGCCTGGTTGCCTTTGATCTGGTGATCTGGGACATACGTCCTTATTTTTTTGCCTTCAGACTCAAATGGAAACATTAGTACTAGCTAGGTCTGAAGTCATATGTATGTATGCATATATGCTTGTGTGTAAATTCAAATAAACCCTCAGTAATTAAACACAGTGGATATTATGACTTTAGAATCAAGTGCTTTTTATTACAGTTTATATATTAAAAATACAATTTACTACCCAGAAGCATTTAAGAAATAATAAGAACGGACTATAACACGTTGATTTTTATAGACTGGATACTTTACAGAGTCCTTTAACAGATTTGTTTCATTCAACCATGTTTTGATATTTCATAAAGCGAAGTAGATATGAAGCACTTTTCCATTATTGATGCAGCTATTTTTGTGCTTTAGTATTCTTTTGGAAAGAAAAGTGGCACTCTGGGCAACCACATGACATATGTCACGTAACAAAAAGATCGTTAAGCAATTTGAAGCATTTGTGTTTCAGTCTGTGTCATCATCTACCCCTTGAACCAAGAAACAATATAATTGATACAAAATTAGCTGTCCTCCATACTCTCCATTCATTTACATATCCAGGTCAAACATATGGCCTTGCTTATTTAAAAACACATCTTGCAGGAGTGCATTGACTGCATTGTGATCACTTCTGCAGCACAGAAATTACAACAGCATTTGTCATATCCCATAATTGGCACTTATGTCTGTCACCAGTTATCAATCTTAATATAATATTCAACTGGTAATTATAATACAACATTTGAAGATAGTATGAAATAACTAGCACTCCCAGAACATGAACTAGTAGCTCATCATGATGGTTCTGGGATGCTTTCGAGAATGCGATGGAAGCCATGTATCTTCTCCCCTGAAATATACTACACACGAAAAGTTGTATAAACTACAGAGCTTAAAGATGCCCTGAAGCCACTGTAATAATGAGATGGACCATCTGCCCACTGAGCTTTCAAACGGTGTAGTGAATTTACCAGTGAGGTAATGTGCCAGAAATATGTTTCTTTTAGAAACTTTGATCTAATCTTGAGCTAAAATTAAACTATGTCTTCTGATGGTTCTCTCCTTCCTTTTTGCACCCATGTTTGAATACAAGAGGAAACCTGCACAAAAAGCACATATTCACACACTGATGTTTTATGAGAATTAATACTCACTATCTAAGTTACTGGGATAAAAATGGAAATAAATAATGAAAAAAAATAAATTATCTGCTAAAAATTGAAAGTTTAACTTCTAGGGAAGAGTTTCATGTATGGGCTAGCCATTTCTGCACTCAGTTAAGCAGATTATGTAAGAAACCTCAGCAGAGACAAAGTGACATTTGTAGAGTGATAACTATTTATTTTGATTATATGTCTCATATTTTACTGTGGAATACATAAAACAAAAGAGAATATAAAACATATATGTAGATTTTGAAGAATGATTATGAAGAAAAAATCTTTATCAGTATCTCTGCTTCCTATATTAGTCAGGGTTTCCCAGAGAAAGAGAACCAATAGGATGGGTATATGTATAGGAAAAGATTTAGTGTAAAGAATTGGCTTACACAATTATGGAGGCTGACAGGTCCCATGATCTTCACTCAGTAAGCTGGATACATAAATATATATGCATATAAAGGCATATGTATGAAGATAAATGTTTTTAAATGAGCTGAAAAGAACAAAACATCTATATATTTATGTTTCTACAAATATACATAAATGTGTATGTATGAATATGTATGTATAAGCAATCATTAATTATGTATTATAATTACCTTACGTCAGTGAAGAAGCTCTAAATAACATTTTAAATTACTAGAGTATTGAAAATTATTGCATACACTCTGTCAGTAAGCATTAATGATTTCAAAGTGCTTGGTTAAGTATTTTAAATACTTAACATTAAATAAAATGTACTTCATTCTAATATTATAGTGAGAATTTTTGGTAACTGCAAATATTACAATATCAATATTTCATATTAATTATATTTTCTTATGTAACTTTTTCTTATTATAAATACAGAGTTATTGGGTTATAGTTTCACCTTCCAGAATGCTGAAGATTAGCCAATACAGCAAATACCAGACCTAAGGTATATATATATATATATAATAACTTAATATAATACAAAATATGTAAATTAACAAGTTTTCTTTTAGCTTTCAAAAAGTGGTACCCTTTGATATTTTTATTTTGCCTTAAAATGTTCTTATTATAGACATTTGTAAGCTTAAAGGGGAAAAAACCCTATATACATTATCATTTTAGTATGATTTTTCTTTTGTGAAGGGACTAAAAATGGTGAAGAGAAACTGCTTTTTAATATTAAAAAATTTTCATATTTTATTTAAATGAAGGAAATATGTTAAAATTAGATGATATATGGGAGACTATATATAAAAACATACTATTTTTATTTCACTTGAAGATTCTACATAGAGAGTCTACAGATCTATTTAGTGTCACTGATGAAATTGATCTCAGTGAAGAGACAGTGCTTATTTCTAATGTAAATATCAGACATCATGGTATTCACTTCATTTTACATGAATATATTGTTAAATAGTACATCTTGCACAAAAGCTATAATATATTTAGCTCGAACATAAAACTGAATGCTAAATAATCACTAAAGATTCTTGATTTATAATGTTCTAATTTTATAGTTAGAAAGGCAATTTAAAATGTTTACAAACAATGATCTCAGAGTAGATGTTTATAGAGTTGATTACAACCATAAACAAACTGATACCAAGGTTCCTCAGGTCATTAAGCAGAAACTAGAAAGAAAGACATAGTCAAAAGATATATGTAAATTTTTTTTTTAACATTTGAAAGTTCAAGAGAAGAGCACATTTACTGCATTTAAGAGCAATAAGATGTTTTTGAAACATCAAAATAAATATATTCTACACATATATTAGTCTGTTCCACCTCTTTTCCTATGACAGAAACAATTGCCTCATAAATATTGTCTCTCTATAAAAATATTTATGGTGGGAGGGCAAGTTTGATACCAGTAATTCAGTAACATATATAGGTGGAAATGTCATTGACATTTTGTTCTTATTCTAAGTAGCTATAATTCTTCTGTGTGTGAGACAGAGGTAGCAGAAATGGAATAGAAAAGGATATTTTAAATTCTCACTTCAGATAGAAAATAGTGAAGTGGAAAGTTGCAAAAATCATAATTCAAAACATAGATGATAGATAATGTTTTATAAATTAAATGACTAGACATTATCAGGCTTGTAACATTTAAAACATATGAAATAAAATATAGAGGATAAAGATTAAAGTAGAAGTGAACACTAATTTTTGCAAACAAGTTTAAATGATAAATATATAAATAAAAATAATAAATATTTAAAGTGATATATGGATAATTAATTGACCTGATTTTGACATTTCCAGTATGTACTCTGAGCAATCTGTCATCTTATTGATGTAAAATTTTGTTGAACTTTGATGTATTTTTCTAATATATTGATCATATTTCAATATCATTTTACTAATAAATAAATATTGCTAAAATTACAGTTAATGACAACTTATATATCTACTCTAATGTTGGGAAATATTAATATTTTAAAAACATTTGTTGTAGATGTTTACAACTTCCTATAACATTCTCTTCCTTTTGATGGTGCTAAATTTCCCAACTATCAATTTCTTCTAAAACTTTTTCATTTTAATTTGTTCTTTAATCTCTACATATGTTCTCTCAGCAAAAACACTTCTTGTATGCTCCATTCACATAGCCTGTTAATATGTGTGTTTGTGTGTGCATGTGTGCATGTGTGTGTGTGTGTGTATACTCTGTTAGTAGATGAAAGTGGCACGTCCCATCCACAAAGACATTTTTTTGTTAAACAGAACCAGAATCTTAGATACCAAAAGTGTTGGAACACTAATGATCATTTAGACTTCCTATGGTAAATGAAAAAATTAGTAGGATGGAATGTTTGCATGAGAGTTATCTTTGTCTTGGAAGTTAAATCATGTAGTAATTGACTGCTTGCTCAGATTTCTCAATGTGGCAAAAAAAAAAAAAATCATATTCATCTGTAGAATCCTAGTATTCTACATCAGTGATTGAGATTACTTAGCCAAACAAAACTTTTCCCATATGTAACCAGCATGTACCAACCTTAATTATTCAGAATAATAAGAATTAAAAAAAATATATACTGACATTTAGGATTAAATTCTTAAAAAGTCAAGAATGGTCCTAGTATCTATGTATTTTAGATACTAACCACCTAGTTATTCAGTGCAACCCAAGTTAAGCTTGTTAGTTTTCATTCTTCCCTGAGTTTTTAGCCCTAAGTTTTGTTTATAGTTTAATTGATTGGCATTCTCACCATAAAATCCTTCTGATTCATGATATGCTGTCTTTAAAACTGTTCTTTAAACAATACTGCAATTTTACCTTTCTTAATTACAATTTTCATCGAGTTGAATTAGCTTTGAATGATTTTTGACTATTTCCAAAATTTAAATGCCTCCTTAAATAGTAAAGACTCACTATCATTATACACATAAAAAGGAAGCAGCAATCCCCAAGAGTGCTGTGAAACTGTTTTATAAAATGATAGCATGGTTCCAAAGAAACTGTTAGAAATGGACCAGTATTTTTGGAAATATACAAGTTCTATTATATTTTAAGGAAGTTTAATTATTTTATAGTGACAATATTTATAACACTATCAACAAGGAAGTATTAATTATAATTGCTCTCAAACATCTCTAGTAATAGTGGAAATAATTTGTGTCTTAAAAGTCAGCAATTCAATTCTCTTAAATTGGAATTGCTGAGATAAAACCTAGATTGAGTTTATGTTTACTGTTATACTTTTCTTCTTTTTTTATATATGAAAGCTTTAAAATGCACTGAAGCATATAAGATTTCAAGGGGCATGTTTAGTATACATAAAAGAAATTATTTAAGAGCTTTAACAGCATTATTGTTAATTAAAAGCATCGTTCATCTTATGGTGAAAATGGTTTTCAAAGGATTTATCTATTTCAAAATTATTTTATCTGCAAGATTTTTAAATAAATATGTTTGTTTTGAAATGTTTGCAATATTTGAAACTACTACACTTTCCAAGTGTAATAAGACATTGATAAAAAGAAACAATATGCAACCACCTATATAAAGTTGTAATAATTTCTCTCTTAAAGCTGAATATATACACTCCTACTGAAAATGAAACAGCCATCCTGATCAGAAGCAGAGGCAGCATCCATTTCTCAGTGGAGCATCTTCCAGAGATTGTGACTAGGGGCAGCAAGTGCCAGTGACAGCATTAATGCAAGGTAGATTCTAGCTGATTTCAATAAGTTTAATTCTTGGGGTGACACCTTCCTTTGAAACATACAGCTAAATAATTCGTGGTCATGAAGAATTGACAGAAACAATTCATGTACCTACATCCTTAATCAGAAATGTCTAGGATCATCCATAATGCTCTTAAGCCAAACCTGGCATCAGCAAAGCCATATATATCCACATCCAGAGGAGAAAGAAGAGCTGGTGCTCATGAACAGTGCCATTGTGTTCAGCTTTGTAGAATTGTGGGCATCCCACTTCATCACAAGCTGTGATCTCAGCTGGGTTGTTCTGATTCTGAATTTGACCCACAGATTGACCGTGATCCTTTCACCCACAAAGACATTTACACTTTCTCTGAAATTTGAAAGACCACTTTCAATTTCAGTATTTATATTCTTGATCACTGTTTAGGTGCACAAATGTCATATCAGCCAATTTAAATTATATTTTATTACTGTAAAAATGGCTATACAAGGTGTAAAACATGACAATTTATCTCAAGTTGGTGGTCATTTCCAAATGAATACATTGATATAGTAGGCAGTCATTTTTCCTAAAAATGCAAATCTATTCTTTTTGCTTTATTGTGGATCTCTTATAATGTCCAAAATAAAAACATTTTCACCACCAGAAAATGAATGTGAGTTTCTGGTATAAAAGGAGATGATTATTATTTTTAATTTTTATTTATTTATTTATTTTTATTTCAAAATGTAAAGGGAGGATAAATATTTTTTACATGCAAACTCTGTATAATGCTTAATTCAGTGCTTTTGGTGTGTTCATCATTGAGACAAAAACTTATCTATAGGATGGATTTGTAAAGGATATTGGGGTAATGATTGCAGGAGTTTATGAATTCATCTCCTTTTTGAATTCATTTTCTTGTTATTTTATATACTTACAATGTTATAGAATGTTATTCTATACATTTCAGATTTTCAAAATGATAAACATCTTTGAAGGAAAAAAATTATTTCATATTTTTACTGACTACAATTTTTTACAAAAAACTTCAGTCCAAAATACTTAATAAAATTTGTACAAATTGAGTAACATATTTTCATAGTTCATCAATGTTATTTCTCACAATAGTAATACATTAATAGATAAAATTGTTAAATTTGTATTTTTTTTCTGTGTCTAAGGTAGGGATTCATAATCTGTGTGTGAAGTCAGTAGTCTCTCTGGGGAATGGCAAATGGTATTGAGAGCTCTGCAAACCTAGAAATGTTATGCATGTATATTTGCAAATGTTCATTTGCAGTTAAGGGGCTTCATTGGACTAGGAAGAATAGAACTGATTTTATACTTGGATATAATATATGGCATCCCTACCAGAAATATGATGGGAGAGAAAATACCTGTTTCATATTCTTTGCTCTACTAGCCTTATAATTAGAATGTCGATATATACTCGTGTATCAGAACAGTTCTAGTTTACACATGTTATGCCTTCTTAATTATTAGTAAAGATAGCTTTGCTTCCCAAAGTTTCCCATTTTAGAAGATAAATTATATGGTTATTCTTATGAGCATAGATTTTAATCCAAAGAAAAGTTTCACTTCATCCAAAGTTAAGCTATTAACATTTCCTTCATAGGGTTGTGGTAATTATAAAGAGGTTAATATTTAAAAAATTTTAAGAACAGTGTCATATACAAGTGACATATATGTTTGTTAAATAAATACATTTTAAAGAAAATAGATTGGTTTATATTGCTTTTATCAAGAGAAATGTTCTAATTTTCTACCTTTAAGTCTTTCCTCATTGCATTATTTGGGGGCATACCCTTTTACTCTGCTTGTCCAATTTCCACTTTCCTTTAATTCAAATGCATGTCCTGCATGAATTCTTCCTCAAGCATCTATGAGACTTCTTTTAAAATCTTCCATAATTCTCTACCTCTATTGATGTACTATCTGAGAGAAAATCTGTTTTGGTATTCACCTACCATTACTATAAGATTATAATTTTCTTAGATATTAAGAACAAGTTGTTTTTTTTAAATAAATATTCTATTCTCCACAGCACTTAGTAAATTTGTGACTTGAGTTGGTATGTAATATAATGAAAGAGAGGTGCCTTAAAATCTAACCCTCCTTTGGGAATAGTTCAATTTTATCAGGGAGAAGAAAAATTCTTAATGTATTATAGAGAACTACACTCAGGAGGAATAAATTTAAAAATACCTACAGTACTCTAACCACTATAGTAAACTAGCCACAAAGGGGATAGTCAGCCTTATGAATGGACGTACTTTGAGATTGACTACTCAAAGAATAGAAAGTAGTCTTACTTTGTATATTGTAGAAGTTCTTGGGAAGAGAAAATAGTCTCCATCTCCTCCAAGTCTTCATTTTAAATTCCAAGTTATATCTTCCTATCACCTTGAGAAGTGAAAATGATTCATTTTAAATCAGCAATAACTTCAGCAAAATAGAGACACAAGCCGAAAATGAAACTAGGTTTGTGACCCCAAACTCATAAAACTGTTTCCATAATCTTATAGTTTGTTAATTAATTTGGCCTATGTAGTTTATCATTGAACCTTGTGAAAATAGTATTCATGAGAAAATTTTAAAGTCATTTAGTTTTTAATTAGAATAGTCATAACAATTTTAAATGTGAAGAAGAGAGTTTAAGTACTTTTCCTTCAGGTTAAATGGAACTGGTATCTCCAAAATAATTCATTAGAAGTCTCTAAAATTTGAATTTAGACATATTTCATGTTTGTTGGCTATTTGTGTTTTTTATTTGTGAATTTTGTAACCACATCTTTAAAGATATTATAAGGCTGGTATTACCTTGCCACTAAAACCAAACAATGACTGATGGAAACTGCAGGCCAATATGTACCACAAATACAGGAGCTGGCAAAAGAAGAGACAGACAGAGTAAGAGCAAAATGGAAAGTACCAAAATAGGCCTACATAGTAAATTGAATTTCCAAAAAGGCACAAAGTCAGAGCAATGGAGAAAGGATAGTCATTTTACCAATTATGCTGGAAAACTTGAACATTCATAAAGAAAGAATAAATAAATATATAAACCTCAACCCATACATTACTTCATATACAAAAATTACCTCAAATCTGAGGTTGTTAATTATAAAAATATAACAGAAAAATTTGTGACCTTGGATTGAGCAAAATTTTCTTGGTTGTGACAAACAAACAAATTGATACATTGGACTTCATCAAAATTATAACCCTTATTAATGTGGTGTGTCATATTGATTTGTGTAAGTTGAGCCACACTTGCATCCCATGAATAAATCTCATTTGGTCATGGTGTATGATCTTTTTAATGTGCTAATGAATTAGTTTGATAGTATTTTCTTGAGGATTTTTTTGTGTAACTGGGATATTGGCCTGTAGTTTTGTTCTGTTTTGTTTTCCTTATAGTGTTATTGCCTGGCTTTGGTATCAGAGAAATTCCCAAAGTAGAGATACATCTGGCCAATCGTATATAAAAAGGTGCTCAACCTCACTAATTATCAAAGGAATGCAGATCAAAACAACAAAAATCATAATACCACCTCACAACCATTAAAAGCCTATTATAAAAAAAAAAGTAAAAACAAAAGATAACAAGTGTTAGTGAAAATGTAAAAAAATTAGAATCCTTGTGTACTGTTGGTGAGAATGCCAAATTGGTTCAGCAGCTATAAAAAATAGTATTGAGGTTCTTCAAAAAATAAGAATGGAATTATCATATGACCCAGCACTCTTGCCTTTGGGAATGCTTCCAAGAGAATTGAAATCAGAATCTGGAAGAGATGCCTGCACTCCTTTATTCATTACAGCATTATTCACAATAGCCAAGATATGGAAACAACCTAAATGTCCATCAAGAAAATGTGGTATATACATAAATGGAATATTATTCATCCTTAACAAAGGGAGAAATCTTCCATATGTGACAACATGAATGCGAAATAAATAAATTCTAGATATCTGTCAGTCAAAATTGTGCCTATAGTTAATAATATTGTATTGTGTACTTAAAAATGTGTCGAGAGGGTAGATTGCATATTGTGTTCTGACCACAATAAAGAAATATGTTCCTCAAAATGTGTTACTAATAAAATCAAAAGACAAGCTACAGGTTGAAATAAAACATAAGTAAAACACATATCTTCTTATTACTGGCCTCTGAGTAGAAGTTTTTCCAAGTTCTTGATATTCCTTGGGAAAAGAATTTCAGGACACAGTATGTAAGGCAAGCAAGAAACAGCTTTTTCTTGAAAGTGAAAGTACACTTTCAGGGAGGAGAGTAGGCAGGCTTAGGAAAGAACAGCTGCCCTAAGAGAAAAATGTTTTAGTCTTTTATAGGCTTACTGATCAAGGAAAGAAAATTAAAGGCTGAGGGTTTCATACTTTACATATCTGTATCAGAAATATCATGGTTATTTCAAGGGCAGAGAAATTTTAAAACGACAATACAAGTGATATTGTAATTAATCAAAGTTCATATAGGGTGACTGAGATGTTTAACCATCATCTTGATCAAAATAAATAGTTTATTCCCCCCACTCCTACCAATTTCCTTTTTTATCTGTTTGTAGTCAATTCCTTTCATCAATCCCAGTTTCTTGACAACCACAGAGCTCTAACTTGGTGAAATAATTATACTTGGATTGTAAGAAAACAAATAACTCAATATAAATTTGGAAAAGATCTGTATAGACTTCATCAAAAAGAATATATGGATGACATAAAAGCACATGAAAAAAATGTTGGACATAATTATTCATTAGAAAGATACAAACTGAAATCATCATGAATTACTATTACATATCTATTAGGATGGCTAAACAAAAATCAAAACAGAACAAAAAAACACTGAAATTACTAAGTGTCAGTGTGTACATATTGCAAAATAGAATGCTCACAATTACTAGTGGGAATGCAATACTCTACATTCACTTTGGATTGGCAGTTTCTTATAAAGTTCAACATGTACTTACCATACTACTCAGCAACTCCACAACCAGATATTTGCCCTAAAGCAATGAAAGCTGATATTCATAAAAATTGTATGCAAATCTGTTGTTACCAGCTTTATTCATGATCTCCTCAAATTGGAAACAAGCCAAATACACCTCACTGGTTAAAGTATAAATAAACTGTGGTACATCCAAAGAACAGAGTAGTATCCAGCAATAAAAAAGGAAGCAACTAATGTACTTATTGCACAACAACATAAACAATTCACAAATATTAATACATTATGTTAGCATGAACGAAGCCATATTTATACCTTATACTGAATACTGTATAAGATTAAATTTTTGTTACATTCTGGAAAATCCAAAACTTTTAGGACAGAGGGCAGCTCAGTGGTTGTCAAGGAATTGGGATTGGTGAAAGGAATTGACTACAAAAGAATAAAAGGAAATTGGTAGGGGTGGGGAGAGTAAACTATTTATTTTGATCAAGATGATGGTTAAACAACTGTGTACATTTCTTATAAATCATATATGCACAAAAGTTTTCATAATGCTATATTCTTAAACCCAATGTTTTATATATTTTGTCAAAAAAGAACTTTATTGTCTAGTTTATTTTTTGACATTGAAAATAAAAACTAAGAAAATTACAGTGATTCTACATTCAAGTCAAACTTTTGAGATATTGGAAATATTAATACTCTTTGTTGTCAGGGTATTATAGAGTAATGAACATATGAACATATTAAACTAAACTTATTTTAAAATCCCAATTTTGCCACTATGGATAAAATCCAACAGTTATGTTGTGACATTTAGTTAAGCCACGTTTTAAAAACACTTGTCATATAGGTTGGCAATTTTTAGGTACTCAGCAATAATTAGGTTTCCTCCTACCCCTTCTGCCTATAAATGAGACAAATGAAGGTACCTCATTAATTTCCTCCAGGGTCAAAGCTCGTATTAATAGTTAGTAAATGGGAACCTAAATTTATATTTCTAACACTGCGTTTCATGATGTTTATATGTACAAAACATTCCCTAACTCCTTACTATGAGCCAATCTTGATGTTTCATTGACAAATTGTGTCTTATATGAAGCAGACTATGAGACATACCTAAATAGAAACCACTAATACTACTTCGATAATACAATCATCATTAATAACTGGATACCAATAATATAAGATTTGGATATCTAAGAATTTTAATGGAGCAGAAAGAACATTATTACAATTTTCTTAAATGGTTTGTTTTATGAGGCTTAACAAAATTACTAATATAAATGTAGTGCTCTTTAGTTTACTAAGTGCTTTTCATATTAAAAGAAATCAACCTATATAATATTGGTCAATTTAATTCATACATTATTTTTATTGATATTATCATTATCCTGTCCTATACTGAGTTGAAGAGTACAAGATACATAAAACCATCTTCCCAGAGAATGGGAAGTGACAGCTTCTCGTGAGAATAGGGTTTTATAATAGTTTCTCTGTCCAAATAAATGGCTGAGAAAGCTTCACTCCCCAGCCCACAAATACAGCAAGAAAGATCATCTCTTCTTAGGCTTCTACAAATGGAAGAAAACTGCCTCCTGACAAATTAAAACTCCAAAGCTTTGCCTCTCAGATATGTGGCATCCACATTACCCGTGTGAATGCAAAATCCCAAGCTGAGATCTTAAGTATCATCACTGCTACTACACTAATGAAAACATTGAAATAGTCATCAGAAATTAATGCAAGCCTATTCTCTGGAGAAACTTACACAAATCAGATCATGTGGGACTTCTGTGGATTGAGAATTTACAATAAAAATGTAACTTGTAAGTGGAATCACAGAATGACAAAAGGAACAAGAATATTAAAAAATAACCTAAAATTAACTTATAGAAATGAAAAAAAGTAAGTAGATTTAAAAACATAGCAAATGATTTAAACATATATTCTACACAGATAAAGAAGTAATTCATCATCTGGAAAACAGATTTGAAGAAATTATCCAGAATACAGCACTGAGATCTGAGGAAGTGTGATTCAGAGACATGGAAAATAGGATAAGATGTTCCAAAATACAACTAATAGGGGTTATTGCCTCTGAGGCAATATTCAAAAAGATAATGCCAAATGATTTCAAAGAATTGAAGAAAACTTGTGCATCTTTCATACTGACAAAGCACATACCTGGACAGTTTTAGTGGAACATGGAATACCAATGACAAAGACTGACCTTAATAGTGATCAGAGACAAAAAGAAAGTACCACGATAATTAAGATGACAGTAGACTGCTCACTCACAAAGTACTAAATGACAAAATACAAACTACTGGATAAAATCACTTCCACCCTAAAGTTTTACACACCGTGAATTATTACTGAGAAGAGAAAGCAAGGGGGAAACATTTTTAACCAAACAAAGAAATACTAATCGATGCACTTTAGGAAGAAGGATCATCAATTAGAATATAGTAAGATTGGAGTGACAAGAAAATAAATTGCTAATCCTTATGGGATCTAAATTACTATTGACTTTTAAGTTAATAAAAATATTGACTAATTGTGAGAGTTGAATAAAATGAGGTAAAAGTTATGTACAATAAAAATCACTTGCAGGATGACATCTATTGTTGATAAATATTTCATTATCTTTAGTTCTTTACACTGACCATCACAAAGATAAAAAGTAACTTAAATTTTTATTACATATGATATAAACACTGAAATCATTCTTCAAATAATTAAAATAGATTATATATATTAAGAACTAATACAAAAGAGAGGAAAACAGAAAAAATGAAATACAGAAAACTTAATAAATCCAAGAAAAGTTAAGAGAAGGGGAAAATTAATCTCTAATAAAATCCTTTTAGTGCAGTCTGAGATAATACTATATAGGTATATGTGTTGTTAATATATTTAAAATTGATAAAAAATAATGTATTACCACTTCCAAAAGAATTTGCACTTGAAAACTATAAAATCAAAAAAGTGTGTTTTTCAATGTTATACATCATACATCACTGAGCATGCAGGACAATGCATATGGTAAAATTTGTTAGAAAGTTTTGAAGAAGATATAAATTCTCAATTTGGAAATATTCACAGGGGATAAAAAGTTGATTTGGGTAGAACTATAACATTGTACCTAAAATAGTATTTTTCTTGGTTGAACAGAGACAAGAAATATAGACTTATTTTCTTGAAGTTAATGATTATATTCTTTATCATGGTACCCCCTTTAAAACTTAGTACACTTCCTTGAATATAGTAGGAGCTCAAATAATATTGACTGTAGCACTGAAATAGTACTTATCATCTGGGATACAGTGTAGGGGGAATAATTACCTCATCTGAGTAATCTGGCTTCTTTAAATGGCTAAGGGTATGTGGTTTTGCTGAATTATGTCTCTAAGATTTGTAGATTGGAGGATGTCATCATTAGAACGAGTTTGAAGACTGACCTGAACATATTTCACAATTATTAAGTGTAAGCAGCTTGCTTGCTCCAGTATATATAGTTCTGAGAAGCAATTAGATCACACACAATTTAAACCCAGGGGCTGAATTAGACTGATTGAAATGTCTGAAAATCATATTCAATTATGACATCAAAGTCTTAGGTTGAATTGCTAATGTTGTTTGGTCAGAGTAATAGAGTATATTCCATTGACACTTTAGCATAAATTAAGCTAAACTTAACTAGTATAACTGCAATAATTCGGGCTGAAGAATTCTAATGTAGGATGAAATCTAATTCTAGTGTAAGATAGAAAATAGTCAACACATGATGCTGAATATTTCTTCTGAGTAAAGTATGAGCTACAGGGTAAAATGTGTCCTAGTGTATACAACATGAAATGGACTGAATAGGCTTTGAACAATTTTTAGAGATGTATTTACTAATGTTTCTTTAAAAGGGCCTAAAGTTAGTACTTAACAATTATGTTTTATGCCTATCTTTAATGTGAATTTTTCTATTTTAAAAATTAGTTTATCTAATAATTTAAGACTGCATATATATATGCGCAATAAATATATTATTTGTATGCAGAAAATTTTTGAAAATAATAACAGTATAAAATGTTGATTTGGGTAGAGCTAGCACTTTGTACCTAAAGTAGTGTTTTACTTGGTTGAGCAGACACTGGCAGTATAGAGTATTATTGTCTTGAAGTTAAGGATTGTTTTGTTTAGATATCATGTTAAGAGTAATGGGGATACAAAATGAAATAGATCCAAATTCCTATCTTTAAATTTTCTTTCTCTCAGGATACTATTATACAAATAGCAATTACAAAATACATGATAGAAACAATGGAAGCACTTGAAACATGCATAGATAATTACATAACTGATGGTTGCTGGAACCTATAGCCATTTTTTAAATATATATATATATAATTTTTTTTTGGTTAGATTTTATATCTTTGCCTCTCCCTAGTTAGGGTTAGAGGTATGGCCTTCCCCTCCACAATGCTCACCATATCCCTCAGATGTGGGTCTAGCCCCCCAACCCCCGAATCCCTGGTGAACACCACCACCCTTTGAGCACCATCTTGATAATTGGTCAGTATCAATTTGACAGCGAGTACATGTGGAACCCATTTTTCTGCTCTTGTATCACCTCACTTTGGATAATGGGATTAAGCTCGATAATCCTGGGAGAAAATGCTTCATCAGTTTGGTAAAGTTACCATGATTTTAATAAACATCAAGAAAGTTTTAAACTAAAAAAAAAAAAAAATAGTGAATTGTGCTACCGTAAACATTTCGGCGCAGATGTCTTTTTCATAGAATGTCTTATGCCCTTTTGGATAGATGCCTAATAATACTATTGCTTGGTCAAATGGTATTTCTATTTTTAGATCTTTGAGGTATCTCCAAATTCTTTTCCACAAAGGTTGCACTAATTTGCAGTCACACAAGCAGTGTAAATGTGTTCCTGTCTCTTCACATCCTCACCAGCATTTGTTGTTTTGGGATTTCTTGATACAGGACAGTCTCATTGGGGTTAGGTGATATCTCATTGTGGTTTTGATTGCATTTCTCTAATGATTAGAGATGTTGAAAATTTTTAATATGTTTTCAGGCCATTATTCTGTCTTCTTTGGAAAAGTTTCTGTTCATCTCCATTGCCCATTTCTTGATGGCATTGTTTGATTTTTTCTTGCTAATTCTTTTGAGTTCTAGATAGATTCTTATCAGACTTTTATCGGAAGTGTAGAAACCTAATATATTCTCCTATTCTGTAGGTTGTCTATTTGCTCTAATGATAGTTTCCTTGGCCATGCAGAAGCTTTTTAATTTGATCAGATCCCATTTGTTTATTTTCGTTGCTGTGGTGATTGCTTTAAGGGTCTTCATCAAGAATTCTTTGCCTAGGCCAATGTCTGAAAGGGTTCTCCCAACATCTTCTTCTAGGAAGATTTCATGCCTTAGGTTTAAGTCTGTTATCCATCTTGAGTGGATTTTTGTGAGAGGTAGGGATCCTGATTCAATCTTCTGCATGTAGCTATTCAGGTTTCCCAGTACCTTTTATTGAAGAGAGATTATTTTTCCCAATGTATATTTTTGTCTGCTTTATCAAAGTTTAGGTTACCATATGCAGATGGTTTCATCTCTGGAATCTCAGTTCTATTTCAAAGATCGATGCTTCTGTTCTTGTGCCAGTCCAGGCTGATTTAATTATTATTGCTTTATAGTACAGCTTGAAGTCTGGAAGACTGATGCCTCCCAGTTTGTTCTTTTTACTTAAGATTATTTTGGCTCTAGGAGGTTTTTTCTTGTTCCATGCAAAGTGAAAAATTATTTTTTTCTAGATCTGTAAAGAATGATGGTGGTATTTTGATGGGGATTGCATTTATTATGTAGATCACTTTAGGTAATATTGACATTTTAATGATATTGATTCTACCAATCCATGAACAAGGTAGATTTTTCCATCTGTTTATATCCCTACAATTTCTTTTCTGAGTGTTTCATAGTTCTCCTTATATAAGTCTTTCATATCTTTCATTAAATATATTCCTAGATATTTGATTTTCTTTGGTACTATATTGAAGAATTATTGGGTCCAGGAGGAAATTCAGAGGGAAATCAAGAGTTTCTTTGAACAAAATGATAATGGAGACACATGCTACTAAAACCTGTGGGATACAGCCAAAGATTACCTGAGAGGAAAACTAATAGCAATAAATGCTCACATTCAAAACACAGAAAGCTTAGATAATGACAACCTAATGAATAGACTCAAGGAATTGGAAAAAGAAGAGCAAAATAATTCCAATCCTAGTAGAAGAAAAGAAATAACTAAGATCAAAGCAGAACTAAATGAAATTTAGAACAATAGAATTATATGGAAGATCAACAAAACTAGAAGCTGGCTTTTAGAAAAGATAAACAAAATTGATAGCCCTCTTGCCAGACTGACATTATGTTTGACTGCTATAAAAAACTATATGCCCCAAAACTACATAATGAGAAGAAAATGGACAAATTTCTGGATTCATACAACCTCCCTAAGTTCCCCTAGGAGGTAACAGGATTTCTGAATAGACCAATCTCAAGCTCAGAAATTGGAGCAGTAATTAACAATCTCCCCAAATGGAAAAATCCCAGACCAGATGGCTACACTTCAGAGGTTTACAAAACATACAAAGATGAACTCATACCTATACTACAGAAATTATTCCACAACATTGAGAAGGATGGTATCCTTCCTAACTCATTCTATGAAGCCAATATCACTTTGATACCAAAGCCAGGAAAGGATGCAACAAAAAAAGAAAATTAAAGACTAATATCCCTCATGAATATAGATGCAAAAATCCTCAACAAAATTTTAGCAAATAGAATTCAGCAGCACATAAAAAAATAATTCACCATGACCAGGTGGGCTTTATTCCAAAGATGCAAGGCTGGTTCAACATACACAAGTCTATAAATGCAATTCACCTCATAAATAAAAATAAGAACACAGACCATATGACTCTCTCAATAGGTGCAGAAAAAGCATTTGACAAAGTCCAACACACCTTTATGATAAAAACTCTTAACAAAATAGGCATAGGTGGCTCATACCTTCAAATTGTCAAATCTATTTATGACAAACCCATGGCCAACATCATACTGAACGGCAAAAAAATGAAACCATCCCCACTTCGAACCAAAACTAGACAAGGATGCCCACTATCTCCTCTTCTATTCAACATAGTGCTAGAAGTCCTAGTGATAGCAATCAGGCAAGAGAGGGGTATTAAGGGCATCCAAATAAGAGCAGAAGAGATCAAACTCTCATTCTTTGCCAATGATATGATATTATACCTAGAAAACCCCATGGATTTGACCAAGAGGCTCCTAGATCTGATAAATGAATTTGGTAAAGTCTCTGGTTACAAAATCAACATACAGAAATCAGAGGCATTCATATATGCCAAGAACCATCAAGCCAAAACTCATATCAAAAATGCAATACCTTTTACTATAGCCCCAAAGAAAATAAATAACTATAGCCATTTATAACCCAAAGTTGTAGTCTCCCTTGTAAGCATTTGCAAAACACTCATTTGCCCTTTATTAGTCAGGTAATGCATTATTCCATTTACTCATTCATTCAGTTATTCAATAAATATGTATTAAACACATTCTAGTGCCATATAAAATTATAGGTTCTGAGAATATGCTGATGGCTAGAGAGAAAGGACCCCTACCTTCACTGAGATTACAGTACAGTGGAGTAGAGGTCTACATAATTAGAAGTACTACAATTAGTGTCAATGAATCACTGGAGCATGTAGTGCAGGAAGCAAGTTTGTGAAATTTGTAGGTAGTATATGAATTCATTCCCTATCTAGTATTAACAGAACTGACCATGACATTGAAAATAGTCTCAGGAATAGACCCAGGTTGGATAGCAGAAGGAATTAAGATGCTAATGTGACTTGACAGTTGTGAAGATCCCTGGATAGATAATTTTGAGTGTTCAAAATTGCTACATTTCTCCAGCAAATCTAGAAAGGTGTAACCTAATTCTCTTCCATAAAATAGTATTTGTATTGGATATTAATGGGTTGTGCAGGAAAAGAAGGTTCTGTGATCAATTAAGTTTGAGAAAGTATTTAGAACAGCGGGATAATAATTTTATTCATGTTGGATATCAGGAAAAGATAAAGAATATGTAGTATTTGCTGAATATATTGTAACATTAAACTTTACTTTGTAGAACATTTTAAAAATGTAACATTCCAAAGAACACACCTTGTGAGACATGTGATTATGGATGTTAGAACAGTCTTGAAATAAACCTATGCCTAATGATCTTTGATAAATTATACTTTACGCTAAATAAGGAAATAGATGGCATATTGTGATCTATCATTGTAATTTACACAGTTGTCTAAGTGCAATTTTAAAATGTTGAATGGAATGACATATTTTTGCACATGTATAATAGATGATCGTGGAGAAATGTTTCACTATGTTGAATTCCTAGTAAGGACAATAATTAATAACTCTAAATCAAAAGTGGTGTTAAGCAATACAAAACCAGAAATGTAAAGTTTATATGAAGATATCAGGCATAGCAACTTTGCATAAACAGTTTTTACTGCCCGGTATACTCAATTAAATAAGAAAAATGCAGGTAGGGTGAAGGGAGTACTAGATTTACATTTGGGATTCCAGGAGATCTAGCTTCCTTGTCTACGACCTTGGCTTATCATGTCATGTCTGAGTATGTTTCTATTGACTAATATGTCCCCTACTTATGCACCACAGTTTCTTTCTTCTTTTAATTCTTCTTTTACTTTTAAGCCTATCCTGACTGTGTGTTTTAACCTGCCTGGTGGTGAGGAGAATCAATTCAGAATTGATTTCAATTCTGTATAGCATTAACTTTGCTGCCAAAGTGTTTTTACATCCATTACTTCATTTCACATTTTAAACAACATGTTGAGGTAGGGTGGATACTGTTATCTTTATTTTGCAGATTAGAAAACTAAGACCTTGTCCTGAATATCATCCTTATGCATAACTGCCCCAAATTTGTTTTAATAGCCCTAATATGTCTAGAAAAATGTCCATTATTATGTGTCTTGTCTTCTTGATATATGTTGTAACTTACATTACCATGCTCCCTGACTGCTGGGCTCTTCCATTCGGATACACACATTGAACGGCCTCTATTTGAAGTGAGACATGTAAGGAAGGAGTGTGCAGAACTTCCATTTTACTGGCATTCTTGGAAGGCAGAGACCTCTCAGAGGTAGCCAGGATGCATGGCAGTGACCCTGGTGGTAGCAGTTGTCTCATAAGAACTTTCTTGTAGCTTAATCCTGTCTCCCTAAATACCCTGACAATTTGGTGATAATAAACTTTTATAAATCCCTTTGCAATTTAAACTAGTCAGTGAGGTTTCAATTGTTTGCAGCTAACAGTACAGGATTTGAGACTTGTCTATGGTGACACAGTGGCAGAGTTGGGACTAAAAACAAAAAGGAAGAGGTGAGAATGCTTGTAAGGTGAGGAAAGCAACATTTAGTTGTATATTATGTATCCAGCATTCTATCACAAATCTATTAAATCAATGTCTAAAAAGTTATTACTACTTTTTATATTTTTATTTTACTTATAAGACATTTGAATATACAATGATTTCATATTTTTAAGTAGTGAAACTTTGCACTATATTTTTTTATATGTCTTAAATTTTTAAATAACTATCAGAAAATGATCTGGCTCAGGGGCCACCTTTGAAGGGTTCAATAACATTTCACAATTGCTTTTGTATTATCAACATTACTGACCTCAAATTCCTTTCAAATCCAATTGTTTTTATTTGACACTCCATGAATTTATTTTGAATATTCACTCTCACTCTTTACTAGTATTACATATTACTTTTAAAAAATTGGATAGAAAAACTCTGACTACTTGATAGGTGAAGATGGGAACATATTTTTCTGTTATTTTTGACTAATATTTGTTCATATTTATTGTTTTGTTATATATAATATTAAACATCTTAAAAGAATTAAAATGTCCCATGGTAAGGAAATTATCATTTTAATAAGTATTAAAAATGTTAGCAACCTCATATGATAGACTAATATGAAGCCATGAAATACAATAACTTTAAGGTACATAAAATGAATAGGGAAGTGGTCATGGTAATAAGTATTTTACAAAATAAATATGAATGTTTTGTTTGGCATGAAAATATTTTTTCTATATTTGGAAAGCAACTGCTTTATTTATACTCTCATACAAGAACGAAACATTCTAGGTTTTTCCCATGATTTGTTATAATATCTCTATAGGGTATAGCCAGAAAAACTACAAAAATATGATGGGGAATGGTGTCTCTCCAATATAGTGGAAACATGGCATAATTACAACTCATCAGATGTTCTTCCATATGTTCACATTAAAGTGCAGTAATCTTGTAGATTCACTACCATTCTTGGGTTTTATATATTAGAAAAATTGTAAATTTTGAGATATTGATAGGATCTAAAAGATTATTGTTTTAAAACCTTGACTTTATAGGTAAGGAAACTAAGACTTAGAATGTTGAATATAAAGAATGTAGAATAGAAATTGTGTTGAAGGACAGAAGTGCATTAGGTAATGAGTATAAATGTAATATACCATTCAATTAATGGGGCAGGCATTACCAGAAACTGATACAGTAAGAGAGATAAGACTTAAAAGTATGTATGTGCTGGCAACCCAGGAATACAAAAAGCCAAGGACTCATTTTAAGTTCAATGAAATAGAATAGAAGATAGCACTAAGATGGTAACACACAGAACTTTCTAGGTTGCCTGGCTTACAGCTCTTCTTCCTCTAGTTATCTAAATATAAGGGTTGAAAACTGCATACAAATGAAATAAACAATAATTAGCAACAAAAAGTCTCAAGAAAAGATTTTGGAATAGATTTGTACTGACTTCAAGGAAAAGATGCCAACACAAAAGGATGGAATACTATATTTTGATAAGAAAAGAGGAAGTACTGAGCCTGTGAACTAGAGAACTTCTAGAGTTCTTCCAAACTCTGTATTTCTCTCTGGGTTGTGCAAATATACTTAATGTGGTGGCTACCTATTTGACCTGGTACCAATGATATAAAGAAAGAATTCTAGACTGTCAAAAGGAGCTCACCTTTTTGCTATTTTGAGTGAATTGATTTAGTTAACAGTAGTTGTAGCTGCTTGATACATTTTCTGCACCTGAAAAACAAAATGAACTATTATTTTTTCTAGTAGCAAAACATCCTTTGAATACAGATATATTCATAATATACATAATAAGCAGGTTCTAATTGCCAGGAATAATTTTGGCACTGGGCATATGCAGTGAACAATGGAGTAAAAAATGCTTGGCCTCCTGACGTTTATATTCTGGTGATAGAGTATGTTTCAGAAAGAGAAGGGAGTGCAGTGTGGCTAGAGCAGAGTGAGAGAAGAGTGGTGGGAATTGTGAACAGACAGGTGGGAGGGCAGGTGCAACTGATAAAGATTCTGTTAGGCATTTTATAGCCTTGGCCCTTTAAATGGCGAGAGGGAAGTCCGAAGGGACTTTGAGCAGAGGATTGACATAAGTACATGTATGTTTGAAAGGAATCTCTAGTGACACCTGACACCACTGGCAGTAGCTGGGATGAGATAAGTGGATGGGTTTTGAACATATTTTGAAGAAGATGCCTTTAGAATTTACTGAAAGACTGGATGTGTAATGTGAGAAAAAGAGAGACATCAATGTTGACAAGATATTTGGCCTATTAAACAGAAATATGTTTACACATTAGATTCTACATCTATAGAAGGACAAAAAAGCAGAAAATAGACAAAATGGTTCAGAGGAAAAAAAAATAACTTCATCAAGGTTTGTCTCAAATTCATTTATTGCCATCTAGTGCTTCCTCACTCCTGCAATCTGCATCTCCATGAGGACACTAGTCAGAAAAGAGACTCAAATCATAAGCCATACCTCATCATGGCCTTATGTTCATTCTGACATCCTTCCCAAGCCCTTAGTGATGGATTCCTATTTTGAGTCTCATCACTACAACACAGGCATGGTACAGCATGGTTTTTATCTTCGTTTTTCAAAGTAGAAAATATTGAAAAATTGATGATGGTGAGTGTAGCAGATGCTATCAACACCATCCATATGCCTTTGGCTCTCACTCTTACTGTGCCATTGATGACTTGTTGCTGCCAAAGCCTGTGATCTCTGCTAAAGGACTCCCTCTGGTTGATAGAGCATGCTTGGCCCACGTGCAAGGCAGGCCAAATGTCCTGAGTGTTAATGCCTTCAGTAGAAGCTCTCAAGCAACGATGGATGGGAGTTTTTGGGTACATTTCTGACTTTCCTCAATCCTCAGGTGGAAAAACTCTGAGGAATGTTCAATGCCATCACCCAGAGGTTCTGGGGCTAATTGAGTCCCAATTGTACAGAGCAGCAATTGACTCATGAATGCCTCCTGTAGGGAATATTTTTCATTTTTTTTTTCACACTTCTCCACTCACCTACCAGTGCTTTCTGGGATTACATTTCAATTATTCTACTTAACTGTTTCTAAGAGAACCCATCAGAGCTAGCTGAAAAATATTATTATTCCAACCTATATCAAAGAAAGGGGACATTAAATATAGAATTTGGTGTCTGAGGAATAAGCTAAAGCAAATATAAATTTATGAGAAATTAAGATTTGACTTATCATCCATCATTTCTTCCTAGGAGCTCCAAGTGCATGTACACACACATACACACACATACATGTGTGTGTATGTGTGATGTGTGTGTGTGTATAAAAGCTTGTGCCTAGATGAAGAATCCATTACTGAAAAGAGATGGTCAAAGTAAATTTTTATATTCCCATGCAGAAAGTGAATGGCAAATGTAAATAACATAGGCAAGTTTTTCATTATGAGAAACATGTGACAGGTAACATGAATAATATAATGCATGTTGTCTTCTTTGTATTAGTGATGTCATCAATTAATCAAGTAATTTGCTACCTAAAAATGTTCAGCCCTTCTTGGAAGACAGAATTTATGGCAGAACTTTTTGATTGCATTGACCATTCTTTAAATCTTTTAAAGTTTTAAATACATACAGATTCATAGGAAGTTTCAAAAAATGTATAGAGAAGTCCAGTGTACCCTTCACCCAGTTCCCCCAATAGTAATATTATATATAACTATAGTGCAGTATCAAAAGCAGGAATTAAAATTAATGTAATTCATATAGTTTGTTTAAATTTTACCAGTTTTAGATGCACTTATTTATGTGTATGTGTTCTATGCAATTGTATCACCTGTGTAGATTTGAATAACTGTCACTATCAGCAAAACATAAAACTATTCCCTCACTCTAATGCAATTCCTTTATAATAACACCCTCTGACTCCTAATATTTTGGTGTTGGCTTTTTTTTTAAATTAAGCATAATTCTTATAAGATTTCATTCAGTTTTGTTATATGTATCAATTATTTGTTTTTTCTAATGCTGTGTAGTATCCATGATACAGATGTACCACAGTTTGCTTATTCATTAACATTTTTAATAGATTATTTCAATAGATTTATGGAGAACAAGTGGTTTTGTTACATAAATGAATCATATAGTGGTAATGTCAAGGCATTTAGTATACCCATCACCCAAATACTATAGATTGTACCCAAAAATAGTTTTTGACCCCTCACCTCTCATTCCTCTTCTGAGTCTGCAAAGTCCAATATACCACTCAGTATTATCATGTGTAACCATTATTTAGCTCCCACTTATAGTTGTTGCAAAAGATAAAATTCCATTCTTTTTTTATGTCTCAGTAGTACTCCATGGCAAATATAGGCCTATTTTCTTAATCCACTCACTAATTCATGGGTATTTAGGTTGATTCCATATCTTTGCAATTGGGAATTATGCTGCAATAAACTTTTGAGAGCAGGTGTATTTTTTTACAAAATGACTTATTTTCCTTTGGGTAGACACCCAGCAGTGGGATTTCTGGGTTGAATGATATGTCTACATCTACTTGAGAAATCTCCACACTGTTTTCCATAGAGGTTGTACTAATTTGTGGTCCCAACAACAATAAACAAGCATTCGTTTCTTTCTGCATCTTCATTAGCATCCATTGCTTTTTTAACCTTTTAAGACCATTCTGACAGGGGTAAGGTGATGTTTCATTGTAGTTTTAGCTTGCATTTTCGTGATGATAAGTGATGTTGAGCATTTCTTCATGTTTGTTGGCCATTTGTCTATCTTCTTCGAAACACTTCTGTTTATGCCTTTTGCCCAATTTTTAATGGGATTATTAGTTTATTTCTTATTGGTTTGTTTGAGTTCTTTGTAGATTCTGTATATTAGTCCCTTTATCAGATGTATAGTTGCAGATATTTTTTCCCATTCTGAAGGTTTTTTATTTACTCAGTTGATTATTTTCTTTGCTTTGAAGAAGCTTATTAAGCTAATATCAAGAAACAGTTTGGTTCCATGTGACATGTAAAGCAATAAATATTTTTTATTCTAAATATGCCATAGAATAAATCAAGACATACTGTGATAATACAAATTTGTTCATTTATATTACTATTAATTTTTAAATAAACAGATTAAAAATCTAGAATGCTTTTTAATTATTTTCAGTTTTATAGGTGTATACATGAGCCACAGGAAGCAAAAGAAAAAAGCATTTATTTGTGAGCAAACCATATAGCAAATAGATTTATATGCTTATACTGATATAAGAATACAGGAAAAATGTTCTCCAATTCCTACAACCACTACATAGTATATTGTTTTTGCAATTGTCAAGAAGTCACCTAGAAAATTGCACATGCTACTGAAAAAGCAACATCAGCTTATTTTAAATTGCTGAGATAAGAGATTTTATAGCCAATACAAGAAACAGGTGTTTATTTTTATGACAGTACTACTCCCTGTAATAACTACATGAGGATTCCAAAATGAAATATTGTATTAACACTAAATAATTCCAGTGATGATGATGTAATGCTCAATTAAAGGTAATTTGTTTTGCTTGTGTTCTGTGGTAATATGAGTAACTTTAACAATTATTTTCATTATAAAATGTTGATGATTTCCATGTATTAATGCCTTCACACTGCCTTATAATATGTAAAATTCAAAAGTACATAAAATGTTCCATCAATTTTATTATCTTAATTGTTTCCATAAACTCTTACATAGAGTGTTATTGCAGAACTCTTTTTATTGAACCTATTTTATGCTGAGTATACTGTACACATCATTGCTTATTCATTGCAATATCTCTGCATAATTCAGTTTCAGATGGTGTCGCATTCAGACTTACTTAAAATGATGAACTTTATTTAAAAGTTAAAGTTAAGAATAACTTTGGTGGGCCATACCCCTTCTAATTGTGATGTCTCAAATTCTTTTCACTTTTCATGTTATTGATTTATTAGAAAACTTACCTGAAATAAATTTTATGAATAACTACAGTTTTAGCATTTGCATTTATTAAAGTAAATTGTGTAAGAACAACTATTGCTGATTCAACTTTTCTTGTTAGGTTTACTCCTTGAACTTTTCTGTTTCCTATCTACTGCCAGGCCCCTACAGCCATGTCTTCTTTCTTGGTACCCAATTTATGAGAGAGACTTAGTCAGAATTTTCCTTCCTCATCATTATACACCTGTGCATTTTTATACTCATATCCCTTAACAAAGATGCTCCACTAAAGGAGACATCTGCCTTTCCTCCTCAATATCTGCCTATGGCTTATAATTTATTTAGCTGTCTGAATGTTTTCTTTTTCCAACAAAAAAAAAGTATTAATGCATGAATAGTATATTATAACAAGGGCATATCCTAATAAAATTAACCACATTTCTACTGATATACATTTGATAGCTTTATTTTTAAAATATTTTTAAAGTAATGCTAAAATAAATTCTCATGAATATAACACTTATTTTTATCTTTATAGTTTTCTTTTAAAGTACAGTATTTGATGTCCTTGATTTCATTCTCTTGTCAAACTGTCGCTCTTTGCAGATGATATGATCTTATATCTAGAAAAGATGAAAGATTGTGTCAAGAGACTCTGGAATTGATAAATAAGTTCAGCAAAGTCTCAGGTTACAAAATCAATGTACATGAATAAGTGGCATTCACATAAGTCAACAACAGTCAAACTGAGGACCAAATAAAAGACTCAATGCCTTTCACAATAGCAACAAAGAAAATAAAATATCTAGTAATATATTTAACTAAGAAGGCAAAGGACCTGCACAGGGAGAACTATGAAACACTGAAGGAGAAAATAGCAGAGGGTGCAAACAGATGGAAAACCAGATCATGCTCGTGGATTGGCAGAATCAGCATTGTTAAAATGTCTATACTACCCAAGGTAATCTACATATTCAATGTGATCTCTTTTAAAATGCCAACATCATTTTTCACAGATCTAGAAAAAGGTAATTCTACACTTCATATGGAACCAGAGAATACCCCGTATAGCCAAAACAACCTTAAGCAAAAAGAACAACTAGACTTCAAAATATACTACAAGGCTATAGTAACCAAAACAGCATGGAATTGGCACTAAAACTAGGACATGGAACAGTGGAACAGGACTGAGAACTGAGGCATAAAATCATCCTCATATAGCCATCTGATTTTTGACAAAGCAGACAAAAACAGACACTGAAGAAAAAATCCCTATTCAACAAATGGTGCAGGGAAAATTGGATAGCAATGTGTAGAAAACTGAAACAAGATCAACATCTCTCATCTCTCACAAAAATCAACTTACAGTGGATAACAGACTTAAAACTAAGAAATAAAACCATAAGAATTCTATTAAAAATGTTGAAAAAACTGTTATAGACATTTGGCCTAGGCAACAAATATTTGAGGAATAACCTAAAAGCAATCACAGCAGCATCAAAAATAAATAAATGGGACTTGATCAAATCAAAGAGCTGTGCACAGCCAAAGAAACAATCATCAGAGTGAACAGACAAACTACAGAATAGGAGAAATTCCTTCATGCTATATATTCAATAAAGGACTGATAACTAGAATCTGTATAGACCTCAGGAAAATCAACAAGAAAAAAATCAAACAGCCCCATTAAAAAGAGGACACAAGACATGAGCAGAAACTTTGCAAAAGAATATAGACAAAATGGCCAGAAAAGATATTGAAAAATGTTCAACATTTCTAATCATCAGGGAAATGCAAATCAAATCACAATCAGATATCACTTAACTCCAGTGAGAATGGAATTTTATCCAAAAGTCCCAAAACAACAAATGGTGGCATGTATGCAGAGAGATAGGAACACTCATGCACTACTGGTGGGACTGTAAACTAGTCCAACCCCTGTGGAAAGAAATATGGAGACACCTCAAAGAGCAAAAAGTACAATTACCATTTGATCCAGTAATCCCATTACTGGGTATCTACGCAAAGAGAAAAAAAAGACAGTCTATAAAAAAAGACATCTGCACATGAATGTTTATAGCAGCACAATTCATAATTGCAAAAATGTGGAAAGAACCCAAGTGTCCAGCAATACATGAATGGATTAATAAAATGTGGTGTATGTATACCATGGAGTAGTACTCAGCCACAAAAAACAATGGTGATCTAGCACCTCTTGTATTACCCTGGATAGAGTTGGAGCCCATTCTACTAAGTGAAGATCACAAGAATGAATAAACAAACACCACATGTACCCACCATCAAATTGGTAGTAATTGATAAACAGTTATATGCATTATGGAAGGGGAGGAAGGGATGGATATATTCACACCTAATGGGTACAGTGAGCATTGTATGGAGGATGGGCATGCTTGTAGCTCTGACTCTGGTGGTGCAAAGGCAATATATGTAACCAAACTGTTTGTGCTCCCATAATATTCTAAAATTTTTAAAAAGTACAGTATTTGAAAATTACCACAATCATTTTGAAAAATGCTTCAAAATATTGTTGTAGAAATTCATAATTACACACAGACACACACACATATCAAAACAAAACAAAACAAAACAAAACAACCACAGATGTAGACATCCATCAACAGGGTAGAAAACTCAATTTTCCTCCCATTTGCCAATCTAAGGGATTATAGTTTTAATTAAACTTATACCAATTTAATATTATAATATAATCTTTTTTTTTCTTTTTTTTTTATTTCGGCATATTATGGGGGTACAGATTTTAAGGTTTCAATAAATGCCCATTTCTCCCCCTCCCCCCAAAAGTCTGAGTCTCCATCATGACCATCCCCCAGATGGTGCACATCTCACTCATTATGTATGTATATACCCGCCCCCCTCCCCCTCCCACCTGCCCAATACCCTATTACTGTAGTACCTATGTGTCCACTTAGGTGCTACTCAGTTAATACCAGTTTGCTGGAGAATATATCTGGTGCTTGTTTTTCCATTCTTGGGACACTTCACTTAGTAGTATGGGCTCCAGCTCTAACCAGGAAAATATAAGATGTGCTATATCACCATTGTTTCTTAGAGCTGAATAGTACTCCATGGTATACATATACCACATTTTATTAATCCATTCTTGGGTTGATGGGCACTTGGGCTGTTTCCACAGCCTTGCGATTATGAATTGTGCTGCTATAAACATTCGAGTGCAGGTGTCTTTTTTGTAGAATGTCATTGGATCATTTGGGTAGATGCCCAGCAATGGGATTGCTGGATCAAATGGTAGATTCACTTGTATCACTTTAAGGTATCTCCATATTGCTTTCCACAGAGGTTGAACTAGTTTGCAGTCCCACCCGCAGTGTAGGAGTGTTCCTCTCTCCGCAACCATGCCAGCATTTATTGTTTGGAGATTTTTTGATAAAGGCCATTCTCACTGGGGTTAAGTGATATCTCATTGTGGTTTTGATTTGCATTTCCCTGATGATTAGAGATGTTGAGCATTTCTTCATATGTTTGTTGGCCATTCTTCTGTCTTCTTTAGAAAAATTTCTGTTCAAGTCCTTTGCCCACTTTTTAATGGGGTTATTTGATTTTTTCTTCCTAATTTTCATGAGGTCTAAGTATATTCTAGTTATCAGTCCCTTATCGGATGCATAGGATGCAAAAATTTTGTCCCATTCTGTAGGTTGTCTGTTTACTTTCATGACTATTTCTTTGGCTGTGCAGAAGCTTTGTAGTTTGATTATGTCCCATTTATTTATTTTTGTTGCTGCTGTGATTGCCTTTGGGGACTTCTTCATAAACTCTTTGCCCAGGCCGATGTCTAGGAGAGTGTTTCCAACTTTTTCCTCTAGAGTTCTAATAGTTTCATACCTTAGGTTTAAGTCTGTTATCCAGCGTGAGTTGATTTTTGTGAGAGGTGAAAGGTGTGGGTCCTGTTTTAGCCTTCTACAGGTGACTATCCAGTTTTCCCAGCACCATTTATTGAAGAGGGATTCTTTTCCCCAGCGTATGTTTTTGTCTGCTTTGTCAAAGATTAGATGGCTATATGAGGATGGTTTTATATCAGGATTCTCACATCTGTTCCCCTGGTCAATATTCCTATTTTTGTGCCAATACCATATTGATTTAATTACTACAGCTTTGTAGTATATTTTGATATCTGGCATATTAATGCCTCCCATTTTGTTTTTGTTGCCTAGAATTGCTCCTTATATTCAGGATCTTCTTTGGTTCCATACGAAGCGTAAAATTATTTTTTCTATATCTGTTAAGAATGCTGATGGGATTTTAATAGGTATTGCATTGAATCTGTAGATCAGTTTGGGTAGTATACACATTTTGATGATATTGAGTCTGCCGATCCAGGAGCATGGTATGGATTTCCATCTGTTTACATCCTCTGCTATTTCCTTCCTCAGTGTTTCATAGTTCTCCCTGTAGAGGTCTTTCATGTCCTTGGTTAAGTATATTCCTGGGTACTTTAATTTCTTTGTTGCTATTGTGAAGGGAATTGAGTCTTTGATTTGGTTCTCAATTAGATTGTTGTTGGCGTATATGAATGCCTCTGATTTCTGTGTATTGATTTTGTATCCTGAGACTTTACTAAATTCATTGATCAGTTCCAGGAGTTTCTTGGTTGAATCTTTGGGGTTTTCTAGATACAATATCATATCATCAGCAAACAGTGAAAGTTTGATCTCTTCTGCCCCTATTTGGATACCTTTGATTCCATTTTCCCGTCTGATTGCTGTAGCCAAGACTTCCAGTACTATGTTGAACAGAAGTGGAGATAGTGGGCAGCCTTGTCTTGTTCAGTTCTAAGTGGGAATGATTTCAATTTTTCCCCATTCAGTATGATGTTGGCTAGTTAATTATTTTGATACTTAAATATTATACATACATTATTAATCATTCAATATCTTATATTTCTGGAACTTGTTTATATATATATATATATATATGTATTCATTCCCCATTTATAATAGGATAAAAACATATTTTAGAATATTATTTTGGCAGCCATGTGTGTTACGAAGATCAATTAGAATGACATCACCACATTCCATGAGTGGATTATGATTGCATGTATTTGGGTATCAGGGGTGAAAATATGAGACAAAGAGAAAAAAGAAGAATTTGTTAATCACAAATAAATGCTTGGGCCTCAGGTCAAGTGACTCAGAAAAAGGTGAAACATTAATTGAAAGGAGAATTGGTGTAGGATAAAGACTATGTATTAAATATTGGAGGTGAGGAGTTTAGTATGAGAATAGCATGTCCAAGCAGAAATGGCTCATACACAATTACAGATATAGGACAGTGTCTCAGTTGAGAGGAATGTTCACACGAGTTATTTATAGACACAGACTCACTAAACATCACCTTATTCAGACTCTAACAACTGGTGTTGTCAATGTCAGAATATGTATTATGTAACTTCAACCCTTAGCACTGCTCAGAGGTAACTTGGCTTAAATATAATAAATTATATATTATTCACACTAATGTACAATGCAAATGTGTAATTTTAAACAATAGAATTTTTTCCTGCTTCATAAAGTTTTGGTGAATTTATATTTGTATGCTATCAATGAGTTGTGATTATCCAATTATGAACAAATAAAAAATTCATCATGTTTTGTAACAAGAGAATTTGAAAAATTATCCAGAGTCCTTATTTTGCTCCAAAGCTTTTATCCCCTTTCAATTGCAGAAACCCAATTACTTCTCAAACTAAGATAAGGTAGCTGTCTAAACAACAGCAGCTTTCCTCTAAGCCTGCTCTACAAATCTGCTTCACATCTCCTGCCACAAACATCAGAACCCAGAAACATTGCATGCTGTTATAGGGAAATGGGTGAATTTATAACAACTACAAAAGGTAGAGTGGAAAATCTAACTGCAAAATGGGAATTGCCTCAATTTTGTTCAACATCCAAGGGACACCTGGGAAATGTCATTTTAATCTGCAAGTGGCAGCCTCTAAGGTGTCTGTCAAGAGAGGACAGAATGGAAGACCGAAGAGCAAGTGCAGGGCTGGGCAGTTCCGGCTGTTGTTGAGGATTCAGGCACTGCCTCCATCAAACTATAGAAGCTGTTTGAAGGAATTAAATGAGAATCAGAGTGTAGCTCTGAGACACCGGATTAAGAAAGAATAAAAATGTTCTCTGATTTATTTCTAATTCTACAAGTATAAATACTGAGAAATATGGTAACTGGAGGAACATATGAGAGCTGACAAGACTTCCCTGAGACCTCACCCAGAGGGTGTGGAGCATCAGTGCTCTTGACATGGCTCTGTCCATTGCCAGCCTGGGCAGTACCTGGATGAGAGGGTCCCCGCCTATTTCAAGGCCCTACATGATGCTGAGAGGAAGTCAAAATGTTTCTTTCAGTCTGAATGTGCATGGATCTTGGGACAAGGGGTGGTCAGTCCTCCAGAGATCCCTGAATTCTTGACATCTCTGGCAAGCTGAGCAGGGCATTAGAACATGCTAAAGCCCTGACTAATAGAGCATTATGTAGTTTGTAGAGAAAGACCCTACTACATTTCCGATTGCAAAGAAAAGTAATGTAAAATAGATACTGAATATATGATCAACCAAATTAATTGATCTAATCTCTTCAATTGCATGATGAAAACGTACAAGAGTTGTTTAAAACACAGAAGCTGGAAAGTCTACAATCAACCCAAATATAATCAAATGTGAATATAAGAAGAGAGAAAATATTGAAGGATTCAAAAGAATAAACTTATAATTTGTTTCTTTTTCATTGCAAATAGGTGAAAGTTATGTCACACATGCTGGAATTTTGATGTAGGCACATTTATATATGTATATCTCTAAGTACATTCATCTCTTCTCTGAATGATATTATACATAGAGGTATAAATGTTTCCAAAGTTATCTCTATAAATGCACTTACAGATATAACAGGATCATTCTTTTATTGCTTTTATCATGACTATAGAATCATTTCTTTTTCAATGTGGCCTATCTCTTTTCTAAATAGTTCCTCTAGTAAATAAGTAGTATGATTTTATTTTTTCAATGTGGGCTTAAGATTCTTATTGATTACTTCTGGAAAAGCGAGAATCCTACAAATTGCATTTGCTGAAAAGATCAATGGTCCATTAGACTGGCATTTTATAAAGACCTATACTAGATGCTTCGGTGGAAGGCTAGAAAAAAATTACCTTTCATAAAACACCTGTCCAATTGTTCAATATTACACCACAGGGGAAAATTTTTTCCAAACTCCAGCTGGTTATCATTTTATGCTTTGAAGCACCAGGATTGATGACCCTTGTAATTTTAGCCTGGCTTGTAAAATTGCACATAGTTTATTATTTATATTCACATAAATGCCCATTCTATTGTTTTAATCTTCCTAAGATATTGGCTACCATAATTTTTGAGAGCGGCAGGCTTCAAAATAAGTACTTTAAAACCTGATTTCTGAGAGAAACAAAAATTTAGAGACTAACTGAAATACAAATATATAGGACGAGTCTATCTGACATTTGTGCATTTCAGATTGTCTTCAAATGTGGGACAAGCAGAGCAGGGTGAACAGGGGGCAGCTATGGAAATAGTTTCTCATGTAATTTCTGTAATATCTTCTTTCTCTATTATATTTTTGCACAATGTGACTTGATTCTTTATTCTCCTTACCTTCATATATAATATTTATGTTTATTTTTTCTCTTCCCAACTAAGGTACTAGAGATATAGTAAATAATCGTGGCCCTGGAATTTAAAGATCTGGGATTTGTTCCTACTTGGTCATTGACCAGCTTCATGGTCTTGGAAGAATCACTTTCCTTTCATGAGTTTCATTTGTTTGCTAGGTCTTGCCATCTGCATCATCTGTAGACACTGATACTTTGGTCCTACATGCCTAGGTTCCCATGGGTTTATTCTTATCAAAAATTTTAAACTGGAATTAAGAAAGTCAGATATCTAGTGAGTCTGGAGTAGGCCTTTAGTTCTAGATGCTCATCAAGCCCCAGGCATATGCCAACTACCTTTGCAAATGTTACTGAGGGTCTGCTATTTTTCTTTCTGTTCCCCATGACCTTGCCATGCTCTATCTCCCCAGGGTCACAGGCCCTGGTGAAAGTCCTGTTCCAAGAGAGGATTGGTTATGTATGTAGAATGACAATGCTGCCAGACATTAGTCCTTAAGTACTGTCATCTGAGAAATACTGCTTTTTTATCTTGGCCATTACCATAGGCCTCTTTCTATATCAACAAAAGGATGAAAGTCATTTTCAAGTGCCAATAGCTTACCCTGCTGTTATTTGATTCAAATGTCAGCTTTTCTCACCCCAGAAACCTGCTGAAATATACCCAGCAAGCTTTGAGACCAAGATTATCTGTAATATGATAGTTCTCATTTGTTGTATTAAAGAAACGAATGAGATTAACTCAAAGGCCTTGCTTAACACCACATTTTATGATACACTATTTTAATACAATGCATGATATACAAGATATACTCATTAAATATTCACCATTTGAACAATAACAATAAATAAATAAATGGCATATCATGAAATACAGATAACTGCATTTTATGAAAAGAAAATACAAACTTTAAACTACTTAACACAATAATTATGTCCTCCAGATCATATATTTCATTCTTGTTAATGGTGTAAGTTTCACAGATGAGGTCAAATGAACAGATATTAACCACACTTTCTAGAGATGGGTTCAAAGGAATGTTTTTCCCCTTCCTGCCATTGTATGATATTTTGAAAGATGTCTGAGGAAGGAGGAAAACAAGAGAATAGACTTTCCTCTCATGGGAGATATATTTACATCAACATGGGGTATGTAGAAGTTACTGTATAAATGAATAGCCATTGATAGAGGTTTCTGAGGCCTTTTATGTTATATTTGATACTAATAGTCAAAGGAAGGCTGGCAATGACATTTTTCTAATCCTTTGTGCAGAGTTCTAAAGAGAGTAAATATTTGAGTAATTTTAAATAATAGGACACAGGTTACCAGACATTCAAGTGTCAAGGATAAGAATTGAAGTAATAAATCATTAGCAAAGAGTGAGAGTTTGATCTCTTCTGCTCCCATTTGGAAACCCTTAATTCCACTCTCCTGTCTGATTGCTATAGCAAGGACTTCCATCACTATGTTGAATAGAACATCACTATGTTGAATAGTGGGCAGCCTTGCCTAGTTCCAGTTCTAAGTGGGAATGTTTTCAATTTTTCCCCATTCAGTATGATGTTGGCTATGTGTTTGTCATATATAGGCTGTATCATTTTTAGGTAAGCTCCATCTATGCCTATTTTGTTGCACATTCTTATATAAAAGGGTGCTGGATTTTGTCAAATGCTTTTTCTGCGTCTATTGAGAGGATCATATGGTCTTTGTTTTTGCTTCTGTTTATATGGTGAAATACATTTATAGATTTACATATGTTGAACCATCCCTGCATCCATGGAATGAAGCCTACTTGGTTGTGATGGACTATTTTCTTGATAAACACCTGGATTCAATTGGCTAGGATTTTGTTGAGAATCTTTGCATCTATATTCATAAGGGATATTGGTCTGTAGTTTTCTTTTTTCGTTGCATCCTTCCCTGGTTTTGGTATCAGGGTTATGTTGGCTTCATAAAATGTGCTGGGGAGAATCCCATCCTTCTCAACATTATAGAATCATTTCTACAGGATAGTCACCTGTTCTTCTTTGTAGGTGTGGTAAAATTCGGCTGTGAAACCATCTGGTCCAGGAATTGTCTTTTTAGATAGGTTTTTTATTTCTGTTTCAATTGTAGTACTTGATATTGGTCTGTTCAGGAATTCTATTTCTTCCTGGTTTGAGCCTAGGGAGGATGTGTGTTTCTAAGAATTTGTCCATTTCCTCTACATTTTCCAGTTTGTGTGCATAGAGGTTTTTGTAGTATTCATAAATTATATCTTGTATCTCTGTGGCATCTGTTGTAATTTCTCCTTTATTGTTCCTGATGGAGCTTATTAGAGATTTTTCTTTTCTGCTTTTCATTAGTCTAGCCAAGGTGTGTCAATTTTGATTATTTTTTAAAAGAACCAACTTTTTGTTTTATTAATCTTCCATATAGTTTCCCTGCTGTCAATTTCATGCACTTCTGATTTGGTCTTAATGATTTCACTTCTTCTGCTGGGTTTGCGGTTGGTCTGTTCTTCTTTTTCCAGCTCTTTGAGATGATTCATTAGGTTGTCTATTTGTGATCTTTTCAACTTTTGGGTATAGGCATTTATAGAAATAGACTTTCCTCTCAGGACTCCTTTAGCTGTGTCCCACGGGTTTTGATAACGTGTGTCTCCTTTGTAATTTAGTTCAAAGAATCTTTTGATTTCTATCTTGATTTCCTTGTTTATGAAGTGATCATTCAGCAGAAGGTTGTTTAATTTCCACGATTTTGTGTAGAAATGAAAGTTCCTGTTAGGGTTGATTTCTACTTTTATTCCATTGTGGTCTGAAAAGATATATGGTATAATTTCTATTTTTTAAAATTGTTTGAGACATGCTTTGTGTCCTAAGATATGGTCAATCTTAGAGAATGTCCCATGAGCTGATGAGAACATATATTCCATGGTTTTTGGGTAGAATGTCCTGTAAATGTCAGTCAGGCCCATTTGTTCTAGAGTTCTGTTTAAGTCCATTATTTCTTTGTTAATTTTCTGTTTGGAGGATCTGTCCTGTGTTTTCAGTGGGGTGTTAAAGTCTACAGCTATTATGGTGTTGTTTATCCATTTGTTTTGGTCAAGTAGAGTTTGCTTTATGAATCTGGGTACAACTAAGTTGGATGCATACATATTTAGAATTGTTATGTCTTCTTTGAACTGTATCCTTCACCATTATGTAGTGACCTTCTTTGTCTTTTATTACTTTTAATACTAATTTAAAAAAACTGATTTAAAAACTAAACTATCTGAAATCAACACCACCATACTAGCTTTCTTTTGGCTTCCATTTGCTTGAAATATTGTTCTTCAGCCCTTTACCATTAATCTAACTGCATCCTTGCAGGTTAGATGTGTTTCCTGAAGGCAGCAGATATGTGGCTTGTATTTTTTTATTCATTCAGTCAGCCTATGTCTCTTGAGTGGGGAGTTCAAGCCATTCACATTTACTGAGATAACTGATAGGTGGGGCAGATTTCTATTCATTATGTTGGGTTGAACTTTGTTGTTTTGTTTTCTCTTTTGAGCCATTGTGGTATCTGGCCTTTGATCTTTTGCTTTTGAGTGGATTTACATTTGTGAGTGTTTATTGTGCTGATCCATGGGTAACACTGTTTTGATTACTTCTTGAAGGGCTGGTCTTTGTTTATCTGAGAATATCTTGATTTCTCCTTCATATACAAAACTTAGTTTTGCAGACCTAGAAAACCCCAAAGAGTCAACCAAGAGACTCCTTGAATTGATAAATAAATTCAGTAAAATCAATACACACAAATAAGAGGCATTCATATATGCCAACAACAGTCAAAGTGAGAACCAAATCAAAGACTCAATTCCCTTCAAAATAACAACAGAGAAAATAAAGTACCTAGGAATATATTTAACCAAGGAGGTAAAAGATCTCTACAGGGAGAACTATGAAACACTGAAGAAGGAAAAGCAGAGAATGTAAACAGGTGGAAGACCATACCATGCTCGTGGGTCTGCAGAATCAACATTGTAAAAATGTCTATACTACCCAAAGTGATCTACAGAGTCAATGCAATCCCTACTAAAATACTATAATCATTTTTCAAAGATATAGAAAAAATAATTTTATGCTTCATATGGAACTAGAGAAGACCCCGCATAGCAAAATCAATCCTAGGCAATAAAAACAAAATAGGAGGCATCCATTTACCAGACTTCAAACTATACTACAAGGCTATAGTAATTAAAACAGTTTGCAACTGGGACAAGAACAGGGACATTGACCAGTGGAATGGAACAGAGAACCCAGATATAAAACCATCCTCATATAGCCATCTAATCTTTGACAAAGAAAACAAAAATATACCCTGGGGAAAAGAATCCTTATTAAATAAATGGTGCTGGGAAAACTGGATAACCACATGTAGAAGATTGAAACAGGATCCACACCTTTCACCTCTCACAAAAATCAATTCACACTGGGTAACAGACTTTAACCTTAGGTATAAAACTATTAGAATTCTAGAAGAAAATGTTGGAAATACTCTTCTACATTGGCCTAGGCAAAGAATTTATGAAGAAGACCCCAAAGGCAATCACAGCAGCAACAAAAATAAATAAATGGGACCTGATCAAATTAAAAAGCTTCTGCACAGCCAAGGAAACTGTCAAGAGAACAAACAGACAACCCACAAAATAGGAGAAAATATTTGCAAGCTACACAGCCGATAAAGGGCTGATAACTAGAATCTATTTAGAACTCAGGAAAATCAGTAAGAAAAAATCAAACAACCCTATCAAAAAGTGGGCAGAAAACTAGAGGAAAGAATCAAGAAGACAAGCATACAGCGGACAAGGGCCGGAAGGAGGGGTACCTGAGACCCCGGGAGACACCACGGGAGGAGGCTGCGGAGGAGAACTGGAGGCTGAGACCACCGGAGCAGCCCAGAGACCAGCGGCAAGGGTAGGTGGATCTGCTGTTGCCCCTCCCCTGCATTCGGGACTGCTGGTGGGCTCCCCAGCGGGTGGAGAGACCTGCGGACATCAGCCCAAGGACTGCCGCCGCCTGCCAACGGCGAGCCTGTAGCAGACGTGGCACCATGTTCCCAACTTCCTCCGGGCACCTCCGTGTGCACAGACCCGAGCCCCGCGGCAGGCGCCATATTGACTCCTCCCCCCCTCCGCCGACCCTACCCGCGGCTGCCCAGAGAGACAATACAGCCACCAGCCGGAGGCACCTCCAGGGAACGGGACCTTCCCGTTTGGGACCCCGCCCGCCCTCCCAGGTGCTGCTGGCACCGTGTTCCCAGGAAAACGGTGCCGACTCAGAGGCTGAGAGACATAGACCCAGCTTGGGCTCCCTGTGGGTGAATTAGGACCGGAAATCCTCTCCCTGGTGGGAATACAGTTTGAACTCTGGGACCCAGAGGTCGGACCTGCAGACCAGATCCCCTGCACCGAGGGCTAGCATTGCCCGGGGCACAGAAGGGTTATACGTGAACAGCCTACTGAGGGCTGTGTGCCTCCAGGGGCGGATCGGCGTCCTAGAGGGCAACCCTCCTCCCAGGAGGAGCCCCTGCGCCCAACCCAGGTGGCTTTCCTGTGCAGGGAACCTCCCCGCTGGCATCACAGTCCGGGGAGGCCTGGTAGCTTGTGGTCTGGCCTGCTGGCAGAGGCCCAGGAGTAGCTGCGGAGTTGGGGAGGGTGGAAAGAAGCCAGGCCTGCTGCAGACTGTGGGTCTCAGACAGCCCCACCCCCACACCCAGACTTTCTGGCTGAGTGGGACCATTCCAGCCCCGCCCTGACAGCAGAGAACAGAACTTTGACCCCTGCTAACGGCCTGAGGGCAGGCTTACCCAACCCAGCTCCGCCCAGAACAAGAGCTGATAACAGGACTCAAAATCAACACTATAGCCTGTTCCTCCAAGCAAATGCCACCTACTGACAGGGACGGCATCTTGCACAGCCTTTCCACGGCACCCACCGACTCAATATACAGGGAGTGGTCCAATTTCACCCACAGGAACCACCTAACGCCTCAGAAACTAAACAAGGTGTGTGAATACCCAAACAATAACCTAAGGAAAGAAACAACAACTGATCGACATTGGAAGAAATCAGCGAAAGAACTCAGGAAATATGAAGAACCAAACGGAAAACACACCCCCAAAGAGGAGCACCAGCCCACTAGAAACGGACACCGACCAAAATCAGGCAACCAATATGACAGAAGAGGAATTTCGTATGTGGAACATAAGAACACTCACCCAGCTGCAACAACAACTCAACAACCAACACCAAGAAACCACAAAAAGTCTCCAGGATATGAGAAAAGAAATAGACACATTGAAGAAAAGTGTAACCGAACTCCTGGAAATGAAGAATCAATTCAAGGAACTACAAAATACAGTGGAAAGTCTCAAGAACAGGGTAGATGAAGCAGAAGAAAGAATCTCAGAGCTTGAAGATAACACCCTCCAATTAAATAAATCAGTCACAGAAATAGAGCAGAGAAACAAGAGAAAAGAGCAAAGCCTACAAGAGCTGTGGGATTATGTGAAGAAACCTAATGTGAGGGTCATAGGGTTACAAGAAGGGGAAGAAGACAACACTCAAGGGTTGGACAAGCTGTTTGAAGATATAATAGAGGAAAATTTCCCAGGCCTTGATCAAAATCTTGATATACAAGTTCAAGAAGCTCAGAGGACCCCTGGGAGATTCAACGCAAACAGGAAGACGTCACGACATGCAGTCATCAGACTAACCAAAGTATCAACTAAAGAGGCCCTTCTAAGAGCTGTAAGAAAAAAGAAGCAAGTAACATACAAGGGAAAGCCAATTCGAATAACATCAGACTTCTCTAATGAGACTTTACAAGCAAGGAGAGACTGGGGCCCCATTCTCACTCTTTTGAAACAAAACAATGCCCAGCCTAGAATATTATTCCCTGCAAAACTAAGCTTCGTATATGAAGGAGAAATAAAAACATTCTCAGACAAGCAAAGGCTCAGAGAATTCACCAAGACAAGACCAGCCCTACAAGAAGTACTTAAAACAGCGTTATGCACGGAACATCATAAAAATAACCCACGAATATAAAAACAACCAAAACCCAAAGATATTAAAGGCCAGATATTACAATGGCTCAAGACAGAAATCATAGCAACAACATCCAACCCAACAGAATGATCAGTAATCTACCTTACCTATCAGTTCTCTCAATAAATGTGAATGGCTTAAACTCTCCACTCAAGAGACATAGGCTGGCTGAATGGATAAGAAAATACAGGCCAAGTATATGCTGTCTTCAGGAAACACATCTAACCTGCAAGGATGCATATAGACTAAAAATAAAAGGGTGGAGATCAATATTCCAAGCAAATAGAAGCCAAAAGAAGGCTGGTGTGGCAGCTCTAATTTCAGACGATTTAGTTTTTAAACCAACAAAAGTAGTGAAAGACAAAGAGGGTCATTATATAATGGTGAAGGGCACAGTCCAACAAGAAGAGATAACAATTTTAAATATATATGCACCCAACTTAGGTGCACCCAGATTCATAAAGCAAACCTTGCTGGAGCTAAGCAAATGGATTAATAGCAACTCCATAATCGCCGGAGATTTCAACACCCCACTGACGGCACGAGACAGATCCTCCAAACAGAAAATTAATAAAGAAATAATGGACTTAAACAAAACTCTAGAACAATTGGGTCTGACAGACATCTACAGAACATTCTACCCAAAATCCACTGAATATACGTTCTTCTCATCAGCTCACGGGACATTCTCTAAGATTGACCATATCCTAGGACACAAAGAAAATCTCAAGAAATTTAAAAAAATAGAAATCATACCATGTACCTTCTCAGATCACAGTGGAATAAAACTAGAAATCAACCCTAACAGAAACTCACATTTCTACACAAAAACGTGGAAATTAAACAACGTCCTACTAAATGATTACTTCGTAAATGAAGAAATCAAGACACAAATAAAAAACTTCTATGAAGAAAACGACAATGGAGAGACAAGTTATAAACTCCTCTGGGACACAGCTAAAGCAGTTCTGAGAGGAAAGTTTATCTCCATAAATGCCTATAACCAAAAGACAAGAAGATCACAAATAGACAATTTAATGAAACGACTCAAAGAGCTGGAAAAAGAAGAACAGACCAACCCCAAACCCAGCAGAAGAAGTGAAATCAACAAGATCAAATCAGAACTAAACGAAATTGAAAACAGGAAAGCTATTCAGGAGATTAATAAAACAAAAAGTTGGTTCTTTGAAAAAATAAACAAAATTGACACACCATTGGCTAAGCTAACGAAAAGCAGAAAAGAGAAATCTCTAATAAGCTCCATCAGGAATAAAAAAGGAGATATCACAACTGATCCCAAAGAGATACAAGATACAATTTATGAATACTACAAAAATCTTTATGCACACAAACTGGAAAATGTGGAGGAAATGGACAAATTTCTAGAAACGCACAGCCTCCCTAGGCTCAACCAGGAAGAAATAGATTTCCTGAACAGACCAATCTCAACAGCTGAAATAGAAACAGCAATTAAAAATCTCCCTAAAAAGAAAAGTCCCGGTCCAGATGGCTTCACACCTGAATTTTACCATACTTACAAAGAAGAACTAGTACCTATCTTGCAGAAACTATTCCACAACATCGAGAAGAACGGAAACCTCCCCGACACCTTTTATGAAGCGAATATTACTCTGATACCAAAACCAGGAAAGGATGCAACAAAAAAAGAAAACTACAGACCAATATCCCTAATGAATATAGATGCAAAAATTTTCAACAAAATCTTAGCTAACCGAATCCAGACACTTATCAAAAAAATAATCCACCACGACCAAGTGGGCTTCATGCCAGGGATGCAGGGATGATTCAACATACGTAAATCTATCAATGCAATTCACCACATAAACAGAAGCTAAAACAAAGACCACATGATTCTTTCAATAGATGCAGAAAAAGCTTTTGACAAAATTCAACACCCTTTCATGATACGAACACTTAAGAAAATAGGCATAGAAGGGACATACCTAAAAATGATACAAGCCATATATGACAGACCCATAGCCAACATCATACTGAATGGGGAAAGATTGAAATCATTCCCACTTAGAACTGGAACCAGACAAGGCTGCCCACTATCTCCACTTCTGTTCAACATAGTGCTGGAAGTCTTGGCTACAGCAATCAGACAGGAAAATGGAATCAAAGGTGTCCAAATAGGGGCAGAAGAGATCAAACTTTCACTGTTTGCTGATGATATGATATTGTATCTAGAAAAGCCCAAGGATTCAACCAAGAAACTCCTGGAACTGATCAATGAATTTAGTAAAGTCTCAGGATACAAAATCAATACACAGAAATCAGAGGCATTCATATACGCCAACAACAATCTAATTGAGAACCAAATCAAAGACTCAATTCCCTTCACAATAGCAACAAAGAAATTAAAGTACCTAGGAATATATTTAACCAAAGAGGTAAAAGACCTCTACAGGGAGAACTATGAAACACTGAGGAAGGAAATAGCAGAGGATGTAAACAGATGGAAATCCATACCATGCTCGTGGATCGGCAGACTCAATATCATCAAAATGTGTATACTACCCAAACTGATCTACAGATTCAAGGCAATACCTATTAAAATCCCATCAGCATTTTTCACAGATATAGAAAAAATAATTTTACGCTTCGTATGGAACCAAAGAAGACCCCGAATATCAAGAGCAATTCTAGGCAACAAAAACAAAATGGGAGGCATTAATATGCCAGATATCAAAATATACTACAAAGCTGTAGTAATTAAAACAATATGGTATTGGCACAAAAACAGGAATATTGACCAGTGGAACAGATGTGAGAATCCTGATATAAAACCATCCTCATATAGCCATCTCATCTTTGACAAAGCAGACAAAAACATACGCTGGGGAAAAGAATCTCTCTTCAATAAATGGTGCTGGGAAAACTGGATAGTCACCTGTAGAAGGCTAAAACAGGACCCACACCTTTCACCTCTCACAAAAATCAACTCACGCTGGATAACAGACTTAAACCTAAGATATGAAACTATTAGAACTCTAGAGGAAAAAGTTGGAAACACTCTCCTAGACATCGGCCTGGGCAAAGAGTTTATGAAGAAATCCCCAAAGGCAATCACAGCAGCAACAAAAATAAATAAATGGGACATGATCAAACTACAAAGCTTCTGCACAGCCAAAGAAATAGTCATGAAAGTAAACAGACAACCTACAGAATGGGACAAAATTTTTGCATCCTATGCATCCGATAAGGGACTGATAACTAGAATATACTTAGAACTCACGAAAATTAGGAAGAAAAAATCAAATAACCCCATCAAAAAGTGGGCAAAAGACTTGAACAGAAATTTTTCTAAAGAAGACAGAAGAATGGCCAACAAACATATGAAGAAATGCTCAACATCTCTAATCATCAGGGAAATGCAAATCAAAACCACAATGAGATATCACTTAACCCCAGTGAGAATGGCCTTTATCAAAAAATCTCCAAACAATAAATGCTGGCGTGGTTGCGGAGAGAGAGGAACACTGCTACACTGCTGGTGGGACTGCAAACTAGTTCAACCTCTGTGGAAAGCAATATGGAGATACCTTAAAGCGATACAACTGAATCTACCATTTGATCCAGCAATCCCATTGCTGGGCATCTACCCAAATGATCCAGTGACACTCTACAAAAAAGACACCTGCACTCGAATGTTTATAGCAGCACAATTCATAATCGCCAGGCTGTGGAAACAGCCCAAGTGCCCATCAATCCAAGAATGGATTAATAAAATGTGGTATATGTATACCATGGAGTACTATTCAGCTCTAAGAAACAATGGTGATATAGCACATCTTATATTTTCCTGGTTAGAGCTGGAACCCATACTACTAAGTGAAGTATCCCAAGAATGGAAAAACAAGCACCAGATATATTCTCCAGAAAACTGGTATTAACTGAGTAGCACCTAGGTGGACACATAGGTACTACAGTAATAGGGTATTGGGCAGGTGGGACTGGGGAGGGGGGAGGGACGGTGGGTATATACATACATAATGAGTGAGATGTGCACCATCTGGGGGATGGTCATGATGGAGACTCAGACTTTTGGGGGAAGGGGGGAAATGGGCATTTATTGAAACCTTAAAATCTGTACCCCCATAATATGCCAAAATAAAAAAAAAATTAAAAAAAAAAAGTGGGCAAAGGACATGAACAGAAACTTTCCAAAAGAAGATAGAATAATGGCCATCAAACATATGAAAAAATATTCAACATCTCTAATCATCAGGGAAATGCAAATCAAAACCACAATAAGATATCACTTATCTCCAGTGAGAATGGCCTTTATTAACAAGTCCCAAAACAGTAAATGTTGGTATGAATGTGGAGAGATAGGAACACTCCTACATTGCTGGTGGGACTGCAAACTTGTGCAACCACTGTGGAAAGCAATATGGAGATACCTTAAAGTGATACAAGTGAATCTACCATTAGATCCAGCAATCCCATTACTGGACATCTACCCAAAAGAACAAAAGTCACTCTATGAAAAAGACACCTGCACTCGAATGCTTATAGCAGCACAATTCACAATTGCAAAGATTTGGAAACAACCGAAGTGCCCATCAATACATGAGTGGATTAATAAAATGTGGTATATGTATACCATGGAGTACTACTCAGCTTTAAGAAACAATGGTGATATGGCACCTCTTATATATTCCTGGATATAGATGGAACCCATTCTACTAAGTGAAGTATCTCAAGAATGGAAAAACAAGCACCATATGTACTCACCAGCAAATTGGTATTAATGGATCAACACCTAAGTTGACATATAGGAATAACATTTATCAGGTGTCGGGCAGGTGGGGGAGGAGGGGATGGGTTTATACATACATAGTGATTGCAATGTGCACCAACTGGGAGATGGACATGCTTGAAGCTCTGATTTGAGTGGGGAGTGGGGCAAGGGCAATATACGTAACCTTAACATTTATACCTCCACAATATGCTGGGAAAAAAAAGACGTGAAGTAATAAAGATTTTATGGTTTGTATCTTGTTATAAATAGCTGTGGCTTCAATAAAAATAATACATTATTAAATTGAGTTTCAAATATCATACAGCTCATATATTTTATTTAATATTACTAATTCTGGAAATATGATTAACACTATTTTGGGGCTGGGCATTGTGGCTCATTACTGTAATCCTAGCACTCTGGAAGGCCGAGGCAGGTGGATCATTTGAGCTCAGCAGTTTGAGATCAGTCTGAGCAAGAGAGAGACTCAATCTCTACTAAAAAATAGAAAGAAATTAGCTGGACAACTAAAAATATATAGAAAAAATTAGCCAGGCATAGCTGTGTGTGCCTGTAGTCTCAGCTACGTGGGAGGCTGAAGCAGTAGGATTGCTTGAGCCCAGGAGTTTGAGGTTGCTATGAGGTAGGCTTATGCCACAGCACTCTATCCCAGGCAACAGAGTGAGACACTCTCAAAACCCCAAAACAACAAAAGAAAAACAAAATCATCCACTATTTTTCCAGGCAATCCAAAGATACAGAATAGTTTTCTCTCAATATTTCCTGGCGTAGTAACCCTCATGTAGGCTTCAAATAATTCTGCACATTAGATTTGAAGTTATATGGATTTGAGCCAAAGTTTAGAAAACATTATTGAATTCCTTGAAAGAGGGAAGGAGGGAGAGATATTTGTGTACATATACTGATATACAATTATTGTGCTTTATATTATTTTGATTTTGATGTTTTGATATATGATGTTGCTGAGGTGTAGTCAGGTTTTGTTTACTGATTTGTGAAATAGTGTGATGATTTTTAACCTTTCTAATACATAAGAATAACTTAAGCATTGGTTTAGAGAATATATTCCCTCAGTTGCTGTCATACAAAGTTATATTCCCTAGTCTGAGAGAGGGCTCGTTAATTCAATTTTTTAAACAATCTCTGCAAATAATTATTTTGCCAGTTGTTAATAAAACATATTTTAAAAAAAATGTGACCAGGGTAATATTATCAGCAGGAATAGGAAGTCATAAAGAGGATACTGAAGAAGAAAAATAGGTAGTCTGATTTGAAACATGCTCAAGAGGACATGTCCAGTTGGAGTGAGTATGTAAATTTGGAATCTGTGACCAAAAAAGATATGGATTTTGAGAAATTTTCTTGAACCAAATCATGTGGAGAAGGCAAATGGTGAGAAAAGTATCTAGGAGATTTCTCAACATAAGTAGATATGATGTTTTACCATAAGAAACAATATTCTTGGCCAAATCAAACATTTAATTAATTATATATTCTGAATGATATTTCTGGGATTTTTCTCTCACTGGTCAAATTAGAGTATTTTCATTATAAATAATTAATATATAATTAATTATTATTAAAATCAACTATTCTGACTAAGGAAAAATTCTATAGATCTATTTGATTTAATAAATTTTACATTTTTATGTACATATTCTAACTATTTTAACGAAGTAAACACACAGCAACATGAGTTAATCTGTTTCACTACAATTCAATGCAAACCACGATTGTCTATAGTACTAATAAAAGTGTATGCAGAAATTCAAATATACTTTGTAAAGGCAGTGTTATCCAGTCTTAATAAAGAGGGGAGTTCCCCTGGTGTATTCTGTAACTAATTCAATAAAAAATTCTATAAAACATTTAAAAAAATGTTCTGAGAGCCACTTACCATATCAGCCTTTGGCTATTCTATAATCACTTTTCATTATGGACTAAAATTAAACAGTTATAAAGCAGGCATAATTTCATGGCTAACCACCCAAGAGCTGGAGAGAGTTAAAAGCAATATAAAATCTTAGAGGTGGTGTTATTTTTAAATGCCAATCAGTTTCACCTCTTTTTACCTTAAGAGAGAGAAATGCCTAGGGAGTTTTGTTGTGATCAAGAGCAGCTGAAAGGCATCATGATTAATTTGAATTTCTAACACGATGAACAGTAATGAAATATGAGTGCATGTAATTCAGTACAAGAATGTGTGTGTCTGAATAATAGATGGTGCCTATGCCTTTTTCACTCAGCTATTATCAGCCCTTTTGTTGTTTTTCAAAAAAAATATGCATAAAGGAATGAAGTAGTATCAGTACTCTTATCTATAAAAGCCTATAAATTCTGAAGGCCATGTCTGTAATATGATATATATATATATATATTCACAAAAAAATCCCCCTTTATTTGTATATTTTAAATACAAGGATGCAAAAGTGCTCTATAATAAATAGTATATATGTAAAATTCACTTGTTTTTCAACTTCACAGGAAAAAACCTGGACATCCTAGTGAATTACTTAAGTCAGAAGGAATACTAAGTAATTCTAATTTTAGTCAGTTTTTTAACATGTGAAAAACATATCATTTTTTCATTCTAAATGTGGTACATATCTTTTGGTAAGCCAGTATTTTTAATTCAAACAGTTGATAAAAGGTAAATAACTATATTTGGCAGTGTCTGTTTACCTTAAACAACCAAACCTTCCATAGACAGCAGTATGAATATGAATTATTCATAGTACAAAATACGTATTTTATGATTTTTCAAGTAAGAGTTAAATACACTGGGTGGACTATAAACAATAGAAACTTATTTCTCACAGTTCTAAAGCTATGTCCAAGATCAAGATGTTGGCATATTCAGTGTCTGGGGAGGGCTGGTTTCCGGGTTCATAGATGGCCATCATTTTACTGTGCCTTCACCTGGCAGAAGGGGCAAGAAGTTCTCAGGATTCATGATATTTTGATAAATCTACCTATTTATTTGTTATTTTCAAATTACATTTTCTCCTTTCACACAGAAAAACTTAAACCACAGTATTTGTACTTTTATTCTCAAAAGTTGGTTTTGTATTCAAATCGTCAAATGTTAACTTATCTTCTAATTTTTATAAATGTTTCTTTCTAAATGATTGTTTTGGAAAGAGGACTTTTACAAATATGGGCCTTTACAAATCTTAACTAATGCATGTAACTTTCAGTTATCTTGCTTTCTTTTAAAATTAAATCCTTATATCCTAATTTTCAACCTTTATATCTCTACCAATTTTTATACATATGCATATCTACTTGAGAACAATCATATCAGGAAAACCATATTAAAAATCCTATAATGGGCAGTCTTGGGCCAGGGGCCACTTTGGAACATTTTTTTCTTTTTATTCAACCTCCACTTCTTTCCAGGTATGGGGAACGCAAGAGGCAAGGAGTGGAACTCCAGAGAAGTCCAGGGAGGAATGTGGACATTCCGAATCTAAACAAGAGCAGGCAGAAACAGGAGGCGATCAGCAGGTTGCCAATCAACAGAGCACAGTGGTACCGGGAACCTCAGTAAAGAAGGGGACCAAACGGAAAAGGTCTGCCAAGCATAACGAAGAGTCCTGCCCAAAGAAGGCGGCAGAATGCAATGAAGAGCCCAAACCCCGGAAGAAGATACCAATTCCTCCCTTACCTGCCAAACTGCCCCCGGTGAATCTGCTTCACCGGGACATTGTACGGGCCTGGTGCCAGCAATTAAAGCTGAGCAGCAAAGGCCAGAAATTGGAGGTATATAGACGGTTATGTGAATATGCATATTCAAATCAAAAGGATATTCCTTCCACAGCCAAGGAGGCCAAGATCCGGGTATCATCCAAAAGAAAATCAAATGTAGAGAAGGAAATGTCCCTGAAAAGTTCAGGGCAAAGGCTGTGTTGTGAGGGGACTGATCTTCCTGTAGTATGTCCTCCCCCTGAGGAGGGGTTCCCTGCCCCCGAGTCTGCCTCTCTTCTTGAGGGAGTTAATACAGCTGTGGTGACAACTTCTGCCCCGGAGGCTGTGTTGGCTTCCTGGGCCAGAACTGCAGCCAGGGCTGGGTCATCCATGGAGGCAGTGGAATCTCCACAGGAGAACTGTGATGTCAGGTGGTGTGTGGTCCATGGGAAAAGTCTCCCTGCAGACACAGATGGTTGGGTTCGCCTCCAGTTTCATGCTGGACAGGCCTCGGTTCCAGAAAAGACGGGAGACAGAGTGAGTGCACTCTTCCTGCTTCCTTCCTGCAACTTCCCACCCCCGCATCTTGAGGACAATATGTTGTGTCCCACATGCGTTCAAAGGAACAAGGTCTTAATAAAAAGCCTTCAGTGGGAATAGAATACCGTGAAAAAGGACTCATCTTTAATTGTAAATAAATAGCAGAAAAGTTTGACTGTTGATTCCATGGTGCCACTAACAGCGGAACTCTGGTCAACTTCATACCTGCTCACAGGCCATGAGGACTGGTGTTTTAAAACAAAGACAGACTGTTACTTCTTCATTTACAAAACATTTTTCAAAGTTCTCTTAATAACCTGGGACTTCTAGCTTGACTAAAGGCTAAAAACACAAGGCACTTTGTTAATATTGTATATACTTATAATTGTTTTGTTTATTTTGTGCCTAAAATGTTTAAGCTTTCGATGGGGGCAAAGAAAATATATGTAACCTTAACATTTGCACCACCACCCCCCATAATATGCTGGAAAAAATAAAAGGAAAAAATGTTTAAGCTTCCTAGTCATAATACATAATAAATGTTGAATATATGAATATAAAAATAATTCATCTGTTTTGTTTAGGGGACCATATTTATTGCATGCAAATTTTTGTTAAAGTTCTTAAAGGATTAGAACAAAAAGCAAGACTTTCTCTTACATGATTCATTTGTTTTTAAAACCACTTTATTGAAGTATGATTAACACAAAGCTTTATTTGTAGAAATAAGCAAAAAAAAGTTGCATATATTTAATGTATCTGAGTTTGATTAGTTTTTAATTTGTGTACTTTCTAATTTATAATGCTGTCAGTTTTGGAAAAGATCTGCTGTTTTTCACTTAATGTTTTAATGGCAATTTTCAATACTGTTTTATTAGTAAGAGCAGGGACTTTGTTACCCTCCAGTGAAGCTATGAAAAGTAACACATTGGATAAAATGTGGTATATGTATACCATGGAGTACTATTCAGCTTTAAGAAACAATGGTGATATAGCACATCTTATATTTTCCTGGTTAGAGCTGGAACCCATACTACTAAGTGAAGTATCCCAAGAATGGAAAAACAAGCACCAGATATATTCTCCAGCAAACTGGTATTAACTAAGTAGCACCTAAGTGGACACATAGGTACTACAGTAATAGGGTATTGGGCAGGTGGGAGGGGGGCGGGTATATACATACATAATGAGTGAGATGTGCACCATCTGGGGGATGGTCATGATGGAGACTCAGACTTGTGGGGGGAGGGGGGGAAATGGGCATTTATTGAAACCTTAAAATCTGTACCCCCATAATATGCCGAAATAAAAAAAAATCCTATAATTATTCTCTATTGTCAGACAATCTACATTCAGTCTTTTCAAGCAAAGCCAAATAGAGCCCCAACAGTTTGAATAGCTTTCAAGAGAGTGCAATGACTATCTCAGGGGCTCTTATATCAATATTTCTCATTACCAGTTGAGGACAGCATTGGAATCCCATCTCCTATTTTTACCCTGGCTTCAACCCCACTAGTTCAAAGAGACACTATGTTACCAATACTCTATTAAGAAATTTGAAAGGGGTGTGTGTGTATATGTGTATGTGTGTGTGTGTGTGTGTGCACGTGCACTGATTGTGGCTGATAAATTGGTTGAAATGTTCTTTAGTCTTGTCAACAAAGGCTTACTTTATTCCACTGGATTTCTCTCTTCTAGGGATGAGAGACAAGCTTTCAACTTTTCAGGATTTTCTGGCTTCTATCCCAATATCTACATCATAATGTTTGCTCAAACTCAGAAGACAGAAATTATTCAAATAATGAGGACTGATTCACTCACAAGCCATATCTAATTTCAAAGTATCGTTGTTTTTACACTGTTTTACATTATTAGGTACAATCTGTTCGATAATTCTCTGCTATTGACAGCCTCCCTTATCACAAAAATATTTCAATTAGCCTTTTAGGCTAACTCTTTACTGCAGGCATCTTGGAAGCAAGTCTACCACCACAATGACATTCAGAACAGTGATTCAATTTCCTGGCTCACCAGCTAGACCAGGAATCACAGTCTTATTATGTTTCAAGGAATCTGTGATAAGAAATGCTTCCTTTAAATTACTTAAACAGCCTGAGCCCTGCAGGTTGCTAGGGGTTTAGGACGTACTTTACAACTACTCATGTACATTTATGCTGCAATAAAATCAATTTTTGGAAGGAAGTGGATTATAGAAGGTTTGCAGGGCCAGAGCAGAAGATATTAAAATTAGTCTCTCTGCAAGAATTTGTTATTTCATGGCAAACACAAGAAGAAAGAACTGTGATGAATCATGGACTTTTCCAAAAATAATTTTAGAATTTAAAATTTTTCTTTTTAGCTATCTCATAGAAAGTAAACACTGTGAATTACATTTTTCATGTCAATTAATTTCATGTAAACTTCACAAAAACTGTGGAAGGCAGGGATTGATAATCTGGGCTTCTAAGGTGCAGAAACTCTCTCAGTTCAAATGATTCGTCCAAGATCACGAAGATTCTGAATTGTTGGGCTAAGATTATAATACAAATTTTACTCCAAAATCCATGTTCCTTCTATTATATCACACCATGAGTCAAGGCAATAGATATTTAAGAAGTCATTCTGTGTACACATTAAATGAATTGTGGGTAATTGTTTCAATCATTACTGCTGAAATTTCATGAATGCTTCCGACACTGTGTTAATGTATTTCTGCTTATATAAGAAATACGTGTTTATCTATTTTTTTGAAAAAACATAGAAAATAAAAAAAATATGAAAAGAGTAACAAAAGGTTATAAACAGAATATAAATTTTAATTCACTAATGAACCTGTCATTGAGAGGCAACCAGAGTTCCTGTTGAGATCATGTCTGAGATAAGCTGCTCATTATCACCACTGTTACTCTTTCTGTAAATTTTGGTATAAGAGAAACCAGTTAGAGCCAGCCTCATCATTACTGTGTAGCAAAGATACAGCCATTTATAACTAGTTAAGTGGCTTTTCTTAAAACCATGGGTAAGATATATCTCTATGTATCTATTTATATATCATCTACATCTCCATCTATATCTATACATAGAGAGAGCAAGTTCATGTCATAATCTAATCTCAAGTAGAGGAAGTGAAATTTCCAGAAGAATTAGAGACTTCAGAGATAATGTTCCATACAAGGGGATGAGTGATATTAAGAAGATAGAGTCAAACAAGAGAATGGCCCTAAACTTTTCCTTTTTTTTTAGGTGACAGACAAAATTGTATGTATTTATGGTGTACAACATGATGTTCTGAAGAATATATACATTGAAGAATGACTAAATCTAGCCAAACGACATGTGCATTACCTCACATAGTTATTTTTACAATGGGAACATTTTAAATCCACTATGAGCATTTTCCAAGGATACAATATATTGTTAACTATAGTCACTATGTTGTGCAATAGTAGATCTCTTAAACTTATTTTTCTATTTAAGTGCAATTGTGCACCTTTGACAAACATCTCCTCAACTTTTACCATCTCTCCATCCTCCCTTCCACAAACACTCAGTCCCTGGTAACCACCATTCTGCTGTCTACTTCTATGAGACAAACTTTTTAGATTCAACATATGAGTGCGATCATGTGATATTTGCCTCTCTGTGCCTGACTTATTTCACCTATCATAATGTCCTGCAGGTTCAGCCATGTTTCACAAATGACAAGATTTTTCTCCTTTTTCATGGCAACATTATTCCACTGTGTATATATACACCACGTTTTCTTTATTTATACATCTACTAATAGACAATCAGGTTGATTCTATACCTTGGCTACTGTGAATAATGCTGCAGTAAACATGGGAGTGCAGATATCTCTTCCACATACTAATTGCACTACCTTTGGATATATACTCAGTAGTGGGAATGGTAGTTCTATTTTTAATCTTTTGAGAAAACTCCGTATTATTTTCCATAAAGGCTATACTAATTTACATTCCTACTAAGTGTGTGAGGGTTCCCTATTCTCCACATCCTTATCAACATGTGCTAACTTTTTATCTTTTTGTTAACAGTCATTCTAACAGATGTGAGATGTCATATCATTGTGGTTCTGAATTGCATTTCTCTGATGATTAAGCATTGTTTTATATACTCATTGATCATTTGTATATCTTTTTTTTGAGAAATGTGTATTGAGATACTTTATCTATTTTTAATTAGGTTATTTGTTTTCTTGCTATTGAGTTACTTGAGTTCCTTACATATTTTAGATATTAATCTCATCAGATATATAGTTTGCAAATAGTTTCTTCCATTCTGTAGGTTGTCTCTTTACTCTCTTGTTTCCTTTATTGTACAGAAGCTTTTTCGTTTTGATGTAATCTTATTGTCTCTGTTTGCTTTTGTTGTTTGTGCTTTTGGTTTCATATCCAAAAATTCATTGCCCAGAACAATATCATGGAGGTGTTGAGATATGTTTTCATCTAGTAGTTTCACAGTTTCTGGTCTTACATTTAAGTCTTTAATCTATTTTGAGTTGATTTTTGTATAGGTATAAGATAAAGGTCTGATTTTATCCTTGTGCATGCAGATATCCAGTTTTTAAACACCATTTATTGAAGAAACAATGTGTGTTTTTGGAGCTTTTGTCAAAATCAATTGGCCTTAAATGCATGCAATTATTTTGTGGTTCTCTGCTCTGTTCCATTCATTTGAGTGTCAGTTTCTATGCCAGTACCATGTTGTTTTGGTTACTATGGCTTTGTAGTATATTTTGATATTAGATAATGTGATGCCTCCAGCTTTGTTCTTTTTGTTTAAGATTGTTCTGGCTATCTGGTGTCTTTTGTGATTACACATGAATTTTAGGACTGTTTTTTTTTCTATTTGTGGGAAGAATGTCATTGGTATTTTGACATTATGTTGAATGTATAGAGTGCTTTGGGTAGTACAGACATTTTAACAATATTAATTCTTTTAATCCATAAATAAACGCATATCTTTCCATTTATTTGTGTCATCTTCAATTTCTTTCATTAATGTTTTATAGTTTTCATTGGAGAGATCTTTCACCTCCTTAGTTTAATTTATTGCTAAGTATTTTTCTTTGGTAACTCTTATAAAAAATTGTTTCCTTAATTATCTTTTCCAGTTATGAATAGTTCAATAGTTCACTACCAATTTTGTAAGATCATTTTATGTCTTGCAACTTTACTGAATTTATCAGTTCTGAAAGTAAAAAAAAAAAACAAAAAGGTGGAGTCTTAGGATATTCTATATATAAGTTTATAACATATGAAAACAGACATAATTTAACTCTTCCTTTCCAATTTGTATGCCTTTTATATGTTCATCTTGCCTAATTGCTCTGTCTAGGGCCTCCAGTACTATATTGAATAGAAGTGGTGAAAATGGGCATATCTGTTTTGCTCCAGATCTTAGAGAAAAAAGTTTTCAACTTTTCCCTGTTGAGTATGATTTTACCTGTAGGTTTGTCATATCTTTTTGCACTAAACTTTTTAATGAAGTTACAACTTCTGTTCATTCTATACTCCACTACTGTTTTGAACTTAACCAGATTTTTGGCAAAAAACTTGCATATTTCCCCATGTGGTCCTTATCCTGCTAGAATTGCTTATTTTGGGACTATAACTACTTCTCAGTCTTCTTATAGGATCTCTTTGGGGAGCAAAGATAAGGATCATCAATCTTGTTTCCCCACTCTCTACTCCATTATAAGGTGAAGTCATCACTGCTTAGATGTAATGACAGAGATATACACCACTAATACAAAAAGGCTGTAAACTAATTTTTTTACTTCCAGTCACAGATAGCATGAAACAGGCTTAAAAACAAAATATGAGATGATATAATTTTATAGACTCCCGTTATTATATAATATTATACCAAATCATTTTCTTATGTCATTAAAAATACATGAAATCATGACTAAGGCTGAATAAAATTTATTTATAAGGGATTCCAATAATGATAATTTTTTATTCATTTGCATTGAAGATGTTACCATTTTTTTAAGGTAATGAATGTGCTTTATGTAGAATTATGTGCTTATTCCTAGGATAAATTCCCAGAAGTTGATATACTGAGTTAAAAAATATTAACATTTAAAATATTCTTGATAAGTATTGCCAATTCATCCTCCAAAGAAATAGTTCTTCTAACAACTCCTAGCAGTAGGAAAAAAATCTTTTCACTAAACCCTTGGCAACTCTGAATACTATCATTAAAAATGTATCTAGTGTCTTAAATTTAAATTATTCCTATAATTGAGATTGAACAGTTTTATGTTTATTTGCATTTGTTAATTTTTTTAGTTATGAAAAATAATAAAATTATTCATTTTCTTTTTTTATGATGGATTGTGAAATTGTCACTACCATCCTTAATTTCCAAAATCATCATTAATGAGCAGCATAGTATAATGGAAAACGCAAGAGCTATACATACAGAAAGACTTAGAGTTCAAACTCTAGCTCTGATTTTTTTTTTATGATCTTAGATTGTAGCAGATTAATCTCTGACACTAATATTCCTCAACTTTAAAATGGTGATAATATTTTCAAATCCTTATGATTTCTGTGTATCTAAAATGAAATATATACATATATATACATTTATAATAGATATATAATAAAGCCTCAAACATGATTTTTTCTTTTGCCAATACATATAAAAATATATTTTATCAAATACATTTTATCAAAATAAGCAAGTTTTCTCAGAATTCTATATTGCCTTTATTATCTCTTCAATTGAACTCTAATTGTTTTGTTGTATTTAGAATTGTTCAGTGTTCAAGACTTTTAAATACATAGCTGGGGTTTGTTTTGTCTGCCTTGTATCCCAATGTTCAGTAAAGAGTGTGGGTGGGAGACAGAGCAAAGATATAGAAGTTGTGCTTGGTAAAGTGCTTGTTTGAAGAGTTGGAATCATGGTGACTACCTGCTCTCTACAACAGTTTAAAGGTGTTGATGACTCCCCTACTCAATTCTTATCTTTATAGGTAGGTACTATTTTTTTGTATTTGTGTGTGTGTGTGTGTGTGTGTGTGTGTATTTGTTGTGGAGCTAACATTCTAGAATTTGGCAGACATTCAGCACACAAATATCAAGTATGGTATGCCAGGCTTTGGTTAAGTGTCATGGATTTTTTTTAAATGGCTGTGTTAGGGAGATAGACCTATTTTAAATAATGTAAACAGGGAAGACTTCAATGATAAGTTGACCCTTGAGCAGAAGAGGTGAAGGAGAGAAGCATGAATTTATTTGCAAGAAATGTGATCCAAGTAGAACACATAGCAAGAGCACAAGTCCCGAGTAAGGAACATGATTGTTGTCCTAAAGAATAGTCAAGAGGCTGCTGTGGCCAGATGACATAAACAAGGGAGAGTTGTAGGAGATGAGGTGGTCGTTGGACAGGTACAAGACCAGATCACAGTCTGCACTACATTGTAAGGACTTAGCATTTACTCTGAGTGAGATGGTAAGTCATCGGAGGGTTCTGATCAGAGGCATGGTAAAATCTAACTCACCTTTAAAAAAAGTATCTTTGTGTTTCTCTGTTGAGAATAGAGTGTAGGAGGCAAAGGCAGTAGGAGGGAAACCACCTAGAATGCCATGGTAGTAATTCTGGGGACAGCCGATTGTACTTTGTATCAGGATGGCAACAAAGGAAGTGGATACTAAATGAATTCTGGAAGAAAGAGGGAATGGGATTTGCAGCCCCTTTAGATGTAATAACTGAGAGAAAGTAAGGTTAATCCTCACAATGCCTTTAGAAAATACAGACCTGCAATAGCTTAAAATATGCCCAGTCCTCAACTTAGTCCAGAGAGAAAGGTATGATGTGAATTAGTACTCATCCTTATGACCCTCATTAGATTACTTTTTCTTAATTAATTCTTCATTAGATATTAACATTTCCCCTTACGAAGTTTTTTAGGAGAGGTCGTGTCTATCAGGGCGACTATGCCAAGTATTTGAGTAATTTTGACTGAAAACATTGGCCATGCCAGTGTGTATATAAGCAGGATGGTGAGACAATGATGCCTGGAAATAAAATTCCTGTAACTTATTAAGATAAGTTGATAATAAATGATTCTTTTACATTTTTATTTAATTAAAATATGGTATAATTGCCTCTAAGAGGCAAACTTTTTTTTTAAGACTAGTCTAGTGCAGTAGTGAGAAGAGGGAGAAGCAGTAGAACAAGGAGTTCAATCTGTAACTGACTGAAAAATCAGGTGAGTTAACTCATTACCTTTGGACCAGCCAGGCAGGCAAACTTTTTAAATTATTTATTCTTTGTTGGGGACTTGAACTTTTCATATCCTAGCATAATTCTGGGCATTTTAACAATATAATTAACAGGCATAAAATTCAAAATTCTTTTCATCTGAGTTAGTACAAAAATAATGTAACTGAGATACTGCTAGAATTTCATATTATATTTGGACTTGCCCACATTATGAAAAGCAAAATTATACTCTAAATTTGATTTTTTTATTTTTTAAAACATCTTTTGGAAATAACAAAAGAGTACAAAGTCTCATGAACCCTCCACCCAACTTACCAATTGCTGAAAGTTATCTAACTATAATACAATACCAAAAACCAGAACATCGACATCAGTGCATAACTATTAACTAGTCTGCAGGCCTTACTCAGTTTTTATCACCTTTACAACCTGCATTCATCTGTGTGTATGGGTGTGTGCGTGTAATTCTGTACCAATTTATCCATTAATAAATTTGTGAAACTGCTACCAAAATTAAGCCACAGAATAATTTCAGCACCATAAAAGAAGTCTCTCTCAAGCTACCTCCTTGTGTTTACATATACTCCCCCCACATCTTCATCCCTGTCTCTGGCAACTACTAATCTATTCTCCATCTCTAGTTTTTATATAAATGGAATCCCACAATATTTAACCTTTGGATACTAACTATCATTTTTACCAAACATAATGATCTGGAGATCTATCAGGTTGTTGCATGTATCAAACAGTCCATCTTTGTATCTTTTTTTCTGGATAACATTCAATTTTATAGATGTAGCAGCTTTTTTTTTAAAACCATTCAGCAGTTGAAGAACATGTAGATGATTTTCAGTATTTTGCTATTGCTAATAAAGCTGCTATGAACATTTATATAGAGATATTTATATGAATATAAGTTCATTTCTTTGGACTAACTATCCAAGAGAGCAATTGCTGGGTCATATAGTCAGTGCACATTTAGTTCTATAAGAAAATGCCAATCTATTTTTCAAAGTGGTTATAACAATTTATATTCTCATCTATAATATATGAGAGATCCAGTTTCTCTGCATCCTCATAAACATTTGGTTGATTATCACTATTATTTTTAATTTAGCTGATCCAATATGTGTGTAATGGTATTTTATTATGGTTTTAATTCCATTTCCTTAAAGTCTAATGATACTGAATATCTTTTCATGTATGTTTTTGCCATTCTTATTTCCTCTTTGGCATAATGTATGTTTATATATATGTTCATTTTATAATTAAATTGCTTGCTTATTTTTACTGTTGAGATTTGTGAGTTATTAATATATTCTACATACTAGTCTTTGTCAGATATGTGGTTTGTAAATATTTTCTACTAATCTATTGTCATTTTCTTCTCTCACCTAGATCTTTCATAGTACAAAAGTTTTTTTAATTTCAATGAAGTCCAATTTATTGTTATTTTTTATGGATCATGTTTTTGGTGTCCTAAGAGCCTTTGCTTAGCCCTGCATTCCAAATATGTTTGTTCTCCTAGGCTTTCTTCTCAAAACTTTACAACTATACTTGTTACATTTAAATTCATGATTGATTTAGAATTAATTTTTAATATATTTTATTTTTAGGTTTAGGCTGAAGTTCTTTATTTTTCTTTTTCATTTCTTTTTTTTTTTCCCTACTGATACCCATTTGCTCTGACACCATTTATTGAAAAAGCTATCTCTCTTCCCTTTTATTTGCTTTTGCATCTTTGTCAAACATGGATTGGGCATGTTTGTTTCAGTTTCTTTCCTTATTCTCTATGCCATTGATCTATATATCTGTTCCTTCAGCAAAACCATGTCAACTTGATTATTGTAGACATACAGTAAGGCAACACAAGGTTGAGCAATTCTTCTCACTTTGTTTTGTTTTTAAGTATTTTAATTAGCATTAGTTCCTTTCTCTTTCCACGTAAATGGAAGGATTAGCTTGTTTACATTTACAAAACATCTTGGTAGGATTTTATTAGGAATTGTGTTAATCTGCATATCAATTTGGGGAGAAGTGATATGGATATTATATTGAGTCTTCAAATTATGGATATGGTACATCTACATTTATTTAAATAGATCTTCTTTGATTTCATAATTGGTGTGTAGCTACTTTCAGTATATAGATCCTGTATGTGTTTTACTTATTTGGTTAGATTTATAACTGGATATTTATTTTACTTTCTTAAAGAGTGATTATAAGTGGTATTGTGTTTTTAATACTTGTTGTCACATGTCATGGGGTTCATAGACACTTTTCACTTTTGTTTCCAAGCTATTACTGAGCCTGCTCAGTAATTTTTAAATTTCAGTTATTTCACTTACAAATTTATTAATTTCACTTTGATAATTTTATATTTTCTCTCATTGTTTAGTTTTCTATCATTTTCTATTTTAAAATATGTTGATAATTGCATGTTGAAACACTTTTACAGTATTTTAAAATCCTTTTCAGATTATTCCAACATTTATTTCATCCCCTATTGGCATTTGTTGATTGTCTTCTCATTCCATTTGTGGTTGTATTGGTTCCTGGTATGATGGGTGACTACTGATAGTGCACTGGACATTTTAGGTATTAGCTTATAAGGTTTGGGATCCTTATTAATCTCATTTTTAGTGCATAAGTCACCTTGTCTAGGTGTTACATGATGGTCCAGGTGCAGATGGATGTTCAACTCCCTGCTAGACCTATAAAAATTACCCTGATAAAAGTGGAGCATGGCTTCACACTGCCTCATTGAAGATGGTTAGGGAATAAGAGCAGTTCTTACCCAACCCTACTCTACTTTTCCAGAAAAAACAAAGTGTCAACCAGCATTGCCTCATTGCCACTTAGTAGGGGTGTAATAAGCTCAGATCCCTTCTGGGGGGTAGAAACTCAGCTCCCTGCTGGATTCTGCTCACACTAGATTGGAGGAGAAGTAGAATGCTAACTATAGTCCTTACTCTAGGAAAGAATCTTTCTTTGCTTTTGCTTTTTGTGTCTCCTGGTATCCTTCGGCCTGTGGCAACGTAACTCAAATTTCTGCTTCATCTTCAATTGACTTTCTCTCTGTATCTCCTAAAAGGATGCAGGTTATTTGATTTAGGGCCACCCTACTCCAGAATGTGGATAGTCTTAATGTATTTACATGTGCAAAGATTATTTTTTAATAAAGTCACATTTGATAGTTCCGGAAGTTAGACATATCTTTTTGAGGGACACTATTCAACTAACTAAACTGCCTTTCAAACTTTTCTTATTTTTGTTTTGTTATGTACATTTTAGTTGAAAGACAAAAAAAAACTCAGAGGAATAGTACTATCTTTATTGGTCAAAGTCTTATTCCTTTTTTAACACTTATTTTATTGCTGGTATATTCATTAGGAAACTGCTATACTGTAGCAGATGTTTTAATTATTCTGTTAACTGATAGGAACAGCCTTCTGATGATGGAATTCTGAACATGAAAACGGTCCCTGATTAAAAGGAAACATCAATACCTTGAGGCCCTTTGTCTTAGGTTATTAGCTATGTCCTTTTCTTACCTTCTATTTAATGCTTATATTAGTTACCTGTTTCCAATAGAGTGATGCATAGCACACAAACCATCCCACAATTCTGCAACCTAAAACAGTGATCATTTATATTGTAGTGAGTGTGTTGGTCAGTATTTTACTCTGAGATCTGCTGGGTGGTTCTTCTGGTCTTTGCTGACCTAGTATGAGTTCAGGTGTGTTGATTGAAATGACTATATCTTTGCCATTTGTTTTCCATGATCCAGAAAGCTGGACTGGACACAGTCTCATGGTAATGGCAGAGGGTGTAAATGAGCATAGATACACAGTGGTTTTACCCTTGCTGCCACCATTTTGGCTAAAAGGAGTGACATGGCAGGACTGACCATCAAAGTAGAAGGATAAGATTACATTGTCACTCGGGCGATTTATGTGATCAGTCTGCCATGATGCTGCTGAGGTTCTGGGGTGCCAAATAACATCTGTACCATGGTATCATCTTCACTGAGAGAAAGAATTTCTTAGAGTCCACTGCCTCAGCTCAAACAAAACATTCATATCAACATATACTATGTTGATCTCTCAGCATTTCCTGCTCCTCTAAATTTTAGGTAAATGGTATCTTCCATCTAATGGCAATTGGTTGTCATCAACAAATTGACGATTGAAACAGACCTTCATCATTTAGAAGAGTTTCTGGGATCATGATAAAGCTCCCGATATATTGCTAGAGTGAGAGGAATCAAGCCATAAATTGTCATTTTTAGCTGAGATTCATAACTGAAGTTGATGTGTTCCTAAAAAGAGGTCTATGTTCCAATAATGACTCCTCTCTCTCTACACAATCAGAAATTCTGTTTCCTCATGATATTTGTCTATACATGCTTTATCCTTCAAAAATTTTTTAAACTTAATTCACATGGTGGAATTAAATTGATGCAACATAGTAAGCGTATAGCATATATACCAATAGGTTATTTAGAGGGGAGATAACTTTTTTAGTGCTTATTAAATGTTCTCAGAGTTATGGAATCTGATAAATCTACCCACAAGACACTTAGGTCTAATTCCAAAACTCTAGAAGCTTCTGTTCATCGAAATAAGTATGCTATGATCAAGCTCAAACAAGGCAAATTTTTCATTTCTTTAGCCTAGTTTTCAAAAATTGACACCTTTAAGTCATCCAAAGTGCCATAAGTGTAACTAAAAATTCATTGATTTTTAGTCCCTTGCTCAAGTCATAATTGGATCTAAAGCATCATTAATTTATTCAGTACAAAAGAGGTACCTTAAATTTCTGCTGGACTTTATTTTGGAAATATGTGAATGATAGAGAGGGTCAACCTGTGAGTTTGCCTCAGAAAAAACAATTTAGCCTTGCACTGGTTATGTTTAGTTTCACACGTCATGAAGGTTTTTTTTTTTTTTTCATTTTTATGACAGGATATATAAAATAAAACCTAAGACAAATTTTTAATACTCAAGTAAACTGAAATTAACAGCATTTCTCTCTTCCTATTCCTATTAATAAAACTTGCTTCTGAAGAAAGACAAAGCAATTGGGTCAATAATTAAATTTCTCATTATTTAGTAGATAGAATGAGTATGTATTATCTATCATACATTATATAGTATGTAGAAAAACCATAAGAAACAAACCCTCTCTTTTATATAAGAACTACAGGAAGGCCAAGTGTGGTGACTCATGCCTGTAATCCTAGCATTTTGGGAGGCTGAGGCTGGAGGATGGCTTGAGGCCAGGAGTTAGAGACTAGCTTGAGCAACCTGGCAAGACCCCATATCTACAAATAATAAAAGTAATAGGGTGTGGCAGCATGCCCTGTAGTCAAAGCTACTAGGGAGACTGAAGTAGGAGGATCACTTGGGCCCAGGAGTTTGAGGCTGCAGTGAGCTATAATCATACTTCCAAACTCATTTAGCTCAGGCAATAGGATAAGACCCTAACTCAAAAAAAAAAAAAAAAAAAAAAAAAAAAATACCTACAGGGCAGAAAGAAAAAGCATGAGGGCAAGACCCTGCCCATGAGGTCAGAAGATGCAAAGTTGAGAGCTATGATTGCTTGATTAGTTGCCACTTTTCAAACCAATTACACACTCATGACTTCCTATTCATAAAAAAGAACCTGTACAAAGGATACCAAGATAAAGGAATATTATGTGGTCCTAAAGAGATCACACCCATTACATCTATAATCAAACACATCTCTTTGGAAGCCCAGTACTTGAGTTGCAAGTATATATATTGCCTTGGTACCAGCACTGGAAAATTAGATGAGAGATAAGAATCTTTCCCTTCCAATTCTTACATACCACACCCAGCAGATATAACTATTTGTATTTATAATAGCCTTATCAAGTATGCTTACTTTTAGGTAAAATGGGGAAAATGTTTGAAAATGTTCCATTAGTGGTGTGTATAGAGTGTAGAGGTTGGTTTAATTTCAGGACAATACACATGCCTGAAAGTAATTTCTGCAATAGATTTGGTTGTTGCTTTACTTGGTACAACCGTGAAAGTAATTGAACTCACCTTGCCTCTTTTCAAAAGGAAAATTTATTATTTGCTTTCTATTTACTGCGTCCAATTCTATTCCAGAATTCATGGTATAAAACTTAAAATCGATTTGAATATCACAGAAAACCAGGAAGCACTATATTCAAAGCATTGTTAGTATTAAAATCCTTAAATAAGAAGTTATCATGATGCTTAAAATCAATATAACTTTTTCTCCCAGCTGCTTGCTGTGTTATATCAAGTAAGTTTATCATTTCTTGTTGGAGTTGCTCCAGCTGTGAACTCTCTAGGATGAGTTGGTTTTTGCTTCAAACCATTCGGAAAGTTACCTCTCTACTACCAAGATGTGAAAATGACTCTTCTGGCAATTACTTAGGCAGATATTTTTTAAAAAGAAAATGCCCTCTTTATCAAAGGGCTACCCCTGCTGTTTTAATGAATATTACTTCTTTTGACTTAATGCTACAAGGGGAAATTATTGTATACAGAAACTGTTTTCATTTGTATAAAATAATTTATAAACTCATGACTTATTTCTCTGGAAACGCTTTAAAGCAGCAGTGCATCTGGCTTGTGAAGATGATGAAGCATTATTCAAATAAAAACTCTTGCCACGCAGACATTAATAAATGTGACTGACACAGCTATGGTTTTAAAACATGAATCTATTTTTAATTTTTAAATACTTTGCTAAAACTAAGGCAGGGAGCAAAAATGCACATAACTAGCCAGGAACTCATTCAAATCCTATTTTAATATTTAACAAAGTGGATGCAATAATGCATATTTAAAGTTTGTGTGTGTGTGTGTGTGTGTTTAGAATTTGTAGGAAATTAGTTTAATTTTGTTTCTCTAGTGCCTCAGTCCTTATAACAGCAAACTCTCACTTTTAAATGACAACTGAAATATAAAGCTTTTCATTTTGAATACCACCCAATTTTATTATAATGTTCTTTTTATTCATTGATGACATATTTCAGGGCATGACTAAATTTATGGCCGCAAATTAGATGGGCTGCTTGAGTCAAAGTTTTCCAGTTGCACATTGTCAGGAACTCAGACTCCATGACATGTTTATAGGAAACCAGGAGCTCTCCATAAAAATGATAATAGCTATTTACCAACTTAAATTCTGGCAGCCTCCTCTCAATTTGTCTTTAACACTTGTCATAGGATCTATCATAATCCATTGACAAGCAAAGAGAAATTCTCAAAATAATTGCCAAAGACAGTATCGATTTGCTACAAAATTCTCAGAATTTGTGCTGTGGTTCATGGGTTAGACCTTGCCTGAAACTTCCTCATCTGCTTCAGGATATATCAAACTCATGAACCAGCTAGATCATAGTCTACCAATTGATAGACCCTCCTGACCAGTGAGGTGGACCTTATAGAGAGTCTCTTATTGCTTGAGGCCCACTCAGAGCTGGGAGCCTTTTGGATTATTTGGTAAATGAATTAGGGGCATATGTCCCAAATAGGAACATACTTCCGATGCAATGCCAAGGACTCCAGCAAGCATTGGGCTTCCTTCATAGTGCTAAAACATCATACAACGATATCTTCACTGTGGAAAGTATAATCCAGTATGCCGTGGACTTTGCTACACTGGCAAGATTTTAGAGTTTCATGGGAAATTGCTCACTCTAATATATATCTAAGTAGCTCTTGCTCTTAAAATGTTAGATTTGCTGTAGAACCCCATAATTTAACTCCTAGGAATATACTCAAGGGAAATAATAACTTGGATCTACACAAAGACTTGTAGGTAAATGTCCATCATGGCATTATTCATAATAGTCAAAATGTGGAAATAATCCAAATGTCCACCATGTATTGACTTGGATAAATATATGGTGTACCCATAGAATATAATATTTGGCAATAAAAAGGAATGAAGTACAGGTACGTGTTACAACTTGGTTGAATCCTCAGTATTTTATGCTTAGTGAAAGAAGTCAGACCAAAAGGCCACCATATATTATATGGGTCCATTATATCAGTAATCCTCAACCCCTAGTCTTTTTGGAACCAGGGACCACTTTCAGGGAGATAATTTTTTCATGGACCAGGAGCAGGAGGAGGGTTTCAGGATGATTCAAATGCATTACATTCATTGTGCAGTCAAACCTCTCTGCTAATGATAATCTACATTTGCAGCTGCTCCCCAGCACTAGCATCACTACCTCAGCTCCATCTCAGGTCATCAGGCATTAGATTCTCATAAACAGTGCGCAACCTAGATCCCTCGCATGTGCAGTTTACAGCAGGGTTCATGCTCCTATGAGAATCTAGCGCCACCAATGATCTGACAGGGGGAGGAGCTCATGCGACAATGTGAGCCACGGTAGCAGCTGTAAATACAGATAAAGCTTTGCTTGCTGTCCCATTGCCACTGCCACCGCACTCACCTCCTGCTGTGCCACTCAGTTCCTAACAGGCAACAGACCAGTATGGTCTGCAGTCCAGGGTTTGGAGAACAGAGCATTATTTGACATGTTACAAAAAGGAAAATGTATGGAGAAAGAAATATTTGTAATTTCCTAGGGCTGAGAGTAGGAATAGGGAGTGACTGAAATAGTAGTGAAGTTTCATTGCAGAGTGTTCCAACATTTGATTGTGGTGATGGTTATACACTCTGAAAATTAACTAAAAGTTATTAACTTGTACACGTAAAACAAGTGAATTTTATAGTATATAAATTGTACTGCAGCTATACTGTTTTTAAGAATTCTATTATATAAAAAACCATTTCAGAAAATTCATGTTAATCGAGGAGTAAAAATAATCTTCATTTTATAATCATAAAGGACACTTCATTGCCTAGAATAGGAAGTTCCAACTCTTTAGTTGCATTAATTGTAGTCTAGGCAGGACTGGGTAAATAATATTCTGAGAGGCCATTTTTTTTGTATTAAAAACTGATGGAATTTAAATCAAGAAATTTTTACTCAGGTGAAAGAAGAGTTGGTAACTGGAGAGGAGAATGAGGCAGAAATTAGTGGAAATTCTTCTAGCTCTACTTTCTAGGGACCTACAAATATTCTGGTTTACAAGGACCCTGAGCCTAGTTGTAGCCACTGCCAGAGAGGCCACCAGAAGAAGATGAAACAGGCTTTTTCTTCTTCTGTCTTCCTCCACCCTCCTAATTTTCCAGGGTCTCCTATTGACTTAACTTTGATTGCAAACCAGTGTGCATGAACCCCATCACTCCCTGATGCACACAACAGAGCAAAGAAAAGGTAAAAATGGATCTAACGGCAAATATGCCCAGAACTGGCTCATTGGTATTTAAATTATTTCATTGCTTGTGTCCAGCTGAAGATTTTGCTCATACCACATCCCATAATACCAAATATTTTCTAGGCTCTGTCTGTTAACTGATGTTAGACACCTCTTCACGCTCTTTTCGGTTTAAAGCGCATCTCAGAACTTACATCTTCTGGGGAGCCTTCATTTGCTATGTACACACTCAGTGATAACATTTTACTTTAAAACTACTGTATAAAGTATGTACTTTATCATTCAATTGACAAATAAAATCAGCTTCTCTGTTTTTAAATTATTTTTTGTTGATTTTAACTACCATAAAGGCAAGGAATATGCCATAGATATTAATATCCGGAACAGCTAAGAAAAATAATGTCCAGAAAACAATGTATTTTTAACATCTGTTATAAAATGATGTATAGTTTGTTTTCCAGAGTCTGTGAAGGCTGAAATTAAAGGGTGACTCTTAACACACCGTGGCAAATTAATATTAATATTTCCTTTTGTGTTTCCATTTGTTAATTTTATTGTGAAGATATGCCTCAGACTTGACATGTTGCATTTCCTATTGAACTAATATCATAAAGGTATAAAGCACCACCTAAAGCTAACATATGCTTTTTTCTTATCATTTTATTTTCATTTTCTTATCATTTCATTCCTCCAATTCAATGAGTAAAGTTAACTGGGTGATGAAACAAGTACTCCAAAAGATATATAATATCAAATAAAATGAACTGGATGGGGAGCCATTAGAAGTAATAGTGTAGCTCATTATCCAGGGAGGGGTCCTTAGAATAAACTCTGAAGAGCCAATATATTGCTAGTGCAGAGAAAGGAGATTGATAATTACATTCACAGGAATATAGGAATTATACATTAGATTATACTCATGGTCCACCCAGTACAATATTCACTTGTTAACAGGAGTTCTAAAAGCAAAAAGAAGGCTTCAGTAGTTAGGATACTCCATTTTTCTTTAGTAGCTATGTATGGCTCTACCTTTTATAAATCAACCCATTTTATAAATGTTTCTAGAATTCAAAACATATCCTACCAGTAGATAGCTTGTTGAAATGTGTTCTGTAAATGTGTTCTGTAAATTCACTACCTATTGCACAAAATAGTATTTCCTTTGCAAAGCAAAACAAATAAATGCACTGTCTGAAAAGACTGTGGGCTGCCAGATTCAAAAGATGCCAGTGTTAACTTTGTAGCTTATTGGTTCATCTATTCACTGTTTCATTTGTCCTTTTTATGGGAGTTGTTTCTAAATCAATATAGTTTGTTGCTCTTTTGCTTTCAGGTCTATTCTTATTTTGTTTTGATAGACCAGCTGTTAATTTGAGCAGAAGCCATCAGTTAAATAACAAAAAACAATAGACTGAAGATAGAAATGTCATTTTAATCTAAGTATTTACTAATTATTTATGAATATTTTAAAAGGTTAATAAATTTTGGCTTAGAAAATTTTCCAGAGTGATAAACAATTTTCTTGATTTACACTTCTAGTAATTTTAAAAATAAGTATTAGACTGGGAAACACAATGAAAAGGACCAATTGTGAAAGGAAATCAAGCATTTATATGTAGCCAAGCAAAGAGGAAAAAACAGTCAAACTAATTAGTCCAGTTGGCTAATGGTCTTTTTAATGAAATATCTGGACAGCTGCACTGTTAGCTTGGGGGGCATAATCTAATATACATTGGACTGAACTTTTTCAATTACCCCAAGTAGTTCTAGCATGCTAAAATTTACTCAAGATGACAGTGGCCTTAGTTTTATACACCTTACCCTGCTTTTACATCCAATTGTATATCAATGATAGCTTGTTGGAATTATGTTTAATAGCTAGCACTATATTCATGAATGCTATATTTATAAAAGTATGGGCAAGGTGGATGAAAATCTCTTTAAAGTGTATCTATATCTTTCCTAGATGACCTATATAAGGAGCTTATTTATCTGTAAGAACTGAGATGGCTCAGATGACATAATGGAAGAACTTATTATTTGAATCATTGTAGTAAATATTAATATTATTTTAGGTTTAAAAAGTATTCAATCTCATTATGTGATGTGAAGAGTGTTATCTGCAATCATAGAGAGTACCAGGGTCAAAATGAAATTCCACACTTCTCAGAACTTTCAAATCTTCTACTCGAGTTTCAATATTGAAGCTTCTCAAAATTAATCAGAATATATTAGAATATAATTAAGTAGCAATTCTTTATACAGAAAGTTCAAATGCAAATATTTCCTCTTCGCTGAGTACAGAGATTGTTAGGTAAGCGAATTGCAATTTAAGTGAGAGTACTATATTCTTACTCATTTATTCAAATTAATGTAATTATTATCTAACTAATTAGCTAGAAATATGACTTGTTCTATTATTCATTAAATGTAAAAATTCTTTCCAGAATAGAGGATTCAAAGTTAAAAAAATATGATCTAAAGCCTCTATAAAAATACTGGTAGAAAGCTGGTAATACCTGCCAACAGAAAAGTAGTAATTTACTACAGAAATAATTTTGGTTGGGCCAAATAGAGATTGGAAATAGGTGGATTCTATACTGATTAGTTTTTTCAGAAGTAGGTTGCTTTATTTAAGGGAAGCAGCTTGTCATTTCTTCATAAGCCCTGAGTCCATGAAATTGAACTTTTAATATTGTAATTAATTTCCAGTCCTTAATATTTATGTTACATTATATTATATTAAATAATTAATTTATGAGCCTAATATTTCTGGTCCTATTTCAAGATAATTGCAGCTGATTTATTTATGCTGACTTTACCACATTGCCTTAGTTGTTTTGTGGATGGGTCTTCATTGAACTAGACTGTATACATTGACTACAATCTAAGTACTATTCATTGGGGATCCAAATACTAATTATCTAGCTGTTTAGACTTAAAATTTCTCACCTTTCTACTAGGCCACCTACATAGTACACTAGTTATAGATAATTCTTTATTATGTATTTGTTAATCATCCATTGTTGGAACCATGGGTCTTCATCATCCTGGGAAGAAGTCGTTTCTTTCCAGTGGCTCCAGAGATCATCACTATTAATAGTGTTTGTGTCTATCATTCTGGCTTTTATTTTACTTTCTGCTATTTTAGGTGTAAAAATTAGAAAACAGTGAATAATTTGCATAACATGGGCAAAAATCACTGAATAAAATACAGTTCACACTAATCATAACAGGTATTTTTTTTCTAATTTTGTAAGTAGTGATTAATTTCTCATTATTTTTCTGCATATATGTGGTTAGCATTCTGTGTAACTCATTAATTAGTAAACATTAGAGTTATAGACTATTAGACCAGGAGACCTCAGATATTAGGCTAAGAGACCTCAGATATTCATCATTTTACAAATGATAAAATTAAAGCACACAGAGGCAAAATAATAAAATAAAGGATAAAGGACTAAATATATAAAATAAATAGTAGTTAAGACAACATTAGATTCAATCTGAAATACAGCCATCCACCTCCCAAATGATTTAGTTTAGTTTTTTGTTTTGTTTTGGTAAGAAATGGTTATTTTATAAAACTAAGAAATCAACCAAAAGTATAGCTTATTAATTTTATTGTAAAAACATTAATTAGTGACTTTTAAAATTTATTTTTCTGCTATAACTATACAACTGATGACTGCATGCAAATATTACTTCCAGTCACATAAAGACACCTTCTTTTTGGTGATATCTAAGTCACTTCCTCACAGTTGTCTGTGTGGAAGCACTCACGCTCAAATATATTTTGCTAATTTCAATGTGTACCTCTGCTTTTCCATAAAGCATTCCTCTTCCCAACCTCCTTGTGATTATCCTCCCCTAATTCACTGCAAAAGCCATTTAACTCGTATCCTGTCATTCTTTATTGCCTAGAGACAAGCCCAGAGGAGCTAATTTTTATTCATCTTCATTTCAGCTTCCTGAGATTAGACAAGTTCTGGTATTTTGCTATTAGATATTTTTAATATCGGAGTGATACATTAATAACATTAAATTTTTTTCGGTAATGAAATATAACAATGATAGCTGAAATAGTTCTTGCTTTCTTGAAAATATTAGTTTGGACAGCTGGGCTCTTGCTTTATAAGCTTTCTTTTTGATTTGGAAGTTGAAGGCAAAGCTCTTCCAAGTTCTTTTTGTCAGCCCACTTAACAACTCAGCTTCATCAGTATAATCTCTCTTTCTTTATATATGACATGTCTCTGTTTGAAGCACTTTTTAGACCACTATACAGGATGCTTTTCAAGAAATGGTGTTTCCATATAAAACACATGTAATATTCTTATTAAATAAAAAATATTCAACTCATTATATGTAGTAATCACATCAAACTAATAGATGTGCACCTAAATTACAATAGTTCCTATATAGGCCACTTTTTAAATGACTATTTTAACTACTTTTACTAATGTGCTTGATTGACTCAACCAAAGTTTTTGGAAATTCTATATTGTGTGAATAAATGCAGATCCTCATATGTAAATATGTAAAAGTGTACCTTTACATACAAGGTAAAAGTAATTTTTGAAGTGATAAGCAAACATGAATTGGACTAAATTCATGCAATAAGAATCCAAATTATAAATTCAGCCTCTCATTCCTCATATTTGAGGATAATTGATGTCTTATGTTGAATAGATGTTTCTTGTTATGGGATAAACATCAAGCTATGGTGTTTAGACCAGCAGAAATATGGAGATGTTTTTGGCTGTTGAGTTTGGAAATAATGTGTTTTATTCATTTCTAGGTGGATAAATCTCTTGGTAAGCTGTAGCATGCATGAAGATTCAGGTAAAGCCTAAAGTGATGGGAGACAACAAAAAATGTTATTTAGTTTTCTTTTCTATTCATTTATTTTTAATTGAAAAATAATAGTGTCTATTTTTAGAGGAAAATGTGATGTTTTGATTTATGTAGACATGGCATAAAAATTCAGTCAAGGTAATTAACATATCCATCACGTGGCCAAATTATCATTTTTTTTTTTTTTGGTGAGTGAGAGCATTAAAATCAATTTTTTTTAGCAATTTTTAAATATATAATACATTGTTATTAACTGTGATCACCATGAAGTGCAATAGATCACTAAGACTTATTTCTCTGGGTGATATAAACTTTGTACGTTTGGATCAGCATTGCTCCTTTCGCTGTCCCTACTGCTCCTAACCCACAGACTAAAAACCAACTTTCTACTCTCTTTTTACATGAGATCAACTTTCTTAGATTCTACTTATATATATGTATGTGTGTGTGTGTGTGTGTGTGTATATAATATCACACATTGTCTTTGTGGCCAGCTAATTTCACTTTCACTTAATATAATGTTCTTCAGTTCTATCAGTGTTCTCATGAATGACAAAATTTTCTTCTTTTTTTAATATTGAATAGTATTTTATTATATACATTTGCCACATTTTCTTTGACCATTCCTCCACTGACAAATGCTCACATGGATTTCATATATTAGCTATTATAAATAATGCTGAAATAAACATAGGTGTGCAGATATTTCTTAGACATACCGATTTCAATTCCTTTTGATGTATGCCCAGAAGTAGAATTGCTGGTAATTCTGTTATTAGTGTTTTGAGGAATCTCTATAATAGTTTCTACAATGGCTGCACTAATTTACATTTCCTTCAATAATGTCAAGTGTTAACCTCCACATTCTTGCCAACATGTGTTATCATTTGTCTCTTTGACATAGTCATTGTAACAGGTATGAGGTGGTATCTCATGCAGTCATGTCTTCAGACTCCATATATAATTCTAATTCTGTTGATTTTCCATGAAATCTGAAGTTCCTTCCTCCGTTGAAGTCTTGATCCTTTCAAAGTCATTCATGAGGGCTGAATTTAACTTTTCTCAAACTCCTGTTAATATTGATATTTTGATCTCCTTCCATGATTCACAATGTTCTTAATGACACTAGATGCCATTTCAGATATGTTTAATCCTTTCCAGAAGGTTTTTGGTATACTTTGTCCAGATCCATCAGAAGAATCCTATCTATGACAGCTACAGCCTTAAAAGATATATTTCTTAAATAATAGGACTTGAAAATTGAAATGACTCCTTGATTCACAATGTGCAGAACTGATGATGTGTTAGCAGGCACAAAAATAACATTTATCTCTCTAAACATCTCCATCAGAGTTCTTAAGTGACTTGGCACATTTTCAGTGAGAAATAATATTTTGAAAAGAATCTCTTTTGTTTTTTTTTTTCTGAGCAGTAGATTTCAACAGCGGGCTTAAAATATTCAATAAACCATGCTATAAACAGATGTGTTCTCATCCAGGATTTGTTGTTCCATTACAAAGCACAGGAGTAGTAGATTTAGCATAATTCCTGTGAACCCTAGAATTTAATAAGTGGTAAATTAGTACTGGCTTTCAACTGAAATTCACCAGCCGCATTAGCCCCTGGCAAGAGATTCAACCTATCCTTTGAATCTTTGAAGCCAGGGATTGACTTCTCCTCTCTAGTGATGAAGTCTAGATTTCATCTTCTTCCAATGTAATGCTCAAAATCTATTGTTTAGTGCAGCCACACTAATAGTGATCCTGGCTAGATCTTCTGGATAGCTTGCTTCAGCCTCTGCATCAGCACTTGCTGCATTATCTTACACTTTTATGCTATGGAGATGGCTTCTTTCCATAAACTTCATGAGCTAATCTCTGGTAATTTCCGCCTTTTCTTTTGTAGCTTTCTCACCTCATTCAGCCTCTCCAGATTAGACTTTGGCATAAAAAAAAGATTGTGGTACTTTGATTGTCTGTACAGACCTCTCAAACTTTCTCCATATCAGAAATAAAGCTGTTTTGCTTTATTATCATTTGTGTGCTCACAGGAGTAGTACTTGTAAAAGAAATAAACCTACTAACTTAGCAAGCAGAAAAAAACAAAAACAGAATAATTCCAAAGAATTCCATTCCCAAACATACACTATTCAACTATTCAACCTTTTGAAATATTAATAAAAAGAAAAAAAAAATCTGTAAAAATCTTTAAAAAAAATTTTTTTAATACATAAGGACACATTTACAGATTCTGAGTAGACATATCTTGGGGGAAGCAACATTCAACCCTCGACAAACAGTATATACTAATCCTCTAAAGGCAAGTGCAATAAGTTAAGACAGTTTTCTACTTTCTTAAGAAAGACAAACTCACTTTTGGACCTGAGATTTAGTGACGAATATGCTTGATATCATGATTTAGAGAAGTGAAGTGGTTGACAGCTCATGTAAAGAATTTCAGTCTATCTCATTCTTCTCAGCTTCACTTCTCAAGATGGCCTCTGTTGTACCTGCCATTCCTGAGAACGACACTTTCCTTGGGTTCTGCTATGCAGGTCAGTGTTCTTGTCACTGAACTCCAGTCTTTGGGACTCCATAACTGTAACTTCCTTTTCTCGTGGTCATCCATCTGTATTTTTCCATCTGCTCACTGTTCTTCAGGAAACGTTCAAAGCCTAAGGTTTACCAATAGTCTCTCCTATTTTTTTGTTAATGAACAATTATGCATTTAAAAAATATATGGTGATTATCATTCATATGAAATCTCAAAAAAGTAAAAAATGGTTATTGTGTTTATAATATATCAACTTTCCACCTCAGAATCCTCCTCTATAAAATAAGATTAAAAATCATCCATATTACTATATGTATATGAACTTTATATTATTATTTAAATATTGAATGTGCTATAATGCACATCAAAGACTCGTTACATGGTAGGAAGTGTTCTATAAAGCTTGGCTATTATACAAAGTGGATCTCTACCCAGAAACTTAAATAATTAGTAAATTATTTGAGAATTTATCTAAGAAAATATATTTATTTAGACCCCTTTACAGATTTTTTCTTTATTTTACTTCATTTAGGAGTAGATATTAATTATCAGGTGAGTATTTGCTACTGAAACAATAAAATGCAAAAATTTTCTCTTTTTAATCTCAACAAAATGTAACACAATTTCTTAGGACTTGTCAAAATAGCTTGTGCCATTTCCCATCCCACAATTTTGAAGGGCATATAGATTAATACATGAAAATAATTTGTGTAGTTCTTCTCTTCTTAAATTTTTCATGGAATAATCAGTTAAAGGGAAAGTGTTCGTGCAGATCACACCATGCGATACTAAAAAATTCATAACTACAAGCTGAATTGTGAAAGACAGCCATAATTTAGTGCTATGCTTGCATAAATTACATGCATTAAAGAAGTGTTATTTATCATTTTAAAAATTAGGCAACTGAATTCACCCTCAGTAAAAAAAATAAATAAATAAAAAACTGATTTTCTCTTTACTGAAGTTAACTAAAGTGCAAATTTGTTCTTTCACAACTTTTCACCCTTTTGCTAGATAGGAAGTTACTTTAATTCTGAATCTATAATAGTCATGCTAGAGTAGTGATAATAATTATTGCCTTTAATTAACTAGTAGTTTTTGGAGCATAGTGTCTTTGATAGATGATATTGTGTTTTGATTTATTCTGCATTTCAAATGATTACTATAGTGCATGGCACATGGTAGGTATTCCATATATTTGTACTATTAAAATCATTTCATTATTATTTGCAGTCAACTTTTGAGTCAACTGAATTATATGAAAATATGTCCTTCATAAAGCAATAAAACTAAGACCACTGCTTATATAAAATGTTTCATAGCTAAGACTATGAAACTCTCCATATATGGCATTACTTGGATTTGAAATGAGTGTAGCAGATATGTTTCCCATATATTTTATTTTCATAGTAAAAACTATTTATTAAGTGCACATCATGTTTATCTATTGAACACATATTTTATAAGCCTTAAAGTACCTAGCAAAAGGTACAAACAGTAAAGTCCTCTTTCCTCTACTGAAATAGACTGCACTTCATTAGGAAGATGCAGGATTTGTCATTAGAAACAACCTAATGATGCCACAATATGATTAAATGGAATAATGTAATCCTATTAAATAAATTATGTTTACTATGGAATACATCTTACATGTGGATATTTAGTGACATGGGACATGCTCATAATTGGTTCAATTACAAATGTAGGTTGCCAAACAATATAAATAGTATATTCACAATTATGTTGAAAGAAAAAAAATACTATATTCTGAAATGATAATGGTGGTTACCTTTTATAGGCAGTATTTGTTTGTATTTTAAAATATTTTTCTGTATTCTATTATTTATGCAATTAATTAATTTTAAAATTATGTAAAAATAGCAAATGCTATTCAAATAACTGAATCTAGATTTACTTGCTAAATGAGTAGAGTTAGGTCAATATAATTAAATTGTTAAGGCTAATAACAGTCATTAGCATTAATTTTGAAACACATGTTTTCTCTTATGACAAGTATTCTGCACTGGTAAGCACATTTAAAGAATATGTCTTTAAATATATCATTCTAGTAAGGGTACAATGGTGTAGCTGCTTTCATGTGAATATCTTGATATAGGAGCACTGTGATAAGACACAAAATATCGTATTTATTGAACTTTCAAAAAATTTTAATTAGAAAGGATGTGCAAAACAGACATTCTTATTATATCTACGAAAACCAGCTAAATCACTGATTCTCAGACCTACCTATTAGTGATGGGTAGTGCTCAAAACTAGAATGTATTAGACATAGATTATAGAGCTGAAGAGAACTAAGGATTAAGCATTTATATTGAAAAATAATTACTTTGGTAGAAAATGTACTATTTCAACTTAATCCTTCGGTGTAGAGTTTTGTACACTGGCTATGTCAGAAGTAGCCTGCTGAAAGCATGTGTAGATTCCATTCATAATGGGGTAACAGGACCGGATTTAACCTCCCTTTTTAAACTACCATAACACTGTACAGAATATATAAAACAACTGTCCTCAAACTTTGGACGACAAACAACTTTGAACTTATATCCTTATGGGATGGTCAACAAGCAGGGGAAAGTGCAAAAGCCCTAACTGTCTCACTGCAGAGCAGGGGGCATGATCCCAAACAGAACAAGATGATGTTGCAGAATGATGGATACAGAGAACAGAGCCAGTGAGTCTGTAGTGGATTGAAGTCGCAGGACAGAGTTCTCAGGATGAGGGAGATGTACAGGAAAAAGGGGCTCAAAATCTAAATAGACTTAATGAATCTTTGCTGAATACTTAATAGTGCACATGTGCGGTGAAACACCATGAGTAGGGCCAAGTGCAATCCTGAAACAGTGCCTTGAGCACCTCCAAAGGCTTTCCCAAAGCTGGGAGTCATTTCCATTCTCACCAGACAGAACATATAATCTTCTTAAACAATTAGGGCATTCATTGCTTAATCCAAAAGGGCAATGTCATAATAGTGTGACTAAACCATTTATAGAGTTAAATGCTGCAATAAATTCTCTCTCTAAAAGAAGCTTTGAATGGATTAAACAGAACCACAGATAATATAACTGTCTACCAGAGCATAGTACAACTCACTAAGAAGGCAAGAAAACTTAAACACCCAACTGTAAAATTCATAGCAGCCAATCTAAAGTCATTATATGTTCAAACAGGCAGAAAAATATCCTCTATATTAGAAGAAATTCCAGTCAATAAAAGCTGATATCAAATTTGGGAAGAGAAAGAACATAGAAGGCAGTATGCTAACTATATTCAAGTATTCAAGGGAAACATATGAACATAATGAGGTGAAAATTAAAAGGTAAATATACTTTCCAGAGTTGAACTTTATATCTAAACTGTGAATTCACACAATGGAAATAATGGCAGTTTAGATCTACTAATTACATTGGTAAATATTGTAACCAAATTCCTAAAAATGAGTCTTAAAGAGGAAAAAAATCTTAAAAGTATCTTGGAGAGATAAATATATTTGATAAAATGACATATTTTAAAAAATGCAGACTTATCATCAAAAATGTGCAAGCCAGAAAAAAAATTTAACAATATTTTTTAAACAAGCATTGAAACAGTTAAGCTAAAATTCAATATTTTATGAAAATGTCTTTTATGAAAAAAGATGGAGTAAATTTTTAAACAACAAAGGCTGAGAGACATTATCACTAGAAAAATAAAAGAACATTTTTTAAAGCAGAAGGAATCATAGCAGATGAGAACTTGGAACTATATAAAAATGAAAAAGGCAGAAAAGTTATGTGAATAAGTATAACACTTTTTCACATTTTAAAATTCTATTTAAAAGTTAAATGTTTATTTAAAATGAAATACTAACAATATGTTATGCCAATAAAAGTGATATGGTAGAATATTATTTGAGGAAAGACACATATTATGAACTCAGCATCAAGCCCTAAATATAGAACAAAGATGTATAGCTAATAGCAGGGTTAAAAGGAATGATTAATAAAAATCCTTTATCCAAGGCCTGGCCTGGTGGTTTACCTGTAATCCTAGCACTCTGGGAGGCCGAGGCAGGCGGATTGCTCGAGGTCAGGTGTTCGAAACCAGCAAGAGCGAGACCCCGTCTCTACTATAAACAGAAAGTAATTAATTGGCCAATTAATATATATGTAGAAAAAATTAGCCAAGCATGGTGGAGCATGCCTGTAGTCCCAGCTACTTGGGAGGCTGAGGCAGTAGGACTGCTTGTGCCCAGGAGTTTGAGGTTGCTGTGAGCTAGGCTGATGCCACGGCACTCACTCTAGCCTGGGCAACAAAGCGAGACTCTGTCTCCAAAAAAAAAAAAAAAAAAAAAATCCTTTATCCAAAAGAAGGCATAAAAGGAGGAAAAAAAGGAACAATAAACAGTTGAACAAATATAATACATATCAAGGTGGTAGATTTAAACCCAACAATATTAATAATAACACTAAATACAAGTGTTATAAGTACTCCAAGTAGAAGGTTGAGATTATAGACTGAATAAAGCAAAACTGAACAATATGGCTGTCTAAAGGAACTTAACTTGAAGTACAAAAGCACAGATAACAGTAAAGAGATGGGAAGACTTCTAGGTAATACCTTATCATAAGAAAGTAAAGGTTCTATATTTATACCCAAAACAGTAAATTTCAAAACAGAAATATAGCTACAGATAAAGAAAGATATCTGATAATTATAAAAATGTTATTTTATCAAAAAGATATAAAAACCCAGTTTGGGTAAAATCAATAATTGAGCTTTAAAATTAATTAAGCAAAATGTGTTAAAAGAGAAAAGCAAATGACAGTTAAAAATTTTCATAATCTACTCTTAGTAGTTGATATAAAACCTACAGAAAAATCTCTAAGGATATAGATGATGAACACAATGAAACAACTTGACATAATTGATATATATATGTGTGTGTGTGAGTGTGTGTGTGTATATATATATATACATATATATATATATATATGACAATTTCACCCCAAAACAGTAGAATGCACATTCATTTAAAATATACAATGAATATTCACCAAGATAGGCTAAATGTTAGGGCATAAAAATAATAAATACAAAGAACCAACTCATACAAAATATGTTTTCTGAAACAACAGAAATATATTTTAAATCAATACAGAAAATTATCTGGAAAAACTCAAATATTTGAAAGTTAATCATTTTTAAATATTCCATGCTCCTAAGGGTAAGAATTACAAGAAAAATTATAAAATATTTTGTAGTGAATGAAAATAAACTAGCAATATGAACAATGTTCGGGATGTACCTACAACAGTGATTATAGGGAAATTTAGATCTACAGATTTTTATATTGAAAAAAAGAAAGGTATCAGAATAGTTATCTACATTTATACTTTAAGAAACATGAACAAAACATGAAATAATGTAATAAAAAGATGAAACAGAAAACAAATCTATATTAAGCAAAAATTTTATCAATACAAATGAAAAACCTATAGCTAAGTTTATTAAGAAAAAATAAAGACACAAATCATCAATATCTACTTTGTGTCAATAAATTTAACACCTTAAATAAAGTGGAAAATTTTTTTGAAATACCCAAATTGCCAAAACGTACTCCAGAACAAAAGGAAAATATACACAATTCTGTATTTAGTAAATAAGAATTTAAGAATAATTTTTTTCTACAAAGCAAACTTAGAAATAATTGGGTAGCATTGGTGATCTTTATGAAACACTGAAAGAAATAATTCCAATCTCACATAAATTATTTCAGAAAATAGAGGAACAGAGAATTATTTAGAACAATTCCCAACTTATTTAATAATGCCAGCATTACATCCATACCAATATAAGACAAAGACAATAAAAGAAAACAAAACTAGATATCAATGTTTCTCATGAAAAATCCAAAAATCAATCATATTTTTATGAATTTGAAACAATTGTAAAATGATAGTAAAATGTGTTTTCTAATATCATTTAACATAAAATCTGGGCATAAGTCTAATGAAATATGTATGAAAATGTGCACAGGAGACAATAAAACACTATTGAGAGAAATTGAAGAAACACTAAATAAATGAGTGTATATACCATGCAGTGATTTCATTTTCCCCAAAATTATCTAGAGTTTGTATCTAATATTAATTAAATCCCATACCTGTATATATGTGTGTGTGTGTGTGTGTGTGAACTGAGACGCTAATTCTAATACATTTGGGGCAATGAAACAAGCTAATAAATAACATTTTGAATAAGAATCAAAACCTTGGGGAACCTAGATTACCACATGCTAATATACTATAAAATACTTGGCTTATGATAAAAGATGACCTTTCCAATAAATGGTACTTAATTGAATGTTCATATGAGAAAAATTATCTTTGACTCCTAACTCATACTCAAAAATAACATGGCTGTGCAAATCTACAAAAGAGGCACTTGACTTCATGAATTATCAGATGAGTACAAATTGAAATGATAGATAGGTGCGAACATACTTTCCAAAATGATTAAAATTTATGAGACATATGCTTAATATTAACAAAGATATGAAATATTTATAAACACTGCTAGTGAAAGTATAAATTTTCGCAAACACTTTGGAAAACCATTTGGAAGTATTTACAATAGTTGGGCCCCTGCATTACTGTGGTAGGTACAATGGCCCTCCAAAGATGTCCACACCTTAATCCCTTGAAGCTGTAAATATGATCTCTTACTCAGTAAAATAACTTTTTCAGATGTGACTAAGATTATAGACCTTGAGATGGGGAGATTATCCTCTATTATCTGGGTGGGCTAAATCTAATCACATGAATGGTTGCAGGGAATTAATCACAGAAAGATGAGAAAGAACAAGAATCAGAGAGACATGATCATTAAAGCCACTGTGGCTGGATTTTAAGGTGGGGAAGAAGGTCCAGGAGCTAAGGGTTGAGGAAGCCTGTAAAAGGTGAAAATGGCCCCCAATTGATAGCCAGCAAGTAAGCAAAAACCTCAGTTCTGCAATCCCATGGAATTGAACATCACCAACAACTCAAATGAGGAGGGATCAGATTTGTCCTACAATCTCCAGAAAAGACCACAGCCCTATTGATACCTCACTCTTAGCTAGACCCATGTCAGACTCCTTTACAGAACTGTATGATAATAAAGTTATATTGTCTAAGCCAATAAATTTATAGTAACTTCTAAGCTAATAGCTGCATAGAAAATAAATACAATTACCTATGATCTAGATTATCTAATTGTAGGTATGTCCCTACCAGAAACTGAAAATAACACAAAAATTCCTCAAAAGAAAAGTGACTAATTACATGAGATCTATTCATATAGTGGTATATATACAGTAATTAAAATAATAGCATAGTCATATCTCACAAAGATCATATTGCATGAAGGAAACATAACATCAAAGAGTACACAGTATGTTATTCATCCATATAAAGTTTAAAAATAAAATAAAAGTATCACATTAGGAATCAGAAAAGTAATTACCTTTGTGGAATAATGTATTTGACTGAGAAAGGGCCACAAATAGGAATCCTAGGCTGCTGGTAATATTCTTTATTTAAACTTTATTTATTTTTAATTGACAAATAGTAAAATTCTTATTGGCAGTTATGCAATTTTATTTATTTTGTATAAATTTCTGGAGTTATATATTTATTGTGTGCCTTTAATTATAAATGCTTCATTATCTTTGGTAGACCTTGATTTTGTATTTTCAACCACTGCCGTGGTTAATTGTAGAGGTGGTCTCATGCAATACTCATCAGTGAACTGATTCTGGCACTTAAACTGTTAACTAGTCCTCTGCATGGTAAGAGAAAGAATTTTGAAACTTCTGTACCATTCTGATCAAGTAATTTCCTGTTAATTGACTCTGATAAAAAATCAAAATCAACTTTTATTTTGTGTGTGTTTGTTACTTAATTTCATTTCATTATCTAGTAATTTATACTTTATTTTATGAAGATATTACTCTTATATGGATAGTTTGAGAGTTACTGGTCCAGTAGTGTGTAAGAGCATGTACAGTGAGCTGAATTAAAATGCAGCTTTAATATGCAGTCAAATAGGAAAACCTTCCAGCAAAAACTTGTTTCTTGTTTTATAGATTTTTTTAGACTCAGAATAACTAAAGCTTTCTTTTAAGGGCAGAAATGTGGGCATTTGCAGATGAAATAAACTACAGGATTTCTAGGGACAACTAATTCAGTCTCATTTTATGAGGCATTTGGAGCAGTTTTCAAAGATATAGAAAGTGTATTTGCATATCATTTTGTGAAGCCTGACTTTTCATTAAAACAAATGACTGTGTTTCTCAATTAATTTTATTCATTTCCAAGTCTAAAATTTTTTGTGTGCACACTTAACAATGAAAGAGCTGTTACTGTGTTGGCTTCACTAGCTGAAAAGTATCATCACACACCGTTAAAGCATGCCTGTTTTATATAACTTAACAGATGATTCTAAAGGAAAATAAATTAATGACAATAAAGCTCCATTTTTCATTTTATTCATAAATCAAAGCAAAGCTTTGAGAGTTTACTTTTCACATTAAAACATTTATGATTATTGTGAACATATAGCAAAGTTTAAAAATGTAACATTAAACATTATTTTGTAGTGATAATATAAATATAAGTTCGGCAAAACAGAATCATAATAAATAATATTCTTAGTCTTAATAAATTAGAAAACTAAGGACAGAAATATGCTAAGATTTTACTGCAGCATACACTTAGTGTTTAAATGCATCCAAGCAAGCTGCAAAACCAATATAAGTAGACATTATTATAGTTTTTAAAATATAGAAATTTTTTTAACATTCACAATTGTAAGGTACATTTAATCTATATACATGAATTGCAAATTTTGTGCAAAGCAGACATTAAAGTAGAAATACTTCAGAATGACAACATCCACTTTTCTCTGTTTGCTACCTGTTGTCAATTTGATTTCAGAAATTATGTGTCTCTTTAAAGAACTATTTTATAAATCAATCTAAATTTTTATAATGTGTTGAATGGTTTTTAATGATTCCTTTAAATTGGTTGTATTTTGTTCAAAATCATTTGGACATTTTTAATCAATGTGTTACTAGAATTTACTTCAGTTTTAATAAATTGCAATTATCAACAACAAAACTTAAAAACAGAAAGATATCTAAATATATCTTTACAACAGCAAAATAGAATAATTCAAACCAAATACTGAGAGCTTGAGTAAAAGGGTTAAAAAGCCTCCCTGTACACTGGAGTAGGAGAGCAAATCTGAGTTTACAGGAAAATCCAGAGCTAACCATGAGCAGCTATTATAGAGCAACTGCAGAAGACACGTGGGAGTGGTATGGGATAGGGACTGGTTTATAAGTCTCCAGAGGCTGTTGTCTATGCATAGCTACTGCTTTTGTGAGTTTATAGCCAAGCACGAATGATGAGTCTAAGTTGCATAGAGGTGTCACCTGTAGGTGACCAGGTCTAGCAGTAAGGAGAGTATCTGAACAGAGAGGAAAAGAGCAAGGAAAACCTGAAATCTTCAGCCTAACACCATGACAATGGCATAGGAACTATTGCTTTTTTCCTTTATGGAAAAATTTTTGCTTGGGAAACAAAACCTCTAGCACTCCAAGGCCAAAGTCACAGGAATGGGAAACAAATATTCACTAGTGGATCATTTCAGGTAAGAAGACATTTGTTAAGAGATATGATTTTCTACTGTGCTCGTTCAAGTCCCAATTCTGTTTACCAGACATAGAGTTTTCTTGTTCATATGAATTAAATAGGACTTCAGTAGGTTGTCCAACTACTTTTCCCCTAGAATACTAATAGCAAATATTGTTATGTGTCAAATAATTTTAGTTACTGCATCAGTAACTGATTACTTAAAAACTTTATGCTAAGTTAAAATATTCAGTTGCAAAAAACCACATTGATATTATTTTTTTTTCCATTTATGTGAAATATCTAGAAAAGGCAAGTCTTTAGAGACAGAGTAGATTAGTAGTTGCCTAGAGCTATGGGAGGTAAGTGATGAAGTGATTGATAATGGGTAGAGGGTTTTTGGAGAGTGATGAAATGTTCTAAAAATAAACTGTGATGGCGATTGTGATAGTTAATTTTAGGTATCACATTTACTGGATTAAGAGATACATAGATGACTGGTAAAACATTGTTTCTGGGCATACTGTAAGGGTGTTTTCAGAAGAGAATGGCATTTGAATCAGTGGACTAAATGAGGAAGAGCTGACCTCAATGTGGGCAGGCATCATTCAATTGGCTTAGGGTCCATATTGAACAAAAAGACAGCAGAAAGGTGATATACCATTTGATTTTTCTCCAAGTTCTCCAAATCTAATAAACAGCTTCATTCTTTAATATATTAACCATTGCATATCACCAGAAAGTCAACAGTTGATCTTGATTCCATTCTTAGATGAGACTTAGATTGGCTTACATGGGGAGAGGGTAAGAGTATTTTACCTGAAGGAAAAAAAATAATAATCCAGTATTTGGTAACCAGAGGGTAGACAGTGTTATTCATAAATGGTCGTCACAAAATATTTCAGGACCTTAAACTTTTACCATGGTACAAAGCAATGTTGCAAACGTCGGAGACAATCAAATGGTATGTCAATTGTACCACACACATTCATTGTGCAATAATGAAACAAGAACTATAACCATGACAAATATTCCCATTAAGAAATGGGAAGACATGCAAACATGTGGGAGAACCTACTAAGTGAAATCCCATTTAGTAGATACTTTGATGTAACAACTCACTCTAGATGTAGAAAATATTTCATTATTAAACCTGAATTATACTACCTGGAAACAGTGCTATTTCATCATTATATTTGTTGTTGATCTTGGTTTCACTCTCAGGAAGATTCATTCTTTTTCCTCATCTCTCTTGGTTATATTGAACATTGAAGAACATAGAGCATACAAAGATTTCTCAGTTCACTTCTTTCCCATAAAATATTGGGAGCTCAAGGGTCATTTTAGATTCGGGGCCATCATACAATTTTATAAGTCAGTGTTCTTGGTTTCTTTGGCAGTCCCATTCTTTAATTATTCTTATGTCTTATTTAGAAAATTTGTGCCAAACTCAAGGAAAAAAATTATCTCCTGGGTTTTCAAAAACAGTTTCAGAGCTTTGGTCAACATTAGGTCTTTCGCATATTTAACTTAATTTTTGTACATGGTGCAAAGTCAGGACAGAAGTCCACTGTTTATATTGGTTCTTAAATTTTCCCAACACCATTCACTGAAAAATATTATCTCTGCTCCATTGAAAGACATTGGCAATTTAACAGAACACTATTTGATGATAATATTTGATGACCCTATGTGTGGATACTCTTTTCTGCTCCAATGATCTGTATGTCAAACCAACATCACTGTTTCTACATCATTGTAGCTCAGAATCAGGTATTGAAAGTCCTATAATTTTGTTCTTTAAAACAATATTAAATTAGTTGCAATGATATTATATTCATTGCATTTTTAATTTATCTACCATTTTCTAATTACAACCACCCAAAAATCTTTGATTGAAATTTTATTGAGATTGCATTAAATTCATAGTTCATAATGTGGAGAAATTACATTTTAATAATAGTAAGTCTTCCATTTGTAAACCCAGTATATCTTTCTATTTATTTTGGTAATTTTTATTTTCTCTTACTATTTTACAGTATTCAATGTATAAGTCTTATAAATTTTAAAAAAATATATTGCCAAGTGTTTTATTATTTTATGTGTTCTTTTGTAGTTTCAATCTTCAATTATTTCTGGTTTCAATAAACTAATAGTGGGGGACTTCAACTCTATACTCACAGCATTAAACAGATCAGCAAGACAGAAATTAGCAAAGAAAAATTAGATTTAAATTTTATTTTAGAGCAAACAGACCTAACAGACATCTGCAGAACCTTCTACCCAACAACCACAGAATATACATTCTTCTCATCAGTATATGGAATAGTCCCCAAGATAGGCCATATTTTTTAGGTCGCAAAGCATGTCTCAACAAATTTTAAAATATTAAAATAATATCAAGTATCTTCTCAACCACAGTGGAATAAATCCAGAAATTAAAACCAAGAGGAACATTGGAAACTATACAAATACATGGTAATTAAACAACATGCTCTTCAATAATCATTGAGTCAATGAAGAAGTTAAGACAGAAATTAAGAAATATTTTGAAACACATAAAAATGTAAACACAATATACTAAAACCTATGGGATACAGAAAAAGCAGTACTAAGAAGTAAGTTTATAGCATTAAATGCCTACATCGAAAAAGTACAAAGATTACAAATGTACAATCTAACATCACACTTCAAAGTGCTAGAAAATAAAGAACAAACCAAACCTAAAGTTAGCAGAATAAAAGAAATAACAAAGATCTAAACAAAATAGAGAACACACACACATGCAAGGAATCAATGAAACAAAAATCTGGTTAGTTTTAAAGATAAACAAAATTGATAAACCTCTACCTAAACTAACCAAGAAAAGAAGAAAGCAAATTCAAATAAACAAAACTAGAAATGAAGGAGACATTACAACTGATAACAAAGAAATAAAAAACATCATAAAAAACTATTATTAGCAACTATACACTCAAAAACTAGCAAGCCTAGGAAATGCATAAATTTCTGAAAACATACTAGTCCCCCAAAATTGAACCTGAAAGAAATAGAAAACCTGAGCAGACCAAGAATGATTAGTGAGATTGAATTAGTAATAAAAAATCTCCCAAAAAAGATAAGCCTGGAACCAGGTGGATTGGCAGCTGAATTCCACCAAAGATACAAAGAAGAACTCATGCCACTTTTTTATGTGTTTGCTGGCCCTTAGTCTGTCTTCCTTTAAAAAGTTTCTGTTCAAAAATAAAAAAAGGAAAGAACTCATACCAATCTTCTTGAAACTGTCCCAAAAATATGAGGATAGGAAAATTCTCCCCAACTCATTCCACAATGCCAGTACCACCCTGATAAGAAAACCAGAAAAGGATACAACAACAACAACAAAAACAAAAACAGAAAACTATAGACCAATATCCTTGGTTAATATAGAAGCAAAAATTTCCAATAAAATACTAGCAAACAGAATCTAACAGCACAACAAAATAAATAAATAAATAAAAATAAATAGATAAATACTATACCATGATCAAATGAGTTTTATTGCAGGAATGATAAATGGGATATATCATATAAACAGAATTAAGGATAAAAACCACATGATCACCTTAATAGATACGTCATGCTGGTAAAGGTCTATAAAAAAGGCAAAATGGTTTTACAATTTGTCTTTTTAAATGCCCCACCCTTTTTGGGAATTAAAACTTACATCGCTGCCGGAGGCCAGCAATCAAACGGCAAGGAAATATTCTTTGCTATTTATGTTCTAGCATCTTAAACCACAGGAGATGACTCTACAGAATTGTCTGGACAAAGCCAACTAGAATTGAACAATAGCCCCAAACCACGACACTGGTCTCATAGACCCAAGCTCAAACACTAAGACCCCCGCTCCCCTTTAAGATACCGTGTATCTCTGCTTAAAGACAAGATGGTAGTCTTTTGAGATCATTTGCCAGCACATTGATAGACTTCCCTTTCATTTTCCTCAAACCACTTGTCCTCATTCTTCATTCTTACCAACTTGGCCCTGGGGACAAGTACCAAGCTTTCAGTAACAGATGTGGAAAAAGCATTTGATAAAATTCAGCATCCTGTCAACAACAATAAAATCCTCAACAAACAAGGCATAGAAGGAACATACCTCATATTAATTAAATAATTAATTTTAAAAAACCAATATTTTTGTGTTACTCTATTGTTCCAAGATGTTAATAAAACATTATTTTTAATAGTAGGATTATTATATATTACAACATATTTTCTACATATAAGATTAGTTCCTTCAAAGAATGTATTGTTTTGCTTTTTCTCTTTAAATCGGTATGCCTTTAATCCATGTTCATTGATGAGGACCATGAGATTTATCTTAAATAAAACTAAGAAGGAACATACTTAATTCACCATTAAGGATCATGTTGGCTATAGTTTTTGGTAGATTTCTGATGTTTCCTAGTATTCCTAATATAGTAAGATTTTACTCTGTTTTTCATAAAAGAGTATTGAATTTTTCATATTTTTATCCTACATCTAAGACATTTGTAGTCTTAATTTTTAGACATATAGTTTTAATTTTTAGTAATACGGTATATTATATTGACTTATTTTAAAATATTAAACAAATTTTGCATTTCTGGGATGAGCTCCACTTTTTCATGACGCTTTATGCTTTCTATATATTTATGGGTTTTAAAATATTGATAAATAATTTGTACTTACGTTCAAGAGATATGCAGGTTTTTTTGTTTTCATTATTTGTAATGCATTATTATTGTTTGGTATATTATAATTCTGATCTTCTAAATCAAATTGAGAATTCTTTCCTTCCTATATTTTCTCAAAAACAATTATTGTAGTATTGATGTTATTTAATTCTTAAATTTTGGTAGAATCCACCAGTGAAGACAATTGGGTCTGGGCTTCTTTTTAAAGGCTATGTTTTAAGTACAAGTCAAATTTATTTAATAAAATTAGGGCTATTTGGGTTATATATTTCTTGTTGAATGAACGTTGGTGCTTTGTTCTTTGTAATGACTTTTTTCCATTTTATACCATATTCAAATTTATTGGTGTATTCCACTTATAATAGTTTCTTATTATCTTTTTAATATCTGTAAGAGCTATAATGATGCTTCCTTTTTTCCTGATCTTAACTATTGTTATTGTTTATACTTTCTTTTTTGTTTCCTCATCCAATTTGTTAGTTTTATTAATTTTATTTATCTGTTAAAGGAACAAGCTTTTTATTTCACTGTATTCCTTAACTATTTTTCTGTTGTATATTTCATTGATAACTTCTCTTTAATTTATCACTTAGTTTCTTATCTTTTACCTGTATTTAATTTGATTTTCTCCTAGTTTTCTGAATAGGAAGTTAAATAACTTATTTTGAGATAAACTATTAAATAATTTTGGATTTATCTATTTCTCTATCAATTCTATCAGCTTTTGGTTTCTGTATTTTGAAGTTCTGTTTTAGCTGCATAGCTATGTAGGATATTATTATGGCAACCCAATCTATTCACCTCTTCATTTTTTAATATTTCTCCTTTTAAATACTTTCCATCTTTATCTTTAAATAAAGTGTGTGTCCTGTATATAGCATATAGTTGAAGAATGCTAATCATTCTGACAACCTCTAATTTTAATTTGGTGCTTAGATTATTTATAATCCATATAGTTGTTAATATTATTGGGTTTAAATCTACCTGATATCTGTCCATCTGCTATTTATTATTTTTTCCCCATTATTCTTCCTTCCTTTGAATTACTTTATATAATAACTATTTTATCAATAATACTGGTTTATTAGTTATGCATCTTTGTTTTGCAACTTACTGGTTTTCCTAGTGTTACAATGTACATCTTTAATTTCTCATATTCTATCTTAAAATAATAATAGACAATTTTACATAAGTGAAAGGACCTTGCAGAAGTGTACTTCCTCATTCATCCCTCAATCTCTGTGCAACCATTTGTGTACTTTGACTTCTAGATATACTATTAGCCTCAGAATACATTATTTTTACTTTGGCTATATACTGTCAACTTTGTGTGTGTGTGTGTGTGTGCATTTAAAAATGGGGTCTTGCTATGTTGCCCAGGCTGGCCTCAAACATCAAACTCTTGATCTCAAGTGATACTCCTGCTCCAGCTTCCCAAGTAGTTGAGACTACAGGTGTGCACCATTGTGCCTGCCTTTCCTTTATGTTTTAAGAAGATTAAAAATGATCATAAGCATATTTATTAATATATTTACCTACATATTTATCATTTGTATCATTTGCAGTCCTGTGTATTCCTTTGTGTAAGTATAAATTCCCTTCTGGTTTCATGCTCTTTTCCACTAAAGACCACTTTTAATATTTCTTGTAGTAAGGGCTTCTGGTATAAATTTCTCTCAGCTTTTGTTGGAGTAAAAAAGCTTTTCATTTGCTTTAAATTTGGAAAAAGAATTTCACTGGTTAAGAATTCTAGCTTGACCTTTTTAGTTAATCAGTTGTTTAAAATAGGTCCCTCATTGTCTTCTGACTTGCCTTGTTTCTGTCAAGATGTCAAATGATCTTATTCTTCTGCAAATAGAACATTTTTCTCTCTGTTTATAAGATTCATTTTATGAAAACTTTCAAAATAATTTGAAACTGGTATGCATTGCCATGCTTTTCCCTATATTTATTCTGCTTGTAGTCTTTTAAGCTTCAATCAGCGGGCACATAATTGTTATCAATTTAAAATAATTTTGGCAATTATTTATCCAAAGATTTCTTTTCTCTCCTCTATCTATTCTATTTATACAGATGGTAGACTATTTTATAGTTTCACAGATCACTAATCTCATTCATTTCTTTTTGATCTCTTGACTTATTATAAATACTTCCTACTAGTATATTTTAAGTTACTTATCTTCTTTTTTGCAATGTCTATACTACCATTAATCCCATCCAGTATATTTTTCATTTTTTATAATATATATTTTTTATAGTCTGATTTAGGTCCTTTCTTTACCTTCCATTTACCTTTCATCATGCTCACATTTTCCTTTATCTTCTTATAATACAGATCTTATTGTATAAGAGCTATTTTCTGTTCTTGTTTTCAAGTGTTTGTTTTTTTTCTTGATCCTCCATAATTTATGATATTTCTGGATATCTTTATAATGATTTATTTTTCTCCAAGTTAAATGTCAAGTTTTCCTCCTCTTTGTACCTGGTAATTTTTTATTGGATGATAGATATTGTGATATTTTGTAATTGGTTTCTAGATTTTGTTATATTCCTTCAAGTAGTGTTTTTCTGTTTTTATTCTGGCATGCAATTTTGTTATTTTCCTGTACATGTGATCATTTCAAGTCTTGCTTTTCATACTTGCATGGCAAAGTCAGAGAAGCCTTTACTGTAACCTTAATTTATCCTCACTACTAAGATGTTAACCTTCTGAAGACACTATTCAATATACATATATTGTGATGACTGACCTCTTTAGTGTATGGGAGCACAAACTATTTCTTTATTTGTGTGAGCTCAGGGAATATTTCAACGTACTCTTTCATCGTGGTTCTTTTTCTGACCTTGATGAATCTCTTCTTCCTTATATGCATATCAGTAATCAGTCAAAGCCTCAGAAATGTCTCTCAGGAAAAAGGATTTGATAAAACTTTGAGGCATGGTTAGGATTTTAAAAGACAGAGTGCCAAATAGCATCCCATATGGAGGGAGCAGTGTGAGCATACCCTTAGATTTAAGAGGATGCAGGATTTATGTGTGTGAGTGTATGTAATGTGTGTTTGTGTGTGTGTGTGTGTATGTATAAGTATTCCAGTCTAATGAAAGCAAAGATTTTATGGAGGATGGATGACAAGTCAATTAAGTTAGGCAATATCACATGTGTAATGCCTTGAATTTGGACCTTGAAGATTATGAATTTTATCCAGTTGACATTGAAAACTTGGGAAGGCTTGATGGAGGCATAAGCTATTATTATATCTTTATTTTAAAACTTCAGTTTTCACCAATGGTTAGAAAGTGGTCCAGATAACACTTTCTAAAATATAGTAACAGAGAAAGTAAGTAAGTCTATTGAAATTTTGTAAACTTTAAGGAAAATTACATTATAATGCATTATATAAATTTTATTTAAGCAACCTTAGGAATTAGTGGAGAGAAAAATGCAAAGCTAAAAGAGAAGACTATTGTTTTATTTTAGAGGCCTTGTTTTCCAAAACAAATATGCAAAGGATCTATTTATGTCTTTATTAAAGTGGAACCCCAGAAGATGAAGTTCAGTGCTACCTGCAAATACAGCTTTAACATTGATAGCATTTTTGTGTCCTACAATAAAATAAAAATTAGTATCTAAAGATGCTATGTTCAATACTTTTGCTTGATAGTATATATTATTTTAACCAGAAAATATGACATATTTTAATTCACCAATAAATTGTTACTATCTTACACCCGTATCTGGTACAAGTTATTGATATCAGCTCCATTTCTATATCACAAATTTTACTGTTCTGGTGACACAGTTTGTGACTTTATGGCCACCATCAAATTAGTGTCCGTAAGTGCTGATGGCTACATTTTCCCCTTGGTCTCTTTGAAATAGGGTAGCAGCTGCACTCTATAAACTTAATCATATAAAAAAAAAAATCTGTTTTTTTTTCAAAAAGTACCACATAGCAAATGACTTGATTTTATTTCATTTAATTTACTTCATCATGATTCTACTCCCCATTAATTTAATTGGTATCAGCATTTTTCTGATAACAAATATAATTTTCTGTTTTATAAGAAGGAAAAGATACATGTTTTAGAATTGGACTGTAAAGGATTGAACAGCTAAAGAATGGTAATCGTGAAAAGAATTCTGTGAAAGTAAGAGCAGTGACGTCATTGATTGTAATCATCGCAGTGCCTTCCGCACTGTAATTATGCTGAGTGTACTGAACCTCCAGTTTCCAGTAATTGGTGACTTATTATGCTCAACCTCCTACAGAGACATTGCCCCAAGAACTGAAAGAATTTAAGTGTAATGAATCCTGTCACCCTTTCCAGTAAAATAAACATATTTTTAAGTTTCCTTTTTTTTTAATTTTAGCGTATTATGGGGGTACAAGTGTTAAGGTTACATATATAGCCCATGCCCCCCACCCCCAGTAAGTGCTTCAAGCGTGTCCATCCCCCAAACGTTGCACCACTTACTCATTGTGGTTGTATATACCCATCCCCTCCTCTCCCCTCCCACCCTCCGGATACCCGATAAATGTTACTTCTACATAAGTTTCCTTTTTTTAATGGAAATGTCTATTCTACTATTCAAGTGGTATTAGTCTGCTATTAATCCCACTTGAAAATTTCAGGAATGTAACCCAATTATCATGTAGTTCAAAAAATATAAGAGTGAAACAAGATTTGCTACTCATTTTTACTTCCTTTAAATACACAATATAAATTCTATTACTGTATTAATAAACTCACTATACCAAAGTTCTATGGAAAGAAATACAGTTTTAAAAATCAGCAGAGTGACAAGAATGGTCAGTATACAGAGGCATGTGCCCTTCTGTTAAGTCTTTTGACTACTCTATTTTTCAATTGAATTGCCAATTTTCTTGTTATTGAATTATAAAAGACATATATATTCTACATATATGTCATTTAGCAGATAGGCAATTAACAAATATTTCTCCAGTCTATGGTTTGTATATTCATTTTTTAAATAGTGACTTGAAGTGAAAAGGTATTTAATGTTTATGAAACTTTATCAGTGTTTTCTTCTATGGCTAACGTTTTTTGTGTCATATCTAAAACCATTATGCCTAATTCAAAGTCACAAAGATTTTCTTATATATTTTTCACTATATCTTTTATAGTCTTAAATATTGCATTTAGGCCTCTGATCTATCCTAAATTCATTGTTGGATACTATGTGAGGTAAGGATCTAACTCTGAATGTGCATGTGTTTGTGTGTATGCATTGCGTATTTCAGTGTCCCTGCACCAGTTTTTGGAAAGCATATCATTTTTCCATTGAATTGTCTTGGCACCTTTATCAGTAATCAGTTGGCCAGAAATTTAATAATTTAGTTTATAGTATAATTTTGTTAATTGATCTATATGCCTCTCCTTATCACATTATCCTACTGTCTTGAATCCTGGAACTTAATATTAAGCTTTGAAATCATACAGTATAAGTCCTCTAATCTTGCCCTTCTTTTTCAAAGTTGTTCTAGTGATTCTAGGTATTTTGATTTATTTATAAATTGGAGGATTTGCTTACAAATTTCAACACACAAGCATCTATTTTTTTAATAGGCATTGTCTTCAATCTATAGATCTATTTACTAATTTGAGTCTGCCAACCCATAAATATAAAATGTCTCTAATGTATTTATATTTTTAAAAAATTTATCTTAGACATATTTTATAGATTTAAGTAAGTATATGTTGAACTTTTTGTTAACCTTTTTCTTAAGGTTCTTATCCATTTTTATGATATTTTAATTGTAATTTTTATTTTTGTATCATTTATTGCTAGTACATACAAATTTAGTTGATTTTTGCATATTAATGTAGTATCATGTAAACTTGTTTGATTTATTTAATTTTACACCTTTTTTCCCCAATTACTTAAAGTTTTATACACATAGGATAGTGTCATCTGTGAAAAAAGACCATATTACCTTTCCCTTTTGAACCTGGATATCTTTATTTTTATGTATTGTTTTATTTCACTGCCAAAGTCTCAAGGATAATATCAAGTAGAATCTGTATTTCTTGTTTTAAGAAGATAATATTTAGTGTTTGATAAGAAAATTTAGCTTTAGTGTTTTATGATCGCAGACATTTCCTTTTATTACTACTTGTTGACATTTGTTATGAAAAAATAAGTTTTGATTTTGTCAAATACTTTTTTTTTGTATCTATTGATATTATCGTGTGGTTTTGTCCTTTATTATATCAAAGTGGTATAGCACATCGTTTGATTTTAGGGTGTCAAACCAACTCTGTATTCCTAGGCTAAATTTCATTTAGTCATGGCATATATTTTGTATATTGTTGAATTGGTGTTGTTATTTACTTTCTTATTAGGTTTTACATCTATGTTCCTAGGGATATTACTCTTGAATGTTTTTTCTTGTGATGCCTCTGTATGACTTTGATATTAAAATAATACTGGCCTTTTAGAATGAGTGAGAAAGTGTCTTCTACTAATCTATTTTCTAAAAGGGTTTGTGAATATTTGTTCCTTAAATATTAATATGTATCACTTTGAATTATGACTAGCCTTTCTGATTTTCTTTGTAAACTTTCCCTGCGTAACAGAGTAAAATTTGTTAAAACTACAATTCCTAGCTGCCTGAAACACTGTTGAGAATCAAATAAAATTAAGTTAAAACACATGCCATTTTTCTTTAATCTTAACCGTGACCACAGTTTTTAGGAATTTCAGATTTTCACATTGCTATCCAATTCAAGGGTTCCATTACTTTGTTAGCTAAGGTACAGTAGGATAATATAGGTGACCAAAAGTTTATGATAGTGTTTAGAATACAGGAAAAAAAATGCAGAAATAAGAACTAAGAGCATGATATAAGATTGTCAAATGGTAATTGAAATCTGGATAAAGCAAGAATATGAGAGAAATAAGCAGACCTTACTGATTTAATGTGTTCTTATCATCTTTAAGAACAATTTCATATGTTTATTACAGACTATGCAACAATCTTCCACTGTGGTTGACCTGTAGCCTTTATATGCCAGATAGTAAGAGAATAGGAAAGGAAAAAAAATTAGTAATCACAAGCAGATTCTGAGTAATTAAACAAGGCCTGACCATAGTGTGAACAGCATTCATCAAATGTAGTGTGTGTGTATGTGTATATACATGTGTGTGTGGCACGTGTGTAAATGTGCATGTATGTGCATGTGTGTATGTTTGTGTGTATGCTTATGTATCTATAAAATGAGAAGCCATCTGGCCAGGGATTATCTTTTTATAAGATTTAATTATGAATTCTATCTTTTGTTATATATGTATTCAGGTGTTTTTTTTTTTCATTGTTTATTATTTATTTATTTATTTATTTCAGGATATTATGGGGGTACAGACATTTTGGTTACATGGTATGACTTGCCACGCCCAAACCATGATTTGAGCCATGCGTTTTCAGCCTACAATGCTCACCAAGTCCATTAGTTGTGAGTTTACCCACCCCACGCCCCAATCCCTGAAGAATATTACTACTGTGTGAGCACCATAGTGTTGATCACTTAGTGCCAATTTGATGGCGAGTACACATGAAGCTTACTCTTCCATTATTGGACCTCACTTTGGAGGATGGGCTCAAGTTCTATCCAGGAAAATATAAGAGGTGCTATCTCACCTTCGTTTCTTATAATTGAGTACTATTCCATTGTATACATATACCAAATTTTAATAATCCACTCTTTAATTGACAGGGACTTGGGTTGTTTCCACATCCTTGCAATAGTGAATTGTGCTGCCATAAATATTCCGGGGCAGATGTCTTTATTATAGAATGTCTTTTGTTCTTTAGGGTAGATGCCTAATAGTGCTATAGCTGGATCAAATGGTATTTCTATTTTTAGCTCTTTGAGGTATCTGCAAATTATTTTCCGCAAAGGTTGCACTAATTTGCAGTCCCACCAGCAGTGTAAGAGTGTTCTGTCTCTTCACATCCTCACCAGCATTTATTGTTTTGAGATTTTTTTGATAAAGGCCAATTGCAGTGGGGTTGGGTGATATCTCATTGTGGTTTTGATTTGCATTTCCCTAATGGTGAGAGATGTTGCGCATTTTTTATATGTTTGCTGGCCATTATTCTGTCTTGTTTTGAAAAGTTTCCGTTCATGTCCTTTGCCCACTTATTGATGGGGTTGTTTGAGGGTTTTGTATTTATTTTTGAGTCAGTTTTAGTACTTGCTGTATTTTAGAAATTTCATTTTGTTTTCTAATTAGCTAACAAAAGTTGTATATTAAATGCACTTTTAATGACTAATAAGCATATGGAAAGATTTAAATATAATTAGTAATAATGGAAACACAAATTTAATACACAATGAGACGTCTCTGTATACCTAATAGAACAGCTATAATTAAAAAATGAGAAAATAAGTTTTGGCTAGGATAAGGAGCTCCTGAAACCCTCATACATTCCTTATACATGAGAGTGTAAGCCACTTTGCCAAACAATTTCACAGTTTCTTTTAAAGTTATGCCCAAATTTATTATATAGCACAGAAATTCCACTCCCCAGTAATCTACAGAAATTAAACTGTATATCCACACAAAGTGTCTATGTGAACGTTGACATCAGCATTATTCATAATTGTCAAAACTAGAAATAAACTAAACATTCATCATGGCCGAATAGATAAATAAAATTAAATTATACATCCAGATGCTGCTCAATAATACAAAATAACAACCTACTGATGTATCCTTTAGTATTAATGCATTCTAAAAACACTTTGCTAACCGACAGAAGCCATTTGAAAGAGCCTCTATAATATGTGATTTTCTTTTCTTTTAATAAATGACTAAAAATTGTACATTATTATGACAGAAAGCAAATCAGTGGTTGCCTCTAGCTGGAGGGAGGTGGAAGTGGGAATTTACTGCAACCAATTTCAAGGGAATTTTGGAGGACAATGAAAAAGTTTCAAAGCTGCATTGTTTGATGGATGGACAGCTATATAAATTTACTAAAAGGCATTTATTTCAAAAATTCAGTTTGGTGAATTTTATACTACTCAATATTTACCTCAATAAAGTTGTAAAAGAAATTAACTGTTGGTTTAAATTCCTATGCTAGAATCCTCTTATCCCATTATATTCATATATAAATAAGAAAGGTCAAGTTTCTCTCCTAACCTACCATGAAGCTCTTGCTTACTGGCCTCTGACAGATGTACTGATGGTATAAAACCTGTGTTGGAACCCACTTATATGGTCTTTCACCTAGTGGTTGGCCCAGATAGTGTGAAATCTTAAATCTACAGTGTATTCCTTAGAGCCTGTGTGTTCTTTTTCCATTCATTGATATTTTTGGTATTTAGAAGGGCAAGATCCTAATCAGCAGAAATATCATTATTTAAATTATCATTCAGGCTGGCACTTACTAGCAACTATATTCTGCAGCTTACAAATTCATAGAGATATATAGCATTGGAGAAGAGAATACATTTGATTTTTAGACTGTACTACACAATTAAGCTTTTCTAGATAATATGGATTAGCATACACATCAGCCTATTAAAAGAACACTAAAAGAAGAAAATAAACCATCAATTTAAAAGCAGCTCAATGTCCGATATGAAAAAAAGATTTCAGCCATTCTTCACTTTTAGGTATTTAATAAATACCTTTTTACTTTGTATAAAGGCATACAACTAATGAGACTAAGTTTGTTTTCGTTTTCAATCTGCACATTAATTTAAGAGTGAAGAATCTTATTTAGCCAGACCATCTTTTCATAGTGGGCCCATTTGGTTATATACACTTGTTACCATAGGCTTGTCACTCAGTAGTTCCAAGTTTCCACCGGGGAACATGGTGTAATGATTGTTTCGATTAGATATCAATAATTTAGCCCAAAGACATCTCTTGAGGAAGCCTACTGTCTTCCCATCTGGGTAGAGAAATACTGACATGGATGAGGCCAAGAGAGATCAGGGGGACAAGGTACCACGTTTAACAAATGTTTACTGCCAGGCCTTCTTTGTGTCCATATCTGCTTGTGATTTCCCATTGATTTTTCCAATCCTGTTCTCTTGTTAGCTGACATTTAAAGGGCTGCAGTTTTGCCATACTGAAAGACTGCTGTACAGTCTGTAATCAGCATGTAAACTCTCTCTGAAAAGGGATAAGAACATATTATATTAGCTTCGTCTACTGATTCCTCTCATATTCTTGCTTTATCCAGATTTCAATTACCATTGATTCAAGCTCTCATCACTCTAGTTCTTGTCTCTGAATTACTTTTTTTCTGCATCCTAAACACTATCATAAACTTTGGGTCACTATATTATCCTACTCTACCTTGGCTAACAAGATCATAGAACCCTTGAATTGGATGGCAATGTGAGAATCTGCTGAAATCCCTTGAGGTTATGGCTACAATCGAGGCTAAGGGGAAAAATGACACATGTTTAACATGCTTAATTTTTTATTTGATCCTCAATAATGTTGTGATGTGGCTAGGACTTTTAATTTTAACATATTTACTATGTCATGTAAGCAAAGATCATAAAGTAAATCTGAACAGCCAATCATAACTCAATGTGGCTCCATTTAAAGGATTATGGAAGTAGGTCATGAAATTGCAATAAAATATATTCACTCCTATGGACTAAGTTGAATTTTAAGAATGTACAGAAGTTTCTTATGATAGAATTTCTATAGCTGACCATGTCAGACTACAGTGTCAATAACTGTGGAGTAATCATTACATTTCTTGGACATCTGTTAAACACCTAGGAAAAATCTTTGCCTTTAGCAACCAACAGATCTTTTCATAGTTTAACTGTGCCATATTTTCTGCCAATATCTTGTATTTTGTATTTGGCAAGTTTAGGAAGGAGAAGGAGCTGTTGTTGGGCCATGTGTCAGATGAAGAAACTGAGTCTTTGAAGCTGCCCAAGGTCACATACAGCCTGGGGCACGGATGGGGTGCAGATCTGGGTGTGTGTGACACAGACCATGGAGCATTAGTGACCCGTGAGTTGGGCCTCCCAGAAGAGTTGGTCAGGGCAGGGCAGAGATTCCTCTCTGATTTGCAGATTCAGGAAACCATAGGACCAGTGAGCTATTGCATTGGGGTAAGATTTGGGCAGTGCATTGGGAGTAACAGGGACAGTATTTGGTGAGCAGGGGCACCTGTGCCAGGGCCCCGAGGTAAGCAAGTCCATGGTAGACCTGGAATGGCAGGACCTGTTGAATAATAAAGGGCTGTGGATAGCATGGGCCTAGCATACAGGTAGTGGGAAGCCACTCAAGGCTTTTGAGCAGGGGAGTGACGTGATCCTGGCAGGGTTTAGGAAGTTTGATTGTAGAGGTGTTTGTGGGATCGCCTGTGGTGCCAAGTGGCTTTACACACTGCTGTAGCTGTGATCATGTACAGAGCTGTTGCAATTTGAAGCTGCACAGAAGGAGGTCAGCATCTCTGAAAGGTCCCTGAGCAAACCGCATCCAGGAGAAACAAAGCTTATGAGCTCTACAGTGTTGTCTGAGGTAACCACTTAGGATAGAGAAAAACGCATTGTATGGGGAGAGGCCGGCTGACAACAGGAGATGGGTGCCAATGCTTCCCCTCCCCCCAATGTCACCACTCACATCGCTGCTGCTGCTGGAGAGGAGTCTTCAGGAATTCTTGCCTCTGGGAATAGGCTTGTTCCCCACTAGATAAACTCTCTCCCTCCTCCCCACCTTTTCCTCTGTCTTTCTCTCTCCTCCTCTCTCCTCGTCCCCAGTCTCCTCTCAGCTCCCAAGCTCACAGCACACCTGACAGGATTGTAGTCATGGCTCTGAGGAAGGGGTTGTACCAGGCTCCCTTAGTGGCCCTGGCCCAGGCCTGCCCCTCCCCTGCAGCACCTGTTGGGTCAGTTTGGGGCTCCACCCTCTCCCTACTGGACTTGGACTCAGACATCCCATTTCTGCCTTGTCCTCATGGTTGGCGCCTTCTCAAAAGCCCCTTGGTTGTGGGTGCTACAGTGACACTCTCCATGGAGCCCCCAGTCCCCTTGGCACTTGGCCAGGACCCTGCCCAGGGGGGTAAGGACACCTGTGCTTCTGCTCCACCCTGGCTCTTTCTCTTCTCACCAGCTTCGCTGATTGGTTTTCAGCTCCCTGTTTCTGAGCACCTACTAAGAGCCATGCTCTGGGGGTTCCCTGGAAAATGAGAGTGACAGAGAGAGCATGAGACAGAGAGACAGACATGGTCTCCCTCTTCATGGCACTTCTGAGTTAGCAAGACAGAGTGTAACAGGCCCTGCAGCGCCCATGATAAAGTGCACTGTTAGTAAATAGGTGCAGGTGCTGTGAGCACCAACTCACTCCAAGGCATTCCCCTACAGAAAAGCCTCAGTATGGTCTCTAGGAAAACTGTACAGAAGACAGGTGGCTAAGCCAGTTTGAGGGTGTCTGTGAGGCTGCTTAGGGGAAGCGTTAGCTCAGCTAAAACCCACCCACAGGGAGCAGGAGGAAACCCTGGGGAGAAGGCAGTGTTCTGTGTTTCTGCAGGGGTGTGGGATTCACAGAGGTATGTGTGTTTGTGAGAACCTGGGAGTGACCCTCTTGTGTGTGTCCTGAGTGTAAATTTGAGTTTAGGAAAAAAGAACTGTAAAAAATATTGAACTGTAGATAATTGCCCGTATGCTCAAGCATTTACACTGAAGTTTGCTGATGTCTGCAACTTACCTTCAAATGTATGAGAAATAATATCGATTGGTGTCTGAGGGCTGGAAAGGCAGTAAAAGAAACAGCAAAGTGTCATTTGTAGCATCTAGGTGATGGGTCAGTGGGTATTCACAGCATAACCGTTATAACTTTTCTGTATGTTTGACATTTTCCTAAAAAATGCTATGGAAAGAAAAAATAATTCCACTATACACCCACCAGAATGGCTTTTTTAAAGAAAAAAAGATGGACGATAGCAAGTATTGGCAGGGACATAGAGTAGCTGTTAGGAACAGTGTAGATTGATGCAAACAGTTTGAGAAAGATTTGGCAATAACGACTAGAGCTGAACATGTGCACGCCCTGTGCCCAGGAGTCCCACTCTTAGGCACACACCCAACAGAAATACCCAAGTGTGTCCCCCAAAAGGAAGGCACACAGATCTTAGCAGCCCTGTGGATCAGAGCCTCAGCTGGCAAGGGACCCGGGCGTTCAACCCCAGGAGTTTGGGAATGTCCTGCCCAACTGCAGGACCAGCTGCAAACCCTAAGTGGTATCTGTGTAGGGCACCGAGGTTTGGGGCTCTCTGTTGCTCAGCCATAGACAACTGAAGCTGTGCATATATTGCCCATGTATCAATTTACATTAAAATGACTGTAGGATAAAATATGTCTGCGCACACACATTTTTTCATTTGTGTGTATATGCACACAACAGAAAACTGATTCAATCCCTAAAGCACTGATGTGGAAACTTCTGGTCTTAAGCATGACAGATGATATTTCCATTACTGTTTAGAAGATAGGCATGAACTAATAGTCTCATTCCACTGAGAAATATTTTCTAATATATACTTAAAATCCTCAGCTTTTTCTCACTTTTCTAACTTTAATTTTAATTTCCTTTCTATATCAAAGAAGAATACATTCATGTCCCTTCCTCCTTTTGCATTTTGTTGTCAATTGTCTTCTCTAAGTCAATGCCAATTAAAATATGTAATAACAACTCTCCTTAAAACTAGAAACTAAGAGCTTTATAACTACTAGGTATTATTTTATGTTTCACTTCAAGTACAGACCATATTCACGCTTGGACTTAAAGTTGCACATATTAGATGATAATCAAGAGTATGACTGCAAATTACATCCCCTTCTTCACAGGGGAGATATTCCTACATGGCTAAGAAGAACATGGGTTGTGTGGTTGATCCAAGGAGTGCAGAAAAATGTGCTTCAACTTAAGTGCTCTATAATGCATTACCACAGAAATAATCATCCGAGCTCCTGCACCAAAGTGGATGAACTGAGGCTGACTGAGCACATGCCACGTGCCAGGTGCAAACTGCACCCCTGCCGACCTCGCTCATGCTCCCGCTAGGCCTGCAGCACAGGGACATCACACTCCTGTCTCACAGTGCAGGACATGGGCAGAGGCTGCATTACTTGTTCTAGTGACACAGCCAGGCGTGGTCTTGCCTTCCTAGAGTGTCTGGTTCCTTGCTGGGAAGAGGGTCAGGAAGCTCTCTGTGGATCACGTTCCTCCCTGGGCCTGGGCTTTCCATTTCTGAGCACGGGAATGGCGATGCTGGCAGTTCCTGGCTGTGGGCTGTGGGCTCCATCTGGGCAGACGAGTGAGGAGGTCCAGCTTGCTCCGCCTGCCTGGGGGCTTCCCTCCTCTGGGGCAGCCGCTTGGTAAACTCGAGTTGGAGCAGCCTCTGGGACCTCAGTCAGCAAACAGTCTCGCTCAGCAGATGCCCTAGACTGTGTGTCTCCCACTGGAGTTGGGGGCTTCTTTCTGGAAACTGAGAGCCCTCCTCTTTCTCTTGTGCCTAGAGAAGAGTTTGTGAAGATTGGGAAGGGCCCCAATCGGCGACACCTGCATCTTCTGCATGGTCGGTGTGGGCCAAATGCTGCTCCAAGTGTGGGATACGGAGCACTTGGGCCTCTCCGACTTTGTCCCCCTGCCAGTCCTGCAGGCCATCTTCCCAGAGCTGTCTCGAGCCTTGGGGGCGGGGGGGTGTCCTCTGGCCACTGCTCTGACCAGCCTGGAATTCTAGGGAATTATATTCTAGGGAATATAATTATTCAGGGAGTCTATGCGAAGAGAAAAATGACATCTAAAATCTGAAAAGCATGTAAGAGAAAACATAAGCAGGAAGTAGCAGATTTTAAGCAACATCAACAGAGTTTTCAAGTAAAGAATAACCCTAGCAACAAATCCAACATGAGAAGACCTCTGCCTCCCTTCATTGCCAGTTTGGCAGTTGTGGTGTTACATAAATACAATATGTGTGTATTTCCAAGAAGTCTGATACATGGTCCCATAAAAAGTTAAAGAAAAAAAATAGGCCCTCCTTGTTTATACTGCAGTTGTGCGGGCTGTCCATGGAGCGTGAGGTTACCCAAATCTGAGAATCCCAAGGAATTCTCACAGAGAATCATTTCAAATCAAAATGTGAGAAAATTAAGAGAAATCCAACTAAGCTAGGGGTTTTCACCCCAGAGATATTTCAGGACCATGAGATAAAGATACCTCACAATGCCAAGTAATCATGATCAGAACAAGACCAGCCACAAAGCTGACCAATTGAAAATATGAGTTTCTAACATAGGGCGTCTCATTATCTCCAAGCCTGTGGCCTAGAATTGAGTCCGAGGCCGGAGCGGGAGGAAATCACTGAGTTTAGTCCTTAATGGAGGAGAGAAGCCTGTAACCTGGAACACCATCACATCCCCTGTACTCTGCTGAGATAAAAACAATGGCATTCTATGTGGAAGCATTGCAGAAAAGGCCAGTTACATTGCGGCTGTGGCGTTCTTGACTTCTGATGTGACGCCGTGGAACTCTCATAGCGCCGCCATATTTAACATGTCCGGCATCCATTGCAAGGAGTTAGCCCCAGTGCATTCATTTATCTAGTTTTCTTCTTATCAGAAGAGTTCACTTGCTAATGAAACCAGCTTACAGGCACAAAACAATATATACTGATTTCAGGTATCAGCAGTCACAACAAAAGTCTATACCAGATTAAACACTGTGTTACATCAAGTTTCTGAACGTGTAGGTCACATTAATCCATACGAACACAGACACTTGGCAGGAAGTGAGGATACTTGAGATATTACTTAAGAAAAACCCTTTTAACTAATGAATTCTATTTGAAGATCAACAAGCTTTACCTTGTGTATAAATGTGTGGCAAAATCAAAGTAAATAATTTTACAGAAAAACACTTAAAATGAGAATCTCAGATTTGGGATTTATTGATTTTTATGTAATCGCTGTTATTCTTATTTATTTTTTGTTTGTTTTTAATATGGCTTTAGACAGGAATAAAAGATTCTACTCCTTGTAGATATTGAATGTCTAGGATGAGAAGAGAATTGAGACAACCTGATTGGAGGCTGTCAGGAGTACTTTTAAGCCTCTTATCCTTGAATTTCCAGACCCTAGTGAAATAACAAATAATGGTAATAAGTAATGGTAAGTATATTACAAAATAAAATTCAGGTAAAAATAAAACAAATATAGCTAATAAAAATTTAAAAACAATTTCTGCTAGACTACTATTAGAGTATATTTTACCAACAACATTTGACATTATTAAAAATCAATTTCCATTACCTGAGAAGGGCAATATCACATTATGTTAGTAAGAGTATAAAATATTTCTCAAAAATTTCCCGAGGTAGGTAACAAAAGCTCTAAAATCATGCCTATATTGGTTTGCACAGCAATTCAGTCTAAAAATATTGTCCAAAACATTGATCAAGATTTGACAAAAATACTGAATACATTAGTTACAGAATTAATATTAAAAGTTAAAAAATAAAATCATCATAACTTCAAATCATAAGCTTTGCTGCAAAGTCAAGGCTTTTTAAGAATGTTTTAAAATGTGGCAAAATATTTAATATGCAGAGTAAAATGACTAATCTGGAATATACCATAATACTGTATATGATCCCAAGTATCTAGAAGAAAATTTGTGTGCGTGTGTGTGTATGTAGTTAAGTATACCTAAATTTTATGAGGCAGTGTATTTTGAAATATTTTCTATCTCACATATTCAGGTAGAAAGTAAACAATAATTAAATTTTAACAAAATTCCCCAAGCCAGCAAACATCCTTAGGTATAAGCATTCTTATTATCACAATTTGTTTCTTTTATTGGTTGGATCCTCAACTTTGTCTATAATTGAGGATAAAATTGCATCTACTCCTGGGATCAGTTATTCATTAACAATCATTTATTCATTCACTAAATAGCTATTGAACCCCTACTATGTAACAGACACACTCCTAGGTGATGAAAAACAGACCCTGAAAAGCCTCTGCTGTCATTTAGCTTATATTGTGTGTGAACTTATTATAGGTCGAGGGCCGGAGAATGCTCTGAGCAACAAGTGGAGAAAATACATGTAAAGTTTAGCATCGTTCCTGGCACAGTACTCAATAGGTAGATGAGCTATTGTTGTTATTATCATTTTCCTCCCCTACCTAATTAAAATCTAATCATATTCTTAATCATGCTCTTTATTGACAGCATTGTCTGTCAAATGATGTCAAATGTCGGCCCAATGTAATATTCTGTCTTAAAGACCATATATTTTTTTACATCATCCAATTTCATCATCACAAGTCTAGAAAACTAGCTGGCATTCAATAAGCATTCCAAAATTGAACTCTAAGTTCCCTTTCTGATCTAAAATATTGTGAGTCTCTAAATGGTATTGGACTTGTGACTTGTGATCCATATCCTGAAAGCAAGTCACTTGAGACACCAGAGGTGTTCCATTTATCATCAGGGTTACCTGATTGAATTGTGTCAAGCGTTTGTTTATTGACAGTGGGTGGATATTATTTACTGGTTTCCAGCAGTTAGGTTGTACCTCATTGTAAAGTTCAAAAGAAATCCAGCAGCTTCAATGAACCAGGATAGCTGTCCTTTGGGAAAATAAGCTGTAACATAGGTGTGATACAAGAAGAACAGATCTCAACCTGACATTAAAAGGGCACAAATCTCTCTCTGGTTGTTATAAGGATTTGACATGGCAGCTGGTGAACACTTGACAGACAGCTATTCTTTAAGATTTGGAGGTAAAACTAGATACCATCAGCTATTTATCCGTTTAGGTTCTTTCACCTACTTGGCAGCTATGTATTATCCTACAGTTCTTTGAAGGGCTTCCTGTCTCTGCCAACTCTGCTTTCCTAGACTTCCAATGTTCTCTTGACAACCTCAGCCTGCCTTTATGTCTCTCTGATTGTGCTTTCTGTTTATAGAATGTCTTTTCCCCAAGGCCAATCAATGAAAACCTGATCCTTTTATAAGGCTCTGACTTTACTTAATTAATTAATTTCAAAGCTTTATCTTATTTTAACTCTTGAGTAATCCTTCAATTATCTTCTACATAGTATTTCAATGGAAAAGTCTAAACCTCCATCTTCCAATAAAAATTTAGACCTAAGGTGATTTTACAAATCTTATTTTCCACATAAAATTGCCTAATATATTATTAAAATTATTAATATTTATTTTGTTAAATTATATTCTGGATTTTTAAATTCTTATGTCTACATATACTCTTGCTATAAACATTGCAGAAGAGTATACCACCTCAATTTATTCTATAAATAACCACTAATTAATGGATTTTATATTATTTACTAGATCAATTAATAGTCAAATTCACATTTTCTTCACATTGATTTTAAACTAATAATGATTCTTACAGTTATAACTCCTAGATTTACAAAATAGAGGCCAGGTTTTTTTGGACATGATAATAGTTTCTAATGATATAGCCTCAAAAATATCATGCTGTTCGAGTTTCTGCTTTCTTGTCTTTTTTTATGACCATGGTGATTATATGTCCAGTTTACCCAGGACAGTTTCAATTGACAATGATTGCCTAGAATAATTATTATTATACTTCATTTTTTTCATTCTAAACATTTTTTGGATGATTATTTCTATGGTAATGCATTATAGAACACTCAAATAGAAGTACATTTTTCTGCACTCCTAGGATCAACCACACAGCTCGTGTTCTTCTCAGTCATGTAGGAATATCTCCCCTATGAAAAAGGGGATATAATTTGCTGGAAACCATACTCTTGATTATTGTCTATTACATGCAACTTTAAGTCCAAGGGTGAATATGAACTGTACTTGAAGTGAAACATAAAATAATACCTAGTAGTTATAAAGCTCTTAGTTTCTAGTTTTAAGGAGAGTTACTATTGCATATTTTAATTGGCATTGACTTAGAGAAGATAATTGACAACAAAATGCAAAAGGAAGAAGGGACATGAATGTATTTTTCTTTGATTTAGAGAGTCAATTAAAATTAAAGTTAGAAAAGTAATAAAAAGCTGAGAATTTTAACTAAATATTATAAAATATTTCTCAGTGGAATGAGACTATTAGTTCATGGAATGAGACTATTAGTTCATATCTTCTAAAAAGTAACGGAAATATCATCTGTCATGCTCAAGACCGGAAGTTTCCACATCAGTGCTTTAGGGATTGAATCAGTTTTCAACAAGGATTAAAAGATATAAACTCACAGGAATTTACCATCAACATTATTATAAATTGATAATTTAAAATAATTTTGAGTATTTGTTTTTTCAAATAAATCCCTAAAATGTGAAAAACCTAATTAATCATTTTTTTCAAATTTTAAAGAAGAGGCTTTATTAGCTTTCTACTCATAGAACATATAATTCAGTGTCAAATTAGTAGATGAGAAAGAAAATTTAGTTTAAATAACTGCCTGGTTATATTCCTGTTAAGGAGTAAGTTGTCCTAAAATTTTCTCTTAATTAATTACATTTATTTATAAATGTTTTTGGAATATTAAAATAACTTCTTAAATCCATTTATTTACTAAGTTGAATCAGTTTTATCAGCTTTATTTCTTTTAAAGCATACATACTATTTTTATTATGTGCAATATTATATTTCCTCATGTTATAGGCTTTAGCTTTTTTGAGTTTCTTGAATTTGCTACACTATCTTGCTTTAAGGTTCTTGTTTATTTCTTCCTGGAACACTTGCTTCCACTCTTCAGTAAGCTGAGTCATACCCATCATTGAGGTCTACACTGTTACCTACTTTAGGATGTTCTCAATTTGGCTGTTTGGACTGGTTAGGTCCCCACATTATATGTAATTATCCTCATACTTGCAATTATTTTTAAAAGTTTGTTTTCTACGCAGACTGAAAGCTCCATAAGGGACAAAAGCAAGCCAATTTTTGTTGTTGTTGTCTTTATTCAAAACTGTTTTTACTTCTTTGATTATATAATTAGGATAATATTATGTTTTGATGGCCTCTATCATTGGCTACCAATCAAAGATTTTCTAAAAGTTCAAATTAAATGATGCATTTTCAACATTCTCTCTCTGCCATGCTTCTACTCAATCTGGAAAGCAGATAGTAAGCCTGTCATCAATATATTTTCCCCTGTATTGCAATATTTTACTTCTTTATTTTATCCTGTTTCTCTTCTATGGCCTTTGTTTGAGAAGAACACTTACTGATTCTCAAGGATAACAGAAAGTGTAGGAAGTCAATCTAGTGAAAAGAGCCAAGGATAATTATAGATGAGTTAGAGATAATTTCGGTACTTACTATTTATATGACATTAGTTAAGTTTCTTAACCTTTCCAAACTTCTAGAATGTTAAATAAGAATGTTAACCTCAGAGTTATGAGAGGAAGTATAAATAATTTACTCAATAATATGTTTTAGAAACAAGATGGAAAAACAGGAAAGAAATGCTTTTATTCAAAGGAGTATTAATTTGCAAAAATCATAATTCAGCTATTAATGATTTGTTATTAGTACTACTAGACATTATTTGCCTCATAGAAAATTAAAATATTGTTTTTGAAAATATAAAATTGAAAAGGACAAGAAAACAAGATCTGTTAATGTTCAAGAAATACATTACCAGCTAGTTTTTAAATTTATTTCTCTATTCTTTACCTTGAAAGATTAAGTGCAGTTGTTAAAGAGGAAGGTTGCCTTTTTTATCATATAATTTTTAAATTGTACAGGTCGACAAAAATGTAGATAAGACTTTTACTAATTTTACCTTTGCCTATTTCTATTTGCCCTCTTTTTATTTATTTCAAAATATTAAGGGGGTACAAATATTTTTGATATCTAGCTTCAGTCAGGGCTATAAATGTGCCTATCACCTCAATAGTTTTCATTGCACTCATTTAGGTGGGTTTTTGACCTCCCCGCCTCCCCTACTCTCCCTGCTTGATTTCCAATGACTTTTCCTTCCCTCTGTGTACTTGTGTGCCTATCTGTTAGTTCCAATTTATTACTGAGTACATGTGGCATTTGTTTTTCTATTCTTCAGACACTTTACTTAGGATAATGGTCTCCAGTTCCTTCCAAATTGCTGTGAAGGGCATTCATTCATCCATCTTTATGGCTGAGTAGTATCCCCATGGTATACATGTTCCACATTTTGCTAATCCACTCATGAATTAATGGGCACTGGGTTGATTCCATATCTTTGCACTTGTGAAGTGTGCTGCAATAAACATTCAAGTGCAGGTGTCTTTTTGATAAAACGACTTATTTTCCCAGACATGGGATTGCTAGGTTGAATGGTAGGTCTATTTTTAGTTTTTTGACAAATCTCTATACTGTTTTCCATAGGAGTTGTACTAATTTGCAGTTTCATCAACAGTGTCTAAGTGTTCCTTTCTTTTTGCATTCATACCAGCATCTATTATTTTTGGACTTTTTAATAAAGGCATTCTAACAGGGATAAGGCAATATCCAATTGTGGCTTTAATTTGCATTTTCCTGATGCTTAGTGATTTTAAGCATCTTTTCACATGTTAGTCACTTGTCTATCTTCTTTTGAAAAACTTCTGCTCATGTCTTTTTCCTACTTTTTCATGGGGTTGTTTATTCTTGCTGATTTGACCAAGTTCTCCATAGATTCTTGATATTAGCCCTTTATCACATGTGTAGATTGAGAATATTTTCTCCCATTCCATAGGTTGTCTATTTGCTCTGTTGATTATTTCCTTACCTGTGCAGAAGCTTTTTTAATTTAATCAACTCACATTTGTTTATTTTTGTTGCTGCTATAATTGGGGTCTAGTCATAAACTCTTTGCCTAGACCAATGTTTAGAAGATGGTTTTTTTGTACTTTTTCATCTAGAATTCTTATGGTTACACACCTTACTTTTAAGTCTTTTATCCATCTGGAATTAATTTTTGTGAGTGATGAGAGATAGGTATTCTGTTTCACTCTTCTGTATGTGGCTATCCAGTTTCCCCAGCACCATTTGTTGAACAGGACTTCTTTTTCCCAGCGTGTTGTTGTCTTCTTTGTCATAGTTCAGTTGGCTGTGGGTAGGTCATTTAATTTCTGGATTCCATATTCTGGTCCATTGGTCTATGTCTCTATTTTTATATGAATACCATTCTGTTTGGTTACTATAACCTTGTAGTATAGTTTGAAGTCTGGTAATGTGATGTCTCCAGATTTACTATTTTTTGCTTAGGATTGCTTTAGATATTCAGGCTCTTTACTTCTTGTCCATTTTCTTGTTTCAAATGAAGTATAGAATTTTTAGTTTCTAGATTTGTGAAATATGCCATTGGTGTTTTGATGGGGATTGCACTGAATCTGTAAAGCACTTTGGGTAGTATGGACATTTTAACATTGTTAATTCTACCAATCCATGATCATGATATGTTTCTCCATTTGTTTGGGTCATCTGTAATTTCTTTCCTCAGTGTTTCATGGTTTTTCTTGTAGAGATCCTTAGCCCAGTTGGTTAAGTATATTGCTAGGTATTTTATTTTCTTTGTAGCCATTGTGAATGGTGTTGAGTCTTTGATTTGACTCTCAGCTTGAATATTTTTGGTGTATAGGAATGCTACTGATTTGTGTAAATTGATTTTATCAATTCCAGGAAGCATTTCGGGTTTTCTAGACACAAGATCATATTATCAGTGAAAAGTAATAGTTTGATCTCCTCTTTCCTGATTTGGATACTCTTTATTTCTTTCTCTTGCCTGATTGGTCTGACTCAGTCTTCCAGCACTGTGTTGAATAGAAGTAGTGACCTTGGGCACATTTGTCTTCTTCCAGTTCTTGGTAGGAATGCTTTCAACTTTCCCCTGCTCAGTACGATGTTGGCTGTGGGTTTATCATACATAGCTTTTATAATTTTGACACACATTCCTTCTATGTCTAGTTTGTTGAACATTTTTATCATGAAAGGGTGCTGTATTCAATACTTTTTATGCATCTATTGAAATGATCATATGGTTCTTGTTTTTGCTTCTGTTTATGTGGTGAATCACATTTATTGATTTACATATATTCAACTATCCTTGCATCTGTGGAATGAAGCCCACTTTGTCATGGTGGATTTTTTTTTTTTTTTGATGTGCTGTCGAATTTGGTTTGCTAGTATTTTATTGCAGACTTTTGCATCTGTATTCATAAGGGAAATTGGTCTTTAGGTTTCTTTGTTATGTCCTTTCCTGGCTTTGGTATCAAGGTGATATTGGCTTTGTAGAATAATTCAGGGAGGATTCTCTTCTTAATGTTATTGAATAATTTCCGCAGTATGGGTAGCAGTTATTCTTCATATTAATAGTTCTGGTAGAATTTGGCTGTGAACCCATCTTGTCCGGGGCTATTTTTTGTTGGAAGAATTTTTATTATTGCTTCAATCTTACTGCTTATTTTTTGTCTGTTCAGGAGTTCTATTTCTTCCTGATTGAGTCTTAGGAGGTTGTGAGTTTCCAGGAATTTGTCCATTTCCTCTATGTTTTCTAGTTGATGTGCATGGAGAGTTTCCTATTATTTGTGGATGATGTTTTTATTTCTTTACTATCAGTTGTAATATATCCTTGTGATGTCAGGAGTTTGAGGTCTAGTTGACCTCTTTTGAACAATTCATTTTTGTAGAAAATGTATATCATGAGACAACTTTACTTTAATCATGGATATTTAACCTTCATAATATTTTTTTGAAATTTACTTCAGAAATTATAAATCTTTCAAATTCAGCTGGCTTCCTTAGCATTTAGAAACTATTTTATTTGGCTGCTGCTATACAATAATGTATTAGTTAATTCAAATTTAATGCAGGATATTCTTTCCCATGAAGAAACAATCACTGCTTTTACTTCAGCTCAGCCCAGCAGTTCAATTACTGATATTTCCTCACTCTACCACATTTTCCAGATTTTAGATGATTATCTTTCACTCTTATTTCTGCTTATCTTTGAGAAATACATTTTATATTTCATATCAGCATTATATATGGTTTTAGCAAAACCATTCATGTCTGAGCTAAATTAAGCTATATTTTTGGTTGTACTACATCCTTTAAAAACTTAAAATGAGATAAATGATTGACTAAGCAAGTCATAGTTTGATGTTTACACACACACACACATTTATATGTATTCTTCATATTTCCAATGTCATGATAATTTTCCAATGTTTGAAAACAATTTTAAGGTTGATCAAATCAGAAGTTTAAAATATACCTTTTGAAAAAATGCAAAGAGAAACTGTTTTCATGATAAATACTTTTGTTCTCTCAGTGATGGCAGAAAATTTTCTGTTGGTCAGTGCTGACATCAGAGGTATATGAGTATATATGCTATATGAGTATAACTCTATTCTCTGATTAGAAAAGTATCTTGTGAGTATCCCTAATCTCAATAGTGTGACATTCATTTAACAATTTAGTTCTTTCAGGGTTTTATTAATACTTAGTGTAATAATGGAAAAATATAAGACAATGATGAGCTGATCAATAAAGGCCAGTGTTTTAACAAATAGCACATATAACAAATAGCACATTTTTTGTTGTTCCTAATTATAAATAAAATCATGCATTGTACTTAGAAGTAAATTTCTTAGAAGAAAGTTAAATTTAAGTTTGTGATTTCTTTAAAAAAACAAAAACAGTATAAATATAATTTCCATCTTCCTGCTCCTTACTTCAAGCAAATATAAAGAAAATAACATCATACTCTCATTATTTTCCCTAAAACAATCTATAGTAATTTTATTTTATAATTCTCTTTTTTCTCATATCAGGAAAATGCTTGTTTTTTTTGACTTTCATTATTTTCTGTCATCAAATATTTATTTACCATTCACTATGTGCCTCGTTCTATGCAAAGCACTGACCCTAATATGTGTGTTTGACTATCAAGTTCATATATATACATACTTTCCTAAGGAAAATAAAAGGAAATACCACCACTAACAACAAAAATATATGAAATCTTCTAATAAAAACTAGACAATCTAAATTTCTAAAAGAATAATTTTTATTTCTATATTTTATTTGCTATCTTTGTTTTCTAGTCATTGGCTGTTTCTTTGCATAAAAAAAGACTATCTGTGAATTAAAGGAAGGAGGCTAAATAATGTTGACTATGACCACTTTAAAGGTGAATCTAGGATCTTTAAATTTTGTATAGACCAGAAAAACAGAGTTTCTTTCACTGCTGAGGTAACATTATACAAATTTCTGTAAGGACCTGCGTATGTCACTGAGTAAATTATCTGTCCATATCGCTATTTTTCTCTTGCCTACTTATGATTCACAACAGGGTGGATGGCTCTACTTACGGACTAAAGTTGAGGATCATGAGTGTGCAGGAATGAATTAATGCTTATATTTTCTCAGTCCATTTCAAATTAATGTCATATGGAATGGTCAGGAGAGATTTCACCCTCTCTTTTATGGCTGTCCTCCTGTTGAATGAGTTCTGTTAAATGATCCCTGTAAGAGACATCCTTCATTCCTGGCTCACAAAAATTGAGTTCTGAAGAGTGTTGTTTTTAGTGTATGGAATTCAACAGATGGTACCAAATAGCCAATATTTTAAACAACTTCCTGAGGGTAGATTTCCAGCAGAGCCTCCCCTCAACCTCATTGTAATCTGTCTTCAATGTGTGTTCATTCATTTTAACACTATCATGTGAGCTGCATTCATGTTCCCTAGGAGATGTAAGTGCACATGAGCAAATCTAGAGCTTGCACATGAGTTTAATAAAGGGTACTCTTCTGCTTATGTTGTCTTTAAACAATGTCTTTTTTTTTTTAATGATTGTGTTCCATTTTAAATTCAAAATGGTAACTATTTATCTTCTTAAAATTCAACTCGCCAAGGATAAATTATAGATAGCAATTTTTTCTTAGCTATCAACAAGATCTTTGACAGACACCCTTATCTTTGTTGTCAGGCTGAAACGTTCCATTCTGCAACAGGGAGAAAACATTCTTCACACAGTGCTTATGAATTTCTGAAGTCTTTATTGGTATCCTGCACACCTTCACACTTCCACAAGAAGAAAAAGTAGATTTATATTAGAAACTGTATTGAAAAATATCCCCTTCAAATGCACTCAAAGGACTTTCTAGTTGTTTTATTGCTATTCCAGAATACCTCCATGTCACTGAAATAACTTGAACTAAGCAAGGTAGACACTTTTCTAAATTTGTGGGAGGCTACCTTGAAAAAGATGATGGGAAAATAAATAGGCTATATTCTGCTGTTGTTATTCATGTTAGAGTTAGCACCTTCTCATAGTAAGTTACTGCTAAGTAGGAGTAAATATCTGAGCAGCAGTAAAAGATGAGCACCTACCATATATCTGTAACCAGCAATCCCACACTTTCAATTCCAATACAAGGTCAACAGGGCCAAATACACAGATATTCACACTTTATTTATAAAATACATAGAAAAATTTTAGTAGACAATATGTTGATGCCATATTAAATAAAATGAAGTTTTATACTATGTTTAAAATATTAGTATAGCTAGGAGTTGCTTCCAACAAGAAATGCTGATTTGAAAACTTATGGGAGATATTACATCATATTAAAATTAAGATGAATAATTAGAAGTACTTAAATATTTTCAAATGTACTACCCATTTCCATACCTGAGGCCTTATAAGGCCTTATAAGGCCTTTTTCTGGATATTCTACTCTGGAAAAAAGATAGCTACAGCAGGATTTGCTTATGTATGTATCCATTATTCACTAAACTACATACATGCATGAGACAGAATGCTCTAAAATAAGCACACAGTCTCAAACTCATATGACCAAACATCATATACATACATCTAGTCTACAACATATACGCCAGGAACCATCCTTTAAAAAAAAACACAATAAAATCAATTTCATTTGATCATTACTAGAGTTTTGGCTTTCTGCAGCAGGTGAGGGGCATAGTAGAAATGACTAGGGGCTGCTGGTTACAGATCTGATGGATAAAGTTTTGATGATCTGAAACTTTTGTGTTTCATAAATCAAAGGGGAGATTTATATTGGTTTAATATTCATTGAATTATTCCACCTCATCTTGCCTCAAAATTTCCTTTGGCTTAAAGGAAATAACATGATAACTGTATCTGATTGGGAATGTCTGCCAAACTTTTGTCTTTTGGAAGGGAGAAAAAATAATAGACCAGGACTGGATCCAATAGTGAAATAGAGAAAGTTGGTTCTTAGTGAGCTTCTCTCTGTGTTCCTTGATCAATGCCCTGATCTTTTCCTGGCTTCTTATCATGCCAGTGTACCGGGTCAAGAGGACTTTTCGATAAAAGGAACTAGAAATAATGCCAGGAGAGAGGAAGCAGGGCACATTGGTCATTTGGATGTTTAGGAAGTAAGGCTGAAGCCATGGAGAATCATAAAGTTATCAAAAACCCATTCCAAGTAATAATAGTAGCAAATGCTTCCACATAGCTTATTACTTGGCAGGCAGCATACCAACTGCTTTACATATATTAACTCATTTAATACAAATGACTACCCTATGATAGTACTATTATTTTCATCCACATTTTATAAGTGAGAGAAACAATGGAGTAGTTAACTAACCCATGCATGGAATAGATGGAAGAATTAGAGCCCTGAGCTTGCACTCTGTTGCCTCCCATGACAAGGGGCTTGGTCAATACCAACATAAACATCACTGCAAAGAACATGACCAGACAAATGGTCAGCAACAAGGAAGTTGATTTCCTTATGAGATAGAAAAACAAAATAAAACTATGGTATTGAGAGCATAAATAGAAAGAAAACATATAATCCTGTAAGCACAGTGCCTGCCACAAAGTAAACACTAAGTATCTGTTGAAACAATAGCAAATGAAAAAAAAATGATCATAGAGAGAGGATTTTGGAATGAGGTCACTGCTTTCTCTCTCATTTCCAACCATGGTACTCTCACCCCATGAGGACCGATCCTATATAATAGATCTTCAGGGAATTGCACACCTCTGTGTCTGGAGACCAGGAAGTCGGGCAGAAAAGAGACCACTTCCCAGGAGTCCTTTCCATTTGCATCCACTAATATTCCTACTATATGCTAGAATCAGTAGCTCTATAGATATTTCCCTGGGATCTCCAGATGCCCAGCATTATCCTATTAATCTTTACTCTTCAGAAACAGTCAAGTGTCTACTGCACCGCTGCCATGTGCCATGCCCTACTCTGGAGGATGAGAATAGAGCTTTTAACACGACAGACAGAATCCTACCCTTGTACTCTTTCTTTTACTGGGGAGATATACACAGTTAAGGAAGAAAGGAAGAAAGAAAAGAAAGAAGGAAAGGAGGAAAAAGGAAGGAAGGAATTAATTAAATGTTTTCATACTGGTAATTTTCTGTGAATGAGATAAGTACAAGTGATAGTAATGGGAAGTTGGGAGACCCCTTTAGGCAGGTAATTTAAGAAGGCCTTTCTGAAGGGGTAATATTTAACATCAGTCCTGATTTTCAGAAATAGTCATCTATTGATCTTGAAGAAGAGGTTTCCATAAAGAATGGAAATAGTACATGCAAAGGCCTTTTATACTGAATAATGTTTTCAGACTCCCTAGCATATTTAGAATATTCTTGCTCTGATGGTAAATTTCAAACTAATGAGTCCAGTCTTCTAGTCCAGACTCATTTGTAATCCAGAAAATCGCTTTCCTAGCCTCCTCTGCATGCAGACATAAGCAAGAGACCAAGGCTCTACCAACCCCAGACACATGCACAGGAAAATTTGGTTCAGAAGTGCTCACAATGTATGCAATGTATCAAAACACTACATTATATGCCACAAATATATACAGTATGATTTTTCAATTAGAAATAAAGTAAAATTTAAAAAATATTTAAATGGACTCAAGGAAACATGCTCTGCCTGGGATCTTCATTTTGCAGTGAGGTTTGTAGCTGAGCTGCCCAGCTTGAGGGACAGTGTTAGTTGCCAGGCTGAGTTTCTGCTATAATGTGGCAACAACGCTAGCCTGAGTTGCTGCTACCATTTAGTACAATTTCTGGCAGCAGTGAAAATGGCAATATCAGTTGCGATTTCCTCATTACGTCAGTTATCTGGCACAGTATTTAGTACTGTTTTTCAAAGCTTAGAGTCAATCCTATTTCTCCAGTTTGTCTAACAATCTGTGAGCTCAATATCATTTTCTGTTTAATTCATCAGAGTCAGATTCCACTGCTTATTAATAAAAATCCTCACTGATAAACTTTGGATGTCTTTCAGGAGCAAACTAAATGCCAGTGTGGCTTCAGGTTTCTCTCTTGCCAGAGTTTCCTACCTAGTAATGTCTTTTCCTATAATTATTCATAATATGACTTTACTTTTCCATCTTTCCTTTTTCCTAGATTTTTTTCAAGTCTTTTATCCCCTAAGTGTAACTCAGATGGATGTTAAGAAAACAAAATTGAAAAAAACAAAAACAAAAAAACTTCCACCAAATATCTTTCTAGTTTTTTATTTTTATTTATTTATTTATTTTCATTTCCTAGGTACAGTTCTGCTACTAACCTGTTCTAAAATACCTGCACTGTCTTCTGTACTGATCTCTTTTGGCTGCATCTTTCCTTAAATTATGCCTTTATTTGGCATTTCTTTCATCCTGATTTGTAGTATACAGCTAAGGCATCAAATGTCTATCTTCCTGATCAAAGCCAGAAAACACAGTGGCTTTAGAAAGTGACTGGCCTTAGTTGAATTCCCCCTAAGCTTATGACTCAAAGCCCATCAGTTTCTCTCCTACACACCACAAGTGACCCAGGTCTCTCTTTTCCTAGAATAGCATTCACCCATATGAGCTCCTGAACTTACAGATACAAGATCTAAAGAATGGCCTCAAAGTCTGTTCGTTTCCCAAAATACTACCTCAAGCCAGAAATGTCTGGTTTAGGTGTTTTTAAAGAAAGTTATCAGAAATGAATTGTATTCATATATTGCACTACTTACCATTAATGTTTATTTACCACAGAGCAAAATAACAACTATTTTTAGAAATACATGTACAGGATTAACTTTGTTGAACTTTTTCTTGGAATGAAATTCCAAATGCAGTCATGTTGCTTATCTAGCAAAGCCATGGGCTCAAATATTTAAAAATGGTTTGATGGATACCAATTTTTGGAACTGTGTCAGGAACAGAATTTAGATAAATATCAGTTTTTACAGAATGCTAAAAAGGGTTATTTTCAAACATTTTAAGCAGCGATCCACGGTAAAACACATTTGATTTTGCATCTCCATATAGGCAAAGCTTTAAATACTTATATACATATATGACAGAGACACAGGACAATTTTTAAAAAGTTTCATAAAAACATTGTTATCCTCACAATATAGAATTAAGTTGATATTTTGCATTGTTTCCACTTAGCAAAAAATGATCATTACTATTTAATTCACTCAAAACACATTAGTAGAGTCATGCCCTGCAACCTAAAAACCCTACTTTACACTGTTACTGGTATAGTATGTGTTATATCTATTTTCAGAGTGGCTAAAGAACCAAACTTTCTCATGATTCTATAGGAAAGAAAATGTTTTCCAAGTTCTAAACAATCAATTTGCAAACAAATTTCAGAACTCAGTTCATTTGGCTATACTTCAAAATGTCCATTTTTTTGACTGGCAAATATCCATAGCTCTACATTACCCATACTTATAGAGTAACTCAAAACAGAAGCTTTAAACTACTCTATACAGTGTCATCCTAAGGTTAAATAACCGTATGCATCTCTGTTCACACTCAACATTTCTTTTCTGAGGTTAAAAAGCAGAGAGAAAGTTAAATTCAACATCTGTGGGTACACTGCAGGATATAAAGAAACATTGTAGGAAGATCTTTTTACAAATTCACTTACTTCTAAAATGTGACAATTTATTTTCAAATAGCAATTTGAATCACATTTAATGACATTTTCCCACTATTTGAACCTACTATCAGCAGCAAAGGAGCTAAAAAACCATTTGTTTTCATGTATACCATATTCTTTCAGTAAGCTTTGTGAAATGCTCATTAAAAGTCTCACATGTTTAGAGAAAACAGTGCATTAATAGGAATGCAATTAAGTACTTAGTGCCTTTGTCATTTAAAGTAAGTTAACCAGATGGCACAAAATCCTCCAAAAGAGATTTTAAACAAACAATGGAGATTTAATTAATATGCACCAGTTAACTCATTAAATATATAGCAACTAGCTCATTAAACTTAAGGTAAATACTTATTTGAGATGAATTGTCTATTTCTTTCTACATTTATCTTCATTTTACTTGACTGGTCATGTGATAAATGGTGATTTTTGAAAGCTAAACATTTTAAAGTGCACAAGTCTTGTACTTCTCATATTGTTTTCAACAATGTTGAAATGGGACATGACATTATTTTCACATAAAACACAGAATGAAATTACCACATAGTATCAATAGCAACAACTAAAATAATTTTATTTTTTTAAACCTAAGTATTAGCATAAAGGCATATGTGTTATTTAGAAGCAAATGGTGAGCCTTTCTCATCCATTATTAGTACCTTCACATGGATTACACAGTAATACTCCCAGTGAATTTTAAATAATTATCTAACTTCCCCACTTTATGTCTCTGTACTACTACTCATAGTAAAATGGAGTCATGTGCTTTTCACCAAAATATAATTATCCTTTATCTGGTGATATCATCATTCTTGTCCTTTGATTAAAATGAACATGGAAGGGAGACAGAGTAGAAGAATACAGGCCTAGCCAGACATATTACCCAGGGCAGTCTGACAAATTAACATGAGGCAGCTCTTACAGCCAGAGCACTTGACATCCATGAAGATAGACTGCCTGTTTCCATAACTCTTAATATTTTAAGTACTTCACATTTTATGGACTCAAGTTAATGAGTTAACAAGATCCACCCCACATCTATCAACTTTATCCTTTATTTAGGACATACCTAAGTCAAAGACTTCTACTGTGAGTTTTCCATTCACTAATGTTATATATTAACTATTTATTATGAAAGAAAAGATTAATTTTATGTATACTATTCCCAGCTTCCTTTTTCCTGCTCCTTCTGTTTGCTAAATGTTAAAAAATAAATTTTAGGACTTTTTATATTTTATACTATATACTATATACTTAAATCTCAACTTTTGTCCAATCAATTTCCTACAGTATATCAACTTAACACTATGTAAGATGAGGATATTTGATTTTCCACATTTCTCCCTTTCCACCACACAGTGTTCATGAGCTATACCTTTCATTTTTACATCGTCGAGGTTGTAATATTTACATCCTCATTTGCAATCATAATTGTGCCATCTGTGCTTTGCCTATAAGGCAATTACAAAAGTTAAAACCTAATAATCCAATTTCTGTTTACAGCAGAATCACAGTCTAGATACTTGAAAAGATTTTCCCCTGGAAGTAAACATAATCTTTCATGAAATGCCTTTTTTTTACATCTTGCTGAGTTGAAACAAAGTGAATGATTCTTCAATGCCCAGAGTTAAGGTCGGAAATTAAATGGGAATTTAAATTGGAAGGCTGGAAGTTATGTAAATAACAAGCTGGCTTTCACCCCAATATGTCTTGTCCATCAGTGGAGGCTTCCTTTTTGATTGCTGCATGGAGCTTGCTTAGGGACAAAATACAGCCTGTGTCTAATCTAAAATAAAGAGTCTAACAAGAAACCCCCATGTAAACTGAGTTAAATAAAAATGTCAAACCCTCAGTAAAAAGGTATATAAGAACTAAATTCCCTCTGCAGAGGAGTCATCAGACAGACTTTCCTGAACCATGTCATGTGACAATTCTTAACCAGAATCTCAGTTGCACGCGATTGTGCTTAAATGTGTGCACGAACTTGTATGGTCTTGAAAACCTCAAGTCTAATAATATAAAGTATTCACAGAGTGATAATGGCCCCAGTGTTGAAAGAAACAAACACAATTCTTTCTGGAAGAACATGCATTCACCCCTGGCATCTAAGGTGAAGGGAAAAAAGCGAGAAGAGGGGATCACATAGGATACTCAGAGTGCTTCTACCAAACTTACCTCCCTAAGCAGAAGCCACCTGGGTCCTCATAAGTATATGTTAACCTATATAAAAGTTAAAATATTTTGAATGTATAGTTCATGATTTTAAAATAAAACAAATGCATGGCATTGACACTACTAGTAATGAAATATTAATAAGAGCTAATATTTATGGAACCTCTTATATGATCCTCATGTGTGAGAAGCACTTCCTATGGATTATCTTATTTAAACAATATCTGAAAACAATCCTTTGTAATAAGCATAGTATTTCCCAGGTTATAGAGAGATGAAGCACTTGCCCATGGCCAACACAACTATTAATAGTTCTTTGTAGAGTGAGGGGTTTTATCTTTATTATGACTTAGTAAAAAATATTCATTGCAAAGACAAATTATGTATTAGAATTATGTTTTCTTTCTATGGATCCAGTGTCAGAATACCTGCTCTATTTAATAATAATGCTAATGGTTGCCAAAAACTAATGAATTCTCTTTCCTGAGGCTCTCTTATTTGCTCTAAAACTTTTAGTGGACTTCAAGTTTGTTCTATATTATTCTCCCAACTTTCCATGCATTTTACCTGATCAAAATGATTATCACTAAGGAACTTAAGAAAATACAAGAAGAGAAACATCATATGAAGGTAAGGTATAGCCTAAATTTGGGAGTATAGGCATGAAAATGGAATAGAAGTAGTACTTTCTTTGAGCCCATGATGTCCTGGATGTTTTAATTTAATTTTGTTTTGTTTTAGCATCAGTGAAACTAACAATTATTTATCTTCTATTACTGTCTTACTTCCAGCTTCTGATACTAGAATCAGCTCCCCAGAGATAAAGAAATATTACAAGAGACAGGAATGTTAACAAGTTTTCTTGATAATAAAACTTCTTTGGAAAGTAATGTCATGGATACAATCAGAGTAGGCAATATTCTTTAGCTCATTATTCCATGTCATGGACTTAATTTTGATACCATTAGCATCTTAGTCATCTTTATTTTATTGAGCATATTAATGTCCCAGAGCTAAAGTGCAATGCTCCCTATCCTTTTTCTATTCTCAGGTAGCTCCATAAAATTTAAGCCTCCTATAGTCCTAAAAATGTTTTACTAGCATAATTGAGGCCATTCTGCTATGGCATTAAAACATTCTTAGAGATTAAGTCAAATCAGCAAGAATTCTTTAGGCACCATAGCCAGTGTTTCAAGGCACTCAAATAAGTAGAAATCATAAGTACCTCTCTTTAGTTCACAACTAAAAATAGGTATGAAAAAAAGTTATATTGACATGATATAACGGATTTCTATAAGGCAGTAAATCAAGAATCAGTGAGCATTTTAATAACTATGGTGGGCTTTAAAACTTGTCTACAGATTCTTTGATACTCTATCAAACTTTGGAGGTTAATTCCTCTTTTCTTGAATATGAGCCAGACTTAATGATCTATTTTAAATGAACAGATTCTAGCAGGAGTGATGATGCAAGGGGCTAAGTCTTTAAAGCTTATACACTTTTCTCTTGGATCTCTCTCTCCCAGTACAGGTATCTTCAAATCCCTGAGCTACTATGTAAAAAGTCTGGCTATCCCAAAACCACTATAATGGAGACATCATGTGAAGAGATGCAGAGAAATAGAGAGAGATGACCAATGAGCACCAGCTATTTAGGGACTCATTTGTGTGAGACTTCTTGGATCAAATCCAGACCTGTAAGTGTGTGAGCCTTCAGATAATTCTAGCTTCAGCTGCCATTGGACTACAGCCTCATAAGAGGCGTCAGGGAGAGCTATCCAGCTGAGCCCAGTCAACCTCTAGAACCATGAGAGAGAATAATAAAGTGATTATTGTTGTTTTACACAACTGAATTTGGTGATTTGTTCTGCCACAATGGATAACCAATTATTCAACTCAGTGATTACGGAAGCTCAGCAAAGAGCATAGTACTTACGGGCAAAACATACCTAGTGCCATAAAGCACAGATAATCTCAATACGGATGCTTGATTTCACTCCTTTTTAGTATGTATTAATAGTAATGATTAACCACTTCGGTACGAGCATCAACTATAGTCGATAGCCACAGATGAATGCACACAGCGACTTTAGCGACAGCCGTGATATGAAGGCACACAGCCAAGGGTCAACTTTAGCCAACAGCCATGCTATGACTTTTCTAATTTTTCATTTATCAAAATAAAATTGTGAACATTTAAAAATGATGTAATAAAAACATATATATATATACATATATGTATATATATATACACATACATACATATATATATGTATGTTACCTATTCTGATTTACATTACAAGTAAAGCTGCCTGTAAAGTAAAACAAGCTTTCAGTGCTTTAATGCTTTCCTCCTCACACAAGAGCAAAATGGATTCGTCGTCCATGCACAGCACAAACTATCTTGCGGACTATGAGTGCCGGCTGTGGGCAAGGTTTCCTGGCCGGTGAGCGCCGAACTGAAGTGGTTTTAAACATCATTTATTTAGAATGTCTGATAATTTGAGCTTCTGGGAGTAATTAGTAATCTATTAACTATATAGAAAATAAATTTTAGAAGACTTACAATTTGATAGCAATATTTCTTCCCTGATGAGGAAAACAGTTTAGGATATTTGGGGACGTGCTAATACATATTGCATGTAATTGTACATTTGAAAGGCTCATGTGACTTGTTTCCAATGTATATAGAGAGTATATATAGAATATACTTGTATATCCAAACTGAGACATATGCTATAGCTACTTAATTAACATTGTTAACAAGATATGAATGACATTATTTGTGCGCTTATATTTTTAGAGCATTTCAGAGGTTTGTCAGAAGATATCATAGGTATTGCACTATTTAATACTTACAATAATTCTATAAGAAAGAGATCCATATTCCTAATTTATACATTAATAAACTAAGGCCCAAAGAACTTAAATATTTTGCTCAAATTGATGTAGCTAGTAAATTATAAAACCAGTGCTCTAAATCAGAGTCTCTGATCCTCAATCTAGCTCTCTTGCCAATATATCAGGCTTACTTCTCCTGATAACTTTTTTTTTTAATTGAGCAAATACCCAGAAGTTTTTAAAAACAAATCCTAGAGAATATGATGTTCTATGAGTGTGCAATATTTATGTATATTATATATATAGCATATGTGTGCAATATAGTATATAGTTATACACTCACGTGCCACATAATGATGTTTCAGTCAACAATGAACCATGTACATAATGGTGGTCCCATAATATTATAATGGAGCTGAAGTATTCCCATCACCTACTGACATTGTAGGCATCACAACATCTTAGTGCAACACATGCTGGTGGAAACAAACCTATTGTTCTGCCATGTAAGTCTTGCACATATAATTATGTACAGTACATGATGCTTAATAATAATCAACAACTCTGTTACTAGTTTGTGTATTTACAATACTATACTTTTTATTATTATTTTAGAGTGGATGCTTTCTGCTTATATGTTTAAAAAGTTAACTGTAAACAGCCTCAGGTAGGAATACATGGAGGTATTCTAGAAGAAGGCATTGCTATCATAAGACAAGACAGCTCCAGTGGGACAAGATGAGGAGGCAGTAGATTTCCAGAAGAAATAATAAAAAGTAATTGAAAGAAATAATAAAAGAAGGAAGATGATAAAATAAAAAAATAGATGGTGAAAATGAAAATGAGGGGAAGAGAGAAAAGAAGAAAAGAAGGGACTGAAAAGTACAATTTGGCTGTGCAGACCTGTCCTGTAAACAATTTGTGACAAGTGGCTTCTCTTTGGGAAGACTGATGGCTCAGGGCTGGACCTTCCAGAGCCAAGAGACCTTCCAGAGGTCCAGCTCAGCAGAGGTGTCACCTGAGCAGCTTGCCCAAGTCTCTCATGGCTTCAATGGCTATGTCTGCAACTCAAGATCCAAGAATGCCCACTTTCCCTTTAAGACAATTTTTATAGAAGAAAAGATATAATTTTTTTTTATTTTATTTTACTGAACCTAATTATTTTTTGAAATACCCATCCATGATAGAGTGTTTTTTAAAGAACAATTATGGACCAGAAACTGCAAAATAGAAACTCACCAAAGATTTCTTTCCTTTTTGCAAAAATAAACAGTTTTGTGGGATGAACAGAATGACAGAATGCAGAGGGGAGTATGTGCACAGTGTGCTGGGAAACTCAGATGGACTGTTCTGTAGGGCCAACGTGCTTACTTGGAGAGCATCTACTTCAGTAGCATATTTTCTATTTCTGATGACCTCGGGCACTTGCTGAAGCTAAACCCATTAGCTTGCTGAAGTCAGGTTATTCAGGTGAAGATTAAGTGGCTGAAGAAGAAGAGATCCTTGTCTGCCTTCTCTTGCCCCTTCTTTTGGGACAAACACCATCCAGGCAGCCCCTGCTTTGAATGGGCTGCACAGAGGACTGGCAAGCTGATTGGTTGTGGAAAGTTTGTTTTTTCCCCACATTTAACTGTTACCACTGAGTTAATGGGCTAATGTCAGCACTAATTAGAGACACTTATCTTCAATTAGAAGACTTTTTCTTGAGAAAAACCCAATAAAAAAAATCACATTAAGCCTTTTGGAAAAGCAGTTTTAATAATTACTGTGTGCATAAGATGTTGCTCTGTCTTTGAATGCCCCCCTTGACTACTCTGGATACAATGCTTAGTGATGTGCCAGTTCCAGTGAAGAAGGGCCTGAGTCTTTATATTCTACCTTGTATCTCATCTCTGTGTTCTATTGAAATCTTCCTACCCTCCTTCTGCACTTTACTTTAGGAGCTCCCAGACACCCCCAGCCAGCATTGCAGGCCCACTTGTTCTTAGGCTGGTTTATGGATTGCCTTTCAACCACATTGTCAATTTTTAAAAAGTTTTATTTTTTATTACTGATACATAATAATTGTACATATTTATAAAGTACAGTGTGATGTTTCAATATATGTATACATTGTACAATGATCAAATCAGAGCAATTAGCACATCCATCACTTTAAACATTTATCATTTGTGATAACATTCAGAATCCTCTCTTCTAGCTATCTTGAAATATACAAAATATTATTAGCTATAGTCACCAAACACCAGAATTTATTCTTCCTGCTTAACTGTAGCTTTGTACCCATTGACAAACCTCTTCCCATTCCTCCTTCTCCCTTCTTCTCCCCAGGCTCTGGTACCCGCTATTCTACGTGCTAGTTCTATACTTCTGTGAAATAGGTAGTATTTCCTTCATAAGGCTCAAAGTTTGCGATCAAAGGAGGAACCTCTTTTTTTTTTTTTTTTTTTTTTTTTGAGACAGAGTCTCGCTTTGTTGCCTAGGCTAGAGTGAGTGCCGTGGCGTCAGCCTAGCTCACAGCAACCTCAAACTCCTGGGCTCAAGGGATCCTCCTGCCTCAGCCTCCCGAGTAGCTGGGACTACAGGCATTCGCCACCATGCCCGGCTGATTTTTATATATATATATATTAGTTGGCCAATTAATTTCTTTCTATTTTTATGGTAGAGACGGGGTCTCGCTCAGGCTGGTTTTGAACTCCTGACCTTGAGCAATCCTCCCGCCTCGGCCTCCCAAAGTGCCAGGATTACAGGCGTGAGCCACCGCGCCCGGCCAGGAACCTCTTAATTATACTAATTAGTAATAACCAGAGTAGCAATAGCATCAGTAATAATGTAAATAATATCAAATATCTACATAGTGTTTTATAATCTACAAATTGCTTTTTAATGTATTATTTTATTTAAGTATTATAAAATATATCTGCAGATATAAAATAACCCTTGATGCTCTGTCAGTATTTTTAATACTATGAGGACATTTATGTTTCTTTCTTTGAGAAAGAAAATCAGCAAGATCTGGTCTTTATGAGGTAAATAGCAGGGCTCTAGTGTTTGTTATGAATTGGGCAACACATCCTCAAAAAAGATTATGGCTTAATGACAATTGGCAAGCATGCATGTCTGTTATATATCCCACAAACAGGTAACACATGTGATACATAAAATTTGTTATACTACCATCTGATTTGAGTAGGAATTTTAAAGTGCACACTTTTGAGTTGTGCAGCAGAAGAAGCATGCTGGGCCCATAAAGTGCACACTTTCACCTGTTAAAGCATAAAGTTAATGTTCAGTTCTCGAGTCCTTAAGTTATTAGAATAGGTAGTATTCTATCAGTGTCTTCAAGAATGTGAAATGCCTATATCCATCCATCCATCCATCCATCCATCCATCCATCCATCCATCCATCCATCCGTCATCTCAGAACAAACCATTAAAGCTCAAAACAGTATATACTTCCCGAAGGAGGGTATATTTAGCCTGACCGTGGGTATTTTTTTTGTTATTTTTTAAACAACTTCTAACTCTTCTTTGATGTTCTCAAATGTCTTACTATGTCTGAAGGTGCTCTTTTTTTTTTGAGACAGAGTCTCGCTTTGTTGCCCAGGCTAGAGTGAGTGCTGTGGCATCAGCCTAGCTCACAGCAACCTCAAACTCCTGGGCTCAAGCAATCCTGCTGCCTCAGCCTCCCGAGTAGCTGGGACTACAGGCATGTGCCACCATGCCTGGCTAATTTTTTCTATATATATATTAGTTGGCCAATTAATTTCTTTCTATTTATAGTAGAGACAGGGTCTCGCTCTTGCTCAGGCTGGTTTTGAACTCCTTACCTATAGCAATCCACCCGCCTCGGCCTCCCAGAGTGCTAGGATTACAGGCGTGAGCCACCGCGCCCGGCCTGAAGGTGCTCTTTTTTATGAGAACATCTTCTTTTAGTATGTCCAGGAGAAAATGGGTTTTGAGCAGTCACTGACATGCTAAGTTTTACCCAAGTTTAATAAAACACACACACAAACAAAAACACTTAGTCGAAAGAGAATAAGGACAGTTGCCTTTTGTAAAACCTTGATAAATTTGACATCCTAAGGTCTTAATTCAGACCTGATTTTTGTTACCACAGCGACTAAAAAAAAAAAGAGCTGCAGTAATTGAACTATAAAGAAAAGTCTATAAAGAAAAGTGTACTAAGAAGAGATTTTTAAAAATGAAGATTGTAAAAAATACATAATTTTAAGAAAGACATTCCCAGGCACTTATTTAAAATATCCTGTAGTAGGAGAGGAGAGTTATTTCATGGTATAATACATTAAACGTAATTTTATTTTTCCTTCTATACTTTCTTAGTTGCCTGAACTTGTTTATCTTTTCTATTTGCTTAATTGTTTATATAATTTGACTTACTACATATCTTGGATAATTTGCTATTTACTTTAATTTGTTACTTCATCAGTTCCAAAAACAGAAACAATAATAGAATCTAATGAACCTTGTTCCTGCTTGAGAAGTGGCCAATCTTATCTATGTAAGACAACTGCCCTTGAAAAGTCCCTCCTTACTCAGAAGCTATTAATATTTCAATCAGTTGGGAAGGAGATTATTCTATTAAGTTAAACCAGTCTCAATAACCAGGAAGAAATTAATAAGAAATATCAACAATGTTCTTGGAGCTATTTAGAAACAGAGGGCAACCAAATATCTAAGATAATAGAATACTTTGCTAAATGTTATGGTTCTAAAATGGATTAAGAGACATTGACAGTGGAAAATTGCAGGCAACATGGTAACACAGAGAACACACCCTACCAACCAGCCTTAGGCTAAACCTACTAATTGTTCTTGTTTTTAGGATGTTTCTATTCCTTGCTTTAATTGCCCATATTACATTTAAAAACTCCAATATATAAGATAAGATTCCCCAGTCTAACTCATTTTTTGCCAGTATCTGGCATGTAATTGTGGCTCAGTATATCATTGCTTAACTGTTCTAAAAAAATGTATCAATCTATGTCAGGCCATCCTTAGAAAAGAAAAAAAGGAAGGAGCTATGTTTTGTTGATTCCTTTGCTTTAATCCGAAAAAGAATGAGGAGAGTGAACAAGAGAGAATTCAGAAACCACTTGCAGAATACTGAATTGAAAATCCTGAGGACCCAGGATGTTCACAGTTAAAAAAAATGCCCCCTTTGTACTACCAGAGGTTTCCTAACTAGAGAAACTTATGGAAGTTTAAATAGATTGAGGATTTGGGTAAGTTCTGTAAGTCCTCTGATTTTGTATATACACTGACATATATATTACTTATCTAGATACATACCCATAAATATATGCATGCATTCCTTTATAACTTATATGAAATATGACCATATTTTCTTTGTTAAAATTTTAAATTAAATTAAATTTCTTTTAATTATGATATAATTAACATAAACTGTAAATATCCGTCAGGCAATATTATAAGAAACAATCATCACAATCAAGGGACTGAATCAAAAAGGTTTCTTGTGTCCTTTTTATGCCCTGACACTTGCCCCTCCCTTCTTCTTATACAGATAGCACCTATTTTTTTTGTCATTGAGATGAATTTATATTTTCTAGAGTGTATATAAACAGAGTCATGTAGCACATACGGGTATACCTTGTTTCATTGCATTTCATAGATATTACATTTTTTGCAAATTGAAAATTTGTGGCAACTCTGTGTTGTGTTAAGCCAGTTTATACTTTTCCACTAGCATGTGCTCACTCCATGTCCTTGTGTCACATTTTGGTAATTCTCAAAATATTTCAAACTTTTTCAGTATTATTATACCAGTTTTGCTGATCTGGGATCAGTTATCTTTGATATTACTATTGTAATTTGGAAGAGGGGAAACACAAACAATGCTCAAAAAAGACACAAAAAGTAATCAATAAATGTTTGTGTGTTCTGACTGCTCTACCAACCAGCTATTCTCTCATTTCTCCCTCTCTCTTGGGCTTCCCTATTTCCTGAAACACAACAATATTAAAATTAGGCCAATTAATAAATTTACAACAGCTTCTAAGAGTTCAAATAAAGAAGAGTTGTACATCTCTCACTTTAAATCAAAAGCCAGAAATGATAAAGATTAGTGAGGAAGGCTAACCAAGATAGGCTGAAAGGTAGGCTATCTGTGTCAAACCGTTAGCCAAGTTGTGAATGCAACCTGAAAAAGTTCTTGAAGTAAATTAAAAGTGATACTCCAGTGAACACACAAATGATGAGAAAGCAAAACAGTTTTATTACCAATACGGAGAAAGTTTGGTCTTGTTAGGAGAAAGTTTGGTCTTGTTAGAAGATCAAACTACCGCAAAATGCTGTTAACCCAAAGCCTAATCCAGAGTAGGGCCCTAGCTCTCTTCAGTTCTATGAAGGCTGAGAGGTAAGAAATCTGCAGAAGTTTGAAGCTAGCAGTGCTTGGCTCATGAGTTTAAGGAAAAAAGCCATATCCATGGCATAGAAGCACAAGGTGAAGTAATAAGTGCTGATTTAAACGCTGCAACAAGTTATTCAGAATATCAAACTATGATCACTGATGAAGATGACTATACTAAACAACAAATTTTCAGTGTGGATGAATGGCATTATATTGTAAGAAGATGCTGTCTAGGACTTTCATAACTAGAGAGAAGTCCATGCCTGGTTTAAAGCTTTAAAGGACAGCCTGACTCTCTTGTTAGGAGCTAATGCAGCTGGTGGCTCATTTGAAAGCCAATGCTCATTTACCATTCTAAACATCAGATAACCCTTAAGAATTATGCTAAATCTACTCTGCCGGTGCTCTATAAATGAAAAATCAAACTGTGGATAACAGTACATCTGTTGACATCATGGTTTACTGAATATTTTAAGCCCACTATTGAAATCTACTCCTCAGAAAAGAAACAGATTCCTCTCCAAATATTTGTGTTCATGGACAATGCATCTAGTAACCCAAGAGCTCTAATGGGAATGGAGAAGAATGTTTTTCTCATGATACAAACACAACATCTATTCTTTAGCCCATGGATCAAAGGGTCATTTCAATTTTCAATTCCTATTATTTAAGAAATACATTTTGTAAGGCTTACAAAGGCTCACTATAGCTGCCTTAGATAGTGATTCCTTTGGCAAATCCAGCCAAATTAAATTGAAAACCCAAAAAGGATTCACCACTCTAGATGCCATTAAAAATATTTGTTATTCATGGGAGGAGATCAAAATGTTAACAGCAAGAGGAATTTGAGAGAAGTTGATTCCAACCTCATGAATGACTTTGAGGTGTTTAAAACTTCAGTGGAGGAAGTCACTGCAGATGTGGTAGAAATAGTAAGAGAACTAGAATTAGAAGTGGAGCCTGAAGATGTGACTGAATTGCTGTAATCTCATGGTGAGATAATGAAATGAGGAGTTGTTTTTTATGGATGAGCAAAGAAAGTGGCTTCTTGAGATGGAATCAACTCCTGGTAAAGATGTTGTGAACACTGTCGAAATAACAAATGATTTAGAATATTACATAAGCTTAGCTGATAAAACAGGGTTTGAGAGCATTATTTCCAATTTCGAAAGAAGTTCTACTGCAAGTAAAATGCTATCACATGCTATAGAGAAATCATTTGTGGAATGAAGAATCAATCAATGTAGCAGATGTGATTGTTTTATTTTAAGAAATTGCCATAGCCATCTCGACCTTAGGCAACTGCCACTCTGATCAGTTAGTAGCTGAAAACATGAAACCAAGATCCTCCACAGTACTAATATTACAGCTTTCTAAAAGCTCAGATAATCATTAGCATTTTTAGTAATAAATTATTTTCAAATTAAGGTATGTATATTATTTTTTAGATATAAAGCTATTTCATATTTAATAGATTATTCTATAGTATAAATATAACTTTTATATGTACTGTAAAACCCCCCAAAATTGTGTGACTTGCTTTATTGCAATATTTGCTTTCTCATGGTGGTCTATACCCAAACCTGCAATGATCTCCAAAATAGCCTGTACTCTTTTCCTTATTATGCCTTATATCAGGATAATAATTTTGTGATTAATTCATGTTGTTATAAGCATTAATAGGCAATTCCTTTATGATGCTAATATCTCACTGTATATATATTATACCATTTGTTTATCCACTTACTTGTTGATAGACTTTTGTTTTTTTTCTAGTTTTGAGTTATCAGAATTGAAACTACTATGAATATTCTTGTACAAGATTTTTATGGGCATATGCTTTAATTTCTGAGCAAATATTTAGGAATGGAATGGCTGTGTCATATAGCAAGTATACAAAACTTTATAAATAAAATACTAAAATGTTTTGCCATTTTATACTTTAATCAGCAGTGTATTAAAATTCTAGTGGATCCTTTCTGACAGTGTGATTCGTATTTTTAATTTTATAAATTCTATTGGTGTGGTGTGTAGTGATATCTCATTATGATTTTAATTTGCATTTCCCTAATGATGAATGATGCTAAACCTTTTCTTATTTGCTTTTCTCCCATCCATAATTTTTCTGTTGGTGAAGTATCTATTTAAATCTTTGTGCATTTTATTGGGTTGTGTTTTTTAATTGAGCTTCAGATTTTTAAAAGAGTTTAGGTAAAAGTCCTTCATCATATATGTGATTTTCAAACATCTTCTGCCAGTCTGTAACTTGTCCTTATATTCTCCTAATGATGTCTTTTATAGAGAAGAAATTCCTAATTTTTACAAAGTCTAATTTATTAATTTTTTTATAAAAAAATCTAACGTTCCAGTTTATATTTGCTAATTAAACGACAAAAAAAATCTTAGGAGTGTTTAAAGACAGTCACTTCATTCTCCAAATCTATAGTATATTTTTCTAATTATTTTAGTTCTGGTTTCAATTTTAAATTATTTTTGTTGTAAAATGTAAATGTAGCTAATAGGTCTCTAAGAAACAGATTGATAGTCCTAAAAACTTCATGCAAGAAGTTTACTATGGATCACTTTTGAAAACAATCCCTTTCTGAGTGCAAAGAAACAGGATTGAGCAGAAGGAGAAGGTGAACTCTGATGAAATTGTGACAGCGGACTTCACTGGTCACTTACGTATTAATATTAATAGCTCCAAATATGGCATATCCCCTCATACATAGCCCTGACAGAGATAAATGGGTCAAGTCATTCTAAACCCTATAACAACTAGTCATTGGATGCAGGTTCCTCCTGGAGAAAGGGTATAACCTTAAGCAAGATGGCATTTGTCACCAGCAGCCAACACTCCCAGTAGCTGAAGGATAAGTGATTAGGGAGATTTGGACAGTGTACTCATAGCATCCATTGGAGACCTTTCTACTCAGAACCACTTGCTCCAAATAAATAATAATCTCACCTCACCCAGAAATAACTGCTCTAAAATCAGACACTGCAACTTGTCTCAAGGCTACACTGATAAATCATCTTCCTCTTCTATTACCTGCTGTAGAGTTCCTTCACCCTTAGCTAGCCTTTCTGCTGCTCTAGGAAACTTAACCTGAGATAACCCAGACACTCATATGTGAAGATTCTGAGTCTCTGGTCACTGTGCCCTTCCCAATCCTTTGCTACTATGTTTGTCCACTTACTATCATGGTCAGAGAAGAGCCAAAAGACTCTCTAGTGTATAAACCAATCAACTAACTGTTGACCAAATGTATTCTTTCCTGTCACAACTATGTAAGAGTATCCCTACCTCCTCCTGAAGGTAAGGATCAATGACCATGCCTGCTGGGCTCTTGCCATAAGAAGGCTGAAGTGACCAGGTGGCAGTCACAGTTTAAAGAAGTCTCTTTGCAGGCTGGCAGAAGGATTTCCTTCCTGGAAACCAGAAATTTTAGGCCAGCAGAGACTTAGAGTGGCAAGGAGAGTAGGATTCAGAACTTCCCCAAATTAGTCACTAAGAGTGATTTTAAGTGTGGCCATTCCTTTTGCTCCCAAATCCATCTATTCTACATATTAGTTGCTAGAACCATGTAATGATTATGTATTTGGGTTATATTCTATGTCTTGGAGGATGGTGTATTGCTAGACTTATCTAGGTCAATATCTATTTTCTTACAACACTTTGAAATATGAAATAGAATTCTATCATCTATGGCCTCTTTTGTTGCTTCTAGCCTAGTTGGCTTTTTAATACATTAATATTTTTTCTCTCTCTCTAGTTGCTCTCATGCTATTCTCTCTGTTTTGCTATTTTCATATTTTGTATGATACAACTGGATGTGGATTGAATGTTATATGTTCTTTCTAGAAATAAAGGTGATTTTATCAACCTGAATAGGCATGTGTTTCTTCCATTATTAAAGATTCTTAGCAATTATCTCTTTAAATAGTTCATCCACTATATTCTCTTCTGGAATTTCTATTAATATATCTATAACATTTTTATTCTATTTTCCATTTTTAAACTTTCCTCCTAATTTCTTCCTTTTCATATATCATGCTCCATTTCATATAATTTCTTTAACTCTTGCCTTCTGGTTCACTAGTTTCTTTCAGTTTTGCTTAATCTGTGATTTAATCTCCATTGAGTATTTTTAATTCAAATGACTATATTTTATATTTGTATTTCAATTGTTAGCAGCATATTTTTCTTTTTTATTAGATACTTTTGTTGCCATTGCTAGTTCCTGCTACTGAAGTTGCTAACACAATTATTCACCAATTTAGAATATTTTCTACACCTTTTTATTAAAATACATATCATATTGCACACTCAATAATTTGCTCTTTATCTGTCCTCTGTGATTGTGCTTTTCTAAAATTGAAGGATTTTGTTGTCGTTCATCATTATGTTCTTGCTTTTAGCATGGCAACTAGAACATAGTAGAAAGTATTTAAATATTTGGTTTTTGTTAGATGAAGATTTTAGGACTTTTTAATCACAAATCTTGGTTTGTGGTTTTGAACCTCACATTTAATTGCTTTTATAACACTAATAAATCATCACTTAGCCCATATTCTTCTGAAATTTTCCTTTTTCTATAATTTAGTTAAATTTACCAGCTGGGTTTCAAAAATCATTTCTTCTACTTTTTCAAAACCAAATCATACAATACAAGTAGAATCAAAGAAATGAAAATATTTCACTGGACTTTTTGTAGCAAAGGAGCCACTAGAGATTTAATATAAATCCTTAAGATTTTTCAAGCTAAAAAACAACAGAGAAAATGTATTTATTCGACTCCTCTGTTATTGACTTGCTATCGCTATCAGCCTAATAAGGATGTGCATGATTTTATTGTAGTCACTTCATTTTATTTTACTTTACTTTATTTGCTAACCCCTTTATCTTCAATTTGATTTCTTTATCACTCCTCTTTTTAGATATTGGATGCTAAACTACTTTGTTTTTTATTTCCTGAACACCTACCTTTGACACTAATACTTATTTATAATATTTATTTTATCTTTCCAGATAGCAGGTCATTCTTTTTGTTGTAGAAAAAAAAAAAATTACCTGAATGTAAAAGACATCTTCTTTCTCTGTATGGCCTCTTTGTATTTATTTCAACAACCCTAAATAGGACACTGTCATTTCCTTGTTCTTCTTTCCTTTAACAAGACAAATAAAATTTATTGACTTTAATAGAATTTGAGTGCAAGCATTATACATTCTTTACTTTATTGTTTCTTATACCATTTTCTGCACTTTTACTTCAAGGTATTAAAACAGTAGACCTTGCCCATGTAGGAAGAGTAATTCACCCAGCATGATGGGCTAGTGTACTTATGTGTCTTAAAACGTTAATCCTACAAATATATGTCAATATGCCTTTTTCCCCAAAATGAATTATTTTGTGAACAAAAGTGATTTGCTTTTATTTTCCTGTTTTATGTAATTGTCCAAAATTTATGCTATATGTGATTATATTTTATAATTATAAGCAATATGTTCTGTATACTCTTTGTATGCAGGTATTTTTAAAAATATCAATGTCGTCTAATCCATTAACAAATGTTTCCTTGGGTAATGGAAGTGTTCCATGTTTAAGAGGGTAACATAATTGTATAATTAGTTGAAAATAATGTTTTTTTATAACTATAGTATCCTTTAGATTCAAACACATTTTTACCAAGAAGAAAGCATTTTAATCAAACTAGAAGATAACAACTGTCATTTTTATAGTAGTTACAAATTAATGAATTGTGGATGAACAATAATTATACTTTTCATAACAAAAGACAGCAAACCCTAAAAGACAAAATGTTTGATATGCTTTGTATAAAATATGTCCCAGGCTGTTTTAAAGGGTTCATCTTAATTGCACTGTTTCATCCCCACAGTGTAGGTAAATGTTTGTTTTGTGTTAATTAAGAAGTCATTTAAACATCTGCCTTTATTTTATGGACTGCCTTTAAAGTGTAAAATGTGTTTTTCTCATGAGAGCACTTTATGTTCCCAAGTGGCAATTTTAAAATAAAGTGTCTCTTTTTCAGATATAAAGTCTAATGTGCAAAGGTTTTGCCATCTGTTCTGTGTAGTTGCACTGGTGAGCTAGTTGTTTGATTAGAATCAACAAATACCTAGAAAATATATCTTAACTTAAAATAAAGAAAACTACAAATACTGTCTGTTTTTAAAATTTATTTTACAAACATGTTATTTTAAATTTTATTCAAGATTAGTTGGATCTCTTAAAACAGTGTATCATTAAATTTAATTTTATATCATTTAGAAAAAAATAGAAATTCAATTTAGTTTCTCAAAGCAAGGAAATTTCCTTGTTTCAATACAAGGTAAAATGTTAATAAATAAATCAATGCTCCTGACCATGTATATCCAACAGAGTTGTTAAACCAAAAAAATCTCAGTAGTAGTTTGTGATTTATCAAAAAGTGAATTATATATGTTGAAATATAGCCAACTCTTTTATCAGAATTAGTTTCTAAGAAAAGAGAGAAATGTTATTTATCCAAAAATGATAGAGTAGTTACCAAGGATTTTAAAAATTCATCAATGATTTAAAAGTTTAAATATTTGTACGGAAATTAATTTACAAAAAAAAAAAGAACCAAAAAACCAGGAAAATACAAACTACATATTGTGTATATTATGCACTCACTCATTAATTGTGCAAATGCCTAATTCAAACATTTGTTCCTACCAAGACCAGAATATTTACTCCTATGGAGAACATTCTAGAATCTGTATTAATTCTAGAATCTCTTGACATGTGATTACTCTGAAGATATAGGTTATTCCAGAATGCTCTGTATCTTTACCTGAGGATTAATTTGTTTTTCTGGCATGGCTACTATAAACATGTATAATTATATAAATTATTTCTATACTCAAAGGCATTAAAATAAATCATTTCCTTTATTTCATGGGAGTTTTGCTTTGGGGCAGGTCAAATAGATTTATCTGCCTAAAATGTCATGTATTCAGAAATTGTCTTTGATGCAGCAGTCATGCTTAGGAATCTTTGGACCTGAGATGATATTTTGGATTAATCCTAAACCTCTTTTCTAGTTGATTACATGATTCTTCATTCCGTCAAACCTTGATTGGTTATAACCATTCAACTGAGGCTACTAGAAGTCCAAAGAACACAAAGTAGCTCTTACATTCACAATGATATTTCTGGAGCCTATTATGTGCATAGCCCTAAAGCAAAAATATTAAGTAACTTCTGGGTAATATCAGATAATTTTTCTAATATGTACTTAATAATACTGATGGAGACAATAATGATATTAAGCCTTATACATATAACATGTATGGGAAATGCATAAATATTCCAAGAAATAGATGACAAGACATATTCTGATTTTTATAATCAGTAATATTGTCATGAAGATGTTCAGTAGTAGGTTTTGACCTGGACTTCAAAGTATAAGTAACACTCAACTAAAATTGGAAGAGCAAAGGTCAAGCAGGAAGAATAAAAGTTACCTTCATCCCCACAAAAGAAGGAACAGAGGAACAAAATAAAATGTATTAATAAGATATTAATGAAACTAGATTAGCTAAAGTAAAGATTTATTTAAATCATAGGAGATGAGTTGGAAATGCAAGTTGAGAGACTATCAAAAATGATAAATTATGATTATTTTTCAATTAAAATATATCTTGGAACAACTGAAGGGCAGTATTAAACTATATTTTTATGAAGTTCAATTGAAGGATTATGTTTATTCTTTTACCATGCACAATAGAGGTTTTCAGTAATTTTTGAAATTAATTATCATATGTTAATTAATTGAAAAGGGAAATACTCAATATAGTCAAACCTATTAGGACTTTATTACAATATGCTTCTTTTGATGAATATAGAGATGGAAATATAAGATCCAATGAAAAAGAAAGTGCAAAGCTTGAGGACTGAATAAAAGTGAAAAAAGAGAAAGAAATGCTTTAAAATATAGAGCATTATTGAACACAGCATGAAGAGCTTACCTGAATCTAATCATAGCTTCCCAGGTTCTATATAGTATAGTCAGGGACAAACCCTGCATCTTATTTCTGCTGAGTATAATATTGGTTATACTACTACATGTATTGCCCATTTCACAAAGTTTTCATAAAATAGTTACAGATCTACATCTAGGCATACACGTGTACATCCTTTGTAACTGGCAAAATTTCACACAAATGTTATAATTAACAAAATAATAATAATAATATCGCCAAAATTTACTAAGCACTTAAACTTGGCATGATGCTGCCTACTTCATATATACAATGTCAAGTTTTCATATGTACATAAGATATATCATCATAAAATGAGTACCTTTGCTCCAAAATGTGTATAAATTGTTATAGCACAGGATGGAAAATTATGCATCTCTAATTAATCTTAGAGATCATTCAATGTGTCTGTCAGTAATACTTAATTTGTTCAACAAAATGCAATGGACTAAATATTTGTGTCTCCATGAAATTTATAAATTGAAAATGTAATCCCAAAATGCTGGTATTTGGGGGTAGTGCCTTTGGGAGGTAATTATGATATGAGGGTGGAGTCCTAATGAATGAGATTAGAGTCTTAGTCCATTTTCATTCTTATAAAGGAACACCTGAGTCAGGTAATTTATAAATGATAAAAGTTTCTTTGGCTCATGGTTCTGCAGACTGTACAAGAAACATGGTGCCAACAGCCTCTGCTTCTGATAAGGACCTCAGGAAACTTCCATGCATGGAAAGGCAAAGGGGAGGGAGGAGTCAGGCACATTTTAAAAATCAGTTCTCCTGGGAAATAATGGAGTGAGAACTCACTTACTACGAAGATGGCACCGGGTCACTCATGAGGGATCCATGCCCAAGACCCAAACACTAGGCCCCACTTCCAACATTGGGGATGATATTTCAGTATGAGATTCGGAGGTAACAAACATCCAAACCACATCAATACCCTTATAAAAAGAAGTCAGAAATCTCGGTGGATCTCTTTCTACCATGTGAAGATACAAAATAGTCCACTATCTGCAACCTAGAAGGGCCTTTACAGAGCCCAACCATGCTGGCACCCTGATATTGAATTTCCAGGCTCCAGAACTGTGATAAATAAGTGTTTATTGTTTAGACCACCATTTCTATTGTAATTTGTTACAGTATCATGGATGACTACAACAAAAAGAATCCTATGGAAGAATCTTCATTGATGGTATTTTTTCAAGATTCTAAGATACATGCCTGAGGTTTCAGTTACCATCAAATATCAGTTGGCTCTCTGTTTGCACATGTTAACATAACAAACCTATGTTTAAAGGAGTCTACTGAGCTTTCCTGCAGTTAAGTTTCAACAGAAATTTATACCTAGTTCTGCGGACTGCACTAATGTAGAAAATGTACTTATAAAGAGCCCTAGAATAAACTGTTAGGAATTATGTTGGGAGGGCCCTGGCAAAGATGAGTGTCTTCTTTTGTCCCTTTAACTTTGCTGTCTAGGGATAGAAGGTCCTTGACAGCTGGGATAGTCCTCATACAGTTATATTTCCTCAAAAACAATCACGTGATGAAACACTTGCTCTTTCTTTCCTGAATTATATTTCTTTAACCTAAAGTTTTTTATTTTATACCAACTCCTTGAAGTTATAAGTGTCATCTCTCTGATTTACACGATTTGTGTTTCTGTAATTTTAGATTTTATATTCAAGATTTTTGTTAATAATTTGATATACTACTTATGAAAAATACATATGGTTATTGTTATCAGAACAATCATCACTACTAAAAGTATTTGAAAACGACTATATGAAAAACTCCAAATAAATGGAAAATAATTTAATAAATGAATAAACAGAAACTCAAATCATGTGAATTACAAGAAATATCCAAACATAATCTTGCCCAAGTTTTCATTATACTCTTTCAACAACTAAAAGACTAAAATCTTGTGTACTCTTTAACATCAAATGCTCACAATGTAATAAAGAAGATGTGTGTATTCATCACATTTTAATGTACTAATTTGTTAAAGAGCATTAAAAGATACTGAATGCTATATAGCAGGGATCAGCCATAGAGTTTCACGACTACTCAATTCTGCTGTTGTAACATAAGAAAATCCCTAGACAGCATACAAATAAATGAGTGTGGCTATATTTTTGTGAATCTTTATTTTTCAAAGGAGAAATAGGCCAGATTTGGTTGATGGGCCATAATTTAATAACTTTTGCAATATAGCATGAATATGTTCAGCTTACACAAATACAGGTCTACAGTCACATGCATTACAGAGGTCTCGACTAATGGCTCAAATGTGGATGCTGAAATCAAAATGATCAAAATAGCTTATTGGCTATTATTTAATCTTAGTAGGCAAACCAACATTTTATGGCATTCAGATGATAAGTATTTGTGTTGGAAAAAATCATCTAGTACATTTGTTCTACCCTGGAATAACTGGTTATTCAGAACATTAACCACCTAATTCTTATAATATATGATATTAGAATTCATTTTATATATATATTATATATATATATATAGCTACACATACATGTTCATTAATGTGAATCTGACTCCAAAATCTAGATCTCTAATCCTGACTTATCATTTCATCTGTAATCTAATATTTTAGCCTACCTACAGCACCTCCATTTATATTAACTGTCAAATGATAAAAGTCAGTGTCCTTTCCCAAAAACAGTGTTATTCTTCTAATTTTTCTATTTCTGTTCATTAGGACCATTATTTTCCCATTTTGTAGAAAATTGTTTCCTTCTCTGGTCCATATTTGCTCGATTTTGTAATCCTCTGTAAGACAAGAAAGATAATATCCCAGCTACATAATCATAACTTATCTATGTACAAAAGGACATCTTAGATCATAGTCTCACTGATTCATTTTATAAACACTTATATTGAGATATAATTCCCAAATCATAAAATTGCACATGTTCAGTTTAAAGATTTTGGTAAATTTATACTATTTTGCAGTCATCACAACAATCCAGTTTTTGAACATTTCTATCATCCCGAAAAGTTTCCACATTTCCATTTACAATCTGTCCTAATTCTCACTTCCAAGCCTATACGCCTAATGTCTGTATCTATAATTTTCCTATTCTGGACATTTCATAGAAATGGATTCATGCAATATTTAGTCTTTTTACGTCTGTCCTTTTTCAGCTATCACAATGCATTTGAGGTAATCCATACCTTACCATATTTACTTAATGCATTCCTTTTTATTGCTGAAAACTATTGTATTACATGGATATACTACATTTTGTTTACTTCACTAGATCATGAATTTAGGATTGATTTCAGTTTTGAGCTATTATAAATAATGCTTCTGTAAACAATCACATACAAGACTTTGTGTTAACATATATTTTTATTGCTTTGAGTTATATGCTTAGGAGTAGAATTACTGGGTCATATGGTAAGGGTATGTTATTTTTAAATAAATTGTCAAAATATCTGTAAAATAACTGTACCATTTTATATGCCCACTAGCAGTGCTTGAGCATTCCATATTTTCCATATTGTCACTAACACTTAGTATTGCCCGCATTTTTTTATCAACCCTTCAAGTGGGCATGTAGTGATACCTTACTGTGATTCAAATTGCATTTCCCTCATCCCCAGTAGTGTTAAGTACCTTTTTATGTGCTTATTAGACATGTGCATTCTTCTCTGGTGAAATGTCTATTCAAATCTTTTGCTCATTTTTATTGGGTTGTTTTCTTATTAATATTTACTTATAACAATTCTTTATGTATTCTGAATTCAAGTCTCTTATTAGATATATAATTTGAAAAACTTTATGTGCTTTATCTTTTCACTTTCTTAATAAAGTCTTTTGAAGAATAAAATTTTAATTCTGATAAAGTTTAATTTATCTCCCTTTCCCTAATGGATTTATGCTTTTGGTATTTCATGTAATATCTTTTTACCCAATCCATCATCATGAATATTTTCTCTTACATTTTCTTCAAGAGGTTTTATAATTTTAGCTGTTACATTTAGGTTTATGAGCCACTTTGAGTCCATTTTTTTTGCATCAATATGGTGTGAGTTAAAGTTATTTTTGAATAGTTATACATTGTCTTATCACCATGTTTTTAACAAGACTATCATTTCCCCATTCAATATCCTCAACATCTTTGTTTAAAATCAATTGAGCACACACATATGGGTTTTATTTCTGCACTCTCAACCCTGATCCCTTGATCTATTCTTATACCAATACCACCCTGTGCTGATTACCACAGCCTTAAAATGTTTGGGTATTGAAAAGTGCATGTCCTCCAACATTTTTCTTTTACAAAATTATTGCAGCTAGTCTAGGTTCTTCATATTACTTCATGAATCTCAGCACCATTTTGTTGGATTCTATAAAAAACAGAAAATTAAAGCTTGCTGTGATTTTAATAGGAATTTCATTGAAGCTATAAATTAATTTCTAGAGACTTGCTATCTTAAAAATAGTGTTTCAGTCTAAGAACTTGGAACATCTCTCCATTTATCATATATTCATTAATTTTCTCAGCAACATTTATTTTGTATAATAGTTTTCAGATTTCAAGTCTTGCACTATTTTGATAAATTTATTTCTAAATACATTTGACCCTCATTATTTGCAATTTTTGTATTTGTGAATTTAGCTACTTGCTAAAATGTATTTTTAATCCCCAAATCAATACTTAATGGTACTTTTGAGAACAAATGCAGAGTGGAAAAAATTTCAATCACCAACATGTATATCTCCAGGTGAGGTCGAACCAGGTGATGCTCTGCCTTCTTTCAGCTCTCATATGGAGACAACCAGAGGGTGATAGGGTGAGAGCAGTGTAGTGTATGTAGTACATGAAGCTCCAGCTATGTGGACAGACAGATAAGGTTTGAATCCCAACTCTGGCACCTATTAGTGGAGTGATCTCAGGCAAGTGACTTAATAAATATGAATGTCGTTTTCTCTTTTGTAAAATAAATTAAATAGAATCTTAAATTAAATAAATAAATAAATTAAATAAATCTACCAGTGTGGGACTTTTAGGATTTAAAATTATAATCTATTATATGTATGCATACATATATTTCTCCTAGGAGCAATAATTCAATATTCACTAATCCAGTGTTTGTGTATATAGAACAACTACTAGAAATAATGAGAATTCACCATATATTTTTCCTGATGCTATTAAAAATGGAATTGTTTTAAGAGTTTCATTTTTTGGATTGTTTCTAATTTAGTGAAATACAATTTTTCTTTTTCTTTTGACTTTGTATCATGTGCTTTTGCTAAACTCATTCATCAGTTCTAATAATTATATGTATACGTGCCTATGTGTATTCTTGGGGATTTCCTACATAACAAATTACATCATATGCTAGTAATGATGGTTTTACCATTTCCTTTCTGATCTGTATATATTTACTGCTATATCTGTGTGTATACATATACATATATGTATATATGTGTATATATTTATATGTATATTTACATTTATTTTTGTTGCCTTATTGCACTGAGTGAAAACTCCATTTCAGTGTGGAATAGAAGTGGCAAGAATAGATATATACCCTCTCCTAACCCAATTTTGATGTAAAACATTTGGTCTTTCTTTCTAAGTATAGGTTTTGCATAGATGTCATTAATCAGATTGAGAAATATCCTCCTGTCTATTGCAAGTTTATTAAGAGTTTATGGGTGATGGATTTTGTCCAATGCTTTCTTTGTGTCTATTGTGATGATCATGTGACCTCTATCCTTTATCCGATTAATATGATGTGTATCTTATCTGAATTTTAGAAATTAAAACAACCTTGAATGCCTGGCATAAATACTGCTTGTTAAGGCTATATATATATATATATATATATATATATATATATATATATATATATATCTTATTTTTATACTTTTCTATTGACATATTTGTTTGTTAAGACTAGACTACCTTAACATTTCCCTCAGCTTGACCAAACTTCAGACAGACTTTTTTCTTCCTAAATTTATTTGCAACATTTTAATATTGTAAAATTGCATAATGCAATTCTCAGACTCCTATTTTGTATATATTGTTATGCTTGATGTTGTCTAATGGATCTTTATTAGACATTTGGATTTGTTTATTTTTCTTTAATCTTTTTCCTTTCTCCTCACATTACATACTTTCTACCGGTCTATATTCAATTTCACTGATTTGTTTTTTCCTACCATCTCAAGTATGATATTGAGACTTTCTAGTGATTTGTTCACATCATCAACTGTTGTACTTTTCATCTGTAGAATTTTTTTTTTTTTTTGCGGTTTCTAGCTCTTTGCTTACAAAATGCCACTGATATATTTCCATCTATCAAAAATTTTCAAGCCCCATACTTCAAGTCACAACTAAGTTCTATCTATTTAGTGAGAAACTCTTAATCTAAATGAGACATGATTCATCACTTCTTGGAGTCTCCTACCAACCACTTGAATATTTTTGTCGTGGTATGATTTGCAAACTATATAAAAACGCTGAAGGCAGGAACTGTATTTTTCTGAGTTTTATGTCGTTTGCATGATCTAGTATATTATTTTGCACATAGTAGCTGCTCACCAAAACTGTTAATTTAATCAAGGTTAATGTAATTGAATTATGGTTATTGCCCCAAATTTGATATCACCATTATCCACATAGTTTTAATCTTTTTTAGCAATATTAAACATTTAGCAGCATTAAATATTGCAAAGAACCTTAACTATAGGTTGGTTATTAACCACTGCATAATTTAGATTGCTGTTCCCTGAGGTTACATAACTCTTGCCTTAGAGCCATCATGGTAAATAACCTAGAAATATCCTTCATAATGGAGTCTACGCAAATAGCACCCACTGGAGTTCTGTAGAATACAACCTATGCAACCATATGCAGAGTCTTGATTGTAAACAAGAATTAAATGTACTATTCATTTAGATGAAAGTCTGGAAGTATAACAAATGCAAGCTTGGCTTAATTCCCATAGTTATACCTCCAATTGTTTTCTCTGCATATGCTTTGTTATCCTTTCCATATATTGTATTCAGCTTCTGACTCATATCTTTTGTCCTGAAAAATATTCGTAACTACTTCAAGGTTTGCAAACATGTATCATGTTATCTTAGTATAAAGAGAAATTTCTATTTTTTGGTAGCTTATTCTTAAAATATTTTTTTTTTTTTTTTTTTTTTTTTTTTTTTTTTTTTTTTTTGAGACAGAGTCTCACTTTATTGCCCAGGCTAGAGTGAGTGCCGTAGCGTCAGTCTAGCTCACAGCAACCTCAAACTCCTGGGCTCAAGCAATCCTCCTGCCTCAGCCTCCCAAGTAGCTGGGACTACAGGCATGCGCCACCATGCCCGGCTAATTTTTTTTTTTTTTTTTTTTTTTTGTATATATATATTAGTTGGCCAATTAATTTCTTTCTATTTATAGTAGAGACGGGGTCTCACTCTTGCTCAGGCTGGTTTCGAACTCCTGACCTCGAGCAATCCGCCCGCCTCGGCCTCCCAGAGAGCTAGGATTACAGGCGTGAGCCACCGCGCCCGGCCAACTTATTCTTAAAATATTTTTAAAGTAAATTTATTTCACAGATCCTGGCAAACCTTTTTTGTCTTTTTTTAATTGGTATGGAGTATGTCATGTGGCCAATTCTGTAGTCAGGAAAATGCCATTGGTTAGTTGATATAATTAGAGTTTCTGAACTTGTTCCTTCCACCAGGTATTAAGTTTACTTGTAGACCAGTCAGAACTAAGCTTGGAGCTGAGAGTGGGAACATGCTGAGGACTGGGGGTGGGTATATGTTGAATGAAGAAGAGATAGCAATAGAAAGCAGATTATGTTATGGAAACTGTGAACACTGGTTACAGAGCAACTGACAATATAAATTACATCAGGGTACTTAAAAAATGTCAAAAAGTCATGCTTCGCATGCTAAAAGCTTTTGTCATTGATGTAATGAACAATGCCTTACATCATGAGTGTGTTCTTCCAAGGTTTTTCATTCCTCTTTCTTCCCATTTTGCTCCTGGCTAAAATTAAGAATGACCTGATGTATATTCTGAAACAAAACTTCATCTGTGTCATTTGTCTTGTATAATCAAATTGCAAATACTTGTAAGTAAAAAAAGTAAAATGAACATTGTAACTAATTATATTTGATAGTCATATAGTGCAAACATTAAGGTTTAACTATGTTCAACTTACCATTTATTTTATACTTGTTAGCATTAAAAAGCCTTTCATACTTTTAATTAGCTCTTTCTTCTTCCATTCTTGACAAGTAGAGCATCATCAACTTAATAGAGGAAGGTATTCATCCACCCGAAAATTTAATGAACTGTCCAAGGACACAGAGTGAGACTGACAAGAATTTAGTGTCAATACCAGCAGTGTTAAAATTGCCCTACCAAATCGAGCATAACATGCTCAATTTGGAATTTGGGGTCACATTAAAGACCGATTGCTCAGCAATAAATCTAGCCAATGAGGAGGCAATATTAATAAGCCATTAAGATGATTAAACTGACCATAGAAAGTCTGCTAATTTTTTTTTAATGTAAGGGGAAAGTCATTATCAAGACATGGCATAATGAAAAAGGAAAAATAAAATAAACAGATATTTCTTCAGTTCATGGTCAAGTGGAGAAAGGTTCATATATTTGTTTACACCAATTTCTCACTTACATCTCTTAAGCCAGTTCTTAATGGTACAATATGTTAATGATATTCATTTTAAAGCCCTTTCTTGAATTTTAAGTATAAGACTGTTTCCAAGACAAAAATGTATTTAATGATACTGTGCACAAACTTTAAGTTAACCCCTGAGGAAGTAAATGCATATTTCGAAAAAAGAAAACTAACATGCCCAAGAAAGAAAACTAACACGCCGAAAAGACTTAGGAAACTTGGAGATTCTGGCTATCTGACCTAAAATATCAAAATAAATTTCTTTGTCTGGTGATTTATATCATTAACTTTTTAAGAAATATTTCATAAGAACAGGAAATATCCTTTTTCCTAACCTAAGGTTCTTAACAAGCGTTATGGAACTGGTTATTTAAAAACTACCTGCTCAGAGTCTGAATGACGTAGATTGAAATTACATTTTATTTCTTAGAGGTTAACACAGATCTCTTAGGGAAAGTAGACTATAACAGGAACATCTGACAGATGATCAAATTCAGCTGCACACAGAGAGTTCTGCAACTCAAGCCATGCCCGGAATTAGTGGTTCAATTCTAAGGTAAGGCTATAGCTATTATTTCTTATTTCCTTATTTGTTGTGCTCCCTTGCTTCAAATGCAATGCCAGAAGAATGGAATCATGGGACCAGGTAAGAAAGGACTTCTCTGTCCCACTAAAATAAAATATATTCATATCTTAAAAAATGTAAAAATTATTATCAGGTAGGGAGATAGGTCATATTTGAGACCTATTTTTTGAGGTCATTTATTGAATCCTCTAAAAACACGTAAGAGGAATTCCATTATCAAGGCAATACTTGTTTTATTTGACTCAAATCCTACTTGTGGCCCTAATATTCAGTGGCTTCTTTGAAGTGAATATTTTGCTTTTAATTTTGAAAATAACCAGGAATATTGAAGTCCAGACCTTAAGAAAAAGTCTATTAATGTAAACATGCAATTTACAATATAGGAAATTTCAATGAAACTAACAAGCATAGGATGTACTTAAACTTAGTAAACACAAAAACAAAAATAAAATCACAATGAGCTATGATTTGTGTCTGTTTGCCTTGGAAAATTAGAAATTTAGATATTGTTCAGTGTTGACAGTGATGTTGGTATACAGAAACTGACACATTGCTGAAAAGAGAGTTAGACGGGTACAGCCATTATGAAGAGTAATCTGGAAATAGTCATTTAAATATACATGTGACCTATAATTAAAGATATAATTTTGACATTGAAAGAGTACTTTGTACTTACTATGAGATAACAAACTTACACAGTCTGTTCCAAGTGAGATAAATGTATATGTCAAATTATTTATGACCCAGTGATTTTATTCTTTGTATATTCCAAAGAATTTTGCTCAAAGATTTATAGATATACACACACAAGAATCATCATGGTGAAGTAGATAAGTGAATATTTATATTAATACTCTAATACTAGCCTAAATAAAATTAATTTATATTAATATCCAATCCTAATTGTGATTTTATAATATATCTTTTTTAGTACTTATTTGATTATTATTGTGTTTAATTTAATATATTAACTAGCTATTACTACTTTCTTTTTTGATAATTTATCATTTTTCATTTGATATCTTAGTGCTTTATTTTATATCTGTATATTCACTTTTTATGTTTTTCCAATTAATGTAATGAATTTCCCCTTTTTTACTTATAATATTGGAAACTTCCTATTAATTCTTCTAAATAAAATTGGTCAATTTTTTAAAAAAATTATCTATATTTTTATGAGATTGCATTAAGCTTAAAGTAAATTTGTAAAAAAAAATATTACTTTTATTATTATTTTCCATAAAAAAATTCTCTATTTAAATATTGTTTCTTAGTAGTGGTTTGCTATGCATTTCATACCATTGCCATATACACCTTAAAAATCTTTTTTTAAATTTTGTTTTTAATTGACACAATACCTGTACATATTTATGAGGTACAGCATGCTGTTTTAATACATGTATACCTTGTGTAAAAACCAAGTCAGGATATTTAGCATAACCATCACTGCATGTATTTAATCTTTCTTTGTATTGAAAACATCCACAATCCTTTTTTGTAGCTATTTTGAAATAAACAATGCAATATTGTGAACCATAATCACTACTGTGCAATAGTATACCAGAACTTATTCCTCCTATCTAATTGTAACTTTTGTACTCCTTGACCAATCTCTCCTTCAGTAGATTATAAAATCTAGTGGGAAAACATCATCTATGAAGACAATAAAAGGGGCTGCTATGAAGCAGACAGAGCTGAGAACATGTGATTTAAAGAAGCAGGTTAGGAATATCCTCTTTGTGGAAGGCACAATTTAGCTGAGACATGATTGATGAAAAGGAGGAAAAGAGCTATCTATGCAGAGAGAGGCAAGAACAAAGATCCTGGAGCAAGAAAGAACAAGCTGAGAGTGTTTGAGAAAAAGAAAGAAAGCCAAGTTGGTTAGACATTGGAACAATGAAATGAGAAGTACAAGATAATGTTGGGTAAGTAGGCAAATACTTTAGTTATTTTCACATATAAGAGAAACATGATTTACTTTTATTTCAAAGAGATTTTCCTTGCTTCAGTTTGTAGAATTGGTTGTCAAGTAGACACATGCAGATCATTTAGGAGGCTGTTGAAATGGTTCATCAGAGACATGGAGGTGGTATAGACTAGATGGAGACAATGAAGATGAAAAGATTGGTCAGATTTGGGTTATGTTTTGTATATGGACTTGTCAGAGTTTGTTAATTCAACATAGGTATTGAAGAAGTGAGACAAATCAATGATAAATTGTAAGGTTTTCAATTAAATAATTAGAGATTTGGTAGCATTATTTAAAGAAATAGAAAAGATAGGGAAGAACAAGATTGGGGAGAAAATTTTTCATTAATTTTAAGAGGCATCAAGAGTAAATGACAAGTTGTCAATTGACTAAATTTGGTTCTGGAACTGAGAACAAACCAACAATAACACACTGAAATAATTATATCATTCCATTATTCCAGGTGCTAGCTTCCTAGCACTAAATCACATGGAACATTTTATTGTACAATCACAGTGATATTTCATCCATTCACCCAGATATAGGACAGTTTCCTGTCTCATGAACCTAGTGTCCATTACTTAACTGTAATATAAGGATAATTGAAGGTTCTGGCCTGTTATATAGCATGGTAACATACCTAGGGATACCTCCTACATAAACAAAGGAATGCACATATTTTTACATGAAAGCCAAGAAAAGACAATGTTACATTTTCCATAAAAATCACAACTTTATCAAAATCAATTCCAGACTCTGAACTCACAGGTAAATTTTGCCTTTAAAAAGAAGCCAAAAAAGCATACATCAATTTGCATTAGAAGGAGATTGAACAAAGACTTCATTCTAGGTTCAACATCAAAATAGTTTGAAACACAATAACAATATTTAAACAAAAAAGCCATTTATTAGAAAAATATGTACTACATGCTACTGCTATATTGGGTTTTAAAATGTTATACACTCCTTAGATATACCCATAAGCATTTTATAAAAGTATAAATAAACCCATGAAATGGCAACATCCAAATGCTTTCTGTTTGTTTTTCTGAAGGTAATAAAAGAGATGCACCTAGGAAGTGATATACTAGAGTAATTGGACTGTATTTGTGATATTTTGTTTTGTAAGAATCATAGTTGTCATATCTTGGTGTGAGGAAAAGATCAATTGTGAGTGTTGATTTTAGGAACAAAAGATTTATATCCAGAATATATAAATTACACCCATAAAGGAATAATAAAAAATAAAAATGACAAATAAAACAACCCAATGAAATGAGCAGAAGACATGAACACACACTTAAAAGACATACAAATGTCCACTAAACACATGAAAAAGTTGCTTGACATTATTAGCCAACAAGGAAATAAAAATCAAAAGCCACAACTAGATACCATTTCACATCTGCCAGAACAATTATAACCTAATAGCTTGACAATACCCACACTTAGTGAGGCTATGGAGGAGTGGAAATTCTCACATTATTTCTAGGTGGAAAACTTTTTGACACATTCTTACTGTGTTAAGCACAAGCCTATCCCCTGACTCAGCAATTCCACTTCTAGATACATGTGCAAGAGAAATGAGGGAATATATATACACACAGACATAAAGGAATGCCTATAGCAGTTTTATTCAAGGGGGAAAAAATAGAAACAACCCAAATTTCCATCAATAAGAGATAAACAAATTGTGGTATATAAATACAATGGAATCCTAATGACAAGGACAAAACTACTGATATGCACAACATAATTAATGTCAAAAACATGTTGAGTGAAAGAAACCAGAAACAGAAGAGTACACACTGTACGATCCAACTTATATGAAGTTCAAGAACAGATAAAACTAATATATGGCAACTGAAATCATAAAAGTGGCAGATTTCTGACAAAGAGTTGAGGGCAGTATAGTTAGGTTGGTGGGTAAATTGCACAAGAGAATATTCTATGTGATAGAAATGCTCTGTATCTTCATTTTAGTAATAGTATTATAAATCAAAATTCATTGAACTTTACACTTCATAGCTACTTATTAATATTTTATTACATAAATTATGATCTTAATAAATAAAATAATAATAATAATAAATTGGTACAGTCTCAATATGAGTGTGAGTAGCATTGAAAAAATATTTTATAGCTTGCTCTGTTCTCAGTTTTGAAGGAGGACTCAGTTCTTCAGGGCTCTGATGTGTGGTCTGTGGAAACATTTTGCCCTCTTTTTGGATGTATGTATGAGCAGGACACATTTTACTCACAGAAGCACAGCAGAAGCCAGCCTAATGAATCTTGAAATATGTCTGTCAAATGATGAAAAGCAATGTGCGTGCATGATCTGTGAAATACAGGAATGTTTTGTGCTGTGATTTATGGTAGTGCTGTGTAAAACTCTAAAATCTGAGGGCTTTGTATTTATACAACATTAAGCCCCACAATCCCTGCCTTCTAGCTCGACAGGGCTGATTATTCTTTATCGTAATTCATTTTCTGTTCCCAGTATATAACTCTATTATCAATCACATATGATTTATTTCCTCCTGATTCAAATCACTGTGGTATACCTGGTCCAGGTGACACAATATAGACTTTAGATTTTCTGTGAAGCAGAAATTAAATAATAGAAGAAAAACGAAATTATCTGGAGAAAAAGAAGTTATTAATAACATGGGGAAGGAAAAATAGTATGTACAATTTTTTTTTTTTTTTTACAAATAGGACACTTTATTTGTCATTATTAAAAGTCTGACTTTTAAACAGATTCTTGGACTGGTGGTTCATATCCATCAGCTCGTTCAACTTTAGCGCCTGTCTCATCACCAGTAGCTTTTCCAGAACTACTACCTTCACCATGAAGCTCCATGAGTTTTCCCAATTCAAACTTGGGCTTCTTCAGCATTTTTACTTTTCTAACGAAGACATCATGGAGAGGATAAATAGATTGGCAAGCCTTTTCTATGTCTTTTCCAATGCTGTCTGGAATCAATTTATTGACTACTTCTTTCAAGTCATTTGTCTGCACCTCTCTGGTCATGATTTCCATCATCTTCTTCCGGATTTGGCAGACCTGTTGGTGCTGAGCATAAGAGGTCTTCCGTATCTGATTGTTGCGTTTTTTAGTAAAACCAAAACAGAACAGACGAAGCAAATAACCATCAGTAGTCTTGACATCAACGTGAGCTTCGATCATAGTCTGCCATTTTTTAACCATGGAACACATTTTGTCACGGGTAAGGTCCATGCCATGAAAATTAGTCAGACAGTTTTTGCCCTGAACATCTTCAGTAATCAGCTTGAATTTTCTAAATGCAACTTCATCATTTTGCAGATCAGCAAGGCTCACTTCAAACACACGACCCTTGAGGCCATCGGAGGCAATTTTTGTTCCTTGCGTCCTGGTGACTAGTGTTTTCCCAATATTTCTTATATTGAACATAGCAGGTGCCTTCACATCATACCAATCTTTTTTAGAAAATGGATCAACCACTTTCTTCTTGGCTCCCTTTTTGCCGCCTTTCGTAAGGCGCTTGTTCTTGCCGACCGCCATGGTGCTGCTCAGGGAGCCAAAAGGGTATTTTTTAAATGTATCATTTGGTCTGTGGAAATCAGTAGAAAAATTAAATACATGGAATATTGTTATTTCAAATTGTCCCTCTGCCTTCAAATTCATTGTAGAAACAAAATGACCCTATCAAATATTTCATAAGTTCTCTCTTCGTTTGATCACCCAGTCACTGGATGGACTACAATGATCATGCTATTTCATTAACATGTCTTCAGGTGAAAGAAGGGAGACTATCTCCTCAGGTCTCACTCTTGGGTTACAATTAATACATAGACTATGGTTAAACTAATGATAGAAACAAACAAACAAACAAACAAACAAAAAACAGAGTCAGAAGCAAGAGGGGCTAATTTATAAAAGTAGCCTCTTTGAGGAATTTGTGGTGATTGAGAAACAATGTCCACCTCATATATAAAAAATAGAACTCTATCCACAATCTTGTAGTAACCCCTCTGTGAAGCCAAATCACAGCTTCTACAGCTGTTGGCCCCAAATGGTCAGGACTTGAGCAAAGAAGGACAGCTTCCCTAATTTTTACCCCCTTATTACTGCTTTCAATTCACCATCAACCAGGGAAAACAAATACAGTTCCAGAAAACAAATATACTTCCAAAACAAATCATATAGGATGTTGGATTTCTAGTTAGCCCACCTCCAGCTTTCCCATGCCGATAACTTCCAATAAGGGCATACCGGAAGCATCCCCCCTTTTTCTCCATTATAAAGTGTTCTCACTTCCTTGCCTGCCTTTAAGTCTTTGTCAACTGCAAGTGATGATAGCTGATTTTCTTGCTATAGCAAGCTCTAAATGAAGAGCTGCTGTGGTTTCAATGTGTACCCAAAAAGTTCCTATGTTGAAAATTTGGTCCCCAATGCAGCACTGTCAATAGGTGGAACCTTTGGGATTTGATTGGTTCATAGGGTCTGTGCCCTTATGAATGTATTAATATTAATCCATTCATGGACTAAAGGGTTAATGGGTTATCAGGGAGTAAGTTAGTTATCATGAGAGTGGGTCTGTTATAAAAGTCAGTTAGGCTGTCTCTTGTAAGCCCCCTTGCCATATGAGCTATGCCACCTCTATACTCTACAGAGAGTCCCTGCTAGCAAGAAGGTCCTAACCAGATGTGGTCCCTTGACCCTGGACTTCCCAGCCTCCAGAACTGTAAGAAATAAATTTCTTTTCATTATAAATTACTCAGTCTCAGTTATTCAGTTATAGCAACAAAAGTGCACTAAGACAATAACCTAAAGACATTCTCATTGAAGTGGTCTTTGTTTATTTCCACAAGGGACAAGATAGAAGCAGAGGTGTCTCCCTGCCTTCCTCTCTCCATTACTACTTTAAATGAGGAAGTAGGAGCTAATAACTCAGTAAAGATTACTGAAAGTAGTGGGAATTTAGGAGGAGATTTAGGAAATCTCAAGGGCCAAAGAGTAGGGATTTTAAAAAATGAAAGAGGGACTAACCACTAATTCCCACAGAAAAGGTAAGTAAACTGAAGGATTTAGCATTTCATAGCCATTTTTAATTATGAAAGAGAATTTTAAAGGTAGTGGAGGGGAGGGAAGACAGAATGAAAATTAAGGGTTATCTAAATCAGAAGTGAAGGCATTAAATATAGAAATGTTTGTAAAACAGCAATTAGAGGTTTTTAAAGGCATAGGCCATATATCATTGTATTAGGAGGGTGGGGCTCACAGACTTGGATATTGTTACTGTAGAGATGAGAGATGAAGTACTGGAGTGGAGTGGAGTTGGGGGAAGGAAGAAAGGACAGAGGGATAAATAGATAAGAAATATAAAAATAATGTGCCAAATTCAGAAAATACTTGCTGCTAGTGGAAGGAATATAGGGTTCTAAACCAAGCAAGGGGAAAAAAAAATAGATGCTTACATGAGCAAGGGAACTTGGTGGAATTTAAATCCCATAATATAATTGAACAGATGAGATAATAGAAGCTTAAAAATCCATAAATTAAACAGGCAGCCAGAGATGTTGGGGGACAACCAGGGTAAATAGGTTCACAGAATGCCAAGTGATAGTGTGTTTTGTTAGCATTACTTATTACCAGCTCTAACCCTAAACTGCTGTGATAGTTTCAGAATTATTTCAGACAAAACTAGCTTATTGCTGGTCATGAACTGATTTTTTTTTATTTCAGCATATTATGGGGGTACAGATTTTAAGGTTTCAATAAATGCCCATTTCCCCCCTCCCCCCACAAGTCTGAGTCTCCATCATGACCATCCCCCAGATGGTGCACATCTCACTCATTATGTATGTATATACCCACCCCCCTCCCCCCTCCCACCTGCCCAATACCCTATTACTGTAGTACCTATGTGACCACTTAGGTGCTGTTCAGTTAATACCAATTTGCTGGTGAGTATATGTGGTGCTTGTTTTTCCATTCTTGGGAAACTTCACTTGAATTTGCTTTTTGAAGTGAATGTAAATATACATAAAGAAGCACGAAAACATCATTTAAAAACAGATTTTAAAATTAGACTTAACTCATATTTTTTATCCTTGCTTTGCCATTTACCATCAGTGTAATTTTAGGCAATTATTTATTACTTCTAAATCTCAATTTCTTCATCTTGAAAAGGAGAATAGCAATGTTACCCCATAGGGACAAATAGAAACAATGGAAGTAAAATTCTTAGCATCACACTTGGCTCACAGCAGATGGTAAAAATGAGAGAATGCTTCTCCGTTTGGATAAAATACACTAAATACTGTTCATTTGATTGTTACTTAGAATCTTTAATATACACAAACATATATACATGCAACATGCATGTGAACACACGTACATACATATATTTCAACCAGCATAAAAGAAAGGCACAGCAGGAGCTATTATCTCCATTTTATACAAATGAACATTGAAGGTACCAGGATATCAAGAGATTTGCCTAAGGTCTGCTATTTAATAATAGAATAGAACTGAAACCCAGAACTTTTTATTTCCTGGGGTTTTGGAGGTCTTATATTCATGGATATACTTATGAGGTTGTATTTTTCTGAGAAATTGGAGCATTCCCCAATAGCACTAAAAAATTCTTCATTTAGTCTCAGAGAAATAACTATTAATAGAATAACTGTCAAGGACCTGTGCTTGGGAGTATCCACACCTGAGCCCAGTCATATATATATATATATATATATATATATATATATATATATATATGTATGTATATTTATTTTCCCTCCGTGTGTCTTTCCCTCAGGAAGAGCCTTAAGGATAATACTGTCTGACCTCTCATTTTGCATATGAAAAATTTCTCAATTTCCAGTAGGAGAGCTCCTGGAGCCAGTACCCTAGACAGTAAACTTATCACTACAAAGTTCTATATTATTTGTCAAATATAATGTAGAAAAGAGTTTCTGCTGAAATAATTTTCCAAGAAAATAACTGACAAGAAATTGAGAAATGAAGTTTAATGAAAAAATACTAATCGTACTTATAAATTTACATATTTATTATTTCTATAAATGTTTGGTATTTTTTAAAAAAGTTTCTTGCTCATTACTGACTTTCATTTAAGATTCATTTATTTCTGACTTATAAATAGTTTGCTGATACATACCAATGATAATGTCCCTTATCTTATAATTTTACATATTTTTTACAAAAATAAGATAAACATATAGGGATATTAAAAGCATTTATAAAATATTTTCATAATGTGTATATTTTGCATATTATCTGATTGACTTTCTAGAATGTTTTTGTAAAATGATTATTATTTTATAGTTTATAAATAAATATACTTGTAACATTCAACCATATATAATGTTTTATTAATCAATATAAAAAGTAATTGCTACAGCAGGATTTTTATACATTGAGTATTTGGGCACATTTAAAATATAATTTTATGCTTTTGCCCGGGCACGGTGGCTCACGCCTATAATCCTAACACTCTGGGAGGCCTAGGCAGACAGATCACTCAAGGTCAGAGGTTTGAAACCAGCCTGAGCAAGAGCAAGACCTCATCTCTACTAAAAATAGAAAGAAATTAATTGGCCAACTAAAAATATCTAGAAAAAATTAGCCGGGCATGGTGGCACACGCCTGTAGTCCCACCTACTCAGGAGGCTGAGGCAGAAGGATTGCTTGAGCCCAGGAGTTTGAGGTTGCTGTGAACTAGGCTGATGCCATGGCACTCTAGCCCTGGCAACAGAGTGAGACTTTCTCCAAAATAAATAAATAATAAAATATAATATAATTTTATGTTTTCAAATGGAAGAATTGTGAGGTTATATATTCTTCAACTTGCTAACCTGCTAAATTAGAGCTTCATTTCTATAGGAAGTTTTATGAGGATTTACCAATCATGTGTATGAAATATGTGGATGGAGCTGGAGCCCATTCTACTAAGTGAAGTATCACAAGAATGGAAAACAATCACCACATGTACTCACCATCAAATTGGTATCAACTGATCAAGACTTATGTGCACATATGGTAATAATATTCATCAGGTGTCGGGCAGGTAGGAGGAGGTAGGAGGGGATGGGTGTATACACACCTAATGGGTGTGGTGCGCATCGACTGGGGGATGGACAAGCTTGAATTTCTGACTTGGGTGGGGCAAGTTATTTTATGCAACCTAAAATAAAAATGTTTTCTAAAAGCATGGATATAAGTGAAAAGAAAATTTCTACACTAAGGCAGAAAACTGTGGGATATAGAAAAGAAATGCAAGTCACTAAAGAGAGTCAAAATTTAGGTAAATTGGATTTGGCTCTAATTTGACTGAAGAGATTAACATATTTAAAGAAATAATGTATCAACCACTAGACTAGTTAGTGTACAAAGAAAGCAAAAAGATATGAGGTAAACATGGATTGTATTCAATCAGGCACTGTTTAGAAAAAAGAGATAGTCCCGCTCCAAGCACTTAACCTGTGCTATCTCCAGGCAAGGCATATGCTTTCTGTGAACATAACACAAGACTCATTATTGCAGCCTTAGACAATTAAACATTCCAATTAGATAACTAACTGTTGAGGCACCAAGTCTGAGGTCAAAAAGAAACCTTCTGCTAAGTTCAACTCTGTTGTTGAATGCCTGTAGAGTCTTATTCTGCACTGTCCAATATGGTAATCACTAACCATAGCTTATTATCATATTTATCACTTCAAGTACAGCTAGTTAAAATCGGGAAGTAGTAAATGTAAAACACACATCAGATTTCAAAGCCATAGCAAAAAATATTTAAATATCTTACTAGTAAATTCTATGCTGCTTAGGTGCTGAAATGATAATATTTGGTATACAATGGGTTAAATAAAATATAGTATTAAATTATTTTCACCTATTTCTTTTTACTGTTTTTTGAGTTTATGGGTTGTTTATTATCTGTATTAACTATAATTAACACATATAATAAGCATGATAGATAAAAATCAAAGAAAAATATTTAATGAGGCAGAGACTATGACTGTGTGTTTAGGTTATGAATATTTCTTATGTATTATATGTCTTCCAATGTTTTTGCACATAATAACATATTTATTCATATTTAATTGACAAGTAAAAACTGTACATATTCACAGTCTACAACATGGTGCTTTGATATGTATATACATTAAGTAGCTAATCTAAGCAAGTTAATGCATCCAATACCTCATATACTTATTTATTGTGGTGAAATCATTTAAAATCTACTCTCAGTAATTTTCAAGAATATAATACATTGCTATTAACTTAGTCATCATGTTATACAATAGATCTCCGGAACTTATTTCTCCTTTCTAACTGAAATTTTGTATCATTTGACCCAAATCTCCCTAATACCTCCTCCCCTCCAACCCCCACATTCAGCTTCTGGTAACTACCACTGCATTCAGCTGCTTTCTTAGATTCTGCATATAAGAGAGGTCATGTAATATTTGTCTTTCTGTTCCTGCCTTACTTCTCTTATGACAACATCATCCAGATTCATCATGTTGTTGCTAATGAAATCGTTTTTTTAAGGCTGAATAGCATTTCATTATGTATACATATATCAATTTTTCTTTTTCAATTCATCCTTTGAAGGACACATAGGTTGATTCCATATCTTGGTTATTGTCAATAACACTGCAGTGAAATGGGAGAGCAGATATCTCTTTGACATACAGATTTCATTTCCTTTGGATATTTACCTAGAAAATGAATTTCTATATCATATGGTAGTTCCATTTTTAATCTTTTGAGAAACCTCCATAGTGTTTTCCAAAATGGCTATACTTATTTACACTCCAACCAAGAACATATAAGAGTTGCCTTTTCTCCACATTCTTGACAACACTTACTATTCTTGCCTTTTTGATAATAGCCATCCTAACTGGTTTGAGGTGATCCCTCATTGTGGTTTTATTTCATTTTCCTGATGATTAGTGATGACTATTTTTTCATATACTTGTTGTACATTTGAATGTTTTCTTTTACGGAATGTCTTGTCAATCTTTGCCTATTATTTATTCGAGTTGCTTATTTTCTTACTATTGAGTTGTTTGAGCTCCTTCTCTTTTTACATTTTTTTTTTTTTTGGTAATGTAGCTTCTAGAAAATTTAAAATTACATATGGAGTTCCAATTTGTGGATCAAATTATATTTGCTTTGGTCAGCATTGATCTACACTAATGGAAAACACCAATTCCCATTCCCCATCAAATTTATATTTTATTGTCTATTAATTAACTGCCATATTTACTATAGATAATTTCACAGGTAAATTTGCTTATAAGAAGAGAACAGCTAGTCGTGTGGATTCAAATGTTTGGTTCCCTTACAAGTTACACTTCTCTTTAAATATTTTAAAAATAATATCTTAATTTCATACCTCATTTTCATAAACTTGTTTCACCTAAATCTTCCACTGACAGTAACATTTAACACTTTGCATGCTAAGGAGTTGGGTCTGAGTTTATACTGATGAGAGAGGAACTGAGATCTGGAATCATGATACACTGGCTAGAATGACGCCACACTACCAACCTTTGGAAGACAGCCAGCTGGCTGGTGTTTCCCAATCCAAAATCACATCATCTGTTTTGTGTGTGTCTGTGTGTATACATTTCTAAATCCTTGTTATCATTTCCCAAAATTAAATAATTTTACCTTATAATTAATTGTATATTTAGCATTTTTAGAAATTATATACATAACTATAGTTCAAAGATTATTTTTCTGTGTCCCCAACATTCACTGTTGCCAAAAGGTAAGTGGCTTTTTCTAATATTTTAAATCTTATAATTTGTTATATAAGTATTTACCTGTGTTTCTGTAAATAACCTGCCTATTTTGCCACATCATTACTTTTCAGTTTCAGTCATTATCTATAGAAGAAAACATTTTTCTTTCTTTTTTTGGAGATTTTACCCCTACAAACACACGTGCACACACACAGATCACACAAACCTGAGTTTCCCATTCTTCCATCCTCCAAAGACAGTTATTATAATTTGTCATCGAATATAATTCACAAAGGAGTGGAAGCTAATGCACATGTTCAACCCATCATTCATGGAGCTTGATTGAGTTCCTTACATTTAAAAAAAAATATAAATGCTGAGCTTGGTTCATGAATTCTGAGTGAGTAATCAGAGTCATTAGCCCATTGGATGACAGGCAGTGATGAAGAAGAATCACATGTCTTCTATCACCCCACATACTCCTCCTTCTCACCTATCTATTATAAACCACATGACTTTGCAACAACATAGCATTCACTATCAAAATTTTGTAAGATAGACATTTTTTTTTTTTTTGAGACAGAGTCTCACTTTGTTGCTCAGGCTAGAGTGAATGTTGTGGCATCAGCCTAGCTCACAGCAACCTCAAACTCCTGGGCTCAAGCAATCCTGCTACCTCAGCTTCCCGAGTAGCTGGGACTACAGGCATGCACCACTATGCCTGGCTAATTTTTTCTTTATATTTGTTGGCCAATTAATTTCTTTCTATTTATAGTAGAGATGGGGTCTCGCTCTTGCTCAGGCTGGTTTTGAACTCCTGACCTTGAGCAATCCGCCCGCCTCAGCCTCCCAGAGGGCTAGGATTACAGGTGTGAGCCTGGCCCAAGATAGACATATTAATGAAGCATTAATTGAGGAAAAAGAGCTTAAAGGCAGTTTTTTTCTTCATTAAACATAGACCTGCTTCTTCCATGGCAAAAAGAAATCAGATATTTAGAGAGGACAACTCTCTTGACAGAAAGATTACTATATCAATGTTGATAAACTAGTTGGAATGTCACAGCCAGCTGGACCTTCTTCATATCCCTTCAAATGTGGCAGGAACATAAACAATTGAAGAGTGAAGTCAAAAGGCTTTTGTGGTAGGGATGCCAAGTTTCAGCAAATGCATGGAAGCAGCAAGGCACAGGACATGTTCAAGGAATAATGAGTTTCTGACTCTGAGAAAGATAACAAAGTTCGTGCAGGGGAGTTGAGGGAGATAAAGATGTAGAAATAAAATCAGACAACCTAAGGTGAGAAAAAATGTCTGAAAGAGCAACAAATCCAAATGCCTGGCCAATGCAGGTGTCCGTTCTAATTAAAAAGGCTTTAACATCCTGGGCTGAGGGTCATTCTGAATCTTGAGAACCTCTAGGGAAAGGATATAACTATTCTAGCAGGAACCATGGTTTTTGTTTTGTTTTGATTTCAAGTAGAATTTTTCTTCCTTATATTAAATCACTAGGGGTCAGATAATATAGTATTAAACACAAAATTAGGATATTTGAATTGTTTTCTTTCAGAAATGGGGCAGGGGGCATTTTTCTTCTTCCAGAAGATATGACCATGCCTTTAGAAGGCAGAAAAGTGGAGGAGGTAAAAAGAAACTAGAAATACATAAATAGAATTTGAATAACAGGGAATAGTTAAAATATAGAAATTAAACATTGATCCAAAATGGAAAGTCTGGTTTAATAAAAGCAGCTTGACTTTATAAAAATGATGATGAATTTTATTTTTAAAGTGTTGAATGAGAACTTAATGTGGGATATACAGGAAACCAAATGTCCCCACTCCTTGATCCATTGTAATCAATCCCACATACAGCCCAACTAAATCTTACTGTAGGTTGAGAAAACTAGGAAAATTTTATTAGTGAATTTTATAATTATTTACTTAATAATATTGGTTTCTTAATGGGCCTATGCCAATGAAGACAGCACTCTCTAATCATTTTCTAGACACTCATTGGCTTTACTAAAGGAAAGGAAGGAGGAAAGAAATAAAGAAGGAAGGAAGAGATGAAAGAAATAAGGAAGAAAAAAAGCAAGGGAAAGAGGGAGGGAAAAGAAGAAAGAAAGAAAAGAAGAAAGGAAGGAAGGAAGGGGGAAGGAAGGGGAAAGGAAGGAAGGAGATAAGAAAGCAGACTGTCCTCAACTTTCATAACACTTAATACTGCTATTGTCAGGACCTCTCTTGATCATAAGACCTAAATAAAATGAGAAATTGTTTTTGTTTCCAAAGAAGTCATGAATAATTTTGATAGACAAATGTCTAGACCTCACAATATTCTGTTTATTTTTGCAACTGAATGCAGGCATAACATAACATAGCTTGTATCTTCTAAAAAGCTTATATAGAAATCAATCTTCTCCAAGCTTATATTTTTAGGATGATTACAATGTTTCAAAATATTCTTTAGTTTTACAGTTGGTATAGAGTTTGCTATGAATGGGAATATTTGTCAAATGTGGACTGTGCTATTTGAGAGTTCATAGAGAGGAAACTTGGGAATGCATGGCATGTGCATTCATCTGGAATGCTCTGGAGGAAATCTGCTTTAACAAGTAAAATGAAAGATATTGTTTGATGCACAATTGTTGAATTCAGTATGCAAGTGGCCTCCCATTTTATTATAGTAGAGAAAGGATATGTGTTAGAGCAGTTGCCTTTTTAAAAAAAAACGTTTTATTTATTTCAGGGTATTATGGCATTGTTTCAGATAAATTACTAATAGGTGGGTGTTTGTCAACATCATTTTGGGGGAGGTTTACTCTGCTTTGGGATAAAATTCATTAAATTAGTGGAATGGATGTCTAGGATGTAATAGCTGGTTAGTAAAGACTCTGAGGACTGTTCTTGTCCAAATTAACTCCTCTTGTTGGATGCATGACGGTGGTGAGATGACATCTAGCATGTAGCCATGTGAAGAGCCTATACCCATTCCCTTGCCTTCCTTCTTTCTAAGCAAAGGAAGCTCTTGGATAAGAATCAAGAATAGTGATCTTACAATCTAATGATTTATGAATGTTAGTTCTATGCATTCCTCCAAAACTAGCAGAGCAAAATTCTGAAGTAAAAGGGATTGATAAATTAGGCTTTAGTAATCAACAAACCTCCTCTTGCCCAAGTGAGTAGTGAGTTCTGTTTGCAGAATCCAATGGTTCTTTCTCAGTCCTTTTTCTCCTTCACATCTCTGTAGTTCTTAGAATGTTTGACTTAACTTTCTCTTATTTCTCCCCCTAATTTCTTGAAACATGTACTTGATTTCCATAGTACTTCGTCATGCTGCCTCTCTTCTAGGCTTATTTTTGATAAGCCTTCTAGTTTAATTTTTGACACATTTTTAGCTTCAATTTTATTACCTAGTCTTAAAACTGGAAGAATATGTTTTTACTACCAGTAATTTTTCCCCTGAAAATTAATACATTAATGTAGACTTAACTACTAAATATATAACTACTATATATTTGTAGTAGTTTTATAAATATATATATATATATATATTTCAAAGATAAAAAATACATTTTGACTTATTTAGATTTAACTTTCTGGATATAAATACAAACTAGCCCCAAATGACTTTAATCATCCTTTTCTTATCTTGCTAGTTCACCCATGCCTCAACTGGACACATTTCAATAAAAGGTGGCACAGGTGAAATAGCTTGGTTGTTGAAAACTGCCACCAATTTTAGTTTTACACTTCTAATTCTTGCTTGAAGGAATTATGCTTTCAGAGAGTAAAACCTTCCCAACCTATTTAGATATTTCTAGTGTCACTCTTCCCTTCAGAAGCAATTATTGTAACCATACATCCTGAAATTAGTTCAGATTCTCCTGCTGAGTTATATGCAGTCCTTGATGGAGCAACAATGACATTTTATGATCTATAATAACATACCCCCATGCCTGTCATTTGGAACCAGACGTTAAACACCTCTCTGGATGGTTTTAACTGCGATAAGTCTAACATCCAAGTGCCCCTGCAGAAGCACAGTCTGAGACTGAGGAGAAGTGTCTTTTTACACCAAGCTGTAGCTGCTAGGATGAAATCTGCATCAGAAGATTTCCACAAAATCTCACATAATTCCATTCTTTATCCTGTGTGTCAGTTGCAGATTTTCTCTAACTTTTTCATCAAATTTCCTTCATCGTGTATGTGTCTTCATGAAGAACCAGAGGAGAGCCTGAAGCAACCCAGTACAAAAAACTGTCTTTGAAGTCACATATTTTACCTTAAAACTTCTTGGGAAATTTTCACTCTATTCTATAGTGCATATTTTTTCTAAAAATAAATCAAATATTTTAAATTATTCAACATCGAGTGAAGTTGAGTATATAGAAAGATTGTTGTGTTTATTCCAGCATGGTATCATATGCCCTTAGAGTTAAGAGCACACAACTGGGGAGCCCAGGTTGATAGCACTCCATTGAGAAAGGCAAGATCAAAAAAGTCATTGTAAGAAGCCCTCAGGAAAAAATATGAAAAGATGTGTTATCTATAAATGATATATTTCTCTGGTGAAACTTTGTTCAACATATGAGAATTTTTCTGTAAAGATTCAATCTAAGAAGGATAATATGAACATTTAAAAATTTCATTCTTTGCTAGACTAATATATTTCTTCTCAATCACTGTATACAACTTGTGTTAACCTTGTATACTTCATGATCTCATAGATTGCTACCTTGAAATTGATCTGAAATTGCCTGCCACTATGTTAAGAACTGTATGCTAATGGCTATAAGTAAGCCTCATCATTACACTCTAAGCTAACCAGTGAAGTATAAGTTGATACCAGGAGTCTAAGCCTTTATTGCTTTTTTTTTTATTTCAGCATATTACAGGGGTACCAATGTTTTGGTTACATATATTGCCTTTGCCCCACCCAAGTCAGAGTCTCAAGTGTGTCCATCCCCCAGATGGTGCACACTGCATCTATTAGGTGTGTATACATCCATCCCCTCCTCCCCTGGCACCTGCCCGACACCCAATGAATGTTACTATTATATGTGCACATAAGTGTTGGTCAGCTAATACCTATTTGATGGTGAGTACATGTGGTGCCTGTTTTGCCATTCTTTGGATACTTCACTTATTAGAATGGGCTCCAGCTCTATCCACCATAATACAAGAGGTGCTAGATCACAATAGTTTTGTGTGGCTGAGTAGACCTCCATGGTATACATATACCACATTTTATTAACCCACTCATGTACTCATGGGCACTTGGGTTCTTTCCACATCTTTGCAATTGTGAATTGAGCTGCTATAAACATTCTAGTGCAGATGTCGTTTTTATAGAATGTCTTTTTTTCCTTGGAGTACATGCCCAGTAGTGGGATTGCTGGATCAAATGGTAGTTCTACTTGTGGCTATTTGACGTATCTCCATATTACTTTCCACATAGCATGTACTAGTTTCCAGTCCCACTAGCAGTGCATGAGTGCTATTATCACTCCAAATCCACACCAACATTTATTGTTTTGAACTGGAATCAGACAAGGTTGCTCTCTATCACCATTTCCATGCAACATAGTCCCAGCCAGAGCAATGAGACAAGAGATGGAATTCAAGGGCATCCAAATGGGGGCACAAGAGGTCAAACTATCACTCTTTGTTGATGATATGTTACATTTAGAAAACCCCAAAGATTCTGCCCTGAGACTCCTGAAATTGATAAACAAATTCAGCAAAGTCTCCGGTTATAAAATCAATGTACAGAAATCAGTAGCATTCTTATATGCCAACAACAGCCAAACTTAGAACCAAATCAAATACTCAATACCCTTCACAAAAGCAAGAAAGAAAAAAAAATACTAGGAACATATTTTACTAAGGAGGTAAAACACCTCTACAGGGAGAACTATGAAACACTAAAGAAAGAAATAGCAGAGGATGTAAACATATGGAAAACCATAAGCCTTTATTTCTTTTATTTCCTATTGCATCCTATGTTTTAAATAAATGTTTACTTTATTAAACATGTCAATATTTGTGGAGAGAATGTTAACTTTTCAGAAAAGATTTAGTAATATGCAATATTCTATATAATTTGGTATCATGATAAAATTTTCTCTACTTCAAAATAGAAATAGAAAATACAAACATATGCAAATCTTACTATAATAATTCCTTTAAGTCAGTTCAATATACATAGTCCTTATTTAAAATATTTTATTCAAATAGAAATTAAAATAAAAATTTAATGTGTCATTTCCTATTGAGATAAAATTTACATAGAGTAAAATGCAAGCATATTAAATCTATGATTCAATAAGATTGGTAAAGATGTACACCCATGTAATCAACACTTTAATCAAAATTAAAAATTATCTTTTCATTTTTTTAATCTTTTATTATGAAAATTTTTAAATATTAAGGAAAGTTGAAAGAATTTTAGACATAAAAAACACAAGACTACCTACTGGATTCAACCTTTATAATTTTGTTATATTTCTTGTTCATGTATCTCTCCATTTGACCAACCTTCAATACATTCCTTAATCTAATATTTTAATGCCTTTGAAGTAATATTTTCAATAAATTTAAAAATAAGTTGCATATATCAGTCACTACCTCCTATATAATTCAGCATGGATTTTATGAGCTAGAATTCAAAAGTTGGTTAAGTATTTTGCTTTATATGAAAAATTTACATACAATGAAATGTATGATCTTAATTGTACATTCACTGAGCTTTAACAAATATTTACATATACCTATGCAACCCAAATCTTTATCAACATACAGAGCATTAACATATCCCCAGAGTGTTTCCCTCAACCCCTTCATAGTCAATCCAAATCACAATCCTCCCTGAAACAATTACTATCTTGATTTTGTCTGGCATGGTTTATTTTGCATATTGTAGATTTCTTTATAAATATAATTATACTATTTAGGGAAAAGCTTCTTGCACATAGAATAATGTGTTTTAGATTCATCTATGGTGTTGTGTTTATCAGTGATTTATTCTTCTTTATTGTTGAATGATATTGTACTGTATTAGTATATACAAGTACATTGATGCAATTTTCTTATGGATGGACACCTGAACTGTTCTATTTTGGATAGTAAAATATCGTGCAGTATTTTTGAGGATATATTGTGCTTTGGGGGAGTAAACAACTGAGTGCATAATTCCTCAGTCATAAGCTTGGTACCTTATATTTTTATAAGAATTCCCAGAAAATTTTGCAAGGTGTCATCATTTTGTATTCCCATCAGGAAGGTATGAGAGTGAGATATCTATTGTTCATCATCATTGCCAACATTTCTTGTCAATACTTTTATTTTAGTCCTTTCATTGATATGTATATCATTACAGTTTTAATTTGCATTTACCTGGTGACCAAATGAGGTTGAAATCTTTTCATGTCTTGTTCATCATGCATACATTAAGTGAAGTGTATGTTCAAATCATTTGCTTATTTTTACTGGAATATTTGTCTTTTTAATATTACCGTATAGAAGTTATTTATATATCTTGAACAGTGGTCCCTTGTCAAAGAGCTGCTTTTCAAATATGTTCTCAGTTGTGGCTTATATATTCTTTTATTAGCAGTATATTTGATGAGCAATTTCACCTCATACCATGCATAAAAATTAACTAAAAATAGGTCAAAGATCTGAATGAACAAAGAAAACTCTGTAACTTCTAAAAGAAAACAAAGAAGAAATATCTCCTGCCCTTGGGATAGGCTAAAACTTGGTTGATATGCTACCAAAAGCATAATCCATTGCAAAAAAGTAAAAAATTGGATTAAAAACATCTACTTTTTAAAAACAATATTAAGTTAATGAAAAGATAAACCACTTCTGAGGAGAAATTTGTAAATCACATATCTGGTAAAGAACTTGCATAGTATATGAAACAAACTCTCAAAACTAAGGAAACAACCCATTTTTTTAAATAGACAAATGTCTTGAACAGACATTTATTTCACCAAAGTAGGTATAGGGATTGACTATGAAGGGGCATGAAGGAACTTTCTGGAGTAATAATATGTATGTAACTTGAACTATAGTAATAGTTGCACAATTCTTTTCAAAGTCATTTAATGATACAATTGTAATGGATATATTTTGTGATGTATATTCATAGAGCAGTTTAAAATGTTAGGCGAAGAAAACAAGAAAATAGATAAGTTTTCTACAAAAGTTCAAATACTATTCAAACTGTTTTCTAGGGCTCTAAGACTTACAATAATCAATCTTTCTAACTGTGAGCACCTTAAGGGAGAAAAATAGTTAAAGGCTACTGGTGGGACATTGAAAAGGATGTAAGAATTCCAACCATACAATTATCAACATATTAGAGAACATGAAATACATGGCAAAACTATACATATGGTAATATTCCTATGTATATGATATAGTAATATTTCTATATATATGTACATGTATATAGAATAAAATATAATATACATATACATAATGTTTTTCATTTAAAAGATTATTTGTCAAAATCCAAAGCTTTAAAGATGGAATAGATGAATCTATAGGAGATTTTAGAAACTGACTTAAGATATTTTCAGAAAACATACTGGGTTGGAAACAACTGATATAAAGTGCTCCTTATCCTCTCTTTTTGTAAATAATCTAATACCTAAAAGTGGAACTGGGTCAGAAAGACTCAATTCAGACTGGAAATTGTAGATTTGGTATATATCCATCATGCAGCTGAACATTTTCAAAGCAAACTTAAAAAACTGAAAAGCTGGCATCTAAGGTAAACATATGGCTTTTCCGATAAACAATTGATCCACAATAGAAACATAATCTAAAGTTTACATCCTCTAAGACCTGAGGGCCTATTAATAAGTTTATTTTCAGATTCCATATAAACAAAAAGCTCCCTAGGACAGCCAATATCAATATTAGCACAAAAATGTGTCAATTCCCCCAAACCTACTCAACAATGCTTCTCTGAAGAAAACTTTAGCACTCAATAACACTCTCTCACTTGAATTTCCAAGAAATAACTCAAGAAAAATGTTATTGTCTTATAGATGTGTGAGTCATCATTTCTACCATAAAATCTTATTATTTTAGAAGAGCAGATTCTCTGGAGTACTCCTACTTAGATATCATAATTTATAATAATTTCAAAACTATTCCCATATATCAACCTCTAACTGGCCCTCTATGACCATTATCAACAGAGTACTTCCTTCTGGTCTATGAAACTAGCCTAGCAAATTTATTATCAAATTTTACACATATTTACTGTATAACTAAAATGTCAAATAAAAGTTTAGTTGAAAGGTTATGTACAGAGGTCTCAGAAAATTTTATACCCTTATTTTACCGCTGAAATTTTGATACTTGTTGTCTCATAGTCAATATTAGGAAATAATTGATGAGAAATTGATAATCAGGTACTATTCCAAAATACATATGAGCAAATGAATATATTCATATTGTTAGAATAACAGAAACTGAAGAAGTTAGAGTTCAAATTGATATTTCTAAACTATTACACAATCTTTCTCAGTAAGAAATTAAAGCTAAAACTTGAGGAGTACACAGACCTATCATGATTATTTCTATAGAAAACAAGATAATAATCTCTAGTACTAGTGCTTGTAATACTCCTTTTACCTATAACCAAATTACAAAGGTTGTATATTAGCTCAAGATTTAGAAGCAATTAAAATATTTATCCTTCACTTTTCTGCAGTGCCTAATCCAAACACAATATTTCACTTAGTCCCTTCTTTAAAATGTTCCAGTTGCATAAATGTATTTGATAGTCTATGGCATCTTAGTATATAAAGATAGTCAATATTTGTCTCAACTTAGGAAAACTCATATACTTAGTCAGTAAGGGTACAAAACTTTACCAAGGGATCATCTTATTTCAGGTTTTAAAACAAGATCCTGAAATTGTAAAGTTTCCTTCTGTGTACATCAAGCCAATATTTTAGCTTTTCTAAGTTATGCTTATTCACATGGTTATAAAATGGATTACATCCATCTATTGACTAAATTGGCTAAGTTTCTGAGTATTTTAAAACTTAAGTATTTTAAAGCTATATTTTATGATTTGAAAGATGTTGGCAGGTCTTAATTTGCATTTCCCTGATGATTAGAGATGTTGAGCATTTTTTTCATATGTTTCTTAGCCTTTAGTCTATCTTCTTTTGAAAAGATTTTGTTCCTGTCCTTTGCACACATTTTAATGGGGATGATTGTTTTTCTTGCTTGTTTTCCTGAGTTCTATATAGATTCTAGTTATCAGCCCTTTATGGCATACAAATATTTTCTCTCATTCTATAGGTTGTTTATTTGCTGTAGTGATAGTTTCTTTGGATGTGCAGAAGCTTTTTAATTTGTTCAGGTTCCATTTGTTTATTTTTGTTGATGTGGTGATTGTTTTGAGGGTCTTCTTCATAAATTCTTTACCTAGGCTGATATCTATAAGAATTTTTCTAAAATTTTCTTCTAGAATTCTTATGGTTTCATTCCTTATGTTTAAGTCTGTTATCCATAATGAGGTGATTTTTATGAGAGGTAAGAGATATGGATACTGTTGCAGCCTTCTACATATGATGAATCAAAAACACAATGAGATATCACTTAACTCCAGTGAGATGGCTTTTATCAAAAAGTCCCAAATCAACAAATATTGGTATGGATATGGAGAGATAGGAACACACATATACTGCTAGTGGGACTGCAAACTAGTACAGACTCTATGGAAAGTAATATGGAGATACTTCAAAGAACTAAAAGTAGAACTACCATTTGATCCAGCAATGCCATTATTTGAATGTCTACCCAAAGGAAAAAAAAAAGGACATTCTATAATAAAGACATTTGCACTAGAATGTTTATAGCAACACAATTCACAATTGAAAAGATACGGAAACAACCCAAGTGCCTTTCAGTACGAGTGGATTAATAAAATGTGGTATATATATATACCATGGAGTTCTACTCAGCCACAAAAAACAATGGTGATCTAGCACTTTTTGTATTATCCTGGATAGAACTGGAGCCCATTCTACTAAGTGAAGTATCACAAAATACTGTACACTTAAAAATGGTTAAGATGGTAAATTTTATGTTTTGTGTATTTTATCACAATAAAAAATATTTTTTAAAAATAGAAAAAACCCTAATGTCCATCAGCAGATAAATAGAAAAAATATGACATATACATATTTATCACATTATATATTTTATATATGTATATATCACAATTATTTATGTGTGATATATTTATGTAACATTTAATTATATTTTATATGTGATAAATAATCACTTTTTTTGTTTTTGAATTTTGAAGACAGAGTCTTAATAGAGTTCAGTGGCATCATGGTAGCTCACTGCAACCTCAAACTCCTGAGGTTAGGCCATCCTCCTGCCTCAGCCTCCTGAATAGCTGGGACTATAGGTGCACAGCACCATGCCCAGCTAATTTTTCTATTTTTCATAGCTCCGGCATCTCACTCTTGCTCAGGCTTGTCTCCCACCTCTTAAACTCAAGCAATCCTCTTGCCTCAGCCTCCCAGAGTGCTAGGATTACAGATGAGAACCACTGTGCCTAGTCAATAATCATATTTTGTTTATTCAATCATAAAAATGAATGAAGGACTGATACATGCTACAATACCAATTAATCTTGAAAACATTATGTTAAGTGAAACAAGCCATACACAAAAGGTCAAATAATGTATGATTCCATTTCAATGCAGTATCCAGATTAGGTAAATTCATCGAGACCAAAAAAAGAAATAAAAAATTGCTGAGGGATGCGGTGAGCATTGTGGAAGGGAAGGGCATATCTCTAACCCTTGCTAGGGAGAAGCAAAGATATAAAATGTAACCAAAATGTTTGTACTATCATATTTTCCTGAAATAAAAAATAAAATTAAATTAAAATTAAAAAATGGTGGTTCCCAGAGGTTAAGGTGTGGAGGAAATGGGGAGCCACTGTTTAATGGGTACAGGGTTTCCTTTTAGGGAGATGAAAATGTTTTGGAACTAGGCAGAGAAGGTGGTTGCACAGCACTGTGAATGCTGTGGATAGCATTTATGCCACTAAATATTCACTTTAAAATGGTTAATTTTGTGTTATATGAATTCTATTTCAGAAAAATCAATATCACAATTTTAAGAATAAAAGGAAAAAAAGAAAGATAACCCTTATTCTGGATGTCAAAGACCAAAGGAGGGACTTCAATTCAGACTTTGCTGCTTGTGATCCCTGGAACTACCCTGCTTCTCAAACTAAGCTTTTCTTTTTGCTTTTCCCTCATCCTGAAAAGGCCTTTGTATACCTTTATTGATTGGCTCATTACCTATTCATCCTTCAAGACTCAGCTGTTATCTCTGTGGGAAGTCTAGTCTGAACCCCAGGCTGGAATAATTGCTCTGCCTAAAATCCTACATTACTTTGTACGAATTTCAATAGTTGTTCTAATTAGAATGTATTGAAATTATCTGTTTACACTCTTGTCTCCTCAAAATGTTCTTAGCTATTTGAAGGCATGAATTAGGTCTTAGTGACTTTTGCAAAGTATTAACAGCCCTTACTATATAACCTGCTGTCTTAGCTCAGTCTGCGATAACAGAATACCATAGACCATTTAATCTGTGGATTAAATAACCAAGACTTCTCACAGTTCTGGAGGTTGGAATTCTGAGAACAGGTGCCTGTATGGCTGGGTTTTCAGTAAGGACTCTTCTGGTTTATGAAAGCTATCTTCTTGCTGTGTCCTCACACAGCAGAAAAAGAGCTAGCTTGCTCTCTGACCTCCTATAAGACACTGCTATTATGATCTAATTACCTCTCAAAGACCCCCAACTCCTAATACCATCCCATTGTGATTAGAGTTTTGAAGGGACACAGACATTCTGTACACTGTACCCGGGAAGAGGAGAAGGAGAGAGGGAGAAAGAGAGAGAAAGAAGAGAGAAGCCCAGTTCCTAAAAAGCCAGGTTAAGTACTGACCTGCTTGGTAGCTATTCCAAGCAAGAAGCAGGCTGAGAATTCTCACTTTGAAAACAAATCTAGAACTAGGTTCTGGTGTGAACCAAATATTCTGTCAGAACTGCAATGGTAATAACTTCATTTACTTATGATAAGAACCCTGAGTACTTTCAGACACTATCCATTAGAGACACCACTGAAGCAAGGAAAGAAAGCACACATCAAGATGTATAGACATGGTTTTTATTGAAGTATTTTAGTATAGCCTATAATTGGAAACTAGTCCTGTCTAAATTTTTCAATTTATCTCACTCTGGTTTGTTTTGATTGTTTGTTTGTTTTTATTTTTTATTTTGGTTTAGTTTGGTTTGATTTGTGTCTTTGTTATGGTCTGGTCATTTTTTATTCCTTTATTTTTTCTTGATTCTTGAATGAAAAATAAAGTTCAAATTTACCTTGTCTAACTAATAAAAAACAAATTCATTCTCTAAAACTAGATAGAGATGATAAAAATATTTTAGCATGTATTTTGCACATATAGTTTCTTTTTCTTCTCTCAATAATTAATTGTGTCAGGTGGGAATTAGCTCTAATTTATAGGCCTATGTACTAAGATTCAGTGGAATCTAAAACCTTTCCCAAGGTTATCAAGCAAATTAGTGGTAGAGGTAGATCTCAACTCAAGTGGGTTTTGTTTCTAACTTCCACATGAGATTATATTAACACACACTTAGAAATTCATAAGGAGCTGAAAGTTCACAGAGTATGGGAAACCCAGAAAGGCTGACGCAGTGCCCACATGAGAATGTTAACCCTTCATTTTTTTGATTTATTAAAATATGAATTGGCAACTTTAATTAGAAAGCTAGTAATTTTATAACAATAACATGATCATAGGAGTTAGAAAAATATGGAATTGAAGGCTCCATTGCCATTTACTAGTTGTACAATCTTATGCTAAATGAATAATATATGTGACTATATTTCCTCATTTTCAAATGGGGATATTAATTGCAGTATTTTGAGGTTGCTAGAATTAAATGAGGCAATAGAAGTAAAAGTAACTCTCACCTATTAGTCCTTGGTAATTGTAATTTCATTTCCCACTATAGTACAAAATTACATTTTTTGACTTAGAAGAATGTCATAATGTTAATTGTTGAGATTTTTTCTGAATTCTGTTTAAACTTTCATTACACACCAACCTAAGAATGCAAATAGATTTATAATTTGTGCTTGACAGGAAGGAAAATCCTAGTGACCTCTTCCACGTAAGATAGGCAAGAAATCATTTTAATTCAATTCAGAGTAAGTAATGGAGTCAATTTGTTAAAATTCCTTTTATTCTTTCAAAAAGTTAGATACAAATAAAATGAATCTAATGAGTATTTTGCTTTTATATGTGCAGTATACTAATTTACTCACCTGAATCACATATCAAAAGTGTTAAAAATCATTTGAACGAAGGTCACTAGGACACTCATAGTAGTCACCTCTTATCCATGGGGGTATGTTCCAAGACCCCCAGTGGATGCCTGAAACCATAGGTAGTATTGAACCCTCTATATGCTATGTTTTTCCCAGGGGTCCTCAAACTTTTTAAACAGGGGGCCAGTTCACTGTCTCTCAGACCGTTGGAGGGACGGACTATAGTTTAAAAAAACTATGAACAAATTCCTATGCACACTGCACATATCTTATTTTGAAGTAAAAATCAAACGGGCAAAAACACCCTCATGTGGCCAGCGGGCCGTAGTTTGAGGACGCCTGTTCTTTCCTATACATACCTATGTAAATTAGGCACAATAATAAATTAACAATTATTAAGAAAAACTAGAACAATATGACAACATACTATAAAAATTTATGTTAATGTGGCCTCTCTCTCTCTTTCTCAAAATATCTTATAGTATTGTATTCACCTATTTTTGGACCACTGCTAACCATGGGTAACTGAAACTGCTGAAAGTGAAACCAAAACAGCAGTTAAGGTGATATCCTGTACTTTTAATTTATCTTAAGTACAATTTAAGTACGATTTGTGTATGTGAATATTTTTACAACTAACATCTTCATTTATGTGGTCCCAAATCTTGTGCTCATATGTGGCAGAATATATTCAGTATACGCATTAAATAGATTACTATAGATAGTGTATTCTTTCTCTTGTGTGTGTATATAAATGTGTCTATGTGTGTATACATGTATATGAAAGTATTTATGTTTGTGTATATATATACACAAACATGTGTATATATTTGTGTATATATTATGTATATATATATATACACACACACACACATATATATATACACACACACATATATACACAGAAAGTACAAAGTACCAAGTTAGGAGCCCTGGCTATGAGACGATGAGCAAATTACTTAGCCTTTCTGAATTACACTTTTGTTTTATCTGGTGAATAGGATGATAATAATAATATCTAGGGTAGAGACTATCTATGTATGGGGCTTAAATGAAATAATACATAAGAAAATCAATTTATGAATTGAAAAAATATTTATTTATATGGTTATTTATTGTTGTAGTTCATTTTTAGTTTGTTGCTGTGGTGGATTTTTTTTTCCTATTGATGAAGCTCATTTACAGCAGTTTAGAAACCCATGTATATCTCCCTTTCTTTTCACATGCAAGAACTGCCAACTTCATATATCCAAAGCCAATATTTTCCAACCATTTCCTAAATCAAAGAAATGAAACTTTATTTTTTTCATTCCTTTATCTCCTTTCTTAGTGGAAATCACTTGCCATCTCATAAAGGGTCAAAGCTGCCTATCCTGTGGTACTCGTAGGAAAATCCCCCTGATAAGAATGACCATGATGGGTGTTGGGACATGCCCACTCTGGGCAGAATATCTTTGTGTTATGATTCCTGCCCCTGCTATATCACAATTGCTAACACTTACTGAGAGTATTTATGTGTGAGCAGGTATGCTAAGCACATTCCACTATTTAACCCATAACAACACTATGAGGTATTTATTATTTCCTCCTTGCCATTGTAAAGATAAGGATGTGATAAAGATAAGAAAAGATAAAGATAAGATAAAGATAAAAAGTGATGCTTTTTGAATTTGAGGATACACAACTCATAAAGCCCAGAACCAGCATTTAATTACAATTTTTACATTCTCAACTGATATGTCAGTTAACAAGAAAACAAAGTTCAAACGAGGAAGAAGTCAAAGCTCCAGCCATGGGTTCAAACTGACCCAGATGCCATATGATATCACAAGGTTTGACAGGTCTGCACTGTCTCTGAACCATAGTCAGGTTTCTACTCCCTTGATGGTTCCCATGAGGTTTTATTGTCATGATCTTATATGTTGGATTCTATGATCCATTGGGGTTTTTTCCCCCAATGCACAGATTTTTAAAATAAGGAATGGGACAGTGAACATAACATTTTTTGCTCTATTTTTTTTCCCTTTCCATTGTCTTTTACTCTCTGAGGCAGACCTTCTGTTTATTTTCAAACAAAACATCAAAAGCAAAGTCACATTAGATATTGGGCTGTGAAATATTAATAGATGTGCTCAAAATCCCTGGCAAAATGTTAGCTAAAGAAGAGAAGCACATCATAAATAACATGATTTCAAGTATGCTACTATAGACTGAAATGTTGGAGCACAATCAGTTCAGCTTGCTTTATTTGGGGACCATCTGCCTTTTCTATTGTAAAGAGTACTAGGCATTTGCTTTCACAAAACCTTAAAAATAACTGACAATCCTCTGAACTTCAATTTCTGCAAAGGAAGGAGAAAAACAATCTAGTTTACAAAAACTGACTTTGTGTTAAAAATATCTATTTGAGGACATGTTTTAAAAGCAGAGTCAATTACCTCCTCACTCTGAATGGTGTTCTTTGAGGAACATTTAAAAAGAAATACATGTTGCTTGCCAAACAAGTCAATTGTGTTTCCGGCAGTGTGGCCACTAGCTTCAGTTTAACTAATTTTTTCCAAGTGAAATTTACTAGAATAGTCCTTTAAAAAGCAGGAGGTAGGACAGAAGTAAAAATATAATAATTTAATATTCCCTTTATATTTATTTTTCTTGGTCCTCTGCTAACATGTTCTCTCATCTCTCTCATCTTACTCATACAGAACATTATTAAATGACTCACAGTTAGAAATGTCTACTTTTTGTGAATATCTATATGTAAACTTAGCACATCATGTGGCTAGTTTAGACTTCAACATATGTTAAGTTTTGTTTTGTTTTTTAATAGTTATTCTAGGGATGAGATGTAAGTGTGAGAAGAATGAAAAAAGGTATCACATGGCATAGATACAGGTCAATTCCGACATGCTCATGAGAAGTTCAGCCTCACTCAAATTCCCTCTAAACAGTACTGAAAGTCTGCACAGATGACCACAGCATGTTGTATAAAATCCTCTTCTTGCCTATCATGTGAAGTCGGCTTTTATACTTTTCTTCATTCAAGCTACCCCTGCTCACACTGAAAGCAATGATGGGCTACTAATTCTCACTTTACATGTCACCATTCTTGCCGATGACCCTTCCTTTTCCAAGATTCCTGATTCTCAGTATTGAAGGAGTCAATATTAATTACTCTCCAGAAGACACTGATGTCCTTCCCAGTAACTTCCTGCCATTAGAGTTTCCAGAACCTACTGAGGATGTTATATAATGATACAGTAATAGTTGGTCCTGCTCTCCCAAATCCAAGCATTGGATACCTGAGGTCAAAATGCTGGCACTGTTCTAAGGCTAACATTTTCTGTGGATGCCTAACTTGCTAAAACTATTATAGAAACAATAAAATTAAATTTAAAATCCACTGGTAACTGTTATTTTTCTAGATTTCCTAAAACCTCATTAACATTCTCTAATCTTATGATCAGAAGTATAGTTGTTTCCTTGCCCCCCTCCTGAGTGTTCAGGATTGTTCATGTGCTCATATGACACACCTCAACGGAAAAGAATTTGGATGCTATTGAAGTAGGGCTGTGTTACTTATTCTAGGAACATCAATCTAGGATGAAATTGCAAACTGGTTTCATCTCGAGTAGCTGTCTCCCTCCTTAATAATATCTGAAAATGATTATTTTGACTCACAATAAAAAGGAGCTGAAGTTTCTATACATATATTTTCTCTAGTTCTGCAAGTGCCATGGTCTGTGATTATAGAACAGAGGGAGGATCAAAATAAAAATAACTGAAATTTATTGAGTATATTTCTTAAGCATTGTGATAAATGCTTATATAAATTAAATCTTTTAATTACTACCATATATTTGATATACAGGTATAAAATGCTGAGAATACTGAGGTTCAAAATTGTTAAAAACTTAACCAAGATCAAAGAGCTGTAAGTGGCAAAGCTTGATATTGAACTTGTGTATAATTTTTCCAGGAATTTCCTTTCTTTCTCCTTCCTTCCCTCCTTCCTTCCTTCCTTCCTTCCTTCCTTCCTTCCTTCCTTCCTTCCTTCCTTCCTTCCTTCCTTCCTTCCTTCCTTGATAATTATTTTACTATTAGAAAAGAAAAATAAAAGAAACAATACTCTAGAGATGACCAAAATGTTTAGAATGCACTCTGGTGAACAAAGGGATTAGATATCATTGTGTTGCCAATGGCTAGATGATCTTTTTTGTTTTATTTTTTGTTTGTTTTTATTATTGCTAAAATTTGCTCTGAATAAAAGATAAACCTGTGGAACACAAGAAGTAATAATCCCTAAAAGTTTTTGTTAAGAATAAATTAGCTAATTATTAATAAACCTACTTAACCTACTTTTAAGAAATCTTGTACAAGGTGGCCTAGAAAAACGGACTGTATTTCTACTGATGGAAACAGGAAAGTGAGATTTAAAAGGGATAGATCTGGTTATGTGTCAGAGTTGCAAAACTTGGCATATTGAAAATACTTTTCTCAAACAATGTAAAAGATAGAAACATATTCCTCAGTTTTCTTGGAGACAAGAGCATGGAAGCTTCTATAAGGAACTCAGTAGAAGATAATTCATCACCCAAAAGAAAGTAGGAATACAACATACTTTGCATATCATCACTGAGATTATGAGAATATTATATTGTGAGATCAATGGTTATGAAAAGTGACAGCAATGTTATATTTGTTTCTCTTTTTATTGTCTTCTGCCATCCAGTAATAATTTCTGCTTAATATCTTGATAGTTATAAGGATACTTGATTTGCCTTACAGAGGTGATATGAAAAAGGGTAACAAACTATTTTTTTTTTTTTTTTTTACTGCTAGAAGAGTTCGGTCATCCTATGAAAATAGCATCATATATGAGACTTAAGGAGCAGCAATAGACCTCATAGAGGCCCTATAAAAAGTGCTATTTGGCCCAATAAAAAGAAAAAGGACATTAGCAAAAGTTCAAGGACTTGTTCTCTGCTTGAACTGCCCAGACTCCTAAACTTCAAGTTCTTTCAGATAGCATTTCTCTGTCTTATTCCTTTAGTAAATGTAAGACCTCAAGGAAAAGTTTTTAAATTCATTTTTCTCTGTTAATCCTCATAAAGTTCTTGAAAATACATATTAACTTCACTTGATTGATGAAGAAAATAAGAATGTGAGTAATTTGCCTAAATTTTTACAACAAGGATTAGTAGATTGGAAATTTAAACACAGGTCAGCTGGATTTTAAAGCCCACGATATAGTTATATAGTAAGAAAGCAAATAAACTATTCACTGCTCATTTCCCAATGGGTTTTCTTTGCTTTACCTTTGCAATGATGGTTAGTCTTATACTCACCTTGATGAAGAATTCTGATCAAACAGAATAACCACGAAGAGGGCAATAGTTTAACCCATTCTAGAATTTACATTCAATCAAAAAACACATTGATTTTCTACTATGTAAGAGTTACTGTGCTAAGCACCATATGAATCAGCCTGAACTTGATATTAAAAATAATGCAGAAAAGAAATATTGCAGATTGGCTTCTGGGCTAAACTTCATGCAAAGACAGCCAATTTCAATTTATTCTGGATCACTTGTAAGTTTCAACTAAACTAAGCATCTGTAATCACCAGACATCTAATTAAGAAAGAAAAGGAAGGCCCCTACATTTCATGAGTGAGTACATTAAAAAAATATTTAAAACAAAAGTGTGTTAAGGGCTCCTAGCTCTTCTTTACTTCCTTGCTTTTCTCATTTGAATGTAAAAGATTATTACACTGGGAATACTGGGAAATAACTGATAAGAATGAGCTGTGATTCATATAAGTTGGACTAGAAATTTGCTGATCTGGGCCTTTGCTTCATTTTTTTTTTTTTTCTCATCGAAGAGATCATGCTAACTGGGGTGTACATCAGAACTTTTTCTGATTAAGCAAAGCTCACACTCAGCAGCCTCTGACTTGATCTGCCAGCTCCAACCCCCAAGCTCCTGTCAATTTCAAAAGGACTAGATCTTCCCTGGTCCCTCCACTCTCAAGTCTGGTAATTATTTATTGGCGTATTTATTTCTAAGAACCAATTGCTAAGGGAAAATATATCTGTTATTGACCCCATAACTTTGTCTGACTTAGGGAAACACATTTAGCAAAGGTAAAAATTAAATCATAAATCTGTCTAGGTTGTGTTGCTGAGTACAACATAATCTCTGCTATGCTGCACATTGTAAGTCCCAATATATTAAATTCTAGGTCTTGAAAGATAGTCCAGACCTAAAATAGCATCTACTTCATGGGTAATTATTAATAGTAAATGAGTTAATACATATAAAGGGTTAGCACAGTATTCAAACATACAGTACTTAAACCCACAGCTACTATTATTTTTATTTCATTGTGTTTGTATTGTCAGGAGAATGCAAATAGTCTTCAGAAAAGATTCCTGCCCAAAAAGACGGACAATGGCTTTTTACCGTTTTATCCCAACAAATGTCATAAAATTGCAGATAGAACTTTAAGAAAAGACTCTTGAGACTTTACATTTTAGGATGACAGAATAAGGATATGTCTTTCCTTTTCCTCTCTAAAAGTAGAGGAAGGATAACAAATACACATATATATAACTCTTGAATCGAACTAGGACGTATGATAACCACAAACTCAATGTATGAGGAAGAGTTGTCAGATGAAGAAAAGTTAGACCAGACATGCCTACTGCCTCAGGTGCAACAGACAGGACTGGAAGAATCCAGAAAGTTCCAAGCCAGGTGCCTCACCATGAGAGAGAAAACCAGCACTTTTATTAGGAACAATGGCATCAATGAGCATGGGCTAGTGAATCTAAACGTCTCTAGACCCTGTCAGATACCACAGAGTAGAGCTGCTGACACAAATAAAGAATTCACATTCATACCATTAATGAATGGCTCAACCAAAGCTGAAGCCAATTGGAGAAAATGAATGAAAAGTTAAAAAATATGTAAAATTAGAAATGTGGCCTCCATGAAGATGATAGAAGAAGAAAGATAAAACAACCAATATTTTAATTTATAATTGAGAAAAACATTCAGAAGTAAAAGGAAAACTTGAATCCAAGTTTGTATGAGGGAGTACACCATGTCTCTAGAATTACTGATATGAAATGATATATTTCAAGACATTGGTAAGCTGCTTTTATTTTAAAGATGAGAGAGAGGCAGAGAGAGGGAAAGAGAGAGAGATCTTTGCACATTTATGAAAAGACAATAAAAATAAGCAGATCACAGACATGTGCACAAAAATATTCCCTATGCTAGAAGATGGTGAGCTAGAATTCTAGGTCAGCCAAATTACCACAGAGGGAATAAAGAAAATTGCCAAGTAGATACTCCATATAAAATAGTAGGCAAACCAAGTCAGAAACAGTATTTTCTTATTCCAGTCTTCTAGAGAACTTTGGTTATTCCTATATTCTAAGACATTTTGTTTGTTATCAGGTATGTGTATGCCTGACTTTCTCCTGCATACCTGAATCCCTCTTTGCACATAAATTGGGATCAAGGCTGTTTGCTGATTTGATTTACTATGTGATTGTAGAAATCTAGGGCTCAAAAAAAAATTGCTGATGATATATAAAATATGTGAAACTTTAGGCTTTCAAAGAAAATAAAACAAAATGAGCATCAATATTAAATTATTAAAAAAGAACTATTATATTACTAGACAGTGTATTGTTTTGTCCACTACCCAAAGCTGCAGGTAGCCCCATGAAAAAAAATTCTTGACATTATAATCTGGAATCCCATGACTTACTGCTCTAATTAAATTGTATTTCATGAAAAATAATACTCTTGGAATAAACAAAAAGTTTACAAAGAAGCTATGTAGGTCATGGTTTTATGTGATAAAAAGTATTTCTTTGTGTATGAGCCTAAGAGGTTTGGAATAATGAGGCATTGACAGAAGGCAGGAATCTATTCCAAGTAACTGGTTCAGGCACTCAGTGTACTAAGATGACATTCCAAGAAGTCAGGCTACCATTTCTTCAAAGTAAAGATTTAGACCAGCCTCTGGGCCAGATTCACTCCTTGCTGAATGTGCCCAGTGCTGGTGCCAACAGGTCCTGACAGTTAAACAGTGTTCCGTAAAATGGGCTTCTTGGAAAGACCATCTGAGCCTTGAAGAGTTTCTGTAAATGGTAAACGAAAATGTGAAGAAAAACACATTAACTTAGTACCCTTCTTCTCTGATCTTTCATGTTTGTCAAGTAAGAATTTTCGATGGCAAACTATAAAGAAAAAATACATTTCAAGAAAAAACTTGATCTAGTTGCTATTTCCACTTGATACGATTATGGTTTAAGTGCATAATACATAAGCAATCAATGTAGGGAGAAAGTAATAAGAACAAAATGGCAGAAAAGAAGGAGAGGGAAGGAAGAAAGGGAAGGAGGGAGAAAGAGAGGAAAGAAAGAAGGAGAAACAGGTTCCAAATCACAATAAAATATGTTCACTTTAACATGATGATCTTACAAAGAGAGAATTAAATAAAATATGTTGGAATCATCCATTCACATCAGTACAATTGCCTAAGGCTGACTTCCATGAATCCATTTCATAAAACATTCCTTGTAATATCATTTTCATCAATTAATATTTATTGAATAGCTTCTAAGGTGCATGACACATAAACAGATATGATTAACTTCCTGTTCTTTCCCCTACTCTCTAGAAAATGAAGCCAGCACAACCTTCACAATATCTGCCTAAGGGGAAAAAATGGACTTGCTCTAACAACTTGAACAAACATTATTTCAAGAATTAATTTTCCACTTATCTAGCTCTTGTCATCCATATTTTCAATATTCTGTGATATCACTGGACAATTTAAAATTACAAGTCACTGAGTACAAACTGGCACAGTCAAGAGTGTGTTTTGTGTACATTCCATTTGTTTAATGTTTTATACTTGGAAATTTCTAGTTATGGAAATTACTTAAATTAGACAAAGTAGCTATTGTTCTCCCCAATTTATAAATAGGAATCTATAGAAGTTAAATGATTTAGTCTATGCCTCCTAGTTTTCTTGTCCTCAAACTTTCTGATATTCATGCTTATGTAAATAAGTACACCTGCTAACTCATATTATATTACATGCTGCGCAGTAATTTTGTTATTTTCTGTTTACCAACATCTTCCCTCCTACATGTTGAGAAAGAGAGGTAACAGAAGTGTATCTAACAATAGCAAACGTATGTTAGTACTTACTTAGCCAGGTCCTGTGCCAAACATTTTGCATTGGTTATCATATTCATATTCAGGACAAACCTAATGGGGTGGATATTTGTATTACTGCTATTTTAGATGAACTTGTTGATGCTTATGAAAATAAAGCTGCCAACTAGGATTAGAAACTATATCATGGAACTCCAGCAGCTGTATTCTAAACTAGTGCAATACCCTTAACCTTTTTTATTTCGTGGAAGCAGCTAAGTTAGATTTATGCATCCTTCAGATCTGTGCATTGTTTCAGATGGCACTTTGCTACTATTTGATTACTGAGTCATATACAATATATAGGTCATATTTTTAAATATGTTGATAAATACATTTTTTAAAAATCCAATTCACTGCAGAATTTTTAAAGTATTTTATATAATCCATAGGTGATTTGATTTTAACCTAATTCAATGAACCTATAATGTAGAAAAAAATTATACATAAAACAATGAGCTCTAAAAGGTAAACATAACAGATTTCCAAGTCTGCAGGATAAATGACATACTACTGCACAATTCCAATAAACCAATCTAACTGGAAATTGGGTGTGGTTCCTTTGCTAATTCATTCATTATATTTATACATCAAAATACTATATGCCAAGTAGAATCATACACACATCATACCAAAAATGAAACTATCTTCCTTTTTACCCGTAAAACAGTACCAATTTTATAAAGAGCTCCAAGTATATAGCAGTAAAAAGTTTTGAGAATTCCTTGTACCATTTTACAACCCAGGACACTCTAAAATATAGGGCTATAACATTTTATAACCTTTCTTATTGTAACACCATGTTATTTCTCTCTATAATGTTGTTGGTAGCAAAATTTGAGGGAGAAAATTTTATAGGCAGTTTTGTGGCAATTATAGATTAACACTTTCATTATTAAGTTTTTCAGTGTATGCTTATTTGTAGGTTTCATTAATTGATAATAGTACTAATGGCTTACCATCTAGTTTCACAATTATAAAAATAATACCTCAATTTTACACAAAATATCTAAAACATAAAACCAAAAATAGTGTATCTATAAGAAAGTGGAGAGTTGGGATTGGGGTTAGGGGTAAATGGTTACCCTGCAAATTACATGAAGAGATCAGCATGTGCATTAGCCTTTCCCTAGAATCATAAATTAAGCATGCATCCTTATCCTCCTACCTGTGTAAGTTTCTCTTTCTTGAAAACTGTGCCTTAGAAAATAGCACCATTTTGTTGTCATTTGTCAAATCATCTTCACAATTACAGATATTACATGACTTAGAAATAACACCTACCTATTACTTCATTCATTTATTTATTCATTCAGCAAACATTTATTCTACTCTACTATGTGCTAAGCACCATGCTGTATACATTATGCATAATGATGATGAAGTCAAAACTCCCTGCCTTATTACACTGAAAGCTTAGTGAGGGATCAAGGTGAGTAAACAGGAAATAAACACATGTCACAAGGAGAGTCATTGGTAGGGTAGTAGAAAATATCACATCACAAGGGGAAGAAGCACTGCACAAGATTTGCCATATGTGTTTGGGTATGTGTAAAGGTAATCATGAAAGGCTATCATATAACCTGAGGAATCAACAAAATAATGGTCTAAGGATACAAAGTAACAAATATATAAGATGAACAAATGGAAAGATCTAAAGCACATGAGGACCATAGTTAATAGTAGTGTGTTATATTCTGGATTTTTATTAGGTGAGTAAATTATAGGTCTCTTGCCATAAGAGGGGGGAATGGGCAATTAAGGGAGATAATGAATATATTAAATTTTTCCCTCTATAGTAACTATTTTATTATATATACATCTATATATTATAACATCATTTGTATACCTTAACTATATACGATACAGTTGAAAGAAAAATAAAGAATGCATCTGTTTAGCCAGGCAAATGTTGGAGGAGGATAAGGTGAATAATGTTTTGCTCAGAGAATGACTCATGCAAGGGTTGAGGGAGGCTCAGGATGTCCAGGACATTAAGAGTAATCGAATTGAGTGGTACAGGAAGAAGGGTGAGGAGGGGATGGTGGTTGCTCAGAATGGATAGGTATAAAGGAGCCATGTAATGAAGGGTCCTGTAACCCTTGAAAAGGGGGATGCACATTATTGCAAGAGCAATGGGGATCCACTACTTTATATAGATGTGAAATAAGATATTTCTGATTTTCTTGATTGCTATAGCTCTAATGGGGAAATGATTAGAGGCAGAGGTAACAGGGGAGGGAGGAAAGTCAATAAGAACTTGTTATAGCAATTGAGTAAAGACAGCAAAGTGATTTGAACTAAAGTCATGGCAGTAGGGTGGAGGGTCATTTACCTGGAGATTATATATATACATATATATATATATACATATATGTAGTTAGTATATATGCATATATAATTAATATTATATAGGTTTTGAATTCTATGTGCATTTCTTCCTTCTTCATACCATATGCTTCAGAGATCAAATATGTTATTTTATGCAAACATTTAGTGTATCACCTGCCAGTATTAACATTTCAGGAACATTAAATAGCAATAGTTTCATAGCACAGTTCAAAGATTGACTGGTAATAAATAAGGAGAAAATATAAGGGAATGCTAGAACAGCAAACTGTCCTTGCTGAGAACTTGCCTCCCACTCGAGAAGTGCACAGGTCTCGGCTTCTAAGTGGAAATAGTCTGAGACAGTGCAGAGAAGGTGCAGTGTAGGGTGAAACATTAGTGACTATTTAAAAATATAATGCAAGGTCAAAAGACATCTGATTCTTCATTTTTTCCAAGTAATGCTGTGGCAAGCATTTCCAAGTAATGCTCCCCTGTATAGAAAGGAAACATAGTTCTAGATTACTCAAAACTAAAATAATGGTTTGGAGATTCTCTTCACATTTCAGTACTTTACTGTACACCTAAGATCCAGAAACTCAAGAGCATAATGGATAATTTAGCTCAAAAGGACTCATGCTTCTAGTCTGCAAACCTCTCACAGAAGTGATTAAAGAGTGTTGGCAGACCCTATGATGTAAAACAAAAATCTATAGTTGAGTGAAAAGTTATGTAAAATGTGTGTTCGTAGACTTAAAATATTTAGCCTAACACAAAATGGAAAGTACTTTTTACTGGTTATTTGAAAAGGAAATGAGATGCATCATCTCCTATATACAGATAGTTATAAGTAGTTTGAGTAGAAATATAGATTCAAAACTTAAGCTATTCATACTAAATCATATCAACAACCTTCACTGACTATATTAGACTAGAACTCATTAAAAGCACAATATAAATGAATTCAAAAATTTAACATGTAATTGTTAAAAATAAAAAATGTTTAATCAAACATTGAGTGTATAACTGAAGAATTTTCAAATGGTAACTTAATAACACCTACAGTTGTCTTCGGTATTTAATTTCTCTATCCTATTTTATTTTATTCCATAGGTGAGAAGATATAGCTGGGAAGAAAAGAAACTCAATAGATTTAGTTAGTTGGTTATATGAGCATAGAGTTATAACTCAGTAAAATTATAGGGTCCTAGTTTTTTTCATAAAATAAATTTTACTTTGATTTAGCATTTTGATTATTGTTTTGTCACCATCTATAACCAAATAAATTGCTATAAAGCATTTGTCATGAGATGCCAACAGAGTTGTTTCAGTGAGCTGGTTCATGTGAAGACATAGAGTGGGGATGTGAGACCTACCTAATGACACAGGACCTGAGAATAATGTATGGAGGGAAAGAAGAATTACAGGAGGGAAGCAAAAGATGGTAAGTGAAGGGATGGAAGAAGATGGGGAATATTCCATGTGATAACTATAACATAGTATTCACTCGGACTCTATAGATGGAAGAAAGTCAGAATGGAAAGAAGAGCTAAAAGGGTGAAAGAAAATATGTGATACTTCAAATTATGATTTGGAAAAAACACTCTACTCTAGCAATTTCTCCTCATTCTGCTATCTCTTCAAAGGCAAGGGCATTCCTCCAACCATCCCAGATATGCAAATTTTTTCCCTTAATGCCACTTGTGTTGATGCTCACTTTATCTTTTTTATTACATAGTTTCTGTGCTTCTCCAGTGTCATTCTGAATGGGCTTAGTATTTTAGAAAGAATCTACTTAATTTGCAGTCTGTGTTACCCTTATTGCAGTGAAAAAATATGTTTCAGCTCCTTTCTCTGAAAGTCTTAAGCTAATTAAAGCTAATCATAGACATTGGCCCCATTAAAAGAATCCTCTTTCTCTCTAAAAGATAACACCAAGTCTAGTACTCAATTATTATAGTTGTGGAAAGTACAATTGTCTTGTGAAGGCAATAAGTGGTCCAAAGAAGCTACAGTGACCCAAAGTTAGAGTCTGCCAGAAAAGGAAAAATATACCTTTTTAAAAGGAGGAGGAAGAAAATTAATCTCTATAATAAATCAAAAAGTCATATCTATTATTTATTTTACAGGTGGAGGTCAAATGCCCACTATTTTTCAAGGAAAAAAATGTCCTTCTTTCATCTCAATTAACCTTATAAATCAGTCAATAAATAATTTTGAAAAATATTTCTGATAGCTGTAAAGGCAGAAAATGTTTTAAAGGAAGTTTTTATTATTATTATTATTAAGATAAATGGAGATATGTGTTGAGTTTAGTGCTCAATCAAATTTCCAATTAAAGCATCTGAAAGATAAGATTCTTGAAATGTTGTTCAAAATGTTGAAGATGGCGCTCATCTTCTCTAAAGCATGGCACAGGGAATGTCCAGAAATGTTTCAAAGAGCAAAGTCAGCTTCCTGAAGCAAAGACCAAGTTCTTTTTTTTTTTTCTTTTTGAGACAGTAAGGATAAAGACACTATACATTTCGTATTGCATTTGTAAGTTATGTTTGTCTAGTCTTTAACTTATCCCAAGGCAGAACTGTTGCAGAATAGAGTGATTTTAGAACAAATAATTTTTGGAACCATTTTTTATTTGTATAAATTTAAGGGGTACAATTGAAATTTTGTTACCTAGATATATTGTACAGTGGTTAAATCTGGAATTTTAGTGTATCCATCACCCAACATTGTACCCATATACCTATTAAGTAATTTCTCATTACCCTTGTCTCTCCCACCCTGGCTCCTATCTTAGTCTCCAATGTCTGTCATCCACCACTTTTGTCCATGTGTGCACATTATTTAGTTCCGACTTATAAGTGAGAAAGTGTGGTGTTTTACCTTTTGTTTCTGATGCATTTCATTAAAGATAATAACCTCCAGTTCCATCCATGTTGCTGCAAAAGATATGATTTCATTCTTTTTTATGGCTTAACAGTATTCTATTGTGTTTATATAAGACACATGTTCTATCCCATCCTTTGCAGATGGCCATTTCTGATGATTTCATATCTTTGCTATTGTGAAAAGTGTTGTGGTAAACATACAAGTGGAAGTATCTTTTTGACATAATGATTTCTTTTCCTTTGGGTAGATGCCAGTAGTAGGATTGCTGGGTTAAAATGTATTTCTATTTGTAGTTCTATTTATTGTTTTTTGAGAAATCCCCATACTGTTTTCCTTAGAGGCTGTACAAATTTTCATTCCTACCAACAGAATATAAGCATTTCTTTTTATTTGTATTTACTCCAACGTCTTATATTTTTTGACTTTTTAATAATAACCATTCTTGCTGGTATAAGATGATATCTTATTGTGATTTTAACTTGCATTTCTCTGGTGAGCAGTGATGTTGAGCATTTTTTTCACATATTTGTAGTCCATTTGTATGCCTTATTTTGAAAAATGTCTATTTATGTTCTTTACCCACTTTAATGGGGTTATTATTGACCTTGAATTACGTTTTGTATATGAGAAGAGAGAGGGGTTGTTTCATTCTTCTGCATGTGGTTATCTAATTTTTCCAGCACCATTTCTTGAATAAGGCTTCCTTTCCCCACGTATGTTGTCTGCTTTGTCAAAGATAAGTTGGTTGCAGGCAGATGGTTTTGTTTCTGGATTTTCTATTCTGTTCCTTTGATCTATGTCTCTACTTTTATAAAAGTACCATGCTATTTTGGTTACTATAACCTTGCAGTATAATTTGACATCTGGTAATGTGATGCCTTCAGATTTATTCTTTTTATTTAAGATTGTTTTAGCTGTTCAGGCTCTTTATTGGTTCCAAATTAATCTTAGGATTATTTTTTTCTAGATATGTGAAATATGATACTGGTATTTTGATGAGATTGTGTTGAATCTGTAAATCACTTTGGGAGGTATGGACATTTTAATGATGTTGATTCTACCAATTCATAAGCATGAAATGTTTTTCCATTTGTGTCATCTACTATTTCTTTCATCAGTGTTTTGTAGTTCTCCTTCCAGAAATCTTTACTTCCTTGGTTAAGTATATTTCTAGGTAATTTTATTTTCTTTGTAGTTATTATGAATGATATTGAGTCATTGATTTGACTCTCAGATTGATTGCTATTAGTATGTAGAAATGTTACTGATTCATGTACATTGATTTTGTGTCCTGAGACATTGCTGAATTTACTCATCAATTCCGGGAGTCTTTTGGTAGAGTCTTTAGGGTCCTTAAGATACATGATCATATCATCAATGAATAGGGATAGTTTGACCTCCTCTTTCCTGATTGGGATGCCCTTTATTTCTTTCTCTTTCCTGATTGCTCTGTCTAGGACTTCCAATACATGCTGAATAGAAGTGGGCATCCTTGTCTTTTTCTTAGGTGGGATACTTTCAACTTTTTCCCATTCAGTACAATATTGGATATGGGTTTGTCATGTATGACTTTTATAATTGGAGATATGTTCCTTCTATGCCTACTTGGTTGAGTTTTTTTTTTTTTTTATCATGAAAGGGTGCTGGATTTTATTAAATGCTTTTTCTGCATCTATTGAGATGATCATGTGATCTTTTTTTTCCACTGTGAATATGGTGAATCATGTTTATTGATTTGAGTATGTTAAACCATTCTTGCATCCCTGGGATAAAAAACTACTTGATCATGGTGGATTATCCTTTGATGTGGTGTTGAATTCAGTTTGCTAGTTTTTTGTTGAGGATTTTTTCATCTATGTTAATAAGGGTTATTGGTCTGTAGTTTTCTCTTTCTGTTTTATCCTTTCCTAGCTTTGGTATCAGAGTGATACTGGCTTCATAGAATCAGTTAAGGAGGATTCCCTTCTTCTTGATGTTATGGAATATTTCTGTAGGATAAGTACCAGTTCTTTTTTGTAGGTCTGGTAGAATTCAGCTGTACATTCAGCTGGTATAGGGCTTTTTCAGGGGAGTTTTTTTTTTTTTTTTTTTTTTTTTTTTTAATTACTGCTTCCTTCTTTCTGCTCACTATCAGTCTATTCAGTCTATTTCTTCCTGATTCAACCTGGAGAGGCTGTATGTTTCCAAGTATTTTTATCCACATAGATTGTGTATTTGCTTAGAACTTTTCATAGTGGTCATGGATAATATTTTGTATTCCTGAGGTACGGGTTGTTATATCTCCCTTTTATTTCTAATTGAGGTTATTTAAGTCCCTTGTCTTCTATTTCTGGTTAACCTGGCTAGTGGTATATTAATTTTGTTTATCTTTTCAAAGAACCATCTTTTTGTTTCATTGATGCTTTGTGGTTTTTGGGGGGTGTGGGTTACATTTTGTTAACTTCTACTCTGAGCTTCATTATTTCTTTTCTTCTGATGGCTTTAGGTTTGGTTTGTTCTTCTTTTTCTAGTTCCTTGAGTTGTGACATTAGGTTTTTAATTTGTGACCTTTCTATCTTTTTAATGTAGGCCTTTAAGGCTATGAACTTTCTTCTCAGGGATGCCTTAGTTGTATCTCATATATCTTGAAAGCTTGTTTCTCCTTTGCCTTTCAATTTGAAGAATCTTTCGATATCCATCTTAATTCTACCACTGACCCAAGTTTCATTCAGCCTCAGGTTGTTTAAGTAACTTTAATGTTTCTTTATTGAATTTTTGTCTTGATGATCTGTCTTATGGTATGAGCAGGGTTTTGAATTCTCCCACTATTGTATCAATGTCTCTTTCTTTAGATCAACTGATATTCGCTTATAAATCTGTGTGTTTCAGTGTTTGGTGTATATATCTTTAGGATTATTATATCCTCTTACTGAATTAATACACTTTATAATTATATAATAACTTTCTTTGCCTTTTTTACTGTATTTAATTTAAAATATTTTTATGTGGTATAAGTATAAACATAATTGCTTAATTTGCTTTTCTATTTTGTGGAATATCTTTTTCAATCTCTTTACTTTCACTTTACAAATGTGTTTAAATGTGTTTCTTGTAAGTAGCATATAGTTGGGTCATGATTTTTAATTAATTCCACCAATCTATATATTTTATATGGAATATTTAATACTTTTATATTCAAGATTGATATTGACATGTAAAGGTTTGTTCCTTTCATATTGTTAAGGTTGTCTACTTGTTTTATAAATTCTTTGGTGTTTTCCTCTGTTTGTCTCTGTGTTTTGGTGGAGCTCTGTTGTTTTACCATTTGATTTGTTTCTCTTCCTTCCCTGTATAGTTGTTTTATAAGAACTGTGAGTGTTCTATCTTTGTTTTTATGATGATAGATATAGACCCATTATTTCCATGTTTGGAACTTCTTTGTGTATTTTTTGTAGGGCTACTCTAGTGGTGACAAATTCTCTTAATGTTTACTTGTCTGAGAAAGACTATTTCTCCTTCATTTATGAAGCTTATTCTGGCAGGATATAAAATTTGTAGCTGGTAGTTTTTTTTTTTTTTCTTTATACACTTTGAAAATAGGATTCCAACCTCTTTTGACTTGTAAGAGAAGTCTACTGTTAGTCTGAAGAGGTTTATTTTATTGTTGACTAACTAGATGCTTTTATTTTGCTGATTTTAGCATTTTTTCCCTTTATTTTGACTTTAGACAATGTGATGACTATATGTTGTAGTGAAACCCATCTTGGAATATATTTTACTGGTATTCATTGGACTGTCTGTATCAGTCTAAACCTCTTGCTAGGATAGGGAAGTTTACATCAATTAGTTCCTTAAATAGGTGTTCTAAAGTTTTTGCTTTTCCTTCTCCTTTGGGATTGCTTGAGAATGATTCACAAGTTCAGTCACTTTGTTTAGTCCCATACATATTGAAGGCTATGTCTATTTTATTCTTTCTTTATTCTTTTTTCTCAATTTTATCTGGCTGGATTACTTGAAACCATCTATCTTCAAGTTTTGAGATTCTTCTGTTTGGTCTGGCCTTTTGTTAAAGCTTTCAAATATATATTTTAATTCCTTAAACAAATTTTTTCATTTTAAGAAGTTGTTTTTTTTGTTTTTGTTTTTTTACAAATATCCATTTCCTCAGAAAATTTCTCTCTCATATCCTGAATTGATTTTCTGATACCTTACATTGGTTTTCAGATTTCTCTTGCATCTCATTGAGTTTTAAAATCAATATTTTTGAATTTTTTACCTAGAATTTTGAATTCTTTTTAGGCTCCATTGGTAGAAAATTACTGTGTTCCTTTGGTGGTATTGTAACACCTTGCTTTTTCATACTTTCTGTATTATGACAATTTCTTCATATTCAAAGAAACAATTGTTTCTTCTTATTTTCATACTTTCCGTATTATGACAATTTCTTCACATTCAAAGAAACAATTGTTTCTTCTTATTTTTTAAATTTACTTTATTTTAGATGGAACATTTTTTTCTTGAAGGTATCTGGTGTATGTTTCATAGAGCTGTTTGGCTTTGCTCCTGGGTGCATTCAGTGGTGAAGACTCTGTATGATTTCTTTGGTTATAAATAGCCTTACTGTGGTGACTTTCTCAAATTCCAGATGTAGTAGTGATATACTAGGCAAATGAATAGGACTCATGACCTTCTGAGTAGCCGGGGTGGCATGGGTCACAGAGGTAGCAAAGTGAATGAGAAACTTATCTTACCTTATGTTCTGTGTATGTGTGTCAGCAAGTGTAATCTAAAAACAACAACAACTCTTACAATTTAGAAAATGGAAGCAATATTAATTCTGAGTTAATTAATGTTATTGACCAGCTAATTATCATAATATACATATAGGAAAGATTTTTGTAACAAGATATTATGATGTCAAGGTTATCATTAGTTAAAGATCTTTTAAAATTTTCTTGGGGAAATTAAAATAAATTGAAGAGCTTGGTATGTAAATAGCAAACAAGGCTATAGAGACATTTAAATGTTTTATTTTTTAAAAAATAATACAATTAAAACCAGAAATAATACCACTATTTTAATTATTGAGTTAAAATCTTACTCAATTAAGATTTTAAAATCCTTGAAGAAAACATCTAAAGATGTTCTACACAAATGAATGTACTTACTGCAACCTTAAATGGGCATATGTTTCAGGACTATGTCTAAGATTGATCCTTATTAGTAGAAAATTTAAAACACAATATTATTATTGAGATATTCACCATTACAGAAAAACCATTTAATTTTGATGTCTCATGTACTTGAATGAATTCAGAAAAAAGAATGAAATCTAGAATAACTAAATCTGTCTACATGAATAAGTTACCATTATGTATCCTCCTTCTAAATAAGGTTTAGGATGTAAAATTTAATATATAAAACATACTATTGGAAATAAATTGTAGAAAGTCCTTTAAAGAAAAGGCTAGAATTAACAGAAGATTTTACACAAATATTACTATTTATAACAAAAAGAAAAAATATTTTCATTACTAGAGAGTTAATACACTAGAGAGAACTATTTTGGAAGATCATTTAAAGAACCTTTAAGCAAAAGATTCAGTATAGACTGCAGATGGGGTATGTTGAAGGGCAAAGTGCTGGTCTTCATAAAACTAACTTAAATCATCTCTAGATACTCATTTTTTGTACATTATTTGAATTTTTGAATACTAGAATAATTTCCCCTAAAAACCATGTAAATTGATCATAATACTTTAGGCTTATTGTGAGTACCTTAAAATTTTCATGTATTCTAAATTCATACTTGTTTCTATTGATTCCAGTCCTTATAAATAGAGACAGAGAAAAAAAAATGAGAGACAGAGGGATGGCTAGAGAAAAGAGAGAGGAAGGAAGGAAGAAAGGGTTTCCCTGCACCCACTGAAACGTGTATCATCTTGATATCTAGATGTTGACTGGTTTACAATGTCTTAGGTTCTGACTGGATTCAAGGCAGGAGTGTGGGGTGTTATGATGACATGTCAACCATAAGGAATGTAAGCACATACTCAGAATATTTAAACAATTTTATCTCTCACTGCAGTTGAGAGTAGTTCTGGGTTATGGGACAATTCAGAACTGGTTTACAAGGATTTTTCTCTATGCATAACAAGGACTGCCACCCCGACAATATATAGGATCATTTCTGTTATAGGTGATAAAAAAACATGATGCATTGAGGAGGCAAATATCTGACTAGACTAAAACATGACAACTTGAGTTCAGCCCAAGCTTCCATGAAATTAACAATAGACAACACTACTGACATTTCCTACAATTTCCTAGGCACGGATCTGACATGAAATTCTATGATACATTGTGCATCCATTCATTCATCTTTTTGTTCATTTAATAAAGATTTTAGAATAATACCCCTATGCAACACACACAACTACAAGATGTAGAGATTCAAATATAAAAAATGGGATGCATACTGCCCTTAGAAAATTTATAGCCTACTGGGGGAATGAAGGGGGATAAGTTTGGCATATAAATGGCTATAATACAATGAACCACATGGTAAACCATGGTGGGAGTACAGATAAAACTACTGTATGGTTTCATTTGGGAGAAAGTTTGGTTATAGTTGTGAGATAGGGATGCCTTCAATAGAAGCTGGCATTTGACCTGAACTTCACAGGGTGGGTCTGTATCATTAGTAGGGCAAGCTGCTCTACATCAACTGCTACAAAGGCAGAGAGGCAATAGGTACAGGAATCTATGAGAATCAGAATGGATATGTAGCCAAAGACAATTCAGGAGATATCTTAGAATTAACTTGTGCATATCCATTAACTCAGCAATTTCATGGCTTGGTAACCAGCCTCAGAAGCACTAACCCATGTTACAAAGTCACAGGTGCAAGGATGCTGCAGATGTTTAAGATTATATTGTTAAGTGAGGAACAGATACAGAGCCCAGATAAATCATGGTATCATCTGTACAAAAATATTTACATACATATAAACTATATTTCTTATAGGTACACATATGTGATTATGCACACATATATCTTTCTTGAAAAGAAACAACTCATATTGAAAGCATTGGTTTTCCTCTGAGGATTATAACAGGAAGGTAATAATAATGTTATTTTTTAATGAAGAGAATGGATTTTTTTCATTTCTTGTGTAATCAAAATCTAATTAAAGTGCAATGAATATTAAAAAGTACATTTAGATAAATAAATCTACAGCTCTCCATATAACCAAAAGCAGAGGCACTTTCACATTTTTTTAATCCCCTAGAATGAGCTTGGTTTCCTTAGCTCTTTAACTGATTATCTGTTTAACTTTGGGTAAATATCTTTGCTTCTTATTATTTAGTGTTTTTCTTTGTGAAGTATAGCTAATGGTATCCTCTCAGTTACAACAAAGATTTCTTACAAGAATTAAGCATAAAGTATATTACATACATGAGAAGATGAGCACATGGAGAATAATATAAATTTTGATCATTATTAATTTCCCCATTCCTATTCTAGGAACATACTCTCCTTAGAATGTGATGGCCAGAAATTTCTGTGTCACTTTGCAATGTACCAGAAGAATTCCCATTAATAGTAAAAGCTCCTGGGAAAAGACAAGTAAACAGAAATGCAATTACCATACTGGACTCTGGCCAAGATACCAAGATCATTTCTATGTCAAAAAGTGCAAAGAAGAATCCGTTTCAGGAATGCAAGGTCAGGACCTTCGTTTTGCATCTCACTGGAAATCATGGCCTCTGTCAGTACAGCAGGTCTTAACAGTGTGCTGAGGCTGATTGACAGGTTCTGAGCAGAATGGAAGATGCAGCTTATTTCATTCCCTACTTCCTTCCACTGTCTTAGCAACCCCCCTTTCTCCCTGAAGCAATCTACGAAGTGGAGACTGTTAAAACCCTGTGTCATGGGAATGGCATCTTGTGGCTGCTGAGAGAAGAGTGATTAAGTGCCAATTGTGAACAGAACTGGCATTGCAGCAGAGGGATAGAGATACAGAGAAGACCTCTCTGCAGAGGCTGTTGAATGTGTTTCAAATAGCATATTCCTGTTGCTCTATTATTTTTGGCAGTATTTAGAAGATTTTTCAGCAATTATATCTGAAATGAGGAAAATGAGTATAGCCTTGAATTTTATTTTAACCTGTAAAATATTTAGGGCCTCCTCATGTATCCTTCTAAATAATGTAACTTGCCTTTATTAGACATATCTTTTCTTCATATCAACTTTTGGTCCCTGAACTTCATTTTGTCTTTTGAATTATTAAATAAAATAGAAAAAACATAGGCTACCTTAGAAATTCATCTTGTTATATAGCACTTTTCTTATACCTAAAATATTGCCTTCTGGCCAAAAGGAACCCTGGAAAGGCACATTTGTATAACCAGGAACCTTGGCTTTCTGATTTCCCAGAGATGCACATAAAGATATTCGTACTAACACAACTCTGTGTGGTACCCAGTGGGCTGGCACTGTCCAATTCCTACCAGACCCTAGGAAGGATACCTTATTTGGCACTTCAAGCTGGCACTACTTCTCTGTGTGCTATTATAGGGAAAAAAAAAATGAATGCCAGAACAGAGAGTTATTTTGTGATATAAACACCAAAGGAATATTTAAACCAGAGCATTTGCTGATCCATATGTTTTTACTATGGTTGTTACTTTCATTTTTCACAAAGGTAGAAAATCTGCTCTCTAAAAAATGATCCTGAAATGATTTCTGTCTTATTCAAGGGTTTACTTATGAACATAAACATACAGAAAAACCTCTTGAATTAAAAGAACATTTTATTTGATTTTGTTATATGTGAACTTGCATTTATACTGTCTGCTAGTTAGAGCTTAGAGTGTCATAATGTATAACTCTGCTTTTTGGGCTTTGAGTCTAACACTGTGAGTGTGGTAATGAGTGTGGGATGGGGACAATATTTCTGCTGGCCCCATGGTAAAAAGAGGGCTGTACATGAGAAACAGAGCACTGTACAGATAGAGCTCTGATGACAGAAGGAAGTACCACAAAAAAAGGAAAGACAATAATTCCAGAGAAGAAGGAAGTATAATGAGGCTGAAACTGCGCTGAGACACTAAAGAAAATTTTGCCCCGTCTCAAGTTTTGCTTACGTGCTGATATACACATTTAAATAATTGTAAATTCAAATGACCTAAGTTAGAAGAGAGATAAAGGTTAACATACCCTCCCTTTGATAAAGGACCATATCAAAGGAATGTCAAATATCTGTATTTCATGTGTATAAGCACACCAAATAAGACATGGGTTAAACTAAAGGAAGAGAAATTTATCAGGACATTTGTCCCAGATGCATGGGGATATGGAAAGATTTTCAGTGAAGACATTAAGAAGAAACTATTCAACAGCAATTCTGTCTTGAGTGTTTTGCCTCTAACCATTCCAATGATGAGGACCATCCCAAATAATTTATTGAGGTTCCTTTAATGTCCAACCACTGTGACTTTCAAACCAATACTTACAACCAGTGACTATTCCCCCATAGAATTCACAGATGGGTCATCTAAGGATATGGGTATCATTTGACTCATTCTTGCCATGAAATGAAGCCAGACTATTTTATAATTAAGCATTACAACTTAGTTAAAATAATAAAATGACCATATATCATTACTTCATGAAAGGTGCAAAAAATGTGCTATTGTCTCTTCTCTCAAGATATTTGTTCATCTCTTTCATTGTAAACATCTTTGGTTACACAACCATAGAGAATACCACAAATCTCTGTCTGCATTAGGAATTTAATTACATTCTGATTTAATATGTGTACTAAAATGTTAGCTCATACTATTCTAATTAGAATCAAAAACCTTCTTGGGAGACCAGCAGGAAGGATAGGTGGATCAGTCACCTTTCCTCTCCTCTGCATCTGGGACTGCTGGTGGGCTCCCCAGCAGGTGGAGAGACTTGCGAACACCAGCCCAGAGACGGCCGCCGCCAGTGAGCAGTAAGACTGTAGTGGACGTGGCACCAGACTCCCAAATCCCTCGGGGCACCTCCATGTGCACAGACCCGAGCCGCACGGCAGGCGTCATATTGCCTCCTTCTCCCCTCCGCCGACCCTACCCGCGGCTGACAAAAGAGACAATATAGCCACCAGCCGGAGGCACCTCCATGGAACAGGACTTTCCCTTTTGGGACCCTACAGCTGACTAAGGGAAACTCAGATTGTGAGCTCCCTACCCGCCAGCCTTCCCAGGTGCTGCTGGCACGGTGTTCCTAGGAGAATGGTGCAGACTCAGAGGCTGAGAGACATAGACCCAGCTTGGGCTCCTTGTGGGCGAATTGGAACTGGCACTTCTCTCTCTGGTGGGGATATAGTTTGAACTCAGGGACCCAGAGGTCAAACCTGCAGAACAGATCCTGTGCACCCAGGTCTCGCATTGCCCGGGACACAGAAGGGATACATGTGAACAGCCTACTGAGGTGTGTGTGCCTTCAGGGGCAGAGCAGTGTCCTAGAGGGCAACCCTCCTCCTAAAAGGAGGCTGTACACCCAGACCAGGTGGCGTTCCTGCGCAGGGAACCTCCCCACCGGCATCACAGTCCGGGGAGGCCTGGTGGCGTGTGGTCTGGCCTGCTGGTAGAGGCCCAGGAGTAGCTGTGGAGTTGGGGAGGGTAGAAAGAAACGGCACGCTCCAGACTGCGGGTCTAAGACAGCCCCACCCCCACACACAGATTTACTGATTGAGCGGGGCCATTCCAGCCCCTCCTTAACAGCTTTTCCTGGAAGCACAGAACAGAACTTTGACCCCTGCTAACGGCATTGGTGGTACCTGAGGGCAGGCTTACCAAACCTGCTCCCCTCAGACTCTCTCCTAAACCAACCCTCACTGAGGGGGAGAAAAGGACACACCTGGAAGTCCCAGGGCCCCAACCACCACCTGAGGGACTGAATGCCTCTCTACAGGAAAAAGACCTGATAACAAGACACAAAAACAATAGCGTAGCCTGTTCATCCAAGCAAGCGCCACCTACTGACAGGGAGGATATCCTGCACAGCCCTTTCACGGCACCTACTGGCTCATTATACAGGGAGTGGTCGAATCTCACCCAAAGACTACCGGATCAGAAACTAAACAAGGCGTGTGAATACCCAAACAAAAACCTAAAGAAAAGAAACAATAACTGATCGACATGGGAAGAAATCAGCGAAGGAACTCAGGAAATATGAAGAACCAAACAGAAAACACACCCCCAAAGAGGAGTACCAGCCCCCCAGAAATGGACACCAACCAAAATCAGGCAACCAAAATGACAGAAGAGGAATTTCGTATGTGGATCATAAGAACACTCACCGACCTGGAAGAACAACTCAATAACCAACACAAAGAAACCACAAAAAGCCTCCAGGACCTAGAACAAAAGTTCACTAAAGAAATAGACACAATGAAGAAAAGTTTAACCGAACTCCTAGAAATGAAGAATCAATTCAGGAAACTACAAAATACAATGGAAAGTCTCAAGAACAGGGTAGATCAAAGAGAAGAAAGAATCTCAGAGATTGAAGATAACACCCTCCAACTAAATAAAACAGTCATAAAGATAGGGCAGAGAAACAAGAAAAAACAGCAAAGCCTACAAGAGATGTGGGATTATGTGAAGAAACCTAATGTGAGGGTCATAGGGTTACCAGAAGGGGAAGAAAACAACGCTCAAGGGTTGGACAAGCTATTTGAAGATATAATAGAGGAAAATTTCCCAGGCCTTGATCAAAATCTCGATACACAAGTTCAAGAAGCCCAGAGGAACCCTGGGATATTCAGTGCAAACAGGAAGACGTCACGACATGCAGTCATCAGACTAACAAAAATATCAACTAAAGAGGCCCTTCTAAGAGCTGTAAGATGAAAGAAGAAAGTGACATACAAGGGAAAGCCAATTCGAATAACACCAGACTTATCTAGTGAGACTTTACAAGCAAGGAGAGACTGGGGCCCCATTCTCACTCTTCTGAAACAAAATGATGCCCAGCCTAGAATCTTATACTCTGCAAAACTAAGCTTCATATATGAAAGAGAAACAAAGACATTCCCAGACAAGCAAAGTCTCAGAGAATTCAATAAGACATGACCAGCCCTACAAGAACTACTCAAAACAGTGTTATGCATGGAACACCATAATAAAAACTCACGAATATAAAAACAACCAAAACCCAAAGATTAAAGGCCAGATAATACAATGGCTCCAGAGAAAAATCAAAGCAACAACATCCAACCCAACAGAATGAACAGTAATCTACCTTACCTATCAGTTCTCTCAATAAATGTGAATGGCTTAAACTCTCCGCTCAAGAGACATAGGCTGGCGGAATGGATAAGAAAATACAGGCCAAGTATATGCTGTCTTCAAGAAACACATCTAACCTGCAAGGATGCATACAGACTAAAAGTAAAAGGGTGGAGATCAGTATTCCAGGCAAGTGGAAGCCAAAAGAAGGCTGGCATGGCAGTTCTAATTTCAGACGATTTAGTTTTTAAACCAACAAAAGTAGTGAAAGACAAGGAGGGTCATTATATAATGGTGAAGGGCACACTTCAACAAGAAGAGATAACAATTTTAAATATATATGCACCCAACTTAGGGGCACCCAGTTTCATAAAGCAAACCTAACTGGATCTAAGCAAATGGATTAATAGCAGCTCCATAATCACCGGAGATTTCAACACCCCACTGAAGGCACTAGACAGATCCTCCAAACAGAAAAATAATAAAGAAATAATGGACTTAAACAAAACTCTAGAACAATTGTGACTGACTGACATTTACAGGACATTCTAACCCAAAATCCACTAAATATACGTTCTTCTCATCAGCTCACGGGACATTCTCTAAGATTGACTATATCCTAGGACACAAAGTAAACCTCAAGAAATTTTAAAAAATAGAAATCATACTATGTAACTTCTCAGATCACAGTGGAATAAAGGTAGAAATAAACCCTAACAGAAACTCACATTTCTACACAAAAACGTGGACATTAAACAACCTCCTACTAAATGATTACTTCATAAATGAAGAAATCAAGATGGAAAAAAAATTCTATGAAGAAAATGACAATGGAGAGACAAGTTATCAAATGCTCTGGGACACAGCTAAAGCAGTTCTGAGAGGAAAGTTTATCTCCATGAATGCCTATAACCAAAAGTCAAAAAGATCACAAATAGACAATCTAATGAAACGACTCAAAGAGCTGGAAAAAGAAGAACAGACAAGACCCAAACACAGCAAAAGACATGAAATCAACAAGATCAAATCAGAACTAAATGAAATTGAAAACAGGGAAGCTATTCAGGAGATTAATAAAACAAAAAGTTGGTTCTTTGAAAAAATAAACAAAATTGACACACCATTGGCTATGCTAACGAAAAGTAGAAAAGAGAAATCTCTAATAAGCTCCATCAGGAATAAAAAAGGAGATATCACAACTGATCCCAAAGAGATACAAGATATAATTTATGAATACTACAAAAATCTTTATGCACACAAACTGGAAAATGCGGAAGAAATGGATAAATTTCTAGAAACACACAGCCTCCCTAGGCTCAACCAGGAAGAAATAGATTTCCTGAACAGACCAATCTCAACAGCTGAAATAAAAACAGCAATTAAAAATCTCCCTAAAAAGAAAAGTCCTGGTCCAGATGGTTTCACACCCGAATTTTACCACACTTACAAAGGAGAACTAGTACCTATCTTGCAGAAACTATTCCACAACATCGAGAAGAACGGAAACCTCCCTGATACCTTTTATGAAGTGAATATTACTCTGATACCAAAACCAGGAAAGGATGCAACAAAAAAAGAAAACTACAGACCAATATCCCTAATGAATATAGATGCAAAAATTTACATCAAAATCCTAGCTAACAGAATCCAGATGCTTATCAAAAAATAATCCATCACAACCAAGTGGGCTTCATCCCAGGGATGCAGGCATCGTTCGACATACGTAAATCTATAAATGCAATTCACCACATAAACAGAAGCAAAAACAAAGACCACATGATTCTTTCAATAGATGCAGAAAAAGCTTTTGACAAAATTCAACACCTTTTCATGATACGAACACTTAAGAAAATAGGCATAGAAGGGACATACCTAAAAATGATACAAGCCATATATGACAGACCCATAGCCAACATCATACTGAATGGGGAAAAATTAAAAGCATTCCCACTTAGAACTGGAACCAGACAAGGATGCCCACTATCTCCACTTCTATTCAACATAGTGCTGGAAGTCCTGGCTACAGCAATCAGACAGGAAAATGGAATTAGGGGTATCCAAATAGGGGCAGAAGAGATCAAACTTTCACTGTTTGCTGATGATATGATATTATACCTAGAAAACCCCAAAGATTCAACCAAGAAACTCCTGGAACTGATCAATGAAATTAGTAAAGTCTCAGGATACAAAATCAAGACATAGAAATCAGAGGCATTCATATATGTCAACAACAATCTAATTGAGAACCAAATCAAAGACTCAATTCCCTTCACAATAGCAACAAAGATATTAAAGTACCTAGGAATATACTTAACAAAGGAGGTAATAGACCTCTACAGAGAAAACTATGAAACACTGAGGAAGGAAATAGCAGAGGATGAAACAGATGGAAATCCATACCATGCTCATGGATTGGCAGACTCAACATCATTAAAATGTCTATACCACCCAAACTGATCTACAGATTCAATGCAATACCTATTAAAATCCCATCATCATTCTTCACAGATATAGAAAAAATAATTTTACGCTTCGTATGGAACCAAGGAAGACCTCGAATATCAAAAGCAATTCTAGGCAACAAAAACAAAATGGGAGGCATTAATATCAATAGTTATCAAACTATACCACAAAGCTGTAGTAATTAAATCAATATGGTATTGGCACAAAAATAGGAATATTGGCCAGTGGAACAGATGTGAGAATCCTGATATAAAACCATCCTCATATAGCCATCTAATCTTTGACAAAGCAGACAAAAACATACGCTGGGGAAAAGAATCCCTTTTCAATAAATGGTGCTGGGAAACTGGATAGCAACCTGTAGAAGGCTAAAACAGGACCCACACCTTTCACCTCTCACAAAAATAAACTCATGCTGGATAACATACTTAAACCTAAGGTATGAAACTAGAATTCTAGAGGAAAATATTGGAAACACTCTCCTAGACATTGGCCTGGGCAAAGAGTTTATGAGGAAGTCCCCAAAGGCAATCACAGCAGCAACAAAAATAAATAAATGGGACATGATCAAACTACAAAGCTTCTACACAGCCAAAGAAATAGTCATGAAAGTAAACAGACAACCTACAGCATGGGAGAAAATTTTTGCCTCCTATGCATCCGATAAAGGACTGATAACTAGAATATACTTAGAACTCACGAAAATCAGGAAGAAAAAATCAAATAACCCTATTAAAAAGTGGGCAAAGGAGTTGAACAGAAACTTTTCTAAAGAAGACAGAAGAATGGCCAACAAACATATGAAGAAATGCTCAACATCTCTAATCATCAGGGAAATGTAAATCAAAACCACAATGAGATATCACTTAACTCCAGTGAGAATGGCCTTTATCAAAAAGTCTCCAAACAATAAATGCTGGCGTGGATGCGGAAGGGAGAGAGAGGAACACTCCTACACTGCTGGTGGGACCGCAAACTAGTTCAACTTCTGTGGAAAGCAATATGGAGATACCTTAAAGCGATACACGTGAATCTACCGTTTGATCCAGCAATCCCATTACTGGGCATCTACACAAAAGATCCAATGACACTCTACAAAAAAGACACCTGCACTCGAATGTTTATAGCAGCACAATTCATAATTGCAAGGCTGTGGAAACAGCCCAAGTGCCCATCAATCCAAGAATGGATTAATAAAATGTGGTATATGTATACCATGGAGTACTATTCAGCTCTAAGAAACAACGGTGATATAACACATCTTATGTTTTCCTGGTTAGAGCTGGAACCCATACTATTAAGTGAAGTTTCCCAAGAATGGAAAAACAAGCACCACATATACTCACCAGCAAATTGGTATTACCTGAGCAGCACCTAAGTTGACACATAGGTACTACAGTAATAGGGTATTGGACAGGTGGGAGGGTGGAGGGGACAGGTATATACATATATAATAAGTGAGATGTGCACCGTCTGGGGGATGGTCATACTGGAGACTTAGACTTGTGGGGGGAGGGGGGGATGGGCATTTATTGAAATCTTAAAATCTGTACCCCCATAATATGCTGAAATAAAAAAATTAAAATAAATAAAAACAAAAACCTTGTTGTATTTGACATGTGTATGGGTATAAAAAAATAGACATAAGTTAAAGCCTAATTACATAAAAAGAATCTTGAAAGCCTTGCTTATATTTATTAATGTTTGTAAATAGGAAAAACAAATTGAGTTTGGCCTCAAAAATAGAAACTGCCCCTGATAGTACTGAGCTAGTTATATTTGCTAGTGAAGTCTGATATCTCCAATTAAATTAATATTATATAGTTACAAAATATATCTTAAGGGTATTTACGGTTATTTGGTATCATTTCTGGATTCTAAAATAGCTAGTGAAAATATTGGCATTCCAGTCTAGATTGAACATGATCATATTCTGTCTTATTTTGTTTTTTATTTTTCTCTATGACCAGTAGAAATAACTTCAACATATTTTCAATATGAAACCTGGAGTGGTTTATTGGTTTATATGTCAAGGTTATTAAAGAACAATCAAATAGCCATGTGAAATTTTAAAAAAGGATACTGTTTTTCTAATTTTATGTTCTTTAGTTTTAACTTCTGTTTGCAATGAATATTTTTACATGGATTTATATATCTCTTAACAAACATCTATTGACATCATAGTTGTAAGTTGTTGAAAATAAGTTGCTAGAGTGGATTTTTTGTACTCAACCTAAGTACAGGGCTCATTAGATACAATTAACAATTGAAGTAATACATCAAAAGTAAACTCAAATGCTTTATGCTGTGGCCATGATAAAGTAGCTTGTACCAGACTATCCCTGCATTATAAACAACTATAAAATAGGACAAAATATACAAAGCGATATTTTTTCAGACATATTAAAATAGTCAGTGCAGGAAGGTGACTTCTGGGGGAAGAGAAACATATGAGGTAGTATCCGTTGTTATTCTAGTTTTCTGCCTTGAGGCACTTGTCAAGCTACAATATAATGAAGCAAAGCATGGTAATATTGCTGAGTTGAGGAAGAAGGAATCTGAGCTCAGGGCCTATAGAAAGTGGCTGTAATTTGCAGTGTAAGGTATTAAAAAGGAGGTAACTGCATACAGAAGGAGATCTCTATATCTGCAGAAGGATCTAGTTAACTCTTTGGACAAACACTAAGATATACATACATCAGACAAAATTATACGAGTTCTAGGAGAAAGTAGTTATTGGGAAGTTAAGCACTGAACAGAGATCCCATACAGCACAAAATACAAGGAGGCAAAAGAATCCAAAGCTAACAGAGTCTGGAGAATATGCTGAATACCCCAGTTTTTCAACTGAGATTCCAGAAGGTTATGCCTTAAAAGGTGAACTACTTGAGCCACTTATTGTGGGTAACCTAGGCTTACTCTTAAAATGCTTAAAATCAAGCCTGATTAGTATAACATTAATCTGTAAGTAAATTAATCATTCCTTAGAACAAAATTCAATACTCTGTTAAAAAGACAACAAAATTCAGAATTTCAACACTGTAGCATTGAAAATATTTTTTTAAAGTAAAAAGTACTAGACATATCAAGAATCAGAAAATTATTGTCTGTGACTAAGATAAATAAACACAATATAAATAGAACCACAAATGAACTCTTTGAGCTATGACAAAAGAGATATAAAAATCAATATTTAATGGATGGATTTTTATTAAATGAATATATTGGTGATAAAAGAGACTCTCAGTAGAGTAGTATAAATGGTAAAACAAAATAAAATAGAAATTTTTAAACTAAAGGATAAAAAATTTAGATACATTTATTGGATAAAATAATAGCAAATTCAAAGCAGCAAAAATAAATCATTAAAGACATAGCAGGTGAAACTATTCAAACAAAACTTTAGAAAGGAAAAAAAGTTGGTAAAAATAGATATTCTGTAATTTATGGGAAAATACCAAGGATTCTAACATTTTGATGATTGTAGTATCAGAAGAACAGTGAAAGAGTGGAAAAAATATCTAAGGAACTAATGGTACATATTGTTCACTTGTGATGAAGAATATAAACTCACAGATACAAAACTCTCAGTGAATTCCAAGAAAAACAAACAATGAGAAAACCATATGTAGCATATCATACTGCTGACAAGCAAAAACAAAGAGAAAAATTTAAGAGCAACTGAAGGCTGAAGAAATTATATGCCTGAACAATGATAAAAAATACTAATAATTTCTTGTCAGTAATAGTGCAAGCTCAGTCCCCAGTGGAATGACATTAAATTTCTGGGGGGGGGGGGAATTGTCATTGTAGAATACCATACCAAGTGAATTAAAAAGAGGAAGAAAATATAAACACATTTTGAAATAAGGCAAAGATAAATTAATTTGTGACTATCAAATATTCAACACAAGAAATATTATAAATAATTCTTTATGTATGAGGTATATAATGCCAGGTGGAATGTGGAGCTACACAAAGGGATTAAGACTACCAAATATAATAAATATGTGTGGAAATGTTAAAGACACTTTCTTTTTTTTTATCTTGGCATATTAAAGGGGTACAATTGTTTGGGTTACATATGTTGCCTTTGCTCCACCCGACTCAAAGCTGTAAGCATGTCTATCCCCTAGACAATGCACACTGCACCCATTAAGTGTGAATATACCTGCCCCCTCCTCCTCTCTCCCACCTGCCCAACACCCAGTGAATGCTACCACTACATGTGCACATACATGTTGATCAGTTAATACCAATTTGATGTTGAATACCTGTGGTGCTTGTTTTTTCATTCTTGTGATACTTCACTTAGTAGAATGGGCCCTAGCTCTATCCAGGACAATATAAGAGATGCTACATCACCAGTGCTTTTGGTGGCTTAATAGTACTCCATGGTATACATAATATACCACATTTTATTAATTCACTCATGTACTGATGGGCACTTGGGTTGTTTCCACAGTTTCTATTGTTTCCTACTTAAAACAGATAATTGCTTAAAGCAAATATATTAATAACGTATTGTGGGGTTCTGACATACATAGAAGTAAAATGTGAGATTTGTAATACAGATAAAGATAAGATACATGACTATAATATCACAAAGAAAGAAAAGAAAGGAAGTGGAAGTAAACTCTCCTAGAGATTTTACATTATAAATTAAATAACATAATATTAATTCATATTGTATAATAAAAAGTTATAGAAGCATTTAAAAATTCCTAAAACTGTCTTTTAAAAATAAAAGATAGGTAAAGCCAAGTAAAGATAAAACATATTCAATATATTGAGCAGAGTCAAGAAAGGAGGGAAAAGAAAATATAGATATGGGAAAAGAGGGCAAAGAGAAAATTAGTACAAAGATGATACACTGGAAGACAACACAATTAATTACATTCAATATATAGAGTATTCTACTTTCACTTAGAATTTGAAAGCTGAAGGGGAATACCACTCCCCCTTTCACAGCAACAAAAAAAAATGGATAATCTATAAAATCATCACTTATTCTTGCTGATCAGAGACATGTAATTAAAAGGCAACCAAGTGAACTAAATTCTATCACTAAATTTTAAACACATTTTTAAAGGCCAAGTATAGGCTACTGTGTCAGTTCAGAAAACCTGGGAGTCCCAGATATGAGGCAAATTCTTATTATATCACTGGGTCTATTCTAAGAAAGATTGAAGCCAAGGTATGGAATCTCAAAGGGCACTCCCTAGTGGTTCACAGGCACAAAACATCACCAATGCGCAAGATCCTTAGGAAAGAAAAAGGATATTTCCCCCATCCTTTCAAACAAAGGGGTAGATACTACCTCCAGAGAAGAGATAGAAGCAAAAGTCATCCACAGCCAGGGACAGGGAAGAAAATCCTCCTTCCTCAATCCCACGCAAAGGTCCTCTGATTTAAGGAAGAGATATAATGAAAGGCTGTCTGCCAGGAGGAGGGGAAAACTGCTTAGGTGCAGCACATTGCCTTGATAGGAACATAAGAGATGGCCACTAGAAGGATGGGAAACCTATGCCTAAATAAGACCTCTGCCATCCAATGTGATACAAATCTCATTAAGACAGCAGTTACCATGGGAAAGGAAGGCATAGAAATTGTGACAAAGGGCCATCTTTGAGATCCAGGTAAGTGGGATATTCATAAGACTGATTCTGGAACAGAAGAAACCCTACCTGCCTTCCAACTTTGAACTAAGTAGTAGAGAACCACAGGAGGGAAAAATACACAGAGAGAAACCTCATTGTGGAGCAAACATGCAATGCATTCTGGAAGCTGAAGGTGAATCCAGTATAAAGACAAAAAATATGCCAGGACTGCAGGATGCATAAGGGAGTAGCAGTCTACTTCTTAGGGAATTTGAAGCCTGGGGTGCATTGGAGGAAACTATAACAACAATAAATCCCAAATCTCAAATGCAATTATCGAAAATACTGATTCAACAACTCAATACAGATAAACAGAAGAGGTGTACATGTTTCTTGAGGTAAGTAATATTTATCTCTAATATATTTTAATATATGTCTAGCATTGAATAAATCATTAAGAGACACAATAAAATCAAGAAAAAGCGATCAATTGTCAAAACATACAACGGCCAACAAAACCAGACTGAAGGATGACACATAGGTTGAAAATTTTAGACAGAAATTTAAAAATAACTATGAATAATAGGTTAATGGAACTAACAGAACATGTAACTAACAAGCATATGGAAGTTCAGCAGAGAGCTAAAATTATAAAAAAATGTTTTAGATGGAAATGCTGAGATTAAGGCCAAAATACTAGAGATGAATATGCTTCAAAAGGCTTATCAGCACACTGTCAGTGATAGATTTTTAAAAATCAGTGAATTATAATATCAATAGAAATTTCCCAAATAGAAACATAATCATAAAAAATAGTGTTTAAAAAGAAGAAAGCATATTTAAGAATTGTAAGGCAGTGATAAAGGTTCTGATATTTGTATAAATTGGAATTCCACATTTTAGGTACTGGGGTGGGGCAATTTTTTTAAATAATTGTAAAAATTTTCCAAATATGATAAAAATAATGAGACCAGTGATGCAAACATATAAAATATAAAGAAAACTATATCGAAGCATGTAACAAGTAACTTCATAAAACAATTAATAAAAAAATCTTAAAAGTCAGAAGAAATAGATGTAATATATAAAAAGGAAGAAAGGCAAAGAAAACAGTAGACTTCTAATCAGAAACAATGCAATTCAGGCCAGGAAACAAAGGAACTCCTCTGTAAGTACTGACTATAAAATAATAAATAAAATATTTGTAAACTTAGAATTCTATCCACACGAAAAAGTATATGTAAAACACAAAGACCAAATGAAGGCTTTCTCATATATACAAAAGCTAAAAGAATTAATCATCAAGAGAAAGCATTACAAGAAATGCTAAAGGAAGTTCTTAAGGCATAAGGAAAATGATAGTAGGTGGAAACTTGAAACTACAAAACAAAACAGAATAAAACAAAACCCAAAGAAAAAGAACAAAGACAGTACACTAAAAACAATTTTATGTGGATAAGTATATAAGAATGTTTTTTAAATGTTGATTGTTTAATGCAAGGAAATAACACCATACTATGTGGTTCATAGCATATGTCGAAATAAAACAAGTAAAAGCAATAGTAAAAAAATGAAAACAATAAAAAGAAATATAATGTACAGTTCTTATACTATACATGAAGATACATAATAGTATTTTAATGTGGGTTGTTACATATTAAAGATAAGACATATATTGTAAATCCTAAGGCAGCTGCTAAAATAATAAAATGAAAATCTGGAAATAATAAATAAAAGATAATATATGATCATAAATTATTTCCAATTAAAACCAGAAAAAAAGGGAAATTTTTACAAGGAATACATGGGATAAAAGAAAACTAACAAAATGGTAGTTTACCACATCAGTTGTCTGGTCATGCAAACAAAGGACAAAATATTAATTATCAATTTCAAGAATGAAAAATAGGACACCACTATACATCATACAGACAAAAGGATAATAAGAGGTAATCATGAATATGTTTATTTCAGTAAATATGTTAACTTTGATGAAACTGATTCTTTGAAAGACTCAAATTAGCAAAGCTTACTCAAGAGAAAATAGATAACAGAATAATTCTGTATTTTTAATAGAAATTGAATTGTTGGTAATAAATAACTTCCACACAGAAAACTCCAGGCCCAGATGGTGTCACTGATGAATACTATTAAACTTTAAAGAAGGGAAAAAATTATATGCAAACTTTTTCAGAACATAGAATAGAAACTTTTCCCAAATCTTTTAATGAGACCAACATTACTGTGTTAACAATATCAGAAAGAATATATAGCAAACAAAGAATACTTTAGACCAATATTTCTCATGAGCATTGACAATTGTCAAAATTAATTGTAGTACTTAAGATCTATGTATGTCACCATATATAAGTGTATACCTCAATTTTTTAACCAATCACATTGAAGAAAAAATAGAGTATATAATTCATTGAACTGTTTCATTGGTATACTTCCTTAGCACAAAATTTATCATGTAAACCTATGCACTTTTAGTTTAAAAGCAGAAAACACAACATGAGTACAGTGTGCTATTTTATTAACTAACAACAGCATTGAGAAAAATAAAATGGGACTTGATGCAGAACAAGATATTTGCAATTATGAGTAATTGGAAATATTATTGACTCATTTTTCCCAAATATTATATGTCACATCCTAAAGAAATATCTTAATAGAAAGATAAAGATATATTTCCATGTCTTTATACATTTAGTTTATTAAAAATGGGATCCACTGCAATAAAATGCAAAAATCCTCTTTTCCCATAAGTAATTGAATAACCATCCACACTCTGGAGATTTTCTGACAATAGTATACAATTGAAGCCATAGAACTTATAGGTATGAATTTAATTAAATTATGATCCTTTGGGCTTTTCACAAAATTTATTCTTCTCTTTCATATTTTCAAAGTAGTTTCATTAAGCATTTCAATACTTCAACTTTGAGCGCTTTATTATCATAACATTTTCTTTATGAAGAGATAATCTAATCAATTTATCTCAAAAATAATTTATAAGATTAAATCATCTTTTTTCCTTCAAATAGTTTAGGTACTGTTGTGTTTGGTTTAACATGATGACTCTAGTGTTGAAAGATACAAAGGACAATACTCCATAATCAGAGAAAGGGCACAGAGGCTCAGAGAAGACATAATATTCTTCTATTCCCCAAACAAGCCACATATTATTGCAATGCTGTTTTTCTCAGACTGATCTCATTACCTCGAAAGACCCTTCCTTCACTTTTCCTTTGTGAACTGCTATAGATCTTTTAAAAACCCAATGTTGACTTCTCTATGAACCTTTATGACAACTCTCCATCCCCCAAACCAGGAAAAAAATCTCTTCCTGGTCCTGTTCTATCAGACTACTTTGCAAGCGTATGTTACTACATAAAATATTTCATTTAGCTTTTTGTTTACATGTTTGCCTTTGTGCAGGACTTTGAGCTGCCATAATATAAGATCAATGCTCTATAATCCAATCTGTATAGTACCTGAAACAGTGTAGGTATTAAATCAATAGCTGAAAAATGAATGAGTGAATTTAAAACCAGAAAATACTGGTCTGTGCTGATTTCATTTTTTAGCAACTGAGTTGCATTTTTAAAATTGTAATATTAGAATGTCTTTATTCCAATATATTTACATACTCTAAGATTCACACTTTTAAAGTGCACAATTCTGTGTTTTTAACAGATATATAGAGGTATGCTACTATTACCACTATCTAATTTTTAACATGTTTTCACTCTTCAAAGAATCACCAAGACTGGCTATGGTGGCTCACACCTGTAATCCCAGCATTTGGGGAGGCCTAGGCAGGATGATCACTTGAGGCCAGGAGTTTGAGTCCAGCCTGGGCAAGAATAATGAGACCCTATCTCTACAAAAATAAATTAAAAAGTTAGCAAGGCCTGCTGATGTGTCTATAGTCCTAGCTACTCCAGAGGCTGAGATGGGAGGATCCCTTGAGCCCAGGAGTTTGAGGTTGCAGTGAGTTATAATTGTACCACTGCACTCCAGCATAGGTGATAGAGTGAGACCCCATCTCAAAAGAAAAAGAAAAAAAGAAATAAAAAGAGAGAAAATTCATACCCATTAGCAGTCACTCCCCACTCCTGTCCTGTTTCCCTAATCCACTGGCAACAACTAATCTGTGTTCTGATAGAGTGGGAACTCACAGTGTGGGATGAGAAAGAATTCTCAACCCAAAGATCAGGATAGGTTTTAAAGAAAAACTTGATTTTACTTTCCAAGGGAGGAAAGGGCATGGCATGAAAGAAAGAAGATGAGGTGTTGCCCTTGAGGGTAAGGGGTTTGGGGTTTTTATTGAGATAAATGATACAGTGGTTATTGTTGCATAATGTTAACAGGAGGCAGCTGTGTTTTGTTGTTTGTTTTTGTTTTATTTTTCTCTGCTAGATTGGCTTTATCAGATTTCTCACAATGTGGTTCTGGTGGATGTGGAGGAGGGCCATACTCTTTTTATCTGCTCAGTACTTTTCAAGTGCTGTAGAAACAAACTCTTAAAGACAAGTTAAGCCACAGGTGGTTCATCAAACAAAGGGGCAGTTGTGTGCTGTGGTTTTTCCTTTTTTCCCCCTTTTAGATAGTTCGTTAGCAATGGTGTCCCTTCATGTTCTATTTCTATGGATTTGCCTATTCTGGACATTGCATATTAATGGAATCATATGTGGTCTCTTGTTCAGCAGAACATTTTTAAGAAATTATCTACATATTGTATGCACCAGTCAGTACTTCAGTGCTTTATATTGTCAAAAAAGATTTCGTTTTACACATATCCCACATTTTATTTATCCATTTATCAGTTGATATATATTTAGGTTGTTTTCACTTTTTAACTACTACAATAATGCTGGTATAAACATTTGTGTACAAATTTTTATGTGAACATTTGTTTTCATTTCTCTTAAATATATAACTATGATTGAAATTGCTGAGCAAGGTAGTAACTCTATTTTTAATATTTGAGGAAATGGCAAAACCTTTCTCAGAGTGGCTAAATAATTTAAGATAATCATGTCTTTTTTGTCCTTTATTCTATAAATGTGGTGTTTCACATTGACTAATTTTTGTATGTTAAACCAAGCTTGCAGATTCTGGAATACATCCCACTTGGTCATGATATATAATCCTTTTAATATGCTTCAGAATTTTACTTGATAGTATATTGCTATAAATTTTTGCATCTGTATTCAAAAGAAACATTTGTCTGGATATGTTGTGTTTTTTGTTTGTTTGTTTGGCTTTGGTATCAGGGTAATATTGGCCTCGTAGAGGGAGTTTGAATGTGTTAAATTACCACAAAGTTAAAATACCACAAAATTTAACTGTTTTTACTCCTTTAAGAAACTCTCCTGAATTGTCCCAAGCTTTTGACTAAAAGTTCTGAAAAAAACGTTGATTTTGACAATTTTTGCCAGGATTCTAATTTTTTTCTGGAGGAACACATTTTTAGAAGTCCTTTCTCTACATCTCTGGAGTTTCTTTTGTGTAGTTGCTTATTAAGGAACTGAAATGGATGATGTTTCCCTGCATATTATTCTCTTCTTCTTTCTCCAATTTTCTTCACAGAAAGCACATTTTCTGAAATGGATTCAGAGATTGCAAAGGACCCCAGCTTTTCTGATACATCATTTTGTACAGTCATTAAACACATATTTACTGAGTATCAACTATTTACGAAGCACTGAATCAGAACATAAAGGTGATCAGAATCATATACCTGGCTGTCCTCTGGGAACTTCCAGTGACAGATGTCTCCCCTTCCTTTCCTACTTCTTGCTCCTATTCTATACTTGAAAAGGAGGGACTTGAAGAGCATGACTAAGTTAAAAGCTAAGAAACAATTGGATTAAGCATCTTACTGATGGAATAACAGTGTCTTGATTTAAATGCCATATTTTCAAAGAAAGAGTCATTCTGGAAATTTCATCATGATGACAAGAAACTATATCCAAGTATAATCAAGAGTTGGAGAATTTTTTATTTGATTTTCATAGGGGTAATTCTGCTATAGCAGGATACTGATTTGATGATTTTATGTTATTTACATAAATATTATTCGGAGTCTTCTTTCAGTATTACACAAGGTGGTAATGGGAATCAAAGACACATAGCATATGCTTACTTATACTTAATAATATATACATATAAATTTATACTTCATGATCCAAGGAAGCATAAGCAGTTTAGGTAAAACATCTATTAGTGAGCTATTAATATTATAATAGAATGGTAAGCATTTTAAGAACTGAAGTGAAGCAGGCATCCCTGGGTAAGGAGGTTGGAAGAAACTGATAAAAAGAGAGAGATGGCAGCCTTTACAAAAGTTACAAAAGTTAGTATATGAATTGCAATTATAACTCATGTCTCAATATTTTCTTAGTTTTTCCATTTTATAGCAGGGCTACTCTACTATAAAAAGGGAAACCCCAGATACATTTATAATAGTTATCTATCTAATTGTATGCAAAATTATTTAAGATAATGTAATTTCCTGTGATATATTTTAAAATTTTACGCTGATTTCATTTTTGAGCAACTGAGTTGCTAAATCAAATTAATAGAAATTTCTTGTTAGTTTGCTTTATGTATAAAGAGAATACTGCTATTAATCTAATTAATCATGAAATATGTTTGGCTGATTGCACTCACAATCTACAGGTAGTTTACTTAATATTTTCTCTATTGTATGCTGTTGATAAACTATTAGAGAACTAATCAAAAGTTCACTGAATTTTATCTTGTTATCTCACAAAAATCTCTGATCTTTAAATATATTTGTCATTTAGTTTAATTTGAGAACATTAAAAGTGAAATAAATTACTTGTGGCATCAGAATTTTCTCACACAAAAATTAATTGTTGCATGCCATTAATGCTATGTCATCGAATATATGACCAATTTCAAAAATAAAAATGATTAATTTTTCTAGTTACTGGCAGTCCCATTATGCTATCAGTGTCCAAATCACCTTTCCAAAGGGTACCCTCATTATTGATTCATAGCCAGATACATCAATATTCCAACGAGTATCCTTAATATTGGATCCCAGGTAGATATTGGGATTCCCCGAATGCAGGGAAAGGGGTTTGGGTATTATTACTATCTTGTCAATAACAAGGAGCTATATAAAGTTATTTGTAGGAGAATCAATTTGATGCAAGCTGCATGCAAAAGAAAATTAGAAAATTGTTCTGTTATCTTTCATTATGAAATAAAGACTTTAACATATTTAAAAGATATCAAAAAGAGAATAAAATACAAGAAACTTCTAAAGGAAATTCTTAAGAAAATTTAAATCCTGAAATTAAATGAGAAAGAAAGTGGGAGGACCCAAATACATATACCAAATTTTCAAATAGGTGCAAATGGAAGTATAATGATTCAAATATGAGAACTGTTATTCAAGTAAAGAGTCATAATAAATTTTTAGTGACAATAAGATCAAAGAGGATATTGTCTAGTACACAGCTGGGAGCACCAATAGCTTTTGTTTGGCCATCTTCCATGATGTATGGCCTACAGAAGAGATATAGATTAATGACTAGCAATTAGGTTAGTGACTAGCATTTATCTCTCTTTATTTTTCATAGCCCATTGTTTCATAATACTGGACATGTAGGACTGTCTGTTGCATTCTAATACAAACAAGACATTAATAAAATTTGTCGGACACACTGTACATGTGCAAGAGATAACTGTAGGGAAAATTAATGAAGGAGTAACTAATAAATGGCTTTCCTGGAACTGATCCTTGATCCTATTGTTTCAGGGTGAGTACTACTAAAGAAAGACCACTGCAAGGGACACCCACTGAGTTGCAATGGGCACCACTGAGTTCACAAGACTCAAATGGAATTTGACACCTATCTAATGCTCGTGAGGAAGATGCTCTTAGAGCCTCCATCTAGGGCCAGTGATGCCTCTAGATATTCTGTTTAAAAATGTGACCTGGTTGAAAGACAAACCAAGGAACTTATTCTAAATGCTTTTTCTTTTATTTTATACTTTCTTTTCTTTGCTTAGAGATAACACATTCTTATTTATTTCCTATGTTCATTTAATTGGCATTAAATTGTTTTTGCATAGTGAAAAGCCGCTTTGTTCTTTTCTTAGATTGAATGCTTATTTTATGATTCAGCTGATGATGTTGATGGAGATTACTACTTTACTTGTCTCCACTGCTTATTTCTTTTTCTCTCTCTCTAGTCTACCAGAGGGGGAACTTCACTATTTCTATCCCATATACCTACATTATTCTTTGACTTCTCAGCATAAACTGGATATAACAGTTTTGACTTCCTTCCTGCTTCATTTATGATGATGGACACCTCTCTGACTATAACCTAATATTATAGAGGCAGGACAGGGGTGGATGAGACATTCACCAAGACTGGTGGTCAAAAGTTCCCATACCCGCAGCAGAGAAAGTATGAAGAACATTGAGCCGACAAAGTGGTTAATAACACTATTCCATGCCAGAAAATAGAATTGTAATATTTTATTTGCCTTACCTCTAACCCTACTAAGGTTAAAAGGAGACTTAAAATTGACATTCCAATACATATATACTTAACATATCCATTATTATAACCTCTTAGTAGCTTTTAGTTTGTAAATTAGAATAGATATTACTTATTTTATTATATCAACAGTTCATTTTGTTTCAATGTGTCTAACCCTAGTGAAACTTTTCTCATTTTGTTCCCATTCCCTGTTATATCCTTCTATATTTTCAACGGCAACAAATTCTAATATTCACTCGTTTTGAGAATTTTAATTTGGAAAAAACCTTTGGCTTTCAACTATTATTAAATTTGTCTAATCTATAACATTATTAAATGATATAGTGTCCTTAATTCTGTGCTTATTTATCATTTTTCTTTATACAATCCAGATCGGTTGTTCTTAAGGTTTAGTAAAGAGATTATATGCATTTTGTTTAGCTTTCTTCTTCCCATTTTCAAAAAGTGATTTCAAGAAGATAAGCAAGAAGATAAGCTATCTATATACATACCTGAGAAAGCATGAGCAGAAACACATAAAGGCAATTTTTTTGCTATGATTTGAAATAGGTTATTATCATGCAGTACGACAAGTAAAGTTCTTTCTAGAATGTAACTGTGTTATTGCAAAGAGAATGCTCTCTGGAGGAAATGCCACTTCCACCAACTCCCTAATGCATCCATTTTCAGACATTTCAATATGAATGACACTAAAAAATCCATATCTGAGAGTGGAAACTAAGCAAACTTTTAAAATCCATGCTTGCTCCAAAATCTAACACAACTACAATTGGGTGGCCTTGTTCATAGACAATTTGTCCATATTTTTATACACATCAAACTGATGATAAGGAAAGCCAAAATTACTATGTGAAATGACAGAAATATTTGGCAAAATACAACATGTAATTTTGTTTCCCCTGAATCCTCCAACATATTGAGTATCTGATGCACTAAGAGTGGATAAATAATTACTTATGGGAGCTTTTCCTTCCAGCTGGCTCTTCTTCACCAAACCCTGGAGCTATGGCAGAGGATTTAAAACGAATAAAACCAACTACGACAAAAGTAACAACAATAACAAAAAAATATAAATCTTCGTCTATTCTCATGCTGTCCTGGCTAAGATTGTTACTTAAGTGCCTGAACATCTGTGTTCATTCCAGGTTATCAGCAGAAACCAAAGGAAATCTGCTGATAAAAATCAGTCCACCAAAAGTACCACTGAGGGCTTACTCTGGGAGAGGTAAATAGCTCATTTTCTGCATCTTATGTCTTTGTAAAGATGTATATCTCAGTTGCCCATGAGAGATTAAAGAATTTCACACTATAGTAGTAATATTAATAATATTATAACAATAGTAATAATGCGTTAGACTTTATTAAGCCCTTATGATGAAACAGGCACTGTTCTAAATGCTCTGTAGACATTATCACACTTAATTCTCATAACAATCCTTTGATACTGGTACTGTTTATAATTCTGTTTCAGAGGGACTTTATTAAATTGCCTAAAAACATACAACTCTTAAGAGCTATAGCAGAGATTCAAACCCAGCCAGGCTGATTAGAAGCCACATTCTCAATCAGTATACTCTAAACTGTAACAATAACTATGTTTTCCAATATGCTCAACTATCACTCATGGGCTGGATAATTTGCTTTTTGCTTTAGGTGTTATAATTTAGCAAGTTGTTGAATCCAGCTTCCTTCCTTGAGAGGGAAAGCAGACCTTCTTAATGCCAAGTAGAAATGAACCTTCCAGTGTTCTCACAGGGCCCGTGGTAGTTCTGGAGGCCTTTCTGTAGGAGAGATGGAGAGGCTTGCAGAGAACTGAGAACCAGGATCCACACGGCCACAAATCAGAATGAGGCAGCCATAGTCACATCATTCTCATATTTGAATGATTCCCATCTTGTTCTCAGATAGGAAACAAAAACTTTTCAATGTTGAATCCAGGTGGGAGAATTGAATACATTCTGTGCAGTTCTTTGGAGGTTGTGGACAAAACAAAGAGATGAGAGAAAGTACTGAACAGAGAAGCAAAAACATGAGCCCAAACATGAGCATCACTGCAGTAACTCAGAACACATTCTCTGAATCTCACAGCCAAAAGGAAAATCCTGGCAAACAAATGAATTTCTACATTATTCCAATCAAGTGGCAGCAAATGGATAGCCAGTTGTCTCTCTCCAAAAGCGGCAATCCTGCTCTGGCCCTGGGAGATAATATGTAGTCCTGAACGACACAGCCATTTCAGCTGCCTCACCATAAATGATGTACATTAGGCTATTATCATTGTGAAGTAAGTGATTACAATTTTTTCCTTGTGGCAAATCTAAAAACACATAGAAGAAAACCATTGGCTGTCTAGATGCAAAGGCCATTACCTTTGTTGTCAGCGTTTGAGACACAGGCCAGCTGGTTTTAAAAACAGTTAGGACATTTAGGATACATGCAGTGAGATTAGCCCTACTTGCTGGCAATGTAATTACTCTATTTATTCATTTTAATGATCTCATAAAAGGGAATGAGATATGATGCAAGTGCAGCACAAGAAAAGGGCCTGAAAAGGCAAGTGTGCCATTCTTTAGGAGCAGAATGTGAAGCTGGTGAGCACAAGATAAGCCAGGGAGGCAGATCATCTGTCTCCTGTGGAGTCAGGAAACCAAGCGGATCTGGAAGTGACCATTCTTGGCAGGCATCTTTTGTAATCCTAAGCAAGTCCATCCAGTGATTCATCTTTGATGGAGAAAGATCAAAGATGTGATCCTTGCTTTTGGATAATAATTAACTCTATGAGCTCTTGTTTTACAGTTTGAGTCACATAGTAGAACAATAGAAATTTAGGCTCTAAAGACTTCTAGACACTATCTAGTTCAAACTTCAATCCCAAAGAAAGAAATCTCCTATCAGAATAATCCTGACAAAGGCATTTCCAGTCTCTGGTTGAATATTGTTGCTGATGGATCAGCTTTACTTTTGAAAGCTTCAATATTTGGACATGTTTAATGTGGTTATAACTACTGCCTTTAAACTGAGCTGAAATTCATCACACTGAAATATCCATTTAATCAATTCTAATTTTTTCCCAAGCATTCCATCTTAATTTTAGTTCTTGTTTTACTCATTTCTACTTCGAATGCATCAGACTTACTGCTTTTTAGACATTAGTTTTTCCTCCAAAAAGTCACCCATTTAAAGAAAAAATTACTGTAGAGTTATCTAATAATTAATTATAATAATTACTAATTATTTTGTCTAATTAATAGTCACAGGTTTATACAGTAAATAAGAGGCATGGTATATTATAGAATTGACAGCTTGGTATGGTTAGAGTGAAATAAATAATTTGATAATAACATTTGGTAGAGGCATCTTAACAGTCCTAACATTTCACATGCTCCTCCTATGTATGGCTTATGAACATCTTACCACCCCAGATATACTCTAAATTGTCAATTGTCTCTTTTAAGAAGTGTTTTAAAAATAAAACGAATACTGCAATGTGGAAGTACTCTGTATCCTAACTGAACACAGTAAACTATTTTATTTAATATTAAAGGATTCTAAGAAGTTACTTTTCTTTTATAATATCACCTACAAGTTTTTTTTTTTTTATCACATGAACCTTTATTGATATTGGCATGTATATACCATGTTTTAAAACCCAAAGCCTAGACAATAATACTTGTTTGTATTAATAGAGAACACTTGTGGATTCAGGGCAAAAATATAACCAATTTTGCATATTTATTCTATGATACTACATTTTAATTGTATATTTCATTTTTAAATGACCAATACCACCTCTTATGGTGTCATCTATTATAGGATTAAAGATATATATTCATATCATTAATCTTTGCATTTTTCTCTATTCCTGTCTTGTTTCTACCCAGTAGCTATAAATATAAAGACCTAGTGAATATTTGAAAACCTAAATATGGCACTATCACTTATACCTGAATGTATATACAAATGTGCAGACACAGATTGTTTATAACAGATAAAATTGATAAAAACAATGATGGTAACAGTAACAAAGGTAAATATAATAATAAAACTATTATCTCTTTTATTTTGAAAATATGATTTCTGAAGGATTAATATTTAATGCTTTGTCTTTATATAATTTTAATTCTCTAAAGCATTGCCATATATATCCTTTCTATTCTTCCACCTATCCATAGGATCAATTGAGGCCAAACATAATGATCGTTATTTTATAAATAAAAGCTGTGTCATAAAACGCTAAAATAGCCAAAGTTACACAAAGTGATAAAGCCAGGATTAAGAATCATATTTCTGACACCCAGTCTTTAAATATAGTTTAGTATAATCAAAATTTAAATGTCTATGTGTGGTTTGTACCTGCCTACAAAACATAATTATTACCCTTAATTTTCTTACTATTGACAAGTTCATGTTATAGACTAATAATAAAATCATAGTTCAATAACAGCCACTGATAACTGCTATCTCAAAAGTTATGTGATTAACTGAGAGAATATTCAGTGTATTTGATTATGGTGGATTATAAACAAAGCAAAAAATGTATAGTGTATGCAAAAGTTATCAAGTATAAATTCAGAAACTTCTAAACTGTATAAACCATAATGAACTTTACATTTTATGTAAACTTATAAACCATATAAACCATAATGAACTTTACATTTCTTGGTAAAATTTCCATGTTTAATAAAAGTTAATCATTCTTTACATAGAGCTATGTGAGCATTGTAACATGCTATAAAAGAGTCTAAAATCAAACCTCTTCAATTTTCACACTTTTCTTTTTTTCCTTTCTAATAGGAGAACTATAACCTTGGACTTTCAATAAAATCAGAGCCTTTGATGAGGTCATTAATTTTTTTAAAGGCATTCTATAGCATACCAATTGTTGAATCTGAAGCTCTCCATTGATATTCCATTTAATAAACTAGCAAGCCAGACACATTTATTTTAAAGTTCAGTTTTAATTAAAAGATAAGACTAGAGTGACAGAATGGCAGGAGAAAGAGGGATGTTGAATTTTTTGTTTATTATTGTAGAGCAGCTGCTTTTATTTTTAACTAATCTCCATTAATGTCAAATCAAAAGGCTGTAGTTCTTACAGGCTTTTGCATTTGCCTTGTTACCTACTTCCCCTAGAAAATTACCCTGCCTTTACTCATTCTGAGTTGGAATCCAGTATGGGCGCATTACTGTCTAGCTAAAAGTGCTGAGAAATACTTATCTTAAAGTTTATTTTTGAAGTTGAAATCCATTCACTTATTTCTTCAGCAACATTTGCTGGGAGAGATAGAAGGGTGCATATGCACAGAGGGATGCCTCTGTGAAAAGAAGCAAGAGGGTCAATCAAGGAGACAGTCCACAAATTGAATTAAGTTCTGGTCATACCTTGATCTTGGAACTTCAAGTTTCCAGAACTGTAAGAAAATAAATTTATTTTGTTTAATTTTTTTTTTTTTTTTTGCTGAGCACCTACTGTATCTTAGCCTCTGTTTTAGTTATTGAGGGGTTAAACAAGGAATAAACACAAACAAAAAGCAAAAATAAACATAAGTCAACAAACAAACATTCTTCCTTTCTGTAATTTACGTTTTAATAAATTCCAATTTCAGATTCAAGTAAAGTAACATATAAATTATAAAAGGTTAGGACCAATAGAGCATTGTAGAAAAAAATAGCTGATCACATTTTTGAAGATTTTGCTTGGCAGGCTATTGCTCAAAGTTTAGCACTTGCCTTTAGAAATAAGGAGGAGTTTTAGTATGTGTGAGAGAAATGCAAAGAAAAGAGAGTTGTAGAGTAAATCCAGCATTATCTTAGGACAGCCCAGGAGAAACTAGCTCACTCTGGCTTGGCTTCCCAAAGTAGAAACTCGGACACCTCTGAGAGGCATCACAGCCTTGTATTTCCAAAAGTGTCCAGGACATGAACCAGAAAAGAAAAACCTAAAATTAGTAAATGGAGCTCTGTATAAATTTCTGAATCCACGTGTTTCCTAAGAATTAAAAAAAGATGTGGTGTATGTAAAGGAATCTTTTCTGAAAGAATCTATATCACATTTTCCTACAAATATTAAGCCCAAAAGACATGCAAAAAAAAAATGCCCTTCTTAAAATAATGTAACCATCATTACTTTTTTTAACATATGAAATCATGATGGGGAAAAATCCATTAAAACAGAAAAAAAGTTTTATTTATATAGTATATTAAAATAGCAAAACAAAATGTCCACAAACAACTTAGCACAGTGTTTTCATAAGTATAATCTCATTTGATCTTCAGCACAAGCTTATAAGTTAGATATTATTTTATCATCATTATTCTACACAGAAGGATCCCATGTGTAGAATAACTGACTGAATGACTTTTGCCACTAATCAATACCCACGTCAAAATTGAAAACCCAGGTGTAACAGGTTCAAACCTCAGGGGATTCCCACTGAACCATATAGCTCTTCAACTGACTGACCAAATGCAGAAACTTTTATTAGATTAAAAATATTTTAGGCAATTCAAATATTATAAAAATGGCTACACCCTTCTTGTGTCCTATTTTTTTTTTTTTTAGGTGCTGATGCATTCTAATCTAAAGCTCTCCTCTAGGATTATTTTTTTAAAAAACTAAGATAAATAATTAAAGGTAGCATGTGCACTTGGGCATCATTATACTGTATAAATCTTTAGACAGTGGAACTGCTATTATTGATATTTATTGAGCCTTGTAGGACATTTGATAATTCGAAGATTTCCCAGGACATTTCAGTGTTTTGTTTTGTTTTTCTGTAATCACAAGGGCCAGCCATGTAATGTGTGTTTGCTCTGCCACTGCACTATACCTCTGGCTTAAAGCTGAGGCAGTAAAAATAAATATGAATGCAGGAAAGAATAGATTTCCTTTAACGAAGTTAGGAGATAGTAGGTGAGAGATTAAGAGCATAAACTTTGAAATTAGACATGAATTCCTACCCCCATTCTGCTACCTTTGGGCAATGTGAGACTAGAAATTTTAATTACTATCTCTAGGCTGTGATGTTTAATAATAATGATAATAAATCAAAATATTGTGATGATCAAAGAAGATAAAAAAGTATACAGAAAGAATTAGAATAATAGAATCTACTTTTAAAAGTATTAGTAACATTATTATATCACCTTTCCTCTTACTCTAAAATCTATGCATTCTCATTAATGCATACATTTCTTTTTGGATTCTTCTGGAAACATAAATACTCTATGTTTATGTAACACATAAAAAGTAATGTGGGTTTTTCTTAAAATGGAGTAAAAATTATGGAAGGGATATACTTTACATATTTTTTTAAGTATTTTATTCTTGGCCTACTTCTTGAAGAACTTTAAGATAGCTCCAATTGAATCATAAGGCTTAAGAGGATAGTTGAGGTTTAGAAGAGCACATCTAAAAAAAGCACATGGCATGTACTGTATTTCCAGATGCTTAAAAAGAGTTAGAGTAGGGTTAGCATAGGATCCTAAGCTTTCTAGGACCCAGAACTTCTAAGATCTGGAGGGAAAAAAAAAAAAAAAAAAGGAAATGTGATTCATTAAATAAATTTTGTACTTCTGGCAAAATCCCAGAAATCTAGCGAAAATTACCTTATAGAGTTAAATGATTTCCTTGAAATAAAGTTAAGGAGCAATTTATGGCAAGAGTTTCTGCTTAAGAGATACCAATTAACACAACAGATAATCTATGGCTTAATAAAAGACAGAGCTGCTGTTCAAAGGCACGCATCTCCTATTGAGTCATTACAAAGGAGAAGGCATATGACTAAATTGTAGCTCAGTGAGTGGCTGACATAATTATGTCTTAGGTTCTGCTGCATTCTGGCGATCAAAATTAATAAAAGAACAGCAACTTAAGAGAGAGCCTAATGGGCATGCAATCTCTCCATCCAGCTATTCCATTCAAATATCATATGTCTTAAGCAAGCATTTGGCAGCTGTTAAATTGCAGCAAATTCATGATTGGATTGTCTAACAGGTACTTGTTGTGCTGATAATCTATTGTGCTGGTTAAAGTATAAGCCATACACTTTAATTATTTCTGATATAGGCACTAAATCCACAAAAAGAAAAAGCAAAGAAGAAGCATTTTCCCATGTGGTTATGGTAGCAGAATGGGTGTGGGTAGGCACTATCCCCAAAACAACTAACTATGATTAAACTGCATCTTCATTTGTCTCAATCATGCCTTCAATAGGATTTCAAGGGAGACCCATGGAACTTTGCTCCTCCTATAGTTTCTAAAACTCTCAGCAGTCCCAAGAAGTAGCTACTCTAAGAACCGATTGTTGCCTGGTGCAGTGGCTCATGTCAGTAATTCCAGCACTTTGTGAGGCTGAGGCTGGAGGATTTCTTGAGGCCAGGAGGTTGAGATCAATCTGGGCAACATAACATAGAGAGAGACTTCATCTCTGAAAAAAGTAATAACAAAAAATTTAGCCAGGCATGGTAGTATGTGTCTGTAATCCCAACTACTCGGGAAGCTGAGACAGGAGCATTGCTTGAGCCCAGGAGGTCAAGGTTGCTGTGAGCTAGGACTGAGCCACTGCACTCAAGCCTGGGTGATGGAACAAGATGCTGTCTTTCAAAAAAACAAACCAAAATTCACTGATTATCTATGTTTCTTTTACAGACAATTAACACTGATTGATTCCTCTATATCTAAGTCACCGCTAGAAGCCTATGTTTTTTCCATCATCTCCTGTCACAAAGACTCCCATATCCATTAGAATGCACACTAGCCATCACCTGGCTCAAGGTCTCTTTCTCTACACCGTGCTCTCTGGAACCTACTGCCTATTGTCATAAAACCTCTTATATCCACTGCCTCTCTTCGTTTTCTTTTGTTTTGAATATAATGCATGTGTTCACTGAAGATACATCTACGTCCCCATTAGTCTTCTCATGGCACTGGTTGTGTTTTCTCAGTAACACCCCGATAGCTGGATATCTGAAAGGGAAGTTTCTTTCTCTTTTCTCATTGTCTCTTCCTTAAAAAAATACACACAATAAAAATACATAAAATGATCTGCCATGAGACACATCATTGATGCCCCTTTTGAAGTCACTGCCTTCTTTCCTGGGCACGTACTCTTTTACTCTTTCATTTCGCACTTGGCCCACTACCCTTTCTCCACTCTTCTGCCACCACTCTTGGTGTTTTAAAATAATTCTTCTATCTCCCTCTGTCTCTCATCCTTATGCTCCTCTCTGCCAATGCTTGTGTCCTCTATCCCATCTCAGCTGCTTATTCTCAGGGTCCTTTACCAGGTAGTATTTTCCCAATTTCTATTGTACCTCATAATGTTCATTTCTCTTTTGTGGCACAACCTGTCTCTCTGACTAATCACTCAGGTATTACATTCCCCTGTCCTAACAGTGCTTCAGACTCATCAGCCCTACCAACTCTTCACTACCCATCATTCTCCTCACATCCTCACTTCCACCTGCATCCCCTTTGCTTCCATAGTACACCTGTACCCTAATGCATTTTCATACATATGCTGCCCTCTTGTCCCTCTCTTTCTCCTTCCAACGTGTACTGCTGGAAAACCTCATATAGTTTTAGCCTATTCCACAAACGAACCCACCAGTCTCACAAAACTAGAGAAAAACTGGTGACCTGATTAGATTCATTACAAATCAGTGTTTCAGATGTTGAGTGAGGACTCAGTGCAGCCTGACACTCCTGTTGCACCTACCTCATCAATACATTCTCCCCCTGTCCCAGGCAACTGTTTTCAACTTTCATTTTACTAGGGGAAAAAAGCAACTAGAAGAGACTTGTAACTTATTTCCACTTCTGCTTCCTAGGCTACAGCATTTGAATTCACCAACTATGTCTTCTCCCCAGTTGTGATGGATAACATCTTTTGGATCCTAAGAAATCCCTGCTTTGTGTACTGGAGCCTATTTATTTTTGCCTATGTGAAGTTGTGGATAATAAAATTACCTCTTTCTTCAGAATCCCTGTACCATATCTTCCCCATCAACATGAGAGAGAAAGAGGGGGGATGGGGAGAGAGTTATTCCCTTGTCTTCCTCCAAGCACAGCTCCATTTCTTTGTTCCTCTCAAAAGCAGTGTCTATATTCATTATTAGCCTTATTCTCCTCCCATTATCTCTTGAATTCCTTCCAACCAGCATTGTGCCTCCATCTGTCCTTTGGAATTACTATTGCAAAGGTTCCGAAGGCTTTCACATTTCCACATCCTCAGCCATCATCTTACTCACTTTCTCAGTAGTATTTGGCATAGTTGTGCATGTTCTGCACCTTGAATCACTGTCTTCAATTGGCTTGTGAGACATTTCACTTTCCTAATTTTTCACATATTGCCTTGACCATTCCTTCCCAGTCTGTCTCTCATTGAAAACTCTTTCTTATTCCAATCTATAAAAATTAGATAGTCCTAGAGCTCAATTATCAAACTTCATCCTTTTTTGTATCTGCACCACCTCCCTTGTTGGTCTCACCTAAGTTTGTGACTTTAAAAGTACCATTTTCATATTTATGACTCAAGCTTAACCACAATTTTCCCCTGCAACTCAAAATGTGTTGGCATTTGGAAATAGGTCTCTAAGGTGGTATTTAAGTTATAATGAAGTCATTAGGGTTGGCTCTAATCCACTATGACTGGTATCTTATAAAAAGAAGAAAATCTAGACACACACAGTTATAGAACAAAGACCATATGAAGACACAGGAAGAAGATTGTCATCTGTAAGCCAAGGAAAGAGGGCAAAGAAGAATTTGACCCTGCCAACATGTTGATCTCAGACCTCTAACATCCAGATATCTGAGAAGATAAATTTGATGTTTAATCTACCCAGTCTGGTGGTACTTTGTTAGGTCAACCCTAAAAAATGAATGCACCTTCCAAGGAGAGTTGATGTATAATGCACTCTGGTAACAATAATTATAAAATATTGAGTAGTGATTGGTGGGAGTTAGAGAATTCTAAAGTATTCTTCCTTGCATAGATTACTCCTTTCTTTTCTTATAATCTCAATGCACATTATTCAACTTATAGATACACATTTTACAGAGCTTTTTTAAGATTTGTTTACATATTTTAAACTTGCGTGGTACATTCTATCAGCTGATATAGTCTGTACTCATTTACAACTAATTTTCATATTGACATAATAGAAAGAAAACGGAATCTGGTATAATCCTAGGCAGAGAAGCTCTGGCCACCATTTTGACTGGGAGTAACAGAACCACAGATGTGAGAAAGTCAATACTTGTTTTGGGCTTCAACCTTTTCTGTACAACAAAGGAAACAATCAACAGAGTGAAGAGACAACTTACATAAAAGAATAAAATACTTGCAAACTAGCCATCCCATGAGGGATTAATATCTAGAAAATCCAAGGAACTCAAGAAATTGAACAGGAAAAAAACAATTAAAGCTGATTAAAAAAATGAGTGAATTAATTGAATAGACATTTCTTGAAAATAAGAAATAGAAATGGCCAATAGGTATATGAAAAAAAAATGTTCAACATCACTAATCATCAGGGATATATAAACAAAAACTACAATGAAGATATTACCTCATCCCAGTTAAAATGGCTATGATCAAAAAGACAAAAAATGACAAATTCTAGCAAGGATGTGGAGAAAAGGGAACTCTTATATACTGCTGGTGAGAACATAAATTAGAACAACAATCATGGGACCAGTATGAAGATTCCTCAAGAAAACCAAAAATAGAACTACCATATGATTCAGCAGCCCTATTACTGAGGGTTTATCAAAGGAAATAAAATTAGTATATCAAAGAGATATATGCAACTCCATGTTTATTACAGCACTATTCACAATAGCTGTGATACAGTGTCTACTCACAGATAAATGGATAAAGAAAATGTGGTATAAATGCACAATGGAATACTATTCAGCCATAAAAGTTGATGAAATCCTCCTATTCACAGCAACATGGATGAGCCTAGAGAACATTAAGCAAAATGAGTCAGGCACAGAAAAACAAATACTGAATATTCTCACACATATGTGGGAGCTAAAAAAGTTGTGCTCACAGAAGTAGAGAGCAGAATACTGGTTACTAGAGGCTGTGAAGGAGAAGAGGAGGGATCATGGGCAGAGAATGGTTAATGAATAGAAAATTACAGCTAGATACGAGGAATACATTCTTGTGGTCTATGATACTGTAGGGTGACTATATTTAACAGTCACTTACTGTATATTATCAAACTGCTAGAAGAGAGGATTTTGACTGTTCTTAACACAAAGAAATGATAAATGTTTGAGGTGATGGATATGGTAATTACTGTGAATTGATCATTACACTTGTATACATGTATCAAAATATCATTTTATCCCATAAATATTTACCATATTTCCAATTATTGCTATATATATATGTGTATATATATATATATATATATATATATATATATATATATATATAAAATATTGCCTGTAAGTTCCTTTTTCCCTCTGATGCTTGCCAGCCATGACCACTCAATCCATCAGCCAAGACAAAACTGGTGATAGTAGCCTTCCGAGGGGCCTATGATATCAACTTCAGGGACTCTGCCAGACAGTCAGTATTCTACTTCAAAAGGCATCAAGGTTCAAAGTGTGATTGATTTTATTTCACATTATTTTATTTATTTATTTTTTCAGATGACACAATCACCAGTCAAAGGCTGAAACCATTCGTGTTGTTTTCTATGTTTCCAGCTGAATAATTAATCTTCCTGTCAAGTCTAATTCTTGACCCTCAATTTAATTCTATTTCAGCATCTGATGCCTCTATTAGCCTCACTGTGCTAGCTTTCCATTGCTCCCTTGGCTACAGCCTGCTGAGAAACTGTGTTTTGAGTACTTAGCAGAAAAGCTCTATGCTGTATTGACTTAGACGTTAATTTCAAATACTCTTCTTACTGATCGGATACTTGAAGACAAATGTCCTTAGAGGCCTCTCTTATGCACTGAACGGTGATTGCCAAATTTCATATATATCCAAGAACATAAATTATAAGAAAATCTTTCATTCTTTATACCATTAATATACTCCCAGGGGAATCAGTGGTTTGTGAAGGTGAAAAAATAATAATTTTAAGAAAGCTGATAGCAGAGAAACATGTGGGTTGGTACTAAAAACAAGAAAAGACTAGTGTCAGATTTTACTATTTCTGATTATTATCTATGATGACAGGATAAACACATAAATTGCAACATAAATTCAGTGTTTAAATGAGAATATGAGATAATCCAATAATTAATAAAACATGATCCTATAGTGAAAGATCACTAGATTTAAATAAGATGATGTCACACTTTCAGGACGGCCTCGCTGCACACACAATTGAAGCCAGTGCAATCTAATGAACAAATCAACAAAATTGTCCTAACTCTTATTACTGTTATCACCAGTAGTAACAGAATTTCAAAGTGTGTTATGAAATGGTGCTTCAGTAAGAAGTGTTCTTTAGCACTGCTGAGTATATGAATAGATAAAATGTATCACTTATGTCCCTAGATAAAAATTAAAGTAAAATTACTAGTTTCTCTTCTAATCCAATCTCTTTCTGAATAGCACTTATATAAATATCCTTAAAGTTATTTATCCCAGTTTCTCTTTTCCAATGAGAGAATACACACTGTTTCACAAGCAAGTTCATTCCATTTTGGGATGATTTTAATAATTGCAGAATGTATTCTTATAATAACTTTTTAATAATTCCTGTGGCTAGCCATTGGTACCATAGTGACCCTGGAAAACTGTACAGTCCCTATATGTTCCCACACTTGCTACTTGATAGCTCTTGAAATTACCTGAAATTCCAATTTTCAGCTCCCCCCACCCAGTTTCTCCATTATTCCTCACATAAAATTGTTTATTTTCTTTTATGTATTAAATGATCACATTCATCGAGATGAACTTGGATGTGTTGATATGTTTAAAAGTTGCTTTTGACTGAAGGTATCAATGCACTGATACTTTCCAATACCAAGGCTTAATGGGATTTTTTCGGTGTGTGCATCATCTTTCAGTCATCATCAATTAAGTCATTCAACGAATACTTATTGAGTCATCCCTAGGTATCTTTCATTGTGATAGACACTGGAATTAGAGTGATGTTAAGGCACAATTTCTATTCTCCAGAGCCAAACATTCTACAGGACAATACAGAGTAAACAGGCAATTATAATATTATACTATATTATGATGAGATAAATGCAGGATACTGTAAGAATCCAACGGAACCTTACATACCTTTAAAGCATTCATAACGACTTCCCAGAGGTGATAACATTAAAGTGTATGTGTGTGTACAAATATACATATATTTAGAGAGAGAGGCAGAGAGAGAGTGGGGGAGATATTTTTTTTATAAGAAGTTGGCTCATTGTGAAAATAGAACCTGAGAAGTCAGCAAGCTGGGAACTCAGGAGAGCCAATGATGTAGTTCCAGTCTGAGTCTGAACACGTGAGAACCAGGAGAGCCGACTATGTAGGTTTGTGTCCAAAAGCCAGCAGGCTCAAGACCCAGAAAGCTTTTATTTCAGTCTGAGTCTGAAAGCAGGAAAGAACTTATATCCCAGCTGGTGCATGCCTGTAGTCCTAGCTGCTTGTGATGCTGAGGCAGGAGAATCGCTTGAGGCCAGAAGTTCAAGGTTACAGTGAACTATGATTGTGCCACTGCACTCCAGCCTGGGTGACAGAGTGAGACCCTGTCTCTTAAAAAAATAAATAAATAAAATAAAAAGGCAAATATTTCCCTTGACAAAGTCAGGAAATACATAATTAACCCATGGTGATTACTGGATCTCTCATAACTCACTGATATGTTGTTTGCTGTTAAGCCCAGAAAAGATTTTACGGTAAAGTCACCAAAGACTCATCCCAAATCACCGATAAATACATACACACATACACAGGAGTCTAACAATATTACCATTATGTTTACAATATAATGCATTATTAACAATCCATTAAGCTCATATTCTTAATGTGTAGTCATTATCTCTAATTGTGATACAAATAACCTATGATACAGGAATCGTCTTTATCCCTATCTTCACTCATAGCCAAAAAGTACATTTGTCTTTAATGTGTATAGCTTTCATTACAGATTTCCCCTCTGATTTATTTCTGATTGTTCATTAATGATCCTAATGTGTTTTATCTTTTAAGTGTATAATTAAAAATATCTGCACATTTATTATTATCATTATTATATCTGAAATTACTTTTATCTTGGGACTATACATCCACATGAGTTGCCTTTTAGTATTCTATTGGAGGTCTGGGAAATTAAAATATAACTCACCTTGACTCACCTTTTCCAGGTATATTTCCATTTCTTCCCTAACCATTTGAATAGGGCCAGCCCACCTTATTTAATTTTCTGCTCTATTCTTCCGTAAATCTACTCTATTCACACCTGTATTATTAGAGAGTAATTAACTTTCTGCTTTATTCACACATGTATTTTAACTGTCTTTCAAAGACTCATAGTGAAGCAAACAACAATAATGTTATTAATACATGGACAAACCCATAGAATTCTACTTGCTGAACTAGTTCATGCTACTTCATATCAAGAAATTCAAATCACTTGTATATTATTTTACATACGCATTAGAGACCACAAAGACAAAATAGATGTAGAACTGAACAAAACCTGGGAGACATATCCCTTATTAAAATTGCAACAGTAGACAGCTTATTGCTGGCACCAGAACTTCAAAGAGTCAATTCACTATCTTTCATGCCCAATATAGTTCCCTAGATATTCCATTAAAATTTGCCAAGATGCTTCATGGCCAAACCAGACACATCTGCTGAGGACCCAATTTGAGTTCTTGGCTTTGAATCTGAGCACCTGGTTGTCAGTGGTTCCAGCACCCTGTGCTTATTTTCCTGGCACCTCTAGGAGGCTGGTATAACCTACAATGACACTGGAACAGAATCAGATGATCAAGAAGTAAAATTTGAACTCCAAGCTCTTTGGTTTGAATACAGTGTTCTACGACAATTTTTTTTTAATTAATAGACTTTATTTTTCATAGTAGTTTTAGATTTACAGAAGAATTGAGCTGCTAGTACAGAGAGTTCCCATACATAGCAATCCTATACAAAGTTTCCGCTATTATAAACATCTCACATTAGTCTGGTACATTTATTACAAAAACCAATATTGATACATTACCATTAAATCAGGTCCATAAGTTATTTGGAATTCCTTAAATTTTATTTATAATTCTTATATGTGATTTCTTTATTTTAATTAAGAAAATTTTGTATGTCATTAGTAATCCCACAATAAAATGTAATTATTGTGATTTTTACATGGTTTCTCCATTTTCTACATTGTTATACATGAATTTGTTATAATTTTATGAGTATGATCCACAGGTTACAACTGCATAAAGATTTATTAAAACACTTTTGGTTTAGGATCCACCCAGGTGCTTTTGGTTTAGCCTCCGCCCAGAAACCTATAGAACATACCTTACACTAAAATGTTTTGCTACTTTTAAACCTTCTTATTCAAGGCATAAAGGCCCTTTAATAGTGAAAATTGCAAAGCACCCCTTGGGATCTCACCACCAGGAGATCACTCATTTCTTTTCTTTTTTAATTTAATTTTTGTTTGGCAATTATGTATCTAAAAAGTCGACCAAACATTTGTGTGTGAGTTGTGTGAATATAATTTTTCAACTTAGTTGGGTAATTAACTAGGAGTGCGATTACTGGATTATATAGTAAAATTGTATTTAACTTTAGAAGAAACTGCCAACAGTATTCTTAAGTGGCTACAACATTTTATATTCTCACAAACAAAAGAATGGCAGTTTCCTGCTACTTCACATCCTCATTGGCATTTGGTATTGTCAGCTTTTCAGATTTTAGCTATTCTAATAGGTATGTAACCCTATTGTTTTAATTTGAAATTCCCTAGCTTAAAATGATGTTGACCATATTTCATAAGTTTATTTTCCATCTGTATACTTTCATTGGTGACGTACCTGTTCAGATCTTTCATTAATTTTTTAATTGGGTTGTTTTCTTTCTTATTGTTAAGTTTTAAGTGTTTTTAAAATATATTGTAAGGGTCCTTTATCCAAACAGTTATGTACTTTACAAACAGATTTGCCCAGTCTGTGGCTTGTCTTTTTGTTATCTTAAGGGTATCTTTAATAGAGTAGAAGTTCTTTTTTTAATTTTTAATTTTAATTTTAATGAGGTTCAAGTACTATATTTTTTATTCATGGACAATGCTTTGAGTTTTGTACCTAAAAAGTCATCAACAAATCCAAAGTCACCTAGATTTCCATGTGAGCCTGAGAAAAATGTGTATTCTGCTGCTGTAAATGAAATATTCTACAGCTGTTAATTAAATTCAATTGTTTGATGGTGCAGTTGAGTTCTACTTTACACTTACTTATTTTGATGCTCTGTTGTTAGGTACATGCACATCAAAGAGTAATCCATGAAACCAAAAGACTAACCAATATATGTTTATGGTATATATTCTAAAAATATATATAGCATATATATTATGAAGTTTAAATAGAAATTGAAAAAGAAAAAACAGAATAGCCCACACAATACTGAAGAAAAATGAAGCTAGAGGTCTGACATTATCAAACTTCAAGACTTACTATAAAGCTACGGTGATCAACACAGCATGGTATTGTCAAAAGACAAACATGTGGATGGATAGAACAGAATAGAGAATCCAGAAAAGGCTGGCAAAATTATAGTCAACTTCTCATTACACAGAATCTAAGGTAATGGAATCGGGAAAGAATTGTTTTTTTAAAAAAATGGCTTTTGAAAAATTGAGTAACCACATGTTAAAGAAAATGAGTCTAGACACATAGACCTTACATCTTTCACAAAAATTAACCCAAAATGGATCATATATCTAAATGTAAAACACAAGCTATAACATTTTTTTAGAGATAATATTGGAGAAAATCTAGGTGACTTTGGATTTACCTATTTCTGTGGATAATCACATGACCATGTTTTGTGACCTCAATTCTTTGATGGTCTAAGAATGGTTGCTTACTTTTAGTTCAGCTTTTTTCTTGCAAGGGACAGAGTAATAACTTCCAAACTCTTTGTATATTGTAGCTGAAGTGGCAAATCCTGTTTTCAAGAGGACTACTTCTTAACAGGTCACCGCTCTTTTCATATAAACATAAATCCTATTGATCCCAAACTTTTAGAGTCCTGGTAACTGGTAGATTTCAGACTTATATTCAGATTAGGTGCCTCTAAGTCAAGTCTGGGTTCTAGTTCCTCAGTAGCTTATAAGGTGTTCAGAGACAGTAATTTTTTAATAAAATAAAATAATTCTTAAAATGTATTTTGGATATAGACAATCTGTAGAGCAATAGTAGATGATAGATAGATAGATAGATAGATAGATAGATAGATAGATAGATAGATAGCTAATAACTAGTTAAATAGATTAATTAGTTGACTTCTTAATTGAATAAATCTTAGGGATGAATCAATCTAAGTTTTTCATTACATCTATGGGAAAACTGAGGTTCATTGAGGTAAGACAATTTCTCTTAGTCCCTACAATTCAGCCGAGGCTAGAATTTAAATCTCTTCCCTTCCAATTTAGTGCTTGTTGCACTGCCCTATGCTGTCACCCATGATTCTGTGTGATTTTGTCTCTTGTTAATTTTTTTCTAGGGTTTCTTAAAGTATACACACACAAAAACTTACATGTAGTTTTACCTTATCAGTATGAATGCCCTAACAGTACCTGAAATTTAGAGAATATAATATCAAAATTAGTTTCTTCTCAAAAAATGAACACATAAAATTCCCCTTCTGCTTCAGAAAGTAATAAAAACTACAGCATTAGGCAATAAATGAGAACTCATTACCTAGTCCTTTGAAAGAAAGAACATGAAGAATTAAATCTAAAAGTATTGCAACCCTTTCCACAGCTTCATTTATATAATGCACACAATCTTATCTTCCATTAAAATATTTCTATTATTGAAGAACTCATTTGCATTAATGAGGACTAGGAATTTTGTAAAATAAAAAAGTTTGATTTTCCCTTTTCTATTTCTTATATGTATCTATTTCATATATTTGCACATGTATTTTTGCCTGTGCAATATACAATGAACACACACACAATGAACACACACACAAACACCCAGTGACCACACATAATCTGTACCATTGAATATATTTTGGGAACTATGATTTTAATATTGGAATATTTCTCCCTTTTGTTATTGGCCTTTCTTCCTGACACTTTAAGAATCTGAAAAACACAGCAGCCAGTTGAGTTCTATTTTCTTAACTACTGAAATTGACCAACTATCAAACCAGTATCTTGGATCTTTATTGGAATTGGGGTTCCTAAAACTGAAAGTTGGTCCAGAAACACAGCAAGGTGCTTATGGACCACAGAATGTGTGTGTGGAGGGGAAAATATAGACGGACTCAGGAGCAAAAATAGTGACAAAAATCATGAAACTGTGTAAAAGAAAAGTTCATCAAAGGAATTCAGAAAAGAAAAGCTTATATATAAATGGAGATCTGCAAGTAGAGGAGATCCTTTTGGGAAGATCTGCAGACACTTCCTGAGGCTCCACTGCATTAAATCAGATTTCCTTTATGGATTATTCCAAGCCCTAGGAATCATCTTTAAAAAAAAAAAGGAAAAGCTTATTCATAAACTAAAGAAATTTTGAATTCCAAAATTTTCAAGTTTTTGAGCTATAAGCCCTCTCCCAAATATAGTACCAAGATTCTACTGTCATTCCACATAACTGCTTTTATACTTACTTTCCCAATTATAGTTTTAGCTCCACTGGACAAGTGACCTTATTTTACATATTTCTTACTTCAGCACACTATACTGGGTGCCAAAGATATAATAGGAATATGATCAGTGTTAAATAAATGAATCTCTAGAACCATATTTCTCAATCTTTAAAATTTATGTTCCATTATTACAAACATAAAGATGACTCCATACATGCACATCTTCCACCAATGGAGATTTTGAAAACTCCTTCTGTCTCTCATCTGTATTATCTGGACTTTTAACCTTTCATATCCATTTTATATATGCTATACTGGCACCAAAGTAATATATCCAAAAATATGAATTTTATTATTTCACCTCCTGCTTCTTTAAACTACACAATGACTTTCCATTGCTCTCAGGAAAACCTTCCCTTCATTCCTGTAAAGTCCCTTCCTCACTGGCCAGGCCCATCTTGCCCCACACTCCCTGTGCTTAGTGTTAAATCCTTAACACTAAAAAAGAAAAATAAATGGCCTGATAGTATCAATAAATTCTTGCTGAATTAATGTTATTGAAGCAAATAATAATAATACTCAAAATGAATCTCCCTTGGAAATTCTTCTATCACTTAAGTTCAAGTTACCAATTTATAGAGAAATAAAAAATAACATTAGTAAAGTCTCATTCACTGTTAAAAAATAAATAAACCAAAAAAAAAGGCCAAAATTTTAAACAAATTTATCTCAATATGAATGAAATGTCTTAGCTGATATGTAAATCTGAACAAAGAGAAAACCCCATAACCCTTTCTATCCCTGGAACGTCTTATTAACTTTAATCTCATTGTGGGTCAGAATACTTGAGACAGAATCCTCCCTTCCTTGTTTATGTGTTGAGTGACCCTGGACCATACTAAACCTCTCAATGCCTCATTTTTTTTATTTTATAAGTTACTACAACAAATAATGATTACAAAAATACTTGTGTCATAGGAGTACACTAAAATGCAAATTATTTGATACATGCGTCATGGTTACAACAGTCCCTAAAGTATTCTATTTACTTCTAAATGTTAACTGTGATTACTGTCTTTCTCTTTTTAGTAATTTATTCACTCCATATTTAATGGAGGCCTATCCTATTTATGTCTATGTATATAAGTGTACACATATATATACATGTAACATATATGCATGTACTCACAAAAGTGTACATATATGTGAACATATATACTCTCAATTTGAAAATTCAAGATCAAAATTAGCAGTCTTTTTTCCTCAAGGAATGTCCCCTCAGATACAAAATATACAGACAAACATAGAAAATTATAATGAACTGACCTGATAGAGGTCAGGATAAGACAAAGTACAACGTGAACAAATTATAGAGGGAATTGGGAATAGTTCTGCCAGGAATTCACCAGAATGTCTCCATAGAGGCATTGATTTATTGAATGCATCTTGACAAATGAAATGGGCAAGAGGCACTGAGATAAATCGTGTTCTTTGCATGTAGAGAAGTGGGGAAATCTCAGAGAATGTGTACAATAAAATTAGAAGATTGGGCTTGATCTGCAATGGAAATTATTGCAGAATTTTAAACTAGAAACTCAATGCTTATATTTATGGTTCTGAAAAATCCCTCTACTCCTGTGGCAGAAAATAAATTGAAGGGTGCAGCACTAATGACAGGAAAACTATTTAGGAAGCAACTGCAATAGCAGGATGAGAGAAGATGATTTCTGAATGAGGGCAGTGGTCCTGGAGATTAGAGGGGGAGGTACAAGAAGTCAAGAAGGTGGGATCTGAGGATGTGGAGCTGCCACTGTCATCCTCCTTGTACTAGTCTGCTCGGGACACTCACACGTGGTGTCCTCACACGGCCTTTTCTGTGTGTGCCTGCACTCCCTGTGTCTCTTCCTCTTCTTTTAAGGATACCTGTACTATTGAATTAGGGCCCCAAACTTATGACTTAATTTAACCTTAATTATAATACTTCCTTAAAAGCCAAACTACAAGCCACACTACAAGGGGTTAAGACTTCAACATATGAATTTTGGGGGGGACATAGTTCTGCCCATATTATTCTTACAGAGCACATGTCTTTGTGAAATAGTGCCTCTCATGCTCCCTTTCTCTCTTTATTTTTCTTTTTGTTGACCATCTTTAGTTGGACTCTTTCATCACATAAAAATACAATGAATTGATCAGATAGAAATCATATTTTATATTCTTTTTTACCTTTTGATGGCCCATGTAACCCTTTCTTATCTTCTTAGCCATATATTCTTTTTATTTATTTAGTCTTGAATTCATACCTATCCTAATTTTCTCAGGCTATCTCCTCCTATATGTTTCTTCTTTTCCACTAACCATCCCATGAGTAATTGAGAGCAATACAATAGCTGAATTTGGGTCAAGAAAGAGAATATGAGGGATTCAAAAATGTTAATTTCCTTAGTACCAATTTCCTAGAAACATAAGCCAACTTAAATGATCTTTGCAGTTGTTTTGTGATTTGATCTAAGTATAATTATTTGGAATCTCCAGGAATAAAAAGGAATTATTTCACCTGAAGAATGAAACATTCGGATACAGACACAAAGCTAAAGCTTATTTATTTGTGTATGGATCATTGGAAACAATTATCCTCTTACCTCAGCAGTGAGCCAGTTCATGACAATGGCTTATTCAGGAGTTTTTCATGCTTTGTTAACAAGCCATTAGCACCATTACCAATTCATTAGTCCTGACTTTGAAAAATACTTTCTCAAACCTCCCTATTGTTCCAAAGGGTTAGTAATCACAATAGGATATTTGATAATATCCAGATTGAGACATAAACTCACCCAAGCCAGACATTGTGGAGAATATGTTTATAGAGATGTTCTTATATATGAGTAATATTAACATGTTCTCAAAATGATCTACAATAATATTGCATATACAAATAGGGAAATTATAATGGCTTAATACTTATTGTTTTCTTCCCTGAGCTATCCAGCCTAATTTTCATATTCTAGGTTTTGTTTGTTTGTTTTATTTTTCACCATTGTTGTGGGGTTGTTTTTATTGCTATTATAAGCTCTTTGATATTCTTTAATTTCCATAAAGGTAAAGATGAATCCTGTTGAAATGAATATTTATTATCTTCCACTGACCTATCATGTGGTTGTCTTCTTCTTAATTCTTTTTCTCATTCTCATCCTCATTTTTCTTCTTCAGGTCCATCCTCTTGGTATGCATAGCATTGTTGTTAGTTGTTCTATGCACATTGCTCTTCTTCAAATAGAATCAGTGCTGTTCAGCCCAGATAGCCAATGCTTGAAGAATTCAGAGGTAATTGAGGGAAGTGATAAACTTGAGCTTGCCACTTTATCATATCATCCCTGCCTACTTTGCATTTCCACGTTTTACATGAGGTCATTGTGGTTTAGTGTGATTAAATATGAAATGTCCTATTTTGAATAAAAAATGTAGTTTATTATATCTCAAACAAGAAACAGTACAATAAATCAAAGTATGCACCTAAACTATCAACACAGTTTTGCCATCTTAACAGTAGCTTGTTTATGCCAGCAGCAAAGAAGCCTGGAGAGCAAGTGGTGATGAAATTGCCAAAGGCATTTTCTACAGATTGTTCAAAATTTTATATTTTTCCTTGCAAGAAGTGGTCCAAAGCCTGGAAAAAGTCATAGTAAGTTGATGAGAGGTCTGGAGAATATGGTGGATGACAGAGAGTTTCGAAGTCCAGCTTCTGTAGTTTGAGCTGTGTTGTTTCTGCAACATGTGGTCAAACATTGTCTTGCAAGAAGGTTGGCCTGTCTCTTTTGACCAGTTTCACTGCTTAATCACAAGCATCCTCATCGTTTTGTCCAATTGGTTGCAGTAGATATCTGCTATAATCCATTGACCAGGTTTCATGAAGATGTAGTGGATAATACCAGTGCTGGACCACCAAACAGACACCATTAGCTTTTTTTGATGAATATTTGGTTTTAGACTATGTTTAGCATTTCATCTTTATTCATCCATTGTGCCAAATGCTTGTGATTGTTCAAAAACAATCCATTTTTCATCACATGTAACTATATGGTGTGGAAATGGTTCCACTTTTATGTTATGACAGCAAAGAAAGGCAAGCTTCGAGACTATTTCTCTTCTGACACTTTTTTAATTCATACAGAGCCCATCTATTCGGGTTCTATACCTTGCTGATTTGTTTCAGATAGTTCAATATTGTTGGAATAGTACTGTCAAACCTTGCTGCTAATTCATGCATAGGTTTAGATGGACTCACTTCCACTACAGCTTTCAGCTCATCATTATCCACCTTGGTCTCAGGTCACCTATGTGGCTCATTTTCAAGATTAAAATCAGCAGAATAGAATCATCAAGCCATCAACATACTATGTGTTCATTAGCCACATCATTCCCAGACACTTCATTTATATTTCAAACTGTCTGTGCTTCATTCAAATATGGTTCCATGATGGAACTCATATTCAAAAATAACACAAATTTATGACTTATCCATGCTTTCACAAAAATTGCTCTAAAAATGTGAAAGATAATCACAATTCAAAATGTGTGTTTGAAAGACTGTGGATGTGCCTTCACAAAAATAAAGCAAGTGCCAAAGTGAAATGTCAGTGGTATCAACTGTCAAACTTGGTACTTAAGGAAATCAGACATTTCATACCTAATAACTGAATAAAAATTTGTGCTCTACAAAAGACATTGGAAAGAGCATGATTGAACAAGCCACAGATTAGGAGAAACTATCTGCAAAAGACATATCTGATAAACAACTATTTTACAAAATATACAAAGAGCTCTTAAAACTCAACAATAAGAACACAGCTCAATTTTAAAAGGGGCCAAAAACCTTAAAAGACACCTCAAAAACAACATATACATGAGTCAAGCATACAAAAAGATGTTCCATATAATATGCCATCAGAGAAATTCAAATTTAAACAATAATGACATACCACTGTGAACCTGTTAGAATAGCTAGAATTCACAATACTGGCAGCAATAAATGCTAGTGAGATGTAGAGCAACAGCAACTCTCATTCATTGTCAATGGAAATGTAAAATATTATAACTACTTTGGCATATCCTCACAATATGACTCAGTAATTATACTCAATATTTACCCAAAGGAGTTGAAAACTTATGTCCACACAAAAACCTGCACAATGAATGTTTATAGCAACTTTATTCACAATTGCCAAAATTTGGAAGCAACCAAGATGTCCTTCAGTAGGTGAATGAATAAAGAAACTACGGCACATTTAGACAATGGAATATTATACAGCACTAAAATGACATGAGCCATCAAGCCATTAAAAGACATGGAGGAAAACTAATTGCGTATCACTGAGTGAAAGAAGCCAATCTGCAAAAGCTATGTCTTGTGATTCCAATTATATAACTTGCTGGAAAAGGTAAAACTATGGAAACAGTAAAAAGATCAGTGGTTGCCATAGATTATTGAGAAGAGAGGATTGAATAGGTGAAATACAGAGTATTTTTAGGGCAATTAAACTATTCTGTGTGATACTATAATGTTGGATACATGACATAAATTTGCGTAAACACAGAGAACATGCTACACCAACATTGAGCTCTAATGTAAACTACAGACTATGGTTGATAAAATTGTATCAATGTAGGTTCATCAGTTATAACAAATGTACCATTCTGATAGTAGATTATAATAACAAAGAAGGCTATGCATTTTGGGGAGCAGAAGGTATATGGGATAGCTCTGTACTTTCCTTTCAACTTTGCTGTGAATCTAAAACTGCTCTAAAAAAATTAAAGTCTATTTAAAAAATCAAATAATCATAAGAAAAATAAGAGAAAACAGAAGAAACAGAAAAGTAGGGATGAATAGAAAAACATTATAGACTAAAACCTAACCATATCAATAATTATATCAAATATTAATGGTCAAAATAGAGGAGTTAGAATTTTTAAAAGAATAACCAATATGCTATTTATGAATACAGATAAGTAGAAAATAACTCAATAGGAAATACACAAAACACATATTAAAGAGAAGAATTCTAAAGCAGTTGCATAAATGTCAGATGTTAAAATTAAACTTATCAACAGAAATAGTGACGATTCTTAACAATAAATGGATCAATTCAATACAGAAGCATAAGTCAAAGTATATATGTACCCAATAACAGAGCTTCAAAATATATAAAGCAAAAATTGACAGAATTAAAGAAATAGATTATTCCCCAATCATAGCTTATGGTTTAACATTTTTCTCTTAGAAATTTGTGAAAGAACTAGACACAACTTAGTAAAGAAATAGACTTTCTGAACAATACTATCAACTTTGCTAATGCAATTGATATTTAACACCTGCAATAGCAGAATATACATTCTTCTCAACATATCACATATTATATTTACCAGGAAAAGATATCATAAAAGAAAGAGAACTTACTGAAGAATATTTCCTTCATGAAATAGATTAAAGATTAGTAAATCCTATGATCTATGACCAAAGAAAATTTTCCCAGGTATGCAAGGCTAGTTTAGCATTCAAAAACCAATGCTCATGATAAATCTTATTATTAGGAAAAAGGAGGGAAAACAAAATAATTACAAGAGATACAGAATGAACATTTGGTAAAATTCAACACCATTTCATGATTAAACACAAAAAAACTCCCATCAAACAAGGAATAGAAGTGAACTTTCACATTCCAGCTGAAAGCATCTACAAAATTCTAACAGGTAACATCATATTTAATCTTAAAAGGCTCTATGCTTTCTATCTATGATCAGGAATAAGCATGGACAAATGTTTATACCATTTTGATTTGACATCATACTTGAGTACCTATAAGTAGTTATAGTAGACATAATCATAAGAGTATTTGAATAGCCGTTTCTCATTTACAGATTCCATAAACAGACATTATTTTATTTGATGGCTGTGCATGTCACTTCCTGTGATCTTTTTTCTGAGTATTCTCCCTGGAGCTCTGCAAAGGTGTATCCTACATGTATTAATGCACATGGCAGGAAGTCATATCAGTACATGAAAATGTGAGTTTGAACAAGAAAATTTTTCTTTAATTTATGTTATGAACTATATGTTTGTGTCCTACCTTTCATTTGTTGAAATCTAATCCCCAGTGTGATAGTATTTGAAAGTAGGGCCTTTAGGACATATTCAAGTCATGAGGGTATAACCTAATGAGGTTAGGGTTCTTATAAGAAGAGGCCAGACAGATAGCTTGCTCTCTTTCTGCTATGTGAGGGTAAGAGAAGCACACAGTCCTTGGCCCACAAAAGGGCCCCAACCAGTATCTGATGTTGGTTGCTGGCACCATGATCTTGAACTTCCAGCCTCAAGAACTGTAAGAAATAAATCTATGTTGTTTCTAAGCCATCCAGTGTATGGCATTTTGTTATAGCAGCCAGAACTGACTGAGACACTTTATTACTTATTATTTTGGCAATAGGCTCTGTGCAAAAACAATGAGTGAAACTTGACTTTTCCCCTTTTTTTCAAGGAGATCATAGTTTTGCTACAGAAACCAACATTGTTCAGATAACCCTAAAAAACATGTAATTACTAGTTAAATAATATTTCTAACAAAGCAACTTAGAAGAGACAAAGAAATATTTTCTGAAAACATAAAACTCTATCCTAGGTTTTTAAAAATAGTCAATAGTTAGACAAAGAGGAGAGGGAAGTATATTCTAGGTAGAGAGAACATACATAACAGTCCTATGGCATAAGTGATGACACAGTATTATATTTCATAATAAATTGATAGAAGCCCACTGTGGTTGAAACATGGTAGAACAGAGAGGCATAGGCAAAAATGAGAATTAAGTTAGTAACAATTCACACAAGAATTTATAGAACAGGTTAATTTTTACCTTTTCTACTAATGTGATGCTACATCATTATGTATTTTACATAGAAGGAAGAATTTGACTGGAGTTCCATTTATGGAAAATTTATTCTAAATGGTTCATAGAGAAGGAAATATACAGGAGAGAAATGGGTACAGGAATAGAATTGTAAAAGCTACTGCATGAACCCAGCAAGATTTGAGGATAGTAGCACTAGAGTGGAGAGAAGAGGTAGTCAAGGTGCATTAAGCCAGAGATAAGAAACACTTCTTAGGAGATAGAATGAATGAGAATCAGTGAAGGATTAGTCATGGTAGGTGGAGAGGTCGATAATGATGAAAAGGTGCTAAACTGAGAAGATGTTTTCTTAAATTAATCATTCCACAAGGGCAACAGGGCAATTTCATTGAGCGATATACTCTAAACATCATCAGAATAACAACCTTTGCTCCTAAGCAAACTACACAATAACAATTATTTATTTGTGACTTGCACCTGTCTGTTCTATCCTATTGACCTCTGATAGGTCAATATCAGCAGTCAAAAGCATTGAGTTGGTTTGCTAGTGGTAAAAGCTACACTTTTCCTCAGTAGAAAGTTAGTTTAATGAAGACAGAGAACTTGGCTGTCTCATATGCTTACCTATCCTCAACATCTAAACCAGAACTTGGCCTATAGCAAGCATTTAATAAACATCTGTTGGAAAAAAGTTGACTTACTGACTCCTTGAATGTGTCCTCATTCTTGTTTGCTCCCAGATGAAAGGGAAGTAAGACAAAACCAACCCTGAGCATAAATTGGAGTTTGTTTTAAAGCCATGGATTATTAGATAATTAATAACATTAAGTGATAAAATAAGTACATATATTTTGTACTGCCTTTCTCTAAAATTAAAGCTTTAGTTATTTGACATACCATTCTAATTGAATCAGAAGGCTAAAACTTTGTTTTGATCACTTATTTTCTGTAACTATTCTAATGAATTTTCTATTTCAGTTTTTGAAACTCTGTTGTATACAAAACTTTATTAATATCAATTGGAGTAGCTATTTTTTTCCAATGGCTATCCTATCAAAGCAGTTAACCTGATGTGTGGTCATGTAAATGAGTGTGCTGGATTGAATAGTGTCTTCCCCAAATTCATATCTATTGGAACCTGTAAATATGACCTTATGTGGAAAAAGAGTCTTTGTAGATGCTATTAAGTTAAGATGTCATACTGGATTAGGGAGGGCCCTAATCCAATGACGGGTGTTCTTATAAGAAATGGAGATTTTGACACAGACACAATGAGAACATGCCATGTGAAAATGGAGTTAATGATTGGAGTATTGTATCCAGAACTTCAAAATAACATATATATATATATATATATATATATATATACACACACACACACACACACATACACATATGAAACTATATATATATATATACAGTTTCACACTACCTAGTTTGTAGCATTTTGTTATGGTATCCCTAAGAAGCTAATATTATACAATGAGTGAAGCTAAAATGCCTGCACAGAGATTATGCCTGTGACTCACTCCCCATTTTGAGGCCCTAGACAAATGAACTAAATCAAATTCTGTTCCTGTGTTTGAAAGTGGCATAAAGAAGACATTCTTGTACCAGCAGCATGAAATGTAGAAAGCTAAAAAGTAATTGTGATGCTGGTCAGGAGTAAACTTTTCTCTTTCATTTATTTACTCAAAAGTATGAGCAAAGACTTTGTTCATGGTATGAGTAAATGGCATGGGTCTTACTCAAGCAATAAGATTTCATAATTTATCTTCTAAGCAAAATGGATTTTCACAGGTATTAATATAACATTACCTAGATGGTAAACAGATTTAAAAACTCTGGCTAAATGTGACTTGGATTGACTGATGAAGAAAGAATCAACATATTGAGGACTGATTGGCCCATAAGTTATTACTACATTGGCTGAACAAAGGTTCTTATTCTACATGTTTCTGTATTTCTCTTTTTCTGTTGCTTTGTTGTGTATCCAGTTTCAATTTCTCAGATAACCCACTGAGGCTACACAATGAAACAGCAGCAGTTATTTTTATAAACAATTTTATTGATTTATTTTGACCCATGATGACTTTTTAAGTCAAATGATTCTATAAATTTTTGTGTGCATGAGCTCACTTATTAATAACAAATTCTTGGCTTCTGAAATCTTCATCTCAAAGCAAAAAATCCAGAGGAGAGGAAAATCAGCTTCTCATAAAGAAAGAATAAAGAACAGTTGACATTCATTTTCCCAAATGCCATATGCTCTGTGGATTTGGTCTGCCATCTGGAGCTGAGGGCTATAATGGCCCCTGCTGGGCAAAACATCCGTAACAACAGACATTTGTTGGTGCACAACTGAGGAATACAGACTTTTGGCACTCACAGATCATAGTCTGGAATAACAGTGAAGGTGTTTTTGCAGAAGAAAAGAAATATCTTGGCAACTCTTCAACATTATAAAAAAAGTAACTCAAGTTTTTGCAATTATATTATCACACAGAAGGGTCTAGTGATTTCTTTTTTTCTTTCCTTTTTTTTAAATTTTGTGAGCACCTCTATGCCATTCTCTCTTATAGACTTTTTTGTTCTGAAAGTGCTTCCATTTTGTGATTAAAGGTATGCGCAAAGAGTTTAATCGATGCTGTAAAATGAAAAAAAAAAATTGGTGTATAATCATTCACACTCAAAATTTCCTTTTTCCTAAATCCCACATGCTATGAATTCTTCTCTCTTACCTACATACTGAGAAATGTGTGTGTATGTGTGTATAATAAAAATCTCATATATGTTTATATGTGTGAGTTTTAGACATTATATTTGTTTTGGACATTAATTACAGAAGAGATTTCTGTGACACATTTTATTTCTGTACTCTGGCAGACTTAACTGTCTGTATAGAAGACTACTGTGAGTATTTGGTAGAGGTGGTGATAGATGAGAACTCTTCCCTAAAGTGTTTACTCATGGAATACCAAAATGCACATAGGTTTTATGTATACCGGTCTTACTCTTTTCTTTTATTATACCACTTAAAGCCACATGTAAATATAATTATGGTATACTACTGAGAGTTGTTTGTTGCACATGAAATGCCTTTTCCGGCCTTAAGTTGAGGAGGGATATTATGGACAAGTGATTCTGAAGGTATGATTGCTTTCAAGGGTCCAAAAAGTAAAAAATAATTTCATGATAATATTAAGACATTATTTTCAGTTTTATTCTCTCACAAGTATACAAGGGAGCATTCCAGAAGCTATATGATGTATGATATTGCAATAAATTGAATACGAAAGTTTGTGTTTCCACTCTTTTCTCTCTCTCCTCCCCTTCTGTCTCCATCTCATCTCATTCAAGGCAACAGTGCTGCTTACTTGGGGCTCATATTTTATTCTAGAATGCTGATAGCATCAGAGTGAAGCCCAAAGAAATGCAGGATTTCTCTGGATTGATTCTTCAGCTCTGTTTCCAACACAGCAAAACCAGGGGCTTAGAAAAAAAACTCTCTCTAGGAATGATGCATATACTACAGATGGAGATCTCTTACATTCTGACTCTTAGAAACCTCCACATGGTATTTTAATCTAGGAGAGCTAGACACCCTAAAGGAAAACACGGTACAGTATGTTGTTACTAGCTTTCATTGCTTCATAACAAGTTTCTTACCAAAATGGTTACCCAGTATGGCCTTAAACACAAACACAATAGTCATATTGGAACAAGGAAAGGAAGAGTTAGAAGGGTGAGCAGTCAGAGATGCTTTGTTGAAATCATGGTCACCCAGGAAAAACTGATGGAACAAAACTCTAGGCAGCACTAGGGCAAATGGGGCAGGGACAGCAAAAAGGAGGGGGGCATAAAACAATTTACAACAAACACCATTTTTCTTACATTTTAGTCCTACTCCTACATGAGTTTATGTATGTTTGTTAATGGCTTTCAAATTCTATGTATGATCTAATAAAGGGATAATCTGGAGAGATGTGAGTATTCAAAAATTTGCTGTCAGAGTTAACCATTAATAATGTATAGACCTTTGTGCTGATGATGTATCCTCTGTGCATGTTAGTATTCTTTTTGAATAAAGACAAAACTATTTGTCCCAACTAGATTACAGAATGGTTATAGGCATTGAAATATAAATATGAAAGTGCTGCCTATGCTTTAGGGCATCATATAAATGTAGATGCAATCATTACTTTCCCATCACTCTTTACCAGAAGTGTATTGTACATTTAATGCCATTAGTTTATTGAATATTGTCTTATTATATACATTTACATTTATGCTTTCCAGTTTTTATTTTAGATCTTTATCTAGTGATTACAGCATGCTTTAAAAGCCATTGAAATGACAATTTTAACTTAAATGATGAAATAAAACTAGCATTCTTTCTACAATATTGCATTCTCTTCCACAAATTTGGTTTTCCCTCAGCAGATATTAAAGTGATTCAGTTATATTTGGTTTAAATATCATTTAAGACTATTTATTGAGGTATCTATCACACTGTAAAGCATGTAAGTTTTAAGTAAATGTAATTTCTTCATATATATTCAACTATATAAACACCACTCAAACCAAGATTTGGAACTGAGAGCGAAGACTCTTTTCTGTCCCTACCCAGTCAGAAGTCTCAAATGTAAACACTATTCAAAGAGAATATATTTTAAAATGTCAAATTCATTTATAATTTGACATATAGTGTTATTTACATACATCAAATGCTCTGATAAAAACTATGTGTGTTATATATGTCAATCAGCAAAGCCATCCAGCAAGTATCTGTAATTAGTAGTTTTAGATATTAATACAATATGGGATTTTTTAAAGGTGTGAGTCAAAGTCATTCTTTTCCTCTCTCCTTTCTCTGTCTCTATATTGATGTCTATCCAGTTAAAAAGAAAGTAATATTTAACAAACTTAGACTATACAAAGAGCAATAAGACTAATGCCATAAAACCAGAAGAATAATGCATTTTCACATTACCCACCATTGGGTAAACAAATAGATTTTGTTGCCAATGTTTAAATAGCTAATTGTTTTTACCAACAGTATGTGCTGCAGCGTTCAGAGGGGGTGGACATAAACTTTGAGGAGAGGCGATTACATGTCACCCGTAGAAGAGTGAGTGATTTAAGATTTTTCTCATTGAGTGATTATTTTCATTATTATAAGAAAGGTTGGTTAACTTTTGGAGGCAGAAAATAGAGCATTTAAGAGTAATATAAAATCAAAATAAATAATGAAGTAGTATGAATTTATGAAAGAGCATAAAATTATATGTGAAATATAACTGACTTGGTATAGACAAAAGAAATATTCTGAGAACTCATGAAAATTAATGTTGTATAGGTAGAAACAACTTTCTAACTTTTCTATAGCTAGAAAAGAAGACCTTGCAGGTAAGGCAGGGCATTGAGTGATGGAGATCTGAGAGCTGCTGAAGGATTGTGAGATAAGAAGTGATGCTATCAGAGCAGTGTTTAGGGGAGCTGGATGTGTACGGGCCAGAGCAGAGGCTTTTGAAGAGATCCCACTTTGAAATGAGTATGCTGACAGTGGAACTGAGAGGAAGGCATGGAAGAAAAATCAGCAATGTGACGTGGTGATAGATGCTAACTGCATTATCAAGGAGAGGGCTAAATCAAAGGTGATGTCAAGATTTTGCATCTGGCTGTCTGGAGTCATGGGCTTCTCTCAGAGTAAGAGAAGATGGGGAAGGTGGGCTAATGTGCATAAAGAAAAGTCTGAGTTGTGTGAACACAAAATTGCATATCAGGACACCTCTTCATAGTGTCCATGTCATGTGAGATAGGGAATGCTTCCTATTTTTTAAATTCTAGTGAATTTTTCTTCATAACACTTACATACTATGTTCCTTAGAAGCTTGAGAAATCTGCTTAATAAATCATCCCGAGTATTTTCCTATCAAGACATACTGTTTCCATTTCATAATATATTAATCATCCCCTACTTAAAAACAGTTCTGACTTAACTCCAAAACCTAGACCCTTCCCAGTACCAAACACGGCCTCTATAAAGTAAAAATATAAGACTTATGTCACAGAGTTCTTTAGAAGATTTATTAAGATAAAGCATATGAAATATCTATCTCATGGATGTAAATCTTAAATTTTTTAAAAAATGGCTTTGAGAATTAAGTATTCTGATTAAACATAGGAGAAATAAAGCCCAATGGGGTTCAGGCATTTCTTCAAAGAACCAGTAACAGGCAGAGCTAGGATTCAAATATGTACCTGTCTGACTCCAAAAGGAAGCTCTTAATCACAATGTTCTGCATTTTCACATGGCTTACCAGGCTTGGTTTAACTCCAGTTAGCCAGCAGACCTACAGTAAATGAGGATAGCCTGAATGGCTGGTTGTCTCTAAGTCAGCATCATGTCATAATGGAAGAAAATGAGATATAACTTGAAAGTATCTGGATTTAAGAATTACTGATTGTGAGGTTTTAGCAAATAAATTGATTTCTGTCTATTCATCAAAGAAGTTTATCAATAAAGGGAAAATATTTTTTAGACTTCCTTCCTTAAACTTTACATTCTCTGAATCTTTTTCTGCTAAATGCAACAGTAATATTTAGCCCATGTAGTAAGTATGATAATTAAAAAGGGCTATGCAAAGGAAAACACTTTAACATAGTTTATGGGCCATGGACACACTGTTAATGTGAGTACCTGTTTGTTGACTGTACTTAAGGAGCTAAGAAGCATTGTGAGAGCCCCTAAAGCCCAAAGAACAGAGAGAGAAGAGGAAGACAACAGCAAGAAATGATGAGGAAAAGAAGAATTTATTCTATGAAATGGCTTCACCAAAGATTAGCACTTATGGCAATGGAGGGAGCTAGGGAAGGAACTGGACTGTTAACTCCATGATCTTCTGCTCCTGTGCCCCTTCCTCCATCCCCCAATTTTTCTATAATATTATGCACACACATACACACACATACAGAATTGTCCCTCTGGTCCATGGGGGATTGTTTCCAGGATCCCCTGTGGATACCAAAATATGCAAATGTTCAAGTCTCTTATATAAAATGGCATAGTACTTGCATGTAACTTACACACATTCTCCCTTATACTTTAAATCATCGCTAGATTATTTATAATATCTAATATAATGCCAATGCATTACTTCATTTACATGGATTTAATGTAGTATCAAATGTGCCACAAATTCAAGTTTTACTTTTTGGAATTTTGTGGCATTATTTTATTACACATATATTTCATCCACAGTTGGTTGTATCCACAGATGCAGAACCTACAGATAGAAAAGGCTGAATACATATATATACATGCACACACACATATACACACACACACACACACACATATATATATATGTATATATGTTTACATTTTACAAAGATGAACAAATTGCAGCCTGAGGAATATAAAATATTGTTACAAAGATAGCCATGTGCTGTCTACATGTGTGCATTATATTCTAACAAAGTCGACCATTACCATCTTAAAAATATAGTACTCAAATAAACTGTTCCTTTTATCCAAATAAGTAGCATCCTTAGAGAATGTTTCTTTGACAAAGGTTGTTTCTTAGGATGCTATAGGAGGTACAAGTCTGCTCAGGGAGTATCTGCTCAGTCAGTAGTGTAGCCATCTGAACAATGATAGCCTCTGAGTTATGAGCATAAAAGTCATGAGGCAGCTTCCTGGAACTTTCTTTAAGAAACTTTTGTAGTATATACCTTGCTCCCTTCTTTATCTATTCCTCTCTTCAGTCCAGCTTCCTCCAACATGACACCACCTAAATTTGAGGATGTATACTGTACCTATAAATGATAGAAAGGTGAGGACCAAAAGATCCTGGATCTTTGAGGATGCTGTGAGCACACTCTCCATCCTAGTTCTGGATTACATTAGACTAGACTTTTACAATAAAGGAAAAATAAACCTACATATTGTTTAAAAGATTTTTTACTCAGGGGTTTTATAACATCCTTGACCAAAATTACTCTTAACTAATATGGATTCAAATGCAAGCTCTGTCATGTACTAACTTTCTGAACACACATATAAACTTTACACATGGTCCTCAGTTTTCTCATCTTTGAAATAAAGATAGAATACACAATGAAGTTTGTGATAAAGATAAAATAATATAATTAATCAAATGCATTTAACATGATGTCTGATGCAAACTAAAGGTTCAATAAATGGTAGCTGTCATTTTTATTGCACACATAATAATCCCTACATTTCATGGCTTTAATGAAGGCAGAAGAACATTTTTGAAGGTTTTTAATAAAGAAATATATCATTCTTTTGCTTTTACAGTATATGTAGTGTCTTTATACTTGAGAGGATTATAGGATCCACTGCACTGAAGAATAAATTAAAAGATCCTGTGTATATCAACAGAAGTGACTTTAGCTAGTCACCAATCATATCCAGACTTAAGTCACATGATCAAGAAAAAAAAAACCTACATATCATAAACCAATGCAGCTATTTCAGTTGATGTACATTTAAGTACGAATTCTTGTCATGAGATCCAACATCTTTAAGATAGAGAAATGAGAGACATAAGGATGATTGTTATGATAACTATAACATTCCAAAATAAAATTTGGGGTGATTTATGTATGTTAAAATGAACAGGGCATAGAAGATATATCTAGGATAAAAGATAGGACCAGAGAGGAGATGCCCAAGATGGATGACTAGAGACATTGTTTGTTGGATTGTCTCTTTGGGAAAATAGGATATTGAATAGAGGAGAGGGGAAAATAGTGGAGGTCATAAGTGGGTCACAGAGAGAGACAACAGAGACAGCAGGGGACCCCATGGAAAAAAATGGTGAAGCTGAGAAGGATGAAGATAAAGAGGAGAAGATATTAGCGAGGCTTAAATCCATATAGGCTTGGAGCCCAGTGAATGGGGAAGGGAGGATTCCGCTCCCTCCCCTACACGCCTTTGGTAAACAGCAGGCCGCTAAGTTTACTGAAGGCTTTTCTACCATCCATGAGCCCTGGCATGGCAGAAAATAAAGAATAGTGGGGTGAACTAGTAAGTCCCAGAAGTTTGGGCAGTCTATGAGGGGCTGCCCCCAGCAGAGTGCCATAAGTGTCATAGAGTGCCAACTTTCTTCTATCCAGACATTTCTTCCCCTGTACATCCCTTATGCACTTCAACCAAGAAAGCAGTTTGAGCTTGGGCTGACTGGGAGCTATAGCCCCTCCCTGATCCACTATAGCCACGAGAGTAGTTTGAGCCGAGTTCACGAATTCTAGCAAGAGTGCACTCCAGGCTGAGGTCTCCACAGAAACTGGGGGCCACACTTCCTTCATTGAAGCCTTGTGGTGGAACAGGGGTGTACAATTAGGAACTCCCTGCCACCAGCATTTTGTGGAATCATATGCTGACAGCTCAGACAAGAGAGCAGGTCCTGGTGCCTATGGATATATCAGATGGGAGAGTTTGGTGGGGTGTTGAGGAATGGAGATCTGGGAGCATGCCCATTCCCCTACTGGAGAACCACCATATTAGATAAGAGTGTAGCATTTAGAGAGGAACAGCCCAGTCCCTTGTTTCATGGTAAGTAAATGCGTTCCTCTCAGGCTTGCCTGCTGACCAGGTACTAAGGTGTCTCTCCCATTTATTACAACAGGAAGAGCAGTTTGAGCCAAGAGGTTCAGGACTGGCCACTTCTCTCTGGCAGGAATGCGCTCCAGGCTGAATTTCTCGCAGATAGTGGGGCCCACACTTCTTCCTTTGAGGACCAGTAGTGAAACAGGGATGCACAATCTAGGAACTCCCTGCCTGTCAGTGTTTCATGCAGATGCATGCTAATCAGTGAGATTAGAGAGCTGGATTTGGGTGGTAAGTGAGCACATTTGGACGGAACTGATGTAGAGAGAAAGGATCACTTACACACTCTTGGTGGGACTGCAAACTAGTACAACCTCTATAGAAAATATTATGGAGATTCCTCAAAAAACTAAAAGTAGGCCAACCATTCGATCCTGCAATCTTACTAGTCAGAAAAAAAAGTCCTTTTTTCCCCAAAGGAAAAAAAAAAGTCATTTTATCAAAAAGATACTTGCACTAGAACATTTATTGCAGCACAATTGCAAACAAAGATGTGGTATCCACTCAAGTGCCAATCAATTCATGAGTGGTTTGATAAAATGAGGTATATGTGTACCATGGAATTCTACTCAGCCATAAAAAAATGAATTAATACATTTTATAACAATCTGGATGGAACTGGAGAGACCATTCTCCTTAATAAAGTATCACGAGAATGGGGAAAAAAGCACCACATGTACTCACTATTAAATTGGAACTAACCAAAAAGTACTTATGTACATAGATGGAAGTAAAACTCAATGGAAATAAAGCAGGTGGGAAGGGATAGGAGAAGAATTGGTGAAATCACACCAAATGGGTACAATGTGCACCATCTAGGTGATGGGCACAATTATAACTTTGTCTCAAGCAATGCAGAAGCAATCTATGTAACCAAAATATTTGTACCCCCATAATCTTCAAAAATTTATAAAAGAATGTAAAAAATAAATGAAATTAAAATAAAAATTCTATTTAAAAAATAAAAGGTAGGACCAAATATCACAAGTCAGTACAGAGGTCCTGAAAGTCTATCTAGCCACTAAGTTTGGGGAGCAGATATGTTTCATAGTTTCTTAGCAGAGAAATTATATTGGAAAATGAGAGCAGTTGAAGTGTTCATTGTCTGTGAGTCAAGGAATAGCATGTTTTCTGGAGGAAATAAAGAGAGATCTATTACATAGGAAATCTATTTCCCAATTAAGAACCAAGGGGAAAATTTGGTCTCCAGTGGATGAGGTTGAGAGGTGTGATCAATCTCAGATGCAATGTATTATACATTTCAAAATCGTTGAGAGTAAATTTCAAACTTTCTCACCTCAAGAATAAGTATTCGAGCTGATGGAATATGTTAATTAGATTTATTTAATTGTTCCACAGTATATTCATAAATCATAATAGCACATTTTACCTCGTAAATATATACTATTATTTTCTGTCAATGTAGAATTAAAAATATTTTTTTTTTGAAAAAAGAATTGGGACCCAACTTGGGTAACTCTTTGATCATCTGACACTACTAACTAATCTCAGTTATTTCTGAAAAAAAAAAATTGGTTCCCTTTTAATAAGAAAGCTTTTAGTCTATGCACACTCCAAGGGCTGTGTATGAAAGGATGTATATGTGTTTATGTGTGCATGTGTCTGTGCACACATTTGTAGCGTGAAAGGAAAGATGAGGAAATAGAAGGATTGTATTACACTGAATGCTGGTTTATATGCTGAGAATTCCCTTCCAATACAACTTCTGAACATGCACACACACACACACACACACACACACACACACCCCTATACCAAGCAAACATACAAACAAAACATTTTCTGTGATAATCAGAATTAAATTCAAGATAATCACAAATTTTAATTTAAATTATAAAAATCGAGTCTTCCTCATTCCTAAAACATAGTCAATAAAACTATAGGTAAAAAGCCAAAAATCAAGTCTTCAAAATTTTGACTGAATTCATTTAGTAAGTATATTCTTTGAAATCAATAGTTGGAAGTTGTGTTAATTTAAAAAGCCCATATGGGGCAGGGCATGGTGGCTCACGCCTGTAATCCTAGCACTCTGGGAGGGTGAGGTGGGAGAATCATTTGAGCTCAGGAATTCGAGATCAGTCTGAGCAAGAGTAAGACTCCATCTCTACTAAAAAAACAGAAAGAAATTAGCTGGACAACTAAAACTATATAGAAAAAATTAGCCGGGCATGGTGGCACATGCCTGTAGTCCCAGCTACTCTGGAGGCTGAGGCAGTAAGTAGGATTGCTTGAGCCCAGGAGTTTGAGGTTGCTGTGAGCTAGGCTTATGCCACAGCACTCTAGCCCAGGCAACAGAGTAAGACTCTGTCTAAAAAAAAAAAAAAAAAAAAAAAGCCCATATGGGTTCCTTATGGATTGTAAAATATTTAAATATATGTTATTTGTTAATATTAATCCATGTTTGATGAAAATAGCATATACAGAATGACAGCTTAATTCCAAAATTTACTTTTTATAAAATGTTTATAATCCAAAAAGAAACTGAGATCAGTTATTTTTATTTGAATTAGAATGACATATATTATGCTTATTTGGGCTTTTGTTTTTCTTTTGGGACTAGTAAAATGTTCCGGATAAAAAGTATATGTCAATTCCTGTATTCATATTCACAGTTAAAACTGGAAACCCATTTGAGGAAGTGCTTTCATCACATTCAAGAGGAAGCAACACTTCACAAACCAGCATAAAAATAATAAATCTTCAAATCTTTTCTATTTGCTGTTTGCCATCAGCAGTTTTAGAAAACCTTTCCACTGTCACCTCCATTTGATTTTGGCACATAAAGCCCAACAACAATAACCACAAACAAACAAATAAAAATCCCTACCACCTAGAAAGAAATCACAGCAACAAATCAAGAAACTTCTACTAACCTCCTGAGGAAAATAAACACCAGCATATGTAAAGTAAATAAGAGAACACAACCATTTCTCTTAGAGATAATAATATATGCTGTTATTGGATAAACTTGAAAATTCATCTTCTCAATGCATTTCCCATTGTCATGTGTCTGAGGGGAATTTAAATTCTGAAATTTCTTGAGATGCTTGATACACTGAAACTTTCAGACAATCTTGAATCTTACACTTCATATGTGATATGTTGACTTATCTTTATCTTTGTGTTGAATCACTGCCCAAGGCACACTGGCAGCTACATGGCTGGAACTATTTATATTTTCCTCTGGAATACAAGGATCATGTAGACAGCAGAACACAGGCAGGCAGAATTATGCCTGTGTGTTGTTCTAGAACTTTGGGATAAGGCCACCTAGGCATGTAAAAAATATAAAATAAAATAAAATACATTTGTTTATTATCCCTCAGGGTTCTGCTCCTCTGAGGATGCCTGGGCTGGCTAGCAAATGGTTTGATGGCATGTTCAAATCTGAGAATGTATGCTTCCTATCCATTACAGCTCAACTGTTTAGTATAACAAAGGACTTATGTGTTGCTGAAAAAAGGAGATTAGGCCACCCTCACCAGCATCCTCTGAAAGGTAGCTTGGACCTTTCTTCTCTCTGTTTATGTAATTGCAGGAGGATCTTCTTAACCTTGAGTTTAACAAGTTTCTTAAGCCCATTGACCACCACAAATGCACTTCAAGGATAAATGGAGAAAGAAAAGAAATATAGTAATCTCATAAACAGAGACCTCATCTCAAATTCAAGTTCAGGTAATTATTAGCTATAGGATCTCAAGCAAAGCATGATTTCTCTAAGTTAAATTCTTCATCTGTGAGATAGAGAAAATACTTGTCTTATGGGTTTCACTCAGCAGAAGATAAATACTCATTAAAATTGGGTAACCTATAGCCTAAAACTGTGGACCTTATAGAAAAAAGTATAGATTTTATCTTAGACAAATTAAGTACTCAGTAAATATTTACTAATTTAAATTAAAATTAATGGGAGTAGAAAACATAATTTTAATGTTTTATATTATGTGCTACCTTAATATCTGGTGAAACCAGGAGAGCTTCAAATGGCTTACCTACAAGTTCTTCTCGTTACTTTGCTCCCATGGATATGGTCCCTAGCCAAACAACCTTCCTTACAGCAAGGACCTGGCACAGTGCCTGCTTACTGTGGAGCAGGCTTTGGTTCTTTGCAAGCCTACAGAATTATTCAAACAAGCTAATCACATCCTCTCCTGGGATCCAGGGGTCACTTTACCCTCCAGATACTAATACGAAACCTGCCTTCCATAGATCCTACTTGTTCACTGTCCCTAAATACAGCACAGTGTCCTCCTTTCCCAGTCTATGACTTTATATGATTAATAAATTGCTGTTGATCTCATCTGCCCAGTGTCTGGTGTAGTGTGCATGGACATCCCCGTAGCCATAGGGTGGGAACCCCTCACCAACAAGGTGAGTTGAAGGTGATTAAAACAATGAGTAAATTTTTTTTTTTGAATGGGAAAACAGGGGAAAAAAGGAAAAAAAGTAAGAGAATGCAAACAAATAAGCTCATGAGAGATAGAAGAAAAAGTTAGACTCATTGGTTTAATATGGTCTGTCACAATTGTTCCAAAAGTTGCCTCTTCCTAAACACTTGGCGTATTCAAATGAAAAAGGGAGAGTGATCCAGTAATATTTTTCAAGTTTGTAAATTGATTGATGAGAACAGTTTTTCAAATGCACAATTGAATATTGGAAATTTTGTATCTTTCTGGATGAGAAGAAAAGAAATAAAAGTAAGGCCTTGTGTGCATTTATTTTGAGACATATTGCATAAGATCAGCAATAACACTGGTGTTCTTTGGTGTATCAGTGTAGGTTGGAGAATGTGGGCAGACAGCCTGGTTCTCATGAAGAAATCTCACTTCTCTGGAGGCTGACATTTAGAGATTTTGTGTTAGTTATGTCTTCCTTGAATTGCTTTGGAGACAGGAGGGCTTCATAAATACAAACTTAATTAAATATGAAGACTTAGTGGTAGATTTGAAATGAAGAGGTGGAAAGAGCTCACACTGCCATGTTCTTCAAAGAGTCAGTTTTCTTAAATCAGTAGGAAAGTCATGATAAATCCTCTGCTAAAGTTCAATCCCTATTTTAAGGAGGTGATGCATATAATTAAAATACTTATGAAATAAATTTTTGTTTCTCTATAGGAAATAATCAGGATAGGAGCAACAGAATTTTCCTCACACTTGTTTCCTTAGAACAAAAGTAAATAACCTTTTTTGTACTTATACAAACTTTGCTTGCTATATTGATAAAAATAACTGTTCTCTGAGGAGCCAAAAAGCTTTACGTTTGTATCCTTAATCTACCATTGTACCAGAGGTCTGTCCCGGGCAAGTAGCAAATTCCTGAATTATTTGAAGGAAAAGGCAACAGAATAATATCCCCACAGTTAATTGTTTTGCTGTATTTGATCATATGTGTATCTTTGCCTTTATTCATCAATATCATCCAGCACATCTGGCACTTAATAAGTATCACTTTTTCTCTCCTGCTACCATTCACTCCATTTTTAAAGGGCTGTAACATGAAACATGTTAAGACATTCTAGTTCCAATGGATCACTCTACCCTTCCACATGACCCTTTTCTCATTCTCCCAGTTCTCTAAGGATATTTGATTTTCCTTCTCATTTCATGAGGTCAGAGATACTATTTCTACAATCAAGGAATTTCAATAAAATTGACTGGACTATGGAGTGATAATGTTGGACGTAGGTCCTATCTTTTAACTGCTCACATACCATGAGTTAAGTTTCAAAGAAAGCATTACCCAATTTTATTCTACTGCCATTTGATAGTTCATACATTACAATTTTTCACTTGATATAGATTTTATCGAATCACTCCAACAGAAAGCAAGGAAGTAGGAGGAAGCAGGATGTTAACCAAGTGAGTTTTTATTGTAATCATCAATCCTCTTTGTGTCTGTGTGTGTTTATTTGGATAGGGCTGTGTATGGTTTTGATATGAAAGGGAATAAAGAACAAGTTGGATGGAAAGGCATAAAAAAGCAACACCAATTACAATAGTCTTTTGCAGAGGAAAAGCTCTGACTTTGAATCTTTGTATACATTCTCTAGTAATCATATCAACACGTGCGATTCTCTATATCTCTCCTTGCTTCTCTGATATTATTACCTTCTTCCTACCACAACCACTGGGTCATCATACCATCCAGTTATTACTTTTCATAAAGATGGTTGAAATCAGTTAATAAACAAACAGCAACAAGAACAAGATGAACAGCTCCCTACACTGCTTCCTAGCTTCAAACCAGTTACTATTCTATTGAAAATCAACCTTCTCTTTTTGTCTGTGTTTAAACATGATCATGTATGAAAAAGGCCCAGAAACAGTTTCTCTTTTCTTTCTTTGTGTTACAGACTTTAGAGAAACCATAAATTAGCAAGAGCTTGACATAAGAGAACCTAACCTAAGTTTATGATAGAGATGGAAAAGGATGTAAAAGAAAATCAAAGTTTTGTTGGCAAATACACAAATGGAAAATATCCTTCTTCTTTGATCTTTTTTTGTTATTGAACAATAAAAATATTCCTTTAGAATACAATTTGTTTAATTGACCAAAATTTCTCAAAAATAACGATCATAGAATTTGAATTTAATGTTCTTCAGGAATATCTTACTGTGAGGAGTGGGAGTGCAAGCTATTATTATTTGAGACAATATTTGGTGTTCTTCAGAGATTATTTTGTTTAATCCAGTGGTATCCATGTGATTATTTCTATTTTTTAAAAGGTAACTGATGCTCCTGGGGGTTAAATCATACTTCAAAAGTCCTATGAAGCCAAAATATAATAGTAATCCTAGATCTTGGAATTCCAGAGACTGTGCTTTTCCTGCTACCTCACTAATGTTTTATTGTAAGACACTGAAAAACCATTGTTTTGACTTCTGTCCAGCCCTTGTCAATCCATTTAACCCTGACCCCATGATTAATTTACTTCCAAAATAGATATTCCCAGGCATTTGTAATTAGATTAAGCACATTTCTTCTATTACAATATAACTCTAAACAGAGCAAAAAGCTGATTTATTCCCTCCTTGAATTGGACTCTTTCCCATATGAAGGTTGATTATTTGAGGACTTGAGGATTGATAATAGTGTGTGCTCCTAAAAAAGACTGAAATAATTGCAGGGACCCATACAGTCGATGGCCTCATCCCTGCCTACATGTTTTCATCTCCACTTCCAAAATTCTCCCAAGTAATTCTTCTTTGGAAAATTTCCAACAATTACAATTTTTTGTACTTATACAAACTTTGCTTGCTATATTGATAAAAATAACTGTTCTCTGAGGAGCCAAAAAGCTTTACGTTTGTATCCTTAATCTACCATTGTACCAGAGGTCTGTCCCGGGCAAGTAGCAAATTCCTGAATTATTTGAAGGAAAAGGCAACAGAATAATATTGAAAAAGTTCTTAAATCCTACATGGAAATGGATATATTGCACTCCGATGAACAAACTAGAGGATATTAAAATAAGTAAGATTAAGGCCTTGACTTCAAAGAGTTACAGTCTAGTGCAAGAGTTTCTTGAATACAAACACCAAGTTTCCTAAGGATTCTGTTTCATATCATTCACATATTTATGCCTTCTCCCCACAGTTAAACTAAACAATCTCAAAAATAATTTGTCATAATATATCAACCCTATTTTGCAAGATAACACTTACTTTTAATAAGAACTCTCCAGAGACAATAATAACCCAAATGAATAACTCCAAAGGAAGAAATTTCAGGAACTCCAGCACATTGCTTATGGAGGTTTGGTATAGATAGGTAACAAATACCACAGTATCCCTCAAGTGTCATCCACCTATTTTTATCTACATATATGACTAACACTGATATGTAATATGCCACATTCCCCCATGGCAATAAACTAACTTAATTCAGAAAACTTGACCCACTTCCTGGATGAGACGGTGGCATTATTTTAATATTCACCATTTACATATAACTTATTATGTTCTGTATCTTTATAAGGTGGTATTTCGAGAGACAAGCAGTTCTTATGTGGCCTGAATAATGTCAGACTTTTCACATTATTAGTATTCAGGCTTTGGGTTAGGGAACAAAGTTGCCAGCAGACCTGAAGATGTGTTTAGAATACACTCAGTGTTAAGAGCCCTTTCAGTGATTCAGATCAGTTACAATTTTTTCTTGTATTAAGCTAGAGCAATTGAAGAGGAAAGATGCCTGCTTTTTTCTTTAGGGAGGAGGGGAGATCCTAATATCTTAACCCCAAACAAAAACGTTGAGTGTATGCAAATTTGCCCTTTTATAATATGAACCGAATTGTCCATCACTGCACAAAGAGAGAAAAAAAAGGCATTCCCAAGGTCATGTTTTCTGAACACTTTATTGTACAATGGCAATTCAATGACCTTTCTGAAATAAAGATATATTAAGATCAACCTGATTTGTTTAGTCAATGGTAATGTTATCATGGTCATACATATAAATCAATGAGATAAAAAGAAAGAGAAAAAGAAACACACCAGAGGCCGATTGAGCTATTTAAAACAAACTATTGTCATCTTCATTTTGGTAAAGTTGATATGAATATCTGAATAATCTGTTTTTCCCTCAGACATTAATAATTGAAGTCTGGTAATCTTCTGAAGAGAAAATAAGATGAAAAAAGCAACTGCTTCCATGGCCTTTTTTTAAAGCTAATGATTTGGTAAGCAGGGTGTAGATACTGGGACAAGGAGTAGGCTATATAAAGAGGAACTGTATGGATATTGCTGATAATATTTTGAGAAAATTGGAAATGTACATCATATGATATATTAAAACTTTCTCAAATATTGTACAAGAATATTGTTTAACTGTAATTATGAGCAAGAAACAGGATAAAGATGTTAAACATACCTTAATAAAATATTCAGAAATAAGAATGTTTGTGCCACAGATTATAACTATTAAAATTTAGCATTTTTTTTCTAGTGAGGTTTCAGGGTTGCTTACCTTCTAAAATGTTGTCTAGAAATCCTTTTGGTTCAGAAATAACTCAAAACTATAATCATATATCACTTAAAACAGGGAAACATTCTAAGAAATGCGTTGTTAGGCAATTTCATCATTGTGGGAACATCATAAAGTATATTTACAGAAACCTGGATGGTATAGCCTACTACATCCCTAGGCTACATGGTATGACCCAGGGATCCCCAGCCTTTTTGGCACCAGGGACTCATTTCATGGAAGACATTTTGTTCACAGACCAGGGAGGGTGAGTGGTTTCCGGATGATTCAAGAACATTACATTTATCGTGCACTTCACTACCATTATCATTACATTGCAATATATAATGAAATAATTACATAACTCATCATAATACACAATCATTGGGAGCCCTGAGCTTGTTCTCCTGCAACTAGATGGCCCTATCTGGGGGTTATGGGAAACAGGGACTGATCTGACCGGAGGCGGAGCTCAGGTGGTAAGTGATCCATAGGGAGCTGCTGTAAATGCCTATGAAGCTTCTCTCACTGCTTACCTCCTGCTTGCAGCCTGGTTCCTAACAGGCCATGGACTAGTACCTGTTTGTGGCACCGCAGGTATCCCCTATTGCTCCTAGTCTACAAACCTGCACAGCATGTTACTGTGCTGAATGAATATTGTAGGCAATTGTAACACAATGGTATTTGTGTATCTAAACATGGGAAGGTAATGTGTTGTGGAATAATGATACAAAATCTATGATGTCACTAGGTAATAGAAACTTTTCAGCTCTATTATAATCTTATGAGACCACCATCTTATATATGGTCCATTTTTGACTAAAACAACCTTATGCAGTATGTGACTGTATTTGCAACTAAAGGGAGCACATGCTGAAAATGTGATGTCAGAATTTTTCCCCTGATTGCAGGAACAAAAGGGTCCATTTTGGCATATTTATGTATAGATATAATTAAATATATATTGCCTTCAATTAAAGATTGTAATTATTGATATTTTAATTTTCTTATAAGGCCTTTGAAGATAGCTGAAATCATATAATACATCATGTCTTTTTTTCTTTTAATGTATTTTGTAATAAGTATTTCATTATCAATCAAGGTTTTAAGACAAATACAAAGTGCTCTCAAATTCATGTTTTCCTTAAAGGACTTATGAATAAAAACTCATCCTCTCTTTTAATTTAAAATTAAGCAGCATCCCTGATCCTGATCATTAGAAGTAGATAGGAGGTCATTACCATATCTGGACATTTTTATATGTAGAACTGCAAAATTTGGAGAAATGTATGAAAGAAACTGGGGAGAAATCCAAAAGCTTGTCCTAATAATATACATCCCTGTAGCAAAAGAAAATTCCAAGCTGCTTGGTTTGCAGCTCAAGTCTCAGAAACTGGTTTAGAACTGTTCAACTGAATGAAACAAAAACAATCTCATTTTGTACTTCTTGTAAATGAAAGCTGCATTTGAGTGGGTACATCTGTCATGTGTTGCAACAGGAATTTTCACAAATATGATTCGTTAATTAAATTCCCAAACAACTCCTCTAAATAAAAATATTATTCCTAGTGTTAACACTCTGGCCCCCAATAATTAATAACAATGATGATAATAATAATAGCAGCCATTTTGGCAACTGCCTCCCAAGAATTGATCAAGCACTTCTATATCTTTAGAGTGTATTATCTCAACTAAAACTTAATCTCAAACCATTATCTTGGATGTAGATATTTTACAGAAATAGAGACTTTATTTACATACCTATATGGATGTATAGGTAGATAGGCAAATAGAAAGATAGGTTTATTTTTGTTCTATATATATAATACCAACACTACTCAAGGAAAGAGAAATATATAAAAGCTTTTCATGTGAGACTAAGCTTTAAAAATACTGATATATCTAGTTCTGCATATTACATTCCTATGTAATAGGAATATTACATAACTTGTCCAAAGCCATATAGCCATTAGATGGAACGGCATGTCATGACACAAATTCAGATCTGTCTTATATCAACATGTGTACTTCCTCCTTTAAAACATCCTGGTGCATAACTGTCCTGAAATGTCAACAGAGTAGGCAAATTCTCTACATGGTGGGATAAGATTTCTGCCTGAAAAATAGAAATTAATGAGCCTGTCTGAAATTCCACTTCCCTAGCATGATCTCCTCTAGTTTTTTCCTAGGCTTTTGATCCTTAAAAACCTCTGAATTTAATATGAGTTACCTTAGAACAAGAAAAATCTTACTTAAGTAACACTTAGGGGTAGGGATGGGCAGATTATTATAATTGAAAACAAGCTGAAAGCAGAACCCAAATGCAAACAGCAAAGGGGCATTTAAAGGAATGTGGGCACCAGAAAGAACACCAGAAACACACCTGTCCACTTTGCCTGGACTTAGTCACCTGTGTGTGTGTGTGTGTGTGTGTGTGTGTGTATAGAACAAACAAAATGGAGACCCCAGGCATTATTTAGCTATACCAATTTGCATAGTATATAAAATAAATAATTATCTGTTTTGATCTGAAATTTTTCCAAGAAGTATTTGTATGAATCTCATTTATTGGCTAATCATTCAATCATGTCATTCTCACTTTGCTTGGATAAGCACAGTCCAAAACACAGAGACTGCTGTGCCACTCTAAAAACAGAGCCAGCAATAAGAAACACTGTATAAGATACTTTTATTGGTTGTTCAGGCTACAAAGCCACCAACAGAGGTTTGATTCTTTTCTTTATTTCTAAGCTAACATCTTTCTTTTCTTGCCATCACTTTTTTGTCAGTCTTACCTTATACTTCCCTGTATCTGCCAACATTTGGCTGCATCAGATAAATTTACTACTCTCCCTTCTATCATTTATTTTCTACTTCTTGGATGTTTCCAGACAAAAACATCATTTTATTTTTTCTTCAAAAAGTGATACTAATGGGTTTTGCCTCTCTTGATTCTAAAGATAGGTGCTGTATATTTTGCCCTGAAAATTGCAGAACTAGATATATCAGTAATTTTAAAGCTTAGTCTCACATGAAAAGCTTTTATATATTTCTCTTTCCTTGAGTAGTGTTGGTATTATATATATAGAACAAAAAAACCCCTATCTTTCTATTTACCTATCTACCTATACATCGATATAGGTATGTAAATATATATTTTATTAAACTTTGCTCAAACTTAATGGAAGAAGATACCCCAAATTATACCAAATATGTGAAGAAAAATAAAGGCATCTAATATCTAATTCATTGAGGATCTCACTATGATTAAATTGATCTCAAAGCCTAAATATATATTATATTATATATCATATATTTACATATAAATATATTAATATTTAATGTTTACATGTAATATATTTACATATATGTATACAGTATATGTTTGTATATATATATATACACATATATAATATAGAACTATCTTAAAATTGAAAATAAAAATTCAATGATATTTTGTGTGCAAATCCCCACATGAGATATTAGGTAGTTATTATTTTTTTTGAAATACATATTATTTAACCCTTGGTCTATCAATTTTAGAAGAGATGCTATCTGAAGTTTTAATGAAATAAACAAACAACATCAAATATAAAAAATACAATTTGAAGCACAGAAGATTTGTTGCTTTTATTGCTCTTCTGGGTTATTTTTTAAAAATCAGTCTCCATTAAAATAGTTTAGATGGATGCACTAGTCAGCATCCTCCAGAGTAGAATAGATATAGTTAAGTATGTTGCTATAGATATATTTATTTATAAATTTAAAAAAAAAGATTTTTATAAGGAATTGGCTCATGTGCGTAATGAGACCAAGAAGTACGAAGATTGGATTCAGTAAGCTGAAGACCTAGGATAGTCGCTAGTGTGGTTTCAGTCAACTTCCAAAATCCTGAGAACCAGAGACCTAATGTAGTAAGTTGGAGTCTGAGTACAAGAGAAAACCAAACTCCCAGATCAGTCAGTCAGGCAGACCAAATTTCCCTTTTACTTAGCTTTTTAGTTCTGTTTAGGACTGCAATTGATTGGACAAGGGTCATTCACATCACAAAGGAAAATTCACTGTTTTACTGGTTCTATCAATTCAAATGTTAATCTCATCCATCATACCCTCATGCCATCATAGACACATCCAGAATGTTTGAACAAAATGTCTGGGCACCCTGTTGCCCAGTCAGGTTGATGCATAAAATTAACTATCACAGCAGGCAAAAGATTTCCACGGGAACTAAAGGTATCTAAAGAAAGGCATCTAATATCTAATTCATTGAGGATCTCACTATGATTAAATTGATTTCAAAGCCTAAATGCCCCCTAGATTATATGCTCACAGAGTCAAAAAGAACCTCTCCTGTCTTTACCTTGGTAAAATAAATATCCTCTCCTGTTTTCCTCTGATACATATATAGTTTCATTTTTAACATTTAAACCTCTAATCCACTTGAATTTGAAGTTTATCATTGCATATAGCAATGGGAATGAATATTCATATGGAATGAATATTTTGACTGCAGTACAATTGTAATTACATAATATCATCACATAAAATTGATACATTTCTATATGTTTAAAATAGAAGATTTGTTAAATAAACTGCGGTACATAAACACAACAAAATGTTATGCAGATATAAAAAATAATTTAGGACTCTACAAATTAACATAGAATGATGTCTAAAAAGAACTTCAAAAGAGTATACACACACACACATATACATAAACACACAAACACACAAGCCACACACATACGCACATACATGACCTGAATGAAAATTAGAATCAGAGAATATTTAATCTTAGTGGTAAAATACACTAAGCAATCAAGCATTTGTTTCACTATTGAAGTAACTGAGATTCAGAGTCAGGGAATGGCCTAACTCCAGAGCACAGATCAAGTCAGAAGCAATATCTTCCACAACTCAAAAGCAACAGGCTTGGAATGAACATAGGAAAGCTACCCTGTATTCTATTGGAGTGAATATTAACTACAGCGCTTTTATTGTACCAAAATCCAGATGAAGGTGCTGTGCCTTACTGTATTTGCTGGTGGCTGTCTTAGCAAATGAACGACTTACCCCACAAGTTATCTCCTCACACCACTAGTTTCAGAGAATGAATCAGGGAGGCGACTCTGAAAAGGCAGATTTCCACAGGCTGTTTCACCTGAAAATCATGAGACATAGAATTATCATCATAAACAATATTCTTCTTACCAAGTCATTTATTATTCTGCACATTGTGTCCACTTATAAGATTTTGCTTCATACTTGAATACAGAGATAAAATTGGAAATCATAGAACTGTGAGAGTACAGAAAAGAGTTCTCAATTGTAGAGGAAGGTATATTGATTACTCCCTTGGATGCACATAGAAAATTATTCAGAGTGCATCATAAATTAGTTTTTTAAAAAATCCTCAACAACAGTCAGCATAATGCAATTCACAAAACAAAGGTAGACTTTGTTTCATTTTCTAATGTGTAGTAAAGGGAGGAAAAATAATGAAGCCACACAAATCATTAAAAGATATTACTTCATTCACCATAGGTGTGATTATAGTAATTTTTCAAGCTTTATTCAACCAAAATTGTTTAAAATGTCATCCTTGTTCCACGAGGTGTGACTTTAGGTTGTTAATTTGCGATGTTTTAATCTTTTTGATATAGATATTTCATGTTATAAAATTCCCTCTTAGCACCACTTTTACTATATCCCAGAAGTTTTGATATGCTGTGTAACTATTCTCATTTGTTGAAAAAATTTTTAGATTTTCATTTTGATTTCATTATTGACCCAAACTTAATTCAGGAGCAATTTGTTTAATTTTCATGTATTGATATATGTTTAAGAATTCCCTTTGGAATTTATTTCTAGTTTCTTTCCACTGTGATCTGAGAAGATACTTGATATAATTTTGATTTTTAAAAATGTATTAAGACTTGTTTTGTGGTATAATATATGGTCTATCTTGGAAGACGTTCCATGTGATGATGAGAATAATGTATATTCTGCTGTTGTTGGATAGAATATTCTGTAAATGTCTGTTAGTTATGTTTGTTAGAAAGTCACATCTAAGCCCAGTGTTTCTTTGTTAATTTTCTGCCTCAATCATCTATCTACTGCTGTCAGTGGGGTATTGGAGTTCCCCACTATTATTGTATTGTGATCTATCTCTTTACTTAAATCTAGTAGAATTTGCTTTATGAATTGATGTGTTCCAGTGATGGGTGTATATATATTGAGGATTATTATATCTTCTTGTTCAATTTATTCGTTTATCATTATATAATGACATCCTTTGTCTTTTTTACTGCTGTTGCTTTAAATTCTATTTTATCTAATGTAAGTATAGCTACTATTGCTTGCATTTGGTTTACATTTGCATGAAATATTTTTATTCAGTCATTTACTTTGAGTCTATAAGAATCTTTATCAGTTAAGCAAGTCTCTTGAAGACAGCCTAAATTTGGGTTCTGTTTTGTTTTTTTTTTATCCATTCCACCAATCTTTAAAGGGAGGCATTTAACCCATTTACATTCAAATTAATACTGATATGTAAAGTTTTGTTCATGTCATAATGTTAATTGTTACCTAATTCTTTTGCATACTCGTTGTGTAATTGTTTTATAAAGCCAGCAAAAGAAAATAAAGATCAGAGAAAAACAAAGAAATGAAAACTGAAAAATGATACAAAAGATCAATGAAATGAAAAGTTGGTTCTTTGAAAAATAAGGAAATTTGACAGACTACTAGCTAGATTGACCAAAAATAGAAGAGAGAAGTTTTAAATAAACTCAATCAAAAATGAAAAAGGAGACATTACAATTGATGCCACAGAAATACAAGAGATCGTCTGAGACTACTATTGATCTCTCTATGCCCACAAATAAGAAAACCTAGAATAAGTTAATAAATTCCTAGAAACATAACATCTCCCAACCCTCAATCAGTAATAGAAATAGTGAACTGACCAATAATGATTAATGAGATATAATAAATAATAAAATATCTCTCAACAAAAACCATACTAAGACCAGATGCATTCACAGCCAAATTCCACCAGACATACAAAGAACTGCTACCAATCCTACTGAAATGTTCCCAAAGGATTAAGAAGGAGGGAATCCTTCATTATTTATTCTATGAAGCCAGTATCACCCTGATACCAAAACCAGACATGGACACAATACTGAAGGAACATTGCAGACCAATATCCCCAAAAAACATAGATGTAAAAGTATTCAGCTAAAGACTAATGAACTGAACACAATAGCGCATCAAAAAGATAATATACCATGATCAAGTAGGTTTTGTCTCTGGCATGCAAGGATGGTTCAATATATGCAAATCAATAAATGTGATTGACACATAAATAGAATTAAAATAAAATAATGTGATCATTTTAATATATGTAGAAAAAAAACACATTTGATAAAATCCAGTATCCCTTAATGAAAAATCCCTCAACACACTAGGCATAGAAGAAATGTGCCTCAAAATAATAAAGGCCATATGTGAAAAACCAACAGTAAGCATCATACTGAATGAGAGATAGCTAAAAGCATTGCCCCTAAGAACTGGAACAAAACAAGAATGCCCACTTTCACCACTTCTATTCAATATAGTACTGGAAGTCCTAGCCAAAGCAATAAAACAAGAGAAAGAAACTAACGACATCCAAATTGGAAAAGAGGACATAGAATTATTTCTGTTTGCTGAGAATATGATCATATACCTAGAAGACCATAAAACTCTTTTAAAAACTCCTAGACTTGAAAAATTAATTCAGTAAACTCTCAAGTTAAAAAGTTAACATGCACAAATCAGTAGCATTTCCATGCACCAATAATGGGTAAGCTGAGAACCAAATCAGAAATTCCTTCCCATTTACAATAGCTCAAAAATAAAAACAAAACAAAACAAGCAAACTAAACCTAAATATATATTTAACCATTGAGTTGAAAGATCTATATAAGCATGACTATAAAACACTGATGAAAGAAATCATGGATGACACAAACAAATGGAAAAACATCCCATGCTCATGAATTGGAAGAATTAAAATTGTTTAAATGACCACACTGCCTAAAGAAATCTACAGATTCAGTGCAATTCATGTCAAAATACCAATGCCATTTTTCATAGAATTATATCAAACGATCCTAAAATTCCTATGTAAACAAAAAAAGAGCTCACATAGCCAAAGCAATCTTAAGCAAAAAGAACGAAACTGGAGGCATCACATTACCTGACTTCAAATTATACTACAAGGCTATGGTAACCAAAACAGCATGTGATTGGTATAAAAACAGACACATAGATCAATGGAACAGAACAGCAAACCCAGAAATAAAGCCACATACCTTCAACCAACTGATCTTCAACAAAGCAGACAAAACATATATTGGGGAAAGTAAGTCCTATTTAACAAATGGGGCTTGGAAAATTGGACAGCCATATGCAAAAGAATGAAACAGGATCCCTATTGCTGATCATATACCAAAATTAACTCAAGGTGAATTAAAGACTTGAATGTAAGACTTAAAAGTCATAAAAATTATAGAAGAAAACCTAGGAAAAACTCTACTGGACATTGGCCTTGGCAAAGAATTTATGACTGAGATCACAAAAACAAATGAAACAAAACCAAAAATAAATATATGAGACTTAATTAAACTTAATTAAAAAGATTCTGCACAATAAAATAAATAATCAGTAGAGTAAGTAGACAAACTACAGAATGGGATAAAATATGTATCTGACAAAGGAATAATATCCAGAATCTCCAAGAAACTCAAACAAATCAGCAAGAAAAGAAAATCAAATAACCCCATTTAATTGTGGGTCAATGACATGAATAGACATTTTTCAGAAGAAGATATACAAGTGGTCAACAAACATGAAGAAATCCTCAATATCCCAAATCATTAGGGAAATACAAATTAATACCACAATGAAATACCACTTTACTCCACTCAAAATGGCTGTTATTAAAAAAATCAAAAATATATGTTTGTGTGAATGCAGTAAAAAGTAAATGCTTACACACTGTGGAAACTTAAATTACTACAACATCTATAAACAATAGTATGGATATTTCCCAAAGAATTCAAAGTAGATCTATAATTTGAACCAGCATTCCCACTACTGGATATGTAACTAAAGGAAAAGAAGTCAGTATATCAAAAAGTTGTCTATACTCACATGTTTATCACAGTGCAATTCACAATAGCAAAGATATGCAATCAATCTAAGTGTTCATCAACTGTGTATGTGCACACACATACACACACACACACGGAATACTACTCAGCCATAAAAAAAATTAAATAATGTCTTTTGCAGCAATTTGGATGGAACCAAAGCTCATTATCCCAAGTAAAGTAATTTAGGAACAGAAAGCCACATACTACATGTTCTCACTTATCAGTGGGAACTAAGCTATGGGTATACACAGTCACATTGAATGGAATAATAGGCTCCGGAGACTCCAAAAGTAGGAGGAGAGTGAGAGATGAAAAATTACCTAATGGGTACAATGTACACTATTAAGGTGATGGGTGCACTAAAAGCCCAGACTTCACCACTATACATATACCCATGTAACAGAACTGCACTTGGACCCCCTAAATCTATTAAAATAGAAAAGAAAAAGGGGGGAAAAGTCTTTTTTACTGAATTACTGTGTTTTCAAATCCTGAATTAGTTTCCATTAAATGAATAAGAACACAAACTCAATGTATGTATTTTAAGGCATCCCAGTGGGGAAAGCATGTTAAATATATAGAACACAAAGTTAGAATGTGAATTTAAGTCTATAAGCATTACAACTGTGTGTGTGTGTGTGTGTGTGTGTGTGTGAGAGAGAGAGAGAGAGAGAGAGAGAGAGAGAGAGAGAGAGAGAGAGAGAGAGAGAGAACATATTAACCATGTTCTTTCCTCTTCTTTCTTCAGATTATTTCAAACATAGGGAAGAATGTTGGGTACTTATGGAAGTATTTGTTTCTTCTTCACTCCACATACTCCCATAAACATACAATTTTACAGTACCATTACTAGGATTCCAGCTCTTTCCCTATCTAATCAAGTTTATAGACAGACCCCAGTGCTCTAGTCTGTTGGGCAGAATCTTTTTCACAGTTTCTCTTTCATTATTCATTGTAGATTATATGGTTTCTACCCTCCTGCCCTGCTTCTGTTCTTCAGAACACAAGATTACACAATTTATTTACCTTTTAATAACAATTGCTCTCTTACAGTCAACTCAAGATTTGTGTATTATTTATACAAACTTACCTAAATGGTCTGAACTCCAAGTGAGTTCATGTATTATAGTATAAATAGAAGCAGTTATTGTTTTTCAGTCTGGTAGTGTAAGACTGTAAAAGTGACTAAAAGTGAATATGAAAGCAAAAACTATGCAAAATGATGTCAATGATCAATGAGAAAAATTACAAATGTCTGTGTCCATTACAAATTATTTCTCAATGTGCTAAAATCTCTCCTGTTGTTGCTTATAAAAGTATAGAGAAAAGAAAATAATGGTAAAACCAATATATATTTACTAATATATATATTTATTTACTCAGGTTATCTCTAGAACAGTAGCAGTATCCACATTTCTATGGTTAGCATCTTTATCTAAATCCATTTATGCTCTATTTGAATTTCACTTTCAACAGTACTTTTCATTTCTTTGTTGCACTTTTACATTTGTTAACCAATGCTCTCTTTTGATTACTCATGTTCGCATGTGGGTTTATCTTTGGGAGACAAGGAAGCAACACAACTACACATTTTGCTGTCTGTTTGTGAACTGAATAATAAACAAACGTTCTGTGAATAATAACAGACTTTGATAGAAGTAATGTGATTAAGCCCTGGTCATGATGTGCACCTGGCAGTTGCACAATATTTGATGGATTAAAGAGCTAACAGTGACATTTGTACTTTTTGTGGTTACTATCAGTTAACATACAGTAGCAAGTAAAATTTGGACCATATTTGTGGAGAGATTGGTGTTATTTCACTAAACTATGATAACTGAAATTCATGTATATCAAAACATGCAAAGCAAGGGCCGCCTGCATATTTTTATACATCAATGTGCACGTATGAATCCATGAAAGATTTCTTTAAATATGACAAAACTTGCTCAAAAATAATTTAAGGCATATGGTTCCAAAAATTAGTTTTGATCTTTAAGATTCCTTATTCATTTCTCCTGAAAATTGTCATAACAGGCATGGTTAGACAGCAATCTGCTCCTCAGCCACCATCAACATAAAATAAAGATGTTCTATTTAAACCAGGGTTCTTTTTTTCCTGTAAGGAAATAGATGTCAGTGGCCTTTAAATATACAAAGTTTCATGTGACCTCTGAAATTTACTTTATCCAAAAATGGGGTTCATGACTATCAATGCACATGCTACAACTGTCATTAAAATAATAAAATACAACACAATAATCACAGATTGTAACAATCATAATAATTTGTTACTTTTCAGTAGTGCTTTCTACAGGTTTTTCTAATTATTCAAAGCGACTACAGGATATAGGAGAAAACTCAGAGATAGGTTAGCAAGAAGGCAAGAAGGCTCTAAGCTCATTGATGCATGATTTTTTAAAATTTCAGAATATTACAAGGGTACCCACATTTTGGTTACATAATTTGCTTTTGTACAGTTTGAGTCAAAGTTGTAAGGGTGCACTTCACCCAGATGGTGTAGGCTGTACCTGTTAGTTGTGAATTCATCCACTCCCTCCCCCTCCTCCTCCTATCTGTTTGATTTCCATTAAGTTTTACTTCCATATGTGCACAGCATGATTTCTAATAGCACCGAAGGTATCATTGTTCATTCATCTTCAGTTTATTCTTGTCCTCCTCCTTTTGATATCTCTGAAGCATCCCTGGATCACAAAGCATTGTCTGTTAGCTGAGCATCAAGAATGTGTTAGTAGCGCTGATGAACAGATCATCTGTGTTAAACAGTGGTAATATGGGCTACTCTGGAAAAGGCACATCTGAGCCAGGTGTTTGGAAAGTGAATGGTTCAAAATAGATCTAAGACCCACCCAGATTTTGCTGGGGGATCAATGTAAGAAAGAATGAAGAGTAGAAGAGCATTACTACCACAATCTCAAGTCAAACAAAGACTTAGGCTGGAGATATGAAGTGAGTAGGGCTTCTAACATCAGGAAAGGTGGTAAAATAGAGGAGTCAAATGGGAGATTTCAAGAACAAGTTATAAATATCAGATCTTTACCAATAGTGGATTCAAAATTAAAGACAACTTTAGCACCAGTCATATCCAGTTATGAGATTCAGAGATAAACTACAAAGAATGTAATTCAAAAACTGCCCATCCTGGAGGTTCAGAATATCCCCTTTAGTCTTCAGTTCCTCTGGAGGTTGGAATCGATGGCATATCAAAAAACAAAAACAAACAAACAAACAAAAACCTACCTAAAATATGGCCAGAGCAATAAAGTCATCCAACAGCCAGACACAAAAGTGGGTTTTACTTGAGGACAACTGACACATAGTTTCCCATTCCCTAAAGTTGTAGATTAGTCTAAGATTTGAGGGTGGAGAGAAACCTGCTAAAGAAAATAGGCTATATCTGGGTGGGCATTATGAGCAAATGGTAATAGCTGTCTAGTTTGCCATAATAAAAATTGTGAGGCTACACTTCACTTCAGTAGAAAATTGAACTATGATAGATTCTGAAAGAAATTGCACTCTGATTGATTTGGAATATCTTTCATAGGCGTGACAAGCATGAGTTGTAGCACATGTAGAGTGTATTTCCCAATCCTGGGCTAACCCTGTAGTGAGGGTTATAAGGAAGACTTAACTTTCTAGGTCAGAAAGTTGGAGGGGTAGAAGCCAAACAGACTTTTATAGTTGACCTTGCTCAGTAGGTCTGACTCTCTGCCATTCTTCCTTGTGCCTTTTTTTTCCCCACATGGGCATCACAATTACCTTAACATAAATAGATAGTTCCAGAAACATTGCAAAGATTATAGAAAGATCAGCATTTGTATATAATAAAAACCTATTTGCTTTTCTCTGTAGACTTAGAACAACAGGGTTACAGTGCCCTAAGTATATTTAATTATTTAGATAAGGGTTATCAGGATGTGATTAATGGGTCCTTACTGAAAGTTATGGATGCCAGCAACCTGCAGTGAAGCTATGTAAGACAGTGTTCTTGCTAAATTATTAAGATATAAAATGAATAATGAAGGGCATTTTAGTGGAAACTTACCTGAAAAAGATAGTTGCTCTAGGTAGGGAAAGAAAAGTGAAAGAACACGGGTAATGACTCATTCCATCCCTTATGGGAAAATAAAGAAATCTTTTTTCATAAATTAGTGTATGATGGATGTATCCATAGCAGATGTCACAAAACCCAGTAATATATGGACTTAATGCACCCTGAATTTTTAAGGATGGCTTTGTGGATGGCACTGATATTCTTCCTCAGTGTTATTGTATCATGGTCTTGTTTTGCCTGTCTTCTATATCCATAAACCTTATCTCCCTTCATGTGTATCTACTGACTTAGCCTTGTCCCATCCATAGGCAGGAAAAATCTAAATAGCTTTTGCCACAAGTATGGACAGGCCATTTTTCTATTGATTTTTCCTTAGACTTGCTGTCTAGACCCTGTACCTATGTTGCTATCTTCTTATTACCTCTATGGTAGATATGTGATTTCTTTTTTGAATACTTTTCAAATTTTTTTCTATTTTTATTGATATAGCACAGTTATACATATTTTGTAGATACATGTAATATTTTGGTATATTATACCAATGTATACAATGTGTAATGATTAAATCAGGGTAATTATTAATAGAATGTCTATCACCTCAAACATCTTTTCTTTGTGTTAGGAACATTACAATTCTTCTATTTTGAAACATACAATATCTTATTGCTAAGTATAATTTCCCTACAGTAATATCATATAATAGACCTTATTCCTTTCATTTAACTTTTTTTTGTACACCTTAACCAACTTCTCTTCATCCCCTCCCGTTTCTCCTTCCCTTCCCAGCCTCTGGGAACCACCAATCTGCTCTCTGCTCTGTGAGATCCACGTTTTTAGTTCCCACCTGTGAGTGAGAACATGTGGCATTTGTTTTCCTGCCTGGCTTAGTTCACTTAACATGATGACCTCCAGTTCCATTCATGTTGCTTTAAATGAAAATATTTCATTCTATTTTGCAGCTGAATAATATTTTATGTGTATGTATGCCACATTTTATCTATTCATCCACTGATGAACACTTAGGTCGATTTCATATCTTGGCTACTGTGAATAGTGCTGCAATAAGCATAGGAGTGCTTCAAAGTATCTTAAAAATACTGATTTCCTTTCTTTTGGAATATACACCCAGCAGCGAGATTGCCAGATCATATGGTATTCCTATTTTTAGTTTTATAAGGAACCTCCATAGTGTTTTCTGTAATGTACTAACTTACATTCACACCAACAGGGTATGTGATTTCTAAACTTTAAGTTCCCTCTCTTTACCTGTGTCCCTTACTCATGTTACTCCATTCCTATTGTATTCATTTCCTGCTGCTGCTGTAACAAATTACTACAAATTAAATGTGTTAAAGCAACACAAATTTGTGATCTTGCCTTTCTAGAGATCAGAAATTTAAAATAGTTTGGCAAGACCACATTCCTTCTGAAGGTACTAAAAAAGAATCTGTTTACTTGCCTTTTCTAGCTTCTAGAGGCTGTCCATATGCCTGGACTTATGGCTCTACATCATTCTGACCCCTGCTTCTCTCATCAAATGGTCTTCTCTTTCTTTCCTTCATAGTCACATCACTTTCTCCAACTTTGCTTCTTATAAGGACCCTGTGATTACATTGGATCCACCTGATGACCCAGGATAATCTCTGTATCTCATGATCCTTGATTTAGTCACATCTTCTAAGTCTCTTTTGCCCTATACCATAACAAATTGGCAGGTTCTGGGGATGAGGACATGGATAATTTTGGGGGCCATTTTTCAGTTTACCTGATTTTTATGAACCTCTCTGTTAGATCCCATCATTTTATGTATCCCCGTCTACGTCTTGAAACTTGGCAAGTTCAAGTAGCTCTAACATCTGAATTCATTGGCCCCAGCACTCGATAATCTCACATCGCCCTCACTTGAATTTGGTTTACAGGTTTAGATCCTCTCCACCTGCTTGTTTTACTTTGCGGTCCTTAAATTCAATCATTCAGCTGAAAACTGGCATTTCCTTCTTTCTTATGTTGAACTTTGAGCCCTTACAGCCATTCAGTCTACGTATAACCGCATCCTTCTCATACTGACAAGTAGAAATTCTTCATCAACTTGGAGTTTCTGAGTCCATGTCCTCTTTCATATTTCCTATTGGTGGTCCTCCACATTCCTATAGAAAGAACACATTTCTGCCCCATAATCAACCCAGCATTGCCAGTCTTGACCTGCTTCGTGGCTGAAAGCCTGTCTGAGACACTTTGGGTGGGTAACTTTGACAAGCTGAATTTCTCAGATGTTTTTCTTGTAATGTAAACCAGATAACCAAAAAAAGGAGAGATGAGAAAAAAAAAAAAGAAGAAGCAAACAAACAAGCAAACAAATAAGCTCTGCATTATTTGAGTTGGATGTTTTGTTTAGTTTTTCTCACTTTTTTATGCTTACCTAGTGTGCGTTTGTCCTCACAGTGAAGCAGTGTCACAGGCATTACAGTGAGTACCTAGTAAACAAAGATGCCTGTAAATGTTTTGTTTGCTATTATATTTGTCCCTCTAGATTTCATATGATTCATAGGAGCTTGTGATCACTAAACTATTTGGTTATAGATGTGGCTTTAGTTTGCCCAATATTTTAAAATTGCCCCTCACACCTAATGTTTTCATTCATAATGCTTGGAAATATTTGCAAGTATTTGTCCCAAATTTTCACAAGGGGATTTCTAAACTGCAGTCCAGGGACCTAGTATGAAAAAAGAAGTCTTTGTTCAATTGCTTGTAAAATTTTGTGAAGTGATTCCCTAGCAGGGGAAGGCATCATGAATGACACATCAAATTGAGGAAAAGGTTGGAGCAGGGATTGGGTAGTTAGAAAAAAACATATTCAACTTAATAATTAGTTTTATAATGTGATTTGTTTTAGGTTAAAGTGCAAAAAATGTATCTGAAAAGTTAAATAACAATAAGGAAAGGTTTTCATGTATATTTAAAGGGCCCATGGATTTAAGAAGCTGAGACATATTGTTCTATTAATATTGAAAATTTTACATTTGCATAAACTCAAATACTTTTCTTTTAATAGATGGATTTCTTACTTACATTTTTTTCTATATAGTCTAAATCTTTTGTAGTTTCCATGTTATGGGGTATAGGCAAAGACAGAAAATAACAAAAAGGAAAATAGTAAAATAAAATTATAGAGGAATTATGGAAACAAAGTGGAAACTTGAGGTAGATATAGATTTGAGAAAGATTCAGCAACCACTGGATGGATGAAGGGGATTCAGGCAACCTCAAAATGGAGGCTAACATACTGAGAGGAGGGATGTGCTCTTTTTAATTTAAACATAGAAAAATTTCTCTATTTTAAAAGTAAGTAGTGTCCTGTACCTCAGGATTCAGTAGTGTCCTGAATCAAATGTACCTCAAATTCCTATGCTACTGTTTTCCACTACCAGACTTCCTGGATTTGTATGATTCAAAATTATTGGATGGCACTTAGAACATGGAAGCCTTCAAAAATATTGTTTAATTAAAATACTTGAAAGGTGAAAACTCAATAATTTAATTTTATTCTGTTTTTTAAATTGCTATCTTCAAACAATTTTGTATTAATGGTAAAGAAAAGTTTGGGAGAGAAAATTGATTTACTGGTATTTTATTCCATTTTTTTTATTGACATAGCTATACAATTATTTATATTCCTGGGACTGGCTCACTTTTCAGGGATCTAGGTGTTTAATATAACTTAGGTAATATTATGAGTAATAATTAGAATTTTCATTTTGAAAAAAGTTTTACATGACTATTCTTTCTACTTCTGACATCCTTAAATAGTATATTAATGAGAAAATCATGGAGAATAACTTTCTTCCCTAGAATTCTCATCAAATATGTTAGACATGAAATTGTTAGGGTTTAGTCTGTCTCAGCAATGTGGTTTCCCTGCCATGCTGTAGGACAGGAAGTCATCTGGAGCTCAATCATTTTCTCCATGGGAGCCTGCACTTTTTCACTCACCCAGAGCTCTTTTCAACTCTTTTTTGAAGGTTACACCTCTGAAGGGAGATTACAGACTTGTGACTTTACAAAGGAGCCATATAAAATAATTAGCCTTTCCCTTAGATGAACCCTCTTGGAAATCTTCCACAGGTGTTATAAAAGATACAGACATTTTAGATAATTCCTCTATTGGCATTTGCCTATTTTCTCACTAAAATTGATTCTCCAAATGTTGCTAAAGTCTCATCTCTCATAACTCAGTAGCTTCTGACTACATATAATTTATATTTAAATATTTGCTTATTATTAATAAATTGCTTTCTATAATTAAGAAGAATATATGGTCATAAAACAAGACACATTGAAACCACAGTTGAAGATTATTCCAAGAATAAGGTTGGTTTACTAAAGTATAAATGACACGGTAAAAGAATCTCATAAAAAACTTAATTTACTGTGATTCACTGATCCTAGCAATCAGTAAATAAATACTTATGGCATCTACTTTTAGTTCTAGCAATGGGTGTTCATGTACATTCTATTTTTTCTGCACTCAACATTGTGTATTATCTTTCTTCTTTAAACATGCATAATACTTTACCCAAACTTGGATATTATCTTTCTGATCAATTCCCTCTCTAATGAATATCATGAAAATGAGCAGTTATAATGATCCCAGTGCCTCCGGTGTTTATAATGATTGAGTTATTACAGTGTCAAAAGTTGTGTCATCACCTTGAAACAGAGTCAAAGCCACTATTCCATAAAATAATGAGCCTTATATAATGACATTTCCCTGTCTGAGTTGATTTGGATATTCATACTGTATTCTTTCATTTATTGATTCAGCAAATATATAACAAGTGCTAAATACTTGCCAGATATACTAGGCTTTGGCAGGTGTGCATAGGTGGGATTACGATGAATTTGAGGGTCTCCTTTTCAACCCCATGAATCATTAATTTTGGATATGGAATCTCATTTGCATCAAGCACAATTAAACATATTTCTTCCAAATTAATAAAACAAGGTGCTATACACTATAGTGGTTAAGAATATAAGCTTTAAAAAATAAATAAATAAAAAATAAATTACCCAGCTACAGTTTTTCTGTTATAAACAGTGATGTTCGTAGAATCAAGTAGATAGTGTATAATGTAGAAGAGTGCCTTGTAATAAAGCCAGGACATCCCTCAGGTTTTGCCTCTTTGCATGCCTCCATTTCCTCTCTGGCCTTCTCCATCATGTTATGACATATGACATAGCATGAAAGCCCTCACCAGAAGCCAGGGCCATTCCCTTAAAAAAAAAAAAAAAGCCTGTGGTTGAGATTAAAACACCACATCTACCCTTCACGAGTTGGGTAGTCTTAGGCAAGTTACTGATTATTCTATGACTCAGTTTTCTCACTGATAAAATATTTAAAATGGTGCTGCTATTAAAGAAGATAACACATAAAATATTTAGCACAGGTCCTAGCATATGGTATAAATATTATCTATGTAAAAAGAAAGATTGTGATAAAACAAAATAAATCCTTGATTGCAGCATTTGTTGAATAATTATTTAATTGGCTTCCTAAAACATGTGGGAACACTCTTCTTTTGTGATCCTGATTTTATATCTCAGAACTTACTGTTTATGCCTTCTGAAGTTCATACCTTTTGAAATTGGATCTTAATAATAAAGAGTATATACTATATATAGGAATCTGCATTCTCCCTGAGTTTGGAAAATCTTAAGGTACCAACGTTTACTCAGGCAATGACTTGAAAGAGATCAGAACAATCTCTTCACAGGTATAAGCACAAATATACCATTGTATTCATTTAGTTGAAACAAGATTATGCTCTTTCAACATAATTGATTAAATTTACCACAATAATCTGTGATGGAGCAGAGATTTCAACATGAAAGGATATCAAGAAAGTATGTGAAATTCTCAATAAACACATAAGGAATTAAAATCTCTCTCTTCGTGTGTGTGTCCGTAGGAATCAAAAACTCTTTCTTCTTTGGAACCACCAGTGTTAACTCCATCTGACCCCTCATAAAAAGACAAAATGGTATGAAATTGACTGTTGTTCTTAGGTTGTACACCTAGGTGTTGTTTTTATTATGGAGAACTTGGAACTATTTGAATTTGGTCAAATTGCCCCCTACTTTCAAAGTTCATGTTTATTTATGCTGTCCACTTGACTTTGTTTTTATTGTTGTTATCACAGGCAAAATACAAGTTAAAATTTGAATTAGTGTGTGCGTGTGTGTGTGTGTGTGTGTGTATGTTTCATTGTTGTAAAATATAACTGCCTATATACATAAATCGGTATTTGATTTGTGGTATATTTGTGTGTGTGTGTGTATAATTTAAACTCATGACTCTCTGTACATTGTTATATGGTTATTATGGTTATTTTTGTAATATGTTATTGAGTTGTTCAGTAATAATGGTTCACCTAACTCTTACATGTATTGTTCTCAGACATTAAAGAGTATATGTATTTGGTAATTCAAGTATCAAATATCTTTGATAGAAAAATGGATTGATTCATTTTAGATGATGAATTTCTTTGTTCCATTAACTTTGATGTAAATAAATTAGTTCTTTATAAAAATGTAATGTATTTTTAGTGATATGCTAATTTTTCCGTAAGTCCCCACTCATACAGCATTCTGACCACTGATGCTTCCCTTAGCATAGTTTGGCTCCTCATACTCTAAACATACCTCTATATTATCATATTCAGTTAGTGACTTAATACTTGTTTTTCTAAGTGATGTGTTGTTGAGCAAATAAGCTGATGTGATGGAGAAATCGCTTATGTCCATTGTGTTGGAGTTAATACAAATGAAGCTAAAAGTCATTTTCCTCTGGCCTAAAATCAGTTTATGTCTTCTTAGGGAGACACAAGTTTGCATTACTTCTAAAATGTTGTTTTCCCATGCTTCATTTTATTGAATTCATATCAATATAGTCTATCAAAATGGCTAAAAAATGCCAAAATGTAAATCACTGTTTTCTATCCAGCTATCATTTTCTTACTTATTCTATGGAAGTTTGATTTACCTACTTTTGGCTTGATGTTTTAATATGCAGCTGTGAACATCAGAATAAAATTTGTGGGTAGCCACAACACTCAATACAAGATTGAACAGCCTAGTAGTAATTAAAAGCTAAGAAATGTTGAGATTTATTGAAGTCCACTGTGAAAGCATTGCTGAAACTTTCATTTTTTAAAATGACCTTCATTTTAAATGGCTTATATTATTTCCCGTACTGTAGGTAGGCAATTATCTCTTTTCTCATTTCATTTCCTTCAAGAGACCTTTTCTCCACCATTTCACCTTCTTGGCTTTCCTTGCCTTGTATTGATGGGATAGTATATTTCCATTACCCTTACAGTCTTTTTTCAATCCCCTTAAAATTGAATTAAATATAGTCTGCTGTTCCAGACATGAAGTTTTGGCCCAACAGAGTTATTTATGGGCAAAGAAGTACAAGATTTTTACTACTCCTGTTCAAACTTTACATGTGACAAGTTTGTCAAAGATGGAAACCCAAGATGACTTTTTCAAAAGTCTTGTTCTTTTTTAACAAGACTTTTAAAAAAGCCTTATTCTTGTTGCTTTGAGTAATGTGCATGGTAGAACTGATAACCACCCTATCCCTGGCCCCTATGATCTCGAAGACCATCTCATAGCTGAAAATCAATTGATTTTGATATCAACTATATAAGAAATTTAGTATATACATTCCCTTTCATCTCAATTTTATATTAAATATTTTCTGCAATGGTAGATATTGGAACTATTCAAAAACAGTCTATCCAAATTTCGATGGTAAATAGATGATTTTAGCGCAGAAAGGATGGTTTTTACCTCCATACCTGTTACTTGGTAGCCAAACTGGTTAGTAATTTGTACTTTGGTTATAAATTAGTTATAACATTCTCTATCATGTTTAGCTTTGCTATCTGGAAAATTCAGAGTAATATCAGTTCTGGCTGAAAATTTGATTTGGATTCTCTATAAATCAACGAATGCTGGAATATGCAGAGGTGCTTATTTACCAAAAAAGAGGGAAAGTAGTGGGTATTAATATGTGATAAACATTTTGGCCATCATTCTACATAGTATTTCTTTTAGGAGCTCTAGTTTTTTTGTTTGTTTGTTTGTTTGTTTTAGTGAATTATAAACAACTATTATCTGCGAAGTGAATCCTACTAGTTCAAACTTCTGTGACCTTTGACTTACTCATTGGAATATTAGAAGACACAGAAAATAAGAAATTGCCATTTAAGAAGACAGAAAAGAGAAATTGTTGCCCAACTTTATAGATATTAACTAAAGTCCATTTATTTTATGTGGTTTTTAAAATAAAATTTATTTTTAGTATAGTTTTAATACATATCCATAATTCTAAAACTATAAAATACTTAAAAGTAGAATAAAAATGGAGTAGAAAATATGACAGTACTCAGATAAAACCAGCTAAATTTTTAATGTATTTATTACTAGCCCTCTTTTCTATGCATGTTTTACTTAATTTAACATAGTTATACCATAAATATAATTCTGATTCCTGAATGCTTTAGTTATTATAGAAGAAGCATTTCTCATAACATAAACTTAGAGCAAAGACTATTTTATTGGCTACATTAATGACTGGTCATTGTCTAGTTATCGAATTGTTTGCCCTGTGTTTATTTACTATGTTTGCCATCATGTTAATTTGAACATCGTTTGCATAAATCTATTTCTTTTAATATACTCCAGGTGTATTTCTTGGAAGAGTCTCTAGAAGTGAAATTACCCTCTCAATGAGTAAAACTAGGCCTTATAACTCACAATTATTCTGAGTTTAAAGTGTATTGATTTGCAGGGAACATATTAGAAAATATGCCATCGTATTTATTTATTGCCATAAAAAAGTTTGTGTTCATGTCACTTCAACAGTATAATACTATGCATTATAACCTGGTGGTTGTTATGCACACTTCTTATTCTAAAGTAATCCTGGAGGATTATAATTCAGAATACTAGAATCTTTCTAATAATCTAGTTTTCATGAGAGTCAATGAATAAAAATTGGGGATAGGTGTACTTAAGCAAACAATATACTTAAAGACCAGATACTTAGACATTTAACTTATTTTACTCTATGTCTATATATCTTCCCTTCCTCCACCCATCTCTAAAATATATAAAGTTTAATTAGTACAGCATTTATGCCTTACACCTTTGGTGCTTTGTCTCATTCCCAAAAATGTAGTAGGTGCATGGAAAATATGAATTAAGTAAAGACAAAGTGGTATCCAAAAAGATATTTGGACATTAGTGCTTCTTTGCAGGGATTTGAAATTGGATTTTTAAATGACAAAAATAATGTTAGTGAATTAATAAAACTTGCTCAAATGCACTTTACAGGTTCTAGAGAGAGTTTGTAAAACTAATAATGACCATAACTCCACAAAGGACTATTGCCCCTCCCCAAAAAGAATTCCTAGATGGTATCTTAGCTATATTTATAAACTGTAAAATGTAAAAGAAAAAACAAGATGATCCTCAGAGCAACTCTTCAAAAGTGACTGTTGGTTTTCTGCTCTCCTAATGAAGCTATATGTAGCTCATTTTCTAACTCAACAAATTCTCTACTGGAGAATGTAATCCCTATATATATCGTAACTTCATTTTCTGTAACTTAGCTATGTCTTGAGCTATTTAAATGAATTTCTCCTGAGGATATATAACTCACCACACTTTTTTCAAGAAATCATATAATTTTAAATACCTCGCTATTCAGAAAACCCCAAACTACCTAATTTAGAAGAATATTATTATTTTTATAGGGTTAGTTCTATTTTTTAGAATAATAGGCAACAATAGAAATGAGGAAGGGATTATAAAAAGTAACAACCTCTTCTAAGAAAATATAATAGAACCTTTTTCTGTGTAAGTTTTGTAATTATATCTTTACTCAGCAAATACTTATTTACCACCTCACATTTACTAAAATCATTAATAGATGCTAGCGATTCTAGATTTAATAAAGCAGGGCTTGTGCTCTCAAAGAGCTTCTGGCATAAAGGGGATAGGTACGTGAATCATTGGGCATATTGTGACGACCATTTTGTATTGAGAGTATGCAAGATTCTTTGAGAGCACAGAACAAGGGCCTGCGACACTTGTCTGGGACTTAAGAAAGCTCCTTTTTTTTTTTTTTTTTTTTTTTTGAAGACTATGTTCAGGTCAATTATTAATTAAAGTTGAAAGATGAAAAACATGGGAAAGAGAGAAGCATATTTCAGACAGAAGAAGAATTGGGTGAAAAGTGCACATAACATGAGAAGGAAGCTATAGTGGTGAGCAGGTCCCAGGCCTTGAAGGGACTTGTGTTCCATGAGTCTATCCTGAAGAAAATCCTGAAGGAGCTTTGGAAAGATTCCATGGGAATGACATGATCAGATTTGCAGCAATGTGGAGGATGGGCAATTTTTATGCCTGTTTGGCAGGGGTATGAGGATAAGATTACAGCCAGGCAATACAGGAGACTCTTTTCTTATTTCATATGAAAACTTGTAAGGTCTGAATTGAGTTGGTGGCAAAGAAATTGTAGAAAGCAGACATGATTAAGATATCAAAGCCATAAAATCAATAGGATTTAATGACCTATCGGATAGGGCAAGGTGGGAGACAGTGATGTTAAAAAAACAAAGACAAATTTGTCTTAGGTAACTAGATAGTTAATGGTGTCAGTTAAAAACCTGAAACATGTTGAAAGGCTAAAGTTGTTGATTTATTTTTTTTAATTATTTCCATTTTGAACATGAGATATGAAAGTGAAGATATCTGGCAGGCCACTGAATATAAATGTCTGGATTATCCGAGAAATAGATCTGACATTCACTACTAAACACATAGTAGTTGAACAGTGAATAGGATCTTTGAAGAAGTTATATATTCAAATGAACAGAGGGCTGAAGACAGAAGTTTTAAAAAAGCACAGAGAAACTGAAGAATATACAGTAATACACAAATAAAAGAAAGAGGAGGAAAGAAATATAAAAATTTCTAGAGGAGTGATACTAAATTAATTAAATAACTAATACGTAATACGGATTAGTAATACGTTTTCTGACTAAATTGACAGAATTGTCATGACTTAGTTTGCAACATTAATTTTGTAACCAGAGACTTCACTGAATTTATTTGCCAATTCTAGGATTCTTTAGGTAGAGTCTTTAGACCAGGTGTCTTCAAACTACGGCCCAGCCTGCGGGCCACATGCGGCTGGCCGAGAACATTTATCCACCTCGCTGGGTGTTTTTGCCACCGCTGCCTGTCCTGCTTAGCAGCCGACTGGGCCCGGGCCCACAGTGCGCATGTGTGGAATGTGCGCCCCACTCTCCAATGGCCCTCCATTGGCCTGAGGGACAGTGAACTGGCACCCTGTTTAAAAAGTTTGAGGACCCCTGCTTTAGAGTTTTCTAGATATAAGATAGTATTATCAGCAAATAGGGATAGTTTAACCTCCGGTTTCATGATTTGGCTACCTTTTATTTCTTTCTTTTGCCTGAATGCTCTGGCCAGGACTTCCAAGTACAATGTTGAATAGAAGTAGTGACAGATTGGCTAAATGGAGATTGTGTTTTATTAGGGGTGATTCTGTGGAAGCTTGGCTAATGGACATCTGTGATGGCAGATTTACGCTACCTGATAGCTGATCTTGGTTATATATGCGGAATCATAAATAGCTCACACTTCAGGTTCTTCCTTGGTAACCTGAATTGGCTTTCATGGAGATGACTTATTATCCGTTCTGGGTATATCCATTTGTTCTAGGTATGATTACCCATTTGGATGAAATCTTCCCTAGAAGATGAATACTTTTGATAGATAAGATCCTCTTTTGAAATGTCTTATAGTGTTGTTAATTGCAATCTTTCTAATCAAAGCTCCAATGTCATAATAGTTATGATTTAAAAAGATAGACAAAGGGGTCCTCAACTTAGAAGAGAAAAGCCATTCTTCTTTATCTTGAAAAAGAATTGTTTATATCTGCAAATGACCTCACAAAGGAAGACTTCTCAAACATTATCATTTTATGATTAAAGATAAAATCTTTAAAATCACTTCTTCCAAGTGTAAGTAACATGAATAAGAAAATTCTCATTATAAACATTTTCTAGGCCCTTTTTATTTAGTTCAATAACACTCCTATGGCAATAGAGATAACCTTGAAAGTTGGCAATAGTGGAATATTCCTTTATGTAATATCAAGCCAATACTGAAGGAAATTGCTGCCGTATTTTCTAAGTTATTAACCTTTACAATGAGATATGCTTTTTATGCATAAAGAAAAATGTTCTCCTCAACTTTAATGTGAACTTAAGTTGGAGATACTAATGAAATAAAGAAATTGAAGTTAAGTCATATTGGTCCAAGTTGCCTCATTTTATCCTTACTACATTTGCCTTTAAGTAGCATATTGAAAAAATAATTGTAGAAAATGTTTGAATCTTTTGCATTCATCAAAATAATGGTATTTTGTTATACAAATAAAGGCAAAGGTATGAGTTAAAGTATATGGCTTTTTCTTAAAAGTCTGTGATAGAATCCTAGTGTTCTTAAAACCCCTCAGAAATCTTGATCAATGCCTGAATTTCTTCATTAAAGCTTCCTATCCCTTTTCTGTGGCTACAGACAACTTTTTTTCACCTAAAGTAATCACAAGTGCCTTTATCCATTCATTTTCCTTTTACCTTAGAGTAATTTTCATACAGCTGTGTATCTAGGATGATCAAATTCCCTCCCAACATTTGCTTGTCCATAAATGATTCCATAATTTAACCTCTTTTTAAAAACCTTTCTCAGATTAATTGAGGTAGCTTGAGTACTTCTTCGTACCTTATCTACATATAGCACTCTTAAAGCTAAACTACAAGACTTCTCAGTTACTCACTTGTCCTGCTTAAAACCTACTTTTGTAAACAATTAATTATGAATTTTATTTTGATAGATAGCCTTTTATGCCATTCATGTTTTCCCCTGTGTTTAAACATGTGTATTTGAAGTAAGATAGCCAAGGATTAAAATTCGGTCTCACCTCGAACTTTTTCTAACCATGTGACTTGATTGGTTCTTTGAAGCTCAATTTTTGTATCCATATTATATTACATCCATACTATTAACAATAATGACATTTATAACCTAGTATTTTTGTGAATATTGTATAACATAATGTAAAATACTTAGCTAAATGCCTAATACATTGGAAGAATTTAATATGTGTTAACTATTCTCATTTTTAATAATTTTATTATTCTATTGTTTTTGTTTTACTCTAAGAAAAATACAATGAAATGAGATATAGTGAAATAAGCATGGGGTTTGAAGTAAAACAAACCTGTGTTAGCAGCCTGACTGATACATAATTAGCTATGTAACTTTGGGTAAGTATCTTACCCTCTTAAAGTCTCATAATAATGATTAAATGGCATGATTCCTTTATAGCAGCCAACACAAAATTTGTCCTTATCAAATGTCTTTTGAATAAGTATATGAGTGATGTATATTAGTGTATGTACATTTCAGTGCTTCTCCTAACAGTTTTAAAAAGACCTTTATTAAATTAATGAGCAAAGGTTTATTTATTGCATATGGACATTATACTGTGCTAGGCAGTAGGAATAATTTCAAATAGGCCTTGTAAGGACCGTTATCTATGTATGTAGTATATAACACTGCATTACATTAAATTGGTTAATAATTCTCTGGAAACAGTAGCAGGTGTCTTTGCTCAGGACTAAACTATAATTCCTGTGTACCTGGGCACACCTAGAAAACTGATGGGGCAGGACTTCCTAAAATCAATTTCTATAACTCTTTTTATTTCCCCCTGTAATCCTATCAAGACTTCTTGAGACAATGTTGAGTATGGTCACAAGAGCAGCAAAGTCTAGGGTAAGATATTAGGAGAAGGCATTCAGGGTCAGCAATGAGAATGCATGCAGGTTGGATTCTGCAATAAGCCCCGGAGAAGGCCAGGTGTGGTGGCTCATGCCTATAATCCTAGGTGGGCAACTAAAAATAGATAAAAATTAACTAGGCATGGTGGTGCATGTGTGTAATCCCAGCTACGCAGGAGGTTGAGGAAAGAGAATCGTTTGAGCCCAGGAGTGTGAAGTTGCTGTGAGCTAGGCTGATGACATGGCACTCTAGCCCAGGCAACAGAGTGAGACTCTGTCTCAAAAAAAAAAAAAAGCCCAGAAAAGCAGTGACATTGGAGGTAAGTGACATCACTGGAAAGTATCCATAAGTCCAGGTTGAGGACCAGGGAATAGTCACTGGGCAAAGAATTTCAGGATCCGCTAGAAGTGACAAATCTGAGTTACATAAGAGATGATGATTAAGGCAAACTCGGTTATGTATTCTAGAAAATTTTTCTCCCATAGTGGGTTGAATGTTGGTAGAAAGAAAACATTATTTAGGATGTATCTATTAGTCACTTAACCACAATAGTCAACATAAAAAGTTAAATTTAATGTGTACTAGATCAAATATTCATTTCTATAATCAAGTTCTCATTACCTGATTGATTTCTCAAGGAGTGATCTCTAAATTAATTTTATGACTTCAATTGAATATGTATTATGCCCAAATAAACACTAATTGCATGATGAATAAATTACTTATGTCTTTACATATATGATTTCTCTAATAGTTTTTATTATTTTCTAAAACCATGTACTAATAAAACGACCAATAAATGAAACGTGAAGGAAACAGTTTTCCTTGTACATGGTACTATCTTGAAAACTAGTTTACAAAAGTTAATGTCCCATTAAATTTTCTTCGTTCATAAAATGTGTTTATTTAACTCACTCTTGGAATCTCTGACAATGAGAAGTATGCCATTATCATACTGTTTTAAAATCCAATTAAACTACAAAGCTACATCCCTTCCTTCAGAAATTCTCAGATAAACAAGAAACAGTTCTCGAATAGGGGTCATGCCCAGATTTGATTTTACAGAACATATTCACAGTAGAATTATATTCAAAATATAATAATGGAGAAAATTAATTGAAAAAAACAAATTGAAACCCGTAATGTTACTTTCAAAAACAGACAAGACGATTGACACATACCACTGAACTTTTCATATGAAAGTAGATGGAAATCTCTTACCATTAATGTTATTGACATTAAAATTTCAATAGCGGATGTTCTGGCTGTGTTCCAGTCTAAGTAAATTATACTTGGTCTATAGTCCATAGCACAGGCATTTGATGATTTTATGCTTCTCAGTATGTCCTACTTCTACAATTTCACCTAGTACTACATTTGAAAAAAGCTAATGCTAAAATGGTGAAATCCCTGAAAGTCATAAAAAAATGCAACCAAATAAAATTGAGACAAGGCTAGGTAAGGTGGGGGTGGGGGAAGAGAGAAGCTTTATTATATAAACACGTAAGCTTTGACTTCGAATGACCTTCAAATTCTATAAGGAAGACCATCACACACTTTAGAGAAAATCTCCTCCAGTATGGACTTCAGATTCAGTGACTGCTGTGTACTATATGTAGTGTAAACAGAAGGAAAAAGAAACCTACTGCAGCAAGGAGCAATCATCAGGCCTGTGGCCGGTAGGTTTCTTCTCTCTTTTCATACAATAATATAACTTTGTGATACAGAAACCTAGATCCAAGGTACCCCATCATCTCTTTTGTTCCATAAATTTGGTATTTGTTATTAGGCATGAAACTTAATAACTCCATAAGTTCCTTTAGTTATCTTACTAATTCAGCCTCAAGAGAAAGTGTGGATGAATTGTTTTCAGTCACTCAAGTTTGGTATATTAGCTTGTTTTAATGTAGAATGCTGAATAGAATGGGGGGGGGCTGAGATTAAGAAACATAATTCAGAAACCAATACACTTCTAAAAGAGTATGCCAGAGAAACTGAAGAAGTAATACATCAGCTTAAAGCTTGGGCACATAACCAATTAAGAGAAAATGGCCAACAGTTTGCTATCTTACATAAAATTTCTATCGCCGTTACAGCTTTCCCTACTGCAGAAACCAATGCTGTGATCCTAGCTACATTGGATTAAGTTGGGGGCAGGTGCATAAACTGGAAGTCACAATCTGCAAGCTGGACACAGGGTTGCTAAGGAGCAAATTCTGCAGGATAGAGGTGATACACAGAGTGGCAGTCCATTAACACTCTCGTTTGGAATACTCAATGAGCAAGGAAAAGCCAGGCTGCTGATTCTCACTGTATTGTTCTAAGTGCATTACACATTCTGGAAGGATAAGAGAACGATGTAATTTGTGAGGTGATGTTCCTTTGCCCTCATTCCTGTGGGTCTTTGCAATAAACCTCCTTTGGAGAAGGCAATCTATGTAACCCTGGAAACATTAATGTGTTTGATCTTTTATAAGAGACAAGCACAGTAATATAAGCACCCAGATTAAGAAACTGTTGTATCATGAAAGAACCATTGAAAAAGCAGGTTCAATTTAAAGCTGAATTTTAAAAAATAAAAACTAAGCTTCAATAACAATGTAGTTTAGTTTTGAAGAGGTTTGTATTTTATAGACCACTATATACAGATAGATATTTTCTCATTTCATCTTCAAAATAGTCCCTATAAAAGAATAGATATTATGTTTAATTTACACATAAATTTAACCCCACAGAGATTGAGAGGTTTTTTTTTTATTTTTTATTTTAGAAAGAATGGGAAGAATTAGGACTGGCACACAGGTTGAATTTCAGACTCTAATCGCAGTTGTGTGTATATGTTTGTATACACCATAGGCATACTATACACTCTGCTTTTAACTAGGTCTTGTCACGTGGTGTTATTCAATTGAATGTCTAATGTCTATTTCTCATAAATGATTAACCACAATAATAAACATTGTTATGTAATTGATAGGAGTTAGAAGCCCTGGTAAATTTATTTATAGCATAAAGAGATTTTCCATTTTAATTTTTAGATCAAATCTGCACGTCTATTATGGAAGACTGAAATTCCATTCGACTTTCAGAGTTCCAGTTTAAAACAAAAACTGGACTATTTTGTCATGCAAGTAAACAGTAGTAAATAGAGACATAGTTGATGCAATCAAACACTGTCTATAGATGAGGTGATTTTAATCCTAATGGCTGTGTGGCTGGGTTTTTGAAGAAAGAATAAAGATGAGAATAAAAGCAATGAGTAGCACTGTAGGAATGCTTATTTACCAAGGCGTTGTCCTAAATGACCTATGTATACTAATTTCTTGAACTCTCACAAAAACCTTATAAAGAAGGAATTTTTATTTACCCCTTTTGCAGACAATAAAACTGAGGCACAGAAACTTGAATAAGTTGTTAAAGCTTGCAACAGCAGGTCAGGGGCAGAGCTCGGCTTTGCCCCTCAGCAGGTTGGCTCCAGAATACATGCATTTTAAGAAGAAACTACACTGCCTCTTCTGGAAGTATAATTGCATAATGGAAAAGGGCTGGAGCCACACAGAATCAGCTGGATTTCTGGCTTCATCACTCCCCAGTTGTGTTACCCTGAACACATTGTTTACCTCATTTCTGCCATGGTCTATCTTCTGTAAACTGGAGATGCTGGTGAGTATTTTTCTTAGAATCATAAGAAGGCACAAGTGAAATGGTATGAGTAGTCTACTTTCTTGCTCCTTAGATAATGAATAAAATGGTTATTGTAAGAAGAGCAAATTATACTTTAAAAACAATCTATTCCAAAGTCTTAATTTTAAAAAATGAGAAAGCTAAGGCCCTAGAGTGTTAAATGGCTTGTTTTATATTGTGTTGTCAGTGGCAGAATCAAAACCAGAAGCCAGGCCTCTCAACTCTTGTCAATTGTTCTTTGAACAAAAAATGAGTAAATAAAGGATCTCATCTCATGTGCCTTTTTTTTAATTAAAAAATTTACTATTGAAATATTTGTAACCATTTTCCTTTGTTCAAAGACAAGTCTACTGTCGGTGACTGTCATTGGAATTCCTTCCAGTCTTGTCTATATGTCACAACTATTTGCAAGTAAACCATAAAAATGTTTCTTCTATCCAATGTTGATAATAAATGAATTGTGTTGGAAAAAAATAAGCAACAGCAAGAATAATCCCAAATTCTGTGCTCTCGAACCAATAAAATCACAGAGGAATCATTTGTCTTGCTTCTCAGAGTTAGAATGTCTGCTTATTTTTGTATTTGACAGCAGCCACGGCTTGAAGTAAATTCAAGAACTAAGAGGTCAGGAGATACACAAACTATTATAAAAAATAAAATTAAGCCCAAGAAAATATAAAACAAACTCTGAACGCAAGAAAATCTTAAACCTTGGCTTGCTTGTCCATCAGTAAAATCCCCAAGCCAATCACAGGGTACATTTTACCGAAGTAATGAGAGCACATGCTGTCAAACTGATCGTGACTTATGGTTTTTAGAGAAAGTAGTCCCTGCTTCCTGATCTAGTACTGGTAGGAAAAGGATTGAAATGAAGATTGTCATATTTTATAGTTTTTCACAGGTACCATAAGTAAATAAAGAGAATTCAAGTTATTTAAAATCAGGTGTCTTAAAAATGTCTTGATGCCTAACATAGAACTGAGCAGAGAGATTTAAAAAAAAATGAATTAAATTAAAATTTGGCTTCTAAGACTATTGGCAAAAAATAGGTGTAAATGTATCAGTTTATTTGATATTGTAGGATCACTACCACAGAGTGTTACAATCTACAGGTAGACTAAAGAAATGTACTGAGGTGCAAATGAAGATTGAGTGCAGTGATGATCCAGACTTATGCAAAATGACAGCTGAATTCTCCCTACATTCAGCCTATGATAGAGGTGCTTTAAGTTACCATTCTTTCATTTTTTCATTTGAATAATAGATGTCACCTAAAAACTAGCCTTGACCATACACTTAATCTTTTTCAAGCTGACTCAGCTCTAAAGTTACAGCAGCAGAATCTCTGAACTGATAGCCTGGAACAAAAGGAATCTCAATTTAGCAGTCTAAGGTACCAATACTGTTTTAATCAGGTTTTCCTTAATAGCATATTATTTGAGAGTCATGATGCTATAAAAATTTGGCAAGTGGAAGAAATCTAGAAAAAAGCCAAAGAAGATCCTTTGGATTTTATTTGGGTAAATACAACATAGGTAAAATCCTAACAATGAACAGAATAAGATGTTCCTTTTATTTTTCTGATTATTAAGTATCTATACAGTGAGCTGAATATAAGGTAGGAATAGTTGATGAGGCATGCAAAAAAGACAAAAGCTGGCGAAATAAATGTAAATTACTTATAAAACAGGTAATAATTGTAATCAATATGGTTTTATATTCTACCTCTGCTTTTTTCTTCTTTTCACCTTTTTCTTGCTGTACTTTTGTTTATCCACTTAAAGCTAACATTGATCTTTTCTAGAATACAGCATAATATAAATTTAAGACAAGAAAACAAAAACACATATAATCACAAAAACCACCATTTTGAAACATGCACTGCTATATGTGTTGATGTTTCTGAATCTTAATTGACCTCAGAAAACTCGTTTACAAAACATTTATTAGCATCCACTTGTAACACATTTATTGATATAGGTATATATTTAAACATATGCACATATTATATGTACAGCTCAATGAATTTTTATAAAATGGGTATTTCTGTAACAGCACCAATATCAAGAAAAAGGCATTACCAGCCCCTGAGAAGCCCTCCTGTGCTGAATTCCTGCCTCTACCCCTTTCTGCCTTTACCAGCTGCCCTGACTTCTATCACCATACATCAAGTTGGCCTATTTTTATCCATTTTGTACAAGTGGAATCATACCATATGTATTCTTATGTAACTCCTTTTACTTAAATTTTTGTTCACATGATTATATTTACACTATAGATACAGAGATCAATGGAATAGAATAGAGATTCTAGAAATAAAGCCACATACCTAAAACCAGCTGATCTTCAGCAAAGTAGACAATTTCATTTTTTGTTTATAGCAGCTACCCAGTTATCTCAATACCATTTGTTGAAAATGCTGTTATTTTTCTGTTGAATAGTCTTGGCACCATTGTAAAAAATTAGTTGAACATAAATGTATGTATGGGTTTACATCTGGACTCTTAATTATATTCCATTAATCTCTGTCTATCTTTGATCAAGTATCAAGTACCATAATGTCTTGATTACTGTTGCTTTGTAGTATATCTTGAAATCAGTAAGTTTAATCCCTCCCAATTTGTTCTTTTTCAAGATTTTTGTTTTTTTGTTTGTTTGGTAATTCTGTGTCCCTTATAATTCCATATTGATTTTAGAACACCTTCTCAATTTCTATGAATAATTAATCTGGTACTCTTATAGGAGTTGTGTCAACTCTGCACATCAAATTGGAGAGTTCTGCTATTTAACAATGTTTAATCTAAATCCATGCATATAGGTTATTTTCCACTTATTTAGATCTGCTTTAACTTATTTCAACAATGGTTTGTAGTTTTCAGAACACAAGCTTTGCACTTATTTTCTTATATTTATTTCTATGTAGTTTCTTCTTTCTAATGCTATAGTAAATAGAATTGTTTTCTCAATTTTATTTTTAGATTATTTTTGCCAAGTTTATAAAATAAAATTGATTTTTTTACAATGATTTTTATCCTGGAACCATGCTGAACTCATTTATTGGTTTTAATAGCTATTTATTGGCTACCTTAGGATTTTCTACATATTTTTTATCTGAAAATAGAGAAAGTTTTACCTTTTACTTTCTAATTCAGATGACTTTTATTTATTTTTCTTATCTATTTTCTTAGCTACAGCCTCCTGTACAAATAAAAGTGTCAAGAGTACACATTCTTAATCTTAGCATTGGGAAAGCATCCAATCTCTCACCATTAAATATAATGTCAGCTGTGGGATTTTACTAGTTACCCTTTATGAGATTGAGGAAGTTTCCTTCTGTTCCCAGTTTGTTCATTGTGTTTTACCATGAAAGGGTGATAGATTTTGTCAATTGCTTTTTCTGTCTATTGAGATAATGTGAGTATTGTTTTTTTTTAATTCTATAGACATAATGTATTACATTAATTAACTTTTGAATGTTAAACCAACCTTACATTCCTGGAATAAACACCAATTGATCATGATGCATAATACTTTTTATATGTTGCTGGTCTTTTAGTATTTTTTTGAGGATGTTTCCATCTATATTCATAAAAGATATTGGTCTGCAGTTGTCTTGTGAGGTTTTTGTCTGATTTTAACATCAAGGTAATACTGGTCCTATAAAATGAATTGGGAAGTGCCTCACCCCTTATATATTTTAGAGGAGTTTGTGAAGAATCAGTATTAATTAACTGATAATTAATTGAGAAGCATTAATATTTTATGAAATAGAGTTCAAGAAATATTGTTTTTGACAAGCTACTCTCTGGATAGGATGAAAATACCAACACCTTTGTTTTTTACCTTGGGTTTCCTTTTGATTTTCTTTAACAGTTTTAGAAAGTAGCTTTGCAGACTATAGCTAGAGTTATTTTTTATTTTCAAGTACAATTTTCTGGTGCCTAGAGAGAGAGAATGCTGAACTATGCTACAAATAATTCTACTCTGCATAGATTGGGATTAAAGATAATAACTAGATATGAGCTCTGAAGTTAATTATATACCTTGATAGACTTTATTTGGTTGCTGTTTTGCTCTATGTGTGTGTGCATCTATGTGAGTGTTTTAATGATATAAACTGAGGTTTTAGTGAATAGGTCACAATGTCCTCCAAAAAGACAACCAGGAACATACCAGTGGAGCAAATTTGGTTTATTGGGTATTTTACAGGGAGAGAGAATGCACCCCATAGTAAACTATGGGATGTTTTAGTAAGAGAATATTAAGAAGAACTTATTATAGGATTTGATCTTTGATTAGGTGATTTGGGGGAGGGTTCAAATAAGTAAGATCTGGATCGGATACTATTGGGAATATGAATATTTCTATGATTGAGTAACAATAAATCCTAACTAAAAGGAGAGAAGATTAGAACAAGGCTAAATTTGTAATTAGTAGATAGGTAGCAGCCACCCATATTAGCTGTAATAAGGGATGTTTGATATTTTAGAGTTTGTACAGTATATTGTTTTTATCTTTACCTAGTAAACATTATGAATTGTTGGTTTTTGTCCCACTTCATCATGGTCACAGAGTGGCCTTTTCTGAAATTGGGATTCTGTGAAATTGTTTATATCTAACCTGAAAACACCGCAGACTAGGTGCCAACAAGTTTCTAAATACTCCAAGGGAGGCGTAACTGGAAGGTCAAGCAAATCCTCGATTTTCAGGGGCTGATTTTCTCTTTCTCATGGTTGAACTCTGTAATAAATGGAACATTTGTCATAAAATATATGAATAGAAGGTGATTAAAATAGAACCAAAAACCATGGTGACATAATTAAACTTACAATGTTATGTTTTGTACATTAAAACATAGTAACTTTCTTATGCAGCCAGTTTTTTCCCCATTTTTTGTCCAAATGAAAGATAAATAAAGCACCATATGATCTCACTGGAGAAATTGAGAGAAAAATTTGTAATAAGACTGTGACTAGGTCTCATGTTTGCACAATCAATACAATCCAAAATGCGGTCTAATGATTACAACCCACATGACAAATAATTTGTCATTGTAAAAGCAATAGCTTTCTAATAATGTGACAAATATTATTTCCAAATCTCAAAGTCAGCAGTAAAGTTTGAGGTCCTCTATTTATATTCTAATCTTTCACTATGTTCAACACTATCAATTTACCCACTTTCATGTTAACCTAAGAGATTTAAAGGACACTCTTTGGAGTAAATCATCTGTTTGTCCTTCACAGCAATGAATTCAACTTAAATGCCCACTCATGTGAAGATCTGCTTTTAAAACAGAGCCAGTGTTTTATAATTTGCATATCCCTTTACTCACGAAGAATCACTTTTATAAAAATATGTTTTATTATTTATATTAATATTATATTACTAAAATAACCTGGGATTGGTATCACTGATGAATTGGAAATACAATAAATCCATTGAGGTCACTTGTGCTTTTTTTGAATTTTATTTTATCTTTAAAATTGTTCAATTGCTTTTCAATAGTGTTATGTATTATTTTGATTTATTAATGTAAACTAGTATTGTTAATTTACCTTTTAGAATTATTTGGCATTCAAAAAATGTGTGTTATTTCACGCAATTTTAACCAGGGCAAAAATGCCCAGGCTACTCTGACATCATTTCAAAAGCATTGGTCTGCCTCATAAAACTCACTGATCAGCAACCTGTGTATAAAATTCATTCCCATCAGGTGAACATTGAGGCCTAAAATAAGGATAATTAGGGAAAAAGATATTGTGAAGTCCCTGGTGAGCAGGATATAAAAAGGGATGAATCTCAGGGTGGAGCAAACTGCTCATTCTTTTCCACATGCTAAATTTGATCTCGGAAATAACAATAGCCATCAAGGATCAAAGACTCCTCCAGGACCTAAAAGCAGAGATAGTCTTAATACTGAGTCTGGATAGAGGATTTTGCATCAAGTAATGCCCCCTGCATTTCAAATTTAAACCTCAAGTTACAATCTCATTCAAATACATGAGCCTAAATGAGTGACTTTACATACGATGATATGAAATAGTAAGGCTGGTGTGAACACTCTCTCTATAATGGCATTCACATTCACATGTTTTTTACAATGCTAGACTACTCAAATTAAAGTATAGAAGCATAATTCAATGGAAGATTGGTTTGCCACCCAGGTTTGGGCAAACCACTACACATTAAAATGAAATGGGACACCATGATTCCAAGTTCACAGTAAAGTCTCTTCAGTTTAGTGTAGGTGAAGCAATTCAGAAGTTAACTTCAAAGTGTTCAGACTATGATTTGGAGGCTCCCCTTTGTCGATCCCTGAATGTTTCCTAAGATATTTTTCTGTCAAGCATAAGCCATCAAACCTTAAGCCTACCTCAACAACACTGGGCTGGGGGAGTACTCCAATCAAAAAGAAATTCAAGAGCCCATTTATTAAATTGTTTTTAAAATGGAACATATTGGAAAAAAATTAAATGTTCTTATTACAACTTATGGCAAAGTGGTCTACAGGAACACTAAACTTAAACTGTTGGATGGGCTTGTATTTCTGAGTATGTAATACTCAGAATACATAGAATGGAGCGGAATATATGTATTTATTATATATGTATGCCAACATATTTGAGCTGATGTTATTGAGCCAATATCACACAATATGTATAGCTATGTTTTGTAATATTTCTTAATTCTGTCAAGACAATTCCTGTGTTTTACTCTTACTTATGTAAGGTCAGTCTAAATATGCATGATTTGTTCTTCAATATAAGTTGTAGATAAATTTTTTTAAGTTTATTTAAATATCAAATTTGTAATGTCATTGGATTGCATCAGCATTATAGATTAATTTGAGAAAAACTAACTCATATAGCCATCTCTTCTAAAAACATATGTCTCTTGGAAAATTAAGATCATTTTCTGCACCCTTAATTATTTCTACCACATTCTGCTATAGTATATTCATGATAAAGTAAATTATTATGTTAATTAAAGTTTTTGTTGCTAGTATTATGGTGTTCTATTTTCTATTATGTCTTCTAAATGATGTCAAGAACTGTGGAGGATCTGAAATTTTTACCTGACCACAGTTTTACAGGTACTGGCAAAAGACACATGGCTCTTGGTTCAGAGACAAAAGACAATGATAATATTAGACAGTGATAATATTAGTGATAAACAGTGATAATAGACAGTGATATATTAGACAGTGATAAAAGACAGTGATAATATTAGTCATAATATCAGTATGTTTTGTGTTTGTTCTTTGAGCTGCAATTCCCAGGAGGAAATGTGAAGAAGGCCTGATGATACCTGCACATGCAGTGCATGGGGGGGGGGGAGGGTAGAGAATGTTACAGGAGACAAACCCTGAACTCAGAGAACTTAAGTATTTAATAATGGAAATTGACAAATATTCCTTACTCTAGACACCAACATCCTTGAAAAGATAGTCTGGAACAAAGTCAATTATTGCCTTTGCCCACAAGATGTATGAAAGTATCATAGAGAAATCACTTTCCTCCAGTTGGTCATTGCTGATACAGAGAAATGCCACTGCATTTTGCAGGCCCATCTTGGATCTAGGCAATTCACAGGGCTCTCATTTTTTTTTCTTTTTGTTTGTATTCTCATTCTATTGTTTGGGTTTCATTAGGTTGATGAATAAATATCTATATAAAAGGACACTTGTATATTTTCTCTTCTAATCTTTACACCTCTTATTTTTCTTCCTTTTACCAGTAGGTAAGACTTATAGTACTATGTTAAATATGTCTTTGTTCCTAATACTAAAAAATATATATCTAAAATTTCTCTGCTATGTATAATGTTTGCTATTGGTTTAGTGTATAATTTTTATAAAGTTAAGGAAGTTTCCTTCTAGCTTTTTTATGAACACTTTTTCAATTAATAGAGATAATCAAAAGACATTTTTTTCTTTAATGGGTTGACTAACAGTGACAGATTTTTCTGATACTGAACCATTCTTATATTTATAACCAATTATGTAATTAGACAAGACTTTTATATTTGGTCAGCTTATGTATTATTTTAAGATTTAACATCACATATATACAAACACACACACACACACACACATATATATATATGTATATATATATATATATATCTATAGAGAGAGAGAGAGAGAGAAAGAGAGAGAGAGAGAGATACAAACACACACATTGCCCTCATTAACATGGGCCTATACTTTTCTCATATTGTCATTATCTTTATGGTAATCAAAAGTACACTAGCTTCATAAAATGAAATACGCATCTTTATCTCTTATAATATGTTATAGATTAACTCGTATAAGAGAGGAATGTAATAGTATTTGAAAGCTTATATGAACTAAGGTCAAAACCTTTTGGCGCTGGATTTTGTTTTGTCTTATTTTGTATTTGAAATTGAAATCTTGGCTAGTATTTTAATTTTGCTTAAAACTTATAGCTACTGAAGACATTTTGACATTTTCATATGTTTAGGAGTTTAAATTTCTTCTAGGTTTTCAAATTTGTTAGTTTGTATGGAAACTTATATATGACAATGAGAGTATCAAAAGTAGAGGGGGAAGGACACATTATCTGGTAGAAGGGGTTAGATAAACCACTTCAAGGATAAAAATAAAAGTGAATGTCTATTTTTATCAAGCACATTCAAAAGGGGCTTGATGAATTAAAGATATAAATGTGAAAGATAAAATGAAAGATAATAGAAGAGGAGGAAGGGTGGAGCAAGATGGCCTAATAGAAACCTCTAGCAATTGATTGTCCCACCTCATGAACACCAAATTCAACAACTATCCATGCAAGCCAGCACCTTCAGAAGAACCAAAAATCAAGCGAATGATTACACAACCTGATTTTAACATTATATGAAGGAAAAAGGCACAGAAGGGGGCAGAAATGACAATCTTGCATTGTCTGCACTACCTCTTCCTGATCCTTTGACAGTGCTGTGCCAATGTATTGAGTGGAGAATCTGTGTGGCCTGGGAAGGGAATTGATTGTGGGGTTTTGCATTGATGTTCATTTTGCATTGAATATCAAGGCCACCCTGGCACAGTACAGGGCAGTATTCTGCCAGTGCCTAAGGAAAGAGCATTTAGATCAGCCCCGCCAGAGGGAAAACCTCCACCCTGAAACCTGAGTTCTAGCTAGCCCCACCAACAGCTGACACAAGCAGCCTGGGGCTTCGACTAAATTCATAAGGCAGTCAAGCCACAAAGGCTACAGTCCTTGGGCAATTTCTCAGCTGTGCTGGCTCTGAGACAGTGGACTTGGTATGTACCTGATGCAGTGAGATACTAGTAGCTACAGCCCAGCCAGTCCTGTGTCACCCCTCCTTCAACTTCAGGCAGTGTGGCTTAGGGATATTTTTCTTCCACTTGAGGAAAGGAAAGACGATAGCTCAGAAGACTTTATTTTGCAACTTTGGTCTCAGCTCAACCACAGTAAAATAAAGAACCAAGCAGACTCCTGAAACACCTGAATTAGAACTCAGTTCCTGGATGGCATTGCTGTATGACTAAAGGATGCTTGAGCTTTGAGTAAACATCAGAGCTGGCCAGGCAACTGTCACCACAGGATTTGGGTGAGACTGGGCTGGCTTCAGGTGCAATCTGCTCCTGGTGGCCACAAGGGAGTGCCCACATTACTCCTTCCCCAGCTCCCGCAGCCCAGCACAGAGAGTGGCTGAAGAGAGTGAAAAACTTTGCCTGGTAATTCAGGGCATTCCCCTGTATCTTACCCAAGCACACCAGGCACTACCTCCAGGATACTCCAAGAGCCACAGAATTACTGGCTTGGGCACTCCAAATGCTGATAAAGCTGCAGGGACCAACCACTTAGATCACAACATTCAATTCCCTTTGCATATCTGGAGAGCCTTCTCAAGCGAGATGGGTTCAAATAAACCAAGGCTATCAAGATGAAAACACATTGCGAACTCTTCAATGCCCAGATACCAACAAACAAGCATCAAGTATACCCAGGAAAACATGACCTCACCAAACAAACTAAATAAGGTACCAATGACCAAACCTGGAGGGATAGAGATATGTGACTTATCAAACAAAGAATTCAAAATAGCTGTTTTAAACAAGCTCAATGAGCTTTAAGACAGGCTATTCGAAAATACATAGAAGAGAAGAAAGAATAAATAAGAATGAAGCACCCTCCAAGAAAATAGCCTCCAAAGAGCAGATCTAAGTTATTGGACTTAAAAAGGAGGTAGACAGAGACATTGGGGTAGAAATTTTATTCAAAAAGATAATAAGAGAGAACTTTCCAAATCTAGAGAAAATATCAGGCACACATTTCAGGCACAAAAGGTCATAGGACACTAAGCAGATTTAACCCAAACAAAGCTACTTCAAGCATTTGATAATCAAACTCCCAAAGGTCATATATCAAGAAAATGTCCTAAGGGAAACAAGAAAAAAATAACACATGAAGGAGCTTCAATACATCTGGGAGTAGACTTCTCAGTGGAAACCTTACAAGCTTGGAGAGAGTGGTATGACATTTTCAAAGTGCTGAAGAGAAAAACCCTTAAGCCCAGAATATTATATCCTGCAAAAATGTTCTTCAAACATGTACTTGTCACATAGTAGTGGAAGTTCTTTCTAGAGCAATCAGACAAGAGAAAGAAATAAAGGGCATCTAAATTGGAAAGGAAGAAGTCAAATTATCCTTGTTGGCATACAATATAATCTTATATCTAGAGTAAACTAAAGACTCCCTGGACACAAAAAAGTGATTAGAATTGATAAACAAATTCAGTAATGTTGCAGGATACAAAATTAACATACAAAAATCAGTAACATTTTCATATGCCAGCAGAAATAATCGGAAAAAGAAACTAAGAAAGTAATTCCATTTACAATAGCTACAAATAAAAGAAAATGCCAAGGAATCAACTTAACTGAAGAAATGAAAGATCTCTACAATGAAACTACAAAACATTGATGAAAGAAATTGAAGAGGACACACTGAAAGAATGGAAAGATACTCCATACTCATGTATTGGAAGAATCAATATTGTTAAAATATCTATAGTAACCAAAGCAATCTACAGACTCAATGCAATCCCCATCAAAATGCCAATTACATTCTTCACAGAAATAGAAAAGAAATCCTAAAACTTACATGGATTCACAAAAGATCCAGAATAGCTAAAGCCATCCTGAGCAAAAAGAACAAAACTGGAGGAATCACATTACCTAACTTCAAATTATATTACAAAGCTGTAATAACCAAAGCAGCATGGCACTGGCATAGAAACAGACACATAGACCAATGGAACAAAATAGAGAACCCAGAAATAATTCCACACATATATAGTGAACTTACCTTTGGCAAAAGTGCCAAGAACATGGTGTGGAAAGAACATTCTCTTCAATAAATGGTGCTGTGAAAACTAAATAGCCATATCCAGAAGAATGAAACTAGATCCTTTTCACTCACCACATACAAAAATCAAATCATAATGAAGACTTAATCTAAGACCTGAAAGTATTAAACTACTAAAATAAAACATTGGTAAAATGCTTCATGACATTTGTCTGGGCAAGGAGTTCTTGAGTAATACCTCCAAAGCACAGGCAACCAAAGCAAAACTGGACAAATAGGATCATATCAAACTAAAAAGCCTCTGCATAGCAAAGGATACAATCAATAAATGGAAGAGACAACCCACAGAAAGGGAAAAAATATTTGCAAACTACCCATCTGACTTAATGACTCTGATTAATAACTAGAATATATAAGGAGCTCTAACAACTCAATAGGGAAAAAAATCAAACAATCCAATTAAAAATGGGCAAAGGATCTGAATAGACATTTCTTAAAAGAAGACATACAAATGGCCAACAGGTATATAAAGAAATGCTAAACATCATTAGTCATCAGAGAAACTCAAATCAAAACTATAATGACATACCATCTTGCCCCAGTTAAAATGGCTTTTATCAAAAAGACAGGAAATAACAAATGCTGGCATGGATGTGGAGAAAGGGAAACCCTAGTACACTGCTGGTGGGAATGTAAATTAGTGCAACCACTATGGAGACCAGTATGGAGGTTCCACAAAAAACTAAACATAGCGCTACCGTATAACTCAGCAATTCTGCTGCTTAATATGTATCCAAAGGATGGGAATTCAGTATATTGAAAAGATATCTGCACTCCCATATTTATTTCAGCACTATTCACAATAGCCAAGATAATGGAATCAACCAACCTAAGTGTCCATCAATGGATGAATGAATAAATTGTGGGATATGTACACAATGGAATATTATACAGCCACAGAAAATGAAGAAAATCCTGCCATTTGCCACAACATGGATAGAACTGGAGAACATTATGTTAAATGAAATAAGCCAAGCAGAGAAAGACAAATCTCAAGTGTTCTAACTCATATATGTGAGATAAATATTAAAAATAACTGATCTTATGGACAGAGAGTAGAATAATGGTTCCAGAGGCTGAGAAGGGCAGCAGGAAAATGGGGATAAAAAGGGTTCAAAAATATAGTTATATAGATGGATATAATAAACAATATTTGATAGCACAACAAAATAACTATAATAAACAATAACTTAATGTGTACTCTAAAGTAACTAAAAGAGGGGAATTGGAATGTTCCTAACATAATGCAATGTTAAATGTCTGAGGTGATAGATACCCCAATTACCCTGATTTGATTAATTCACATTGTATGCTTGTATCAAAACATCACATGTACTCTGTAAAGATATACAACTATTATGTACTTATAATAATTAAAATAAAAAATAAAAGATAATAGAAGAAAGTGAAATTTGATATCTTTATTATCTATAGGCAGAAAAGTATTTTACAAATAAAACTTCAAAATCAAATATCATATGACACATAAAAAGAATAATGAATGGGATTACATTGAAAATAAGGACTACTCATCAATAAAACACACAGAGATAATGAAAAGAGATGATGGCAGATTAGGAGAAGATATGTAAAGGAAAGAGAGGTTTAATATATAGAAAATAAGACATACATCCTGATATAAACAAAAGTAAGCTTTCAAATACCCACAGAAAACATAAAGTTTACTGTGAAAATTTAGAATCATTTTCTTTAGTGTTGAACAGCAGTGTCTCAAGGTTCTGTTTGGGATGGCGGGCACACAGCATAGAACCTAACAGATTAAAATCCCAGTCTCAGGGGGTTTTGTCACAATGGACCTTTCTAGATAATGGATCTCATGCCTTAAACGTATAAATACCATATTTTTAAAGCTTTGTTTAAGTGCTTCTGGAGACCCTAAAATATTCTTTTCATCTAGCTAACTTCAGGGAGATATTTTTTAATTAATCAGGATTCTAATCAAGTGGTATAGAAGGAAAAAAGCAAGCATACATGATGGAACAACAGATAAAGAATCTATGAAACCATTTAAATACCTTAGGTTGAGTACCTACTGACTTAAACAAAAGCAATATTATAAAATCTATTGTAACTCTTTTCTTGAGCATTCACTCTGCTTTTTCTGACTGTATGCCTGAGTTAGTAACCCCATATGATTCTGAGTAAGAATCTTATTTTCAAAACAGTTATAAATCATGATATCAATTTTTCTGTAGATTATCTATTAATAATTTAAATTTCATTTAATTTAGTGATCCAGAAAATGTTAACATATGTTATTGTTAATATAACTTTGCTATGCATTGGATCAACTAATAACAGAGCCTGTATTAGGGTACATTTTTGTTTGTTTGTTTGTTTTTTATTTTTTTATTTTTTTTTATTTCAGCATATTATGGGGGTACAAATGTTAAGGTTATGTATATTGCCCACCCCTTCTCTCCCCTCGAGTCAGAGCTTCAAGCATGACCATCGCCCAAACATTGTACATCTCACTCATTGTGTTTGTATATACCCATCCCCTCCTCCCCCCTCCCACCTTCCCAACACCCAATAAATGTTTTTCCTATATGTCCACTTAGCTGTTGATCTGTTAATACCAATTTGCTGGTGAATACATGTGGTGCTTGTTTTTCCATTCTTGAGATACTTTACTTAGTAGAATGAGTTCCAGCTCTATCCAGGAAAATACAAGAGGTGCTATATCACCATTGTTTCTTAAAGCTGAATAGTACTCCATGGTATACATATACCACATTTTATTAATCCACTCATGAATTGATGAAAATTTGTCCTATATAAGACTAGCTTATTGTCTAGAAAAAGGAATAACATTTTGTTCTTTTAAATAGATTTTAATATTTTCTATAAGTAATGAACAGAGAAGAAGAAACAATTTTTTGGTCTTTTTATCATATAATTACCATTATCTTGTTAATTCTGAGTTTTAGGCTTGGAACAATGAGGATGAGGCCAATGTAAAAATTGAAAAGAAATGCATCATCAAAAATTTTTATTTCATGGACTAATTAATGTGCTGTATCATCCTTACTATGTTTATAACAAGCTAAAGAATAACTATCTCCTATTGTGGGGAAAACTTTATTTTGAGCTTTGTTTTTTGTTTAGTTTTGAACCTCAAAAAGCAAGACTATCTCTATTGATTGAATTAGTTGAATAATTGTTAATATGACATTCATATCTATTTATAGAAAGAAAATAATTCACTGTACTTGTAGAAAATAATGCAATAGATTTCTGTTTTAATTTTTTCCAAGTTTTATTGGAGATAGGCTTTTAAATATATACTGAATTTTATAGGGATCTCAAGTCTTATTAGTGATAAATTCCAGTAACTTAAAATAAGTGGACAGCTTTAATTTAGCATTCCCCATGTGCATGCTATTGTTGTACTGCAATCTTGGTACAAAGATAATCTACTTAGTTTTTTAGTGGAAGATCTCTGATATATTTTTGCTTAGCTTTTTCTGTACATGTATTTCTTTATAGTTCATTGTAATTGTTGGCAATTATTCCTCTTACCACAATTACAAAATAATGGGAAAAGTTAGGTGAACAGAGATTTATGAAGACTGATAAAGAGCTACTATATATTGTCAGTTAAAGATCAATTTTTCAATGAGATATAGAGAAACAGGGTGCAACTAACTGTACACCTAGGATCAATACCAGAAAGTCATTTATCAGAATTTGAAAAACTGGTTGGGATGTCTTGTAGATTCTGCAAGTTAATACACAATAGAAAAATTTGAATGATTAAGGACTTGGATATCAGTTTCTTGCCTCAACAAGTGATTTTAATAAACAGGGTCAAGCTGAGATGTGGTACCAGACTATTACCTGGTAGCATAAAGTATACAGTTTCGCCATCCTAGGTAGACATGAAGAATTCAAATTGGGAGGAGAGGGTATGGAGATGAGACACTACATGAGACATGACAAACTGCTAAAAGACTATTTCCTCTCTTTCACCTTCATTTTTCTAGGAATTTCTCCTTTTTCCCATACATCCATATGGTTCCTTTTGGAGGTACCATGTTTTTATATAATCATGTTACCTTAGTCAAAATTGATAGACCCAAGGGAAGGTACCAGCCTTAACCTTTTCCCTAGAATAATATTTTTTATTTAGGATTGTGGACTCAAAATCTTAAAAGATTCAAGAAAGTCTCTCTTAGGTGACTGAATCGAGTATAAGATCTGTAAGTGCAGAGCTATTAGAGGTCACCTGGAGAAAGTAGGTCTATATTAAGAGAGGTGGTGAATAATACCAACAGGCATGATAGAAAAGACTTTACTCCCTAAGAGCAGTGCTCTGGGCAAAAGGAACAGAGATCAGCTTCTTCCCCCAGAGACCAGAAGCCACACCATTCCTCTTCTAGTATCCAAAATTACCACTGAAGAAAAGCTATTAATGAGTCTTATCCCCTTCCATTAAGCCAGCAGGGTACATCTGGATGTACTTTAAGTTTAATAAAAACAAAAGACACTATCTTTTCCTTTCTCCTGCACCAAAGATTTGTGAAAAAATTTCAGGATAAGCTAATGTATGAGAATAAGTGTGGAAGGTCTCAGGTGGTCCTTTTTACTTTGAAGCAGTATTGCTATTATTGGAATTAGAGTCATCAGGGAGCTAGTGCTGATATGGGGTTAAAATCATCATCGCACACTGGGTAATCAATGAGTAGTAGGTCAAGTCATCGTCCTGAAATGTTTGGCTGGCTGGAAGTGCTGTCAGCAAAAGAAACACAAGACAGCTTAGTTACGAATTATACTTCATACAACAAGCAGATAAAGAAAATTCTTACAAGGAGAGTACAAAGATGGCTAGATTTTCCACTATAGTATCAAAAAAAAAAAAAAAAAAAGAAGGCACTTAGAGGCCATACTGACAATTGAAAAGACAGAAAAAAGATAGAACAGAAAGGAATCCAATGCTTGAGTAAGGTTTCAAATTCAATTCTATTAAATCTAGTGAGCACTTGAAATAAAACAATATGATAATATTATGAAGAATAGACAGTTAAGATGACTTTCCATGGAAGAAATCTGGGAACAAAAGAAACAGTTTATTAAAAGGAAGAAAACAGCTTTTTATCAGGCAGTTTCACCCTCATATATAAAATTGAATTTAGAAAATCCTTATAAATTCTGCTGTATTTGAGGAAGGAAAACATCAAAAAAAGGAACAAAAGTGTGTTTTGGAATTAAACCTCTTTCTCATTTAATTTAGATTTGGATGATTCATGTACATCAAAAGTGTTCCAAATCAACTTATACAAATGCTAGCCTAAAACTGTGTCATATTTATGTAGTTATTAAAAATACTTATTTTCTACTAGATATCAAAATCATTGACTTAAATTTGCATGTGAACAAAATAATAATAAAAGGTATAAATTCCTGACAGGCTTCTTTAAAGTAGTAATAGTTTTCTCTGTACCAACAAAGAAAGAATAATCTTTATATACAGTTAAATATTTTTAATACAAATAATCAGAGCTACAATTGATTGCGCACTTACCATGTGTCATGCTTTCTCTACTCAGCATTTTGTATGCATTATTTAATCTAGTTTCCACAAGGTTAGAAAGTATCCCCATTTTACAATATAGGAAAGAGAACATGAAGTTAAAAAGAAAACAAACAAAAACAACTTGCTTTACAACTTACTTTTTCAACAAGCATTTCTTGTGTGATTGTTTTATACATACTTTGTGGTGGGTGCTGTGGATTAAGTAACAAATAAAAAACAGGCCTTTTCATTAAAAAATATGTGTCCAAAGTCAAACTACATTTATCACTGACAGGGACTAAGCCTGGTTGTCTGGAACTTGACATTGTTGATCTTGTGAGTATCACAGCATTTCCCATTGTATGAATGTTACAGCATCCTCCTCCCTCTTCCTCCTTTCCCCAGCAAAAAAAAAAAAAAAAAAAAAAATTGAAGTGGAGCTATATATGATGTAATATTTAAAGGAAGAACCTAATTTAAAGGAAGTTTTCTAATTTTTTAATACTAATAATATGGGATTCTTTGGCTTCGAGAGACAGAAATGTCAGCAGCAAGGCCAATACATTGAAAATCATCTTTCTTATTAGACAAGAAATGTGAAATAGGACCTCTGAAAGTATAGCAACAAACAGAAAGCATTAGATCTTTTGCTCTCTGATCGTTTGCACATTGCAAAAAATCTTTCTCAGAAGTTCTTAATCTGGTGTTTGCAATTCAAGAGGCATAATGATCTTGTAGACCTTTTCCAATTACAGATCTCATTTTTGGTCCTTGAATCATAAAAACCTCCCTTTTATTTCCCAGCTGATTCTTCTCCATCTACAAACTCCCTATAGGGAGCTATGTCATCTAAAAGTCTATATTCTTTCTGAGGTGAATTTTGTTGGTGGTCTCCTGTTAATTTTCTTCCCTTAACCCAAATACCATTTATTACAAGTGTTCCCACAGTGGAAACTCTTTTCTGAAAGATCTTGAATAAGATATTTTTTATATAGATAAAATATCTAAAGAATACTAAAACAGAAGTCTAGTTCAGTTGCCTCTTTGATTAGATAGGCATAGTCTACTTAGTTGTATTCTAACTGCTTGCAAAGTTGTTATAAACCCAAACACCATAAAATGTAATTAAAATATACACAACTGAGTTCTGCCTCTAAAAATATCTTCAATGTGGGCTATATCAGGAATGTCAAAGTAAATGCAATATTTTAAAATGCACCTCGCTTTCATTTACTGAAAGCCTTAGTATGTGTCATACAATGTTGTAAGAAATAGGTACTATTATTATCTCTTTCACAAATGAGGAAAATTAGTTGAAATAGAGGTAGATGGAGGGGTGGGGAGATAAACGGACAACTAATGGAAGCGGAGCACACTGTATGCGGGAAGAACACACTTGTAGCCCTGGCTTGGGTGAGGCAAATGCATTACATATGGCCAAAATGTTTTGTACCCCTATAATATCTTGAATTTTTAAAAAAGAAAGTAATTATATGTTGCTGATGACTTCTTTTGTTATATTAAATTAGGTTCTTTATTAACTATGTAGGGTTTATTTCAATAAATGTACAGCTTTTAAATAGTCATTATTATCCACATTATCTGTGACATGCTTGTAACAGAATAAAGTATTATAAATGTGAAAAAAAAAGAAATAGAGGTAGACAACTTGCTTAATTCTCAAAAAGTTGTACAATTTTAGTATTAAGTCTACACAAATATTTATATGAGAACAATATTTCAAAAAGAGATATATGGTAAGTTCTGAGATTCAGTATAAGACCATAAAAATAAAGTCTTCTAGAGTCATGTTGAATGCCCATCTCCTTTGACTATTATGGCTGAAATCACTACCAACCTTTGATATATTAGCCCGCCAAGCTATTTGGTTTGCCAGTTCAGAAAATGCACTAATTTTAATTAACCTACTCTTTTAGCCACTTATTTCTTAATTTATTCATGCTATAAATATAATTTATTCCATAAGTTTGGTATTTTAGAAAGCATTGCCTTGCATTATTAAATTTAATGTAATACTACTAAATCTGTCTTCTGCATATTATGAATCTTAATTGACTGCACATTATTTTTTTAATTTTATATTATAAAAAATAAAATCATTCCTTTTGAACATATAAAATCACCCCACTACTTGTTACCTCTGCCTGTAAGTGCTTTTGATTTATGACATTAGTTAGTTATCTAAGTGGATCTGGATCACTTGATAAATTGCATTTTTAAAATTTAATCATGCTTGTAGGCAATATCCTGAGATATAGAAATTTCTAGCGAATTTTATTCTTCAGATTTAGAAAATGCTGTCACAGCTCTCTTCAAAATTCTAATCTGATAAAGACAGATAAGATTCTTATCCCTGGCTTTACTTTTCTATAGACAACAGCTTTTGAAATTAGGTGGAAGTTTACACTGGTGATTGGCTTAGTCAAAAGGTGTATTGTTGGCATGTTATATCTTAAAGGGGAGGCATTCAATTAGTTTTCAAGTTAAAAAAATTAAGAAAAATAACAAATGGCCATGCCAATCCATTCTATTTTCGAATAGCTATATTGTGATTTGGGACAGTTCTGTGGACTGATAGTAAAAAAGTTCCCATTCCTTTATCTCTAGCTATATCCACATCTCTCTCTCTCTCTCTCTCTCTCTCTCTCTCTCTCTCTCTCACGCACACACACAAGCACACACATGCACAAGCACATGCAAATACAACTATATATGTTCAAAGGTAGCTCTTTCCTACTGTATGCATGTATATGTGTATATAAACACAAATGCATATATACAAACAACTAAAATGAAATTTAATAAAAGTATAAATATACTTCAAATGATATTCAACAGGTTAAAAAATCTTACAATTTAAATTTCATAAGCCACATCCAATCATGTATTTAGTTAAGCAGATAATTAGTTCTTTGGCTTCATCTCTTCCTTTTCTCCTGCTCTATGGAGCTTGTTTCTCCTACATGTACAGGATACGTTATATTTCAACTCTGTAGGCACACAGAATGAGAGAGGTAGAGCCTGCACAATTGCAATGATTGTAATTTTATAATTTTGGCTGTCATGATCCTGTCTCTGGAAACCATAATTAATGCAATACATTTGTTAGCTTCTCTCAGGGGTAAAAAGAACGATCTAATTGAAAGCTTGTAAAGCAGTTTCACAAGTAAAATGGGAAGGGTATTGGCTTTTATCTTCCAGCCCCACCTTTACACAGTTGCAGATTATTAATGTTTCATAAAAATGTTGTAAACCTTTATTCTCATGAAACCACAACTGATGAATTTAGGTCAATAACGACAATTGAATCTATAATTGGTAATGTTTAATAGAATTTCTTTTCCAGAATCACAAGCTATGGATACTGAAAATGATTCTACAATCAGTAATAGCCATTTTATAATTCTCAAGAACTTTTTTGTACTAGTATGTATAAATTTAAGGTAAAAGAAATATTTTATATTCTAATAAAGTAACAAGTTAATTACTTTTAAAAAATAAAAGTGACATTTTAGATAAAATAATAAGCAGACCCCTTCTTCTCCTATACTTACTGTGTTTGGCATCAATTTTTTAATACTGTTGTAAACAATGCAGGTAGAAGTCTCCATTTTAGTTAAGAAATATATAGCATTTAAGTCTATGTACTTTCTCCCCTTAGGACTGCTTTTACTGTATGCCATAGATTTTGATAGTTTATGTCCCCATTGTTGTGCAAGTTGAGAAATATTTTGATTTCCATCTTAATTTCAGCCCAAGGATTGTTCAGCAGCAAGTTGTTTATTTTCCATTACTTTGTGCAGATTCAAGTGTTTCTCTTGGAATTGATTTCTAGTTTTATTTCACTGTGGTCTGAGAAGATACATGGTATGATTTTGATTTTTTTTAAATTTCTTCAGACTTGTTTTATAAACTAAGATATGATGATCAGTTTTGGAGAATGTTCCAAATGCTAATGAGAAGAATGTATATCTAATAGTTTTGGTGTAGAATATTCTGTAAATGTCTGTTAGGTCCATTTGATTTAAAGTTACATTTAAGTCCAATGTTTCCTAATGATGTTCTGCTTTGAAGATCCATCAAACTCTATATCAAAAAGATGAAAGGCCACAATTTAGCAGCGTAATGTCACTTCTCAAGGAACTAGAAAAGAAGAGGAAGCCAAACCCAAAGCTAGCAGAGGAAAAGACATAACAAAGCTGAGAGCAGAACTAAATGAAATGAAAGAAAAAAAAATCAATGAAACAAAAAGTCAGTTCTTTAAAAAGGTAAACAAAATTGATAGACCACTACCCAAATTAACCAGAAATAGAGGGGAAAGGATGCAAATGAACTCAATCAGAAATGCCAAAGAGACATTACAACTGATACCAAAGAAATAAAAAATATTATCTATCGATACTACAAAAACTTCTACTCTCACATTTTTAAACAAAATCAATAGACCACTAGCCTGGTTAACTAGAAATAGAAGAGAAATGATGCAAATAAGCTCTATCAGAAAGGGAAAAGGAGACATTATAACTGATACCAAAGAAATAAAAAATATTATCCATAAATACTACAAAAATGCCTACTCTCCTACTCTCACAAACTAGAAAATATAAAGAATAAATTCCTGGAAAAACACAACCTGATGAGTTAGACTCAGGAAAATTAAAATCCTGAAAAGACTAATAATGAGCAATGAGATTGAGGCAGTAAGAAAAAATCTCCCAACTAAAAAAAAAAAAAAAAGCCTTGATCAGACAAATTCGTATCTGAATTGTACCAGACCTACAAACAAGAAATAGTTCCTATCCTATCGAATTATTTCATAACATTAAGAGTGAGGGAATCCTCCCTAACTCATCCTGTGAAGCCAGTATCACCTTGATACCAAAGCCAGGAAAGGACACACACACACACACACACACACACACACACACACGCACAGAGATACAGAAAATTACATACCAATATGTGTTACAAACATAGATGCAAAAATCCTAAACAAAATACTAGCAAGTCTAGTGAAACAGCACATCAAAAAGATAATTTATCATGATCAAGTGGGTTCCATCCTACAGATAGAAGGACTGTTCAACATACACATATCAAAAAGGTGATTCGCCACATAAATAAAAACAAAAATAAATAATATCCAATCATCTCAGTAGATGCAGAAAAGGCAATAGATAAAATTCAGCAAGTATTCAAGGTAAAAACCCTCAGAAAACTAGGCATAGAAGGAACATGCCTCAAAATTACAAAAGCCATATGTGACAAATCCACAGCCAACATCATACTGAATGGGGAAAAGCTGAAAGCACTTCCCCTAAGAACTGAAAAAAAAGACAAGGGTGACCACTATCACCACTTCTATTCAGCATAGGTCTGGAAGTCCTAGACAGAGCAATCAGGAAAGGGGAAAAGGGAGGACATCCAACTCAGGAAAGAAGAGGTCAAACCATCCCTGCTCCCTGATGATATGATCTTGTATCTAGAAAATCCTAAAGACTCCACTAAAATATTCATAGAATTGATAAATAATTTCAGCAAAGTCTCAGTTTACAAAATCAGTGTACATAAATCAGTAGCATTGCTATATACTAATAACAGTCAAGTGGAGAGTCAAACCAAGGACACAATACCATTTACAATAACTACAAAGAAATTAAATACCCAGAAATATACTTAACCAAGGAAGTGAAAGATTTCAACAAGGAGAACTATAAAACACTAATGAAAGAAATCATAGAGGACACAATCAAATGGAAAAGCATCTCATGCCAATGGATTGATAGAATCAACATTGTTAAAGTGTCCATATTTCTCAAAGTGATTTTTGGATTTAGTGCAATTCCAAAAAACAAACCAATATCACATTTCACATATCTAGAAAAAGTCACTCTATGCTTCATTTAGAACTAGAAATGAGCTGAAACAGTCAAAGAAATCTTAAGCAAAAAGAACAAATCTACTTTGCCAGATTTCAAATTATACCACAAGGCTATGTATGATAACTGAAACAGCATGTGATTGGCATAAAAGAAGAGACATAGATCAATGGAACAGAATAGAGAATCCAGAAATAAAACTTTCTACCTACAACAAACTGATCTTTGACACAGGAGACAACAACATACACTAGTCAAAAGAAGACATATTCAATAAATGGTGCTGGGAAAACTGGATAGCCACATGTAGAAGAATAAAACAGAACCCCTATCTCTCACCTTATACAAAAACCAATTCAAGATGGATGAAAGACTTAAATGCAAGGCATGAAATCAAGAAAATTCTAGAAGAAAACTTTGAAAAAACTCTTCTAGACATTGGCCTAGGCAAAGAATTTATTACTGATATCCCAAAGGCAAATACAGCAACAACAAAAATAAATAGAAGGGACTTAATCCAATTAAAAAGCTTCTGCACAGCCAAGAAATCAGTTAATAGCATAAATAAACAACCTACAAAATGGGAGAAAATATTAACACACTATACATCTGACAAATTATTAATATTTAGAATCTACAGAGAATTCAAACAAATCAACAAGGAAAAAATGAACAACCCCATTAAAATATGTACAAAAAAACATGAACAGAAACTTTTCAAAAGAAGATAGACATATGACCAATAAACATATGAAAAAATGTTCAATGTCACTAATCATCAGGAAAATACAAATTAAAACCAAAATGAGACACAACCTCATTATCCCTGAGAATGCAACCTCATTATCCCAGAGATTATCCCTGTCAGAATGGCCATTATTAAAAAGTCAAAAAACAATAGATATTAGTGTGAATGCGGAGAGAAAGGAACACTTATACACTGTTGGTAGGACTACAAATTAGTGCAATCTCTTTGGAAAACAGTATGGTGATGCCTCAATAACATAGAAATAAATGTACTATTTGATCCAGCAATCCCACCACTGGGTATCTACCCAAGGGAAAATAAATCATTTTATCAAAAAAGACACCTGCATTTGAATGCATATGACAGGATAATTCACAATTACAAAGACGTAGAATTAATCTAAGTGCCCATTAATACATAAGTGGATTAAGAAAATGTAGTATATATGTACCATAGAGTACTATTCAGTAGAAAGGAATGAAATGTCTTTGGAGCAACTTGGATGGAACTGGAGACCATTATCCTAAGTAAAGTATCTCAGGAATGGGGCAAACACCACTTGTACTCTCTAATAATTAAGAGGTATGCTGTGGGAGCACCTAGGCACAAAAGGATACAATGGTCATTGAAAATCAAGAAGAGGGGAGGGTGAATGGTGGTGAGAGGTAAAAACTTACCTATCAGATACAATGAACATTATTCTGGTGACAGGCAACTAAAAACCCTGAGTTAAGTGTTATACTATGTATCCATGCAACAAAAACTTTTGTACCCACTTAGTATTTTAAAAAAATACCTATTTTTTCTCCTCCTCTGTCTCCTCTTCCTACTTCTTCCCTTTTCCTTGCCTTCCTCTTTTGCTAATGCAAATTAAGATAGCTTAAATTCTGAACTCTGCTTGTGTTGTGAATCATTACCTGTTATTGACTGACTTATGGCACTAATTTAAATCTCTCATACCAATGACATGTTATCAAAGGAATTCCATGAAGTTACTCTAGGATTCATTTACTCAACAAATATTTACTGAACATCTACTATGTGCCAAAATTTAATATGCTTATTAGGATATAGTAAATGAGACAGACCTAGCCTTTCTTTTCATGGAGCTTATCTTTATAATCATAATTTTAAAAAGATTGACTGGTAAGAATTTGGTTACCTAACTATAGCTTTCAACTGGTTTATTAACAGAAAATTCCCAGAAATATCACTACAAACTCTATTGTGCAGTTAAGAGTATACTTCGTTATTTTCTTTAAATTATTATCTTAATATATTATCATGTGTGACAAAGGGAAAAAGTATAGTGTAACAGATAGTGCATTGCCCAGCCTGAATCCTCCCTGCTTCATCATTTTTGAGTATTTCTACAGACTTCCAATGGCTCACATATTAATCTCCTTTGTTGAGAGTAAGTCTCTGACTATTGAAGGTCAAATTGCCTTTGTAGACAGCAGACTAGATGTCACAGATGGCTTGCAAAAACAGTCCCTTACTAATAACTGATCTGAATTGATTTAAAAATATCCCAACTTCTTCACCCTTTGGGGAAATGATTTTGAGATTTATCTAGGTAGTTTAAACTCCAGTTTCCCAAAAAGATAACTTGCTTAATACTGTATCCTTCACTAGCTCTTTCCTCTCCCTATCTCAAGGTCTTACTACACTACTTGTAGTTCCTAAAATACCTGACAAATAAACTATTGATATTTCGATCATTTTCTCAGTGATAGATTTTAGGAGAACCCAAATTAAGATACTCAGTATTGGAAGTGGTTTTAGAAGGCAGATATTTAGGATACAATTCTAAAATTAGATCATTCACTAGCCAGTTGATTGTAGGACCCCATCATTTGTAGTACATATGGTAATGATAACCCTTAAAATGCTGTAACATCACATTAACCAAGAATCTTACTTGTGGCCAATTAGATTCAAATGGAATGGAATGCACTTGTTTATGTAATATGTTTAGAGTTACGAGAATAATAACTATTATAGGAGCTATGGAATTCTATGACCATTTAAGTAATAAAGGAAAAAAAAGAGAAAGTGAAGTCAATTTGTGACATTCTTAACTCAGAGTATGACTATACAAGCCACAAGACTCTATGTTGGCATTAAAAATATTCTCATCTCCCAAAACCAGGGAGCATAATGTGCTGAAAATAAGACCTGGGATCTGAGTGTAAGAATAATGAATTTGCAAAAAAGACTAAATTCACATCCTGGCAAATCTTCTAAACAAAGGCAGAGTACTCAAAAAGAAAGAGTGAGGCTTTTAGAACATAGATGTGCTATCTGTGTAGACTCTTTGAGAATCTTGAATCCCTTCATTTCTCAGAACCTTCTGGGTTAGCAAAAGTGGCTAACTCTTCTTACCAGACAATCATGGCATTCCTTTTCCTGGAGACCAGGCAAAGACCTCATGTGAGGCAGATGTCTTGTACAATTATGATTTTTTTCTTCTCCAGAGCTGCTAACAATTCCCCTTGTTGTTTCTATACCAGTAACTATGATAATGACTCAGCAAAGCCCAACTAAGGAAGTACTATCCTTGCTGTATTTGTTTTGTATTACTGCATAACAAATTATCACAAACTTAGCAACCCTAAAACAGCATCAGTATATCACAGTTTTGTGGGGCATTATGAATTTGGCTTAGGTGGATCTTCTGTCTCTGCTTCAGGGTTTCACAAGGCTGCTATCAAAGTGTCTGCCATAGCTTCAGTCTTACCTGGAGAAGAAACTTTTTCTAAATTCATCTAGTTTGGGGCAGCATTTAGTTCATGTGGGCTCTTGGACTGTGGCGTTCTAAAGATATTGCCTGATAACACACCACACATACACACACATTACAAAAACCTTAAAAACAGATGAGCAAAAGGTTGATGTCACAGTCAGCAAAAGGCTAACTGACACAATGCAAAATCATAACCATGTACCAGTTTCCAGGGAACCTATTGCATAAAGGCAATGTTCTCTTGAGGAATATTCTGTAAAACAAACAAATGTACACAAGAGCAAATTCCACCATCTTTCCCAAAGGGACCTAGAGAAATTTACCAGAGCTTGCTCTAATTCTTTGAAAGCTGTTGGATACAGGGTCTTAGCTGACAGTGTACTAGGGAGCCCAAAATGTCATCATGGCCTCCACTTACAGTGCAAGAATATGGAGGCCAGGAGATACATGGAATTCTGGCCTTCATTCATCATTTTGTGGGGTCATTGATTCCCACCCTCCAGTCCCCAGCCTTAACCCTGAGGTCATTTCTCAATTCGTGAGTGCATAATCAGGATGCAAATACTGAATCGATACTGCTCTTATACTAGCAACCTGACCTGCGAAGAATGGACTAATAGTAAGAAATTTCAGTTTCTTTATCTCACATGACATAGTAGAATGGCAAAGAGATAAAGAATGCAGAGGTGATTGTTTTTATTTTAACCCTATTTAATTAACTAGTCTGCATGCTCTCCCCTTCCAAAAACAGATAAAAATAAATAAAACAAAGATGAAGCATGGTAAATGATAGCAAATAATATACAGTTAACCAGGTGTTATTTCCAATTCCAGCTGCTGTGCCAGCTGTGTAACTTCATTAAAGCAGATCAATTCCTCCGTGGACACTTTATATATGGTTATTTATCTAGAAAACATGCTCCCCACCCCTGTCTAATCAGGAAAAGCAATTGAAGCAGTTTATATTTACCTGTACTATATGGTAATATACACTCATAGTGTTGTCCTAAAACAATATTAGCTCTACTGATCTTAACCAAATATAGTCAAAAGAAACCTAGGTCATTTGAGCATTGTATAGAATATACAGCTGAACTATATCAATGGCATCATATTAATTAGATTTAGTGAGTAGGAAGTGTCAAGTACTTTGGACATCATATGCTCATGAGAGTAGAAGAAAAACCCTTACTTAAAACCCAGATTTATGAACCTTCCTTGCAAATGAAAGACATTTGTAGGGATCCAATAAACTGAAGCATACCAGAAAATTTCCTCCAAATTAAAGGACACATTTTTGTACCTTGAAAGTCCTATGATTAAGAAAGTCATTCCACATAGTAGGCCCATTTGGATTTTTTTTTTATTTTAATTTCAGAGTATTATGAGGTACAAATGCTTTGGTTACACAAATTGCCTTTGTGCTTCCCAAGTCAAAGCTACAAGTGTGTTCATCCCCCAGACAGTGTGCACCACATTGTTAGGTGTGGATTTATCCATCCCCCCCTCCCACCTACCCAACACCCTGTGAATGTTACTTCCCATATGTGCACATTAGTGTTGATCAATTAGTAAATATTTAGACACCCAATACAGGTGCACCCAGATTCATAAAGAAAATCCTACTTGATCTAGACAAAATAATAAACAATAGCCCCATTTGGATTTTGAAGACAGCACATTTAGAAACATTGCTGTCATCTATTTATTGAGTGACTCAGAAGTATGTTTGGTTTGAGTATGCCCAGAGAAAGTGAGGATTCTGCAGCAGTTTTGGGCTGCAATACAAGCAGTCCTGTAACTTTGACTATATGGAAGGGCAGATTTCATGATGCTAGAGTCATTTTTCCTAGAATAGGGTATCAAACATCAAGACATTTGCATCAGAGAACTATTAGCTATTAGAAAAGCAGCTTCTGGCATTTACTGGGCCTTCATAAGTACCTAGCACTAGGATATCAAGTGACTATAATTGGTGCTACTAATCATGAACTGGGAGTTATCAACCTACCAAATAGCCAAGTTGTATAGGTACAACATAAATACATCATAGGATGGGAATGACATATTCAAGATTAGGCCTAAGCAATTCAGAGACCACAAGTAAGTTACACAAACAGGTGGCCCAGATTCTAAGTTTCCTAATTCTGTTGTTCTAACATCTCTCCCTCAGCTCATAGCTTTGACCTGATATTGAATTCCCTATGCCCAGCTTGTAGAGATAAACTCAGCCCAGATTTATGGAGAGGTTAGTTGCTAAAAACCAATATATTGATGTTAGCCAAAAATAAGGTTGACTTCAGAAGACAATATTGAGGGAAAATCTTTCCAGTGAGTAGACCTTTGAACAATGCTCCAGGTTATCAGCTTCATGTAGAAGAAGATGGATGAGTTAAGGAAATTAATAAATTTGGGAAGAGAGTTTAATTACCTAGTTTGTTGGGCAATAACTAGTACACAGTAAGATCAGGAGAGCAGAGACTTAAAAGAAAGCACTTAGATTGTTCTAATAAAGGTGGAAAAGGTGAGAGGATACTTGTGTGTCATGGCAGTGCCCACCAAGAACATTCATCATTGACAATCAGAATAGAATTGCTGTGGTGGTCAGTCACCCTGACTTCAACAACCCCAGTGCTTGTATTTTATCTAATAAATGGGATTTCCAGGGCAGGAGAAAGAAAGGCTATGCATAGGATTTTCACCATGGTCTCCTTCTCACTAGGAATGATATAGCCAGTGTTGTTACTGAATGTGTGATCAGTTAGGAGTTTAGACCAACTCCTAGACCAACACTAACAATTAGACCAACACTAACATCTTGACATCACACTTATTATTAATTTATTGTCTATAAGATCCTAGTTTATCCTTTTTTACCCTGTTCTATGGTACCAGAACTTACTCCTATGAACAGGTCTCCTTTGACAGCTGGTGCAATGTTAGGCTTTGTCAACAGGAATATTGGAAGAACACTACAAGGCTACAGCAAGATGAAGGGATTTTTCTCCCTGGTACTAGTTTACTCTTGTTTTCTTATGAAGTTGTTGCTTGGAAATCAGTGTGCTAGAGACCTGGTGACAAACATTCTCTAGTAATTTCCTTACCAATCCACAGGCCATTCCTACCCAGTAGTCCAAACCCATACTTTCCAGAAAATGTCTTCCCCACTGATGTTTTGTATATGTTTGGTGCAGCCACACTCTCCAATGAAGCCTAAATCTCAGCCTGGGGATGGTGTCTCTTCTAACTTTTAGTTCCTTCCTTGTTCATTCTTTCTCAGTCCAACTTGTAGTAACATTCTTTTACTCTTTTAGTAGTTAATAATACTTTACATTATTTTTCCTGTTTAACACATTAACTGCCATGTGAGTTGTATTTAATTCATGCTAGATTTGAGCGCAGGGCCTCATGAAGTATTTGTAACTCACACGTCTCTTTACCTTGGGAGCCACAGAGCTATTTTTCAAGTTGCATATAACTCAAGCACAGAAAACAATTAAAAAAACATTTTTTCATTAAATTATAAAGTATCATGTTGTTTTGAAAGTTTTTATTCTATTTTTGTAATAAAACACCATGTCCCCGAGGAAAAACAATTGTTTTCTAGTGTGGCAGTCAATATGTTAAATTATTGGTATGATTTCTGTGTCTTGACTGATCCTGATTTATATTTATATATATGTACATATATATGTATATGTCTGTCTGTGTGTGTGTGTGTGTGTGTGTGTGTGTGTGTGTGTGTGTGTGTGTATCATTCCTTAAAGAAGCCAACTAGGTACTTTTTGGCTAGTTGATTACATTAGCTCCCTTCCATGGTGGAAGAACAATGATTCATTCCTTACATTGTCTGGGTTAAGGTTTGTGTTGTCACCTTTCAGTGCCTTGGACAAAAGCAATATGAGGGCTAATAGGCAAGAGAGTCTTTAAGACTACTGTAATAGGTGAAAGAGAGAGAACTCAACTCCACTGAAACAACAGGCAGAAGAGTTTTTAAACACTGTGGTGGGCTAGTGGAAAGTACTGGACAACCTTAGTGAGGGATTTGCTCAATGCGTTTGCTAATTGGTGTTTAGCTCATTGACGTTCCTACCCTCCACAGAGACTGGGAGATTAGAGCACTGTCTTTCTTGAGGATGGCATTTTGAAGGGATGATTCCCAGGACTTTGAGACAGTCTAGGACTATAAAATTGGCAAGAGGCTGGAGAAGATGTACATCTGAAAGGGGCACAGAAAGAATTTACAAGTTTTCTAAAGTAAATGCTCTAAGAAAAGGGAGGTTAGGGTTCTATAGACAGGAAGAATAAACCCATCAAAATATCCCACCATCAAGCTAAGGAGAAGATAAAGGCAGTATTGGTTAGGGCTTATGGAGTGACTGATTTATTGTCAATGGATCCCATATCTTAACACCTTGGATCAAGGAATCAATTTTACAGAAAAAGAGATGAGCATGGGATCTTCCAGTCTCACATATACCTCATCATTTAAAATATACCAAACTACTAGAATGTTAAAATGACCTCTTTAATGCATAGCTGAGATACCAGCTTAGGGATGATGCCATTCATTGGGTCATTTGAATTGTAAAATATAGTTGAACCAATAGCCATTACATGGTGTTGGAGGCCTGATAAACAGAATAAATAGATCTTGGAAACAGTGGTCCTTCTCACCACACTTGCAGAGGTTCACATAGGGAATTTGTACTCCTTGTACTTAGAACTTTAAGCTCTGCTGGACCAGAGATTCTGGTTCCCAGGGGGAATTCTAGGAATAGGTGATACAGTAAAAGTTCCACAAAACCTAATTGTTGAATTGTGACCTGATTATTTGGAATTTCTCTTGTCAGAAGACCAGCAAGCAAAACAAACAAAAATGTCTTACTATACTAGCAGGAATAATTGAACCTGAGTATTATAAGGAGCTAGAATTGCTGCTATCTGAGGAGAGTAGGGAGCATTCTGTCTAGACTTCAAGATATTCCTTGGGGAGTCTCATTTTGCTACTATGTTTTGAGATATCCATACATGAGTAATTATAGCAAGAATAGGTTTACAAAGGCATGCTATCCAGGGACACAGAGCCCCAAGGGATGAAGGTCTTTATTTACCTATTGGGTAAGCAACCCAGAGCAGTGAGAAGGCTGGCTGGGAGTGAAAGAAATGCAGAAATGGAATAAAAGATGTGGAGATGATAAACATCTATTATGGCCTCAGAATCAATGCAGCAGAGTTGACTGTAGTCCCACTTTTCCTATTGCTATTTTTTCTGTAAAATGGAGACTGACCACTCCACGAAGAAACAGTGACAGTATTGACTGAAGTTAACATGAGACATGGCAGGGTCTGGTCAGGGCAAGAGGTGGATTGCATTAGTAGTACAGACTCGTGGTGTCCACTGTATCTCTTCAGGCTTTATCATTTAAGTGCATACTAATTGATTTTCAACTGCCATCACTATGTCTATGCCCAAAGGCTTATCTAAGCCTTTGCTATGTCCATTCACACAGCAAACAGAAAGTGACAGAGAAATAATCCTTTTAGCATCAGTCCTCAAATGTTAACTCTGAAAGTTAATTTTATTGATTTATTTTTATTTCAGCATATTATGGGGGTACAAATGTTCAGGTTATCTGTGTTGTCTTTCCCCCCTTAACCCCCTGGAGTCAGACCTTCAAGCGTGCCCATGCCCCAGATGGTGCTCATTGGACTTGAGCATTTTTTCATATGTTTGTTGGTCAAGAAACATATGAAAAATGCTCAACATCTCTAATTATCAGTGAAAGTTAATTTTAAAATACCCAAGCTCCCATGGTTCTAAAAGGAAATATCTGAGTCCCCTGATCTACAGTTTCTTAGATATCTAGTTGTCTGCAGTGGTAACTTTCCTAATAAAGCATATTTGTTGGCTCCTTTATTTTCCTGCTTTACTTTCCTATCCCTCATTGTGTTTCTTGGGATCATCTCCCAAATAAACTACTAGAAATTAAATCCTTGTCTGCTGTTGGGAAAACCTAAATTAAAACAGGCTTTGGGATCAAACTCACTGGGATTCTAAATTTGATATAGAAACATCTTTTCGTAATACCTTTTCCCCTTTCCCTCCTCCTTCTCATCGTTCCTTCTCTTCATTTTGCAAACAAAATTTATGTTATTAACATAATTCATTGATACCATTTGATAATGATAAATTCTCTCTTATTAGCTAGAGAATTTCAAATTTTTTATTTAAGCTAATATCTTCAGTTTCCTTATCTGTAAAATGAGGATAGAAATACTCATTTTACATAAAATTTGTTAGTAATGAATAAAGCTCTTAAAAGTACATAGTTCTATATCTGGCCTATACTGGACTCTCTCTCTAAAGAGACTGCATTTATTCAATTGCAGGCATCTTTCTTTAATAAATAGAAGTCTAAAGAAAGAAAATTTTATGTTCATATCTGAACAACAAATATGGTAAACATTAATTGCATTGTTTTACATGATAATTTACACAGTGCATGTGAAAAAGTAGTTGGTCTTAGAATATGTTCACTAAAAGACATGAGTTTGAATGTTCACAGTAGTATTACTTATAATAGCACCAAACTGAAATTGGCCAAATTATGAATATAGTGAATAAATAATCAAATAGTTATTCAATTGAGTACTATGCCTCAATCAAAATTACCCATCTACAACTATTTAAAACAATGTGGATTACTTTCACAAACATAACATTGAGTGAAAGAGGCCAATTAAAAAAAAAGTACATACTATCTTTGTTGTTCCAATAGCATAAAATGTAGAAACAGGCAAAATAATATATACTGTTAGCAGTCAGAATAGTATACGTATTCAATGACTTTGAAGAGCCAGTAGCGCTAAGCATGCGTTTGGTTTGTTGACAATGTTCTCTTTTTTCATCAGGGTATTGGATGCATAGTGGCATTCAGTTGTGAAAATTTAATGAACTTTACACATATGTGCATATATGTGTGTGTATTAATACAAAGTTAAGGAAAAAATGGAGTTAAAATCAGAAATATTGTTCTAGAAGTTATCTAGCATAACCAGATTTTATAAACAGTAGACTTCTTATTTAAATACATCAAAATATTTCCTTTGACATTCATCATGATTTCCCCTGAAATACTTCATTACTGCCAGGCAACGTATTTCTATTGTATCATTGTTTCTTAGGTAGTTTTATCGTATTTAAAACTCTAACATCCATACGATGCACATTAGAATGCTTTTTTAACGCAGTTAAAATGCATGACAGGCTTGACAGGTGCTGATTCAAAACATTAAATGTGTCCTTCAAATTAATTTCTGTAATATTACTTTGAAATGCTTTAAAATTGTCTTCTAACTTTTTAATTTCATTACATAAATCAAAACAGACAGTCAATATTTCTTGGATACTTACATTCTCATTATATTCCCTTTCTTCTTCTTTCTCCTTTTGACTTTTTTCTTGTAATTCAGAAAAAAATTCTTATCTTTATTCCTTAACATCAGATAATAAACTATTTTTTAAAATATTCTGCCTGGTTAGAGATTTGAATGGCTATAAAAGTGGAGGAGAGTTGATAATAGCAGAGAGTGAAAGATGACCTTTCTTAGATTAATATCAAGGTTATGTTGCTATTATCAAACTTGGATGCATAAAACAAATTTTTATGTTTATAAAATCGATTTTGACAAATCAGTCCACTCATTCAACATTTATAGAAAAAGTACTTCTTTCTTCATTTCAGCCAAGTAATTGGGCCATGCTCTCAAAGAATTCACTGTCTACTGCAACTGTTGCATAGCAAAAATTATGCTATGTCTTAAATTATTTTACTAGAGGTGCTAACAGAGTTTGAAGAATTTCTAGGTGAGAAATGTTAAGGCTTTCTGAGTCAGTAAATGGTACAGTTATTTTATTGTATTTACTAGATATTTTAGCCAAATTAGTGATTAAGGATCATTTTCCTCTCTCTTTCTTTCTCTTTCTTTCTTTCTTTCTTTCTTTCTTTCTTTCTTTCTTTCTTTCTTTCTTTCTTTCTTTCTTTCTTTTTTTCTTTCTTTCTTTCTTTCTTTCTTTTTTTCTTTTCTTTCTTTCTTTCTTTCTTTTTTTCTTTTCTTTCTTTCTTTCTTTCTTTCTTTCTTTCTTTCTTTCTTTCTTTCTTTCTTTCTTTCTTTCTTTCTTTCTTTCTTTCTTTCTTTCTTTCTTTCTTTCTTTCTTTCTTTCTTTCTTTCTTTCTTTCTTTCTTTCTTTCTTTCTTTCTTTCTTTCTTTCTTTCTTTCTTTCTTTCTTTCTTGGGTTTTTTCTCCATGAAAGATTAACTCCTAGAGCATTTTGCTTCCACATGCAGGAGATATTCATTTTTTTTCACCTGATAAAACTGTCTATGGAAGTTTCAAAATTCATTTATTCCATACGTTTAACAAAGAGTTGGTGATCTATTTGATGTTTTGAGTGATGTGCAGGGCACTGGGCAAAGAGGAAGAGAAACAAGAAAATGTTTCACAAACAAGTGATAGGAGCTAAAATGAGCTATTTTGCAGAGGCTCTTGAAGGGACCAATCAGTACTGAGTTGTAGAGTAGAGGAGGCAGAAGTGTTGGGGAAAGAGATCTGGAAAATTTTCACTGCTGTGATAAGCTTGCTGGAACTCAGGGCTTCCTTCCCAAGTGGTAATGACCCCCCGGGGAATAGTCAATGTAACATAGAGGTGCATAGGGTAAGATTTATATGCCACCCGACCCTTTATACCCAAAGGAATGGACTGTATCACAGGCTGCCTACAATTCTTTACATTCCATTAAATTGATTTTACACCCTGGGGACCCATATGCCATATTGTTAGGAAGCACAGACCAAAGAAGAGGCCAGTAGTAAATATTCTGGTCAACAGTTTCAACTAAGGTGTCAGCCAACAGCCTGTGACTCCCACCAGTTAAGTAAGTGAGTAATGCCTTCAGATGATTCCAGAACTCAGACTTCCAATTGCCCAGCTGACACCTAGTGGGATAAGGCTTTCCACTGAACCCTGACCCAGAGCCTGGTCCAAACTTCAGATTGGTGAATAGAATAAATGTTTTTGCTGCACTAAGCCACAAAAGTTTGGAGCAATTTTTTTCTTGTCATAGAAACTAGAATGACTGTGTGAGGCCAAAGTAATTCCAAAATGAAACTCTGAAATATCTCTTAAAAGAGATTTGTAAATAAAATATAATAAGCACATGAATCTCTACAGTATATGGCTAATACATATTTTCTAATGTGTAATTATAAAGGCACAATGGCCATGAATATTGTTAGGTTGAGAGAAGAAATATATCAATTTGGAAGTTAGGAAGTACTTTATGGAAAAGGTAGCATTTGAGATGCATTCTGTACTACTTATTTCTAGGAAAATATGTGTATTTGTTCTTACACAAAATGTGTATTTTGTTGATAATTTAATTTCCTTAGGGCTTATAGGAGAGGAAAAATATCTTTCTTTTACTCTTCTAAGTTCTGGATGGGGCCTCTATTAAAAAAAAAGATTAACAAGAGAAAGGATACAAATTTATTTAATATAAATTTTGTATGATATGAGAGTCTTTATAAGGAATGATGAACCTAAGTGTAGAGTGTTTTCGTGCTAGGTTTGATGAAGAATGAGAGTAGTGAAAAAATGTGATACGATAAAGGGAATGAAGTAAGTGTAGTAATCTGGGGGAACTTAGTAATACCTGTTTGTTCATATTACTCTCAATGCTTCATTGTCTTCAGAGATAAGGGTATTCTTTTCCTCTGGGGATAATAAGGATACCTCTTACATGAGGGTCTTATGGTGTGCTTTAGGAGAAGGTCAGAGGGTTCTTCCTGAGTACTGTTTCTTAAATTCCTTTAGCTTAAAATATTCAACATGTCAAGGTGCTGTGTTTTGGGGTGCCACATCTTAAACCCCTGTAGGCTCTAGCACAAGTCTGACAAATGTAGCTAACAAACTTTATTTTCCTATTCTTGGTCAACAGTCTGTCCTTATGCACAAACTAAAGATAAGTAGTGAATGAGAGTTCCTAGATATGGCTTCTATGGTAAAATCTATAGAATATGCAAAGTGATAAATAAAATTAATTTATTACACATTATTCACTAGGGCTCAGAAGACTCCTAGGGCACCTGAAAGTGCATGTACAATTGCATTAGAAAAACTATCTGCCCAATTTTGTTTATTACAAACAAAATTTGTTTATTACACCTAAATAGCACTGCAGATAGAATTTGAATTAACCTACATGTATAAAATATTCTCTATCTGAGCAATTTATGAACTGACTAGTTAAGAAAGGGTAAAAGTAAAAGCTGCTGAAAATTAGGAACATAAATTTCATACCTCTTTTTTTTAATCTTCCAGTTAAGTGTTTACCAATTGCTGGTGAATGCCTCAATATAACTGCTTCTAGGCAAATTACCTTCTGACTGCCAAGCTTGAGTAGTTATTTTGAATAGGCTTTACATTGCTAAGATGTTTTAATTCACATCCAAAATTTTCCAAGTAGTGGAGTGGCCCCAACGCTAGTTAGAATACAGACTATAAGAGTTTCAGAATTTAAGTATTTTCCCAAAACATCACAAACTCAAACCTGAGATCTATAGAGAACGTGTAATGTCTGCTTGGCAAAATTTATCCAAAATAATTTTTTTACAGAATTAAAATTTATCAGATAATTGTTCATTTTCAATAATGAATAAAAAAAGAATTGAAATATCTAAAAAAAAAAATCTTAAATACCCTAAATTCAAATGTAACTATGCTATATGACTTGTTTCTTATTTAGTGTTTTTGTTTCCTACCCCCATTCTAATATCAAAACACTAGGGAATCTGTTATGGAATTATTGATCTAATTTGTTCTATCAAGATAACTTGACACTTTAGCAACTAAATTGGCTCAGCTGCTCACAAAAATATATTAGTTCTTCCATCATCATAAAAGCTAAAACTAATGAATTAGTTCACAGAATCACCTTAAGTCCCATATTGATTAACAGCTATATAACATGTAAATGATTTTTCCCTATAGATGGTAAATTAATGCAAAGAGGACTGTGATATTTTATCACAAGGTAAAAGTACACCTGAGAATATGTGCAATATTTATGATTAAAATAATGAAAGTTAACTATATGCCCAGTGGTTCTCAAAGGAAGCAATTTTACCTGCCCTTCCTCCCCTCTCCCCCATACACACAAAACCAGGGATATTTGGCAATATCTGGAGATATTTTAGGTTTCTCTAGTTGGGTAGCATCTACAGAATAGAGGCCAGAAATCCTACTAAATTTCCTACTAATAAGGATACCCCCCACAACAAAGAATTATCCGATCTAAAATGTCAATAGTGCCAAGGTTGAAAAACCCTGCTATATAACTCTTGTTAAGAACATTTGTATTTGTTGCATGTCAATATTTTCTCCATTATGTAGGTTGCTATTGTGAGAATTTCTTTGACTATGCATAAGCTTTTTAATTCGATCAGGTCCCATTTATTTATTTTTATTGTTGCTGTGATTGCCTTTGGGGTCTTCTTCATAAATTCCTTTCCTAGGCCAATGTCTATAAGAGTTTTTGTAACATTTTCTTCTAGAATTCTTATAGTTTCATGCCTTAGGTTTAAGTTTGTTATCTGTTGTGAGTTGATTTTTGTGAGAGGTGAGAGATGTGGATTCTATTGCAGTCTTCTACATGTGGCTATCCAATTTTCCCAGCACCATATATTGAATAAGGATTCATTTCCCCAATGTATGTTTTTGTCTGCTTTGTCAAAGATCAGATGGCTATATGAGGATGCTTTTACATCTGGTTTCTCAGTTCTGTTCCATTGGTCTATGTCTCTGTTCTTGTGCCATTTCCATGTTGTTTTAGTTACCATAGCCTTGTTTTATATATTATCCTGGATAGAACTGGAGCCCAGTCTACTAAGTGAAATATCAGAAGAATGGAAAAGCAAGCACCACACATACTCACCATCAAATTCATATTAACTGATCAAAACTTATATGCACATTTGGTAGTAACAGCCATCACTGTTGGGCAGGTGGGAAGGAGGAGGAGGGGATGGGTATGTTCATACCTCATAGATGCGGTGGGCATCATCTGGGGGATGGACATGCTTGAAGTTCTGACTCAGGTGGGGCAAAAGCAATATATGTAATCTAAACATGTGTATCCCCATAATATGCTGAAATTTGAAAACATTTTTATTTGGAATTTAAACATGCAAATCATAATTCAAATATTTGCTCCTCATGCTTTCAATGTTTAGATGACATATTTCACTTAAGAAAATATAGAGTAATAATGATTTTGAATAAAGTTGTTCCTTAAAAAAGAAAATATTTATTAAACCACTGAAGTTCAAAAAGATAAATTTTTAAAAAATAGTAGTTCACGCAAATAGAAATGAATGATATTTATGTCTGAAGCTTTCCTAGATAAATTTCCAGCCATAAAACTAACTGGAAGGATATTAAGAAGATTAATTTGATATGCTTTGTAAAGTAGTTTAAGTTTTAACTCATCTTGAGTGTACAAAAGAATCTACCCCAAATAAGGAGAAATATAGGTGATGATCTTAGCAGCATTATCAAGGCATCACTATTCTCTAGAAGCAGAGATTCTTGCTTGAGTGAAAGCAAGTGCTTGGCTTCTACTCTCAACATTTCAGCAAGCAAATTAAGAACCCAGTGGAAAAACAATCTAAAGACTTGATTGAATTGCAAAAAAAGGAAAAAAAAAAAAAAAAAAAAAAAAAAAAACAAGGAAGGAATGAAGAAAGCAAAAAAAAAAAAAAAAAGAAAAGGAAAAAGAAGAGCTAGAGAAATAAGGAGCTCAGAACTGTTAATGTTTGAAATGGTCTCTGTCTGCACTATGTGGTTTTGTTTTGTATTCTGTACTTGCTTCCCCCTCTTCTATGACTTAAATGAACTAACCTTGAAGACAGATGAGTCTTTTGTATACAAGACTAGAAAATGGATTGGAAGAGAAAGTTGTAAATAAATTCCTAATTATAAAAAGGCAGTTAGTCACTGTTTCACAATAATGCAAAAATGGCTCTTTTTGAATTCTAAGCATTTTGAATTCTGAGAAAGCTCATTTTATAATTTAAGGTACACAATATAGCTCTATATTTTAAATGTAATTTTAATAGTATTGATAAATCCTATATAATTATTCCATTAACCTCTGTAAACATTTTGACTTTCTCTTGCAGCTCAGTAGCTGAATGAAAACAAAACCTCAGGACCTTATTTACTTGCCATACTTGTCTCATTTACAAGCTAATTAATTTATATTTCAGCACTTCAATTACATAGCTTTATTAATGCCCCCAATAATCTATAGTGAACAGCATTCTAAATTCAAACTATTTGGAACTCTAAGATTCTGAACGTTCTGTCATTTGATAGAAACCACAAAGTACAGGTTAATGAGACATATGACATGTACCCAAATATATACTATTATATATATTATAATCCAAATGAAACTATTATTATCAAAGTCATATAAAATAAATTAATATTCTATTTTTAGATTCTAAAAAAACCCATAATCCTCAAATATATATGTTCCATTGTCTGGATCACCACCTTGCTCATGGTAGAAGTTCAACGTAAAAGTTCTATTCTGTTAGGGCAAACTGTTAACCTAGTCATAAAATCATACTCTTGTTCTTCCTGGGCACATGGCTGGAAAGGCAGGAGTAGCATCTAATAGAGATCTAACTAATGAAATGTGAGCAAATGAAAAATGTGCACTTCCAGGCCTGGCCCATGCATGAACCTCCCTGTATGTTTCTCTTTCAGTTTGATGGAATAGTAATGATCCAAGGGTGAACTGGGTTCTTTAATTTTTGCCTCAAGGACACCTGGCTGACCAAGAGCACTAGCTTGGTCTATTATACAAATGAGAAATGAACTTGCAGAGTGAAAGTCACAAAGTGTGAGGGTTCATCTGCTTTTGCCTGTATAAGTAACCATCAGTGTTACCCTAGCACCTTTAAAGGTGAAAACCCCAAGCAAATTGTTTTTTAAAAATATAGAACACTCATGGGAATAAGCAGTTTGGGGAGTGTGTGTGTTTACATGTACACATATACACACAAATATAAGAAAGCACACATGTATTTTGATAACTTTCCTCTACAAATGTTCTTAATGACGTTTATTATTGCTCATTGTGAGAAGTTCAACAAATCGAAAACAAATCTAAATTCAATGGACTAAGGCTTCAAAGTCTTTGTAACTTTGTACTCCTTTCCACTATGATTTCTCAAATACTCTTACACACATAAATCTTAGACTGACATAGGAAGCAAAGATTCCTGTTTAATCATTACACTGTTTTGTTCTCTCTGCTCTGATTTTACTTCATTCCGAATGGTTCAACTTCTAGCAATTCCACTTGGTTTCACTTTTTATTCCAACTTTATATCGGCTGCCCTTGACTTTCTGCCATTAGTATTCAAGAATCATAAAATTTTTACCTCAAAAGTACCAAGCATTTGACTTGCTCTAAATATTACATAAACCTGGACCATATTCATTTTGAATGTTCCCTTTTGATTAGATCAATAGGCAATATTTCAGAGTCTACTAAACTGACATTCACTTTTATAGAGAGTCTATTTTTTTTTCATTTCAAGCAGTTGAACTGAACAAAACGATTGTGCCTTTCTTTTATTGTCTCAGAACTGTTAACTCAAGTAGCGTATATAAAAATATAGGTAAGAATTTTAAAATTATATGCATCTGGTGACATTTCTCTTCGTGATGTGAACATTGCTGCATGTTCTTTTCCACTACGATAGCTTTTACAAGGTACACCATGTCATTGGCCTTTTATTTCTCTGAGAGGCTTGCCTTGTTCACAAAGGGCTGACAGCTCTACTCCAACTAGTGCGATTTTAGAGGAGCTGGTGACAGTGTGGCTAAGCCAGGCCTCACAATGGGTCGTCTTTGCAGTGTTAACATGAAAAGTCAGAGAGTGAAAGGAAGACTGAATAGAGTCCCAGATAAAAGGGAAATAAAGACCTAAGGACTTGTCATATAACACTTATTTTTCTGAGTAAAAGTAACTGAGATATAACAGAGTATAACGGCTTTGAATTCAGAAAGGCCTGGATTCACATATTTTACTCTTTTAGTTTCAGTGTCTTCACCTTTAAAAAGAGGGGTAGAAATATCTGCATAATAGTCATTAAAAAGATAAAGTGAAAAATATATGTAAACAGTACAATTCTGTATGCATTACTCAGAAACACTAATATTTATAGAACACTCTTATCATCCAAGCACTGTTCTAGACACATAGACAAAAATCTCTGTCCCTACAGAGCATAGAGTTTAGTAGGATAAATTGAGAACAAATAAAAAGACAAATATTGAAATGTGTAGTCGCATTAGATAATAAAAGTGAGAATGAGAAAAAGAATTTAGGGAAGAGGTATAAGGATGGCATTTAGAATAACAGACAGGATGGCCCAAAGAGTCAGCACAATCTCATGAAAAGGTGTCATTCCAGTACAGTGAAAGAGAGAGCCATGTACACACTTGAGGATAAGCATTCTAAGGAGAAGGGAAAGCAAACGCAAAAACACTATACAGAGGCAAGCCTGCATATTCCCAGAAAAACACGGAAGCTCTGGCTCAAGCAGAGTGAGAAGGTAAAAGTAGTGAAAAATGAATGTCAGAAATATCATATATGGCCCCGCATATCTTTGTCAAAACTTTGGCTTTTATTCTTTTGGAGATGACATGCTTGAAGTGTATTGAACAGAGAAATGACAGGGTCTGACTTACCTTTTTTTTTTTTTTTTTTTTTTTTGAGACAGAGTCTCACTTTGTTGCCCAGGCTAGAGTGAGTGCCGTGGCGTCAGCCTGGCTCACAGCAACCTCAATCTCTGGGGCTCAGCGATCCTACTGCCTCAGCCTCCCGAGTAGCTGGGACTACAGGCATGCGCCACCATGCCCAGCTAATTTTTTGTATATATATTTTAGTTGGTCAATTAATTTATTTCTATTTTTGGTAGAGACGGGGTCTCGCTCAGGCTGGTTTCGAACTCCTGACCTTGAGCAATCCGCCCGCCTCGGCCTCCCAAAGTGTGACTTACCTTTTAATAGGATGATTCTGGCTGCTGTTATGAGAATAGAGGAGAGACACGTGGAGAAGCCGATAGAACAGTTTTAAAGATTTTTATTAATCCAAGTGAGGCATGAGGATGGCTTGAGGCAGAGTGGCAGCAGTACAGGTGATAAACCATTTACATTTTGCATATAATTTTAAGACAAATTGGGCATGAGGATATGAGTGATTAGATAGTGTGAGAGGCAGAAAAGGGTCAAGTGTGACTCCAAGGTTTTTACATGAAGAAAAATTTACGTGGAATAATGTTAGCTCTTCTCTTTATCTTTTTTCCTTTTTCTTTCACATATTTTTGGGCTTATTGGTGGACAACAACAAATGGTTGGTTTACCTTCTAGAAACTGTATTGCCAACAAGCTACAAATGCAAAGTTTGCTAGCCATTGATATAACCAAAGGGATCTATGTGGAAACTGGAGGGAAGAAGACCTCAATCATATTCTAAGCCAAATATCTAAGAAATATTCATGAATATTTTTTTAAAATATTAAAAAGTCAAATGATACAATGATGATAAAATGAATTTGTTCTTTGTAAGCTCAAAAATCCACTTTACAACTTCTATCAATACTCTATTAAGATTTACTTTTTTCAAAGCAGCATGCTTATTTTATTTTATTTTTGTTTCAAAATATTAAGGGAGTACATATATTTTTGTTACATGGATACCTTGAGAAACGCTTAAGTCAGAGCTTTGGTGTGCTTGTCACCAGAATGGTGTCCATTGTACCCAATAGGTAAATTTTAATTCCTCACCTGCCTCCCAACCTACCCCCTTCTTGGTTTCCAATGTTCTTTATGTCTCTTTGTGCCCATATGCACCCATAGTTTAGCTCCCACTTATAAGTGAGAACATATGGTGTTTGGTTTTTGATTCATGAGCTACTTCACTTAGGATAATGGTCTCCAGTTCCATCCAAGTTGCTGCAAATGATATTATTTCATTCCTTTTTAAGGCTGAGTAGTACTCCATGGTATATAGATAACACATTTTCTTAATTCACTCTTTATCTATATTATGGAATAATTTCTGCAGAATGGGTACAAATTCTTTCTTTGTAGCTCTGATAAATTCATCTGTGAATCCATCTGTTCCAGGGAATTGTTGTTGTTGGAAGGTATTTTTATTGCTCCTTCAATATCATTGCTCGTTATTGGATTATCAGGAGTGCTCTTGAGAAGAATATATATTCTAGTTTTTTGGTCTGCAGAGTGTTCTATGCATATCTGTTAATTTTATTTGGTTTATCATGTTCTTCGAGTCCTTTATTTCTTTATTGATCTTCCTTAGTAGTACATATTTTTGAAAGTGGAATATTGAAATCTCCAACTATTATTGTTGAATTTTATATTTCTCTTTTTAATTCTGTCACTTTCTTTTTCATGTATTTTGGAGCTCTTTTGTTAGGGATTTATAAATACAAATGTTTTGTCTTTAAGATGAAATACCTCTTTTATCTTTTTAAAACAGCCTTTCTTCTCAGGTAACAATTTGTTTTAAATTCTGGCATTTGTGATATCAGCATAACCATTCCAGCTCTCTTTTGAGCCCTTTATGAATAGCATTTCTGTTTTCATCCTTTTACTTTCAACTTATTTATGTCCTTGAAAGTAAATTTTGTCTCATTTATGTATCATATAGTGGATCATGTGTTTTATATCTAATCTTCCAATCTCTGCCTTTTAATTGAGGTGTTTAGTACATTTACTTTAATTCTTATCACTGATAACATAGAATTTATGTATGGCTAATTGGTATTTGCTTTATATATATTTTATTTCTTAATTTTGTTTTTCTTTTATACAGGGCTGTATATTCCAGAAGAAACCCTCAGCATTGCTGTAGGAAAAAAAAATGTCCTGTTAGGTTTTCATAGTCACAAGAAAGATTAATTTCCTGGGCAATTCTTTTCCTGAAGTGAAACAGTCTTGTGATGTAAACCTATAAGTCTTCCATACAGTAAATGTTTATTATGTGTCTATTTATTATGTACCTGGAAGTAAAAACAACACAGTTTCTCCCTTCAAGAAGTTACCATCAAGTGTAGAAAAAGCTAAGAAAACTCAAGTTCTTAAATATGTTAAAGTAAGTTATGTGAAAAGGACAGCAGAGGACCTCATGTGTACAGACAACAGTCTCCTGACTCCCCCGGCTTGGGTACGGCAGCCAGAAATCATTGTTAATGATTTCTAACTAAAGCCAACCCAAATTTTAAAGTGGGATATAGAAGGAGAGGAGTAGAAAATGCGTTATTGTCATAAAACAGCTCTTCCACATTCAGGGAGTTATTTGGGGCCATAATGCAGACATTATGTATTTGGGGCCATAATGCAGACATTGCATACCGTATCTGACATTCAAAATGTTTTAGCTGTGTTTTCCCTTCACAAACCCAAATCAGAAATGCACACAAATAACCATGCGGTTGTAACTCAATAATAATAGAATATTTTAAAGTTATTTTAGCATGGTCTTTTACTTGGTTTCTTAACTTAGTTCATGATTTTATTTTAAAATGCTGCATTTTCTTTCTGTATACATATAAGCAAGTATAAGAAAGCCCCAGTAAGACTAGTGAAGTTTATGTAAATTAGGGATCAAATCTCAGTGAAATACAGAAAGCTGATACTCAGGGGAAGAAAATAATGTTCACTAATGCCATCCTGAAGTTGTTACATGTGAATCTGTGAAAAAAAGACAACGTCAGGTATAGAATCTCATTCCATATCCTTTCTGCTGTTCCAGAGTACTACACTCCATATTATGCCCAGGATGAGTCATTTTGGTGGCATGTTGCAGTCCCTACATCTAATAGGCACAGAAATGCATAAATAATTGAAGTCCACTAAGATATCACTACTTGTGAATGCATTTTTAGCTATTTGCATTTTAGAAATTAACAAATATGCCTGCTGGTGGCAAACTGCAGGTGCATTTCAATTGTAGCTTCCACTTCACAGACATCACAGGGCAAAGCTAATTTTAAAATTCTCCCTGAAGCATCAACTCTTCAATGACTTTCCTATAATACTATATAGAAAGATTAGAACTCAGGGAAGACACTAGAATAGACGTGAGGTAAATCAGATTCCACAACCACAAATCTATGAATATTTTTGCAAACAACTCATAGAAGCCTAGTAATAAAAACCCTGAAAAACTGATGAGATTCCTAAGAGGGCTTTGTAGGTTTCTGGTAGTTACTCACAAAATTTGGGATAAAGCGCCTTTAGTTTAATATCCTTTTCTTTTTCCTTTTATGAGGCTCAGAATTGCACCATTAAGTGGATTCTTCTAAATCTGCACAATAATTCGAGAGCACTGACAATATTCTTGGTATGATTAAAAAGTGACAGAGCAAGGAAATCATTCCTAGGTAATGAAACTGGAATATAGAGAAAAAGCCCCTAGAATTACTCTTCTATCATATGATCTCAGATTTTCCTTTTTGAAAACTGCTTCCTATTTCTGACTTGACTTCATGTAGTTGAGCTCATTACACTAAAAATTCTAATATAAACACAACATAAATAAAGGGGCTTCTCTGAATGGGGTCACACAAAAGATTGAAGGTCTTTAAATATATATTTACTTAGCAGAAAAGTTATATTTTTCCCCAAACGAAATTTAAATGATTGTCTGAATGTATTTTGGATAGGTTCTTAATGTATCAACTGTAGATAACAATTACAACAAGTTAATCAGTTCTATATACTCCAACTCCTGTCATGGCTCTGGAAAGATTTAAACGTGATGACAAGCACGAGCACATTTTAACCAACGTGGGTAATTCTCCTTATTAGTCTTTAAATGAATATGTGCTGTCAGCTGGCATCAGTGGCCATTTGCAATTTGTGAAAGCCAGAGATTAATAATTGCCTTCTTAAAAGAATAGATTTATTCTTTGGCCTTAGTGGCAGAATAAAAATGTTAAAGGCTGAAAGTTGAATTCATTGCTAATGATTAATTCCCCTGGATAATGCATGTGTTGTGGGTATGTTGTGAGTGCAAATGGGTTCATATTAGTCTGAAATATCAGTTGTGTAACTGATGTGAGACCTTGGCACAAAACATCCCCAATGTAGAGAGCTGATGGAATAAACGCACAGGAGTGGATAATCGAGAAGGAAGCAATACTCTAACAATGGCCACCCCAGCTGTAATTTATAGGGAGAGTAAATGGCTTTGGATAGATTCTATTTGGTCCCCTAGTTGTTAAAAGTATTTACCACCAGTCCTATATACTCTATCTAACACTTGGGATAAGAAATACCAGATGATCTTTATAGGAAATCAATTAATAACACAGTTTAATATGAAAAGTAGTATGACAAAAAAAATCAAGAGTAAATGAAAACTTATCAAGGCTAGTTTGAGGCAGCATGTGCTAAATTAATTTGGAGTCATATGACTCCCTTAAACACATAGTTAAGGTATTGTGAACAAAGTTGATTGAAGGGTCATTACTACAGTCCTCCCACAAAAACAAATGCCTGTATTCTTTGTTAGTAATATGATTCTGAGATGCTGGTATACCAGAGAACAAAAATAGACCAGAACAGACATAGCTATCTGCATTATCTGTTTGATTTTAAAAACCTTTAGTGAAGAAATTACTACCTACAATGGGATTTGGCAAACTGCGTGGCTCATGGATGAAACTTGTTCTTCTGCCTATTTTTGAAAATAGCTTCATTGGAAAAAAGTCTTATTTGTTTATGCTATGTTTTATCTATGGGCTCTTTTATACTACAGAATCTGAGTTAAGTAGTTGCAATAGAGACTTAATGTTCCTCAAAGCCTAATATGTTTACTATCTGGCCATTTTAGGAAAAAAATTTGTTGGTCCTGGCTAGAACTTGTAGATAACATTGTACTGCACCCACCCATCATCACTGCACCTGCTGACAATAATCAAGCCCCAAGGTAGTTGAGGCCATACACTGCAGTGAAGTATCTCTAAACGAGAGATCTCTGCAGGAATCTCTCTAAGCTGAGGTCATGTCACCTCTAGCATTATTGATTGTCTGCCACGGTTCTGTCATCAAATAAAGTACCAGAATGAGAAGAGACAAGCATTCTAGTGTCATGGACTTATATGCTTATAGGGAGGACTATATTCACTACAAATTGCACAAATATTTTTTTTTACTCATTTTAGCAGTGGCCTATTGAAATGGTTCGGTGCACAAGGAGAGTTATAACTTTGTCTGGGTTGGGTTGAAAACAGTGACAGGAATGAGAATAATGCCTGAAGATGAATAGGAGGTCAGAAGGGAGTGTGTTAAACAGAGGCAGTCAGCATGTGTGAAGCCCTGAGATGGGAGAAGTTTGGTAACTTCAAAGAAGAAAGTCCATTTGATGTAGGGTAAAAAAGAAGAGAGATATATTTAAAAACATGTCTAGAGAGCTCTAAACAATTTATGTCAAAAAATGTACCCACTTAGTGGGAGCCTTTAAGTTTTAGCCCCTAAGTGTTTTATTGTGAAGCCTCTTTAAGGTTCAAGATGAGAGAGGGCTGAGCAATCTTTGAAAAATTCTGTGCCAAAAGAGGGAGAAATCATGAAGTGGTGACCACTCAGCTGTGATGACAAACTTGCCAACATCTTCAAGAGACTTTTTGTAGTGGTATTGGAGTCAGCATAAACCCCTTTAGTGATCTTCTTGATAAAAACTGGAGGCTCATTGCATAAAAAGGAATCTTCCTACCTAGTGTACTTTCCAACCTCTAAGGGAAACTTCAGAAATGAAAATTTTCACCATGTGCCTTGCACCAAATGTCTTTTTAGCACCCAACTATTTTCCTCTTTTCACCCTCCACAGATTAGTGGCCTGAAACCACTACTTACAATAATTTGATAAGTGAGTTCCTAAATACAATCTGAGAAATCTGTGAAGAACAATGAATAATAACTGTAGTGGTAATTCAAGCAATTTGTCTTTAATCTGGTCTTAACTTTCAGGTGAGGCAATCTTATCTGCTTTACATGGAGGGGAAGCTTCCAAAAGTGATTGCATTCTTCAGGCAATCACGTTCTTAATTAGAAAGATTATATTCCTCTGTCATTCTCTTGGCAACAGAGCCCTCCTTGGCTAGATAAAGGAGTCTGACCAGATTATCTCTTTTAAGTGGGCAGTGGGGCCTGCATGGAACTGAGGCTTTATAAAGGAATAGTAGCTCCCTCTCTAAACTATAAGTGGATTATTTAAAATTATTAAAAAACAAGTAGAATAAAACTAATGAGGTAAAACAAAATCATTGATTTATTCATTTTAGCTGCACAGACTCAGATGGGTGTCTATTAGCCTCTCTTGAAAGATGTCTTCTACCAAGCCTTGTTTATCTACCCCTCAACCTGCCTGGGCTCTCTCAGCAAGTGCTCAGTCCAACATTATTTCTAAGTGTCTGCCCTCTCGTATACATCTTTTCCTTTCCCAAGCTCCACATCTCTCTCCTTCTCCCCCTACCCAATTATCAAGCCATCTGCAACATATCTCTTGGGGAGGGACACAATTCAAACCAGAGCATTATATATTATTACTTCTCTCTAAATAGTTCCAATGTCCATTCTGATTTATTTTTGTTCTTAATAACTCAATGTATTTATTAAATACTGATTGATCAGTTTGTAGCATGCCTTTACTTTTTTCAAATATACTTCTTAGAAATTTCAAGCCTATTTCCTAGTTCTGGTGTCTGGGTATATAGTGACTAAGTCCATCTGTGTCCTCATTATAACTTTAATAAATATATCAAATTTTGATCTTATTATCTCTTCACATTATTTAAAACATTATGTTAAGTGAAAAAAACCCGGTGCAGAAAGACAAATATAGCATGATATCACTTGTATGTGGAATTTTAAAAAGTTGATCTCATAGAGGGATAGTGTAGAATCGCTACCAGAGGCAGAGGCAGGGGTGATGGAGCTGGTAGAGGAGATGTTGGTCAAAAGACACAAAATTTTAGTTAGACAGGAGGAAGTTCAGGAGATCTATGGTATAACAGGGTGACTATAGTTAACAACAATATGTTGTATTCCTGAAAAATGCTAAAATATTAGTGTTATCCCAAAAATGACAACTATGTGATGTAGTGCATATGTTGGTTGGCTCGGTTTGGCCATTCCTCAGTGTATATATGTTTCAGAACATCATGTTTTACATAATAAATACATATTATTGTATCTGTCAATTTAAAAATAAATTAAATTTTAAAAGGTAGAATTATTCTAATTCAAATAGATTTTATTCCCACACTAAATCCTCAAAATTTTGGACTCTTACTAAAGCTATTCCCAAAGAATTTGTCTGTCATCTAATTTTTATTCAACTATCCTTCATAATTCCTCTCACTATTTACTTCCTTTGTTCTTTTCCTCTTTGTCCTCTTCCCAAATAGCACTGTATTCTAGGGGTTAGTGCAGGAATATGTGAAAAGGTGACATATCTATATTTTGTCTTGCTCTGTCTGGTAAAACAGTTGAAAAAGGACAGCTGAATTCCACTGGGTTCTTTCTGTTCATAAGGTCTGAGCAGAGTGGCCAGCATTCGAGTATGGAATGTTGTTCTTGGTACATAAAAGGCAGTCCTAGGATATTCCCAATTCATGGCTTCTGAGAGCTCCTGAGACTAAGGAGCAGCTTGGTAGAAGAAGGGTATTCAAAATGTCAAAAAAAAAAAAAAAAAGTTTATCGGGTTGGGGGCAGGTGAGAGGGGGGAGGAGGGGATGGGAGATGGGTGCATACTTACATAATGAGTGTGATGCACACCACCTGGAGGATGGACACGCTTAAAAGCTCTGATGGGGGGCGGGGGGCAGAAGGTAGAGGGCAGGGCGGAGGGATGGCAAATTCAATATATGTAATCTTAATAATATTTGTACCCCCGTAATATGATGAAATAATAAAAAAAAAGAATAAAGGTATTCTACAACAGTGCTAAAGAAAAAAATATTCATGGTATTTGTCAAAGATGACAAAGAAGACTCTACTCAAAGAGGGCTACTACAATGTGGTTTGGGTTTTGTTGTTGTTATTTATTATTAACACTTGTGGGGGCCTAACTCTGAATACAACAAGGAAAAGTAGACATTTTATCCAAGGAATAGGAAGGATTGCAGGGAGAGGTGGTAAATAGAAAATTACTAACCGGGAACATCAAAGCTAGGGGCATTCTTACTAGACCTACTTAACAGGATTCTTACTGAAAGAAGGCCAGGGTGATGAGATACTGAAGTTGGAAAATGAGGAATTTTATTAGATGCTAGTATTAAGAGTGAAAGATTGTCATTAGCTTGACCCAACAAGGCTCTCGCTAAATCTGAACTAAATTGGCCAAGGGCAGAGCTTAAGTTAAGGCCCAGTCTACAAGGGAGCTCAGAGGAGACTGACTCAAGTTTGGTTAAGGAGAGAGTCTTTAATAGCAGTTTTTGTGAAATGTTTTCTAGAAGCATGAAGGAGCCAAGCATTATAGATAGGGAGGGATGTGAAGAGCATGTCTTATATCTTTTGTTCCTATCTAAAGTGATAACAATTAATAATTCTTGAACTTGACTTCCTTGCCTGAGCAAAAGTGGAAGGATAATATAGCAGTCAGCAAAGTCTGCTTCAGACACTGAACACATGTGACAACACACTTGCTCACACATGAATACCAACACCCATGCACACATACAAACACTGAGGGACCCAGCTCTGGCTATCAACCTAAATATAAACTGATAAAATAACACAACACAAATATATAAAAGCAAGCATATTTTCTATTATTCTTAATCCTCCCACTTGTAAAAGCAACCAGTTTTATGAATGGTAGCTATAAGTTCCAAACTTTGTCTAAAGGGCAAGACTTTTCCAATTGTATATCTTTCGTTAGCTAAATCAAAAGTTCTCAGGGGAAACATACTAATATGGGTAAGGTTAATCAAAGTTATAAAAATTGTACAAAGAGGAGAACATGACTTAATGAGACACAATGAACAAGAGGCTTATTTTGATGGAGACTAAGACATGAACTTTCCTTAGTGATGATAAGTCTAAACAAAGAACAATGACGTCCTATTATATGCTTCAGGGAATAAAGTATGATCTATTTATTCACAGGTAAAAGCAGGAACACTGTCACCATCCTGGAAGAAAATTTATAATAATATTTGAGGAACCTCTTCTAATGGCTGTTGAAATAGACATATACAAGTGTGATATAGCTGCTGAAATTCTTTCTAGAATATGATAAGCTATAAATCAAGAAAGCTATAAATCAATAGGCCAGGCATATCAAATAAGTAAGTGTGCTGTCTTAGAAGAATGAGTCAACAACTCCTAAACTGTCAAAATATACTCTAATTGCTAATTTTTTGTGCTTCATATGAGGAAAATTAATAGGAATGCTGTTAAAAATTCAAACTAATTTATTGAGTGCCTATACTGTACTAGATAATTTTTCAGATTTGGATCCCACAAACAAAAGTCACTGCCTTTGCTCCCAAGGACCTTACAATATAGTAAAGACCTGCATTCACATAAAGCAGGACAATTACACATGTCACATGCTATAATAGAGTCAAGGACATGAAGAAATATGAGTACAGTGGATAAAGCTCTTAAATCTGATCCAGGAACAGTGAGAGAGGACTTCCTTGGGGAGTAGGGCATAAGTACCATGAAGAGCTTTGGAGAAGAAATAAATAGAAATTCTCAAATTATATTACTTTGTAAGTACATTCCAACTGCATTATGCAGACAAAGGACATGGATGATGATTATGTAGAAATAGTTGAGAACTGATTTTGGGGTAAGTTGTGATATTCTTCCATTTATCTCAAGTAAAGTTTTGCTAAAAAACAAAATATCTGCTATATTGAAAAATGAATGAAATAGAAAAAAAATCAAGCAAAATTGCTCAAAGGGAGACAGATCTCTCTCTCTCTCATATATATATATCAACACTAGAAATTGAAAAGAGCATATAAACTATGGAATAGTGATTATTTTGAAATTATAACCAAAGGTGATTAATGATTTAATGTCAATAAATTATCAACTGTGTATGTGATGGAAATTTTTGTAAAAATAAATAAATAAGCACATAACCAAATTATCTCAAGAGGAAATAGGAACCCTAAATGAATAACAGGCATTAACCAAATTGAATAATTGGGCAAAATCTCCCCCTATTCCCTTGTTCAATGGCACCAAGTCTAGATACTGTTACAGGCAAATTTTAGTAAACATCCCTAAATAATTTATCTCTGACCTTCACAACGTATTCCAGAGAATGGAAATGGGGAGAAAGTTACCCAACTTATTTTATTAGATTTATACAATTAAAATGCCAAAACTAGACAAGCACCATACAAAAAAATTGTAGGTGATTCCACTCACATACATAGGGTCAAAATCTCAGATACATTCAAGTGTATTTGTAAATTGAGTTTGACAATGCATAAAAATTTACATATTAGGAATGAAAAACAATTATCCACACAATTCATTCAGAGAATAAAGAATGGATATGATCACTTCAAAAGAGATAGACAAATCTTCAAATAAATTCTGCTCACAATCATTAAAAAAAAAAAAACTTTGGAAATTACAAATAGAAAGGAAAATTCTTAAACTAATTTACCCAGATCCTACAGCAGACAACATAGTTAATGGTGCATATTTAGAAGCTTTTCCATCCACAATAGAAATACAGGAAATACATCTGCTCTTATTGCTATCTTTGTGCCTTTAAATTTTGCTTCTCCAGTATTTTCCCTCTCTCCTTTAGAGACTCCCATTAGGTACAGGCTGAAACATTGCATTACATGCCTGTGGGTTTTTTTAATCCTCTTTATCCATGCTTTCCTTCTCTTTAAATTTTGTTTGTACTGCAGGAATACTCATATCTTTCTTCAGGTACAATTATTCTTTTTTATGATGTATCATTCTCTTGTTCAACATATTGAAAAAATGTTCCCTATAAATATTAGTTTTAGAACATATGTTTGTTTTTTTCAGTATCCATATTTTGTACCCATAATATACTCTTCCTGTCCTTTGGTCTATATCCATCTTTTTCATCAATTGTATATTTTTAACTTTTCATTCAGATTATTCTATCGTCTCAAGGTCATGGGCTTCAAATTTTCTCATGTTTCATGTAGTGACTCCCCCTTGTGGTAGTTTTTATCCTTGGTTGGTTTGTACATTTTGACTATCTCGTCGCAATAATAGTTAATTTGCCTGAAAATTCTGTATGTCCAGGTTTGTGGGAGCATCCCTATAGCATCAACTCATAATGCTGTTGTCTAATGTCACAGATGACTGGTACAGAAGAGGTTTTCTTTATTTACTTTTTTTCTGTCTTAAAGTTCTTGAAACACATGGTTCGTGAGAATTTAGATTCTTTGCCCATGGGTAGCATGAAACAGGGGAGCCAATTTCTTCTCAATGTCTCTTATACTCTAATCTCTGAGTAATGGGGAGTCTTTCATGCCTCTTCTCATGACTGTTGGGTACTCTTTTAGGATCCCCTTGCTTTCAAGTGGGGAAGTCTTAGTGACACTAGATAAATACTTGGGTTTTGTTTTAGTTGTTGTTATTGTTGTTTTTGAGACAGAGTCCCACTCTGTTGTCCAGTACAGTAGCATCATCACAGCTCATTGCAAACTTAAACTCCTGAGCTCTAGACATCCTCCCAGTCTCCCTAGTACTTAATAGATGGGTTTATAGGCGAGTGATACTATATCCAGTGAATTTTGTTTTCTTTGGTAGATTTTGCTGTTGCGCAGGCTGGTCTCGAACTTCTGGCCTCAAGCAACCCTCCCATCCCACTTCAGCCTCCCAAGGTTCTAGGATTACAGGCATGAGCCACCACACTTGGCCTAAATACACACTCTTGATTATATTTCCTTCTTCCTCTCAGTCACAAGACAATTTTCTTTTGTCCATTTCCATTTGGATGATGTATTCTAAAATGTTTTTATTATATTATTTCCAACATGTCCATGAGTTGGGAGTGGCTTTTGAATCAGCTCAGACTGCTTTATTGAACAGATAATATATACTAGACAATTTGAAGTCATTTTCAAAATGGTCAGCCAAAATTCAGTTACAGTTCTTTATCTAGAGACTATGAAAAGATATAGCCAGAAGTGTACTCACCCTGACTCTAATAAATCTCAAACTTCAGAGGGCCTTCTATTACATGGGATGATTTTATAATTCTATATCATTGAAAAAATTAAGATACTTTGTTATTTTTTTAAAGAAAGTTGCCTTCACCCACTTCCCCGATTGTATAAACTTCAAATTCCATAAAGCCTAGAACTTTCCCTAGGTGGTATGACCCTTGAGAGATTGGAGATTCAAAAAAAAAAAAAAAGTTCCAAATACACAATCATTGCTTAGTAAATACAGAACTAAAGAAAGCACCTACTATAGCAAGGAAAATCACATATTTTCACAATCTTTTTAAGATGAAAAGTAAAACACAATCAAAAATGAATACCAAAAGGTGGCATGACTCAGAAGAAATTGGGTTAGAAAAAGTATTTGGGAATTAGTTGAAGTCCCATTAAAAGTGCCAACAAAGAGAATACATATATGTATGTGTGTGTGTGTATGTGTATTATGTCCATAATACAAAAGAAAAATAGAAAGTCAGAAATCTAAGGGAAAAACACTCCTACTCAAATCAAATTTTAATTCAGTCTTCTAAAGTAAGAAAAAAATCTTTATTACAGAAATATATTTGAGGCCTTAAACAAATGCTAATAAAATCTAAGATTTCCAGTGAACAGGTCAGGAAGGAGTACGTAACAAGATATTAAAGAGACTGCAAATGAAGTGTCATAGTCTAAACAATCATGAAAATGGGAGAGAGAAAAACAGCTCAGAAAATGAAAGATTAAGCAAACGCTCTGATTTTTTTAAATAAAGAGAGAGAAAAGATCTTATTTGAGAAAATTACATTCTGGGGGTGAGATACTATTCTAGCAAAATTCTAAATAATTAAAGAATCTGAGTGGATTTTTTAAAAAGTACATGATAATCCATATGATCTAGCTGAACTCAACTAAGATACATAATGCCAAACTTGACTCACTCATATTTTGGATGAAATTGCTAAGACATTTTTAGATGGTAGTGACATCAAGACAAACATCAAGACAAAAAGATGTCATGGGAACTTCTATACAGGGTACAAAACAAAATGGGCTGATTTGAAGAAGCCTATTTACAGTTAATTAAGTTCTGTTGAAACCTGGGCAAAGCTGCTAGTAGAATAATATGTGGCTCTGTTCTAGGTTTTATAATAGTATTTTAAATATATGGGGCTTCGTTTCTATTTTTTTTTTCCCAAATTTAAAAACATTGAAGGCAAAGTTATCAAATTTATAAGTGAAACTAGCTAAAGAAAAAGCTAATTTAGTAGGCAACAAGATCAACATTCATTTTTAGGTAAAACGTAAGAGATCCAATTAGAAAAAAAATCATGGAAATCTTCCCTTTGATGTCCAAAAATAGGCTGATGTGGCTTCCTTGCTCTTTGTAGCATTTGTCAAAATACAGCTTCTGCATAGGCCAACAAAATAATAATAATGCTGCTGGCACGAACTCTATTACATAAGAAAATGCCCTAACCACAGAATATGAAGTCTCTTTGTTGTTTCAATGCACAAACCATATCTGTGAAGTGGGTTTAAACCTTGGTAGTCCACATTAATCAGGACACCGAAGATAAGAGGATGGATATTCTTTTGGTTTTTCTTTCTTTTCTTTTTTTTGGTTTAGTGTGTATGCTACAATTATTTGAGTTGGTCATTTGGTGTAAAAAGAAAACTGAGGAGAAACATAACAGAGTTTTTAAACATTAAAAAATACCAGGTTGCTTAGGGAGTAGTAAACTTCTGTGCTGCATCCTTTCTATGCCTGAATAATTTGCCATTCTTTATAGACCATGGCAAAGTGCAAGCACTGTGTGAAACTCTCCAACAATCACAGAAATGTGTTTTTCTGCCAATTGTTATTTTCCAAATAGTTTGCATGGACTTCTCTACTATAATTTTTATTGCATGTGCATTGGCATTGTGTGTTTATGGCTGTATTCCTCTGTAGAGTTGAGAGCAAAGACCATATTTTATTCAACTTTACAGGGAATCAAATTTCGGTTTAACTCAAGCCAGAATTTTCAAGCAATTAGAGTTCTTCAACAATGGGATGGAATGTGGTATTTTGACAGAAAGGAGTTAGTTGCTATTGTGAAAGCTAAAGTCCATCTTTCCAGGGCCTACTGGAAGACTTTTTTCATCAGATTGGATTGGGAGAGATGTGGATATTGAAGAAAGAAGACAAAAGACGTTCATTTAATTCTGAAATTCGGTGGTTTCATTTCCATCTCTCTCCCTTCTGCACTTCATTTCTTACAACATTTTTGGCACCCTGTTCCCTTCCTACCACCTATGCAATTGCCTTAGTCCAGTCAGTCTGCTATAACAAAATGCCATAAACTGGGTAGTTTATAAACAGAAATTTATTTCTTACCATCATGGAGGCTAAGAAGTCCTAGTTCAAGAAGTTGGCGGAGTGTTTAATAAGGGCTCACTTGCTGTCTCACAGATGGTGCCTTCTGGCTATGCCCTCACATGGTGAAAGGGGATAGAGGTCTGTTTCAGCCTCTTTCAAGGACACTAATTCCATTTGTGAGGATTCTGCCCCCAATACCTAATAATTTCCCAAAGACCCCACCTTTTACTGCCATCATCTTGAAGGTTAGAGCTTCAACGTATGAATTTGGGGGGAGGAACACAAACTTTCAGACCATAGCAAAGATTGTCCTAACATGGGATTCTTTGGAGATGAGGTCCTCACTGGTAACCAAAAGATTACTTCATCTACTTCAGCCCTAACTGTGTGTGCAGATCTTCTAATTAAAGGCTCAAACACTTATAACAAGTGCAACAGACAGGTGAAAAAGGCACTGGGCATAGATTTGAAAAACCTCTTTTTGAAATTTACCCCACTTACTCATTATAGGAGCTTTGATAACACATTCAGCATATCGGAACCTAATAGACTTATAGTAAACTTCCAATGGGATTGTTATTGTGAGAAAATCTGTACAGTGTTTTATAAATATTAATATTAAATAGTAGTATTGGCATTCTACTACTTAAGTGATTCTACCTTCAATGCCCTCAGTGTATATTGGTGGAAGTACTTTTGTTTGGGCAGGAATGTGGCTATATCTAACACCAATTTTTTTTCCCTTCATCTTCTTATAAGGCCATTGTCTTCTCCTAGCAGAACATAAGATAGAAGTTTACTCTCCTCTACTAATAACTCACAAACTCTAAAGGTCCTTGATCCCCGGTATCAAATAAAATTGTACATTTCTGTTAAAGATAATTCTACTTTGCACTAAGTGAGGGGAACTGTGGCACATCACTGTGAAGAAGCTTGGTTCTGTGTATTATCCTTATTCGTCTAGTCAAAATGGGCACATGTACTCAAACTCCAGGATGTTGCATGGGTATCTTTGGGGATCATACAGACCTTTGAAGTCTTACTGTACTTTTTAACAAGTGCTAGTACTGGTGCCATCATTTCCAGGGCCTAGTGCAAAATAAAAACATGAAGCCCCTTGTTGAAAAGTTATTAAATTTTCAGAATAGTGACATCAGAGTATTAAACAGAGCACTGGGGCCTTCTGACGATGGGGCCCTGTGTAACTGCATAAGTGAAACTCCCATGAAGCCACCCTGCCAAGTGCCAGTGCAATAATGAAGGTGAAATAGTTGTGAAAATGTACAATAGGAAAGTGAGCGTTGCTACCAATTATGCAAACATTTGAATTCATGCAAAGAGAAATTTCTGAAAAAGCACATGCCTTTTAAGAACTTCAGACACAAATCAAAATGTAGCTGGTACAAAAAGAAGTCCTACTTTAAGTTGGAGTTAAAAGAAGTTCTCAAAGCAAAATTGAGTATCTAAAGGTCCCCCTTTCTGATGTAGACTGACACGCCAGAAAGGGTCCAGTTGCTATTAAGTAGCTCCTATGTTTCACCAGAAGTGGTTCCAGTTCAGTGGACAAGGGAGCTCACAGTGGTATATTGGTAATGTTTGTAAATGATTGTGAGGTAAAAATATCTTTCTGTTAATGCAGGTTATTATTTTTGTATAATGGACCCTGCTAGAGACTCTGTTAATCATTTTTTTTTTATTTTAATGGCAGAAAAGAAGGAGGAAAAGGAGGAGATGCAGAAGGAAAGGGAGGAGGAAGGTGAAGAGGAAATTTTTGGGGGAGACTTCAGTCCTTGGGCTGCATTCATTACTTTTAATCACTAATGCTAATGCTAGAATCTGTGAAACAAAGTTTGGACTGTGTCATAGCTAGCTCCAACTCAGCTGTAACCTGGGAATTTTCAAAAAGAGTTTTACATAACAGTAATTTAGTTTTCATGAACAGAACCACCTTTGGTCTTTTATAAACATCTCCAGATGAAGGAATTCCCAAACAAGGCCTTGATTTTCTCACATTTTTTGATAATATTCATTCATTCACTCATTCCTTTCTTTCTTTCTTCAATAATAACAAAGAGCCATGGCTTAATTCAAGTACAAGTTTGGGGAAGTCAGCAAAAATACCTGTTCCTGAAATGCGAATTTTTAGGCCTTCTCCAAAACATTTGCTTGAATAAACATTCAGATTTTAATTTAGTGGTGAGGTAAATTGTTTAAAATTATAGTTCTCAAATGTTTCCTATTATATTATGGTTACTGTTCCATATCACATATTAGAAATCAGAGTATATATTGCATATTATTTATTATTGCTTGGCTATACTGGGCTTAGCCACACCTCATTCCTTATTTAATAAATGTTATAGTATACACACCTACTCACACATCCCATCTTAAAAGGAGATTGATTGAAGAGACAAAAGTATTATAATATTATTATTTCATGAAAAAGATACTTCTTGGTGGTGTTACTTCTGTCACCGGTTTATTTGGAAAATGATTTCAAATAACTTTTATATAATACATTTCAAAATGACACAATTTTCAAAATAGGTGTCCATAGAAATTCTGCATCCTATTTAAAAGCCACAAAAACTATACCTTTAGTCCACTGTGCTGCTAGCCTCTGAAAATATTTTATGTGACATGTGGCCTAACATCATAAATTCAATATTTATTAGGAAAATTCTATATACTGAATGTTGTGCTAAGAAGCTTTGAAATAAATATCAAATGGGAACTTTTAGGTAAATATATAAGCTCTTTTCTCTTTGTTTACAGCAAACAAATTTTGCTGTGTCCCAGTATCACAATTTCTCACACATTCAAATGGGCTGAAAGTATAATAGAAGTATTATGAAACATGTCAAAATTAACTGACACTGTCAAAGTACTAACTTGCATAAGAAATAGATGAATTTTAACAAAATAAACAGAGCTTCATGGTAATAATTATTTTTATTTTAAGAAATGTGATCATTTTCTTCTATTTTCAATGCAGATTTGTTTACTTGTTTGTTTGACAGGTCAATTCTGCCCCCCTAAAATTCAGCCAAGTATTAAATGAGTAGCAGCTACTAAAACATTAGAAAATGATTAGTGGCATCTATTCTAGATGACTGTAGAAATCTGTGAACTTAGGCAAATTTCTACTTCCCTTCTAACACTTTAGGTTTAAAAGTGACAGCTGTTGTCTCTGAAGCTTCTCACTTTCATTTCTGAAATAAAACAGACGACTTTTGAAATGAAAATAATTTCTGCTAACCTGTTTCAAAGTGTCTTTAAAGACTATGTTCCAAAATATCTTGGAACTGTATTTATTGTTTGCATGTTCAAAAATTAATTAATGTATGTATGCATTCATTTATTCATTACAGGCTTTGTTGCTACCCACTCCTTCAGACATTTGAAACTTCAGGATACAAGTTTAAAGAGACAAGCCTGGCTTCATTATCTAGAGCCAGAATACATAGTGTCTGCATATCCACGGTGATTGGGATCAAGGCCAAGATTCTAAATAATACCTCAGGCAGCCTGGCTTCTGAGAAAGAGCTACCTTTTGAAAAATCTAAAATCTGCCTTGCTATGGGACATTTCCCTAAGCAAAGATCCTATGTACACAGAATGTTTTATGATCAGCGACCCTTCCCTTTCCCTTTCAAGGTTCCCTTTCTCTTTCGCCGGATTCCCAGGCTCTTCACATCCCTGGTGGCTCCTAGTTCCCTCCTGTTTCCTTTAATATATCTGCCAATTTCTGAGATATCCTCTTCTTCTCTCTACCCCCTGCGCACCTGACAGAACCTGTACCATGTCCCTTGCTCTGAAAACCTAGTTATTTACTTATATAAAAATAAAACAGATAGATTATTTTAAGCTTAGACCCTAACTTTTCTATATGACATTGTCATTGTAATTGAGGCTTCTAAGAAGTGATGCAGTATGGAGTACCATGGCAGGGTCAGTGGAGGTATTAGAGAGAGCAAGGCTTTGAGAATTACTTCAGTTAAGGGCTGAGAACAAGAAAAGCTTAATTTCTTCTTGTCCTATATCACTATTTTATAAAATTCTACTATTTCTAAAAAGAAAACTAAAGAATAAGAGGAAGGAAGGAAGGGAGGGAGGAAGGAAGGAAGGGAGGGAGGGAGGGAGGGAGGGAGGAAGGAAGGAAGGAAGGAAGGAAGGAAGGAAGGAAGGAAGGAAGGAAGGAAGGAAGGAAGGAAGGAATATTTTTTCTCAAATATATATATGATATATACACACCACACATACTACTACTTAGTAAATATTCTGGCCTCCTCAAACCATCTTCCCAATATTTTTCATTCAGTATTTTAGTCTTCCTACAATACATTTTGCTAAAAACTAATTTTTCTTCTCTTGGATTTTTCCTTTCCTTGGAAACAAATTTTCTCTTTTCATGGAGTGTATGTGTGGTTTTTTTGAGTTTTATTTTTTTGGCATTTTTTTCATATTCTGTCTTATGGGCAAAAATAAAGATTTATTCTTCACCTCTTTGATAAGAATACATTGGATTGAAGTTTTACATTATTATATTAGGAAAGTAGGTTAGCATTTTCCAAAAGCACAGACTAGCCGTGGCTGCCAAAGAGGGCTGTGTTTCAGCCCTGAGGAGAAGGCACTGTCCCCCCCACTGTCCGGCGCACTGTCCCCAGGAAAGAATGCAAACTGAATGTTTGACTCTGCCTGGCTGTCCTCATCAGCAATGTGAGAAAATGCTGAAGCATGACTTTCTTTTTTCTCATTTACTATTTCATTTGACTAATGTCAGGGTCTTATCTTGCTGCAGGAATTGGGACAGATTCTCTTCTTTCCTGGCAACACAAAATACGCAGGCACGTTGTGCTGAGGACATGGTTGTGGGCTTCCTTCTGCCCCTTAGCCCGTGAGTAGAATCTCCACACGGGGATGAGAGTGGCTGCTGCCCACCCGAGAGCCACCAGCGCCAAGGAGGGACTCGCCTCCCCATGGCCCATTAGAGAAGAATTCCCCATCTTGGCAGAGACTGGAATAGAATTCCTGAAACACTGTATTTTTTTTTTAGCATGAATTATTTGTTAAGCAGCTTCCATATGCAAATCATGACCACAGAGATTCGTATAATATATTGTCACTACTTCAAAAAGCTCACTCTCTCTTTTCTTCTGCACAGGTCTCTGCATCCCCTCAGACAGGATGATGAAGGATTTATTACCTCATTCGCATCACCACTCTTGAATATCAATGCCTTGATATAGCGCAGTAACAACTGGTATGTACTAAAGACCTCACCAAACATCATCTGTGTTTTCTCCCACCACATCTACCAGAAACATTCCTAGGTGACTAATTTGAGTTTTACCTAATCAATCTTCAGATGCTGACTTTATAGGTTCTGAATAACCTATAAGCTAGTGGAAGTTGAGAAGAATACAATAAGAAAAAAAAAAACACCTCCCAGATGACTGAGAAATGATTGTGGTTCTTTTTAACATTTATGTGGCTTGATTAGCAAAAACATACTGGTAAAACATAAAACTGCAGAGTCCCTTAAAACAATTTACTGAAGAGGAAAAATATGCAGAACAACTTTTTATAACTCTGTAGTCACTAGAGATTAATTACAAAGACTAGGTGTATTTTAACCCAATGCATAGTTCCTGAAAAGTACTGCAGATGTTAATAAAAAAAAAAAAAAAGGATTATAGCTGCTCTTGCTACAGGGGGTGGGAAATGAGTAACTATGTGAGGTGATGGATATGATAATTTTTCCACTATAGTAACCATTTTACTATATATGTATACATACACACATACTATATATATACATACACTATATATACCACATATATGTATATATCTGATAACATCATGTTGTATACCTTAAAATACACAATAAAATTTATTTGTTTAAAAAGTATATCATACCTGCACCTTATTTCTTCTTAAATATTCTTGAAAGGAAAAAATTAGAAATCAAACAAATTGTTTAGCTATTCCTAAATACTTTCTCTTTGGTTATCTATATAATGGTGGGATTCATTTTGTTTTTGAATCAGTCTTACAGTACTAAATCAATAGTAATGTTCAATGTACTAGATAGTCTCATAAAGCAGCTATCCTAACATGTAGGTCTAGCTGGTATGATTTATAAAAGACCAAGAAAACTTCATCCTAAAACTATTTCCCTCATTGATGCATAATGTTGCTCAATTAGTAACTCCTTTACCTTGCTTTAGTTCATTGCCCATTCTCAACTATTTCTTATTAAAAAATCAGAGTATTCGCAAATATCATCCAATTAATTGACAGCCTATGACAGCCTATCCAAACTATGCAAGCTACTAAGTAAAAAATTTTAAATTATTTTCCATTCTTTTGACCCAAAAGTAAGAGACCTGAGGAGAAAACATTCAGCCCATGAGTTTGATCTAACCTTTCCTGATTTTATGCAATTGCTTCTATTGGCTCTTTGGTGAAAAGGGGACCCTAAAATTCTTTTAAGGAATGTCTCCTGAGAGCTCACAAGATGGGAATATTACATGAAAGTCTCTATTTGTTCAGTGTTTATTTATCTTTATCTGTTTACTTGATACTATCTTGAGATGAATGGACGATATCCAATATTTTTATATCTCTTTTTCCATGGCAGTTATATTTTTTTTTAGCTTTCCCTTTTTTCTTCTATGTCATTGTCTATGTACTATGAAATAATATAAATAAGAAGTATGTTTTATTTCTTAGATAGAATTTTATCTTTCTTATTTGCATTTTAAATATCATATTTTGGACAATGTTATGTCTCTTAAACATAAGTTGCTTGTTACCCACATGGCCCTCATTTGTGTGCATTGTTGTATTATTACAGATAAGGAAAAGATCTACCTACCTCTTCATAACACACTCACGAGTATTGTATTAAGATTTTATACACAGGATTCTTCTATTTTTGTATTTATCACTTTCTAAAGAGAGATTCTCCCTCACCTGCTTTATTTAACAGATAGGATTTTGCTATGGTTTGAATATTTGTTCTCTCTAAAACTTAGGTTGAAGTTTAATCCTCAATGTGGCAATATTGAGAAGTGGGGCCTTAAAGAGGTGGTTGGGTCAGGAGGGCAGAGCCATTTGTGGATTAAAGGTTTAATGAATTCAAAGGTTAATGGATTAATGAATATCAGGGGAATGAAAATAGTGGCTTTATGAGAAGAGGGAGAGAACTCTGAGCTAGGACACCCAGCTCTCTTGCCATGTGATGCCCTGTGCCACCTTGTGAGTCTGCAGAGAGTTCCCCCAAGAAGAAGACCCTCAACCAAATGTGACCTTTCCGCCTTGGACTTCTCAGTCTCTATAACTGTAAAAAACAGATTTTCATTCTTTATAAATTACATAGTTTTAGGCATTGCATTATGAGCAACAAAAAACAGATGAAGATGGAATTGTTGGTGATACTTCAGTTACGTTTTTACAGTTTTATTTATGCATGATCCACATGCAATTAATGACACAGAATATATTTAAAAGTAGAATACGACAAGGTTTGACCTATATAGACATCTGTGAAACCATCATGACAGTCAAGATAACAGCCATATTCATTTCTCCCAAAAGTTTCCATGTTCCCCTTTTTAATCCCTTTCTTATGCCCACACACGTCCTTCTCCCAGTCACCCACTGATCTGCTTTCTGTGTCTGTGAATGTGTTTGTATTTTCTAAAATATTATAAAATGAAGTCATATAGTATGTATTCTTTTTTTCATAGGATATGGGATCTGGCTTCCTTTTCTCAGCATAATTATTTTGAAATTCACCATGTTGCATATATCAATAGTTCATTCTTTTTTATGCTGAGTATATATATATATACACACACACATATATATGATATCATTAGAATGTAATATAATAGCAAGCACAATTTATGCATTTGTTTGATGCAGATTTAGGATTCTTTCTCCATATGATTTTAAAATTTTGGCAAATATTAATTTATTTACTACGAAGTCATGATTTCGGGTGTTTAAACTGCTTCAAAATATCTCAAACAGATTAAAGATCCACTTCATCATGTTATCTAAGCATAATACTTCTAAAAATAGTGCAGAGGAAAAAATAAATGTCCACCAGAATTTCATTGCTTAAAATATAGAGGATGGCAATAAAAATGGTTTTAGAACAAACCTATATATTTCATGAAATTATCAAATGAACAATTTAAGGCTGCTTTCTATATATTTTTTTTATTTTTTTTAATGTTAGTAGAGTGGGATTATGTCAGGTGATGTTCTGAAGAAAGTGGATGTGTAATATAGCAAGGATTTATATATGACAATAGCTTCAACAGGGACGGTGCTCTCCCCATGTAGGTCCTATGAGATATTATTACTCTAAGGCTAATCACTGTAGAAATCCAACATTCATTTCAATAGCTAGATTTATTTCATGTGGAGAAACTTTTTAAGAGGATCAGCAGAGCAAAGCCCTGTGTGACAGTGGCTGGATAGGGCATTAAAGGGCCCATCTTGACCATGACCTGAGTCTGACACATTATTGCTTCTGCCTTTCCCTGCTTCTCCCCTACCTAGATATGCCAGGTCAGGCAAAGCAAAGGTCAGGGGAAAGAACCTAGCTGTGAATTGGCAAATCTCTTGACTCTGAGCCCAGAGAAGTTACAGCAGGTGAGCCTATTCATCAGAAGTGTAACCTGTCACCTCTACTTCCTATGATATCAAAAACATTGTCTTTAAGGCAGCTGTGTATATGTGTGTGTGTGTGTGTGTGTGTGTGTGTGTGTGTGTGCTTTATTTGTTTGATTTTTTTCTTCACAAGAATGGCATAGAAGAAACCAACAACTGTGTGTTTTGAGAGCTGTAGGGTAAACCAGAAAATGCATTCTAGTGAGATGAAACACAGATTCATGTTCTTCTCTAAAATCTGCCCTGATAACAGAGGAGAGCGACTCCCACTAAAGGTAGAAGGGACCCTGACATACACTCTCCCTTACTGTCCAATAATGCCTTTCCCTTACATAGTCCCAGAAATGGTGCTTCGGTTAAGGGAAGACTAATTACTTTTACTCATGTGAATGACACAGCATTTATGCCTCATTACCTAACATACTCCAACCCTAACAAGTATTCATATTGCGTCAGTATGCATAAGCTAACTTTTGGAGGTATCCTATTTAACTTCCAACCCTTTTTCTGATCATGTACTTCTAGACCTATGTTCATAGTCTGTAGCTTACGTAGCATGGTTACCTCCTTAGAGCTTAAGGAAAATAAGTAAGGGAATCTTGACTATTAAACACATAACAGCACAGCAATCCACTGTTCTCCCAAGAGATCAGCAGTTCAAATGTTGATTCCTGACATTTTTTTTTTTACTTAAAAAGAAACCAAATCCGACTCCAACATTTCACTGAAGAAATGCCTATTGTTTCCCCAAGAAGCTGAGTGTGGTGGAAGCACACACCTGGGTAATTAGGTATTAATCTCAGGAATGGAGCAGCCCACCTGCCCTTGACCCCATCAGCACACATCGGGAAGACTTTGTTACTTTTTAGCGAGACATGTTCTCTGTTTCTTTTCTTGCTCTGCATCTTGTCAAATTGAAGAAACACAGTGTTTCTTTGATTGGATCTGCACTGTGGGAAATGCCCTGATCCTCATTTGTGGGAATAGTTGAAGATACAAAGAAACCCAGACACGAAATACTGCTACTTTCACAGAAAATATCCTGTGGAGAAATGACATTGATTATTCCTGGAGACATTTTAGGAAGGCTTAATTATGGCTTTTGGAAATCTTTCCTTTTCATTTTGTGTCGTACATGAACAGAAGTCAAAGATGTTTTCACACAGCAAACCCTACATGAGCAACAGAAAGGACACAATTGAATAAATGTGGCCCAGTAAATGCCATTGACTATATTGGTATACAGGAAAAATACTTAATAACACTTATTATAGCCAAAGTACATAACAAAATATAGCCAGTACATAATTCCTGATAGCCTGATTTTAAACAAGTAGAGAAGCAGGTACATACTTATATGACTATAATAAAAGAGGAACCATGAAAGACACTACAATAAAATTGAAGCCATTCTGTTGACTATTCAATGCTGAATCTTCAAATATCTCCCAATATCAACTTCACCAAAACAATCTCTTTATAAGACAAAGTGAGTTTACTGCAGGTGAGAGCAAACATCACATACACAGAACTTTGGGCATGTCTCAAAGTGGAGAAGAGAAGATCAGAATTTATTGAGAATTAAAGTTGGGCTTAAAGATGGACTTTCAATGGGAATTGGAGCTGCGGAAGGGGGCATGGGAACTTGATTAGAATTGGATAAGGATCATAATAGTAACAGTTTAGTGTTATTGGATAAAGCAAGGAAGAAACATTGAGGTAAAGGGTTCATAGAAACTCAGGGTGAAAACTGCCTGTTGATGCTTTCACTGAACAATTAGTTCTTTTGGTAAAGTTCCTGTAATGAGCCATTAAGCCACTTGCCTGAGCAAGAGTGTTCTAGAATAGTAAATTTATGCTAATGAAGATGATGGAATAAGCAAGTCATGTTAATGTAGACCAGGGGACTGCAAACTGTGCCTGAGGGCTGAATCCAGAAGCTGAGAAAGTAACTTACATTTTTTAAAAGGTTGTTTTTGAAAACAGAATATAACAAAGACTTTATGTGGCCTGCAAAGCTTACAACACTTACTATCTGGCCCTTTATGGAAAAAGTTTTCCAAACCCTGATGTGGGCAGTAAATTGGGAGAATTGGAAGGCAGTTTTAGTACTCAGCCTGCAAACTTGTGTAGATGTCGATGGTCTTGGTTCTGAATACTCAAGTAATAGGAAAAGAAGGATAAAGCCGTTCCTACAGATAATGGTTGGTAAGAAGTTTGGGTTTGGCCTGAGAATTCTGACAGGGAAATTGGGAGATAAAGCTTGAGGATGGTATATTTAAAAACAACAACAACAAAAGAAGAAACTGTACAAAAGCAAACCTGGGACAATCAGCAATTTTCTCTTTTATAATCACAACTTCAAGAAGCATGAATTCAGATCCCGATTTTTGACAAATGACATAATAAGCAGGCCAATTGGCTTTACCCCTGCTCTGTGTGAGACAGAGAATGAGTGACAGGAAGTCAACAATTAAAAATATGACTCCCCATGGAAAATCATTCATACATGTGAGAGTTAGCAATGTCTTTTTTTTTTTAATTGTTTAAACACTGAATTCCAAACAAAGCTTTTTCCTTTAGGAAATCTCATTATGACATTCTCTTCTCATGAATAAGTATAAAACTAACTAGAAATGAATAGACTAATAGCCCATTTGGAATCTATTAGAGGAGTTAGACCCACTTCATATAATGCAAATTACTAATTAATGAAGTGATACAAATAAATTTTTAACAACATAAGTAAAAAACATTTTTGGCTTAAGTGGTAGATAATACATGGGTTTTTTTATATGTTCCAGAAAAAAAGAATATATTGTCTTACTTCATAATCTTTTGAACAGAGCTGCATATTGAATATAATCCTGTGTAGAGAAATATGTAACAATGTCTTCTGAGTCCAAGTAAAATGTACATGGCCTAAAACATTTTTTTTTTAATCCACAGTTCACTTCTAGGCTACATCACTCTCACTCTAATCCTAGGTCTTTGAATTAATCTGTTTAAACATCCAAATAGTAACATATGAATATTATAAACAGGTGAAGCTAATATCTAGATAAATCTGGAGATTATTTTTTAAGAATGAGATGGTTAATTTTATGTGTCAGCTTGTCTGGGGGAATGGATGTCCTGATAGCTGCTAAAACATTATTTCTTGATGTGTCTCTGAGAGTATTTATGGAAGAGATTAGCATTTGAATCAGTAGACTGAATAAAGAAAATTCGCCTTCACCAATGCACTTAGATATCATCCAATCATTGAGGGCCCCAGTAGAACAGAAAGGCAGACAAGGTGAACATTTTTCCTCTTCTTGAGCTGGGGCATGTGTCTTCTCCTGACCTCTGACATCACAGCTTCCATTTCTCAGACTGAGAGTTATACCATCAGTTCCCCTGGTTCTCAGTGCTCAAATGCAAATGGAATTATACAATGATACTACTTGCTCTCCTGGAGAGATACATGCACACACAGAGAATATTTAGTCATATAGAATAAATAAATTTAACCAAGTCCTTGGAATTATTCAGCATTAGCACAATGAAAATTGGAAGCTCAAATATCTCATTTAAATAATTCTTTTGAACATATAGAAAAATAGAAGGTACACAAATTGTACCATCCTGTTTATTTCCACAAAGGATATGAGTATACTTTTTCAGGAAAATATTAGAGAAGACACAGACATTCTTATGATGACTATGTCCATCTGTTATAGATCATTAAGAGTCTGAACTGTTTTGTTTTATTTGCATGGTGCCAGAATTTTATCCTACTGATCAGATAGAAGGAAAGTAATAAAATAAATGTCTTTAATTGATTGAAGCCTATTGGTTATAGATATCTGATAAACTAGGTCATTTATAGATTGTTCACCTAACTGAGCAAATTATGTCTTTGGGATTAACTCTTTTTCTGTAATAATTACAACAATGAGGGAAAAGAGAAGGGTAATGAAAGATAACGGTAATACATATGAGGCAGTTCTTTATGTTGACATGTGAATAATGTGTCAAAAGCTCATTTTTGTATTCCCCTGAATTTTTTTTATGATATTTATACATGATTTGGTGACTAAGTGATACTTCAGATTAATTCAAATACTTTAGAGAGAGAAGACAATGAGCCTCAGAAAAGTCAATTGTTTTTTTCAGATTTCTATAGTAGGTCTCCTGGTCTTCCATTTCTGTGCTTTCCACCAAATTCTAACCAGGTAAATGTATATAGTCTGCACATCTCAAATTTGAAAATCTAAAATCCAAAATGCTCTGAAATCTGAAACTTTTTGAGCATTGACATGACACTCATAGGAAATGTTCATTGGGTCTATTTCAGATTTCAGATTTTCAGGTTCGGGATGCTCAACCAGTAAAGATAACACAAACATTCCAAAATCCAAACCTTCCCCAAATCTGAAACTCTTCAGCATTTTGGATAAGAGATACTGAAGCTGTATTTCTAATTGTGTCATACTTTAATAATTGGTCAAACAATTTTAATAAGGGCCTCAGAACATCAGGGTGTTCACTCAGCCAAGATGGGTGGGAAACACATTATATGCAAATGGGAAAGGACGGGGTTCTTATGTTAATGGCCCTTCTTACCTTTAGCACTCTCTACTTTATCCCAATGTTGAGTCCATTAATCCTTAAAAGAAATACACAAAACTTCAATTACTGCATTTTTCTTAGCTTATGTATGCTTATGTATAATACTTCTGCATCTTCACTTACATCTTTGGTCCTGGATGCCATGCTAATTAATGAATTTACTCCTTCACCAGCCTCCTCAATGCTAAGTAAACTTCTGTGCATCTACCACATTCACTGGACCAACCAGAGGTACTTAGCAATCACTTTGAAGGAGCTTAGTTCCTTCAAAATGGACGCTAAGCTCCTTTAGAGAAAATAGTACTATCCTGTGATTGGGTGACAGTTCAGTGCTAGAAAGGGGTTCAAGCTCCTGGGCAATTATTTGGGGGTGTGTTTGGTCACCCCTCAAGAGTGCTCTCAGTGACCAAAGGTTAACAGCTCTCCTCATGCTTTTTTTTTTTTTTTTTTTTTTTTTTGAGACAGAGTCTCGCTTTGTTGCCCAGGCTAGAGTGAGTGCCATGGCGTCAGCATAGCTCACAGCAACCTCAAACTCTTGGGCTCAAGCAATCCTTCTGCCTCAGCCTCCCAAGTAGCTGGGACTACAGGCATGCGCCACCATGCCCGGCTGATTTTTTCTATATATATTAGTTGGCCAATTAATTTCTTTCTATTTATAGTAGAGACGGGGTCTCGCTCTTGCTCAGGCTGGTTTCGAACTCCTGACCTCGAGCAATCCGCCCGCCTCCCAGAGTGCTAGGGTCTCCTCATGCTTTTACACAGCCCAGCTCCTGCTCTCCCATTTTTAATAGAAAATCTCACCACCCCAAATACCAAATGTCACCATCATGTAGCAATGTATTGCAGCTCTATCTTGCTTAGCTGTCTTCACCATTTGACTGTAAATCATTTAGGAAGTGGTTATTTTTTATTTAACTTTGTATCTCCAATGGCTAGTATACAGAAAGATTCATGAATCATGATACTGATTCATTTTTCTGTTTCTTTTTTTATACCATTCTTGCTGGAATTACTTTCACTTACCCTTTCCCTATTTTGCCCCATCCTTCCAATTTATCATTGAATTTTTGAACTTATTTTGTAATGCACCACTCATGTATCTCCTCTCAGAAGACTTACTTGAATATTTTATATTCTACCTTCCCCCTCCCCTGTGATCATAAAATGCCTTTGTTTTATTATTATAATAGCTCTTCTAATAAAAAAATCTTCTAAAAACTAAAATAGCACAGAAAGATAGGAGATGAAAACTAAAATATCCTCTCTCTCTCCACTTCCTTTAAGGACAATGCCAGAGTCAAATGGTTTACCTTTTCTCAAACTATACCAATTATTCAAAATCATGAATCAGTTAAATTTGCTTTGAATTTGGCTTGTAGTTTTCAATAACTGTTTTTGTCTTCTTGGAGATTTGAATTGCCTTTCTTTTTGTGTGCTTTCAGAAGAAACATATGCCTTCAGCCTAACTCTAAAATCATCCAAGTTTTCACATTGTTAAAATGAAGCCTCTGACCTCATGTTTCAATTAGAGCTAGTTATTCTGTAATTACGAAGTAGAGCTCTCTTTTTGGTGTACCAAATTAAGTGCATTTTAAAATCCTGTACATTTTTTTCTTGATTTTTTTCCTCATTTTACTTCATAGTGTAACATTACAAATCAGGTGAAAAAGTCCTCACATATTATGGATGGCTTGGCAAGAATATACAATTTTCTCTTTATCTTAACAGCATCCATTTTTCTAATGCAAGTCTGATTTCTGTTCATTTGTCCATAAATTGGCATTTTTTCACAATCACCTTTAAGAGCATCTCTTCATCTTTGATGTTCTGAGATTTCATTAGGATATGTTTTAGGAATAAAATGTTTTTCCATAGACCATTCCAGCCAGGCATTCTTTGTATCCTCTCAATCTGATATTTGCTACTAAATGCTGTGAAAGAATCTCAATTATAGAGTTCTTTCACTAGTGTCTGACCTCCACTCTTTCTGTCACTCTTTCTTAAATACTCATTAGTTGGATAATGGAATTTGAGCCTCCATATTTCTCATGGTTCTCTCATAGCTTTTCCCTTTTTTGACTTCTTGCTCTATCTTTTGAGAAATTTCCTTGATTTTATTTTCTAATACTTTTTAATGATTTTTCTTTCCAGTAACATTTTGTTATTATCTAACAGGTTTTTTTTTTTTAAATAAAAGCTTGACTTTGTTTTATTGTATGCACAATACTCTGGAATTTCTGAGGACATTAACAATAGATTTCAAAAGACATTTTTTCTGGTCCTTGAGTTCTGTTGCTTTTGGCATCTTTTTTTCTCTTTTTTTCATAATAATACTTCTCTACATTTTTTTCTTGGCTTCCTGAGCATTTCTAGTGATATTTTGCTCTTCATTCATATTTATGAATGAAAGAATATATGTTAAATTTACTTGTTGACCTTGATCTCCTATGGTATTGTGTAGGTCTCTGTTCCTCTGTATAGAAAAGACTTACTGAGAGTTTTATGTCATGGATGGAGATGTGTCAACAGGCAGACTTCAGGTTGGCTTGCATGGATAGGGATCATACAGGCATCCTGTAATCACCAAACCTCTGTCTTGTGCTAAAGTAAAATGTTTACTCGGAGTCCTTGCCCACCAAAAATAGATTTTTCAACTTCTTTTAACAGCAGATATCCAGCCTTCATCTTGGGGCTAGTCTCTCTAAATGTGCACTATGAGAGGTTGTAGTCGTCTGCCTTATATATTGTAAATAAAAGCATAAATGAATGACTATTATGTAGGCTACTTATATTCTCTAACCTTGAAGACCCACTAGGACTCTGCTGGGGAATATTCTTTTTCCTTCTGTTACAATATCCTCCTACACAGGATTCTAGATTGCCATGAGATTCCTCCACTATTCTTTATACTCTAAATATCTGTGCATGTTCTGAAGTCTCTAATCCACTGATGAACCCCTCTCATTATAAGAGCAGTTATTAATTCATTTTCTTTAATGCAACTTTAGTCATTTCATAAAATCTAGGGTGAGAAGTGAGATAAATATATGTACTTAATCACCTTGACCTGTATCACAATTAACATACATCCTTTGTAGGAAAGAGTTGGGACTTCCACGATACATGGACATCAAGTTTTCTAATTCCCTGCCCAAAATCCATTCATTTTTTTGTTAACAGTATACATAAGTTTTGGCACTGGTAATACCTATATGTGTAAATGTTCACGTATATATCTCTTTGCACTGAAGAATTGAATTTGTAAATATATGGATCACATCTTCAACTTCAAAGATGTTGCCCACCAAATGTTTGTTCAACTGACCAGTGAAAATTGCTGTTTAGTTTTTATAGGGAAGAAGGGGTAGACATATTCTGTGATGTTGTGGATAACAACCCTCAGCCCAATGTATGAAAGTTACAGGAAGACATATAAAGGCAGATTATTTAACAAATAAGTGGTCTAGCAATGGAAATAATCCATCTCAGAGACAGTGAGTTCTTGGTCAACAGAATGTTCAGACAGGCATTAGGCAACTACTTGTAGGGGAACATGCCTGCATTGGGAGAGAGGTTTGTTTAACCTCTACTTCTGTTTTATGTCTGAGATTTTAATGTCACATTCGACTGTTTCCTACAAATGAGAAAAAGCTAAGCCGCAAAATAAAAGCAAACCAAATGAGTCAAGTAGGTAGCCAACACACATGCTTCTCAGGCTGAAAAAGCCATGCTGATCAAATTTGTTCTCTGCTTCCTCATGAGAGATGGAGCTTCTCTATAATGAACATATTCCATAATAACTACAATAGTATCTGTTCACTAAAGTTTTTGCTTGTTTAAATATAGTTCTTAAAAATATTATCCTAATTTATTCAGCACTGGTGCTAATTTGCCAAGCCAGAGAGAATAAATATGAAGTATAACAATTATTAATGAAGTGATGTTAATTACCAGCAAAAATAATTATAATTTTTTGAGCAGCAACATTTCTACTTTCATTACAAAGGAGTTCAAAGCACTTTAGAGCCATTTTAAACTGCGTGTCTTTATCTTTGGTTTCACAGATCTCTTCATTCATGCATCTATTTTTATACTGGTCTTATATAATCATGAGACAACTTTCTAAGCCTGAGATGCAGAAAATTGTCTTGTGTTTATCACAAAAATCATAAAAAATGTCTGAACACTGTCCCCTTTGTACTAATATTAGCAGATATGCTAAAAACTTCCCCTCTGATAGAAAATTTGTGAATTTCTTCTTGTGATTTTTATCAAATTAGTTTTATATATGTTGAAGCAATTTAGATAGCTAAAATTTAAGATTTTAAACATAATATAATATCTGGTTACCTAAAATGTTATTTTTTAAGGTAATTACTGTAAAATCTGTATTAATATAAGGTCCAACAGCTTTCTTTTGGTTAATATTTGCTAGAATATTTTTTCCTTCATTTAACTTTCCATATTTTTATCTTCTTATGTTTTAGATATATGTCATATCAATGGCTTATATGTATTTTAATATCCATTCTGATGGTACCAGCCATTTATTTCACATTCTTTTATCTATATGCATAATTGCATAATTATTTTTGATTAATGTTATATTTTCATTCATTTTACATCATATTTTGTTCTTTCTTTTGCTCTATCAGTCGATGCTATTTTGTTATTCTCTCTTGTCTTCTTTAGAAATAATTACTTCTCATTACATATATGAAAAAAATATATTTTTAAATACATATATTTAAATCTATATATATATTTTGTAATATATATTTATATAATTATATATTATATAATTATATAAATATATATTATTTATATATATTTAAATATATATATTCTTTTCCATATATATATATTTCTATGTCTTTGGAATGAATACATTGTCTTCTTTCCTCTCTTTCTTATGTTCTCCCACTATTCCCTTCATGCCATCCTTCTTTTATTTCTGCCTCTTTTCCTTCCATGCCTTGTATAAAGGGACACCTGCAGTATAACTCTAGACAGTTACTGCCATATGAGAATTTTGTTTCCAGAGTCTCTTCCCTTGTATTTCATTTTTGACTTTTTAATTTTGAAAGAAATATGACTTCCAGAATAGTGCAAAAATGTACAGGAAGGTCTTGTGCACCCTTGACCCAGTTTTCCCAACAGTAACATTTTGCATTCCTGTAGTACACTATCAAAACTTTGGTGCAATTAAATTGGTAAAAGTTAACATTTGTACAATCCACAGAGCTTATTCAGATTTCACCAGTTTTATAACCACTCATGTGGATATGTGTATGTAGTTTTATGTATTTTTGGCATATACATAGCTTCACGTAACCATCACCACATTCAAGATGAAGAACTGTTTTGTCACCACAGTGCCCCTGTGTACTCCTATATTTGTCTTGTATTTTTAATAAGCCCTGTATGTGCGTATATGAATTTTATATTAAATATTCTATTTTTCAAATGTTCATAAATAATTCAAAATGTTTAAGCTACTATCCCATCCAACACTGTGCAAGTTTAGAAAAATATGTCTATTGCCCTATATCAGCCTAGAGCTGCCTGTTTGCCATCTGGTCTATATTACTACATAGCTAAATAAAACTGTGTATCTGATTATCTATTATATGTCTTCACCTAGCATTCGGTATTTGTTTATCTGAAGATGTAGGCACTTGCATTATATGCTCACTCCTTACTACTTAGACATTTTAAATAAAATGCTGAGATTGTTTCTAAGACTATTCATCATTTATTATGTAGAATATTTAGAGTTGAGCACAATAAGCCAGGGGTCTTTCTTTTTGCTCCATTAATCAACACATGCCACCCAATGTTTTTTCTCAGTCCCCTGACTCTTGTCAGTGTGTCAATGTATATGAATTTCAACTGTGGTTATCCCACTGAAGAGGTCCAATGTCTATTATTTCCACTCCAGTCAGTTAGCCACAGGTCCGAACGTTTACCTTGAGCATGTGTAGTAAGTGCAAAAGCCTATATGTGCTTATGAGCACTCCATATAACTCTATATTAAACATGCTTTCTAGGGAAACAGGATGTATTTAGTTTTCTGGCTCTAAATCTTAATCCTCTGTGATGGAAATCTTCCTTCACATTTCTAAGGTATTGATAATAATAACAAAAGGGATAGGAAACCTATATATGTGGAACTCAGAAATGCAATAACAAGTTGTTCCATTTTATCCTCACAGCAAGCCTGTAGGATAGTAATAGCATTATCCCTGTTTTACAGATGAGAAAATTGAAGCTTGTGGAGGTTAAAGGTCATGCAGGAAAGAAGTTGCTGACTCTTAGTGTGAGAAGTGAACGCGAACAGTCTCATACCTTGTTATGCTCTGAAGAACTAGTTTTTAGATACTGTGTAGTCATAACTGGAAAAAAAACATGTAATACATGATAAAATAGCCAGATTAAAGCCACATGAGTCTAGAAGATAACACATTTTTGATCAATTCATAATAGTATTTTTTAATTAAAAAATAACAAAAATATACAGACCAAATAGTCCATGAAGTGAGAACATTTGGAGAAATGAGCTACATGCAAAATGTGCCTTTTTAATTTAAATAGAAGTGTACGGACTAATTTATCCCTCTGTAGCTAAATATAAGGACATAGAAGGTTTAGGATCGCTACACTACCATATCATTGTACTAGAGAAAAGTTGGCAGTAATAAAGACTAGAGTCTTTTAAAAGAGTAAGTCAGACCAATGTAATTGATTTATTCGTAACAGTGAGTTAAAGAAAGCAAATCTCATATTCTAACCAACTAAGGTGTGAATAAGGAACAGTTAATAAACAACCTGATGCTTGGTTAATAGATTCTTTCATAAGATCAGAGACAAGGTCAGGATCATTATGTGATCTGCTTAGAGTCCATTTTTAAAGATGCAAGATTAGGCAGGCAGTTTTCCTACTAGGAGCACTCATTGCTATTCCTGGTCACGTAGGCAGAATGGAGTGTCTGACAATGATGGACAGTGCAGCTGCAGCCTTGCTGCATGGAAATTAATTGGAAGTCCTCTTCTACAGAACTGCTATCTTCTGTTACTACACAGAAACTTGATTGTGCTAATAATGTGTGTCCAACTCGATAAGAAACATAGTGCAGGGCTTAACCCTAGGATTCCTGGTGGGGTGAGTAAACTCACAGCTAATGGAGACAGGGCACACTGCATGGGGGAAGCACACGCTTGTGGCCCTAGCTTGTGTGAGGCAAATGCATTTCATGTAACCAAAATGTTTGTACCCCCATAATATCCTGAATAAAAAAAATAAACAACAATAATAATAAAAACATTGCAAGAAGAATGAAAGAGGGATATTTTTAAGTAAATATCTGTCTTATTCAGTCCTGGCTGCTATATCAAATTGCCATATACTGGGTAGCTTAAACACCAAACATCTATTTCTCACAGTCCTGGGGCCTGGGAAGTCCATGATCAAGGTGTCAGCAAGCCCAGTATCTGGTTAGGGACCACTCCCTGGTTTGCAGATGGTCCACTTTTCATGTCCTCACAGGGCAGAAAGCTGAGAGAAGGGAGTGAATGCTCTAATCTTTTCTTATGAAGGCACAAATTCCAACCATGAGAACTCAATTCTCATTACCTAACTACCTCCTGAAGGCCTCACTTCCTAATGCCACCCACTTGGAAATTAGGGCCTCATATGAATTTGGGGAAGACACAAGCATTTAGTCCATAGCAATGACAAAATTTTTATTTTCAGGGTATTAATGAATTATCTATGGCCATAATGAATATTATAATAGATTCAAACCACATATAATGTTCAATATAGGGACATATATTCTGTATTATAAAAAGTTCCATGTGTGCTTAATACTAAAATTAAGACTAATACTAATATTGACAGGGTAAATATTTATTGAAACTGGTCTAATAATAATAAATTAATAATCATCATAATAAAAGAAGCATATAGTGATTGACCTTTTAGCATATGCCAAATATTATGACATATTTTATAGGTATTAGATAATTTAATCTTCATAATAATCCTGTAAATAGTATTATCATTCTCAGTTTTACAAGTGAGGTAAGAAAGTCTTTTAGAAGGAAAAATAAATTGCTCAGGAAAAATAAATTGCTCTAACTTCAGAGCCTATACATTTAATCACACTATCCAATATATTCCCTGTATCTCTCTATCTATATCATAAGCTTATTGGCAGCCAAGAATAATAGTTAGCAAACAATAAAAACAGATAACTCAGCATTTATGTGTGTATGTGCAGGATATTTATTAAGATACATGTGTATGTTTAAAAATGCACATCTACATATATTAACTATAATGAGTGCACATGAATATACATTATATACCTATAATATTGAAATATAGAACATATATATTTAATAAATGGATGTGTATTTATTTAATACTCACTACCACCCTATGAGGTAGAAATGTATTACTATTAACTGCATGTTACAGATGAGCAAACTGAGGCCCAGAGAGATTGGATCACTTGGCCAACTTGACCCAAAGACTTCCCCCAGGCCCAGAGCCAGCTGATCCTTGTGTGTGCTGTTACCCACAATGCCCTAGTACCTAGGCTAGGGATCAGGATGCAAAAATGGAATGAGGATGATCCCAAGGCAACGATGTTTTGTGAGAGATTTTTAGGTCAAGCAAATATTTCTGTTCCAGCTTTTGACATTCTTTCTCACTCCCTTCACCACCTTTTTATAAAGAAATCAGTTATCAGATTAAGAGGGAAAAAAAACACCAACTCATGCTTCTGACATGTAATCAAGGATCATACAGGTCAAGAAGACATAACAAGGCACACAACATGGAGAAGATGAACAGTAGTGTCATCTAGATGAAGAGTGAAGAGGACTGTCAACATAATCTTACATCACCGACTTGTATTTTGTTAGGCTGTATATTCTTTTTGGAGGCATAATACTGAATAATCTTTAAAATAAGAGTATACCTATGTCTACAGAGTGTGTGTGTGCATATATATATGTGTGTGTTTGTGTATTTGTGTGTGTATGTGTGTATATATATATATATATATATACACATATATATATATACATATATATATATATATATATTCATTCCTATCACACACATTTGATTTTTTTTAAATAAAACTTCACAATTCACAATTGCAAAGATGTGGAAACAAGCCAAGTACAAATCAATACATGAGTGGATTAATAAAATGTGGTATATGTATACCATGAAGTTCTACTCAGCCACATAAAACAATAGTGATACAGCACCTCTTATATTATCCTGGATAAGGCTGGAGCTCATTCTACTAAGTGACATATCACAAGAATGGAAAAACAAGTACCACATGTGCTCACCATCAAACTGGTATTAACTGATCAACACTTAAGTGCACATATAGTAATAACATTCATCGGATGTTGGATAGAAGGGAGGGGGAGAAGGGGATGGGTATATTCGCACCAAATGGGTGCAGTGTTCACCATCTGGGGGATGGACATGCTTGAAGCTCTGACTCAGGTGGGGCAAGGGTAATATACGTAACCTAAACATCTGTACTCTTGTAATATGTTCAAATAGAAATAAACAAATTAAAACTTCAGCCCTTCTGCGAAATGAAACGATCTTTTTAAAATGAAATAAGACATCCCTCATATTTTGGGTAATAAATTTTTCCCCTACTTATATTTCACTTGCAGAAAAACTGTGATAGATTGAAGAGCTTATGAGATATGCCACTGTTTGAGATATTTGGAAAATGTTCCATTTAAGAATAATATCAATTCTGAGTTACTCTCAGAAGCCAGCTCCTCTTTTCTGTGCTAGGTGAGTATAATCAAAGTAGCAGCCAGGAGCAAAACAAAACAGCTCATGTGGAAGTAGTGTATTTTACCAACATGGCATCATGAACTTTGTCATTGGGATCGAAATAGATTTTTTGAAAGGAGGGCAAGAAGGTCAAGTATTGCATTGTGTCTGATAGTAGTTGCTGGAAGTTAAATGATTAAGAGCAAGGAAACTATTTTGACTCCATCACTTACTGTTTTGTGAACTTGCATACACTTAACTTGTTTCTCAGCTTCTTTGAGAGATAGAAATAATAGTTTCTATATTACAGAGTTGTTATGAGGATTAAACCCAATAATATCTATAAAACCTAAAAACATCCATTACACAAAATAGCTTATGTGTGTGTGTGTGTTTAAAAAAAATCACTGAAAATTTCATCCTATCTTTGGTATTTAAAAGTATAAAGAACATTTGCAACATTACTCAGGAAACCAAGAGTTTAATCAGGGGGATTTCCTCATCTAGAACTGCTGAGGAAGCAATGCATAATGCATGGACCTCTAGAATTCCATATGCAAAGCTGTAGGGAAGCTTGGCTTGTTTTTGCCAAGGAATGGTGAGAATTTGGACAGATATTTCTTCTGCATCACAAACAGTCTGTTATGAACTTACATTTAATAAATTACTGAAGCAAAACTTCCCCAGTAAAGTGATAAGCTAGACAAATTTTGTATTGGGGATGCATGGACCACCACAGTCTGCCTTCCTTCTCTCTCTTCTGGTTTACTCCCGTCTCCCCAGGGCCATGATGCTGACTTAGCAACCCAAGGCTGCCCAATACCATGCTCCAAACCCTGTCACCTGACTCTGCTCTCTTAAGGGCATGAAAAATGTGTTTCTTCATCCTAAACCTCATAAAAACATATTTTTCCTTACAGTTTTATTTTATCTGGCTAAAGAAAAACATAATCTCTGTGTATAGTAAAGACCACCTCTCACCTCTCACAAAAATCAACTCATGCTGGGTAACAGACTTGAACCTAATGTGTGAAACTATTAGAATTCTAGAAGAAAACATTGGAAATACTCTTCTAGACATTGGCCTAGGTAAAGAATTTATGAAGAAGACCCCAAAGGCAATCACAGCAGCAACAAAAATAAATAAACAGGACCTGATCAAATGAAAGAGCTTCCACACAGCCAAAAAAAAACTGTTACAAGAGCAAACAGACAACCTACAAAATGGGAGAAAATTTTCGCAAGCTACATATCTGATAAAGGGCTGATAACTAGAATTTATTTAAAACTTAGGAAAATCAGCAAGGAAAAATCAAACAACCCTATCAAAAAGTGGGCTAAGGATGTGAACAGAATCTTTTCAAAATAAGACAGAATAATGGCCAACAAACATGAAAAAATGCTCAACATCTCTCATCATCAGGGAAATGCAAATCAAAACCACAATGAGATATCACTTATCTCCAGTGAGAATGGTTTTTATTAAAAAGTCCCCAAACAATAAATGTTGGCATGGATGTGGAGAGATAGGAACACTCCTACATTGCTGGTAGGACTGCACATTAGTGCAACCTCTGTGGAAAGCAATATGGAGATACCTTAAAGCAGCAATACAAGTAGATCTACCATTTGATCCAGTAATCCCATTACTGGGCATCTACCCAAAAGAACAAAAGACACTCTATAAAAAAGACATTTGCACTCGAATGTTTATAGCAGCACAATTCACAATTGCAAAGATGTGGAAACAACCCAAGTGGCCCCATAAATACATGAGTGGATTAATAAAATGTTGTATATATATACCATGGAGTACTATTCAGCTATAAGAAACAACGGTGATATAGCACCTCTTGTATTTTCCTGGATAGAGCTGGAACCCATTCTACTAAGTGCCAAGAATGGAAAAATAAGCATCACATGTACTCACCAGCAAATTGATGTTAACTGATCAACACCTAAGTGGATATATAGGAATAACATTTATCGGGCATTGGACAGGTGGGAGGGGGGTGGAGGGGATGGGTATATACATAAATAATGAGTGTGATGTGCACCATCTGGGGGATGGACACACTTGAAGCTCTGACTCCAGGAGTGGGGGAGAAGGCAACACAAGTAGTAAACCTTTGTACCCCAATAATATGTTGAAATGAAAAAAAAGACTGCCAAATAAAAAGTTACTTAGTTTATAAGTATCTGTGTTTTCCAAAAATACTCTCAAAGGCAATACTGCTTCTGCCTAGAAAATAAGTGTCTAACGCTTATTCAAAGAACAAAAGAATTAACTTCAAAGGAAGGTAGGGTAGAAGTGGAATGTGAGTAAGTGGTTTTCACCAAATACCACTACCCCCTTTGATTTTATAGCTGCTATAGAGGCAGCAACCTGCATGATCCTGTTTCCTAATAAGTGCTAGAGCATAATAATTAAAATAATAGTTAATATTTATTGTATTTTAGGCATTCTACTAACTGCTTACATGCACACCTTTATTTCATTATCACAATCACAGCTCTGTGAGATAGGAAGTGTGATTTATTTTATATATACATATGATGAGGAAATTAAGATTTACAAAATTTAAAGATTTTGTCAAAGACAAATAGCTAATAAATTGTGGTACCAGGAATCTAACTCAAATAGTTTGATTCAAAAGTTCTTATGTGTAAGAATAGCATTCTTTCCATTGTTATTTTCTTGGTTTGGAGAGAAAGTGTTGTCAAATGACATCTAATTCTGTTGTTCAAAACATGCCCTTTACACATGGAATACTAACAAAATAGATTAAATAGATTATGTTACTATGGAGTGTGATTGTTTCAGACCTGTCTGAGGAAAGAGGCTATTTTCTATCATTATGATTATTTCAATGCCAAAACGTTGCGTCTATACATAATAACATTTATTTTTTACACCTTAATTTCTCAAAGTGAAGAAATAGTGCTATTCCTGAGGAGCCCCCTGGCTTCTCTGCTCTGTTCCTGAGCCTCCATCTCTGCAACTGGGCTTCCGGATTCTTCCCTAGGTTGCAATGTGTTCCCCTTCTCCCTTTGCTCAACACATGCATATTCTCCAAGGCTTACTTCCATGGAGACTTCTCTGATTTCTTCATCTAGAAACAAACTAGCTAAGTAACATAAAAGGTTTCTCCCTTCTCTAAATTCCCAACGTCAACTGTTCTCTGGTATCAGGAATAATTAGTCTACTAGGGCCATCACAACAAAACACTGCAGACTAGGCAACTGAAACAAGAGAAATGTATTGTGTCACAGTCTGAAGGCTGAAAGTCCAAGACTGAGGTGTCAGCAGGGTGGTTTCTCTTAAGGCCTCTCTCCTCAGCTTGCCAATGGCTGTCTTCTTTCTGTGTCCTCACATGGCCTTTTTTCTTTGTGTACCCACTCCTGGTGTCTCTTCCCCTATTTATAAGGACAACAGTCTTATTGGATTAGGGTCCTACCCTTATGACCTCTTTTAACTTTAATTACCTCCTTAAAGGCCTTATCTCCAGATATAGTCATATTGGGGGTTAGGACTTCAACATATGAATTTGGGGGACACAGTTCAATTCATAATTTCAAGTTTTTCTTGATATTCATAATCGTAGTTGTTTCAGCATTGGTTTAACTCATCATTAGCCTGTGAGCATCTTGAAGGAATTAGATCTACCTAATTCATTTCCATAACACCTACAACATTTAGTACAGTGCTCTGCAAATAATATTAGTCATTCACTAAATACAGTGTATTTTATACCATCCAGTACTTCATATACATTTTATCCAATCCCAGAAATAGCATTGCAAGGTAAATAATATTACCCCCACATTAGAGGTGATGAAGTCCAGGTAGAATAGGAATCTTGATAGAGTTCTCATGTTTGAGAAACAACAGAACTAAAACAGACTCAGGTCCATCTTAAAGTATAGCTCATGATCTTCTTCCTCCAAAAATGCCTCTCAAGGGATTTGTGGAAAGAAAGAAATATCATTAGGGTAGTTCATTGGTGGTGTCATTTCCTCTCTCTATGAACAAGAGAACTACAGGGTTTTCTTTGGTCACTTTAACTTGGTGAGCAAAAGAGGACAGGATAGAAATTTAAGTATAACAGGAGCAAAAGAAACTCCATCCTTGTTGGACATTTATAGAAAGTAATGTTGAAGTGATTAATAAAGGTGAGAGAGGTGAGGAAGATCTAAACAAGGTGCCTAAAATCAAAATGGCAGTGTATTTCAACTGCAGAATAAAAATGAAAAATATAAAACATTGCTTGGATTTAACAAGCATCTAGCTTTATTCAGTGACTCACAGGTGGCATGTTTTATGGGGAATAGGAGTCCACCAGCTCCACAATGGTCCCTCATTATCCACCCACAGTGCCTGACATTACCACATGGGTATAGCTCCAGTGGTTTAAAATTTTAGAAGATACTAGTCCCAATTGCATCCTAATCCTCATTAAAATGTAAAAGTCTAGCCTATAGGGTAATGATGTACCATCAATGTACTAATATATCACATTTAATGCAAGCTACATGATAAACATCTATTTTATTTAAAAAATGACATGTGAATTGTATATCTCTACAGGGTAGGTATATAGCACAATTCATAGACCTATAGGTCCATGCAAATCATGAAGTCTGAAGAGGCCAGAGAAGAGTGTCTCTCCTGGGTGGGAAAGGAAAGGAGCCTGGAGAAATGAGCAAGGGGAAGGCAATTAAAGTGAGGATGGTATGTTACTGAAAACCACCCACCAGTCATTCTCTGGGTTGCCCCAAGAATAAAATCCCTAAAACACTGAATTAGGTAATAATCAAGAGTTTTGTAGATCTAGGCATTCTCATTAGACGCAAATTAGAGAGAGGTAGTTGACTGGGTCAAAAGTTTTCAACTGGTTGATTTGAACCAAGTAAGATAAATGAGTGGCATTTAGTTACTTCCTATCTCTTTGCCATTTATACTCAGGACACCTGCCTTCTGCAGAGCAAGAGCTGAACTGTGATGTAGATTGATGCTTTCAATTTTTCATGCATTAATTTTCTATTTGGTTGATATGTCCACAAACCCTTACCTGTCTTTCCCTAAACAATCTGGATGATTGCTTCAATTCTCTGCTCTGCTTTGGCTGTGAAAGCCTAGCCCATTGAAGGCATTCTCTTTCAGATCACATTTGAGTGGTTAAGGTGCAGATACTGAAGCAACAAGGTCAAGATGGGCAGTTAGACCCAACAATATACATTGCCCAAGTTCCTGATTCAGTTACTGGAGGTATCAAAGAGGGAGAGGAAATGAAAATGGCAGAGATCTTATTATTCTTAGTTATTTTAAAGGGTAAGTCATTTACCACATGTCAAAGTCAGCTGTACCAGCTTCCTCTTTCTACCACATCTTCCTCCTCAATCAATTTCCTCATGCACAGCTGACTGTGAGAGCAGGAAGATATTCTGTAGGTGTATTCCTAATCTGTTCATGGCTAATCCTCTCGACAGCCTTGCAATGGCTTAGTGCCAACATTCTGTTTTCTTTCCAAATTCAGGACAGTTGTTTTAGAGGATGAATCAAGATTATGTAGCCTGATTAGAAAATTTAAAGCCTGGCCTTATATATGGATATCTGTCATTGGCTTCAGATTTATCTGGCATCTGTACTTCTTACACCTAAGAAAGTGTTGTCAGTAAAGAACTTGTGACCTACTACAAAGAAAAGAGATGGTTACACTTTGCCTCATCTGCTTTCTTCAGAGGTAAAAGGGAATTTAGAGGATTTTTAATAGATGGGATCTAGAAGCATTCTGTAATTCAGCAAAGGCATCCATGATAATCCAACCTGAGAATCTTTAATTATAGATGTGAGCAAAATTAGCATTCCAAAGTTTAGAGGAATATCCATTGCAGTTTAAATAAATGAAAGCACATTCATAAAATAAAATAATAATCGTCTATTAATATGGGACTATAGAAAAACATTTAAGATGCTCATGTATTTTCAGTAAGTAAAATAGGCATATTATAAAGCAGATAATAAAGTATAATTCCTTATTTAAAAAAATATATATCTATATATACACACACATCACCCAAACACATACACAAGAAAAGGCTAAAAGAATATAAATGATATAAACCACAATGTTATCAATAGTTTTCTCCTATTGATAGGAGAAAACTATTGATAACATAGGGTTACAGAATTTACTTCATAAAAATGTTATATTCCTTTAAACATATTTTACAGTAAACATCTTATAGCATATGTGAATTTGTTTATAATAAAATAATTAATAGTAAAGCCATTTTAAATTTTGCAGTGATCAAGTAGCTGCAAACACAAGTCCCTATTCCCTTCAAGACATATCACCAAATCCTCTGAAATGAAAGCAACAAACAAACAAACAAACAAACTTGTGGGCCTTCATTCACTGCTGGCATTCAATCAGAGGCTTTAAGCAATTTAAAATTGTGTCTCGGTTTCCTCAACTGTAGAAAGATGGGTTAATCTTTAACTTTCCATGTTGACCTGAAAGTTAAAGGTATTTTATCTATATGTCATTTACTGTAATTAAAATATGTTAAAATATATTATTAATTAAAAACATGCATTGAGCATCTGCTATCATAGCTAACACTGTTAGGTGAGCAGTTCTTCACAGGTAAGTACCAATTTCATTTTTGAGAGTAATTTCAACAGCTTCTCAAATTTGAAAATGAAACACATTATTTATACAGATACACCTCAGTTTGTGTATAAAATATTGCATAAAATGGAAAGAACTAGTTTGTGCCACAAATACAGGAAAGAATAATTGCAATTTATGTACGTATTTTAAAATCAGAATATAATAATTACTAAGGTTTAGAAAAAGCATATTTCAAATCAACTTAGACTTTGATTTGAAATGCTTACCTATTTTTTCAGCATCTCTGTGGTTTCATTATTTTTTATAAAAGTAATGCTATACATTATGATAAATTGAAATAGTAAAAAGTAAAATAAACATACTTATAATCCCTTAATAATCACAGAATGTCATTCCAAATATTTGTGTATGTACATATATATAATTATTTATACTATATAGAAATATATAATTAAATCATGCCATGCTTCTTTTTGTAGCTGGTTTTTAACATCAATATATCACGCCTATCTTGTCTTATATAAAATAAAAAATGCATATTATAATTTCAATGACTGTTAGTGTCCAGTCATAGTTTCATGATTATGAAAGAGCAAAAAGGGATAGGAATATTGAAAAGTGAATTAAGAGATACAGATTATATTCCCAACTTGAGGTGCCTCTATGCATCACTATACAAAGTTGGGGTTTAGATATATTGCTTAGTAATTTGGACTACAGCACAAAGGAATTATTATTCGTTTTTGTGGTTGATGTGCTTCTGCAGATAGCAATTTAAGTCCTTTTCCTTGCCAGTACAGATTTTTTGTATATATATAAATCATAAGAAGATATTTAAAATGTGTGTATTATGTCTTTGTTTGCTAACCTATAAAAACAAATGAAGTGTTTTACAGATAGTAATGTGCAAAAACATAGTTTTTCTGGGGAAAAGGTGTTGACGCTCTGCAAAGAAAGGGGCTGTCTCATTCTTAGCACTAAAATCAAGGACTGTTAGATCAGAAGCCATCATAGATGGGTGCATATTATTCTGATATTATGGATCAGGGAACGGAAGACTACAGAGGTTTGGTGGCTTGGATACACCAGGATATTCTGACTTGAATTACTAGGATCTTTTAACTACAATCCATTCCATATTTTCGTTCACCTTCCTTTTGCCAATGTACTTCATTTCATCTTGTCTTTGGTTCTTCTAGCATAAATTAAAAATAAGATAATTAAAAGATGATAACTATTTGCCCTTGTCCTGAGAATGTTTATTCTAGCAAGGTCATTTATAAGAAGTAATACACTGATCTCTGTACATAGCATTTATGAACATTTTCACCATATCTGTTTTGATTTTTTTTCTAATGCTACTTCAACATTCCCAGCTCATCAGCCTGAAAGCTTTCTCTCTATTAGAAGTCAGTGAATGCTGCCACCTGAATCTGTCTGCATTGATTGAGGAGGTGATTTGTGTAACCATGGAGTAAGAAACTGTGGTTTACTGCAGCCTGAAATCACTCTTCAGAAAGCAAAATTGCCTTAGCAACTAGGATATATCTGGGGGGAGGCAGGTATGGGTCTGTGGTACTGAGTGACAAGCTATGCTGGCACCAATGATGCAAAATGTCACTTATGGTAATGGAAACCTCTAGTAACATGGTTAAAATGCTTGCTACAGCTTATAATAGGCATGCATAGCTACAAGAAAGCTTTTTATGATATTGTTATTGTCTCCAGGGGAATGAATTCATAGTTCAACACTGAAGGTTAGTTGCTATGACTGCAAGAACTGAGAAAAGTCTTTAGTTGCAGAATACCTGGTCCTACTTTTAGAGGAGATACTGAACAGCACAGTAACAAGATAGCCCTGATAGTGCCATGTGGCTTCTCTGTGAGGAATCACATCTTTATTGGAACTTCAAGATCATCTTGTTATACCTCTCAGATCATCTAGTTGTTCAGTCTCAGAGAAGACTTGGGCCAGAGAATTAACAGACTAATACTGTTGTATACTCAAACCTAACAACCATTTCTCGTAACTCTCAAAACCAATGTTCTTTCCACAACTCTATGAGACCTACAGTTAACCTGAAATAAGAAATCCCCACAAATGTGAGAATAACCAGGATGCCTACCATCACTCTACACAAGGGGTGGGGAATCTTTTCATGTTGGAAGGCTACATTAATTTAGCTGTGACCAAATAAGGCTACATTCAAGAAATTTCAATTAGATATACTTAAAAATGTGCATTATTTTGTAAAAATCTGACTACTATGTACTTAATAATTTCAAAAAAATGAAAATTAGTTGTTAATTTTAAATTTAACTAACATTTCTATAACTTTGCTGTGTCTGCTTTTTGTTGGAAAGCATTTGAATATTTGGTTGCAGCATGGAGGTCCACAGTTTCAGTTGCTCCTCTGGATGGGTATCAGTCATTTGTGACCTTAAGGGCATCTTGATTTGAGTTAGGTAGGAGAATGCAGATTCACAGCAATAAGTGGTTGAAAAGCAATAAAGCATTTTTTTAGGCATGTTGCCAAAGGTGTGGGTATTCTACTGAATATTTCCGTATTTCAATTGGATCTCTCTTAGCATCAAACAATGACTTTAAAATGTCATCATGCATATAGCTCTGACTTGGGTGGTGCAAAGGCAATATACATAACCTAAATGTTTGTGCCCCCATAATATTCTTAAATAAAAAAGTCATCTACTGAGAGCTCAATTTCATCTATAGCTCTTTATGTGCCTTGGTGATATCAACTAGGTGAGGCTGAGATGTTAATTTGAGTGTGATGTCATGATTCTCAAAGTGAATCTTTCATTGTATGTCTAATTAATAGGTCTATAACAGCTGCATATTCTTCAAATGATCCACATATATCATCCTGTTCATCAATGACCTTTGCTAACTGGGGAAAATGTTCATGCGAAATTTCCATTTGAAGACGTGTTTTGCAAAAAGATCTTTCTTTCAAAATGCTTGGATTTGGGGCCATATATCATAGATAGACTTAGTTTTACCTTGCAAAGAAATATTGAAGTAATTTTGATTTGACATGATATATCACAGAAAGGCTGGGTTCCTATAGAAATCTTATTTCAATAATAAACATTGCTGATTCTGTTCTTCAAAAAATTTAACTATCTGTTCTTGCCGAGGTAAAATTTTAGCTAATACCTGTCCCTGCAATAGCCAACCCACTTTAGGATAATATGGTAAGTCCACACTGAATACCTCATCTTTCAACTTTAGCATGTTACAAAAGTTATGTTGTATTTGCAGGAATATTGCTAACAATACTTATAACATGTTGCAAAGTGACACTTAAAATAATGGGTTTATTACAGATATTTTGCTGATACAAGATATAATGAAAAAAATGAGAGCATCTGGATCTTTTAATACTTCTTTTCTCCATGCAATAAACACTTCCTGTTTTCCTGTCATGGAGGGTGCACTGTCTGTACATACACTCACTAAATTTACCAAATTCAGTCTAACTTCATAGCATTTATCTTGACAGTTGTTGAAGATATCTATCTTGTTGAAGATATCTATCCCCTGTGTTCTGTTCACGCGTGCCCAAAGTGAGTAACTCTTTGTGGCAAAGAAAATTTTCTGTTATGACCTGAATGAAATATAAAACCTTCACTGAGTTAGTAGTATCAGTTGATTCACCCAAAGCAATTGCATAATATATATTTTCATTTTGAAAATATTGTATAAAGTTTTTGTGTTAAATTGAAGACTAATTCATGTTGCTGATCAGTTATGGTTCTCCTTGAAAGAGGCAGTTATTTGCACTTTGAAATGTTATCAGTGTTTAAGCTTCCTACAACTTTGGCAATGCACTCTTTTACAATTTCTACATCACTGAATGGCTTCCTTTTTTTCCCCGAATATATAAGCTACTTTATGAATTGCCTCAGTGGCATTATTTCCAGATCTTATTGCTGCTTGAAGGGATTGTCTTCACTTTTGCTTTTCATCTTGTAACTTCTGCAATACAGCCTTCCATGCCTGTCCCTCTAATTTAAAATATTTGTGGTCCTTATGAGTGTTATAATGCTGATGAACACTGAATTTCTTTAATGTTGATATTACAGTATCACAAGCAAGCAAATCATCTTATCTTTAGCAGAAAGAAGATAATATTTTAATTCCCAATCCTCTTTAAAAAATCTGTTTTCTTCCTTCATCATTCTCTTGATCCTTTTCGAAATGATGGGGTATTAATCAGACAGAATTATAAAATATTGTCAAGCTGTGCAACTATTCACAGAGTCCACTTCAAATAGAAGCACAATGCACTCTTGTCAAAAGCTGATAACAGACTGGCATACTCGACCCCCATAAACTTTCACCAACCAGCCTTTTGTAGTAGTGGCACCTGTCAGAAAGGGGAAGTTAGAACTAAACCATGAATGTAGCAGCCATCAATTGAGCCCTTATGACTTACTAATGTTATAATTGTGCTGGTCAATCTGGAAGGATTATTTCATTGAAATTATTTTATTCTTTGGCATTTTAAATACATTCATTTTAAAAATAAAATAAAACATAAAGACAAACAAAAATGTATTAATAAGGAGGATTTGTTCTATAAAATTTGGATTCAGCCAAATGGCTGCACTTAAGGCTGTGGCCTTAAGGCTGCAGGTTCCCCACTCCTGCTCTACACCTTTGGGTGTGTAAAGCTTATGAATTAGAGACAATTTCCTGCAAGTCACTGGGCCTGTATTTGCAGAAATGACTACTATGTTATTAGTGGTACCTGAGAAATATTTTGTAGTCTTACCATTTATCCACCTATGATATTGGTCATTTGAACAGTGTACACATAGAATAATCTTTTTCTATATGAAATAGCACTTTTAGTTAAAATATCATTATAACAAATTACACAAAATTTGCTAATCAGTGTACTTATTAAATATAATAAGCAATTTTATAATCTAAAAATTCAAATAATTTGATACAATTAGATAACTTTATTCATTTTTTTTTCTCAGTATAAGCCTAATTTTCTCTAAGGTCTTGGTTTAAAAGTCACTGGTTCATCCTGAGACTGTCCATGGTGCTGAAAGTTTTTCAAGGAATAAACTTAGCATTCTAGCAGCATTATGGCCAACCCCTCTTCAAAAAAATTTATGCTGCTGTAATTTCCTTATAAGCAAATGAAATTGGATGAAATAGTGGAATGGGAAACAACATTTTAAGTTATCTTAATATACACAGTTTGGTCTCCAAGTTTTCCTCCTTCACTCTAAGTTCTTACACCTTATTAAATGAGAAAACAAAGGATAAATGTTCCAATAGACAAAGATTATGAATAGATAATTTACAAAGAAAGAACTATAAAAGACCAGGAAAAATAAAGTTATTATAAAAACAACGTTACTTAAGCAAAGAGAAAAAATTTATACCTATTAAACTGCCAAAACTTATGAAGAATTCCAAGCATTAAGGAAGATATACAAAAACAGGCCCTCATATACATGTAATGATTATGAAATTATAAAGTGATGTACCATTACTGAAGAGAAATTTGGAAATGCATAGCAAATAATTATATGTAATCACAATCAAACTAATCAAATCTCAGGAGAGGAGGGACTGTCTATTCTCATGCCTACTACATGAATTTGAAAAATAGTGTACCCACAACAATTTCTGGAGTTTAAATATTAATTACTTCATCTAAGAGCTGCTGATTATACAATTAAATATGATGGAAACTTGGTTTAAAAATACCGTTTTATCTAGTGCACACATTTTTTAAAATTAACAAAATGTAACCCAGACAGTAAACCTAGAATTAAACTATCCTGTCTATTTATTTTGTTTTTCCACAAACACAAAATGCACAAATATAAAAAAATCATCAAATTTTAGGAATGGAACTAACCTTGGAAAAGTGTAAGACTTCCTAAATTGAGTCCAATAAAAGTTGCTGATATCAAATGTCAAATGTCAATTGTATCCTTGCTTTTGTATAATAATCTCCTCATGGCCACCAAACATTTTCTTTTGCTTGAGATTAGCTTTGAATAGGAGTTTCTGCCCTTTCCCTTTCTTCAGTACTGAAATATCTAAGTATATTAATCATGGGACTACATGGTCTTCTATACCATCACCCAGGATAGACATTTTGTTTTCTAGTAACATTCCCATAGGCATGATGGGTCTTGCCCGTTACCTGAGGATAACAGGTTTTTGCCTTTTCCAAAGAGACTTGGCACACTTGCCAAAATTTATTATACCATATATGTGAGGGCTTATTTCTGGACTTTCTATTATTTTTCCATTAAAGCATATGATTTTAATTTTGTAAGAGTGCAGTGCATCTCTCTCTCTCTCTCTCTGAGAAGCTATAGTTACAACATTAGGTGAAGTATTTATTTCACTTTTCTCTGGAACAGGGATAATTAAGAGAGCCCCATTGAGATCTGGTCCATGAAGAATGTGGAAGAAAAGTTGTTGAAAAATTTAAAAAGCCAGAGAAAGGAAGGGGATACCTCTGAGGGAAGTGGCCCTAATTTGCAATCAGTATTGGGCAGGCAAACTTTTGTTTATATTTTTGTTTTCCACACTTCAAATTCTTCCTCTTTTTTCCATCCTATCACTGAGATATCTATGCTGCAGTATGTACCAGAGACAGCTCTAGACTGACTAATAGTGTGGGTCAATTTGGTCTTTTATTTCTCCTGCTTCTCATTCTAGGTGCAACCTCTCACTTCTGCCCCTTTCATCTCAAACCCATGCCCATACATGCCAGGGTAAATAAACTAAAGAACAAAATACTGGTGCCCATTCTTTGAAGGAAAAGTGAAAGTTTGAAGAATGATATATCGTAAGAGTAATTCGGTAATATTTATGTTGCTTTACATGAATGTGGATTGCTTTGAAATCTGCCAGAAGCTCAAAAGCTGCTATTTGTGGGGGAATTATGCTTCCTCATCAGTGCTTGGACTACTCCGGGTGTCACTCGTGCCCTTGATCACAACAGTGAGAGTCAGTAGAAAATGAAAATAGAAAAATTGTTGGCAGCTGAGGTGCCTTAGGTTGGAAGTGTCCCACAGAATGACAACGATAGCGTTCTGGCTGTCAGCAGGATATCATCAACCCCAGCAGGAGTGTGGCTGGAAGTGAGGCATCCCAGGCAGTGAATGGGAGAGCAGCAGGAAAGCATGTAAGAAGGATGAGAAAAAGAAGTTCAAAAAATACAGCCTGAATAATTGGTATGAGTCCTTTATATTGAGTGAGTTTCCATTTTTCTGTAGTGATGTGAATGCCCATTAAAAGACATATGGCTTGGTTCAAATTTAAGGCATTTGAGAAATTTTTGGTAAGTAGTTTCAAAATAAAAGGAGTCTAACTAATTCTGATTAAAATATGTAAGGATATAATTGAGGAAAGCAGTTGAATCTTGGTAATTAGGAATAATTAGAGCTCAAATAGTTGAAGACATTTTAGTTAAATGCAGAAATAAAATTCATCTCTTATGATTATTTTCCAGCAAGAATACAGCTAAACCCATTTGACCTTAAGAGCTAGTATAGTGAAAACACTAAACAATTTGCATGGTAAAACTTTTAAAAGATAATGGTCTACACACATGCCCCTCTCTCTACAGTACCCACTACAATGACACTAAAGGAATGTAAACACTGTAAATCCTTATTTAAAACAAAAAAAGCATTTCTTTAATTTCCACAAACTGGCAGCAAATAGAAAACAGAACAGAGGAGACTATTGTCTAGAACATGCAGGAGGCCGACAGAAAAAGACAGTGCAACAGAGCTCTTAAAATTGCTCCAGTTTTAAGGAAAAGAGAACAGAAGCAGTCAGAGAAGGTCAAATGAGGCCAAAAGCAAGTAATTCATTGAAGTCCACTTTCTTTTTTCTCTCACTACAAGAAAAAGGGAATGCAGTCAGCAAACCCAGACAAACAAAATCTGTCAAATAAATTGTTATCCAAACATGAGGCATATTAAATAACACATGATTTGTGAAGTTGTTAGGGAGTGAAAAAGAATTGTAAACAGAGCTCCTTTCCTTTTCATAAAAATGAAAGATCATGAACATAAGAATTCTAGAGGTATGAAAGAATTAAATGAAATAAAGCCATGATGATAAGAGAAGACACACGACAATATGGTTACATCTTTGAGGTAAGAAAGACAATCCTAAAAGTAAAACAAGCAAAAGTCAAGAATTGCTAAATAAACTAAATTAGAATTGAGAGATAAACCTAGAACTGGAGAAAGGATATGGAAAAGTTAGGCAATAAGTGATAGCTTAGCTAAAAATATTTGGAATATTCGTGAAGCAAAGGAATAACATCTAAAATTGACTTGGGGCTCTTAAAAATTAATAAAACAAGGTAAATAGTCAAATAAAAGGAAAAATATGAACAGAAAACTTGTAGAAAATGAATTTGTTTCTAATTTTCCCTAGCACAAACACTGCTGCAGTAAACACCCTCATACTCACTTCTGTGAGTATGAACATGGGCAAGTGCCTCTGTTAATACAATGCAATGGAACACCAGAAAGTAGGTTGTGCATGTGTTTTATTTTCGGTTTCTTTTAGTAGATGCTACCAGATTGCCCTCCAATGTAGGTGTAGTAATTTACATAACCTACAATACTGCATGTGAGTGTCCATTTCCCTCTATCCTGGTATTATCACAGGTTTTATATTTTTCTAGTCTAATGGTTGAAAATGGGATTTCATTGATATGTTTTCCATTTTATTGAGTAATAGTTGTGGTTAAATTAATTTCTTATGTTGATTGGACAGCTGTATTTCCTCTTCTAAGAACTTATTTTTCCTATTGGGTTACGTGCTACATGGAATCTTGTTTTTTTGTTCTTTTCTTCCCAATATTTTGTAATTCATTCTTAGCTTTTTAAAATTCCTTGTTAGAAGAGGAATAGCTATTTAGGGCTTATAAGAATGGCTACCTATTGCTTATAATCCACTGAGAGAGTGACACGCGAATATTATCTAGAGAAATGGAGCTAACCACCAGAATAACTCCAAAAAGAAATGATTAAGAGTGGCTGCCTCAGGCAAAGTGAAGGTTAGGACACAGGACTTCTCATTTTATTATAAAACCCATTGGATTATTGGATTTTTAAAAAATCATGTATGTGCATTACTTTGGATTTATAAATTTGTCAATTAGTGGACAGTCTTCAATATTTAACAAATCCTGGATCTAAATTTTATTACCTTTAAGAAATTAATACCATATAAACCTCAATTTTCTCATGTGTAAAATAAGGATAATAATGCCCATCCCACAGCCGTGTTCTGAGGCTTAACTTTTTAAAAAGTTAATCCTCTAGCCATTATCAGTCTATGTTCCCTTCCTTCCCCTTTTAGAAACTTTATACTTTTTCTTCAAAAACTCTGTTAAATTACTATTAAAATGTATTAAATCAAGGTTAAATCAACACATTTATTCTTTATGTACCATGTATAAATTAATAATTTTGAGTTCTACGTGGAATTTCCCATCAAGGACAATACAATGAGACTGGAGGTAAATGATATTGCTGCATCATAGGTTACATTCAGCACTTTGAACCTACAGTAAGAAAAATGCCATAATAAAAATGATTATGCCTATATTTATTAATTACTACAAGTTATAAAAACTTGTGTTTGACATTAGAGGAGATGCTGAGATGAATAAATCATGGCACATGCCATGAAAGCATTCTCATTTCAGTCAAAAAGATATAAGGCAGACTTTCAAAAGTCAAGGGATACTTTGAAAAGAAGAAAATGCTAAGGAAAAGGAAGAGAGGGAGGAATTACTTGTCTGCAGAAATCTTGAAATGGTGATAGCGAAGCATCGTTTGGGCAGGACCTATACAGATAGAAAGGCTTTGTTAGATGAAGACAAGAGGAGCACAGAGTCCAGGCTGCAGCTGAATCGGAGCACTTCACATGTGGACACCTGTCTTTTATGCCTACAGGTGCTGCCTCTCCCCCTGTGGGCCACAGTAGAACAGTTTTCTTTATGGGCACTCCACTCCTCTTAGTCCAGTTAGGATTATCGTGATATTGTCCTTCTTCCCTCTCATCCCCTACACCCTGCCAAGAGGTGCACATGTAACTCAAACTAGGCCAAGCACATTTTCATGCAGCAATTTGAGTCTTGATGAAGTAGGCACCAAATGGCTGTAGGAATTAAGTCAGTCTACTACAGCCCCTTCATGCAAAGGTTCATCGGTTTCTCTACCAGAAGCTGCCTGCTTTCTCACCCTTCCCAATACCTTACCTTTCATTTACTTTACAGAGCTCCTCATTGTCTTGCCAGTAAACTCCATGTGTATGTGTGTTTATGTGGTTTTACTTTGTTTTTTCCGTTGTGTTTTGCTTTAACTTATTCGGAATCAGTCTCAGTTGACCATGGCAAAGAGCTCTGACTAATGAACTTGTCTACAGAATTTGTATGTAATTTGAAAACAATGGGGAGCAGTAAAAATGCATATGATAAAAATTTAATTTGGAGCAACACATAATTAGAGTCAGAGTACAAGCACGAGGAGGTGCACTATTATGCAGAATGAAGAAGACTTAAAAGGAGTAGAGGAATGTGTAACATAGTAATAAAAGTGATATAGTTTAGTGAGAGCACCAGACCTTTTAGTAAAAAAGGAAAAAAAATAATGGCTTTAAAGTCCAGGTCTGCCCAGCTTTTGATTTGCTTTAGCAAGTTACTTACACATACTGAATGCTTATTTCCAAAATTTTTATAATGTGGGCAGTAATAACTTACTCACTGTCATGTTTTGAGTATAAAAATAATAATATATACAAAGTGCTTAAAGTAATCTGTCATAAATAGTAGGTGCTGAATTAATGTTCCATATTACTTTGTAAATTCAGTAGGACTTGGCAAGTGATTGAATCTTACATGTAAGCTAAAAGGTAAACAATTTTGACCTTAGCTTTGAAGTCTGGGAGATTGAGTAAGTGATAATATTTAAGAACACTTGGACAGGGGAGAGAAGTTGGTTTGGAAGTGGGTGGGTATTATGGCTTAAATGTCTGCATCCTTCCAATAATCATAGGTTGAAATTCCTGATGTGTTGATATTAACAGGTGGGGCCTTTAGAAAGTGACAGGGATATGAAGGTGGAGCCCCAGTGAATAGGATTAGTGACCTTATAAAAGAGGTCTGAGGGAGCTTGTGTGTCCCTTATGCCATGTGAGGACACAAAGAAGGTACCATCTATGAGGAATAGGGCTCACCAGACACCTAATCTGTTGGTACCTTCATCTTGGACTTCCCAGCCTCCAAATCTGTGAGCAATACATTTCTGTTGTTTATAAATTATTCAGTGCAAGATCTTTTGTTATAGGAGCTCAAGTATACTACGATAGTAACTAGACTAGTTAAAATAAAAAATAAAAACAACTAAATTTCTGATATGTAGGTTTTGACATAATTTTCTCAAGATTTAAGGAAAGGATGACATATTTAAAAAGAACTTTAGACTCTTCTTCACGCTGTGGAGAAAAAGAAAATCTTAATGGCAAACTCTAGTATGGGTTTATATAAAGGGTGAGTGAGAAAGAAGAGTCAATGAAGGAGATAGAGAAGTTGTAGCCCGGAGTACAAGGGAGTGCCACTTCACAACATCACAGACGCCAAAGCGGAGACTTCAGAGAGGTGGTTTTCTTACTCCACTGCCTCGCATGCCATGTATAGGACAAACAGGACAAAAGGTTTGGGGATCAAAAGGAATCCACTAAACTGTCTCTTTAGTAAGTCTTCTCGGAAATTTGTTGCAGCAAAACCATGAAAGTAGAACTAGATGCAAAGAATTATGAGAATAATGTCTCATTTATGCTTCATAATGGGTCTTACTTGTATTTCAGAAGTTCTATGGGGAGTGGCGTAAGGCACAGTAAAAAAGGAAAATGAAAGAGAAAAACTCCCCACAAATACAGTAATCAGTGCTGGAATAATTAGAATTGATTCGAGGGTATAACAGCAATTTTACAGCTTAATGTAGTCATACAAAGTCATGTGTGAACATATCCTACAAAAATAGGACATTTAAAAGCTAAAAGCTATATAGTCCAAATGCCCACAAAGTGATTCTATTATTTCTCTGTCAGTGGTCCCAAGGTAGGTTTACAATATCATTTATAATGAAAATATTTCATCTTAAAAATAAATTTGAAATAAACCACATAAACATAGCCTTTAATGTGGGAATCATTTGATGTCAATAAACACTGGGATTTAAAGACATATTTGCACCTAATTTCCAAGACAATTTTTCCCATGTCAGCTTTCTCTACCTATAAACTCCCTTTTCCTTCCAAAAGATCCACCAGTCTATTTCTTTTCATCATGATAGCTCATTTTTCCATTTTAAGCTCTCTGCATGTAATCATGATATATTTAATGGTGAGGATCATGTCCTTAAACTCATATTAAATAATGCACTTTATATTTAGCTGATTATAAACTCTCAGAATAAGCTTAAGTGCAAGGAGGGACACATTAGAAATTATTTTTTCTGAACCCTGGGAAAATAGTCACTTCATGAGCTCTGACACAACACTTCTTTGTATCCTTGCTGGGAGAGCTTGACTCAAACTCTGGCATTAGGGAAGAGGCTAGTTGAATTCTGTCTCCCTTTATGGATAACTATAGACTCAATTCACAATTTGTATCATATGTTTGTGTCTATTAGTTTTCCTGATAAATGTTCAAAGAGAAAGACAGCTAAAGCCTCCCAGAAGTACAATTATTAACAATACCTAGAAAACTCTTGGTTCCCACTTAACACTCTAGTAATGTCCAGCTATTTGCATGAGCAGCTACTAATGTTTTCTGAGAGAAAAATGGGTGCTGGATCTTTGGAGACATTGTAGTGACCACTATGAAACTTCCTAGAGAAAATGATTGATTATTTTAAATAAGACTCCAAGTTAAGAGTTTTCTGTTTGCTTCCTTCCTTTACTTTTCCTTCTATATTTATGGATATATCCCAATGCTATTGTGAAATCTATTAATAATTTATTTACAAAGAATTCAAAGATAAATTTTACCAGTAATGTCAAGTTTATGTTAGCAAAACAAAGAACATAATTATTAAGTGATTCCAATATAAATAAAAGCTTTGGGTTCTATCTCTGGATATTTAGGGCCAAAACAAAGTGCTTATGTTAATGATATTCAATAAAATCAAATAAGGAGGAATACCTGATCTAATAAATTTTATTTCCTTGATAACTTATTTATTTCATTCATTAAACTAATATTTATTTTGCATTTAATACATTCTAAATATCTAGGAGATACAGAGAAGAGAAATGTGTAGTTGAAGGAACATATTGGTAGGAAAAGTCTCACAGAGAATAGCCTTCCAAAATGAGATCTTATAGAATAAAACTGCACCTCCTTTCACAAAGGCAGTAATGCAATTTCTTTCCTTGTCATTGCCTCTATCTCCTAATTTCTAGTAAAAAAAAGGGAAATTTAACAATAACCATGAAAAATAATAACAGATAATTCTTCCTGAACATTGCCTGCCCAGGTGTAGTTTGGTCACTCAGACCTAATGAACTAAATTTGTATAGTAATATTTTATTTATAAACAATATTTTGCACTCATTACTTTGGCAAAAGACCTCTATTGTGAATTTCAATACTTTGTGGGTATGTCACACTTTCTGACTCATCAGATACTGTGATTCCATAAAAGAACTATGAGTGTATGTCTGTTTAACTTGAAGCCATGACAATTATCATTCAGCACTGAGGAGCTTTTAGAAATTGGAAATATGAAATTATGAGCTCCTGGTGTTCTCCACGCACTTCTCTATCCTGGCTTACATATGTTCCTTTTTCTGTTTCTGTTTTGTTTTTAAAGTAATGAAAAATAAGAGGTATTCACTAGGTATAAAAATGAAAAGAGATGAAAAAGAAGGAGAAAAGATTTTGGGGGTGGGGAGTTGGCATTGGGCAACCAAAAACAAAATGATCTTTGTGGGAGGAGTGTGATTCACATGTCTGTCAGTTTCCTTCCTGATGGCAGCATTTTAAAAGTGAGATGCATCTCGGGACCATCTCCTTGGCCAGCTTCTGGAGTCCATCAGTGGGTCTCACTCACCGGTCCCTATTCTCAATGAAATCAGATGATGACAGTTCTGGGGTTTAGATTTTCAAAATCTGAACTCTGGACTCAATCTAGGCTCGGCCAACTTTTAGAAACATCCCTATAATCAGTTCTCACCCAGGGGAACAAATGCTGTGCTGGTGAGGAGATATCATTTAAGAAATTGCAAGTAAACCTTAATCTTCCATCCTTCCGACATATAGGTAGGAATTAACACCATGGCTTTCTAATGTGATCTTTTATGTTCTGTGAATAGACATGGTTCTTTTCTTTGAATTTGGTAGGTTGTTCAATTTTATATAACTCTTGATTTGTTTCCTTAATGCAAATATATATATATACATATATATGTGTGTGTGTGTGTATAATGTGTGTATATATATATGTATATATAGACATATATGATCCTCAAAAAATAAATTAAGGAGAATTTAGAAAAAAACAATTTCACCAATTCAAATGCTTAAAATTTAGGAGGTGCCAGTTCAGAAACAGCTTCCTAGCATGAAGGCTAGTGAGCTACAATCCAGATGTACCAGGAGTACACATGTATGAGACTTCCCTTTCTATCCTTTTTCCTACTGTGTTTTTCACATTTCTTTCCTGGCATGGGGTAAAATCTGAAGGTAGAAAAAGAATTAAAAATATATAACTTCATGAAATGGAATTACTTATTTCAAGCATGCAAACCTTATTTCATCTTCAGAAGCATGGGAAGGACAAAGATTTATTTTCTGCAGGACATCAGAGAAATAAAATAAAATAAAATAACCTGTAATATCACAGAAAAATGCACCATGTGTTTGTAGTTCTGGTGGAATTCAGCTATAAATCTGTCTGATTCTGAGCCTATTTGTTGTTGTTATTGTTGTCATAAGATTGTTGTCTTACTTATTCAATCTCACTTCTCACTATTGACTTGTTGAGAATTTCTATTTCTCCCTGGTTCAAGCTTGAGAGGTAATGTGTTTCCAAAAATTTATCCCTTTCATCTAGATTTTTCTAGTCTATGTGCATAGAGTTGTTCCTCATAGTCTCAGATCTTTTGTATTTCTGTAGTTATCAGTTGTAAAGTCTCCTTTTCCATTTCTGATTAAGCTTATTTGAATCTCCTCTCTTTCTTTCTTAATCTAGTTAATGTTCATGCTTTCTTTATAGTTAAAGATACACAAACACAAACATGTGACTCAGGCATGCCTGATAATATAGGGGGTATGCATCATGAAGCCTTAATTTTAAAAACATGAATATTATTCTTTATTTTAACAATATAAATTAATAATAAGCAGGAAGACTGACTTTAAATTTATATGTTTATTTTTGGCATTTTGAAAGCTCTCCCAATTGTAATTCATATATATATATATATGGATATATAGAGAGGGAAGGAGGAAGAGAGAGAGAGAGATTGATTCTATGCACCAAGTATTATGCTAAGCACTGGAATACCTAGGTAAAATATATTTAGACAATTTTTGAATAACATAACAAAAGTATAAGTATTCATGAATAGCTCCAGGTATAATATATATAGGTATTTACAGAATCATAACAAGGATAAAATCTTGATTTATTCCATAATGCTCTCTTCCTTTTTCTGCTTAATTGCCGTCTCATACATGTATACATATATATATATACATATATAGATAATTTATAAATAAATTCAGTAAAATATCAGGTTATAAAATTAATGTACACAAATCAGTAGCATTTCTGTACACTAATAACATCCAAGCTGAGAATCAAATCAAGAACTCAATCCAGTTTACAATCACTGCAAAACAAAAAGCAAAAAAACCTTGAAATATACTTAACCAAGCAAGTGAAAGACCTCTACAAAGCGAAGCACAAAACACTGATGAAAGAAATCATAGATGACACAAGCAAACGGAAGAGCATTCCATGCTCATGGATTGGAAGAACCAATATTGTTAAAATGCTCATAGTGCCAAGGTAACCTACAGATTCAACGCAAATCCTGTCAAAATACCAGTCATTTTTCACAGAATTAGAAAAAAAACAGCCCTAAAATTCATATGTAACCAAAACAGTCCTAACCAAAAAAAGAATAAATCTGGAGGCATTACATTACCTGACTTCAAATTATACCACAAGGCAAATAGTAACCCAGACAGCATGGTACTGCTATAAAAGTAGACACATAGACCAGTGGAAGAGAATAGAGAACCCAGAAATAAAATCAAACCTATAAACAACTGATCTTTGACAAATCAGACAAAAATGTACACTGGGGAAAGGACACCCTATTCAATAAATAGTGCTGGGAAATTGGATAGCCTCATTCACACAAAAGAAACTGGATCCCTATCTTTTCTTAAATACAAAAATTAACTCAAAGTGGATTAAAGACTCATTTTTAATTGAGTTGTTTTCTTGCATTGAGCTGTTTGATTTCCTAATATATTTTAGATATTAATGATTAATCAGATTCATAGTTTTTAAATATTTTTCCCATTATTTAGGTTGTCTCTTCACCCTGTTCATTATTTTCTCTGAAGTGCAGAAGCTCCTTAAATTTGATGTAATTCCATTTGCCTGTTTTTGCTTTTGTTGCCTGTGCTTTTGAGGTCATGTCTAGAAAATCACTGCCCAATCCAATGTCATGGATTTTTCTCCTATGTTTTCTTCTAATATTTTCATAGTTTGGGGTCTTGCATTTACATTGCAATCCATTTCAGCTGATTTTTATACATAGTGAGAGATAAGCATCTAATTTCATTCTTCTGCCTGTGGCTATACAGTTTTCCCAACACCATTTATGGAAGAGATTATCCTTTTCCCATTGTGTCTTATTGGCTCCTTTGTTGAAAATCAGTTGGCTGTAAATGCATTGTATTTATTTCTGAGCTCTCTGTTCTATTCCATTGCTCTAGTTGTATTTTTTTTTATGTCATCACTATGCCATCTTGGTTACTACAGCATTGTAATATATTTTGAAGCCAGGCTGTATGATGCCTCCAGCTTTGTTCTTTTTGCTCAAAATAGTTTTGGCTATTCTGAATCTTTTATGTTTCCATATGAATATTATAATTTTTTTCTATCTCTGGGAAGAACTTTATTCGTATTTTAATAGACATTGCATTTAATCTATAGATCACTTCGGGTAGAATAGACATTTTGACAACATTAATCTTTCAATCCATGAATGTGGGGTATGTTTCAATTTATTTATGTCATCTTCAACTTCTTTCATCAATGTTTTGTGGTTTCCAATGTAGAGATCTTTCACCTTCTTGGCCAAATTTATTCCTAAGTATTTTTTGTAGCTATTGTAAATGGGATTCTAACAGACCAGTTTGATCAGAATTAAATATTTGAGTATGGAAACTAAGGATGAATGGAAAAGTTGTGCTTAGGTAAGATGTTATGAAATTTTTAATGATATGTAGTCTGGAATTTAATCTAGGCAAATCTAAAGAGCCATTATTATGGATTGAATGTTTCTATCTCTTCAAAATTTGTATCTTCAAATCCTTACCCCCAGTATGATAGTACTAAGAATGGGCCCTTTGGAGGAGTTTTAGGTCATGAGAGTGAAACCCTCATGAACGTGATTAGTGCCCTTATAAAAGAGACATCAAAGAGTTTTCTTGCTGTGCTTTCTGCAATATGAGGACATAAAGAGAAGTCGGTCATCTGTAACTTGGAAGGGGGTCCACTCTGGCACTCTGATCTTGAACTTCCAGACACTGGAACTGTGAGAAATGAATTTTTGTTGTTTATAAGGTACCTAGTTTATTGTAATTTATTATAGTGGCTAGAACTAAGACAATCTTCAAAAGTTTTGGAGCAAAGGGATTCTCTATTTTTCTATGTCTATACTCTCTCTTAAAAGTTCTCATATGGTAACTTGACTTTACCTATCAGCTTAGGCAGATCCTCCTCATAATATGCAGCTTCTATCTGTATATACACCCAACAATAATCATATACTTTCAAACCTTTATAAATAAATTATTATTCACACAGAATCAAAACTATATTTGATTATAATGTCAATTAGTGATTCTCACCATTAACTTGCTAGCAATATTCAGGTGGGAGAAACATTTCATTATCTTTTGAAAAGGAATACAATGGAGATTTCTATGTTAATTTTTGCTGTAATAAAGTGCAATTTATTATTAACTTGGACTTACAAAGGACCAAAACCATTTGTGTTATTCTTATGAGAAAGTTATTTATATTATGTATTGGGACTTTGTTCATTTTTTCCTGTTATTATGCTTTATCAAATACTTAAATATAGACCACAGGACTAACATGTGACTAAGTAAGTTCAACACTGGGATATGTATACATGTATTTATTATTTTAGGTTTTGGTATATCACGAACTATCTTTTGAACTATTCATTTCAAAATGATTCTTATTAGCCTATTATGAACGAGGTTCATCCATTCACTATAGAATAAAAAAGAAATAAAGAAAAGTTGACCTAATCAACTATCAAGAACATTTTATACTTTTTAGTATTATATTTAAAAGGTGATTAATTACAGGCATTGAGAAAGAATAATCCTTATTCAAACCCTAACAATTAATATGTCCTTAGTATAGTACTAGTTACAATTTTAAGCCATGAAAGTTCTTCTACTTTAGCAAGAGCCATAATCTCCAAGTAAAAAAAAAATTTTTCTTCAAACATTTGATTAAAGGAGTGAGCTCTAAAGAACCCTTTGAACATTTCTCTGTTCAGAAATCAAATGTTATTTTAGGAATGATATTCATGTTTGTCCAAGCAGTTGGAGATAGAGAATTTCTTTTTGACTCCATAGCTGAATAAGGCACTTTGTAACTTCTTTCCAAAAGAGAATAAAAGAATGTTTTTTTCCTACCCCAAAGTGAATGTGTCACACATTATCATAACTCTCATTAACTCATATGTAAAAGTTAAGCCTAATCTCTTTCCATGCTTAGCTCATTACTTATATTTCAGGGGTACAAACGGAGGAACCTTTGGTTTTATCACTCACAATATGTGACCTGCTATTTATATCACTGAAGCATTATATATACATTACACACACACACACACACACACACACACACACACACAACATACATAAAATTCTTATACTCTGGGGTAGAGATGACAAATACAAGCCAGTACGTTACTGCTCTCACATTCCATGCCTATGGTAGATATTGTTGTTATTATTAATTGTAGTCTGCAAGCCCAGAAATAGCCTCAGATTTCTTCATAAAACATTTCTCCGGCCAAACATTGCCAAACAATGAAACTTAGCTTGGAACTTGAAAGTGCATTCTTGCTCTAATAACATAATGCATTTGATTTCTAACCCACATGTGTATTCTGGCTAAGTGTAAAACCTCTGCTCAAGTAATAATGCATGGACTATCTTTAGTTGAATCCACTCTATGCCTGGCTCATTTACTTATTCACACATCAATATTTGTTGAACAACTATAAATGCACCAGGCACTGGTTTAAAGTCCATTAAATTTTATATATCTGATCTAGAAGTCCCCAATGACATTATATTTTCATGCTGCCTTATATTACACATGAACAAGTTGAGGGCATGTATGGGATATTTGCCAAAATCCTATAATTAGCAAGTGGCATATCTAAATCTAGAACCTAAGATTTGTGAAGAATTAATTTCATTAAAATCTAGTGCAAGCCACATATTTATACCTTAACTTGGTGAAAAGATGTCTCCATAGAGAAAATCTTAATAGTTGATTGATTATTCGGATTTAATGAACAGAATGTAAATACTTGGGCTGGTTGATAATAATGAACAAAGATTCTTAAAAAGAGTTACTTAAGTTGTAAATACAGCAGTTTCTCATATGTACAGTGAAAATATTATTTATCTTATAGGATTTTTAAGGATTAAAATACTTAATATATGTAAAGTGGCAGCTGAAACTTTAGATTTCATCTAAGTAATCAACATTTAAAAAAATATTTACTATATTGATACGATGGGAAATAGGTAAAAGTGGTAATGGTTACCACTGAAGCTGTTCTAGATAGTTTCAGAATACAGTTTACATGATGATTTCTTTAAATTCTAAACTGGCAGTATGAAGAAATTCATAACATTTGAAGGAAGTTGGAGAATTTAATTTATTATCTCTACTCCCTTCTTTATTCTGAATCAATTGGGACAGTAGCAAAATGCTATATAACTGTCAGCTTTATTATCACCAAACATGGGGCTTCTGACACATTGAGTTGAAGGGTTCAACACCTGCCTTTTAACTACTACATCTCAGGACCTTCCTGGAAGAAAAACTGAAAGTACACGACAATTCCTGATACATTTACACAGCCAAGTGGAGAGGGTAGCAGTCTGTTTCACACTCAGTAAAGTTTAGGAGAAAAAGACCAAGGGAAAGAGAAGATCCCTAAAAGGGCAGGCTCTGTGCCCTGAGACAGATGGGCTTACCTTACCATAAAAGAGCGGGGCAGGAGCAAGAGAAGGGCCTTTATTAAAAGCAAATGGGACCTAAAAAGTGTAAGAGTCAAGAGTCTAGCTGAATAGAAGCAGAGAACTTTTCCTAAATTGTACCCACTAGAACACATTCTGTATTCTATAAGGTGAGACAGAAAATAATCTTCCATTGGTGTTCTCTCCTAAGACTGAAGCAGAAGTCCTATCTGCTCAATAAAATCATGAGGCTTTGTGCAATGAGTTCAATGAACAAGATGTATATTAGATCATTAAATATGAAATGTTTGATTTCAAATCAAAAGTGTAGTTTATTATATCTCAAATATGAAGCACTACAACCAATTAAAGTATGCACCTAAACTATCAAAAAAGTTTTGCCATTTTAACGGTAGCTTATTTATTCCCATCGCAAAAAAGTCTGGAGAGTGAGTGGTGATGAAATCATGAAAGGATTTTCCACAGCTGGTTGAGAATTGAATATTTTTCCTTGACAGAAGTGGTCCAAACCCTGGAAGAAGTGGTAGTCAGTTGGTATAAGGACTGGTGAGTACCATGGATGACAGAGTTTCCAAGTGTAGCTTCTGTAGTTTGAGCAGCATTGTTTGTGCGACATGTGGCCTAGCTTTGTATTGTAAGAGGATTGGCCTGTCTCTATTGCCCAACCTCAGCTTCTTAATCACAAGCATCCTCATCATTTTGTCCAATTGGTTGCAGTAGACATCTGCTGTAATCGATTGACCAGGTTTCATGAAGCTGTAGTGGATAATGCCAGCGCTGGGCCACCAAACAGACACCATTAGCTTTTTTTGATGAATATTTGGTTTTGAATTGTGATTCGGCACTTCATCTGTATCCAACCATTGTTGTGATGAATGCTTGTGATTGTCAAAAAGAATTAAATTTTCATCATACATAACAATGCATTGTAGAAATGGTTTGCCTTTCGGTCATGACAGCAAAGAAAGCAAGCTTCGAGACAATTTCTCTTCTAACGTTCATTTAATTCATGCAGAACCCATATTTGTTTCAAATGATCCAATATTGTTGGAATAGTAACATCAAACCTTGCTGCAAATTCAAGTGTGAGTTGAGATCAATTTACTTCCGCTACAGCTTTCAGCTCATCATTATCTACCTTGGTCTCTGCCCACATGGCTCATTTTCAAGATTAAAATCACCAGAACAGAACTTAAACCATTGACATACTGTGAGTTCATTAGCCACATCCTTCCCAAAGACCTTGTTGATATTTTGAGCTGTCTGCATTACATTGGTTCCATAATGGAACTCATATTCAAAAATAACACAAAGTTTTTACTTACCCATGGTTTCACAAAAATTGTTCTAAAAAAATTGGAAAGATAATCACAAGCCAAAATGTGTGTTTGAAAGATTGAGGATGTACCTTCAGTATAACCATAAAACAAGAAGTGTCAAAGTGAAATGTCAGTGATACCAATTGTCAACCTTACTACTTACGGAAATAGGACATTGCATACTTAATAACCTAATAATATATTCTCTCATTATATTACTTAATGAAGACTTACAGATCTAGTTCTATTTCTTTGCAGAGGCATGTGCTTTCCTGAGAAATGACTGCTTAGAGAAATCTAAAAAGGAACAAGAATCTCAAGAAAGAAGACACAGTGTACATTTGTTGATAAAAAATTAAAAAGGAACGTTGGTTTCATAGCTATCTCTGATGTTGCAAATGGTAATCCCTATCTATCTATAGGAAGAGAGGAGAATAGGTTCAGTTGTAATAAGAGAAATTTAGGTTGTATATAATGTAGTTTGGAAAGAATCATGACTCAAATTCCATAGTGTAAAGAAAGGAGGGAAGAGAGTATAAAAATATCCTATTAATGTTTATAAATTGTATACATTATCCACTTTTTACCTCTCAAAAGCCTTTTTGCTAAAGATAAGGGTTATTATATATGCAAATAAGGGAAGCTGTGTCATGAAAAATAATTTTTATGCTGCTCATAGTCTAAAGTGGTTTTAATAATTGAATCATTTTAGGTATTCACAAAAGCCTACTTAAAATATGAAAATAATATAAGTAAAAAGTTAACACACTTAGTAATTGAACTCTGACATTTTTACACTGCAGTTGATTGAAATCAAAGCATTATTCAAGGATGAAAAGGAAACATTATTTAAGTTAAATATTTGAAATGCAAAATTATATTTTTGCCCATTTTTCTCTACTTGTTTCGTGTGAAAGATAAGACTGCTGAATGCATGCATTGCTTTTGTCCAAATACATGTGTGAAAAAAGGCCTATTCTTGATTTATTATAACCTATTGAGAGAATCGTGTCCTCATTTTTTCTTTCACATTGCTTAATATTTGGCTGCAGCCGTTCTTTGGCAGTAGGTAGAGTATTTGATAATTCCGCTGTGTTGCATAAACATTTTTACTTCAAAGAGATTGCCTGTCTATATCCCATTAGAATTATTTCAAGCCAGATGTCTAATTCTGTCCAACATCTTTAATGTTTTCAAAATCATCTTGGGTGTTGTTAATGGAGTATCATTAGGTACAATTAGAAACATTTCAATGGGCAGTACATGAATTCAGACTATTTGTGCAATATGTGTTCTTGCTTCTGAAGTCTTTGGGGGATTTTCTTTCATATATCATTCTCCTAGTATTTTATTTCCTTCAATAGTTGACTTAGTTATAGTATGGTAAATATTATCTTTCCATTTGATCAATATTTATTAAAACTATAGTGGCATCCAAACAGAGCACTGGGGTAGGATGTGGTGCCCATACCACACTTCCAGTTATGAGGAAAGAAGATGGTAGAAATAAACTCTGGTGCAAATGAGGCCAGACAACAATGGTTATGAAAGCCCAGATCTGGGAGTTCTTAATACTGTTCGGTGAAGTAAGAAATGTTTTGATGAAGGCCTCAGTTCTTCAGAAGCACAAGGAAAATAACCCCAAGATAAAAGGTATACTTAAGCAAAAATGCTTAAGGACATAATTTGTTGCAAAAGCAGAAAGTAATTCTGCATTGACTGAATAAAGTTTGGGAAAGAACTGTGTGTGCTATGCTGAGATAACTGGCTTTATCCTTCAGATAAAGGGATTATTAAAAATTTAAAACAGGGTATAGCATGGTCAGATTTATATTTGATAAAGATAAATCTGAATTCACATGTTGGTCTGACTGTGTGGAAGAGAAAATGAGCCTCTCTTGTTCCACCATGGACACAGAAAGAAGGTTCCATCCATGGCAAAGCAATCCCTAACCAAACACCAAATTTGCCGATGCCTTGATTATGAGCTTTCTGGTCTCTGGAACTGAGAAATACATTTCTGTTGTTTATAAGCTACCCAGTTTCTATTTTGTTATAGTAGTCTGAGCTAAGACAATGAGACAGTTTGAAAATCCTTTTCTTTAACTGGTGAGTTTAGTTCATTCACAATTATTGATATGATTTGATATGACTCTGCTATATCATTTTATGTCTAATTATGGTGTATAGCACAATATGTTATATTTACTGTGTTTTCCATAAATGTCAGGTGTTTGTTTTTGTATTTAGGAAGGTTTATATCTTTTAAAATAGTGATTACCTTTGTATTTATATTTTTTATAGTGAACTTAACCCATAATTTAAACTTAATCTCTTTTCTATCTGCATTGTCAATTTTAAATGGCATTTCTCGCTATCCTTTCATTATTTATATAACAATTAATATTTATATTCTATCTTTCCCTTTTTCTTTTTTCTCCTCCCACTATTTAGTTGCATTCTTTCTACTTTATCAGAAGTATATTTAAATATTATTCTTATACTATGTCTCTGCTCCTGTTTTAGTCTTAGATCTAAAATTAAATATATTAAGTAGTCAACATTCATAAGGTTTTCCAGGATGGAGCTCATCCTCTAATAGATTTTGTTTGATGGTTTCTACAACTTTTGATACTTGAGACTAGGTTGGCTAGATATAAAATCCTTGGCCTATGGTATATTTTCTTGAGTTTCTTGAAAATCCTTCTCCACTTTTGCCTTGCTGTGGCTGATGTGCTTTTATAATATCTGGTGCTCACATTACTCTTATAAACAATTTGGTCATGTAGCCTGTATGCTCAAGAATTTTTCATTTGTCCTTAAAGTCTAATAATTTTACTGTGATCGCTCTGGATCAATTTTTCCAGGTGCACAATGGATTCTTTCAATGTGTTGATATGGGGATTTTATTTTTACTGGAAAATTATATCTGAATTATTTTTTATAAATATTACTTTAGTTCCACTGCTTTGCTATTTTTCTTAAGAGATTTCGGTTACATGTATGTGGAACTTCTTTGCATGTCCTTTACTTCAATCACTTTTTCTAGGGTCATTATTACTTTTTTTTTTTCCGTATTTATATCCATGGCTATTTTCCTGCTTTCTTTCAATGCCTCCTATTAAAATTTCATTCATTTTTACTCTCCCTAGGGCTCTTGAAATTTAACTTTCAGTTCTGATTTTTTTAACTTTTTCTTTAATATTTTTCCTGAGCTCTACCAACTCTTATTAAACTTCAACTCCTGTATATATTTTTGTTCTTAATTTTTGAATTTCAAGTCTATTTTTTAAATATACCCAAGTGATTATATATAGCTATTTAATTAATTAGAGATTGTTTTATGATAGCTTTGTTCTTCTTTGGATTGGATATTTAGAAAAATTTTTAACAACCAAAATAATTATTATTTTTTTCTTTTTTGAGCAGCCTTGTATGGAATTGCTCTGATTTTTCTATTTCTAGGCATTTTGTGGACAGTGTTCAAATCTCAAGAGCATTCTCTGTTACCAATGTAGTGACATGTGGTTTCATTAATGGCTAACATTGATGATGGGGAGGAGGGTAGATTGGCTTGTCTTGCGGTTGTTTCTGCAAGACCTTTAGTTTTCTCCTTTTACTTCTCTCTTTTCTGTCACTACTGCATCTCTAATGGGGACCTCACTTCTCCTAGTAACTCTGCCTCTGAAGCTGCCACCTCCAGTCACTTTCATTTAGTCCCCTTGCTCTAGTCAAAGCTATGAAATACTAAGTCCTTGATCTGTGTTCAGTATTTTGGCACTTAATGTTGTACTTTTCTTTGTGAGATATTTTTAGTTTTTGGTCTATGTTCTTCTTTCCCCTGTTCTCTCCACTACTTCTGATCTATTTAGATTTTCCCATCTCTCCAGTCATTTCTGCATTCATAAATTTGCAATCCTGAAAAGACTTCCAACATTAACTCTGAATTCAGTGTTTTATCCTTACTCACAATAATGTAAAATCCACAGTATTCTCTGACTTCGCTTAATACTGATGACATTATTATTATTTTTGTGAGTATCTCTTTAATCTTGTCCACATGCAAATGTTACTTATTTTTTATATATTTGAAGGAGTAATGTATATTGTACTTTAATTCTGTTTTTTTTCAGTTGATCTTACATCGTAACCATTATCCTATAGTTCCATAAACTTTACACTGCCTTTTTCAAGTTTTAAAACTTTTTAATATAACTTTCTATTTATAGAAACAATACTCATTAAGAAATCCCATAAAGTACAAAAAATAAAAATGAAACTGGAAAACAGTAATTTCATCTCCCAAAGGCAAGCACCAATAACATTTAATTTTTTCCCTTCCAGAATGTGTTCTACACATATTGACAGAGATGATATTGCACATATAATTTGACATCATGCTTTTTTTCACTCAAGGGTGTTTCATAATCATTTTCCTATGTAATTTAAATTATTCATAAGTTTCATTTTCAATTACTTCCTAGATTCCACCATATGGACATGTTCCTAAAGTTAATTGTAATTTTCAATATTACCAAAAATTCTAAAATGAAGATTTTTTGAATAAATTTGCATCCATATTTCAGATTATTTTCTTATAACATATTTCTAGAAGGGGTGTGCAAACCCACAACTTCATTATTACTGAATCCTAAATTTTGATTCATTCACAACAGTTTATAAGCATGACTATAAGTGCTTTCTTTTAGAAGTGAGATGGTAGATATACTTACAAAATATGTACATATCTGGAATTGCTTAATTTTGCCTTTATATATGATAACTACTTTGGCACACTATCAAGTATTGGTCCATCATATTTTTATTTCCATGTTCTATTATCCTTTGTTACTTATTAATGCAGACACTCTTAATGCAACCTAATTTTTATTCCCTTGTTGATTATGTATTTTGCCTGGATTTTTATCTGTTAAAAACTCACAAATTTATATCTCTATCCAAGAGTGCTTCTGTGACACTAGAAACTATATTCAATAGTCAAGTTGACCTTTCCACTTTGATATCAGACATCTCAATTTTAACATGGATTGCAAACTTAACAAGCCTCGAAAAAGAATGTGCCTCCTTCCCTACTACACAGAAACATGCACATACATGTACACACACAAATCTGCTACACACTAACACATATACTTGACCATTCATCCAGTAGTTTAAGACACAAACATGGATCCCTTAATAGGATCCAACATCTTAGTAAGTCTACGAATTAAACCTTAAAAGCATAATCTAAATGTGTTTACTTCTATCTCCACTGCTAAAACAGTGGTCTATTATATCTTACCTACAATAGTATAGTAACCTCTTAAGAGATCTCCTAGATATTCCCTTATGTTCAATTTTTCTAAGAAACTAATGTGATCTTTTGTTAAAAAGTAAGTCTGTTTATCTGTTCATTTTGATTATTTCCTTTGCTATGTAGAGGTGTTTTTATTTAATTTTCATTTATTTATTGTTCTTTTTGTTGTATTTGCCTTTGAGATCTTAGTCATAAATTCTTTGCTTAGGCCAATGTCTAGAAGAGTTTTTCCTATGTTTTCTTCTAGAATTTTTATGCTTTTATGTCTTACATTTAAGTCTTTTATCCATCTTGAATTAATCTTTGTATATGGTGCAAGATAGGGGTCCTGTTTCATTCTTCTGCATGTGGTTATCCAGTTTTCCAAGCATCATTTATTGAATAGGGCTTCCTTTCCCAGTGTATGCTGTTGTCTACTTTGTCAAAGATCAGTTGGTTGTAGGTAGATGATTTTATTTCTGGGTTCTCTAGTCTTTTCTATTGGTCTATGTTTCTACTTTTATAAAATATTTGCAAACTAAATATCCAGTACAGAGCTGTTGTCTGGAATGGACAAAGAACTCAAACAAATCAGAAACAAAACAAAACAAAAAAGCTCTTTAAAGGGTGGGCAGAAGACATGAGCATATGTTTTCAAAATAAGATAGACAAATAGCCAAGTAAATAAGAAAAAAATGCTCAATATCATTAATCATCAGGAATACCAACTTGTCCCTGTCAGAATAACCATTACTAAAAAGTCAAAAAGCAATAGATGCTGGGGTGGATGCAGAGAGAAAAGAACACTTATACACTGTTGGTGGGACTACAAATTAGTGCAACTTCTATTGAAACAGTATGGAGATTCCTCTAAGAAATAAACATAGACTTACCATTAGATACAGCAATCCCACAACTGGTTACTTACCCAAAGATAAATAAGTCAGTTTTTCAAAACCACACCTCCACTTGAATGTTTTATGCAGCACAATTCAATTCATAATTGCAAAGATGTGCAATCAACCTAAGTGCCCATCAATTCATAAGTAGATAATGAAAATGTGGTGTATGTATATACCATAGAGAACTATTCAGCCATAAAAAGGAATGAAATAATATCTTTTGCAGCAACTTGAATGAAACTAGAGGCCATTATCCTAAGTGAAGTATTTCAGGAATGGAAAAACAAACAAAAACACCACATATACTCATTGATGATTGGGAGCTGAAGAATGGGCACACATGGGCACAAAGAGATGTAAAGGACACTGGAAATCAAGAAGTGGGGGAGTGGGAAGGGAGAGAAGAGTAAAAAGTCATCTGTCATATACAATGAACACTACTCAAGTGAAGGCCACAATAAAAGACTTTACTTAAGCATTATATAATGTATTGATATAATAAAAACATTCATATTCCTTAATGTTTTGAAATAAAAACCAAAAGTAAGTCTGATTTTTTGTCAATCCTCACCTTAAGGATCTTCCAATGGCTTTCCATAACAATGACAATAAAATCCCAATCATTGCCATTGCCTATAAGGTTGGTCCTTGGTAATCTGCCTCTGTTTTCTCCTACGAACCTGTGACATTCCTCTTTATTTAGTAGAGTCACGATATACATTTTCTTTCAGTTCTTGGAATACACCAGCTTGTTCTGAAAGACCTTGTAGCACATTTTCAACAGTTATCGCTTCTTTCTGGAATATTCCTGAATATTCCTATCCCAGATTTTTTCTGCTTATTGTTCTTGGCTCAGGTTAAAGGCCATCTTCCCTGAAGGGCCTTCCCTGACCACCCAACCTTAGTTGACCACCCAACCTCTAGTCACTTTTCTTTACATCTCTCACTCATATTGTGCTCATCACATAGCACCTGTTAATATTGATGAGTTCTTATTTATTTTCTTATGTGTTTTATTTATTTTCTGCTCTTCTTATCATGAAAACCAAAGGTTCTCCATGTTCTTTAATTCTCTGTCCCAGAATCCAGAATAGTGTTCTATAAATGAATTTAAATATAAGAATGAATATTTTCTTTAGATTGTTATTTTGTTTTGTTGATGAAATTTATCTAAATATGTGGGGCCTGCCCTTAACATTTAGCTGTTCCATCGGCAGGCATTTCATCTCTTTGTCCTTTTCCTCATTCTTTCTCTGGGACAGTTTTGTCTTTCTTGTCACTGTCAGTAATGTCAGTTTTAATCTTCCCTACCTCCAACACAGATCATAATCTTGCAATTCCATTTTCAGGCTCCCTTCATCTTAAAATACTTCCTTTTCTCACCTCTCTCCCCTTTCTCCTTATCTAGTAAGTTTAATTTGAACTTACACTCTCAATATTTATTTCTACTTCTGTGTCTTCCAGATATCAATTATTTCTACTATTGAGAATGCCAAATTGAAGAGGCATTATTTTTTTTTTTCTTGAATCAGTAGAATAATATTAGCTTCTTCTACAGTATTTTCAGGGGCTTCATGATGTATATGTTTATTATTATTTTCTCTTTCCTAAATTATGGATATATTTAGCTGGATAGATTATTTGTCTCCGACAAAAAAAAATGAGTATTTGCTCTCTCTGAGTGTCTTAGTCAAATTGTAGGTTAGTGTGTATATCTCCTTGTCTAATTATCACTCACAGGCTTTTCTCTAGTGTAAATGTGCTAAGGAAAAGTCTGAATGGATGTTTAAGGTGAAAAACTAAAATTTGCAATATTTAGTGCTATCAGAGCTCTTTCTCTTTCTACTCTCATCTTTCATATTTAATCGTTAGGATTACTCCACCCAAGATGCAAGGTGTCACTTTTTGCTTATTTGCTTTGTGAATATGAAAATGTAATTGTACAAAGTAAGAAACATATTGGTGTTGAGGTATGTTATACTCTGGCTGCCTCAAAGCAGAGCACACAGTACTATTATACTACCTGTGCTACCTGTGTAGAGCTACAAGTACATATGATGGCTACTCATATTACTTGTATGTAAATATCTTTATTTACTCTGAGGGAAAGAAAACAAAGGACAGGGGAGCAATTGTCCTTAATAATTTCAGATGAGGTGAGCTAGTGCTTCAACCCAGTTCTTCCCCCATTCCTGGAGTTAGGAGGAAATACCCCCAACCTTTGGCAATAAGTTTCCTCTTTGGACTAATTTTCAATATAGTGTGTTTGAATATTTTTCTTCATTTTCATATATATTTTGATATGAAATTATATTTGGGGTTGCCATCCTAAAGAAATTTTAAACATGAAGCCTTCTGGCTATTTCTTAGATAAAACAACAGTTCCAATAGTTTGCCTTTTTTTTTTTTTTTTTTTAATTTTTTTTTTATTTTGGCATATTATGGGGTAACAGATTTTAAGGTTTCAATAAATGCCCATTTCCCCCCTCCCCCCAAAAGTCTGAGTCTCCATCATGACCATCCCCCAGATGGTGCACATCTCACTCATTATGTATGTATATACCCACCCTCCTCCCCCCTCCCCCCTCCCACCTGCCCAATACCCTATTACTGTAGTACCTATGTGTCCACTTAGGTGCTACTCAGTTAATACCAGTTTTCTGGAGAATATATCTGGTGCTTGTTTTTCCATTCTTGGGATACTTCACTTAGTAGTATGGGTTCCAGCTCTAACCAGGAAAATATAAGATGTGCTATATCACCATTGTTTCTTAGAGCTGAATAGTACTCCATGGTATACATATACCACATTTTATTAATCCATTCTTGGATTGATGGGCACTTGGGCTGTTTCCACAGCCTTGCAATTATGAATTGTGCTGCTATAAACATTCTAGTGCAGGTGTCTTTTTTGTAGAGTGTCACTGGATCATTTGGGTAGATGCCCAGCAATGGGATTGCTGGATCAAATGGTAGATTCACTTGTATCACTTTAAGGTATCTCCATATTGCTTTCCACAGAGGTTGAACTAGTTTGCAGTCCCACCAGCAGTGTAGGAGTGTTCCTCTCTCTCCGCAACCACGCCAGCATTTATTGTTTGGAGATTTTTTGATAAAGGCCAATCTCACTGGGGTTAAGTGATATCTCATTGTGGTTTTGATTTGCATTTCCCTGATGATTAGAGATGTTGAGCATTTCTTCATATGTTTGTTGGCCAGTCTTCTGTCTTCTTTAGAAAAATTTCTGTTCAAGTCTTTTGCCCACTTTTTAATGGGGTTATTTGATTTTTTCTTCCTAATTTTCGTGAGTGCTAAGTATATTCTAGTTATCAGTCCCTTATCGGATGCATAGGAGGCAAAAATTTTCTCCCATTCTGTAGGTTGTCTGTTTACTTTCATGACTATTTCTTTGGCTGTGCAGAAGCTTTGTAGTTTGATCATGTCCCATTTATTTATTTTTGTTGCTGCTGTGATTGCCTTTGGGGACTTCTTCATAAACTCTTTGCCCAGGCCGATGTCTAGGAGAGTGTTTCCAACTTTTTCCTCTAGAGTTCTAATAGTTTCATATCTTAGGTTTAAGTCTGTTATCCAGCGTGAGTTGGTTTTTGTGAGAGGTGAAAGGTGTGGGTCCTGTTTTAGCCTTCTACAGGTGGCTATCCAGTTTTCCCAGCACCATTTATTGAAGAGAGATTCTTTTCCCCAGCGTATGTTTTTGTCTGCTTTGTCAAAGATGAGATGGCTATAAGAGGATGGTTTTATATCAGGATTCTCACATCTGTTCCACTGGTCGATATTCCTGTTTTTGTGCCAATACCATATTGTTTTAATTACTACAGCTTTGTAGTATAGTTTGATATCTGGCATATTAATGCCTCCCATTTTGTTTTTGTTGCCTAGAATTGCTCTTGATATTCGGGGTCTTCTTTGGTTCCATACGAAGCGTAAAATTATTTTTTCTATATCTGTGAAGAATGCTGATGGGATTTTAATAGGTATTGCATTGAATCTGTAGATCAGTTTGGGTAGTATAGACATTTTGATGATATTGAGTCTGCCGATCCACGAGCATGGTATGGATTTCCATCTGTTTACATCCTCTGCTATTTCTTTCCTCAGTGTTTCATAGTTCTCCCTGTAGAGGTCTTTTACCTCTTTGGTTAAATATATTCCTAGGTACTTTAATTTCTTTGTTGCTATTGTGAAGGGAATTGAGTCTTTGATTTGGTTCTCAATGAGAGTGTTGTTGGCGTATATGAATGCCTCTGATTTCTGTGTATTGATTTTGTATCCTGAGACTTTACTAAATTCATTGATCAGTTCCAGGAGTTTCTTGGTTGAATCCTTGGGGTTTTCTAGATACAATATCATATCATCAGCAAACAGTGAAAGTTTGATCTCTTCTGCCCCTATTTGGATACCTTTGATTCCATTTTCCTGTCTGATTGCTGTAGCCAAGACTTCCAGCACTATGTTGAACAGAAGTGGAGATAGTGGGCAGCCTTGTCTGGTTCCAGTTCTAAGTGGGAATGATTTCAATCTTTACCCATTCAGTATGATGTTGGCTATGGGTCTGTCATATATGGCTTGTATCATTTTTAGGTATGTCCCTTCTATGCCTATTTTCTTAAGTGTTCGTATCATGAAAGGGTGTTGAATTTTGTCAAAAGCTTTTTCCGCATCTATTGAAAGAATCATGTGGTCTTTGTTTTTGCTTCTGTTTATGTGGTGAATTGCATTTATAGATTTACGTATGTTGAACCATCCCTGCATCCCTGGGATGAAGCCCACTTGGTCGTGGTGGATTATTTTTTTGATAAGCCTCTGGATTCGGTTAGCTAAGATTTTGTTGAAAATTTTTGCATCTATATTCATTAGGGATATTGGTCTGTAGTTTTCTTTTTTTGTTGCATCCTTTCCTGGTTTTGGTATCAGAGTAATATTCGCTTCATAAAAGGTGTCGGGGAGGTTTCCGTTCTTCTCGATGTTGTGGAATAGTTTCTGCAAGATAGGTACTAGTTCTTCTTTGTAAGTATGGTAAAATTCAGGTGTGAAGCCATCTGGACTGGGACTTGGGTCTGACAGACATCTACAGAACATTCTACCCAAAATCCACTGAATATACGTTCTTCTCATCAGCTCACGGGTCATTCTCTAAGATTGACCATATCCTAGGACACAAAGAAAATCTCAAGAAATTTAAAAAAATAGAAATCATACCATGTACCTTCTCAGATCACAGTGGAATAAAACTAGAAATCAACCCTAACAGAAACTCACATTTCTACACAAAAACGTGGAAATTAAACAACCTCCTACTAAATGATTACTTCGTAAATGAAGAAATCAAGACAGAAATAAAAAACTTCTATGAAGAAAACGACAATGGAGAGACAAGTTATCAACTCCTCTGGGACACAGCTAAAGCAGTTCTGAGAGGAAAGTTTATCTCCATAAACGCCTATAACCAAAAGACAAGAAGATCACAAATAGACAATCTAATGAAACGACTCAAAGAGCTGGAAAAAGAAGAACAGACCAACCCCAAACCCAGCAGAAGAAGTGAAATCAACAAGATCAAATCAGAACTAAACGAAATTGAAAACAGGAAAGCTATTCAGGAGATTAATAAAACAAAAAGTTGGTTCTTTGAAAAAATAAACAAAATTGACACACCATTGGCTAAGCTAACGAAAAGCAGAAAAGAGAAATCTCTAATAAGCTCCATCAGGAATAAAAAAGGAGATATCACAACTGATCCCAAAGAGATACAAGATACAATTTATGAATACTACAAAAATCTTTATGCACACAAACTGGAAAATGTGGAGGAAATGGACAAATTTCTAGAAACACACAGCCTCCCTAGGCTCAACCAGGAAGAAATAGATTCCCTGAACAGACCAATCTCAACAGCTGAAATAGAAACAGCAATTAAAAATCTCCCTAAATAGTTTGCATTTGAATAGTTCTTTACTATGAGGTAGACTGTTCATTTAATCAAGAAGAAATGCTTTTTTCAGGAAGAAAATATAACTCTGTATTCTCAGAGAAATGGGACTTACCAACTGGTAGAACTACAATGAATGCAGTATAGTCAAGGATCTAAAATTAAATAACAACAATAACAAAATAATTTTGAATTCTCCAAAACATCATGTAGATTTATGTTTGAGGATCTTGCATTGATCATAGTTAAGACACCAGTAGTTCCCAAGAGAAAAAAAGCAAGAGTCATATGTGTGATTCTTCAGGCATGGCCACAGAATCTTTGCCCAGCAGGCCACATGTGATGAAGCTGTCCTTCCCATATCAGAGTTGGTGCACAGACAGTGCATTGCTGTTTTCTGGAAAGAGTTGCAGCCAAAGACTGAGGTTCGCTGACATATCCACATTCCCAGCTCAGGAGCCCCCATTCAGAAGCCTTCTTATTACTGCCTTGGCTGAAGGTTCTTCCCAGGTATCTCCACCAAGATGTCTGCATTGGGCGTCCTTGGCTGACTCATGACTTGTCCACTCCTAACCTGCTCAACTATCCTTTCTCCCAGCTCTCTAGATCCATAAAAAGAAAGGAGGCTTTCGTTCAAGACTCGTCTGCAGTAAGATGATTCCTCCCACCTGTGCCATATATAATTTGACCCTCACTTTATGCCATTCTATGGGAACAAAGGAAATGAGGAGCCAGTGCCTTTCTGTTTTGCCTCTTGTCTGCACAGTTGCAGTAAGTGAATAAAGACTCAACTATTACTTTCAGATTTGCTTTTGACCATCCCCCAAACAGACAGCTCAACACTTGTCAATAGTGGCAGCAGTTTTGTGGGAATACACACACACACACACATACACACACAGCCCTATATAGTAACACAGTTTTTACAACTGGTTGAATTGTCTTACTTTTATGACAAAGTCATACTCTGCACTCTCCAATAGCCACTACTCACATGTTAGCTGTTTAAATTTCAATTAATTAAAATTACATACAATAAAAAATTCAGTTCCTAGTCAAACTACCCACATTTCAAGTTCCCCATAGCCAAAAGTGGCTTATGGCTGGTATACAGGACACCACAGATACATAACATTTCCATCACTGAAGAAAGTTTTGTAAGACAGTGCTGCTCCAGAAGAGAATAATACTTCATTATATATTGTTTACAAATTGCTGTGAAAATATAAAATCTGAAAGCCCTACCTAAAATAGCTTTTGTTTCTTTTTTGTAGTTCTCAAGTACACTTAATGAAACTGTAGTCTTACAAACTATGTCATTTCAATCAGAGGTCTGAAAGTTCCTGGGATTATGTGTAGCAGCTGCCTTTGAAATAATTCCACTCATTAAAGAGATTAATAAAATGGATCGTTCTCAATCTTCTTTCTCATGGCCAAACATCCCCAGGTTTTCAATCATTCATGATAAGATGTGGTTTCTGGATGTAACAAAGTCACCTTAAAAAGTTGCACTGGATTTAACACAAATCTGTACTCCAGAAGTATTCTGTTCATTGCAAAGTGTAGCTAATCCAGTAAATCTGGCATTATCCAAGACCAAGTTACTATAAATCTTGTAACATGCCAACATGTTAATTTAGCTATATGGGATAGCAAAACTGAAATCTACTCTGGGTTTTATTGATTACTAGATATCCTGTGAAGGTTAATTTTAGTAAGCCTGGAATTGGCCTGAGATATTTCACTGAAATATGATATGTGGCCACAAAGCATTGACATTTAATCAAGGCTTAAAACACACTTGTAATAGGGTATAATCATGAGTCCAAGCATATCATATGGTTTGTGTCACTTGTCAGTCTTGTTTATTGATAATAGTGAGTGATGATGTGCACCTGATCTCAGTGATGAGAAACCTTCTACTCACCTCAAGGCTCTGCCCTGGGGACTGGCTTCACAGCAAGAAACACATGTAAATGAGTAGCAGGTATAGGAAACCACGGCTGAGCCTCCATTTTTATCTCCCTGGTTCCAAGGTGCACACATTATTGGTGGCTCCTGATCTGAAAGAAAAATTTCATTCCAGTACAGCTTGTAGGGGGATAATGGAGCATGACACTGGCTTCCCCAGATCATTGTGCTATGAGGCTACTTTTGGCTGTAATGCAAATCCTGATTTTAATGCTGTTGCTATAGCCTTTTCCTGCAATAAACCATAAATTCATAACCATTGTTAGTTTGAATCCTATATGTTTTCATCTTTAGCCATCAAGCCTTGTCTAAATGCAACCATTGTTGTACTAGCTCTGTAACCTTGGCTGGTTACTCAGTCTCAGTCTTCTCATCTGTAAGTGACCATGATAATAATATTTATAAAGTTCCTGGGAGGAATAAATGACACATTGTGTGTGTGTGTGTGTGTGTATACAGATATAAAGATATAGATATATAAAGTGGAGAGTAAGTGCCTGGCAAAATAAATCATCAAATCTAAGCTATTACTTTTTTTGGTGGTAGTGATGATGGTCACGATGCCCCCAATTTTTTTTAATTGAATTCACTGTTATATTGTATTTTCCCAATCCTATACTTGTACATTTGATTTTTTACCCTAATTTCATGTAGGTTTAGAAATCTACACCATTATTCACCATATTTCTTCTACACTACCAGTTGATCTCATTCCTGGAATCCTAAATTATATGAAATATAAATAGCACTTTTTTTATTTTCTTTTTCTTTATTTTTTGTTGTGGTTAAAGTCAACCATTTTTCACTATCTATGATCTTCTAATATCCTAAAGAATCTATTTCATTTAATTAAAGTACTACTCATACTCTGGAAATTGGGGTGTTTCCCCCAACTGTGAACACCCATTGAACAAGTTCCCTCATGCTATGTTTTTGTACTTCTATTTTTTGCCACCATCCAAAATGAAAGTTCCCCTGGCTTTATGTACTGTCATTTTCCAACATTCAAAGATTTTTTTCTTTAGGCATGTGTCTTTTCTGAAAGCTTCTTTTGCCCCCCAAAGAACACATTTGGATACTCTCTCTCACACTCATGATCAGTTTGCTAAGATGCAGATCATAACACATTCATGCATGTTAAAACTACAAGTAGTGTGTTTCTACCAGCATTTATGTAATACATTGGAAAATGATAGAACAGGATAGATTAAAATAGAAACTATCAGAGTATACTATAATTACTAAGAGTAAATATTGTTTTGAGAATATTTTATACCATTTTTATTATTTATATGCATGTACAAATGTGCTTGCATGTGTGCGTGTGTATTCTCTATAGTCATGTGCATGTTCCTTTTAGTGATCTAGGATTAATTTTTTAGTGTAGTTTGTAGTAATCAAGATTTGAAATTAAAGCTCTAGTGACCATAAAACCAAGAGAGAAAGAAAGCATTCTAGATGCCATTGTCATTTCTAGTCGGCTTCACTTACATCTTAGGCAAAATCCCCATTGTCAAAGCCCCTCTGGTTTTCTACTGATGTTCGGATACCTTACCCATATTCATCAAGGACTTTAGTATGTCACCATCTCTGTTCTGTTCCAAATCTGGCCTTCTTTCTTGGAAACATCTAACAAACTGTTCCTTGTCATCTTCAACGTGTACAACTTTACCCTCCCATGTTGCTTATCCAAACATTTCTAAGGTCACATTTTTGTTATTCTAGAGATGGAAAAACTTTACCATCTTAGGGCCCCAAGACTTGGCATGAGAATTCATTTGACATAAAATGGATTAACAGGAGAAAAGTATATAACTTTAATATAAATTTTATGTGACATGAAAGCCCTCATAAAAAAATGAATATCCAAAAAAGTGGAAAGATCCAAATACTTTTGTATTAGGTTGAACAAAAACAGTTGTGAAACAAAACAGTTCCACAAAAACAACTGTGGAAAATTAACTAAATTATGTGGGGAAGCTAAAGGAATTGGTTTAACAGGACTGTCCTAACAGAATTCTCACAGCTATGACTCTCCATTGAAGACAATTTTTTTAGCCTGTTTCTCACGATGAATGTTATCTCCCTCAGAAATGGTACTTTTGTATCAGAGTTTGTACCTCCTGTTTTCAAGAAGAAAAAGTGGGGATCAAATGCCCCTCTTGCACCTGTTATCCTTCAAGTGTCTTCAGCCTAGAGTAGTCTCCATGTCCAACTGGCATATTCTAGCCACTTCATTATTCTTTTTTTCTCGTGTTCCTAAAGTTAGTTTACATTCTCTGAACCAGTCTCTTATTTTTGAGTTCTTTTTCTTTCTTGTTCTCATTATACATACTGTGAGACTTTAGTCTGACCTCCAGTGTTTCTATTTCTCCTCTTCTTGAAGTCTATTATTGTCCTCCAAACTTCCTTTCTTATCAAGCATAGCCTCCACTGCCATCACCTCCATCTACCTTTTGGCAATACTACCAATACCTTCACCTTTCTGTCCTTCTGCCTCCCTTTTCAGTAAATGCCTAAATACTTTTCCACTGCCACCATGCCTGAGTCTGAATTGGTGAGTGTTGCTAAACTAACTCTTAAGGTCATAAGTGCATAGACTAAAAACACTGAAATTATAGTGTATCCCACCTATGCAGTGACTTCAAAATTGATTTATAATTCTATCACCTGCACCTGGTCATATTCCTCATCTTGGCACAAGATGAAAGAGAGATTTCAACTCTTAGAACAATTCTGGTTGATTGGTAGCTAGCTACCTGAATGCATTATATCTGGAGAAGGAGTGTGAAATTGTAGTTGGACTCAGCTGGGAAAACGGCTGTGATCATATGTGAAGACAGACAATTGTGGCCTTTGTCGTGTTTTTCCTTTTTCTACATTAACAATGACCCCAAAGTTATATTTAAAACCTATTATCCTAGCTTTAAGCCCATTTTCTTAGAAGAAAGCCTATGTTTTCTGTAAGATATAAAATATAATCTTATGGTATCAATTTCCTTCTTAGTGATTCAAGTGTTTAAAACTCATACGTATATTTCCTGCTTGATCGGGGAAAAAATACCCTACCCTCACATCTGAGAATTGTAGATCCATCTCTGTCCATAGCTCTACCTTTTCCTGTTTTTATTTTTTTTTAAATTGCCTTTTGAAATAATCCCTTATTTACTGTATATTCTTTTCATCCTTCATTGTCTCATTTTCTGCACAAACATGCTCAAGTCTTCCATATCTTTTAAAAACACTTCACTTACATACCTTTCTTGCCATTAGATAATTTTCCCTTAAAATCTAAGATACCTGCATCACTAAATTGTTATATCTCAATTAGATCATTAAATAATTTCAAATTTGTCAAATCTGAGGAATCTCTTTTCAGTTCTCATCACTCTTGCCAGATCTCAGTAATTTGACCGAAAAAAAACATGCATCATTCTCTCGAGACTTGTTCCTTCTGTTAACAGAAGACCATGAGATCTGTGGAGGAAAAAAGAAGAGCTTTATTTTTTACAAAAATAAGAAAAGAAAGTAAAATAAAATACACAATCTGTAGACTGGGGAAGCACAGGCTTCAGTGCAGATGAAAAGCGTGCTCTCCAAAGAACAAAGAAAGGGTCTGGCTTAAATAGGGAATGTTTCCACCCTGGTTCTCAGTCAGGTACATTTATGCAAACAAAGGATTCACTCTGTTCAGTTCAGAGTGGTTGAAATAGTTGAGCCCTGGTTGGGTGGCTTTCTAAGCCCCAAACCAGAAGTCTCTGTCAGCTATTTCTTCCCAACAGCTGGTGTGGGTTGGGGGATTCCAGCCACAGTTTATCTTAACTTCGTTTACAGAAACTGTTATGGTTCAGGGGCATAAAGTAAGATGTTTGTCAAGAGCTGCCTTTCCGAGAACAAAGGGTGCACGACAGCTCTTCTCTCACCCCGATATGGCTGCGTGGTTCTATTTTATGAATTTGGCTGCCTCCCTTAGCCATAGAAAGTCCATCTCACTTGCAGAGCTTGGGGTCTTATTTACAGTTTCATTTTACACTTCCCAGATTTCTCCAATTCCAGTGTCCTGCATGTTTTCTGCTCATATGTCTAGTCACTCACTCTCAACGTATTTTCAGGATTTCTCTTTCTCTCTTCATACTTCAAACATTGGAATAGTTAAGTATTCCAATTAGTTCTATTTCTAGGCTTTATTTCCTCTACATCAAAATGGTAACTATAGATTTTTTTTCAATCATATAACCGGAGTCCAAAATTTATCCCCAGTGTAGATACCTCTCCTGAGCTCCAGACTCTGGAGACCAATAACATACTAAATAGTTCTATTCATTTGAACAGCATGGCTTTCTGTTATTTGACTCTTCTGAGCCAAACATGACAATTTAACTTGGTTCAATCAAAACCTATACATTATATAGGCACTCAGATTAAACAATGATAAAAGTTCTTGTAATCTTTCTCTCTGCTAGAATCTGCCCTTATTCTACATCTTGATCAATGTCACCATATACTCTTACTTCCCGTGCTAAAAACTGATTATTCACCTTAAAATACTTCATTTCTTTGACATTTTAGTAATGCAATTAATTATTAAATTCTGACAGTTTTCTTCCTATTCTGTTTTGTTCTCATTTACATTTTCCCCTCTCCATTTCTACTGACACTTTATTACCTCTGGCTCTTAGTATCTCCTATCGAGTTCTCATTACTTACCAAGATCTTTCACCATTAGTCATGTTCAATGCTTTATCATCACAGACATACTGGGAAATTTTCTAAATCTGATTCTGCAAATATAAAATTTTCTAGAATTCCCTTTTGTTTACAGATTAAATCTGAATTCTGTTGTTTGGCATGTAAAAACTTTCACAGTTTGCGCCCTGTAAACTGCCCAAATGTATCTACTACTTGTGTTCATCAAAAAAAAAAAAGAAAGAAAGAAACTACTTTTCTCCTTCCCATATTTACCATATTCAGTAATGAGTATATACCTTTGCACATTTTGAGGGATCTCCCTAGAATATACTACCGTCTGTTGTGTAAAAGGAATACTTCTGCTTCAAGTATCTTTTTAAGTAATACTGCCACGGAAAGCCATCTTTGACCTCTACCATCAGACGTGGGCTGCCCTTATCATGTTTTGTTCTTCGAGTTTTGACATCACTCTACTTTAGCAATTGTAATATTGCAGTGTACTTATTCATTTGTTTCTTGATCCCCTAGTGCAGGAGCTAGGGTATAACAACTGTCTGAAATCTCTCTTGGCATATATTGGATACTCATGGATACAAGTTAAAGAACAAATGAATAGACCATCCCAGTGGCTCACACCAGTACTCCTAGCACTCCAGGAGGTGGAGAGAGGAGGATTGCTTGAGCTCAGACGTTCAAGACCAGCTTCAGTAAGAGTGAGACCTCATCTCTAGTAAAAATTGAAAGAATTAGCTGGGCAACTAAAACTATAAACAAAATTAGCTGGGCATTGTGGCAAGCACCTGTAGTCCCAGCTACTCAGGAGTCTGAGGTAGGAGTAATACTTGAGCCCAGGAGTTTGAGGTTGCTGTGAGCCAGGCTGACACCATGGCACTCTAGCCTGGGCAACAGAGACAGATTCTGTCTCAAAACAAAACAAAACAAAACAAACAAACAAATAAAACAAATGAATGATTCTAAAAGATAAAACAGATGGAAACTAATTGGGCTAGAGTAGTTCTTCTTATTTTATTTCATCTTTTAATATTTACATCATCTCCCCCAAGCCATGTGCCTATCTTTTCCAAGTTCTTGTTGTGAATATAAATTTATATTGTGTTTTTAGTGATTTATAAAACTCCAAGTTTTTTTATTAGATACTGTATATTACATATTTACTGAGTTATTTAGTATCCAGTAATCACAGACAACAGGATAAAAATATATAGAACACTACTTATGAATACTTAGAAATTATTTCTAAAGATACTTCCAGCATGAAAAGAAATAATTTCTGCTTAATTAGATAATACATACATACAAGTTATAAAATGCACATTAACAATGATAATTCAGGGTATAAAAATGGGCAGAAACTTGTGTCATGGAAAAACATTGAGGAAAAGGTTTTTTGCTTTTAAAATGGGTATTTTAGAGGAGAAACTCCATCAGAAACAGACAAATCAATGGCTGGTTCATATCTCCCTAGATTTAGAAGGCTACTCTCTGCTCCAATTGTAGGAATGTCTCAGGACTCAACATTGCCTTATCCATGGCAGCCTGGCTGTGGTGTGCAGTTTGAGATACCTGAGTTACAGAGCTTTGGCTGAAAGCAGAAGTAATTCTTTCTGAATAAACAATGTAGTTTGCTAATAAGTACCTCAGAAATGCCGTTATTTCTTGTACTTCCACAGAGATTTGTTTGTTTTCCAAAGCAAGAGTGATCCTTCCCTCATGCTTACCAAAAAGAGATAAGAGAAATAAAGATGGCTTCTGTTTTCTAGACAAAGAGTATTGATTGCTCAACAAACCAGTGAAGATGACTAAATATTTAGAAGGAACCCATAATAACACTATGATGATCTCTGTGGACAAAAATCAATAGAGAGGGAATGGTTTTATGAGAGACATACAAGATTATTATCCTAATACCTCAGGTTATAAAGCTAAGGCATTTGAGTGTGACATGACATATTAGCTGAAATGACTGAGAAACTATGGCGGCCCAAATGATCTCGACTGTTTCTGATTGTGCATTTCTCACTACCTCCCCACCCACTGCTAACACACAGTAATGAGCTCCAGCTACACTTTCTTTCAGTTATTCCATTTGTTGTAATTCCTGAACTTTGTTTTCACCTCTGGGCCTTTAACCTTGCTGTTTTTTCTGCCTAAAACATTCTTCAACCCCATCTTTCAATGATTGGTTCTTCCTCATCATTCAAGAATCTGCTCAAAAGCCACTCCCTATGAGAGGACTTGCCAAACCACGGTATCTAAGAAAACCTACACTTTATCCCATGCTAGAGTCACCATCTAGCCTGTTGCCTCCTTTGCATTTATTTCAAAGCCTGTACCCTTCTCTGTAGTTGTTTCTTTATTTCCTATCTCCTGCCTTAACAGAGGAAAAAGCTCTGTTTTTTATATTGTTTAGTATTCTCTTAACCAGACTCTAGAACTCTATTTAAAATATAGTCAATCCAATATAAATATTTATTGAATGGATAGATGAATATATTTTAATAACTCATTTTTCTAATACATGTGTCTGTTATCATTCCCCCTCAGTTGCAAACTCCTTGACTGCCAGGTTGGGACAATGCCCCCTTCCTGTTTCCCTTCTCCCTACACAAAACTGTGCAACACAACTATTCCCTTTAGATCTTTTCCATTTTTGATTCCTTGAACAACTATTAATTCTTTATAGAAGAAGAGAATTTCTATTTATAAGTGTTTGTTGTTTTTGTTTGTTTGTCCATTGATATGACACATGACCTTATAGGTATAATAAGACAGATGTGAGGCATGGTTACTAATTTCTCTATTCTATCTGCTGTTTAGGGAGCAAGGTTACTGTAGAAAAGTAATCTCCTTCAAAACAGAAAATACTTTATATCAAAGAAAATGATTCCTTACTCTTCAGCTGGACATAAAAACCAGGAGAAAGTAGGATTAAAGCACGTAAGCATTTTTAAGCCTTTAAGGCTGCATGCTATTCAATTGACTAACTGGTTCTTATACTTTAGTTGCCTCATTAACTACAGTAGAAAAATTATCTTGGGTTCAAAGCAGAAGACAAATCCTAGCTTATATTCCATAAGGGAAAATCCAATTATACCTAAAAGAATCTATGTGAGTAATATTGATATGAAATGCAAAGGAGAACCATTAAATTACCTCAATAAAGTATTAGTAATAGGCAGATTTCTTTTAGGTCAGTAACTTTTTCCTCCGTATTTCTGGAGCATTAATTATTTATTCATTAGGTTCTTTTCGTAACTATGAAAGTATTACCTTTTAGTTCATTCTGGATATTTGCTATATTCTCCATTCCTATCTTATTTACAAAAAGTTTTCTTAAAACAAAAATTTGTAATCTACCATTTGAGTGTATGTGTGGGTTCAAGATTAAAACTTAGAGGCTACATATGTATATCTGAGAACTCAACAGCTAAATTATGGCTTGGAAGAAAACTTGTTAGCATTTTAAACAATTTCCCCAAGTGTAAATTCAGAGAAAATCAATTTACTTTCTCCTTTTTAATCTAAGGCTCAGGTTGTAATTTTACAGTGTCCAATATCTCTCTGAAGCCTATGGTATATTCTTCCAATTCTTTTCTAACTATGCATTTCATACCTATCCTTTGGAGTTGATCTTGAAAGAAAATTAATGGGCTCCTCATTCAGTAGTGCAGTGTTCCAGGTAGCAAATGCATGACAGCTACTTAACCAATCCCTGAGTAGCCAACCAGTGAGTGTGGCATTAATGATTTTGGAGAAAGTTAACTAAGTACATCTATCACTTTGTCATGTGTGGTAAAAGAATGCATCAATCAGAGGATAAGAGGGAGCTGTCTTTGCTTCTGTCTGTAGGTATTACTGAAATCTGTTATAAAAATCAATAAAACAGGTATGGTAAGCTGCATTTATGTTGATTAAATGAAACAGATGGAAAAATAGAAGGTAGGAGGCTGGTAATACAGTTCGCAGAATAAAGCAAAATTCAGTTTCCTAACTGGAAAATCATTCTTACGAATTTGACATTGCTGAGAGCTATTTCCAATGGTAGTGTTATAAAAAATAATCTAAATGGTTGAACTATGAACTTTTCTTACAGTGCTACTTAACTTGATACAAGGAGAAGCAAATTGCTAATCCATTTGTGGGTGTTTTACTCCAATATTTAATTCTACTCTATGGGGAATTCATTTGGGAGATTTTCAATGTACTTGCATCTTAACACAAAGACCTAATGACTGTCACTGTAGCAGTATTTTTCTTGTACCTTTACGGTTTTACAGTAGGAATGCCTCAATCTCTGCACATTCTGCCATATGGATATAGCAACAGCAGATAAGGAGAAAAAGGAACTAATAAGAGATAAAAGAAAAATAAATGTTTGCTGAATCATTGATATGAATGAGGGAATTGACGGAACAGATAGGAATAAAGAAATCCAGGACTACTGTCCATCTCTAAGGAAGGCACTGAAAGGAAAGAATATAATTTTGAAAGAGATTTGTAAGTTAATAAAAACCAATAATAAAAAAATAATAAGTTACCTTTCTTTACAGGAGGAAAACACAATTATTCAGTTATAAGGGAAGGATAATTGAGGCCCACTTTCAAATAATTACCAAGTAAATACAAAATTCCAAGAAGTGGCAGCATACTCTCATGCACACCTAATAAAGTGCAAGCTGCTATAACATTTCTTGGAAAAAATTTTGTAAAGAGCCTTAAAGTTGTTAATATCTTTTGACTCAATAATTCTCATTCAAGAAATCTGTCTGAAGTAAATATTCTGAAATTAAGCAACTGTGTGTGAAACACAATTAGCAGTGTTATTTATAATCATCAAAATGTTGAAACAACTTAAACTTGTCACAATAGAGAAATGTTTTGATAAATTACGGTACATCCATTCAAATGCATAGAATACTATGTAGAATATGATTCATTATAAAATGTTAGGTTAATAAAATAAACCCTGCACAAAATCCCCTGTATATTATCATTACATTTACATATGTATATATGCACACACACACAGGTGCGCATGTGTCTCAATACTTATTTATTTACATTTCTGAGATAGAAGCCTCCAAGTTTTCATTTGTTAAAGGAATCCTGAAAAATAATTTCATTATTAACTGAAATTAACATTATTATAAAAAGTACTGTGCGATGCTTTGGAAAGAGTTCTAGGATTTTTAAAATTTTTTTTTTATTTCAGCATATTACTGGGGTACACATGTTTAGGTTACGTATATTGCCTTTGCCTCACCTGAGTCAGAGCTTTAAGCATGTCCATCCTCAAGACAGTGCACACCATACCCATTAGGCGTGTATATACCCATCCCTTCCTCCCCTTTCCATTTGCCCAACACCTGATAAATGTTATTACTGTATGTGCATTTAAGTGTTGATCAGTTAATACCAATTTGATGGTGAGTACGGATTTTAATAATCTGAATTTAATTTGTTTCACTGCATGACAGAAGCATTCAGTGCTTATTGAATTTTCCATGTGCCTACCCTCCCTTTTGGTTATATTGGAGCCCTGGGAGTAGCTGTGGGTCCTCTTCAAAGGTCTGTGAAAGGCATTGTTTTCTACATCAAGATCAGAGACTATGTGTCTCTACCATCTTTCTCTTTCCCCACCAAGGTATCCTATAAGATGGAAGGGCAGTCCAACCTACACTGGATAGTGACATAAGTGAGAAATATTAATAAATTTGTTGTTTTATGACAGTGAGGTTTCAGAGATTGCCTATTCCTACAGCATAGCCTAATCTACCCTTACTAATACTGTGCTCATGACTCAATAGTTCTCTGAACTGGAGATAGTCATTGACTCTTTCTTTTTTTTTTTTTTTTTTTTGAGACAGAGTCTCACTTTGTTGTCCAGGCTAGAGTGAGTGCCGTGGCGTCAGCCTAGCTCACAGCAACCTCAAACTCCTGGGCTCCTGGGCTCGAGTGATCCTTCTGCCTCAGCCTCCCAGGTAGCTGGGACTACAGGCATGCGCCACCATGCCCGGCTAATTTTTTATATATATATATATATATATATCAGTTGGCCAATTAATTTCTTTCTATTTATAGTAGAGACGGGGTCTCGCTCTTGCTCAGGCTGGTTTTGAACTCCTGAGCTTGAGCAATCCGCCCGCCTCGGCCTCTCAAGAGCTAGGATTACAGGCGTGAGCCACAGCGCCTGGCCGTCATTGACTCTTTCTAAGCCTCTATTTCCTCACTTGTAAATCTAGGCCTGAGGCTACTGAAAGACATTTCTTAGGGCTTCTTCCAGAAATTAATAAAAAAAAAAATACATGGAAAATGATCATACAGAAGTTTTGATTGAGTCTGAATTTATTTAAGAAAAATAATTAAATCTCATTTATTTTACCTGCTTCTTAGAGTATTTTATTCCTTAATATACATGATCCTTCAGCATGGAGAGCAATCACTGTATGTTCAATAATCTATTAAAGAATTGGTCAGAATATAAAAAATGAAGAAAATAAGGAAAAGCTCAGATTTGAGAGCAGATTAAGTAAGAATAAAAAGTAAAGGGAGATAAAGAAATAAGGATAGAAGTAGAAACTGTGTAATATCTAAAAGCAGAGTTTAGTGAGCTTCATAACATAAAAAAAAAAAAGAAATCTCACTTTGTTTCAAGGTTCACTTAAAAATAAGCACCATATACTTTAAATGCATTAGAGCCATGACTTCATATTTTTCAGAGTTAGTAAATAAACCAGCTCACATGTTATGCATATAAAATAACATAAAAAGGTGTTTGTTTGTTTGTTTTTATTTTCCAAGGGATAAAGAGAAATTGTATGCAATGGTGGGGGATTGGGCATTAGCAAATTTAAAGAAAGCAAAGAAGAGTTGATGGATTATATGATTTAGATAGAAGAAAAATAATAACCACCACCATAACCACAGAAGTCATTACCACACTCTTGCAAGCTGGCCCAAATCGTTTTAATAGTATGTTTTTCTCTGGGGTTATAAGCTTCATTAACAGAAACTATGACATAGCTTTGAAACTATTGGTACTAACTCCAGTAAGTCATTTTCTTTCTCTGAACCCCACTACATAAAGCAGCAAACCCCTGGTTGGTTAGGCAAGCACTAAAATTTTGGAAATGTAATAAATGCATCTGTAAGATTTCCAAGATTCCAACAATAATCCCAAAGGGAAAATATACTGATCCAATCACTTTGGTACTGCATCACAAGGCACTGAATAGAAAAGTCAATAAAAGCATCCGAGCACAGAGAGGCAAGCTGTAGTCAATATCAGATTTTGAAGAGAACTGTCAGATAAAAAATCATTTAGATTTACTGAAATTTGCTTCCTAATATTAGAGTTTTAGACTTAATGGAATTCAGAGCATACACTCAGTTTTATTTAAGTCTCTTTTTCTTTTGCCCTCTTCTTAACCATCCACTACAATAAGCTACTGGTATTATATCCATTTCAAGAAAAAGTCTGATTTATAATTGGCCACTTTATAACATACCAAAAACTTACTTGTAGAAAAGAAATTCAGTACCACTAAAATTTTACATTGAAGTCTACATCTAGTCGATCTTAAACAAAACCACTTTTTATAAAAAAAAAAAAAAAAAAGGAAAAATAACTGGAATTCACTTACTATTTCTGCTGTGACTTTATATTCCTAGCCACAATTCTTATCTAAAAATAATAAAGCTTCTCAATGTCTATCCAGAAAGACAGACTCGTTAAGCCCCACCATGCATAGAATGTGCTGCAGTCTGGACCAGACAGCACAGCTCTTCAACTGAGGTCGGATGGTGACAGGCCATAGTCTTTGAAAGCAGATGGGGCTTTTACATTGAAGCTTTGCTGTGTTCACTTAAGCAAATTCCTTGCCACTCGTAAAACAGGTATGATATTGCCCCTAATTTCTGTGAAGTGAAGCTCTTGAGACACAGTTAATATGAATAACTTAGTGTAATTGCTATTATCAAGAGATGTGCAACATTTCTGTAGAGGTTAGCTTTTCCTGCCCCTCAAATTTCAGTGTTACTCCATATTTTCAATTTGTAAATCATAGATCTAATTCAAGTGGAGGAATGGTGTATTTTTTATTCCATTAGCTTTTCCTACATTTATCCAAAAACTCATCAAAAACATAATATTGTGGATGTGCAAACATGCAAAAATATGTATAGTTTCTCCCCTCAGGAAGTTTATAATCTTATGAGATGACAGGCCCCAAACACACAGAACAGCTAAGAAAATAAGATAAAAGAAATTCATTCTGAACAAACAAGAAGGAATCCAAATGAGCTGGAATTGGATGTTAAGAGAGGCCTCCTGGTCAATCTTGAGAGCTTACAAAAGTGATGAGTAGAAGAGAAAATAAATGTGCATCTATCGTTGGAAAAATTCTTTGCATAGCCATTTTGTATTTCTTTTTTCTATAAATTGTGGAGTAGAGATAATAAATTTTATCCATCCTTGTGACTTCCTCTAGGTACAAAAAAAAAATTATTTTTCTGTACAATTTAAGCTAACCACATACCTTCTATTGGACCTTAAATAAATTAAAATACTAAACACTAAAGCAGAAGTTAAATGAAGAAGTAATAAAGCATACTTTTTTGAAGATTTAAGAAATATCACGACCATTTAATAGTAATAATTAGAAAAGAAACATCTCTGCAGGGAGATGCTGGGAAAAAAAGCTGAGAAAACAAACAAGAAGGGGAAAACAGCAGGCAAAATAGACAAAATATGTTCCCAAAAGTTGATCCATAAATAATGAGATGATATACAACAAGCCATCAAAGGAAAAATGCGAAAAGAAAGAAAGAAAAAAACGTAGCTTGACCATTTTAATTACAGTAAAGTCTCTGGAGAATTTAACCAGTAAGAAATCATTCTTAGATATTAGCATTTCTGAATCTTTGTTCCAAAAACCTCTAGGTACTGTTAGGTGCTCCATAGGAAAAAAAATAAATTACTGTGGTCATGTAGATTTGAAAATGTGTGCTTCATTAATTAAAGGATTTCTCGGAATCTCTAATTAGTCAATATGCATTGTTATAAATCTCCAAAAGGTAGGTAGGGGTAGTATAAAGAGTTTCCAAAGTTATTAACCAAAGGATTCTCCTCCACCCCCCCTCAAAAATAATTAAAAACATCATGAGGAAAAGTGATATTCTTTGGAACATAATTTGGGAAATATATCACCTAACACAAAAGCAGTTAAGGTCTATTAATACAGTAAATCTGTATTGATTGTCTAAACTAGTAGAAAAGGGTTCTTAATTTGCTAATCATTGATCATATAACTAAATTTTTCTGTGTCCAGATAGTTTGCTCTACTTGTGCTTTCCTTGAAAAAAAAAAAAAAAAAAAAGAATGTAGTTGAACTTCACCTTAGCCCGTGCCCACATTTCCAGACTCAGGGTGGCCAGACTCAGGTTGTATTCACTAACACTGTGACAAGTACACTTATGGATAAATATTTACTATCCCCTTATAATGCTTTTGTGGTCATGATATCAAATTGACCTATTGGCAGGGAAATGGGATGAACAGCAAAAGCAGAATTATAGAATTTGAGAGGTAAATGTCACCTTAGAGATCTATTCAAATGCTCATTGCACAAATGCATTGAATACAAGTGGTAAAATTACTTTTCCAGGGTCTCCATAGCCAACTGATGGAAATAATTTCAGTCCAGTCTATTCCATGATGCCTTAAGCAAAAGAAAATTGAAACAACTCCTTAGTTTTTATAAAAAGTGGAAAAAATACTATATCTGGTTTGACTTTATTTTTAAATTAGCCTTTAATAAGCCTAAAGAGGAAACAAAATGAATCAATTATGATTAATTCCATCTTTGCGCACCTGCTCCACACAAAACTATCCCCAACATCTTGCAAATTCTTTTATATCCGGTGGGTTCTCATTAAATGTTAATTAAATGGCTGTGAACATCTGAATTCAGAGACTACAAAATGAATTAAGTGGTTGTTTACTTTATAAAATGAGTGTTCCCATTAACACAGGGCTCACATTCTCAATCCCTTTCACTGTCACCTCACCTGCTGTCCAGCAAAACATATAAACCATGTGCTGACAGCTAATCTGCGTGGCCACAGCAAGGCCAGAGTAGCATTTCCTCTGGCAGATGCATGAAACTCTGTAAGCCAGACTTCTCACAAACTCCGACCACTGAGTGTGTATGAGTCACTCACACTAGAGGCCAAAAGATGGAACGCAGTTGATGAGAAACTCCCTGGGCCAATAATGAGGATCAGGGAACTCTCTTCAGAAAGGGGGGGACCCAATCTTTGGGATGTGGCGAGCATTTTGGAGGGGAAGGGCATAACTCTAACCCTTCTTAGGAAGAGGCAAAGATATACAATGTAACCAAAATGTCAAAAAAGAAAACAAAACAAAACAAAAAAACAAAACTTTTTATCTGGAGGTGGGCAGGCGGGAGGGGGAGGAGGAAAGGGGTGTTGTATGCTTCCATAATGTGTGTGATGCACACCACTGGGGGATTGGACACATCGGGGGGAGGGAGGGGAGCCGGGGCAATATTTGTAACCCTAACAATATTTGTACCTCCATAATATGATGAAATAAAAGAAAAAATTAAAAACAAACAAAAAGTATTTAGAAAGGGACTAGATTTTCAGCATGTACAATGAATGAGTACATGAGCTTGACAGATAAAGTTTTGGTGGTTTTTGTTGTTGTTAGCTGCTATATTTAGTGTTATAAAACTGTCTTCAATATCTATAAACTGAGGATTGTATATATGTCATCTTAACATTGTTCAGCACTTAAAACTTTTTGATTTAAACTGAAAATGCCTTTTTCCAGTTGGATAAAATTTTTAATGGATTTTCTGTTCAAATGTCCCAGAAATATTCATCTACTTATTGAAATATCTTCCATAACTTTTCATCAAGAAGATGGAAAGCCCAAGTAAATGACTTAACAATGAAAATGTAAATCTGGTTAGTAATTTGAATTTAGCATGTTTTGAGTATAATGCAGTTACATCAACTCTTTTGATGCCATAGTTACTAGTAGATTACTGTCAGCAAAATTGGAAACTTTTTGGAACTCAACAAACATTGATAGAACAACTTTTCTGTATATGTTCTGTATGTAGTATTCTGCTGAGATTAGTTCTCCTATTCTGTGATATAAGCATGGATTGTTTTTCTCCCCTAAGAATACTTATTATAATATATACCTCATGTATATGTGATTATATAGTGTGAAATGATATAAAAATGATATACACATGAATGACTAAGATAAAATATAACTTATGAGAGATTCACATGGATAATATGAATTGTTATGGGGAGAAATTACTAAATGAGGTTGAACTAGAATGTGCCTTGAAGGGTGAATAGAATTTCAACTGATGGAGTAAATGAAAGACCAGGAAACTAGAGGTGGGAATAGTTGAATAAGCAAAAGAAAATGATAAAAAGTTTATTTCCACAAAAAGTTAATTAATGTAATGCGCCACAGGAATAAAGAGTGAAAATCACATTATCATATCAAAAGACTGAGTAAAAGCAGTTAGTAAAATCTACACTATAAGAAAACATTCAACAAACTAGAAGTAAAAGAAATTTCCTTAATTTAATAAAAGGCAGCTGGAAAAACAGGTAATTAACATCATTCTTAGTGGGGAAAGACTGAATATTTTCCCTCTAAGATAAAAAATAAGACAACAAGGTCCACTCTTGCCATTCAGTATTGTACTTGAGGTTCCAGCCAAGGCAATTAGGTGAGAAAATGAAAGAAGAGGCATCCAAATTGGGATGGAAGAAGTCAAACGATCTCTCTCTTCAAATGACATGATCTTGCATATAGAAAATCTCCAGAAATCTTCTAAAAACCAGTAAGAATTAATAAACAAGTTCACCATGGTTGTAAGAGACAAGATCGATATAAAAATCATTTTTATTTCTATACACTGACAATGCAAATAATTCCATTTAAAACAGTATTAAAAATAATAAAATACTTGCTAATATATTTTTTGAAGTACAAAAGTTGTACACTGAAAACCATAATGATGTACAAAACATCATCACAAGAAATTTTTAAAAAGCTAAATAGAAAGGCATCCCATAATCATGGGCTTATTAAGATGTCAAATACTTTACAAATTGATCTACAGATTCAACACAACTTCAATCAGAATCCCAACTGACTATTTTTTGGCAGAAATTGATAACCTGATCATAAAATTTATAAGAAAATGAAAGGGACCCAGAATGGCCAAAATAGAACAATCCTTAAAAAGAGCAGAGTGAATTGATTCACACTTCCTGATTTCAAAAGTTACTGCAAAGCTAGAGTAATCAAGACAGTGTGTTACTGACATTAAAATAGGCAAATAGATCAATGCAATACAACTGAGAATCTAGAAATAAACTGTAACATTTATGTGATTAATCTTTGACAAAGTGGCCAGGATAATTCAATGAGGGAAAGAATAATCCTGTAGACAAATAGTGCTGGGACAACTGGATATTTGCATGCAACAAAAAGAAAAGAAAATAAAGAAATAAATTGGATCCCTTTATTCCAACATGCACACAAAAAATAATAACTCAATATAGCAAACAGTTAAATGTAAAAGCCAAAACTATAAAATTCTTACATTAAACATAAAAGTAAATCTTTGTGACTTTAAGGAATGATGTCTTTGCACAAGTAATTATGAATCAAAGAGAAGATTTGTAACTTATATTTTGACAAAATTGAAACATTTTTGTTTCAAAAGACACCATTAGGAAAGTGAAAAGACAACCCACAGACTGGGAGAAAAATATTTCCAGATCATATATATGATAAGGGACTTGTACCCAGAATTTATAAAGAATTCTTAAAACTCAATAAAAAATACTTAGTTAAAAATTAACATTACATTTCCCATTAGAGAAATATAATTAAAGACCACAATGTGATGCCACTTCACATTCACAAGAATGTCTATAATCAAAAAGACAAATAAGTCTAACAATTACTAGTAAATGTGTGATGTAATTGGAACCCTCATGCATTGCTGGTGGGAATGTAAGATGATGCAGCCACTTTGGAAAACACTTTGGCTGTTCTTCATAAGGTTAAATATAGGATTATTGTATGATCCAGCAATTCTAATCCTAGCTAGATATCTAAGAGAAATGAAAACATGCCCACACAAAAACCTGTATACAAATGTTCATAGCAGTATTATACATAATAGCCCAAAGTGGAAACAACCTAAATGCTCATCCACTGATGAACTGGTAAATGGAATGTGATATATTCATACCACATGGAATATAACTGGTCCATAAAAAAGAATCAAGTACTGATACATGACACAACATGGATTCAAAAGCACTACTCAATTCTAAGAAATGACAGTGAGCTAACACTGCTTATATTATCCTGGATTGAGTTTGAGCCCATTATCCAAAGTGAGGTGACACAAGATTAGAGGGATGGGCTCCATATGTACTCGCCATCACATTGGTACTAATTGATTTTCAATATGGTGCTCAAAGGGGGGCGGTGTTCACCAGAGATTCGAGGGGTGGAGGAGAGATCCACATCTGAGAGATGCACCGAACAGTGTGGAGGGGAAGGGCATACCTCTAACCTTTGCTAAGTAAAGGCAAAATTATAAAATCTAACCAAAATGTTATAAAAACAAAAACATTGTTGAGTGTCAGGCAGGTGGGGGGAGGGGATGGGTATATATATTATAAGTGCACTGTGCATTGTCGGGGGCATGGGCATGCTTGAAGCTCTCACTCGAGGGACGAGGGAGGGCAATAGCAATGTATGTAACCTTAACATTTGTACCCCCTTATTATGCTGAAATTAAAAAAAGCATTATTCTGGGTAAAACAAGTTAGTCAAAAAGATCAAATATTGTATTATATCACCTGTATTAAATGCCCAGAATAGGCAAATCCATAGAGATATAAAGTACATTAGTGCTTGCCTATGGCTGGGGGGATAGGATAATAGAGGAAGGAATGGAAAGTGATTCCTAATGGGTGAAAGGTTTCTCTTTGGGATATGATAAAATGTTCTAAAATTAGAACATTCACAACATATTTTAGAATAGAGAAATGGTTCATAATTCTATGAATTAGTAAAAATTATGGAACTATATACTTTATATGGCTGAACTTTATGGTATGTAAAGTATATCTCAATAAAAGCCTAAATGAAAGTTGAGGTTAAATTTAAAACTGATTTTTACCAACTCCTAGTGTCTGACCTTGAGTCACAACCTCTCTGATCCACAACTTCTTCATGTGATAAATACGGTGGGTGCAGTGCGCATCACCTGGATGCCGGACACGCTAGAAGCTCTGGCATAGCCGGGTGGGGGAGGGGGGTCAGGGACAAGATATGTAACCCTAACAATATTTGTACTGCCATAATATGAAGTAATAAAAAATCAAAAAAAATCAAAAAAATTAAACCCATAAAAAAAAAGAATACCCATGTTACAAAGCTATTGATAGAATTCAAATAAAAGCATAAATTTTATGTGGAAACTTTAAAATCTATTAAGGCAGGAAAGTAGTACAGCACTTCCCTCTATGTAATCTACTATGGCTGGAGGATATATGGCATTAAAGACACAATTCTGCAACAATTCATTGATCACCTGTTATATGCCACGTTCTCTGCTAGTGCTGGACTAAAGCAAATGGCAAGCAAAGCAGACATAGTTCATGTTTTCATAGAGCTTACAATTTAAGGGAAGGTAATATATTGTTCAAATAATCATAAAAATATAAGATCTCCTAATATTATTAATGCTTCAAAGGAAAAGCACAAGGTCACATGGGAGTATTGAACATTGGGACATGATTTAGTGTCAGGGTTTTTGCAGGGAGATGGGATTTGGAGCGGTGTTAAGGAAGACTGCCCTGCTGAAGTGTTCAGGTTGAGATCTGAAGCATGAGTAGGCGTTAACTAGGTCAAGGGGAGGAGAAAGAGAGCTTTCCAGACAGAATAGTTTGCTCAGAGCCCTGGGATGAAAGAGAGCATGAAGCAGTAAAAGACCCAAAGAAAGAAAGGGAGGGAGTGGTAGAGGTGAGGCTGGAGAGAAGCAAGATTGTACAGAGCTAACAGGTGATCTTAAGGGTTTCGTTTTTAATCTGAGAGCAATTGGAAGCCAATGATGGCAATTGAACAAGGGAGGGACATGGTCAGATTTAGGTTTTTCAGGGTCTCCAAAATATAAAGGCTAGATAGAAGGCAATGATCCAATGAAAGAGACTGAGAAGGAACAATTAGGAAGCAAAAAAAAAAATTGTCAGAAGATTTTGGTGTCATGGAAATGAAAAATAGTGTTTAGTAATAGGAATGGCTTTAATATTATTGGTTGCTGCTGGGAGTTCTACTAAAAGGGAGCCTGAAAAATACCCAGTAGATTTAACAAAATCATAGTTGATCCTAGCAGGGTCTATTTCTATGATTTTGCTGGTTTAGAAGTAATAATGGAATGAATTGAAAATATAGGAAATGAGAACAGTTTTTCCAGCATAGATTACTTAGTTTGTGAAAGAGAAGAGCTAAAGAAGTGAGTCTAAAGAATTGTTTTTGTGATCTGAAAGATAGAAGACCTGAGCATATATAAATGATAATGGTAAAGATTAAAGAGAAGTGGGTCAATAGTGAAGACATACAACAATGTAGGATTTCTGAGATGGGGAGAAGTAATCAGAAGATAAAGGAGAGAATCAGAGCAGACACAAACACATGTGCAGTTTGGCATCAAGAATTTGAATAATTCCCTATTTAAAGATTTCTATTTAAATTAGTAAAAGAAAGGTAACATCACATGCTAAGAATGAGGGTAGAGGTGGCAGGATTAAAAATTTCAGGAAAATCAAATAGAACTAACAGTTACAGGAAATAAAAATTCCAGGCAATGCTGAGGGCCCATTAGCATGTAGTGGCTCTCAATTCACAGTGACATAAGTCTTTCCTGATAGTTTCTTCAGCCGTGCTCACCTCCTTAGATGCAGCCAAAGAAAAGTGGCATACTTTGCAATGTTGTAAGATGGAAGTGATGAAAATATTGTGTAATAAGGGAATTAGATTTCTGTTAGAGGAGGAATACAGGAATAAAAATCCATAGGCTCAAAACTACAAGATGGGCACAGTGAAGATGGGAGGGGACAATATGGAGAAAGAAAAGAGTTATCAGTAGTCACAGTGATATAGAAGAGTTATCATAGGTGAATAACTATGCAAGCTATAGGAATAGGAGGCAGTGACCAAGGCATGGGGACAACCACTTGTAATCACAAAAACTCAAAGTGTCATGGCTTGACATTCATAAGATCCCACTCCCCTATTTTTTTCATTTTAAAGTATTATGGGGGTACATATGTTTTTGACTACATGGATTGCTTCTGTAATGTTCAAGTCAGGGTTAAAAGTGTGCATGTCACCCAGATAGTGTTTGTTGTACCTACCATTTGATCCAGGCATGCCGCTACTGGGTATCTACCCAAAGGAAAAGAAGTCATTTTATCAAAAAGACACCTGCACTTGAATGTTTACTGCAGCACAATTACCAATTGCAAAGATGTGAAATTAACTCAAATGCCCATCAATTCATGAGTGGATGAACAAAATGTGGTATGTGTGTGTGTGTGTGTATGTGTGTGTGTGTGTGTATCATGGAATATTACTCAGCCACGAAGAATGATGGCAATGTATTTTGCAACAATTTGGATGGAACTGGAGACCATTATCCTAATGAAGTATCTAAATAATGAAAAAACAAACCATTTCCCTGTTTTTAAACCATGCTCTCTCCATCCTTACTGTCTTTGTCCTTTCATCCAGGTTCTAAAAAATTACCTTTCTTTCCCAGTGATAGCTGCTGCCAATGGGAAGAACCATACATCAGATGAGGGTAACACAGAGAAGAAAATATAATTGCCACCAGAGTCAGAGGGAAACCTTACCCATAGCAACCTGAAGCAGATGGGTTGATATAATTTCACGTGTGTCTTCATATTCCTAAGCTTATAGTAAGTGTTGTAAGTTGATAACAGGGGTCTCTCTGGGTAAGTCTTAACAGGCTGAGTCATATAGGCTGAATGATTAATAGAAAATCAAACTGTCATTGTCTGAAGATTGCCAATAAAATCAACAACATAACTGTAGTGACAGAAACTATCATTTATTGAGAGTCTTATGTTGTCCAATCATGTTAATAACTTCATATAATTCATTTAGTTTAATACAATATTGCTGAAAGGTAAATGCTATCCTTCCTATTTTACACTAGGGATGTCAAAAGCCAAAGAGTTAAATAATTTGCCCAGGTTACTCAAACACTGGCAAAACTAGTCTTAAATGCAATTCTGTTAACTCTAAAGTCTGTCTTCTTTTCACTGTGCCAAATTATAAGACACACAAGAAATTGTATAACTTATACATCTTTAAATTTGTGTATATGTATGTGTTTGTGAATATTCCCCACACAATAAATCTAATAGATAAGTAAAGTAGTTCATTTTTTTTAATGTATGAAGAGTCAGAATGAAAAAGAAGTTGCAGCAGTATTAACTGGCATTTTCCCATAATTCTCTTAGGAAAGCAGACAGTTGGATTGAAAGTTTTTATCACATATATTGAATGGCCATATTCTTAAAATAGTATAAGTAAAATCTTTGTATAATGGCACACCATTACAGACTTGAAGAATAGAAGTAAACTAAATACAAAGATTTGGCCAGAGATATGTAGTTCAAGAATACAAAATATCACTGAAAAACCCACTGAATAGATTTCACTTGTAGGAAAATTAGTGTATGAATAGTCTTTACTCTAAATTTCTAATTATGTCAAGCCATACATTTTCCTAAACACTCTTCATATTTGTTTAATTTTTAAAATGTACTCTTGTAAGAATTGCTTCAGGGAGAAATAGCTAATAAAAGCATTAAAAAAAGAGATTCCTCATGACACTGCAATTTATATTGCATGTTTTACAAAGTCAGCTATAAAATTTTAAAATACCACCCTGTAATCCAAAAACTGTAGACCTCACACCAGCTACTGAGAAACCAAATATTGGTTTTCTAGGCAGAGACAGACAAGACTTTCCTTAGATGAGGTCATACCAATAAATGCCTGACCCCTGGCTTCCCAAATGTAGATTTCAGGCAATATCAGTAGGAGTGCATTGGCTAATCTTCCTTATATTGAGACTGCAGTTGGGAGCAATGATTTCTAACATGGTGGGAAATGCAAAGACTCGGAGGTGTTTAGAGCAATGTCAGCACTTTAAAATACACTCAGGAACAAGTAGTGGCCAATGTAATCTGGCCTGCTATGAATTGTGTGATGTAATTATTCATCTAAACCTTATATCATACACCAGAGAACAGAAAATCAAATTACTAACACTTCCAAAGAAGTGTAAGAGAAGTACAAGGAGACAACTGAGCTCAGTCAGCTTCAAACACTTAGAGAAGTGTAACTTTTAAAAATTATCAGTTGATAAAGCATTGATTGAAAAATAGTATAAGTATTTAATCAATATTTCAGGCTATAATACATATAGTTTTTCTTCTAGCAAATTCAAATATTTTTGGAAGAATGTAGGGTATATATATTTAGATGAATTAGTTATAGAAAGTTTATGTCTCATATCTACCTGTTTCTTATATAAAATGACCTTATAAAAGATAACTATATAACCCTGACAAAGCAAGTTAAGGTATGAAGTATTTTCATGGAATGTTATTTCCAGTGGCTATCCAATCTGCAGACATTATCCAACAAATGTATCATTTCTTAGTGTAGCTGTTATATCTGCTTCCACTAGTCTGTAGTACAAAACAATGTCACCCAATATCTAGACCTTAAAGACCATGATTCAGATCCCTTATTACATAGTTAGCAATAAACACAGGTGTTCCTCTTTACTCCCAATATGTTCCTTTTCCTGATGATATAGTACTAGCTAAAATGTTTCTTATCACTGCAAGAGGAACTCAGGAAAACCACTTCTTGATAAAAAACTCTCAGGAAAGTAGAACTAGAAGGGAATATTGCTAATCTGACCATGTATATCAAAACACATTTTTAACCCATAAGATTCATAGTAAAATAATCAACATATTTCCTTTAAAATTGAAAGCAAAAGAAGGATACCCAATCTCACCACTCCAATTCAGCATTGTGTTGGAAGTACTAGCCAGTGAAATAAAGGAAGAAAAAGAACTAAATGGGGCATACAAAAGAGAAAGGTGAAATGAAACTGCCCCTATTCACAAATATCATGATTACTTCTGTAAAAAATCCCAAGGAATCTATAAAAAGCTCCTAGAACTAATAAATAAGTTTACTGTGTTTGCAAAATACAAGGTCACACACACACATACATGCACACACACGCACACGCACACACACACACACACAACAGCATCAAACAAGAGTAGTAAACATGGGTATAATTTTAATAAATATGCATAGGATTTAATTGCAAAAAACTACAAAACACCATTAAAAGAAATTGTAAATCTAAATAGTGGAAAGACATACTGCATCAGAACACATGATATGTCTGATAGGATGGCCTTGCTAGTAAATTAATAGGGAGAAAAATAAACTATCTAACAGAAAAAAAGGGAGAAAACTCATAGCATATAATTGCTCCTTTAAAGGGAAAAATCATAACACAAGTGTTCTTTGTTTGATCAACCACCTGGGGCTCAATTCATTGTCATTGAAATTAACCAAAATTGTTTTATTTGAGAGTTTCTTTTACAGCCTCAAAAAGTCCTGAACAGACAGCAGGGATGGGAGCTCACCACTTCATTTCCTGCCAGAACCACTTCCAAGGACTCTGATTAGATGGCCTCGCAAACTCCCATAAACATCCCGAGCCTCTTGTGCTTGGAGCCGGTACTTCTTCTGTCTTCCATGTGTTGAGCCATTTCCCTCCCTTTCTCTCAGGAAAAGTAACATAAACTTCTTACTTCTTTCTGTCCTGATCTTTGTGTTGAGAATTCTTTCTCATCCCTTACCTTAAGTTCCCACCCTCAGGAGGTCAATATATGTAACACATTATTGTTTCTTAAATTCATGTATACACTGAACATAATCCTAAATAAAATCCCTGCAATAGGATCTTGTACATTTAGTCAGTCTGATTCTAAAGTTTATGGGGAAAGGAAATGGAAGTAAAACACTAAAATTACTTTAAAAAGAATAAAATTGGAAGATGCATACTACCTGGTTTTATTTTTATTATAATGCTTGAGTACTCAAGACAGTGGCACTGGAGAAAGGAGTGGCATATGGATCAATTGAACAGAATAGACACCCTAGTAACAGACCCACACAAATATGATCAATTGACTTTTGACAAAAGTTCAAAAGTAATTCAGTAGAATAAGGGTGGGCTTTACACCAAATGATGTTACAATTGGGTATTTATATGTAAAAATAAAAAATAAAACTCAGCCTAAACTTTATACTTTATACAAAAGTAACGGAAAATAGATCACAAATCTACATGTAAAATGTAAAACTCTAAAATTTTAGAAAAAAAATCATAGGAGAAAATTATGTGACCTAAGCTTTGGTAAAAAAGTACTTTTGTATAACATAGAAAGCATGATCCATAAAATAAAAAGTTGGTAAATTGAACTTCATCAAAATAAAAAAAAGTTTACTATGTGAAAGTTTATGTTAAGAGAATGAGAAATCAAACTACATATTATGAAACAATATTTGCAAACCACTTATTCAATAAAGAATTTTGTTGAATCAAAGGACTAAGTATTCTGGATAAATACGCAAAGGATTTTCAGAAACAAACAGAAAACAGTCCAATTAAAATTAGCAAAGATTTGAATAGATACTTACCAAAGAACATACACAAATGACAAATGAGGACATTAAAAGATTAGCATCATAAACTATTAGAAATATGCAAATCAAAACCACCATGAGATTCTCCTACACATTTACCTAGAATGGAAAACAAACAAACACAAAAAAACTGACAGTTCTAAGGGTTGCCAACAATGCAAGATGGAACTTACAGGTATTTCCAGTCGGAATGTAAAATGATACATTTCTTATAAAGATATATAGTATTTAAGTTATATATTCTTTTAAAGTTAAAGACATTCACTGTATTACCTAGCAATTCTACTCGTAGATATCTGCTCTAGAAAAATGAAAATTTATATTTACACAAAAACTCTACAGAAATGTTCATACCAGCATTATTTGTAATATCCTCAAACTAGAAATAATTCAAATATCTATAAAGAATAAATGGATAAATAAAATATGGCATATTTATACAACAGAATATTACCCAGCAATAAATCATGAGAAGGGCATATTTACACACAAAATAATACAAATGAATCTCAAAAGTATTATGCTGAGTGAAAGAAGCCAATTTCAAAACTGGCATTGTGATTCCATTTATCTGACTTTCTGGAATGGCAAAACTCTAGGGGAAGGGAGTAGATCAGTGGAAATCACAGGTTAGGCATGGGGAAGGATTTGACTACAAAGGCACAACTTGAAAAAGTTTTTGGGGTGATGGTTGAATGAGTGTATTCAGGTTTTAATAGCACTATACACCAATAAAAATAATAATATTATTACTAACAATAATGACTTTATAAATAAAAAGAGAGAAAAGAGAAATACTGTACCAACACATGCTTGCTGAAGAAAGCATTTTTTAATAAGGATTTTTTTTTCTTTCTCTCTCATTTTTTTGTTCTTTCTTTTTTAAGAGACTGGGTCTTGCTCTGTCACACTTTAGATGTATTTGTTGTTTCGATGTTTTTGATATAATTATTATTAAAATCAAGCACGTCAGATTTTGTATAAGCCCTTTCAAACTATTAACATGGCCCCTTTTCTTTTTCTCTAATAGTTCTAATAGGTATTTGCTTTAGGCTTCAGAAAGATAAGCCTCCATTCTTTGGTGTCCCTTTGCTGTTGACAGTAATCTTCCCTGTGTAGACTACCTGTGGTGAGCAACTCTCACTTTGAGCCAAAGACCGTACAATGTCAGGAAATACACTTTCTACTGGGGAAGATGAACACATCCATGAAAAATCACAATATAATAAAACAATGCCTAAAAGAGGTGTGAATAAAGGACTTAAGAAGCATAAAGGACAATAAGCCTAACTGAGGGAGATAGCAAGAACTTCACAAAATGCTCAGAGAGGATCACATCTTGAGTTAGCCTAAACAAAGGTTATGGGTGACTCCCATTAAGTTTGATTTCTCAGGGGGCACTCAAGGTATTCTTACACACCTTAGCACCTGGCTCTATCTTGGGATGCATTTTTGCATCCAGTATTAAACTTACTGCTCCAAAACATTTCTTAAAGAGATGACTTTGTCTTAAAACAGAACTATATTACATACTGGGAAGTAAGCAGGTTTAACTATAATGTTTAAAATTCAGCTTAAAAGATATGTGTTAATGGCTGGGCGTGGTGGCTCATGCCTGTAATCCTGGTACCCTGAGAGGCCCAGGAAGGAGGATCCCTTGAGCTCAGGAGTTCAAGACTAGCCTGAGCAAGAGTGAGACCCCTATCTCTACTAAAAATAGAAAAATTAGCTGGGCATGGTGGCATGTACCTGTAATCCCAGCTACTCAGGAAGCTGAGTCAGGAGAATTGCTTGAGCCCAGAAGTTTAAGTTGCTGTGAGCTAGGCTGACTAGGCTGATGCCATGGCACTCTAACCCAGGTGATAGAGCAAGACTCCATCTCAGGAAAAAAAGAAAAAGAATAATCTTGGTTTATATCTGTTATCCCAGTGTATTTATGAATAGTCCATCCTTTGTTCTTTAACAATTAATAATATGGTTACCCTACTTGTACTATATTTTACTGCTATTCTAGTAAAAATGGACCAGGTGCTAGAAAGTAAATGTTTGAATTCCATCCCTGTCATTTACCTTGGGCAAATAACTTTATCTGAAGTTACTCTAATGATTAAATATGATGATATTAGCAAAATTATATAGCATGTATAAGGAGAATTTACAAATGTGTGGTTAATTTTAATAGTGTCATATATGATTAGCATCATAAAGGTTGGAAGTAGGAAATATTTAAAGATAAATGCAAATGCACTTATATAAATATTATTTTCCTGATACAAATGATTATACTTGATTGAGCTACTGATGTTTATGTTTCAGTATCAGGCCCAATTGTCCTCCTAACCAAAGGGGTATAGAAAGTAGCAATAACCAGAGCATCTGGGTCCAAAATTAACTTATGGTCACTGTGGGTAAATATTTGCAGCTTACAGCGTCAATGTTCTCATGTCTAAAATAAAACAGTTGAGCTAAATGTTCTCAACTGAGGTATAGATACCTTCTTTTCATTAAGTGAGGAAGACGTAGAGTCACAGCCTGTGGATGAAGTGGGGACATTTACATGCAACCTTGTATTTTTCCTATAATCTAATCTTGAAATCTTTCTCTTGAATAGCTATAAATTCTAGATGTCAGGGCTCCAAGGCAATGTGGTCATGGAAGTTTACAATGTGGCCTTCATGAGATACTTCTTTATCCTGGTGGACAGCCTAATGCCTAAGTGCTTGATCAGTCACCAGGTAGGCCTTTCACAGGAAATGTTTTTATGCTAAGAGATGCCCTTGTGGCTATGGTCTCACCTATGTCTAGTTTATTCCTACCAAGATAGCCACTCTTTAGGGGAGCCCTGACCAGGAGAAGAGTTAGGTCTGGGTGTGTTGGTCAAGTTAGCCACAGTGGAAGCAGTACAACAAAACACATGATATAGCAACAGCAGTGTGTGACTTACAGATCCCAGGGAAAAGAGGGAAGCATGTCTTGCAGGGCCAGTGAAAAGCAGGGAGTCATCCGGAATGCATGAGCTCAACGAGCAGATGGGGAGCAAAAGAGAGAAGAGGGATAGGCCTGTGAGCCAAAGCCTGTGTTGGGATCCAGGGAATTACTCACACACGTTTCCCACGGGGAGCTCTAATTAGTAGGTTTAGAGTGAGCAGGCACAAGCTCTGTGAAGTCATGCTGTGACTGAGAGTGGTCACTGAAGCCTATCTGCTAAGTCCATGCAGGTGGTGGGGGTCACCTGGGCACGCCAAGTAGGTTGTATCTAGCTGTACCTTAGAGAGGTGGTCACCTGGAGGCAGTTTTATAAAGCCAGGTATCTGGATCAACCACCCTAAAACACTAAGAGGATGTGGACAACTGGAAACTGTGTCAAAGGTGACTAAGTCCCACTTCTGATATGAGAAAGTCCAACTTATATTTAAAATGGATCCTGAGACAACATAAAATTGCAATAATTAACAATAATCTTGAATTATTTTTGTCTATTTGTCAACCTGTGCCAACCTGGTCCAGTTTTTCTGGGTGCTAGAAGGAGCCCCACAAGTGCAGGCTGACTCTCTGGGATCCAACAACCCCAAGGGATCTTAACATAGGACAGGTTGGTGTCTGAGCTCCAAACACTTGAAATATCATAGATAGAGAAGTCGTATAAATATGTATTGATGATTTTTGTAAAAAGCAACAATTCAGGAGGGCATTAAAATTTGTTTTCATTTCCTAGGACTTAAAAATCAGAAATGTATTATTTCACAATTCTGGAGGCTAGAAGTCCAAAATCAAGGTGTCAAGGGGTGTCAGTGGGACCAAGCTCCCTTTGAAGACTCTAGGGGACATCCCTTCCTTGTCTTGTCCAGTTTTGGGTGGCTCCAGGTTTTCCTTGGCTTGTGAAATTATTTTTGAACTTCAGGCTATGAATATTTCAGTAAATCAAGGATTTGTAATCATTTGTCTAACACTGCAAAAAAGAATTGTAAACAATGGCTTCTAGTACCTACAAAAGTTCAATTGTGACTTTAATGATAAGTGAGAAAAAAGTTTATTTTTTCCATGTTATGTTCTTGCATTTGAAAGAATAAGACAAGTAATAATTAGGAATAAAGCATTAGAATTTAACTTTCAAGTTGCAATTTAAACAAAGAGAAGCCAGGCAATGTTCAAGATGAAATTTTAATGTTGACATCAACTGACTCATGATGAATAGTATAAACAGTAAATGAGTAATTGCATGCTATGCTAAATATATTGCCATGAAAACTCCCTCTATTACATTTCCTGAATAGCTTCATTCATAACAATGAACTAATTATATTTTAGCATCTAATGAACAGAATTAAATGAGCTACATTCAAAGGCCCCAGCTTTTTTCATTCAATATGTCTTTGATCTTGTAATAATGTTTTCTTCCAGAAGAAAGAGGCAATCTAAGTATGTTGCCAGGCACTAAAGGGAATATTAAGCTTGCTAGTTCTCTTTGAAAGTAAGCATTTGTAAGTTTTCTGGAAATAAATAATTTTCATCCAATATTATCTTCCATTCATCGGTCCAAATTTTTGTCTGACAAGATTTCTCTTTCTCATAAGTGTGCAGTGGTATGCTATTGATGTTATAAAAAAAACTAAGTCCTTTATTAATGAGCAACATAAATATTGCCTATTGAAAGCTTTGTGGAATTTTAATCACATTATTTTAATTATTGAGAAAGAGAAGCCAATCTCATTTAAAACTAAGAATTGAATATGCAGATCAATCCCATCCATTGGTTACATAAGGGTAGCTACATTTTTATTTTGAATGAAAAAAGGACTAGCACAACCCACTTTTACTACATTGAGGTGCACATCACACCTTCCCCAGATCCATGATCCCAACTCCCGAACCCACTCATTTCAAAAGCATTAGCCTAATCTAGTGACCAAAAGTTGGAAACAGTCATTTTGCAAAGTGCCAAGTTCTATAGTAAATGTATGAGCAGAAGTCAGGAACACCTCTGGTGTAGTGGACACTATGGGGTTCTACATCCAGATTCTCCCAGTCTCTGCTTTAGGGACTGAAGAACTCATTCCCCCAGCTGATAAAGTATGAGTTATCCATAGCTCTCAGCCAGTCCCTCTCTAACAACTTGCCCTAGACCTTGCCCCATGTCACATCCCTTCCTGGGGCAGTCCACATGCAGTTACTTGCCAATATTGAGGAATAAATGTCTGCCCCTTTTCCCCAGTTCAGGACAACTCTGAAGGGTCACGCTAGCTCCAGAGGCCCCTGTATGATTTGCTGAGGCCTTTACTGTGACTACATCACAGTTCAACTTTTCTCTGGACAATCCCGCTTCCTTCCTGCCCTCCCACCTATGCAGGTATTGATTCTAAGAGCACATCCCTAATAAACTTCCTGCATGCAAATCTCTGTTAGAGTCTGCTTCCTGGGGAAATTGACCTGTTATATCTGGTCCAGGGTGATCACAGGAGACTTTTTAGATGTTTTATAATTTTGTATTTATCTCTCAGTAATAATAAGAGTTTTGTCTAATAAAGAAGGAGGAAGAAGAGTACACTCCATACAAAAGGAACACAGCAAGTAAAAGTAGAAATGTGAAAGAATACACCTTATTAAGGTAAGTTGTGCAATTTTGTTACCATATTAGAGAAGTAATTTATGATGTAGCAGGAGGAAATAAGGCCCAGATTATAAAGGGTTTTGGTTGCTAATGTGAGGAATTGGATTTTTCTCAGTAGGTAATAGGGAACTATTTATGGATTGTATGTACAGTATGACATTATCAGAGTTGTTTCCAAAAGAAAACCACAAGTAGATGGAAAGGTAGATTAGAAGGTAGCTGAGAGACAGAAGTGAAAAGAGAAACTAAACACAAGGTAGCTTTAATATTGTAAATAAAGTGTTTCAAGGGTTAAACTGAGGCAGAGACGGTAAATAGGAAAAATATATGGGCCATATGATGGAAGTAGAAACAACTTCATCAGGTATTAATAGTTGGATGGCAGATAGATGAAAGGGGAGTTGAGATTCCTAGCTTGGGTCAGTGAAGGAGGCTATGGCTATAAATGGCAGGTAAAGCAACAAGTAGAGGGGATGTGGTTGAGAGTCTGGCATTGGAAAAGCAAGAAGACTAGAAGAGTCTGCTGTGTGTCCTGCTGAAGATTTCTTCTGCAGTGGCTGAAGCTACACCTTTCACAAAAAAAGAAATGTTACTCCACTCCAAAAATGACTTAGAAGCTGTTAGCATATTGAGAATAGCATTAAGTTTTGCAGTGTGTAAAGATAAGAAAAGGCTTATCTTCCAACACTAACTTCATTCAGAAATCAATATGACATGACCTAAGATAAGGTCAAAAGTTAGCCGGACCATTTGCTGGAGAGAAACAACATGTAACACCCTAGTGAAGCCACAACAGGCACCATTGAAAATGCTCGGTGGCAGGACCATGGAGAAGTTATAACTTGCTTATTTTCTCTGACAGCAGGGATCCTGGAAGCAGTTATCTGCTACAATACTTTCCTTTTGTGGGACACTAAAGCAGACTACATGCTGTAATTGTGTAGGCACAGGCTTTGACAATGGAGCCGACAAGCCTGTCAGACTTGACTAGACAGTGAGGGTGTTAACTCTGGCTTGCTTCCCGCCAGTAATAATAAGTCATGCTGGTTTTCCGTGAGGCTCATTTTAAGTATTTCACATGAAAAAGAATCATGCATATTGGTGCAAAATACTTAATATTTTAATTGAATGTTCTGTATACCTAATAATTTTCCCATGGGATTGAATCACAGAGAAATAAAATAATTATTAAAAGGACAAGTTGGTATTTTAAGGTCCATGAATCATCCATATCAGATCATATGGAGTATATGTTAAAATTGCAAAATCAAAGTTCCCAGTTTACCTCCTGAATCTAGAGCAGGGTTTCTCAACCTTGACCCTGTTTACATTGGGACTGGATAATTCTTGTGGGGCTATCCTGTGCTTTGTAGGATGTTTAGCAGCATCCTTGGCCTCTATGCCAGGAGCACACACACACACACATACACATCACAAAAATCAAAAATATCATTGCCAATTGTTCTCTACAGGGCAAAATCACCCCTGATTGAAAACTACTGATTTAGAGGAATAGGCCTGGAAATCTGCATTCTAAAAATTAGTCTCTTCCACTCCTAATACCACTCACTAAGTGATTCTTATTGCTATGAATTTTTGAGAACCAATATCTGAGAAAAATGCATCATTCATTTCCTTACTTGCTTCTTTCATATTTTAATATTTGTTTAATGCCTACTCAGTGCTGGCAAATCTTGTTATATATGGAAGATGTTGCAGTGACCAAAACAGATAGAATTTCTACCCTCATTGAGCTCTACTCAAAGTGGAGAAAATAGGCAAGTATTTGAACTTTCTCAGTCTATATTTATGCTCTAAAGAAAAATAAAGCAGGGTAAGGAGACAGGAAGTGACAGGAGACAATTCTTAACAAGATGGCCAGGGATTTTTTTCCACCTCTGAATGGAGATATATGAGCACAGACATGAATGGACGGAATCCAGTTGCCTACAGGTGCTGTTCTGAAACTCCAGAAGATGGCATGAAATCAAAGCATGTAGGGAAATATCCCTGGGGAATAGCACTTGTGGTGTTGCAGTCCAAATGGCCACTGTCAGTTTAACTCCTATCCCCAAAACTCTGAGTCAGGGGCCACATTCTCTGGAGCAGAATGATTCCAAAAAGACTCAATTGAAGCTTTGTCCCAAACTAATCAGAGCCCTTTAATTGATCAGCATAAGCTCAGATATCCCAGCCAAATAGGTCATCTCTGTCATTTTCAGAATCACTGTAATTCCCCCATGATGATGGCTGAAAGATAAGGGCTATCCAGCTAGAGAAATGTTTTCCAATATTAAAGTGTTCTAGACTCAGGCAGATGAGGAGGCAGGGTATACAATTTAAGGAAGCACTCACTCTCAGAGTCATGCAAGCACTTCTTTACATTTCCTGTGCTAGGTGCCTCACTTGCTTCATGTTTTGTCTCAGCATAACAGTGTTTGCAATAACAATGCAAAAAATGATACCATCACATGACATACTCAGCTTGCTTCAGACACAAGGAGTCATCCAGTTAACATTACTTGATGGAAACCTTCATCTTTAAAAATAAAAATACGGGAGTTAAGGAACTCTAGGAATAGGAAGACCATAAGAAGAGAGTATGTCAATCTGCTAGTGTCCTCCAAGCTATACATCCCCTGATTTGGGACAGGAAATGGTCAATCTTCCTGATTCCCAGTGATTTTCCAGAAGGGATGTGTCTAATCTTTCCTAATTACTGGTTCCTAATCTATCAAGCACTATAGTCAAGGTTCCTTTCTGAAACCTAAATCTAAATCCACTCTACTGTGAATTGAATCACAAGGTGCAGGGCTTATTCATGCCACATAGACAGCCAACAGATAATCACTCCTTTTCTTTAGTTTTTCCTAAATTTGAAAACTGGCTGCTAATTTAGTTTTTGATCTCTTTTTCAGATAAAACTATTTAACCATTCTTAGCTTTTGTTTTTTCACTGTTCTTTAAATCATTACTTTTATTCCCTTTAAATTTTTCTTTGTCCAAGTCTTTCCTAAAACATTGACGAGATATTCCATTTGGCATTATCAGTATTAGCATCTTACCATGGTTAGCCCAATAGAAGTCACTAATTAATATAGTAAACTTTGCAATTAATTTTAAGTATGTACATGCCTCAAATTATTATAGACTGCATCAGAATAATCTATAGGATTGCAATAATTGAGAGAATATATTTTAAGAGGCTTGGATTTTAATTATATCTACAACACTTACTAGATGTGAAACCAGCAATTTAAACTATCAACATCTCAGTTTCCTTATTGTCAAAATGGGAATAATAGTAGTACCTATCTTATAATATCTTCATGAGAATTAGGTGAGATGACCCATGAAAAGCACTTAGCACAAAGCCTGATACATACCAAATTCTGAATACATTTTTGTTACAGACACCTAAGAAATTAATAACGTACCCTAGGCAAGAAGGACATATCAGAGTTCATAATCTTTAACAGAAGCATGAGAATTTTCCACTACTTTACTGTTTTCCACATGACTTTAGTACCTCTTGTTTGTGATGGAAATGACAACTCTGGAAAGAGGATAATTGTCAGCAACTGCTTGCAAGTTTAATGTGGTTGGAATGGCATGACATAGGTCAGTAGCAGGGGCACGTTCTCAGCACTCTGGTGGATCACTTCCTTTAGTCTTCTATTTCTTTCCATCTGATAAAAAAAAATGTGTGGGAGAAGGGGTGGAAAGAGAAAAGTGTGTATGTGGGGGAGGGTTCTTTCCCCTCCTCCTTATATTTGTTTGCCTGTTTGATTTACCCAGGCCTGGATTTACCCAGTGCCAGCTGCATGAGTTGGCACAATAAACCATCCACTAACCCAGGGCAAGACACCCTCTTCCTGGCCACTTAGAAAAAGGAGGAATGAATAAATTTTTCACCCAAACTATGTACACAAAATGTCTAGGCACTGAGAATTCAGAAATGAATAAAGCATATCTCTTGGGCTCCGGAGTTTACAGACTACTGGGAGAAACAGGCAATCCTTAACATGCAATATGGAACTTTGCTTGTGGCCATTAAACAATCTGATTTAAAAGGTATTGGGCCCAGTATCTATCTATATCTATATCTATATCTATCTATATCTATATATCATATAACTGCTACCACCATCAGGCCACGGTTGTTCCATTTTCACAAAAGGTGGGCCTTTTATTTTTGTTACTTTTCACCTGTGAGTAAGTAAGTTTACCATCCTTGGACATAATCAAGTAGGAAAACCCTGGATAATTGTCCCATTTAGAAGAAAAAAGAGTAAATGGATGAAGCCTAGAGAAGGCTGTGCTTGGGCTTAGACAAACAGACTGGAACAGTATTTGTGTTTGTCCCTTATGTGTTTTAGCCTTTGATCATCTGCCAAACTAATTGAAACTGATTAATGGATTTTTGCTTTTTAGTTTATTGAGTGCCTGAAACAGTCATAAGCCATTCATGAAGAATTATCACAATGCGTATTCTTCATTAATGATCTTTGAAAGCATGCATATATACCTTATTTATATAAAAATAGTTGGTAGTAAGAATTTATTTTGTTTATATGTAACCCATCAATTATTTATTGATTGCCTAAAGTGACTTGGAGTAGTTATTGTGGCAGCTGCAAGAAGAGATAAGACATAATCCCTGATAATAAGCAGTTTATAAATTGGTGGAGAAAATTGGAAACACATATAAAGGACAATTAAATATTGAAGGCACTATATACAGAAGGCCAAATTATTTACTATGGAAAAATAGAGGCAAGAAAGATTCTGGATAATCAGTGATGACTTACACAGAATATGGGAAATAAAATTAGCTGTAAAAGATTCATAGAGTTCCTATTACATGGTTGGAAGGAGAAAGGGAATCATCTCTTGGGGAAATGGCATAGAGAGAGCCATAGAACTATAATAAGACAAAGTGTATACCTAAGACAGAATATAGCACTTGAGCTGGAATATAAATTGAAGAAGTGAGTAAGTGTTGGATAAAGATACTGCAGCCAGCCAGACTTGCCAGTCAGACTGTTGACTTATTGGGAAATATTGACAGTTTCTACTCATGGTCAGACTGATGATAAACATGTTTTAGAAAATAAATCTAACCATAGTAAATACAGAGCACCCAGTGGTGGCAATGTAACTAAAAATAGACAAAAAAAGTAATTGTAATTTACGAATGAAATTGGCTAGCTTATAAACTGATGAGAAAAATTTAAAAATAAGGAGGCATGAGGAAGAGGATGAATGTAGGTTGAAACTTGAGTTTCCAGACCAGGATATTAACAGTACTGCTAACAGAAATAAATGGAGAGGCCGAAAAAAGATGGCGGATGAGAAACACCGACAGAGTGTCTCTGCAGAAAAGATAGATTCTAGCAGAAATCAGAAGAAAGAAGCAACAAGACGAGCTTACATCGGATGAGGGTCGGAGGGAGGAGTACCTGAGACCACGGGAGACTCCACGGGAGGAGGTCACAGAGGAGAACTGGAAGCTGGGACCACTGGAGCAGCCCGGAGACCAGCGGGAAGTATCGGCTGTTTCCCCTCCCCTGCATCCCGGACTGCTGGTGGGCTCCCCAGCGAGTGGAGAGACCTGCGGACACCAGCCCAGCGACGGCCGCTGCCAGTGAGCAGTAAGCCAGTGGTGGACGTGGCACCGGGCTCCCAACTCCCTCAGGGCACCTCCGTGTGCACAGACCCCAGCCGAGCAGCAGACACCATATTGTCTCCTCCTCCTCTCCCCTGACCCTACCCACGGCTGCCCAGAGAGACAGAGAGACAATATAGCCACCAGCCGGAGGCACCTACAGGGAATGGGACCTTCCCTTTTAGGGCCCTAAAGCTGACTAAGGGGAACTCAGACTGTGAGCTCCCTACCTGCCAGCCCTCCCAGGTGCTGCTGGCACGGTGATCCCAGGAGAACGGGGCAGACACTGAGGTTGAGAGACATAGACGCAGCTTGGGCTCCCTGTGGGTGAATTGGGACTGGCACTGCTCTCCCTGGTGGGGATATAGTTTGAACTCTAGGATGCAGAGGTCAGACCTGCAGACCACATCCCGTGCACCGAGGCCTCACATTGCCTGGGGCACAGAAGGGATATTTGTGAACAGCCTACTGCGGTGTGTGTGCCTTCAGGGGCAGATAAGTGTCCTAGAGGGCAATCCTCCCCCCAGAGGGAGGCCCTGCACCCAGCCCAGGTGGCTTTCCACGTAGGAAACCTCCCCGCAGGTAGCACAGCCAGGGGAGGAGTGGTGGCATGTGGTCTGGCCTGCGAGCAGAGGCCCAGCAGTAGCTGTGGAGTTGGGGACGGTGGAAAGAAGCCAGGCTCGCTCCAGACTGCGGGTCTCAGACAGCCTCATCCCCACACACAGACTGTCTGACAGAGCCGGGCCATTCCAGCCCCGACCTGAAAGCTTTGCCTGGAAGCAGAGAACAGAACTTTGATCACTGCTAACGACATTGGTGTTGCCTGAGGGCAGGCTTACCCAACCCAGCTCTGCCCAGACTCTCTCCTAGATTAGCCCTCACTGAAGGGGAGAAAAGGACACACCTGGAATTCCCAGGGCCCCACCCACCAGCTGAGGCACTAGAGTTCTCTCTACAGGAACAAGAGCTGATAACAGGGCATAAAAACAACAGCATAGCCTGTTCCTCCAAACAAGCGCCACCTACTGACAGGGAGAGCATCCTGCACACCCTTATCAGGACAGGGAGTGGACGAATCTCACACACAGACACCACCTTCGGGCTCAGAAACTAAACAAGGCATGTGAATACTCAAACAAAAACCTAAAGAAAAGAAACAACAACTGATCGATATGGGAAGAAATCAGCCAAGGAACTCAGGAAATATGAAGAACCAAACAGAAAACTCTCCCCCAAAGAGAAGCCCCAGACCCCTAGAAACAGGCACCAACCAAAATCAGGCAACCAAAATGACAGAAGAGGAATTTCGTATGTGGATCATAAGAACACTCATTGAGCTGCAAAAACAACTCAATAACCAACACAAAGAAACCACAAAAAGCTGCCAGGATCGGGGAAAAAGAAAAGGACACAATGAAGAAAAGTTTAACCGAACTCCTAGAAATGAAGAATCAATTCAAGGAACTACAAAATACAGTGGAAAGTTTCAAGAACAGGGTAGATCAAACAGAAGAAAGAATCTCAGAGCTTGAAGATAACACCCTCCAATTAAATAAATCAGTCACAGAAATAGAGCAGAGAAACAAGAGAAAAGAGCAAAGCCTACAAGAGCTGTGGGATTATGTGAAGAAACCTAATGTGAGGGTCATAGGCTTACCAGAAGGGGAAGAAGACAACATTCAAGGGTTGGACAAGCTGTTTGAAGATATAATAGAGGAAAATTTCCCAGGCCTTGCTCAAAATCTCGATATACAAGTTCAAGAAGCTCAGAGGATCGCTGGGAGATTCAATGCAAACAGGAAGACGTCACAACATGCAGTCATCAGACTGACCAAAGTATCAACTAAAGAGGTCCTTATAAGAGCTGTAAGACAAAAGAAGCAAGTAACATACAAGGGAAAGCCAATTCGAATAACATCAGACTTCTCTAATGAGACTTTACAAGCAAGGAGAGACTGGGGCCCCATTCTCACTCTTTTGAAACAAAACAATGCCCAGCCTAGAATAGTATTCCCTGCAAAACTAAGCTTCGTATATGAAGGAGAAATAAAAACATTCTCAGACAAGCAAAGGCTCAGAGAATTCACCAAGACAAGACCAGCCCTACAAGAAGTACTTAAAACAGCGTTACACACAGAACATCATAATAATAACCCACAGATATAAAAACAACCAAATCCCAAAGATATTAAAGGCCAGATATTACAATGGCTCAAGACAGAAATCATAGCAACAACATCCAACCCAACAGAATGAACAGTAATCTACCTTACTTATCAGTTCTCTCAATAAATGTGAATGGCTTAAACTCTCCACTCAAGAGACATAGGCTGGCTGAATGGATAAGAAAATACAGGTCAAGTCTATCTGTCTTCAGGAAACACATCTAACCTGCAAGGATGCATATAGACTAAAAATAAAAGAGTGGAGATCAATATTCCAAGCAAATAGAAGCCAAAAGAAGGCTGGTGTGGCAGTTCTAATTTCAGACAATTTAGTTTTTAAACCAACAAAAGTAGTGAAAGACAAAGAGGGTCATTATATAATGGTGAAGGGCACAGTTCAACAAGAAGAGATAACAATTTTAAATATATATGCACCCAAATTAGGTGCACCCAGATTCATAAAGCAAACCTTACTGGAGCTAAGGAAATGGATTAATAGCAACTCCATAGTCACCGGAGATCTCAACACCCCACTGATGGCACGAGACAGATCCTCCAAACAGAAAATTAATAAAGAAATAATGGACTTAAACAAAACTCTAGAACAATTGGGTCTGACTGACATTTACAGAACATTCTACCCAAAATCCACTGAATATAAGTTCTTCTAATCAGCACACAGGACATTCTCTAAGATTGACCATATCGTAGAACACAAAGTAAACCTCAAGAAATTTTAAAAAATAGAAATCATATCATGTATCTTCTCAGATCACAGTGGAATAAAAGTAGAAATCAACCGTAACAGAAACTTACATTTCTACACAAAAACGTGGAAATTAAACAACCTCCTACTAAATGATTACTTCATAAATGAAGAAATCAAGATGGAAATTAAAAAATTCCATGAAGAAAATGACAATGGAGAGACAAGTTATCAAATCCTCTGGGACACAGCTAAAGCAGTTCTGAGAGGAAAGTTTATCTCCATAAATGCCTATAACCAAAAGACAAAAAGATCACAAATAGACAATCTAATGAAACGACTCAAAGAGCTCGAAAAAGAAAAACAGACCAGCCCCAAACCCAGCAGAAGAAGTGAAATCAACAAGATCAAATCAGAACTAAATGAAATTGAAAATAGGGAAGCCATTCAGGAGATTAATAAAACAAAAAGTTGGTTCTTTGAAAAAATAAACAAAATTGACACACCACTGGCTAAGCTAATGAAAACCAGAAAAGAGAAATCTCTAATAAGCTCCATCAGAAACAAAAAAGGAGATATCACAACTGATCCCAAAGAGATACAAGATATAATTTATGAGTACTACAAAAATCTTTATTCACACAAATTGGAAAATGTGGAGGAAATGGACAAATTTCTAGAAACACATAGCCTCCCTAGGCTCAATCAGGAAGAAATAGATTCCCTGAACAGACCAATCTCAACAGCTGAAATAGAAACAGCAATTAAAAATCTCCCTAAAAAGAAAAGTCCTGGTCCAGATGGCTTCACACCCAAATTTTGCCACACTTACAAAGAAGAACTAGTACCTATCTTGCAGAAACTATTCCACAACATCGAGAAGAACGGAAACCTCCCCGACACCTTTTATGAAGCGAATATTACTCTGATACCAAAACCAGGAAAGGATGCAACAAAAAAAAGAAAGCTACAGACCAATATCCCTAATGAATATAGATGCAAAAATTTTCAACAAAATCTTAGCTAACCGAATCCAGAAGCTTATTAAAAAAATAATCCACCTCGACCAAGTGGGCTTCATCCCAGGGATGAAGGGATGGTTCAACATACGTAAATCTATAAATGCAATTCACCACATAAACAGAAGCAAAATCAAAGACCACATGATTCTTTCAATAGATGCAGAAAAAGCTTTTGACAAAATTCAACACCCTTTCATGATACGAACACTTAAGAAGATAGGCATAGAAGGGACATACCTAAAAATGATACAAGCCATATATGACAGACCCATAGCCAACATCATACTGAATGGGAAAAAACTGAAATCATTCCCACTGAGAACTGGAAACAGACAAGGCTGCCCACTATCTCCACTTCTATTCAACATAGTGCTGGAAGTCCTGGCTACAGCAATCAGACAGGAAAGTGGAATTAAAGGTATCCAAATAGGGGCAGAAGAGATCAAACTTTCACTGTTTGCTGATGATATGATATTGTATTTAGAAAACCCCAAAGATTCAACCAAGAAACTCCTGGAACTGATCAATGAATTTAGTAAAGTCTCAGGATACAAAATCAATACACAGAAATCAGAGGCATTCATATACGCCAACAACAATCTAATTGAGAAACAAATTAAAGACTCAATACCCTTCACAATAGCAACAAAGAAATTAAAGTACCTAGGAGTATACTTCACCAAGGACGTAAAAGACCTCTTCAGGGAGAACTATCAAACACTGAGGAAGGAAATGCAGAGGATGTAAACAGATGGAAATCCATTCCATGCTCGTGGATCGGCAGACTCAACATCATTAAAATGTCTATACTACCCAAACTGATGTACAGATTCAATACAATACCTATAAAAATCCCATCAGCATTCTTCACAGATATAGAAAAAATAATTTTACGCTTCGTATGGAACCAAAGAAGACCCCGAATATCAAGAGCAATTCTAGGCAACAAAAACAAAATGGGAGGTATTAATATGCCAGATATCAAACTATACTACAAAGCTGTAGTAATTAAAACAATATGGTATTGGCACAAAAATAGGAATATTGACCAGTGGAACAGATGTGAGAATCCTGATATAAAACCATCCTCATATAGCCATCTAATCTTTGACTAAGCAGACAAAAACATACGCTGGGGAAAAGAATCCCTTTTCAATAAATGGTGCTGAGAAAACTGGATAGCCACTTGTAGAAGGCTAAAGCAGGACCCACACCTTTCACCTCTCACAAAAATCAACTCATGCTGGATGACAGACTTAAACCTAAGGTATGAAACTATTAGAATTCTAGAGGAAAATGTTGGAAACACTCTCCTAGACATTGGCCTAGGCAAAGAGTTTATGAAGAAGTTCCCAAAGGCAATCACAGCAGCAACAAAAATAAATAAATGGGACATGATCAAACTACAAAGCTTCTGCACAGCCAAAGAAATAGTCATGAAAGTAAACAGACAACCTACAGAATGGAAGAAAATTTTTGCATCCTACGTATCCAATAAAGGGCTGATAACTAGAATATACTTAGAACTCATGAAAATCAGGAAGAAAAAATCAAATAACCCTATTAAAAATGGGCAAAGGACTTGAACAGAAACTTTTCTAAAGAAGACAGAAGAATGGCAACAAACATATGAAAAAATGCTCAACATCTCTAATCATCAGGGAAATGCAAATCAAAACCACAATAAGATATCACTTAACCCCAGTGAGAATGGCCTTTATCAAAAAGTCTCCAAATAACAAATGCTGGTGTGGATGCGGAGAGAGAGGAGTCCTACATTGCTGGTAGGACTGCAAACTAGTTCAACCTCTGTGGAAAGCAATTTGGAGATACCTTAAAGCGATACAAGTGAATCTACCATTTGATCCAGCAATCCCATTGCTGGGCATCTACCCAAATGACCCAATGACACTCTACAAAAAAGACACCTGCACTCGAATGTTTATAGCAGCACAATTCATAATTGCAAGGCTGTGGAAACATCCCAAGTGCCCATCAATCCAAGAATGGATTAATAAAATGTGGTATATGTATACTATGGAGTACTATTCAGCTCTAAGAAACAACGGTGATATAGCACATCTTATATTTTCCTGGTTAGAGCTGGAACCCATACTACTAAGTGAAGTATCCCAAGAATGGAAAAACAAGCACCAGATATATTCTCCAGCAAACTGGTATTAACTGAGTAGCACCTAAGTGGACACATAGGTACTACAGTAATGGGGTATTGGGCAGGTGGGAGGGGGGAGAGGGGCGGGTATATATATACATAAGGAGTGAGATGTGCACCATCTGGGGGATGGTCATGCTGGAAACTCAGACTTGTGGGGGGTAGGGCATTTATTGAAACCTTTAAATCTGTTCCCCCATAATATGCCGAAATAAAAAAATATAAAAAAAAATAAAAAGATAAAATATAATTTAAAATAAAACACTCTCTTTATAAAGAAAAAAAAAAGAAATAAATGGAGAACATCACGATAAGTTAAATAAATTTGAGGGTAAAAGGAACTACTCAGTTTTTAAAATACTGAGTTATCAGTAATAGTATGCAAGATGATACCATCTAGCAGATATTTTGGTGCATTGGGTTTAAGAGAGAATTCAAAACTATCTATGTAATTTAAGGAGTCATTTGTATTAGGTGACTAGTGAAATTGTGAAATATATATATAATATCAGAAGATGAAATCCATCAGAAAAATGGCTAAGAGTTCTACTTCAAGATATAATTACATTTGAACACATGAGGAAAGTGAAAAATAAATAAATCAGAGAATTGAAGATAGTCAGAAAATTAGACAATGTAGAGTTATAGAATTTAAGGGAAGAGAGAACTTCAAGAGACAGGAAGTGATTAAGGATGTCAAATTCTGAACAGAAGGAAAGAAAATACTTCAGAAAGTTCCAGCACCTCTTTCTCCTATAAAATATCATGGATACTTTTGACATTTTTGCTGCTCTACTGCAGAGATGACAGGAGATAAAAGGCTTATGAATTACATGTGAATAAATTTATTAATTAAAATAATCATATGTCTATTTTCTTAATGGAAAGAGAAAATACTAGCAATTAATGATAAAGAAGTATTGTGACTTTCCTCTGCCTTTGTGTTAAGCATGAGAGAGCCAGACAAAATTGTAGCAGAAATGAAAAGGAGCAAAGAAAAAGATTACTGTATTTTTTTATGAAATGGTTTTTATTCTATCGATGTCTCTTTAAAAGTAAAAATCAACGAATAAATGTCCATTTAAATTGATCTTCTGTTGGACTATGCTATTGGTCTGACATATAAATTAGTGCTTTTTAGATTTAACTATCCCTCTGGGATAAGACTGAGAAACAACAATAATATTTTATGGAGAGTGTCAAATGGCTTGTCTTTATAGCAATTCTTTTCACTGTATCTATTTTTTTTAAGATGGAGGATAGAGACCACTTTAATCAAAAAGACACTAATACTTATTTGGGGGTGTGATAAAGCTAATGCCTTTAGCCACATGCTGTTATTGGAATTTAAGGACTATTATCTTTAGTGGAGCAATTTTAAATTAAATTCCTTCTATTCACTGCCCTAAGTCTGTCCCTTCCTAACCATGACCTGAAGAGATTCACTTCACCTCTCTAAGCCATTCTCCTCCTCTGTGAAATGGAAACCTACTCTTCTTACTCACAGAGTGCAATAAGGATCAAATGAGATGATAAAAACGAACGTGTTTGGTTAACTATGAAACACTTATTATTCTGAATTATTTCTAACCATTCACTTGATGGAGGCAAAAAGTAGACCTATGTTCTTTCCATGGAACTATAATGTCTACTACAGTGCCTGACATCAAGTAAGAAAGCAATAAATATTTGTTAAATTTAATTGCTCCTTGAGAAGTATAATCATGGAAACAACTGCATGCAAGAATATCAATAAAGTATCTATTGAAGCACCAAATAGAAAATTATTATGAAAACAAAGGCAAGCTTAGCACTCACTTATCCATTCCTGTAAATATGACGCTGTGTGGCCCAGGCTACATCTGTCCTGTATGCTGGTAGCTTTCCGAAGCAAGAGATGGCATAATTTCCACTGTGGCTTTTATTTCATGTCTAACAGCATATCTAGCCATATCCCAAACTGGAGATTGTTTATCAAATATAACCAGAGGAACTGATAACACCCACAGTATAGCGTCTATAAAAACTCAGCAAAGGGCAGGGAATGAGGTACAAAAACCAGACTAAATGTGAGAACAGGAAAACAATATCAAACAATGTGGGATCAAAGAATTGTAAAACAAAATGTTGCATGGAAATGTCTATTTTCACTGGAGTTCCTGGATGTACTTTACTAAGATACCAGAGCATGTTAAAATAAATTTGACCTCAGAATAAAATCAATGCTCTATTATTCATTTCTTAATTACTTCACATTGGCTCTTAACATAGTAATATTTACAAATGGAAGTTGAGGGGGAATGGCCAGCAGTGGAAAGGAAAAAAGAAATTGCCTGCCTAGTTAAAGGAAACACAAAACAAAAGCAACATCAACATCAAAGACCTACTTCCTCTCCTCACTTCCAAACTTCCTTAAACAAATACCTCAATATTGCTCACAGCTGACTATCAAATAATGCCTGTTTTAACATTAACTAATGATTTATTACTTGATATATGATCTGAATATTTGTGTCTTCCCCAAATTCATATGTTGAAACTTAATCACCAATATGATAGTATTAGGAGATAGAGCCTTTTTACATCATGAGAACAGAAATCTAATGAATGAGATTATAAAAGAGTCCCCAGAGAGCTTCCTTGTCCTTTACCACCATATCAGGACACTATAAAAAGGCATTATTTATAAATCAGAAAGTTGACCCTCCCCAGATACCAAATTTGCTGACACCATAATCTTGGACTTCCCAGCCTCTAGAACTGTGAGAAATAAATGTTTGCTCTTTAGAAGCCACAAAGTCTAAGGTATTTTATTATAGTAGCTCTAATGGGCTAAGATACCCAATAATAGATTTTTATTTGACCCTTATTACCCTAAAGTATTGGTATTTAAAATGAATATGCATTTTGGAAATAAAAATATTGGCATAATGGGAAATTGAACTAATTGGGAAGAGGGTACAGCTAAATATCTGGTAGATAAGATGCCTCTTGTCCAGTGAAAATTATAGCCAGATTTTATTCTCATCTCTGATATCAGCCAGTGTTCTCTTAAAAAGAGACCAACTGGTGTCTTATAGTATCATTCACACCCTCCAAGTACAAGGACCCAGTGGTAGAACAAGGATCCCAATTGGGTATGGGTTAGCCAGAAAGTGAGTCAGGTCAGTAAGGCCAAGTCAAAAATATGCTCAGACAAGCAACAGGTCAATAGAGTAGTTTTAAATTAAAAATCAGGGCATATATGTGGCATGCTTAGATTTCTTTCAGAGACCCTTCTGAAGACCAGAAAACCTTCCAGCAGGGCCTCATTCCCTTTGCATGATAACAACCAAGCCATATTTGCAGCCTGGAATTTTATCTAAAACATCTTCAGGCAGAAGTAGCATTAGACACAAGAGATTTAGAGAGATGCCTCATTATCACTAGAATTCTGGCAACTCTCTGGGTCAATGATAGTCAGATATTCTAGTTATCCCACTGAAAAGGAGTGGCCTGGAGCATCTCTGTCTGCAGCAACTCTCAGCTGAGATGAGGGTGACAGCAAACCTGCAGGAAGACTATCTCCATTTGAAGTCCTAAAGAGGACTATTTAGTTTACTCTCACAGAAGGCTGAGAAGATTGAACTGAGAACCCTCTGGGATAGCATCTATGCTCCTTTTCTCAGACCAAGCAACAAATTGCTCCCAGAAAACAGGTGGGCAAAATCAGAGGTACATCTTTGTCCATGACTTAATTATATGCGCCATTGGCTTCCATCCTTTCAGTCACACAAACTATAGAGATGACATAGAGGAGCTTATTTTTCCCCTAGCAGCATACTGGATTATCAAGAGTCTATTTATAATAGTAAATAATATAATAAATGATCATATTTTATTATCCTCCCAATTTTATATAGGTTTGAGGCATATGGCCTTTATTTGGGGAAGGAGCTAGGGGTAAAGAGAGTAAGAGAATAGTGAATTCAAGTGGTGATTTTGGGGAGATTTATAAGACAGTTTATTAATATTGCAATATTACATGCACCAGAGACCATTTCAGCATTAAACACACATTTAAGTCAGGGTTAAGGGTGAGGTAGGGGAGGCAGTGGTACACCTAAATAAACCCACATGCCAGAAATCAGAAAACATGGTATAAAAAAATCTCTGTAGCATGCTTGCAACATTAACATTCAGTCCTACAATGCATGAAACAGATGCTGCTTCCAGTTCACGGGGGATTCAAAAACTTCCAGTTTTCTACTCTTAGTTTCACTATGTGCATTTTTACTAACAAAACTACAACATATATAATATATATTCTCCCTGGCAGTTCTTTTTCTTACAGATTTATCTCTGTTTTATTGATTTGTTGCATTCTGAATTATATTTCAATCCCAGGAAAATTACTCTTTTTTTCTCACAAATTTTCGTTTTCCTCTCTCCTTGTTATTCATAAGCCTCCCCCTGCAGTCTGCTTCCAGAAATTGAATTTTATAATGAGAAGTGTTGCAAGACTGCCTTTCTTTTCATAATATGAGAGCACTAAGAGAAAACAATATTTTTTCCCACTTCTGAGATAGTGCAAGGGAGAAGGGGGAAGGAAGGGGAAGAAAGGAGAACATTTTTGTGCAAACATCCCTTATTTTTCTATCCTGTCATGAAATGCACATCAAACACAGGTAGGCCAAGTTAGACAAGCTCCCTCTAAGGAAGATATGGATTCTTCTGGAAATGTGTACTAATGATTCATGGTCTGACATTTTTGTTTTACTTTTCTCACAGAATTAGTTGTACATCATTGACCTGGCATGGAGCTGTAAGGCAACATGCTGTCTTTTAGAAAGGTACCACAACAATAATGCCAACTATGTGGCAGTTTTAATGACGTTTTCATAAGCTCAAAAGGTTGTAGGTGCTGTCCTTATCCAAATACCATGTCAAGATAAAAATAAAATAAAATAAAAACCAATATGCTTCAAGTTATCCAAAGTGCTAACATAAATCCTTTTAAAATATCTTGCCCCACTCCCAAGATATGATGGGGCATACTTGAATCCACACGGGAAAACCATGGCCAGTATCCTTTGTGAATATGGGTGAGGGGCTGCATGGTACTAGGGAGACAGGCACAAGGGTGAGAGAGAAAGTATACTGGCTATAATCAGTAGGAATCATTTATTTAATAGTAAGTTTTTCCACCCATTCTTAGAAAATTGACCTAGCATCCCTCTGGAAAAGAGTAGCTAGGAAAATGCTTCTGGTTTTAGTAATTTAAAAATAATTAGAAATGTATGGGGGACTGTGCTGAAGACTAAAGGACAGAATCTAATTATGATCTATTTTCTATAACAATGATGATTGAATTGAAATTGTATTTATGATTTTGTTCATGTCATTGATGTGATAAGTAGTACAAAACTAACTAAATCAGATTTTATTCCCTCAGAAATATACCAACATTGGTGTAATTCAAGAGGCATCAGATAAATATCTTAAGTAAAGTCCTATAAAGTGTTAGGCAATTTCAAGAAAGGGGACATTAAATCAACTCATGAAATCAAAAGAGTTTTCCCAGAGTAAATGGGATTGACGTAGATTTGTAAATGTGCTAAATTTGTGTAAGTTTAGGAGAGCAATGGGGGAAGTATCTCTGGCAGAAAGAGCATCATGACTAAAGGGACAGTGCTTGGAAAGCAAAGGAAATGAGAGACAGGAAGTGTCTTATTTCACTCTAGGTCAAGGGAAAGAGACAAAGAAAAATAAATGGAGGCGAACCTAAGAAGGTAAATGAAACTAATCTTATAAAGGCTTTGGTGGGATACACACACACACACACACACACAAAAGATCATAATTAATTTTATAAACAATGCAGAGAGTTTTAAAGAAATTCAAAGGTGAAGATTAAGTGTCTATATTACAGTGTTTGCAGAGGCCTCAAAGTATAGGAAATGGGTTTCAGAAGATTTTTTGACATAAAATCAACATAATTTGCAAGAACAAATATAAGTATTTAGGTAGGAATCAAAGATGACTGAAATTCAGAATCCAAATGACAAAGAAAATTGATAAGATTAATTACACAGCAAGGAGAACAACAGTTTGGTTTAGGAAAGAAGATGACATTTATTTGGGCAATATTAGAGGAAAATTAATTTGCATTAAATGTTTATGTGGAAAGAGAAAAAAATGTCTCAAAGCAATGGTATAAGCTTCCAACTTAAGAATCTAAAAAATAAAACAATTTAACCCAAAGTATATAAGGAGATGAGATAATAAAGATAAGAGAAAAAAAATAAATATTTTTTTAAACCGGAAAAAAATCAATAAAATTCAAAACTGGTTATTTATAAAGATGAATAAACTTGATAAACTTCTATCTTGGCAAAAGAATAAAAGGAAAAGGAGACAGAAAAAGAAATAGAGAAAGAATAAATTATCATTATCAGGAATGAAAGAGGAGATTCGTTATAAATCCTACAGACATGAAAATGTTAGAATAATAACAAGAGGAAATTATGTGCAGCTTGTCAATTATATGAAATGGTTAAATTCCTTGAATGACACAAATTACCAAAACTCATCCAAAGCAATAAAAAACCTGAAAAGGTCTATATCAAAAAAGTTAAAAATGTGATTTGAAACCTTCTACAAAGAAACATCTAGTGTCAAGTAGCTTCACTGGTGAATTTAATTCAAAATTTAAGAAAATAATTAAAATAAATCACATACAAATTTTTTCAAAACATAGAGAATGGAACAATATGGTTAGCATTAGTGATTGGTTCGAGTGATTCATAAGGCAACACAATATTGAGGAGGTAAAGCACTAGAAATGGTTAAGTTGAACTGGTTGGTTGTGGGGCTTAGAGAATAACAAGTCAATTCTAGCCCTACAGAGGGATTGAGGGAATACAGGTCATGATAAGGGTGAAGAGGAAGAAAGCGATGGAGTATGAGAAGAAATCATGTTGGTCAGAATGAGTAATTTCAGATCTTAAGATCTAATAAGAGTTCTCAATGGCAACATAGTCCAAATATTGATTACTAATGTGATATATAAAAAGTGTCAAGGTAAGTTTGAAGTTATTCAAAATAATGGTGGAACAAAGAGAAGAGGAAAGTTAGAAGGCAAGTGCTAAAGTTGCTGTGCAATATAGAAGACTGTCCTCAGGATTGTCTGAGAAGAACAACACAGATGAGAAGAGTATTCTGTTTCTAAGCTATGTCTATCATTTGCCAAGTAATTATTACACTATATGGCAGTCATTTTTCTAGTCATGTTGCTGGTTCAGCTACCCATCACCCAAAAGTCAAACATGAGAGGTCAGTGCTGGTGAAGCACAGGTAGTTTATTCAAGTGCTGGCAGCCTGATGAAATGGCAGACTATTGTCTCAAAGACCATCTTATTTTTCTCCTCTTACTTAGCAACTTATAAAGGCAGAAATAAGGGAGTTCATCACAGAAAGCAAGCTCTGTGCAAGTTATTATGACTTGCTCAATGGTTATCAGCAAACAATGCTATCTTAGGTTGGCCTGTGCCAGACTCTTGATTTATTTTCCCTCAAGGTCATTTTCTAATCTTATGCTCAGCAGTTATGTAAGAAAGCAGCAGGTTAATTCTGAACTTTTAAGACAGAACATGCCAAAACTATACTGGAAGCAAAATGGCTTCCCATTACCTAGCCTAGCAATATAATCTGAATGGCCCTTGTGGTGTGCTTATAGTCACATACCTTCATCTTCACATTTATGCTCACTATGGAGATCTTATTAATAAGTAGGTATTATTAACTTCAATTAATAGATGATCACACTGAGATTTCAAGGTCAATAAATTATCCAAGATCTCCCATCTACATACTGGTGAAGGCAGAATATAAACTCAGATTTGTATGCCTTAAAAGCCCATATTCTTTCCCTAAATAAGTAAATCAGCCTCACCACCAAAAAAATCTGAAAATGTAGTAAGATAATTAGAGAAGTGTGGTAACATTCATTGAGTCCTTACTATGTGCCACAGACACTGCTGATTATTTCACTTATATTACTTCACTTAATATTCACAAGAAACCAAAGAAGCCAATATTATGTACTTCCACTAAAGGAAAAAGGAATTTATGCTTAAGGAAGTTTTTCAAATGGTGAGAGAAATAAGGGAAAAAGGTGGACACAGAAATAACCTCTCACAGCTACGGAATGGAAAAAATATAGCACTGGAGGGCTGTTTGAAAAACCTTATGAGGGAATTGGGTTAAGGTAAAGGCTGAGTATTTTTCTAAAAAATTTGCTAATATTCTGGGAAAAAGAATGTCACACAAGATTGCCAGATGCCCTGAATGCTTTGAGATGACTGGAAATGTGTTACCATTCCTGGGGTATACCCTTCCTATTGAAAGTCAGGGAGTATTCTGACATCCACCCAAATAATTTTTGCCATTGTCTTCTATCCATCAAAAGCTTCAAGGGCACATGTTTACTGAGGCTGGAGCATGACAAACAAGAAGCAATCTGTCCACTGACTATGATGATGTAACTGAATGAAAACATCCCTAATGAAGGAGAAGGGAATAAAAGGAGAAAGGAAAGAAGGGTACCTCACTCAATAAAGTACTTTGTTCCTGCAGCCATGAGATGTGTTAAATTGAACTTCTATTTGTTAGAGAAGCCGATCTATTTGTTTCTATCCAGGCAGAAGGTCACAAAATAACCTGTTAGGACCAAACTGTAAAATTCTGACACAGAACACTTATTTGATATTTCCTTAGGTTCTACTGTTTTAGGTTAAGAGTAATTGTCTGTCAGCTCATAAACGCAATTATGTATAGCTCCTGAGTCCATCTAATTTTATTTTTTGGTTTTAGTTATATAAAACAAAAATTTTTAAGACATCCTAGAAATTGTTACCATTATTTACTTTCATTTAACTGATAAAATGATATTGCACGTGAAAATATTATATTACCTAATTTAGATAGAAAAGTTAATTTTATAGCTTTTATAATATACAAAATATGTGCAAATTAAAAATTATTGAGATGATCAGTAGCAATTGAAGATATGATGTTGACAAATCTGAGGATAATGTATCAGTGAATATGAATCTTTAATATTCCACTAATGAGTAATGACCAATTTATTAGATTATTATATTTGGGGCACTATAAAATGGTGAAAGGATATATAAGCTGAATATTGTGAGCTAAAGTGTTGAGTAATTTCATTTAAACATTATCTTTATAAACCATTTTATTTGGGCCAAAGAGATCATGTCTCAATCAAGATGTGAAGAGCTATATTTTAGTAATATGTGCCTCTGGTTTTCCCATTCTAGTTACTCAAAGAATTAATAGATGGAAGCTGAAAGGCATTTTCCAAGTCTTATGGGTTCAAGGCCAGCATGTAAGGGGCTCTGGATCTCACTACCAACTATTAGTGTCAGTTTAGGCTATAAGTTATAAGCAGGGGTCTACAGTATCTCCACCCTATTAACATGCTTTAAAGAGACCTGCTAAAGCCAGGGCACCAGGGTACACTGTGGGCCTGAGCTCCAGGAGAAGGACCCTGTCCCTGCTAGTCTCCATGTTTATAGGGCAGGAGTGAGAGCAGGCTAAATGTTAACTGCCCAAGGATGTAGGTAAAACAACAACAACAACAACAACAAACTATCAACTTAAAATCCAAAGACCTCTCCCTAACTTTCTCTATGAGTTAGCCCCTCATAACTTTCACACTTTATGTGGTTTCCTTTCTAATCCCTCAGGTCAGCTCTCATTAATCCCCACTACAAATATGCTGGCACACATGTGCATAGGCCCTGCTTCCTCAACTCCTCTTTTGCAATCTTCTCCTCACTCCATCTGGAATGTCTTCACCTCTTCTTCATAATTCATGACCCTGACTCTTCTTAAAACTTTTCCCTAAAACTTCAGATCAGATTAACCACTGCTCCTCCAACCTGTATAGTGTGTACCTTGAGAGAGTCTTTAGAGTGTAAATGTCATCTGGTTAGTTTTGCCCTTAAGCAATCATTTGAGGGAATCTCTGGAGAAAGCAAGGAAGTTGTTTCAAGATAGCAGATAAAAGAAATTGGAAAATTTTGAGCTAATGAATGGATAGCCAAAATCTCTTTCTATGGTTATGTTCTGTAAAATCTGAAAAACTCATAGTCTAAAATTATTAATAGAATAAAACAAATTCTACATGTGTCCTTTTTCTAGCATTAGACCAATCTAAGAATGATTGTCAGAAATGCTGTCAGCAATATGATGCAGTCAGGACTATTATTTTTCAAAGACGACAGCTATATAACTCGCATTTGTCTGAAGTGGATTAATTCACTTGGCATGCATTTTGTGTGCATTTATTCTGCTCTCAGCATGGCAGAATCACAGACTGTGAGAGCTGGAAGGGACCTCAGGAATCATCCCGCACCCCCTGCCCTATTTATTTTTCTGTAAAAATCACTGTGGGAGTATGACAAGTAAAATAGTTGTGCAGTTTCTCATTTACTGCCATGTAATAGGTGAAAAAATAAGCGTGTTGATACTTATACTGTGCCTTCACTACAGTCCCCAGGCATTTTAAAAAGCAAGGGGAGAGCTGGAGATGGGGATTTTTAAAAAGTCAATGAAGATCCCAAACATTTTGTATTCTTACTCCAGTTTATCCTCAGGAGAAAGCATACTGGATTATGAGGCAGAGGACCTGGCCACACATGGCCACAGCTGATCACATCTGGCTATGTGGAGAAGCTTGGCAATTCATTAGATGGTCTCTGCCTGGGCCTCAGGTTTTTCAGCTGTAACATGAAGAAAATGGTCTTTGTCTCCACAAAGTTAAGAGATCAAGTGAGACATACTTTGTAAATTTCAATCTTTGTTCCTGCTCTTAGAAGCTTTCTAAGGTAGATATAGGAATAACTACATTTTTTACAAGGAAAAGTTGAACATTTTTCAATTCCATGATAACACATTTTAACAACAATGAAGGTAAAGTATTGTTCTTTTTTTTTTTAATTATTTTTTTTATTTTGGTATATTATGGGGGTACAGATTTTAAGGTTTCAATAAATGCCCATTTCCCCCCCTCCCCCCAAAAGTCTGAGTCTCCATCATGACCATCCCCCAGATGGTGCACATCTCACTCACTATGTATGTATATACCCACCCCCCTCCCCCCTCCCACCTGCCCAATACCCTATTACTGTAGCACCTATGTGTCCACTTAGGTGCTACTCAGTTAATACCAGTTTGCTGGAGAATATATCTGGTGCTTGTTTTTCCATTCTTGGGATATAAAGTATTGTTCTTTTCCACTGAGTTTGTACTAGTCACTTGCTTATAAAAGTCTGCTGCCCAATAGTTCTTAAACATCTTTTTGCTTAATATAATTCAAAGTTATATTAGAAAAAAGACATATATCTTAATAGAAAAAATAAAATTTATATTATAAATGTTTATTAACAATGTTTACTAGTAATGATACTTATAAATTAAGACATTATAAAATGTTGAAAACATCTTTTCTATTAAAAAACTCAATATATGATTAAAATTTTATTTTATAAAAGTTAATCATTATGGCCATTTTGTTCTTTAAAGTATCATTTACCAAACTTGTCTTTTGATAAAGTAACAAAAATATATTATATAAAAAACCTCTGAAGTTTATCCAGAAACAGAATTTGAAGCTAAAAACATTGCTGAAATATATATAAATGGTTCTATGCAACTTAGTAGAAATGAGCACCATGAAATGATGAAATATCTTACTAAAATGTTCAAAAAGGGTTGTGTAGCTTTGGATACTTTCTCTTAACCCATATCCAACTATAAATTATTTGCAAATTTGTCCATTTTTAAATAAAAACTTGAATATTTTTGAAACAAATAATTTATACTTTTTTGCTGAATAGAGATCTCTTTTGTCCCACCTCCACCTAGAGATTAATCATTATTCCATTTATATGATAAAAGTTAAAGTATGCCTTGTTGTATAAAAGTCTAATTAAAAGGATAAACTGGGAAAATGATCAGAATATCTTTTAGCCTTTTTGAATTTTAATCAATTGTTATAATGACATTGGTATTATTATTAATAAATATTATAATTCAACTTGCCTTTTGAGAAAATGTTTTCTTATTTTTCTGTGAACTGTGGTTTTGACAATAGATTGCAGAGTTTTTATGTATATGAAAAATAAGAGTTTTTTTTATGTTAAGCCACTGTCATTTTCATATTTCTTTGAAAATTAAGTAAAATTTCTTTCCCTTTCTTTATTCTTGGGACTGTAACTAAACTACCAGATAGATTAAAAAGCCCCTTACAGTAACTGATGGCCAAGCCTTTTAGAAAACTGAAAATGTCTAAGGCAAAGAGGATGCAATTAGTTAAATTAGGAAATGAAAAAAAGAGAGAGGTTCAAGATAAGATATTAAAGCAAAAAAGGAATAAACAATCTTCTACCAGGGAAGAAACTTGACAAGAAGGAAAGTACAGTACTTTTTGTTATTAATAAAAGAACTATAGCTTTTACTGTCTTTTATTTTTAGCTAACTGAGAGACTCAGTGATTAACTGTGGCTTCTGAATCAATCTGACTATAATTTGCTGATGGCATTTTGAAAGAGACTTTGGAATCAGCATGCACAATTAAAGATTTTAGTCTTCACCTCCCTAATTACTACTTACAACACTAGACATTAAAAAAAAAAAAAAAAAAAAAAGAACAGTCAACTTTTGGTCTGTGCCTAACCATGTCCTATCTGCAGATATTAGCCAAGCATTGTGCACTAAACACTGATTCCAAAGTATGGGTTTGCATCAGATCTACCTGATTGCCACAACACAGAACCAAGCCTAAAACAATGGAGCCACAGGCTTCCTCTGGGACTATTCTATTCAAATACACAATTCGGGACTATCAATTCATAAAGCATTTTCTAGGGAATGAGATATTTTGCCAAAAAGCCCAGGTTATCTTCTAAAGGGAGGAATACATGGGAAGGAATGACTTGGCTACAAACTAGTCATTGACCTTAAAAAAGTGATTTTTCCTCCTCTGGGTTTATTCCTTTATTCTGTAGACTTAGTGTAGTGAATATCATACCACATCTCAGAGCAATGCCAAGGAAAGGCAATGAGAGAACACAAGGAAAGTACTCTAGGGGCTGTACTCAGGATACTGCTAAATGGTGTAAAGAAAAAACAGCTTATATCTTGACACTTTTTGATTCCACTCAAATGCAAGTGTTCTTTTTGTATCTCTAATTTCTGTAACTGTAAGAGTAACATATCCAATTCCTCTCTAAATGCAGTAAAGGTGTAAAAAGTAAAATTGAGAATTTTCTTTTGCCCCCATCCTACCTTTAGGCTGTTCCTCAGACACGAGGAGCAAGTTTTAAATACAAGATCTAAACAGTAACCCCATCTATTTTTTGAAGCCAGTGCAGAGTGGCAAAAAATGAGGATTTTTCTATTGATGTGCCCATATGGGAAATGAATTTCTACAGAAAACAAAGATCTTCTCTGCTGAATCAGTTAGGAGCCCAATCCTATGTGATTTGCTACTTACCTTTGCTATGGCGATAATTAAACTGGAAATATTGCAGTCATCCTTTTGTAGAGCTCTTGCATCATGAGAACTCTGAGAATAGGTATAAAACACTGTGAACCAGCATTCCCAAATCAGCTGATCTCTTCATCCTGGCTCATGGCTTGTCTAGTGAGGCGAAGGGGTTGCCTATTTGCCTTGTGCTCCTGATATCAATCTCCATCCTCCCCCATATAGTCCTCCATTCCTTTCCCTATATCTATTGCTACAAAGCCTCCATAAGCATGTAGCTAGTTTCTATAAAAGAGCTTTTGACTTTTGACTTTAACCATGCCCATAGGTGGGGAAAAGGTGACTATCACCTTTTCCAGTACATTACAATCTTATAAAAATATTATTGCAGTTGGAAATATGTACTAAGTATTTAATTGCATGAATTTCTATATAATAATTTTGTTGAGGTGTTTCATAGTTAAATGTGTTTTGTGGAATACATAGCATCACAGGAAAAACAATAATTATATTAAAAATATAGTCTGATCTTTATTATCTTTTTAAAAACATTTTTAAAGTATTTTGGCTTGCATGGCTTTTTTTGTAATTGACCATTGCCTAAAGAGTCAAAAAAGAAAGGTTGTAATCTTGGGAATGTATAAAGAAGGGGTTAAATTCATACAATTGGGAAGCAGATTGCAGCTTTCCTATCAGAATTTATCAAAACTCTCATTTCCCCATCATTTCTGCCTAGCCAGCACGCAGTTACTATGCCTACCTATTGTCACAAACCAAGGCTTATGCTGTTATCTACATCATCAAGGAGAATTCAACTGCTGCTGTTGATGAAGTCTGCCATTGCTTGCTCTTTTATGCTGCATGCTCACAGTGACATATCTATCTAGGGAAACATGGTTATGTTTACCAAAAAACCCTCTAACAATGATTATGTTAGGTTACGGGAGATGAATAAAAAGACTAAGAGCAGTCAATCTTTAGTGAACTCGTGAGCATATTCACTTAAAGGAAAGTCAATCCCAAAGGTAGGTGTAATGAATATAGCACATTCACAACAATGATAGAATAAATAATAGATACGAAAGTTTGGTAAAAATATATGGATCAGTATTAAGATTATTCATAGCTCTATGAAAGTTGTTGGCATGTTCAAAATTACTAAGTCTATATTGCAGTACTTTTCTAGTAAGGAAAAGATGAATGCCAGATATTAGAAAACATTTCTTTTTTATGTAACCATTGTATTAAACAATGAAGGGCAACTCAAAGTGTTTTAAACTTGGAGATAAGCCCTGGAAAGACAGGTTAGCTGTCAAATTGTCTTCATTTTTCAAGAAAATAAAACAAAAAGTAAGTAAAACCTCACCAGTGGATAAAAGGAGGTAGGAGAGGGACTTAGCTGAGAAAAGCAACTGAGATTGGATGAAAAAAGATGCGAAAGTGTAAAAGGAATGCAACAAAAGCTTCCTCTTCTGCCTTTTGCCCCCATAACTAGCCATTTCTATAACACCTTATCTACATTCCATCCAACATCAGAATTCACCATCAACATGCCCTTCTAGTTCATAGAGACGTTATTGTCCAAGTTTCCTCCCTGAGTCTGCGAAACTTGCACAGCAGGCGCTAGGCCATATTTCCTTTCAGATAAACAAGACCTATGTTATTAAACTTTTCTGTACTTACATCAAAATCCCCCTGAGCTTAATGATCTTCATCTCTATAGATTTCACTATGAGAGCAACTTTGACCTTTGATCTGAATTTCTGATTACAGGGAAAGTACTAATAAGAGAATAAAACAATATTTTTGTAAAACTTTATCTTCCTATAGGCTAAAGGTCCATACATTTCAAATGTATGTATTTTAGAAAATAACCCACTGCCTTTGATGTCTAATTCACAGGAAATGCTCTGTTCCTCTATGTGTCTTGTGTACATGAAAGGTTTCCCCAAGAATTTACCAGAGTAGAACCAGCTTTATGGAGCTAGTTTAGCCATCTCTGTATATAAAGTACACAGAAATAATAATAGGAATTATCAAAGTTATGATTGATCAAATGCCTACATATTCCAGGTACTGTACTCTGTCAGCACCTCTACCTGGATAACATTTCCCTACTCTCCTTCCCATATAAGGAAATTATTAACTATATTTATTTTCCACTAATCTATCCCTTACAGGTTTGGGCTTCTTATTCTCACACAACTGGCCTTTCCCTGTTATTTATTATAACTATGTCTTACAAATGAATGACAAGAGTGGTTTATGTCAGGAGAAGAGTTTATGGATGATTGACGGTTTCTTTTTTCCCATGCACAGTCCTCATACCCTTTCTCTTTAACTTTCCAGCAAGTGTTTTCTGATGAACAGAAATGATTATATCTGGGGTAGGGTGGTTATCAGGCAATGTTCTTTCATACTGGGTTGGATCCCTTCAGCAGCTATCATCCTTCCTTATGAGGAAATGGAAGGGAAGTTAATACATTTCATTGCGTCTGTTTGTGGAGGATACTATCCCCTAAATTCCAGATTGACCAGTTCCACTAAACATAACTCCTTCTTCTGGAAGAAGAGAATGTTTGAGAGCATGTACTCCCATCTCCCATTTCCAGCATTTTCATTCTCCCAGCTGTCCCCAGAAATGTTGTTTAGGGTACACAAATGTTTTACTAATTCCAAGAGCCAGAACAGCAGATAGAAACACACTATTTATAGTACACAGACCTAGGTTTGAATTATGGGTCAATCCCTACCAGTTTTACAACATTGACAATTTGTTGTCTCTCTAAGCATCTGACTTTTCTAATATAAAATGGGAGTTCTAACACATTTTTTACAAGGTGCTTATGAAAATATAATCAAATGACATCAGTGTAGTACATAATACAGTTCTCAGCACAGAAAAGGTGCTCAAAATATGTTTAGTCCCATATTCCCACCCAATCATTTTATACATGGTGCTTACATTTTTATGCTCATTATCTAACTATCACAGTCTATCACAGAACACCTGCCATACTTTATTGGGCTAGATTAGATTAATTTTGTTGAGAATGTGCTTCAGATTCCTTTAAAATATTTAAGAGTTTGCTGCTGACATACTGTTAATACTAGAACATAGCTTTAAATTACTTACAGTGAGAGTCTATGGACATGAAGGGTAAATTCATGGCAGGCAGTGGCCAAAGCTATCTGGGCTGGAAGATTCTGCAGGAGGAGCCCCCCACCCACACTGGGAAGGTGAAGGCCTGATTCATCTGTGCTCAGGGGTAGCTCTGGCAACAAATATTAAGGAAAGGAACAAATACCATTGAACAGAACTATCTTCTATATGTTCAGTCTTCTGCTTCAGAACATGGACTGGTAGGCAGGTATGTGGGGAGGTGTTTCCTTAGGTTTATGAGATAGTGTGAGGATCTGTCTCTTCTCTGCCTAGTAAGAGTATCTAAGGTTTCTCTCCCCTCAAAACTCAGTAGAATTTTCTATTCTCCACCTCAGATATTGGAATCAGTGGCTAGCTGGGTGATTTAGAATCTAATGTAGAAAATTCAAGATTCAATTGTCAATGGGAGTATATATTTAAAAGCCAGTCATTGCTAAATGGAACAGCTGCGTTCTCCAAGTGTCTCTGGATTGGAGAACGCACATGTTAACACCACTAATGCTTCCCGCATCCTTTTTTCCTTTACTCCCTCTTTACCATCCCCCCACCCCCACCCGCCTCCCACTTTCTGAGGAAAAGTCCCTGACTGGGTATCTGTAACTAGGCAATAGGTTATCACCCCTTTAAGCAAAATTTCTAGAGTTTCAGCTCTCCCTGCTTATCTATTTTGGATCTTCATTTTCTCTGATATAGAAAGAGCATCAGTCTGGTAAGAGTTTGATTGGCCCAAGGGAGAAAGATCCTGCCCCTGCTCTGCAGGAAGAGAGAGAGAGAGAGAGAGAGAGAGAGAGAGAGAGAGAGAGAGAGAGAGAGAGAGAGAGAGAGAGAAGAGAGAAGAGAGAAGAGAGAAGAGAGAAGAGAGAAGAGAAGAGAGAGAAGAAAGAAGAGAGAGAAGAGAGTAGGGAGAAGAGGGGAGGGAGGAGAAGGAGGGAGAAGAGAGGAGAGATCCCAGGAAGAGAATAGCTGTTTGATGCATCCAGATAGATGAGGCCATAGCAAGATTCTAGAGTGTGATCCTCAAGATCCTAGCCTCCTATTACCTTCTGTGCCCCTGTCCTTGAATGTGGACAGGATCTGTGGCTTGCTTCTAACCAGCTGAATGCACCAAAGGTGATGGGGAGTTGCTTTCATGATAACCTGAGATTGAAACCCATCTTGCTAGGAATTTTTTTTTTTTTTTTTTGCTGGCTTTAAGGAAGCAAGGGGCCACATTAGAAAGGCCCACATGTAATAAGCTGAGGGTGGCCTCCTGATGTCAGTCAGCCAGACTATCCAATAATCCACTAGGAAATAAATGCTGTCAACAATGGCATGAGCTTGGCAGTGGCTCCTTCTCCAATTGAGCCTCAGATGAGATTGAGGCTCTGGCCAGCGCCTTGATTGCAGTCTTTTGAGACTTTGAGGGCTCTACTAAGCTACGTAAGACTTCTTTCTGATCCACAGAAAATTCCACAGAAGAAGCATGTTTTGTTTTAAGCTGCTAAGTTTGTGGCAATGTTGTGATTCAGCAATAGATAACTAGTATAGAGAGGACAAGTGGGAGCATAAAAGCAAATATGAGAGAGCCAGGGCACAGGGAGAAGAGACACTTCAGCTGAAACTGAATCTTGAGAAGTAGGCGGACCAGGCATATAATAGCAGGTCGTGAACCTTGGAAGGCAGACTCTGAAATGGAGCTTAGCATGTGGGAAGTTTCCTGGGAAATGTCCATGGGTTCAATACCTGTGGAAGGGAGATGGAGAACCAGCCCAAGACAGAGGGAGAAATGGAACTGTGATGCAGATCCAACCAAGGCCTCAGCCAACCTTGTAGACACTGGAACAAGAAAGGCTTTGCAAAATTGTACACTTGAATAAATGACTGAGCCTTTTTACTGCCACAATGAACTGTAACCAAATATGTGCAGCCCCAGAAAGGTCATAAATTTGAATAATGTGGTATCAGCTGAGAGCTGTCTCCTGACAGTAATCTCACCAACTGAAGCAACATGCTCTTCTTTGAAGAGAAATCTGGGCCTGCCATCAAATGTCCATTGAAGATATATACTTGAATGGACTGACAGCTGAACACGAGTTGCTCCATCACCTTACCTGGGCTGCATAGGCTCCCTCTAAACTTGACATTTCTTTTAGAGTTCTGTGTTCTCAATTTGATGCCATCAAGTTGGAATATAAAATGATTAAAATAAAAATTAAGTTGATTTATAGAAAAATAATTATGTTCTTTTCATCCCAGAACCTATTGTCTGAGATTCCATATCTGCTGTGATAGCTATTTAATATTATGATTATATTAGGAGCACAAAGGGTAGAGATATTAATTTAAAATGGAGAAACTAAGAAAGATTTCATATATGAGGAAATAATGATTGTCATAAAAGAAGACTAAAAAAAAATCTAATGAAGAGACTATTAAAACAAGCACACAGGTTTAAGGGGACAAACTACTGATGATGTCACATCCTGGGGCCCACAAGGGCACAGTGTCATTACCTTCCTCAGGCTGGAAGGATCAAGATGAGAGAGCCGTAGTCATAACTGAAAGAGAGATTATTACATTAGGAATAGACACTGTAAAAAGAAAAGAAGAAGAAGAAAAAAAAATAGCAGCCCTATATCTTATACCAATACCTCCCATTAGCAAAAGCCAGAAGGCAAACAGGCCAAGTGTGGCATTCCTTGCAACACTTGCAAGGAAATGCCCAGCCTTCCAGTTGCTAAGTAGTGTGAGAGTGGACCTGGAGGATAAATGTGAGGATGAACAGCATTGAATGGGGATTTAAGGTGAGCATTTTAAGCTAAGGGAACAAGACCAATAACTGCAGAGAAATAGAAAACTCTAGAATCTGTTGAATCGATGATCAGTAGTCTGATGTGGCTGGAATATGAGTAGTCAGGGTAGTCATCTGACATAAAGCAGACTTGGTTTAGGAAAGGAGGAAGAGGGGTCCAACAGGATCCTGGTCCAAAAGCTCAAGCTGCAGGCTCCCATCAGGAAATCCAGCAGAGTCTGACAAAGCAGGACAAGACTGATTTCTATGTCATAATCAAACAGTCATATCCCAGGTTTCACTTCATAGAGTCAGGATTGAAGACTTGGACTGGGCTGATGATTTTCTGACTCCATAATAATGAATCATATTGTAACAATTTGTGTTGATTTGCACCTGGCCATCCTGATCAAGTTCTACATACTCAGTTACTTAATTTTGTCATCAGAGAACAGCCTAGTGAAATTCGTAATCATTGGCTTTGACCACTCTGATCTTCCCTCAGTGTTGAGGGATTGAAAAGGCCCTGCTAGATGAGGTATTCCAGATGCATTCCATCATTGCCTTTTGGGAAGAGTCCTCTGTGGGGTGTGAAATCACACAGGCATGTGTTGTAGCTAATTAATTGGATGACAACCAATCCCTCAAGCCTTTTCCAACATTATTGCTTTCCTGGCTTTTCACACCCATCATGTCAACATATTTCCTCAGTCTGTTAGCTTACACTTTTACTAGCAATCTAACATTAATTTACAAACATTGTTTTGCCTTTCCCCATTTTTTTGGTTGTTTTGCCTTTTTTGATATTTGTAACATCTCCTGGGCCAACATTTCCACAAAATTCTATTGACATATAACTCCCTCCATCTTCTAGAATTTAATAGTTCACAACATTTCACAATTTTATATAGCTACTTTTTAAAAAAAGTGTCATTTCATTTTTATACTTTGTTCTATTTTGGAGGGAGAGGAAAATACCTATATTGCTACGTGCATATCATTTGTTAACTTGCTCCTTATAACATGAGAAGAGTGTTTTTGTTGCTCTTTTTCATATAACTTTGTGGTTCAGAGTGATCATGTACTTTTTTCAACATCACATAATCAAAATGTTTCAGAGTCAACATTTAAACTCAGGTCTCCCTGATACCAGGAACAATAGTCTTTTCCCCTATTCTGCGTTGTATAAAGCAGTCTATCATTCTTTACTCATTATAGCTGGTAAATAATCTTCTGAGAATAGTCATTCTCAAAGCATGGAATCATTTGAGCCACTAACACTTTAGTGTAAATGAATTATTATTATCACTTCCAAAGGTATTTACATTTTATGAGAAATCTTAAGAAAAGAATTACAATATATGACTCTTTAGAGTGTTTTTCAGGCACTGTAATTGGCTATAGTGGTTACTTTAGGATAAAGAAATCTTTGTGGGTATTCAGTACATATATTTTCTTGATAGAATGTAACATGATCTTATATTAATTCTTATAGACTATTTATATTAATTCTTATAGATTATTATCTTTAATGGCTGCAATACTGCCTTCTTTCATTATTCCTGCTTTATGGACACATGCATGCTCAATACCTTTACTTTAGGGTCTTTATATGAATAGTAATATGATTAATAAAAACAACTTTTTAGTTTACATTAAAAAAGAAAACTTTCTGAATAAAAAGATGATATTATAAAATGTCTGAATAGTACATAGGTCAACTATACAAAAATAATTTATAAACTTTCTACAATTGCAAAAGTTTTCTTGGGCATTCATAAAAATTGTTCATGTAGCAAGGTTCTAGGTATTCTGAGAGCATGCCTGCTCTGGAGGGAAGCCATGCCTTCAGTATGCTTGTGCATTTGTAAAACAGCAAGCAGAAACAAATAGCTAAAGCAAGAAAAGTCAAATGGATTAAACATTTGCCATTAGAATTCATCTTTGAGCAGCTAACAGAAAGAATGACACTTCTGTACTACTATAAATAATAGAGCGCATTTATCAAGTGCTTCCTGCAAGCCAGGAAATCAAAGAACTTAATCCTCACAATAAGTCTATGAAATACTTATATTTTTTTAAAATCTTAAACAGAAAAAATATGAAATGTAAAGATACCAAGTGACTTGCTCAAGGTCACGCAGCTCCTGAGCTGCAGGTATGTATGACTCTGGAGCTATATTCTTAAACATTATGCTATTGACTCTATTTTATTGAATTATTTATTGACATTATTTTATTGATTTGTAGGGTACATGTATAGATTTGTTATTTGAATATGTTACATGGTGCTGAAGTCTGGACTTTTTGTGTAACCCTCACCTGGTTTTTATGCATGGTACCCATTAGGTAATTTCTCATCCCATATCCCTCTCCTACCCTCCCACCCTTCTACTCTTCCTAGTCTCCAATGTCAATTATTACACATGTTTATGTGTACTCATTATTTAGCTCCCACTTATGATTGAGAACATGAGGTATTTGACTTTCTGTTTCTGAGTTATTCCACTTAACATAATGGCCTCCAGTTCCATCCATATTGCTGCAAAAGACATGATTTTATTTATTTTTTATGGCTGAGTAATATTTGATGGGGTACACACACACATACACACCACATTTTCTTTATCCAATCATCAATTGATGAACACTTAGGTTGGTTCTATATATTTTTTATTGTGAATAGTGCTGTGATGAACATACAATTACAGAGATCCATTTTAATGAAGTAACCAGACCATTATGAAATGGTGTGGCAAATCATGATGCATTACTCAGGGGTCATCAAACTTTTTAAACAGGGGGCCTGTTCACTGTCCCTCAGACCATTGCAGGGCCATTGGAGAGTGCGGCGCACATTCCACACATGCGCACTGTGGGCCCGGGATGAGTCGGCTGCTAAGCAGGACAGGCAGCAATGGCAAAAATACACTGAGTGCTGGATAAATATCCTTGGCGGGCGGTATGTAGCCCGCGGGCCGTAGTTTGAGGACACCTGCATTAGAGGATGAACACCAAGCCAGGGATATTGGCATTAAGCCCAGATTTGCACTGTCCTCATTCCCCTGGGCCAGCTTTACCACTAGATGCTTCTAAGAGTGATCCTCCTCTCTCCATAAGTATGTATGCGAGTGTTTGCTATGGTCAAAATGTTCATAGTCCATCTACTTATATAAATTCAGTCAATATTCAGATGATAATTTTGAAGTTAAATATCATGGTGCAGTTTAAAAGGCATCTATCTTTTTAGAGGTAGATAAATTTCTTTTCTGGTCTCACCATTTATTAATGGTCAATCTCAGTTTATTTATTGTTTTTCATCTAAAAGTCAATTTCCTCTGCTAAAAAGGTAGAAATGATAATACTGTCTTCTGGATGTGATTAGATTAACTAAGATAAAGCTTTCTGATATACCTAGTACATGGTAGGTACTCAATATTCTAAATGTTGTTATGCCTTTGAAAAGCATAATTAATATCTTAAAGTACAAATTGAGAAAGACATCTGGACTTTATGAACCCTACTTATCTTGTTCCCATTTTTAGGGTCACAGAAAGTACCCAAGCTGAGTACTTATATGGTGGAAGGAGGGATGAGGGGGTTGTTCATCTGTAACAGCACAGCCATGGGTTGGGGTGGGAAAGAGGCACTTAACCAGGGTCTATGTGGAAAAGCTGAGAAAAGAATGCCAAGCACTTGGACCACAGACCTCATACTACTAAATTCTGAAATGACCAAGATAATAATAATAATAGAAATGATAGATTAGAAGCTAGAGAATCCATGTTAGAATGAACTGTCAATCAAGGAGCAATGGTAGCAGCGGAAGCTGTTCAGAAATAAAAGCCTGTCAAAAAGATGATTTAAAGTGTTCTGTTTGTTTGGCTCCAAGAAAGTGGAAGGAGAACAATGGATGCAATATAGGACAATCTAAGTACCACTCTTTACTGAGTGGTATGAAATAGTATGTATTCTTTTATAAATGCATATGCGATGAGCATTATTCTGCCTTTATAAATTCAATGTCAGTTTCCCTGGTGAGATAACAACAACACATATCCTTTCCTGAATATCAGAAAACATGTGAATATCAGTTTCCAGTTTGGCATAAGTGATCTGAATTTTAAGTGTTAAATAAATTTTACCTTTAGAACGAGTTAGGAACTTAATTGAGATAAATGTTCTGTTTATATAGATTTCTAGTACATAGGCTGATGTATTTCTAATATGTTCTCATGCCAGGATCAATTCCCTATAACTTCTACACGAGGGTTTCAGGACCAGGTAGAGCTGTGTACTTCAGTAATTGAGGTTCATATTACTTGGACATTTTGTTTTTAGAAGCATGCATGAACAGGAAGGCAAACCCAGTTGTCATTGTCTTAATCCAATTAGGTTTATTTATAAGGCACACGACTTAATAACTAGTTATTAATAAGACAAATCTAAAATAAGTAGGATTTCCAACAAGTACCAAAAAAGAAAAAAAAGCAAAAGCCCTATTAAACTGTCTAAACATTCTATGTGAGGATATGTTCTCAAGAATTCGTTACTAAAAACAGGTTTTACAGGACAGACCTTTAAATTCACCCCTTGGTTTGGTTCTCCACCTCTACTGGCTAATACATTTATGTGCTTCACAGTTGTCTTCAAGAACCTTAGCTAACATTTTATTTTCAGCTATTCTTTATACTGGACTGGTCTCTGTCAATCTGGGATGGAGTGACTGGGCTTTTCATGGTCTTCTGAAACCTTCCTCTTGGTTTCTCTGAAAATGCAAAATGCTTATTATCTGTGTAAATGTTGTTATGCTTCTTATTTGTCTGTTTGACTTTTTGTTCCAATTAGGAGAATTTTGAGGCAGATCTAGTTATAGTCCTAGCCCTAGTAAATATTCATGGTCTAGACAAAGAGTAGGCAATTTGGGCTATTCTGTTCATAATATAATGGGGGTCACTTCTTTGGAAGCTTAAGCTTTTCCTGAATCTGACAGGAAAAAGGAATAATTGTCAGGCAAAAATGATTTCTTATGGCCAATACATATAATAAAAAATGACATACATTAGATAGGTATAATGTAATATATCTGGTATTTATTTTGTCCTCATTGCAGTAAACCCTCTATAGTAGATGCCTGAACATGTAATATGTACAATTTCCATTATAATGTATCGGCAGCATATTGTAGGTGACAGTTTTTTAAAATGCTTTCTCTGCTTTCGGTTTGTGTTCAGCTGAAATAGTAAAGAGTGATTCCTTGATGTTTACTGCCATAGAGAGTTAAAGCCAAGTGAAACATGTCCTAGAAGATGCAAACAATGGAGGCACAACTGTATATCATTATTGTGTCATTTGGATTTCATGTTTAAGCCATTTACATGCATTACTAGGAACACATTTTAAAATGATGGAGACATTTAAAATGTGGTGCCTCATGCACAATACTTTTTTGTGAACTAAACAAATTTTTTCTAACAGAAAAAGGTTGACTTAGAATGTGCTGTACTAAAAAATAATATATGATTTTATTTCTAAACTATTTTGTACTTTAATTTTAACTTATATTTTGATTTACCCTTGTGTGAATGTCAAAATCAGACTTCTAGTCCTTATTTTTCAGACTGTAGGCTAATTTTTGGAAAGGCTATATATATTTAATATTTTTCAGGTCATATAATTTTTCACTTAGCAATAATTAATAATAATCTCAGGAATATAATTTCTACAAAGCGTATTGTGCAACAATAACAAGGAGGAGATGTGATGCTATTAATGAGTTCTCATCAGGTCCTTAGTCTTTTCATCATAAAACCAGCTAACTTTAGGAAAGTCTATTTCTGGTAATTTCTCAGATCTCTCCCTATACTTCGACTTTTCATGATGGACTTGCTGTTGTGGGCTGTCTTTCTAGCTCTGTTTTTGACTTCTGGTTCTAATCTTAGTCTTTTTATTTGGGTCTCCACAATCTTTCCCATCTTTGGTACCATCACATTCTTGGGTCTATACCCTCCCTAGAATATGATATTTCCTAAATATCTTATGAGGCTTCTGCTGTCAGCCACATACTCCCAGGGTCTTACTGCTTGGACTATCCTCTTGCTAAAGAATGTGACTTAGATACAAGACACTTAAAATCTATGCTATATAAAATAAAATGACTTTGTAAGCTAAGGGTACCTATTTATCCTTGAGCAATGTTTTGTACTCATTATTTGGGGCAGGCTGCATGGTCAGATTGTGCTGATGTGGAGTGGCTCTGAGAGATAAAAAAACAAAAAAGACAAGGCACAAAGGGAATGATCTCAACAACTGATAAATGTAGTGGTTGTTACTTATAAATTTATGTTCAGAATTAATGTTCCAGATGGGAAAACCAAAATTTAGAAATAAAGAGAACTTAGCAGGATGTATTTTTAAAGGCTTCAAAATTAGAAGCCTAGAAGCTTAGAATCAGGAGCACAGCAAGGAGGTAAGTGTTGGCCATTGAGGGGGCGAGCCAAGTATGAAATGAGACATGGGGCGAGGAAGCCATTTCAGCAAGAAATCTGCAAATGTGGGAGCCCCTTTGGGAAATTTCTTTGCAAGACTCTGAAGGGCACTGTCAGGCTGTATTTTCTCAAGAAGGAAGATAGAACAAATACTGGATAAGCCTTTTTATAGACTTTAAGTCAGAATACTCGGGTGCACATCCCAGATCAGCTCCTTCTCTGTGTGCACACCTCAGTAACTTAAACTTCTTAAGTTTCAGTTTCCTCCTGGGTAAAATGTGGACAATACAATTGTCCCTGTACCTCTCACAGCACCATTGTGAGTGTCGAATAAAATAATGGAAGTGTAGATTCTTTGGAAGGGATAAAGAGATTTTATAAATGCAAGCCACTATCATTACTCAGGCAAAATTTTGTAATTAAGAATTCTTTGTGAGCTTATCCTCCTTTTGGAAGGTGTTGAGAGAATGATGCTTAAGCCTTTGCAGAATACAGCAATATTTTCTGAGAAACACAAAGACCAATATCAGAAAACCCAATAATTAACTCTCCATTTACCTATGCAGTTGTGGACAGAAAGCCAATAAGGCTATGTATATAAAAGCCAAGTTTCCTACTAAAACTACATAGCAAAGAGGAAATTGTGTTGAACAAATGATTATGCATATCATGACTTTTTATGTTTGTGGTCTAATGATTAAGTTTTACTTTTCTATTATGTGATAGTATTCTATATACATATGTGCTATATATAAAATAAATGCACAAATTATTTATAATATATATAGTTAGTGTGTTATTTAATAAAATATAATTATCTTTGAAAGACAATATATTTTTACTAACATTTAGAAAGATCTTTGGGGTTAGTAAAATTCCTTCAATTCCCTTGTTACTCTTTTCATTTTTTCAAGTACATTGAAGATCCAACTATTAGTTATGGCATGGGTGTATATTATTTGTCCATTTGAAGTCAGTATGTGGAAGAATGTGTAGAGCAGCTTTAACAGTGCTTCATTTCTGGACATAAAGCAAGTTGAAGTCACTAAGACTGGAAAATTAGATATTTAAGTAAATGCTGTCAAGAAATGGCCAAGTGAAGGTTCCAATTTCTCAATGTATATCATGCACAAGGTCCTTCGCCACTTTTCCCTTAAAAATGAGATAATAATGGTCCTTCCTTTTGAAGAATCCCTGTGGATTAACTGTATCAATTCCTATAAGGCATTTAGAAGAGTAGCCAGGCATTATTTAAGAAGTTTGTTAAGCCTTTCTAAGATCTTAATAGTGCAAGATCTTAATGGCAGGACTGTAGCTAGAGTACTGATGAAACACAGGTGTTAAAAAATATATATTTTATAAAAACATGCTTCATGCATAGATATCAGCAAGAATTGAAAGTGGACCTAGCAAATGCCGCAGCTTTAGGATATAACCGTGAGCAAAGGGAAGGGCACGTGAAGCAAAACCGTCCAAGTCAAGGATTTGTGAGAAGCACCATGAAAATCTCAGTGAAATTGTGGATGCATAGTATATTTGAAGACCTAAAATAGCTGAGATCTTGCCTCACTCAGTTTTCCCCTTAGTAAGGTTGTTCCTGATTGATATGAGGGAGGTTTTATTCTCCTCTCTTAGAGAGGCCTCAGTGTCAAAGGGGAGGGACAGGACTTAAGTTTCTGCCATGGTTGAAATGTAGCTGTGGAAGGTGGGACTGTGATGCAGGAGTCAGTGCTCAGGAGCAGGTATGACTTGGAGCCAAGTTTAAGAAGGCAGCAGATGAACCAGACCATGACCCAGCAAACATGGCCAAGTGACAGATATAGACAATGTGATGAAAGAACTGAAGCAGACATGATTTCATGTGAGTTTTAGAAAAATCCCACTGGCAGATATGGAGGACAGAATGGTGAGAGGCCTACTGGAGACAGGGGAACCAGGCAGGCATTTGTTGTGAGAGATATTGAGGGTCAGAACTATGGTGGTAGGAAGGGATTCTCTGGATCAGAGGTTGGCAAACTATAGCTCACAGGCCAAATCCAGCCCATTGCCTGTTTTTGAAAATAAAGTATTATGGGGACACACTCATGTTCGTACATTGGCTGCTTTCTTGCTACAATGGCAGAGTCCAGTAGTTAGGACAGAGATCACATGGCCTGCAGAGCCTTACTGTCTGGCCCTTTAGAGAAATGGTTTGCTGACCCTGGCTCTTTCAGGATCCCCCTGAAGGTAGGTCTGCCTCAACTCAGTCCCTCAGTAATATATTCTCAACTCCCTGCCCTGATGATTTTGCCAGAAATGCCACACAATTCTCATCTTAAAAGTGTAAACTATAGCATGAAACCACTATGACAGAGAAAAAAAATGAAGGACCCAGACACAGAATATCAAAAGAAACCAAAAGCAAAGTAATGGAGAGGTGTCTAGTGTGATTTTGTTGCTGTTCAGAGCCAAAAGGCCAAAAATGCAGTGTTATTTCTTGTCCAGAACTTGGTTCTACATGCCTTTAAATTACCATATGTTTGATGTAATTAAGAGAAGTTTCTTTCCAGCAAATGTCCCCTCTCAGGCACTCAAACATATGACTACACATTAGCTATTTCCCTACTTTTCCCAGAGAAGGAGAGCAAAGCAGACAAGACACAGGACACTTTAGGCTAAAACCCTCTCATTAAGGCATTATGGTGCTACAAAATAGTAACACCCCTGCCTCCATGGAGGTGGAGGACTCTCTTGGTCCATTAAATATTCTATATTCTAAATACTGTGTATTTATACTTTACAATGTGTGTATTTTGTTGATATTTGAAAGCATTCAGGCAAAGTCGAATTCCTTCTAGTTTACCAGAGGGTCCACCTGGACTTTTTGGCCACTCCATGTATCTTGCATCTGTGTTTTACAAGCCTCATACATAGCAAGTGTAAATGTCTTTCTCCTCTCTCTCTCTCTTTCTCTCATCTTTCAAGAAATAATTACTGATAGATATATACCAAGACTCCTCTTTGTGCTGCATATTCTGAATAGAAGAGCAAGTATGTTAAACCTTTCCCTTACCCTTGAGGAACTTATAACTATTAATAACCCTCAAGGCAAGCAGAAATTAAGCAAAGCAAACAAATACTATAAAATGGAAATTGTCATAGTACTCTGGTGAAGAAAACCCAGGATACTATAAGAGTATTTAATGAGCACATCAATTTCAAATTTCCTCTACCTTTCATAGCCCTCTAGCCAAGATAAACTCCCTCATTTGAACTATATCTACATGTTGCCCATAACACTGTCTTTCTCCCAGCCTCACACTTTGGTAGCAGAATAAGACCCTGAATATATATGCTTGATAGGAAACCCAACTTCCAGCTTCACCACCCCAACTTACCTAGAAGAACTTGGAGGTAATTTCATTGTGTCCCACATCCCTGTGTGTGTCCTTCTCCTCAAGAAATCCAAGAGACCCAAACCATCTGAATTCTCTAACTTCTTGCTCTAACCTAGCTCTTCCCTGAGGACACCATTTTCTCTGTGGCTCTCTTAAGTAGAGGCTGTGTCCTTTTCTTCTCTTTTCTTTTCTTCTTTCCTTTCCCTTTTTCTTTTTGAGACAGTCTCACTCTGTCCCTGGGCTAGAGTGCCATGGTGTCAGCCTAGCTCACTGCAACCTGAAACTCCTGGGCTCAAGCCATCCTCCTGCCTCAGCCTCCCCAGTAGCTGGAACTACAAGTGCACATCATCACTCCTGGCTAATTTTTTCTACTTCTAGTACAGATGGGGTCTTGTCTTGCTCAGGCTGATCTCGAACTCCTGACCTCAAATGATCCTCCTGCCTTGGCCTCCCAGAGTGCTAGGATTATAGATGTGAGCCACCAAGTGCAGCCAAGGTTATGTTTTTTTCTATACCTTCAGATCACTGGACCTGCAGAAGATGTAGGTATCTTCCTAGCTCTTTAATGATACTTCACTTTTTTCCCCTCACTCCTCCCAACCCCCTCCCATCACCTTGAAATTCATGCCATCAGATTGTAACACATGTTACTGTTTCTTATTTTAGTCATCTACAGCTCTATAGTTTACATACACTCCACAATCTAAGAATATATGTGTGCCTCTCTTGCTCTCCAATTTCAATATCTATGTAAATAATCTTGCACTCTACCTATTCCCATAGACACACCTCATTTTCATCAACAATGATGTATCACATTCATAATCTCAATTTTAAGATCCCTTTCTCCAGCCTGTCTCCTATCTTCCCAACTCACTCCCTCTAGTACTTTGCCTCCCAAAATACTTTGACCCCATCAGTACTACCATCCATAAATCCTTCCACATTTTCAGTGTTCCTCATGTTTTATAATTCACTCTTTCTTTGGCTTATATTATAGTCATATCACTGCCTATCACCACCAACTGTCTTGTCGCTCTCTTGTTGTGTTATACTACCTAGCAAAACCTTAGCCCTAGTTAAATCCAATCTTCCACTGTCTCTGTGATGGCATGAGGCAGCTAAATGTAGCTGAAGCTAAGCTCCTGGCTATGCTGGATGGCCTCACTTTACACATTTTATGACTGATTTCAGATGGGTCTTTAGAGCAGCTTGGCAGCCCTGCTGTATTGTTTTAGTTTATTTCTTCTCCCAATTATTGCATATCCTTAAGCTTCCAACATCCCTTTACACACTGCTCACTCTCAGCTCATCAATGTGATTTTCATGTTATTTTTAAAAAGAAGCAATCAGAGGGAATGTTCTTATTTTTCCACCACCACATCTGTAGGCACAATTAATTATTGTTTTAAACAGTTAAATATTTTTAATTTAAAAAATTATTTTTTTTATTTCAGCATTTTACAGGGGTAAAAATGTTTAGGTTACCTATATTGCCTTTGCCCCACCTGAGTCAGAGCTTCAAGTATGTCCATCCCCCAGATGGTGCACACTGCACCCATTAGGTGTGAATATACCCATCTCCTCCTCCCCTCTCCCATCTACCCCCATACTTAATTCTATGCCTGCATGCTCTGCCTTCAAGCTTGGTAATATGTATGAACTCTACTAGCTACTAAGTTCAACATTTTTTCTCATGTACTGAATGCTATTCCTTCTTGCTATTCATGGAAATTGCTGTAATAATTGTCTGCTTTTTATCTAATCTTCAAATTTTCAACTTCTCCTGGATCATAACCATCAGCATGAAAATTTGAAGGATCCTCTCATCAATACTACCATCCCATCACTACTACCTTCAGTATGTCTGATTAGTGCTAAAGACATAATATCTCACATTCCTGTCTAGCTACCACCCATTTCTGTGGTCCTCTGAAAGAAAACTTCCCAAATATTTTCAATTGTTCTGCCTCCAATTACTCTTTCCTCATTCCCTTTTTAAAGTTCAATCCGATTCCACCACCAATTCAGCAAAATATTAATAACTATTGGCTGCTATAGGTCCGATCCAATGATCAATTCTCTGTCCTAATTGTACTTTATTATCAGTTGATCACACACTCACTTGTTTTTATCCTAGTCCTCATTTGGCTTATGGGACAACACTCTCTCTCCCCTAAGCATATTTTGCTTGGGGGAGAGATAGGTTCCTCCTATCTCCCCAAGTTCTTTACATTATAATGTCCTCAGACTCGGACATCAGATCCCTTTTCTTCTTTATCTACTGAACAATCTGATTGTGCTTAGTCAGTATCTTGGTTTAAAGCACCATCTATCCCATCATGATATCCTAATATACAATGCAACCCCCAAACATTTCCTTAAACTATAGACTTGTGTATCTATCTAATATCCATGTATAAGTCTAACATGAATCTTAAATTTAACCAAACCATATGCTTGATTTTCCTCCTATGAACCTGCTTCTCTTCTTGTATTTTCTGTCTTAGAAACGAACTCCCTTCTTTCAATTTGTGGCCAAAACCTAGGAGTGAAACTTAGTTTCTCTCTTTTTCAAATTTTTCACATCCAATCCATTAGCAAGTTTCCATTTGAAAAGTATCTAGCGTCTGACCACTCTTACCACCATCTCTCCCCAAGATTTTTGCAATAACTTCTTAACTTGTGTCCTTGGTTCTATATTTGCTCATTAACAGTCTCTTTATACAGCAGTGAGAGTGATCCTTTAAATATGTGAGTTAAATAATATAATTTTTCTCAGAATCCACTGATAGCCTTCATCTCACAAAATAAGTAGAATAGTCTAGAAGTCCCTACATCATATGTGCACCACACCTTCCCCAACCAACTCTCTCCTTTGCTCACTTTGGTTTTGTGATCCTACATTACTGATGCTGCTTCCTATTGATTATGTCTGGAATACTCTTCCATACCTGTTCCAGTTACTGTTGCATTACAAATGACCCCAAATCTTATTGGCATAAAATGACAATTATTTATTTTGTTCATGATTTTGTGAGTGAGGAAGGATTTGACTAAGCAATCCTTATTTATTTGGCATCATCTCTATTTGAAGCTCAACTGAGACTGTCAAATAGAATGCCCCCACATGGTCTCTCCAGAATGGTGGTCTTGGAGTAGCTGGATAATATCTCACATGGCTGCTGGATTCCATCATAGAGAACATCCCAAGAAGACATAGGAGAGCTACGTGGGCTTTGATGATGTGGCCTCAGATAACACAGCGTCACTTCCACTCTCCTGTACTGGTCAAAGAAGTCACAAGCCTGCCCAGAATTTCTTGAGATTTTCAACAAGAAGACTGTCAAAAATTTGAAGGACCATATTTCAAAATGTATCATGTTCCAACCCCTAATATACTAATGACCCTCTTACTCAATTTTATTAGACTTTTGTTCAAATTTCACTTTATCAAGAAAAGTCTTACCTGACTACCATCCTTAAAATAGTAAATTCCATACCAAGCCCCACCCTCGCCAGCACTCCCCAGTTCTCCCTGTTCTCCCTCTCTGTGTAATTTTACTCTGAAACATTTACCATGACCTGACACATTATATGTATTTGTTTATTTAATAGCATTGTCAGCACCCTTCTAGGTGCTTGCCATATAGACAGTGGGCAACAAATATTTGTTGACTAGTTGAATTAATGAACTATAATAGCATGCTCTTGTGACTTTCCTATGATATCCATAACCATTGCTTTGTGTTTTAATTATTTATGTACATATCTTCTCTGCTATAAAAAAGTAGGCTCCTTCAGGGATGAAATCAGGTGATTTTCATGTTTATGCCCCCATTATCTAGGAAATTATATGCAAATTATAGATGCTGGGTAAATGTCTTAATAAATTAATCAAGATAGAAAAAGTGAATCTATATCATACATATGGTGCCTTAATATGTTCAGGCTGCCATCACAAAATACCATAGACTGGACGGCTTACAAAACAGAAATTTATTTTCTCACAGTTTGGGAGACTAGAATTCCAAGGTCATAAGAGGCTGATTTAGTTGCTAGTGAGTTCTGTTTTCTGGTTTGCAGACAGCTACCTTCTCACTGTATCCTCACTCGACGAAAAGAGAGAGCTCTCGCTCGCTCTCTCTCTCTCTCTCTCTCTCTCTCTCTCTCTCTCTTAAGGCAACTGTTCTAGTGAATTAGCGCCCTACCTTTATGACTCATTTAACCTTGACTGCCTCCAAATGCAGTCACATTGTGGGTTAGAGTGTCAGCATATGAATTTGGGAAGGGGAGGCATGATTCAGTCCACATATAACACATGGTGTTAAAACTGATCTAAACAAGTTCTCAGTTGTTTGTTAAAAAGTGGATTGTAGAAGAATAAAATTAATTAGAAATGATGAGCCACAGCCTGGAAGCACACATATTTTAGCCTTGATATTTTTCCATTCAGAGAATTTTGCATTCTGATACTTTTAGGACAAAGGGACCTACCAAATTAGAAGGGCAAAATGATCTGTTCCAAACCTCATCTGTCTAAGAAACAGCTGCTCTGAGCTGCTTACTTCCTTACTATATTACGTTGGCCTAAGTAGGAAGAATGAGATCAGATTGTCTTACATGGCTTTTGGTCTGCTATTTTCTCATCCTCCTCTGATGTTCAGCTACTTTCTCCTCAGTTTTCTTTTTTAAACTCTTACTGTGTCCCTCTATGCAGTTTATACTATTAGGTTCTCTGTTTTTGTACTTGGTAATTTTCAAGCTCTGTATTACCAAAACTTTGTCTTTAACTCTGCATTATTTAAAGACTATTCTTCCAGTAAGCTCTGTGTTAGTCAGGAAACTACATTCCCAGGATCTAATTATTTTTGTGACCACTGGGTGTTAAGTGCCACTTGGAATTCATGAATTTATTGACTTTTCTTTCAACTGCTAGTTTGGCAGTATTTTTGAGTTTTGCCATAAATGTCTTAAACCATTTACCCACTTTCTGGACAAAACAATCTGCCTAATATCAACTATTTGATAGCTGACCCTTCTTACGCAAACTTGAAGAGTTAGCCCTCCAAACATTCCACAGGGTGTGCTTCATTAATTTTTATTTTATTAAATTTTTAACCATCTTCATCTTTTTCATCTTTTGCAAAATTTGGGGCCATAATAGCTAGCAAGAAAATGCAAGAAAAGTAATCATTTTTACTTACCGAATAGAAAACCTTTTCTTTTTTTTACACTAAAGGTTGAGCCAGTTACAAAGATGTAATGATGAAAGAGCGTGTATGCTTGTGTGCGCATGCGCACGCAGAGCGGGGTGGAGGGAGGTTATTCCTGGATTGCAATCTAATTGAAAAGTATAAAAATAATGAGAAAGTAATGAAGAGATTGTTAGCATTATGTTTTTGCTGCAAGTAGTTATTTTCCACTGGAGGCTTTTACACCACACAACCTTGCTAGAGAGACTGTCCTTTGGGTTAAATGCCCTTTTAAGTGAGAAAGCTCTGTCAGATAATCAAAATTAGCCGCTTCTCATTAAGTTCCCAGGACTGATCCCTAGATAATGTCACTCTAATTAAAACATTTCCAACTTGGAAATCCAAGTATATATAAAGGAATCACAGCAATCATGCCCCTTACTTTGCTATCAGGTTCACGTTTAAGGCTTCTACCTCATTTTTCTGACATTCTCTTTTCATTCCTTAACACCACCTCTCATTTCTTGGCAAAAAAGTTTCCTTAAGGATCATTTTTTTTAAATCTGAACTTACTGAGCCAAGGATCATTGAAATTACAACCAGTAGACTTCACACTAAAGACAAAGAAAAGGAATGATTTTAACAAAAGCAGTCCCCTTCCCCAAGAAGCCCAATACACCACCTCCTGATCTCTTTAGTTTCCATTTGTTTCTTCCTTGAAACTTCTGTAGTTTTTGCCAAAATTGGTTGCTTTTGCCATTTTCAAACTGTCTTATTTTAGGCATGTCATTTAACCTCTCTGGGTTACATTGTCCTTAAAATAGGAGCCTAAAAAGGACTATATAATCTCTAACATCCCCTCCGGTTCTAAAATGTCATTATTGTTTTACTATGTCTGTCTACCATTCTTTTACTATATAGTTGTGCACATGTATGTACAGACACACAGAAGTGAGAAGGGGTGGAGAGTTTGCAAAGGCTCAATTCAATGAAGTAGGCTGAAGGTCTGCTTCCTGTGGATCTCCATTAGCTTCTTCCAAATATTATTCTCATTTTTTGTCGACTTGAACTTGTTTCTCCCTTTATTCATCTTTCTCCAGTGACTATATACACCTGTTGTAAATAATTCCATGGTCTTCAGTTTCATTGCCCCTCATACACTTCATTAAAAAAACAGTAAACACAAACAGTATGTATTGTTAAAGACACTTCTTTATGTCAATATTTATTTTTCCTCAAGTATTTGGCATATAAAAGACTAGCAGAATTTGTTAGTATTCAAATAAATTTATTTTAAATGCAATATTTCTATGATTTTGTTTGGCACAATAAAATTATTTAATTATAGTGTTCAATACTCTTATTTTAAATACGATTTTGAGTCACAGTTTAAATTATGGTAAAAAAATTTTTTTTTATGTATCTACCCCCGCTGTCAGCACTAGATTTTTAGGAACAAATGAGAAAACACGGAGCAGGGAGGTGGGACCAGGAAGGCAATAATCTGTCATTTCCTGACTGAAAGGTGACCCTATTAATGCTGTTTCTGTTAACTTAAGTGACAGAGGCCATGCAGCCAAGACAGGCTCTAATGACATATTAAGCTGACTAACGGCCCACCTGGCTCCTTGTCCCTCACTCCTTTTAAACTTAACAGATGTGGCCACTAAACCACTATCCTTATTTTCAACCTCTACTCCATGAACTGAAAAATTATGAAGCAGAGGATATTAACAGCATTTGTAAAGCATTTATACAGTTTATTGTCAAGTCAGACCTGCTGTGTTCTTAGTCATACTTTTGTCACGTTCCTATTTTCTTGCCTTAGAACCCCATTCTTGGATTCCAACCTCTGCTGTCCTAGCTACCATTGCTGCGATTCTGACATACTGGTTGATCTCCTTGGTAAGATCTCTGGTGCTCATTTTCATCTGCACATGCCTTTTTCCTGTTTAGGTCTGGGTTCATGTATCAATTCTCTTTCTTTTTTACATGTGTTAAACCTGCCAATTGATTGACAAGCTTGCTTTGGTCTTGTCTTAATTTATTTATCCATTTCCCCTCATGTCTCTAAAGGACATTTAGCTGTATTAATACCTTAAGTTTCCAAGTGATTCAACATCTCTGATAGGCTACTTGATTCTTATTTTTTCCTATTTTTTTCTTATTTTTCCTAGCTGATTTTGCCCATACCAAAAGATGTTGGCTATGACTCTAGAAATTATCACATATGATTAGACACTTACAAACTATTAAATTTGGGGAAGGAGACAATCGTCATTCTTCCCCACTGGGAGTTCCCAAGACTTGTATTTTCAGGATGTCTCTTCTTTTCTCTAGTCTCTTTCTCTTTATCTATGAGCTCTGTGAAGAGTCATGTTCCGGCTGCTTTTCTCTTCAGAATTCTTAGATTTGTGCTCTACTTTTTTATGAACATGTGACCTTGAGCAAGTTTCTCAAGCTCTCTGTGCCTTAGTTTCATGACCTGCAAAATATAATAAAGCTGACACCTGCCTCACAAGTTTTCTGTGATGATTATATGGATGAATTAAAGTAATATGCTTAGAAAAGTGAATGGCACATAGTAAGCACCCCAAGAGTGTTCACTCTCATTGATATTACAAGAGAGAGGCACACTTGCCTTTACCACAGTACAGTATCTAGGTTTTAAACTCATGGAATCTTCTAGACACTTAAACTATCTCTAATCATTGTTTAGCAAAGATAAAGCCTCGTTTAAATCTGAAATAAAGCCTAGATTCACACAGTTCAGCCTTAGAGGGATGTTGGAATTAAAGAAAGGAATGGGGTGGATTAACCTCCCATAAAGGAGGATAAGTCAATAGAGAATACCAAAAATAATGTGCCAAATATACATTGAAAATATTTTGTGTGAACCATTGAAGTAGAAGAAAGTAGCAAAAATCACTTGGCTCTGGAAATGGCTAGAAAGCATCCCGGGAATTAGGCATATCCTGAATCTGTGTTTGTCCAATTGTATGTACTAATTCCTAGTGGCTAAGTTTTGACAAGCATCACAGGAAATAGGAGATAAAGCCAGTGAGTGTGAAAGATGGAATTCATAAAAGGAAACATAATATGCAAATTAGAAAAAAACAATCCCTACCAGGAAACTATCCCTGATACCAATTTGTACATAAAATGCAAATTATAGAAGGATACTAATAATATACACTTTTTATTCAAAGTGACTAAACTTAATATTTTTTAGGGAGACATAAATATGTAGTAAGACTATAAAGAAAGCAAGGGAATGGTTAATCATTGAAGGCAGCGATTTCCTTCAAAGTATAGGTATGTGAAAGGTGATGTAGACAGGGTGGGGAATACAATGAGCCCCAAATGTATATAATGTTCTGGTTCTTCAACTGAGTAAGCAGTGAGTGCACAGGTGTTTGTTTCAGTATCCTTGTTTAAAATCTCTCTTGACATATGTTACATTTACTACTTTTATAAATAAAAATAAGCTAGAAAAATAAAGAACTATGTCTAACACCATAAGTAATTTCAAAATAGCACAAATCTTTTTGATCTTTTCAGAAATCTTAAAGATAAGTCCACAGGCACACTAACCTCGGCCTCCTGCTTCCATAAAACCTCACCAGTGGAGAAGAAGCTGGAGGAGGGTCAAAGACGAAGCAGTGAGGCTGGTTAGAAGAGGACCTGCAGTTGAACTGGGGAGTTGCTGTCCACTCTCCCATCTCCTGGCCTCCCCAACATCCAGATTCTCTCTGATTTGCTCTCCCTCCTCCACTATCTCTTTTTTAAGCAGACTATTTAAACTGATTCCAGTAAGACAAAAATTCTTCCTCTTTCTGAGGTGGGGAGTAGTGAGAGATTTGTCCTCACAAATACACTCTGCTAGCCTGTGGTGATTCTGATAAGACTGCGAACGTTCCCACATGAATAATTAGTTCTTTCATTTCAGTTCCATTAATGTGTTTAACAAATATTTACTAACCACCTACCTCATGTCAGACATCATTATATGTGCAAGAGATAGAATGGTAAACAAATATAGTTTCTACCTATGTGCATTTTATAATCTAGTTGCTAAAATGGGCCCAAAATGGCAAGATAAAACAAAACCCTATGAATTCATATGTGCTCTGGAATGAAAAAAAATAGCCCAGAGTAATGGAGTGTAGACCAGTAGGGGTAACTATTTTAGGTGAGCTGATAAAGAAATTATTTTTCTTGGGAGAAGATTTTTGTACTGAAACCTGAATAAAATGAGGCAACAATTTATGTGTTCCAGACTGAGTGGATACAAGGTACAAGTAGCCTAGGAGAGGAATTTGCTTAGCTTGTTCAAGAAGTAGCAGAAAGCCAATATCACTGCACGTGTATGAGCAAAGGACAGAGAGCCAGGTGATGAAGCCGTCGTGGTTCCAGGGGTCAGATCTTAAGAGAAGGTCATCTTTCCACAAAGGATTGAAGTTTATTACAGTGGGATGAGAGCATTGAATAGTTTTGAGCAGGAAAGTTACAGACCATGTTTTATATTTCAAAGGCCAATGTGTGGCGAGAAAACAAAAGAATGCTTGGTAAGAGGGAGGCAGTGGGACTAGTTTGGAAGTCTATGCGATGAGGTAGCACTGGAGTTTGTTGGAACTGCTCTGACTTCGAGTGCATTTTGAAGATGGTATGTATAAAATGTGTTGCTATGGGGTACAATAAACAAGTGCAGCAAGAATAGAAAGCAGATTCTCTCATGAGTGTCAGGGTCGAGTGGTAATGGGTATAAGGGCCACCTGGGGACAAGCTGGCTGAGGAGGGAGCGGGTCAAGAGATCACTTGTGGCAGGTGAAGTTTGAGCTGAGTGGAGCTATCACTATATGAGCCTGAATCCAGGCTGGAGATAGAATTTTGGAAATCTTAAGATCTGAATTACACTTGTAACAAGATACTTCTGGAAAATCATCTAATGAGGGATAAATAAACGCACTAAAACATGTATATCTCAGGAGAACGAGGATGACAACAAAAGAGACTGAGAGCAAGCAGACAGTGAGGTCAGAGGAAAATCAAGAGGGATTGGTTATGCCAGGTGAAAACATGTCAGATGGTTTCAAAAACATGTATCAAAAACATCTTAAAGATTAAGGGAGGTGGGTGGAGGCTGATAATTGACTATTAATTTTGGCAATGATAAAATCCATAGTGACCTTGACAATGGGTTTCGGTTTTGTGCATGGACAAGTATGTAAGTAAAGTATGTTAAAAAATGGATAGGTTGGGGGATGTGCAGGCAGTGAGTCTAGACAATTCTCAATGCAACCTAAAGATTGCCTGCTGCTGCTGACCCAGCCAGGAGGGGAGATCTCAGCTGACCCAGCCAGGAGGATGAGACAGCAGAGAAAAGGGATAACTGCTGGAGAGAAACCCTTGAGTAAGACAAGTGGGATGGATGCCAGGACATAACTGGCAGGGTTGGCCCTAGAAAGGGTAGGAAGAGCCCATTCATTGTGAAAGGAGGAAGGTAGAGTGTGCAGGACGGGCACAGACATGTACAGAGGGGTAGAGGGATGGCAGAGAGAGCGAGGGGTGCTCATCTGATTGCTGCTATATTGCCAATGAAAGAAAATGGAAAATGGGATTTAATCTGGGAAAGGAAAAAAATGAACATGTTAAAGGAGTTCTGGATGCTGAGAACAAAAGGTCAACAGATTAGATATAGCATATAGACTCCATGCTAAATGAATGTTTATAATTTTGACTTTGCATCTGAATATCTTGCATCTTCTGGGATTTTTTATTCAGGTTAAGTGATTTTCCTCCTTGCTGAAAAAGAAATAATGAACTAATTACTTCACTTCATGTTTCTATATTCATCACATCTGTCTACCTCCAAACTGGAAAGCAACATAACTTTAAGCCTGTCAAGGAGTCTGGTGAAATCAACCATGGCATTTGGGATAAGATAAAGATTAAGATTGAATATTTGTGTGGGGTCTTTATGTGACATTAAGTGAAATTCTGACAGCCCTGAATATACATGTAAAACTGATGGTTAAAGTCACCCAAAGCGAATTTTCATGAGGCTTGAGAACCTGCTGGTAATATGTTTTTTCCTCAGGGAATAAACTGGACATAATAACTTGAGTTAATCTAATCACTGGAGTGGACAAAATATAAACTCTGAGTAGAATATGGCATCTTTATTTATTTACTTGAATTTGTCACTTAACCCAATCTTTTTGGACTATTATCTAAATCTGAGATTGAGCCAATGTAGATACATATAAAATAAAGAAATAAACAAAGAGGAAATACATCTGATAGAACAGAAGTATTTCAGATGCCTCCAATAGTGTATCACCACCAAGCTCCAGTGAATTCCAGAGAACAATCGACACCTACCAAAATGAGCACATACAAGACATCCCCACGGGACAACTTTCTTTTTTTCATTTCATTTGCTTTTAATTAGTACTCTAATAAGAAAGGAAATATTCTCTACTTTTAGGGTTGAGGTCTCTATTTTAAAATTCTTTTTGATTCTTACTTCATACATGGGGAAATTATTTTATTATTATCTATTATTTGTATGCCCAACAATTAAAATCTTTTAAGACTTAAACCTAACCATTTTGTTATACTAGATTATTTGGCTTTAGTCTGCTGAGCATTAATACTGCTTTTAATGTCATTGGTTTTTATATCTTTATAATGAGCTCTTTGTTTTGCAACATAAAATTGTTCTTTTATTGATGTACTGAAGTAGATACCTACAATAGAAGATCATCAAAACAAAATGATGTTTTGTGATTCTACATTTGTGTTTTGATTCTTCAGTGACTTTTTTCTATTTTAAAATATTATGTGTGTACAAATGTTTTTGGTTACATATATCGATTTGTTATGCTTGAGTCAAGGTCATAAGTGTGCCCATCACCCCTGCAAAACGCTGAGGAAAGGCATCGCACACAACATAAACAAATGGAAAAACATATCACGCTCATTGATTGGTAGAATCGACATTGTTAAAGTGTCCATACAGTACAAAATGATTTTCAGCCGTGAAAAAGGATGAATTAAGGCCTTTTGCAATGATTTGGATGAAACTGGAGACCAATATCCTAAGTGAAGTATCTAAAGAACGGAAAAACAAATAGCACACATACTCACTATTAAACTGTAACTAACCAATGAGCACACATGTGCCCAGAGGGAAATAAAACTCAGTGGAAATCAAACAGTTGGTGGGAGGAGGTAATGGGCAAAAACCTATCTAAAGGGGACAGTGAACCCTATGGGACTTCTAAGACATACTAATATGAGTGTTGACTCCACAGAAAGCTTGAGGGCAACCTAATTAGGTTGAAGCATGAACTGCTACAACTGGGGACAGTTACTTTAAGTCCTTGAGAAATTAAGATTATATTAGAACTATAAATGAACTTTTGATTAACCCATGTTCATGGTAAATTATAGGAAGAGGTAAGTTAAAATAGAAACATTTTGGGTGCTGCATATGGAAGGCTCGATGTGCTGGGTTGAAAGAGTGATGTGGGAAACAGGTTCAAGGGCACAGAGTCACTCATCAGTTATGGAATTGTGTTAAAGAAGTTAGACGTGTGGGCTACACTCAAGGTGTATGTTATATAAATTATATATCTAAAAAGTGCTCACACATGTCAGAAAGGGGCTGGCTCAAGGCAGGATAAATGGGCTATTTGAATGGAAATTACTAAACCAGGACCTGAGTTCATCGCTTGCATATAGAAAAGCATTTACTGTTGACATATCAGGAATAATATGTAGATTTCTGGTGATGACCATGATTGGTTCTTGAATAAACCTGCTCACAAAGTTAGTATTCAGATCTATCTATATATTTTTCAGAGATATCCAGATGGCCAAAGATATTGCTGTAGAATCTTGATATTGCACATTTATAACTAATTAAGATTTTACCTACATACATAGACAAAAATTATTTTTTATTCTAATGCAAAACGTATAAGATAAATAGAAATTATAGTATTAAGCCAGTGTTGCAGAGAGTTTAGGTGACTTGGATCAGATCCGAGACAACAGAGTCAAGCATGTCCCATAACACTGTATGATTTTTTGTTCCCAACTCTAAAGTTGCTGCCAGCGTTTTAAGGTTTTTGTGTTCCAAAATCTCAACCATGTTAGAAATTTAGGGAACTTCATCTGTGTTAATCCTAATAAAAGAGAGAAATGCTAGTTATAAAATCAAGTAAGAGTTCAACAAGGTATGTACCAAGAGAAATGTGTGATCTTCATCAAAAGATAAGCAAAATAATTTTCATAGCATCACTATCTAAATACCAGTCAACTGTTGAATGTATAAATTGTGATATATTCACAAAATGCATCTCTATACAGCTATGAGAGTGAACAAACTACAATTCATGCAACAATGTGGATTAATTTAATAACTATAAGGTTGAGCAAACGAGGCTAGACACAAGACAGTAATATCCATTTATATAAAAATCAAAATTTGGCAATACTAATGCATGCTGTTGAAAATGAAAACAGTAGTTACTCTTGGCGAGGGAAAGTGACTGGAAGAGAGCATGGGGGTGGGGAATTTCTGAGGTGTTGGCAATGCTTATGTTGTGAAAATTCATTTACTTTGTTTTCTCTAAGTCATACACTTACAGCTGTATGTTTTGTATACACATATTAGGCTTCAATAATGAGTTCAAAAAAATAAAAAAAAGACTTCTGATTAAATTGGCAAACATTAACTGCCCCAGCAGAAATTTTAGAATATGTTCTGATGTAGGCCTAAAAACCTCAATGGGTGGGGAAACTGAACCCCCTGTATCGAATGAGAAGTAAGATCTTGTCACCAGATTAGAAATGAAGAGCTTGGCTAAATCAAAGATTTTTAAAACATGTCATGTGCTGGATCGGAATTAGGGTAAGCTATGTAAGCAATTCTCAGAAACAAATTAACTCTTACAATTAACAATCTGGCAGTGATGTTTTCCAAATTAAGAAAAAAAAAAAACTGTCTAGGAATGCCTGACCCAACTGCAGTGGACACAGGGATGAAGGAGTACCGGTTTGCTGAAAGTGGATATATCCATCTGTTTAGATGGCACATACTTTCTGATCTACCTGATAAAATAACTCATTTATAAATGAATAATTAGAAGAGAGAGGTGGCCCCCAGGAGGCCAGCAAAGGGCCACTAAACAATGAGATGGGCACTGATCCAGACATGTTCAGTAAATGCTTCTGGCTTACTGATTCCATTCTAGGAACTGCCTGGAACTAAAGATCCTTCAAGTTCTAGGATTGGTGTAAACTTCTAAGTGCCCACTGTATTGATGCCATTTGTAATCAATTGATGCTGGTCAATACTCTTTGAAGAATCTCTGTTTTGGGATTTCCTTTTTGTAGTAAAATATAACCAAGAGAATAAGATTTGTTAGGGGAGGAGGCACATTGTTTTGGCTTTCTTGGATGGTAGAGTGAGAATATAATCTAAACAAATGCCTTGGAGTTCAGTTTCATTGCACTGACAGGCCATACACCCATGTATACACACACATACCCTCAATCACAAACACATTGATGTAAACAGGGGAACATAAAGTTCACATGGAAATAACCTATAAATAATGACTCAGAAATAATATGTCAATTCTTTACTATCATGTTCACACTGAGCATCTATGTGACCTCTCAAAGACCACAGCCCCTTGTAAGCCAATGAACCTGTGTCCATGTGCCAATATATGATCCTTCCCAGGTTACATGGTTGTGGGTTAAGATCCCACAATATGTATGATCTTTTTAAATCTGATGGAAAACAGGCAAAGGCTCCCAACTTGGTTGTGCTTGAAGTAGGGTTGCCAATAAACACAGTGTGCCCAGTTAAATTTGAAGTTCAGATAAATAACAAATACTTTTTAGTATAAGTGAATACTGTGCAATATTTAGGACATGAGCATAATTTAAAAATCTAATTGAAATGTAACTAGACACCCTATATTTTTATTTGTTAAATCTGGCAACTCTACTGAGAATAGTTCAGGCAAATCTATACTTAATTCCTGAACCAACCAACCAGATTAGAGAAATACCAGCTACAAGTGAAGTGGAATTTAAAGCTAAGCTCTTTTTAATTAGTTTTTAGCTTGTGGTTTGGTGATTTGGTAAAACACCTTTTTCACATAACATGCATTCATATTTGGTAGCAAATTGGAGAAGAAAAACAACTCAATTTTTAGTTGATGTTTCCTCTTTCCTCAGGCACAATCAACGATTGTGCAAATGTTGATGAAAAAAAAATCTGGAGAGAAATTTCTGGTACTGCTACACATCTGTTAACTTTATAATTAATGACAAAAATGATGAAGGTTTGATGGAATTTGCATTTGAGATCTCAGGATTAAATCACATTACCGAGAGGCACTAAGACATACTTAAATAATGTAGATGTTCTTTATATCATCAGTATCTCTTACTTTTTTTTAAATTTCAAGTTCATATTTTATGTTTAATATTTTGTTGTTGTTCCTAGCATCATTTACAAGGTGGAAATAAACCAGCTAGAAAAACATTATTTTTCCCCATGAAGTTCTTGATTTTTATAACATTTTTATGATGACAGGACTATAAAAGAAAGAACATGACAGTTAACATGCTAACACGGGAATGTACAAATGAATATAGCTTCCTTCAAACAAAGAAGAATATAATACACCTTGATAGTACACTCATTGTTCAAAGCATTTTAGAATTTTTCTTGTAGAATCACCACAGAACTTCAGCTGAAGTTCTTTTTATTAGTCCTGGCACTTTCTGCATGTAAGAGTATATTCCATTTAAAGAATGACTAAATCATTTAGAATTATGCCTAACAAATAGACAGTTTAATCTAGCTGGGTAATACTATGTTTGGCTAAAAATATTTGGTAGAAAGAAATAATAGTGGCTAGGATTCTGACTCTAAACAGTGATGTCCAAAGTGGTATACTGATATAAGTGTGTGATGCCATCATTTTAAATAACCAAGTTTGAAGGAATTTGCATTGTATGATTTTCAGGATGTTTCATACAAGCATTACACTATAACTATAGACACAGATTTATCTTGGCTATCTCTGAAGCAAACACATAAGTCAGAGATTACCTGGGAATCTTGAAAATTATTAGTGGAGGACCACAGACAGAGGCAATCAATAAAGTGATTCACAGGATATCTGTTTAGAGGTAGCTCTTTAGAAAGGAAATGTCACCTTCCCCATGGACTAGTTTCCCTGTTCTTTGAAGTTGAATGGTATTGGATGCCATGGTAACATCTGGAAGTGCATACTGTGTTATGATAGGAATAACAAATGCTTGCAGGAATATGACAATAGAACTGCAGGGTATGAAGAGGAAAGGCCCAAGTATAGTTTTGTAAAACCTAAGATTTCATAAGTCACAAGGAAACTTCAAAAGTGTCAGATAGAAATTTATCAGTTGAACTCTCTACAGAGTATTGTTCTAGATCTGATGAGCTATATTAGACTAAAAGGACAAAAAAGCTCAGGGGAATTTTTGTTCCTTGTTAAGAAAAATATCTGAAAAAGTAAAGTTGGGAGATCTGTTGAAAGATGATTTCTGTGCCAACGAACACGAGATCAAAGACTTCCTTGTCTTGAAAAAAGATATCTCTATGACCTAATATTCCATGGACTTCTGTTATTTGGAAGAGAGTAATTTTTCCCTAGTGAACTAGTTTTAGAACAATTTTGATTTATGGAACAATTGTGCAGAAATTACAGAGTTCCAACATGCTCACCCATAGTCTCCTCTATCATTAACATCTTGCATTGTTGTACATTTGTCACAATTGATAAACCAGTAATAATACGTTGCTATTAACTAAATTCCATAGTTTACATTAAGCTTCATTCTTTGTGTTGCACAATTCTATGGGTTTTAACAAATACATATCATGTATCCACCACTACAGTATCATACAGAATAGGTTCAATGCCCTAAAAATGCCCTTTGTGCCATCTGTTCATCTCTTACCTACTTACTCTGAACCCTGGCAAGTGTTCTTCTTTTTACTGTCTTTATAGTTTTGCCTTTTCCAGAATGCCATATAGTTGGAATAATACAGTAGGTAGCTTTTTCACACTGACTTCTTTTACATAGCAATATGCATTGAAAGTTTCTCCATTTCTCTCTCTCTGCGTGTGTGTGTGTGTGGCTTGATAGCTGATTTTTAACGGCTGAATAATATTCCATTGTATGAATGTACCACAGTTTATAAATTTAGCTATTGAAAGATATATCGTTTGAGAGTTACTTTTAAACTGCAAAATGATAGTGATTTCCTTTAAAATTTCATCAATAAATCATCTCATGTTCTGAAATTTCTGTGTACTCTTTTCTTGGAAATAATATTCACCTGGCTACCATTTATTACAAATTGAATGGTCCAGAACACAAGCTTGAAACTTATGGTACTGAGAGATTTTATTGCATTCTCTTTTTCCCACCATCCCACTCTCTTCCAAACTCTCACAGACATAAAACTGGGGATGAAATATTTCATTGCTATCTCCTTTATGTTTTGATTCTGTACCACTTCCTTATCATCACCATCCGTCAGTGGGACTGTCACCATCATATTCCAATTGGGATTTCCCACTCTGGCCCTGTCTTCTCCAAAACATTCTCTATACCTCTACCAGTGACCTACCTACCACTCCAGTTATAATACTTCCTGGCTAAATATTCTGCAAAGATAACCCATTGCCTTTGGGATAAAATTCCAAGATGCAAACACAACACCAATATTTTTCCTAATAAGGTTCATGCCTCCTCATCATCTTATTATTGGTCACTTCTGTAATTCTGACCTACATTTGGTTTCTCCATTGAGCTTCTATTCTTTTCACTTACTGCTTCTGCTCTTTGGATGTTTTTCCCTCATGTCTTTATTTTTTTTTCTTTCTTTTTTCTACAGATTCAGTCTTGCTATGTTGTCCATTCTGCAGGGCAGTGGCTATTCACAGGTGCCATCATAGCTCACTGTAGCCTCTAACTCCTGGCTCAAGTGATCCTCTTACCTCAGCCTCCTGAATAGCTAGGAATACAGGCTCACATCAGAGCAACTAGCTTATTTTCTCACACTTATTTCCAACATAGATACCTCCTCCAGGAAGCCCTCCTTGGAGCCATCAGAGCATTTTACACTGTATTATACAATTTTGTGTATCTTTAACTTTCTTAGACCTAATTCCTTGAGAGAATATCTTGTGAAATTTTTATATTCTCAGTTCCTAGTCAATAAATTTGACCTCATATACAATCTCTTAAACAAAAAATTGATTTTTACTCTCCTAAAATTTCATGTGGGAGCTTAATAATTTACCAAGACAATAACAAGAAGACAGTAATTAAATACCTAATCAATGAACCCTGCATTTGCAATGTTCAAGGATAGTTGATATCTATGTTTTTATTCCATTGTCACAATACCACTATTTTGTATTGGTAGTTTGCCTCACAAATATGCTTATAGTGCTTTTAACAAATTAAAGTCTTATTTTTGTTCACATTTCAAGAAAGCCCAGAAGCAGGCCACACAGGACTAGTACAGTGGCTTCAAGATGAAATCAGTGACCTGGGCTATTTTACCTTTTTTTTTCTGACATCTGCAGATCTTGGCTTTCCTCCTCATGGTCACAGAGTGGCTGCTCCAGATCCAGTTCCCATTTCCCTCTCCAGTATAAGAAAGCAATGAGGGAAGTGAGGGGAATCCATAAAAGCAAAGCAAAACTTTCTAATAAAGTCCCTATTTTTTTTTTTTTTTTTTTTTTTTTTAGTCCCACTGGCCTGAACTAGGTAAAGTAATTACTCTGGCTGAAAGGAAGTTGGGAAATTTTAAGTAATCATGATGACATTTTGAGCAAGTCAGCTTTCTATTTGTTTGGAAAAAGAAAAAAAATATGAATATTATCTAAGCAATTAGCAATGTTTGGCATGAGAGATTAAGCAATATTACTATCCCAAAGAGTAGCCGAGGGAAGTTATTTGCCCCATCAATCTAAATGATGGTTACATGACTATCATCTCCATTATCTAGACAGAGCTTTACTGCTCTCATATATTTAATTAATGAAAGGTGATATCCATGGGTTCATACGACATAGATGTTAAGCCATTTTATGTGTGTATGTGTCTCTGTGTGTGTGTGTGTCTGTGTGTGTGTATTAGAGTCTTGCTCTGACCCTCAGGCTGGAGTGCAGTGGCATGCTCATAGCTCACTAGAGCCTCAAACTCCTGGGCCCCAGCGATCCTCCTGCCTCAGCCTCTAGAGTAGCTGGGAGTACAGACACAGACCACCACATCTGCCTAACCTGTTATAAACCTGCCACCACTTTTTTTCTAAAGGGAGAGTCTTAACAGGATAATAGATTCAGACATAAATTGATAGTTTCAATGGCATCAGTTTTGGAATGAGGAAAGCTCAATTTTGAAACTAAATCCCCCACCTCCATTCCCCAAAACAAATGTTAGACAAGTACTTTGTCATCCATTCCAGTTGCCTGGAGCCTTAGAGCTAGGAACAAATCTACAAATGTAAACAGGCACACAGCTCTTTTGCGCCGTTGCTGTGAGAAGATGCTCATTATAAAATAGAAAAAGACAGTAAAACAAATCCATGTAAAACAAATTCATCAGTGGTAGGACTATATTGTATGTGCAGCAAACCAAAACTTTTAAATAAAGACAATGAAGCGCTTTTTAAAGAGTGCTGAAGTTAATTTCTAGTAATGGACTGACCCGCTGAAGAAAAACACATGTGATATAATAAAACTAATTTCACATTAAAGAGGGAGGCAAGGGTGGAGAATAACCTCTCATTAGATTTATTGTTTTTTTGAATAATAACCACAGAGTAAATATATAATGTAATGATGTTTCAAGTCATGTTTAGATTTTCATAAAACATTGTAAGACTTTCTGAAATTTTTCTAGCTTTTCAGGTTAAGCAAAGCCTGAGAAAATTCCCTTTGTTCATTTCCCCAGAGCACATAGATAATGATTAAATACAGTTGATTCTAATTTCTTTTTTTTAAAAAATCCTGCTGGTATAATTTTTGGTCATTATATAAATGAATACCTTAAAATGTGTTTCCTTTGATTTCCCCCTTTGGGGAGGCAGGTTCATTTTCTTTATGTTATTTATGATTCTATGAATTTTGTAAAACTGTAACATATGTTTTTGTTATTTAAAAATGTGTTACAGGATGAAAGAAAATATACTACATAAGTGACTCTTTATTCCACCATCAGAGGTTGGTACTGCTTGACCGTATATCCCCATGCGCCGTTCGAACATTGGTACACACAGATTAGAAGAGGTGATTTAAGATACGTAGTTACAAGCTATAAACACTGCTGGACATTTTTATTAAAGAAATTGGCTTGAAGCAGCCAGTTGTTTTATAATACCATAGCAATTTAAGTCCTTAACAATTCTATTGCTAAAAATTTTAGAACAGTAGAATTTATTTTAAAGCTAATTCAACATTCTCACTCCACTCAGGACAGTCTTTCTCAACTTGTTTTTAACTTAATACCCTGGTATGAAGATTGTATAATTAAAAGTGCTGAGATGCCTGAAAGTTAATGAAGAATAAAGTAAGCAGACTGAAGAATGAACATTTTTATGGTTCTTATGCACAAAGCACTTGAGGCTAATTATTTTCGGATCAGCCAGTGAATGAAAAGTTGTCCTGAGGGAATACCTACTTCTGTGACCTATGGTGATCCTCCCTTATTGAGAATCCATGGTGCTATCTCAGAGCTTGTTCTCTTAGGTTTTTCAACCTTTGTGGGCTTAGACAGGAATTAATTTTTAAGTTTTCACTGAACCATGTCCTTTTACCACCTGACCTTACAATATCCAAGGCCAGGATAGGGAGGATGTGAAAGTTAATTTTCCAGAACTTCCTGACCTGGTTATTCACAGAACTAAGGGCAGTCCCAGGCCTGAACACTTTGGACCAACCAGAGAAAGCTAAAAGATTCCAAGTTCAGCTTTGGTTCAAGGTTCCTGCAATGAGGACATCAGAAGATAAGAGGGTTGGATAATTGCCCTAATACCCTTATAAGTGATGCCTAGCTTCCTGTAATACACTCATATGCACAGGAGTTTCATCTTTCTTTCTTTTCTTTTTTCCTCAAAAATTGATATGCACTGGCTGGCATTTTCTGTAAGAGATAGTAAATTTACAGGGCTAGCCTTTTTTGGCATTTAAGCACATTAATTTTCCAAGGAAGAAATAAAGGGTGAGTTTGAGTTTATAACCATATATAATGATGTTACAGATCCATTTCTGTCTTAATAATAGGGATAGTTGCGACTTCAACATCATCTATTTTTCTTCTGTTTGGCAATTCTATTGGTTAAAAACAACCTCATATTATTTTAAGATTTGGTTCTTGGTTTTGGAATATAGACAGAATCTTATGATAATATTTATTGGTTATTGTTTGGCTTCTAATTTGGCTAAGATTAGAATCTTTGTACCTCTGTGAGCCCATTAAGGGCATGGTTTCTTCAAATATATATCTCCAGAATCCAATATGCTTGGCCTTACTGTTTGTATGTAACTTACTAAATGCTGTCGAACAAAATTCACCTAGAATTTAACTTCTGTAAGACAGTGTATAAGAAAAGTGGACAGCATTGGTGTTATAGTCAAGTATATGTTCCAACTTCCAGCTCTGACATTTCTTCCTTGTGTGATCCAATCAGGGTATTTAGCGACTCTGAGCCTGATATCCTAATCTGCAGAATGGGCATAATAATAAATACTGTACAGTACTATTATAAATATAATATGACATTATGCATATATACTCATTGCATAATAACTGGTAATAATTTCACTTGCAAAATTTTATTAAAATGTTTCTTTTTATGTTTTATGATGATCATGATTTATTTACTATCCAGGAAATCATCTCTCTCTCTCCCCCCTTCATATCACATTAATATGTGTAAAAATAAAATAAATTTATTTATTTTTATTTGTTTTATTTATTTATTTGTAAAAATAAAATAAATTTATTTGTTTGCTAAAAGATTTACCATACTAAATAAATAAATCAAAATAAACTATTAGAATAAACCGAGTATATTTACAGTCCACACAGTTACAATAGTCTGAACTGGATATCTTACTGTCAGAAAAGTTTGGTATATCAAACATTTTAATTAAAATCACATACAGTTTAAGCACATTAAGTATTAACTATAACTGAAGGAGATTGCAGCAATCTTATAAAAAATAATCAGGTATATGGAAAAAATTTATCTTTAAGAAAATATAAGTGACATAGTATTAAGCACCTACAAAACCAAGGGACTAGTTAAAATTTGTGAATATGCAAAGAATAACTTTTTGTTTATATTATATTTAAATATTTAAACATTCACTATAAATATTTTTAACTATTGCTTTAATGTTTGGGCATGTATATGTATATGTATTTAGTTTTGTTTTTAGAAAGAAATATAATTTAAAAATGTAGGTCAACTCAAGTAACAAAGTTGGTCTACAAATTAATATTTCAGATGTTTCATACAGTAATTTAAATTATATGTGCTGCTGGGGAAAAGGCAGCTCAGTTATTGTCCAGTTCTTGGTCAACTCCACTCCTTCTGCTTCTGAGTAGAAAAGAGCTCTGGGAAAGGGTCAAACACCTCCCTTGCCACAGAGAGCCCACGGACTTGAATTTGCCTCATCTGTGGGAGAGGAAAAGAGTCTGCAAGGTGATATATGACAGAGGGATGCACTTTCTGATGTAAATTCCTATTTTTATCTTATTACTCCTCTTTCTAATAGTTATGTTTCTGATTATGAACTGTGTCTTCTTAATCCATTCACTTCTTAAACAAAGGCATTAATGCATTTGTTCTCAGCCTATCTTATCTGCTGTACATTTTCAAATGCTAGAATTTTGGCTACACGTGAAAGTTGTAAAAGGCTCAGAACAACAATGAGCGATAATTCTAATATTTAGCAATAATTATACATTAATAATAATTACAACATAATAACTCTAACAGTATAACAAGGTCTCACAGTGTTTTTAAAGTCACTCACTGTTCTCTCATACTTCCTTGGTCAATTCTTAGCATAAGTCACTGTTTTATCAGACCTACTTATTGCCCCGATAGCAAACTCTTGTGCATCTATGGGACATTTTGCATGTTTTAGTAAACATAAATATGACTTTGGAGCTTCCTAGACATGATGCAAACATCTCATCTAATACAAGTAGTTATATCTTACTCTACAGAGCATCACACTGTTTCTCCCCTTAACATTCTCTGTGACAGATCATTATTAAAGGTGTGTGCTCAGGCTTGGAAAAAGTAAATTACACACCTTGATGAGAACTTAGTAGAGCACTTATGAAGGGTTTGACATATACAACTATGAGAAGAAATGCTGTACTTTATTGACAATTTTTTATTTAGATTTAGATTACAAGTTTTCATATGGCATATTCTTCAGTGTTTTCTAAATTAATATATATTTTAATTTCTTTTATAAGATTAATTGAATTTAAGAAGGAAAAAGAAATAAATCTTTATTGAGTGAGAAATAGTTATTGCATTTTATCTATTTATTTATTCATTCACAAACACTGAGTGCCTTCCACAGACCAAGTAACTTTGGGAATACAATGTACAACAAAAACAGGGCTCTTTCCTCTGAGGCATCCAATATTGCAAGAGGGACACACTTTAGTCAAATACTTGCATTTTATTCTTATATGTATTCAAAAGGTATTTACTGAGTAGCCACATATATTTTCTTTATACCAAATTCCATGCCCTACTATTACAGTTTTAGGGTTAGACTAGTGCGAAGTAGAGAGAAGCTCTTAATCTTAGGTGAGTGGAATGGTTTTTCCTCATGTATTCAATGTTCATTTGTTTAGTGTTCAATTTAATTAGTTACTTGTATTGGATATTTTTAATTTCAGAGTATCACAAAAATAATACTTTTGGACAAATGTTTTGGTTACATAAATTACCTTTGTGCGATCTGAGTCAGAGCTACAAGCATGTCCACCCCCCAGATGATGAGCACCACATCCATTAGGTGTGAATATACCTATCCCCACCTCCCCCCTCCCACCTGCCTAACACCCAGTGAATGTTGCTACTATATGTGTACATAAGTGTTGATCAGTTAATACCAATTTGATGGTGAGTGCATGTACTTATTTTTCCATTCTTGTGATACTTCACTTAGTAGAATGGGCTCCAGCTCTATCCAGGATAATACAAGAGGTGCTACATCACCACTGTTTTTTGTGGCTGAGTAGAACTCCATGGTATACATATACCATATTTTATTAATCCATTCATGTATTGATTGGCACTTGGGTTATTTCCACATATTTGCAATTGAATTGTGCTGCTATAAACATTCAAGTGCAGATGTCTTTTTTATATTATAGAATGTCTTTTTTTCCTTTGGATAGATACTCAGTAGTGGGATCGATAGATCAAATGGTAGTTCTACTTGCAGTTCTTTAAGGTATCTCCACACTACTTCCCATATAGGTTGTACTAATTTGCAGCCTCACCAGCAGTGTATGAGTGTTCCTTTCTCTCTGCATCCACACCAACAGGATCTGCACTTCTCACCTCTTACAAAAATCAACTCACGATGGATAACAGACTTAACCATAAGATATGAAAGCATAAGAATCCTAGAAGAAAATTTTGGAAAAAATCTTACAGATATCAGCAAGGCAAATAATTTATGAAGAGACTCCAAGAGAAATCATAGCAATGATAAAAATGAATAAATGGGACCTGATCAAATTAAAAATCTACTGCACAGGCAAGAAAACTATCATTAGAGCAAACAGACAATCTACAGAATGGGAGAAAATATTTGCATGTAACATATCTGATAAAGGGCTGATAACTAGAATCTATATAGAACTCAGGAAAATCAGTAAGAAAAAAAATCAAACAACCCCATTAAAAAGTGTTCAAAGGCCATGAACAGAAACTTTTCAAAAGAAGGTAGACTTATGGGCAAAAACATATGGAAAATGCTCAACATCTCTAATCATCAGGGGAATGCAAATCAAAACCACGATGGGAATCACAGGTTTTGATGTTACCCAGGCCCGGGTTTTAATTCAACTTCTGTTGCTTACAAGCAGGGGTTCACTGGGGCTACTTTCTTACCCAACGTAGGGAACAAGGAAAAGCTTCCCTTTTGGCCTCTGAAGTTTTGCTAAAACTCACTGACAAGAGGCAGATTATTAGGAGAAATGGCATACAAATTTATTCATCACGTACACAGGAGCCTTCAGAATGAAGACCTGAAGATACGGGAGAAATTGTCCATTTTTATGCTTAGGTTCAATAAAGTGTGGACAGCCGTATAGAAACAGGGCTTGACAAAGAGGGTATGATCTAGTGCAAATAGACCAAGTAGGGAAACCCAGCAGGGCCTGGCTGTCGAAATTCTCCCTGGTCTCTCTGAGCGTGCATTCCTTCCTTCAGTGTAAAGGGCAGAGCCCACTCTGGAATGGGAGTCTTATGACCGACAGTCAAACAAAGTAGGCCAGGTAATTTCCTTATGGTCATCTTTTACACAGAAGGGTGGAGGGAAAGTGAGAGGTATTTTTAGGTTTTATAGCTGGCTTTGGGGAAAAGTGATTCTAGTTCCTATGACCTGCTTTGGGACAGTGAGACTCTAGTTTCCATGGCTAGACTAGGGGGAGGATGAGACTCAGAGACAGGAGAGCAGCAGGTGGTCAGAGAAAAACTATTGCCTCTGAAGACCTCATTTTGGAGTATTGTTTTCTGAGTCCCAACACTTTTTCTAATTCACCAGTTACATTTCATGCCACTCTACCTCACTATAATTTAGTCACACGGGCACTAACCATTTTTCAGTTCCTGAGGAAGCCCTTGTAACACTCAGTGGCTTTAAGAATATACTGTTGTGTATAGATGCTCAAATAAGCATCATCCAACAGGCATAAGTAATTGAAAATAACTTAAGTATTTATTGACTTTAAAAGCACTGCCAAAGCATTGATACCATTGGTAATTCTTGGCAAAACCTAGAAATCATTGTTTCCATACCTTCATATAAATATGCACCCACAAACCCCCAAGGAGATATCTGCCTGAAAATTTCTCTTTTCCATCACTCAAAACTCCATCCCAAGTGCCCTTAACCCAGGTTACTCCTAATTTGTCTTTCTATTCTATTTCCCACACACTGGTGGGGGAATTATTTTCCTGTTCGCTAATAACTTCACTTTCAGGGTGAAAAACAAACCAGGGACTCTCTGGGCTTCCTTCCTCATCCACTCACTGTTGTTGCCTAACTGTAGCCAAGAACCTCAGCTTGCACAACCCACCCACCCTGGATTCTTTTCTCTCTTGTTAAAAGGAGAAGAGTCTGATTGCTTATCTTTTAATTTCTTTCACTTCTGTCACACTCATGTGGTCAGAGCCATTCCATAGTTGCACTTTGTTCCTTCCACCTAGAAGTCACACACCTTGTCTTCATCTTCACAATTCTAATTATACCCAGCGTTGGACCTCCAAGGGAAACAAAATGTGATCTTTCAAAAAATATTCCTATAAGCTTTGGCTTGGGTAAGGGTTAACTTTCATAGCACTTTGTGCATTTCTTACACAGCACCCAGAATAATTGTAGCTATGTAGTCATGCAGTCATGTGTTAATGCCCTACTGTCCCTCTGGGGGTGGCAGTCTGATCAAGGCCACACATTGTGCCACTCCAGGGGGCTACAGGCCATTCACAATGTATTCCATGCCAATGGATCTGTAAAAGATAAATTGCACTCAACCAGTTAAACAGGTGAGGAAGACTTCATTCAGGACGATTTTAATAAAAGAGAGAGATTAAACTCAACTCCAATTGAAACAAAAGGCCAGATGGTTTTTAGGCACTGGGGTGAGCTAATAGAAAAGTACTGGAGAGGATTAGGGGAGGGGGTGACTTTGGCCAATGCCTTTAGGCCATTTGAGTTTGCTAATTGGCACTTAAGGAGGTTAGGCTCCTACCCTCCCACAGACAATGGGAGATAGGGACTTTATCTTCTTGTTGATTGTTTTTGGAAGGGATGCCTCCTGAAAAAAGGCTATTCTGTCTTGTAGAAGATTTACATCTCAAAGGGACAGGGAAATAATTTACAATTCCAGGTTTTCTAAAGCAAATGATCTAAGAAAAGGAAGATGAGGCCTATACCCATAAAGAAATCAAACTGAAGGGGATGGGAAGGGATGGGGCAGGGCCACTTTGTGATGAGGGAAATATCACTGTGTAGCACAGTGTCTGACACATAAAAAATGCTCAATAAATTTTGAAAACAAGAGTGGGTCTATATACATTAAGGATGGTAATAATGCTACTACTTAATATCACTATGAGGTCCATTTGGATATTGCATGTAAACAACTCAGAATAGCACCTAAAATATAAAAGCCCTTGTAAAAGTTTTATATATTCATATACACACATATGTACACACATACACACACACACATACACTGAGGCTGAAAGACTTTGAAATCTCCTATTTGAGACCCTACCCACTTTTCTTTCCCTACCCTTTCAAACTGAAAAATGTCATAGACAAATCAAACTGGATTATTACAGCAAGTGTATATTAAGGTGAATGGAGGATGATGGGAGTCTAAATATTTCTAGAGAAAAAAACCCAGAAAGTTGTTATTTAATCAAACAAAAGCCAAAGAGCTTATTTTAATTGAATTACAGGATTTGTAGTTGCAATTGAAGGCTAAGCTGCAGACATGGTTTGTCTTACACTTATAAAAATGTTTGATTCATTAGCTCATGAAATGTTAATTACTCATTTATTTTAAATTAGTTTAAATATGAGCTCCCCCATGGGCTGACAGTTGTCTAAATTCTACAGCAAGTATTAATATATGCTATGTGTACCCTGGAACATTCCCAACACACTGCTTAGTGAATGTGTCTAAAGATTCTTTTTACTAATTATCACTGGTCCTGAAGGAATTTTCCTGATGCAATAGGAAGTTGGTTTGTATGGCTAGAATCTCATATTTATAAATATCATTAACTGTGAGCTCTCATGTAATGAAGCTGTTTCCACATCCAGTTTAATAGCCACTCTGACACCGCCTTGTAATGGGGCCACCATTAAAAGTGACAGTCACAGAGTGATTATGAACCCAGGTTCCAATCTCAGCTCTTCTTCCCACTAGTAATGGGACTCTGAGCAAGGTATTCGCTTTCCTGTGACTCAGTCTCCTCACCTCTAAATAACAATAATAACAGTATCAATCTCACAGGAGTACTGGAGGGATAAAAAGAAATACTTCCAACAGTGCCTGGAACATAGTGATAACCCAGAAAATGTGAGCTATTATCCTACTCGAGAAATTCACACATTGAGAAGACCTGTTCTCCTGCCTCAGTGCCAGTAGGCAGTAGGATGAATGTTTATTTAGCAAAGAGTTGTCCTTTTGGGAACACTCTCATTAAAACTGAAATTTACTATTACAAGGATACAGAAACAACCCAAGTGCCCATCGATTCTTGAGTGGATTATTCAAATTTGGCATATGTATACAATGGAATATTACTCAATTTTAAGAAATGACCATGACCTAGCACCTTTTATATTTTCCTGGTTAGAGCTTGAGCCCATTATCCAAAGTGAGTTATCACAAGATGAGAAGAATAGATTCCACATGTACTCGACATCAAATTGGCACTGACTGATCAACCACTAAGGTGCTCACATGGTAGTAATATTCTCCAGGGATTAGGGGGTTGGGGAGGTGTAAAATCACAACTAATGGACTCGGTGAGAATAGTAGAGGGGAAGGGCATGCCTCTAATCCTCACTTGGGTGATGCAGAGACATAAAATGTAACCAAAATGTTTGCACCCTCATAATATTCTGAAATAAAAAAAAAACTGAATGTTGACACTTTTTATCAAATGATGGGATGCTATATTTTCATTTGTGATGTTTCTTTATTCCTTTCCTGGTAATGTTTGCATCTTTTTTCCAGGAAATGTACTTACATAGAATACCTCTCCCTTCCTCTCTCCCCACCCCCATGTTTAAGAAATCTAGACCTTATCCCAATAGCCTCAAAAAATTCTGTCCCAATTACTCCAATCCTTTGGAAATTCTCCCTCTTATGAATGCTATCATTTGGCCTATTATTTAGACTACACGTGTGTTTCTTAATTATGCCCTAGCTTATACCACTGTTTGCATTGGTTTATACTGAAGTTACTTTATGTTAGGGTGTACATGTCCTGTGTCTCCATCTATACTGTGGGCTCCTTCAAAAGCAGGATTGATTAATAGAATTATCTGAACTACCACTACACCTCACACAAAGCTGTGCAGGAAATGCTTGGGAAGGTGAGTGGGGATAAAGAGACCCTGGGCTGGCAAGTAGATGCCTACTTTAGACCCAGAACTTTTGAGGGTGCCAACTTTCATCATAGACATAAACAGGAACCACAAAAAGAAAAGTAAAGATAACCTATTGAGCTCAAACTCTAGAACAAAGATTTTATTGTAATATACATATATTGGACAGGGATCCAAAGATTTGCTTAAAACTAGTCAATTTATTTACACATAGGAAATATATATTTTTACATAAGTTGATATATGTGATCATTGTATAACTTTTATTGTTGTTTTTATAGGGTAGCAGTTTTCCCTTTTCCTTTTTCTGTGTGGCTTTCCCTTCTGATTTTCCTCTCTCTTTCCACCTGCAATAGTCCCTCATGTCCACCAGTGTAAAGAGAATCCAAGCTTATTAGTTCAATCGTATACAAATTTATATATTAAGTGATATATAAAATCAATTAATAATGGAATCAAATTATACATATTTTTCTGCATCTTAATTTTATCTCTTAGCTAATAAGTCCTTTAACTGATTTCATTTCAATTGATATATATTCAGCTATTTTCATATTGGGGCATTCATTTGATTTCTATCTTATTGTCACTGCAATACTCTAGTAAATATCCCTGTCCATCTGGCTTCATATATTAATGCTTTCCTTTCTATGGAAAAGATTTCCACTAATTAGGTTGCTGGGTCAAAAGATTTTTGAAAGTGCAATTTTAATAGCTGCTGCCCGATTGCTTTTCCAAATTCTTATAATACTTTATATTTCCGTGAGTAAATATGAGAGCACTCTTTATTCTACAACACTTTCAGCAAAATTGTTATAACTCTTCATTTTTACAAATTAATTGCCCCTTCTAAGTACCCTTCATTTTATTTTGTTATTCTTTTGGTCATTCAACTTCTCCATCTGAGAGTAGGGAAGTGTTCCTTTATACATATATTGATAGCCACTTCTTGCATTTCTTGTCTTTGTGATTTTTAGCTATTGTGTTTGTGATATGAACATTTATAAATAATATATCTTCTTAATAAACTGTGCCTTTAGTATTATATTATGTACTTTATTATCCTGCTTAGTGATTTTAGACTTAAATTTCCAATAGCCTTAAATTGATTTTCCACTCCTAACTTTTTATTTTTTTCTTTTCAAAAATAGTTTGTTTCCTTTTGTCCGGTATCCTTTTATTTTTAATTGTTTTCCTTAATTATTCACATTAAGTGTATTTTTAAAAATAGCCTATAGATATATTTTTCTTTGTAACCTAACAATAAAAATTAAATCACTGATGTGGAAAAGAAACCAAAATATTTAAAATACTTGTATCCATAGACATATGATTCTAATGCGAAAACATTTTATTATAGTGGTTTTTACTTTCTAGGTCAGCTCAAAAGGTCTTGTTTATTGTGTAAAATATATGTAAGAGGCAAAATGAAAAGGGAATGCAGAAAAGGAGATGTGGAAACATGACGACAAAACCTGTACTTCTTTCCCTTCATCTCTCAAGATCAGCCTAGCTGTGCCTTCTGAATCAACCTTACGCTTGAAGCTACAGACAGCTGTCTTCTGTGGTGGAGTGGCCAGGTTTAGCAAATAAAATAGGAGACGCTCAGTTAAGTCTGAATTTCAGATAATCAACAAATACTTTTTGAACTGTACATCCCATACAATATTTGGTACATATTTATACTACCAAAATTTGTGCTTATCTGAAATTCAAATTAAACTGAATATCTTGTATTTTATCAGCAACTCAAGTGGAATCCCATTACAGATAACTGGTAAAGCCCTTTTCTCATAGTGGGCCAGGCAAACACCTGGAGACATTATTTAGGAGTGTTAGTGAACAAGTCATAAAGTGGCATATCCTGGGAAGTCCCTGGCACTCAGAGGTATGTAGAAAGTACCCCTTCAGAGAGGGGAAAAGGGTACCATTTGAAAACAATCTTATGTAAATTTGACTGGTCACCTGAACCCCACAATGTAGAGGAACCGAACAATTGGCCCAAATCATCCATGATCCTAAGACTGTGAAAGCTTGAGAAAACCAGAAAGCAGGTAGACTTCCACCAAGAAAATTTTCCAGTTTTTCAGCTGCAAATGGTCCATATTCCTGCTTCTGAGATCAGGCTATAAGGAGAAGTCAGTTCAAACTATACCAAAGCAAACTGCAGCCACACACTCCATCTATTCTGCTTGAGCCCCAATGAGCTAAAGATAGATGAGAACTGATCATCTATTTCACCACTTAAGAATGTCAGTCATAATATGCTGGGGAAAAGAATCCCTTTTCAATAAATGGTGCTGGGAAAACTGGATAGCCACCTGTAGAAGGCTAAAACAGGACCCACACCTTTCACCTCTCACAAAAACCAACTCACGCTGGATAACAGACTTAAACCTAAGGTATGAAACTATTAGAACTCTAGAGGAAAAAGTTGGAAACACTCTCCTAGACATTGGCCTGGGCAAAGAGTTTATGAAGAAGTCCCCAAAGGCAATCACAGCAGCAACAAAAATAAATAAATGGGACATGATCAAACTACAAAGCTTCTGCACAGCCAAAGAAATAGTCATGAAAGTAAACAGACAACCTACAGAATGGGAGAAAATTTTTGCATCCTATGCATCCGATAAGGGACTGATAACTAGAATATACTTAGAACTCACGAAAATCAGGAAGAAAAAATCAAATAACCCCATTAAAAAGTGGGCAAAGGACTTGAACAGAAACTTTTCTAAAGAAGACAGAAGAATGGCCAACAAACATATGAAAAAATGCTCAACATCTCTAATCATCAGGGAAATGCAAATCAAAACCACAATGAGATATCACTTAACCCCAGTGAGAATGGCCTTTGTCAAAAAATCTCCAAACAATAAATGCTGGCGTGGTTGTGGAGGGAGAGGAACACTCCTACACTGCTGGTGGGACTGCAAACTAGTTCAACCTCTGTGGAAAGCAATATGGAGATACCTTAAAGCAATACAAGTGAATCTACCATTTGATCCAGCAATCCCATTGCTGGGCATCTACCCAAATGATCCAATGACACTCTACAAAAAAGACACCTGCACTCGAATGTTTATAGCAGCACAATTCATAATTGCAAGGCTGTGGAAACAGCCCAAGTGCCCATCAATCCAAGAATGGATTAATAAAATGTGGTATATGTATACCATGGAGTACTATTCAGCTCTAAGAAACAATGGTGATATAGCACATCTTATATTTTCCTGGTTAGAGCTGGAACCCATACTACTAAGTGAAGTATCCCAAGAATGGAAAAACAAGCACCAGATATATTCTCCAGCAAACTGGTATTAACTGAGTAGCACCTAAGTGGACACATAGGTACTACAGTAATGGGGTATTGGGCAGGTGGGAGGGGGGAGGGGGGCGGATATATACATACATAATGAGTGAGATGTGCACCATCTGGGGGATGGTCATGATGGAGACTCAGACTTTTGGGGGGAGGGGGGGAAATGGGCATTTATTGAAACCTTAAAATCTGTACCCCCATAATATGCCGAAATAAAAAAAAAAAGAATGTCAGTCATAATACATCAGTGACAACTCACAGGTCAAATTCAAAATACCAACAACAGAGCTTACAAATTAAAGTGAAGCACACTAACATGAGCAGCATAACTGCTCACAGTTTAGCAATTCAGTGGATGAACTAGTGTTGGAGATGACACTGTTGAAACTTAAGTCAGTAATCTAGAAGGTAAAATAGGAGAAAAACATCTCAAAGTGGAGGTAAAAGATAGAAAGGAACAATGAAAAATAGAGAGAATTTAACATTGAATAATGAGAGCTCCTAAAAGATAAAAAGTATGGAGAAGAGGCATTAATTATGTCAGAGTAGAAGACAATATCTCTAAATTGAAGACAGTGCTAAGACCATAGTTTGAAAGATTTCACTGAATTTCACACTGAATTTTGAACAAAGGGCATATATCTAGGTATATTATACTATAATTCCTGCAAAAGAAAAAGTAATGACATTGTCATGACATTGTCTAATTTGCAGTACTGGAGGCCAGAGAGGACAATAGATTGATATTTAGGATCTACAGGCTGCTAATAGGACAGAACTAAAGTTCACAGTAGATTGGATGCAGATCTCCAGCTTATCTGGGGCTTTTCCCCTATAGGTTTACCTATGTAAAGGTATATACCTATGTAAAGGTACCTATGTGAGGTTTACAAGCTCACACACTGGGTCTTTGATTCAACCAGAGACCTGCCTTTGTCTGCCTCAGCACCCTCAGATGAGACATCTCTTTCTACTAGGACTCTTTACCTGTACCATTTGCTAAACTTCTAACTCAAATTGGAGACTTCATATGTTAAGGGTTCTCATCCCTGCCATCCTTAATTATCTTCCATTTTGTACTTTGGACCTCTCTGCCCTGAACATGCCACTACTCACCTACCTTGTATTTTCTAGAAAATAGACAACTATTGGCAGAATATTCACTTCATCTATCTGGCTCTTGTTTAAAGATCCATTTCCCAAGAAGCTCTATTATGTTAAATGCTGCTGATATTCCAAAACCCGTGGTTTGGGAGATGATAAAAAACATCCTTGCTCCCCAGTGCTTTTCCAGTCTATTACTTCTCTGCTCTCCAGTATCATCCCACTCCTCTCACCCTCAGCCATCTGGCTACACCACACGCATCTCCCACTTGGTCCCTTCCCATTTCTGACCTCCTGGTCAATATCCACAAATTAATTGAAGGCCTTAAAATCTGGCTCACATTTCTAATTTTTAAATATTTAAACCTAAATGGTAATTTTTATTAAAACATTTTATTCTATGCCTATAATGTTATTAAGGTTTTTCAAAGATTTGAAACTACTTCTATGGAAGTTAAAATTTCATTCATCTTAACTTCACACTTAACTTTGCATGTTAACACTTAAAGCATAAAAAGAAGTACACCTGATGAACACCCCTCCATCAATGACTCTAATAGTAAGAATTTAAAGACAAGTATGAATTTCTTAATACAAGTTAAGAGATTATAAAAAGAGAAGGGATTTTCTGATGAATACTAGAAGAGACAAAATTGTCTAAGTTCTACAAATAAGAGTGCAACAACTGAGAGAATAGTGAATCTGTCATCTAAAGCTTATGAATGTGAGACTTTCCCTTTGGCCAAGCTACTTGCTGATCATCTTCTACGAAATTGATCTGTCTGGTGTATTGGCTAGTAAATTAGGAATCAATGGATTTATGCAGCTTCATCTATTTTACCTCTTAATTATTTTTATTCTTTATCTTTTTTATGGGTAAACCTGAGTTTGCATCTCTAAGCAGAAATTTAATATGCTAGAGAAAAATGATATGATTTTGCATCCCATCTTTTGTGCTTTTCCCTTCCCCTTTTTTCTCTTTACTCTCTTCAAATCTAACAAATAGGATTTCATAATTTTTAAGATTACAGTTCTGCCTACTTTTATTCCATACTGAGTATTCTCAAGATTAAAAATAATGACTTTTGAGGGAGTTCCACCTTTGGAGAACATTGGCAGTTGCCTGATTTCAAATAGAACCAAACACCTTCCCTCCCCATCTCAATAATGACTACCCATAAAATCAACTGAAAGAGCAAATAAACCACACAGAACTTATACTTTTGATATTGTTGCAAGACAGGGAAGTGAAACTTTATGATTTCCTAAAAGTTGAGAAAAAAACAAAACAAATTCCAGTCATTCTCCCACTGCCAATTCTGTGTTACAAACTTAAGGACGTGAAAACAGAGGAGGGAAGACTCACATTCTCCACAGAGAAGAGTAGAGGAGAACAAGGGACTGAGATGCAGCACAGACAAACTCATACTCAGAATATGTGCAAAATAAATGATAAAATACTGAACATACACCAGAATGTGGTAGTTCATAGAACTGACTATAGGAAAGGAACTTGAAAGCATATACTACCAGAAGTGGCAGCCTCAAAGATGCATTGGTTCTAGAACAGAATCAGATATATAGAGAAGGGAGTAACCCTTGGAGATGAAACAGTGAAGGAAGAGGAGAATATAAGAGGGCAAGATTAAAGATTGTGTAGAAACAAAAAGTAACAAAATAACCTCCCCAAGGATAAGATTCATCCAACCAGTATGGCTGGAAAATTATTGACAAAGCAACTCATGGTGAGTTTTTCATGAGTATATATAAAATTTCCCATATTTAATATAGCTAAGAGTAAGGCAAGTCTGGGGTCATTGGTAGAATTAATATTCATGCATATATGTATGTATGTTTATATGCATTTGTGTGTATTTATTTGCTGGCATATATGTGTGTGTGCGCATGTGTGTATTTATGCACAAGCATATATTTACTAGTTCTGTCCCCTGAAAGGGACAAAAAGCAATGACACTTCAGTAGTAATGAGGACATCTAGTGCTCACATCTTGGTCTACAATACCATTTTCTACTTAAAGGAAGCAGAACTACTCAGAGAAGTAGTTTCCAGGGCTGGAGCAGGCTAATTAAAAGATAAAACTAGGAAGATTTTGCTATGAGAGAAGGTAAAAAAAATCAAATATGTATATCATATATATGAATATTTGATTAAAATTAAAATTTTATATATGATCATGATTATATGTCTTGATACTATATATGTATATGTAACTATATATAAATTTATTGTATGTTTTATTATTTTATTTGTTAAATTGACAGATAAAATTGTATGTTTTGTTGTACACATTATGTTCTATAAAAATATGCATGCATACATATATATATATATAGTAAGAATGACTAAATTTAGCTAATTAACAAATGCATTACCTCACATAGTTATCATTTTGTGGTGAGAACAGTTAACAACCACTCTCATAGCATTTTCCATGAATAAAATATATTTTTATTAATTGTACTTCCTATGTTGTACAATAGATTTTTTTAATTTATCCTTCCCATTGAACTAAAATTTTGCATCATTTGAGTAACATCTCTCCAACCCACCACTCCCACCCACCCCAGTCTCTGGTAACCATCTTTCTACTCTCTACTTCTCTGAGGTCTACTTTTTTAGATGTCACATATAAGTTTTATTATTTCTTATTGTAGAAAAGTAGGTAGAAATAGCACATTAAGAAGCAAATGGTAAAATATTAACAATTAGCCATTAATAGATAAATATTAAATGTATCTATTTAACAATAGATAAATCTGGATAAGAGGTATACAAATGTTCTTTGTACTATTCCTATTCATGTAATTATTTTCTTTCTTTAAAAAAAAAGGCTTTTAAAAATCCAGTACCCTTTCATGATAAAAATGCTCAACAAACTAGACATAGAAGGAACATACTTCAAAATTGTTAATATAAAAGCCATATATTACAAACCCACAGTCAACATCATAATGAATGTGGAAAAGATTAAAGCATTCCCCCTAAGAACTTGAATAAGACAAGGGTGGCCACTGTCACCACTTCTATTCAACATAGTGCCATTAAGTCCTAGCTAGAGCAATCAGGCAAGAGAAAGAAATATAAGGAATCCAACTTGAGAAAGAGGAGGTCAAAGTATCCCTATTTGCAGATGATATATTCTTGTATCTAGGAAATCCTAAAGACTCCACCAAAAGACTCCTAGAATTAATAAATAAATTCAACAAATCTCAAGTTACAAAAACAAGGTACCCAAATCAGTTGCATTTCTACATGCTAATAACAGTCAAGCTAGGAGTCAAATTGAAAACTCTATTCCATTTATAAAAGCTACAAAGAAAAGAAAATACCTAGGAATATACTTAACCAAGGAGGTGAAAGATCTCTACAGGGAGAACTAAAACACACTAAGGAAAGAAATCATAGATGATACAAATAAATGGAAAAACAACCCATGCTCATGGATTAGTGGAATCAGCATCATTAAAATTTTCATATTGCCCAAAGTGACTCACAGATGCAACACAATCCCCATCAAAATAGTGATGTCATATTTCACAGATCTAGAAAAAATAATGAAAAGCTTCATTTGGAGCAAAAAAAGCCTGAATAACCAAAACAATCTTAAGCAAAAAGAACAAATCTGGAGGTATCACATTACCTGACTTCAAATTATGCTACAAGGCTATTGTAACCAAAACAGCATGTTTTTGGCATAAAAGTAGAGGCATAGATCAATGGAACATAATAGAGAACTCAGAAATAAAATCATATAGCTATAAATGACTGATCTTCTTTCCACAGCAGACAACACTGTGGAAAGGAAGCCCTCTTCAACAAATGGTGCTGGAAAAATCGTATAGCCATATGCAGAAGAATGAAACAGGATCCCCAATCTCTCATGATATACAAAAATTAATTCAAGATGGATAAGACTTAAATGCAAGGCATGAAACCATAAAAATTCTGGAGGAAAATATAGGAAAAACCCTTCTGGACATTGGTGTATGCAAAGAATTTATGTATAAGGCCCCAGAGGCAAATACAGCAACAATAAAAATAAATAAATGGGACTTAATTAAATTATTAGGTCATCAAATATGAAATGCCTGATTTTGAATTAAACGTTTAGTTTATTGTATCTCAAACAAGAAGAGTATAATTAATCAAAGTATGCACCTAAACTATTGATACTGTTTTGTAATATTGACAGTAGCTTGTTTATGTCAGCAACAAAGAAGCCTGGAGAGCAGGTGGTGATAAAATCATGAAAGGATTTTTCCACAGCTGGTTGAGAATTGAATATATTTTCCTACAAGAAGTAATCCAAAGCCTGGAAAGAGTAGTAGTCAGTTGTTGCAAGGTCAGATGAATACAGTGGATGACAGAGAGTGTCCAAGTCCAGCCTCTGTAGTTTGAGCAGCATTGTTTGTGTGACATGTGGTAGAACGTTGTCTTGCAAGAGGATTGGCCTGTCTCTATGGACCAATATCATCTGCTTAATCACAAACATCCTCCTCATCATTTCATCCAATTGGTTGCATTAGACATACTCTATAATTGATTGACCAGATTTCATGAAGCTGTAGTGGATAATACCAGCGCTGAACCACCAAACAGACACCATTAGCTTTTTTCGATGAATATTTAGTTTGGGACTGTGTTTCAGCACTTTATCATTATCCAACCATTTTTCTGAACATTTGCAATTGTTAAAAGGAATCAGTTTTTCATCACATGTAACAAAGCAGTATAGAAATGGTTTGCTTTTATGTCTTGACAGCAAAGAAAGGCAAGCTTCAAGAGGATGTCTCTTCTGGTGCTCATTTAATTCATGCAGGACCCATCTACCCAGCTTCTTTACCTTGCCAATTTGTTTCAAATGATCCGATATTGTTGGAATAGTAACATTAATTAAACCTTGCTGCTAATTCACATATAGGTTGAGGTAGATTCCCTTCCACTACAGCTTTCAGCTCATTATTATCCATGTTGCTCTCAGGTTGACCGCTCATTTTCAAGGTGGAAATCACCAGAATGGACCTTCTCAAACCATGAATGTACTGTATGTTCATAGCCACATCTTTCCCAAACACTTTATTGATATTTTGAGCTGTCTGGGCTGCCTTGGCCCCACAAAGGAACTCATGTTTAAAAGTAACATGAATGTTTGGCTTATTCATGGTTTCACAAAAATTGCTCCCCCCCAAAAATTTGAAACATAATCATAATCCCAAATGTGCATTTGGAAGACTGAGTATGTACTTTCACAATAAAAGTAAACACAAAGCGTCAAAGTGAAATGTCAGAGATATCAACAGTCAACCTTAGTAGTTAACGAAATCGGACATTTCAGACTTAATAACCTAATAAAAAGCTTGTGCACAGCAAAGGAAATAATCAACAGAGTAAATAGACAACTTACAGAATGGAAGAAAATATTCACAAACTCTACATCCAACAAAGGGCTAATATCCAGAATCTATAAAGAATTGAAACAAATTAGCAAGGAAAAAACAAACAACCCCATTAAAAAGTAGTCAAAAGACTTGAACAGAAGTTTATTTCAGAAGAAGATAGATAAATGGCCAACAAACATGAAAAAAATTCCTTAACGCCACTAATCATCAGGGAAATGCAAACTAAAACCACAATGAGATACCACTTTACCCCTGTCAGAATGGCCATTATTAAAAAGTCAAAAAACAATAGATGCTGGCATGGATGCAGAGAGACAGGAAAGTTTACACACTGTTGGTGGGACTGCAGATTAGTACAACCTCTATGGAAAACAGTATGAAGTTCCTCAAAGAAATAAATGCAGATGTACCATTCGACCCAGTAATCCCACTACTAGGAATCTACCCAAAGGAAAAGAAGTCATTTTATCAAAAAGATACCTGAGCTCCATTGCTTGTCACAGAATAATTCACAATTGCAAAGATATGAAATCAACTTAAGTGCCCATCAATACATGAGTGGATAAAGAAAATATGGTCACACATACATACACATACACCATGGAGTACTACTCAGCCTTAAAATGAATGAAATAATCTCATCTGCAGCAACTTGTATGGAACTAGAGACCATTATCCCAAGAGAAGTATCTAAGGAATGGGAAAAAAAAGGTATGTTCTCATTAATAAGTGGGAGCTAAATGGTGGGCACACACAGGCACAAAGAGATGTAAAAGACATTTAAAACCAAGAAGGGGCAAAGGTGGGAGGGGCATGAGGAATAAAAACTTACCTATTGGGTACAATGAATATTATTTTGGTGATGAGCACATTAAAAGCCCTCATTTATGCATTGTGCAAGCTATCCATGGAACAAAACCATTTGTACCACCTTAATATTTTGAAATAAAATAACATAAAATATACCAGGGACTTCAACTTTCTATTGGCACTTGGAATTAATGTTTTTTAAAATCTCTGAATAAGCCATTCATGTCCCTAATAGTCCTTTGATATCTGCACTGAAATATGTCTGTTGGCCTCTAATAAGAAGAAAAATACTAATAATTAAGCTTTTTGAAAATAGTATTCATTGATGTCTCCTTTGCTATCCACTTTGGTTAATGCCACAGCAATAGGCCTGAGACTGTTAAAATGATGACAGAGGGGCAATCAGAAATTGATACTTTCTTCTCTAATGCTAGGACCTAGACTGGAAAAACCCATGATGTTTTGGTCAATATCTTAATCTGCGAGATGTATAACTGTGTCCCCAGAAATGTCCTTGTAGGTCTGAAATCCTTTTGAAAAATCAGGTAGTTTGGATAAGTCAGAGCTCACTTCATTCATATTTGAGAGTTATTTCCACAAACTTTCCTTTTAATAGCAAGCAGAAGTTATGTTTTTGGTTTTTATTGTTGTTGTTTTGTTTTATTTTTTGGCAAAATAGTAAATGCTTTAAAGATTCTTGAGGGAATACTTTTAAACCATTCAGCACAGCATGCAGCCTTGGTGTGGCTTTTTCAGAGTTTTATACACACAAAAAGTTATTCATTCTTAGATCTGAATGCCAAAGTGTTTCTTATCCTCAGAGCTGTAAGTGTGCTGTATCATGTTATAATGACTAGAATCACATAATAAAAGAAAAAGAATTTCCCCTTGATAGCAGTTTTACTTTATGATTAATCAACTTTTGTATAACATAGTGATTATAATTAGAATAGTCACGCATAGTGTCATAAATACACATAGATCAAATCTAAGGACATCTTTTATAATTCCTCCTGAGTTATTCTTTACAATGGCTTTGATGTTATTTAGTAGTTCCTCTTATCTGATGTGTTTGAACTTCAAGATAACATTGACTTATGTGGTTTAGTACATCTAATAATAAATCACTTCGGGACACCATAATTCTAAAGAATCTTGAAGCAATGACAGATTCCCGCAGGGTGTGATGTTTTAGGGTACATTTTCTTTCTATTAAAGAAATATCATCTGCTGTTTATTCCCAACAATTTAAAAGACAAATCCTAAAAAATCACAGAAATTGCTTCCCTGTTCAGCCCCTTCTTGCAAGTCTCCCTGTTCCCAGGTTTTGAACATCTCATTGCTTAAGATCTGGTTACTAGTTCAGATATTTATTAATTAAACATCCACCATAGTTTGCTATATAATTGAGGAAAAATAACTTTTCTTGAGACCTGGTACAAAGATTAGGGGCTGGGATATAATATGTTCCTGGTAATTCACACAATATTCTGAGCAGTTAAACTGCTAGAAGACAAAAAAAAAAGTAATTAAAGAACTTTCCATGTGTCATTTTTAAAAGAGACAGTTGACGGAGGGGCATGTTTTGAGGCTAAGATGTGCTCAATAACCATCAATAATAAAGTTTATCTTCTAGACACATATTAAGAAAATGCTTTAAAATCAGCTTGTACAATCATAAAGTTAGACAGAAGCACAGTGCTGCTAATCTCACATCTTGCCTTTAAATATATTTCTAAGCCATTCTGGGGAGATAATTTTCTATCCCAACCAACATAACTCAAACTAGGTTTACTGAAAAACCTATTTGGCAAGAACAAAAAGCTCAATATGAATTTCAGCAAGAAGTAAATATTATATAATTAAAACTCTGGGAAATACCATATACTTAATTACTCTATATACGGTAATTAACTTGCAAAATGTTTCTTTGAATATTAAAGATTGCTGAAGTTAAAAAGAAACCTGCTTAACTTTGTTTAAATAAAGGCACACAATATATTGTCGTGTGAAGACATCTTTGGTGCAAGTTTTATACCACATGATGCCTTCTACCCCTGCATCAACACAATATTTGGTTAAATTAATATCCTGTGAATACATAGATTTAAGCTTAATGATTCCAAAGTCTTCAATGAAGGTCTGTTCATCTGTTCTAGCATGGAATCATTGAGAACCAAATCCTTCTTTAAAGTGGATCCCTCCACAATAAAAAAGTATTTCCTCTTTTTTTGATTTTCATAAGTGTGAACATCAAAACAGGTCCCCATATTATATATATCTTAAATTTGCCTTTGTTAGTTGGAGCGGCCATTAGAAGAAAGTCACAGACCTCCAACAAAAGGGACCAAAATTTATCAGGAGTGAGCTCCAGCTGCTGTGTTCTGAAATCTACCACCATAATTGGGCTCAGAACAAACTGTGTCCCAGGATCTTCTCCCAGACAATGACTGATTGCAACAGGGATACTACCATGTTTCCCCGAAAATAAGATCTACCCATAAAATAAGCCCTAGCAGTACTTATAAGCATTTGCGCAATATAAGCCCTACCCCAAAAATAAGAACTAGTGATGGGTATGGCTACACAGTGTGTCTGCACAACCCATGCATTTCATTGCAGAGTGGTAAAGAAGACAAGCAGCCCTTCACATCTGCCCCATGAGAGCTCTATTGCTCGACATGAAAGACTGGGGCCAATGGTTCTAAAGGAAATAGAGTCACAAGAAATTCAGGATGGAATTTGGGGTTTGGAGTTATGATGATGTTCCAGAAGAAGACAACTTAACCATATTTGAATAAATGTAGATTGTTGTACTGTACTTAAAAAAAAATAACACATCCCCTGAAAATAAGCCCTAGGGTGTCTTCCTGAGGAAAAATAAATATAAGACCCTGTCTTATTTTCAGGGAAACACAGTAATGCAGATCAGATGCTGAGAGACATGAGATTTTGGCTTGAGGACTCTCTAGTGACCTTGCAGAACCTTCAATAGACTGTATATCTTGCTAGGACACTTCCACCCACCCTTCCTTTCTTCTCTCATATGCTTGTTAGATTTATCTTCTGGTCTCAAGGCTCTTCCAGACTTCTCTGGCTCCCTGCCTATTTTCTCTAATAGGTTTCCCCCCTAATAAAATCCATGCATGTCTAATCCCATCTTGGTATCTGCTTCTTGGGGGACATGGATTAACACAGTGGTACCAGAAATGATCAAAGAAAACAGGCAGTAAAACGAGGATTTAGGTCTGGTTTACACACCACTTGGCAGAGGACCTCATTCTGGTTGTCAAGTGAAATATCAGGGACTGCCACAAGATGGCTGCATATTTTGCTAAAGGATTTGCTAATGGTGTTCTAGAAAACTGTACTGTGGAGAAGAATTCTGTGCCAATTACAATGATGCAGGTATTTGAAAATTATGGGACCAATGCCTACAAAGAGAACCAAGTTGGCTGATTACTGCAAAGTTGACCTGATACCATGCAGAAAGATAATGAAAGGTGGAGGACTAATAACAAGCACCTAACGCCCAAGTGTAGGAGCCAGAGGACTTTCGTGGTATCTTACAAAGAGGTTCTTATCACCTGCAGTGGATGAGCAGACACAGTTGATTGGCAAACTGAAGACTTAATTGTTAGTGTTGCAGAGCTCTGGAGACATTTGAATGCTAAGCCAACATCCAACACTGTTAAATGAAAGGACAGGAACTGTTGGGAGAAATCTGGGGTCTCAAAGCATGGTACAGAAACATCTAGACAGAAACCTCTGAAAATGTTTACTCTGCAATTGATGTTGAACTCCATGGGATTTCACGGATGGCCCACACATCCACAGTATAAACTGGCATTCCTACTATGCTAGCAAAAGCTGAAGAAACAAACCTCTCCTCAACAAGGCAAGAGGTAGCTCAGGAGCTATTCCCATCTCTCTTCTCTATTCCAGCTGTCCAGGCCAACAACTAGGATTAAATTCCATGCAAAACCTTGCTGAGGACCTACTCAGCCTAAGTAGGATTAGAGGGAGGTAGGGGGCACAGAGAAGAAACTATATACTTCAAAACTACAAAAATAAAATATAAGCTGCAGGCACTGGCAGGCACCAGAAAAGTGGGTTCCTGGAATTTGACTTTGAATGTACTTGGTTAAGAGGCTGGAATGTAAGACTGAATAAGCAGGAATTCCAGCAATTTCAGGGCACATTTTTAGGCCACATGACCCAGGGGGATATGAAGACATTGCTGCTGAGTGGCTCTCAGAAGCCTGGAAACAAACCTGATGGCCAACTTGCAGTATAGTAGAAATGTTCTACTTGCCATGGCAGAAGATAGAGGAAGGGATAAAGAGCCGAGGGAGGTAGGCATGCTGAAATGGAAGTATTGAGTAAGGCCAGAAGACCCATAAGAGGATGATGTTCCCCAAGAGGACCCAGAGGACAATGCCTCTGCCAAAGCCATTGGTGATGCATAGATGAGAGGGCACCAGCACAACTAAGAAGTTTACTGGTAGTTATCCTCTGCAGGCTCATGACAGCTCGGGGATCTAGGATGGTAGGTCACAAAGCCAGGTTCACGTTAAGTACCATAGGCCTCCTAAAATAATTGTGGCCAGGTGGTAGGGCTTCACTCCCAGAACCCAGGAAAGTTAACCTGCAAAGTATTGTGGAGCTAATAACAAAATAGACACTAATAAGGTACTTAAGCATATAAGAAAGAAGGAGAAGGAGAAGAAAATGGAGGAGGAGGAGGAGGCAGAGGAGGAGGAGAATGGAAAAAGGAGAAGAGGAGGAGAAAGAGGAGAAATGGAGAAAAGGAGGGAGTGAAGATTATCATACAAATACAAAATCATAATCCCTCCTTCAGTTCCCAGATATGATCCAAGACTAAAGAGGTACCTGGGTCCCTAGGAGGAAGGACCCTACAACACATGACAAGCTTATAGCATGATAATTCCTCAACTTTTTCATAAAGTCACATATTTATTGAATCACCATACACTGAATAAAATGTGAATAACCAAAAATTTTGAGGATTATTGGATAGGGTCTAAGTTTACCTTGATTTGGGAAATCTAAGCACTGTCATAGCTCACTCTTAGAATGAGGGCCGCCAGGGCACGGGTAAAATGACAGCTAACACCTGATCCTATTCCATTTGTGTATTTGGGAACTGGGGAATTGACTAAAGAGTGGGCCTGTGGAAGGGGAAGTGGCCCACAGTGAGAATGAGATAGAGATTCCTGGGCAGTGGCCAGTGGCCTGGCTGTCTGATGAAGGTAATAGCAAAAGAAAGGACCAAAAGATCAGATACAGGTCTGGGGCAGAGACATGTGAGTTGATATAAGCAAGTGAGCACCAAGAGTGAAGATTTTTATAACACAAGTTAATGTCCATCAAAAAGCATCCACCATGGAAGAGGCATTAAATAACCACCTGATGGCAGCAGAGATACTAAGGCAGGTCTGATGCTGGGGGACATAGGAAATGGTACTCCTCTGATATCTAACTCTGGCTTGAGGACAACTGACAACCCTACCAAATGTTCCCTAGACTGCAGTCAAGGATGCTTCTGCATAACCTTTCTTCTCTCTTCTTCTCTTAGGGTCAGATTTGCACTGTGGTGCAGTGTAACCTTCTCAGGCTTCCTCCACATTTTCTCTAACAGTTGTTCTGCTTAATAAAATGTTGGTGTGGTTAATCCTATCTTGGTGTTTGCTCTCAGAGGATCCTGTCTAAAACAGCTACACTTTTCTGTCATGATTCCAGCACCAACAAAGATGTCTCTTTAATAACTGGTATTAAATTATCTTCTTTTATTATGCATATTGATTTGCTCTGGTACCTCTGCAATTCTAGCTAACTCAATTTCACCAGGTTTGGTTAATCTCACCCCCAGCTTCTTTGGGAAAGAAAAGAACTCCAGTAAGACGCCCACACTGCAGCTGAATATTATTTTTAAAAATAATGCCTTCTAAAAAGAAATGCTATGAAACTTTAATAAGATCTCTACTAATTTGCGAAAGCTTCAAGTATGATTGTATTATTCTTATTCTTATTCTCTCTTTTTTCTTTTTTTAACTTGGGAGTTCCTGCTGGCATCATTAAACTATGTCTTTCCAGTCAAAAAAAATTGTAGCACACACATTAAGTCAAATTTTTGAACAGCATACCTAGTCTTGCTAACTAAAAATACATCAGCAAGATAGCAAAAAACAAAATAGTAAGAAAAAAAATATTTTCACAACCCTGACTTCCCCCTAATCCTTTCTTTTTTACTATCAACTTTTCCCATTTAAAAAAAATGTAATTTTTATGCTAAAAAAAGAGTGAAAATTAAGGTAGGAGGGAAAAAGATCTAAAGAAAAGCCGAATTAAAGTTACATTTCATTCTGATTTTTAAATAGTTCTGTTCTGAATTTTCCAGTGAACCTGAGTGAAAAAGGCAAACCTTAAATGAATTTATAATAGTGCAAAGGAATAAAATGCCACTGAAGCTTCTGAATCCATTGTAGTCACCTATTCTCTTCAAAGTTAGCTCTGACGAAGGAGAGAGAGATCTGTGGTCATCAAGTAAAACATGCACACTGCTGGGAGGAACTCTTCTACAGTCAGAGAATCCTTTGAAATATTTTATACTAAGAAAGATGACAAAATGAAAACTCAGTTCATCCAACTTCTCTGCAAAATGAGGGAATCACTTTGTGCTGAGAGTGTGCTTGTTTCATTAATGATGACAATTACTTATGGATAACAGATGTTAACTATGAATCAGAAAGGGCATTTTGCATTTAATTTATTAAGAGGAAGCTGTTTTCCTGGAAGCTAAATACTCTACAGTATTCTCACTGTAAAAGAAAAAAGTTCAGGAGAACGGAAATTATGATACCAACAGAAAGGTTCAGGTCTAATATAACTCACTTGGAGGTTAACTCCTTTTTAGTAGCCTTAAATTACTTAGAAATGTTAGTTTAGAGGCACATTCAATCTATGATCCAGCAAAATTTACTCAATAATAACTTTTATTATGGTAGACTTTTACCACATTTCTAAAACAGCAAATGATATGGCTTTATTTATTGTCTTAGGATGCTAAAAAAATGTATCTTTGAAATTGAGTTAAATTCCTACTTTTTCAATACATATCTAGATGTGATCAAAGTAACTAAGATAGAGAAGACAGAAATAAAGCTCCCCACTTCTTAAGATTATGCAGGGTGTGCTTGAGCAACTAATTTAACCAAAAGCTTTAACAGCTCTATCTCATCTCACTAGACTCATGCAGACCATACCTGTCTCAGGAGGCCTCTCCTGATTCCAAGAGCCACTAGCCAATTTATTTTCTTTGCCTGTTGAATGCTCCTTTCTGCAATCAGCCAGAATACTATCCATTTTGCATTGTAATTATTTGTTTATATCATTCTTCTGCACTGAAAGACAAAGTTCATGGCCTATTTATCTCTGAAGTTCCAGTGCTTAATCAAGAGTCTGGTCAGAGTAGACAAACCAAAAAAAATTAGTAAATAAATAAATATTTTCATGCTAATCCTAAACCACTTTAGGAAAACTAACTCGCTTTTGTACATTTGCATTTGTTTGCAAAAACTCAAAGTGAGAAAAATAAGCTATGCCATTCACATTTGTAAGAAGTTTCACATTGGGTTGGAAGAGAAAAAGAAAAAAGAGAAAACCTTTTGTATGATATAACATTTACTTAAATTTTGCACATATATGTACTGAGCACTTAATGAATGCCAGGTACTATTTTAGGTACTGGAGATGCAGGAGTGACAAGCAGACAAGATCCCTGACCTCAGGAAGCGTTCAGCTGAATAGCAACTGGATTCTTTATCTCAGATTATAATAAACCAGTACACTGGGCCAACTACTATTACACCTAGGAGGAGAAGAGGAACCAACCTGTTTTGTTCAATCATTCATGACTTTGCTACATGGATTTACTCAGGTTCTGAGTTAGCAGCCATCTTGCTGATGTCATGGGCAAATGCATTTCATTTTTCTGTGCCTCTAACATGAAATGATTATCACCTACTCTATCTAGAAGAAGCAGGTTTCTTGATGGATTTTGACTACGGCTTTTTTCTTTTTCAAGTCAAGTGATTTAGACTTCTTCGAAAATCTTGCCAACTAAAAATAGATCCAAATAGAAAAAAATGAAAATTTAATAAAGGTCTACAAGGGAATATTAGCTGAAGTATCCTAGGTGCTGTGCTAAAATCCCTGCCATTAATAAATAATAAGTAACATAAACAATTCTATAAATAGATTTCAAATGTAAGCCAAAGTTCAACTTATTTTACTCCCTAGAGTCTAAAATTATTTGTAAGAACTTTATAAATATTTCAAATAATCATCAAGCAAATTTAATTCAAGAAGTTCAGATGGAAAATATGCAAATTCTTTCTTTTCATTTGTAAGGTGATTTCTATTTTTCTAGTTCTCTTTGATGCACTTACAGAAGACAGCTTAGAAATGAAGGTTTTATATTTGTTTATTCTGGTATTGTCAATGGTTGGCAAAAAGTTGAGGTTTTATTTAATTATCTCATTTTATTTTATTCTTTGTTGATGAAATGTACACTTATCTGATATTTGGTTTAAAGTAGATCATTAAAAATCCTAACACAAACCAGACATGGTGGCTCACATCTGTAATCTTAGCACTCTGAGAGGCCAAGGCAGGAGGATCGCTTGAGCTCAGGAGTTTGGGACCAGCCTGAGCAAGAGTGAGACCCTGTCTCTACTACAAATAGAAAAATTAGCTCAGCATCATGCTGCACCTGTACTTTCAGCTACCTGGGAGGCTGGGAAAGGAGGATCACTTGAACCCAGGAGTTTGAGGTTGCAATGAGCTATGACACCACCCAGGGCAACAGAGTGAGACTCTGTCTCTAAATAAATAAATAAATAAATATCCTAACACAAAGTTACTTTGATCTTTCTGCATAGCACCTTTTAGATTGTTAACATGTGGACTCCATTTCACTCCAAATCTTTTTGAGGCTTTGATGAAACGTTTCTTCTAGGATCAACATTCCTTTCATTTGGGAAGCCACCTCAGTTGGTACTCATGGCCCTGCCAACTCTTTCCTCCAACCTCCCCCAGATGATCTTTAATCTTTATTGACCAAAAGAGATTTGGTGACCCTCATTCATCTTTCATAATTCTGGATTGATGTGAATTGAAATTAGCAGAAGTTAACTTGATATCTTAGGCCAAAAGGGTGCTTTAACACAACCTCTGTAAATTATACTTTGGCAACCAATATCCTTTTTGATGATTTTCAGACTAAAGTTAATAAGTCTGGATTTTGCCGCTGTCTGTTTTCCTATCTAAAACTGTTATTTGTAGTTCCGCTAGTTGGCTTTCACAAAACGAGAAGTAAAATTTGCATTCTTGGTAAAAGAAAATGAGCAAACAGGTACACAGAGGGTCTGTGAAAGTAAGTAGCTCATGATTTTATAATTTTAAATTACAAGATAATTTGCTGAAAGATAAAAGAATTATTCATGCCTTGTTTAATTGAATAAAAAAAGCCTGAAAGGCTAGAATTCATGCCAACACTTTTAAAAATTAAACTGTATGTGGTCCTGAGGTATTTTACTTATGCAGTACACAACTAATACCAATATTTATTTTTAAAATAGCTCTGTTTATTACTAAGTAATTCAAGTCACAGTGATACTTTCCTCAAATGGTAGAGAGGTTTGCTTCATCAGCATGTTAGTCTAACCTATGCTACTTGAAAGCCTCAACCTCTACCCAAACGCGCCCCCATTCCACTTCCCTAACTCTTCTTCTCCCTACTCTATTGACCTCTGAGTACGTGTCTTCCCAATGTGCCTTCATACAGTTCCCCTGCAGGTATAGGTTTCCATTTTGTTATTTTTTCCTACTTAATTATGGTCCAACAATGATATTCACCTGGTCAAATCCCTTTTTTATTATTCAAGTCCAACTCAAACATCCTACCTGAAGGCTTGCCCTAGCATGCCTACTGGAACCTATTCCTCTCTTCTGTATTTTTCCACAGTTCCTCTATTTTAACTTATGTAACATGCTTCAACTGGGTAACCTAATTATATATATTTCCACTGAAGGGCAAGCTTCTTGACATAAAAACTATTGTTTACTCCTTCTGCTGATGTCTAGAACTATTGCTTAGGTTGATCTAAAATGGCAGTATATTACTTTTTGGAAGTACTTAACCTTATCAGCAATCTACTTAGATCTACCCAGGATCACTCTAAATCACTCTAAATGTTTTTTATGATAGATGCTTTCTTTCCCTTAGCTTCTTACAAAGGATTCTGGGTAAGAGATTTTCTTGAGATATATATTTCATGCTATGTATATAGTAAACAATTCAAAGTCCATATATGCCTTTGGAATATTCACTCAGAAACTTACATAACAGAATGTTGAGTGACACTGCCTGGGAATTGTCTGGTGAGACCCAAAGGCAAGGCCAAAAAGGATCTAAGCACCTTAAAGTTTAGAGGTAGCTACAAACAACTGGAGCCAGATATCTTCCCTTGGATTTCCTAAAAGTTGGCAGAACCCTCTCTGCTAGACTCAGCCATCTCTACTAGGCCTCCCCTACCTCTTTTCTAGTCTCTATAAAAGATGACTTGGAAGAGTAAAAAAGGTAGTAATAACAACCCTGAATCAGAGGCTTAGAAGCTTTTATTTTTTTCTCCTCTGTAGGAATAGCTCCCTAAGTGAGGAGCAAGGGTCCCAAAGAACGACCCAAGATATTAGGATCAACTGCAGGAGAAAAATAAAGTAAGAAAATAAGAGAGCTTTGGTATTCCTGGTCTTAGAAATCAGTGGATTTGTTGCCATTAACATCAACTGCCACAGCAAGGACACAATTATACTCAGAATTGCGTCAACCTAAAGAATTTAGCTCAGCTTAATACAACTTGGTATTAACTCTCTCAACATGCTTTCCTGATAGGTAAGGAGACCTCAAAAAAAGAGAGTATGTAGCATATAGTCAAAGGTGGGAGTTAAAGTTGGAAAATGTAGTTTAAAAGATATCACATTTGCAAGGACAAAGCAAGAATAGCCATGTTTAGGCCAAAAGTAGATGAAGGAGAAGAGACAGGCAGACATGCATACATACACAGATGAACAGATTGGAGGGACCACATGGCCCCAAAGAAAGAGACATAGAAAGACTATTTGCCTTGGTTCTTGACATTGAATACCCTGCATTCTTCAAACTGAAATCAACCAGGGACTCCCAGAGAGAATGAGCATTTAGATACTTGCCACACAGAAGCTGTCAAAGAATGGCCAGTGTTAGCCAGAAAAAGAGAAAGAAACAACAAAAAAGGACTGAAGGACTGCCTCAGAATAAGTTAAGTGTGGTATTATAGTTAAAAATATATATAAATATATGTAGGGGTGTGTGTGTTTATATGTTGTCATCCACAGTTCCTGGCAGGTAACTCCCAAACTCTTTGTTACAGTCTTTTGTTATAATGTTGGAAACATTTAGGCCTCAGGAGGTAGAAACTCTCTCTGACCTTCCCCTGCCCTCCTTTCACTTCCTCAAGTCAAGACTGTAATCTTACTGTGGGTCATAAGACCCTCATTCCAGAAAGGGTCCTGCCCCATATCCTAGAGAAAGGAATGCTGCGCAGAAAGGCCAAGAAGAATAAACAGACAGGCCTTGCTGGGTTTAGATCATATCCTGCTTGTGCAGTCACATACTTTAATCATGGACAATCAAGGAACTCTCCATAAAAGGCCCAAAGGACAGGGTTGGGGGAGTTTCAGGAGAGCTGAACACATGGAGGTCGATAAGGTGACCAAAAACTCATCCACATGTCAGGATGGTGGCACACCCCAACTACACAGGGTCATAAACTTCTACGCTCAGGACCCTTCCAGACCTTGTCCTATGTACCGCTTCATCTGGCCGTTTATTTCTATCCTTTACAATATCCTTTGTAATAAACCAGTAAATCTGTCTCTCTGAGTTCTGTGAGCCATCTGGGCAAATGAATCGAACCAGAAGGGGGGGGGGGTGTCATAGGAACCCCAGCTTGAAGTCAGTTGGTCAGAAGTTCTGGAGGCCCAGACTTACAACTGGTGTCTGAAGTTGGGGGGACCAGATTTGGGGACTGAGCCCTCATACTGCGGGATCTGATATTATCTCCAGGTAGGCAATGTTGGAATTGAATTGGAGGATACCGAGCTAGTGTCTGCTCAGAGCTGATTGCTTGCTTGCTGGTGGGGAGAAATCTCCACATATTTTGGAGTCACAGAAGTCTTCTGTGTCGATTATTGTGGTGTGAGAGCAGAGGAAAAATGGTTCCTAAATAGTAATGGATAAATCTCTTTCCTCATTCAGGCCCTACTAAATAGAAGGGAGCTAGTACCCTAGAAGAAGAGGAAGAAAGAATACCCTTGGCCACAAGACCAATGTCTCTAACATTTTGTTCTCAATACTCCCATATGCTCTTAAAAATTATTGGGGATCGTAAGAAGTTTTTTCATATAAGTTAATGTCTATCACTATTTGCCTTATCTCGATTTAATACTGAGAAATATTTTTAAATATTTATTAATTCATTTTAAAATAATAAAACCATTATCTGTTAACATGAATAATATATTTTATAAAATATATTTCTAAAACAGGAAATAGTAAGAATAATGGAATTCCTTTTTATTTTTGCAAATCTCATTAACCTGTAGCTTAATAGAAGATAACTGAATTTTCATGTTTTCCTCTGCATTCAATTTGTTGCAATATATTGGTTTGGTTGTAGTATGTGAAGAAAACATAGCTTCATAAAGATACCTAGAAGAGGGAGGAGTAAGTTAATATTCTTTTTAGATAATAGTGGATGTTTTCCTTTAATTTATGCTAAAACTCAACAGATAGCAATAGTTTCTTAGAGGTTAGTTGCAAAGTAGTATCAGAAACCACATTGGTAAACATTTTATACTCTGCTACATTAAAATTCACTGCCTATTTTGCATTGGTGGATCTCTTATCCATGAATAATTTCGTAGCCCCATTCATTGATCATTTGGAAAATATTTGTTCACTGAGTTAAGAAGTTCTTTCAAATGTTGGCACATTTCCTTTTAATTCTGTTGGAGGCCCCCAAGACCACCCTCAGGCTCAATTCACTAGAAATCACCACAAGGAAATGTGCTCAATCCTATTAGCAACAATGTGTGTCAATACATGCAAAGTATTTCCAACCAGGGAAGCTCATCTGAGTCTCGTGTCCAGAGGTTTTTGGAGAGTTAGACATGTCAACATTCAGTGCTTGCTTGACTGACTTTAGCTACTCAGTCTTTAGCTCCCCAGAGTCCAAACAGACACAGCATGGTCCAGAGCCTCAGACATACAAAAACAGATGTTCACCTTATGTTGCATTGCTAGCACAAACTATTCAAGGCCTCAGACATACACAATACTCTCATTAGGCAGGATATTCCAAGGCTTACATGTTCTCTACCAGCAGCTGGTCAAGGGCCAGTCTTTTCTTTGGAATGCACGAAACAATCAAGCCTGCTAAGCTAACTCTTTACTGCACGATAATATAGCTAATTATCATAGATAGGAAAGACAACTCTCTACACTCTTACACAACACTTCACAGAATTCTGACAACACATGTGTGGGTTTTCCATACCAAGTAATTCTCTAATTCTGTGGACACCAACTGGGTATCCTACAGTTTAATTACAATACTATCTGGAGTTAGTGCAGACTCCAGGTTAAGGGCTTAGTCCCACAATACTGCCCCCAGTGTCAGATGCCAATTGCAAGTAGTGGGTCCCTAGGACAGCCGCACTTCTGTCCAACTTGGCTGCAAGCTGGAGAACCCCAGATCCCCCTGCTCAGGTTTCATAATTTACTATGGTGGCTCAGAAAATTCAAGGAAGCACTTGTGCTTACTGGTTTATTATAAAGAATATGATATGGCTGGGCCAGGTAGCTCACTCCTATAATCCTAGCACTCTGGGAGGCCGAAGCGGGTGGATCTCTCAAGGTCAGGAGTTCAAGACCAGCCTGAGCAAGAGTGAGACCCTATCTATCTCTACTAAAAATAGAAAGAAAATTAATTGGCAAACTAAAAGTATATAGAAAAAATTAGCCGGGCATGGTGGCACATGCCTGTAGTCCCAGCTACTCAGGAGGCTGAGGCAGAAGGATCGCTTGAGCCCAAGAGTTTGAGGTTGCTGTGAGTAAGCTGATGCCATGGCACTCTAGCCCAGGCAACAGAGAGAGACTCTATCTCCAAAAAAAAGAAAAGAACATGATAAAGGATGCAGATGAACAACCAGAGGAAGAGGTACATAGGACAAGTTCTGAACGGTCACAAGCACAGGAGCTTTTTTCCCTGTGGAATTGGGGTACAGCATGATCCAATCATGTGGGTGAACACCAACTCGGAAGCTCTCTGAACCTTGGACTATTGGGATTTTTATGGAGGCTTCATCACATAGACATGATCAATTATTAACTTATTACCCACCTCCTCTCCCTTCTCTGGAGGATGAGCAGTAGTGGATGGTGATGCAAGTTCTAAGGTTCTCATCATGGCTTGGTCTTTCTAGTGACCAGCCCCCATCTAGGAGCCTTTGAAGAATCACCTCATTAGAACAAAAGATGATCCAGAGCCTGATGTAGTGGCTCACTCCTGTCATCCCAGCTACTCAGGAAGCTGAGGCGGGAGGATCGCTTGAGGCCAGGAGTTTGAGAACAGCTTGGGCAATATTGTGAGACTCCATCTCTAATAAAATAAAAAAAGATTAGCTTGACATGGTAGCGCATGCCTGTGGTCTTAGCAACTTGGGAGGCTGGAGTGAAAGAATCACTTGAGCCCAGAAGTTCAAGGCTGTAGTGAGCTATGATCATGCTACTGCACTCTAGCCTGAGGACACAGCAAGACCCTGCCTTTAAATATATGTATATATTTTTTCTTTATTATATTCATCATAAATATATCATAAAATGAATTTATAGTATAGACTGTATATATTACATATTAGAATTCCAAAATCATGATCAAAAGTCTGATTTTCACTTCCCTTTTGCCACACTTGTTAAACTTTCATTTCTGATGTTTAGGAGTTAAAAATGTTTCTGATATTCTTCCTTGCTTTTGTCTTCCTCTCTTTTTAAGGAGACATGATTTGGACAGAAGCCATTCTTCTACCACACGCTAGCTCGCTTCTCCCAGGAAACAGAATTGTGCAAAATTGATTGCAGAATGCTGTTGTTTGCAGAATACTGTTTTCATGTGCTGTAGAAAATGTGGCTGTTAGGTGTTATAGAAAATTTGACTGATACACTCATTCCCAGTGTCTATATTAGCAGTAATTCCAAAGTAAATTACATGGGATCATTCATCAAATGCTAAGAAAAATATTTATCTCTTTTTAAAAAAACTATTTTTTTAGTTTTTTAACTTTCTATAATTAAAATCTTCAAGACTGTATTCAGAAGTGGCATTTGCTGTATTTAAATTCCCATTTTAAATGGTCTATGTTTATAATTAACATTTCCAAATTCAAGATTTAAAATATTTATAAAGACTACTCTTCTACTTGAGCACGATCTTTACTTAGTGGAAAGAATAATGCTTATTTTCATTACCATCTCCTGTAAATATTATATTTCACCATTAACCTACTACGTAAATGGTAAGTGGTCACATATAAAAACTCTCATCATATTTTTATGTCTTCTTTGAAGATAATTGATATAAGGTGACAAAGTTTTCCTTGTTAGATTAAAATGTATCCTACACTTAAAATATTGAAAAGAAGTCTTGTATTCCTCTCAATTTACAGCCTGTGGAATTCAATGTGTCATTACTTTTTGTGACATATAGTATGCCTAGAATAGACACTTACCCCAAAGAACTTTCAGATTAGTAAGAAAATAACAAGTACTACATGAACAACTAAAGCAAAATAGAGTATCTGTTATAAGAGGAATAATTAGACTTAAGAAGTCATAACATTCAGATGTGGGTAATAAGGAATGATTGCTTGATGAAAGTTGCATTTAAGTCAGGCCTGCAAGCAGGAGAAATTTGGGCAGGTATATGTGTGTTGATAAAGGAAAGCAAGTTCAGAATGACCTAACAATAGAAGCAGAAGTAGAAATGTGCTTTTAGAGAGGAATGAATAGCGCGCAATTTGTAGAGAGAATTGAGTGAATACATGCGCAAGAGAATGGAAAGAGAAAAGGAAAAGACCAAGTCAACTAGAACATGGAAATAAAAATAAAAAGTACCTTTTACAACAAACAAAACACAAGAAAATAATGCAAAAAAAACCCCAAAAAACAAAAAACAACCCAACACCAAGTTGGGAGGATTGCATGAGCTCAGGAGGTTGAAACCAGCCTGAGTAAGATCAAGACATAAACTCTACTAAAAATAACAATATTAGACGGATGTCATGGTGGTTTGAGACCAGCCTGAGTAAGATCAAGATCCAAGCTCTACTAAAAATAGAAATATTAGCTAGATGTCATGGTGGTACCCATCTGTAGTCCCAGATGCTTGAGAGGCTGAGGCAGGAGTATCGCTTGAGCCCAGGAGTTTGAGGTTGCTGTGAGCTGTGGTAACACTATTGCACTCTAGCTGCAGTGACAGAGCCAGACTGTCTCAAGAAAAAAAAAAAAAAAAGGAAGAAGAAAAGAACAAATGAGACAAAACAAAACAAAAAAAGAACAAGAAAAGAGAGAAGCAAACAAACCAGCAAAACAAAGGCATTTAGAGGGAAAAGCTGTTTTGGTCAGGAAGAAAATGAGTTTAGACTAATGCTTCTCAACAGTGTGTCTGTCCCTAGAAAGCTCTTTTTGTCAGATTCAAATAGTTGATTATGTGAACTGAATATTAAAAGATAATTTTGTTGCTAATAGAATAAGCAGAGGCTTTAGAAATAAAGACAGACTGAGTCCTGAGTCTTCTCTTTTCATTATACTTATCTCTTCTCTTTCTCCCTATCTTCTTGCCGAGGACATTTCACTGCTCATGAGCTGCAGACCCAATGTCTCCAGGATGCCATCATTCTTAGATGCCTTGGGATGGGCTAGTTTGAATGTAAATACAGTATCTGAAATTATGCACTGTGTTTTATTATCTGAGTTTATGCAATTGAGTTAAAGTTGCTCAGAAGACTGCAAGTAGCATAAGCCAATGATGTGTAATTCACCAACAACCCCTGGTTGGTCCCAAGTGAATTCCAACCATAGGGTCACAGGTGGGAGGAGGAATGGCAGTCAATGGTAACATAGTGAAATGGGCCTATGAGTGGTTTGTGCCAAAAGGTGAATGGGGAAGGCACTAGCACCCACTTTGGAGGTGTTTCTCAGGCTGGGAGAAGTATATTGCAAACTGAGTATGTGTTACTAAAAGAGTCATATGGTTTGTGACATTCGGTGAGATATTTGTACAAAGCCTGATGAGAGAAAGGAAATGATTGTGTTCTATGGTCCTATGCAGGCTGCCCTGTGCAGGTTACATGGCTGATTCCCATTAGAATACGTTTTCTGAAATACTGATAATTTTGATAAAGGTGTTTTATAATTCTCTTCATTAATGTCCCTCCCTTTGTATCCTATTTATTGCAGATGGCTTTCAACGTGTTTTATTTTCATTAAGCCTTTACTTTCTAATAGCATCTCCTTTACTTTCTAATAGCATCTCCTAATACCACCAATATTATTAAAACAAGTTCAATGTTTGCTTCTAGAATTAGTTTCTTAAACAGAAAATACATCAATAATATAATTTTATAATTTATGTAATGGATAGTTACATGGAACAAAGTCAGTTTACCAAGAGTTGAACAACTGATGGGCTGAAAACTTATTAGCAAGAGTTAGAGAAATGTATATACCATTGTGACATTTAAATAGAGTTTGTTAGATTATGATAGCAAACCAAACTTTAAAACCCTAAACATGTTTAATTAAAATAAAGTAATTTTTGAAGAGCTATATTTGAACAGACAATACAGTAGCAGCAATTATCTGTAATTATGCAGCTACAATCACAGAATAATACCAATTTCAATGTCACTAAGCACAATAAGGATAATTATGCTTTCTATTATTCTGATGGGCATGTAATTCTCAATTTAAAAAACCCTTCATAGGAATATAACAGTCACAGTTTCAATAAAGACTTATGGTGTAAGCAGCTGGATTAATTGTCTTGTAGTTACTGCTGACCTTTTTGTTGCAGTTTTAAATCCCATAATAGCATTTTTTCAACCAACACTTACATGCTTACTTTTACTTTTTCAAGTGTTGGCAAAATCCTCCATTACTACCATATGTACAGTCTCCAGGTTTGCCTTAGAAACTTTAGCTTCATACACTGGATGAAATGCTTTCCTGAAATTAAAAACTGTGACTTATATTTGCTTAATAATATCAATTTTTAAAAAATACAAAATAACATGACAAATTTATGAAGAGCTTAGTCTTAAAGAAAAATATTCATGATTTTATTCCCCAAATACTAATAATGAAATGATTTTGTATTCTCTTATATTCTCCCATAGACATATAATTGAATATGTGTAATAACAGGGAACATAAGTTTAATGAACTTCTTAAGTGAGAAGTGCCATACATGTATGGTAAGTGCCATATATATACAGTTTCCAGTGCTGCTACACTGTCCCTGTATATAAATAAAATGTGCATAATCTTTTTCCAAATAGAAATACTATAATTTATTTAACCATTCCCTTAGTTTTTGGACATGTAAATTTGTTTCCATTGTCTAATTATGTAAATAATTGTCTTAAATTTTGGCTTCAGAGTCAACATAGAAAACAACATCAAAGTGCCTACAAATTAATAAGCTGTAACTGTGTCATTTTAATCATATAGGTATTGAGATATTTTTAAACAACTAAATTTATAGATATATAAATGTGTGTATATGTTTAGAATTAAAAAGGCAAAAATAACTATGATTGAATTATCCTAACTTAATCATTTTGGTTCATTTTAACCCATTATTTCTTCCTGGCTCTTTTTATATTGTTTGGGCAAATATTGCATATATGATTTTGTATTTTACTTTCTTAATCTAATATTATTTCACATTTGAGGTTTCCCATTATTACGTAGCATTTACTCTAAAAGCTATGATGTGACTTTACCAAATTTCCTAAATATTCTCCAACAATTAAAATAAAGTTTCTTAAAAAATGTTTCATGGTATAATCAATACTGTATCTTTTAAATATACATAGGTATTTTCTGTGATGTATATGTGTATGTAAATATTACACACATACATATTTCTTTTCTTGATTCTTGTAAATATCTCTAGTTTGTTTTCAAAAGAATTGTACTAATTAATGTTATCTGAAATATATAAAGCCACCTTTTGCATCCTATCTTGGGCAATAGTAAATAGGTGTTTTTTTCAAATTCCAATTTAATAGCCATAACTGTGTTTTTTAAATTTTTGTTTTAATATTCATTTGTTCACTTAATAGAGATTGGGTGTTTTCACATTAATATCAATTATTTTCTTTAACAGTTATTTTCTTTTGTTAATGTGGAAGTTGGGAAGTTGGTCCATTTATTTGTCAAGGTTTTAATATTTTTATAGATTTTTATGAGATATTTATGTTAGGAAGATAGTAACACAGTCATATATAATCAACTGATTACCTTTTAATACAGTTTGTCTTTTTTGCATGCATAGCTTTGTGCCATCAAATCCATTAATTTTAACTTAGAAACTTTTTATTGTATTTTTCAACTTAGAAATTCATACCTTCTTCAAAATTTCTTTAAAAATCTAATTCTATTTTCCTTAAGTATAACATACTTAAATATATAATAAATCAGTTATGAATTTTTGCCTACAGTCTATGTTAAGTATCTAAATTGATTTTTTTGAAGTTGTTGACTGTTTTATCCCAGTACCACATGTTTAAAAATGTAAATTTTAAAGAACTGGTGCCTTTACAAGTAAAAAATTCTTAAAATTTCTTTTAAAATTACTTAAGGCAAAACCAACCAACAAATAAATAGGTAAAAGTAGTGATTTAAGGGGAGGGAAGGATAAAGGAACAAAAGGTATAGGTATCTTTTGGAATTTAGGATCTGTGAATGTGGTCATACTTTATAAGAATTGAAAACAAAAATGAAAAACTGTTAAGAATTAAGACTAGTTTTCCACTTCTTTTTCTCTGGGGCCACATGGTCTCTCCAATCTGTTCTGTGATGTCTGCCTGATTCTTCTTGCTACACCTTATTTGGCTCAAACATGGCTACCCCTACCCTGTCCTTTAAAATGCAGTATCTGTGGATAAATAATCTAATCTCCCTATCCTTTTATTTAAATTTTACAAGAACAGGCCTCTGAAAATTTCCACCGTTAGTCAGGTGGACCTTGTCCAATCAGATGTGCTTGGGACGAGAATCATAGAGTTCTCACGTGGGTATGGCATCCTACCTCTCAAGGTGGAAGACAGTTGTTGGAGCAGAAGGTAGGAGTGAGACAGAGAAAATGAGTCTGTTACAGTCACAAAGAGCTGGTTAAAGGTGTTATTAAAAGGTTGCTTCAATAACGTGGTTTACATTGTTTCTAGGATAGTCCCTGACAAATAGTGTACAATATATATTGGTCGAATTAAATTATACATTTAGAAAATTACTAATTTTCTTTAGATTGTGAATTCATCCAGATCATTAAACTTAATTTAATCCATGTGCACATAATTTTACTAGTAATATATGTATCATATAAAGCAAATGTATTTGTTCATTATTATTACATTTCAGTTTATTAGACAAATGTTTGTTTTATTTTTATGCTCATGTTAATTTCTCTTGCTTATTGTAAATAGCTAGAGAAAGAGCCCCATTTTAATACTTTAGCATATTAATCTCACATAAATTGGCTTTTTGTTTTTTGTACTGAGATTTACAATAGCTTAATAATGTTATAAATGTCCTATCCCTCTTCTTTTCCTTTTCTTCTTACTTCTCTAAGTATTTTTACCTCACAGTTTAATTTTAATATGTAAGTTAAAGAGAAAAAATAATTGGAAATTTATCTCTATCATTCTTTGCTATCCATTTGAAATAGAGGCACATGAGTGTTTAATAAATGATCTCTAAGATCTCTTTTGCTGAAATACCTTTTTTATTCTGGAGCTACATTGATCACCTTGCTACATGTAAAATTACTTCTTAGGTAAGCAAACTAAGATTTAATATATTTTTCTTTACTGTTGATTAGCTAAATATTTCATATTATTTTTATTTCTGCATTGCATGTATTGTTTGCTATTTGTATGTTTTCCTTTTTTCATCTTTACTATTACCAATGCATGATTTCAAGTAAAGCTTTTCTCTCTTTTCTTTCTGCATGGAAAGACAAGCCAAAAGTTATATTTCCAAATGGGTTCCTGAGAATGTGTACATTGTTTTGTCAATGAATACACCAGCAGTTGCCTGAGGTTTATTTCAAGATGTATAACATCAAATTTCCAAATACTTGTTCCAAAGAAGAACACTTAGTTTGTATTTATAGATTCAAAGGACTTTTGTTGAAATAAAAATATATTAATCTGCAATCTCTTGCTTTTTATTCAATAGTTATTCTCTAATATAACATTTTAGAGATTTATATAGAAGATTTATAACTTTTCTATTTGTCTTTCAAAGTTAATAGGATTCACTGTAATGCGTTCCATCTTTCAAACATTCAGCAATCTATCTTAGAAGATAGGCATGTTTTATCATAGTGAACCAAAATCATATTTGAAAAATGTTATTTCTACAAATGTATAATGCATTCGTGATTATAAAAAGAAAAGCCCCATCAATTCTCAGCTTTTTGGCTAAGATCAAATGTAAAAGAAAATGTTTGAAGATGCAGGTCTACTCATTTTATTAATCATTTTTGTCGATTGACAACTTGAATGGGCTAGAAGCATTTATGTAAGGTGTGCCATAAATGCAAATGAGAAGGAACAGGAGCCATCAACAATGAACCCTTCTTGTGTGGTAAGAAGATGCATTAAAGTTCATACAAAGTAAAAAGGCAACAGAAGACATTGGAATTATAGAATTTTTTACTAGGTTAATTTAATTCTTTAAATATATTTATTCCAATATATTACTTCTGGCCTATGACCAAGAACATTTTGAATTATTCATATGGTTTACTTTTTTAAAAACCAACAGTATTTTCATATGTTTTTCTGGATCTAGGTCTGGCTTGTACCAAAAAGTTGGTAAATTTGGGGGATTAATTCATCTATATTGCTATTTGATAAAAGGAAATGTCCAGTAATTTAGGAAACAAACAAAAAAAAAACATACTAGAACCAAACTCTACTCCAATTTTAACAGCAGACGTATCAAGAATTGGCTAAAGGCAGCCCTTTAAATTAGATTCTCCTAACAGTGTTATTAAGAGCAAACTCTAAGAAGCATCACTAATGAATGAACTCTGTGTGAGTCAAAGATTCATGCAATGCTATTGGGAGACTCAGAGAGAGAATAGTTGCCCATCAGAAAACTTAAAAAAAGAAACTCCAGCCAAGAATATATACACATAAGTGTATAAAACAAATAGGACACCAAAGTCAACATATGCCATTGGTAAGATGTGCTGAAATTCTAGCTGCAAGGTAAATACAAACATATATCCAGAGAATATGTGATAGGACTAATAAGAAATCATTGAAAATTTGATAAATTTGACTATAGAAGACCAATAATTTTTGAAGTTAAAATAATACCATAAACAAAATTGAGGATCTGATACAAAGTAAAATACTTGCAATATGTTTGTCAAAATATTATTGTTCTTAATATATAATTATCCAAGCAAATCAATAAAAAAAGATAAACTTCCTGTTAGTAAAACTTGAAAGTATAAAGAGAAAATCAATCCACAAAAAGGTAAAAATAACTTTATATGACAAATTAATATATGAAGCCTTAAGCTCAATAGTCAAAGAAATATAATTTTTAAAATAATGAGATTCAACACTTCACTTCTTTAATTTAGAATGATTTCAAATATGATAGTATCTAATGTTGATGGTCTACAGGTAAACAGATATTTTGATAGGCTAGGGGTGAAGTGTTGATTACTTTCTGAAAAGCAATTTTGTAATACATATCAAAATCATTACTATAACTTATAATTTAAGTTCCAGGAAATTATACTGAGAAAATTTCCATCTAAAAGTGTGAAGATTTAGATGCAAACATGCTTTCCTACCCATTATTGATAATGGTAAAAAATTAAGTATATACCAAATGTTCAAGAAGTTAGGACTATCTAGATGAATTAGGATACATGCATATAATGAAAAACAATATTAAAAATGGTGCCCTGGAATAATAATTAAGAATATGTAATGTTGTATCCAATGAGCACATTATTATGTGTAGGTGCACACCCATTATTCCTTTCCCTAATGCTCCATGAGCACAGAATTCTGGCAGAATCATCACACATGGGAATTCAATGAAACTCAAAGCAAGTACAAGGCAAGAGTATAAGTAGGTTGATAAGACATTATACTAGAAGTCCTAGCTAATGCAGCAAGACCAAAAAAAGTATACAAATTGAAAAGAAGGAAATGAAACTTTCTTTGTTCAAAGGTGACATTATTGTGTAGGTAGTAAATTCAAAAGAATTGACCAAAAAATAAAAAATCCTGTAACTAAAAATTGATTACAGCAGGTTACAGGATAAAAGGTCAATATATAAAAGTCAATTGCTTTCTTATTTACCAGCAATGAACAAGTATAAATTAAAATTAAAAACACAGTACACAGTACAGTTTACATTAGTACCTCCCAAAATGAAATACTTATATAAAAATATAATAAAATATGAATAAACTTGAAGTAAGGAATACTTCAAAACTCTGATGGAAGATATGAAATAAATAAATAAATGGAGAGATATTCTACATTCATGGAAAGAAAGACTCAGCATTGTCAAAAGGCCAGTTCTCCCAATTTAATCTATAGATAAAATACACTTCCAATCAAAATTCCAGCAAATTATTTTGTGGATATTGACAAGCTGATGCAAAAGTTTGTTGTTTAATAAAAGACCCAGAATAGCCTACTCAATATTGAAGAAAAGTAAAGACAGAAGACTGTCACTACCTAACTTACTATAAAGCTACAGTAATCAAGACAATATGGTAATGGCAATAGAATAGACAAATAGAACAAGAGTCCAGAAATTGATCCACATAAATACATTCAACAGATCTTTGACCAAGGAACAAAGACAATACAATGAAGCAAAGATAGTTTTTTCAACAATGGTACTAGAACAACTGGATACCCACATGCAAAAAGTAAAAATAAATCTAGACACAGATCTTACTCAGGCATCCTCAAACTACAACCTGCGGGCCACATGCAGGTGTTTTTGCCCACTTGTATTTTTACTTTAAAATAAGATATGTGCAGTGTGCATAGGAATTTGTTCATAGTTTTTTTTAAACTATAGTCTGGCCCTCCAATGCTCTGAGGGACAGTGAACTGGCACCCTGTTTAAAAAGTTTGAGGACCCCTGTCTTACATTTTTCACAAACATTAACTTAAAATGGATGACAGACCTAAGGGCAAAACACAAAATTATAAAACCCTAGAAGATAATATAGGAGAAAACCTAGATGAACTTTTTGGTAAGATGATGACATTTTAGATAAAACACCAGTGATACAATCCATGAAAGAAATAGTAAGTAAGCTAGACTTCATTAAAATTTAAAAATTTCACCCAGTGAAAGACAATGCCAAGAGAATAAGAAGACAAGCCTCAGACTTGGAGAAAATTTTTGCCAAAGACAGGTCTGGTAAAGTACTGTTATCAAAAATATATGAAGAACTCTTAAAAATTCAACAATTAGACCACAAACAACCCAATTAAAAATGGCAAAAGACTTCAACAAACCCCTTGCCAAAGAAGATATACAAATGGCAAATAAGCCCATGGGAAGATGCTCAACAAGGTGAGGCAGGGTGGCTCACACCTAAACCCTAGCACTCTGGGAGGCCAGTGAGGGAACATTGCTCAGGAGTTACAGACTGAGCAAAAGGGAGACACATCTCTACTAAAAATAGAAAAATCAGCCACGCATAGTGGCATATGCCTGTAGTTCCAGCTGCTTGGGTGGCTGAGGCAAGAGGATCGCTTGAGCCCAGGAGTTTGAGGTTGCAGTGAGCTATGACGATGCCACTGTACTCTACCCAGGGAGACAGAGCAAGACTATGTTTCAAAGGAAAAAAAATGCTCAACATCATATGTCATTAGGAAATTGCAAATTAAAAGAACAATGAGGCATCACTACACATCTGTGATAATGGCTGACACTGATAATACCAGAACACTGGCAATACCAAATGCTAGCAGCATGTGGAGTAACAGGAACTTCATTCTTTGCTGGATTGCTAGTGGGAAAGCAAAATGGTACAGCTACTTTAAAAGACATTTTGGCAGTTTCTTACAAAACTAAACATACTCTTACTATGTGATGCAGTAATGGTGCACCTTGGTATTTACCTAAATGAATTAAAAATTGATGTCCGTACAAAAGCTTGCAAAATGAATGTTTATAGAAGTTTTATTCAAAATTGCTAAAACTTAGAAGCAATCAAAATATTTTTCAATAGGTAAATGGATAAATGAACTGTTTTATCCAGACAATGGAATATTATTTAGCACTAAAAAGAAGTGGGCTATCAAGCCATGAAAAGGAAACTTAAATGCATATTACTAAGTGGAAAAGCCAATATGAAAAAGCTACATACTGTAGGATTCCAAATATATGACATTCTGAAAATAGCAAAATTATGAAGACCATAAAAAATATAGTAGCCTCCAAGGATTAGAGGGAAGGGAGGGATAAGCAGGTCGAACACAGAGGAATTTTAGGGCAGTTAAAAATATTCCATATGATACTACAATGATGGATACATGCCATTATGCATCTTTCAAAACCCATAGAATGTACAATACCAAGAGTGAACCCTCATGTAAACTATGAAGACTTTGAGTGATGTTAATTTAAGTTCTTCAATTGTAAGAAATTTACCACTCTGTTTGGAGGTATTGATAGTAGAGGAAGTTGTGGCAGGGACAGAGGGTATATGTGAACTATGTACACTTTCCACTCAATGTTACTGTGAACCTAAAACTGTCCTAAAAAATAAAGGCTATTAATATTTTTTAAAATGCAGTTAAAGGAAAGAGTTTGAACAGACTATTTAAGGAATGGGCATGCTGAGGGATTAGAGCAGATGTGCAAAAAGCAAGAACAATTGTTGCTCAAGACTAAGAAGTCAGGAATCCTTTATCAAAACTCACCTTGATATTGGCTCTTGGAGGTGACAAATATATGACTAAAACCACTGAATGTGAAGCTGAATCTTGGTTCAACTTTAAAGCAAGGAGGAAATTATAGTTTTTACACTTCTGTCCATTTTACCAATCTTTGTACTAGTCAGGATTCATATTGTTTTATGCAACAGATTCAAATATACAGCAATGCGATTGGACTAGAGGGAAGTGGAATAGTTCAGTGCACACTGAGTTAAGTCCAGTCATCTCAAATTTGAACTCCGCAATAGTTGTCCAGTAGTTTATCTGCCTCCACTTTACCCCTCCTCGTGAAGCCACTTTTGTTCTGCCAGTAATATCTTCCTTAGCATAGATGGCTCTCTGCTGCTTGCTACAGACGGAGCAAACAGTTAAGACAGTCTAGACTGGGACTAAACTTCCAGACAACCACCTGGGAGAGGCTAAGAATCCCCTCAAAAACCCAGGATCTAGAAAGAAACTCATTTCAGTTCAGGAGGAACTTTTCTTGGAGTATGGTGTGGAATATGACTCAAAAAGGCCTGCAATGAGGAACTGTACTCATTTAAATTTGTACTAATAGGCACTGTAAGCATTTTCATTCACCAACCTTTGCTTGCAGGACAATTTGCACCTACTTGCTTCCCAGTAGTTACAATTAGATGCTAATTGTATAATAACAGCGATTTTCTTTTGTGGCAGACTCATTCTCTTCCCCTACTTTGTCTATGAGTGTATTTATACTTTTAGATTTGCTAATTCCTGCATCTACAACTTCCTGCATCTTTGCCCATCACCAATACCTTTTACACATTCTTGCTGTTTTCCTCTTATTCAGAGAAGGTGTAAAATTCTAAGCTCAGGGTTTACTTTTCTCCACTTTCCTTTTCTTTCCCATAGGCTTCACTGTGGAAAATCATTGCCCCTCTCTGATTTATTCTCTATTCTATTCCTATCTCTCTATTTCTGCCCTTTACCTTTCTATTGTTTTAAAGTTACTTAAAATTTTGTGGTACTATATAGGAAATTCTTGTAGATGCTAAAAGAGCAAAACAGCATTAAGTCCCCCAATTCTTGAATATTAGGGGAAATCATAATCAGGAAGGGATCATTATACTTTCAAGTTCTGTGCTGAGAAATAAAAATAAAATCCTAAGTCCTCAACTGACTGAACTGTTCCACTCTTGGCCAACGGGACCCCAGAGGAACCTTAAAACTGTGTTTCTAACCAGGACAGGATAGGAGGTCAGACACTCTCTGTTATACCCCTTCCAGAAACAGCCTTTTTTTTTTTTATAATTAAGACTAATTTAATACTGTCGGCTAATGAAAACAGCTGTACCTTCTGAGTTATCAGCAAAATACCCATATACTTAAGGTTTTTACTTAGATGAACACCTGATAATCACAGGTTGTAAAACTGGTTAATAGGGAAATAACTTGAAATGATGACTAGCTTTGTCAAATATCTCAGTTCTCATAAGTAACCTAGGTAAAATGTTTAAAATAAATAAATTAGGTAAATATAAATGGGATGTGTCTATGAGTGAATTTTTCATGTAATTTAAAATCTTAAAATGATGTTATGTTAAATAATAGATACTCATTAAATGTCTGTGTAATTTCCACATAAGACTTTTAAAAAACTTGAAACAAATTGCTGAACATAAATATAAGTTTGTCCTTTGCTTCTTAAATTTTAAAAAAGGGCTAAATATATTTGGGTCTATTAATATACATAAAAATTATGTTATAGGGAAACATGTTTCTAAAAACTATAAAATGGTTCCTAGCTATAAAATATTAATTTGTTTTTTTAAGAAAACATTTCCTTTTGAAAAGCCCTGATTTCAATCACCTGCCTCACACTGCGCCTCCTTTTTTGCAGGTTCAGCACTACAACTGATCAGCACTCCTTTCTGATAAGGGGCCGCTGACCTTGGAGTGGTTCTGGCCAGTCTAGAGAGGAGGCATAATGAGGGTTTCAGGATGTCTGTTTCACCTTTTGACATCAGAGAGCCAAAAACTCCTCTCTGCGATCATGCTAACACTTCCATTTTCTGAACATGGATCCCATGAAGTAGCATGAAGCTCCATTGTACATGTACATGTTTCTCCTTTCATAAAAATTCATGACTCTTCCCCTAGCTTGTTAAATATGTATATTCAGCCACCTCACTCAGCATAAACTCCTGTTTCCACTGTCCCTCCCTTGAAGTGCATGCTCTCAGCTTCTGCCCAAGACTATTGCTTTCCAGCCTGCAAGATGGCCAACCTGCAGGCTACAACCCTTTATGAGAAATAAAACTCTCCTTTCCAAATTTTTGAACCTCATCATTCTTCAGTTAACAGTTCCTTTTTCTCTCATTCATAAAAGAACAGCAAATGGATGGGAAATTCAGGGTTATAGAAACAGAGGGAACACCTAGACCAAGTCCTGTTTGAGGAAATGTAGAATTTACAGAGGATAATATGGGAGTTATGAAGTAATCCCAGGATCCTAGGCTCAGGGCAGATTGGGAGGTCTTGATTAAGTAAATGTTCTGAGGCTTAGGCTTTTGGAGGCAAGGAGCCAAAAGTGATTTGTAAGCATATAAATCATTGAGTTTTTACTTCATTTGCCCCTGCTCATGGAACCCTATCAAAGACTTGAAAGCCCTCAATGAAAATTTTTGTACCTGGGGGTTTTCAGTCCTTATTCCCATGTTTCAGGAAGGACTTTGAAGGGAGTGCTTTAATTTTTTCCAACTTCCTGTTCTTTTCAGGAAAAAGTGCTCTGTAAACCAATAGAGTAGTATTAAAACCTTATTTGTATACAGACTCAAACATACCCCTGTAAAAATTTTTTTCAAAAATGATTGTTTTTAAAGCAATCACAGAAATGTGAATGTGGACTGTATATTAGATGATATTGAGGAATTTTTAATATTGTGATGTGTGATAATGCTAAGATTGTTATTTTAAAATGTTTATACCGGCCGGGCGCGGTGGCTCACGCCTGTAATCCTAGCACTCTGGGAGGCCGAGGCAGGCGGATTGCTCGAGGTTGGGAGTTCGAAACCATCCTGAGCGAGACCCCGTCTCTACTAAAAATAGAAAGAAATTAATTGACCAACTAAAAATATATATACAAAAAATTAGCCGGGCATGGTGGCACATGCCTGTAGTCCCAGCTACTTGGGAGGCTGAGGCAGGAGGATCGCTTGAGCCCAGGAGTTTGAGGTTGCTGTGAGCTAGGCTGACGCCATGGCACTCACTCTAGCCTGGGCAACAAAAGTGAGACTCTGTCTCAAAAAAAAAAAAAAAAATGTTTATACCAGTTAGAGATCACAATAAAGTATATATAGATGAAACCCATATTGAACCTTTCAAAGACATACTTAAAATTTTTCCAGCTTCTCCCAACTAAAATAGAAAAATAGATGAAGCTGGAAGAAAAGAAAAAGAATAAGATTATTATTCCAAGTGAAGTATCACAAGAATGGAAAAACAAGCACCACAAGTACTCACCATCAAATTGTTACTAACTGATCAACACATTTGTGTGAACACATGGAAGTAATATTCATCTGGTGCTGGGCAAGTGAGAGAAAAAGTGGAGGGGATGGGTAAATTCACAACTAATGGGTGTGGTGTGCACCATCTGGGGGATAGGCATGCTTGTAGCTCTGGCTTGGGTGGTTCAAAGGCAATATATGTAACCAAAATGTTTGTACCTCCATAATATTCTGAAATTTAAAAATAATAAAAAAGAAGATTACTGTTGATTTGTTGATCCTTGTCAAGTATGATTGGTAAAGGCACATTTTCTCAACTTACATGTGTTTGAAAAATTCCCGGTATAAAGTAAAAAATAAAAAAAACATCCAAAGTTGGCAGGGAACTAAGAATACAACAAAAATAAATTTTGGCAACCTGATGAACAACAAGAAAAATTAAAAATTAAACAATTGTCTCTGAAATGCTTTCTAAAGTATTGAATATAGACAGGTGTTCCAAACCCATTTAGAATGAAGAAAAAAATGCAATCATGAAAGCCTCATAAAATTTAGCTATTCAGAATTAAGACTCTAAAAAGCATCATAATAATCATGATGTGGAGGAGGCAATTACTGAGTCTTTAGAAATACAGTAGCCCTCCCTTCACAGACTTTCAAAGTTTAGTTACATTTAATAAGAATCTTGATGTGTTCACTTATGTAGAACCATTGACCATTAGACCAGAAGGGAACCTTAGAAATCACTCTAGTCTCACCTATATTCCATAGCGTATTATCTTGAGCTACCAGTATAAATTGTCAAGTTCTCATTTTTTTTTTTTTTTTTTGAGACAAAATCTCACTCTGTCATCCCAGGTAGAGTGCAGCAGCGTCATCACAGCTCACTACAATCTCAAACTCCTGGACTCAGGCAATCCTCCTGCTTCAGCCTCCCAAGTATCTGGAACTACAGGCCTACACCAGAACACCTGGAAAATTTTTCTATTTTTAGTAGACACTGGGTCTCACTCTTGCTCAGCCTGGTCTCGAACTCCTGAGCTCAAGTGATCCTCCTGCTTGGGCCTCCCAGAGTGCTAGGATCACACCCAGGCAAGTCCTCAAATTTTAAAATGAGTAGATGAACAATATACTCTAATTTCAAATTGCACAACGAACTGATATTTCATTTAGAAACTATGCTCTTTGCAAAATTAATAAGAACTAATAATAACAAGCAGCTTATACTTGACCCATTCTATCTAGGGAGTTGAAAGTAATCACAGATTTTATTTTAACCTCACACATTTGCAAACTGTGCAAAGTTTAGAAATTATATCACTATTCTACTACAAACCATCCCTATTAGTCTACAAATTAATCTTGAGTTTTCAAATGCTATCTTAATGGTAGGAATGCTTTTGACATATAATTTAGTTACAAATAGAGGCTAATATCAAAATGTCTTGTATCTACTTTGGAACTGTTAAAAGTAGGAATTGGCAAACTACTACTTGCAGGCCAAATCTGACCCAGCATCTATTTCTATAGGTAAAGTTTTACTGAATCACAGACACACATATTAACTTCTGGGTTGTCACTAGCTTCTTTAACACTACAATGACAAGAGTTTAGTAGTCAACAGAAACCATAGGTCCCACAAGCCGAATATACACTGTTTATATATTAGAAAAAAATCTGCCAAATTCTAGTTTAAAGCATGTCTCCCAACAAATGTCCAATGGTATAGACAATTCCCAAAATAACTATGCAAATACAGAAATACAGAGAAATTCTCACATGGTTGCATAAACATGAGAATAACAGCCATATTGAGGTATGTTCATAATGATGACTCTATTAATATATTTTGTGTGAATATTTTAGGTGTTCTTTTGCTAAAGAAAATAGGTGCCACTGAGACGTTAACAACAATGACTATTCCTAGAAAAAAATTTCCATTTCTCTATTACTATGACTATAACATTGGTGATGAGTTTTTAAATTGTGTCTAGAAAGACAATTAAGTAAGATCCATAAATCCTTGAATTTTCAATCAGGAGCCTACTATTGCCATAGCTATTGCTTTGGGAACTCTGAGGAGAGAGAAGAGAAAGAGAGAGAGAGAGAGAGAGAGAGAGAGAGAGAGAGAGAGAGAGAGAGAGAGAGAGAGAGATATTGAGAGAGAGAATTTTTCTTAAGGACATTGTTTACTTTTAGATAGTCTAAAGAACGTCATAGCTAGAACTTGATGTCTCCTTAATACTTTTATCCTAATCATATAATAACTCTTTATGTGCAATCTTGAATATTATGCTTCACTTACTACATTCCTTCTTAAACTTCATTAAAAAAATATCAGGAATTTCAAATGGAACAGGGGATATATTTTTAAGGGTTTTTTTTTTTTTGCCTGAAGAAATGAATAAAATCCAGTGATTATAATATTTATGATATTCAATTTTTTCAAACTCCTTACCTCAAGCGATCCTCCTGACTCAGCCTCTCTAAGTGCTAGGATTAGAGGTGTAAGTTACCATGCTCAGCTCAATACCCGATTTTCAAACGTCAGCCTTAAACCATCAAAATAGTTTTGGATTTTAATAACATCAAAGTGGTCGCAAGATACATGGCCAGGCTGGGATGGCCTTGAGGCCACACAAAGTGTATGATTTCATTTTAGTAGAAACTTCTGTCTATTTGGGCTTTGATGTTTCTTGAAATGACCAGTTAAAAGTATCCATCAAGTTGAATGCATGTTGCTGAGGAAAACAAGATTTCTTCTGGAGACACAGAATTAGGGAAATCTTGCGCATTAGAACAAGACATAAAAGGAATGTCAACCAGTTCCACATAAAAAGGTTTATTGTTCTGTTTTGTTTTTCTAGAAATGAGCCACAATCCCTTGCAACATGTTAACAGAAGCCTTCAAAGCTGGTTTTATCTAGGAGTTCTTTAGTCAACAAGTCAATTAATATTGAGATTGCAGCAATGGTAAGTAAAGGAATGACAGAGTTCTTGTTCTGTATGTAATTGACACTAACCAGGAAATAAATGAATGCATTAAATCTCATTATAGCCTAATATGTAAAACACACATGCATTGATTATACTGATGGTATATCTCCTACTCCAGTGGTCCCCAACCATTTTGGCACCAGGGATTGGTTTCATGGAAGACAATTTTTTCATGGACAGGGCAGGGAGGGCGGATGGGCAGGTGGAGCTCAGGTGGTGATGCCAGTGATGGGGAGTGGCTGTAAATACAGTTGAAGCTTCGCTGGCTCACCTCCTGCTGTGTGATTCCCCCTGCTAAGTTTTATGGAAGAAAATTCCCACTGGGTTGCAGGGCAGGGCTCAGTCACTAATAAATAGGCCATGGTTTGGGGATTGGTGACCGCAGTCCTACTCTATGAAATAAATCCATAGTTGCTGTCTGTAGAAAGACATGTATCAAAAAGTGCATATTGTGTGCTGTCCTGAACTTTAGGCAAATTTCTTAACTATTAAATTAATAGTTATTACTGCAATTACTAGTAAACTTTATGAGAAAAGACACACTACATATTACCACATCAATGCTTCTCATAAAGAAAGACTTGTAGACATCCAAGTTAATTTCTTTTCCAACAGAAGTGAAGTGGATTTCCCAAGTGGCCAGATATCTATTCCCATATTTGAAATGTGATTCAAAACTCAGTTTTTTTGTTGCAAACAAAATGGTAATATTGTTGATATCTTTAAAAAGATAAGGCTTACCTGTTGCTTAGCTTGTATGGCATATGTATCCTAAATTAGCACAATATATGTAAGGAACTAGTGATTATTATAATCACCAAGGATACTTTGTCTGATTTTATATGGAAACCTTTAATTTGGATAAAGTGTATTAGAATCATTATTATTGACCTTACTTTTTGAAAAGAGATTTTGTTAAGAAAATATACTTTTTAAATATAGCAGTTATATTTGTGACAATAAATGAATACTGGATTTATTTCTTTTTAATCTATATTTTATCATTAATAGCAATTTGATGAAAGACTTAGATTTGAGTTGTTGCTTGCTAGCAACTACTTTTTTTTTTTTTTTTTTTTTTGAGACAGAGTCTCACTTTGTTGCCCAGGCTAGAGTGAGTGCCCTGGCGTCAGCCTGGCTCACAGCAACCTCAATCTCCGGGGCTCAGTGATCCTACTGCCTCAGCCTCCCGAGTAGCTGGGACTACAGGCATGTGCCACCATGCCTGGCTAATTTTTTGTATATATACTTTTGGTTGGTCAATTAATTTATTTCTATTTTTGGTAGAGACAGGGTCTCGCTCAGGCTGGTTTCGAACTCCTGACCTTGAGTAATCCGCCCGCCTCGGCCTCCGAAAGTGTTAGGATTACAGGCATGAGCCACCACGCCCGGCTACTTTTTAAAAATTATTGTCCTCATTAACAGAATCTACAGAAGTTTACTGAGTGGGTAAACATTTTTAAAGTATAAAGTTTTTTCTGTTTAATATTATGAAATGAAGATAAATGTATTTTTCTCTTCCATTCTGTATTTATACCATATATGAATTATAAAAAATATTTATGCAAGCAATTTTTGAAAATTAAATAATTATAATTTGCTTTAATATTAAGACTGTTATTTTAGAACCTAACCAATCTAAAACTGAAGTTGAATCTCATAAAGCCTTCTCTACATAGCAAAGGTATGATGTGTTTACCCTGCAAGGGAAAAAGGAGAAATTTTTCCTGAGATATGTCTGTGGCTATCACTTTGCATTTATTTATTTTTGTGATTTTTGATTATCAGAATATCTCTATTTATCCTGCCATTTATCACAATCAACAAAACATTCAAGCTACCACAACCTTCTAATAACTAGCTGGATTGTTAGGAATCACTGAATTAATCAGCTAATTTTATTCCTTAGCAAAATAACAAAATATCAAAATTGGTAGATTTACAAAAAAACAAATAGCATGAATATTTCATGGTAACAGTGGCCTACAAAATGTTTATTAGGTAATGCTAAAGTATGTCACATAGATAAACATAGGTGGTCCTATTAAGTTAATATGCATCTACTTTAATTTGCTGTGCAAGCTGTCAAGTTGCTGAGAATATTAGAAAATAGAGCGTTACATGTAGACAGTAAGGCCTGTCAATACTCTGAAAATTTTATTTTAGCCATTTGTATAAAACTGTTCCTCCACCAAAGTGTTCACTATCACTGTTATGTAGCCGTGAAATTGATTGATTGGATTTAGACCTCCTTTTTCTTCACTTCCCACCTTTTTGGTGACAGTGCTAATGAACTGTCAAATGGCTGGAAATGAACAGTCAAATCCTGGCAGCTCAAATATGAGGGAGAAGTGAGGGGCACAAAGTTAAGCACTATTAAGTTATCATTTTTTATTAATTAAGAAGTGAATGTAATGAGCTTTCACTTAATTTGGGACATCCTCAATTTTTATTGTCTAAATAATATGCTTCATATATCTGGCAAAAACATCTGCATAACAGAAGCCATTCTGTTGACACTTTACTATCTAAACATAACCCATTAATCTTAGCATTTACCTGAAGAGGATGTGTTACAGGGAAAAGTCATTGATTAGTTCCAGAAATCTTCATTAAAGAACTGTCAACAAAGACTCAGTTCTGGTGTCAATAGTAGAATTTCTTGAAGCACTAACTACATTCTTTGGCAGAGCTTGGTAAGTAGATGCCAAGTCTACATTTGATTCCTATAACTGGAAAAATAATATGGAGAAATACTGCTTCCATTTGTCTTACTCAAATTACCATTGATTTTTGACAAAGTATAATCTTATTTAAAAGGGAGATTAAAAGACATTGCCATGCTAGAAATTTAATTTAGAAGAATTTAATTTAGAATAGAAAAGATCTTCAATAACAAGGTGCATTGACAAAGAGTATTTAGAGCTACTCCAAATAGCCATTGATGAAAGAATGTGAACTAATTTGATCAGACCAAATGAGCTCCACTCGTATAGGCTGATGAACATAGGGTATTAAGTCTGGACTCACTGAAAGTCCAGTGGCATAGGGACTCTGAAATATGTGATATTTAAAAATTGAATAATGGTTTAGCCTATAGAATTTAAGAACAATATAAATTTAATCACTAGAATTCTGTCTGGGGGCAGGTTTGATCATGTGATGATTAGCAAAATAAAAATTAATCACATTTTTTTTTCTGGGTAACTGCTATCTCAAAGTTGTTCAGAACCATGGGATGACTTTAAATTATTTGGTCTCACTGTCTCCATATCTGATATTACTTTTGGAGATCACTTACTGTTTTGCCCTTTCTAGTTCCCACTTAACTGACAGATTACTGTCCCTCCTCATTGATACCTTAACATTTGGGGGTCTACTTGTAAAATTCCTTTTTTTCTGGTCTCAGTTTCTGCCATTGACATGATCTTGACCCAGTGTTATTTTCTTTATAGTTTTTTCCATCATTCCACTAGTTGGTTTTGCCTCTCTTCCTGGTATATTTATAATCAATGGCTATATGATTATCCAGCATTCTAGCCAATTATAATTAGTCTATTATATTCTGCCTTTAGTTCAAAGTTGAGTTGCCAACATCCACTGCTTCTTAAAAATCATTGCAGTGAGCGACATCTTCCTGTTTTGTTCTCTTTTGTCTTCTTGCTCATGGCAATTTGCTGCATAGAGGCAGAGTTCACTGAGTTTGGGACCACATGGGAAGATGAACACTAGAGATGCCATGGAGGGCTCAGTGACTAAATCTATCTAAGTTACATTTGGTGGTTTTCAGGGTAGGAAGAGAGAGAGAGTTGAATGACAACTTCAGTCCAGTGAAGATTCATTTGCGATAAGTTATTCATTTGAGATAAGCAACTCAGAATGGGCCTTGGCCATTATATAGTACTCAACAGAGTTAGAAAGGCTGTGGTCATGATAACCTCAAATAGCCAGAGCACAATGAATTATGGAAACATATCCAGCTAAGGCAAAACTCAACTCCTGACAAGCTAGGATCATCGAGATTCAGATCCAGAGAATAAATTCAAGAAAGGATACCAGTAGCACCAAGGATATATCCAACATAGTTACTACACTAAAAGTGCTATCATTTTGTGGGAGAAAATGATAGTTTCTTTTCGTCCCCAAAGGTGTATGTATTAATGAGGGTTTTCATCTGGAGTAAGTTTGGAATGACTCCCTTTGTCCCATGAACATGCTGGATCACAAATTATGTATACTATCCTGACTTAACAAAGAAAGAGCCTCCAAATTATAAAGGGCTCTACACTCAGTTATATAGTGAGGTTCTGAGTTAAGATTATAGGTCCATTTACTGGTAATTCTTCCCATGTTCTTTCTAGAGTACTCAGCACACTTCCTATAATCTTATTCCCATGAACATGATAACATCAGGAAAAAGTCAAACTTATTTAGTAAGCCTGATTGGTTAACCCTAAAGACATAACAGTAAATGTTTTGCTGCGTTATCTTCTATATTTAGTAGAACTACATTTACGTGGAGAAGAAAGTATACTCTCCTTCATCTGGAATTTATGATGGGATGAAAACTTCACTGGGAATCAGTCTTAACATGAGCATAATAACAATTGTTCCTATATAGAGTTCTAATTTTCAACCAACTTTTTTTTATTTTGAGCAACTGGCTTTGAATATTTTTTAAATAAAATTATCATTTAAAATTTATTTCAAGATATAAAAGGAAACCTTTCTGGCATTGTGACCCAGAAATGCTATTGGCAGAATCACAGGATTTATAACAGAATACATAGGCCTCTCTTCCTACTCATATACTCTAGAGATTTTTGAGAGTGGCAGTAACTTCATTCAACACTATTTCCAAAAATATGCCCCCTAAGCTCTCTCAAATAAACTAGGAGAGATAAGAATATTCTCCATATCATGAATAATATGAAAACAGCAAGGTGAGGAATGTGTATAGAGAGATTACTGATCAGACACTATTCACCGCATGCCCACTTATTCACTTAAATATTATATTCTTGATTTTACCAATACCACTCCATAGCTTTAAGTGCAGCATTAAAGCATTACACCTAATTAAATATAAAGAATGTCTAGACAGTATTTCGAAGTATATTTTTTCAAAGCGTATACTCTTACCTGTATCAGACTTTATTTTAGCCAAATATTAAGAGAGCAGCCTGCATATTGGACATTTTCCTTCTGTTCAGAATCACGTTTTCAAAGGTTAACAGCTTAGTTAAATTTATCATCCCAAGAAAGTCCTTACTAAGTCTGATGAATTGCTTGGTGCTCAGAATGCTTAAAAGTAAAAATCTCTGAAGAACAGAAATTGAATGTCGTGGGTTTGTTTCTAACATGAGACTTTCAGAAAAGGTTATGACTGGAAATGGGAGATTTATTTGGAAATCATTAAGACCTTTTGAACTCAGTATTATGAAACTTTAAGAGATTCATTCCTGTACATGCCTAGCACAATCTACTTTGATATATGCATTTAAGCTGTAAAAATTTAACCATACTTTAATTTCTCAGGCTCTGAAAGATGGAAATTCACAGATCATCAGGCTCAATTTCTCTCTTGATTTAAAAATGCCTGCACTGCCTCTTTGAAAGAGAGGAATTTGTCCTCTTCCATGCCATGGCTAGAGCTTTCCACTTTGGGACATTTCTGATTTAACGTTGTTCCTCACAACTACCCCTTCTTCTTCTAACTATGGGAGTAACACCCCTCTGGTACTTTCTTTCTTCTATATGACAAAAACTCAAATATTTAAGGCAAATATCTTAGTACTTCATAAAATCATTTCCAATATCTCATACATAATGGTGCCTTCTCCTCTTGGTCACTCTGCTAGGGACACATATTAGCTGGTCAGTGCCCTTCTTTACATGTTTTATGTCATATAAGCCCGAAGTGATCTTATGCTGAACAAAAATCACCATCAGTTTTTTTATTTGAACTGTTACCAATTTTCATTTGATAATTTATCATTTTGAATGTAAACATTTGTATCTATTAAATTCTATTGTCAACACCTACCTTATCTACAGTCCCTGCTGAGCTGACTCTGGAGTGGGTGATTCCAATCCTGACCACAACTGATTGAGTGAGAATTCACACCCACCTCTCTACCCAAGAGTAGTCCTTTTATGAACTGTTCAGGGACATGTCTCTTTAGTGACCTGCATCAAAAAGATAAGAAGGGAAGATTAGGCCATTCATCCCAGGAATTAAAACAAAGATAGTATATCTCAGAGGGTGGTGTATACCAATGGCAGTATACAAAATTATTTTGGATGTTATACACATAATTTAAGTAAAAGAAGGTTAAACATGTTTGCTTCTCTTCACACTAGTACATCATACTCACTATTTTTTGGACTGTGTTAAGAAAACAGAAGACTCAATTTAAAGTTGGTTAAAGGTTTTATTAAGTAACTAAAATAGCCCTAATGAAAACAAATGACTGAAATATATTTAAAGTCCAATTTCCTTGAGATCAGTTTTTATTACAAAATATACATAGCCACCCTTCCTAGGGACATATTCAAATTTTAAAATCATGTGTTCCATATCTCCTTTAAGTCACTGAAAAAGTGGGGAATGAGATTTTTAGAACAACAATAAAAAAATATCCTAACAGTTATTGACATATTTTCTATCAGATTAGGTCCCACTCTGTACAGATTGGCTACTAAAAAGCCTTCCCAGTCTTTCAAGGGAAGAATCTTAATTCCCTCTCTGTGTTCCCATAGCTGTTTGTTTTAATTTCCCCCTTCCGGAGTTTTAGAATCATGTCTATTTTGTTGACTTTCTGTTTTGTTCACTATGTACATGACTGCATGTACACAGTATCTTAGGTGCACTGCTATTATTATTTAATCAAACAGAAGGTTATAGTTGAAACACTGTTATCACTATACAATTGATGTCTTCATACAAAGGAGATAAAAGTGAAGGTAGAAATACCAAGATCTTGAAAGTTGATCTTTCTATAATGAAGAAATATGGTGCAAAGTAAAGAGATAAGGCTTAGGGCAAGGCAGACATGGATTTGAAATCTAACTCTTCCCCTTCTCAGCTAGGTGAAATAAAACAAATCATTTGTCATTCCTGAGTCTCAGCTTTCTTGTCTGAAATGGGGACCTGCATGTAAAGTGACAAGGACAAAGTAAATCCAGTAATTATTATCATCAATACTGTATTATTCTTATTCCTTAATTCAAGAAAAAATAATGACAGATTTTGAGAATAAACTTTCATATGACTCATAAACAGTGTTATTGTTTTACCAGTATTCTTTCTTAAGTAAACAAACAGATGAAACACTGCATTAGTGGAATTCACTTTATAATGAAGCTTATGAATGATCCAAGCTATAAATAATTAAAGAGAAAACACTTGAGTTCTCTATTTATAGTTTCCATGTTGCCCATAACTATAATTTGGATTCTTGTTAATTTACTGATATTGGGGTTCTTATTTTTATTTTTATCTGAAAAAACATTTCTTAATCTGAAAAATATCACTTTATTTTAAAACAGTTTATAACCTGACAAAAAGTAGTCCAATTAAAATGAGATTAGTTAATTAGAACTATTTTAAATCTAACTGATAGGAAAGTCATTATATGAGATTATAAGGTACAAGATACCTAAAGTAATCTTTCTGAGTATATTATGAAATTGGATTCATTTTATTTCTCCCAAATTAAATTCAAGTCTCCTCAGGGCAATACAGACTAAGATATCTGGATGAAAATTGGCTGGCTTTTTATTTTAATCTTTTTCACCACTGGTATTTACCTATATGCAGTTTCTAAAATTTAAAGTCAATGAAATTATTTATACTCAAATGCATTTAGTGAGTGAAAATATGCAGCAGTGAAATTTTAATTTGCATTTCCTTTCAGGCTAATAGACAAGAAAGATTTGATAAGAGAATTATGGGGAATAAAAAATAGGATATTTTTATTATTATGAAAGCACAACTGGATTTATTTATTTATCTTTTTGTTTCCTCGTAATTAGATATTGTCAGTATGGTAGACAAGTTTAGAGTGTGTCCCTCTGCAGAGTAGGAGAGTGAAATGAATGTGCAATTTCAAGGGAATGTAAAATAATTAGAAAATCCTTGGTGAATCGTTGACATCAGGAAAGGCATTAAAAACCCAGTCATGGCCCTTTTAAAAAATCAAATTCCATTAAACACAAACCCTGAGAAAATCAGTGAACTCAGTCACAAAGGTAAAATAAGGAGATTGAAGTGGTCAATACTGCACAGCCCTGTGTGCTCAGCTCTCTATGATTTGTTTTAGGGACAATGATCCTGGCGACAGGAAATTGAAAGTCAGATATGCCTGCATATACTGTTCCTTACTGTGCTTTGTTTAACAAGTAATGCTAGTTGCACAGCCAGAGGCCTTGCCTGTAGATGGATTACTATTCACTCAATGCAGGCGGCTTCTGCTGCTACTGAATGTAAAGAATTCAACCATAGGAACACACGCTATATGACAAAAGTACTATACCACTCCTGTGGGATTTTAAAATCCTTCCATTGTTTCCCATCTCACTCAGAATAAGAGCCCAGGTCCTTGGAATGACAAAGCCACAGGGGAGCTCCCATTGCCATTGCCTCTCTGACTTCACCCTCAACTCCTCTTCCCCTTGCTCATTCTGCTGCAGGCACGGGCTCTCTATTCCTAAAGCCCACCAGACAAACTTGTGCCTCAGGGCCTTTGCATGTGCTTTCCCTTTTGCCTGGGATGCTCTTTTCCCAGATAGCCACAATACAAAGTACTCAATAAATATCTTAATAATATTTATTGCCTACTTGAATATAATTGCTTTGATCCTGCTTGGACTTTGGGCATTGTTCCCCACACTTCGTCCTGATTACTGTTGAAGTTTCACTTCCTTCTGGGGAAGATGTTGGCAATCAGTAAGAAGTAGAATATTTCCTGGGATCCTTTGGGGCATCCAATGACTCCCCCTTCTCCTATTTCTCTATCTTTCTTAGGTGATCTGTCTGCCTGATGGACCAAGGTGCAAGTTCTGCCCTTCACACCCAGAGGCCCAAAATCATACCTGCTATTGAAGTGGGGTGAGACAGCCCTGATTAGCTTCAGCAGGGAAATGCTAACTAGGAGAAATCATATCCAAACTAAAAAATGTGTGACTGACACTGTCTGCTCTTGGTCATTCTTTTGGTATTCTTAATTGTTTTTTATTTGTTTGTTTGTTTTTGTCCTTTTATAGGTCTCTTTTACTTTTTCTCTCTAAAGGGTAAATCATTAATTTATTAAAAACAATTTATTTATTCTTATTATTTATAGTTTATTTATTTATTTAAATTAATTATTTATTTTAAATGTTTTCTTACTTTTTAAAATAAAAGTTTATATTTTTACCTCTTAGCTTTTTATTTCATAATTAGAGCTAAATCCAAATTCAACTTTTAAATTTTTCACTCTCCCTCATGAATCTTCGTTTTTCTTTTTCTTGTATCTCATTTAATTATTTTTGAATCTCGTTAGACCCAAGTTATTCTTCTTGCTTTGATCCTTTTTTAAAACACTTATTGTACTAAATGTTTTAATAAACTCTACATTTTGAATTCTCTCCTCATTTTTCTACATTTATAACTTTAAGTTTTTCAACCCTGTACATTTTTTCCATTCTTCTACAATAATCTTATTTTTTATATTCTTTTCTCTTTTTAACTTTTCATAATCTTATGAAAAAATTTCTTGAGACAGGTAAACAAGAAGTTCAGGTGTAAAGATAGAAGCATTAATAAAAACCAAAACTATGAGTAAATACATTAAGAGGCTTTCTCAACTTTCCCCATGCCTCATCCTCAGCCTTATCTCCATCCCTCTGCTCAACCTTTTATTAGCCTCATCTAGCAAGAAGAGATAATGTGGCAAAAAATTCACCTTGAAAAAAAAATTTGGAGACTCATGAGTTAATTTAATCCTAGCACACTGGGAGTCCAAGGAGGGTGGATTGCTCGAGGTCAGGAGTTCGAAACCAGCCTGAGCAAGAGTAAGACCCCATCTCTACTATAAATAGAAAGAAATTAATTGGCCAACTGATATATATAGAAAAAATTAGCTGGGCATGGTGGCCCATGCCTGTAGTCCCAACTACTCAGGAGGCTGAAGCAGCAGGATTGCTTGAGCCCAGGAGTTTGAGGTTGCTGTGAGCTAGGCTGACACCACAGCTTGGGCAACAAGCTAGCTTGGGCTAGCTTGGGCAACACTAGCTTGGGCAACAAAGCAAGACTCTGTCTCAAAAAAAAAAAAAATTCTCCCAACTGCTGTATGCACCCCCACACTCACATACACAGATAATAGTGCCATTAATTTTCACAGGTGACATTGCATGCTCACACCATCTTATATGAGAAAAGCATTTTTTTTTATCCCCATGGCCTCTGATACAGATAACCAATGCATGTTAGCAAACCATGACATAAGCTTGGAGGGGGAATAATGAGTAAGGTCACATCAAGGGAAAGACCTTTAATTGCCTTACTAGGATGAAAAATCCAGTAATGCTACAGCTCCCAGTAGATATCCAAGGAGGGAAGAGCAGGAAGGATCCCTCATCCAGATATCTCACCCTAATTTTACACTAGTCTGGTTTCATTATGCTTTCTCCCTCTCCTTTTCCTCACCATTAGGATCAAGGAAAATCTTTTTTAAATCACAATGTAAATAAATTATGATCAGATGCACTCCTTTCTATGTAGTTCCTTTGCCTCCACAGTTGCACCTGTGTAACTCAGACCAGCCTACAAATTCCAACTAGAGGTGACCAACTCAATGTGCTTCAAGGCACAATTTAAGGCCTGCCTCCTAAGACCATTTTGGAGTTCCTGGGAGAGTGCAGGGTATTATTCTGGAGAAACTTGATTCCCTAAATGTGATACAATAAAAATCATAGTGAAGTCATTTTGATAATGTTTTTGATTTCGTCCTTTTGACTCATTAGATGTCCTATTCAGTCTCTTGTCTGGTTCGAATGCTTCAGTGGAACTTCCCCAGATGATTTCACTGTTCCCTCAGTTTTAATATATCATACCTCTCTTTTCAATTTTTTGGCTGAGAATTTCATCTACTTGCAACCATCATTCACTGTTAATTTCTTTCCCAGGAAGTCTTACTCCAACAGAGACAAACTGGCCCGGGAGGCTTTTACACGCACATAAGACCTGGGGAGAAATGCCCTAACTTGGTTAAGAACTGCGCAGGTCACAATGTGAGCACAAGCAAGCCCTGGTGTCAAGTGAAAAGCCAATACGTTATTAATTGCTCATCTTTATTGCTACTTTATTGTTCATCTTTTTAATTTCTACTTTATTGCTCATCTTTTTAACTTTCTTCCAGTATTTATTAATTGTGTAAATGTATTAATAGCTACTTAAGATGGTATCAAAGATAGGAAGCTACTGCTTGGACAGACAGCTTGAAAGAAGTGGACCAATGTGTAAAAGCCCTGACTTAGATATTGGTATGCCAGAATGTGTTTAATAGATTAAGACATGGTAAATTAACCTTACATGTGATAAAGATGGTGCCTGTTAACTAAGGCTGTAATGGATTAAGTACCATTTTATATCCAGAAATTCTTTCCTATATACAGGTGTCAGAGAGACTAGATGCTTTCAATGGGGAATGTCTTCCCATCCATTTGCAAGCATATTTCTATGGAATTTTAGTTGACACCTATATTGATTATTTACTTTACAATTTCATTTTTGTACACCTTTCAGATTTGTGAATGTAGTTTTTTGTTAAAATTCATCTTGACAGTAAGTTTTTAATTCCCTCTATTTAATTAATGGACTCTGTGCATATGTGTGTGGGGGGTGTGCTTAAATGTTACCAATACACTTGCGTACTTCCAAGAAAAAAAAAAGAAAAGAAAAGCCAATAAGTGGGACCTCAAGTGTCAGCTGTAGAGATTTAATGCACCTGAAATATTTTAACCCACTGTGACCAAGAAGCCTCTCTTGGAACATTGCAGGATGCATACCTAAAAGTAAGAACCCTTATATTCCGATATACCTGAGAAATTTTTTTTATCTTTTATAATCATTGGTGGTCTGTAAGGAAACTCACTTTGAATAGTTTTAGAACAACTGAGAGGAATTTCACATAGCTCCCCAGACTTCTAAACTTTTAAGTACGAATGATTGGAAGGAATACCTGAAATTTACATAGGCTAAACCCTAAGTCTTCTAAGAGACAGAATAAGGCATCTTTTTTTCAAAAATGTCTATGATGAGATTTCACAGTTCAATTCAAAAGGTAGCTTTTAGGACAGAGAAATAGAGGAGAGAAGAAAGAAAGGAAGGAAAATAGGAAGGAAGGGAGGAAACTTTTCTGTGTTTTATTTAATACGGAGGATTTCTAATTTCTTCTAAAATTTTTCCTCATTTTAATTTTCTACATTATAATTTCCATAAGAAGCGTATGAAATTATCAGGTATTAATCTGGCTTTCAATGCTCATTTTACTTGTGTTTTCATTTCATTATTTTTACATCTGTTTTCCCCTCCCCTAGGTTTATTATGCACATTTTCTCCCATCTCTACCCTAATTCCATTCCTATACATGTTCTCCTATTTCAGAAAGCATGCATTTTTTTCCTTGTTTGTGACAGAAGATGAGCACCTCTCACTAAATACCACTGATAAAAAAGAAAACATAATGTGTAACATCTGTTCCTTACATACTGCACCTCAAAATTCTCTCCTTTATACATGCAAGAGGGGAAGGGGTCTGGCTGCAGTGTCACTGACAGATGGGGATATCAGTGTTAGGCTTTAGCCAGTTTCTCCACTCCTGACCTTCTTCTGCCCTGAACACCCCCCAGTTTGTCTCAGGGCACTCCAGTCCTGCTGTGAAGACTCATTCGCTTTCATTCCCCAGGTCTCTCCAAAGATCACTCTGAAGCCCAATATGGGTCTGTGCCAGGCAAGAGGTTATTTTATGAGACTCAGCCAAGATTTCTTTTATTTCTTTTCAACACTTGACTCCTGGTTAAGCCTCTGGTGGGAAATTTTCGAGGTCACCATCCGGATATCTATACCTCAAAGGAGGACAATTACACTCTAATTGTCAGCTTCATCTTAGCTTTAGATTCGAATTTTATCACAGAGAGTGCCTCAAAGTCAGAAGCAGTAAATTAGGATATGGGGAATCTTGTCATTTACATACTGTCTCCCAACATATGGCAGTATCTGTAGATGCCAACCACAGTCACTCTTAATTAAAAATGTAGATGGGGGATATTCAGAAGTATGAAAGCTTTTCTCCAAGCTCTTTTACATTATTCAACCTGTCCATATGTCCACCAAAGAAAAATTTTTTTAAGAAAGGACAAAAGGCCTTGACTTTTATTTTCCTGGATTCAATATCATATTAAAACTGTATAAGAACAGATTTATATAAAACATGCAATCTGATAGGACAATGTTGATTTCATTTCACTATACTAAAGTAAACATATAAAGATTTAGAATGCATTAATTTTTAATTTGAGATTCAATTTGTATATAGCTGAGGTTATTTTTCTTTCTATATCTGTTGAAACAAAACAGATTCACAAAAAACATATATGAGGAAAAAGAATATCAATTTATACAGAAAACTACTTTCGGTCACTTTTTGATTTACTTTCAAGCAACTATGTTTATGTTATGCTTATGTTATTTTTTATGTTATGTGTTATGTTTATGTTATTATGTTAAGTTATGTTAACCTGCTTTCCAGGTTCACCTTAATCTAATCTGTCTGCATCACCTAAACAACTTGACGCTAGGCTGTAATCTGTTCTTTACTTCTTGCTCAACCTTTCTCTAAGCTTTGGTTCACAGATTTAATTTGGGAAAGTTCATCCAAGGCCTCACCTTTGTCAATCTCTGAAGTTCAACTATTGTCCCTGAAGTCCTGAAACTTGGTCAAAGACCCACTCAGACATTGCTTTGGATTAGCAAATGCTCATGGGTCAAAGCATTCCAAATTCTGGGCTTGGCTTTCTCGATGCCTTCTTCTCTTACATCTTGGTCCAGTTACTCCTTATTATTTTATTAGGTATTTAATGCTTAGAAAGTCAGGTTTCCCCCCACACACTTTATCTATATCTTTAAATTATAATCAGCAAGAGGGTTGGTTCAAATTACTCATTCTGACATTACCATAAACAGAAGTGCTTTTCTAATTACTCTTAACTAGGGAGTTTTTAGAACTGTACCAAATAACTGTATTGATACGCATGTACAACCATGAAATTATTTTCACTGGGAATTAAGATAAAGTGGATCTAATTTAAAATTTTCCTATTAATCCCAAATATGTCCCATCTATACTGATGGGTTCCAATAACTCTGTGCAATGGTTTCCCTATATTCCAGAAAGGATTTATAGAATATTCTATTTTTAAGAAAAGAATAAATAAAAATAAAGTAAAATTGCCAGTTCATGCATTCGGATGACAAAGGGACTACATAGAGAAATATAATGACATCTTATAAAAATTGAGGACAAGAGCAATGTCCTAACAAAACCTGTGTACCAACATAAATTGTATTCTGAATATGTTTGTAGATATGAAAAAACTGCTATGATCAAGTCCAAAGGATTCTCATAAATACTAATATATATTACTAATTGCTACTAACAATATATATGTGTACGCCTAAGATAAAAGTAAGAGCTGGGTGAGAGGAATGATAAGGAATCGCTACATGGTGGCCTACCCTTCTCCTCCCATCCTGGTAAATGTTCTCAGACAACAGTTTTTTCCCTTGTAGAACTTGAGGATATGCCCGAATTCTAAAAATTAGAGAATAAACACGTTTGTCCATTAAGAAGGGGACAAATAGGAAGCTATGTGTCAGTGTTAAGTCCTAGGAAAATTAGATCAAAGAGACCTGAAAACACCTACAAAATTTAGAAAATCAATCAATACATGCATTTATTGAGTGCCAGCTGTGATTAGGTCACTGTAGGTCACTGTATACAGCAATAAAACACTAGTTACTGACATAACAAGTCAGTTATTTACAAAATATTTACTGAGTATCTACTCTGTACCTAGAAGCTAATGTATATCTACTGAACCAAACACACTAAGATCCCTCTTTCCCAGAGCATACTCTCTTGCAGGGGTAGATAGAGAATATGCAATTATTATAATAAACTGCTATATTATGGGTGTTTTAGAAGTAGAACTAGAGCAAGATAGAGCTGGAACTAGAGTGGCCTCATGTAAAAAGTGACACTGAGATATCAGAACAAGGAATCCCAGGAGGCAGGTAGTTAGTCATGTAGATATCTGAGGAAGAGTCTTCTGAGTAGAGACAGGCACCCCCTAGCACAAAAACCCTAATATGAGAACCTGCATGGAATGATAAAGAAATGGAGAGGGAATGAGTGTGGCTGGAATGGAGTATACAAGACACAAAATAAAAATGGTTATAGACACATATACATGTAAGATCTCGTGGACCTTGAATCTAAATGAAATGGAGCATCATTGCAAGATTTTAAGCAAAGGAGTGACATCATCTCCATGATCTCACATTTTAGCAATGTTACTCTAACTAGTATATGAAAATAGATTGGTGGGAGCAAAGGAAAAAGCAAAGAAACCTGTCAAGAGACCAACAAATGCCTGGCAGGAACCCAGGTAATAGATATTAGTAAAATGAAATTATTAATAGTTGGGGGATTTAGTGGAATACTAATTCTGTAACCCACATTTGTTTTTACCCTTAGGTAGGAAAACAAGTGTCCCCAGTTGGACACATCCCTCCCTACCTGAACATGAATATTCATGGAATCTCTCCAAATTAAGATAGCTTGATTTAATCTATGGCATGCCCAGATTCTGGTTCTGAGAATTTTAATAAAAATTAATTGCTTGAGAATTATGACCACCAGGTATTATGAATAATTTTATTTACTAAATAGTTAAATTGAATCTGTCAGCAATTATAGACCTTCACTACAAATACAAATTTTCATGTTAACCATCAAGCACTTTTTATATAAATTACATGGTGAATGCCTGGGACCTGAGAGTGCAGAGGTCAATGTTTAAACTCACTGAACTAACCCAGTGTGCTACTTTTCATTCACTTATTTCCTTCTGTCTTCTTTCATCTTCCCACATCTGTTGCATGGTCCTTATAAGCTCCACCAGCAGCCATGTGTCCCCCAGTTTTATTTTCATTTATGCTATCCTCCTTGGCAATCCTATGAATGTTTCTTTTTCTAATGTACTTGAATGTATCACTCCTCAAAAACTAGCCTGCCTACTGTAGTTTTTCTGAGCCCATGGTAAAGAAAAAAGAGCCAAGCTATGGAGAAAGATTCTCTCCATCCTGCCATGTGCTGTGTGATATTGTGTTTTTTGTAACCTCACAGTCTTTTCACCCGTGACATAAGGATAGCAATAGCTCCACACTGGGCTTTTGTGAGGATCCTACAAGCTAGTGCAATGCTTGTGAAAGTGCCTGGCAGAGAGGCTGGCACTCAGTACTTCCAAGTAATTTCCCCTCGTCACTTCTCTGTTTGGCTTCCTGTTCTCAGCTTACCAATAGCTCCATGATCTGCACATTCTGTTTCTCCATTGCTACCTACTAAGCTCTCTATATGATTTGATACTTAATAGCTTCCCTTCTTAATATTCCTAACAGTTCCTAACAGAGTTATTGTAAGCATTAAATAATATAATGAGTGGAAATATTCAAAATACTTGGGACATATAAGTCCTCAATTGTCAATTATTAATCTTTATTGCTTATATTTTATTACTATTATTAATATCAATCTTCTCCTCTTCCCACTAGAAGGAAAGCTCACCAAAGATAGAGATGTTTATCTGTTTTATTCTCTGAAATATTCCTAGTGCCTAAAATATTGCCTCACACATAGCAGGTCTTCAATAGTTGTTGAATGAATGTATAACTGAATGAATAAATCATCTGGATTTATTTCAGTTATATTTATATAATGTCTAAGTTAGTACTTTTATCATCACTTTGCCATCATTGAGTATTATAACATTTTTTAGCTAATATGCAAAAAATAAAAATTCACAATCTATTTTATTTTATATTTTTTTGATGACTGGCAAAGTTAAATATGTATTCATAAAACAAACTTTATTGAGGTTTTAAAATAAGTAGTAAAGAAGACAAAGTTGTGAAAAAGTTGTTAAGAAATATCCAACATTCCAAGTGGGAGAAATATCTTACACATGAAATAAGGCAAAATTATAATGTATTTCTCATATTCTCTGGCACTCTCTTCTCTTTTCTCAATTTCAGGTGATGGCCTAGTGTCATACCTCATGGAGAACACAGATGCAAACAGATGTGAAGGCTTCCATGTTTCTTCCATCACATTCCCACCCTCCTGCATCTGCATCCATGCAACAAGGTGGGAAATCTGGTCATCTGCTGTTAAGTGAGTAAAGTGTCTCTGGTCCTACCAAAGATCAATACATCCATTTGTATTTCAATTCCATTCTTTCCTCCTTAATCAAGATCTTTTCTCCTAGAATGATCTCTCTTTCTTTAATCATTGGTTTATTTCTCTCTACTGGATTATTTTCATCAACATATTATAATGTGTAACAGTAGTCATGTGTTAAATTTAATTAATGAACTTTTGACTTTCACCTGTCTTAGCACATGACTTTCTTTGTAGTTGGTCTGAGGAATTCTTTAGCCTGGAGGATAAAGTGAAGAGTTAAGATCCTTTACCTCCCACATTTGCATACTTAGAGAAAGCATAGAGAACTAAACTTTAAATACAAGGCATCAAGACAAAAAGAGAAGGGGGTGGGTAATGAAGCTTGCCTCTTTTTGGCTGAAAATAGGAGGAGGATTCCAGATGTAAGTGAATATTTCTCTCTCTGGCTTTGGTGGAATGCAGAATGCGTCGCATCGTAGAATTGCGAGTATCACCAATAGCAGGGGAGGAGCTGCATATATAACTCAAGAAAGAGACTAACTCTGACTTACTGGTTCTCTAAACCAAACCAAAGCCTTATTTTACCAACTTGGGGGTGCAATGAGGTCAGGTCACCAGAATGTGGTCTTGATGTTTAAATATATGGACATGCCCTCGGTGTGTAGGTGCATGGATGCTATATTTGATCGCTCATGGGTATTTCATAGGGTATGCCTTGTCTCATAAAGTGATTTTTTTTTTACATTGGCTGGTCTCCAGCACTGGGCTCGTGGGCAGGATACAAGCATAGAAAGACTCAGGAAGAGAGTGAATGCTGAGAGAGCCAGGGACAATTCTTGGGATTTCAATAAGAGAGAGAGAGATCCTGCAAGAGTGAACAGACCTTGAGTTAGAGCCATAAACTTCGGCATTAAAAGTCCGGAATAAAGAATATCACTCATGGAAGAAGAAAAAAACCACACAAGATCTGAGTATTTCTCTTCACCATAGCGATGCAAAAGCAATATTTCCCTTCCATGCACAGGAGACATAGGCTATCTAAGAGAAAAACTGGGGGAGGCAACTTAAAAACTGATTATTTTTTTCTTCTAGAAATCTTTATTCGTAGGATGATTTAAATCATGTGGTGGGGCTAGACTTTAACCTGGAAAGGATACTTAGTAAACTTTTCTCCTCTAGTTAGCAGATGTCAGCTAATGAGAAGGGTGACAAAACAAAATTACATAATTTCTTCACCTCAAAATTGGAATGAGTCAAATTGCATGATTCTGTTTATTTGTTCACACATCTTAAAAAAAAAAAAAAAAAACTAACTCCCAATTACCTTATTAGCTACAAAACCCTTTCCTTCATCCCCAAACTTCTTGAACTAATTTTCTTCCTGCTAACACCATTTTCCTCTGCTTCCATTCTCTCTTCGCTTCACTCTGATTCGTCATCCCTGCTCATCACATCTCAAAAATCTTTGTTGCCAAGATCACCAAGGAGTCACAGTTGCCAGGACCAATGAGCATTCTTCTGCCCTCTCTTTGCCAATATCTCAGCACCATTTGGCACAGCTGGCCATTCCTTTCTCTGAAACACCTTCTCATTCTAAAGTTTATTATTCTCTGATCTTATCTACCTTCTGTTGCTCAGTGCTTAGCCCAGGCTTGTTCTTCATGTTCACATTCTGTATCCTTCCCTAAGCCCATGCCATTTGTAACATACCATCAATAGTGAGGCTTCTCATCTCTTCCCAGGAGTTCCAGTGCCATAGACCCAATGGCCAACCTGATAGCTTCACCTGAATATTTATGAAGCATGTCAAAACTCAGAATACTCACCTCCCCAAATCCTTTTCTTCTATCATCTTAGAAGACAACCTATAATTTGTACAATTTGTTATAAAAAACACTAGAGTAGACCTTAAGTTTTTTATTTTTCCCTCATTCTCCACATCCAACCCACCACCAAATTCTTTGACTATATTTTACCAAATACATATACTTACCACCATCTCCAAGACCACTACCCTCTTCTAGTCATCATTATTTCTCACCCAGACTAAGCCATTTAGCACTGAACTGGTCTTTTCATCCTCTTTTGTCCATATACACGATGGCCAAAGTAACTTTGTGACTTTTTCTTTTTAAAATTATTTACTTAGAGTAAACAAATATAGTTATAGTAATGTTTGCTTGATATTGAATAAATAAAACACCTTTTGCAGAAGACAGTGTCATTATCTTGCCTCATGGAGGAGACTACCATATGAAGTTTAACCATATGAAGGAGTGACTATATGCAATTTGGTTACTTGTTCATCTATATATGGTTACTTATTCATATATATATATATATATATATATATATATGTGTGTGTGTGTGCGTGTGTGTGTGTGTGCGTGTGTGTGTGTGTGTGTGTGTGTGATTTACATTTCTCTACAAGCAAATACCTGTGTGTAAAATAAGGTTCACACATGGATTATTTCTGGGTGGCAAGAAAACTGAGAATAATTTTAAACAAAATACACTCTCTATAAAAAGTATACAAATTGAGAGGAAGACATGCAGCAGAATGAAAAAAAGAAAGAAAATGATAAAGTATACCATAAGCACAGTGAGTGTTCAAAAACTATTTGTTGTTTTTGATGAAAAGGCTTTCCAATGGGATCAATGCAATGCCAGTACTGGTATTTTTTCTCATTTTTCCAGACCTGACGGAAATAAAGATGACATTGAAAGAAAAGTTTTCATGGATTCTGTTGAATCGAAGAGGGCAGATGGACATCTCTGTAGAAAAATGACAATAGCCCTGGCCATCCATCTCACAAATGTGTGTCATTAATCCAGCGGAGACAGTGAGAAAGAGCACAGATCAAACCAAATCTGAAGTAAAGTAGAAATGGTGCTGGGCTGGGAGTTACAGAATCTGAGTGCTATGGATGAATCTCTGAATCTCTTATTAATGAGCAGTGTGACCTTGAGCAAGTCTTTGAGCCTCTAGCTGCTTATAAGGTAGCTGGACTAGGTCAACTTCAAAGTTCTAGTTTGTATCTTCTAGAATTTTTAATTGTGACCTCACTATCGGAAAGCCAACAGATGCTGTACTGATGGTGGTAAATTAGAATTATTTTCAAATACAGCAAAAGCACAATGCTATTAGACACATGGGAGAAATAGCCATTAGAGCTGTCCCCTCACAGAGTATTTTGAATCACTGACTGATTATACCTCCAAAGTTGCCATTTAGTTACATGAGTTTATGTGTTTGGGACTTGCCAAATGTCCTTTGCTTCAGGCAAAGAATAGTCAATTCTTCATCATAGACAATCTGAAATAAGATGTTGGAAAAGTTTTTTTCAGCCTGAGGGCCACATATGGCCTTCTGGATCCTTGAATATGGCCTTTAGACTAAATTCAAATTTTACACAACAAATCCTTTTAAATTAAAGGAATTTGTTCCGTGAAGTTTGGATTCAGTTGAGGGGCTGCACTTGGGGATCTGGAGGACCACATGTGGCCTCAAGGCCAGAAATATTGACAATGTAAAAAGTGCATGAGATTACATGATGGAATAGATTTGCTATTGTTTAAAATAAGATTTTTAGAAATCCAAGGGATTTACTATATTCAGTAAAGAATCAAATAGTAACTCAGGGAGTACATATGACTCACAATTTGGATAATAGGTTAAACCAAGGTTTATGGCTCTGCAAGGAGATGATGCTTCCTGAACAACTAGAATGTAGGCTTTGAGAGAGTAAGTCTTACATGGAGCACTTTGGGAGTACTTTGGAAGTACCACCAGTTAAACAAAAAGCAGTGGAAGGATAGACTCATGATAGCAGAAAATTGAGTCATACAATTGAGCAGAAGACTCAACCCTTATCAAAGTGAAACCCACATATACTATGGTAAATAACAAAAATTAAACTAATTATCAAGGACTTAGCACATCCTACATTCCAGCCTGGCAAGAAGTTACTCTCACCTCTTTCTCTGCTCAAATTTAGTTTCTTTTCTTGGCTAGAACAAGGAAACTTTTTAAAGAGCGATTCATTTCATTTTATTAAGCTTTCAATTGGTTGTAATACCAATGGAAACCAGAAGGTAAATGTCTTTTCTTGGTGGCATTTAACACAATTATAATTAATTATGTGTGAATGACACCTACATCATTTTCAACGTAGATCATCTTTGCATCTCTAGTATGTGGCACAGGCACATATTTGAATTAATTATTAAGTGACTACATGATATGTATGAGTACATTTTGTTTGGTCTGAAATGAAGTTTTGTTTATATCCTAAGAAAATATCCATTTTGGAAGATTTCCAAAATCTTTGTTATATTTATATCTCTGAACTATTTATTGTTTGGAAACTTAAGTCATTTTTCAAATGCTAAAAACCACTCCTAGTTATCCCGGTCAATAAAAGCATTCCTGCACCTTGTGAAATCCCACATTTTCTATTTCTATTTGTATTTCTATTGTATTTCTATTCGTATACACTTTAAGTTACTCTAGCCCTTTTCCTTTGTTTTTGCATGTGAGCAATTTGTTTTTTGTTTGTCTTATGTTTTATTATTCTATTTATTCTGAAGCTAAGTGGTTCATACAGGTTGACAAACTTGGCCTTTGCTTCAAAAGCACCAGCTTTTCAAGGGAATATATTTATTCTAGAAAAGACAAAGAAGTAATTTAGGAAGTACAGAAAATTTTCATAGTAAATACTAACTTTTCACTCGTTAGTCTGAATGTTCTCTTTTGACCCTACCTGCCAGGAATTCATCTATGACCTTGACACTGGTAACTTAAAATTTGATGTATCTTCAAATTCTACATCACAATTTATCTTTGATGTATTGCCTTACTTCTGACCCCTTATTCCTCTTATCTGACAGGAATCATCTCTATTATGCTCAACACAGGGCACACAAGGCAGTGCTCCTCACTTCCACATCCTTGGTAGCTCTCAGCAAAGCATCCTGATCTCTTCACCACTAGGTGAGAATGGACCCAGCTTCAAAAACCTCAACACAACATTGTAACCTCCAGTGACAATGGCTTTACAGATCAACACGCTTAAATTTTGATGTTTCTGCCTTTCTTTATTACAAATTGAAAGGTAATTTGTGAGTTATGAAGAAGTCATTAAATGATAGGGCTACATTGTTAACAGGCCTCTCCACTAATTATTTCAGAACCTTTCTAATCCCTCTCACTTCACTAAAGATAATAATAATAATGAAACCTACGGTTTGGGTTTCCAATCTTTCATCAAAAAAAGTTTGGATATAAAATAGGAAAATATAGAAATGACTATTATGATAATCTATGAGATACAAAATATTGTGTGAAGCCATGTTGTCATGCATTTATTTGCCTGTTTAATCAGGTGAGTAATGAAAATGTATTTGGAAGCCTGTGCCATTTGATTCTTTGTTAATAGTATTAGTAGAGAGTAACATTTTTTGCAAGTTGGGAAAATATCTTTTTTCTTCATTTTCATGTATCTTACTCAGTAAAACTAAGGGTAGGCATTAGATTAATGGTAAGTATACTCATTGACTAATGTATTTCTTTCTTTTACTTTAACAAGTCAATAAACACCAATAATCAGGGGTCCTCAAACTTTTTAAACAGGGGGCCAGTTCACTGTCCCTCAGACAGTGGGAGGGCCGTTGGAGAGTGCAGCACACATTCCACACATGTGCACTGTGGGCCTGGGATGAGTTGGCTGCTAAGCTGGACAGGCAGCAGCAGCAAAAACACCTCGTTGGCCGGATAAATGTCCTCCGCGGGCCGCATGTGGCCCCCATGGGCTGTAGTTTGAGGACCCCTGATGATTGGACTCTTCAAAATCACATGACCAATCACAATTTAAAATCAGCCAGATACAACCCTGATGCTTGAGAAATTGCATTTGTTTAGAGGCAGAATATGGCAATTTGTTCCAGTAAAAATTCATCTGAAACCAGCAATAAATAAAACTTCTGCGTTGCTCTTGGAAAGTTATCTCTTTTAGTGTTCTACTAATGAATGTGTATTTTACACAGATTGTCACAAACAGGAGAATGCAGTAAATGGGTCCATTTACAGGGAGGGTCAGCCACTCTTTACGTCAATGAAGCACAGGTGAGTATATGGCAAGAGTTCATTTACCAAGGTTACTGTGCCTCCTTCAACAAGAGTCAGGTTTAAGCCTTTATATCTGTAATTGGGCTATTACTTTAATGTCAGGTACACATATTTAAAATAACATAAATAATAATTGGAAATGTATCATTTAGGTCTCTTACAATGACAGTTTTAGCATCTAAGAAAAAAAATACTGGAAGCCACAGCACTGAATATGACCTATTTGCATAGGACATCAAAGGAAGATAGAATTTCATTCCAGATGGAATTCTTTAGCCAACTCTAACTATATTATTTACATCCAGGCTTTATAAGGTTGATTAAATTGAGTTTTAAGTATCTTTGTATAAATAACATAGTCAAAGCTTGCCGACTAGAATTCAATTATATTCATTTTGTGACAATGTAATTGGTATCAAATTTAATTCTAATGATTTGCTAAAGCTATGGTTTCTTTTGTCTTCCTAATTGTGACAGTTTTTTTTTTTTAACACAGAGAGGCTATTGTCATCTTCTCTTTACCCTTAAACAAAAAAAGTATTCAATTTCAATTTATTCATACCAGAGAATAGAATAACATCTAATTATCATTCACTGTGTTGGGAAAAAAAAATCCTATTAGGTGGTTCACATGAAAGAAGAAGAAGAAGAAAAAAGACCCATTTACTTTCCAGAGATTCACCCCTTGCTAATAAGTGACCTTAACCAAAGGAATGCTTTTTTATAAAATGATTATAACTTGTCATATCATCTCATTCTGGCTTACAGAAATCTCTCTCTGTCATAGCAATTCAAATTCCTTCTGGTGTGGACCTTTTGATGATGAACAGTGTATTGTTTTGATATTGATTTTAAACTAGGGTAAAATTCTGAGTGAGCTATTCTTATAAGCTCTCTTCCTCCACAGACAGTCCATAAAATTTGTTTTCTTGAAGTAAGTCCCACTCCTGAATGCTCTGCCCCAATTGCTTTGTGTTTCCAGAGCTATTCTTATTTCTAGGAAATAGCCTTAAAAATTAGCTGTCTTTCAAAATTGGTGTGAGCAAGTATGCACTATTCACATGAATAATGGACCATTAGGAGAGCATGTGTTCGCTCCCTTGCTTGTAGTAAAGGAGGTGCATTTTCTGTTACTTTTCCTTTTCTACCAACCCTTTCTCTTCAAACAGCTGGTCCTTAATGTTCTTTCCACCTTGTCTTGGCTGCTCAGAATCCTCACACAGGGATACACAACACCAGGTGCCCTATGTTCAAAATATGTTTCTTCAGATGAACTATAAGAGAATTGGAGTGTTCAGGTGGAGAGGTACCTTTGGATGTCACTTTACCTAACAATTCATCCCATGTATAAACTCTACAACAGCACAATCTGAGGATTTGTTTTATCCCATCCAGTGACTAATGGAACCATACACCTCAAGTATATTTATGGCAAGATAATGTTTATATTGAATAAAATACGTCTTCCTTTTAAGTTTTATCCACTAGCCTTAGTTCTGTTCTGCGGGAATAGAAAACATGTCCAATTTTTCTTTACATAGCAGTTAAATATTTTTACTTCCTTAACATGTGTTTACATTAATTCCTCCATTTCTCTAGCTTCTCATTTTCTTCTATTGTCCATACTGTCTTATAATACTGAGGTCTCAGCACCACCCTCACAAAAGGGTGATTATTATGAAAATAATGTAAAACTCACTGTGTACTTCATCATAGACGCTATTAAAATTTGCCACCCAGAAAGTAGAAACTAAAATACTCCAAAGTGCTGGTTAGTCAGATAAGCCACTGCGATTATCTAATACTAAGATTTTGGTCTACAAAATGGACAAATAAGCCAATGGAACAGAATAGAGAGCCCAGAAATAGGCCTCCCAAAATACAGTCAATGGACCTCTGACAAAGGAGCAAAGGCAATTCAATGGAGAAAGAATAGTGTTTCCAGCAAATTAGTTAATTTGTGCTGCTATAACAAAATACAGAAGACTGAGTAATGTATAAATAACAAAAATTTGTTGTTTACTGTACTGGAAGTGGGAAGTCCAAGATCAAGGTACTGGCAGGTTCAGTGTCTGGTGAAGGCCTCATAGATACGTCATAGATGGCACCTTCTAAGTGTCCACCTCATGTGGCAGAGGGTGGAAAGGCAAAAAAGGAAATAAACACTGTGTTGTCACGTGGCATAAGAGCAGAAGAGAGTGAACTCACTCCCTCAAGCCAGATTCTAAGGGCTCTAATTCCATCAATGAGATCTCTGTCCTCAGGACTTAATCACCTCCTGAAGACCCAACTTCTTAATGCTATCAGATTGGCCATTAAGTTTTAACACATTAATTTTGGGAGACACATTCAGATCATAGAAGTGCTGGAACAACTAGACATCCAAATGCAAAATAATTAATCTAGACACTGACTTTATACCTTTCACAAATAATAATTCAAAATTGATCATAGACCTAAACGTTAAATGTAAAACTATAAATCTTTTCAAAGTTAACATAGGAGTAAATCTAGGTGACTATCTAGGTTTGGCAATGAGTTTTTAGATACTACACAAAAATAACAATTCATAAGAGAAAAAATCAATAAATTGGACTTCATTAAAATGAAAAACTTCTGATTTGTGAAAGACACTGCTAAAAGAATGAGACTATCTTTTAATTCTTCCACAGACTGGGATAAAATATTTGCAAAACATATATCTTATAAAAGACTTGTTTTCAAGATAGATAAATAACTCTTAAAACTCAACAACATGAAGAAGAAAGCAAACCAATTAAAAATATGCAAAAGATCTGAACAGACATCTCACAAAAAGAAATATACACGTGGCAAATAAATGTATGAAAAGATGTTCAACATCATATGTCATTAGGGAAAAGCAAATCAGAACAACAATGACATACCACTATGCACTTATTAGAATGGCTAAAATCCAAAACACTGACAAACCCTAAATGCTGGCAAAGATGTGGAGTAACAGGAACTCTCATTCATTGTTGGTAGTTATGCAAAATAGTATAACTACTTTGTAAGACAGTTTGACAGTTTTTTATAAAGCTAAACATAGTTTTTACATTTGACCCAGAAATTGCACTCCTTGTTGTTTACCCAAATTAGTTGAAAACTTATGTCCACCGAAACATAAATGTTTATAAAAGCTTTGTCCATAATTGCCGAAACTTGCGGCAACAAAGCTGTCCTCCAATAGATGAATGGATAAGCAAACTATAGTATATACAGATAATGAAATATTTTCAGCAATAAAAAGAAGTGAGTTATCAAGCTACAGAAAGACATTGAGGGAACTTAAACGTATATTGCTAAGTCAAATAAGCCAGTCTGAAAAGTGACAGATGATATGATTTCAGCTATTGATCTATGGCATTCTGGAAAAGGGATAAGTATAGAGACTAAAAAGATCAATGGTTTCCAGGGGTTAAAAGTGATGGAGGAATAAATAAGTGGAACATGGGATTTTTAGGTCAGTAGAACTATCATGTGTGATACTGTAATGATGGATACATGATATACATTTGTCAAAACACATAGAACTGTATATCACAGTGAACCCTAATGTAAACTGTGAACTTTAATAAATAATAATGTATCAATATTACCTTATTAATTATAAAAAATGTACCACATTAATATAAGGTGTCAATAATAGGGGAAGCTGTGTGTAGAGAGGAGGAGAATATGAGAACTCTGTACTTTCTGCTTAAATTTTTCTTTAAACCTAAAACTGCTCTGAGAAATAAAGTATACCAATAAAAAATATTGTAAAAGAGCCATGAAAATAGAGTACATTATAAATATAAATGTCTGAGAGATGCTAAGAAATGAGTGTATTTCTTTGAAAACTATTAAATAAATGGGCAAAATTAAACATTCAATCTGCTTTTATATATGAGCCATACTATAGTTGAAAAGAGAAATTTCACTGTATAGAAATGTTTCAGTTTATAACAATGAAGAATATAGAATTAGAACATCACCATTCTGTAGCTCCCTAATGAATTAATAGATCTAAACAATGATCATCAGTTACTGATAACCTCAGGAAGAGAGAGAACCAGATTTAGTAATCTCTGGCGAAAGTACACAACCCTACTCATTCAGTAGTTAAGCCCACACCAACCAATTAACATACTGATAAGTAAATAAATAAACCCTGAATTTGATCAAACCTTTAGACATAGTATCAATTTATGAGAATTGTTTTCTTCATATGAAATATAGCCAAAAAAATCCAGGGAAAAATTATAGTTTAAAAGAGACTTAAACCTAACTATAATTGTGGGATACTGGAATGGATCTTGGATTAGTGGAAAAACCGATCAAATTTGAATACAGTCCATAATTCAGTCTACAGTATTGTAGTAAGGTTAATTTCCTGATGTATCAGGTTATTTAAGATTAACATTAGCAAAAACTGAGTAAGTGATGTCAACCTAAAAAAAAAAAGAGAGAGAGAAAGAGAAAAAAATATATCAAATATGTAGAGTTTATTTGTAAATTAGAAAAGGAAATTATAATCCGAGATTCATGGCTATGCCACACCACGTATGCACTCAAGGACAGGAGGGTAAATGGAAGCTTTCATTGATAAAAAGAGAAGCTCACATAAGCCTGAGTTCATTGGTTTCAGAGACTCAAAGCCAGAGTCCGCATCAGTTTATTGGTGAAGGTGTGTTAATGGGACAGGTGTTCCTTCAAGAGCATCTTATCTGAATTGCAACTGTCCTAAAGAAGGAATTTATTGTGGGATTATTTTAGAAAGTCCTGGAAAGAGTCTTTATCTCAGACATGAGCTTCTCCCCTCCATGCTTTCCTGGCTCTAATTTGCTTGGTGCTGACAAAAAATGATCTCATGCTGGTATCTGCAATTTTCACAAGGATATGCAGGAACCTTCTTCTATACTATATTTGCAACTTTTCTGTATATGTATAATTATTTTAAAATAAAATATTTATTTAAAAAACAAAAGACATATATCAGCCAATATATGGACATTATTTTGACCCAAATACAAACAAACAGATTGCAAAACTAATAACAATTACAGAGCAAGTGGGGAGATGTCAACATTGGCTGAATATTTGATATTAATGAGAAGTAATTAATAATAATTATTATTAATTGTGGTGTCATAATTGTACACAGGTGATGTTTTTAAAGAATTTCATTTGTTTTAAAGATACAAATTGAAATATTTCAACATGCAATGATGTAATGTAATATCTTGTAATTGCTTACAAAATATTCTGGCTAGGGATGCAGGTGAGTGAGGTAATAAGAAAAGAAAGAGAGAAAGAAAGAAGGAGAGGAAGGAAGAAAGAGAGAAAGAAAGAGAGAAAGAAAGAGAGAAAGAAAGAAAGAAAGAAAGAAAGAAAGAAAGAAGGAAGGAGGAGGAGGAGGAGGAGGAGGAGGAGGAGAAGAAGGGAAGGAAGGAAGGAAGGAAGGAAGGAAGGTAGGAAGGAAGGAAGGAAGGAAGGAAGGAAGGAAGGAAGGAAGGAAGGAAGGGAGGGAGGGAGGGAGGGAGGGAGGGAGGAAGGAAGGAAGGAAGGAAGAAAGAAAGAAAGAAAGAAAGAAAGAAAGAAAGAAAGAAAGAAAGAAAGAAAGAAAGAAAGAAAGAAAGAAAGAAAGAAAGAAAGAAAGAAAAGAAAGAAAGAAAAGAAAAGAGAAAAAGAAAAGTTGATTGATCTGAATCAATTATTGTTGAAGCAAGTGTTAAGTGCAAGTATTGTTAGGAGTTTTACATGTGTCATCACATTTAAACTTCATAATAGTTCTATAAGAAAGATATTTTATAGCTGAAAAATCCAACTACCAGAGTAGTTAACCATCTTCTTTAAGATACAAAGCCATTAAGTACCAGAGTGAAGATTAGCATCCACATCTATGGGTCTCTGAAGCTAGTGCTGCTTTCTTGTGAAAATAATTTCTAGTAAGTGTATTGTTTCAGGATCACATGCTGCAGGCTACAGGTGACAGAGGTAAGCCTTCCTGGATACCACAGACTCACTTAAGTTATGCCTCTGTGCCATACATGGGCTTCCTAACACTAGCTCTATTGGTTTGTGCTATTTTTCTAGCAAGAGTGATGGCATACATTCTCCAAACCACACTATTATACCTGGTCCCCTTTTTATCAACAGGTCCCCCTCAAAATGGTAGATGACTAAGGCCAAGGGTATAGCTTTTTTTCTTGCATTCTTTGAAACTAATGTGTGATTAGAATATGTCAAATGATGATAACAATGATGATGATAGCACCATATTGACATGACCATGTCCTAATGAACCAGCCATCCAGATGGAAGGAAGGAAAGGGTTAGGTTCCCTGCATCACATCCTCCAGGCAAATTCCTCCAGGAATTTGTTGGAACAAATTCCAACAAATTTGTTTGGTACAAATTCCACGGTTTTAAGATGAAGCTTCAGAAAATTGCCACATAAAAACCTATCAGAGGAAAGGAACTGACAACCTCTCATGCTTATCTTCTGGAAAGTTTTGATAGTGTCTTAAAAGGCAGTGCTCCTTATTTTAATTATTATTTGAATGCACTTGAAGCTGGCACGGATTCAAAGAGTCTGCAGAACCCAATATATTTTGACATTAAATATCAATAATGTTAGATATAATGAATGCTAAGGTACATTACCTCTATAGCTGATTACACCTCTACATTTTATATTGTTCCTTAAAAAATAATGTTAATTATAATAGCAAAAAACCCGTACCTAATTCTTTCCCAGATACTACAACTAGCTGTGAGTGTTCTTATTTTAGTTTCACAACAAGCCCTTATGGAAAAAAATGATTTGTTTCATTTTATACATAAAAATGCATAGAAAATACAATTATTTGTATAAAAAGTCAAACAGCTAGATCAGCCCTGATTGCGTTTTTTTCTATGAGGTAATTTTTTCTGTTGTTAAGAAACTGCCGCTATTGTACCTGCTACAGCCATTGCTTCGAAAGATGAGATTTCCTTGACAGAGACACCTCATATCCATGCTCTGCCATCTTAATTGTATGTGGATGAATATAGATACACATAATGTGGTCCAAACATAGCTGCACCCTTTGGGAATGAGGTGACAATCCCAGCACTGTCCTATAGGTGGTTTAGTGGCTCCTAAGAAAATTTGCTGTGTGAAATCTTGTTCTCCTCTGCTCAGGGATCAGAAATGATATCAGTCAAAGTTATGGCAGAAGTTTGATGGATGTTCTACGAAAAAGATATCAATAGATGACAAAAATGGAAGGGGAGGAAAGTGTCTGAGGTAATTCTATATGGCTCAGATATTTATAACTTCTATCAACTATGATGTAAGGGATTATGCCATATATTGCTTTGGGTCCTAAAATTAGGACAATATTTGCACAGGCAGTGTATATTATGGATGTGCTCTGTGTTTGTGTACATGCACATGTGTGTTTGTGATCACCAGATTAGAGATAACTACACATTCTTTGTCACTCCGCACATTGAGAATTGGCCTCTATGTTACCTCCTCTTCAATATGGCTCAGTACTGACCTGAGTATTGATCAATACAACACAACATAAGCGAAAATATGCCAGGCCCAGGTCAGCTTCCACTTCCTATCTTATGAAACACTCGCTCATGAAACACTTGCTTTGAAGGAGCTCAACTGTTACGTAAAAAGTCTGACTACCCTGAGAATTCCATGCAGTGAGAGCCCAAGAAAACTGAAGATGGCCTAAAAAGATAAAATACCAGGTGGAGAGAGAAGCCAAGGAGTGCTGCAGTTCCAGAAATGTAAGTGAAGATTCCATCTTGAAACTCAGTCCTTAATTTCTGGAACCCCCGATGTTGTCAGGTGAACCAGAGACAACCACCCCACCAATACCACCCAAATTCCTTTAGTCACAAAACTGTGAGCAATATAAAATGGTTGTTTCAGCCCTTGGTTTTTCAGTACTTTGTCTAGCAACAATAGATAACTAAAAAAATTATGCTAAAATAATCATATAATAGATCATATAAATAGATCATATCATGGTAAAATAATCATATAATAGTTTCAAAAAAAAAGAAAAAAAAAACCAGGAAGTGTTTCTGTAATAATTAGCAAAACAAAGCCAATAAGAAAAACTTTGGTTGGAAGGAAGAGAGTAAATGATGTTTTTGAAAAGTGGAAATGCTCATTAGTTATAATTAAAACTTAATCATAGGCATTTGTGATTAATACCCTTCAGTTAATGTTTTTAAAAAAAGATTCTTAGGGATTAATTTTATAGTGTTGATGTAAGGTGGTATAATTTTTCAGAAGATTAAATAACCTATGGTTTCCCAGCCAATGTAGAAGGTGTAATCTTTAAGGTTGGTCCAAGTGTAGTGGTGTTTACAACTAATTGATCACATCCAGTTACAGATTCCTTTGTTCCTTCTTCTCTACTCCCATTGCTCCACTTGACCAGCCTTAAAAAAAAAAAAAAAAAAAAAAAAAAAACCTATGGGGTAGGTACTTTTCTATAAATTAGATTAGTAATATAGTAAAGGATAGCATCACTCCCGCAGGAAAACAGATTGTTTCCAGAAGAACTTGAAACATAAGAGAAATCCTAGTTCTGAAACAGCCCTTTTCAACAAAGGGGTACAAGGCAAGAACTGGGGTAGGGGCATTTAAAGAAGATACAGACCTAGCTGAAAATAATAATAATAATTAGTCACCATCCCCATGATTGCTTCTCTATAATTGCTACTCTGGAGTCACACAGCTGGTAGTCATAAAGACTTTTAGCTTTCTCTGTAGATGATATCACCTTTTCAAAACCCAGGGGTAGTTTCTGAGATATCTTCCAGGTCCCATATTCCAGTGGAACAGCTGACCCACCCAGACCAGTGGCCCACACCAAGGAACTGACTCGACTAGTCTTGTGACCCTGACCCAAGAACCTAGTCAGCAAAGAAGCCAATTTCTACACCCTGGTAGAAATGGTTCCACCCTGAACCCAGCCAATTAACAGACCCAGTTGCCTAGGCTTTTGCCCTCCAAACTGTGTTTAAAAACCCTTTCTCCCAAATTTTCAGGGAGACGGATTTGAGAAATTTCTCCCATCTCCCCGCTCAGGGCTATCTGGAATTAAACCCTTTCTCTGCTATAATACCTGCTGTTTCAGTGTATTGGCATCCTTCTGGGCAGTGGGCAATGAACCTGGTTGGGCAGCAACAATTCTTGTGAAAATTATGATATAGAAGGTAGAATAATATTTCAAAGATATAGAATTTTTGTCCTCAAAAATACATAACCTATAAATGTACATATTTTTCATATTCTTGGGTATTTATCACAGTGCCAATTTTGAAGCCATCTTGTGTAATAGTGGTGGGTAGATTGCATGAATTTACTTTTGCTTCCCTTCAGCAGCCCCCTTAAAACAACAATAAAAATTTTTCGCAAACATCATATAACCCGCAAAGGCAACAAAATGAGACAGGAGACAAGAACAATAAAATTTTGGAACCTGAAAAATGAAACTGACTTAGCAGTCAGAAAAGCAAAGACACATTCTCATCTATACTACTAATTCTCCCAAAGCATTAGGGCACCAGGCATATTTGCATCAGGGAATGAAGGTGGGGCTAAAAACAGAGAGAAATCTCGAGATGCAGTTAGATCTCCTCCCTATGTAATACCCTCTCCCCTACCTCATTATAAGACTAGAGATGTATTTTCTAGAGAGGGTTATATAGAGGATCTCAGGGTTTGGGGGACAGGTTGATGGCAAGGACACCATACCTATAACATGGTGATAAGAAAGCATGTGCACTACATTTCTCCACTCACCTTTCAGATAAGTCAGCTGAGTCTATTCCCTCTGCATGAAAAATTAGGGGTCCTTCTCTAAGAACTCTGACCAGTTCTACTGGGTAATCTAAAGTCACTGACATCAAAGGCTCCTCAAACAGGCCTAGCCTATCACCCTATAGTAACGCTCAGAGCAGGTAAACTCACACACACTCAAATGACTTTGATTGTTTTTACAGGGCCCATTCTTAAATCTGAGCAACAACCTAGGTTAGCCAGGTTCAAACTATTTGAAAAAAGTTTCTAATGTGACAAATAGAGAACAAATCAAACAAAAGAAATAAGTAATTTGAAGGAAAGGAGAATAGGCAGTGCAGAATACGATGAAGGACAAGGTTTCATTAATACCTTCAGAGAGGTAAGAGAAGAAATTGCATTTATGAAACATTCATTCTCTTCAGGTGAGGTCAAGAAAGAGGAGCAGTGATACAGAGAGAACCACGATAATATGTCAATATATTAGGTATCAGGGAGCCCCAGAAATCCCAGAATATGGGCGGTTGTGGCAAATCCCTCAATCCTGCAAGCCCCAGCAGCAGGACCTGTGCAGAAACAGCAGTTGTGTGACAGAAGCAGCAGGAAATTAAGTGAAACCAAAAGTGGAACAGGCATCATGTTCCTCCAATGGGAGAGGATAGTACCATGTTTTGAAACTGAGTTGAGAAAAACTAGCTGAAAAAAAAAAGACAGCCCCATAGCCTCCAAGATGTGGGATGAGTGCAAAAAGAAAAAGAAAAAAAAAAAAAAAAAACCTGGCAAGGCACTAAAAGGTCAAAAGGACTGCATTAGTCTAATCAATTGAGAATCTCAGAAATAATAGCAAAGCAAATAGCTCACTTTAAAAAACAAAACAAAACAAAAAAAAAACCCTTCCAGAAGGACAGAGCAGAGAAAGAAGAAAGAAATTTCTAGGTAGGAAAACCAAACTAATGAGAGTAGGGTAGACATGCTCAGGATATAAGAAGGTTTACAGTGTAGGAAGAGGGTTCAGAGAGAGCACATACAAAAAAGCACTGTAACTGTAAAATATCAGTACAGCTTCTCAAGGTGAAAGCACTGTCTCCAAAGGCAAAGGCTGATGCTGGAAAACACTAGTGCAGGGTCTGGCTATGGAACGAGACCTCCCTCTGATTTAGAAGGCCTCCAGAGGGCCATAAATAAACCAAAGAGAAGGGAGCCCTGAGCTGTATCATTGAGTACATAGGAGATTCTCTGGTTACCCAAGACTGAATTAATCTCTCGAAACAGTTCAAAAGAAATATTCCTCAAGAGATTGCAGTCTATTTGGGTGGTGACAATATTCATGCAGGCAATTTTATTGACATAAAAGGGTCCCTGACTGGTTGGATTATTAGGTTAGAAGGCCCAGGATTCTGGTGCATTCTTCACACCAGTTCTGCCACTTACAATTGTTTGACCTTGTGCCTTCCCTCAGTTGCCTCATCTGTAAAATTGGGACAATAATAAAATATTCTCAGAGGTATTGTTTGATGATTAAGACACCTAGAACAAGTCAGACGTGTACTAAGCATTTAATGAATATTTACCTGTGTCATTATGATTAATATTATCATTCAGTTGCACAGTAATGGAATATACTTTGTACAACAATCAGTCTCTGCCATGGTGCATAAAAAGATCAAAGTCATGTGATGAAATAGTATGCATAGACTTGTAAACTCCAAAACCCCAGTGTAGATCCAAAAATCTAGAAGAGACCATTGGTTTCAGCTCTGTAATCTCATTTCTGCAATAACATCTGATATTCACTTGGTACTCAGTATATTCATGTTGAAAGAGAAGCAAAGACCTGTCATCACTATTAAAGAAATAATTCAAAGTTTATGTCCAACAATCAATTTTTTAATACTACCAACTTTCTTATAATTATTATGTATGAGGTGGTTTAATTTTTAAACATTGTTTTTGTTTTCTGCACAAATAAATAAAAAATACAGTTTAATTATGTGAGATTTAGATCTTTTTTGTTTCAGAAAACTTTTAAATGAAAAAACTTATGTAATTATAGTTTTAAAAATTAAAATATTATGTATAATATTAGTATACAAGGTGATATATTTACTCTAAGGCCAAGGAAAAATATTTAATGTCTAGCTAATTAAAAATACTAAGCAATGAAAATATCATAACTATATTCATTTTTTTATTCAATATTCAGTAAAGAATGATATACTTTTCTTTGATATAGAACTCTTAGCAAATATCTTTTTTCATCCGAAGGAAACAATATACCATGTGAAACTAGAATGTGCTGCTCTTATGATATATGACCTAAGCATGTTGCAATAACTCATATTACATCAAATAAAGAAGGTATAAGTCCACTATGTGCCCAACCTCAGGGTGATATTCTAAATATTTAATTGATTCTGTCTGGGCACTGACCAATTTGAAAGGATGCTGGCTATCAACAACCTGCTCAGCTAAACTGGAGCTACCACTGAGTATCACCCAGTTCTGACCCCCTTTCTTTTAAAAATATATGTTTAAGCCACATTAAAGAAAAAAATAAATTCATAAAACCTGGTGTATTTATTGTTCTTTCTTTGAAGCACACAAGTATATTCTCCAAGCATCTTAATGTGAATAGCAGCAAAGCATTCATTGTCATTCTACTATATCACCATCCCACGAAAAACTTAATGGACTACAGTGGGTCCTTAATCACTAGGAATAACAAAAATACAGTGCTGGAACTAGAATGGCATAAAGTATGTGTGGTGTGTAAATGCAATATGTTCATTCTTTTATTGATTTTATTTCCCCCACGGAACACATAAACACCTTCCATAGGTCTTTGTCAGTTAGATTATTAATTTTAGTTTTAGATTCTGGTGTAGTTTCCTCTAGTCTTAAAAATGCTTGCCTTTGCTTCTGCACATTCCCCTGGGAGAAGGTATTATGAATGTTTTTTCAATAGAGTTTCCTTCACATTATACTTAGGGGAGGTGATTTTTTTCCTATTGATTTCTTTGATATTCATCCCTCACGTGTTTTCTCCAGATACTCTTTGTGTCTGCATTTTTCCTCTCCAATTGCATGGAGCCCTGTGATATCACACAGCCACGGGAAATCTTTCCTGTGCTACTTCGTTTTAAATTATTTTGATTTAATCTCAGAGTCGAAACGTGGTTTTCTCAATTGAAGAAATTTCTTCTCATTTTATGATTAGTGTGTGAGAACTGTTCCAGACTGGTGAATACATTTACATGTAGTTAATACTGAGGACGATTCCACTGCATTTTCTATTTTTCTTCCAGTAGTAATACCTCTCAGGATTCTTCGGTCTCCCTGCTTATAATGTGATAGAACACGTTAGGCTTTTTCCATAGGCTTTTCCCCTGACAAGGGATGAACAGTGAAGAATGCGGCAACAGGGGGCCCTACAGGCGTGCCCTTGAATTGCACCCGAGTGAATATGATCATGTATGCCCCTGGCTCGCTCTCGCTCCCAAGAGAGGGGCTGCCATCCGGGCCTCTTACAATGACTCTGATGATTCCTTATGTGATGTAAGAAATGCCAAATGGTTTGACCCTGACTTTCTCCCAGGGCTCCACAAGGCAGAGCTGAGTGTGGCTGGGCTACCACGTTGCAAAGGTTGTGGGAAGAGCAGCAGGAGACTCTCAATGGCCTCCAAGGGACCTGAGTGCTAAAAATGAGGCTAAGTCTATGACAAGCCACAAGCTCCAGTTTGTAACCTCATTTAGTTCTAAAAGGAAGCAGCTATCCATCAGAAAACAACAGCACAATTTGGAAACCAGGATGTTGTCTGTGTTGTTTTTCTGCTTTTTCGATGAAATGATTCAATGAATAATAAACATTGACTAGACTTGCACAAAAAGGAAAAGACATACGGATGCTTTCATTGACACCAGGTTCCTACTTCTCATATCCAGTCATCAGGGCTGTCGACATTCTTCTAACCTGCTGGATGTGAGTGGTGATGGCTTTACATTTGCAGAGAAAACTCAAAACTAGAAACTGAAAGAATAAAAGAAATTAGACATATAACCTGAGGATCATCCCAAGAATAGCTGATTAGAAAATACGAACTATTCTGGATTAGAACATGATAAGAAAATTATTATATGGAGAGAAATAGTTGGATACAATTTAGAAAATAATTTCAAGCTGCAATAGATATAAGGAATAGATACAAAGCAAAGATAACAGATCATATCCAGTCATCTTTCCAAATGCCAAAATGACTATGTAGTGCTGGCACTTGGACACTTAGCAGGACTTAAGTATGCCGTTACACTTAGTAACAAAAACTGGACTCAATTGCTAACTAAGCCATTTAACACCTCTTGATCTTCTTTCCAAGAAAGTGGAGGGAAAAAAATGCACATACCTTGCCTCTTATAATCAGTTTTTGTGAAGTTTGTTTAAAAGCATTTAAAAAATGTCACGTAAATTTTACCAATATGCACTACTGGGATTATGGCAGTGCTTCTTGACAGACTGAATGAGAAACAAGTAGAAACCTTATCTATCTGTGACAATCACTTGTATCTTGAACTTGCAGTACAGCACTAAGTGATATCCTGTCTCATATCTATTTCTGGCTTAATTTCATGTGCGTAATGATTATCCTCTATGAAAAAATATATCAGCTTCTAGATCATTGTCCTTTGTTTTGTACTCTCCACCACCCATAACATGACAAGGTAGTGTAGGTCCGAGGAAAGAGCACAAATGCAAAGTCGGAGTCTCCTGCAGTTAAGCACCAGCTCTGCCACCCCATATTTGTGTCAAGCAAGCCAAATAACTTCTTTGAAGCTAAAATTTTTCATCTGTGAAATGAGCATAATACCACCTACCTCATAAAGTTGCTGTAAAGCTCTAACTCACCTCTTATGTAAGGAATCTAGTAGAGTATTTGGCACAGTGATAGTATTTTTATTGTCTCTTTCTACTTTTTAAATGATTTCAAGATCCTCCAGCTCAATCTTACATGGATGACATTTCCAGGTGTGAATAGTTTGAGGTGAGATGAATTTTACCTTGAAAGTGTCCTTAGGCAAAGCATCACAGCCAACTCATTAGCTTCCAAAATTAGCTTTCAAGGGCTTGCCTTCTTAAACACCTCCGCTTACTTAACTTACTTAAAAAGGGAATTATCACCCTGTCTCTTGCAGTCCAGAAGAGCCAAAAAAAAAAAAGAAATCCTTTTAAAAGTTCCCACTTAACTGCTGTTCATTCCTCAAAGAAGAGGTGGATGTCTTCATCTATTGAATTTCCTCAGCTGGATCCCATTCATCCTATATGTTGGTGATCTCCTTACTGCCTGAAAACAGACTCTTCTCATTGGAACCCTTTTGTATTTGTACCTTCAGTGTTTCTTGCTATCATTTCCTCCACCTCTACACCTATCAAAATGCCCACTGATTGTTCAAGGTTGAGGTCAAGTTCTATCTATGCTCATAAAGCTTTCTCATCCACTTGCTCACATGTTAACTTTTCTGACTCTGAATTCTTAAAGTACTGACTTTCTACACCATTAACTTTGAACTTCCTTTGCATAATAATTTAACCGTTATCATTCAGGGCAGAGTTTAATGTTTTACACGTTTTATCTTCCAAGATGATTTAAAATTGTACTGTGGATAAAATCTTCTATTTTTTGAGTTATATAAATAAATGAGACAGGAAAACAAATTATATGGAAAACACCCCAGGGAACTGTAAATCTGACAGTGATAATGTGGGTGGGGGTCTCTGCTCCAATGCTCTGATTGTATTATCCCAAGGAAAAGAATTAATTATGCTTCCTTTTTTCATAATGCATTTATCCCATTTAGCCACAAGGCGGTATTTGGTCTTCAGTTGCTTTCTCCACTGCTTTTATTGTCAGTCCGTGCTGGCAGGAGTCAGCAGACTCAGGAGACCACAGGAGGAGGCATAGGTCCTTGCCTGCAGTTACAAAAACACTCTTACTATCCATACAATATTTATTCTGTTATTCAAAAGAGACACCTTTCATTCTCAAAGCTATAAATCTAACCCCTTTTTCCTAAAACAAAAGGCTATTAAACAGAAAGAAAAAAATAAAAGAATCACAGTAGCGATGAGGGGAAGTGATAAATGCATGAAATTTTCAGCATCAGCTAGGTGAAAATGAGGACAAATTCTAGAGGTGACAGAAAGGTAAATCAGTGTGTAATGGGTAAGGAATATAGGCCTACACTAGGAAATTACTGTCTTGCAAACATTTTTTGAAAATATTGTGCTTTTCCTAAACATATAAAACTATGAGGAAGCTGGTTTTGTTTAAATAGATTATTTCCCCTAACAGGCAAAAATCCCAACCACCTTTGTATCATTAGATTTCCTGGACTTCTTTTTTTTTTAATTTCAGAATATTACAGGAGTACACATGTTTTGGTTACATAATTTGCTTTTGTACAGTTTGAGCCAAACGTGTAATTGTGCCCTTCACCTATATAGCATACATGGTGCCTCTTAGGTGTGAATTTACCCATTTCCTCTCCCTCCCTCCCACCTACTTGATTTCCATTGAGTTTTACTATGATACATACACATGAGTGCTGATCAATTAGCTCCAAACACCACATGTACTCAATCCCGGACTTCTATATCTGCTTATAAAGGCGCTTTCCATTTCTGAGCCTTCCCAAGAGCTCCGTGCCCTAGTTGGCATGAATAGAACTATAAGAAGCTACATCAAGTTCTATACCTGGTGGCTCTGTGAAGATCCCCAGAGTCTCTGAGTCAGCATTGAGAATGCACTACACCTGTATGGAAAACCTCTCTCTAATGCAGCTGCATTAATATTTCTGTTCTTTCTCATAACTTTTGTCCAGTCTTTAGTCACAAGAGGAGTTATTCAGTTATGTTTCACAAAAATAATGTTACTGCTAAATGTATGATAGTAATTAAAAAGTAGCTGCACATAAGAGGAGTTTAAGCCAATGGAAAACAGCAGGAAGATCCTAAGACATTTGGCCAACTTTGTATGGCAAGGTGGAATAGATGGTACTCACAAATTTTCTACCTGAGTGGATACAATTGTTCATCAGTCCAAACTTGCACTTCATCAAATCGGTCTCCTGGAATTTGCCTAACCCCTGAAAACCTGTCACCCACTGACACATCAAGTTAAACATTTTGAAGAAAGAGCCTACACAAATGATTTTCTCAAATTCAAGCTGTATACGACTTTTTACTTTTAGTTGCCTTACTAATATAGTTTAGCCACAGATAAAACTTACAATTACAAGATTATGCTGGGGCTTACAATTATTCTTTCTGCCAATTCCTTTAGACAACATTGCACTTTCATTCCCCACACTCCTAATCAGTAGTGATAAGTTACTAATGAAGGGCAACTTAGTGCTAGAGAACATGACAACCAACTGTCCTCCATGTGCAAACAACATGTAATTTGAAAGCTGTCCATTTGAAATCTTAAAATGATCAAATCCCTGGAACATAGGAACAGGGAAAGCCTCAATTCATGTTCATAAGCTTTATTTACATTAAGTCCAAAATTCTGAAAAGAAAATGAGCCCATATTATGGAATTGACATTCATTATTTTGTTCAAAATATGTGAAATATAAATTTTAAATTATTATTGGTTTTAATAATAGAAGATCCTTCAAACATATTTCCCAAATAAGCCTGTGGACAAGTATTCTAAAAGCTAATGTCTTTGCCCAGGCAAAATTGGAGATGTCATTCAGCCAAGGCTGTTAAATGATTTGATAATAATTCAGCCACAGATCTCCCTTTTTCCTAACACATAATTAGAAACTGCATTTCTGAAAAGCAGGCCAGAGGAGAAGATATTGTCATCTAGGAATCCATGATAATGATGACTATGAAGCATAGAAACTTTGGGAAACACTCTAACAATCTATGAGACAAGAAGTAAAGAAGATACAAGATGGATAAAAAGAGATTATTATTAGCTCGGTAATAATTTAGAATTAAGAGGTGACAGACAGTCATATGAAAGTCCTCAGTGGGACCTGAGGAGCTAAATCTATGGCAATCACATATCCACACCCCTACAGCTTAAAATAATTAATATATGGATGGTAGTGATTACTGTTAAATTGTCATCATTCCTGTTACTACTACTTTTGGGGTAGGAATTTATGGCTTCTATCAAATTAGTAGAATTGATAAAATTAGTAATTCTTAAACATAGCCCAGGTGATGACTTCACTACCTGTGTACAGTCAGCTGGCCTGTGCACAGTATCTAAGTGCCAGGGCAGGACACAAGGAAACAGAGACATCTTGCATCCTGGTAAGACTTTATTAACTAAACAAATGGAGCACTTTCAAATTTTGTGTTTTACTAACACTGGAAATTTAACTTGGGAATTAGAAGGAAGTAAACATTAAACAGAAGAAGTAGTATCGTTTAGAAAATAAATAAATTCACCTGATGGTTCTGTCAGCCTTTCTGATTCCTTATTTAGGGTATCAACTAGTCATATGATCAAATAGATCTATTATTAATGCCACTACATTTTTCTATAGTCAAATATATAAATTCTTGAATATAACAAATCGTTGCTAAACTGATAGGTTAAATTTAGCTGCAGCTGGTTTCATTTACCACGATCCAACATTTAACTTTATAGTCGATGGGGTTCAGAAAGACATAGATATTCAAAGATTCACAAATAAGCCCAGATGAATTGCTACTCCAAAATTTTTCAATTCTATCAGCTAACAGTCAGATAGACACAGTCATAAAATGAGAATCTGTGAGAAGCTAAAGAGCATTGCCAAAAATAGAAGGAGAGAACATATATAAATGTTTACTTGAAAAAGTGAACAATAGAAAAAATAATGCAGGTCTACCTTCAAGTAATCATCAACAGAAAACTGCCACACCATTGAGATTTTACAAAAGATAGTGCATGATGTGTTGCAAGATAATAATAGAAAATAAGCTATAAAAAGCAAAGACATTTTTCATAATAAAGAGAAGATAATATGCTCCAATAGTTTTCAGAAACATTTAAAGTAAAGCTCTGCAATTTGAGAAAAGAACAAATAGAAAGAAAACAAGAAAGAGGCTTCAATTCTCTTCCATTTCCTTTTTCATATTCAGACAGTACATTTTGTATCATGGATCATCAAAGTCTCTATGTCTGTAGAAACATGAATGTTAACAATTAAAACATTATAGCATTCTCATTTGTTTTACTTGCTAAATTCCTCAAGAGTGCATTGATTGATTATGATCAATTTAATTAATTTCATTTTCTCATTTCTTAAATATTTTGATAGCAAATATTTGTATTTTTATTTTAATAATGAGATTTATTAATAATTTAATTTAATAATTTAATAATTATTAATAATTTAATAATGAGATCTATTCCAATTTCTATTCCTATTCCAATTTCTATTTCTTAGCAACAGAGGAATCAGATATAGTATATGTTTCTGGGCATGTTATATGTGTCTGGTAACTTAATTCCCCCAAATTACCAACTTTTAGGCAAATATTTTTAAGAGAAACTTAAATATACTGTCCCCAATGTCCACCATGTATTGTCAAATGTTTGAGGCAAAACACCATCAAAATAATTTTCAAAATGCTAAGTTGCCTATATTGTTGTTCCAAATTCTCCTTAAAAATAGTTAATAGCTATTTTCAGCACCATTATGTGCAGATTTATGTTTTAGGAAGCTAACAATATTGTTAACTCTGCTCGTATTATTTAAGCCTGAAAGCATTGAAGTGGAAAAATTAAGGCATTTCAGGTAAATGTACAAATTCTGAGCAATTTTCCAGCAAAGTGCAATGTTTATAATAAGAGTAAGGACATGTTAGAGTAATTTTCAGAGCTAAAAATGAAGCAAGTCAACTCATTTCAACAAATATTTACAAAATGTCTACTATGCAGAAGACATCTAGAAGTTAGAAGTGTAGGCACAGTGTTATGATACATATTTCAGAGAACTAAGCCTCCCCTATCAACTCTGCTGGTCAGCACTAATCAACATTTGGTCAGCAGATTAAGCAAGTATCAGACGTTATCATGTTTGCAGATGTAACAACATGGAAAATTCTCCAGAAGAGTCTATGGAACTTCAGTAGCAGGATATGTAAAAATGGTAATTTCCTCAGATGCTGAAGATGTTTCCTAAAACATAGGAGGAAGAAATGCAATAGAGCCAAAAGCATACTGCCAGAGCAAAGCCAGGCTAAAGCTTCAAGGCAAGAAGACCATAGTCAGATACGTTTTACCTTAATTTTTATATTTGTTTTTTTTCCCTACATTCCTGCATGCTAAAACAGAATACTCCTCATACCCACATGAATAAAAAATAATAACAATGAAATGGAAGCCTGGAAATACCAACTATTCTCCAAGGTACAGAGCAATTGGAGCTCTCTTAGACTACTGGTGGGAATGTAACTTAATAAAGCCATTTTGGAAAAACATTTCATGGTATATGCATGCATATCCAATGGCCCAGCAAGTCTACTCCTGTGTATCTACCTGACAGAAAACGAGGTCTTATGGCCACCAAAAAGACATGTATGGGAATGTTTATAGCAGTTTTGTTTGTGATACCTATTTCCAAAGCTGAAAATAGCTCAACTATCTATTAACAGTTGGATGGATAAATAATATGTATTTCATTTTTATTTTTAATATGTATTTTATTATAATAAAATACTACACAGTAATAAAAAAGAACTATTGATCTATTCACCAACATGGGTAAATATAACATACAAATGCTTCAGTGAAATAAGCCAAACAAAGAGTACATACTGTATAATTCCATTTATATGAGGTCCAAAAATAGACAAAAGTGATCTATGGTGATAGAAGTCAGGAGAGTATATCCTTGGAATACCTTTGGAAGGGGGCCATAGACTGGGAAAGGGCATGAAAGCTTTCTATAGAGATGGAAATTCTCTACATTGTAATCTGAGCTCTGTTTACAACTGTCTGTGTGTGTGTGTGTGTAATGTTAAAATATACGAAGCTCTTAAGTTATAGTTTGTACACTTTTGCTTTTATGTATACAAACACATTGAAGATAAAAAATTATTTCTTAATTCCCTTGGAATTCTACAAAACCATGAGATGAAGGCTACAACTATGTCTACAGAAAAACCATCTCACTGCAAGCAAGTCTGTTTTCATCTGTGTTTTGTACATGTAAGAAGGAAAGGTAATTAGAAAACTGGCTAAAAGAGCTAATTAATGATGTATATGAAGAATATCTAAATTTCTATCCTACCAATCAGCAATGACCTATGTTTTAGCCTGATCTATTACCTTTTATTTGTTGTATCTGTACCTCTCCCAGATAGCCAGCTTCTTAAAACATAAGGCTCAAATGCTTTGCTGGGCTTCATAAAGCCTAACACAAAGCTAGGCAGGCACATGTGTGGATGCTTATGTTCTAGCAATCATAATGATGCAATTTTTTGATTACCATTCTAAACAGCATTAATACTCCTGTAAACCCTATGAAGTTGGTGTTCTTTCTCCCCAGTCTACAGGGTGAGGAAACTGAGGTTCAGAGGCCTCACATGAATAACACGTGGAAGAGTAGGGTCTCATATGCTGTATACAAATCTCATATTCTCTGCCCCAGACACTTCCATTGGTTACATTAGAATGATTACAAAACATCAAACATCTGCTTAGACTGTCTTTCCAGCTGAGATTTCCATAACTATGGCTCTCCCCTGAGTGATCAGTTGGGTGCCCCTGCCAATATGAGAGTCCATGCTCATCAGACATTGCCTGGGAACTCCAAAGGCCCACAGTTCTGTAGCAAAAGTGGCTCATGGCCTCACGAAGAGTCAATGTCCACATAGTTTTCATGATTTGTTTCCTTTAACGCAGACTTTTAAATATGCTGTTTTTGCTTCTCAGTGTATTCTCATGTTGCCAATCAAATGAACCTGCTCAGGGATCCTTGGTTAGTCCTTTGAGAAATTTATCTCTTATCAAATTCTTTATGATTAAATTTGTAATGTAATTAGGAATAGTTTTTGAAATATACCAAATGACTCCTTTATTTGGAATGTTTCTTAATCTATTTATAAAGTTAAAAATTTGAATTTTGCTCTTTCTTGACTGTGTCTAGAAGGCAATTCAAGTTCTCTTATGACGGCCAATGATTTTTTTTTAACCATGACCAAAGCAGACTGGTACTCTTGTGACAGTATGCTACCGATCCATGTTCACAGAAAGAGAAAGAGAGCTTCTCTGGAAAGAATTAATTATCTTATTTTGCAATCTACATTGAATAACATTGTCATGCTAAAAGTTTTTGACCGTTCTGCATCCTTCTCCCACCTAATTCTAATTGACAGCTAAAAGTAGATCCCATTTATAGAACATCAGCACATTTTTAGGTGGCATGGGCATTCCTTTCATATGATGATTTGTCAGATTTAATTCACATATAGGTAGAATGCCCTTTAGTGATAGCGAATTCATATTCATCATTCATTTTCTGTAGACAGTTAATGTAGTATCTCATAGGAACTTTATTATCTCATTAGATAGCCTGGATTACACCCTTACAAGTGGACTGAGTCTAGTTGTGGGTACCTTTAACTTGAGAAAAAAGTACTTACAGGGAGATAAACCACCACCAATGGAGGTGTAGAGTGGGGAAAACAATGAGTGACAGAATGAAAAGTTTCAGAGGAATGTGTGTGTCACTGAAGGTGTACAAGAGACTCTCCTAGATTTAAATGTGATTCTACAATGTATTGTGTCACCTTGCAACCATATTCTCAGTTTACTCATCTTTATATTTATTGTAAAAATTAGATAAGGCAGTGATTAAATTGTGTGGCCCAAAGACCAATAGGTAATTACCCCAAAACCAGATCTCTTCACTTAAGAGAATTGTCCTCCTCAACTTAGACCCATCTTGTCTTTAATCCTTATACTCCTGGGCCATCCTGTGAGGACACAGATACCCATGGGATGATTGATGCTGCTGCTGACTGTAGCAATTTGTGAATTAAACCTGCTTGGACGCAGCTGTTGCAACTGAAATGACATCTAGGGTGCATGCTTTGTGTCATTTATTTTTCTAATAATGGGGCTAGACTTGAGCCAGTTTATTTACCACAAAACAATTTATATTTTTCTCTTCATTATGAGATTTGCATTCTGATTTTAGTCTACTGAATCATTTTCCACTTTAAATATTCTCTTGCAAGTTCTCACTAAAATTGTAGAGGACTTTATTATCTTCAACAGCAAACTTGATTTCAGTTTCAAATGATCTGATTTCATTTCTTTCACCTTTCCTAGAAAATGGCTTTCATCCCTTCTACTGTTACTGTCTGTGTTTTAAAGCAAAAAGGATGAAAAAAATTCTCCTGTAGATATTTCTAGGTAACCAATTAAATTAGTAATTTGAAGTTCATAATCATAACACTTCATGTAGCAGCCATAGAGTTCTGGCAGTGCCACTTAGGTGCACTTAAAAATGTCACTAGCTTTTCTGTGTTTCACTTCTCTCATCTTTGGAACTGGACAAAGCAATAGTAATAATAGCATCTGCTTTATAGGATTATTGTGAGGAATAAATGAAGATCTGAAAAACATTTAGTATAGTGCCTGCTAGATAGTAAAGGTTTAATAAATGCTAGCAATAAGTATATTTCATAATACAAGATGCATTTAAAATACTTATAAATTAGTTTTGTTGGTTTTAAATGCTGACCATAGAGAGTATTATATAGTTTTCTTTTCTTTTGCTTTGCTCCTAACATTTACATGCTCCTAGTTTTTGAGGTACTAAGAGCTCTGTCTGGTATGCAGCAGACAAATAAATGTTTGTTAAATCTATAAATTAGTGAAGCAAAAAGGTGAAAGAAAGTTTTATTTCAGTTTTTTAAATTTAAAGTCTTTAGGATGTCATCAATGATTTAAAATTGTTATGCACTTAATAGTGATGCATGTAATGGTATGAAATCTGCCCAATGACAAAAGGGACTCTCCCCTCTGAATACAGCATTCAGAAAGAGACCGTTAACTAGAAAACTTATAGGTCTGAGCATTTTATGAGACAATGTTTAGAATGTCCCCACTCTAGTGAGGACATTCTAAACATTGTCCTAGGTAGTTTTAAACAAAATGAGACAAATATTATGAATATTAATAACATAGCTGAATTAAAGAATGCATTGAAAGACATTCCATTCTTCTGAAATACATTAAAACTAACTCTATTGCCAACAAAGTGTTATGGGTAGAGTTTTAATTAAGACCCTCAAAGGTATAAGAATCATATGAAATTATATGATCAATTATGTTTATAAAAATTGTTGCTAATAATGTACTTAGATTTCCCTGTGTTTAAATTATAGATTACTGCAGATAATCCTCTTATAAATAGCAAATCTGTATTTTGTCAACTTTTTTTCATTTTTAAAAAAAGTGTAAAAGTCATTTTAACACTGAACTTCAGATGAGATCTCATTAATACTGTCCTAACAGTGTTAGCCATTCTAACAACTAAAATCTGGGCAAAAATGGAAAGGATTGCTGTGTAAAGTATTAAGTTTCCTGACTTGGGTGGGATTAGTAAGAATGAATAATTATTTCTAAGGAATGTTGCAGAAACAAAAACAAAAATCTATATTGGGTAGAAGTTTGAATTAGCATATTCTGAAGATGCTTTCATCTCAACAATTCTAATTATGAATCTGTAACTTTACTTAATATTAAGTTGTAGTAGTTTTATATAATTAAATCTCTACTGATTGATGGGAGAATTAGAAGCCAATCATTTATAACATGATGTGTGCTCATTTACCTGAATACTGTATTACATAAGAGAAAAGGTAATGCTATCATTCTTTCATTGATATCTCCCACCATTACATCCATTTGGCATTTATTCAAATCCAACATACATTTTATAATAGATTTATTTGATATTTCAGTGGGGATCATATGCATTACCAATTGCCATGACAACAGCTTTGTAACCCTGCAGTCACATTAGAGCTCATTAGTGCCAATTGCTTCCATGAGAATATTCATAACCTATAATGATAAAGCCTAAGTGATTATTTTTTCTTTTATCTTCTTTTATTATGTTTTTTTCCTCTGAAGGGATTTGTGTATTTTTTCCTCTGAAGATTCAATTAGCTCAGCTTTGCCTACCTGAGCTATCAGGATTTCTATCAGGTTCAGCATTTCCTTTACAAAGAATACATACAACCTCATTTAGCAACTTTCAAAGTGTACAAATTTATTTCAATGACTTGCACAAATAATTGTATATGACTCCATTTTCATTTGTTCATAGTGAATTCGCACTATGAAGCAGGGCTTCTTGTTGCTCTATTATTGTGTAAACTTCTATCCCCCTTACTAGATGGCTAGAGTGAATATTCACTCCTGAAAAGAGCTTCTGTAATAGTATTTAATGGTGTTTTCTGATCATTTACTAGTATTGTCTTTCTTTTTTGCTGAACTAACTTTTTTTTTATCTTCTTACTTTTTTCCCACTGAGTATAAACAAACCTCAAGGCAAACAACTGCCATGCAAGTTCATTTATCAGCAGAGAAAAGACAAACAAAATTGCTTTAATCTTAATTCAACTCAATTCAACAAGCATTTATTGAGCACCCATTTTACGCCAGGTGCTGAGCCAGGAATTGGGGAAACAAAATGAAATCAGACAGTTTCCATTGTCAAGGAACTCAGCAGGGGAGGTGGATATGTAAAAATATGTAAAAATAAAAATACTGTAATGTTACAAGCTTTGTAGTTTATAATGCAATGTATAATACTCTATAAGATGGATTGTAGCATAGTGGTCAAAAACATGGACTCTGGAGGGTCTCAATACCAGATTTCCTAAGTTTGAACCCAGCTCTAGCACTTAATATTTGTTGACTTTGGGCATGTAACTTAACCTCTCTGTGCCTTAGGGGTTTTTTTACCTGTAAAATAGGAACAAAATTAGTAACATAGGGTTATAAGTTAATATTTATAAGAAATATAAATTAGTATTTATAAAGTGCTTAAGTATTTGTTACATACTAGGTTCAATATAAATGTTTATTAAACAAAATAATAGAAGGCTATTTATTGCATAGCAGATGAGAGAAAAGGTGATACCAAGGGAACTTTAGGAAAGGTATGTCAGAGAACTTGTATTACCGAAGCATCTTTAAGAGTGAACCAGATCTTCCAAAAAGGGCAAGAAGGAGAAAGCATAAACAAAGGCACATGAGTGTGTTAAGTCCCTAGAATATTCAGTAAAGGATTAATTTGCTCTTGCAGATAGAAAAAGGCCTTTATGCAAATGATTAACTAAAGATGGGTCTGGACAGGAGGATGGGAAGAAGTTGGATGTGAAGGAGCAGGTTTAAGGATTTTAGATTCCAACGTCCTAGCAATGGAGAACTATTTATCTTAATGAGTGGTGTGATTAGAATTGGATTTTAGAAAGATAATTTTGGTTATAGCATAGAAGGTAAATTGAAGCAAGAGGTTCTGATGATATGATGGCCCCTTAGGAGACCACTGAATACTGTAAGAATTCAGAGAAGACAGCCTGGGCCAGGAAGTCCAGATGCTATTAATGAAAAAGGAAATAAAGAATCATGGCCCCTTCCTGGTAGAAGATAGAACCTTTCCCATGATGGAATGCCCAATCTCCTGCTAGGGAGAAATTAACAAACCTTGTAAATTGCTTAACCAATTTGTCAATAGATGCTAATGGGTTAATACCTCTTTTTGGAAACTTGTTACCTGCCAATCTAGCTAATTGTCACTCAAGAATAATGACATTTTAACAGTGCTTCTATTTGTCTTATGTCCAGTCTATTCAGGATTATCTGATCATTCTGTTTTCCTTTAATAAACTTTCTCAATCAAAAAGTGATTTTTAATTAATCTTCTTAAGTTTCCTTTCTTAGAGGAATTATCAAATTTTGAGTTAAAATTTGACACATGTCTATCCCCAAATTGTCAGAAAAAAATTTTGACCAAGAATGCAGAAATTTGGAAGAAAATGATGGCCTTGGTTGGGGAATTTAGAGCTGAAAGAACTTTCAGAATATCCAGGTGGAGAAGAAGAAGATAATAGTAGCTACTATTTATTGAGTGCCCTATATGGAAGGCTTTGTATCAGTTATTTACTTATCTTTAATCTTACAATAATCTTGCAATTAGTATCACTAGTACCATTTTATGGATGCAAATGCTAAAGAGAAGTTGTTAAACATGCTCAAGACCACTTACCTAGTAGCTTGTTGAGATGAGAATTGGATCCTGGTCCCTGCATGTCAAGGTCTGTACAAATTCCATTATGTCAAACTCACACTGGCAGTTAGGATATCTGGCAGTTAGGAAAGATGACATATAGTACTGTCTTAAGTACAGTTGTTAATTACTTGTTAAAAATTGTGTCTCTATTAAACATATAATATTAAAAGGTGTATTCCATTCTCAAGTCAAATTTTAGAATTAGAATATAGGATAACTGCATATCAGAGTGATCAAGAGCACAGCTGCGGACTCAGGCAGATCCAGGTTTGAATCTGGGACTTTGGAAAACTCACTGTACCTCAGTATCCTCACTATAAGATGCAGATAACACTTGTCTCTTAAGATTACTGTGACTACATAATCAATGAATGTTTGCCAAGAATTTTGTACAGTGCTTGACAAATAGTAAATTATCAAAGGTAGCTACTTTTTATGGAGACTTGGGTCAGAAATATTTTTTGTGGAGACACATGCCTGATATTATAGCAAGAATCAAAAGCAAATTACTTGATGGCAAAATGTTAACTTAATTATATTTTTCAGAAAAAAATGCTTACATAAAGTCAAATACAAATATATTTCACAGTTTAAAATGTGTTTTGTTTTAGGCTTTATATAAAACTGTCTAAGAAATGTCAATTAACACAGTATTATATTTACAACAAAAATAGAGTAATTCAAAATTATTGTGATAGAGACTTTAAAATACTGTTTCATGTAATATCAGACCAAATTTAATTCCTACATTTGATTTTGAAAGCTTCATGCAAGATTGAACCCAAATCAACCTCTTGGAGACATAGCACTTCTGTTGAAGCAGATTGCAGGTAGGTATGTTTGCAACTCATTTCATCATGCAGAGTACAAGGCAGGTGTCCTCAAACTACAGCCTGCAGGCCACATGCGGGTGTTTTTGCCTGTTTGTTTTTTAACTTGAAAATAAGATACGTGCAGTGTGCATAAGAATTTGTTCATAGTTTTTTTAAAACTATAGTCCAGCCCTCCAATGGCCTGAGGGACAGTGAACTGGCCCCCTGTTTAAAAAGTTTGAAGATCCCTGGTATAAGGCATTAGCGGTAATGGGGGCCTTAGAGTTAGGGTTCTACATCTGGCTTTGTCATTAACTAGTCATGTGACCCTGGACAACTTACAGTTTCTCTAGACTCAGTCTCTATGGCTGTAAGATGACATGCTTGGAATTAAGAATTTTAAGAAGTCAGCTGCTCTAATACTCTATGAGTCTATGTATAGCAGAGAATTGAGAATGAGGGTAGAAAAAAAATTGAATGTGGCATATTTGGACAGACTTTTAACTTTTAATACAACATGGCTAGTACCAGATAAGAAAGCAAGATTGGGATTTGGTCAGGAGGAAATGAGCTGTTTGAAAGACTTTACTGAATTAGATTCACAATCATCTTAGACATCCCTAAACCAAACTACTTTCTTCAGCCATCTATCATCAACTCACCTACAGAAAGCCTTCCTGACCTTTTTATTGGGGCTCACACATTTACTGTACTGAACACCCTTACAAATTCCCACTGTTCTTTACTCTTCAAAGATCTTTGCTTTACTTAAGTATGGCAGACATGCTCAAAGATAATAAAATTTCCTTAAATCAATAGGGGAAAACACTTCCTTTGTTTTAGCCTCAGTGATAACTCTACAGAAAATACTTGAGATATTTAAAAGCTCAAAAATTATATATATGTATACACACACTCATACATATGTTGCAGCCACACAAAGAGACCATGATAACCAGAGAGTTGATGAATTGTGTTGTCAACTCACTTGCACGAAGTATCTACTAGGTAAGAAGAACCTTCCCTTAAATAGGTTTGCCTTTGGAATTTAACAATTTTACATGACTTCCAGTATTTATTCTTTCATTCATTTATTTAATAAATATTTATTAAGCATTAGTCAGTGTTCTAGATCCTAAGAATATATTTTGAATTAAGAAGACAATGTTCTATTCTTCTTCCATTCTAGTATAGATAAATAGTTTGCCATGTCAGGATTTTGACTGCTCACGAGTTTTCATTAGTCTAACTCCCAGGCTATTTTTATATTTGTATCTCCATACTACCCCTCACTACCACTAATCCTGCCCACAGAATTGCAAGAATTACTTTGAGAAGCATTGATAGAACCACAGAATTAGAAGGTATTCTAAAAGTACGGTGAACACTTCTGATTGGAAGCCTAATAACCATCAGGTCAGTTTTCATTTTCTCTCATTCCAACCCAGAAAAGATACAAAGGTCTAGAGTTATCCCTTGAAATTACTGTCTATAGTACATCCTATATCATGATACTATTAGGGATGCAAAGGTGAAAGACACACTCTGCCCCCAAGGTACTTGCAGTTTAGTGGTGAAAAAAGAGTCAACACTATGGTGGTAAAGTAATGAGGCACTTAGTAGATTAATATCAAGTTATTTCTATTACAGAGTAATCCTGAGTAATCCAGAGTAATCCAGAGTAATGCCAGTCAAAATAAGTTCAGTACCTTTGGTGGCCTGGACATCTTGCATAGATTATCTCCTACAACCTAATATAAATCTTGCTAGTTATGTAATACTATCTCCATTTTATAGGCAATAAAAATGTCTGTAAAGAGGTTAAGAATTGAGCTTCAGTCCATACCAATAGGTTTTTAAAATGGGAATAAAAAGGTTAGTTACAAGGTAAGTTAATTTGGGAAGTCAAGTTTCAACATGGATTCCATTTCTGAGTCTGAAACCCAAACTGCAATATATCTGAATCTCAAATTGGACTCAAGTGGACCCCGCATTCTGATCTTCCATGGGGTATGGTATAATTCAGACTGAAGTCAGCTTTCTATGGGAATGAAAAATTTACTCAGGACATAAGAATTCTAAGTTCAGCCGTGTGTGGTGGCTCATGCCTGTAATTCTAGCACTCTGGGAGGCTGAGGCGGGTGGATTGCTCAAGGTCAGGAGTTCGAAACCAGCTTGAGCAAGAGCGAGACCCCGTCTCTACTATAAATAGAAATAAATTAATTGGCCAATTAATATATATAGAAAAAAAATTAGCCGGGCATGGTGGCACATGCCTATAGTCCCAACTACTGGAGAGGCTGAGGCAGGAGGATTGCTTGAGCCCAGGAGTTTGAGGTTGCTGTGAGCTAGGCAGACGCCACAGCACTCACTCTAGCCTGGGCAACAGAGTGAGACTCTGCCTCAAAAAAAAAAAAAAAAAAAAAAAAAATTCTAAGTTCAATTCAGTGGCCTTTGGTTCAGGGTCCAATAAACATAACTACCTAACACTGGCTAATGTAAGTAAGGAAACTGTTCATGAAAAGGACAAGAAGAAATTTGTTTCGAGCCACATCAGTACTCATCTCTTTAGCATCTGCTCTGTTCTCAGCCTTGCACTAGGTACAGGTGAGGTAAAATAAATAAATAAATAAATAAATAAAGGGGAGCAAATAACTGATCCTTGGCCTCAGCTTGTTATTTTAGTTAAGAAGAGAACCCATATACATGAACGGAGAAAATAATATCCCAGTCAAAATAAGTTCAGTACTTTTGGTGGCCTGGACATCTTGCATAGATTATCTCCTACAACCTAATATAAATCTTGTGAGTTAGGTAATACTATCTCCATTTTACAGGCAATAAAAATGTCCGTAAAGAGGTTTAAAATTGAGCTTAAGTCCATACCAATATGTTTTTTAAATGGGAACAAAAAGTAGATTCCCTGTCTTTCAATTCCTAAGATTATATATGCATTCTGATGTCTTTGAACCCCTCTCTTTACATCAGTGGAACTCAATTTCTTGTCATCAATAAAAGGACAGTGAGCTACAATTAATCAGTGGCCATGCCTTATAATATGATAATCTGAGGTTTTTGTGAGAAATACAGATGACTGGACTTCTACCACAGAGATTTTATTTCATCAGATGTAAATAAGTAAAATGCTTAGGAATTAGCGTTTTACAAGGGGTTCTAGGTACACACAGCTGTTCTTTGAAACAGGTACAGATTGGATTATCCAAGAATTTTGGATAAGGATATCCCTTATCCAAAATTCTTGGGACCAGAAGTGTGTCAGATTTTAGATGTTTTCATATTTTGGAATATTTGCACTATGTTTACCAGTTCAGCATCCCTATTTCGAAAATCCAAAATCCAAAATGCTCCAATGAGCAATTTCCTTTGAGAGTCATGTCTGTGCTCAAAACATTTCAGATTTTGGAGCATTTCAGATTGCTGATTTTTTAATTAGGGATACTGAATCTACTAAGGAACCAGTAAACTAGTACCCTGCATTTTACAGAATGGCCGGGGGACCAGCAATGCTGCCCTCACTTGGAGCTGGTCAGAACTGCAGAACCTTGGGCCCCATACCAGATGTGGCTGGTCAGAATCAATATTTTAATCAAATCTCTAGCTGATCAGTATGTACAGCAATGTTTAAGAAGCATAGATGATTCTTTCATAGTTATATTTTATAGTCCTGGTAACTAAGAGCTATTAGGATCCTGAAAAGAAAAGTTAAAGTGAGCTAATCTAATTGGCATAATCCTACAGAAGGAAGCAGGACCTAAATTGGGAAGGCTTTGGATTGGCAGGCCGGAAGGGGAAGGATATTTGGAATTCTGGAAAACAGCAGCGCTAAAAACACAGGATGGACCTCAATCTAGAGAGTCATGGGTTGATGAATAGATGAATTTGAAGATAAGCTTTTATATTCTACCTCTTCTTCAAGATCCAGCCTAAATCTCTAAATGCCTTGGGCAAGTCTCCTTTTGTTCAGTGTCTTATCTATAATAAGAACATAGGATGAAACTCCTGATTCTGTTACCCACCCTGTACATCAGATACTCCAGTAAGAGACTACCTTTCAAGCAAAAGCCATTATTTTGAAACCACTGCCTTGCTATGTCCAGGTTGCCTGATTTGCTATGAACATTCAGAGGTGCTTGTGGTGAGGTTATTGAAAACTTAAATTTTCCTTTTGGTTTTGAAACCGAAAAAACCTTTTCCAACACTGCTGACTGACTGGCTAGGGAGTCATGGTGTAGTAGCAGCTCTGTTGAGGGTACAGGATAGACAGTACCAGACGGCCATGCTCTACTGTGGGCCTGAAATCAGCAAGGTGGAGACAGGAAGTGCTTGAAACATTTCCAGGGCAAGGGGAAGCACAGCATGAAGTAATGTGGCGTGTGGATAAAGAGGTGAGACACCTGCACCTGTGCTGCCCAGGCTCTGAGGAGACGGGTGACAGAACTGAACACCATAATCCTGAGATCAAAAATGCAAATAAAAACCGCCCTCTGAAGGAGGCAATAGGTTCACAGTGAGGACCCACCCCAGAACATGATCCACATGTCAGGGGAGAGACATTTTAGGCTCAGCGCAAATGGGCGACAGCAGCCTCATGTCTATGTTGAAATGCCTCTGTGAGTAGGTAGCCGAGGCTCGTTTCAGTGCCAGGCTGCAATTTGATTGCCAACTTCATGCCAATCACCCAAAACGTTTACTGCCTTTTATTTCTTTTAGTTTATGCTCCATATTCCTCTTGTATGACAGATAAATGGTTTTGTGCTTTAAAAAAATTCTGGTTTAAGTTTCCTCATGTTAATTTAGAAAATACTGTACATCACTTGAACTTTAAAATTCCATTTGCCCCACCCCAAGTTTTCAATGGTTTAAACGTGGGGGGTTTCTTGGAAGAGATATTTAGGTTAAAAATTTAGAAGTTCCAATATGATACTCTTCTAGAAGTGCAGGTAGATATTTTAAACAAAGCAAATTGTCATTAATACTTTTATTTATACTGATACAAACTAAAAGCACTAGATATCGAACAGGTGTGACATAAGGATTGAATTGAGAAAAATAAGGGGGACAACAACTAAGGAAGTTTGCATTTTGTAAGTAGCTGTGCATAAAATAATCAGCTCCCAGACTTGCATAAATTAAATCTTCTATTCCTTTTCTAAATTCCCCATGGTTGGCAGGATCCCATAGGCCTCTCAGTTTGCTCTTAAATGTCACTAGAACCTCTGTTCAGAATTACAACCTAATTACAACATATGCATTTGGGGATACTGTTAAGAATTTGTGCAAATTTAACAAATGAAACCAGATGAATTGAAGCAAGGAGAACCACATGAGAAACATAATGTAGATGCAGAGATAAAAAACATTAGGCAATACTCCCAACACTTTCTCCTTTAGCATTAAGTGTTTATCAAGGCTGCACACTGCAATAATGGTGACTAATGTTGCATGGTATAATGGAAAATGATTGAGTGATATATTAGAGCAATAGCTACACATCTGAGTGTGTACTTAACAGCTTGGCTGGTTTTAATACGTGCCATAATTACAGATACTAAGCTGGCAGGTTTAGTTAAAAATGGTTAAGTAATTACTGATATAAAATGCAACATGGTTAAATCTTTTTAATCTTAATACTACTTCCCCCCTATTAACATGCAAAATAATTTTACTGCTCTTCAGTAAAATGATTTTGATGTCACTTAGGCCATACAATAGCTCCAATGGTGTTCTGCTAATTAAAGAGCAAACCACAACTTCATTATGCTGGTGGACCAAACAGAACTCACATTGGCTCCCCACGTCATCCTATACCTTGGAGACTCGATAGTCTCTAAAAACCTAACCTATAAGGCAACATAAAATGACAATTTACATAGTTTTTACAGTCCAAGTCCTATAAAGTAATTGTAATCTTTTGCTGTTGAAGGCTAAAGAAAGCTTTTTACTCCTTGTATGCCAGTTTCAAGCTGATTTTAAACTAACTCCCCTCTAAATCTGTGACAAAGAGGTGAGCACTGATTTTTTAACTTCAATTTCTTCTAATGAGCCAATCTAGCAAAAGAAATACATCCCAGAAAGTAGACTCTAAGGTAAATATCTACTAACCTAATTATATTTACCTAATGACTTTCATTACAAAATTGGGTATGCAGTTCTTGGCAAATGTTTAAAACCTAAAAGTGATTTAAAAATGTCTGAAAATACAACAATCTTTTAAGATATATTTATAAATATATGTATATAAATTCTTGATAAAAGTAAAATGATAGTATTAAAATATTTTAAATAGTACTGTTTCCCTAAATGTTGAAAATATAATTACCAGAAATGATCATATAAAATAGCTCCAGCCTGAAGCTATATAATCATTCTTCTTTCCCTATCCATTGTTTTCCCAGGATTATAGTAATTATCTAAAGCTTCAGTCATTTGCTTTGATTTTTGACATACTTTCAAGCTTTTTTAATGCCCACTCAATCCTACTTTTAAAATAATAAGTTTTTCTTTCTTTACTACTTCCCTGTAGGTGATCACATTTGAACTTTCAAGATAACTACATCAAGTAATAATAGTCAAAATTCATAATTCCCTGGTTAAAAGGAATGATCACATCTGTAATGTATTCCAACAAAATACTTATATAATTAATTAATGTTATGCTGACATTTTAATGATTAGATAGATTTTAATAATAATATTTCTTGGTTACCTTAAAGAAACAATGGTCCAAAACATACAGCACTAGTTTTAATGCATGTTTTTGTTTTTAAAAATGCATGTTTTTGTTTTTAACACCTGAAAAATATATAGAAAATACTAATTTCTACACAATTTCTGTTGTGCAGACATATGTATATATATTTATATATATGTGATACATATATGTATATGTATGTGTATGAATTAAAACACATAGAAATTATGTAAAAATTAGAATTATATCTTTCCATATTAGAAATATATATTAGAATTTCCATATTTCCATATATCTTAAGGCCCACATATGCAATTATCCAATTCTTATTAAGTACCAAGGAGGAATCTATTTGAATATTTAATTTTCCACCACCTAGTTAATGCCTGGTAAAGATTAGCAGAAAACAAAAATGTCAGTAATATTTTAAGTTCATACAATTTTTAATCTAATGCTGTGTTTATAAAAGGTTGGCAAAACAAAGAAACGTTTGTTAAATGAAAAAATTATTTTATTATTTTTGGCTTTCCTGATAATTACCCTAACATCTATCATAAAAAGGAGAAAGATGCAGCCAGGACCACAGCTAATGACAGAAGCAGAAATAAAATCAAGATAGTGACATAATATCTTTTCACTCTTAAAGAAGCTGCTACTCCTTAGGGTCAAATAGATAATGATTGGTGATTTACTCTTTTACTTATTAGATTTTAGAAAAAAATATGACTTATTATTTGAGAAATGAAACAGAGTCAGACAAATACAGAGAATCACAGTTAATTGGAATCAACAGCTGTTGGACACAGAACTGATAGGAAAACTTAAATTACAGATGAAGAACTGCTGGAGGTGGGATATGGACTAGCTTGAGATTTTAAAGCTCCTGTGGGTCTAGTGTTAGGGGGTCCCTGACACTTTCTTGAGTTTTACATCCTGTAGTCCCCATTAAGTTTTCATGGTAAAGATCAGAGAAAAATCCCCGACTCCTTCTGGCAGGGGAAGGATAAAACTAACCATTTTGAAATACACCTGGGGAAAAATAATCATTTTGAAATATGCCCAAAGCCTCAAAGCGTTTTCTGTTTTCCCCCTGTCCTCAAGGGACACACTTTATCAGAGCCTTAATGATGTGGGGAAAGGGAAACACCCAACTCCAGCCCCTCACTAGCCTTGGTGTCTCATCTAGAGAAGATTAAAAAAAATAATAATAAAGCTGAGAATCACTTATGAGGGTCACAGTCAAGGGTTATAGAACTATAGAATATGTCCCCTCTCCACACTTTACCATGACATCAACAGAGCTCCTGTATAATAACAGAGGATTACTGCTGAGAGAATTGAAAGAGTCAGACTCTATCTAAGAAGGAGTTTCTAGGGAACCTCAAAGACAACAGGAAAGAAAAAAATATAATTAAATTAAAGGAAACTAAAGAATAAAATACCTTCAGTTACAGCAAATAGTAAAGAAAGCTGAATATCTAGCCAGACAAATATAAACTCTTCCCGTAAAGGTCCATTTACCTCAGTTACTGTTAATATACCATGTCTGGCTTTCATGCAAAACTGTGAAGACATGCTAAAAAGCAAGAAAAAAACACTGAAGAGACAAACAAGCAACAAAATCAAATTCAGATATGACAGTGATCTGGAAATTATCAGAACAAAAATTCAAAAAACTATGACTAATATGGTAAGGGCTCTAATGGAAAAATTGGACAACTTGTAAGAACAGTGGATAATATAAGAAGAGACATGGAAACTCTAAAGAAGAATCAAAGGGAAATGATGGAAATCAAAAATATCATAACATAAATGACGAAGGCTTTGATAGGCTGATTAATAGACTAGACATGGTCCAAGAAAGAAACGTGAGCTTGAAAATATGTATAAATCAAAATCTCCAAAATTGATATTATTATAAATGGACTTATTTTCTCAATTTTATTTTTAGATTATTAATTACTAATGTACAGAAATACAATTTCTTCTTGTATGTCAATCATGTATTCTGTACTTTTGCTGAATATATTTATTAGCTCTAATAGCTTTTTGTTGATTATTTAGGATTTTCTATGTATAAAATCACATCATCTGTGAACAGAGATATATTTACTTGTTTCCTTTCAATTTGTGTGTCTTTTATTTATTTATTTTTCTTGCCTACTTGCTTTGGCTAGAACTTGAGATTCTACATTGAACAGAAGTGGCAAAAGTAGGCAAACTTGTCTTATTCTTGACCTTAGGGGGAATGTGTTGTCATTCACTATTGAGTATAATGTTGGCTGTAGGAATTCATAAATTCCCTTTATCATATTGTGGAAGTTCCCTTTCATTCATAGTTTGTTTAGTGTTTTTTTTATCATGAATTGGTATTGGACTTTTTGAAATACTTTTTCTGTATTATTTAAGAGGGTCATTTGGGTTTTTATTTTCCTTCATTAATGTGGTGTATTACATTGATTGGTTGTTTCACCCTTGCATGAACCACCCTCCATTTCTGTGATAAACCCCATTGGTCATGGTGTATAAGCCTCTTAATATGCTAACAGATAATGTTTGCTTGTAAATTTTTTGAGACTTTTAAGATCTATATTCATAAGAGATATTGATCTATAATCTTATTATTTTTGATGTTTTTATCTGGCTTTGGTATCAGGATAATGCTGGCCAAACTCCATATTTTAGAGGTATATCTAAACACATATTGGTATTTGTTTGTTGAAACTATATCCTATTATCCATTCACTAGTTGCAGTGGGCACCAGAGTATCACATTCTTTGCTTAAGATCCTTCAAAGAGCCTGTGAGATAACACTATGAACTTCATAACCTGTGATGACTTCATATTTTTAAGTCAATATCTTTCTTTTATTATCTTCAATATTTCTACTATTTTTGCATACTTATACTTTGAACTTCATATTGTTAATCACTGATTCATGTTCCCATTTAGTTATAAAAATTCAAAATCCCAATAACACTTTTTTATAAAGATGGAATTTCAGCGGCCACATATATATCATCTATTTCCCACATCCACAAAGTCAAAATCAACCCATGGCAGACTTTCTTCTCAGCATTTATTAGCGGTCTTTCTATAAGTGCCTCCTAGTCAAAACATGCTGAAACTATTGCACTAATTCTTTACCTCTTTTTTAAAGCATCAATATCATATTTTTCTCTCTTTCTAACACTGTACATATATATATATATATGTCTGTTTAACTAAAACTCAGTGTTCTTGCTACTGGATTAAAATTTGGACATTGTGACTGCTGTGGCTTACTAGAGCTGGCTCTGGTCAGCTTATACCAACTCATGAAATTTAGCTGTTAAATTTTATTGAACCTCAAAAGCCAGTTTATGTGATGTTGGTAGCCTGAAATCAGGCATGTTGTAAGTATAGACACTAGAAATTGGCAAATAAACAAACTAGTAGTACCCATCTCTTTTTTTTTTTTTTGAGATTCAGTTGTAAAATATTTATTGGCACACTACTGTTTGTCTCTAGAACCTATAATATTTACAACCATATAATATACTTCTGTGTATAACTGTCTATGATCTATGTAGGTTAGAAATTTTAAGTTTCTTATTTGAGAATTTGGATATTTTTAATCTTTTCCTATTTAAAAAATAAATTATGAACTTTCTTATTTATCTATTATTCTTTGTAAGCATTATAATTATTTCCTTATAATTCAACCCCCAAAATGAATTCCAAAAAACCCTAGTCTATCAAGAAGTTCTACCACAAAAAAGTGCTTAATATATATGATTTGATATATAGAAAACCCTACATATTGTAACTGTGTTTCCCAACACATACACTGTTATGTATTAGCATACCTAAAGTTCTCAGAAGATTTAAGTTTCTTTCATATAATCTTTCACAAATTAGGATTTTGTGAAAGATAAGTTGGGAAACTTCATCTTGGAATAAAAGACTGAAGTATAACTAGTGGATCATATTGCTGGTTTTAATACCTATTGTCAAACTTCATTCCAAAATGAGTATTGTACCAATTCACATTTCTATCAGTAGAATGTGTATGTGTAATTCCTTATTCTTTCATATAATATTTATCATATAAATATATAATAAAAAATTTAGTTTCTTAGCAATTTTTAAGAATATAATATGTTACTGTCAGTAACTATACTCAACATGTTGTACAATAAATATCTTGAAATTGTTATTTTTATCTAATGGAAATTTCACAACCTTTGACCAGCATCTTCTCACTCACTTCCAGCCCCTGGTAACTACCCTTCTACTCTCTATTTCTATGGGTTCAATTTTTCAGGGTTCCATGGGTTCACTCATCTATAAATGAGATCAAGTGGTATTTATCTTTCTGTGCCTGTTTATTTCACTTAGCATAATGTCCTCCAGGTTCATCAATGTTAGAATGTCATTCACAACAAGATTTTCTTCTTTTTAAAGAACTGAATAGTATCCCACTGTGTATTAATATATATACACCACATTTTCTTTATCCATTGATATGTTGACAGACACTTAGATTGTTTCCATATCTTCACTATTGAGAATAATGTTGCAACAAACAGGTAGTGCAGATATCTGGTTGACATACTGATATCACTTCCTTTATGGCAAGAAGTGGAATTGGTGGATTGTATGGTAGTTCTACTTTTAATTTTTCAAGGGAAAAGTTTAATAATGGCTATACTAATTCACATTCCCACCAACAATGGACAAGACTTTCTTTTTCTCCATATCCTCTCCAATACTTGTGAGTTTTCATCATTTTAATAAAATCCATTCTAACAGGTATGAGGCAATATCTCATTGTGGTTTTCACTTTCATTTCTCAGATGATTAGTGATGTTGAGCATTTTTTCATATACCCGGTGGCCATTTTTATGTCTTCCTTGGAGAAATGTCTTTTAAGATCTGTTGTCCATGTTTTAATTAGGAAATTTGTTTTCTTACTATTGAATTATTTGTTTTTTTCCCAATATCATATTGCTTTTTTGTGCTGAATAGTACTCCATTATATGGATGAATGACGATTTGTTTATCCATTCACCTATTGACAGACATTTGAGCCATTCCCACTTTTTGACTATTATGAATCACATTCCTATAAATATTCATTACAAGTTTTTGTGTTGACATATTTTCATTTCTCTTTGATATATAGTCAAGGGTGGAGTTACTAGGTCTTAGAGTAAATGTTTAACATTTTAAGAAATTGTTAAACTGTGTCTAAGTGTTGCACCATTTTACCTCCCCACTAGCAATCTGGAAGGATTCCCATTGTCCCATATTCTCACCAAACCTTGATATTGTCAGTCTTTAAAATTTTAGTCATTCTAATGACTGTGTATATTTTGTGGCTTTAATGTGCATTTTCCTAATAACTAATAATGTTGAACACCTTTTTTTGTAGTTCTTGGCCATTTGTATATCTTCTTTTTTAAAGTGTTCAAATCATTTGCCCAGTTTCTAAAATTAGACAGCTTGTCTTCTTATTATTGAGCTGTAAGAATTTTTTACATATCTCAGATACAAGTTTTTATCAAATAGATGTTTTGCAAATATTTTCTCCCAGGTCATGGTTTGCCTTTTCATCTTTATACTGATGTGTTTCAAAGAATGGACTTTTTAATTTTGAGGAAGTCCAATATATCATTTCTCTCTTACATGATATATGTTTTTGTGGTCTATCTAAATGTATTTTTCCAAAGTGGACAATTCTTTCTCCTATTTTTAGAAATGTTTTTATCTCTTCTGTTTAGGCCTCTGATCCATTTTGAGTTAATTTTTGCATGTAGTGTGAGGTAGGGGTTCAGATTTATGTCTTTCTCCTTATTTATGTCCTTTCTCCAACACCATTTTTTAAAATAACCATGTTTTCTGTATTGAATTATCTGAGAATATTTGTCAAAAGTCAGTTGGCATTTGTGTGCAGGTCTATTTCTAAACTCTAGTCTGTTCTATTGATCTATATATCTACTTAGCACATTATCTTGATTATCAAAACTCTTTACTCTTATTTTTTAATTTCTGCACTAACAAAGGCCAGTATCCCAATCTACAGGGCCTTACTGCCAACTTCACCTATTCCTGCTAATACTGGTTTCACAGATGTGAAGACGCTGTGAAAACACTCCATACATGCACACCTGGGCCAGTTCGTTTGTGAAATATTAATATTAGGTTTAAAAATTATTGAAATTCTCTCTCACAATCTCACAGAATTTTACAGAACTTTCTGAAGTTCAAAATTAATTGCCATAATTTTACACATCATTCTCAGAATACAGTGGTTTTCTATATGTGACCATTGTTTAAAAAACATAACAATAAGCACAATGAAAATCCAGCTAACAGAAATATTGACTAAGCATCTGCTTCGCCTGGTATAATTTGAAAGAAAATAAAAGCTATTTTTATTATATTAAGTCTTCTACAATGGAAAAATTTTCCCATTTATATACCTGAGCATCTTTCAATTAATATTTCCAGGTCAAGGCATTGCCACATAATAAAGGGTGATAATAACTGTCACTACATTATCCAACAATAATACACTAACTCATTAGTAAACAGGGTGAAAAAAAGCAAGAGCTTTAGAGTTGCAGAGCCCTTGGTTCAAGTCCGCCTTTTTACTTTGTAGCTATATGTATGACTCTAGGTAAAACACTTAATCTACTCAAATCATTTAAAAATAAGAACAATAATACCAACCTTGAGAGTTTTCTGTGAGGTCAAAAGAAATACAGAGTTGTTGTGTGTGTGCATGCATGAGTGTGTGCCCCAGATGAACTTCCTGCGTGTCTATAGGCTACTTGAGGGAAGACAGCATGACTGCAGTGAACAGAGTTTAAAGGCTAAGACCACAGCTCATAATTTCTTGGTATACTCACTTTCCATTGTCCACTGCAGCTCCTGACCTAACAATGTGACTTATTTTTGCCTCCAGCTTGGCTTTCTAATTCAAGAAACTCTCTGATTGGTACAAATCTCATCCTACCTCCCATTTCACTGGACGTGATATCTCAAGGGTAATTTAGGGTCCAAATGCTATTTTTAAGGGTTTGCCTCTAATGTTCAAAATCATATTTTTGTTCTTAAGCTTTAGATGCAAAATACAAATCTTTTTATTCTATTTATATTTCCAACAAATTTTAACAACAGTCTCATTTATAAAATAATGCTTTTGATGTTTTAAATTACATTCATAAATTTAATTTAGTTCATTGCCTATTTAAGTACTTTGACTAACTCATAAAATAAGATTTCCCCTAATGCTTTTTGTAAAGCCAGCAAAATTAAAGCTATAAATATGGTGATTCTTAAATTATTTTACATTTCCCAATATAATACCTACTCTTAGTAAATTATAAGTCTAAAAGCAATTTCTCTATAATATTTTAAATTAGACTCACAGGTTAATATTTTACTTGAAAAAGACAAATACTCTTAAACATTACTAAATTATCTTAATATTAACTCTCTTAAGCTAACTAAAATACTAAATATGGAAAAATACCTTCTTAGTACAAAAATATTTATGCTATGGATGTGATTCTATTAAAAATATTTATGTTTATCCTAAATCTTCCTGTGGTTAAGGATATTAAGGAAATAATTACATCACCCTATACACCTTCTCATAGTATTAAGGTCATATAAGGACCAGAAATATAGACCAGGAATATGAGATCTAGAGCTACAAATACCCAGGGTGATTTTTCTCACAGTCTTAACTGTCATGCTGACCTCCATTTTTATGCACTATACCTTAGGGTCCTTAAAATAAAGAAAGAGGGTGGTAATATTACTCATTTTCCTAAACTTGAGTCACATTTTTACCTCATTCTGGCATTTTTTTTTTTCACAGAAACTTGCAACCTTCCACCTAGGCTACTACATCACTTCACTGAATTTTTTGTGCCTCTGTCTTTAATTTTATAGATTTGACAACTTCATAAGAACTAGTTGATTCTACTCAAATCCACTCTATTCATTAAGAGAAGAATTTTTGAATTTTAAAATGATATTCATGGGAATTCTACAGGCTTCCAGAGGCTTTTCTGTATGTACATGCCAAGATCGTTATCTTGGTAAGACTAAAGGAAAGAAAAGATTCAGCTGTAGTACAAACATAAAAGTGCATGCAAAATATTATATAAGATTAACCAAAGGAAATGACATACCCTCAGAGATGCCATGTTGAAAAACTCTAGAGGTGCCATTCACATCACAGCCTGTAGTTGTGGGGGTGCCAGGTACTCTTTTGGGCAATGATGACACACTAATTATAAAAATGACAAGGTCCCTGCTTGCCTGGGGCTTACATTCAAGTGAGAGCAGAAAGCCAATCAATGAGTCAGCAAATAGCAAAACCAGATTATTAGAGTTTTTGATAAAAGCCATAAAGCACATTAAAGCAAGAGAGCGTAATAGAGAGCAACAGACTATGAAGGGCTAATTTTGACATTGTGGTATTGACAAAGCATGTCTAAGGATGTGAACTTTGAGCTGGAGATTAGAGGTAGCACCTCTGTGAGACCCTGAGGTACACCTTTCCAGACAGTATGTATATAAAGAGTCCAGACCAAACACATCAACTACAATTATTATTGGCATGTTTTGAGGAAGGAAAAAGATTAGTGTGGCTCAAGAGAAATGGGCAAGGGGAGGTGTGATGTTAGCCAAGGATGAGTGGAGTTTGGGCAAGGCCATGCAGGACTAAGAGGCCCTGGTGTAGGCATGGAAAGAAGTTTGGATTGCATTGGAATGTTTTTAAGAAGAGTTTGAATCAAGTGACTAATGTGACTTGATTTACTATTTATTTATGTAGGGACAGAGTCTCACTCTGTCACCCTTCCTAGAGTGCAGTGACAGCATTATAACTCACTACAACCTCAAACTCCTGGGGTCAAGTGATCCCCTGCCTCAGCCTCCCACATAGCTGGGACTACAGGCACACCCCACCATGCCTGGCTAATTTTCCTATTTTTTGTAGTGATGAAGTCTTGCTTTTGCTCAGGCTGGCCTCAAACTGTTGAGCTCAAGCAATCCTCCTATCTCAGCCTCCCAGAGTGCTGGGATTACAGGCAGGAGCCAGTGTGCCCGACCCAATTTATACTTTTAAAGATTATTTGGGTGTGATGTAAGGTCTAAATATTAGAGAAATAAGAGAGTATGCATGAGAGATATTAGTGGCTTGGTCTAGAGTTGTGTCAGAGAAGATGGAAGAAATTGACAGTTATGAGATGTTCTCTGGATGCAAAGTTTTCAGAATGGTTTGGGTGCTGGGAGACGATGGAAAGTAATGAATCAATACTGACTCCTGGGTTTGGGATTGAGTGGGTGAGTAGCTGTCAGTGCTGCCTGCCAAGATGAAGAAGACTAAGGAAGAAACAGGTAGCTTCAGAGAAGAGGAAGTAATTTGTAATGCTAAAAAGAGAGAAACAGATGACTATGGGAACAAAGTCTTAACAAGAGGGAAGATGGAAGCCAGAATAAAAGAAAGAGGGAGGGTGAATTAGTTTTGGATAAATGGACAAACTTTATTGTGTAATCAAAAGAAGGAAAAATACAATGGGTACATAGAAGTCAGAGTTTTATGTTTCATACTAGAGCCATTTACATCAATTATTTTTGCAGATAAAAAATGAAAGAAGGAACAATATGGTTTCTGCATTACTTTTACTACTTTATTAAAATTACCTCATTTTTAATAAAATTCTTTATTGAAGGAAAGGCATAGATAAAAGTATGTTTAAACCTATTTCTACAGTGTTTTCTGGATGTGGGAACGTAGACATGCCTTAGCACTTAATAGTAATCAGACTGGTTTGTCTACAATTCATCTCTGGTGATCAAAATGTTTTATTTTGTCTTTCTGCTATATTTTGTGATGTATTTACTGTAGGTAACAGAGAACACACAATTAGGATACTAATTTACTTTGGAGCTGTGCAGCTTACAGTAAAAAGACAAACATTTTCATATAGTACATAACTATTTACTAGTTATAGGGAATCTATCAGCACATTAGAGAGAAGACTTGCAAACTAAAATCAATAAAAATAATAATTGTCTTTTCTAGAGACATGCAAATCTATAAATGTGATTCACCACAAAAACAGAAGCAAAAACAAAGATCCTCTCAACAGATGCAGAAAAAGCATTTGACAAAATTCAGCACCCCTTCTTGTAAGAAAGTCAGCATAGACAGAGCATACTTCAATACTGTAAAAGCCATATATGACAAACCCACAGCCAACATCATAATGAACAGGGAAAACTTCAGAGCATTCCCCCTTAGAACTGAAACCAGAAAGATTACCCTCTATCACCACTTCTATTCAATATAGTGCTTAAGTTGTTGCCAGAGCTATTAGACAAAAGAAGAAAATATTCATATCCATATCCATATTTTGAAATATCCAAAGTGTATCCAAATGGGGAAATAAAGAAGTCAAACTATCTCTCTTTGCTGACAATATGATCTTATATCTAGAAAACCGCAAAGATTCTACCAAAAGGCTCCTGTAATTGATAAATAAATTCATCAAAGTCCCAGGTTACAGAACTAATGTACACAAAGCAGTAGCATTCATATATGACAACATCAGTCAAGCTGAGAAACAGATCAAAGACTCAATACCTTCAAATAAAATAAAATGCCTCAGAATATATTTAACCAAGGAGGTGAGAGATCTGTACAGGGAGAACTATGAAACACTAAGTAAGAAAATCACAGAGGACATAAACAAATGGAAAAATATATCATGCTCATGGATCAGCAGATTCAACATTGTTAAAATGTCTATACTACAAAAAGTGATTTACAGATTCAATGCACTCCCCATTAAAATACAAGTGGCATTTTGAATATCTAGAAAAAAACAATTCTATGCTTCATATGGAACCTGAAAAGCAAAAGCAACCTTAAGCAAAAGGAGCAAATCTGGAGGCATAACTTTATAAGACTTCATGCTATACTATAAAGCTGTGGTAACCAAAACAGCATGGTATTTGCACAAAAACAGAGACATAGACCAATGAATCAAAACAGACAAGCCAGATAGAAAACCATCCTCACATTGTCATCTGATCTATGACAAAGCAGACAAAAACATACACTGGGGGAAAGAATCCCAATTCAATAAATGGTGCTGTGAAAATTGGATAGCCACATGTAGAAGACTGAGATAGAATCCACACTTCTCACCACTCGCAAAAATTAATACATGATGGATAACAGGCTTAAACCTAAGGCATGAAACTATAAGGATTCTAGAAGGAAGGTTGGAAAAATTTTTATAGATATCAGCCTAGAGAAATAATTTATGCAGAAGACCCCAATGGCAATCACAACAACAACAAAAATAAATAAATGGTACCTGATTAAATTTAAAAGCTTCTGCACAGCCAAAGAAACAATCAATAGAGTGAATAGACAACATACAGAATGGGAGAAAATTTTTGCATGCTATAGATCTGATAAAGGGCTAATAACCAGAATCTACAAAGAACTGAAAAATTAACAAGAAAACATCAAACGACCTCATTAAGAAGTGGGCAAAGGACATGAACAGAACATTTTCAAAAGAAGATAGAGTAGTGACCAGTACACATATGAAAAAATGCTCAACATCTTTAATCATCAGGGAAATACAAATCAAAATGAGATATCACCTAACACCAATGAGAATGGCTTTTATCAAACGTACCAAATCAACAGATGCTGACATGGATGTGGAGAGAAAGGAACACTTATTGTCAGGGGGACTGTAAACTAGTACAATCTAGTACAATCTCTAGGGAAAGTAGTAGTATGGAGATGCCTCAAAGAACTAAAAGTACCATTCATCCAGCAATTCCATTATTGGGTATTTCCCCAAAGGAAAAAAAGTCATTTTATCAAAAAGACACTAGTACTTGAATGTTTATTGTAGAACAATTCACAATTGCAAACATGTGGAATCAATCCAAGTGCCCATCATTTCATGACTGGATTAATAAAATGTGGTATATGTATACAATGGAGTACCACTCAGCTATAAAAAATGATGCACTAATGCCTTTTGTAATAACTTGAGTGGAACTGGAAACCATTCTTCTAAATTTAGTATCACAAGAATGGAAAAACAAATGCCACATGTACTCACTATTAAATTGGAACTAATCAATCAACACACATTTGCACATATGGTAGTAAAACTGAATGAAAATTAAGCAACTGGGAGGGGTAAGTGGGTATAGGTAAATTCGCACCTAAATAAATACAGTGCTATCTTCAGCATCAAGGAACACATAGTCAATATAGTACTGATTATAAGGTAACAAACATCTGGACAGCGCTTTGGCTCAATAGCCTAGAAACTATCTTATTTTCAACATTTCTTCAGGCCATCAGTCATCTGTAGGTTTTTCAGGTGCCATGATTGGTTAGTGCTGATGAGCCAATGCAACCTATAAGAATATTGAGTTTATAATGAAAATTTAAACTATGGAATATAAATCAATCTGCTACTTGTAGCCTGAAAGGTCAAAATGCCACTATGTACTGGAAAACTGAGCTCTCATAGGTCTGCTGGGTTTTAAGTGGGAAAAAAAGCAAGCGTGTCCCTTAAAGGCATAAAAAAATCCATTTTAAATTTAATTGACTACTCAAGTCAAGGATATCTTTGAGGATGGCCATAAATGCTATCTTTAATTCAAGTATTCAATATAGTGAAACAGAAAAGCACTTAGGGAAAGGACACATTATTAGTACAATCATATTTTCCATTATAGTCTTATAAATCTGAGTTTGTAAATGGATGGCATGTGAAAAGTACATCTACAACCTTATATATCTACTTAATTCTCTAACAACAAACCAAGTATTTACACTGATTGAGTCCATCATGCATTCTGTGTTCTTACAAAAACTGACATCTTCATGAAACTGCTATTACAGACTAACCATATTTAGGAGCTCAGATATCTTGAAACTATGAAGGGCACATGTCACTATCCTTCACAACGACACCACAAATAATCCTTTTACCCCAGCTAGCCGTTGGGTAGTGTGTGGTAAGCAGGGAAGATCTCACTTCACCTTATTGATTTGTGTTAATCACCACTTAAATTCCTAAATTCATTCTCAGTAGGTTTTAATAAATGTATAGATAAATATACATAGCTAGCATATCTAAAAGGATGTAAAACATTGCCTGCCATAACAAGGTACTCAATAAATATGGATAGGTGAATTCAATTGCGATATGAGTGCCTGCATTTAAAGAATGAGATGTGTGAGTGCAAGATCAAAACAAATGGGTAAAAATAAAAAATATTTAATGCCACGTATTTCTAAAAAATTAGTCAGGACTGCCGGAAGATATACACACGTGATGGTAGTTGAAAATCTTTTGGCATCTGTATTTAATTCTCTGACAACAAAGTCTGACATGACTAATTTAATGCATACTCCCAATGTAGGTGCTTTAGGCAAACATGGATTGCTCATACTTTCTAAACAAGAAATGAAGTCTTCTTTTTCCTCTAAAGTTTAGTATGATGTCAATCCAGAAAGCAATGCTCAATTAACACATATTTATCCCTAATCTTTTTCCATCCAATAGTTAGCTTGGGTCCGGCTGTGAACAGGGAGCTAGATAAGTACTGGTGCAGCTAAGGGGAATAATGATTTTTATATTTTCTATATTTCAGCACACTTAGCATCACCACTATAGACATTTCATAAATTATAAGTTCCATTAAAAAGATAAACACCCTACTAGGACAGATCTTTGGTCCATCTAGCTCAGTAACTTTTCCCTGACTAAAGTGCCAAAGTGTGTGCTTTATATAAAGAAGACTAATACATTCCTTGAATAAGTAGCAAAAGTTTAGGGTCATATCTCAAATAGTGTACATCTTGTAATATATTGCTTTGCGTGTTGCATTTTCCAGTAACTTATATAAACCCATTTAAAATCTTTATTTTAAAATTCATGGAGCCCCAGCTTATAAATTGGTTAGTATTGGGCATAATGAACTTCCTTTGAACTTCAACAGAGAGATCCTAAATATCACACCATCATCAAAAATTGATTAACCTTTTTATATTTGTTTTTATTTTAAGAGCCTCTTTACTCTCACATAATTATCCATCTTAACTTTGGTATCCTAAAATGGGAAGTTCTAATCATTAAGTTTTACCCCTGATAGCAGCTATCCTTCTCGTAGTCATTGTGTTTCACATTCTTTGACTACAGGCCACTTGAGTTACTTTGATTCCAGAGTAATGTAAAAAAAATCCCTCATACATTCCTTAAATATTCCAAGGGAGAGGACATCACAATTTTATATAAATAAAAGATAAGTTATATTTCTTTGCCACAACTGAACAAACTCTTCACCATCCCTTCAGAATCTTATTTTGTGATTCAGAAGAGTAGCTTCTTTATGTTTCATTAACCCAACATGAATATGATCCTACCTTCTCTTTTGGATATATAAGGTTTAACTGTAATGTTAATTTTATTTTAAAATTGGGTGTTAGGGTTTCCCATCATATGACTTTTCATGTAAAATGAAATCTATTATTTTCTCAATCTTTGATGAGGTGGCTGTACATATTTTATACATATTCAATGATCATTAGAATTATGCCTTATTCATGAGTGTAGCCAAGGTGTGGTGCATACACACTTTTTTCTTCCTGCCTCATTGTAATGGCAGCAACATCTGAGGATTTCAGTGGAAAGTGTGTACACACGCAAACACATAAACACTGAACAGAATTAAGGGACTCAATGTAAAGTGAAACCAAGAGTCATATTACTTAAAAATTTATCACTTAAAATTTGTAAATCACAAAAAATGCTAATCATTTCTATTCATCTTTTTGACTTTTTTTGTCATAATTACTCTGAGGTGGTATTTGTCATTTTCCTTTCTTAGAGAAAATGGAGGAAAGGGCAAGCTCTTTTAGAGTGTGCACATTTCATGTTTTCAAAGCTCCTTCAAAATCCTATGCTTTGCAGTACGAATATTGATTTTTTTAACTGAAATTATGTTTGTTTGGTCATCTCCTCTTTGTAATCAGTTGTGTCTCAAGCTGCCAAATCACCCCTACCATTCATTCCTCTCTTCCACTTCCACATGGCATATAAAGTCCCAGAAATAACCCTTTTCCTAAAAAGTAAACTATTCTCGGTATCCTGGAGAAAGACAAGAAAGGCTGGTTAATCCTATTTCACTTCACGTATCAGTCATAAAGAAGGCAGTTTGTTGTGTCGTTGCCACTGCATCACTGAAGAATTGAGAGAAAGGAGTAGATACACAGATAACAGAAATTGTGAATCTATATGAACCCCACCATGTTTTGTTGTGAAAAGTACGCACTGAAAGTCAGTTACTAAAAGTCAGTTTAAAAAGTAATACAATAGTCTATGACTGTGCTAGTTTGTGTGAGAGATAGAAAGCTGGAAGAATTTGGTAGAAGACTCAAAAGGAGGAGTAAAGTCTTCTGTAGAGCACTAGACATTTGGGCCCTAGATTGGCAGATTGAAAGGTTTAATGGAAGAACAAGACACAAAAGGAAAAAGATGGATTTTAGAAAAAAATTTAACATCACAACAGTGAGCAATTCATCTTTGAGAAATACTCTAATATATACCTATAGGCCAATAAACTATAGTCAACCTATCAATTAAACCTCCAATCGTTTGTTTGACAAGGTTTTAATGTCTTTTTATGTCAGGCGCTCTTCTGGGCTATGGAAATACAAAAGGAAAAAAAAATTGTCCTTATCTTTTAGGAGATCTTATATTAGGATGATGAATTGTCTAGATGGACACACTACAAATCTAAAGATGCAATTAATGTCATTGCAAAGCAAATGTAGATATTTAGAGTTGTCCACAAAACAAAGACAAAGGTACCTGAGAGCTATGCAGCCTTCCAGAATAAGCCTTTTATGAAACAGAAAGGAAAAGGAAGTTGATTTGATTAGTTGCTGTTTAAAGGGTATATTTATCTTCCTTAGTTCTAGTCACAGATAACTTGACATTTGCATTACTGAAGTCCATTTCCAAGTGTCTTTGAAGAGCACTGAAATGTTCTTGGAAGCTGGCCAGAACCACTTTGGCTTTTCTATCTGCACTTGCATGAAAAGATCTGTGCATGAACTATAGCATCTGTGACAACTAAGATACTATAATACCTAATTGCATCATTTTTTAAAAGACAGAGTGGAGTACCACTTTCAAATGGACACACTCTAGGGATGGCTTTAAGGTCAGCCTATGAATGTTTCCCGCTTGATGCTAAAGATGCCTGGAATTTGCAAACACAATTTGGCTTATATATTCTTATTACTGAGCTTTTTTTCTTTTTCTTTTTCTTTTTTTTAGAAATGACTATTTTCAATGTGAATTAGTCCATTCTAAGTAATGAGTGTATGAGATAAATTGAAAATAAAACAAGCATAATTGAAGCAGAAGTCTTTGGATAAGTAAAAATATACAGCATAATAATTATAACCACTCCTAATTCTTATTTTAATGAGAAACAGAATCCCATGAATAAAAGAATTTTCATCTTAATAGTTATTTCCCTTCTTGTGCCAATTCATAGCTTGGTAAGATTACTGATTACTAATTATTCACCTTGCTGGTTCCAAAACGAAATTCCACAGAGTTTCCACAGCAGAAGGTAGACAATACTAACAAGACTATAGTTCCTCATTTATATCACTCCATCATGGTATCTATGATAAAATGTACAAGAATTAAAGAGATTTACTGAAGACAAATTAAATTGGGAAACATTACGAGGCCAATATCAGCCTATGTCCCACTAGCCAATACCTATTTTATCAAATGGAAAATTCAAAAGCAGAAGTACCACAATAGCCTTGTTGCTATGTTTGCTAATATTGATGGGATGTAATGAGATGTAAAAACTATCAAATTTCCTCTGGAAGTTCAGAAAGTGATTGCTGATAAAATTACAATAGTAATTTTTTCCACTCTCAAAATAATATGTTTTCCCAAAATGCATTTAATTATAGTTTCCAATTCCTTGGTAAGCAATTTCAAATAAATGCATTTTGAAATAAGGCTATAAACAGACCTTATGATTCAGTCAAATGAAAGAAAAGATATTTAAATTAGATTTCATAAGGTAGTGATACAGCCAATGCATGTTTTCTTTTAATTTTTTTTTTTTTATTTCTCAGAGGAAATGGTGTTTGAATCAGAATTGAGAGGTAGAAGATTTTCTTATTCGTTGATTTTCAAGCATTTTTTAATCTGTAAAAGCCTATATTCAAAAGCAATTTCATAAAGAAACCCAGTAAAATAAACCTGTTCTAGCTGATACATAATCTTCAATAGGATGGCTCTATCCTTGCTCTATCTTTGTTCTTTCCCTGTCCCCCAGACCCCGTCTCTAGTTTCACTGGCTCGTCTTCCCATTCCAACTTGTAGGTATTTCCCCAAGTTTAGGACTTGACCCTTTGTGTTCTTTTCCCTTCAATTCAATCTCTCAAAAGATAGACTCTCTCTTATTGCCCCCCTTTAAGTCTCTAACACATTCTTTAGCCTCAGAATCTCAGAAATATCTTGAAATTCTCTCAATACTTTATTGTTTCTGTTTCTAATTCTTCTGTCTATAGACAAAATGACTAAAAGTTTCTTGGAGTAGAATTTGAATTACAGAAGAAATACAAATAGCAGATTACTTGTTTGAGAACTCTGTCAAGAAAAGGAGAGAAATCAAGCATTTCCTAGAAGGGCAGAGGAAGAGTTGAATTTACAAGAGGCCAACTCTGTAAAATAAAATATTAATGTCCGCATTACTACACAATTCTCTGTGTATGCTGGTATATTCCTGTGCTTCTGTTTTGATTGCTTTTTGTTTTTCTTCTCAAATAATAGGAACCAATTAGGATGTTGCCTGTCCATGGCCTTTACTCATAACTAGACTCTGTTTACACAGCTGGGATAGTAGCACTAAAACATCCTTCATTGTGATTCTCATGTAGGCAAAGCATTTTTAAAAGTTCAGGTCAAGTATGCCCGACATTTTATTATCATGTGTGGAACGTGAACTACTGTCCTTACAGGTACTTATTCATAGCTTGTCTTTATTCTTGGTGAGGCATGCCATATTTCAAATGTAGGGGCCAAAGAAAAGCTTCCCCTTCACCATCTGAAGGTTCCCTGAAAATGAACTGACAATAGGCAGATTAATCGGAGAAAAAGACATACAAATTTATTTAATGTGCAATTTATTTAATGCAGTAATTGCAGGAGAATGATTATCCAATAACTCAATGAGGTTCAGATACTTATAAACCCTTTCCTTCACAGGGAAAGGGGGGAAGGAAATGCAGCAATTTTGAGGGGTAGTAAATGATTTTTAAGGGAAATGAATGGGTATCAGACAATTTTTAGTAAATAATTCTCTTTGGAATGAATGGGACCAGAGAACAGACAGTAGTTTGGGACAAAGTTCATCAATTCTAGGTATGATGTTTATTTTTCTGTATCTTCCTCTGTAATATGAGTTTTAATGTTCTCAGATTAATAGAATTTCAGAAAAGGGATCAAAAGCAATTGTGTTCCTTTTTAGCGATTTCTATGTAGTAAAGGAAACTTCAGTGAACAACCTCATCCTGCACTTTGGAAGAGGCAGAGGATTGGGAGGAGGGAAGGGGGAGGTCAGAGAGCCCTTGAGGATGCTTTTTAGTTCATCATGTCAAAGCACCATATTTCGGAATATAATTTTCTGAGCTTCAATACATACATTTAGTTTTGCTAATTTCTCTATAGCTTTTCTTCATCAACAGAATAGGAATAATTCTCTACTTTATATACATTTATAGTTAAAAGCACTTTTTATCACATCAATTGTTGTATTATTACATGATCGATCCACAAACTTACCAAAAGCCAAGCCAAGTATTATTGCCCTTATTTGTTAAATAAGGAACTTGAAAACAATTTAATAGGTGGTAGAAATAAGTCTACAATTTATATCTACCATCCCCCAACTCTAGTATTGACAACTACACCTTGTTGTGTCACATGGAACACAGTTACAAGGGAGTTTCTATTTGAGAGAGAGAGGAAACATAAGTATCCTCGAGAGACCTGAAAACAAATAATTATAATAAAAATATACAATAAATGTAAGTAAGTTTGGCTGATATCCTGAACAGTTCCACAAGTCTTCAGCCTAAGGATCCTGCAGCAAACACCAATGAAACTTTATCCTTTGACACTGGCATCCTCTTGAAGTCACTAGAGGTCCACATCTTGCAATTTTTTTCATTGTCGCTGGGCCCTCAATTATTGGCATTGATACTAGTTTTCAAGAAGAAAAAAGAATAGATTTACTTATAGAAACCCTGGTAGCACCTTTGCACTTATAAGATTTTTTTCATTTTCAGTTTCCTTCAATTAAAATAGAGGTGTTAATATTGTGCATTTAAGGACACTAAATGTGGTTATTCAAAGCCTGCACATACTTAAATTTTTAAATGGAATTATTACCAGGAGAGACAAGTGGCTTCTGCAGTAAAGTAAGGTTGTTATGATAAAAATTAATATTTACATTACTTTGGGGAAAGATTAGTAATAAGTCTGTAATTTACCCAGAGCAACGCTGACATATACCTATACAAAGGAAAAGAAACCTCGTCCACTGGCAGATAGAAAAGGGTTTAAAAAATGTAAGAATGGGTTTAAAAAACATTTTATAGTTTATGCACTGTTCATTCTATTTACTTAAGAAAATAGAAAGCTCAGGATATGCAAAAATCTATAGAAAATACAGAGTTGGGTTGGAGATCAACCATAATCAGATTTCTCACTGTTGTAGCTAAGATTTTCCAGGCAAAATCTTGATAAAATGAATATCAAGAGGAAAAGCAGTTATAAGAGGAAGCAATATGCTTACATTGTGATATAATAAATATAGAATGCTCCTTTTTAAATAAACTTTTTATTTTCTAATAGTTTTAGGTTTTCAGAAAAAATTGCAAATATAGTACAGAGAGTCCCATGTACCCCATGTTTAGTTTCCTAAATTATTAAAGTCTTACATTGGATGTTAGTATATCTGTCACAATTAATGAACCAATTTCAGTATATTATTATTAACTAAAGTCCATACTTCCTACAGAATTTATTATTTTTTACATAATGTCTTTCTTCAGTCATATACTTTGTAGAGTTACCTTTAACCTGATGTTTTTCTCATGATTAGACTACATCCGGTTTGAGGTTTTGAGGAGGAAGATCACAGGGGTAACGTGTGATTCTGATCACATTATATCAAGGGCACATATTATCAACATAACTTAGCACTGTTGATGTTAATCTTGCTTACCTGGCTGAAATAGTACTTATCAAGTTTCTCCATTGTAAATTTACTCTTTTCCTCCATTCCACATTGTACTCTTTGAAAGGAAATCCTAAGGAGTGGGGAATTATGCTCCATTTCCTTGAGAGAGGAGTATCTATAGAACTTGCTTGGAATTCTTGGGAAATCTGTCTATTCTCTTTCAAGTATTTATTTATTCAATAATTTATTTGTGTAAGTATGGACTCAGGGATTTTTATTATATGCTTAGAGTTATAATCAAATACTACTTTGTTTTTGTTCTTGCTCAAATTATTCAAGCTTTGGCCTTTGGGAGCGCAGTTGCTTCCAATGTGGGGTTGTTTTGTTTGTTTTTAGAATTACTTTACTTGCTGGCACTACAAGACACTCCAGAATCATATCATATATTTCCTACCCCACTCATAGAATCAGCCATTTTCAAAGCAGTAGAATGGATTTTAAGACAGAAATATATAGATTCAAATCCTGGCTCCACACTTGCTTGACTATGACCTTGGGCAAGTTATTTAGCATCTCTGAAATTCAATTTCCTTGCTTATAAAATGAAAACACTATTAACTTCCAAAGGTCATCATTAGGTCTAAATGAGAAAACAAATGTGAAAAGCCTGGTTCCTAGCACTGTAAGTATTTTAAAAATTAATTCTCTTCCATTCCTTCCTCTTTATCACCAGTTAGCAGAACAACCTACTTCTTCTTTGCTAATGCCTCCCTGAATCACTGCTCATCTTCTAGCATCTGAGATTTCAAAACCACTGACTTGGAACAGTGACTCTAGTTACTACCTTTAATCTAATCATATCTTTCTTTATGCCTAAACTAACACTTAAGCACACACATACACACAGGGTACATACCTATTCATATTGTGTCATTTCACATAAGTGTAAGATATTTCCAAGCTAATATGTCTGTCTTTAGTATGAACAACATTTTATATGAAATGTATCATAGCAGCAATTTTGTGACAGTAGTATTTCAGATGGTTAATTTAGAGAAATAAGGAAAAATATTTGTCAAAGTGAGTAGTTACCATAACAACTCCATGCACTTTTTTATAGTAATCACTTCATTATTATTTTAACATTTCAGTTTCCATGACAACCAAATGCAGTTAGCATTATCTCTAAATATACTCCACAGGTACTTCTTTTCTTCAATGAATCAAGAGCTTTCATTTTATACTAAAGAGATCAAGGCTACCTGGGTAAATTTAATATAAAATCCATCAAAAACAACCCTCTCTCATGAAAAAATGATCAAACACAAATAGAATAACATTGTGGCTATTGTCCATTTTTTTCCCTCTTAATTATGTTTATCCAGGTGTTTTAAGAAAATGTACCAGAAATGAACAAAGAAAATTTGTGTAAATATCTAGTACAGATTATGCCCTAAAGAAAGAAGTATTTTGCTCAGAGAGTCAGATCTTGTTATGTGTTGATATTAGCTTGTATTTTTGTAGCACAGCTAACATTTTAGTCTCTTAGTAACATGAAGCACACTAGTCTGGTCCCAGTGTAGTTCACTTATCTGCAAAGGCTTTTATGTAAATGAATCTATTTTTGTTAAAGCTGAAGTTGTAACTTCACTTTTTCTTTCTAACAGTACCACTCCTACTGTTCTTTTATCACTTCCTTTTTTCTTTGTCTCTTTTTATTCTCTAATTTTTACCCTTTTCCTTTCCTCCTTCTTCTCCTTTTCTCTCTTGGAGGGAGAAACCAACTCTCAGGTTTTATGGCAGTGGTAACAGTAAGCAGGTCAGGGATGAGGTTTTAAATAAACACCTTTTTGGGGTTCACAAATGCTACTTGGGAAAATTTATCAGACATTCTAATAGAAGTACTATATGGGATGAACACTCTAAAATGGGGTGTCAGTAGCCAACTCTGTTCTCCCTTAGATTTCAGAATTATTTCATATTAAGAGTTCATTATCATGAGAAGCTGATTCTATAATGTACTAATGAGTATACAAAAAAATCATATGGCTCCAATTCAGTAATTGCAGAATATATGCCCTCAATACATATACCAAAAAAGGTCAACATAAAAATGAATCTAAATGAAATCCTTTTAAAGATAAGGTTCTGCAGCTGTTAATTTTCCTGGAATCAACTTAATGGTAAACAACATAGTGCTACCACATGACACTATTGTTTTTCTAAGCCCTTTTTTAACCCAAACTCTGTAATATCAAGCATAGCATTAGGAGCCAAAGCAATCATGCTCCAGCTCCACAGTTCAATTATTTTTGCTGTTTTCAGGTTTACCTTTCTGCGGGGTGAGTAGCATTTGAGGCAGGCCCACGAGTAGATTAGCTACTTCTCCCCATGGAGCCAAGTCCCAAGATAGGGGTCGCCACAGAGGATAAGGAAATTGATAGGCAGCAGAGAGAAATAAAAGAACACACAGAGACTAAGGTAAAGTTTATAGTTTTATATATATATAAAGATCAGATATAGCACAGCGGGGAGTACCTAGGGGACTGGTGTATCTCTATAAACACCAGCAATATGGTTGGATTCATATAGGTTTTTATAATCACAGACATTAATTACCAGTTGTCAGGGTAATATATTTGCATATAAGGGAATACAGTTGCTAGGGGATACAGGTTAGGGTCAAAAGTCCTCTCAACGGGCTTCTAATCTAACTAGGTAAACAAACAGGTACAAAGTCTTTCAGGGGCTAACTTATAAGTTTTAAGAGGAAGTTGTCAATTAACAGAGGTAAAACAAAAGAGGTATAGTGACTCAGTATTTCTTTGTTTTTTTTTTTTTTTTTTTTTTTTGAGACAGAGTCTTGCTTTGTTGCCTAGGCTAGAGTGAGTGCCGTGGCGTCAGCCTAGCTCACAGCAACCTCAAACTCCTGGGCTCAAGCGATCCTTCTGTCTCAGCCTCCCAAGTAGCTGGGACTACAGGCATGTGCCACAATGCCCGGCTAATTTTTTCTATATATATTAGTTGGCCAATTAGTTTCTTTCTATTTATAGTAGAGACGGGGTCTCGCTCTTGCTCAGGCTGGTTTCGAACTCCCGACCTCGAGCAATCCGCCCGCCTCGGCCTCCCAGAGAGCTAGGATTACAGGCGTGAGCCACCGCGCCCGGCCTATTTCTTTGATTAGTTATGGTGGACTTAAAGGTAGACAGGAGAGAGCAGGAAGCCCATCTCTATAAAACAGGTTGTTTATAACCATCGGAGCACTTCTCTGGGCAAAGTGCGCTCATTGTCTCCGATTCCCATCCTGTGGGCCATGTTTGCCTTGCCTTTTCTTTCAATACACAGGGAAGCTCACAGATTTTGAGATACCAGGAAGCCTTCCTGGAAAACATCCCTACCATAGATTTGAGAGCTCTCCCATGATAGCAGTCTATAATAAGTGAACCCTTGAGTCCACACATTCCTTCAGGGCAAAACCCTGCAAACTCCTGTTTCTGTCTTTAATATAGTAATATTGGGTTATACAATAAACTAATGATCTTATGAGCCACATATCATTAATTCCTCAATCATATTTTCCCAACACCTTTCCAGTAACTTCCTCAGTTTGTAATTTATAATTGTATTTCCCTTTCAGTATTTCTTAGAGTAATCTTTTCTATGGAACAATTTTTATGCATTTGCCTTGCTTTCACACTTAATTTAAGAACACAGGCAAAAATATTTAATTATCACAGAAAACATATAAACTTAGGAAAATGCTGAAAATGTATCAAACTTCAAAATTTATGTATTATAGCTCGGAGATTATTTCAGCTGCATGGAACACAAACCAAAAACAACAAGATAGAAGTACTGTACACTGTCATATAATAGTATCTTATAAAGGCTGTGCTACATGTGGTCATTTAAGGCTTATGCTGCTTTGCCTTTCCTGGACTATCATTCTTACCCAGTGCTCTGAAAGGTCTTGTTGCCATGTTTATATTCCAAGCAACAAAATGGAGGCAGGGTGGGAGAAAATATGGCCTTGCTTTTTAGGACATGAGTTAGAAGTTCTATTAATACATTACAATCTGTTGTCCAGAACTTAGGCTCTTCATACCGCCTCCTGAGTGGAGCGGAGGTGCTAGAAAATGTGTCTGGTTTGTCATGTGACAGTCAAAAGTAGATGTCTGTATTCTATGAGAATACTGGGAGATAGCTAACAATCTCCATCAATTTCCATTCTCACTAGAAAGGTGTTTGTGTGTATTTCTAATTTCCCGAAATTCAATGGTGATGTAAAGGAAACTGAGATAGAAGTTTGGCTTGAACATTTCTATTGCTCTATAAGATGGAGCCTGGGTCACTCATGGTTAACATGCATACTCCTAGTGAGTGCCCTCGTCATCAACTGCTCAGGAATCATTGATTTTTCTCCCTGTCTATCTGGAGTGTTCCAGAAACACCACCATTTTGCTTTGTTCCCCGAAGCCGCCATTTTTTATTTTTCCTACTCACTGTTTCAGACAGCATATTTTCTAGTTTTTTTATGGCTTTCACAGAAGATAAATATTTCTTTTCTCTTCCAGACACATTAACTGTGTTGCTCATGGTCATGCACTTTCTCTCTTTCTCACACACAAGTCTAGTTGTTAATGAGGATAATTACAATTTTTACTTTTATATTATTAAATATCTGGATTGGGAAATTAAAAGAACTGTAACCCATTTGTAAGTCAACAAGACTGGCAAGTTCTGGAGTTGCCCACAAGTGAAATGCTGAATGATGAGAAGTCAATTTTCCCTTTTCCCATCCTCTTCCTTGCATCTTTTTCTTAGTAACCCTAAACATTCTTTCAACCCACTTACTATAGGGTTAGGAGGTATGAAACTGACAGCCTAAAAGATATCCATATTTTAAAATTCCTTAAACTTTAAAAAAAGCCCATATATTAGAAAAAATGGTCAGCAATATATGTCATAGAAAAATATCAAGGCTTAATTAACCACAGCTCTAATTTATGTACACCGAAGTATGAAGAAAGAACCCAAAGAACTTTGAGCCTATTACAATCAAGAAACCTTGATTCAGTACTTGAATTGATGCTCAAAGGTCCCCATCTTGGCAATGTGTGGTGAGAAAGATGCTGTCTTCCATATATTTTTCAGAGAAATCAGGCAGGAACTACAGAAGTATAGATTACTTTCATATCAAAATCATTTTTAGGCTTCTATACATAGCTTCCAGACAGTGATTTTATATCAACTATATCTGCTTGGAATATTTTTAGTATGTCCAAGGAAATGTGACATCAATTTCTGAAAGAAAAATATAATTTTGCCATAAGAGATATGGTGTATATATATGATATTTATGGTGTATATTATGGTGTATATTATGGTGTATTATTTATGGTATATATATATAACATATATATGTTTTATATATATATATGTAACCATATCCTATAAGAGATATGGTTTATGAGTGTGTGTGTGTGTGTGTGTGTACAAAACTCACATTTCCAACTTATGAAATGCTTCAGTGATACACGATATCTACTACAAATAGTCTAAGGCACAAGCCAATATGATAATTTGCATCGGGTCAAGGTTTAATTTTCCAGAGGCAGAACTGGAGTCAGGGAATGAAGTGCACATGACTTAGTGTGGATGTACATTGGAAACAGCCTTCAAAGGAGTGAGGCAAGCATGTAGTCTCAGATAAGGTCCCCTAATAAATAGGGGATCTGGGCTCTACTATTTCTTCCTGTATAGAGCAAGATACTATTGTGAAGTTTCTACGAATGCCAAGTTTATTTCAATTGAACATTGGACACCCAGGGAAGTGACTCGTTGATGGGTCCACATACCCAAAGGACCTAAGTAAGACAGACCTGGGCAATAAGTCTATTACCTGACTCATCTGAGTCTACTCTATCAAAGGAACCCTGAAGGTGATGCTTTGGATTCCTGTGTATCAGAGTCAACATAGACACTCTCTCCAATGCCCTTGCAAAGTCTAGTTAGTACTTTTTCCTCAGGGCATGGTTTTCAAACTAAATAACTGTAAGTCTTTTAGGGTAAGATGGGGTGAATCATTACTGTGCACACTTGCCTTGTTGTTGTGTGGCCGTTTATCATGGATCTTGGCTTGTCCTTCAGTGAGTAGTTCTTTGGTCTAAAATCAAGCTCAGTTTTGAAAACTAGTCAGGGAATAGTGTCTTTTCACTGGGGCAGCTGACTTCAGGCTCTGTGCTGCTGCCCCATGCTTTAACTCTTTTGATTTTAAGTATTAACCAATATCCTCATTGGCTATCCATCCGTTTTTTTTCATAGAAATACAATGCTTTATTATTCATAACCACAGATCCTTGTGGATGCTATTCCAACCCTTCTGCCTATAATGGTAACTATGTGCACTTCGCTTTAGATATTTAAAGGTTGCCAAATGGTGTGTGCCATCATATGAAATGGCGTAGTATCTACTACCATCAGCCCTGACGTATAGATACAGGCATGACAGAGCTTCTCATTGATGCCAGCCCCACTCACCAGCACATTATGTATTGCTTTAGTAAACAAAATGTCACCAGGGCCCCTCCTCAGGTACACAGCTGCTAGGTTTTCCAGTCTTATGTAGAAGACCATCATATAGTGCATGCTTCCATGAACCTTTTGATTTCATCCTCCAACATCTGCCATGGCAATTCGTAATTTCTTTTCCAAATCCCTATGAGCTCTCACAACACCATATTAAAACTGGCTCCCAGGGGCCTTTTCAGGGTGTTAAATCCTATGACACAGGAGTTTTTCCCTATTGACAAACTCTTCCATACTAGCTTTATATTCTGCTTCTCTTGACCCAGGACCCTCAGGTGTGGTATCTGCAAATGCAGTTGCTGTTGGTGCCTAAGTTACTTATGACATTTTTATGGAATCAGCATTGAGTAAGCACCTAGTAGCTATGAGGACTGTGTTAAACATAGCTTTTATATCCTAAGAAGTAATATCAGATAAAAAAAAACAATGTTGCTGTTAGGTGTTTTGTTTCCTCAAAAGACTATTCAGAAGTTAATTCAAAATTAATCTTCAGTTTGTTACAGTTACAAATTCAAAACCCTATTTTCAAATCTAAGTTTCCCATGCAAATCTTATTTTTCTATTTATAAACCTAGTAAATTTAAATAATTGCTTTCAAGGGAATTTTAAATGATGGCTGAGTCCTTTTATAAATTTTATTAAACACCCTCAAATATTTTAACCGCATTTATAAATTTAATTATGTGAATTCCTACTTTAAATGACTTTAATTGTCTGATTTAACGAACAAAACCTTCCAGATAATAGTACTAAATGAATCTCACAAATTAAATAAACTTTATATTAAGTATTCTGAATATAAAGTTATCTTAGATATTCTAAAACTGTACATAAACTCAGTAAGATATTAACTTAAAAATCTGCATCAATTGCTCAGTTTTACACTTTAAGTTGAACTTAAACAATTACTATACTAATATATCAAATTTTGTTAAAATTTATAAGTATGTGAAATGACAAATATCTATTACATATCTTCCTAAAATTAAAATAGTAATGCTAATGTTCTTATTTTCTTAATTATCTTTCTTTTAATTCTAAATATCCTGGAGTTAAAATACATACACTCATTAAGGAAGAAAATTTGATAATTTTCAAATTATCAAATATTTCAAATTATTATGACTGATAATCTCAGTCAACTGGGCCTGTGTAATATTTTAAATACAAGGCAGAGCTGTCAAATTCCAGAGAGATTTGTCTCAATGTCTGGACGATCACTGCATCATTAGCTTCAACATTTTTAAACTATTTGGTCATGTAGCTTATACAGCCTACTTATTTTCAACTCTCACCGAGGTTGAACATTTTATTAAATTTTGCATATCTGAGGGATTAAAACAGATCTAAATGTCTTACTGCCTAACTCTAAATGCTGTTTAATGTGATGGAAGGTTGGGTTTTGTATATATTAGTTTTTTTTTCTTTTAAGTTAAAGACCTTGGTTGAGTTTTAGAAGCCTATATTCTTCTTTGTGCCTAAGACTATACAACTCCTTTGTACCTTTAAAATGATTCCCAGTAAATTTTGACTATTTCCTGACTGAGGATACAATTCTAAAGTCCCTTTCCTGACAAATAGGAGTTATCGTGTACTATTTCACACTCAGAAAGCAATCACTTCTTGATCTTCTGAAAATCTTGCTTCTACAAGTTTGTTCAACCATCCATCCATTCATTCATCTACTGAACATTTACCAAAGTCCTCATTGCCATGAAATGCCTTTTCTGAGGAAGAAATCAAATAACCGAGAATTTATTGCCTCTTGTTGAGGAGAAACATGTCAGAAAAGATGCAGCTCTGGTTCTTTCATCTACACGCTGAGAATAGTAATGAACATAAAACTTGCACTGGGCTCAGGATATAGTCAACCCTGAATGAATGGTAGGGTGGGCACTCTAGAGCACTTCACATAGGACTGAACTCTGCGGTCTGGAGGTTCGTTTCTGGGTATGGTAGGAGGATCACCTCATCATTTAATGAGCACTCAGGAGTATGTTGAGGTTATTCCTTGTTTGATGATTGGGGTGAGTCTAAAACACTGCAGATTCAGTCTCAGAAGTTTTTTTAGATGACAGTGGAGCTTGGAGCATCATGGAATTCAGCTGTGGACTGAAAAAAAAATCAACGTGTTCATTCACTAACCAATATCCACTGAGCATCCACCTCTCAACCATAACTCAGCACTGTTCTGGATGCTGGGCATACAAAGGTGCATAAAACAGGCAGAACAAATCCCTGCTGTCATGGAGCTTGCACTCTAATGGCTCCAGTCTTCACACAACTAGGGTAGAAGAGGCAGCCAGGAGAATTGTTTCAATCCCTGTCAAAAGTGAAAAGGGACTTTCTCATGCCTGGAATAATTCCCATTTTACATGAAAAGAATCATGAATAGCCATGGGAACCTATGGATATCTGGGAGCATCCTCTTTTGTTCTTGTTTTTTGTTTTGTTTTAGAAATCCCAATTGATTTCTATTTATTTTACATTAAAGAAATTTTACAAGAGTTTCTTTGGACATCTTTCCCTTATTCCATCATGACAACCACAGAGCAGTATCTAATATGAGCAAAAATAGTAAAAACAATAATTAGGCTATATAACATCAATTGTTACTACACTATAACCTGTATCAAATTGCACCTTACAATAAAGTTATATTTCAAAAATCATTGTATTTTGAGGCATCTTGAACTGATCTGTTTGAATTTTATAGTTTCTCTTAAGACTTTAATGTGAATTATTAAAGTCATCTGAAGAAAGATGACTTGAACTGGGCTTTATTCAATTATTTAGTGTGCCCTGAGGTTTATACGAATGGATTAAAAGTTGCCATAATCTAGCATTGGGCCCTTCTCATGCAGTCTTAACTCCCTTTTATTAATAAACAAGAGTGCAATAGTTCTTATGAAAAGAAAGCAGACTTCTGTGGCTGATCTCTGGTTATTCTAGAGTTTGCATTTCTGTGTTTCCTATAGAATAGGCATAGTCTGTATGTTATAGATGCCATGTATATTATATTTTCCTTTATAATTCCTGTGATCATAGTGGTTTAGTTTCATTGACCATTGTATTCTCTTAGATGATTTTAAATGTCAAATTTTATTCAGTGAAGAAGTTTTATTGCAAAGCTTTATCATGAACTCCACAAGCAATGATTATTTTTTCTTTTTTTTCTTTCAGAATATTACGGGAGTACAAATGTTTTGGTTACATAAATTGCTTTTGTACTATTTGGGTCAAAGTTACAAGTGTGCCCACCCCCCACATAGTGTGTATTGTACCCCTTAGGTGTGAATTTAACCATCCCCTCCTCCACGCTCCCACCTGCTTGATTTCCAGTGAAGGTTATTTCCATATGTGCACTTAAGTTTTGATCAATTAGTTCCAACTTAATGATGAGTATGTGGTGCTTGTTTTTCCATCCTGTAATATCTCACTTAGAAGAATAGTCTCCAGCTCCAGCCAGATTAATATGAGAGGTATTAGTTCACTATTTTTATGGCTGAGTAGTACTCCATGGTATGCATATACCACATTTTGTTAATCCACTCATGTTGGGCACTTGGGTTGTTTCCACATTTTTGCAATTGTGAATTGTGCTGCTTTAAACATTCAAGTGCAGGTGTCTTTTTTGTGTAATGTCTGCTTTTCCTTTGAGTAAATACCCAGGAGTGGGATTTCTGGATCAAATGGTAGATCTACTTTTATTAATAGTTCTTTGAGGTATCTCCATACTGCTTTCCATAGAGATTGTACGGGTTTGCAGTCCCACCAGCAGTGTATGAGTGTTCCTATCTCTCTGAATCCATGTCAACATTTGTTGTTTGGGGACTTTTTGATAAAAGCCATTCTCACTGCAGTTAAGTAATATCTCAGTGTGGTTTTGATTTGCATTTCCCTAATGATTAGAAATGTTGAGCATTTTTTATGTTTATTATCCATTAGTCTATCTTCTTTTGAAAAGTTTCTGTTCATGTCTTTTTCCTACTTTTTAATGGCATTGATTTTTTTTTTCTTGCTGGTTTGCTTGAGTTCTTTATAGATTGTAGTTATCAACCCTTTGTCAGAGGTATAACATGCAAATATTTTCTCCCATTCTGTAGGCTGCCTATTCTTTCTAATGATTGTTTCTTTGGCTGTGCAGAAGCTTTTAATTTTATCATGTCCTATTTATTTATTTTTGTTGTTGTTGTGATTGCTTTAGGGTTCTTCTTCATAAATTCTTTGCCACATCAGAGCTGAAAAATGTCCAAACTTACAGTGTTAACAGCATTATGATAGCCCTGCTATCTAAGAATGTAGTTTAATTTATCAAGTTTAAATCTTATAAGTGAATCAAATTCATTTAGAGATGGGTTAGGAGAAATGATTTCTCTTAGGAGAAATGGTTCATGAATGTTCATGGCAGCATTATTTGAAATCTCCAAAAACTAGAAAATAAAAACACAAGTGTTCATCAATAGGTGAATAGACAAATAAAATACTATATATGCAGACCAAGAAACACTACTTAGCAATAAAAAGAAAAGAAATAGTGATATAAAAAATACCACGGACTGATTGCACAAACATGCTGAATGAAAGAAACATGAGAAAAACTGAGTATGACCATGCATCACATGAAAATATTTTGCTCAACAATAAACTACATATATGACAGTGGTCTCATAAAAAATTCCTATTGTTTAGTGATACTGTAGCTCAACACATTTTTCACAAGTTTGTGGTAATGCAAGTGTAAACAAACCTGTGCTGCCAGTCTTATAAAAGTAAAGCACATATAATTATGTGCAGTACATAATACTTGATGATAATGTCTGTTATTAGTTTACGTATTTACTATTGTGTTAGGCCATTTTTTGTTGATATAAGGGAGTCTCTGAGGATGGGTAATTTGTAAAGAAAAAAGGTTTATCTGTCTCGCAGTTCTACAGGCTATACATGAAGCATGGTAGCCGCATCTGCTCAGCTTCGGGTGAGGTTCTCAGGCTGCTTCCACTCGTGGTAGAAGGCAGAGGGGAGACAGCTGTGCAGAGATCACATGGCAAGGGAGGAAACAAGGGGTAGGGGGAGGTGCCAGTCCTTTTCAAGTCCTTCTTTCTCTTTCACAGCATGCACACACACACACACACACACACACACACACACACACGGCATTTTAAATTTCAAATGCAAAGAAGGGCACACCTGCTATTACCTTTACAGACTAACTCGGGTTCCAAAATCAAGATAAGTTAAGTTACAAACAAAATGAAAACATGTGAAGATGATAAAGAATAGAAATTTTTGTTTCCCTAAATTTCCAATTCTTGAGTGACATGTGTAGTCTCAATCCCTGGCTTCCACAATGTTTATGATGTTAACCCTGCTTTCCCATAGGGAGGAGCAAACAAGCCTAGATTTCCCCCAAGCCTGGTGTCCCAACAACTGCCAACAGCAACTCCTTCCTACTGGCCAGAGTTTGAAATGATCTTTGCAGAATTTTCCCTGCTAAACATACTGGGTAGTGCACACAAAGTTAACATTTTGAATGGCAGCTCTATAGAAAATACAATAGTTAGCCACACAAAGAAATCAGAGGTTCTTGTTGGAGCTTATACCTGAATGTGTGTCACTTTGCCAACAGAGCACTAGGACAGACTCATATTTTCTCCTGGGTGTTTCCCTAAGCGAAGATATAGCACCTGGAAAAATTTTTCAGCTTTTATAGGAAAAAGACTGTTCAGAGAGGGCAGAGTCACTTACTGTGCAGCTAGAACCTTCCTGCAGCTGACATGTACAGGTTTCTTGTTGCAACAAATGTCCTAACTGTCCTCTGGATTAAAAGAATAAAATATTTTATCATTAAGAGATGTGCTGTTTGAATTGCTAGCCTGCTTTTACAAACCCATAAATGGAAAAATTAACTCAGTGTTCTTTCTGATGCCAGTGTTCATCCTAGATAGCTGTATGTCTTGCTGTCTCACCTCCTTAGGTTCTTATTAAAATGTGACCTTCGCAGTCAAACATTTTTGACCTTCTTATTTAAAATTGAACCACACCAAAATCATCACCCCCCAACCACATGTACACACCCTTTACACTCCCTATGCCCTTCTCTGTTTTATATTTTGTGCATCAAATAGAAAACTTTGTATTTTACTTATTTATTTATTTTCTATCTTCTTCTCTCCTTCCAAGATTTTTTTTCTAATTTATTCACTTCTGTATTTTCATGGCCTAGAAAAGTTCCTGGTATAAAGTGGGCACTAATTAAATATTGGTGAATAAATGAATGAATGCTTATGATATAAAGAGAAGAGGATAGGTCCAATACACAGACGAGAGTCTAATTCATTAACAGACTGGTAAAAGTAAGCAATGAAAGCTTTCCTTACATGTAAATGCTCTGTCAGCTTCAATGAATAGAGCATTTATATTTTATATCCCAATAATTAAAATAATAATTTTCCTAATTGTTCCCATTATTATTCCATGAGATCTCGACATGTGTTAGTTATTAAAAAATGTGTCTATGGATAAATACATTTTAGGATATATATTAGATTTATTTCCTAGAGGAGCATAATGCACATTTTTAGGAGCTCTGAGAAATTCTGCAATAAAATCAAATTTAAAGAAACTCATCAACAAACCAATTTGTTTAACCCACTTTTCCAAATTTATCTGATAATAGTATCCTCTTCCACTTTGAAATATCTGTTAACATCACATTGAACAGTAGTATTCACTGAAGCGCATTTTAGGAACTTCTGGCACATTCAACCTATTCTTCTTCTCTGAGGGAAAAGAAACACTACATTGGTCATTAAAGGTTCAGAAGGTGTAACACCAGTACAGCATTCTGAAAAGGGCTACGTAAGAATAAAATTTAGCCAAACAAGAAGTTAATCATGATAACGAATCAAAGAATGAAAGGTAAATATTTTCTAGAAATAGTGTAAACAATGCATTTGTGTAATTAAGACTCAGCAATGAACTTATACAGATTTAGAGCTAAATTCACATAATTGCTGATTAATTTTTGAAGTTTAGTGCCATTTTAATAAAGGATTTTGAAATAGAATATTTAATACAAAGATAAAATTGATAATATATAGACAGGAATTTAGGAAATAATGAAAGGTATAAATAGTAGATATATTCTCCATTAAATTTGGGAACAATGAACCCTCCATTTAAATATGCTTACTACACACACAAAAATAATTACTAATTATGGATTAAAATTTAACATTAAAACTAAAATAACACTATGTATAATGAAAAGAATAATATTTTAATAATTTTGGACTAAAATCTTTCTAAGCAGAATATTATGGTCAGAAGACCAATAAAAGGAAGTAACAGTTGTGTCTCTGTTATAGTTAAATATCATACATGAAAAAAGTCAGAAGAACAAAATTTAAGCAGAAACAACAACCTCCATAGAACATTTACAACAATTATAATGAAGGGTTATGTCTTTGTCTTTAACTTACAATTTACAATTTAATAAAAATGAACACAAGAACCCTTAATTCTTAACTTTCTTCATAAAAGACAGAAACACAAGTAAACATTAAACTTTTGAAAAGAGGTTTGAACTATTTTAAACAGTATCCATATATTTGTCAAAATTAGTAAGATCTATAATTCTTAGAATCGGCAAGTGTTTTGAGAAGTAAGGACCTTCATATATAACACCGGTAGTGCTGTCTTTCTCTCCCAATAAGGATCAGAGTTGAAACTATTCTTTCACCCCAACTACTCCACTCCTAGAAATTTATCCAAAAGAAAGAACGAGAAATATACAAATGACATGTCTATATTCAATGGAGCTTTTCATTCTGTAATTGAGGAAATAACTAATAACAATTAAAATGTGGGAGGATTTATAGCATAAGTAAAAAAAAACATGAATTTTGGAATTAGGACCCTGCTATATTGAATACTGAGATCTGTGGCAATGTCTTAAATTCCCTAAGTCTTAGCATGTCATATGATAAAAAGAGATCCTAACAGTAGGTATAGTAGATAGCATATAAGGTGCTGCAAGAGTTAAACTAGTTAATGTATGTAAAATACTTTTTCCATTGCTGGAACATAACAGATGCACAAACAGTTGTGTATATGTATATATGTACACATACACACATGCACACACACAAAAATACTGATTTAGTGGAATATTAAGTAACTCTTCAAACAAATGACATGTGCTTTGACATGTAAAATATGTTCAATATTTTAAGTCAAAAACAACCAAGTCTATTATATACTTTATTAGTCATGTTTATATCATATGCCCAGTTATATATTAAATAGTAGAGGGCATATATGAAAAAGTACATATTAAACTATTAGAAATGATTATCTCAAAAAGCAGGGAGATGTTGTTGTTAGGTCAGAGAAAAAAATTAAGGAGAAGAGGAGACTTTTTTTTCCCCACTATCATTCCCCAAAGAAGGAGATTTTCATTTTCTACTTTATATATTCTATAATATTTAAATATTTTTGGAACAAATGTGTAGGCTTTTATAAATCAGCAGTAACAACGAAAATATCCCTATTGGAAAAAAAATCAAAACCAAATGAGACTATTTTGTATATGTTCATATCATTCTCTGAAGCTTTTCCCATGCAGGCAGGACATGTTACTGATATTTTTCAATGTCTTTTCCATTTCAGATTGGAAAAAAAAATTTATTTTTACAGAATTTGCCCTAAGTTGGGTATACCTAAGATTCATTATCCCCACCTATTAATCTTTTTATTTTAAAAAAAATCTTTCCATAATTTATTTTTCAATCCTAAGAACTGAATTCCCCATGACTTAATTAATACTATTATAGGATTAGAATAAGATTTAATAATGAACTCTAGGGATACCATTTAAAAATCATTTTTAAAACTCTTCTGGATTTGAAAGTAAAGTGAAATACTGAGTTGATACACAAAGAGCAAGCTAATTTCAAAGTTAGAGGTTAATCCTAGGATTATGTATTTGAATAAATTTTGTATGTAATTTCATCATTTGAAGAGAAAGACTTAAATACTGTTTCCAGTCTGCTTAAATAATCTCTCACTGCAGCAATACATTGAAATTTAATTATAGCCTGGATGGTGATTCTCCTGCCAGGCCTGGAAAGCCTGTATAGACTCATCCAGTGTTCATTTTACACTGGAGTGCAACTCTAAGAGTATCTGCAGCAGTGATGAGGGTAGAGAAATAAGACCAGATTGCCAAACACAGACTACTGGTGAATTTATTGGACCAAAAGGAGTAGCTCCATGAACTTCTGTGAATAATTTTCTAGCTGAAAAGAAAGAGTTTATCATTCACTTAGTAACATGAATTTTTGATGGAGCTAGATGATCTAGAAATACTAGATCAGTATTTCTAGAGTTCATGAAGTCAGAAACCTGGTATCATCAGAAATATCTTTTTGAGAAAAATCTTTCTAATGCCATGAAACCTCTCATAGTAACTTATGTAGAATAGAGCATAATTTTAAGCAAATATTATATTGGAAATATAATATTTTTATTATAATAAATATTAAATATTTTTAAATATTAAAATATTTTTGAATAACAAATTGCTATTTCATATCTGAAGAAATAGTCTATTGTAATTTACTAAATGAAAGAAATGATCTGAAGTCACTAAATTAAGAGAACGCTTTTAGAACTCTCAGAGTTCACTTTAATAAGATTTTTTTTAAATTGCTTCTAAGATTTCTCACTTCAACTCAATCTCTATTTTCTAAATATGATGCAAATATATAATCAAAATACTCACTATATTATCCCATTGCAAATAGTTGATATATATATCAAATCTTCTCACCACGTGTGCCAGTACCTCTCCAATCCAAACCACAAGCACCTCACATCTGGACTTTTGCAATTGTCTCCTTCAGTACTTGCTTCCTGTGATCTATTCTCAAAGTGATCCTTTCAAAATTTCAATCTTTTTATTTATCTTGTTTGTGTTAACAAGACTTCCTGAATCTTGGGTGTGATGTGTTTTATTATTTTGGGGGGGGAAATAATCATTATTTTACATATCCCTTTGTTCCATTCTCACTTCTTTCCTTATAAAAACTTTTTTATACTAAATTGAAATTTATTAATATCACTGTCTCTTGTTTGTCTCCTACCTTCTCTTCTGTATTTTTTACTTTTTGTCTCTGTTTTTCATTATGGATATGTTTTTCTCATCTATGTATCAATTCATTAATTCTATCTTCAGTTGTCATTAACCTATTTTTAAACATATCCATTGAGATCTTAATTTTTAATGGTTTTTTAGTATCTTTTTGTATTTTAACTTATTATCCTAAAATATCTTATGGTCTTTTTCAATTCTGCAATCTTCCTTTTCAAAATAGTTTGCAGCTGTCCACTGAAATTCCCTATTTTGAATTTTCTCACTTTGAATATAAAAGCATAGATATTTCAAACTCTCTTTCTCACAACTAAAATGTTTTAACCCCCTAAATGTCTGCTTCTGTTTTCTGTTGTTTCTTCTGATTTTTATTTATGTTGTTCCATAGCCATTGTGTGTTTAGTTATTCTTTTTGCATGGTAGACATTGTATATGAAAAAATGTTTTTAGAAACAATTTCAGGCCTAGAAAAATGATGTATTCTTCTGGATGGAATTTTTGTTTGCTTTTGTCAGGTTCCTTGGAATACCAGCAATCAGGTATACCTATAATCTAATTCCCAGTGTTAGATGATTCAGTGCTAGGTTTTATTCTCTATAAGGGCTATTCTATTTCTAATTTATCCTAAGAACTTTGGAGTCCTAAATGAACTAACTCTCAGAGAGTTTATCAGACTCTCTCTCACCTTTGAGAAGCTCAAGACTTCAACTTTTGTTCTGGTAGCCACACAAAACTGGCTTTTTTTTTTTTCTTTTTGATGTTGGCATAATTTGATAGAATAGAAGAAGGAATGTGTGTATCATTACATACTCAAATATAGATTTAAGTAACTTTCTTAATTTTTTTTCAATTCAGTATATTACAGAGGTACAAATAGTTAGGTTCGGAATTGAAAAATGCCTGTAAGGGAAAAGTGTCTCTAGATTTCAGGCTCACCACCACCTGAGATTTGCTTATTCTCTCTGGTTTTGGTCGAGGACTTATCTACTATGAACTTTCTAATACTCCAAGCCAAAGATTTATTTGTTTGTTTCCTAATATACTTGTCCTTTACCTATTTATACTAGGTATTCATAATTACTCAGCCTTGCATTACTAAAAATAAAAGGTGCTGGTTTTACATGAGGAGGTAAACACAGAAGCAGATGCCAGAAATCCAGAATAGTAAGATGTGGTGAGAAAAAGGATCCCAGGTGATGTACATCTCAGTTGATACCAAGTTCACCTGATGACTGAGATCAAGTCCATAGCATTCAATATACCAAATTCCTTCTTTCCACACCCAAATCTCTCTGCATAATTTTATCCTTTCCCTTTGCTTATTTCCTTCCCTAAATCAGACAGGCAAGATATTGCTCCAAAGAGCTCATATTTCTGTTCAGGGAGACAGACAGCAAACAAATAACAAAAATAAATTTTTAAAAAGATTTTCTCACAATAAAAAATACAGTTGTGAAATTAAAGAGTAAAAGTAGTCCATATCTAACCTAATGTGGTTTTTCTTCTATTTTTGCAGCCTTAAAGATCTTATTTAGTAAAAACCCAATACCCTAACCTTCTCTGTGTAATTATGGAAACAACTCATTTTCATTTGTTCTGTGAAGTTTGATGCTATTTTTCAGAACTTTCAGAATTCAGCTAAGCAAAATATAAAATGATTGAATTTAGTAGCATACATAAAGAAAACATGTATATTCTTCCTCCCCACCCCCTGCCTTCTACAATGCCAGAAGAGAAAGGATGTTGTCAGAGGCATAAGATCATTGACCTTTAATATTGAAAGGAAATGAAGTGTGGTCAGATGTGGGAAAAGCCATTTCTTTCATGGTTTGAGGGCATCTTAGGTTCTTTTTGTTGTTGTTGTTTTTTGCCTTTTTGAAGAATTATTGCTAAAAAATATTTGCAGAAATAGCCATTATGCCATTGACAAGACTTGAATTAGTAATAGAGTCATAATTTATCATTGAACAATATTGAACAATTATGTTGAAATAACTGCCAATTAGCTTCTATATAATATCATTCCAGAGAAATGATTATAGTCTTTAATTCTCTATCAAATTACTATATACAATTAGTGAAATAGTTACTTATCCAAATGATAAGCATTCATAAATATATTAGAAATCACATTCATGGGTTGTGTTTATATTCTGCATTTCACAGATATTTTTCATTAAGAATTAAAGGAGATATGACAATTTTTCTTATTTGAATAGATACATTTTGCACAGCTTTCCTTTTACTTCAAGATCTAATTCAGACAACTGGCTTGGGAATATAAGTGCATGCATGATTATTTTCATTACCACATTATTCATTTATATAGCATCTCTCTACCTCAAGGATCTCAAGGTGATTTACAAACATTAATTGCCAAATACTCATAGTTTACCTTTGAGATATGTAAACCTGAAGTGCTAATTAAAAATTATAATCAAGTCCCCATTGAACATACACCTGCACACACACATATACACACTTATTTACAACATAGCCCCTTCAAGGCTCTGGGAGTGTATCTGTTTGGGAATAAATGATAGGAAAACAGTGATAACAAGCCATTTGGCCAGCATGGCAGCATTATCTGTGACAATCTCTTTTCTTTGAAGTGATTCACCTATGTGGAAAAAAAAACTGAGAAAACATGAAGCTAAGTCAATGAATATTTTGGTTTTACCAACAAAAATTATCAAAAAAATGATAGTAGCAACACAATTTTAACTTTAGACTTGTACCCTTCTGGGATAGGAGAAACATTCTATCTCAGTCATTATTGATGTTTCTTCTCTAGTCTAGTATTGAATTGGAATCTCAACGGTACACGTGCTATTCAAAGGATGGATCTCTAATATCCAGTCTAAGTTACCCTTGACACCCTCACTAATATTGGTTCATTACAGTCTGGTGACTCACTGCTTCTATGCTGTGTGCCTAGCAAACTGCCTCTCTGATCACTTTCAGAAGAGAGCCCCTGTAAGTTCTGGACACCACATTGGAGCACTTTCTGAAGAATGCCAACAAGGCCAAAATTTGATTTTTAAAAGAAAGCAATAAATTTAATGAACCAATAGAGTGACATAATCAATATTTTAAAAAGTGTAGACCCCAACAAATAATATCAAGAAAAAAATATCACTACAGATCAGACATTTAAAAAGATAACAGGATAACATAAACAATTATTTTGACAAATAAAATTTTGTATAAAATAATTCTTAGAAAACACAAATTATAAAACTAAAAAAATAGAAAGCCTATATATTCCTTTAACAATTAAAGACACTGACTTGATAACTTCAGGGAAGTGAAGTTAGTGGAGCAGTTTGTAAATAAGGAGGATGAACTATATTATCATTCCACAAAGAAAACTCTAGACCAATAAATTTTCACTAGCAAATTCTGCCAAACATGTAAGGAAGAAATAGTACCAATGTTTCATAAATCCTTCCAGAAATAGAAAAATGAGTAGTCTTTAACTCTTTATGAGGCCATCCGAAACTTGATACCAAACCACAAAAGAACAGTACAAGAAAGAAAGAAAGAAAAACATAAGCATGTTGCCCATAAACATACAGGCAAAAATTCTAAATTAAATATTAGCTATATTAAAACTATTTCAATTATAAATACGATATATTATGAGCAAGTAGCATGTATTTCAGAAATGCAATGTTAATTGAACATTAGCAATCAATCACTGTACTCTGCCCTTTTAACATAGTGAAGAAGAAAAATGATATCATCATATAAGTAGATGTAGGAAAAGTTTAATAAAATTTAACATCAATATATCACTTAAAAAGAAAATCCTGAGAAACTAGGAATGGAAAGGACATTTCTTTTTTTTTTTTTTTTTTGACTGATTTATTTAATTGGAAAGAAAGGACATTTCTTAATCTTCTATAGAGTACTTACCAAAAACCTAGAGCAAACATCTTATTTAACAATTGATAGTCATACTTTCTCTTTGAGATTAGAAACAAGACAAGGATATTTACTCTCACCATTTGAATCCAGTACTTAAAAAACTGGATACCAATGATGTACACACACACACACACACACAAAAATAAGGACAGTAGTTGCTCTAATGGAGGTATAAAGATGTCAGTTAAAAATCACTAAGACTGGTCATGTTTATTTTAAAACTGTGTCTATAGTAGTAAGGTCACAGCAGTGAGGATAATTTAACACCTGGGATCATATCAACCAATACATTTTAATACGTTTAGAAAATAATTATAGCAATCCAGGGTACTGAATTTCAAGCAAGGAGGATGGAGGCGAGGTAAGAATGCCAAAAACAATTTTACCTAAGTGGCAGAATTCTAATCAGATGTAGGTGAATTCAGTATGCCACGTGCCCTATAGCTAGCTCTTTCACCACTGAGTTACTTTCATTAATTTTTCATTTCCCTTTGCCTATTGGGAAGCCCACTGTGACAGAGGCCTTCTTAAGTCTTGTCATAAATAGTTACCTTGCTTAGTAACTCAGAAAAAAAACACAAACCTGAGAAAAAGAGCAACCTGGCTCCACCAACACTAAAAGTTTACTCCCTCCCAGTTTGGAGTCTTCTCTCTCTGGAGTCACAAAAAAAGTTATTTTATTCCCTTGAGTCTCAGATTCCTCATCTGTAAAATGGGGATATTGATTGTACCTAACTCAGAGGGTTAGGAACAGTTAACACTGCTTGGCATGTAATAAGTACTCAGTAGGGGTTAGCTATTATTGTGATGACCATTAATAACCCCCATAAAGTGGACTTGCTCTTGAGTCCCTAAACAGTTATATTAGAATATAATCTGTATATTGGGCTACTTGTTCTTGTGTAGCAGGCTGACTAGAACATCAGTTGGCCAATCCAGGTTGAGTTAAGCCAAAATAGTCTAATAGTCACAACTCTGCCTTAGACAATCATAGGATTTATTTTCCCAATTTTCATTTAGAATCTCAGGCTAAACAGCTGCCTTTTAAAAATAATTTTTCTTATGGACAATGAAGGGGTATGTTCACCTCTGCAGTATAAGATGGACCTTAAAGATACATTCAGGTGGATTTTTTATTCCCATAAATCAAATGGATAGACTACTCCAAAAGCAAATTCAAGCACCAGTAAAGCAGAAAGAAGTGCTGTCAGCTTATGAATAACAATTATTAAACACAACAAAACTTTAGCTAACCCCAAGTTTCAACCCAGACAGTAAAATTAGAAAGCTCAATAAAGTATTCTTCAAGATCCTTTTTGGACAGTTGTATAATCCCGTTTTTTCAAATATTTCCCCCAAAATATTAAAGTATGAAAAATAAGCAGAAGAGCCTAGGTGTTTGTCTTAATTCGGACATCTGTTCTTTGTGATCCTTAATAATGGTGAAGCCTTGAGGCTATGGGCAGGAGTGATTGCTTGAGGAGCCTGGTGTGGTAGGTAACTGCTTATCCAGGAGGAGATGGAAGCAGGTCACTCCTGTTACACTGATGGTCACCGTGCTGCTGGTGTTGGTGGCATCAGGTGCCATCCTGGAGACTTTGGGGAAGAAGGAACCATGGAAGATGAATTGTTACGATCAAACCATCCTTCCAAAGTAAATGCCCAGGTTTGTTCCAAATAGAGAAAAGTGATTTATGTTAGTACAGTAGTTTTCTCCAAGTTAAGTTATTCACTAAACTGGCAGTTGTTTCCTAGGTGCTTACTAACGACTTCAGTAAATCTGTGAGTAATTAAGTGAGGCAGGGTGTCCTATTGGCTCTTGACCTTAACATACTTTGCAGAGAACATAAGTCTAGTTAGAAATGATTATGTGGAAGAATGGGATCTAACTAAAATGCAGTGGTAATATGCATATGCCTTCCTCACTATTAGTCCCTGCAATTGTTTCCAGGTAAATTTGCCAGCCCCAGGAAAAAACAGACAATAAAGCTCATTATCTCACAAATGGAAAAAAGAATGTGCAAAAACAAAAATGAACTCTCTTTAACTATTTTTTTACACATTCTAGATGGACTCCCAGGGCATATTTACTTCTAAAATGCCTTCTTATCTTTTTTATTCTTTTTCTTCTTCTTTTTTTTTTTTTTGCATCTTACTGTGACAGCATTCTGTTAATTTGTGGAACTATAAATACTTTCCCAAGTGCAAGACTTTAAAAAATTAATAATTATTCTAACATCACTGAAGTTTTATAATAAAATAGCTAATAAAACTATTCATATAAATGTAAGTATATAAATAATATAAAACATATAAATACATGCCATATCCATACTTACATAGATATAATCTCTCATATAACATGTGGTAGCAGATAGTATCTTGAAGGCTAATATTTGGCTCAGGCTAAAGACAAAATGCGGTCAGTAGAAAACTGTCTTAGAAGTACCGCCAAGCCTCATTTGGCAACAATAGTAATGTGTGACAGCACTTAATGTAGTATCATATCTTTTCAATTAATATTTTATATACTGGAGGTTTACTTAAATTACACCAAATAATTTTCAAGTCTAGAGCTTAGTGAGGCATCAGAGAATGAACTGTGTGCTCCTTTGAAGGATTTATGTGAACACTTCATCATTATTTTTCATTGTTAAAAAAAACACACTTTACCCCAAATAATAAATATTGAGAGAAATGAGTGTTCTATAATACATCTACTTTTATTTTAAATGATTTATCCATTTCTGAAGAGCCAAAAGAAAATTAAACTTCATCAAAAGTCCTATTCATGCTTTCCAAACCAGAATTAATAGCCTGTCATTTTACTTATGCCATTCTTTCATTTCTATGATTATGGAACAGTGGTTTTCTGATTTGTTTCTTCCACTGTGGGCTGCTGATTGTATACTGTGGTTAGCTGATATTTGTCTGGAAGGAAAGTCACTGCCAGTGCATTGTGGGAAGTTTCAGTTTAAAATCCTTGCCAGTGGCTCTGTCTGAGAAGCAGAAAGGAGGCAAAATATATTCAGTACCTCCTTTATTTAGTCACAATTATAAAAGCAGCAGACGTGCACATTTTATAAAAGATTGATTAACTGCTTCAAGCAATCCTCTTAGATGGAATTGGTAGATGCCAGATTGTCATTATGAGATTATCCAGAAAAGGAAAAGGCATTTTTAGATGAAAAGAGTACTTTGTATTTATTTTTATGTCTGTGCATGTATATATATGACAAGCTAATGGCCCTAGGAATTATCAAATTAGTAGATTTTGCATCTGCTGATTTCTCTATTTCTCAATCTCATAGTTAATTTATTTAACTGCTTCCTCATTAGGAATTCTTAGCAAATATTACCATTTAGTTAGGTAGGCTTTTTATGCTTGACAAAATCCTTCAACATCTATACTTTATTATTTGATCTTCATAATACTTTTGGTGCAATTGGACTGATAATATCTTACCAATGAAGAACCTTAGGCTCAGAGAATGTATATGACTTACCTCCAGTGTACACTGCCTTTTGAAAAGGAGGGACTAAAAAAAAACTTCTGCATTCCTAGTAGTGTGATCTTTCTACTCTACCACCCCAAAGGATATTTCTTCTTGAATAGTGCAACTAATCCTGAAAACAAAAGTGAAGACGAGAACAATTACTCATTTGCATCATTTGATATGGACAGCTTTGTGTGCCAACAGCCCCAAATCGCACGGTAAACATCAAATACATAGATTATTATAATAAGAGAAAGTGTCAAAAATAACTAGACAGCAGCCAGCTGCTGGACTAGTTGAGAGTACATTCACAAAGAGGATTAAAGGAAAATTGAGGCTACGATGCAGCTGTTGCCCTTTCTCTTTGGCTACATTACCTGGGGCATTTATGAAACTGGCCTTGCCCCTCACTTCCATTCCCTCTGTTTCTTCACTTGGTTGTCATCCAATTCCTCACCTCCCCAACTGCCCTCCCAGCACCCGTGTTTACTAAGAAAATTGAAGAGGGGTAGAGGAGGTGCTTTCCTGTTCCATCACAGGATGTGTTTTCCCCTTACTAAGAAGTAATGTATATCAGTAACAGCCTAAGCCAGTAGGCTTTAATCATGCCAATGCATTTTGATGTGTATTATCTCATTTGATCATGAGTAGATCTTTGTGAAACAGGCCAAGATAAAAGCCACCTTTGAGAGAAAGAGGCCACTGAGGTTCAGAGAGGTGATCTGCTCAAGGTCCCACAGCTTTTAAGAGGCAGGTCAGGAATAATAATTCAAACATTCTGACTCCAAATTCAGCACTCTTTGAACCACATCTGTGAAAACAGAGGCCCTAGAAACTTGCTTTGGAAATGTTTTTTTTTTTTTTTTGCTTCTTCTGTCATCTTGAAAGCGATGATAATGCCAGGGGTATTGCTTATAGTGGTTTCTAGCCTCTCTCAGGTGAACACAAGGGGAATGCCAGGACCTTTTATTCATTTTCTTATCTCTCAAATAAAATGGTGATATGTAGGCTCTTTCCATCAGAGAAATGCAAGCAACAGGCCAAGTGGGGCAGAAAACAGATTTTGTATTGCCTGAAGCTTATACAATTTCAGCACCCCTTTTTAAGAAAAATAATACAAAATCATAAATGGGCACCATAGCTTAATGTCTGTAATCCCAGCAACTCGGGAGGCTGAACCAGGAGTATCATTTGAGCCCAGGAGTTCAAGCCCAGCCTGGGCAACACAGCAAGATCCCATCTCTAAACATATATGAAATTAGATATGAAAGCAAATGTTTACTTAAAATAATTAAACAAATGTTAAATTATATTTTTTTAAGAAACTGACAAATTACAACATCCAGAAAACTAACTTGTTACTATTTATTTACTAACACAAATCCAAAGTACTATGTTCTTACATTTTTGTCTGAATAGCTTTCAATGGTCTCTTCATATGACAAAGATTTTGCAGTATAATTTTCAATGAAGAAAAAAGATGATTCCATCTTTCCTCTAGGATGTTTTTTTTCTTCCTTACCCACAAACTTGAGAGCCCAATTTTATAAGGCATGTTTATATAACTCTTATATATGTTTAATATAACTCTGGCCCCCACCTTTGTGTTAAGAGTGCTGAATTTGGAGTCAAGATGTAGAGGAAGAGTATTATGGGAAGATATTCCTATATCAGGAAGGGGTAAATAAAGGTTAATTGCTGCTCCCTAGAGGATGCACTTCGCAACACCTGCTTAGGAATCACTCCTCAGGAGCCATCTAACCAGCACCGGTAGTGCAGAAGACAGACACAGTCTGTACTGGAAAATACCCATGCTGTCAACCATAAGAGAAGCAATAGCTTATGTGATTCCTTCCCTAGCCTGGGAAAGTGTAGCAGAGGAAGGTATTTTTTCTACAGACACAAAGCAAAAAGTAGTCTGCTCCCAGGATCACTCCTAGTAAGACTCTGATCCTCCTTTTCATTCATTCATTCAAAACATACACCCACATGAACGCACATACACACACACACACACACACACACACACACACACACACACACACATACACAGGTCCTTCAATATGCCAGGCACTATGCTAAGCACTAGAAATGTAAGCAGTGTTCCACCTCTACCACCTTAGAGCTCAGTAGGGAATTTCTAATCCCCAGTGGGTATAAGATCCTGGGGTGGCAAAAGTGAGCTCCCTGGGAAATCCTGAACAATTGTTTTCTCAATGGTTTTATGGAATTCTTGATCCTCAACTATAGGCTGAAGTAACTGGAACATTGCTTAGTTCTGATCATCACAGAGATTAGTGCCATGCGGGCACATTTCACTTGCTGACATTTGTCATCCTAGGTTTTTGTAATCCAGATAAAGTCTCCAAAGCAATAATGGAAATAGCCACATAAAATTACAGAAGCGATTTAACCCAGAAAAGAAATATCTCCTCACATGAACTCTCTGTGACAGGGCTGAGCTGAGCTATCCTATTATTTTAAAATTGATACCATAACAGAAAAGTTTTACATGTAAGAAATCCCTTTAGCAGGATGTAGACAATAACCCATATGACATGTCCCACTTTGGGACACATTTTCATCACTACTCATTGTGTCCATCACAAATAGTTGATATGACAAACAAGACCTTCATTTCAAGAGCTTCATATTCTGGCACCTAATTACCTTCCCAAAGCTATAATCCTTTGTCTGTGAAATCATAATTTATTCCTCTGGAAATATGATTATAACTTCAGGTGAAAAAATAAACAGGAGAAACCAATGAAACTTTTAAAAGTACCCTTTTTCATGCAAATCTCTCTGGCAATAAAGTGAGAATTAAGAAAGTATAAAATGCATGATGAGCTGCTAAAAGGGAGGCTAAATATACTGTTTGAAAAATTTTCTCAGCATTAGGTGCTGAGAAAAGTACACGGTATATTTAGGATGTCTGCAAGTGGGACCTCTGCCTTTTCTTTACCACTTTGATTTGAAGGTACTTTCATATTTCACAAAAATTTTACCTTGCTTACTTTTTAAATTTCACTCTCTCTGTAAATATCTTTAACTTTTGCAAACTAATGTCATCCAAATAGGTGAAATTTCTTAAGGGCATATTTATGCCAACAGCTTTTAGGATAAATTCTACAAATTGTTTTGTAGGTCATTGACTTTCTAACATTCTATATTTAAAACTGCAAAAAAAAAATGTTAGTGTAGAATTCTACATAAAATACATTTATCTACAGATAGTAGTGGATATATTATGATTGATTTCTTCAATCTGAATTATTTTCCTCAAATTCTTTTGTTTATATTATTATTATATCCAATGATATGTTTTTCTAAGTTCTTATTGTTGACCCTAGTTTACTTTTTTTACCCTATTCATGTACCTCAACTTCTTGACAAGGTGAGGTAACATCAACCCGTCCATCAGGTTGTACCTCAACTTTTCTCCTTCTATCATGTCACTGACATGCTTCTCTCTGGTTTTCCTGCATCTGTGATCACTCCTTCTCGGTCTCTCTTTTGTGCTGCCATGCATCATGCAGCACCTAAATGAAGTGATTCCAAAAGCCAATTTTGACCTTTTGCTTTTATTTCTCTGATTCATGCTTTTGTGTTCACGCCAATCTGATGGCATTGAATGCCACCGTTTGTCAAAGTCTCCCAGATCAGACTCTTCCAAACTCACTTTCTAATCAGTTCATACGATGTCTCCTTATGGATATCCTCCTCTTGGGTCACATCACGTCATGCCCAACAAGCAAAGAAAATCTTTTCCTAAAATTTATTCCCTTTTTTTTGTTTGTTTTAGCATTTCTTGCTGCTAGCGGCCTCAACATTCTTTTTATTTCAAATAGAAATCCTGGAGTCATCCTGGAGTCACTTTTCCCTGTGCTTCATCATCTGAATCTAGTCTGTCATTGTTTCAAAACATTTTCTTTTTTAAGGACATATTCCTTTTTCTTCCTTCCTACATCAGCCCCATAGCTGGACACCTCATCAGCACCCACTATACAGTGCCCAGCTCATCTTGCTACTGATCTCCTTGCCTGACCATGACTAATTCTGCCAAACAAATATGGATAGATGATCCCCAAACAGCTCATAAAACATACTAGTCTCAATTTCAAGAGCATGATGTAGTTCCATACTTCTCATCTGCTACTTTCACTCTAATGTCTTCTTTCCCATCTTCTTTATTGAACCTGATTTCTAATTTCTAGTATATGATTTGTAATCTAGTAGTCCCCTCTTCCCAAATATTTTTCTACTGATCTCTCTTAGTATCTTTGTTCTTGCTGCCCCTCTATCTAGAATGACATAATTCTTGCCTCAGAGTCTTCAAATACTATTTCTCCTTCAAAGTGCACCAAAATCCCCTGCCTCTGACTAAGTCCGCACAATCCCATTTCTAATATCCTACCACATTGAAGTTCTAAGCCACTTGTCACAATGCTAAATAAATGGTTGTAGCTTCTTGGATGCCTCTCTCAAGCAAGGCCCTGTAGAATTGTTGCATTCTAGTGAATTCACCAACATTCCAGCTGTGATTCCCAAATTTGCACTTTCAGAAACTCAAAATCTTCTGATCACCTAGGTATGCTCGGACCCTGATTAGTAGAAGAGAGAGAAAAAAATAAGTAGACTGAATTAGTTCTAAGTCCAGCCCAACAACACACAGCCATGTGTGTTGATTTAGAAAGCTACCCAACCTTTCCTGTCTTTAATTCCTCATGGTTAAAATTGGAGTATTAATATCAACTTTCCCTGACAAAATACACTGTTAGGGAAATTGAAATTAGACAGTTTATGTAGAAGAACACTATAAAGCATTATACAAACGTACAGACTTATTACTAATTCATGATAACAAAATTCATGAGCTACTTAGTTTTAAGCCATAAACTTAATTTAATAATTTATAAAGAGGAATAAAGATTTCTGCTGACTGGAGAGATGTATGTGCTCTCAAGGTGAAACTTGGATTAAAGGATCTAAGGAACTAAGTAAATAATCACAAGGTTTTTGGAAAATGAATCTTGGGATTTGAATGGTCTTGAGTGATAACTTGCAATAATCCTTGATCTCTTAAGGGAGTAGTGCATTAGTGGAGGTTATAGAAACGTTGGACTCATTTCTGCAGATATTCAGCCCCACCATGGCATGGAAATTTGTGTTAGCTTTGAGAACAGAAGATAGTTACAATTTCTGAATATGTGTATTCCCCACGGAATGGGAAACCAGTTATACCTTATCACTGACAATTAACCCATAAAGATAATCTGGTTTATGATGTTTTCAATTCTCTCAGCATCATACTACATCTAAGAATGAATTGCTTCCTCCTCTGAATCCCATTATAACTTTATTGTAGTATGTGGGAACCAGAATGCCTGAGATCATACACTAGCTGTGTTACTTACTAATTAGGTTATCTGGAGCAAGCCTCAGTTTTACTGTCTGTGAAATTGGAATGATAATGTACTTAGGAAATAGGTTGTATTGAGGAATAAATGAGTTAATGAGTAGAACTTAGTAAGTACTCAATAAATTTCTTATGTTACGTTAGCACCTATTTCATTTGGATTTGTGTTGTAACCATCTCTTTGCATATCTGTCTACTCTGCAAGACCATAAACATCTTCAGAATATAGATTCTGTCTTATTCTACTTTGTTACTTTCTCAGCACCTCCCATAATGTTTTGTTCACTGAAAGTGTTCAATATATTTGATGAATAATCCAGGGCTGTTTCACATCTTACTTTGCCAACTAATATTAGATATCAGAAGCGTCATAATTCCTTCTTCAAGGCCAAAGTTATGTTGGATACTCCTTTTGTTTCTTCCAAACCATAGTCACTTAATAAATATTGATGATTGATTGATTGTACATTAAGTAGTTTCTAACATCATGAAACCTGAATACTGGAGCATGTTGGTCCAGGATTTTTATCCCGGGTTATCCTTTATCTTTTGTTTTGCCATATGCCCTCAGCCTCAGCTCGTATAGTATCAATCAGGAGTAGCAATGACTACAACAGTGCCAATTATATGCAAAGCCAGATATAGAAGCGTTAAAAACATCATCACAGAAGCAAACACTTCTGAGATAATAAAATATTAATTGGTATCTTACTAAGACTTTGTAAGAAACTGAACAGCACAAAGAATTAATAACTACACACTGTTTGCAACATGACAGAAAACAAAAGCTATGAGAACAAAACCCTTCACGCGCTGTGTGGAGAAACTGCAAATTTGAAAGGATGACGCTCACCGATGCTGTTTTCTTCAGAAACAGGAAATAAATCCTTTTCTCAACCAACATCATGGGTCGTTATTGATAGTACCACCCCGCAAAGCACAATATTATCACGAGATAATTATTTTCCTTATTATGCATAAGTTTATTTTGATTCCTCTTTATTCTCTAGAGAAGAATTTACATTTACATATTGGATAATTAAATATTAGAATTTTTTTCCGCATGAACAATATAGTTCTCTCTCTGACTCTCCAAGAGAAATGACTTGTTCCATTTTATTCCATTGTATTTGACAGCTAAAAATTATATTTTTAAAAATTAATTTACATATATATTTCACAAAATACAACCTATCTTCAATTAGGCTATCAGCTAATGTAGGCAGAAGGCCTATGTTAATTATCCCTCTAAGTACCTAGGACTATGTCTGACACAGCAGTTATTTAATAAAAAGTTGTGAAATAATTTAATGAATGAACAAAGATCAAATGTATACTTACTGAATGTCAAGGTCTGGGAGTTTCAAATAAAATATGAGAACTAATACTTTCCTGCAATAGACTCATAATAAAGTTGAAGACAAAATACAATTTCAATTAGAAGATAATATAAAGTTTTGATTTCTAGTTATAAAAAGTATCTGATACTAGAGTCATCCTCCTACCATCAACAACTATAAAATTGGACAAAATCACAAAGATAAAGGAGTCCCATGTTTTTCTTAGTTCTCTCCTTAGAGACAGTGTCTCAAAATATTAATAGCACAGATAATTGGAGCCCACGCAGGGCACAATGGTCTATTAAACTGAGTAGACAGGCATGAGTTTGAGGTTTCAGAATCTGCAGAAATCCTTATGGAAGGAAGCCAGAAACGATTGACTTAGGGTTGAGGTGAATTTTAAAAGTCTATATCGAAATTCCATATGAGTCCTTGGCCAAAGTCTGGGATACACATACACAGGGTGAGACTACACGAGGTTTATCAGTTAGGGACTGCTATGGCATCGACGGCACAATAGAGGCTCAACAACTGTGGGAGACTTTGGAGTACTGTACCAGCCAGAGTAGACAGACTTCATTCACATCGTGGCTATCCAAACAAAGCATAAAAAGCCGTGCCCTAGAAGTGAAAACTATAGTGTGGAGTAAAAGCTACTCTAGATCCACCATATCTAAAAATGAGCATTGACAAGATTAACAGAAACGACAAAGTTTGCAATTTAATTTCTAGCATGGTTAGAGCAGCTTTTTAAATATATTAAACTTCCAGCAGGATGAATATGATTTACTCTAACAAAACTAAGAATATACAAGTTCAGAATGATCATCAAGTAAAAGAACTTCCTGATAAAAAAAGAATCAACAATCTTCAGAAGAATATAATAGAAGTTCTCTTTAATGTGTCATCTACTGTCTAGTAAACAATAAACATTACTAGTTATGCAAAAAGCAGGAGTGAGAACTATATTTTAAAAATGCAGACAAAAAAACTGACCCAAGATAATCCAGATGTTGGATTTACCAGACGAAGTAGATGCATACATTTTCTGGACAATTACCAGCCATTAATTCTTTAAATATTTCTTCTCCTTTCTCTCTTTCTTCTTCTTCTGGTATATCCTTTACTGGTATGATACACATTTTGTATCTGTCTGACAGGTCCTGGATATTCTGTTCTGATTTTTTTAATTTCATTTTGTTTTGTTTGTATTCAAACACAGTTTTTGAAAAACACTGATTCTTTCGTTGGCCATGTCCAATCTACTGATAAGTCTACCAGAGGCATTCTTCATTTCTTTTACAGTATTTTTGATTTCTTGCATTTCCTTTCAATTTTTTTTTTTGAGCTTTCATCTCTCTCATGGCTTATATTACCTATCTATTCTTGCATATTGTCTACTCTTTTCATTAAAACCCTTAAAATGTTAATTACAGTTATTTTAAATTCCTTATCTGATAATTCTAAAATCTGTGTCACATCTAGGTCTGGTTCTGATGGTTGTTTTGTCTCCTAAGACTGTTTTCCTTACATAATAATTTTCTGTTGAAAGCTGAACATAATGTATCAAGTAGCAGGAACTGAGTTAAGTAAGCTTATAGTGTGAAGTTTTACACTAAATTAGGCTAGGAGCTGAGCTATATTTAATGTTTGCTGTAAGTGTATGTAGAAGAAATTTCAGCTTCCTCTAGTTTCTTTTTTCTTTTGTTTGCTTATTTTTCTGCCCTATTGTTTTTGAGTTTCTCTAAGAACTCGTCTTAAATAGAATCTATGTCTTACAGTTCTCTCAGTTGTAATCTATTATCACACTGGAGCCCTGTTGATGTGTAGAAAGGGAAGAATTCTGTTATCTTATGATTGAATCTCAGGTTTCTAGTGGGCCTAAGTCTCTGGACTGTGACCTTTAAAATCAGTTATTAGCCATTTGTTGTTTATCTATGTGAGGCAGAAATGCTAGAAGAGGATGCAGTTGTCTTTCTTTCATGTCTGATAAAACTCAGGTAAAGTGGTTTCCCTTACAGCACAGGTATTTGTTATGGAGAACTTTCTAGGGGTATTTAAAACTGGTTAATTTTTTTCATTTTCTTGCCTAAAACAGAGGGGATTTTGTTTTCTCATCTTTGCTCTGAGAACCTGGTAAGGCTACTAGAGGTAAAACCCATAAAAGAGTGAGCACCCCCCCCCCCCGAAAACTAAGCCCCCAGAAGCTCTGTCAAGTCAGTTTCCACACTTAGACTCCAGTAGTTCCTCAAAATTATCATGTAAATATTTTTGCCTGTTTCTTGCTCCAGGAGTTTCTGATTCACTTTAGCTGATCTCAGCTGTGATTATATTTAATTTATTTGTCTCTCCAGATTTCAGAGGAGTAGTTGGCCCTGTGACCCCAGTTCTCTGATAGATCTAAGAAAAGTCATTAATTTTCAGTTTGCTTGTCTTATTCTTATTAAAAGGACAGGGGAGTGATGACTTTCTAGCTTTTTACATGTTAGAGCTTAAACTTGAAGTCATCAATTGATTTTTGATCAAGTTGCAAAAGTAATTCAATGGGTATGCTTAAACATTAGAACAAGCAACTAGATTTATTTATGAAAAATAAATGACTAGCAAACAGTACTTTATAACATACAGGAAAATTAATTTAAAGTAGATGAAACAAAAAAGCTAAAACTTGAAAATATTTAGGAAAAACACAAAATAAAATCCTCACAATTTGAGGCAGGTAGAGATTTATTAGAAAGGAATACAAAAAAAAAACTCAAACTATAAAAATATATTGAAAAACTTGGACTTCATTAAAATTTAAAATGCTCTTCAGAACTACCCATTAGGGATAATGTACGCTGTTCGGGTGACAGGTACACTAAACACCAGATATCACCACTAAACAATTCATCCATGCAAACAAAACCACTTGTACCCCTAAATCTATCAGATTATAAATAAATAATTAAATAAATAAAATTAGCATGAACTGTTAAAAAGATACAATTTAATTTTTTAAATGATGCAGACTTTGATATATATATTTGTATATGTATGTGTACATACATACACATATACATACATAAACAACCCCTGTGGGTCAATAATAAGAAAATTCAATAAAAGTAAGTAGGCAAAAGCCTTGAATAAGTACTTTATAAAATGAGATAAAGAGCTAAAAGCAAATAAAAAACAAGCTCAACATCATTAATCATTAGGAAAATGCAAGTTAAAACCACAGTGAGATATAACTTCACGCTCACTATAATAACTTTTGAAAACTAAAAATATTGACAATATGAAGTATTGGCAAAGATTTTAACAACTAGAACTAGCATATTTTATGATGGGGGTGTAAAATGCTACAACCAGTTAGGAAAATAGTTTGGAAGGTTCTTACACATTTAAAAACACACCTTTCTTATGGTTCAGTAATTCTATTCACAAGTTTAATCAAGAGAAATGCAAACATCCTTCTAGAAAAATATTTTACACAAATGTTTATAGAAGCTTTATTCCCAATAGCCAGAAACTAAAACAACCAAAACACCTATCAACTGGTGATCTAAAAACTAGGTGAATATTCATATAATGGATACTTAACAATAAAAAATATATAATCTGCTAAAAACACAATATAGGTTAATCTTACAGACATAATGATAAAAAAATAAGTCAGAATCAAAGATATAATAATGTATGATTTCATTTCTTTGGAATTATTTAGACTACTAAAGTATAGGAGAACTTTTGAACTTTGGAGATGATGGAAATGTTTCATATATTGATTGTGGTATATTCTATATGTGTAAACATTTGTCAAAACTCATTAAGCTCTTCACTTAAAAATCTGTGCATGTTATTGTAAATCATATTCCATTAAACTTGATTTTAAAAATAGATTTTGTTTGATTCTCAGTGCTACCCTATGTCTAGAGGGACATCTGGAACATAATAGGTAAACATTTGTCTAATTAATTAATTAATTAAAAATGTATGAATAATTAAATAAATGAATATAAAATAACATATAATGCAGCTCTGGGATGAATTATACAGAAATAATTACTGTAGAAGGTCAACTAAGACAGAGCTTGGTGAGAGACCTTGGAGGGGAGATTAATTAATAAGGTGATTGATTGGACCTTGAAGGATACATCAATTATAAACAGGAATTGGCTCCCTCTTTGAGAAAAGAAAACATAGAGACAGGAATGAATATGAGTATTCTTAGGATAATGAAGAAATGTATCTTGATCTGAAAGTTCTCTTTGGAATTGTAATAAATGATCTTTAATCAGTACTAGTGATATGCTGGATGGATTGAATTTATGAATGAATGGAATCAGCACCAGTATTTAAATTCAGTTAAATCAACGAGTATTTCTTGATGATTTTTTATGAGCACGTCCACTTCCACCACCCTAGTCCCAGCCACCAAAATGTTCCCTGTTAATGGCCTCCTACTTGGTCTCCCTAGTTTTACCCTTTTCTTCTTTTATCCCTCAGTCCCACATTGGCTTACATAAATTACAACAACCCCTATTAAAAAACCCTCAAATGACTTCCCATTGCTCCAACAAATTAAATCCAAACTTTTTACTTCAGCCAACAAGAGTCTTCATGATCTATACCTGATTAACTCTCCAGACCCATTTCCCACCATCCTGCCTGGGTCCATCCTGCTCTGGCCGCTCTGGCCTTCTTGCTGTGGTGGGAATGTGCCACCACTTCCTAATCTTATGGTCTTTACCTAGAATGCTGTTACACAAAACACTTGATGAAGCTTGCTTCATCACTCCATTTGACACTCGGTTCAAATGTTACTGCCCCGGGTAAGACTTATTTCATCATGCTATCAAAAATAGGATCAAAGTTGATTCCTGCACTCTCTAACCCCTTACCCTGGTGTATTTTTCATGACAGACTTATTTATTTGCTTGCTGATTGTCTGAATCTTTCTCTACCTCTCGAATAGTGAACAGGGCTCTTGTTAACCAGTGATTCTCCAATGTCTTTTTTGAGTGAATGAATGGATCAGAAAAGCCTAGCTCCAACACTAATTAGCTGTGTGAACTTAGACAAGTTACTTAAATTTTATAAGCCTTAACCATTCCTTTAATGGAGGTAAAAATAGACTATGTTTGCCCAGGGTTTTATGAGGATTAGATTGGAAAATATATTTCAAGGACCCAAAGTAGTGCCAACCCAGAGTAAACAATGAATAAATGACAGTCCCCACCAGGTGGATGTACCAAGTGCTCCAGCACCTTATAAGATGACAAGTGTTAAGTTTCTTCGATTTATAATATAGGTAAAACGATATAGACATATATTCCCCATAATGCTATGTATGGACTTTTCTTTTCAGAGTCCCCTTCTGTATAGCCATTTAAGGCTCTAGAAAGCCCACATGGAAGATTTTTAGCCAAGTCCCAGGCCATAAGTCTTCATGTTTTCATTTATTTGATTTTTAAAACAGACTCAGCTCACATATTCTATCTGTAGAACAACCATTTATAGAGATTACAGTTATTGTGATTCCTTGAGGCAAACTGACTATGAACTTGTTTAAGAGAAAATAAAAAAAAAAATCTCACTTTTCATGTCAGTTCAAGTTATTGGAGTTTTGGTTCTAACATGATTCCAAGCATATAAAAATTCAATCTGAAGTGAAGATGTTTACGATGCATTGGTGAATACACCATCAAGAAAAGAAACATCACATGAGCCATGACCAGGTTCACAGTTACGGTGTCCCTGGACAGGTTATGTAAGAGGATAAACACTCGTCATTTCCACCACAACAAAAAAGTAAGTTTCCAGAACCATCCTACTGAACTTGCACACATAATTTGTGTTCACACTGTATTGTAAAAACACTTTTTAGTTTCAGAAGCTAACTGGGAAGACTGTAAGGACAGAAGCTCATTTTATTATAGCTTTACTTTTTTAAAAGTATTTATCTCAGCATCATGTAAGTCATCCCTGGGTCTCTGAAAACAGATTTTTATCTGGCCACAGTCATTCAGAGGAATTTTATGTAGAAGTCCAGGTAGCTTCCCAGGTGGTTTCAGCACCCTTATTCTAATCCATTTTATACACTTCTAGTAGAAGAATATACCCAAAATGCAATGATTTTACTGCCAGTCCAGTCCACAGGCACTTACTAGTTCTCAATTATCTATGTTTTGAAGCCCAAACTCTTGAGGTTGGCATTCAAGGGCCTGAACATTTGGCCTTTATCTTTTTACTTTTATCTTCTACTACTTTCTTATATACAGTCTCACTTCTCACTAAATACCATTTCCAGATTGGTACGTTTCCATCCCTGGGTCTTTCTTGCCTCATTTTGCCTTGTAGTAAACCATTATACTCCTCTTTTTCTGTCCAAATCCTTGTGAAATTCTTGCTTACCTTGAGAATCTCTTGGTTTCATTTTCTATTTTGTGTCCTCCCTTTATAATGCTACATGGTCTAGATAGGACTGGGTTTGTAACCTATAACGTAATTTTAGCTCATTTATTTTATTCATTCCATAAATTGCTACCAGGTGCTAGGTACTATGCTAGGCACTGACGCTTCAGTATTGAACAGACTAGATTGCTGATCTCCTGGCATCTCAGTTAGTGGACCTTCACATATAATGGCACAAATAAATGTAAAATTATAACCATAACAATGAATGAGAGGTACAAATGCTATGAGACCCTATTATGGTCATTTGACCCAGTCAAGGATTAGGGAAGGCTAGCATAAGGGGGAGGGGGGCATGACAACTGGAATACTGAAATCTGATAACGATTTCAAGTTTACTGGATAAAGAGGTGAGAAAGAGAGTTTCTGGCAGAGTGACCTGTGCTGGGAGGATGAGAGAAAAATGCAGGATCCTCACCACGTATCAGAAACTCTGAGCTAGCCTGGAGTGCTCAGCAAAGCTGTTACAAAGTAGATTAAATAAGTACCAAGATAACTACCAGTAGGGGTAGGGGGGAAGTATGCAGTACTTTCTTGGGTACCTCAGCACTTTCTTGCCTGGAAGTGGCCATTTTAGACCAGCCCGGACTGCTTCAGAATTGCTTTGGTTGTCCTATAGTGTCCTTTAGCTAATTGTAATACTAAAATCCCTGCCTAGTGGAAAACTGCAATATCATTAACATAACATGGGTTGCATGACAGTTTATGATGATGGTACTGGGCCTGTGTGGCTTGTTTCACTGTGAACAAGCAAAGGTACAATGTACAAACTTTTCCTCACTCATTGGGAAGGAATTTAAAGCAACACTACAGGGTGGGCAGATGTAGGTTTTTCACACAAAGAGCTCCTGTAGAAGAAATTACTGTTCTGCCCAGGAGCAAGCGCCCTAGTAATGTCTAATAAACTCATCTAACCGGACTTTTCTGAGTCATTCTTTGGTCTCCTGACCCCCTCTCACTTTAGGGGGTGGTTTTTCTATATTGTCCCAAGATTTTCCCGAAGCAAGGGCAATAGGGCAACAAGGGACTGAAAGAAGTTAAAGTTTAGAGAGAGAAGAATGATATGGAGAAAGATAAGGTTGGCAAGTTAGGCAGTGGGCAGGCCATGAGTGAAATTCCAGGGAAGCGATTCTCAAATGTTTTAGTCTCAAGAAATCTTTATGCTCTTAAAAGTTACTGAGAACTCCAAAGAACTTTTGCTTATGTACATTATATTTACCAATACTTACTATTGCATAAATTAAACCTGAGAATTGTTTAAAGTACAGGTGACCCTTAAACAATATAGGGATTAGGGGAACTAACCCCTGCTACTCCCCCACCCACATAGTAAAAAATCTGTGTATAACTTTTGCTACCCAAAAGCTTAACTAATAGTAATCTACTGTTGACTAGAAGACTTACCAATAACATAAACAATTAACACATTTTGCATTTATATGTATTATATACTATATTCTTATAATAAATTAAGATAGAGAAAAGAAAATGCTATTAAGAGCACTACAAGGAAGAGACAATATATTTATTAATACTATTTATTAAGTGGAAATGGATCATCATAAAGGTCTGCATCCTCACTGTCTTCACAATGAGTAGGCTGAGAAGGAGGAGGACGAGGAAGGCTTGGTCTTGCTGTCTCAGGAGTGGCAGAGGGGGATGAAAACTTGCATATAAATTGACCCAAGTAGTTTGAAGCCATGGTGTTCAAGGGTCAACTATGTTTTTCTTAGTCTGTTGGTACTGCTATAATAAAATACCACAGATTAATTTATAAATGATGTAAATTTATTTCTCATATATAGTTCTGGAGGCTGGGAAGTTCAAGATCAAGGTATCAGCAGGTTTGGAATCTGGTGAAGTCTTGGTCTCTGCTTTTAAGATGATGCCTTGGCCAGACACAGTGGCTCATGCTTATAATCTTAGCACTTTGGTAAATTGAAACAGGAGGATTCCTTGAGGCCAGGAGTTCAAGACCAGCCTGAGCAACACAGTGAGACTCTGTCTGTACAAAAAATAAGATGCCTTGAATGCTGTGTCCTCCAGCATTCAAGAAGATAAAAACTGTAACCTCATGTGGTAGAAAAGATGGAAGGGGTATGAGCCCACTAGCTCAAGCCCTTTTATAAAGACCCTAATCTCATCCATGAAGGCTTTGCCCTCATAATTTAATCAACTGTTAAAGATCCTTCTCCTATTACTATCACATTGGTGATTAAGTTTCAACATATGAATATTGAGTATACATTCATATGATACCAGTTTTCATTCATTCATTTAAACACTTAAAAATAAATTTATTACATGTTAATATGAATAACATAATTTTTTAGTCTAAAAATAACTATGTATTGCAAAACAAAAATATAAGTGAGGAGAATTATACTGTTTTGTTGTTGCCAATCTCTAGTATTTGCCCTATGGAAGAGAACTGGATTCTCAAATCTGTTTCTATATTTGTTCTCTTACAATATCATAGGTCATGTGGAAAACTCCAGTTTCTCTAGGTGGATAATTGTGTTAGTCTGAAATAGGAAACGAGGAAATAGGAAAAGATTTTGGAAGAATAAACATGAATTTAGTTTGGCTGAGTTAAGATTGAAGTGTCTCTGAGGTATCTCAAAAAAATGACAAGCAGTTGGCCATATATCCTCAGAGCACAGAACACAGGTATGAGCCATGTGTGTATGGTGATTAGAAAAATTATTGGTGGGGATAAGTTGGCCTAGGAGAGAATATAGAGACAAGAGAGTGTAGAACCAAACCTTAAAGAATTCTTAAATGTAATGTTTGAGGTTAGGAGGCCACATTTGAAATGCAAAAAAACAGACAAAGTGGACACAGAGGTGGAAGGAAAGCCAGGAGAGTATTCTGTGTGGTAATGACCAAGACAGTAAGATTCCTGAGAAAGATAGCATTCAAGCAACATTTTTCCTTTGTTCTCTAATGTCACCTCGGAAGCAAAAAAAAAACCATCCAATTGCATGAGAATGGAACTCAATTGTGTAGAAATTAGCTATAGTGAATCATAGACTAAAATATTAGTAACATCTTTACATGTTACCTATGTTACATAGTCCTTACATGATGATAAGTAATGCAGGTAAGAGAAATCGTGGATGCTTAACTCAATCTTTCAAGCAAGCCTTAGGGGAAACATTATATGGAAATGTTCATCTTTGATTACAAGTAAAAGATTTTTCAGAGTTCTACAGAATCTAAGTTGCATGACCATTGCATTTCTACTTGTGAAGCTGATATGTGTTAAGGTCTTGAATGTGTTTAGAAATTATGATTCAATGCAGGCTGCCATATTTCCCTCCTGAAACTTTTAGTAAGAGAACTGTCTCAGAAAGCAAATGTATCTGATCCTATGTAAGATGCTTACTATGGGAATTAATGAATTTAATTCAAATTTTAGTCTATAATATTGACCCATTTGACCAATATGGAGCAAGAGAAAGAAAATGAAAGTTGGGGAAGCAAACAGCTGAGAATTTTCTTTATGCTTAGTAAAGAAAAACCAGAGGGTACCAAACTAGCTGACTAGAACAGCCAATATTTTAGCACATCAACCATGTGTCAAATACCATGAGAGTTACCTCAGATAAAAATATGAAAAAGGAAACATTTATATCCTCAAGATAGGTATATATAAATATATAATTCCAAACAATGTTCTTAATGCCAAATTTTTCTTAGCCTTTCTTTCTAAAACCCCTGTATCAATGATTCCCAAATACATATCTCTAGTCCTGATATTTCACCTGAGATTTAAGCTGAGCTTTTTCTACTTGGCTGTCTCCACATCTGAAACTCAGAATGCTAAAGTCGTGGCATTAAAAAGGACTTCAAAGATCTTCTCATACTATGTCCACATTTTACAAATGAGAAACACAATCTGTGGATGTTGATTGTTCTCCACAGGTTATCTTACTCCTCAGTGTCTGAAATGAAGATAGAACCTGAATGCCTGACTTGCATTTCTTCTTTCCCCCATCATTTAATTTGACATAGGCATCGACCCCAATGTACTGTGGGAAAATGACTGATCTAACCACCTTAGGAAATAGAAAGATGAGTAAGACATTCCAAGCAGCTAACAATCAAGTACAGAGAATAAATATATACTATAACATAACATAAAATATATAAATGCTCAATGAGACCCATAAAGAAAAAGCTATAGGGATTTAAATGAGAAATGGTGTGCATTGTTTTGTTTTTTAAGATGTGATATGCATTTGTATGTTCCTTCATGAATTTAGCTATACTCCTAACCACATTTACTCCCACATATCAAACATACAGTGGGTATGCACATAGTCCCTTGTCAAAGGAAAGCCACAAATTAACTTCAGGATCATAGCAGGTGTTTGGTGTATTTTCCCCCTAAAAAGGAGCATAAATTCATTAACTCTCTGAGTCTGGGTAAATATGGGGGTGAAACAGATACAGAGGGGCAATGGATAAAGCAATTTGAGCCCAGTGAACTAGTCATATTGCAGAAACTGCACAGTGGATCATGAGACAAGCCCTCAGGACTTCTTCCCACTCTGCTGCAACATTTCAGCATAACTTTGCATTCAAAAAGCAACTTATTTGTTTGTTTCCACTGCAGTAACCATGAGAGAGAGAGTCGGCTTTTGAATTGCAGCATCCACAATAGTTATTCCTGTCTTCTCTGAGATTTCTCCAGGTTCAGAACTCATTAGGGAAGCAGAGAGAAATGCAGAGCTCACTAAAGTGAAATGCATATCACTAGGAATCTTTTCAATTCAAGTTTGTAGAGAGAATACCTATTAGGAAAAATGTTACTGCATGAGATCCCTGAAGTCCTCTTATGAACTGTGAGTGATGATAATAAGGAACAAGAGTTCAGCAAAATCCACTGAGAATCTAAATTTTAAAAGGAGTCTGATTGGCATTTTCCTAGGTTATACCCTCTGGCTCAGAAAAAAGAGGAAAAATATGACAGTGAAAAAGCAACATCAACCCTCCCGGGATCCTCCATAGCTCTTATACCTGCAAAATTCAAAGCAGCATAAAATGATCATAGATTCATTTCCAGGGCAGTAGGAGAACTAGGAGGAAAATGTCCTAAGTCATACTGAAAGGACTGGGAAACAAACTTCAGAGTAGAAACTGTAGGCAAGAACTCTGAGAAATCATCCCTCGTGACATCAATACACACAATGTATTTATACAAGGACACCACAAAATGTAGTACTGAAAAATCTAAGAGGTAGCTTGCTACAAAGCAGGGCTTTTCAAACCTTAATGACAATCTGAAACACTTGGAGCATGTGTTAAAATGCAGATTCCGATTTAGTAGGCCTGGGCTGGGAACCGGGATTCTGTATTTTTATCAAGTTTCCAAATAATGCAGCAGATTCTGTGGACTCGTGGACCACAAATGAATAGCAAGGGGAAGGCACAGCAAGGAGAAGGAAATGGCAGTAGCAGATTAGAGGTGGGTTGTACCCTCCTCCATTTTCCACCCTACATACACACACTCCACTTACGAATTTCATAATCTGCAGCCAGAAACCTAACCTCACTGGGCCTCCATTCCTATAATGTTGCGGCAACATACAGCTAGTGTTACAGCTTTTGACGGAGGAAAGAACCGAGCGGCACTCGAAGAGTCAGAGAACAGCCTTTATTCCTCCACAGCAGGCTCAGCACAGCTAGTGTTACAGCTCTCTTCCCACCTTCTGATCTTCTGACCTTTGTGTGCCGCTCAGTTCTTTCCCCAGTCAAGAGCTGCAACACTAGCTGTATGTTGCCGTAACATTTTGGTTCCCTGACCGGGAAACCCCACCAAGCTGGCCCTTGCAAGCCACCAGGACGGCGGACAGCAGGCTGAGACAAGTTGACGCCGAGTAGCATTTCTCTCCTCCAGCGCCAAGAAGAGAGAAGCGGAGCTGTTGGCCAAGGGCAATGCCAAGCTTGCCAAGGCCTTGCTGGGGGAGGGAAGCAGGGGCACCAACGCAGGCCATGCTGCGCCCGGCAGGTGCTGCCCTCTACAGCGCACAGGCAGGAGTGGGAGGCTGAGCGGGTGGGTGCCAGGCTGAGCGAGCTGGAGCGTCAGACCAAGGCCAGGATGTGGGACAAGGTAGGATCCCCGGGACCTGCTGGAGACAGGCCTGTCAGTGGGACAGAAGAGGAGCCCAATCAACTCCCCAGGGGTAGGCCCATTGGTAGGATGGAAGAGAAGCCCCATCAGCTCCTAAGGACAGGGATCCCCCAGGGGAGGGAATGTGTAACCTCTGAGCGAATGTGAGTGGAGGGAACAGTGACTGCTTGCAGTCATTGTGTCGGTAGCCCCAGAGCTTCGGGTACAGGGTTTGAGTGAGTCCTAATCTGGGGATCTGTGGCGACAACGGCATAATGGAGATTGCCAAGAAACGCCTAAGTTCTCTCACTAGAAATGGGAGGAGCCAGAGCAGGGACCAGAGTCTGAGCAGGGACAAGGTTCAGAAAAGAAGTGTTGTCGGGCGGCGTAGGGAACAGGAGCGCTGGTTAAATCAGTTGAAACATGGGAGGGTCCGATCCAAGCCAACAGTTGTAAGGTGCATGCTGATAAGTTTCATGCGTTCAGTATGGAGAGTGGTGACTGGGACTGCACCCGACATCCAGTCATAGGTTTCTCCACCGCTGGCATCTCCACCACTCACACGCTGGTTGCAGTCTGCCCCGGCCTTCCAGATGCCTCGGCATGAAATGCGAGGTCCCCGCGGATTTGGGATGATGGAACCATCCAGCCGGGGCAACCTGCCCTGTATTATCAGCCTTTCTCCACCACCCATCTATTGAATTGGAAACACCTTACGCCGTCCTACTCAGAGAAACCGCAGACCCTCATCGACCTCCTGGAATCTATCTTCCAGACTCACCGTCCCACATGGGAAGATTGCTGGCAACTCCTGCTGACCCTCTTCAGTACCGAAGAACGGTGTTGGATCATGACTGGAACTCGGAAGTGGCTGCAGGAAGGAACAGGCGCCAGTGGGCACGCTGGATGTGGAACAATGGTATCACAGGCGGCGCCTGAGACCAACCCAGAGTGGGATTTCAACGCACCAGAAGGACAAGCAGCACTCCAGTGGTACCCAGAGGCTCCTTCCAAGGAGTGCGGGAAGGGGTCAAAAAGTGGACCAACATGAACAAGGTTGCCCTAATTACCCAGAAGCCAAAGCAGTCACCCTATGACCAGAGATTTGCATGGGTATCATGCAGTTAATGGAGGTGGCCCAGAAGGTGTACATCAACCAGGACCGGGTCCTGTCCCACAGTTTCCTCATGGTGCGATAGATCCTGTCTCTGAAGTGGCCAAGCTGGCTGTCAAATACAAGATACCATTTTATGTAGAAGCTTGTCTGGGGGGCTCTGTGGAAGAATAAAGACTGTTCTCCGAGTCTTAGTGTGCTGCTTGGTTCTTTCCCCGGTCAAGAGCTGTAACACTAGCTGTACACTTGCCTCAACAATAAAAAGGGATACTAATGATATGCCTAAAAGGAATAATAATGGTATGCCTAAAATAGAGTCTCATTGAGAAATAATGCATATGAAAATACTTTAATTATAAATAAATGCCATAAATATATTATTATTTGAATAAACAGAAATATAAAATTATCTATCTTAAAAGAAAATCCCCTAAGGACAATGACGGTTAGTATATAAAGGTTTCCTCCTCAGAAAATTGAAATTAAATTGCTCTCCATTTCTGCAGATAACAGCTCTGCACCTATCGAAGTGGTTCTCAAACCTTACAGTCCATTCAAAGCACCCAAGGAGCTTTAAAAAAAATACCACCCCTGGAGCACTCCTTATCTTGTCCTGCAATTTTGATGCAACTGGTATAAAGGAGGAAAGGAGGACCCAGACATAAAGTGATTTCTAAAAAAAAAAAAAATTCATCAACTAGTTCTGATATGTAGTCAGTGTTGAGAACTTGACTGGAAAGAAATAATCATTGAGCAGAAATGGAAAAGGAGATCTGGAGGGGTGTTTTGTCTAGTGTATACCTTCCCACTAAAGAAAAACCGGCTTCTCCATTGAAAAGATATTCAAAGAAAATGGGAGCCACTGGTGAAGGTAATAATAAGGCTTATCTCAGTGCTGGCTGCGAGGGTGAAATGAGATAATGCCTGTAAAGGCACTTGAATGTCTCTTCAGTGCTATGAAAGATATGTAGCGTTGTTATTACCAGATTCATCAAACAACTGTTATTACAGTTGAGAGAGTGAGTGTAACTGTTAAGAATGATCCCTTTAAAGCAGTCTTCTTCAGAGATCACCTTATAACACAATGTCTTGTAAACTGATAAAAATTATCAGAGGAATATGTATGGTATGAACTAAGTAAAAAAATCTCTGGTTTTTGTCTGCACTGTTTTGTTGTTGTTGCTATTGTTTCTTATTTTAAAGGTTATTCAGTGCTTTATTGACTAAAGTGCTGTTGAAATTTCAGTTTTGAAACAAAAACAAGTTTTTGGAAGCTTATTAAAAACAGAGACAAATTTAAGTGGTTGTAAACAAACATTTTTTAAAACATCAGACACACACAGGTGTGTCACATAGACAAACTTACATAACAAGCAGGTGTTGAAAATAAAAATCCAGTAGGAGAGAAAGTACCTGCCCAAAGGAAGTGAGTAAGGAGGGGTAAGACATCTTTCCCCGGTCTCTACCATGGCGTGAAAAGATCATAGCCCTTTGCCCATTGCTGTCTAGGAAAATATGACAGGTCCTTATCTGTCAAATAATCTTGGACATAACTTTCTCAGGGAATCTGCAGCATGAATTATAAATGTAACAGTGATGAGACACAAACCAGTTAGTTGGGTATATCTCATTTGGGTAAAAACCACAGGAGGTGAAACATGTCAATTGCTGGTGAAGAGGTGAACACTGGGATGAAGGTAAGGTTTCTAGTTGGGTAACTCAGAAATCACTTGTCATCTTTGAGAGTGCAAATTAGGAAGGTGGTTGGCATAGATGGGCTTCTGATTCCAAGGATTCAAGAAACAAGTTAGCTGATGAGAAAATGAAGAAACTCAGGGATTTTAGCAGATAAAGAAAGAAGAGAGACTGGAGTGAATTGAAAATGCAAGCAACAGAGAAGATCATCAGTGAAAATCTCAAAGGATTTTAGATGATATGACTCATGATATAGTGGTAGAGTTTTATTTGGAGGAGAGATTCTGAGTAGAGACTGTGCAAAAAGAGAAGTGATAAAAATACAATAATTGAAAAGTCTGAAATGGGAAGAAGGAAATTAGAAATAGCTCATGGCATCTAGTCTTGTCCCCTTTACCCCAGCCACCACCACTAAAGTGGGTAATAAAGTCATTTCTTAAGAATGAATCAACAGAAGCAGAAATGGTCATTTTAGGAGAGTCATGAATGCATGTAACATAGAAAGAGATGAAGAGTAGTAGTGTCTAAAGAGTTATAAGCTAATTATAGCCAGAAATCATATCTTATTCATTCCTGGGTCCCTGACTCTGCATACGCTATCTTTCACCAAAAACTGCTAAGTTCCCATGGCCTAAAAAATAAGTGGGATTTGGATTTATAGAGGAAGAAAGTCATTCTTATGTCATTATGTCATTCTTCTCTATAGGATCAAGTCTCAATTCTCTAGCATGGCACACAAAGCATCTCAAAATCTAGTTAAGACCTAACTTTCTGTCATTCCTTCCTGCATCTTCTCCTATTCTTTGAGGCCCATTCTTCTAGGCCAGCAAAATTGTTTTCCTTTCCTGTAACAGACTGTGCTTTAAATTTTTAAGTCTTTGTGCATGCTGTTCATCCCATCTGGATAGCATTCAAGGTAGGATAGTATTTCATCATGAATGCCTGCTAAACCCCAACTCATCTTCTAACCCTCTGATTTTTGAAACTTTGCTATTCTTGCCACAGAAATACACTCTGAATTCTCTAGGATCCTTTGGCACTTTATACGTAACTTCTTTACAACATTTTTCACATTTTACTTTTATTACATTTTGGCATGTCCAACTAGCTCAGCATCAGGAACCATGTTATATATAACTAAAAATACCCAGGATCTATTGTTACAATGCCTAGAATATATTAGGCCCTTAATATGCTGTTACTATATGAATGAAAGACCAGCAAATCTGGTCAACTGCCTTTTTCCAATGTTATTTTATTATGCAATATTTCAATATCTGATATGTATAGTAAGATCATAATTTTAAATATATGATTAATTTATTAAGACAAGTCCTTCTATGTTATGTGCTAATATAAGTAATGTTAGCTTTAAAAATTATACCTGAAAATGATCAAGATATCATTTTGGCTGAAAAACTTATGAAAAATGTATTTAAACTTTGTCAACATGTTGTGTCAATCTACTTCAAAAAAGATAGAGAGGAATGACATTAGCAAAATGGCAGATTAGATAGCTCCAAACTCCCATCACTTCACAGAAACACCAAAAACAAGCAGGAACTAGTAAAACCAACTTTTGCCAAACACTGGAAAACAGTCAAAAGTTTACAACAACCAACAAAATGTTGATTCAAGAAAAAGGCAACTTGGAAATAGTAGGAAAGTTGTTACTTGTCCTTGTCCCAACCTCTCCCCAGCTTGACAGCACTCTTGAAGACAGCAGTCTTCATGCTTACTTCATGCTTACTGTGAGATTCATGCTTACTGGTACCTGATTCCAGAGGGAGCAGAGCAGACCTTATTTGAGCTTACTGTGTCTGTTCTTACCTGTATGGGGGCTACTTGAAACACTGATTCAAGATACTAGTCTCTGTTTCACCTTTAAGACTCACTGAGGAAAATAAAAAGTAGCAAGCATTACTCAAAAACATTATAAGATGAACAAAAATCTACAGCCACCTGGGGTAAAAAGTTATGATTGAGATATACAATATATAGCCACATGCATGCTAAGAGCAGTATGAATGCTCACAAAAGACCCGAAAAGACCCCAATCTTCCACCTTTGGCTAATCTCTAGGCTCAGTGCAAGCAGAAGTGAAGATTAAAGCACAGTTGTAAATGGCCTGGCTAAGTGTTGAAAAAGTGCCATAGCACAGAGCCAATCCACAAATCTGCAAAGACTGGGATAAGTACTTGTTTGTTTGCTTTGGCTCCTGGTGACCAAGAAAATTTTGTGAAAACACTGGCTGAATACAAGCTAAAGTAACAGAGACATCAGTGAGCACACATGACAAGGAATACAGTCACTGCAAAAAAAAGTGAGGAAAAGTAACTAAACAAAGAGATGTTTACAGCCTTCAACAAGCAAGAATAGCAAACTCTGAGGAAAGGGTAGAATCATATTTTCAGAGTAACCATATAATATTCAATCTAGTTTTCAACAAAAAACAATCACAAAGCACAGAAATAAACAGGAAAGTGTGGCCCATTAAGAAAGACAGAAAAAAAATAAAATAGATTACCATAAACCATCCCTGAGGAAGCCCAGACATTGGACTTACCTATCAAAGACTTTAAATTAACTGTCAAAAAAGAGACAAAGGTATGCTTGCACCTATAAAAATAGGTTAATATTTTAACATTATTCCAAGCAAATTGGATCTTTTTGAGCTAATGATGGATTGAGGAGTTCAAGTTCTACATCATTTTAAATGTAGAAATGTTAACCAAGTCCTAGAAAAAATAATGCCTGGGGTAAATGTTACCAGCTGAACTAACCATCTCTCAAAAATTTCTATCTAGATAACCTTTGAGAAACAAAAACACCTTAAAGAAGTATCCTCATGTGTCTCCTTGGATGAGTGACAACTTAATCATAAAACTTATCCTGAAGTCAGAATAAATTCAAATGTAGAAAGTTGTGCTATAAAGTAATCCTGATTCAGCCTACAAAGGAAATAAAACTATATTTTCTGAGAATGTAGTATGTGCTAGGCAATGTGCTAAATACTTGACATGAATATTTTCATAAGAACTTTCTGAAATAAGTATAATTTTCACCCCCATTTTACTTAGGAGAGAAAACAGGCTTGAAGAAGTTGAAAAATTAACCAAAAATCTGAGATAGCTAGTGAGAGAGCAGAGATTTGAACAGGGGATGCCTCATTCCAGAGCTTATCCACACTTATCTACTATGGTAATGTCTATCATATGCTATAGACAAGAGCCACCCAGGTAATTCAGAGCATTTGCTTGTTTTTATCCTATTCTTGTTATGAAGATAAAGCTCAGCTCTCTCATATTTGATTTCTCAGTAAAAGTATTTCAAGCCCATAATTTATAACTTTCCTCTGGATTTAATATCTAACATCTAACACAGATAATATCAGACACCTTTAATAATAAAGACTAGAATTGGTAGCATAGATATCTGGCAACTTAACTATTTTAACCTTATGAATATGTGATTACTTCGTTTAGCTATTCTATTAATACTTTTATAATAGCTATGCAGCATATATATGTCATATATTTTTATATCATTTACTTTAATTTTATTATGTTAATTACAAAAAGGTCATTCAAATTTTCAGCTGAACCAACCTGTCTGAAAGACATGTACTACTAGAAATTTGTTCAAAATAGACTGTTTCTTTCCCTTTTTAAATGGAAGGCAAAGGATTAACTATAGTTACCAGTTGTATGTTTGTTAATTTTAGAATTGAAGGAAATATGTATATGGTAAACTTTGTTTGAGTACTAAGAGAAACAAACATTTACTTTTCAAGTGGAAATTGGGGCCCAACACAGAATAAGGAAAACCCAATTGGAAAGAGCACACAAAACACAAAAGTGAAGAACAGAGGTAGTTAATGGACAGAATGCTTCTCACCTGATGCTGGATTTTTCTAACAAATGGCATTTCTAAATAAGGCATCTTTTATGACGAGTGTCAAGAGAATACAAAGACAGTCTAAATTCAACAAAGAAATCATTGATTCAAAAAGAATAGATAAAAATCCATTGATAATGATCCCCAGAGCAATTCAAGCTCAAAAATATTTGGCAGCATTCATTGAATGTGACTCAGCTCCTTAGAGAATTTCATGCTCAAAGACTTGTCCCAGGATTTTATAATATTACAGTTATGAAATTGCTTTTAATTAGGATGACTTTTATGTAGCACTGATGTCAAATTTATAAAATTTTATCCTACCTAAAAAACACAAGTCAGTGTACTGAGAAGCTATTTCTACTATATAATCATGGCTTTAAAAGATTCTGCTCATATCTGATACTCAACTGAGCAACTTCCAAATCTGTCACATTGCTCTGATTTTACCTATCATCCTTGCCCAAGGGTATTTGGGCAATGTTTAAATAATCACCTACTCTCAATCCACTGAGCTGTGGAAAATTTGGAGTCTTCTTTTTTCTTTTATTTCAGCATATTACAGGGGTACAAATGTTTAGGTTACATATATTGCCTTTGCCCTACCCAAGTTCTGAGCTTCAAGTGCCTCCATCTCCCAGACGGTATGTACCACACCCATTAGGTGTGAATATACCTCTCCCCTCCTCCCCTTTCCCACCAGTCTGACACCCAATGAATGTTACTGCCATATGTGCACATAAGTGTTGATCAGTTTGATCATCAGTGTTGATCATCAAATACCAATTTGATGGTGAGTACATGTGGTGCTTGATTTTTCATTCTTCTACTACTTCACTTAGTAGAATGGGCTTCAGTGCTCTCCAGGATAATACAAGCAGTGCTAGATCACCATTATTTTTTGTGGCTGAGTAGAACTCCATGGTATACATATACCACATTTTATTAATCCACTCATATATTGATGGACACTTAGGTGGCTTCCACATCTTTGCAATCATGAATTGTGCTGCTATACACATTATAGTGAAGATATCTTTTTTACATGATGTGTTTTTTTCCTTTGGGTAGATGGAACTGCTGGATCAAGTGGTAGTTCTACTTGTAGCTCTTTGAGGTATCTCCGTATTACATTCCACAGAGATACTAGTTTGCAGTACCACCAGCAGTGTATGAGTGTTCCTATCTCTCTTCATCCATGCCAACATTTACTATTTGGGGACTTTCCGATAAAAGCCATTCTCATTGACTGGAGTTAAATGATACCTCGTTGTGGTTTTAATTTGCATTTCCCTTATGTTTAAAGATGTTGAACATTTTTTCTTATGTTTTCTTGCCATTAGTCTGTCTTTTTTTTTTTTTTTTGAAAGATTCTATTCATGTCCTTTGCCCACTTTTTAATAGGGTTGTTTGATTTTTTCTTGATCATTAACAGTCTTTTATTGGATGTGTAGCTTGTGAATATTTTCTTCCATTCTGTAAGTTGTCTGTTTTTTCTAGTGACCGTTTCTTTGGCTGTGCAGAAGCTTTTCAATTTGATCAGGTCCCATTTGTTTATTTTTGTTGTTGCTGTGATTGCCTTTGGGGTCTTCTTCAAAAATTATTTGCCTAGACCAATGTCTATAAGAGTTTTTCCAACATTTTCTTCTAGAATTGTTATAGTTTCATGCCTTACGTTTAAGTCTGTTATCCACCATGTGTTGATTTTTGTGAGAGGTGAGAGGTGTGGATCCTGTTTCAGTCTTCTACTTGTGGCTATCCAATTTTTCCAGCACTATTTATTGAATAAGGATTCCTTTCCCAAGTGTATGTTTTTGTCTGCTTTGTCAAAAATTAGATAGCTATATGAGGATAGTTTTATATCTGGGTTCTCAATTCTGTTCCATTAGTCTTTGTCTCTATTCTTGTGCCAATACAATGTTTTAGATACTATAGCCTTGTAGTATAGCTTGAAGTCTGGTAAATTGATGCTTCCCAATTTGTTCTTTTTGTAATTCACCACTACATAGAAAAAAAAAAAAAGACCATATGATCTTCTCAATAGATGCAGAAAAAACATTTGACAAAATTCAGCACACTTTTATAAAAACACTTAACAAAACAGGCATAGATGGGACTTACCTCAAAATGATAAAAGCCATATATGACAAATCCACAACCTACATCACACTGAACATGGAAAAATTGAAAGCATTCCTGCTTAGAACTAGAACCAGACAAGGTTACCCTCTATTACCATTTTTTTTTTCAGCATAGTGCTAAAATTCCTAGCCAGAGCAATCAGACAAGAAAAGGAAATCAAGGGCATCTGAATGGGGGCAGAAGAGGTTGAACTATTGCTCTTTGCTAATGATATGGTCTTATATCTAAAAAACCCCAAAGATTCTTCCATGAGACTACTGGAATTGATAAACAAATTCAGCAAAGTCTCAGGTTACAAAACCAATGTACACAAAGCACTAGCATTCCTATACACCAGCAACAGTCAAACTGAAACCAAATCAAAGACTCAATACCCTTCACAATAACAATGAAGAAAACAAAATATCTGGTAATATATTTAACTAAGGAGGTGAAAGACCTCTACAGGAAGAACTCTGAAACACTGAGGAAGGAAATAGCAGAGGACGTAAACAGATGGAAAACTATACCATGCTCATGGTTTGGCAGAATCAGCATTGTTAAAATGTCTATACTACCCAAAATGATCTACAGATATAATGCAATCCCTATTAAAATACAAACATCATTTTTCACAGATCTAGAAAAAATAATTCTACATGTAATATGGAGCCAGAAAAGACCCTGTGTAGCAATAGAAAAATTGGAGTCTTTATAGTACCTATGTGTTTTCAAGCTAATTTAGGAGAGTTTACAATTTTGAGTGTTTTAGCAGAACATTTCCTCTTGCTTTTATCTAGAGCTTCACAATAGACTGAAGTATCTCAGGTTTTGAGAAATGCAATATGTATAAATTTAAGTCACAGTCTTCCCTGCCCCATCCTTTTGTCCACCAATTTTGAGCTAAAAAAATTTCACATTTTTACAGGATGGTTGAGGTGGTATATAGGAGAACAAATCACAAAAGAAAGAACACTTACATAGGTGTGTTTATTCTATAACACAAGCAAAGGAAAAGTTCCATGATTTGTGCTAGAACTACCTAGTTGTCATATTTAATTCCATTGTAAAGTACATATGAGTGCATTCAATAACTCCAGTACACTGCTTAAGACTAGCAGGCAAGTACCAAGGAAGGAGGAAGAATGAAGGAAATGTTTCTTTATTGTCATATTTGGCAGATGTTAACTTTCCTGTTTCTTTTAGATGGTTCTAAATTTGAGTTCAGGCAGACTATAGGCATATGAGACCAAGGGCTCTTCCTTCTTCCAGCTTGAAAGGGCTGTACCCAAACTTGGCTTCCCAAGGCCCCAAAGTCCCCTATATGCAGTACAGCTGACTTTCTTGACGTCAGTAAACAACTAACAGCTTATCCAAATTGTTTGGTGCCTCAGTAATCTGATGATATTCCCACCGAGAAAAGTGTCTTATGAGAAGGTGCCATGGGTAAATATTCTTTCCTGGGGTGCCAACTTCAGGAAAAGTTTAGTTCAGTGGGTCTGGGAGTGTTCAAACCCTGTATATTCCAAAGAAAAGTCTGCCTTTGACTGGCTTCCTGAAGGTAGCCTCTAAGTCCTTGGAATATCCTACCCAATAAGAGTGTCTTTGCTTAGTTGGAGCCTTGGGTCATGCCAGTTAGCCTATGACAACAATATGATTTACAGTGGGGGCCTTGGGCCACATGGTATCAGTTTGATCTCCAAAGGGGCTAAAGACCAAGTAACTAAGGTCAACCACATCAGCACTCTGTGCCTATGTGATCAACCCTCAATAAAAACCCTGAGTACCAATGATTGGGTGAGCTTCCCTGGTTGACAATACTCCATATTTGTCATCACTTATTGTTGGGAGAATTAAGCACTGTCTGTACAGCTCTACTGGGAGAGGATGACTAGAAGCCCTTGCCTGGCCTCTCCTCAACTCTACCCTATGTGAATTTTCCCATTGCTGATTTTAATCTGTATCTTTTCACTATGATGAACTATAACTGTGAGTTTAACTGCTTTTCTGAGTTCTGTGAGTGCTTCTACCAAATTGTTGAACCCGAAGCTGGTCTCAAGGACTCCTGAACACACTGTCCTACTACAGTTTGTCCAGCAGAGTCTCCTGGACTCAATAAACTCCTTTAAGAGGCTAGCAAAAAAATTGTGTGCTACTATAGAATTCATTGACAGTAGGTGCAGAAATCATGAGTTCCAATTCATGCACATGTTGTTAAGACATTTATTAACAAAAATAAAAGAAATTCTATATTTTTCCTTTTTCATTATTTTTAACAATTTTAATTTCAAAATTTGAACCTATAGCCAAATTCCTTTGGATGTCTTTTAGGATTCCAGTATTACTGAGTTACATATGTAACCCCTTGTTTACTACCAAGCACCAAATCCTCACATCAATTGTTAATTAAAAATACATAAAAATATCAGGTAAACAGAAATAATTGAGAAAAGAAAACTACAGAGTATCAGAAGAGCTAAAATAGTAAATGAAATAAATAAGGCATTGTAAAATCTAAGGCTTATTATATGTTTATTCTAGTAATTTAGGATGAAGTTTCGAATTATACCATTGTCAGATTCCAAGCATTTATCATTGCCCACATGTAGATTTTATACAAAAAGTCACCATTAAAAAACAAATAAATCTCCACTCTCAGCTCTAAGTTATATAGAATCATGCACTTTGAATATTTAGTGTGACCAATATTACAACATAAAGAACATTGGCCACCTACCTCTGTCAGTGTGCCAAAAATGATGTATAGATAATTTTTCAGGACCAAGCCAGGCAACTGCTACCAGAATAGGCAAAGGCCAATTTATGAACTCTGTGAAGTATTTATCTGCTTCCAATTCTATCTCTTTTTTTGTTCTGGATCCTTCCTTACTACCTAACCACCACTTCACTTTCCCAGCCTTCCATGTATTTGTTCACATGCACTTGTGTACTGCATACTTGCTCCACTCAATGTTCTTCAGGTCAGAACAGATACCATGCCTGACACAGAGCTTGGCACATTGGAGGCACTCAGTGTTGGTTGAATGAATAACTCAGTATTCTTAATTCCTCTGTTATATAAATGTGCCTTTCAGGGAAGTATTTCCTTTACAACCCAGAATTCAAGATTCTGGTCTACTAACTACAGATCCCCTTGTCCAGTGTTGACCTTTCAATGCAGGATAAATAAGAAAATGTTGTAGCTTCTACAAGGACCTAATCTTTTTTACACTTATATATCAAAATAGACTGATCACACCATTTTCAAGTTAAGATTTAAAAAAAAAAAAAGGAAAAGAAAAAAGACTCTTGCTTTTGTCACAATTTAGAATAAGATAATTTATTTAGCAAATGCAGGTGCAATTGACAACAGAGGTAATCTTCACCTAACAAAAGAAATCTTGTTTTTCTTTTATTGCAAGGATTGAGGTCAGTGTTTTAAATAAATCCTCAGAAGAAATCTCGTTTTCCTGTGACACTTTTTTTTTAACTTTATGACACTTACCACATTCTATCCTATATTAAAATTATCCACAGTAGTTCATCTCTTCTAATGGATTGTACATTTCTTGAGAGTAGTAGCTTCATTTCTACATGATCCTAGAACTGTTATAACAGTACTTAGAAGATGGTAGTTGCTCAATAAATATTAGCTAAATGTAAAAGTAAATAATTGGTTCCTAAAAAAACCCTGCTCCCTGCCCTGTCTGTGTGTGTATGTTTGTTTGTGTGTGTGTGTATGTGTGTGTTTCCATCTTTCCCTATACCAAAGCTCAGGTTGTATATAACTGAGAATCAAAGCTAAGCTTTGGAAGTTGAATACATTCTACCTCATAGTGCTTTGTAAATAAATCAGACCATTATCTCACATTATTCAATATAATAACTGAGTAGTTATCACCAGCAGGTACCAGCAAAGACACTCTTCTGCAAACTCCAGCTGCCACCTCCCTTTTGTTCACCTTGTAATCACCTTGCAGTCTTGACTGACGTTCAAACTTCTGGATCACAGCCTACCATCTGGACTTCTGTCCTCCTCCAAGTGCACTTTCCATACTGGGCTACTGCTCAGTTGTTAATTAGTGACATTGACTAGAACAAAATGTTCTGCTCATGATTATTTAAATTATAAGTGCTTCCCCCTGCCCCCGATAGCAATAATTACCAAACACTCTTCATTCCAAGCTTCATCTAATTCACAGTTTAACAATATGTTACTTACACATTAAGAATAAATGTTGCTAGAGGTTTGGCCAGAGAAAGAGTCTTTCTCTGAGTTTTTAGAAAGATCACATTTTAAAAAGGAGACATTGAAAGAGTAAGCAAAATCATTGAATGGTTAAGGTCAGGGCTGGAATGTTCCAGACTTGCCAGCCAGGCCCAGCCAGCTGCCCGTGACTTTCCACACATCAGCAAGTTCCCCTCATAAAAGGTTTACAGCTCAAGCCAGGCTGGTTTTAGACAGAGTTAAACCAACACAGCACAAAAAAGTGAAGTGAAAACAGTGTGAGACCAATTAAAACAAATTGGTAATGAAAGCAACAGCTGGATGTCAACATGTTCTCTGTTATTGGCATGTCAATGGGTGATTTTTAGAGAAACCCGTGCTGCCTGAAGGAGAAGAGAGACCAGAGACCCAGTGGGACAGAGCAGGCCTGTAATTCACCAGAGGCCTTCCTGCCTGCTCACCCCAGAAGGCCACCTGCACAGATGAAAACCCAAGCAAGAAACTTCTCTCCACTAAAGCCTCCAAATAGGCTGTCGCCACAGGAAATAATCTCTCCCTCACCTTAATCCTGAGCTCAAAACTCATTTTGCAAATGATGTTATGACAGTGGAGGACAACTGATGCAGCCTTAAATGCACTGAGAAGACAGATGACCTGGGTTCTGGGTCCAGTACTGTCATTACGGCCTTTGTCCCTATTACATCCCAAACACCTCATCTGTAAAGAGGAGAATATACAGTCGCCCCTCAGTATCACTGGGGGAATTGGCTCCAAGACCTCCCAGGGACTTAAAATCTGTGGATGCTCAAGTCCATGATATAAAATGGCACACTATTTGCATATAACCTGTGCACACCCTCCAATATACTTTATGTCATCTCTGGATTACTTATAATACCTAATACAAGGTAAATGTCATATAAATAGTTGTTATATTCTATTTTTTGAGAAATAATGACAAGAAAAATGTCTATACATGTTCAGGACAGACAGAATTTTTTTTAATATTTTCAATCTGCTGTTGGTTAAATCTAAGGATATAGAATCCATGAGTAAAGAGGGCCAAATGTGCTACCTTCTTTTGCCTGCTTTACATGGTTATTTTGAAGATAACATAATAAATTATATAAAAAGACAGCTTGAAAATTGCAAACATTACCCATCAAATAAGGAACTCTTCTTAAATGCCTTGAATAGTTTTGAAAACCAAGTTCATATCTCTTCTAGAGCATATAATGTTGAGTTTAGTATTGGACCACTTGCTTCTTCCCATAGCACTGGGTAAATCCAGGACCATATAATTGCTGGGAAATTGCACATCAGATGTATATTCCATGTTAGTTGAGTGTCTTTGTGCTAAATATTTTAATCATTCAATTGATAACAAGCCTCTGAATTAGGTATTATCATTCCACCTTACAGATAAGGAAAAGGAGCTAAGTAAGTTGCACAAAGTCAGCTATTCAGTTGAAGAGCCAGAACTTAAACCACAAAGCCTTTGATTTTAACCACTATGCTACATTGCTTCCTTAATTTTCCTCATTGTCATGCAACAAAATGTTGGAGTGGGATTAAATCCTAAAGGCCAACAACAAAACAGTATGTGCCAAGGTATTAAATATAAACTACTTACCAGGATCAAGCCTTTGGCAATTTGGGTTTCTGCCCAAAAAATCAGCTAAAAAGGAATCCACCTCTAGATACCACATGTTAAGCAAAGAAACTTAGGTAGGCAGTCCAAGGAAATACATCACCCCCTCCTAAAAATGGATTCTTTCTGAAGAAGTGGAGTTTTCTATGAACATAGGAAAAAAATTCATGAAAGAGCATCAGCTGTAAGCCCAGAAAGGGCAACATCCCAGTTCAAAAGAATATCAGTGGACAAAAATGTTTTCTACCACCTACTTCCTCCTCCATCTCTCCATTCCAACCTTGTTGAAGTCAAAGGATGCCTATTAACAAGGAACAAATAAGGAGAAGTGAAAGATGATGGGGACAAGAAAAAGGGAAAAATCATCCCACTACTGCAGGTCCCCAACTGAGATGAGTGAACTTGGAACGGAGTAAGGAATTTTTACTACAGTAGAGGATTTATTTTAATTACTATACTTGTGACTTGGGGACTTTTTTAAAATCTATAATGCTATATCCAGGAAGTTGGAGAAACTATGGAAACTTCCCACATGTTCATTAAATGCCAGGAAAGAACTAGGCCACTGAGGGAGCTTGGAGTTAAAGACGAAGAAAAAAATTAAGTTGTTTTATGAATTACTTCACTTTTTTAAATATACTATTATACCACCCTGGGCCTAGAATTGAGTAGATAATGACTAGGGTGTTAAAAATATTGTAGTCAATGCAGACATACAGCATGCTTTGAAACAGGTGTTCTGGAGAGTGAATATTGGAAGAGGAAAAGGTAGGATCTGGAAGAATCTTCTTTAAAGCATCCCCAGCCCAGAGCCAAGTTCTCTAAGTATATGGAACTCTTTTATGGATCAGACCTCAGCCTGCAACTCTGATAAAATGACTAAACTCTCCACTGCTTCCTAAAAGGCCAAGTGCCCTTCAGGTCTCTCTCTGCTTCTTCCTTCTTCCCCTTTTCCCTCCTGTCCTTTGGAAAGTTGTGCTCACTTCTGTGGGCTGTGAAGTGTAAAATGAACCATGGAATCATTTCCCTTGCCAAGAATATTTTCTTATGGACCCATACAGTCATGTACCAGGGATTGCAACAATGCAGATTTACAGAATGAAAAGAAAACTAAGCACAAATGAACAGTATGCCAGTTTGGTGGAGTGTAATAGTCTAAGCAACAGACTGGCCGATATTTGCTGCTCCCCTTACTCAGCCAGGAAATGATAAGTGGACATGTTTACATGCAAAAAAGGAAGAAATTAAATAAAATTCATTATTAAAGGTGAAATTATACATATTTGTATATGCATATGTATATGATTTATATGTGTACATATATCCTAGGCAACTTCAGCCATAGGTTAAAACAGAACTTAACTTCAAATCAGAAAGAAGACTATGGGATTCTAAGACATATGATGGCCAAGGAAACCTATTCTAACCTTATCCATGCCTGTTATTTACCTCTAATTTATTTACCTTTCACCTATAAGCCAAGGATAGAGGGTGCTGGTAGAATGTGCATGTTATCAGGTAATACAAAAAAAGTTATTTTTCTGTGCAACATTTCCTCTGTTCTGGTAAGAACAAAATATATATGTGTGTACTGAGAAACATAAACTGTGTAATTTTGGTGATACCACATAAAATTTAAATGCTTTTATATTTGTATTAGAATTAGCATTGTACAATATAAAAATAAATGGTAAAATTCATGCTAATTATTTAAAATGTATTAATCATTTTTCTGGTTGGATGTGGGACCTTCAGCTTTCAGACTGTGGTGACAGGAGCATGTGAGGTTTCCTTAGGCTATGAGCAAGAGCTCCAGGGAAAAAAGATAAAATGTAATTTTTTCCTACTTAGTAACATCAAATAGTAAATAAAAAAACACCCTGGCAAGCCAAGAGAGAGTTAGACCACCCAAGAAAGGGAAAAGATTTTTATTTTAGTACCTGTCATGGCACTTTTCTGACTTTTTGAACAATTCCTCTTATCTTCATTTTGCACTGGGCCCAGCAGATTAAGCACCTGGCCCTGGACCTACACAAACAAGCATTCTATAATCTTCAGAATGCACCCTCAGGTTTTATACCGGCTCGACATTTTGCGGCCTAGGCAAAGCCATAAGATTTTGAGATCAACTCGGCCTACAATAACAGACGACTCAGAAAAGGACGTTTAAAGTCATGGCCTTAAGCACACAGGGTTTACATTCTGTTTCTAGAACAAAAAGCTTTTATTTTGCTGCTACCTGTTAAAATAGGATGTTAACCTAGGGAATCGCTTAAAGCTGAAAGATTTGAAATACACACATTTTCCCTCGTGGTTTCAAGGCAAAGAGGATAAGACCTATGTTGCATATTGGGGTTTAGGCTACAGAGTCTAACGCCATTTCAACAGGGAGAGTTGCCACTGGTCTTTGGCATCCACATACTTTCTTTGCAATGGGCAGGGAGCAAATACTGTAATGATTAAGAGCATAAAACCAGAATGACTCAAGTTTGTCTATTTACTACTCACAAGCAAAAATAACCAGACATTTTAGGGGCACAACTACAATTTAAAAGAAAGAGAGAGAGAGTGCAAAACGGACAACCTAACTAGACAAGGCACAAATATTGGATCAGATAGTTTAAGTTTTTTAAAAAAGCATTTAAAATACCTTGAAAGAGAAAAGGGAAGATATCAGTAACAAGAAGCAGGACAAAGTGCAAATGTGTGTTCAAAAATATAAAGGGCTTAATAGATAAGATATATAACAAAATATATATACGAAAGTATAGCAAAACCATTTCCTGGGAAGATCAGATCAAGGAATTATCTCAAAAGTTATTAAGAGTAACAAAAGAGATTAAATATTTCAAAAACATAAACCACTGAAGCTGTGTATAATAGTTGTCTGGGAATGATAAAATAGAGTAAGTAGAGAAGTAATGTTTTAAAAATTAGTGACAGAATTAAAGATCAGAATATTAATAAAAAATAAATTACAAAACATTAGGGAAAACTAATAATTTCTAAAAGTTTCTGCAGAAAAGAAACTATCCCCACAAAGAACAAGGCATCAAATTCACATCAGTCTCTGAACACTAGGGACAAGAATACAATGGAGTAATATGTGTAAGGTGTTGAAGGGAAACAATTTTGAACCTAGAATTGTATTTCCACCAATACCATTATTTCATTGTGAGGGCTGAATAAGTTTTACCACACAAAGACCCTCTCTGAAAACAATTGAAAGAAATACTCAATTAAAAAATAAAGAAATCCACAAGTATACTCTTAGCACATGAAGATTAAGTAAATAATTTATATAGTTTATTGCAGTCTATAAAAGCAAGGACTGGGAGGAAGAAAGGAAGTATGGTCCATAAAACTCCAGAAGCAAAACTTAGGCAGTGTTAATGTGATTGGGGGTTAAGGGAATTCTTTGTAATGAGGGATACAGAGGTGGAGAACAGAGATTATCCCTTATATGGTTATTGCGAATATACGTTTTCATCAACTACATATTCAAAATTCATGAATATGATTAAGATCTTTGTAAATCACAAATTTGCAAATATCATATAAAATCTAACATTAAATGAAGAGGATAAATGAAAATATTAAATAACTTTAAACTGCTAACAATTTCATAATTAGAGTACTAAATTGGGAGTCCTGATTCCTTGATTTATTGCAGGTATTTGAAGACAGGTGTTTCCCAAGGTTTGTCAGTACACTTTGGCCTCTCAGAGCTTCATAGTGATGTTTGGCACAAACTATGTTCTACTTCAACAAACCATTAAGGGGGGGATGATTCCAATGGCTCCAGAAGGAAGTGGTCACATTCTTTTATGACACAATTATAAATAATAATGAAACCAAAACCTGACCAGATTGCAAAAAAGAAAAAGGTGATTAAAATATGAAATTCATCATATTATTAAGAGTTCATTGGACAGAATATATAATGCGATCATCTTATAATAGGCTATTTGGTCACATTCAATACCCATTGTCAATTTTTTAAAGAAAACTTATTAAATAGTATTTGCTGCATAGTATTCAACAGTATTCAACAGATACTTTCTGAATTATATAAATATAATATAAACTGATTTACTAATGTGTATGTTACTATTTATATACAGTATGAAACTAATGCTTATAATGATTTAGAAAACTGACATATATGTTTTTATATATACATTTATTTATGAAACACATAATGAAGAATTTCTATGTTATTAACATTTATATACAAAGCTAATATATATAAATATAAAAACGTGTGTGTGTGTATATATATATATACAGTGACATGTACTAATGGGGAATTTCTATATTACTAATATATAAAATTTTAGATATATTTATGTACACATATATGTTAGATATAAGTGACATATATAACATATATAATAATTTATACTGATAGAGAAATATTTTATTACATTGGAGAGGGAAGGTATTTTTTTATATTAAGGCTCAGAATCCAGGAGCCATAAAAGAAAAGATTGATAACTTTAACCATATAAAAATTCAAAATTTCCACTTGATAAAAATCCTGTAAAGACAGTAAAAAAATGACAAATAGGAAAATATTTGTAAATCATTTTGTAGATACAGGACTAATTTACTTGCCATATAATAAGAATACCTAGACATGATAATAGCATCTAAAAAGATAGTTTACATAAAAGGACATTCACATAAAAAGTTGCCCATATTCATACATGATAAAAGAAATGCAATTGTAACTAAGAGATGCCATATTTTACTTATTAGAATAGCAAAGAAACTGAAAATGCCACAACATACTTTAATAAGACTATTTTGAGACAGTACTCTTAGATGTTGCAGATGTGAGTATAAATGCATAGAACTCCTATAAAAGCTAATTGGGAATTATCAATCAAACTTACAAATTTATTTATGATTGCCTCAGAAATCTCATTTCAAGAAATTTATTCATAAATATACCTAAATCTATTTAAAATTATATATGAACAAGGTTATTTATTAGAAGATTTTTTTCAAAAGCCAAAAAGTGTAACCACCCAAGTCAGCATCCGTGGGGATATAGTTAGATAAATATGAGCTCCACAGTAGAGTACTATAAAGCTGTGAAACAATAAAGGATGTAGAAGTTCTGTTCTAGTTGACCTTCCCAAACTTGCTGATATAAAATACATAAAATAGCCATTTTACTATGTTCATGGATTCTCTGGGTCAAGAATTCTGAAAGGGCCTACAGGGACAGCTTATCTCTTATTTCACCAGGTATGGGGCCTCAACTAGAACGATTGAAGGCTGGATATTGACTTCACTGCTTGAGGCTGAACTCATTCATCGCTCACTCATATGTCTGGTACCTGATACTGGCTTTTGTAACCTCAGTTGGTGTTAGAGGCACAATCCATACATGCGGCATCTCTATGTGACTGCTTGGGCTCCCTTACAGCACCATGGCTGGGCTCCAAGAGCAATATTCTTAAAAAGATAGCCATGAGGAAGTTATATCATGTTTTATATATTAGCCTTTTCGTGTTGCATCATTTTCTCTATGGTTGCAAGCTCAGCCAGATTCAAGAAGAGGGAACATCATACCATATCTTGATGGAAGGAATGTCAAAGTCACACTGGAAGAAAACGAGGTGGCATGGGAGCTAATGCTGTCACGATTTTTGGAAAATATAATCTGCCCCACTATATGGAAAGAGCAGATATACAGTTAAGTTAAAAAGCAAGGTATAGAAAGCCATGCCACGTGCTTTTTTGAAAACAAAAGGGAGGAAATAAGTTTGGATAAAGAAACACTGAAAAAGCACAAGAGAAAATATAAAAAAAAAATCACTGCATTTTCTGGAGGGAATTGTATAGATATAGGTAGATGAGGCTAAAAGATGACATTTTCTGTATTTTTTTTAAATTTGGGGATGTGCATTCTTCAAAAAAAATTTAAAAAGAATACCTGACAAACACACTGACAGAAACACACATTTACACACATGTATAAATAACTCTTCCACTAGAATAACTGTATGGATTTATGATCTTTTTAAGTTTTATAAAGTGTTTAGATATGTAAGCCTGCCCTGATACCCCTGAGCAAAGAGCATATTTGTTTTTTGGTCCAAAGAAAAATCACTTTAAAATATTCTAAATGCTTAGACATAGAAAACTGTCTTTTGTTCATTCATATTCAGAATGAAGGTCAGTGATGCTCACCTGCAGTATAAGGCTTGGAATCAATTCTTTTCATTGCATTTCATTTCCAACTGTGAAGGTTAAAGTGTCAGTTGATTTTGAATGTTTAGTCTTTCTCTCTCTCTCTCTCTCCCTCTCTCTCTCTCTCTCTCACTCCCCCTAATAAATGATATTTACTTAGTGTTACTCTAAGCTTTGCTTTTTGCCCAAAGGAAAAGAAGTCATTTTTTACTGTTTCAAATGCAACATATATTTTAATCTTCACAACAACTTGCGAGGAATGAACTATTATTGTGTCAGTTTTATAGATAAGCTTGCAAAATACCAAAGCGTACACATTGTATGTAATAGAGACAGTGCCTGTGATGGTTTGGTTGGCTCCAAAATTTATTCTCTAAACACAATTTCAAGACTTCCTATCCTAATATGAGGAGTTAACACTCACTGGAAAACACTTTAGCAAATCATGAGGACATTTAGTTGGAGGTAGACCTAAGACAACCTTCTCAATTATAGAAAAGGAAATTAAGGTCCGAGGGGAAAATATTATCATGCAAACCCCACACAGCTTCTAAGAGGAGAACCCAGGTCTCCTGACTCTTAGGGCACTGTGCTCCCCACTGCAACAAGTATTCTTCATAAATGCAAGAATGCTCTTGTCACCTAAATAACCCCACCACAAGTGCTGTGACAGGTTGTGTTCAAATCGACCCCATTTTGACATTCACTTACAATAGCGCTGTAACAGCTGAGTGGGAGGCTGATCACCATCACAAAGGGAGAGAAATGGCCCACTTTCCCTGGGCTATAAAAAGAGTCCTAATTATGCTAATGAATTTAGAAAACATCAGTTTGTAGGTGGTAAAGGAGGATGCTAACAAACAACCCTGGAATTGGAACAGTCTCTAATGGGGAATGAGTTTGAGTCATGCAGATGAAGGGCACTCCTAGGGGAAGGCACGGTAGGCGCTCCCACTGCCCTCAGCCTTCAGGCAGGATGTCACCAGGAGTTATTTTCACTTACTGAGGCTAACTCTGAACCAGCCTACTGCCCAGCGTACTTCCATGTGTGAAGGGAGGAGGATGCTCCAGCAAAACCACGTCATTAATCGGCATTAAGTGTCCCTTCATAATTGAGGCAATGATTACCAGCTGATTTTGAAAAAGTGATAAATTCTCCATGCCCTGCACCTTCTCTAAGCCAGGATGTGGAGAAGCAAAGATAAATTAGGTGCAATCCACAGTCTGGATTGACTTACTTCCTCCATCAATGCCAATGTCAAATGTGAGCTATTAAGTACTTTATAATCACTTGATTCTTCAAAGAATAAAAAGTGTGATATTTTTAAATCTACAATTGTAAGCCTAATATTGTACATACCTTTTTGTTTCCATACACTAATCACTCCTGCTGCTGAGCGGGCAAGGAGCAGACTTCCAAAACCTAGTTCATGTTAATTCCGTGTAACTAATGTTTCATCTATAGTCAAAAACCCACTTTAGGGTTGAGAGTGAAAGGCAGAGAAAAGTACACTAGAAATTTTCTCTCTAGTGTACTTTCCAGAAACTGGAAGCTACTTTAGTAGAAATTTAGCTTCTGCTAGGACAATTAATAGTGTTTAAATAATTTATGATTACTTTGTTTTGTTGTCCTATGGCAGAATTTTACCAAGCCAAGACAAATCTGACTTTTTCAAATATAGCTGCTTTAAAAGAAATGTACCCAAGGTGCTAATTTCTGATGTTAAAGATCAACACCTGTGTAAATAATTAAAAGAATCTAACATTCTACATATTTCTAATAAAATATCGCTTTGTATTCCTGCTTTCCAAGATCTTGAAACGTTATTACACTTGATTCTTTCTGTGTCCAGCAGACAGCATGAGGCTCAAGCACAAATGAAAAAGAACCTCTCCTCCTGCCTAAACCAATATAAAAACAACCTGAGATATCCCACTGTGGCATTAGAAGTAGTCCTGTCTCTGAACTTGAACTGACCTTCACTTATATAACGTAGATTTTCTTTTTAATTTTCTTGTCTTACAGCAAGATCCATGGGCTTTTTTTTCAGTGTGCATCCTTCTAACACTGTGTGTGTGTGTGTGTGTGTGTGTGTGTGTGTGTGTGTGTGTGTGTGTATCTTTTGCTGTGACTTAATCTTTTCATATACCCAAAGATACAGGAGCCTGTCATGAAAGGATTACTTCATTATAACACAGGAGATCTGAGTAGTAATGCCAGTGCTGTCACTCTTCAGCTGATTTTGAAAGAGTGATAAATTCTTTGGATGATATTTTTCAAATCTATAAAATGGCATTAGTTCAACTCTGTCCTAACTTTCTGTCAAAAGTTTTCCAAACAACAAATGAAAAAACTCATGTGAAAGCCCTTTGAAAACTGTAAGTCACAGTAAATTTGAAAAATGTTATTATCTGAAATAAAGATTAATGTTGTAATAAAAGTGACTAATCAAAAAAGTTATTGCTTTGTTAGTGATGTTTTCTACTTGTCCTATAGAAAGTGTATTAGGCAGGTATCTCTGGAGAAATAGAACCAACAGTACATACACACATATAGAAAGAGAAATATCTTTTAAGAAATTGGCTCACACAATCATGGAGGCTTGACAAATCCAAAATGTGCAAGGTAGGCGGTCGGCTGGAGACCCAGAGAAGAGTTGCAGTTTGAGTCTACAGTCTTTTGTGAGAATTCCCTCCTTTTTGAAGGCAGGGCAATCTTTTTCTCTTCAACTGATTTGAGGAGGCCCACCCACACTATAAATATTAATCTGCTTTCCTCAAAGTCTACTGATTTAAATGTTAATCTCACATAAAGAGTACCTTCATGGAAACATCTAGAACATCTAACCAAACATCTGGGTACCATGGCTTAGCCAAGTGGACACATAAAATTGATTATCATAGAGTTACTACTCAGAATCAATAGACAGTAAGTTCATTGAAAATAAACCCTGAGTTTTTCATCTCACCCAACCTACACCTATAGTACCTTATATAAATAAATGCACAAAAATAAGTTTTTTGAATTAATGGATGAACATTAGAAATGAGTCTAGGCCAATATAGTTTCCTGGTACCTTTTACCTCCCTGAGTTAATTTGTAAATATCAAAGCTAAGAGGACACATCCAAATGGCAAAACTAGATATTCCAAACTAGATATGGCAAAAGAGGGAGGAGAGACCATGAAGAACTCCTATCTCTTTTTTCTTTGGTTGTTCCTCAGGCTCTGAAGTCACTACCTAATCCACCACTGGCCTTCTTCGGTTTCTCTCTTCACCAGCTTTTCAAAGTTCATCCAGAATTCCTCTAACGTATAGGCAATTCCTTGTTTATAGCATCACGTCCACAGCTCAAGGGGACCACATGCTATTAGAGAAGATACTCTAAAAAAGATAACCTGCCTCACTTTGGAACTTAGAGAACTACAATCCTCAAAAGGCCCAATAAAATCACATTGTATGATACTCTTATAAATACCATTGGCTTAAAGAGAAAATAAATAGAAATTTTTGATATCTAATCCCTCTAATGCTATGACTTTCTATCTAAAACAATGGCATTAGCTAAGCTATGCAAATAATTAATCATGCCATGTTTCTTACACAATTAGGTTTGGAAAAGTGTAATTTATTAGGCACAATTAGTAAGCATTTCACGCTAGCTGTAATATGGTTGTAAAATCAACTATCTGCATATATTGTTTCTAAAGTACAGAATATAAATGAGAATAACCACCTAAAAATACTACAACATTCACTGTATTTTATCCCCTACCAGGTAAACTGATTAACAAAAGAAGTATTTAGAACTGATTGGTCTGTCCTTACAGCTGTGCTGGAATAGCCATTGGAATCAGTTCTCCCCAAGGGAAGGGGTTGCAAACTTGGCCTTTGATAGTTCAATGCCCAGGTAAGGAGCCAAAAAACTAGATACTCCCTTCCTTGCCATGACTGCTGTGGTGAGGTGAAATAAGAATCATTTTTAGAGTCATAAGACCTCATTAGCCAAACTAACGTGCAACTAGGTAAGTGATTTGGCTATTTTAACAGTAATATAGAAATATAGCAATACTTAATCCATAAGCCTAATGTGGGAGTCAAATGGGCAAATATGTGATATAATATTGAAATTTGCAAGACATCACACATACTATTTACTATTTCTGCAAAGTTTAATCTACGTTTATTGGGTACCCAGTATGGACCAGTCCTGTGCTTTGCCTAAGAAAACAGCAATGGATAAGATGCTTTTTCTAGGAGAGACCTCTTGTTCTGCCAATATGTATTCTTCCCCTCCAGTTTTTACCTGGGTACTCAGCTGCTGGTTAAAGATCACATTTTCCCGCTTCTCTGCAGTTAGGTATCAGCCTGGTCAATGGGAGGCAAGCAGAAATGGTGAGGGAAACTTCTGGAAAATATGTTTTAAAGGTATGAGGCATGCCTTTCTGTCATTTTTTTCTTTTGTCCTACTGAATAGAATTTGGATACATTGATTGAAGCACCATCAGCTTTTAGGGACATTGAGGTGTCCTAAGGAATGGTAGCATGATATGGTCTCAAGTAAAGTACATACCTAATGCATATAGGATGGGTTCCAGGGCATAAACTATACTATAGAGCTGTCCTCCCTAATACATTAGGTCCAGCCCTGTATATATATTAGTTATCAGTCGATCACTGGCTGAGGGTTGCCCTTAGAGGGAGGGGCAGCTGTGAGCTTGGATTACCCACAGCAGGCAGGGTAATGGGTTCACCAAAGGTGGTCAAGGTGGGATATCACAAAACCCACAATGATGACTGAATGGAAAGGAGAGTGATTCAGGATAATTAATTCATACAGCAAATGTCAAATAAACGCCTATAATATGTCAGATAATATTAGTTTCTTCTCCCATAGGAGATCATTCTTAAGATACAAACATGTTTGCTAAACCTTATGCAGTCCCCATCTTTACCACACATCTTTGCTCTTCTTGTCTTCATTTGCTATCTCGACTTTCTACTTCATATTCTCTAGTTAACCTACCCCTGCCAGGCCTTTGTGCTCATTCCTCCACTGCACACATTTGTCTTCAAAATCTCACTGAATCAAATGGTCTGTTCCTAATCTTCACTGAACTTTTCAACAACATTTGACCATTAATCATTTCCTTCTTGAAATATTTTTCTTCATGTGGCTCTAAACACTACACCCTTGGTTTCTCTTCTAGCTCCATGGCCACTCTTTCTCAACATTCCTTAATCATGTTCTCCTCACAGTGTCTTGCTTCTAAATGTTAGTGTCTCAGCCTTCTCTTCTCTATTTATACTCCCCCTCCCCCAAATAATCTCATCTAGTCACACAGATTTAAGTTCCTTCTAAATAAGGGTTTCTTAACTCCAGGACTACTAAATTTTTTTTTTTAGAAGATGATTTTTATTTCATCATAATATGGAGGTACAAATATTGTTAGGGTTACAAATATTGCTCTTGCCCCCTCCCTCCCCCCGAAATGTCCAATCCCCTGGCGGTGTGCATCATACATGCTATGGAAACATACATCCCTTTCCTCCTCCCCACTCCTGCCTGCCCACCACCTGCTAGAAAGTTTTTTTTGTTTGTTTGTTTTGTTTAACATTTTGGTTACATTGTATATCTTTGCCTCTCCCTAAGAAGGGGTAGAGTTATGCCCTCCCCCTCCAGAATGCTCGTCCCATCCCTAAGATTGGGTCCCCCCCCCACTGAATCTCTGGTGGGTATTGCCACCATTTGAAAATTGAAGTTTAAATCAGTCAGTACCAATTTGATGGCGAGTATATGTGGAGCCCATTTTCCAAGTCTTGTGTTGCCTCACTTTGGATAACAGGCTTAAGCTTAATCCAGGATAGCATAAATGGTGCTAGCACCATAATAATTCTGTTGTGCGGAGCTGCACTCTGCATTGTAGGATAATTGGCAGCATCCCTGGCCTCTATATATGTACTAGATGCCATTAGCAATCCCCCCACCCCCATCAAGTTGTTTCAACCAAAAATGTCTCCAGATACTGCTGAATGTCTCTGGAGGGCATAAGTGTTTCCCAATTGAAAACCATTGTTCTAAATTATAATGTCTTCCAAATTTTTATTTCAAGCCCTGATCTCCTCACTGAGCTCAAGACCCTTGAATCCAATCCCCTACCTGACCTCTCCACTTGGATATCTAATAGACATCTTGTTCTCAACATATCCCAAACAGACCTCCTGAAATTGCTCGTAGCCTGATTCACCCTCAATATTTCATGCGCTGGTAAGTGGTGAAGCCATTTACCCAATTACTCCACCTGAAACCTAGGAGTCGTCTTTGATTCTTTCCTTTTCTTCTGTTTCACATTCAATTCCTCTACAGCCAGTATTGTTTACCATCAAAATCTTTCCCAGATTTTACTACTCAGCACTTCTAACACCACCATCCTAGTCCTTTTTCAAGACTTACCTGAACTCACGCAGTAGCTTTCTGCTTTCTATTCTAGTTTCCACACTTGCCTCCTTACAGCTATTTCTTTACACAGTAACGAGTATTCTTCTAAAAATGTAAACCAGATTAAGTTGCTCTACTGCAAACTCACCACGATCTTCTCATCACATCAGAACAAAATAAACTCCTTTTCCTGGCTCAGGCTAACCTGGATTGGGCAGATCTAGGTCTGTGTCTAATATACTTCTCTCCTTTGCTCACTCTGCTCTACCCACACTCACTTATGCTCTGATCTCAGATCCTATCTTTGCTGGTCCTCTCTACCTGGAATGTTTGTTCCTCTCGTGTTGTCATGTCTTAATCATCTCAATTCATTGAGGTCTGTAATCAAAAGTCACTTTCTCAGAGAGGTTTTCCCTTATCCATTTAAAATAACACTAACCCTAGTCATTCTCTATTTCTAAGTTTTGCTTTTCTTCACAGTGCTGATTAAGATCCAATAGCATTAAATGTGTGTTTATTTGTTGTGTATATCTTTCATTGGAATGAAAGTTTCATGAGTTCTCATGTGGAATAAGTTTTTCAAGTGCCCTTAAATAGGTAAAAACTTAAATGCCATGTTGACTTATGGCTAACAGAGAAATAAGAAACATCAGTGCCTATTGTATAGGACCACATTCCCATGAGGTATTTCCAGATGAGGATTTCCTGTCCTAAAGATATATAATTTTGAATTATCTTCAGGTCATACAATGGTTCAGAGCTGAATTACTAAAAATCTCACAAGACAAATAAGGTTTCATCATGATTAGGAAAACTATTCCAACTTCCTGTGCTTGCTTTGTGACCACTGATTTCTTTTTTTTAATCTAAATTTAAAACCATCATGATGTAAGAGTACTAATATCAAAATTCTGTAATAAATTTATATACATATTTGAAGCTCATTCTAAACTATATGTACACCGATCACTCTAGCTTTCTCCTATAAGGAAATATGGGCTTCTAGATTGATATTTGAATCTATTCTATAGATTTGAATCTATTCTATATTGCCAACCCTTATACTAACTCTTAGGCATAAACACCAAACAAGCCTAACTTCCACTTCATCTCCTCACTTAGAATCTTTAGTGTCATATTTATCAAAAGCTCACCTTTTGTAAATTTTGTAGCACTTTAATTTTTATTTGCATCTATTAATTTTATATATATAATACATAATGAATATGATTCAGTGAGTAGATATGTGTGTTTGTGCATGTGTGTATAGATGAACTAGGTAGAAACAGTTTCTGCCCCCATGAAGCTTCCCTTCTACCATGTTTCTATGATGTTAAAATGGCATTGTAAACAGTACTATGGGACATATGATAAATGTATTCAGTGCCTTTTATCCCCATACCAAAGAAATAAATCATTTTTCAAGACCAGTTTAAACGCTACCTTTTCTGAAAAGCTTTTCCTGATTTCTGATCCAATTAAAAGTGACCTTTTCCTCCTCTCAAATCCATAGCAGTTCATTATTCATTTATCTATCACTTCATTGAACACACATTTAATGAACACCTACTCTGTGTAGAGGATAGTCACTCAAGAGAAAGATGCTTGATGAGTGAACCAATAATGCAGGGATGTCAGACAATGAAGTACGACTTTATCAGCACCTAGTAAGGACCAGAATTAAGTGCCTTACATGTACTTTTCTATCCTACAGTAGTTCAATGCGGTGGAATTGTTTAAAAGGCTGAGGATATAGTAGTGAATAAAAACAAAGAAACTTCCTTTAAAGCTTATATTCCAGTAGGAGATATACAAAAAATAGATACACAAAATTTAAATGGAATATAATAACTTAGTGTTGAGGAATGAAAATAAAGTGTGGTAATGGGATAGAGAATGATGCTGGTATAATTTTAGATAAGGGGTTGAATTTGAGTAGCATTCTGAATGAAGGAAAGGACATATCTGAGGGAAGAGTATTCCAGGCAGAAGGAAACAAACATGTAAAATTCCTGAAGCCAGGACACACAAGTTTGGCTGAAGATTATGAGTGGGAGGGAGAGAGAAAATAAAGTCAGAAAGAGAGCTAAGAGGCAGATCCTGTCATATTCTGTCAGTCAACTCAAGGAGCTTGGTAGAAAATCAATATAATGCTGCCTTAAAATTAAAAAAAAGTATTTAGATTTCAAGAAGACAGATATAGTACAGTATAATACAATAGAATGAAGAACATTATACTTCAATCAAAAAAAAATGAAAACAAATCCTGAAAACAAGTAAACAGAAGAGCTCTTTTTTCAAACTAGGTTATTAACATTCCCTGAGCCTGTTTTCTGTTTTGTAAAATGAGAACACCACTGCCTGAAACCAGGAGTGAGAGCAATGCAGTCCTAAAAGTTAAGAGTTAAACCTTAAAACTGGCACACATCATATGAAATTTCTATGTGAAAAACACCTTAGGGAAGGAAAATGTTCCCTACTCCAGAAGCAGGGAAGGAAAGAATCTGGCTGTTACTATATGATAAAAATCACATATCTCAAGAAGGGATGAGTCCATCAGGAAACGACTCAATCAGCAAGAAGCATAAGAGAAAGGAAGGCATAAATTATCAGTATGCCTTCAGCACTGACTGGAGAACAAAATGTCCTAGGAAGATTAAATGATGCAAATGTGCCCAATTCTGAGACAGATCTATCAGACCATCAGAGCCTGATGCCTTTAAACATACGAACTATCCAACCAGCTCTCCTTGCTCTGATTCCATGCTCACGAGCTACCTTGTAATAATCTAGCTTTCCAGGATGTTTATCTGCAGGGAGAGAATGTTCTGGTGTGCTGTAAAGTTACATTTCTGTCTCTAAATTACAGCATTGGCTTTCTGGATTCTACACTTTATTCTCCTGTGGATTTAGCTGATGTAATCAGCATGTGTAAGCCCAGTACAGCTCTAGGAAACTGACACTGTCTGTTTTCTGAATGTGTAACATGGAGGGGTCAGAACCCTGGCTGTGATGAACTCAGCAGGCAATGCCCCTCCTGGGGAAGGTGGTAAGTAGCCAGCCACATACATTACGCTTCAGCTTCTCCACTACCTACCTTAAAAGGGTTGTGGGGGTTAGATGAAATAATGTATTTGAAAGTGTTTAGAAAACCATAAAGTCCTTTAGAGCAACACTGAAAAGTGCCTAAGAGATGTTGAAAGGAACAAACTGGGTATGCACTACGCATCTTCCTCTAAATCTGGCTATTTAGGACAATCTGTGGAATAGAAGAAAAACTTCCCAATCTAGGAGTAATGGGCATATGAGCCCTATGGAGACTGTCAAACCTATAGGGACAGGTTCAGATACTGGGTAAGCCATCTTTACCTGTTTGAATATTTTTCTTTCAGGGGTAGAAATCCTGGATTTTCCTTTTAGGAATGCAATATTCCAATATCAAAATCTGGAACCACCACTGATTCCTTTGAGTTATATATGCATATGTATATGCACATATATACATATAGATATAAATATAGTACTTATGATATGCCAAGCACCACGTCCGGCTATATAAATTTTAGAACTCTGTATACATGAAAATGTAGAGGCCTTTGTTTAAAAAACAAGAAAAGTTTCTGTAGAAGGTATTAAAATATAAAGATATTTTCTTTCTTACACAGTCTGTCTTTTGACTTTCATGGTGTTTTTCATTTTGCTATTTACTCTCATTCCAAATATGGAAAAATTAATTTTTTTAATATTTAGCATGAATTTCAGTGTCCATCATTATAGGCTGCAATACTGGTTTAAAATGAAAATATAACAGCATTTATCTCATATATCCAATTTTTGAAATGGTGTAGTTCACATATCTCACAGGGTATATGAGCATATGTAATTTTTCTTGATAGAACAGAAGAAATACTGCACAAAAAATAACTCAGCTGTTTTTATTTCATGTCTTGAGACATGTGCATTCTACCAACACTGTCTACTTTTGGCTTACTGATAAGCAAGAAAGAACTGAGAGGAAAAAGAACTGAGTATTTTCCCTTTCCTACTATCTCATAATTTTCAGCATAAGTGGTTGACTAATAAAAGGAAGTAAAATGTGGGGATGGTCATGATGGAGACTCAAACTTGTGGGTGGATGGGGGGAAATGGGCATTTATTGAAACCTTAAAATCTGTACCCCCATAATATGCCGAAATAAAAAAAAAATGAGTAAGAAAGAATATGTTAGGTCTTTTTGTGTGTCATTTGTGTTTCTTAGAATGCCATTACCTTCTTTTTGCCTTTGAGGAAATTTCTACATTTTGAACAAAAATTGTTTCTTGGAACTGTCAGTGCTTTCATTTAGTCAGTTATAGATGTAACACATTTACCTTGTGCTTGCTTTGACTCACTGAACTCACAATTGCGTCCACCGGGATAATGTGCTCAGGCAGCATCACAAATGTTACGTGCTCAGGCAGCATCACAAATGTTACGTGCTAATGCAGCAGCAAGGAACAGAGTGGACATGCATGTTAAGTGCATCTTCTCTGCTCACACGCATGCTCAAAATTATTAAGAGTATTAAGAAATTATTAAGAGTTTTAAGACAGCAACAGTAGAACATTAACCCAAGTGTGAATTGTTCTGAAGATACCTCCTTGTGCAACTGCACAAGTCACATGTCCATGAAGCCAGCCCTGCCTGGCACTGCTTTAAGAAAAAATAATTAAACTCTCATAACAACTGTGTGAGGTCAGCACTATAATTAACTCTCATTCAAAATGAAGAAACAGGCACAGAAAGGTTAAGTAGCTCATTTAAGTGCTAATAAGAGCTAATAAGTAGCAGAGCTGGGATTTGAACTCAGGCTTTTAGGCTCAAGGAACCATGATCTTTACCAATACACAGCATTGCTTCTCCTAAAGGCATTGATTTTTAATTAAATCCCAAGTTTTCTTGGCTCTTCTCCCTTTCCTTACTTTTAAAAAGTCTTTAGAAGATAATTCATATCCATCATAAACCCACAGATAATGTGAATATTTATTGTAATTGACTACAGTTTATGTTAGCAGCTGTAATAAATAATGATAATGGTTATCGTGGAGTGTTTTCTATAGGCCTAGCAATTTGATGAGGTGGTTGCAGTTATAATTTGTGTGTACAGATGAGGACATAGAGGCATAGAGAAATTAAATAACCTGTATCAGACTCAGATAATAAGTGGTAGAGTCAGGATTTCACCTCAGACAACTTGACACCAACATTCATGAGCTTACATACTTTGTCATAGCTCTGTAATTCTCCAGATGTCCATTTTAATGATGCAACGGTGCCAATGGTACGTGACTAGGACCAGACCTATACAGATATAGTTTACTTCTCTGCCAGGTTTCTGTTCATTTTCATAGGCTCAAAAATAAAGGTATAATTTGATTGCAAAAATAGAGCTTGACATTCAAATTTGAACCCCAGTGCAAATTTGATGCTTTTCTTTAAGAACTTCAAACTTTATATTTGAAGAAAATTCAAATTGATTTAGCCTAGAATGAAATGCCAGGAATATAAAGGAGTCACAAAAGTTTAGAATGCTGCCCTTGAAGAAACTGTTGTCGTTAGATGATAACCTCTTAGCAAACAGAGGTAGTAATTGGACGAGCACTCTTTTTTTTTTTTTTTTTTTTTTTATTTCACTAGAAAAAGCAGTGTGAACGAGCACTCTTAATTGAATGCAAGAGAGAGAGAAAGCTCCAGTCCTGGTCTTGCTTCTGATGACATTAACACTGCATAATTTTTTGAACAACCTTGAGATCAAAAGAAATGAACATAAAACTGGAAAGCTCCCAGATCAGTCTCAAAAAGAGTTTTCTACACAAAAGTTGCTTTCAGAATAACAGAAATTGTTACAGTAGATCACATAATTAAATAACAAAAGAATAATCAGAATAACTATCTCCAAAAATCTTACTAAATTAGATGATATAAAAAAAGAAAAGGAAGCCTGAAGAAGTAATTTTGGTTTAGAACATAAAATTAACTAAGGAGCTAAGGGACTGTTAAAGTCCAGAAGCCATGTGTAATGATGGAAGACTTTTAAATTCCTGGCAAATTTTCAAGGCACATAAAGGAAAATTAGGACTGTTCTTCCTAACAGATTTTTAATTATAAAAGCTTTTGACTCAAAATGAGTTGAATTTTTTTACCCTCTATTGTATATTCTGCAATTAATTGAGGATCCATTACAGAACACTTAGTTCTTCTATTACCGTTCACCTAAGTATCTCAACATATTACAGACATTTTAAAAATAACTGAAAACCTAAACTCATTTAGAAAAAAAAAAAAGAAATAAAGGCATACAGAACACACTTGCTAGTGAAAAAATAATCCATTCCTCTCCCTATTCCTTTTACTGGACCACACAGCTCCCCCATTTTCTGTTCTTTAAACAGCAGCTGCCTTAGCTTGGATTCCCCAGAATGCAGAGCCAGAGACAAGGGCTTCAGTGCAGTAAGCTAGAGGGGAGTCTGACAGAGTGTCAGTAATGAGGGAGAGGGGGACTGAAGCAGAGAAGAAGAAGAGAGGAATGCAAGAGTTGGCCTTCGCTACTATGGGGGAAATGGTGCCCTAATAGAAAGGATCAAATGAGAAATCACACAAAATATATCTCAGTACCTGTGTTGGCCTTTAAAAAAGTAAATATTTATCCATAGGCACTTATTCTTTGGTTCAAGAATCACCCCCCTTCAACACACGCACACACAAACACACATGCACACACACAAAAACACCCTTCAGGATTCCACATGTGTGGATGCCAGTGGATGGCTCACACCCCTGTGTACAAAAGCTGCAGGTCGTGCAGCTAGAAGCGTGCACTGGACAGCCTGAGTTGCTTTCAGGGTGCTCCTGTGTGAAGCTGGGTGAAGCCCACGTAGAACAAGTCACGTCACTGCCACTGTGGCTGGAGTGAGAGGTATGGTGGAGAGGATTTTACTGGTGCCCAAGAGGAACCTTACAGAGTGGCCATGTTCACCTCAGACCACTTTCCTTTCTGAGTTCTGAGCAACTGTTTCACAAACGCATTGGTGGCACAGATAAATTCTACTATTGTCTTTAAAGTGATAATAATGGTGTTTTAAATCAGCAGTCCCCAACCTTTTTGGCACTGGGGACCTGTTTCATGAAAGACAAATTTTCTACAGATGGCAGTCGGCAGGGGGGCGGGGCAGGGGTGAGCGATAGGGAGCTGGGGAGCAGCTGTAACTTCCTAACAGACCACAGAATGGTCAAGTCTGCGGCCAGGAGCTGGGGACCACAGTTTTAAATGGATTCACAAGCATCCCTTAAATTAGATTTAACTTTTCTCCTTCCTCAAATCCCACATCATCTTAAACTCCTCCCTCTGGTCTCTAATGAATGGTTACCCTCTGCAAGGGTCAAAGCCGGCCCACACACATTTGTTACTCACTGGTGGATTCACTCACACCCCTTCAAGTTAGTGATAAGCTCCCTGAATATTGCCAAGTCTGGCAGTGTTCTCTCTGCCAAGCCATTCTCTCCTCTCTTTTGCACTGGTGTGATTAGGCACCCTCTCCATGAAGATACATACTTTTTGCTTCTGTTGGCATGTTTCTTCAGCTTGTTCTACCTTCTGTGCATTGACCTTCGCTGTCCTATCTAGCCTCACTTTCTCTTTCTTCTCTCTAAAGGTATGATTTCCCCAAGATTCTGACCTTCATCCTCAAATCCACTCAGAGATTGCATCAATATCTGTCTCCCCACCTCAGACGGCCCTTTTCCCCACTCCCAACCTTCTAACCACTCTTTCAACTGTCTCCTTGATGAAGTCCAACTGTAAATGCCCAAACCAGCATCTCAAATGCTGTCTGTGCTAACTAAATATGCAACATTCTCTCTAAGCTGCGTCTCCTGTGCTTCCCATTGCTGTCGACACAATCATTCTTGCAGTCTCCCAGTCCTAAGCTCTGTTTATCAGCAACCCCCAGCACACTTATTCTATATATTTATCAAAAAGAAATAACGTATGATGCACTTCCTTTTAAATAAGTCCATACAAAATGCACCCAAACTGTAGATCCTCTGGAGGTCATTTCCATCTCCATTTTAAGAGTCACCAACATGGTGACCTTTTTGTTCTAGAAAAGTTAAAACTCCATCTTTGGAAAGGGTCCATTTCCTCAGGGCTAGTAAAGGATTTATAGCTCAAACCCTGTTTTAAAACTTATTTTTATATACATACTGATAGAATTCCAATTTTACATAGATGAATAAATGTAATTTATGGTTAAAAACGTACATATACAATCTATTTATGCCTAACTACAGTTATATCATGTATTTCTTTTAATTCATTTTTAGTTTGTATTACATTTTTATATCTCTTCTTATTCCCCTCTCCATCCAGAGAACTTCCTTCATGCCTCCTCCCTGCTGGGTAATACAAGTTAACAACCTAAAATGTATTTTTTCATATTTTCCCTCCATGATCATATAGTCAAGAACATATTCATATATCCATATACATGTATACACGTATATCCATATAGAGGGCTTTAACAATATGTTACAAAGATGAGATAAAATATGCAATGAACATCATAGGATCTTTTAAAGTATCTTTTGAAGTGTAGTTCCCATTCATTTTTTAATGGTTTGGAAGAACAATCATTTATTTATCCATTTCATTATTGATAGGATTTTTTTCTCTGCTATGAACGATGCTAATGTAAGCAACCTTGTGGATAATCCTTACATATTGAAACTTTTCCTTACAAAGAATAGATTATCAGGAAAGAGATTACTGGGTTATTAGAATATATGCATTTTTTATCGATGTTAAGAGATTGCTCTCACATTTCTTTTAGCATTTTATGAGCATGCCATTTTTCCCCTCCCAGGCAGCAATAGATTTTATGTTCACTTCAATATTTGCCAGTCTAAAAGGTAAAAAGTGAAATCTATTACCTTAATCTATCTTTTCTTGAATACTAATGTGTTTGTGCATCTTTTCATTATTTTAACCACATAGATTTTCACTGATATAAATATTCTCTTCATATCTGTTGCCAGTTCTCTATTATTTATAGATTTCTTGTTAACTTTTGAGTCTTTTATTATAGTATAGATATTAGCTTTTTTTTCCTTTACTATGTAAGTTTCTTTTTTCAAATTTATTGTTGGTTTATTCACTTTGTTTATGGTATCTCTGCCATACAAAAATGTTTAAATTGCATATACTCAATTAGTTTTCTCTTTTCTTTTATAACATCTGAGAGTTAGAAGCCTTTTCTTTCTTTTTGGAATGTTTATATGGTCTTCTAGAATCTTTTTATAACACTTTTATTTTGTATTTTACATTTAAATATATAAACCAACTGAAAATTTTATTTTATTGGGAGAAGAAAGAGGCCAATTTTTTATTTTTCCTTGGTGGATAGCTAGTTGTGTTCCATTAAATAATTCATTGCTTTTATTTGATAAATAATACATGTATTAAATAGTCCATTATTTTTCTGTATATTGAAATATTGTCTGTAATTTTCATAATTTTTTTACATTGACAGGTAAAATTGTATGTATTTACCATGTACAACATATTGTTTTGAAGTATATATACATTGTAGAATAATTAAATGTAGCAAGTTAACATTCAGTACCTCACACAGGTATCATTTTTTGTGGTGAGAACACATCACATTCACTCTCTTAGCAATTTTCAAGTATACAATATATTGTTAGCTATAGTCCCCATGTACAACAGATATCTTGAATTTATTCCTTCTATCTAACTGAAATTTTGTATCCATTGATCAACATCTTCCCAACCATCTCCCAAACCACCATCCCTAGTTCCTGGTAACCATAATTCTGACTCTCTACTTCCACAAAGTCAATTGTTTTCAATTCCACATACGAGCACTATCATGCAGTATTTGTCTTTATGCTCACATGTACCAGAATTGACTTTTGGATTCCCCCAACCTTCCATGTTTCCACTTTGTCTATTCCTATGGCCATCCCACAATGATTTGTGACCAGAAGCTTTCTGTTTAGTAATACATTCCAAATCTCTAAGGCAAGTCACTTCTCACTGTTCTTCTCTTGAGTATTCTTGAAGATTTATTCTTATATATTAATTTAAAGATAATTTTATCAAAAGAGAACTATTGAGATTCTAACTCTAAATGTATGTGTGTGTATATATATATATATATATATATATATATACACATATCTATAATATGAAATTTGGAAGAACTAATATTTTTATATATTAAGTTTCCTAAGGCAAGAGGAAATCTTGTTTAATGTCCTTAAATTTTATCATTTCCTTTATGTAAGTTTTATGTCTTTCTTATTAGGTTTATTAGTAAATAATGCTTGATATTTTGCTGTTGAGAGTAGATGATCCCATTTCTCTTTTTAGGTATTGAGTTCAACTGCTCTATTTTAGACTTGGTTTTGCTAGTTACTATTTTTTATTTTTCCCTGAATCCTCTTCTTTGTATAGTTATAGATTAGAGTTGGCCCAAGTGAAGTTACATAGAATTTTGGAGGCAGAAATGAAACAGCACCCATTACTCACTGAATAAAGGCCCAAGCAGGTTCCAGTTTGTTTTTGTCCTTCCCTACATCTCCTTCCTAACCACTGGTCCTACTGACCAACAGTGACCTGCCCCCAGCACTTCACTGTGAACTGACAGAGGTAGTGGTCATGAAGAGCCACCAAACCATTCATTGACATGTTTTGTTCATGAACCTCTACATCAGTATCTTTCATGGTTCCTACTACAGACACATCTATCATCCAGGTGTACAATCTGGGGAATATCTACATCAGAATTGGTTAGTCATTTTTTTTTTTTTTTTTTTGCAATTGTCACTAAAGTCATATTTGTCTTTTTTTTTTTTATTTTTTTTTATTTTTTATTTTTTATTTTTTTTATTTTGGCATATTATGGGGGTACAGATTTTAAGGTTTCAATAAATGCCCATTCCCCCCCTCCCCCCAAAAGTCTGAGTCTCCATCATGACCATCCCCCAGATGGTGCACATCTCACTCACTATGTATGTATATACCCGCCCCCTCCCCCCTCCCACCTGCCCAATACCCTATTACTGTAGCACCTATGTGTCTACTTAGGTGCTACTCAGTTAATACCAGTTTGCTGGAGAATATATCTGGTGCTTGTTTTTCCATTCTTGGGATACTTCACTTAGTAGTATGGGTTCCAGCTCTAACCAGGAAAATATAAGGTGTGCTATATCACCATTGTTTCTTAGAGCTGAATAGTACTCCATGGTGTACATATACCACATTTTATTAATCCATTCTTTGATTGATGGGCACTTGGGCTGTTTCCACAGCCTTGCAATTATGAATTGTGCTGCTATAAACATTCGAGTGCAGGTGTCTTTTTTGTAGAGTGTCACTGGATCATTTGGGTAGATGCCCAGCAATGGGATTGCTGGATCAAATGGTAGATTCACTTGGATCGCTTTAAGGTATCTCCATATTGCTTTCCACAGAGGTTGAACTAGTTTGCAGTCCCACCAGCAGTGTAGGAGTGTTCCTCTCTCTCCGCAACCACGCCAGCATTTATTGTTTGGAGATTTTTTGATAAAGGCCATTCTCACTGGGGTTAAGTGATATCTCATTGTGGTTTTGTTTAATTCCTGTAATAAATTTTCTCTCCCATAATACTGTAAGAAATTCCACTTCCCAGATTAAAACCCAGTTAATACTACAGGAAAGTATTTTTCATATGTTTATATTGTACCCAGCCAGCCACATTATCAAATTTTGTTATCAATTACTTTAGATTTTTGTAAAATATATTTTCTAGTATACAATCTAACTACCAAGTAAAGGAGATCATTTTAGTATGTCAATTTTTATATCTCTTATTTCTATATTTTTATTTTGACATTTGATGACATTTGCTAGAATTTCTACATCAGTGTCAAATAAGATGAGGAAACCAACCCCTGTGGGCTGGTGGTACAGTAGCAGGCAGGGTACCAGTCCTTGGATGAGATCTTGGGAAGAAGCCTCTTTACTCCCCAATCCTCTCTCTCTCTCTCTCTCTCTCTCTCTCTCTCTCACACACACACACACACACACACACACACACACACATATATGTAGGAACCAAATAATTCTAACAAAAGTGAGGGCTGGAATAATCCATTATCATGATGAGGGAAGGAAAAGGAAGTGAATGAGTAAAGGATGTATCAGATAAGGACCAAAGAACTACAAAGTTAATGGTAAATAAAACAGATAGATTCATGTGGAATGAGAAAATTGACATTTTTCTGCCTCTAAGGTCTACTGAAAAAAAGTAGAGGGTGGCAGCAAAGTTAAATAATAAAACTACAACAGTTGTTGAATTTCTCTTCAATTATTTGTTATTCACCTATCCTAAGTAAATGAGTATGCTGAATGTATTTTAAACTTTCCTGAAAATATTAAGTATATTTAGTTTTTTCTAACTCATCATTCTGAAACTTCAAAAATCTCTATAGGGCAGTATAGATGTAGAATATATTACACTATTGAATTGAATGGTTCTTAAATACTAGGACATATTCTGAGAGTTGTACTGGTATCATAGAAACTACAAGATCAACACATATTTTGAAGGTTTACATTTGCCAGACATCATATGCTTTTCAATGGATTTACATCATTTAATCCTCAAAATAATTCTATACATCTAGTAATATTACCCTCTTTATAAATATAAGAGAACCAAACCTTAAAGAGTTTTAATGACTGACAACTTTAAGTTCACACTAAAACCCAAATTCAAATCCAGAAAATATCAAATAATAATCTTTTAAAGATGATTTTTAAAAGATGAACTATTTATATAATACAAAGCCCCTTTGATCTATCTCCTAACTATCTCCTAGTTCTTTCCACTTTTATTCAGTAATTCAGATTATCAAAACACTTTTCCAGTGTTTCCTGATTCAGAGAAAGAGATCATTTTTCAGACTGTATGGATGAGTGCAAATTTCTAGTATGCCTTCCCATGTATGTGTGTGTGCATAGGTGTGTACATATGTATGTGTGTAAGGGTGGGGAAGTGAAGGTAGTGATAGTTCTTTGGGAGTGAAGGACTAAGGCATATAATTCTTAACTATCTTATATTGCTGCAAGAATGAAGATATTTGTGTTATTAGGTAAATATTGGTATTTTCCAAGGAGCCCCATCTACCAATAGGCACAGCCGACGGATCTCCTGGGTAACTCACAGCCTGGAGCTCAGAAGTCTCCATTGCAACACATCCACATACTTCGGAGAATTTCTCCAAGAAAGTCTACTATCGAAGCATTGCATAATTTTGTCCAGACAGAGCAATTTCTTACTTCCTCAGAAACCATATTTTTGGTGTCTGGTCTTAGCAACTCTTCTCACCTAACACTTAGCAGCACTTTGCCTTCTGCTCCTAAATGATACATGGGATTCTCCTGAATCAAGTCTCATGTGAACTCCCCCGTCTTTCTTATTCTATCTCCATAGTCACTATGCTATTTTGATTCAATACTTTGAAATCAGTCTTTTGCATCTTATTTTTTAGGTAATCGCAGACTATAGTTATAACTATCTAAAAAGCCTTTTGGACAATTAACAATAAATTTCCTCTAACAGGGTATTGAAAATTTAATCTCAAGATACTGGGATAGGATACAAAGAGCCTTCACATTTGGGTGCATTGGAAAATCTGAAACAAATTTGGAGCTTTTCCATTTAAGTTGAGAAGTTCCTAGACTACAAAAGTGAGGAGGAGGATGAGGAAGAGGAAGGGGAAGGGGAGAATGGGAAGAAGAATGAGAAGTAGTAAGGTGTAATAGTGAGGTTTTAATTAGAAAAACAGAAACCATTTCAAGTATTTTTATCACAGAATTTAATTCAGGGACTTGGTTACATTGGTGATAGAGGAGTTGAGAAGTCTAGGTAATTCAGAGATTAACAACAGCAAAATGCCATACCCTAGAGTTGATGAGAAAAGGGAAGGAAGTGATAGTGTTACCTAAATTCCAGGGTGAGGGTTACCTGACAGAACCTGGAACATGACTGACCTATCAGGAGGGGGAGCTGGCATCATGGAGTGTCCCAGCCCAGTCAGAGATGCCACTGGGGCAGAACAAGAATGGATTGCTTCCTCCTTCCATGTCCCAGATATCTATCAGTAAGTCTTTTGTGTGATCAGAGTGGGAAGTCATTTGATATGGAACTGGGATATGCAGCCTGTAGTTGTGGGCTTCCCTATGATACAGATCAGTGCATAAGAAGAGCAAACACTCTATCTCAGAAATGTATCTGACAGGCACATACACAGTAGGTAAAATCAGAACCTGTGTTGGATTTGAGGCCACCACAATGCCCTGAGGCTTGGGGTGCTGATTCACAGCTGTGGTCTAGAAAGGGAACTAGAAAAAAGTGACAATGCAGCTACTGATAAGAAAATTCTGCTTGTAATTGTATACAAACTAGAAAGGGGAAAGATTCAGTAGTACTCTCTGAAGGGAACTGTTACGGCAAGAATGAAATGCCAATAAATAATTAATCATGAGCACTGGGGACACTTTTAAACACACATAGATGTGTTAATGTGTGGAAAAGGGAAAAATACAAGAGTTAAAGTGTTAATAATTCCTGGGAAGTGAATGGTGCGAGGTAGCACATTCATTGTTTGAGAAGAGTTAGCTGCCTTCTGAGTTGGCTGAGTTTTCCTGGGGACATATAAACAGCTGAGCTCTATAGAGAAGATGGGAAATAAAGATGATTGTTATTTTCTTTTATTTGATCTCAAATTCTCAGATGCTCCATGAACATGAATATGCTCTATGAATACTAAATCTGAAACAGCAATGAATAAAAGGATTTAATCTTTAGTTATGACCCCTAACAGCACCACTGGTGACACAAAACTTCCCTCTGTCTGAATCTATAACCAGTTTCTATTTAGCTCTTTTCATAATTTCATCTAACCCAGGTTTTTAAACTTCCTACAGGCTGTGAACACAATAGGAAGTTTATCTTTACATTACTGGTTTCAAATTGTGCTTTGGAGAAGCCTGACAGTATTTAGTTCAACATTAACTGAGATACTTGGGTGTTTCTTTGCTTAAGGAATTTATAGTGGTGAGGTACAAATTATACATTTTTTATCATACCTCAGCTGATTTCCATGCATACTTTAGTTTGATAACCCCTATGTTTGGGACTTTCTGGAGGTTTCTTTGGGACCACCACAGAAGGAAAGAACAAAAAAGAGGACAAGAACATAAAGTTTCAAATCTTCACCTCTCCTCCTCTCTCCCTGTGTTAGTTCTATGAATTGGTCTTCCAGTAATATTTCATTAGAAGAATTTATTTTGTGGTCAAAAAAATGGATAGGTAAGAAAAATCATGGATCTATGTAAATATTTCCATTAATCTAAGCCCATTCTGATGAATCCTACAGTTCTATCTAATTACTTGTCTGAGGTCCCCTTTTCTGTCTTTCTAGGTCGGACTCCCAAATTGCCTTAGCAAGCTGCTGGGTATCTTCAGTAAACTTGTTGTTTCATAGTTTTCAGAAGACACATTTTCCTTGCTCCAATGTTCTGGCCCTCACTTACTTTCTATGAGTTTTCAAAGTTTGGCGTTGACAACTACATCTATTCATTCTGTCAACATCAGTGAGCACCTGTATTGGACCAGGCACCAGGTGAGTATCAACTGGACACTAAGAATTCAAAATTAAATTAGTCAGGAATGTGCAATATTTTTTATTACCTGTGGTGAAACCTATACATGCCCAAAAAGTTTAACATGTCTCTCCTTTATCTTTGCCCTACATTTCTTTAAAGCTATTACAGCAAGTCTTATTGAGAAAAAAATTGGAAGAATAGAAGTTGAAGTTGAAGACTTGACTGTTCTGTTAGTGATCTGAAAATATATCACTGTCTAAGACTATTAGTGTTACCATAAAGGAATATGTGAAACTAGATAACTTATTAAAAAAAAAAAAGGTTTATTTGGCTCATCATTCTGCTGGCTGGAAGATTGGGCATCTGATGAAAGCCTCAGGCTGCTGCCAGTCATGGTGGAAGGTGGAGGGAAGCTGGTGTGTATAGAAATCACACAGGGAGAGAAGAAGTAAGAAAGAGAGAGGGAAGTGCCAGGCTGTTTTTAACATGCAGCTCTTATAGAAAATAACAGAGTGAGAACTCACTCACCTGCAAGATAGGACATTCATGAGAGATCTTCCCCCATGACACAAACACATCTCATTAGGTCCCATCTGCAACACTGGGGATCAAATTTCAACCTGAGATTTGGAGTAGACAAGCATGAAAACTATAGCAATCACTATGCTACGCAATAGGTCTAAACTTTCATTATTTATCTTTTTTATTACAAATATATCTTTAAATTTTTACTGCTATTGATATTGCAGAGTGTTCCAAGAGTCTCCATACAAATGAAAGAAAAACTTTTGTAAAATTTATAATGAATATTTTGTAAATAAATATACATTTAGCTAAAATTTCCCATTGTCCCTATGTATGTGAACTTTTGGGACACTCTATATTTTGGATTTTAAATTTTCAAAACTAATTCTTACACTCTTTGGTGTTTCAACTTGGGTATATGTCATTTATTCTGTCTTTTGCACATGGCTTGTAAATAAATATGTGCATTCATGTATTAATAAAATTTTTTGTGCCAGATGATATATTAAATATCATGTGCTAATGCAGATAATTCAATAATGAACAAGATACAAACATTGTCCAACCTTCCACAAAGACTATATAATAGTATAGTAAAATACAATTTTTATATATTTTGAACTAAAATAAATGTCAGAAAACAGAGAGATACTTTCAAGAGATTTTTTTTAACTCTTCAAGGAGAGAAAAAGTCATGGTCTTTAGAAAAAAAGGAATTCCATTTGTAGAAATGAGAACATATAAAAAGAAATAAAAGTAACAGAAAGGAATAGAATTAAAGAAAAAATAAAATAACAAAGAATAGGAATCTACATAGATTGGGTTACAGAAACAAGAATAAAAGAGAAGGGAAGTAGTGTGAATTAAAGGTAGCCTTACTAATAAGCAATTTAATAGAGGAAAATAAACTATCAAACAAAGTAAAAAAAATAAACTCACAGCACATAATTGCCCCTTTGAAGAAGAAACTCACAACACAACTACCCTCTTTGTTTCTTTTAATTAAAACACCTGTGGTCTAACTTGTTATCTCTAAGTTTTGTTTTCTCAGTCTTGAAGATCCCTAAGTAGAAAGACAGGGGCGAACACCCCACTCCAACTCTGTCTCACTTCCTGCCAAAGTACAGATTCCAAGGACTCTGATAGGCTGGCCTCACAGAGAAAGAAAAAATAAAAAGCATCTGCAACTACTTCACAGCTGCTTCTGTTATCAGTCTGCTGAAGGGGGGGGCATTTTTATCCTTTAACACGCCAAACAGCTTTTCCTCAGCTGCCTGGCATTTCCACTCCTTCATTTGCGTGCCACGGCCACTCACTCCCTCTGTTTCTCTTTTTGGTGCTTTCTCTCTCTCTTTCTTTCTTTTTCAGAAAAATAAACTTTTACTTCTGTATGTCCTGAACTCTGTGTGAAAAATCTTTCTCCATCCACATATGAATTTCACACCCTTTTGGGGAAGAGAAAAATATTAAGAAACATGCTATTCCATAAAGAGAAGGCATTAAATAAAATACATTGTAAAGAGTTATTTCAGGAGCAAAGGAAGTTACAAAGAAAGGATAAAGACATGAGTGAATGCCAGGGTACCAATTCAAGAATAAAGAGTGAATTTCGGCATGGAGTCTGAAGGGTTTGATTATAATTTCAGAACTTACTAGCTGTGTGGCCTTATGCCAATTATGTAAACTTAGTTAGAAATAACTTTCACTTCTTCTTTGTAAACTTTAAAGACCTTCCCTCATATAAGAGTTCAAAACTCATAAGTACAATTATTTTTTAAAGTAGACATTACAGCACCAGAAGTTATTTGTTATCCATGAAGCAGGGATTTGACTGACATTAATTAATATATACTATACATCTGAGACTGTGCTAGATGCAGGACACATAAAGATGAGCAAAAAAGTGTGGAGCTCTTGAGAGGAAAAGAGAACATGTAAGGAAGCTTATACACAGCTATATATTGTGAAAAATAAAATCTTTGAGTAACACAAAATATGATCAAGCTATTTCAGAAAAAAGTCAGCAATTAAAACTAGGTTTTTGAGATCCTCTCTAAATGGACTTTCTTTATTGTTATCAAGAAAATTTATAAAAAGTATAGGTATGTAAGTAGAAAGCATAGGTATATAAGTAAAAAAGTATTAACAGCGTGAAATATAACATTTTAAAATTTAGATATGGAGTTGAAATGGAAAACATTGACATTTCTAGATATAGATTATAGGTTTGGATTTTTAAAAATCTTGTCTTGTTTAGAACTTCATAGAAAATAAAGCATATACAGACGTGACTGGTTATACAGTTAATCACTTAATAAACTTAAGAGAAATCACTCACTGATAGTTAGAGAACAGGTACATATGAGAGGAGTTCAAAACGTTCATGAAAAATGGAATTGAAAGATAAAGATTAAAATACAAACTTTACTTTTCAACATAACCTCCATCATGTTTAAGACTGTTTTGTAAATGATGACACTAACCATTTAGTCCATCCCTAAAGAACTGAGGGGTCCTGGGAATTTAACCATGTCAAGGCAATCTTTTTTACATTGTTAACTCAAGAAAAATTGGTGCCCTTTAAAGATTTTTTTTTTTTTTTTTTTTTTTGAGACAGAGTCTCGCTTTGTTGCCCAGGCTAGAGTGAGTGCCGTGGCGTCCTAGCTCACAGCAACCTCAAACTCCTGGGCTCGAGTGATCCTTCTGCCTCAGCCTCCCGGGTAGCTGGGACTACAGGCATGCGCCACCATGCCCGGCTAATTTTTTTTATATATATATATCAGTTGGCCAATTAATTTCTTTCTATTTATAGTAGAGACGGGGTCTCGCTCTTGCTCAGGCTGGTTTTGAACTCCTGACCTTGAGCAATCCGCCCGCCTCGGCCTCCCAAGAGCTAGGATTACAGGCGTGAGCCACAGCGCCCGGCCAAGATTTTTTAAGAATAGCAAACAAAAAAAGAATCAGAGGGAGCCAAATCAGAACTGTAGGATGGAAGCCTAATGATTTCTCATCAAAACTCTTGTAAAATGTTCTTGTTGGATGAGAGGAATGAGCAGGATCATTGTCGTGGTGGAGAAGAAATCTCTAGGGAATCTTTCACAGGTGTTTTTCTGCTAAAGCTTTGGCTTTCTCAAAACACTCTTATAATAAACAGCTGTTATAATTCTTTGCCCCGCCCCCTAGAAAGTCAATAAGCAAAATGCCTTGAGCATCCCAAAAAACTGTAACATAATCTTTGCTCTTGACCAGTCCACTTTTACTTTGACTGGACCACTTCTACCTCTTGGTAGCCCTGCTTTGATTGTACATTCTCTTCAAGATTTGGTAAAGCCATGTTTTATCTCCTGTTACAATTCTTTGAAGAAATGCTTCAGGATCTTGATCCCACTTGTTTAAAAATTCCATTGAAAGCTCTGGTCTTGTCTGCAGCTGATCTGGGTGCAACAGTTTTGGCATCCCATTGAATGGAAACTTTATTAACCTGCTAAACTTTAACTTTCCAGTCAGAATTGTGTAAGCCAAATCAATTGAGATGTCTATGGTGTTGGCTGTTGTTTCTGCTGTTAATCATTAGTCCCCTTCAATCAGGGCTGAGCAAGATTAGCTTTTTCCTAGCAAACTGATGTGGATTATCTGTTGTTGCAGGCTTCATCTTCAATACCATCTTGTTCCATCTTAAAATGAGTTAATCATTTGTAAACTGCTTATTTCTTTGAAGCATTGTCCCCATAAGCGTTTTGAAAAGCATCAATGATGTCACCATTCTTCTACCCAAGCTTTGCCATAAATTTGATGTTTGCTCTTGCTTAATTTCAGCAGAATTCATATTGTTCTGATAGGGGCTCTTTTTACCTTTTTCAAGCTGATGTCTTATCCTTCTTAGTGCCTCAAACTCGATCCTGTTCAGATATGTTATAACAAGTTAATATGAGTTTATTTTTGGTTAAATAAATTTTGAAATCCATGCATAGTTTTTTTCATAATATTCATTTTACATGAACTTTTTGAAGACCCCTCAGATTATGAAATTTTTAAAACATTTTCATGGATAAAATCATAATATTTTTCTTTATTATCAGACAGAAACTTCAAAACAGAAAACTATTATTTAAATATGAGAAATATAATATGTCATTATGTCAGTAATGAGAAGTTTGAGAGTGAAATTAAATTGACAAAGAGCATGAATCAAGAGTGTTCTTCTATCTCTTTAAAGCATGTGATCTATATAATATACTTTCAGTACAGAACCTACCTCACATTAAGATGGAAATACATTAGGGATGAGCAGGCCAAGCTCAAATATAGCTTATACAAACTACATCACACAGATCTCAACAGAAGACACCCCAAATACCTCAAGAGTATCTCCAAATAAACTGGAATCTGAATCAAACAAACAAAGTCAAATCATCACAACATAAGGGAGAGACAGAACCATGTTAACAATACAAAGATAGAAGGTGAGCCAATGAGAATTATCGCTACACATTTTGTAGAGAAAATAATTGCCATTGTAAAAAACAGAATTGAAAGAAGCAATTAGAGAAGTAAACGTATATTAGTTTTGAACGTACCCCTACTAGAATACTATTGTTTTAATCCACCAGCTTTAACTTCCCATCTGGTAATAACATCGTGGGGAATCTGGGTAATAACATCAAGGCCACATGTGGCCCTCCAGTTCCCCAAGTGTGGCCCCTCAACCAAACCCAATCTCATAGAACAAATCTCTTTATTAAAAGAATTTGTTCTGCAAAATTTAGATTCAGCTAAAACGCAGTGCTCAAAGATCCAGAAGGCCACACGTTGACCCAAGGCCACAGATTCCCCACCCCATATTGTCTACTTTCTTGGTCAGATTCCCCCAGAAGCTGATTCAGAGCCAGGGATTTGAGCTCAGTGCTTCCCAGATAACCCACAAGAAAACAGGAGAAGGAAGCTAGGGAAGAGGAGGAATTCAAACAGCATGTAATTTCTGGTGAAGTTTTAACCTCAGTCTGTTGCCAGAGAGAGAGAGATCTGGAGTATAAATTGCATATTAGAGTTTGTTTGGTTTCATGGCAAGGAAGCTGGACTTTTATACCCCATACCAGCGTAGTAAGTAGGTATGGGCTGACTTGGGACAAATACAGACTCACAAACATTCTCTCTTTCTCATAATCTCTCTCTTTTTCTATGAGTCTGGGTAACTCAGGGAGTCCTCTGAGTATTGCAGCTGCCAAGCAATTGCAGCAAAGCACATAGCACTCAAGGATGGGCCCAAAGGATGTGTAAAGTATTAATATATCAGAGGAGATATTTTCAGGACTCTGGCAGTGTCCACTACATATGGACACACAAAGCAAGCCTGGCCAATAGCATATTCCTCGACCAGGACAAAATAAATGTTTTCATAACAGCATGTGGCCCAAGGCTTTCTAAACAGATAATTGGTAAGCACTCAGAGAAGTTAAACGTAAGTCTGGAGCTTCTGGCAGGCATCTTCTACCATAAGAAGAACAACTGCCTAAGACTGGGAATAAAGCAGGAAGGAAGTAGTGTGAAGAGATGCACAAGGCTGAGTCTGGTGACATTTGAACCACTCTATCACTTGGTTTGACACCTAAAGCAGAGTTTCTCTCATAAGTCTGTTAATAAATTCCTTTTTAATGCTTGGGCTAGTTTAAGTTGAATTTCTCTCACTTACAATGAAAAGAATCTGATCTTTACTATTAAGAAGGTGCCAGTGTTGATTCATTTTCTGAACAATTAACTGAAAAACAAGATCCTTATACATTTATTCTATGAAACATGTTAGTCTTATGCAAGAACTTCTAGCTGTATATTCCTGCTGAAGGGAGCTATTATCGTGGCTCTGTGAAAGGAAAGTAGTAGCAACGTAGAAGGTAGACCAAGCAGCTTTCACAGGCAAGGTAGCTACCTATTACTGTGATCAATACAGAATTGTCTTACAATTTAATGTTTTTGTGTTACCTCAAGAAAGTTGAAGGAGAAAAAGAAATGGTGGCAAATCTTCCAATTCCACTGCTCCATACTGAAAGACAGATGGTCAGGAAGAGCTTTAAAAAAGACATGGTGAAACTCACACAATAAAGGGAAAATGCTGAACACCTAAAAGAACAAATTAAAAAAGAGTGAAACAAAGAAATAGACAATGTGAATTTGGTAGCTCAAGATTAGGAGAATTTAAAAGACCAAAGTGTAGATAAAATATAGAGATTGTGTACATTTTCATTGAATCATTCATTCATTCATCTAATAAATGTTAAATAGAGTAATCATATCTCAGGTCTTGTGTTAGACACTAGGAATACATAAGATGTTTCTACCTTCATAAAACAAATTATCTTTCTCCTTCCTCTTCCTCCTCTTCAATTTCCTCCTCCTCTTCCTCTTTTGCTGCTGCTTCTCAATTTTAAACAAATTTAAATAGTCAAAAAGAATGAAAAAGAATAGGAATTTTAAAAAGACAAATAGGTCAAAAAGAGATAATAAAATATTGAGTAATTTTCTTATTTAACAAACATATTTCAAAGTATCTACTCTGTAGATCTTTAGTTTTTTCACTACACATTCAAAAGTATGTTAATTAGCTTGATTGTGGTAATCATTTTATAATGCATACATCGAATCATCATGTTGTACACATTAAATATATACAATTTTGTCAGTTATATCTTAGTGATCCTAGAAAAATAGATATAAAGTTTAATTTGTGTTTCTCTGCTATTTGAAATAAAATCAGTCATTATAAATGAATAAAGTATCTACTCTGTGAACCGCTGGGTTAAGAACTATGCATAAGAAATATATTTTTCTATTTGGTTCTGTTGTATAGTTTTATTTCTCTTATGAGATATTATAACTTTCATACACTATAAGCATATTTTCTTTACATTTATTAAGCATGGTCATAAAACTTTCTTTAAAATACTTACCTAGTTTCAACATGTTGGTCATTTTAGAGTCAGTTTTTGTTTGTTTTCTAATTTTCTTTTTTTTTATTTCAGCATATTGCAGGGGTACAAATGCTTAGGTTACATATATTGCCTTTGCCCCACCTGAGTCAGAACTTCAAGCATGTCCATCCCCCAGACAGTGCATACCATACCCATTAGGTGTAAATATACCCATCCTTTCCTATCCCCTCCCAGCTGCCCACACCTGATCAATGTTACTACTATATGTGCACATGTGTGTTGATCAGTTAATACCAATTAATGGTCAGTTTTCATAGACTGTCTTTTTTTTTTTTTTCAAAATAAATCACAATTTCCTGGTTCTCAAGTGTGAAGTAATTTTGTATTGTATCCTGAACATCATTTGTTGTGGAGCCTAGGATCTGTCATATTCTTCCAAAGAGTGTTTCTTGTTGCTTGTTTATTTTAAAAGGCAATAATTTTATTCGGACTCAAGCTGCAAACTCTGTCTTTTGAATAATAGTTCAAATCTCAGTTCAGTTATTTTGTGTTAGTTTTAGAGCTTGGAGGTTTTCCCATTCATGCACGGTTGAAAGAACAGCCAGAGAGGTGGGCAACATTTCTACTCAGAATTTAGGGCTTCCTATTTCTGGTTTTCTCTTTTCTGGAATTCCTTTTCTATTTTCTAACAGCTCTGGTTGTCCTAGACTGTTCCATCTGGTTCCTTAGGACATAAAAATTGTATGTTTTTTTATTTGAGTTCAACCCTCTCTATTTGCTCCCCAAATCACTGACCACAGCTTAATCTCAGGCTAAAAGCTGTAAAAGTAGAAAACTCAATTAGTGTTTTTGCCTTCTTCTATACTACTTCCCTGCAAAATCTACTTGTTTTGGTCATTTCACTTTCCATTGTCCTCGGGATTATTTTTTCCAATTTTATCCACAGTTTATAGTTGCTATCTGTGAGAAGGTTGATTTCATAGGAGCTCCTGTCAGTTATAAAGAAGTGGAAGTGCCCAGTATATATATATATATATATATTTTAAGTTTTAGTTACTGCTAAAAGAAAATATAGTTAAAATGTGAATATTTTAACTCTGTGTACTCTCTATCATAACCTATGAGGATTAAACCAGTATAGACGAGAAAGCATAGATGTAAAATACGTAAAATCAGTGAACAAGGAAAATGCATCCATGCGTTGTATTGTGAGTCCAACTAGGAGTTCAAACATGCCTTTGTTAATTATACCTATACTTTATAGTGATAAATAACTTCTAAGGTTGTTGGGGTGATTATTTTTATATTTTTACATACATTTCATTAATAGTATTAGTATCTGCTGACTTGTCTTGAAAATATTTATTTGTTTGATTAAATTTGGCAATTTTATGCTAAATTTGAAGGAAAGAGGGAATCAGGTCTTTCTTTACAATCATTCCTTAATTACTTCAGGAAAAGAACTTTATAGTTTTCTTTGCATGAGCCACTGAAGGCCCTGAAAGCTACATATCTTCTGTGTGACAAAGTAAATCTATAAAGCCATTATATTGATCTATATGCCAAGCCGTACTAACCTTTAAACTGAGTGTGACATTCTGATTTTATAGTATCTTTAAGAGAACTCAGGTGTAGGCCTGGACATGAAAAGTAAAAGAACCAGTCTGTCTGGTTTTATCATTCTTACAGTTGAGGAAAAGACTTTGAATTATTAGGCAGAACTCAATGCAAATTTTTTCTCTATTCTTGTAATTTAACAACCACTTCGCAAACAAGGGAAAGGCAATGTTAAGCTCTTCTAACCTAACTAATTAAAAAGTGAGAAATTCGCTCACACAGGTAGCTGGGGAAGCATGTGTCTATACCAGTGGTGGACCTCAGCTTAGAAATAAAGATATGCATCCCTACAAATTCTCTTTCAGACAATGGAAGTGTCCTCTTTTTGTAGGGTGGGCCATCAGAGTCATATGTCAAACCTAAAAAGGACAGCCCAGAAAGGGTAGCCTCAGCTCAAGAGAGATAGATTTGTTTTCTCTCCATCACTGGCTTACTGGCTGGGATACCTCAGGGTTTCCTCCCAGTACCTTCAGCTCCCATACAACCACGTGAGTCATGGCAAGTATGGGGACTATTACTGGATATGGCCTAATTCCAATATTTGCAACCTGGAAAAGCTAGATTTTAGCCTCAATTAAGGCATCTTCTTGGGTCAGACCCATCAGGTCTAGCTCATGCACCACAGAAGTGTTCATTACATATCTAATTCCCCAGTGTACCTCAAAGAGTTCCCCCAAACACCAAACACCAGCAACTGGTGATCAAGTCTTTCTGAGTTCTCTATAAATTACTTGACCTTTTAAAGTCTCCAGGACATTTATTCCTGCAACTTTTCTCTTTTGGAATTTTTTAGACAACTATTCCCATTGAACCTGCTCAAGTCACTTCACAAAATTCTTGACTTAATCTACTTCATGGCACCAAGCTTAGGATTCATTAGTTATTCTACCACTTTACCAAACTAATGCCCAATGTCCTTATTTGGGCAGGCCAATACCAAATTAGTGTCTTCAGTAGTGGATATCTTTCTAACTCTATGAGCATATAAACCCATTGAATCAGGAATATTGCCTGTTTTGTATACTGAATTATAACTCCAACACTTAGATTGATGCCTGACAAAGACTAGTTGTTTACATATATTTGCTTTGTGAATTAATAATTAAATAAACAAGTAAAATAACTTCACATCCTCCAAAGACAAAAAGTAGTGCGACTTTTCTTGCCCTTCTTCCCTTCCCTTCCCTTCCCTTGCAGAAAACATCACTCCTAAAGCCATTGGTGGGGCAAGGCGAGGTAGCTGCCCACACTGGCATGGGGTATGATGGGGAAGCTACTGTAGTACAGAAAGAAATGTCAGAGACCCTGAGCAGAGTGAGAGCAGGGTGCCTACATTTAGGTGGTAGATTATTGCTCAATGTGGGAAGTCAGAGCTCAAACAAGTTGAGGCTGGTGCCCATGCAGGGATCATCCCTGGAAGATGAACAAAGCAGCAACACACCAGGGCAACCCAGAGTTGTAAATGCAGAATTCCAACAGAGAAGTGGCCTAGCAAGTGGTGTCAGAGCTAAAGCAGGATCAAAAAAGCCACCTCCAGAGGTGGGAGCCTCCCACTCTGGGGAGTCAGAGCCTCAGTGGGTGAGGTGGGTGTACATGAGAGATGGGGGAGCCAGCCTGGTCAAGTTGTCAGAGTTCAAGCAGGAAGAAAAGTAGCCTGGTTGGGGAGTCAGACCCCAGGGTGGCATCCATGCTTGAGGGCAGCTTGGCACAAGATATCAGAAAACAAGCATGGTTAAAAATATTTCATATCAGAGTGCATCCTGGCATAGAAAGTCAGCCCAAGAGGGGTGAGGAGATTGTCCATGGTGGGGGAAAAAAATGACCTGGAGTAATGGACTAGTGTACATGACTAGGTGAGGAGTGAGACACAGGAGAGAGTAACAGCAGATGGAAGAATGGTTAACATGTAGAGAGATAAATAAAATAAGTAATTATAATGAAGGGAATTGAGCCAGGTTTCTCACTGTCAGATAAAGGAGATATAAATGTAGAAAGGAGAAAACTAGAATAAACCCTGTGCTGTTGGACTTGCATTAGAAGTGTCTGTGTAAAATCATAGTTGTTTGTTTGTTTGTTTGAGACAGAGTCTTGCTTTATTGCCCAGGCTAGAGTGAGTGCCCTGGCATCAGTCTAGCTCACAGTAACCTCAAACTCCTGGGCTCAAGCAATCCTGCTGCCTCAGCCTCCAGAGTAGCTGGGACTACAGGCATCCGCCACCATGCCCAGCTAAATTTTTCTATATATATTAGTTGGCCAATTAATTTCTTTCTATCTATGGTAGAGACAGGGTCTCGCTCTTGCTCAGGCTGGTTTCAAACTCCTGACCTCAAGCAATCCCCCCGCCTCGGCCTCCCAGAGTGCTAGGATTACAGGTGTGAGCCACCGTGCCCGGCCAACTCATAGTTTTTAATATGGAGAGATAGAGAAAGACACGCAGAAAATGTATGTGTGTGTGTCTGTCTGTGTGTACGTGTGTACATACTTATCTATTCCTCAGTACTGTCCACTGCAGGGGGCTGGGAGCACTGACACTCCAATATACATGAGCACATCTACCACCCAAATCTTGGTTTCTAAATACCATTTTTCACTAAAATGAACTTTGTGCTCCTCAAAAATATAGTAGATTTCATGTTCAGGGCAGAGTAGGTATAAGTCTAGATCATCATGTTGTGCTAGAAAGTGAGAATATGCTCTAAGAAGTTAGGAACATGGCAAAAAGACACAGAAACCAAATCAAAAAAACTCCACCTGGAAAGACTGTGGATCAACTTATAAATAGTGACAAGACAGGATTGTAATGCATATAATACATTTTTAAAAACTTGACTATAGAGATATAAATAATCAACTATATTGAAAGTTTGATAAGGAAGAAGATATTTACATAGAAGTACATTCCCATAATATACTCAAGGAAAAGGTAAGTGAAAATGCCTGACACACACCACCAGAGCCAAGTGATCAAAGTTAGCATCACTAGTAATTGGATAAATCAAAATTTTGCACTATTTGATAATATACAATGAGAAAAAAATCACTTGTGTGTTATTCTTGCTAAAGTACATGAACTGAATCTAGTCATAAAGAAAAACTCAAATTAAGGGGCACTGTATTACAAAAAACTGACCTGTAATCTCCAAAAGTGGCTAGGTCATGGAAGCCAACAAAGACTAATGGTTCTAGACCTAAGGAGACTAAAAAGACATGACAATCAAACATAACACATATTCTGAAATGGGTTATTCTACTGTGAAGGACATTATAGAAAAAATGTATAGAGTCTTTGAATGGGGCCTGAGGATTGAATGATGTTTCAAAGTAAAAAAACATAGTGTACAGGGATAATGAAGATGTATAAAGTCACTCCATCAAGTCCCTTCCCTCCAATCCTCAGGAGAGCTCAGACTGACACAATAAATGTGATCTGAGTCACCCAGTAATTCCTTCTCTGCCTTCATACAAATCTACTATCTGCTGTGCACATCTTTATCTTGTACCTCCTATGTTTTATGTATATATGCATATGTATGTTATATAACACATTAAAAATAGATATGTTTTTATTGAGTAGCCAATAAATTAATCAGCATCAATCTATGCATCAGAAAATAATGTTCCTATATTGGCATCTGTGTCAATGCAAGGCCTACTCCACCAGGACAAAGTTATTTAAAGAAAATAAAAGGCAAATTGTGAAGTAGTCTTCAGAGAACCACAAAAAATTGCATTAGACACTTGAGTGGCTTTCTATTTAGGTTAATGTGGCAAAGCTAGCTTACTATTCACAAACCCTTTTCCTTTTCCTCCTGGGCCTAAAGGTAGAATGCATTTCTCACAGCCCTTGTTGGCCTGGATTCCTCAATGACTATGTTGCTCAGAACCCTTCTCCTTTATGACTATTTCCTCTTTAAATGAGCAAAAACTAAGTTTCTACTTTTAAAGCCGCTAGGATTATTTTCCTGCTATAACAACTGCTATTACCTGAACCAGTGCATTTATTTACTCTCAGATCTGAAGGGAGATCAGAGCTGATTGTGGGTATTAATTTCCTCAGTTTCTTTAGAGTGAAATATTCAAGAACAAACTAGCCATTCTCTTGCTAATGTTAACTGCCTCTTAAAGGATAAATTTTCTTTTCATTTTGCTAACAAAATCATTCATATTTTTTTCATCTATCAAAGGCCCTTTTCCAGAAAGGGAGTGAGGAGGAGTAGTAAAGATCAATCTGCCATTTTTATGTCACTATCTATCCATCCATCTGTCACCATCTATGTTCTAAAGCCTATTATATACCAGCTGCAGAATGTCAGATCTAGCGCATAAGAAAACATGCACAAAAAAGAATATGATTACTTTAAATAATTCTAGTCAAATATGGTAAATATAAGAGCAGAAGACCAAGAGTGTTACGCAAGCAAACAACAGAAAACTAAATCTGGTCTAGGAATGAGGACAGGCTTTCCAGAGAATGGACCAGCACTGATCCCTCTGGATAGGTTACTTACCTGGCATTAAGCTACATATATTCCATGTGTAGCTCAATCCTTCACCATGCATGAAACTCTCCCTGGTACTGACAATAAGCCATTTTAACTCTACATTGAAACCAATTTCAGTTTTCCCATTCGTAAAATGGGGCTAGAAATACATATCTCACAGATTTATTATGAGGTTAAAGACATAGATATATAAGAAAGTGTCCAGCAGATCAACTGATAAACAATAGGCAAATAATGAACCATAATTTTTTTTTACCTTAAAGACCAGATTTCTTCAATGCAGTAAAGTAATTTAACTACTACGCATACGTATTTTATTTCTTATCCACTTTGGGAGTTTATGTTGATCTTCTGTTATATACTTAAAGAAAAATAAATATTTGAGAATTAAAACTTGCGATTTTCCTGAATCTTATCCTTCTGATATATACATGAGACAGTCATGGCTTACAACGGTTCAAGTTATGATTTTTGACTTTACAATGGTGTGAAAGCAATACAGATTCAATGGAAATTGTACATCAAATTTTGAATTTTGTTCTTTGTCCAGGCTAGAGATATACACATGTGTGATGCTGGATGGTGGCAGTGAGCCACAGCTCCCAGTCAGCCACAAGATCGGGATAGAAAACAAACAATACTCTATAGTGTATTGTCTTGCCAGATGATTTTTCCCAACTTTAGGTGAATGTAACTGTTCTGAGCATGTTTAAAGTAGACTAGGCTAAGTTATGATGTTCAGTAAGTTGAGTGTATTAAGTGCATTTTCAACTTAGAATATTTTTGAGACATAACCCCATTGTAAGTTGAGGAACATCTGTGTGTGTGTGTATGTGTATAAGGTGAACTTGACTACAAAATTTGCTCTCCTCTGTGGGTTGACAAATATATAGATCTTGTCTCAGGTTAAACCTTTGCCTACCTACCTCCTTGTTTACAAAGTAATGGCCTAGTTAACCGAGAGAGCTGCAGTTAAATCATCATCAACATTATCATATTAATTAATATTAGATCTATCTTTTATCAAATGTTTACTAGTTATCAGGCATATTCTAGTTAATAATGTTATTATTATCTTCCTAAAATCATAAAATACTTCAAAATATTTAAATTTAATTAATGAGTATATTGAAGCCTACGGTGGTTGAGAAATTAATTTGCCTGAGTTCACAAAAATTGGTACCAGAAGAGAGATTCAAACTGAGGTCCATGGGCCTCCAACATGTCTATGCCTTCCTCTGTGCAAAATATCTTCCCAGAATGAACTTTCAAAATGTCTTCTCATAAGGTTTATTTATTGCCACATTTTTCAACTCACCATCATTATCAGTAGATATATTTAATGGATATATCAATATGCTACGAACCTCATAGCACTAAATGCCTACATCAAAAAGACAGAAAGATCACAAATTAAAACCTAATGTTTTATCTCCAGGAACTAGGAAAAGCAAGAACAAATCAAACACAAAGCTAGCAGAAGACAGAAAATAGCGAAGATCAGAGTAGAACTAAATGAAATTGAAAGAAACAAACAAAAAATACAAGTGGTCTATTAAATAAAAAATTGGTTCTTTGACAAGATAAACAAAATCAATAGACCACTACCTAGATTAACCAAGAGGAAAGAGAATTTAAATAAGCTCAATCAGAGATGAAAAAGGAGACATTGCAACTGATACCACATACTACAAAAGATCATGAACTAGAAAATCTAGAGGAAATGAATAAATTTGGAAATATACAACCTCCCAAGCTTGAATCAAGAAGAAGTAGAAATCTCAAGAAGACCAATCACGAGTAGCAAGATTGAAACACTAATAAAAAATCTCCCCAAAACAACAACAACAACAAAACCCTAGGACCAGAGAGATTCACAGCTGAATTCTGCCAGACCAACAAAGAATAACTGTTAATACTATTTATCCTGCTGAAACTGTTCCATAAAATCAAAAAGGAGGGATCCTCCCTAACTCATTCTATACAACCAATATCATCCTGATACCAAAGCCAAGGATACAATAAAAAAAGAAAACTACAGATGAATATTCCTCAGGAATATAGTTAACAAAAATTCTCAACAAAATACTAGCAAACCTAATACAATAGCATATCCACAAGATAATTCACCATTATCAAGTGGGTTTCATCCTAAGGATGCAATGATGGTTCAAAATAAACAAATCAATAAACATAATTCACAACATAAGCAGAATTTTTAAAAACCCATATGATCATCTCAATAGATGCTAAAAAAGCATTCAATAAAATCCAGCACCCCTTCATGATAAAAACCATCAAGAATCTAGGTATAAAAAGAACATACTTCAAAATAATAAAATCCATATATTACAAACACACAGCCAACATCCCACTGAATGGGGTAAAATTGAAAGCCTTTCCCCTAAGAATTGGACTGAGACAAGGATGCTCACTTTTACAATTTCTATTCAACATAGTACTAGAAGTCTTAGACAGAGAAATAATTCAAGAGAAAGAAATAAAGGGTATCCAATTAGAAAAGATGAGGTCAAACCATCCCTGTCTGCTAATGACATCATGTTATATCTGTAAAACCTTAAAGACTCCTCCAATACTCCTAGAATAAACTCAGTAAAGCCCCAGGTTACAAAATTAATGTACACAAATCAGTAGCATTTCTATACACTAATAACAGCCAAGCTGAGACTCAAATCAAGAACTTAATACCATTTATAATAGCTGCAAAAAAAATAAACTATCTTGGATTATACTTAATCAAGGAGGTGAAAGATCTCTACAAAAAGAAGTACAAAACACTGATGAAAGAAATCATAGATGACACAAACAAATGAAACAATATTTTATGCTTATGGATTGGAAGAATCAATAGTTTGGTTAAAATGACCTTACTGCCCAAAGTGGTTTACAGATTCAAAGCAATCCCTATCAAAATACCAATGCCATTTTTCACAGATTAGAAAAAAATCCTAAATTTAACAAGAAATCAAAAGGGACCCAAAGCAATCCTAAGCAAAAAAAGAAATACAAATCTAGAGGCATCACATTACCCAACTTCAAATCACACTTAAAGTATTTAGCAATCAAAACACTATGGTACTGGTATAAAAGTAGATACATAGATCAATGGAACAGAATAGAGATTCCAGAAATAAAACCATATACTTGCAACTAACTTATCTTCAACAAAGCAGACAAAATCATACACTTAAGAAAGGGCATCCTATTCAATAAATGATTCTGGGAAAATTGGATTTTCATAGGCAGAAGAATGAAATGGACCCCTATCTCTCACCATACACAAAAATTAACTTAAGATTGATTAAAGACTTAAATGTAAGACCTGAACCATAGAAGTTCTAGAAGAAAACTTAGGAAAACCTCTTCTGGATATTGGCCTAGGCAAGGAATTTATGACTGAGACCTCAAAAGCAAATACAACAAAGACAAAAATAAAAAAAAATGGGACTTAATTAAACTAAAAGTTTCTGCACAGCAAAATAAATAATCAGCAGAGCAAATAGACAACTTACAGAATAGGAGAAAATATTCATCAACCATATTCCTAAAAAGGACTAATATACAGAATGTATGCGGGACTCAAACAAATCAGCAAGAATAAAACAAATACCCCATTAAAAAATGGGCAAGAAATGAACAGATATTTTTAAAAAGAAGATACACAAATGGCCAAAAAACATGAAAAAACATTCAATATCACTAATCATCAGGGAAATGCAAATTAAAAACACACTGAGTTACACCTTACTCCTAGTGGAATGGCCATTATTAAAAAAAAAACAAAAGATAATGGCATGGATGTGGTGAAAGGGAATGCTTACACAGTGTTTGTGGGAATATAAATGAGTACAATCCTAAGGAAAATAGTATGGAAATTCCTTAAAGAGCTAAGTGTATACCTACCATTTGATCCAGCAATCCCACTCCTAGGTATCGCCCCAAAGGAAGGGAAGTCATTGTATCAAAAGATACCTATATTTAAATGTTTACTGCAGCACAATTCACACTTGCAAAGATATAGAATCAACCTAAGTGCCCACCATCTGGTAAGTGGATAAGAAAATGTGGTATGTATACACACACACACAGACACACACACACACACATATAACACACACCATGGAATACTTCTTGGCCATAAAAAAGAATGGAATAACATCTTTTGCAGCAACTTGATGGAACTGGAACTGGGGCCATTATCCTAAGTGAAGTATCTCAGGAGTGGAAAAACAAATACTACATGTTCTCACTTATAAGTGAGAGCTAAACAATGAGTATACATAATCTTACAATGTGATATAAAGGACATTAGAGACTCAGTAAGGGAGAAAATTGAGGAGGGAGTGAGGGATAAAAAATTACCTGTTGGGTATAATGTACACTATTCGGGTGATGGGTACACTGAAAGTCCTAATTTCAACACTATACAATTCATTCATGTAACAAAAAAAACAAACCAAAACAAAACAAAACAAAAAAAACTTGTATACTCTAAATCTCTTGAACTTGAAAAAAAAAAATGCTACAACCTAGATGGGACTGGAAAACATTATCCTAAATGAAGTAACCCATGAATGAAAAAACAAACACCACATGTTCTCACTAATAAGTGGGAGCCAAACCATGAGTACACATGGTTATAAAGTGGTGTAAGGGACATTGGAAATTAAGAAAGAGGGAAGCTGGGAGGTGGAGTGAGGGATAAAAATGTACCTATCAGGTATAATGTACACTACTCTGATGACAGGCACACTAAAAGCCCTGACTTCAGTATTATTTAATTCATCCATGTAAAAAAAACACTTGTACTCCCTTATCATTTGGGGAAAAAATATCATGAACCTGGAACCCAAGGATTAGTTTGTAAAAAAAGCAACCAAAAATCTAAAATGCAATAATTAAATGAAAATATACCATCTTGCAAATTGTAATGTGACATTATGTAATGAAAGAAGATTTGGGAAATTGAAAAACAAATTTGAGTAGTAAAACTGTTTTTTTCTATGTTATTCTAGAACTATTTAAGGAAAAGAACACCCAACTAATGTCTATTTGCTAGATTGCTAGATTATAACCCTAAAAAAAAGTATACATTGTGCTATCATAACTAATCATACTATCCCTTAAAATTAGTTTGTTTCTCATACTATTTCTTTTCCCCCTGGTCTTAACTTACTGGCAATTGGATTCTCCTATTGGAATCAGTTATCTCAGTAAACTTAACAGGGAACAGATCTTCCAATCTGTGTTGGACTGGGTGCTCCGTAAAAAGGATCTTTAGAAAGAATCCTATTTTCAAGCATACATAAGTGGCCATTTGTTGAAAAGTTGGTCTCCCACATTTAGTTTAGTGAACCCACAAATTGCCCTTCTTGAGGAATGAGTAAAGTAAATTCTTCACACTGAGGAATCAGACCCTAGGTGAAGCTGAGAATCAGACCCTAGGTGAAGAAAGCACCATCTGCAAACAATAGTCAGCATCAATCCATCAATTACTGCTCCTCCCCAAGAATAATGCTGAATTAGATATAAAACTACCTTCCACTTAGGGAGGAAGGTTAGGAATACACTGGACAACAGGATATTCCCTAAGGTCTCACAGCTTTCTTTATTGAGTCTATCATCAAGAGTTGTTTGTTTTCTCTCCCTAATTCTTAGGGTTAACTGCCTGCTGAGGAGTATTTCTTTTCATGGGTCCTTAGACTGTTTCCCTTCAGCCTCATCCCTTGGTTTACTTGGAAGGAAAAGCTTGCTTCTTTGTTTTGATTTTGACTGTAGTCTCCACAAGCCTTCTGAACTCTCCATGGTACTCTTGAAGAAACTCAATGTAACTCCCTTCACAAGCTGACTTTATCACTTTGGCCTCTGATGAAATACTTGAACAAATTGCCCTAACTCTCTCATTTGGGGAATGGAGTAATTGTATGAATTACTACTTGCTAGCTGATTCACTGTGGCCAAATTTCCTGTAACTTGAGCTCTAGGAAGCAAAATGTTTCAAATAATAACTGAAGATAATTAGAGAATAGTAGAAAGTAGGCACGAGGATATTTATAAGATACTGTGGCATTTCACAAAATTTCCACTAAGACAGATTATCTAGAAATTACCTTTAGGCAGAAATTTATTGAATTACATGATAAATCTAGTTTTCTGTCATACAAAGAAATAATTACCAAAGATAGAAACATTCCTGCTTTTGTTTGTCTATATCTTGCCATATCATCAAAGAAGCATATTTCTTTAAATTGTGGGCTCAAATCTTTTCTTCTTTATATTATACCTCAAGTAGATTATTTTCATTTGTGTTTGAAAGAAGACTATCATAGATTTTTAGGCCTATTTCTTATAACACTTCCTTATTTTCTCAGTCCATTTATTAATATATATTGGATTCCTGACATTACCTAATGGGGTTGAGGCGGTCACTATTAATGAGATGCAATAGCTACTCTAAAGAGGTTCAATATCAGGGGTCTCTTTCTCATAAAGACTATAATAAAAATCTGGTATAATCAGAAATTCTCTGATCCAGAACATCTAATATTAAAGTTGAGAATGTTATTAAATGTATAGTATGAAGGATTTCTATTTTTCAAAAAGTGAAACTTCCTCCCTAATAAGTATTTGACGTTAAAATACTACTTACTACAATTTGTTTTTTGATGATGTAGAACTTCTTATATCTTTTCTATGTATCACTCTGATTCAATAAATATGTAATGAACCTTAACTATAAATCAGGCTTAGATGTGGGTTGTAGAAGGCACACAAAGGTGAGTAGACAGGCTTCTGTGCTCAAGTATCTTCTATATTTTCTAAACATGAAGGTTTTTTCCTCTTTTATTTTTAATGGACACATAATAATCGTACATATTTGTAGGATACAGAATGATATTTCATGCATGTATAAATGTGAAATGATCAAATCAGGGTAATTAGCATAGCTGTCACCTCATACACATCATTTGTGTGGTGAACATTCAAAATCCTCTCTTCTAGTTTCTAAAAATATACATTAAATTATTCTTAACCATATTAACCCTACAGTGCTATAGAACATTAGAATTTATTCCTCTCATCTAACTTTTTATCCTTTAACCAGCCTCTCCCTATCCTCCCGTATCTCCTGTGCTTCCCAGCCTCTAATGACTGCAATTCTGCTTTTCACTTCTGTGAGCTCAATTGTAAATATCAGTTTTAACTGAAATGAAGATGTGAGAAAGTTCATGGTTTTAGAGATTCTAGCTTGTTGAATACCAGATGGCAGGTTTATAATACTAGGAAAGATAATGATCTAATAGAAAAGAAAAGCACATTAGAACATTCTAGACTCTTCCTGAAGACAGGCATAACTTAAAGGTATTCTGGGTTTGGTTCCAGGCCACATGAATAAAGCAAATCATGAGAATTTTTGGTTTCCCAATACACATAAAAGTTACATTTATACTACTCTATAGTCTACTAAGTGTGAAATATCAATATATCTAAAAATAATCTACATACCTTAATTTAAAAATACTTTGCTGCTAAAAAGTTCTAATGATCATCTGAGCCTTCAGCAAACTCACTTGCAGGTGGAGGGTCTGGCCTTAATGCTGGTGGCTGCTGACTGATCAGGGTGGTGATTTCTTAAAATAACACAACAATGAAGTTTGCCCATTGATTGACTCTTCCTTTCACAAAAGATTTCTCTGTCGCATGCCATGCTGTTCAATAACATTTTCCCACTGTGGAGTTAAATTGGAGTCAATCCTCTCAAACCCTGCTGCTGCTTTATCAACTAAGTTTATGTAATATTCTAAATGCCTTGCTGTCATTTCAAAAATTTTCACAGCATCTTCATCAAGAATAGATTCAATTTCAAGAAACCACTTTCTTTGCTCATCCATAAAAAGAAACTCTTCATTCATCCAAATCTGATGGTGAGATTGTAGCAATTCAGTCACATCCTAAGATTCCACTTCTGATTCTAGTTTTCCTGCTATTTCTACCACATCTGCAGTAATTCCCCCCCACCCCCCAAAGTCTTGAACCCCTCAAGGTCATCCATGAAGGTTGGAATCAACTTTTTCCAGACTCCTATTAATGTTGATATTTTGACCTCCTCTCATGAATCACAAATGTTTTTAATGGCATCTAGAATGGTGGATATTTTTCAGAATGTTTTCAATTTACTTTCCCCTGATCCATTAGAGGAATACTATCTATGGGAGCTAAAGCCTTAAAAAGTATATTTCTTGAAAAACTGTGGTGTCATGCTTTTCTTTTTTTTTTTATTTCAGGATATTATGAGAGTACAAACATTTTGGTTACAAGTTATGACTTTGATGTCTCCAAGGGGAGTATACATAACAAGATAAATTTGAATCAATGTTTTTTTAGTATAGCCTTAGAATCAGAGACAAATTTAAATAAAATTAAGTAAATTTTAAATTTAAAAAAGAATATTTCTTAAATTTTAACTTCTCTAGTAGAGCGAAACTCATATCTATAATGACACTTAGGTATTTATTTTTAGCTATAAAATACCCTGAATCTTATATCACTAACTATCTTGTGGATATTATCACCCTCATAATGCCTATGGTTGACCTTTTGATTACTCACCAATATCCAGTCCTTTTCCCTTTTCTGGATATATCAGAGACTACACTTGTCAAGCCCCCTGTAGTTAACTGGGGGAAAGATGACATGAATACATGAGCAAAAAGTAATGGGTATCAGTTCTGACAAAACCTTTACAGTTTTCCAATCTTTCTTCTCCTACTGCTGTGATCGGGAGGTAGCTTTGTCTTGAGAACACAGAGCCACAAGGTCAAAGTGGCCTGGGTAAGTCCCCACAGGGAGTGCAGCTGCCCTGGGGAGGCACAAGGAAGAGAAGTGAACTGCCCTTGAGAGAAATACATTTTTGTCATATTAGAACACTGAGAATTGGGAAGAATACTTATGCAATATAAGCTTAACTTACCTTGACTAATGCAATGTCCCAATATAACTGTATCTCTTTTCAATCTTAAGCCCATTACCCTTGCCAACATCATATTTTCCATCAATCATACTAAAAAAATGTGAATTTTTAGTCACTTTTTTCATTCTTCTCCTTTAGCCCCTAGGCCCTTCATGTTTTGCCACATTCCATTATTTATACCTTAGACATGCCATTTAATGTTCATAGACTCCTAGGTCCAACAGAGAAATAATTGAATCTTGTCGTCTGCCTCTAGATGAAAGACACTCATCATTTTGAGCAGTGAAGAATCTTACATCTCTAGGATTTGTGAGGTGATACCTTGTTTTTGCCCAACATAAGACTCCCTCTACCTGACCTTCAGGATTTTCAATTCACCTTCCACCATAATCCCCCAGTACTTCTCAGCACACACTCTAGCCTTCACTCCAGCTCCTCACACATGCAGCCCTAATTATGGCTCTAGGCCTGTGCTCTCTGTCTTCTCTGCCTTCTAGCTTTTAAACTGAAATCCAAATTCCATGTCTTCCATGAAGTCTCTCCTGCTTGCTCTAAACTCACTGATCTCCCCTTCCTCAGAACTCTTTTTCCATGAAGCAGCAGTGTCTGATAGTTTGTTAACTAGTACTTCTCCTAATTGTTTTGTCTCTATTATCACTGAGTCTTAAAAGGCAATAGTAGTTACACTTCATACTACTTTTAAATCTGATACAATATTTAGCTTAATGCAGACTCAAAGCAAGTACTCGATATTTGTTACCTGCTTGAACCAATGTATAGATTCTCATATGAAAATCAATTTCTTCCAGGGAAATGTTATGATTTGGAACAAATCTCCCCCCTTTTTATTACAACATCTCAGACCTGGGTGTTTTCCACTGGGAAATGTGGCTGAGAGATCAGTGATTTGTTCATGAAAAAAGGAATTGAACAATGAATATATGGGGAATACCTGTACCTTCTGCTCAATTTTTCTGAGCAGAACCTAAAACTGCTCTATAAAAAAAATAGTTTTTAAAAGGAATTGGGGCCGGGCGTGGTGGCTCATGCCTGTAATCCTAGCACTCTGGGAGGCCGAGGCGGGCGGATTGCTCGAGGTCAGGAGTTCGAAACCAGTCTGAGCAAGAGTGAGACCCCATCTCTACTATAAATAGAAAGAAATTAATTGGCCAATTAAAAATATATATACAAAAAATTAGCCGGGCATGGTGGCACATGCCTGTAGTTCAGCTCCTCGAGAGGCTGAGGCAGGAGGATTGCTTGAGCCCAGGAGTTTGAGGTTGCTGTGAGCTAGGCTGATGCCATGGCACTCACTCTAGCCTGGGCAACAAAGTGAGACTCTGTCTCAAAAAAAAACAAAAATTAAAAATTAAAAAAAAAAAGGAATTGGATGTTAAGTGGTGATTTTTCAAAACCTTTGAGCTGTGTGAATAGTCCTAATATTCTTGGTAGAGGATCAGTGAACTTTAGCATTTCTTAGTATTTGCTTTCAGAAATGAGTTTAATTCTTATCTAATTACATTTTGTCAGACAAACTTTAAGAGTATTGTCAGATTAGTTCCATAAATTAAAGTAACCTGGCTTGTTCAGTTATTGTACAGATGTGTTATAATGATAATATAGATAACATAGGTGGTTTTATTTGCACTACTTTCATTGCCTTTCTCTAAAGTTATGTTAAATATAATTGGTATTTTTCTGCGCTCAAAAAAGATTCTCTTCTGAGTTGTGTCTTCCAAGGATGTTTGGTAATTATTATAGCTTTGGTTTGTTTTAAATGCTTTTCAATAAAGGTTTCTCAGTAATTAAATTCCACTGACCTAGTTTTCACTTTTCTGGTCTGTAATCCATTTCATCTCCTAAATTGATAATAAGTAATTAAGCAGATACATGGGAAAATAGCAAAAGAAGAAAGTAGAAAAACTAAAGGGTCCGAATAACTCACATACTGGATCATCGCTCACAAGATATCTAAGGGATAATCACAGTGCAGTCATGAAGGATACTCTCTAAATGCAATTACAACACTACCAGATACCACTTTTGCTTCCTCATTAGTACACACTAGTCCTTTGTAGAAACATGATGTAGAATTTTATATTCGAAGGTTTCCTTTTAAATCTATTCACTAATGAGATTCAATGGGTTGCAATTTCTCTAAAATACTTTTCGAAATTTAGTTGTGCCAGTAATGAAGAGTGCTGCTTTGACTTAAAAAATATAGGCCCAAATCATTACTTATAGCAATCATTCTTGGACACCTGACTCCCTCTTTAGCTACAAAAGTTGTCAAGCTATTTTTTAAATTAATTTATTCATCAAATTATTGAATCCCAAACAGTGTACTAGGTACTTGAGACAAAGGAGTAACACTCATGTCTCTCTCAGCCCACATGAAATTCTTTCAAACTTGCCTTGTCCAACATGACAGCCACCAGCCACACGTGACTGTTGAGTACTTCAAATGTGTCTTGTCCAAACTGAGATGTGCTGTAAGCAAAAGTACATACCATATTTTGAAGAATCACCATAAAAATTAATATAAAATATCTCATTAATTTTGTAATTTATTACATGTTGAAATGACAATGTTTTGGATATGTTGATTAAATAAAATATGTTCTTAAAATTAATTTCATCTTTTTTCCTGCTTTTTTTTTAATGTAGCTGCTAACAAATTTGACATTACTATAGTCCCCCCTTATCCATGGGGGATATGTTCCAAGACCCCCAGTAGGTGCCTGAAACCACCAATAGTACCAAACCCCATATATATTACGTATTTTTCCAATATATACACATCTATGATAAAGTTTAATTTATAAATTAGGCACAGTAAGATTAACAACAATAACTAATAATAAAATAAAATAATTATAAAAATATACTGTAATAAAAAGTTATTTGATATGTGGTCTCTGTCTCAAAATATCTTACTGTACCGTGCCATGGGCAAACAGAACCAGGAAAAGGGAACACACACATAAGAGGAAACTAACTAAACATTAGTGGTTTGTATTCGTGCCTCACTTTATATTTCTAGTGAACAGTGCCTCTCTAAAATCTCCAAAGAGACAGATCATTAAATAAATAGTTACAGCAAAAGGTAATACAGAATCAGAGAAGGAAAATATGGGAACCTTGAGTCATGTTCAGATATCAGGATCCTTCTGGTGACTAGATTCACATCTAAGGAGTCCTAGTTTGAATGGCTACTTTAGCTAATTTAAAAGATTCCTCTTTTGCCATCCTCTGGCACATGCATATACTATTTTAGCTCTTAGGACATTGTACTTCAAATATTTTAATTCTGTAGTCAATACTTATTGAGCTAAACACCTTCTTAGTCATCTTGCTGTCTGTAGTACATGTCAATGTTCCTAATACACAGAGAGTGGGCATTAAATGATGAAAACATACTTTCCAGAAAGCTATGAACTAAAGTTAACAACCTGGGATGTCTTTGCATACAATTAATGTTACTATCAGTTGCCATGGTACACTGTCCTCTCTGCCAGGAACTGAGATATTTTGTTATTCACTCCCTACAGATGTTCAGCCTGGTGGAATTGATATTTAATGGCATTACTGTCAACACCTGATGATCAACTGCTTCCTAGATCCTGGCACTGCAGCAACTGTCTGCTGTCTAATATGAAACATGGCAAGACAGAAGTGTGCTAGAAGTTATGCCCCAGTACCAGATCCAGTCTCACATCCATAAAGAAAATTGGACAGTGCTCCTGCATGGTAGACTTTCATCTTGATCTGAGGTTTGATGCATCTTTGACTGACAGACTACCAAATGATGTGTTGGCTTCTGGAATGTGGTTTATATCCTTGCCTAATATTGTATAACCTTGTGTGCTACTGAGGTGGGGAAAAAAAAATCAATCACTGCAGTTTGTCTGTATTTTAGAAACTCCAAGTCTATCTGGCAGAAGTTTGCATAAGGTCTTTTTTCCTCCCAATCTTATACTCTGCCAATTTTATAAAAGGGAACATGACCCTCTTCAAATGCTCCTAGGCAGGCCCCTAAAAAGCGGTGATCAATGAAAACAGCTTTAGTGTGATTACTTAAGTGTTTAATGGTGTTCCTCAGATTTTATCTATCAGATCCTGAGGATAATTTTATTTTTTAATAAACTAATGAGGAAAATTGGTCCTTAAAAAAAAAGTTAAGCCAAATAATCACCTTCAATAGTATAATCATTGAATTGACAAAATCTATTGGCTATTTTATGTCAAATAGTGCCTCAATCAATGATTAATAAATTGACATGTAATTATTAAGCCTTAATGCTGGCCTAGCACTTTGAAAATACTAAAATGCATATAAAAGGTTAAAAATATATGTTTTGCTTTTATTAGAGTCAAAAGCTAAGATAAATCAGAAAGTTGGAAATTTGAGTTATGTAACAAAGTAATACTTTCTATAATCTTTGGAGTTGACAGAGTTAGAGAAGAAAGTGACCAGTGAGAAATACAGTATCCCCAGCAGACTTAGTTTTGTTTCAGGGGTGTCTCTGTGGAATTTCAATGCCTTACTCCCCCTCAAATATTATTAACAGATAATAGTTTCACATTCACATTCAGAATTCAGCAGAAGTGCTTCTGCTTGTTATAATGTAGCAGGCAAGTTATTCTGAGTGGCCTTCAGTTATTTAGCATCAAATAAATAAATAAATGCAACAAATACAAATCTAAATGATTGCTTAGCAGTGGCAAATACAGAGCAGATAGAGGGAGCAAAGACTTAGGGATACTTTTGGAGCCTACGTTTAAGGCGTTAGCTTGGCATAAATAGACAATAAAGAAGTTGTCACCAAACTCCAAAGTTCCAACTCTCCTTTGAGAAGTTCCTGTATTTATAACTATTCACTGATCTAAAGTGCATAGAATTCCAGGGGCCTGTGGTGGCTACTGTAGTCTGCAAGACTCCAACTCCTGGTCAGACCCTCCATTGACTTTGCTATCATTAGGCTAATATTAGAGTTTCATGGCTGTTACAAATTTTGCTAATACACACTTTTCATTATTTTCATCATATTTTGAAATTTTTGTTAGTTTCTCTCTTTTTTTGGTTCTTTTATGACATTAGAGTTTAATTATCTTCGTATTCCCTGACTCTATGACCAAGCTTCTTTGAACTACTTCATTGTGTGTAAAAATGTTGTATCACTCTATTTTAAACCAACTTCTGATGATTTTCTAGTATATTGTGATTCACGTTTCAACAATTTTACTTTTTTAATTGAAAAATGAAAAATTCAATATATTTATGATATACAATGTGATGTTTTGATATATGTATACATTTTAGAATGATTAACCTCAGCTAATTAACATATCCATCGCCTCATATACTTAATTTTTGTGACGAGAGTACTTAAAATCTACTCTCTTAGTGAATTTCAGTTGTTCAATATATTATTGCTATCTGTAATCACCATGCTGTAAAATAGCTCTCTAGAACCTAGTCCTCTCATCTAACTGAAACTTTCTACCCTTTGACAAACATCTCCTTTTGCCTCCTGCCCTCTGTTCTAGCTCCTGGTAAACTACCATTTTACTTTCTGCCTTTATGAGTTCAAGTGTTTTAGATTCCACATATAAATGAGATCATTCATGAAATGTCCTGAAAAATTTAAAAATAGAACTACCATATGATCCAATTCCACTTCAAGTATATATCCAAAGGATATGAAATCAGTATGTTGAAGAGACATGTGCATTACCATGTTCATTGCAGCATTATTCACGATAGCCAAGGTATGGAATCAATCTAAGTATCCACCAATAGATGGATGGATAGAGAAAATGTGGTATATATACACAACGAAATACTATTGAGCCTTTAAAAAGAAGGAAATATTGCCATTTATGACAACATGGATGAACCTAGAGGACATTATACTAAGTGAAATATAAGCCAGGCAAAGAAAGATAAGTTTATATTTGAACTTTTATCTACCTTAGTTCTTTTTCTTTGTTAACATTATAAAATATATTATGAAAACAAAACGGCAGCTACCCTTTGATCTGAAAATCTTGCAATCCCAAACACATACACATTTTACCAAACAATTGGATGTAATTAACCTTAAGAACAGGTAGTGTGGTGTTTTATTTTAGCAGCAACTCATGTGAATAGCTTAATTATGCAAAGTAATATTTCTCTTTTACTGGAAATACATAGATAAAAGGGAATCGATGGCAATAGAGGAGATAATATATTTTTACACAGACAAGAAAAATGCAAAATGAGATCAGACACAACATTTGTGCAAGCTTGAAGGCTTTAATTTAGCTAAATGTACTATATTAAAGCTATGCTTCTGTCTGAGAAGCAAATACGCATAAGACAGAGAGGGACAGTGAGCCAAAATTTTAAGAAGCAGGGCTCTGAAGATAGACAACACAAAATTGGGTTCTAATTCTGGATCTGCCACATACATACACTCAGTGGTCTCATGGTTCTCATCCATCCATAAGTTTGGGACTATGAAACCCATCCAGGAGCATCATTTTAAATAATAAATGACATAGAGATGCTCCTGATGTAGTTGGTGTTCAAACACTACCAGCACTCACCCCAAGCCATAACCCACTTGCTCACACATACACACATCCCAGCTAGTTTCATTCAGTTAGATCATTATTAAATTACTTTGAAAAATGAAAGCAAAAAAAATTTAAAAATATGAAAATTATAAACAACCAAGATGAGGATGATCTGGCATTATACAAAATTTAAATATGAACTCTACTTATAGCCTTTAATATGGGGCCTCCTTATTAGACAAATAGCTGGCCTTGTATTTACTATACTAGCAGCTTTCAGAACACAACTGAGAAATTAATACTTAATTGCAATTTGGTGTCAGACCAACTCTGTTGGTATTATTCAGCTTCAAAATTGGTGATGAGGCTGGCTGCAGTGGCTCACACCTATAATCCTAGCATTCTGGGAGGCCAAGACCGGAGAATAGCTTTAACTCAGGAGTTTGATATCAGCCTGAGCAAGAGCGAGACCTTTTGTCTAAAAATAGAAAAATTAGCTAGGCATAGTGGCGCATGCCTGTAGGCCCACCTACACTGGAGGCTGAAACAGGAGAATCACTTGAGCCTAGGAATTTGTAGTTGCAGTGACCTATGTTGATGCCACTGCACTCTACCCAGGATTACAGAGCAAGGCTCTGTCTCAAAAAAAAAAAAAAAAAAAAAAAAAAAAAAAAAAAAATTGGTGATGGTAATATGTCTCTATTCTTTCCAACCTGGAACACAACAAAGGAAAGATAAAACTGAATTACTTGTTACTTACATTCCAAATTTCAGACCTCATGAATAAGAGAGTCTTAGAGAAAACACAGCATTCAACTTCTTCCCATCTATAATAGACAAGATAATATATGAGTCAAGACTTTAGAGAAATCTATAGCAATAAAGCTCAATCATTCATTTTTAGTATGGTTCATTAAAATGGTCCTATGAGTGAAGGCTCAAGAATTTCAGGAGTTGACCTTGTAAACGCCATGGGTTAAACTGAAATAAAAGCTTTTTCTTTTACCCCAGATAAAACTGGCTGTGTCTAGAAGAAAATGTAGAATATATTATTCAGGTTATATAACTAACTGAATATTAGTTATTACTCTTATTGCTTCAAAGCAATTTAAAATTTTCATAACTAGAAGTTGACCCTTAAATGCTTAACTAGATTTCCATATTTTAAAGAAAGAGTTGTCTTTGACTTTCATATTACCAGTTTGCTTTACATTCTCTAGAAACAGCTTAGATGAAATGATAGCCATCTTTTTGTTTCTCCATCACCAATTTTTAAACAACCTTACTTTTTTTTAAGTGCTCATTGAACAACAGCCCCTACTCAAGGAAACTGGATGGGGCCCAAGATGCACAAAGGTGCCGTTAGCCTTCCTTCCTCTCCTAGTTGAGTTATGTGTGTAAAGGAAACCATTGCCACAGAAGACCTCCACTCTTCTCAGGCACAAAATCACTCTTATTAATGGAAAATATGACATACTTGGGGAGAAGTGCTAGAACTTTAATGGGTATTGTTTAGTGTTCAACATTCTAAATGGTTTAGACAATTAAGAGAATAAATAAGACCAAGCAGGTATAGCTAAAACAACTGTGTTAACTCAGATGTCAGATAGCTATCTCACTAAGGCAAGCAATCAGTCTTAGGTTGTACAGAGTGGAGGTAGTATGGTATAAGATTGCAAGGAGCCCAAAGTTGTTTTAGGGAAAACAGTTTAATTCCTCTACTGATACTTTGTCACAAGTGTTGTCTGAGAGTCCTTCCATCACAAACAATCAGACTGAAAAGCACTATAGAGGTCATCCCTTCAGTTTACAGATGAGAATTTGAGGCCCAGCGAGGAGAGTGGCATGGTTTGTCTTAGCTCAGAAATCATGTGTGTATGTGAGAATTATACATAGCAAACAAAGTGAAAAAAAAAAAAAAACAAACCTCAAAAGTGTGGCAAATGTAAGTCTGGTGAGTTAGATACAAACAAAAGAACTCAAATAACCATTCATATTGGAACAGTTAAGTGTTATCAAATCTGAGAGGAAAAATGCACAGACTTCAGTGTTTGAAGAAGGCTAAAGTCTCAGCTTGGCAACTCACAATTTTATAACTCCTGTGCAAGTTACTTCAGTTCTCTAAGCTAGAGTCCTAATTTTTTAAATTGAGAACAAAACTCCCATCTAAGGAGAGATCATATATAAAAACTCCTAACATAGTATCTTAGTAACAACACACTTCTCTTTTCTACTCATTCTTCTACTTATTAATTGATTTGCTTTGGGGCTAGAACAATATCCAAGGTGATAGATGCTTGAAATTCAACAATAAATGACTATTATGAAAGGTAAGTGTTAAGTATTGTATTTAGCCTACCTATAGGAAAAAGTCTGGATGAATGTACATCAAGTTCCTAAGAGTAATTTTCTTTATATGATAGACAAGTTGGAGGAGGGGTTTCTCATCCCATTCAGTCTGCTGTAACAAAATTCCGTAAACTGGGTGGCTTATAAACAACAGAAATTTCTTTCACGTGGTTCTGGAGGCTGGGAAGTTCAAGATCACGATAATAGCAGATTTGGTATCTGGTAAGGGCTTGCTTCTAGTTCTTAGATGGTGCCTTAGAAGTGTCTCCTTATAGGATGGAAGAGGCAAGGTGGCTTCCTTGGGCCTCTTTTATAAGGGCACCAATCATCTTCCAAAGGCCCCACTTCCCAACACCATCACTCTGCTGTTAGGAATTCTTCATATGAATTTTGTGGGGACACAAACATTTCAGCCCATGCAAGGAGGTTTTAACTTTTGAAAGCCCATATATCTCTAATATTTCCAATGTTCTATAATGTGCATTTCTTAGCTTAATGATAAATAGAAAATATAAGATAAAAAGGAGGATTATTAGCTACATCTATAAAACCCTTTTACTGGTCGGGCATGGTGGCTCACACCTGTAATCCTAGCTCTCTGGGAGGACAAGGTGGGAGGATCACTCAAGGTCAGGAGTTTGAAACCAGCCTAAGCAAAAGCAAGACCCCGTATCTACTAAAAATAGAAAGAAATTAATTGGCAAGCTAAAAATATATAGAAAAAAATTAGCCAGGCATGGTGGCACATGCTGTAGTCCCAGCTACTTGGGAGGCTGAGGCAGTAGAATTCCTCGAGCCCAGGAGTTTGAGGTTGCTGTGAGCTAGGCTGATGCCATGACACTCTAACCCGGGCAACAGAGTGAGACTCTGTCTCAAAAAAAATAAAAATAAAGATAAAATAAAACCCTTTTACTGCATTTACTATATTACGAGTGTTAATCCTCCTGGCTACTCTCCTTAAATTTCATGATTTATTTAAGAGAACTATGTGGACATTTCCAATGAATGGAAGGAAGGATCTATGCATAAATGCCCTTTTTTGTTCATGACATAATTTTTCTGCTATCAATCTTAATTCGTATCCTTGAAACATATTCAGCCAAACTTTTTTATTCACTAGCTTTGGCTTTCCTTACACTTTTATTTTCCCTTCCAAATAATAGAATGTTCTTTAACTTCTCTTATAAACCAAAATTTTCAACACTTGGTCATCAGAACATTTTCCGTCTTTTATATTGTGTGCTACAAGTAGACACTATGTATGTGTGATAATCCATTTGGTACATCATGATGCTTCTGATTCTTTAGGATGTAATCTGAAGCCATGCTTGCTGCTTTTAATAACTATGTGATACTCTTGGCGCATATTTGACAGAGGAGCTGTAACAATTCCTGGAGTTCTTTTCTCCCAAGACATTGAAAACTACATATTTCACATTTGGGTAGCTACTGTATTTTTCTGGCTGTGTCCTGCCATGTATTCCCTCTGAACTTGAAGATCTCTGAGGGTAGGTTTTTAGAATTCCCCCCTTCGTGTCCGCAATAGATATCAGAAAAGAACTTGAATAGGAAAGAAGGGTTTTTTTCACATTGTATTTACTCTTCTGTTCCTAACTAACAGGAAAGCCAATTATCTAGTTTCAAGACAACCGCTACAGGCAAAAAATACTCAAAATTATCTACTTCTTGTAGCTGAAAGCACCCTCCTATCAGCAACATTTTTTTTTAATTTAAAGAGGTTTATTCTGAGCCAAGTATGAGGACCATGGCCCAGAACCATACCTAAGAAGCCTTGAGCAAGAGGTCTCACCATGGTTGGGTTACAGTTTGGTTTTATACATTTCATGGAAACAAGAATTACTTGTCAATCATAAATCAATATGTGGAAGGTATACATTGGTTTAGCTCAAAAAGGTGGGACATCGCAAAGTGGGTCTTACAGGCTATAGATGAGTTTAAAGATTCTTTGATTTGCAATTGGCTAAAGAAATGAAGCTTTGTCTAAAGACTTAGAATGTTTTAAGTTAAGGAACTCTGCTAGTCAGAGACAACCACCAGACATAGACTCAGACTCACGAGATCTGTTGGGTTAATTGAGGACCTTCAGGGATGGTTCAAGATTTGTCTTACACAGCCTTAGGCCTGATAATGAGTTACAAAGGATATCTCCAAGAATGGAGGGGGGCATGATGAGGCATGTCTGACCTCCCTTCTTATGGTTAGCAACCCAGCTTTAGTGTAATTCTGGGCTCCCCTTGGCCAAGAGGGTGTCCATTCAGTCAGATAGAGGGCTTAAGAGTATATTTCAGTTCACAATTCCTCTCCTTTTGGCCAAGCAACATCAATGGCTAAACTCTTATTTTGTCCCATCATTGCCAGGGTGGTGTGGCTGTCTGTCCCAGGTCTTTCCAGGCCATTGGTGGGACCCTTGTGGCCAAAAGGACATAAGAGCCAAAAGGGCTTATAGCCAATTAAATGTTGTAGGCCAGATGGGAATGGAGGTAGACAGGCATGCATCAACCCTTTAAAACCTTCTAGGAACATAAGAGTAAAAATCAAAATGTCAAACGCAAGGATACAAAATTAATTTATCTATAAGCATTGACCTACTATATATTCTTGGGTTTAATTGCAGACTTGTAGTTATATAGAACGTAAACTTTGTTAACCTTTTAAGCTAAGGAATTTAGAGACTTTTGTTGTGTCTTAATATTTTTGTCTCTGTAGTAATTTTGTCCTAAAGTGGTTGATAAATTTTGTTATATCTCTATTTTCATAAACTCCATAACTGAGAACAATTATACTCAGGAAGCTTTTTAAGTCAGTGGGAAGCAGGAATTCTTTATGGTTGGGATGGATGTTTGGACCATGTGGCCCCAAAAGGCAAAGTTTCTCATTTAGTATTTGTTTAGGTTTCTGTGTGCCCATCCTTGATCTGAAGGGTCTGAACGAACTCCATTCCTCGAAATCAGCCCTTACAGTCTCATGTGCCCACAATCTCATGTGTCAATTTCATGACAGTCCCTGGGCCAAGAGGAAGGATATTTTCAGTTTTAGTAGCATTGGCAGAGAATAACATGCTGGGCTCAGTGGGATTCAATAGTTTTAAATCCTGGAAATATCAGGTAAACTTTACTGTTCACTTAAGGCTTCTCATGACTATGGAAAACAAATCAGGAAAATCAGTAATATTTTAAATAAAAAGTCATTAAAAATTTTTAGTTCTTTCCATGACATTTTCTTAAAGTAGCAGATCTTGTATTGTAGCTGATTATAAACTATTGTTTGAGAAGAATCAGAGTTAAATAATAATTTTCTGTGGAAGATAAAAGTCTTAGAATAGTAATGGTTAAAGACACAAAGGAGATTTGGTTATTTCTGTGGCACACAAAACATTGCAATATATAATTATTATTCATAATATATAGCAAGACATATTGCAATTTTAGGAATCTCATACAGATCTGGAACAGATGTTTATAATATATTTATACAAATACAACCCAAAGAAAGTTAAATACCATTTCATATTTGACAATGTTTCCTGTCTGGTTTAATATACGAAGTAAATCCAATAAGTTTCTCTTGTTCTTTTAGTGAATCTATTATTAAAATCTAGTTTGAGGTTAAAACAACTGAATTTACTAACTTATTATTTTAGAATATTATGAGGATACAAACATTTGGTTACATGAATTGCTCTTTCACAGTTTGAGTCAAAACTGTAAGTATGCCCATCACCCAGATAGTGGGCATTGTACTCATTATGTGTGAATTTATAAACCCTCTCCTCCCCCTCCCACCTGCTTGATTTCCATTGAGTTTTACTACCATATGTGCACATAAGTGTTGATTGATTAGTTCCAATTAAGTAGTGTGTACATGTAGTATCTGTTTTTTCATTCTTGTGATACTTCACTTAGACAAATGGTCTCCAATTCCATCCAGGTTGATACAAAAGATACTAGTTCATCATTTTTTATGGCTGAATAGTACTCCATGGTGTACATACACCACGTTTTATTAATCCACTCATGTACTGAGGGGCACTTGAGTTGTTTCCACATCTTTGGGATTGTGAATTGTGCTGCTATAAACATTTTGGGGCAAGTGTCTTTTCATAAAATGTCCTTTTTTCCTTGAGATAAATATCCAGTAGTGGGATTGCTGGATCAAATGGTAGGTCTACTTTTAGTTCTTTGAGGTGTCTCCACACTACTTTCATAGAGGTTGTACTAGTTTGCAGTCCCACCAGCATTGTATAAGTGTGGTGATTGCCTATTCACAATGAATCTCCCAGGAGTCCTTTGAGCTTCTTGTACCTAGATGTATGAATTTCTTGCAAGGCCAGGGAAATGTTCCTCAATTATTCCCTCAAATAGATTTTCCAATCCTTGTGTATTTTCTTCATCACCTTCAGGGATGCCTATGATTTTTATATTAGAATCTCTTTACATAATCCTGTGTTTCTTCTAGGCTTTGTTCTTTCCTATCATTTCTCTGTTCTTTCTCTTTTACTGTCTCTTTAAATTCAAAGGTGTTGTCTTCAAGGTCTGAGATTCTTTCTCCTGCCTGATCCAGCCTATTCTTTAGGCTTTCCACTGTGTTTGTATTTTCTTGAATGAAATTTTTCATTTCCAGAAATTCTGTTTAATTTTTTTTAATAATTCAATTTCTTTAGTGAATTTTTCATTCATTTCCTGCACTTTTTTGTAGTTTCTTTGTGTTCAGTTTCTATTTTTCTTGTTATTTCATTGAGCATCTTTACAATCTGTATTTGAACTTCTTCATCTGCCATTTCAATCTTTTTGTTCTGGTTGGTATCCATTGGGAAGGAGTAATTGTTTTCTTCTGGGGGTGTTCTTTCCCTCTGACTTTTTATGTTTCCAGAGCTCTTTCACTGATTCCTTCTCATCTGGCTGCTCATTTGAGACCTGGGGGTGCTAGGCCTGGCTTACAGGCCTGTCTCCATGTTCCCAAAGATCAATCCCTGAGCATGCCAAAGAGAGAAGTGCTGGTTGTGAGTTGCATTTGGGGCATTCTAGCGGGTTTGATGAACCTTTTGGGTTACCTCTGACCTGCTGTCTTCACCTCTTCCCAACAGTATGTAGTGAATTAGGTCCCCCAGCTTAATCTCTGACATGATGGGTGGTACTTGTACTCACAAGTACAAATTAGCCACTCCCTGTTTGCTTGAGTTGGAAGGCAGTATGCTTAGCTAGGCGGTTGTTCCCCCATCATTGATTGAAGTTTGTGTGGAAGGGCCAGCTGTCAAGATGGTCTTTTGTGCTGGTGATAAGTTCTGGTCCCCCAGGTAGGGCACACAAATGCTCCAAGCTTTAGGAGGGACCCTGTATCTCCCAGAGTATTGCTTGATCTTTACTCCCGTTGAGATTGGGGGAGGAACGAGACAAATCAGGGTTGGTTTTCTAGAGCTTGAGAGGTTTTGCAAAGCCTTGGTGAGGCTCAGAGGTTACTTATCGGGCCGCTAGGGGGAGCCTCTGTTTAAACTTCAGGGTAATCTCTCCAAGCCGGAAAGGCTGTTCCCAAGGAAGAGGGCTAATTCCTTGAGAGCTAAGGGCCCTGGGCCCTTGTCCACTAGGGCAGTTTCTCTGTGGGGTGGGGCGAGCACCCTCCCTATTTGCTCCCTGGAACTCCACAGTACTCTCTCTTCAGATCAGTCTACCTGAGTTTCCTCACCTCCCAAGATTGGCTCACATACCACCCCTCAGTCCCTGTGTCAGACCCACCAGCATGCTTCTCTGCTGTTCGCGGGCAGGTAGAGGGATCCCCAATTGCGCATGTCTGTCCCACAAGAAGGTCCCATGGAGACAGAGGTAAGGTAGGCCTCATCGTCTGTAGGGGCCCTTGTTAAGGGCATGCTCCTGCCAGGGAGAAGCGACTGCTCATGAGTTTTTGTCTCAGCCTGTACTCCCTGCTGCGATGAGAGGGGCGAGGGGCTGCTGCTCCAGTTTAGCCATACTCCCAAGGCATTCGCTTGTCATGGGAACGAGGAGCTAGGCTAATTCACTCCCAGCTCCGCACCTCTGTCGAATGTGAGAATATGGTGATTCTCCAGCAGCGGTGGGTGATGAGCATGCTCACAGATCCCCATTCCTCAGCACGCCTGCGCACTCTCCCATTGGATATTTCCACTAGGGCTTCCTCACCACCGAAGTCCGGGACCAAGACCTCTTCCCCGCATTTCTCCACACTGCTCTCATGTCTGCGGGGCAAGCGATCCTGCAATATGCCAGCAGACAAGAAGCTCCCACGCAAACTGCAGCAGCCCCATCTCAGTGGCAGGCTCAGCTGGAAAGCGCTCCTGCCACAGAGAAGCAACCATTCATGTGCTTCTCCGTTCAGAGTATTTTTGTGGTTGCAAGGGGCTGAGGAGCCGTGGCTACCAACTGGCCAGAGCTAAAATTGCTTTCTCTAATGCCATTATTGGAGAAATTGCAGAGGAGGAAGTGTCTAGGTGTAAGAAACTGGCACTCCAGTCTCTCGTGGCACTCTCCCATGGAGTGTCCTTTTTAAACACTCGTACTCCTGGAGTTTGCTGATTCACCCTGCCATTCCTATTTAGCAACTGTGCCTGGGCTCCTGGAGAATGGAAGTGCCTCCAATACGTTTTGCATCCTGCTGTTCACAGAAGGTACCTACCTGGGGGAGGGGAAGCCCCCTTTCCTTTCACTCGGCTCTAAGCCTGTCTGGGTTTGGTCCGTTCTCTGTCTTCTATCTTTTTCTTTCTCAGCTTTGCAGTTTTTCTCGGCTGGATCCTCAGGCATCTCTGTTGCCTCTCCCTGTGATCCACACCTGAGCTGCAATTGCTCTCTGCTCTCCTCAGTCCAATATTCTACCTTCCAGCTGATGATCCAACAAGTGATATCTCTAGTCAGCCATCTTGGCTGGTCTCCTCAGTAACATTTTTTAAAATTAAAAATGGGGTCTAATATTGTTGAAAAGGGTATTCAAAGACCAAATGCACTCTCTTCCAAGGATCATGACATATGTTCAAGGTAACTATTAATCATGCTTCCAAATTCTTTACGCATTATAATAAATATTCTTATAAATAAGATCTTCTTTGACCTCCACATCTAAGAATTTTGGCATTTGTAACATTATTATTTTCACAGGGCTGTACTTTATCTCCTTCCTACATATATTATAACAATCTGTTCCACTCTCCCACTCTACCATGCACAGAAGAGAACATATGGGCTTTATGATGAATATAATGAAAAATTACTGAATCTAAGGAGAATTCATATGTTTCTTGCTATGGTCTGCTTGACTAATGTCATTAGAAACCCTGTTCTAAAACTTTTAATGAGACTTTATGGGAGATTAATGTCTATGAAAACACAATTCTGAGGTAAGGATATGTTTGTCCTTAAAAAGAGAATGATCATAAGAAAGTAACAATAAGATTCAAAGAAAATAAGAGCTATAGTCAAAATCTCAGTGGGCATATAGAGTGGTGCATTAACTACAATTTAGCAGGGGAAGAAAAAAATAGAGAACTATTGAGCTTTTTTTTACATAGAAACCATTTTATAAAACATTAAATTCCATTTTCTTTAAAAACATTTCTCTATGTAAGTAAATGAAAGCCAATCCCTGCATTTCTCATAACTAAGCACACCTGGCTGAGTGAGTCCTTTAACAGTTTTTTACCCTAAGTCTCATGAAGTAGGGCAATATTTTAATAGGATGAGCAGGAAATTAACCTTGCTGCCTTTATAAAGCCCAATATTCTTAATGTTTCCCTGAGGTAAGTCTTTGAATATCCAAGCCACAGTCATTTGTCTCCAGTTCATATTCGCCAGTTGCCACACCAAAGTCTCCATTCATCAAACTACAGTCACCTGTCACCAATGACCAAGCCATGTTCATTAGTTACCATGTTAGTCACCTGTCACTAATACAGTCATAAGTCACTAGTCACCATTGCAAATTCTCTATTCACCATGTTACAGTTACCAGTCACCAAGCCACAGTCACCTGTTGCTAAGTCAGTTGCCGGTCACCAGGTCACACTGACTCCATGTCAGTCAATAGTCACTGAGTTATAGTCATCCAAGTCATGGTTACCAGTTTTCTATGTTCTGAATGTTTGAGTCAACTGAAATGGGCTTTCTTTTTAAGATGTCTACATGTCCACAATTTTAAACAATTTCAACATTAAAATTTTCTTCCCCCAAGGACAAACTGATTTTCCTTCCCTACCTTTGGTACATGCCATGATGTTTTCCAGATGGTATTAAACTTTCAAAGATACTTATGTAAATCTAGAATCCAAGGCCTTGTGTAGGCTTTATGGACTGCCAAATGATTAGGAACCAAAAGAATGATTATGAATAGAATCATTTTATTTTCACAATTGCCCTATTTTCTCCTTCTATCAAAGCAATTTCAAAGGAGTCTAAAGCCACTATTAAAATGTAGTGACTTCCTCCACAGCAACCATGACCAGTAATACCAGAACTTTATAGATAAAGTGAGCCAGAGAAGAGACCAGCCAGTGTGGCATGGGCAGGTTTCCATGAAATGGTTTATGCAAAAAGGAGATGAAACTACATTGAGTTTCCACTATATTTTGGCCTACACTTGGTATTTAGTGAAAAAAAAAAAAATCACAAGAAAAATGTACAGATGCCAAGTGATCCAAAAGTCACCTTCAGTAGACATGGATGGCCATGGTGTAAAGGCAAAGTTATCAGAGTTTTAACTGAGACCTGTCGACTATCTGTTATTAGAGGTCTAATCTATAAACTCCTTTCAATTCTAACATACACATAGCAGGAAAATCAAAACAAAGAACATGTATTTATTAGAAGAAAGAAATCCACCCAAAAACTCTCCAAAGAGGAAGGAAAAACACAGATATTGGCAATTTAACACAAAATCTCTTTATGTTTACCCAGATCCGTTTGACCACTGTGCCAGTGAGGTATGGATCCCATCAGAATTAACTTCAACTCCAGCTTGATATCTTTGAAATTCAGTGGTCTTTGGTCTAAATGTTTTTAAGATCCCTTCTTCTTTCAAAGTCTATGGCCTTTAACTTGTTTAAATTGTTGTCTATATGTAGACCCTAGTAAAAGATAGAAACAGTCATTAGTAAATTCATCCCTATTCCTAGAAAAAAACAAATCACAAGTCATGCCATAGTTCAGTAAGTAATTGTTTTTATTCCCATTTGTAAAGTGCCTTTAGTATTGTAACTGTGTGTTCTCCAAGCTTAGTTACTCTCCTTGATCATTGATTTTTGAAAAAGTCACTGAAGTCTCTTATCCTACAACTTAATTATGCCTCTGTAAGCGATATAAGTAGTTTAGAAATTCCCTTTTCCTCCATTTAACTTAATCAAAAGTTACTTCTTCAATAAAGATTCCCAATGCTACGGTAAGCAGCTTTATGAATCAGAGAAGAGTTAAGGAGAAGAATCCAAGCAGTAGGATGGAATCAGCAAAAGACATTGCCAATAAGTGTCAGGCTAACAGAATTGCTTTAAATCTTAGATAAATTAAGGTAATACCACATAATTTCAAATACTACCAATAATTCCCTACCAATTCCCTACCGGGATGAAATCTTTTGTAGACAAGATAGAGATCAATGACAACTAGCTACTTTAAACACAATGCATTCCTCTCTCCTTAAATGTTCCTGTAATACAAATGCCTTCTCAGCAATGGGATACATTAGTTTCTGGTAGACACTAATTCCACATGTAAGTGTTTAAAGTATAGCACCTTTTATTTATAATTTTTAAAACCTAGAAGAATTTTATATTCCTGAGAGAAAATAGCTCTTGTTTCACTATGCTTTTGGTGTTTTAAAAATACAATCAAACAGCTCAACTTAAAAGCAAAAACAAAAAGCCCTTGAAATAAGTTTATGTATTAGTATATAATCAGCAAGAAGAAAGTGTCATTTTGACACTCAAGAAAAATATGTAATTATCACACATTAGCAGCAGGATTGAACTGTAACTTTCAGCAAAGACTACTTTCCCTGCGTATGATAGGGCATTTTTGTTACTGTGAGCCTGATGGGAAGGGGAAAGCATAATGGGAATTGTGCCTGGAAATGATAAAAATCAATGAATAAACCACAATTCTCATTTGGGAAAGAAAAGAAACTTCACAATGAAATTGTATAAGTAAAATAGGGAAAAAAACATTGTAAGGAAGAAAGTCTGAGCCCTGGTTTTACCTGAATGTTTAGTGTTCAGAATATTCTAGGAGGCACCATGGAACAGAACTGATAACGGAGTACTTGTATTACAGAAAATATAGTTCATTTGAGTTTTTTAATTCATTCTTGCACTAATGTGAATAAGTCTAGGGTAGTAGAAAGGATATGGGCTTTGGAGCCAGATAGAAATGGGTTTCAATCAAGTCTCTAGCATACACTATGCATGAGAATGTAGACAATTCATTAACCTCCCAGGGAATTTGTTATTTTCTCAATTTAAAAGAATTTTACCCAGAAATTGTCAAGGTAGGGTTGAATGTGACAGTGTACTCAAAATTTCCATGAAGGGACTGTATTAGATGTTTAGGATTGCCATAAAATTACCCTAAATTCGGTGGCTCAAAGCAATAGAAATGTATTATTTCACAGTTCTGGAGGCCAGAAGTCCGAAGTCAAGGTCTTGACAGGACTATACCCTCTCCAGAGGCTCTAGACCTTTCCAATTTTTGTGGCTACAGATGTTCCTTGGCTTGCTGTGTCACTCCAATTTCTGCCTCCATTTTCACATGGTTTTGTTTTCAGTGTCTTTTCTTCTTCTATCTCTTATAAGGGCATTTGTCATTGGATTTAGAACCCACCTAGATAATCTAGAATGATCTCATCTCAAGATCCTTAACTTCATTTTACCTGCAGTGACACTATTTCCAAATAAGTTCCCACTCAGAGGTTCTTAGACAAAGATATATCTTTTGGCAGACCACCATTCAACCCACATAAGACCCAAAACATAAAAGTACTCAATAAATGGCAGATTTTTACTGATGGAATATAAAAATGTATAAACTCACAGGAAGTTTGAGAAAGATAGGGAAGGAAGGTTGGTGATGCACAGGATCCTAAAAGTAAAATTTGTCCTCAGTTGACTAAGATCAACATTTTTCTAAGGCTAAAATATTTATATAATTTGTATAATTTTCTTATATTCACTTAAGTTCATGCCTTACCAGAATAGTTCTAGAGAGAAGGAGCCATGCCTTCCCTCTTACTATGACATCTCAAGGGCCTAACACCGAGCCTGGCATTTAGTGAGTGCTCAATATATACGAATTAAATAAATGAATGATTAGAAAAAAGTGAATGTCCATATGTCAAAGTCTCACAGCTAATGGAGGCAGAACCAGGTTTAGAAACTTGTTATTCTGATCACCATTACTGCCATTGGTAAACTACTTTTGTGTTTGTTAGGTTTTTTTTGATACAAGCAAACTGAGCTATATATCAGTACTGTAAGAAAGTACCCAGAGAAATCCATCCTGCTGTTTGACTTGGAGTTACCATGTGGCTGATCAGTCATTCAAGGAGCTTGATCACTGACTAAGCCATATGGTTCTGGTTAGTTACACTGAACAGATCAAAGGAATTCTTTGCAAGACAATGTTGATGTTCAATATGTGTCATCAGTCATGAGAGCCAAGATTATTGCAAAAAGGAGCACATGTGGTTGGATTTGGAAAGCTCTAGACAAGGTTCCCTACAGAATGTGTCTTCTACCTTCTAAAAGTTTCCATTAGAGATTAGTTCTTTAGAGTGCAAAGGCATTGCATTTTTGAAAAATCTCCCATTAAAATGCAAATACTCCCTGGGAGGGCATCAAATTTTATGTTTTCTATCTAGCAATGCAAATGTGTGGAACATGTAATGTGTGTGGCATTGTGCTAGATACTGTGAAGTCTACAAAGATGAACAGGATATTGCCCTTGTTTTCAAGAAGTGTGTGGTTTGTGGACAGATAACTCTCTGTACAGCTAAATCTAATTCAAGACAGAAAGTCCTATATTCCAAAATAAAGGTACCAAGTGTTATAAGAACAAAGAGAAAGAAGCTACTAATTCTGATTGAAAGGACAAAGATGTGGTAGAACTTGAAATGGGTTTTGAAAAATGGGTTGGGAAAAGAAAATGGGTTTTCTTTTCCACAAGAAAAAATAAAGGAAAGGCCATTAGAGGTTGAGCAAAGTAGGAAAAGCCAACAGCCAAATAATAATAATAATAATAAAGGACAGAGAGAAATTGAGTAGTGGGCTAAGAAGGAAAGCACCAACTCCTATCCCAAGTATTTATCATAATTTCAACATTTTCTAAGAGTACAGAGAAAGTCCAGAAGAACAAAGAAGCTCCATGATTTTGGATTTTGGAGCTGGAGAGCACTGAGTGATAGTTAGAGATAGCATGGTCAGAAAAAAGAGGATTCGGGAAAGACCAAGTCCAAAGCTGAATGTTGTAGACTGGAAAGGAATCCTCTGCACTCATTCCTATCCTTTTCCAGATTTCAAGGTTGATCTCAGAAGCCACCTAGGTTGTAGCACCGACCGAGAGTGAGCCATCCAGCTGCTCTCAGGAGGCCCAGAGCTGTTGTCCTGCTAAACAGAGATGTGCACCCTCCACTCAGAACCCCACCAGCCTTTCCTCTCTGTTCTCATGGCTGCTATTCTTTGGGTAACTCTTCCAAACCAGTTTCCAGCTCCAGCCCCACTCCTATTTTTTTTTTCTTCTTTCTTTTCCATTTCTTCCCCTTCATGCTATTGCTGAAGAAGACTTTCCATTCCTTTTTTATTCTCAATACTCTTGTGCAGATATACAGTATCTGCAGGCAGTTCTAATGGAAATAAGAAGACAATACTATCACTAAAAGTCCTTAAGAAAAGGCCAGTTAGTGGCCCCCATATATTTACATAGGAAAATTGTCTATTTAACTAATGTGGTGAGGAAAAAAATTATTTTTGCTAAACTGGGGGAAATCAATTCTTCAGCGCAATACATTTCCATGGCCTAATAAAGGATTGACAGCACACCTAGTGTGGAAATAACACTTAAAAGCCTCAGCCTATGCCTTTGTAAGCCCAAAATTGCTGTTTTTAAGTGTCTACTTCCTGCTGAGCTGCTTTTGTTCCCTTCAAGAAACTTCCCTGATCTATTATGGCTGATGCATCCTTCTAATTTTCTTAAGCATGTAGTCATTTCTAAGGATATCTTCATACATTTTATATAGGGCTTTTAAAGTAATTTTTAAAGGAAAATGAGTATGTAACAGCAAAATGCATGTCTGAGGAGCATTAGGCATGGAAGATATCTCTTAATTAGATATCTCTATCTCTATTGGTGATAATTTTTTAAAAAGATACCATTTTCCATTGTTACTATCAAGTTCAAACATGGGAATTAGTGATTCCCTTAAGATTCATGTTGCCTCTGTTTAAATAGGGGGTTATTTGGGGACAGGCACATTTGAGTCACTGTTATTTTACATATCATTTGGATAATATGAGGACATCGATGTAACAATAAGTTTACTAACTTTTTCTAGTTTCTGAAAACTTAAAGTACTTACATATGGAAGATTACAATTTCTCTAACCTAATTGAAAACCTCATTTTTTCTTTTACTTTGGAAGAGTTTTAGGTAACAACAAAAAAAGCACCTTCATCTTTACTTTTGGAGTCTTTGTTCCCTCACAATTTTCTTTCATTGATAACATAGAATGATTTTTTTATCCCTATTCTTGTTCAACAATGAGAGTTGGAATTAATAATAGCTTTTATGTTTTATTTCCTTTTGTTTCAAAGGTGAAGTAGTTATTAACTGAAACAAAAAAGAACTGCCTTTGCCATTATATTTTAACATTCTTTGTTAAAGAAAGGAGGAAAAATAAGGGTTCTCCCAGAAAGAAAGACAACTGAAACATAACAATGCCTGGTTACATGCAGCTTGTGAGGGACTGACATAGAAAAGATCATTTTTCATTTCTTTATATCACAGTCTAAGTTTCACTGCTAAAAAATGAAATCCCAAGATGATTCGCAAATAGAAATTTTCTTTCCAGCTATAAGGCTTGGGTCAGGCTTATTCAAATTAATGTTCTTCTAAGGTGATTTAAATAGAAACAGCCACCTTACTGATCTCTCATGATCTGTGTCACTTCACAAATCCAGTCACTTGCTCCATTGACAGATGAATGAACTTTGCTTAATCTATAGGTTTAAGAATAGGCCAAAAGTAATAAAGAAATCTATATGGAGTGACCATTTTGCCCCAGTGTGAGGCTTCTGAATTTTTATTTTTCCTAAACTAAATAAGTAGCGATGAAAATATTGCAAGATAATGACAAAGGCAATGAAGCAGTCAGGCAATGGCCTGGGCCAAATTTGGGGTAAATATTTATTCATTCTTATTCTCATAGAAAATGTGCCTGGTGCCTGAAACTCCCTGAGCCATGTGGGCCTGGCTGTCTGAACAACCCTCTTCTGTCATAAGGTCAGTACTTAACCTGATTACACCTTTAGGCTAATTTATTTTTAATGTGGTTATAGAAGAGGCTTTTGGAAAAATTAAACCATTTATTGGCCACTGATTACAGAAGATGTGCTTTGGCAGAATTAGGAGGAGAGAGGACACAGGACTTCCAAGACTAGTTTTGTAACATACTAAGTCTGTGACCTTGGGAAAGACAATTTTAAAAGTCACATAATTGGAGTTATTTAATAGTGTTTTATGCATTGCTGAAGATCCCAGCTATTGAATTCCACCTACGTCATTTAACTATTCAGTGTACCCAAAATAATGATGCTCATAGTGGCTGTGAAAATCAATTAGAAAAGAATATATGAGAAAGTGACTCATAAAATACACCAAACATAAATGGTTTGGGATGTTCGTTACTTTGACATTAACAAACAAAAATTTCATAAGAAAAATAAGTTTATCCATCTCAATAATACATATGTCCTTATTTTATGTAACCAGGATAGTCCTAAAATTTGTATTTGGTGACCCACTAGGGAATTCTTTTTAAAGCAAATTTTTCTTCTATAGCATGGTAAATTCTATTCTATCACTCAAGGTAGTAAAATGAACATGTGTGGTATCGACGTACACATTCCATGCCCTTCCTGTGTGACTTTGTGGTACCTCCCACTAGAGTGAGCAGAGTAGGTATATTTCCCTACCCCCATTGACTCTGGGCTTGGCCATATTTCCTGCTTTGTTCAATGGAATGTCAGTGGGCATTACAGGAGCAGAGGCGTAAATGTGCATGAATTCTTGGTTTGTCTTCCCTCCTTGCCATCCCACCATGAGCCAAGAGAAGAATGTGTCCCTGATATCCAGATTCAATAAGAATGAAAAAGACATGCAGCAGAAAGCAACCTGATGCACAGCTTGAAGTAGAGCTTCCTCAGCTAACCCATAGAGAGAAAAATAAATGTTTGTGTTGTAAGCCTCAGTGATTTTGAGGTCATTACACAGCAATACTGACATGTAAAAATCATGTGCCATATTCTAATGTTTTCAGAGAACAAGTAGAATACAGACCTTCCTTGCAGAGTCAGTTGCATTAAGACAATCTTGAGAAAGGAAGATAGCTATGAAAAATTAAAGGTAACTCTCAAGAGTCTTGTTTATTCTGTGGGTAAGGGGAGAAATTGTTTAATGACTTCAAAACTAAAGCCACTGTGGTTTTGAAAAACTGAGATAGTATAAGGTAAAGATCAGCCCTTACTATTTCCTTAATTTAAAAAATAGCGCATTATTCCGGTTTACACTCCCTCCAAAAATACATGAGAGCATTTGTCTCCCCATACTTTTACCAAGACTTGATATATCAAATTCATTAATTTTAACAAATCTGATGAGTGGAAAATCACATGCTACTTTGACTTACCTTTGATTTTCATATATAATTTTCCATTAGAATCTGTCTAGTACTTGTTCCAGGACCCCTAAGGATACCAAAATCCATGGATGCTCAATTCTCTTATGTAAAATGGTATTTGCATATATTCTATGCACATCCTCCCATGTACTTCAAATCATCTCTAGATTACTTATAATACCTAAGACAATGTAAATGCTGTGTAAATAGTTATTATAAGGTATTGTACACAGGATAATGACCAATGAAAAGTCTGTACATGTTCAGTACAGGTGCAACTATTTTTTTTTCTCGAATGTTTTCTATCCACAGATGGCCGAATCCACAGATGTGGAACCACGGATATGAAGAGCTGACTATACTTATTGAACATTTGTATTTATGATTCTATCAATTCTCTTTTCATATCATTTCCTCTATATTACATTGAATGCAATCGTTTTGTTCATATCTACAAAAATTACATTTTAAAATCTTTTTACCCTAAAACTCAACTGTCAGCAATTTATCTCATAAAAAATATGTTCTCAGGAATACAAAAGGATATATACAAGTAATTCACTAGAGTATCGCTTAAAATAATTCAAACAAAATATGTTCCAGGGAGGGGGAAGCCCTAAATTTTCTTTGAAACAGAACTGATTCAATTATCATGAATTCATTAAATAAAATTCTGAGTGGCTGTTAAAAACTTGTTCCATATGTACTGGTATAAAAACATATCCAAGATTTCTTGAAGAAAACCCAAAAAAATTTTAAAAGCAACTGCTCAGGGGAATAGGAATCGGAAATACAGATGGCAGAGGTATCTGAATAGAATATTTTTACTTTATACCATTTTGTACTTTTTATACTGAGACCAGGTTATTTTATAACAAATAAAGAAACTTTTAAACAACAGGGTAAAACATATTCTTCAACAATTTTTGAGACCTAGAAATTCAGACTGACGAAAGAAGAAAACCAAAATAACACAAAGATCTAGGATTAAGAAAACATTAGCAGTTCCATTGTTGAATAACCTTCCTGTTATATACCTGTGTATATCCGAATATATTTTCATGTGGCATTGTTTTGCAACCAAAGTTTTCCCTTCACAATACATGATGATGATTATCCAATGTTAATAAATATTATTCTATAGCAGTATTTTTAATATCTATAGCCCTGCCTCTTGTACCTTAATGCATTTTGCTAATGCTTTGTTTTTGGCGTTTATATTTTTTTATCATGTTTTCACTAAAATAAGTAATGCATTAATAAGTATTTATATTGCTATATGTTTAGATACTTTCTTAACTCTTATTTTTACTAACCTTTATTTTCAAACATGTTATTTTTTATTAAGAGAATCATTAAAATTTCATGCACAACATTAATTGTGCCTCTGGTATTTTGTGCACATATCTTAAGCCAGCAGAATGAATTTTGATGTTCTGTTCTCTATAGGAAAAAAAGTATGAGAAAAAGAAAGATAAATGCAAACTTGCTAGGACTGTCACCCAAATTCTCCCAAAAGAAACTTTTCAAATCAGGTAAGCAACGTTATCATTAAATAAAAGTTCAAAAGAATGTTTGGTAATACATTGGTTGTGACTAAATTTATAACCTACCAAAATTCTGTTTCTGTGAGCTTCACATATATTTTATAGAACAGGTTGAACTATAAAAAAATGCCATTATTTGACCATTTTCAACCAGCATAAATGAAAATATATTATATAATATAATGTTCTATTTCTTTTTCTAAGACAGAATAAAAGCCATGTATTAAATATTCAGAGTGATAGATAGTTGTCCCTGCTTTTATAAAATGTTTTGGGTCATGGGTATGATTTATAGGTTACCAAGACCTGGATAAGAAATATGATGGACATCTTTAATATTATATTAAATTAATATTATATTATATTAAATGGACATCTTTAATATTATGAGAACATATGTTTCACAGCATTATTGATTTCTAGGAATACACTCGGCAAAATTGTCACCTCTAGAAGCTATGAAAAAAGGAAATAATCAAAATTGGGAGACTTTCCTCATTTGGTAAAATTGTACAAAATTTAAGAATCATTGGACAAAAGATATTTAGAATTATTATGTGACTGGGTAAGAACTTTAGGATCAGTATATTTACTGATATGACTACTATATTTTATCTATGAGGATTTTTTACTACATACGAAAAAATAAACAGTACTGAGAGATTTATCTTAATTGGGTATTCTGTGTTTCTTAAACCAGAATTCTGAGATAAGAAAACAAGCTTTTCCCTCTGGGCCTTACTTATTCATTTTAATAGAAAAGCATATTTAACTTCTGTCCTTGGAATATTTTTGATAAACATTTATGATTTTTTTAGAAACATCTATCTTTTACTTGAACATTATGGTTACCAAAATAAAGAGATAGCTCCTTGAGTTCTAATTAAAAGGGGGGGGGAGGAATAAAAGGAATGGATGCTTAAAAGAGAACCACAAAGAAATAGCATTTGAGTTCCCAAACTGTCACCATCCTACAGTGATAGAGTTCTTGATTTTGCTATGAGAGCCCATTGGGACTGTCAAAGTCACATAAAAATAAGAGATGAATCTCTATGCAAAGTGTTTTATTTGGGAATGTGTATAAAAAACAGGATTGCAGTTCAGAGCATACACACAGACCAGAGTGGTCTTCAGTATGTTTGAAGAACAAAGAAAAGGTTGGGAGTTTTATTAGAAAGAGATATGTTACATATTCTTTTGAAAGAAAGCTCATTGGCACTAGTGAAGATTTTAGGAGCTGGAAAACTTTGATTAGTGAGTGACAGTAGTAGGCAAAACTAGTCTCAGCATCACAGAAGGTCATTTCAGCAGCTACTAGGTAAAGCTGATCTTTGAGTTACAGTAGGCTATTTTGGCAGCCAGTCTTGGGGATAATTCTTAGAGCAGGTGCTATGTGCCCCAGAGTGCTTTTCTCCCTCACTGCTCAACTCTGATTTAGTTGAGTATGACAAGAATAACCCAATTTGTAGAATCAACTTGCACATTTCCCCGTTTTGATCAAGATCTTTCTCTGAAAGCATCGTTGATTAACCATCCCAAAGTTAGACTTAATTGTCCCTTGGTTTCCACATGGACTTGTTCTGGTTGTCTTTGTCCCACATTAGAGGGAAGTTATGGGAATCTATGTCAGGGACTCAAACCACATTTGGGAAACAAAGAAACCACAAGGAATAATTTTCTCAGGGCAGGTTTACCTGGAGTCCAGCAGTTGAGTTTTATTTTATTAGTCCCATAGGTATTAACAATCATCTTGAGGCATTGTGCTAACATTATATTGTTGGGAGAGCTGGCCTTACAAAGATTAGACAAGCAACAGAACAAATCATAAAAATCATAATGCAAAAAATGATTGATGAAAACACAATAAATACAGTTTGAAAAATAGTTCTAAACTACAAAACTATTTTTAAGGCAACAAACTGGACAGACCAAAAAGTCCACATGTAACTGGTAAGACTTGTTGGAGCCAGGAATCTTGGGGTTTTTATCTTGTATACTTGTGTTTTTACTGTCCCAGAGAAATTTATCCATGTGTAGCAGTAGTGTTAGCAATTATATAAATACCACCTTGCTAAGCTAACAAGTAATCCAGAGCAATCCTGTTATCTAATATCACTTTAGCAAGAGAATCTAGGGAAGTTTGTTGAGCTGCAATGGCCTTAACTGTGGAGTTGGCTATAGACTCAACTGTTAGGATAAATTATTGACTATTGTTTTTAAGTAGCAAACTCTAATCAAGGGAAAAAGGATCTAACAATCGAAGCCCTTCCTGATGGATTTATGTCTCTTGGTAAGGCATCTCTTTTAACATGATGATGTAAGCTAAGAGGTGTCAACCAATGTTCATATTTTAATTTAAATTTAACCAGAAACATCCTAAACCACATTAGCCTTGTATTTTTCCATTTATTGACACATGGTGTTGCCCAAGTATATGGTTGACTTTTGAATCCCCACTGATGAAAATGTATCTTGATGGGTCACAACAGATAATTCCATGTGGCGTAACTTGTGTATTAATGGTTACTCATAGGGAGGTGTCAACAGTATTTATCCAAGATTATATTATTGGATTATTATTAATACACTGTTGGAAGTCAGCAACAATTAGAGGACCAGGATCGTAAATTTTTTATAATCTGTCAATTTTTTCCTCTTGAATCATATTACTACATTTTTCCTCATAAAATCTTAATCTAATTTTAAAGTCATGTGGGGGGTGACCTTAGGAACTATTAGGGTGAGGCAGGAAATCTAAATATCTAGGTCCAAAAGCTTGACTTTGTAAATTGGATTGGATACACAATTTGAACAAACAGTTACATTGGGAATATCAATTAAATCTGTTATGGGTTCACTTTTACCATGGATAGATCAGGGTTTGGGGTTACAAATTCAATAGTCAGTTATGTTTCCCCCTTTGACAATAGATTAGAAAGTACAAGTGAGAGCAGGAAAATAAAGGCATCTAGGAAAGCACTAATAATAAAAGGTGACTATTAGTTTTAAATCACTTATTGATGTGTTGGTCCAGTCAGTAGTGTGGTCCCTTTTAAATGAAAGATATAGATCCAGGAGTCAATAGTTTTGAGCTTGGTGGCACAGAAATTGGTGAGAAGGACTAGGTGTGGGCCCTCACAACGAGGCTGGAGAGAGTCCTTACGGAGGTGTCCTTTTAGTAGACAACGTCATCAGATTGCAGATAGTGGTGCCTTAGGTTTTTGTCTCCCAGGGAAGTGATTGTTCTATCAAAGCAAGATTTTTTTTATCCATCATTTTAAGAATGCTTTTACAATATTGGAGTATATCTCTTTTTATTGACTGTGAGTCAAAAATAGAGGGAGCCAAGTGTACAGGATCGTCTGTGATTATTTCAAAAGGTGAAAATTTGTGGGCCCCAGAAGGAGTGACTCTCAAATTTAATAATGACAAAGAAAGAACCTTAGGCCAAAGAAGATTTATGGTTTGCATAAATTTGGCCAACTGGGTTTTTATAGTTCCAACTGTTTTTTCTATCAGGACAGATGATTAGGGATGGTGGACACAATGGAAATGCTGTAAAATTGGCCAATTTGAATATACTCGCTTTATTAAATGGCCAGTAAAGTGGGTTCTCTGGTCATTATGAAGTTCCAGGAGAGTTCCACAAGTGGGAAAAAATTTCTCTAGAAGGGTTTGGGCCACTGCTTCAGTTGCATTAGTGTTAAGCACCACTATTTTTTCTTTGAGAGTCCCCTTTCCTAGAGATACATCTGTACAAGAAATTATTTAAATCACTAATAAATACCCTCTTGCCCTAGCCGCCTGCCCCCCAAAACTCCTGCCATAGTTATTCTCTTTATTTAAAAAATAACTCCTATTAAACTGTTCCCAGCTCTGTTGAGGAGGGTTGATTTTAAATGCAAACAACCGCAACATAATGTTGGGAAATGAGAGAATTTTTTAGTTAATTGATGCATTTAGACTGTCTTCTGACCACAGCCACTATTTTATCCTTTTTCTTAGTTATTGAGACTTGGTGATCAATCTTCTCTAGATTCCCCATGATAATGATAACCTGTATTACCCGATTCCTGCATTCCCAGGTCACTTTCCAAGTCTTGTAGAATTCTTTAAAGAAAATGAACACAAAACATGGAGCTTTGTGCTACAATTGTATAAACTTCAGCTGTTTAAGCTTTGGTTGGTCACATGGTCAGAATTGATAGTTCTTTTGAAATACATCTTATGGATATTTCTACATTATTTAGCATCAGGTTTTTTATTAACAAGCCAATAGTCATTGTTCAAGTAACCTCTAGTAAAGCAAGGAATTGGAAGGTCATATCACTGCAAAGCTAACACTGTTCAATTTGTCAGTTTCAAATAAAAATTTTTAAATCATATTCAAAACAACAATAAAACACAAAGTAGTATAATTTTCGAGCTGCAAGGAGCCATAATTTCCTTCAGAAGAGGGAAAAAAAAACCATGAAAACACTTAGCAAACTGTAAAGTACTATACAAATCTATAAAATGTGCATTGTCCTTATGTATATAAAGCCCCTCCTTTTAAAAGTAACAGAACAGAAAAATGGGGAGATTAAAAAGATTATTCAAAAGCTTTTCAATGCTTTCCAAAAATTATTAGGGCTATCACCACCCTCCTGTAGGCAAATTCCCATTAACTTTAATCCACAATTACTAGTCTAGCTTCAGCAATTTCTTGTGGTCATTCTCCTTTGACTCAAAAGCTGCATATATCATTAAATTAGCCCAAAGAATATAAGAACATGCATGAAATGAGCATTTTTCAAATTCCCTACAACTGGATATTCACAAAAGAGATAAAAGAGAATATTTAAGGCATACCCTATTTTTCTTAATCAGGCTGACCAAATACTTTTAGGTTCTAATATATTGTTTTATTTGAAAACTGATAGCATTTAGTTATTCAAACATATAAATTCAAGATTAACTTCTCACTCCATCAGCTATTAAGACAAGCTAGTCAGAGACAGAAAAGAGAAAGCAAATTTTATTTTAAGAGCTCAACAAAAAGATGTCTGGATAATGAATGAAATCATTACATTACTCCCTGGAGCAATAGTTCTCAAGTGTATTTTAGTCATACATCTTTCTTAGAAACAAGGCTTTCCATAAAGCCAAGGAAAATGAAAGAACATAAAGCTTCTTTGGTTTAAAAATGAGTTGGGAGTCCAGACAATGTCTTTACCTGAGCACACCTTGAAAAGCATCCTAGAGGATGAAGCCCGAACTCCCAAAACTGGCATTTTTGGCCCCGTCTAGTCTAACTTTGACCTTTATTTTCAATCTTGAAGCTTCCTAAACAAAGAATACTCTGTAATCAGGATATGAAAGGAGGACATTTTCCATCACTATGCAGGCAAATTATTTTATAAGAAATGAACAAATGCCACTGTAGGTGCCATTGTTGGGTGGTAACAAGGATTTGTAGAAAGGGACAGAAGATTTTGTTTCTAGGCTATTCTATGTGAACTGCAAGGAGTCTCTATAAATTCCTGGACGTCTGGTGACTCATTCATCAAACACAAGTTTAGTATTGCACTTTTGTCAAGGAGCTGAACAACATCAGTCCTTAGTGTTTCTTCACACTTTAAGATATATAATGCAATTCAAGAAATATTTATTGAATGATTATTTCATGCTAGGGTACAAGAGATATATCAATAAACAAGACAAGGTCCTTATATTCAAAGATCAAAAAGTCCAATGGGAAAAAAAAAAAGTCCAATGAAAAAGACATAAATGCTATTATTTTGTTCTTTTTCCTAACAACCAATACTTGCTAATTTACATGTATTAGGATTGCTCATTCTAGTGACAATCTGAAATCAGACCCCTTTATAAACTAGCTCATTTTCTCTACCTCATAGAAGTACTTGGAGGAACCTGGTCTTGGTGATGTTTTGGTCTCTTATTCAAAGTGTATGCTCTTTGGTATTTAAGCAGTCACCAAGCCACTCTATAGTGGAAATGAATAAATTTAGGGCACTGTAGTTGACTGTTCCTCCAGAACATAAGGATACTAAGTAGTCAAAACAATATATTGTCCATGGGCAGCTAAAGAAGATTTGAAAGCCTGCTTGAACAAGTAGCATCTAGCCTGAGACCTAACATATAAGAAAGAAGTAACCATACCCGGGTGTAGGAAAGGAGCAGCTGGGTAAGGAGAAGAGTCCTTCACACCAGTCATGACAAGTGGTCTCAGCAAAGGCTCACAAGTGAGAGAAGGCAGAATGTATGGTAGGAGATGAGGCTAAAAAATAAAACCAAAGCCAGGTTATTCAGGCCTCTGTGTGCCTTCTTAAAGACAGTGGACTTCATCATAAAGATAATGGTAAGAACGGAGAGGGTTTAAGCAGGGGCAATATCGAATTAGATATTAGATATTTGTGTTTGTAAAATATATTTAGTGTAGAGAATAGGAAGGAAGAAGGCACTGTATGCAGTGAAGCCCCAGCTGGGAGGCTATGGCAGTAATACATGATCATGCTAGTGGCTTTGTGATTAGAGAAAAGAGGGCAGATTTAACAGATGTGTAGGAAGCAGGATTCATAGGACTGGGCCTTTGATTGAAGGTGGGAGTGGTGAAGAAGGAATTGAGGGTGATGCTAAGGACTCTAGCATGAGCCACTAAGAGAATGTGGGGCTACTCACAAAGTTAGAGAACACCCAGGGAACAACACGTTTCAAATAATATAGTGCCCATCAATGTATGAGTGGATTAACAAAATATGTTGTGTATACACACACACACACACACACACACACACACACACACCATGGAGTACTATTCAGCCATTAAAAGGAATGAATTAATGTATTTTACAGCCATTTGGATGGACCTGGAGACCATTATTCTAAGTGAAGTGTCTCAGGAATGGAAAAACAACCACCACATGTACTCTTTAATAATTTGGAGCTAACGATGGGTACATATGAGCACAAAGAGAAGTGAAAGTTATTGGAAATCAAGAAAGGAGGAGGGGGACAAGGGGAAGGGTAAAAACCTACTTAGCAGGTACAATGAACACTATTTGGGTGATGGGCATACTAATAGCACTGACTTAAGCATTATAAAACACTATCCATGTAACAAAAACATTTATACCACATTAATATTTTGAAATAAAAAAAATACAGTGAAAACAGCCCAAGTGTCCATCAATACAAAAGTGGATTAATAAAATGTGGTATATGTATACCATGGAGTACTACTCAGCCATGAAAAGGCAAACTAATACCTCTTGCATTAACCTGGATGGAACTGGAGACTATTCTTCTAAGTGAGATATTACAAGAATGGAAAAACAAGCACCACATACTCATCATTAAGTTGGAACTAATTGACTAACACTTATGTGCTCATACGGAAATAACATTCGTCCAAAATCAAGCAGGTGGGAGGGAGGAGGATGGAACGGATACAGTCACACCTAATGGGTACAATGCACACTATCTGGGGGGTGGGCACACTTTGACTCAAATTGCATAAAAGCAATTTATGTAACCAAAACATTTGTATCCCTATAATATTCTGAAATTTAAAAAATAATAAAATAAAATAAAAATGAAAAATTATAGTAATAACTAATGTTTATATAGTATTTACTATGTGAAGGCACACATATTAACTCTTTCATGTTCACTCAACTCTATGAGGTAGTTGTTATTTTTGTCTCCTTTTACAGATGAAGAAACTGAGACACAGAAAGACTAAATGACCTAAGTCTTAAAACCATTAAATGGCCAAGTATGGATTTGAAAAATTTGGGAGTTGGGGGGAGTAGAAAATAATCTCATTTAGTCACATTGGGTTTGAGTGATCCGTGGGACATACTAATAGGCTTTTGAATGTGGAAATTTGAAGCTATAGAGAGAAAACTGGACCATAGCATGATCTAGCATAGCTGTCAATACAGCTCCCTGCAAAAAGACCAAGAATAGCTCATTTCAGTTTAATAAAAAATACCAAACTTTTTGTAGAGGTTAATGAAGGTAACACATTTGTGAAGTTAAGCAATAAACTATGAATCTATACATAAGCAGAAAATAAAAGCAATGATTTTGAAATAGGAGATAATCAATCTTATTCCAAGAAGGGCTTCGACATAAAATATCGAATAATATCCCATGGAATCATATCTTAAATTCATTCTCTCTGCAATAGTTGCAGAGGATGAAGAGAAGGAAGAGTCTTTACTGAGAAACTAGAGAGGAGAAATTGGAAGTTTATATCAAGTCCTAATACACTAGCAGTATTGTATATAAATACTGTAAATTATATATAAATACTATAAATATAGTATTGTATATAGCTTAAGTTGATTATATACTATTTTCACTTACCCATAGCTAATGCAGGTAGTCATTTCCAACTAATTGTTACTCTCCCTAAAGTTCTAATTAAAGAATCTATAGTATTTTTATAGGGAGACCATTGCAGGCAAGATTCTTGTCCCTAGAGTGAAGATTGGATTAGCAGCACCCTTAATAGGAAAGTATTGCGAATTGCCAATTTTTGTTTGTGCATTCTATACACTAATTAGCAGAGTCCTATATACTGAATCTTCAACAATTGCTCAATGATAACAGAAGAAAGACAGGTAGTAACTGCTCCTGTGGGTTTAATATGTCAGAATGCTAAGCATTTTACAGTCTCAATTTGCAAAAATTGAAACCCTGTCAGCACAAAAAAAGAAAAATGACAAAATGGAAGCAAGCAAAAAGAATCAAACCGATAAGCTATATTGGCTTTCCTTTTACATATGTTTTGTACCTGAAAAGTTGATTAGTGTTCTCTCCCCCCAAGAAAATGTCATTATAAACCAAAGATAGATAAGAAATTGAGAAAGTGTCATATGAAGAGAAAACATAAAAGGGAAAAAAACCTGGATATGCTATCTCTTGTACTACTCTCACTGGATTTCGTCTCCTTGAAACCCAACTATCAAACAAATTGATCCCTGACATTTTTGAGCACAGGCACTGCATGGCTGATGCACGTTTACAGAAAGTGATGATTTTTACCACCCACACACTGGCAGAGCAGAGGAAAGCAAATAATATTCATTGAGTTCCTCCCCTGTGTGTTTTCAATTATATACCTCATGGGGTCTTCCAATTAGTCAACTAATCAACAGATCTTTGCAAAGGGTCATATTCCAGACATTTGCTGTGCACAGGAGATGCTGTGGTGAACAGAAAGGCATGCCCCATCTTGATTAAGATCTGAATTTCTCCCAGCTAGTAAGTATGAGGTAGGAAATTAGTCAAACTGAAGTATCTAGTTCTTAGACTTCTCCCTTTCTACTGTACCACCCTCCTTTCTGGGCATTTCTACTCACTCTGGGTTACATAGCAGCAAAAGGTCTATGTCCCTAAATAAGAGTTGAAAATCAAAGACGGAAATAAGAATATTTTTAGACTAGTTCTGGTTTATACTTTAAGAATCTTGTTGTAAGAAAGTAGAATTCTTCAGATAGGTCCGTTGTCGATTGCTCCTTACTCACCGTCAGGGAGTCATGCATAAGGAGTTTTTCAAGATGGCCCCAGGGAATCGATGGGGTAAGACAGAAGGCACCATCTCCTCTTACTTCCTCTAGGCTGAGAAGCAGGCCTGGTGTTGACTGTGAAGAGAGATCTGTGACCTAGTCTTCTAAGGCTGCTATACATTTCATAAGCCCAGAAGACGGTTTAACGCTAAATTAGAAAATGACAAAATTCTCCTGACATTTTTATTTATTTTTTCCCACAAAATATCCATGGAAGGAGTAAGTCAGCAATAAGTTGACACAAAGTATTATACTAGGTCAGTCCTTCTCTTGATAAAAATTACTATAATATGACATAATCACAGCCTGAGTGAGTGAAACTAGATGATTATCAGGTATAATTGGCTGAATCACTGCTTCAGAAAAATCAAGGAGCTTATTCATAAGGACAAAATCACTAGTGATCTTCCAATTTGGCAAAGAAGTATCTGAGGCTCATCCCTGTGAAATGCATGTTGTGAAGTTTCACAGGAGAGGAGCCTGTACCACTATCTCTGGTGGTGAAGTTGGATCCTCATCCTGATGCCTTTTCCTTTGTTCAACTCACTTCAATCTCACAACCCGCCATGTGTGAAGGTTCTTTTTTGGGCTAAATGCTAGCACATTGATCAACTCAATGAGGCAGAGAACTGCTCCCCTGGCTACTTTGTATGTTCTTTCACTTATTATGTAATGTGAAAAGTTAATTGTTTACCAACTTATAGACCACAAGTTTTATCCTTGTTAATAAAGTCCTTAAAGAAAAGCACTGCCTACTAAGAAAGACTTTTCTTACTTTCAAAGCAAAAAGGTTTCCCTCAGTGTCACAATGGCCCAATAGATATTATCCTCTCACTTTATCATTAGGCCGCTTCCTCTGGGGAAGAACCACTTACCGGAAGTATCACCCTCTAACACTCCTCTGCTAAAAATAAATGTCTTCTGAACTATAAGCTGAGGCAGGATTTTGGAGGAGAAAATGACAGAGCAGAGCAGCATATGGCAAAGCAAGGATTGCATAACAGGTATGTGGCTTTGTCAACCCCAAAATGCTTTGCCACGGAAAGCAGCAGTTCCACTTAAGCATGGTCCTATTCCAAAATGCAGATCAGGTAAAGGATGTAGGAAACAAAATGTCGATGTGACACCATGGCATCCACAGAAAGGAGGAGAACCTTCTCCAAAGCAATGAATTCAAATGGTGGAAGAAAAATGTCACCCCATAGTTCTTCTTGTGACTAATATTTGATGATTATTTGATTGATGTTCCAGAAAGGGGTTTTCCTTTGAGTTAGTGTTGGCTTCCTATAGAACTGTACACAAAACAGAAAAATTCCTATAGCACTCCACAGAATTTCCTCAAATAATCAGCCCAGTTTCATTTATCTTTTCCTGGATTCAAGAAAAGTAGCAAGTGATAATTCAGCTACAGACCACCAAACAAAGATCTGATTTTTCTCAGTTGGTTCGGTTCCCACCTACCAAGGGTCTGTTGATATATGCCCTTATGGACATGTCTGAACTAGGGCCATAATTTATAGCTCCTTTCAGTTATAAACTAAAATGCCTTCAGTAAACTACTCCACAAATGGCTGAGTTAAAAATTACCTCAGAATGTCTTGAAAGTTACTTTAATACAAGATCTATTAAATGAAATAGTTAAGAATTCATGCCTGGATTGTCCTTTAATAAAGTTTCATTATTTCCTCATATTTATGGGGACCACAGTTACAGTGAGGGCTGACAGCTCTAGAGTTTTAACAAACTACCACTCAAGTCCTGAAGAAAATGAGGACCTCAGAGTGTTTTCCCCAGTCTCAGAGTGAATTATGAATTGGCTGACCTACACTAGTACAGCCTTCAACTTAAAAAAAAAATTAAAGAGGCAGTAGAACTTGGGAATAAATCAGCCATCCCCGGAGGGCACAGGACAGAGATGAAAACTCTCTGACTTCTTTGAGTTCTCCCAGTGTGACAACTAGGACAAGAAAGTTAAAAAGAAGAAAGGCTCTACGAGGTAATACAAATGTCTGCTCTGAATTTTAGGCTGTCACATCACAAAGCAAAACTGAGATTTGAGAGTGATATAGTGTGATTTTTGTCATCTGAAAGGTTCTGCGTTGCCAAGCAAGCTCTGTAGAGCAATTGTTTTTAACCAGGGTGTGCATCAGAGTCACCTTTGGATCTTTTTTTAAAAAGCCATTTCCTGTCTCTGTATCACTGTAGGGTCAGTGGGTCTGAAGTGAAATCTGTGTAATTTTTCAGAGCTCCTTAAAGGACTGAGAACCCCTGGTGTGGGAGCTGCTTAATTTCCTAGAAGATACTCTCAAACTTTAATGTGCTTGATAGCCATTTCACCATCACACTCAAACCCCAGATCTTGTTAAAATGCAGATTCTGACTCAGTGAATCTGGGATGAGGCTGAACATCTACATTTCTAACAGGCACCCTTGTGACATGTGTGCTACTGATGTGGGAGCCGCACTCTATGTGACAAGTCAACAGGCTTTATACCCCAACTTCAAAAAATATAAAAACATTAACAGAAAAAAAAAAGACTGCCTTCAGAAAAATGGGCATAGGGCAGAGTCTGGGAGCCTGATGTTAGTGTGTATGTGGTTTGTGGACCAGCTATGTAAACATTGCCTGAGATATTTATTAAAAATAAAGACACCGGGGTCTCACTCCAAACAGATCCAGTCAGAGTCAGTTACACAAGCTCCCTGGATAATTATTTCATACCCAGTAAAATCTGTGAACCACTAAAAGCTAAAGAATCATTAACAATAGATAAATAAAAGAATTATGAGTTCCATAATCATCCAATGATGAATTATACATTTAAACTCATTATTAATTTAACACATTTTAAGCCTTCTCTTCTCTATTTCCTAGTTAAAATTATGAGATGTGTTTGAAAACAATATAATCATTTCAATACATGCTTATTTAAAGAATGCAAAAGAACAAATAATGCCTTAAATAGCATCAGGCTTGCTTATCCATACATTGACTATGCCATCACTGTTATGGACTAAATTTCTTGTGTCCCCCCAAAATTCATATATTGAATAACCCCCAGTGTGATAGTATTTGGAGGTAAAACTTTGGGTATGTGATTACATCATAAGGGTGGAGACCTTGTGATAGGATTGGGGCCCTTATAAGAAGAGACAAAAGAAAGATAATCTCTCTCTGGGCCATGTGAGATTATATCAAGAAGGTGGAAAAAAATAAATAAATAAATAAAATAAAAAAAAATAAAAAATAGAAGGTGGCCATCTGCAAACCAGAAAGAGGGCTCACATCAGGTAATGAATCAGCTCACACCTTGGCCTTGGACTTCCCAGCCTCCAGAATTGTGAGAAATAAGTATTTATGGTTTAAGCCACCCAATCTATGGTATTTGTGCCTGAGCTGACTAAGACACTCACCCATGAGACTGTCCCCAGAATTGTTATACTTTGGATTCACATATGATCCACTCTAGTCTATTTTCCCAGTTGCTTTTTTTCTTTAACACTATCCCCTTATACACGGGGTTTCTTTGTCTTCCCTGCATACTCTATGCATTCTGTATTCTCTGCCAAAGAAAAATCACTTTTAATTTTATCCAGAAAACATTGCTCTGTGTCTGATACTCTGAACTCAGCTCCCTCAATGTTATCTCTGACACCAAAAACTGAACTCACAGAATGGACAAAATTATTTTCTTCTTCAAGGTACTGATCAGAAGTAAATGCCATTTTCCTGCATGTGGAAAAATAGAGAAAATCTAAATCTACAAAAAAATTAAGTGAATAGAGAATTTTATATTAAGGTTGTAACCTGGCATTACAAAATGGGAACCTGGAAATTATTTGTTTAATTGAATAATTCAGGCCTTAAAAGATTTTCTTCTCCCATATATAAGCTGGAATTTTTAGAAAAGCCATATGTGCATGAAATTTTCGTTTTTTAAATGTATTAAGTTAAATATATGATTACAGGAAATATATTTTAAAAAATCTCCTATTTATCCTTAGAGTGCTTTGGTGTAAGTGACTATTATAGATTTGAAATATATCCTTTAGCAAACCATTCCTCATAATTTAATTTGCAAAATTTTTCATGAAACTATATCATACTCACCTATTCACTCTTACTTTCTTTTCGCAGTCATGATTTCTGTGTTCAAATCTCTTCTTGATAATAATAGCAGAGATTACTGTAATGAATGATCATGAGTCAGGGATCAGAAGGCCTACTCTACCAGGAAGAGTGGCATTACTGTAAGTTTATGCCACAAATGGCATAAATCAACATAAATTTGCTATCTTATAGTTCTGGGGGTCAGAAGTCCAAAATGGGTCTTATCAACTAGAAAAGTGTTAGTGGAGCTGCATTCTTTCTGGAGGCACTGTGGGAGAATCTGTTTCCTTGCCTTCTTTACCAGTTTTTAGAGGCAACCTCCATTCCTTGGTTGGTAGGCTTGTCCTCCATCTTCAAAGTATGTCACTCCAACTTCTGCTTCTCTTGTTACATCTCCTCTCTCCTCTTCTTTGGTCATCACAGCATCTCCTCTTACTTTCACTCTCTTTCCTTCATCTTCTAAGGACCCTTGAGATTGCATTAAGCCAACTATAATCTAGGACTATCTGCCCCGTCTGAAGATCCTTAACTTTATACATCTGCAAAGTCTCTTCTCCCATATAAAGTAATGTATTCACAGATTCTAGGGATTAGGACATGAACATCTTTATAAAGGAGGGAAGTATTGCATCTGCCATGGTTACTGAGACAGGGATTGAGGAATGAAGAGTTTCTGTACTGAGAGAAGGTGGTCATTGAAAAGAAAAGGTGTCCTACTTCTCTTCTGCTATTAAGCCAGATCTAATTGAGTTTCTTCTCTATGCTTTCTAAATTATCTAGTGATGTCATATTTTGAAATTGCAAAAAAAAAAAAAAAAAATTAAGAAACAAAAACAAAAAACACATGCCCAGCAAGTTTCAGTCTTAAAAAGAGGAACCTCTAGATTCAGAGGGAAGTCTGGTTGGTTCAATCCCAACTCAAGCCTGATTTCTTTAAGAAATATTTCATGATGGACTGCTACCAAGGCAACACAATTCTTAGAAAGTGTTGCTCACACTTTAATAGTCTGATCCAAGCATGGAAATCTTCTCCTTTAAGGTCCTTAAAACATCTTGGTCAAACTTAGAACATTTAACATTGATTTTATTCAATACATAGGGGTAAATAAAATATTAAAAACAAAAAACATCGAAATGTTTCCATAATCTAAACATTACATCTAAATATACACATAATCTGGCTTAGATGATCTGGTTTGACCTCTGAAGTTCAATCAAAGGTATAATTTCTGCCTTCCCTTAGGTCCTGGCTAAGATGCAGTAGGCAGAATTATCAGGACCAACACTAAAGGGCTCACACCTGGACATTTGCTCGTCTAAGCCTGTAAATCCCCAGACAATGAGGCCGTTACCCCCAACCTCCCTTTCAAAGGAGGGGAGTTCAAGTTTCCTGCCTAAAGAGATGCCTTAACAAGATGATTGACACCTGGGGCTACTATCCTCACCATCTTCCCTATCTACAGTGGCCCCTCCACCACTAGCATGCACATATTCAAACAGGAGCCTGTCACCTCCATCAAGGTCTTATTAGTCTTACAAACCTATATCAAGGTCAAGGACTTAATCTTATTCAAGTTTGGCCATGAGAGACAATCAAGATTTCAATACAAAATAAATGATAGGAGTTTAGAGCAGCTTCTGTAGAGAAGGAGCACATTCTCAGTTTTGCTCTTGGAGATTCCTTCTTTTCTTGCCTTATGTTTCCTTGGGGAAGTGTCAAAAGTTCTTCAAAATATAAAATGTTGGAGTGAAATTTCCTCTCTCTTTCCAATCACAGTATGCAATCAATAGAGGTGGAGCAGCTAATTGGAATTGCTGTCTGTCAAAAGGGCAAATTTCCCTAGTGCAGTGGATTGCTATATTGACTTTACACTGGAATCACCTGGGAGCTTAAAAAAATACCACTCACTACCCAAGGTTCTGATATAATTGTTCTGGGTTGCACCCTAGGTATTGGGAATTTTAAGAGCTTCCAAAATCATTCTGATTTGCAGCTAAGGCTGAGAACTACTAACCTAGAGCAGGATTTCTCAAACTTTCCACTATTGACATTTTGAACTAGATAATTATTAGTTGTGGAGGGCTGTCCCATCTATTGCAGGATATGTAGCAGTATCCATGCTCTTTACCCTATGGATGCTATATCATCATCTCCTATGAGTTTTGACAATCAAAAATGTCTCCTGAGGGGTAAAATAGCCTCTAGTTGAGAAACACTGCCCTAGAATAGGGAAGGCTATTATTCAATGTGGTTCAAACTCTTCAGTCTTGATTTTTTTTAAGATTCACCCAAAGAGCATCAAGTAGGGGGCAAGGACACTGCTTTCATGTCAAATCTCTAGGTTTGAATGTAGGCTCTACAACTAACCAGTCCTGTGACCTGGGGCAACTTGCTTAATTTCTCTGTGTCAGCTGTGAAATCAAGCAAATATGAGCACATATCTTGTAGGATTGTTATGGGAATTATATGAGCTAATACCTGCATAACACTTAAAGAATATCTGCCTATCAAACAGTAAGTGTTCATTATATGTGAGTTTCTATTGTTGTTATTAATTGTCTCTTCTATGTTCTACATCCATGAAGAAAACAGAGCTGAGATGCTCACTCTAGGTTTTGCCAGTGATTTAACATTATAAGGCAAGACAGAGTCCTAGAAGGTGACTTAAGGTCCAGGACTTTCTTGTCTGATAGCCCAGATAGTGGGAGTTTTAGGCTAATTGATTTCCTGGTCAATCAACAAATAAACAGATTGGTCTCTATATGGCTAGCTATTCCTTGAATCTAGAGAAGCAGCAGCAATGACTCTCATCTCTTGCTTACAACTTCCTCAAGCACCACATATGCAAACACACACAGGAACACACACAAAATGCCTCCAAAATGTCATATTCCTTTTCTTTGACTATGGCCTATGAACATTGTTCATTGATTCATACATTTGGCTCACATTTATTGGATACCTACTATGTGTCAAGGAGGTATGAAGCTCCAATCCAATCCAATCTCATGCCTCTTTTTTCCATGAAAATTATAATTTAAGATTTGACAAAACAACTGAGATTTGCCTCAGCACAGCAGTTAAATATCAACTGAATCAGGATGGTAATTACTATTGTTGGTCATATGCATATGAACTTCCATTTTTCTCAAAGAATTTTCAGTTTTAAATTCTTAGATATGCTTATGTTCACCTTCTGAACAATGAATTACTTCAATTTATAGTTATTTGGTTATAGTAAATCCCATCCTTTAAAATCAAAATCCTGCACAAAATTACAGTTAGATGAGAGGAATAAATTCAGACATCTATTGGACAACATGATGAGACAATACATAGTTAATCACACTGTGTTGTATTGTAACAGAGGGAATGGCCTGAAAAAATTGGCAAATATATTTTCTGTCTCTTTAAAACATCCTCCTCTCTTTTTTGAGAATGAAAACTTGCATACCTGCCTCAGGCCAATGGTTGGGAGGAGCATAGTAAGACTTTTGTTTTTTGCCATTACAGGAGATAGCTTAGCCATTCCAGGCCAGTGCCAGCCCCCCACGTGGTCCTACGTGGGGCTTTCTCTTTGGCAAACATGGAACAATTAGAATCATTAACATAATAGCCTAGAACTGAGGGCTATCCCTTTAAAAGTTCTATATTTCTGCTTATGTTCAGGAAATTTGGATTTTGAGATGAGAAAGCTTACCATTTTTGCTATTTTGCCAGCAAAGTAATAAACTCTTTCCTTCTCCTCAAACCATTTGTTCTTGTTCTTCTGATGTGGCCTTGAGAGCAAGTGCCAAGCTTTCAGTAACAGTACACTTGAAAACTATTAATAGAGCAGATTTTAAGGTTTCTCACCACAAAAAAAAAATAAAGTAATACATATGTTAATTAGCTCAATTTAACCATTCTGCAATGTATACATATTTCAAAACATCATGGTGTCTACCATACATGCATGCAACTTTTATTTGTCAATTACAATAATTAATTTATTAAAATCACAATTCTGAATTATATTTAAATTGAGCATGTTATTCAGTTCTTTGTTCACCAATTTTTGAAGTTTTCAAGTTTTGAAAACTTCACACATTCAATAGATACATATAAAAGTTACATATAAATAGTAATGATGAGGATCTGAGTGAAAACGTACTTTAAGATCCTTGTATGGTTCTGGAAGAAAATAAAAAATTAACTTTAGGCTTTTATAAATATGCATCTTAAAATAGCTACAGTAATCACTAAAAGAATAAGATGGAGTATATACTTTCCAATAAATAGAAAAAATAAGAGGACTCAAACAACCAAATTATGACAAGAAAGAAGAGGTAAAAAAGAAATAGAATATATCACACATAAAGAAGAACTCGGTTAAATTAAATAGAACTCCTTACCAAACACCCAGTTTTAAAAATATCACCTTACTGATTTGAGCAAAAACCAATTTGTAAACTAAAATCAAAGAAGATTTTCAGAGAGGCTATTTCTTCAGGGAAAGGAAAAAATGAAAAAGATTACATGGAAGAAAAACAATTATCGTAGTATATAATTATATATGACAGGGTTTATCCAAAAAAAAGCATATTGGAATCAGTTTCTACTGGTTACTGAAACCAAAAGAGAATCATTTTTCTTTCAAGATCTTAATGTTTCCAGGGAAATTATTTTTCCTGAATTAACATGTATGATCACTATATATATATATATATATATATATATATTTTTTTTTTTTTTTTTTTTTTTTACTTTACCTTGAATGTATAGAATTCAATCCCTATTTGAGAGCTTGATGTCTGGCCAAAGATAAGACCCAAAGATCATACATTCTATAGGTGATATAATTCTGAATAAAAGAAAAATCTAACATATCTCAGGATTAAAAATAGCATAGGTCTCTTTGATTCTGTTTTATTTCAAATAGCCCTTAAGGGTGATAATGCATAATTTGACTTAAAGAATGTTTCTCAGCCTCGCCCACTCCCAATCAGATACTTGAATAAGAATTTCAGGGACAAAAAGAGTCTCTTCTCTGGCACTTGTTTTCAGAGACTGGCCCTGCTGTTCCACTGTGGACAAGAAAGAGGCTGAAAATTTAAAAAATGTGACTATTTCTGTACACTCTAGGTTAAAAACTGGTTATCTTTTCCAAATTAGAAGGAAGGATATTTACTATTTCTTCTTAGGAAAGAAAAATAAAAAAACAGATTTCCCTCCTAGCCTGTAATAATAGCAACTGTGCTGTTTGAAATTTGCAAATAACAATGCCTGTGACTCTTAAACTTTTGTGTGTGATGTCTATTCATCATGCAGCTTTCTGATCCTTAACTCCAGAATCTCTGATGAGGGAAGAGTAGGCAAGAAAGGGAGGAAGGAAGCCATGACGTTGCGCCTTTGAAGACACCCTGGGTGATTCGATGCCTATCATGCAATGTGCCCATCAGTACCCTCAGTAACACCTGGATCTTGTTAGAAATGTAGACTGCCAGGCTCTATCCCAGACCTTCTGAATCAGAATCTGGATATTATCAAGATCCTCAGATGATTCATATGTGTGCTGAAGACTGAGAAGCAATCCACTAAGCACCTCTCAATGAGTTCTTGCTGTAGTTTAGATACGAATGAGAATTTCTAAGGTCTTACGACTTTTGGATGTTAATTTCTGGGTAGAATAAATAATCTTAAACTGAAACTGCATGCATTTTAAATCAGAATTGAAACCATTTTTAAAAAACTATAAACGACATACGAATAGTGTCCTGACTCCGGTTAAGTTGTGAGTTAAGGGCTTTTAACAATAATAGGTTTGGCTGTGAATAATGGAGACTTAGAAAATAGTATGGAAGTATGGAAGAAGCAAAAGTTTATTCCTTCTCAAGTAGCAGCTGTCCACATGCGAGCAGACCAGAGCTGGTGTTTGGGCTTCACACTGCCAGCAGGACCCTGGCTCTTCTCTTTCTGCCTCACAAGGCTAGTTACTCTATCTTTTACTACCAAGTCCAAGTTTGGCCAGTAGGCAGAAGGAAAGGATTAAAGACAAAGGGGCTTCCCTTCCTCTTTTTTTTTTCCCCATAGTTTTTTATTTATTTCATCATATTATGGAGGTACAAATATTGTTAGGGTTACAAATATTGCCTCCGATGTGTCCAATCTTAAACTGTGTTTCTGGAAAACTAATACAGTTTGGATTTCATATCAGTGGCCAAAGCTTAGACACACGCCTACATTCTACCCACAAGGAATGTCGGGAAATGTAAGCTTCTTGCTGGACACATTGACAACCACTACCTCCACCCCCACCAACATATCAGAGCTCTGTCAATTAAGCAGAAGAGAGAGAGAATGGATATTGGGATGGACAACCGGCAGTCTCTGACACAGGCTCACTTGAGAGTCCAAGCAGGTCTACAGGTGGCTTCTGATTCAAACCATCTGATATGTAAAACAACCTACATTTACAAGTGACCTACCTTTACTGTTTGAGGAGACATTGTGAAATGCAATGGAAGAAACTGTGAAGTACAACACAGAAAAACAGCAAGAAAATGTGTAGTGGACTACTGCTCCAATAGGGCCACCAAGTAACTCAGCTCTTGGGGGCACCTTTCACCTTGTGGCACTTTCTGGAAATCTGCAGAGCACAGCTTGCATGCTTGGCAGTGGGCCTAACCCAAAGACCTATTAGCTCATCTGTGCAAAGTGCATCCCTGATATGGGGACGTTTTGTTTTTTGTGGTTTTTTTTCCTTTTCAGTTTTTACCAACAGTGTTTAAAATTCCCCAATTAGCAATTCAAGCATCCTCTTTTTAAAATATTAATAACTGCAGAATGGTTATGGGCCATCAGTCATTCACTAGTGCGAATGGTTTAATTACATTAATTTTCAAATGGCTGACAAAGATCAGCTGCTTTGTGAAAAGGAGGCTATAGTTTGGAGCCAGGGGAGGTCAGTAAATCACTTTAGAGGACGAAACCTTTGCTCTGCCCTCTCCGTTGAAATGCTGCAAAGGCATAGCCTAAAGTCATTAGAGGCCAGGAGGAAAGGGGCATAAACATATTAGAGGGGAATATAAAAAGGAAAGGTAGATTTATGGAAAATTAAAACTTAACTATTTCAAACATTTGTCCAGAATTGTCAGAGTACCAGGAATCAGTATGAAAAAAATTCCCCTTCTCTCTTTAGCACCACATTATTCCCTGTACCAAGGACGGTCACAAAATACGCTCAAATTAGTTTTATAAGCATGTAGTTTGGGTACATTGTGGGTTCAGTATATTCTGCTAGCATGTATTACACTGTGTTTGATAGAAAATACATAGTGTTCCAAACAACCAAAGGAAAAATAAAATTTTTCTTCATAGTCTTTACTCTACTTAGGGATTGACTATATCAAACAGATTTCTAAACCAGTATATTTTATTATTTTTGTTCTTTTCATTGTTGCTAAGAAGCTCTTTCACTTACACAATTGTCTGTAGGAGAACAGCTGTAAGATAAAAAAAAAAAAAAGAAAAGGAGAAAGCAGTTCTGCATGTATCAGAACCCAGCATCTCAACCTCCAGCCCTCTCCCCCAAGGACAGACCTTCAGAATCATCATTTTGGACCAAGAGAGACCCGTGTCTCAAAGTGATACTAGAGCTTACATTTCCTTAGTAAGAAATACAAGTACTCCCTCTCACCTCTGCAATGACCCCAAGCACATATGACGAGATCAAGGGTGTGTCAGTGAGACTGTCGGTGCTCAGTGTTATTTAGGAATCAACTACTAACACTACAGATTGGATGGAATTTTACATTTGCAAAGAATTTTCGCATTCACGAATCTTGTATAGTACGTCAGCTTGAAGAGAGTACAGATATTATTGTGTTCATTTTACTGCTAAGGAAATTAAAGTTCAGATAATTTAAGTGACTTTAAAAAGTTGACAATGCCAGAAAGTGATAGAAGTAGAGCAAGGTTTCAGACCTTCTGACATCTCAACTTCGGCTGCACTTTGTAATCACCCGGGAAACTAGTAAGAAAGAAATGCCAAGGATTTGTGGAGCATGACAATGATGTTTACCCAATTTTTAAATATCCAGAGCCACTCTACCCCCTTCCAAATAAATTTAACAGAACAATTAGGTGAATAAATGCAAACATTTACAGGCAACAGCAACAACAAAACTTTGAATATGTAAGTACCTGAAAATATGAGCAAGAAAATGAGTAAAACCAACAGCAGAAAATGGACACATGTTATCCACACTGTGCAAGAGAAATAGCAAGAAGGCAAAGCAGCTCCTAATGACTCTGAGAACCGAAGAGCCCCCAAAGTGCCAGCAAACATTTACTGAAAAGTGCAATCCAGTCTGGAAGCAGCTGCAGAAGCTAGGTTGGTTTTTACTAGCACATATGACTGTCAGGGCAGAGACCATTGTAGGTTAGATGTGGCATGCTGAGCCCTGTGAATTTTCAACTTGAAAAAAGGGAAGCTCTTTCCCAAGACAAAAATCCCACTTTGAGGAGAGTACCAGTTAAGCAGTATAAGTATAATAAAACAAAGGAAAAAGAAAATCGAAAATCCAGATGAAGGTGGGGGAGGGGTACAGAGGAGTCAGATCTCAGAAACCACTTATGTTATTATTATTATTATTGCTATTATTCATTTCATGAAAACAACATCAAAGCACTGAATCTAAAAAAAGCTATCCTGGACCATCTTTCATGTCTAAAATGTAAACAGTTATTTTAAACATGAGCAAAATAAAAGGACTGTGGTTAAACTACATACAAGGTTATTTTTTAAAAATAAATAAGGAGAATATGAGCAGCTCTCCAAAAATATATGTCCACAAAACTCTACCCGGATATTTCAAAAGAAGTGAAAATATTTATAAGAAAGTGACAGAAACTATGAAATAACAGCATGGAATTAAAAACATGCAGAAGTGAGGTGGTTAGAAAACAGAAAGTATGAAAAGATAGGGGACAAAACTCAGGAAAGAATATTAATAAAAGAAAAAATTATTTTAGAAATAGTCTGGACTTGAAATCACTCAAAATCTGCAGTCCCCAACTCCTTCTTGCTTCTTCTATAGCTATCTCTTTCTCAAGAATAGTTTAAATCTTTTTCTGTACTTCTTTGTGATTTTAAAACTTTCCTACTTTTTACTGTCTAGTTTTCTTAAGGCATTATCCACTGTGTTCAGTGGAGAGTCGGCCTAACCTTTGAAGTTTGAAGGCAGGCTTTGACTTCTTTCTAGCTATGAAAATCCTAGACGGCAACTTATTCTAATAGTGGGATGTTTCATCTACATTGAAAAATCTGTTGTTTAGTGAAGCCATCTTCATCAGTGATCTTAGGTAGATCATCTCTGGATAACTTGCTACAGCTTGTACATCAGCACTTGCTGTTTCATTTTGCACTTTTATGTTATGGAGATGGATTCTTTCCTTAAACCTCATGAACCAACCTCTGCTAGCTCCAACTTTTCTTCTGCAGCTTCCTCACTTCCCTCAATTTTCATGGAATTAAAGAGAGTTAAGGCCTTGCTCTGGATTAGGCATTGGCTTGAGTGAATGTTGTGGCTATTTGATCTTCCATCCAGACCCCTAAAACTTCCTCCATATCAGCAATAAGGCTGTTTTGCTTTCTCATTATTTGTGTACACACTGGAGTAGCACTTTAAATTTCCTTCAATAACTTTTCCTATGCATTCACAATTTGGCTGTTTGGCACAAGAGGCTTAGCTTTGGGCCTATCTGAGCTTTGGACATGCCTTCCTCACTAAGCTCAGTCATTGCTAGCTGTTGATTTAAAGTGAGAAACATGTGATTCCTCTTTTCACTTGGACATTTAGAAACTATTGTAAAGAGTTACTAAGAGGCCCAATTTCTATATTACTGTGTCTCGGGGAATAGGGAAGCCAGAGGAGAGGGAGAGAGATGATGGAATGGCCAGTCTGTGAAGCAATCAGAACACAGAGTATTTTTCAATTAAATTTGCCATCTTATATGGGTGCAGTTTGTGTCGTCCCAAAACAATGAGAGTAGTAACATCAAGGATCATAGATCACCATAAAAGATATAATAAAGGAAAAGTTTAAAATATTGTGAGAATTAGCAAAACATGACAGAGACACAAAGTGAGAACATGATTTTGGATAAATGGTGCTGATAGACTTGCTTGATGTAGAGTTACCACCAATCTTCAATTTGTAAACAACATAATATCTGGGAAGCACAATAAAGTGAAGTGCAATAAAACAAGGTATGCCTCTAGCACTGGGGGAGAGGGAAGAAAGAAAGAAGTTACTACTAACAAATTTCTAATTTTCTTACAGTGGGGAACAAATAGAAAATAGCAAGAGAGTGAGGGAGAGAAAGAACATGAGTAAATAAAATAGAATACACAATGGAAGGATTTGTATATATAATTATAAAAACCAATATCATAGAACAATAGGTCAAATATATTGATCATATCTATAAATGTAAATGAGATTAACTTATAAAAGAAAAAAAACATTCAGATTGGCTAACAGAGCAATCATGTTTTTGGTGATAGTGTAAATATTATTACTTTGAGGTTCTTGTGTGTGTAATGAGAGATCTAATTCCTATGGCTGCATCACAGATTACTTCAAATATGACAACATTGATATAGGGCTTATATTCAGAATATACAAACAACTCTCAAAAATAAATGATAAGAAAACAAACAATCCAATTTTAATAAATGTGCAGGGAATTTTAACAGATATTACATCAAAAAGATATACAAATGACAAATAAGCATATGGAGATATACTCATTTTTAGATATTAGGGAAATGCATATTAAAACCAAAATGAGATATCACTATATACCTGTTAGAAGGGCTAAAATTAACAAGTAAACATACAAGTGTTGGTGACGATATGGATTACATAGAACTCTTACACATTGCTTGTGGGACTACAAAATATTAATAAATAAATTTGAAAACAGCTTATAAAAAGTTCAGCACATACATTCCATATAATCCAGCCATTTTACTCCTAGATATTTACCCAAAAGAAATGAAAACATATGATCAAATATCTGTACATGAATGCACATAGCATCAGGAGGAGCAGCACCAAGAGGAGCAGCAGGATTACGCAGATCACAAGGAGCAGGAAGGAACTCTTCGACTGAGAGGTAATTTCATTATCTTTACTTCCCTGATGAGTTTACAGGGTATGCACACGTGAAAATTTATCAAATCATGTGCTTTAAATTCTAAAATTTTTTATATCAACTATACTTCAATAAAGCTATTTCATTAAAAACGCAAGATAAAGGGCTATACTTAAATGCAATAAAGCATTCGTAACTTAATACCAACAAAATGACATTAATTTTGGTCCTGAAACAAATATTTGGGCAGCTCTTAGTGGGAATATCCTATCTCCATTCCAATCCATGTTGCCTGGGAAAATAGTCATCTAAAATCTCCCTCACTCATAACCCCAGTGATTGATGCTGTCTGTCAGCTGAGATAATGCCCAGAGCTCTTGGCAAGAACACCTACAGATGACTTCTCTGGAACCTGGACTTCCTTAAAATATGGTGGCCGGTTTCAAGGGTGTTCAGAGGCCATACAGTGTTGGTTTTGCTTCATTCTATTCATTGAGGGAGACACAGATGCCTACCCAGTTTCAAGGGAAGGAAAATAGACTCTTCCTCCCGATGGGGAAGAAACAAGATTCAGGAAGCATACATAGGATTGGAAACATTTTTGTGACCATTTTTAGAAAATGCAATGTGCCATATGGGACAAATAAATGAGTACTTATATTAATGTAATTAGAAACTGAAGTTTTTGGCATGAAAGAAAGAGTCAGATATAAAAGTGATAAAATTAAAGAAAAATGTGAATTTTGAAATATGTTCATATTTTCCACAAAACTATAAAATTCCCATAAGATAACATAAAATCTAGATGACCTTGGGTTTGGCAATGACTTTTTAGATACAACACCAAAGGCAAGATGTATGAAAGGAAGAAGATAAGTTGGACTTCATTAAAATTAAAAATTTCTGCTCTGCAAAAGACACTGTTAAAGAATGAAAAGAAAAGCCACAGATTTGGAGAAAATATTTGTGAAGGACACATAAAGACATATCTGATAAAAGACTGTAATCCAAAATATACAAGAACTCTTAAAACTCAACAATAATAAAACAATCTGATAAAAAAAATGGGTCAAAGACTTTAACAAACACTTCATCAAAGAAAATCTACAGACAACAAATAAGTATATAACATGATGCTCCATCTCATAGGTCATCTGGGAAATGCAAATTAAAACAACCATGAGATATCACTACACACCTATCAGGATGACCCAAATCCAGAAACTGACAACTCCAGATGCTAACAAGGATGTGGAAACAAAAGGAAATCTCATTTACTGCTGGTGGGAGCAGAGAATGGTGCAGCCACTTTGGAAATCAGTTTGGCAGTTGCTTACAAAACTAAACATACTCTTACCATACAATCCAGCAATCACGCTCCTTGGTACTTAACAAAAAGATTGAAAACATGTCCACATAAATCCTGCACACAGATGTTTATAGTAGCTCTATTCATAATTGTCAAAACTTGTAAGATGCCCTTCAGTAGGTGAATAGATAAACTGTAATACATTCAGACAATAAAATATTATTAAACACTAAAATAAAACAAGCTATCAGGCCATGAGAAGACATGGAGCAACCTTAAATGCATATTACTAAGTGGAAATAGCTAATCTGAAAGGGCTACATACTATAGGAATCCAACTATATGACATTCTGGAATATGTAAAACTACACAGCCAATAAAAAGATCAGTGGTTATCAGGGATTAGAGAGAAGGGAGAGATGACTAGGCAGAGCACAGAGGATTTACAGGACAGTCAAATTACCCTGTATGAAACTATAATGATGGATATATGTCATTACACATTTATCCAAACCCATAGAATATATACACCAAAAGTGTGCCCTAATGTAAACTATGGACTTTGGTTGACAAGGATATGTCAGTGTAGGTTCATAAATTTTAACAAATGAACCACTCTGGTGGAGGATGTTAATAATGGGAGAGGCGATGCATGTGTGGGGTAAGAGGGTATATGGGAGATCTCTGTATCTTCTGCTCAATTTTACTGTGAATATAAAACTTCTGTAAAAATGAAGCTTTTTAAAAATATGTGCACATATTTCCCAACTCCATCTATTGGAAAGACCTAGAAAATGAGCAATCTGGTAACAATGAGCGTGTCTAGCGATCAGAGTTGTGTCTTTAAATACATAGTCTCATAAAGGAATTACCGCTCTTGAGATAAATGACTGCTTTTAGGAAAGTTCAAAATGAGCTTTCCTACCAGAAAGCAAAAATGCTATCAAGGCTACTAGGATTGTGTCCAGGGGGCTCAGAATCCAAAATGATGAGGCTACTCTGACCACTGTTGGGACACTTTAGGTATAAATAAGGAAAATATTTGCAAGTGTTAAAATATATCAAATATTTTTAAATTCATGCATTTATAACAACACCATAAAAATCTCAATGGAGGATATTGGGGTACAACTTCATATTTGAAAACTAGTAAATAAGGGGAAAGAATCAAGTTGGTTTTTTCCTTTACTGTACAAACTGTATCTCAGAGTAATAAAATAGTTGATGAAAGAAAACTTTTCATCATAGAACTATTCCAACTAGTGAGTATAGGAGAAATAATTGAATTCAAATATCACCACTTTGTAAACCCTAATTTAAAAATGGGTCTAGGCATTGATCATCAGAGGCTCTTAATATATCAAGAAGAGAAACAACCAGAAATGTCTTGCCTAATGATGAATGTGCCCAAAAACACTTATAAAATAGTCTTTCCAAAGTGATCCAATTTAAATTCTACTAAGCCTCTAGCTCTAACTATTAATTTATGGGAACTACAGGGAACAGAGGAACATGTTAAATGATGTCACGGAAATTCAGTTATCCCTAACCATTTGGAAAACTTCACAATACGAATGATGCAGTCTCTTTTTTAAATTGCAAGAAAAAAAGAAAAAGAGATGGATAAGTAATCTATAGATTGAAAAGATATAAGAAACACATTAACCAATTTCAATTAATGGACCTCATTTGAATTCTGATTTGAGCCAACAAGCTATAAAAAATATGGGACAATTAAGGAAGTAAGAACATTGATAGGATATTTGATTATAAAAAAGAATTAAACTTTAGCGCTCTAATGATATTATAATTTTTTAATGAGTCCTCTTCTTTTAGCCACACATACATCCACACTAAAATATTTTCAGGTGAAATTATATGATATCTAGGACTTGTATCCAAATAATCCAAGGTGGCGGGCAGTGAAAGTGGGGTAGGCTATCTATATATTAACAAAACAAGTCTAGCAATGAATTTGTCATTGCTGATGTTGAGTAATGGCTCCATTATTCTGTGGATTCGTTCTATTATTTTTCCACTATTTATGTGTTCCAAAATAAAAAGTTTAAAACTAAATACTAAAGTAAATAATTATACCTTCACACTTTTGCCAAACATTCTGATGTAATTGTTCTGTTAGTACCCAGATTTTGGTATTGTTTAAAAAAGATTCCCAAGGAATTCTAATGAGTAGCAACAAGAGAGGATGACCTCACTGTACCATACACATAGATACACTCATACCTCATCAAAACGTGGTAGAAAACTGGATAGCCTGTCACCTACATGATTGATTTCAGAAGCCAAAAATCTTAAGAGAAACTAGTAAAGTTTGCATGTATATGAGTGCAGTATGTACATAAATCTAAATAGGGTAAACATCCCTGCTTGATAGGAAGATTTGCCAGAGTGCATGCAGTCAGCTGTCTTCTGTGGGGTTTTCTTTCTGTGCTTGACTGTTTGCAGAGCTGGCTACAGCAGGACTAAGAGGCAGGGGCAAGTAAGGTTCAAGGTCATTCAGTGACCAAGTGACTGAGGCATTTGTCTGAAGAAAGTATTCAACAAACCTGTATCTGGGGCATTTTGGTTACAAATAATTCAACCAACGTATTCTCCGTCACTTTCCATTTTAACAGTATTTGGTAATACCATAGTGTGCTGTTTTAAAATCCATCTTGATTAAATGCCTTGCTTGATGGTTGGAACTGAACAACACTTGAGATTTGAAAACAGTTCATACATCATATTCATGGAAAAAATAAATACATCCTATTTTTCTTATTCTGTAATTTTAATACATATTAATATTGCTCTCCCTGCTAACCAAAACAAATAAAACCCTGAATCTCAACAAACCACCTTTTATTAACACTACTATTCAAAATCACTCCAGCAAATTATAGCATAAGAGCAAGTTTTCCAAAAAAGGTCTAAAATATAATAGTGAGAAGACAGTACTCAAGAAACAGAATACCATCATATAATACATTGGAGTACTCTGTAAACTAGCTGTAAGGTTTTCTTTCCTCTAAGAAATTACTTCTATAAGTTGTTCTGCTTACAGTACATCTCAGAGAAATTAAATCTCTAAAGTATTTATCAATTATTGCTGGTGCATATTTCAGAGATTGTTGAGTACTTTTTCCCTAAAGAGAAGATTCAGTAAGGCACACTTTCAATCAAAATCTCACATGGCCACACATATTCAGCCAGGATCTAAGTGATCAAGTCAGAACATTGACAAAACCTGGGAGCCGCTTCTTTTTAGGAACTAGATATGGTCATCTCATCCCAGAAGGCTGAGAGTACTGGGCTCTGGCATCTGAGTTAACTAGTGCTCTTTACTCCCAACCTCAGTCCCTCTAATGTATATATGAGCCTCTGCCCAACATAGAACATTCAAAGCTTCACTTGGGAGACATGAACAGGTTCTTAATTTCCCTTCAAGGATTTCTTCAGAACACTTTCATGAAAGCTATGTCTTTTAAATAGAAAGTACAAACGTGTGTCATCAGCAAATTTGTTTTTCGGGGTCCTGTACACAAGAGTGCTTATTAATAGTGCAAAGAGGCCGGGCGCTGTGGCTCACGCCTGTAATCCTAGCTCTTGGGAGGCCGAGGCGGGCGGATTGCTCAAGGTCAGGAGTTCAAAACCAGCCTGAGCAAGAGCGAGACCCCGTCTCTACTATAAATAGAAAGAAATTAATTGGCCAACTGATATATATATAAAAAAATTAGCCGGGCATGGTGGCGCATGCCTGTAGTCCCAGCTACCCGGGAGGCTGAGGCAGAAGGATCACTTGAGCCCAGGAGTTTGAGGTTGCTGTGAGCTAGGCTGACGCCATGGCACTCACTCTAGCCTGGGCAACAAAGCGAGACTCTGTCTCAAAAAAAAAAAAAAAAAAAAAAATAGTGCAAAGAGCCCAGACCTTGTGTGTGATAGGTTAGTTGGCACCTGTGGACATTATTTTACTTCCTTGGACCCCAGCGTCTGTATCTGTAAAATAGGAGTAAGATTACTTCTCCTATAGGGAAAAAGGTTAAAAAGAGATACTGGTGCAGTGTCTTACATGTAACAAGTGCCCCTAGTGTTTATTCCCCCAAATCACCCACCCCAGTTAGAAGATCTGAACAAAGAAATACAATCCACATATTTTAGCAACATTATTTTCTCAGGATACCATTATATGATCACAGAGCCACTGGGAGAAAAAAAAAATAGTGTCTGTGGTCAAATTAGTTGAGAAATGCTGAGTTAAACACCTGTCTCCATGAATGCTTAGAGTTTTTCATCTTTAATGTAAACTGTGATTCTTGGTGGGGCCAATGGAGTGGGACCAAGTGTGCTACATTTCCCAACATTCAGGGCAAGAGAAGCCTTCTTGTCAGGAACACCTATTAACACCCCAATGAACTAATATTCTGTGGAACACAACTTGGCAATTATGGGTCTTGGGAACTGGACCCAGTAGGAAATCATTGTTTTCTCAAAGGAAACAATGCTTTTCTTGCATCCTTTTTCTATGCACAGGATTACTCACATGTCATAGGAATGAACCACCTAGCAACTCACTGCAGAGCTACTACATAATTTTATTGATTTATTTTTATTTATTTTGCATTGGGTGACTAAAAATAAGTTGTGTGCTTTTGTGAACAATACAGTGAATAATTACAGTACCTCCTGCTTGACAAATTAGCATGACTTCTAAAGGTGCAGGGGTCACTGAGTCAGAAATATAATTAGCTGGATGGAAAGGGATTTGATGTTTTTATACTTTTAATATACTATTTAAAAGCAAGTTTGGGGGAACTCAGGGTCATGGAAATTCAAACCATGTATGTGCTGGTTTAGATACATATAAATAACTATTTTGAAAAGGTAATTTGTTTTAATTTAGCAAATATTTGCTACAAAGCTGCTACATATAAAGTACTAATTAGTAAACCAATAATAGCAATAGAAGGTATGCAGCCCTTTGAACAACAAATTATAATGAATCTATATTGTGAACTTATGTGTGGTTTAAAAGCTTGTGCTCACTCCTCAGGTAATCTCTTACTTTGAGCTTCTGCCACATCTGTGATTTTGACATGCTGCAACATTTCAGTTTCAACTCTGTTTAGCAATGCCATTGCAAAAACCATTTTAACTAGTGTTCAGATGGAACAGAGTGTGTGTCAGTTGCCAAAGCAACTGCTCAGTATGTGGTCTTGCAGTTCAGTTCCAGAACAGCTGTGGTCTACTCTGGGGGAAGGGGAAAAAGAGGTCACTTGGATTGAAGTGACTTCCAATCTACATATTCAATTGAGTGACATTTAAATTAGCCATGCCCAGACAATCCCAAGTAAGTTCAGGGTTCAGGAGGCTGAAGCCATCCCAGCTTGGCAGGTTACTTATGGTCTCTCTAGCAGGCAATATTCTAAGGTAGTTCTCAAGATTCCTACCCTCTGTTTTATATACCCTATATAATCTTCTCCCCTTGAATACTGGTAGGTCTATAGGTATGAGGGATTTTACTCCCATGATTATGTTACATTATCTGACAAAAGTGAAAGGATTTTGCAGATGTAATTAAGGTGCCAAATCAACTGACATGAGTTAATCAAAAGGGAGATTATCCGAGGTAGGCCTGACCTAACCAGGCGAGCCCATAAAAGAGATTGGACCCTTCAAGAAGGAAGAGATTAGAAGCTAGAGAGATTCTCCTGACAGCCATTGAAGAGCAAACTCTCATTGTGGAGAGCACCAGATGGAGGGAATTCCACCCACAACTGTTTCTGGCAGTGTCCTTCCCATCTGTGGGTTTAACACACTTTCATAAATGCACATGGTGTATCCATCAGGGTCCAGGCAAGAGACAGAAACCACATCGGTTAATTGAAGAGGGATAATTTAATATAATGCTGTCTTAGCTAGATAAGTAGTTAATAACTAGACAAATGAAAGAATAAGAAGAGGTCTTTAAGGTATAATAGTGGTAGTACCTGCAAGAGGCAGTTATTCCAACAGTCATGGAACAAAGGGAAAAGATTAGAAGTATTAAAATCTATAAGGAACCCTGTGAAGCTGACACTGAAACACCTGAGGAAGGACTGCTGGCTGCCTGGTATCTCTGAGCTCAGATGAGGGCCCCATGCAGGTTGGATTCAAATCTCTAAGAAGAGGACAGAAAAGCTTAGTCTTCAAATGCAGGGAAATTTCAACTGCATCCAGCTGCAGCTATGGGAAGGCGCTCCTGTTGCTGGGGTGAAAAAGTGAGGCAGAGGTGTCATCTCCAAGAACTGCAAGCAGACAGGAAGTTCACAGGAAGCAAACAAGAAGGAGCAAGGCTCTTCTCTCTCCTGCAGCTCTGAAGTCTCCCCCTGGTGCCTCCTATTGGCAGAGCCTAACATGGAGCTGGCAGAAAGCTGACTTGTGGTTTCAGAGTCGCTGTCCAGCATCACAAGTGACTGTAGAAGGGTGAATTTGAAGCCAAGAAAAAAAATAACTGGCACACATAGTTTATATTATTTCCTTCTCCCTTGTTCCATCTCTCAGAACATCTTCCATACTTTATGATACCTGAAAATCCACAATGAAGTTTCTCTCAAATGATATAAAGCTCACACAGAGTCCATGAAGCTGCCACTTTAAAACACATGTTGCCACAACCAAAGCCGCCATCGTCTCCTTGATCTGCTACCACTAAACTCACAAGGAACTCTAAGAGCTGAAAGCCTTCACTTCTGCCCCGGCCCTCCAGACCCGGAAACCACATTGAGATGAGAAGACAGATGCCTTCTCCTGTGTTACATTTGATTGCATGGGTTGCCTTGTGTTCCGCTGTCTCAGACAGAATGTGGAGAAGCGAGCCCATTTTTGCCTGAGGCGCTCTCTCTATCACTAGGACCAGAATCCATGATACTGGTCAGAAAATTATCAAACAGAAACTGCTATGAGACCTCATCCTTGGATAATACTTGGGCATTCTGACTCACTTTCCCCTTACAGGAAATTATATTTATTTATTTTTTATTTCAGCATATTATGGGAGTACAAATGTTAAGGTTATGTATATTGCCCTTGCACCCCCTCCCCCCTCAAGTCAGAGCTTTAAGCGTGACCATCACCCAGACGGTGCACATCATACTCATTATGTATGTATATACCTGTCCCTTTCTCCCCCCTCCCACCTGCCCGACACCAGATAAATGTTATTCCTATATGTCCACTTAGGGGCTGATCAGTTAATACCATTTGCTGGTGAGTACATGTGGTGCTTGTTTTTCCATTCTTGGAATACTTCACTTAGTAGAATGGGTTCCAGCTCTATCCAGGAAAATACAAGACATGCTATAGCATCATTGTTTCTTAGAGCTGAATAGTACTCCATGGTATACCTATACCACATTTTATTAACCTACTCATGTATTGATGGGCACTTGGGTTGTTTCCACAGCTTTGCAATTGTGAATTGTGCTGCTATAAACATTCGAGTGCAGGTGTCTTTATTGTAGAGTGTCCTTTGTTCTTTTGGGTAGATGCCCAGTAGTGGCAGATTGCTGGATCAAATGGTAGATCTACTTGTATCACTTTAAGGTATCTCCAAATTGCTTTCCACAGAGGTTGAACTAGTTTGCAGTCCCACCAGCAAGAGTGTCAGAGTGTTCCTATCTCTCTGCATCCACACCAACATTTATTGTTTTGGGATGTTTTGGTAAAGGCCATTCTTACTGGGGTAAGTGATATCTCATTGCAGTTTTGATTTGCATTTCCCTGATGATTAGAGATGTTGAGCATTTTTTCATATGTTTGTTGGCCATTATTCTGCCTTCTTTTGAAAAGTTCCTGTTCATGTCCTTTGCCTACTTTTTGATAGGGTTGTTTGATTTTTTTCTTGCTGATTTTCGTGAGTTCTAAATATTTTTTAAAGCAAACAGTGCCAAGATGGATTTATGGGTAGATTATGAACACCCTTGGATTTAGCCTGCATCCACAACTTCTGCCACTTGGGACAGCACAGTTAAAGAGCATTTTAAGAGGCAAAATAGTTTCATAATTATGAGCAGGCTCTAGAGCCTGACAGCTTGGATTGGAAGTATGGCTCCATATGTGACCTTGGGCAAGTTAATCAGTATCTCAGTCTATTCAGGCTGCTATAACAAAATATCACAAACTGAGTGGCTTATAGAACAACAGAAATTTATTTCTCACAGTTCTGGAGGCTGGGAAGTTTAAGATCAAGGTACAGGCAAATTCATACTCTGGTGAGGGCTCTCTTCCTGGTTCACAGACAGTGCCTACTCACTGTGCCCGCACGTGGTAGAAGGTGTGAAGGGTCTCTCTTGGGTCTCTTTTATAGAAGCACTGATCTCATTCATGAAGCCTCCACTTGCATGACCTAATCACCTCCCACAGGCCCTATCTCCCAATACCATCACCTTGGGCATTAGGATTTCAACACATGAATTTTGTTGTTGTTGTTGGGGGAGACACAAACATTCAGACGATAGCAATTATTCTTTCTGGGCTTTGGGTTCCTCAACTCTAAAATGAGGGTGATAACAGTAGTGTCTGCTACATATTAATAAAACTGCTGTGAGAACTAAATATGTTAATGTAGGCAGAGGACTTGGAAGAGTGGCTGCCACAGCAAGTGCTTTATAAATGGAAACTGGTCTTATTTTGTATTTCTGAGTGTCATTTTGAAACTGTAACCATGTATTATGTTGTCAAGCCAGGGGAATTCTCACTATAGCACCAAGATGTCTACCTTCTCCACCTGAAATCTAGGTTTTCAAGTTCCTCAGGGATCTTTAATGGGTTAACTTTTTCCCTCATTGGTCATGTTCTTTCTTAAATGATCTCATCACTTACTATGACTATATATCATTAATGTTTCATCAATTTGAAAATTTATTTCTCACACACAGATCATCACTCTCATCTTTAAACATACTCATGTCCCATTACCTGCGTGAAATGTCCACTTTGATGGCTTATAGGTGTCTCAAACATAGCATGCCCATAATTGAATCCAGCCCTCCTGCAATCTCTTTTGCTCAAGTCTTTTCCTTCTCAGTAAATGGTGACATAGTTCATCCAGGTGCTCCATACAGAAATGTGGGAGTCATTCGGGATTTATTTCTCTCCATTAACAACCCATACTCAATTCATTAATATTTTGTCACTTTTTCTCCAAACTATAACTTAATCCATTCATTTCTCTTCCCACCATACCATTATCATTTCTCACATACACTATTGCATCCACTCCTTCCATCATCACAATTCTTCTCCATACGTCAACCAGAAAGATACTTGTAAAGTGTGAACCAGGTCGTGAGGCTACTTTTCTTAAACCCTGTGATGGATTCCCATTGCACTGAAAATTCATGCTTCTGCTATATGGCTGCCAATGAATTCTTGTGACATGAGCTCTCATTTCCTCTGCAACCTTTGCCATCCTCTTGGACATATTTCAGCCCCTTGAACATACCAACTCTTTCCTGCCTTAGGATCTTCATGTGTGCTGTTTCCTCTGCTTGGAATGCTCTTCCCTCCTTCTTCTAGCTGGCTCACTCTCATCCTGAGGTCTTAGCCTAAGAGTCAACTGGTTGGAAACATCTTTTCTGGTCATTCTGTCTAAAGTGGGTTCCCTCGCCTACCATCACACTCCTGCTCTCTTATTTTCTACTGTGGCACTTCATTCCCTTTAAAGTATGTATAACAATCAGTACCCTTTGCTTGTCACTTTTATGTATCATTATCTATCTTCCCACACATGATGGCTCTATATCATTTTCCCCCTATCACTTTATATTCTGCTACTAGCACAGTGCCAATCCCCAATATATATTAAAATATACATATTAATTGAATGAATGAATAAGCATTTCATGAGTTTTCCAAAAAAAGAACATAATTAATTACCTAGATAGAAAGTGGAACTAGTAAAATTCCTTGTAATAAAATGGTACATATTTTGTATGTACCATGTAATAAAATGTACCTTGTAATAAAATGGTACATTTAAAAAAACACATATTTAGAATATTAATGTCCCAAAAAAGTTAAAAACTCATGTTTTCTCATCTTTGATTCCAAGTATATCCAGATCGTTGATAAGCTGAACCCCCAGGCTTCATATCTGATGTAGTTCCCTATTGCTATCACCAGTAGCTGTCATGTCTTAAGTCCTTCTCTTCTTGGGAACAGCCACACATGCTGATTCAAATTATATCAGATAAATTCCCAATACTTAGAACAAAGGCACAAAATTTTATTTCTGGATGAATCAATAGTCATATTCTCGTTTGTTATTGTGAGAAGCCATTCCAGATTCTAAGATGGCTCTTCCCAATATCCTAAACCAAACTCATCTCCCTCTTTTATTTCATGCCTAGATTATGACTCAGCCTCCTATGTTTAACCTTTGTCTTCCAACTCTGGTGACAAAGGTCTCCTAGTAAATAGTTGAAAAAGAAGTACAACCCTTAAGTAATGGGTTTGAAGTTTTAAGCCTATATGTACCATACCTATTTATACTCAAACCAAGAAACAAGGTGGGACTTATACAAAGATTGCTTTGTGGTGAGATATCTGTGCCTCTAAGAAGCCTTCCTCCTTGAAAGCATCCCCCCAGTAATATCCCATGAAGCCTCTCCTCCTCAACAGGAGCATGCCTCAGCTTCTCCTGTTCAAACAAAATGTTTACTGTGGCCCTCATTGCCTTCTAGCTACCACTCTATCTTCCTCTTTCCTATGTAAGCCAAAATTTTAGGGAAAGTTTTGTCCATTTCCATACATTCTACTCTTTCCTCAAAACACTTCCCTTCTGAATCAGCACAAATCCAATGATCGACTGATATGGATGTGAAGACCTGACCCTTTCTCCCAACTTGAGGCAACTCTACAGGGCCGTCTCAGCTTCACTGAAGCTGCATCACAACTCAGCTTCTTTCTCTGCCCAATCCTGTTTCCTTGCTCTTCTTCACTAGTGCTGGTCTCAAGAGTATTCCCCAATAAACATCCTATACACTAATGTTCATCTTATAATTCTCCAACATGCAACCTGATCCTTCAATATTCTAGGCATCACTCAACTCTCTTTCTTATCACTCTTAACAATTGGAACTTTGTGTAAATTCATATGATTCTTTGTCTTGTGTTTTCCATCAAGCTGTATCTCAATGAAACAAGAACTGTGTCATTTTCTGCTCACTAGTGTTTTCTCAGTGTACTTGGCACATGGTAGATGTTTGGTGAATAGCTAGTTGTTATATGAGTATGTAAATAACTTAATGCCTGATAATTCACCATTAGGAATTCATTTCATCAGATTAAGTTTTTGAGTTTTTAGTTAAAATGCAATTGAATCTTATATTTAGTGAGTGTAATCTCTCAGTATCCCAGGTTGAGGAAATAAGACTTTCCTAAGGAGAAAGGTCTTTAAGACTGAGCTCAGGTAGGATGTCTAGTGAAAGAAAAGAGCTAAATGCTAATGCAAGATCAACCTTAAACATAAAGTAATTGAAAGGTAAAAAGCATGGCTTACAGATTCTGTCAAACATGGATTTGAGGCCAGGCTTTGTCACTTATTAACTGTGTGATCTGTATGAAGACTTAAAATAATTCCAGCTGGGAAACACTAGGCATAAAGTAAACTCATGATAAGTATTGGTCTCTTCTCCATATACTTCTACATCCTCTTCCACCTACTTTGTGACTTTGTTTTACAAAAGTGCTGCCCATGAAATTATCTGAATATCCACAGAGGAAGAAAGTCAACATGGAGATGTAGTTAGGCTCCTTCAATTCAGTTGCTTTTTATTTTAAAATCTTTCCAGTTTCAAGTTTATGTCAGTGAGCTTCTCATCACAATCTTGTAATGGTTGCTATTGAATCTGGTCACAAGTAATGAACTGAAACAAAGTATCATGGCAAAACTATGCAAATCCACCCATATCTAAATCAAACTAATGGGCATATTCTCACACAACTGCCAGCTAATTTACTTCATGCTTCTGGATATTGATTCTACTTGGAATGATGGGAAATCTGTCATGCTTAAGATGCCATCTGTTCCAACTGCCAATGGAAGTTATTTCTCCCTTCCAAGGTCTGTTGGCCAAAAGCTTATCCCTCATTTCCTGCAGGTTTTCAAAAGCTTCATTAGGTTCCTAGTCAACATTCATTGGATGCAGAATTCAAGCTATTTATTTTTGTTACTTAACAATTGACTAATTTTATACTTCTAGTCAGGAGTATCCTCTCTACTACACACACACAAAAAAAAAAATAATGGAGGAAGGGAGACTTGGAACATAGAAGCTTTGTGGGGAAGATATCAGAATTTGTAGATAGCCTAACAATGTAAGTTACAGATACTAGATTCCATGAAGCCACAGAGTACAGGAAGAGGGATAGATAACAGATAATCAGTTTATTAGAGAAAGAAGCCAGAAAATTTTCAAAGAAAAGTATCTAGAAAAACTAGACAAAGAATCTTCTAAGAAAAATTATGGAAATTCTACTTCCTAGAACACTAGGGTCATGTAAAATTCTGTGGCTGGTACTATAACAAATAAATACTTGCCCATTTTGTACTGATTCAAACTTGAGTTGGTGATATATTTTCATGCTAGATCTTATGGAACCAAATGAGTGAGTGGTCTAAACAACTCTACAAGGAATGAAATATCTAAATCTAAACAGTGAAGTCTAATGAACATTTTATTCATTAGGGAGTTTTAAAATTGTATAAATGTATTTCTTCTCAAGGCATGTATTTCTTCTCAAAGGTATATTTCTTCACAAAGGCACAGTTTCTTTGAAGAAAATTCACTTTGTTTAAAAAACTGTCACTATATTCAGGATATACATGTTGTTCTAATTCTGAACATCTCTAAAGACAATGTTCACTAATTCTTCAGAAGGTGAAGAAAAAGAAAACAAATTTCTCACCAATGGGCTGTGATACTTTCCCACCTTTTCCTAGAATCTGTTAATCAAAAGTTGACAATACAATTAGCTGATAACAACTAATTTATCAGGTGATTGGTGAGTTTTTTACATAAATATATTTAGAAGTGAAAGCAATTCACTTGGTATTAAGGCGTTGTTTTCTTTGGACCCCTGGCAAAAACAGAAAGAAGCAGGTTTGAGATATGAATAATATATCCCTAAATTCACACACAAAAAATGGCTGGGCATATATTTAAACAGTTAAATTGGTAATAACTATTAAAAAAATCATGATCAAGTTAATGTGGAGTAGATAAATTGCTAAATTTGAATAGCTTTAACTTATTACAAGTATATATCTCTGAAAGACAGTTTAAAATATTAGACACCTAGTGATAGGTTTTAAAAAGAGAGACAATTGCACATAAGGTAGCACCTCAGCCCACATCCTAGCCTCTTGAAGTAAATACATGCTCAGTGACTTGCATTCTAGAATATCTTCTTTGGCTATGTCTACTGTCTGAGATCCATGAACTCAGAGCCTGGTAATGTCTCTGCGTCTCAAATGCAACAGAGAAGAGCTAAAATGAAGAATTCTCTCAATTAAACAACTTTTCCATAAATTCACTTGTGTTTTAGTAATGTTTTTCTACTTATAAAATAAGAAACATGACTTGTAGAAAGTTGAAGAAGAAAATTTAAACCACTTGCATTCTTCCTCATATAAATAAAATCTCAGTGAATACCTATGCATCCTTTCCACACATACAAACATAATATTTATTTACAAAATTGAGACTATATAAGGAAATGTGTATTTTTCTTAATTTATCTTGAAAATTTACCTGTGACATTAATATTTTCTTGAGCAGGATTTTGTATATACTTTCATATTCATCCACAAATATTGTCAGTGGTGATGAGTACTAAAAGGAATATATAACAGGGTAAGGAGGGAGGAGATTTGGTAGAGGACACTATGTTATTGAGCATGCTCAAGGAAGGTGTCACTGAACATGTGACTTTGAGCAGCAATCTGAAGCACAGTGCTGAAACCCTGACCAGGAGAGTGCCTAGCAGGTTCAAGGAACTGCTGAGAGCCCAGTGGAGCTACAGTGGAGTCAGCCAGAGAGAGTATCAGGAAATGGGTTGGAGTAGAAAATAAGAGATGTCAGATGTTGGATGTAGAGATGCCAAGTAGATGCCAAGTAGATATGCCAGGCCTTTTGGCCATTGTAAGGACTTCAGTTTTCACTCTGAGTAAAATGAGAAGACACAAGAGAGTTATGAGCAGAAGAATGATATGATCAGATATCTGTTTTAAACAAATTAGTTTTTTTCTTCTCTGTGGTTAGTAAAGAATATAGAGGTGCAATAGAGAAAACAAATGAACCAACACAGAACATGGAGAATTGTATAAGGATAGTCCAGCTGAGAGCAAATTGTGGCCTGCACCAGATGGTTACCTGTAGGAATAGTGAGGAATAATTGAAATAAGGGTATATTCTGTACATTTGCTGATGAATTAGATACAGAGTATGAGAGAGAGGAGTCAAGGATAATTCCAAAATATTTGACCTAAAAATTGACCCTGGAAAAAGTCAGGGTAAACTAATTTTTTCCCATAAAACCCATATAATAAATATTTTACGTTTGTAGCCCATACAGCCTCAACTACTCAATTCTGATATTGTAGCATGAAAGCAGCCATACACAACAAATAAACCTATAAGAGTTGCTGTTTTCTAAGAATACTTTAATTATAATAGCACAGTGGGTTGAAATGACCTAGAAGCCACAATTAATTAAAAGCCCTTTAATATAAAATTATCAAATTTATGGACATATAATTGTTTATGGTATTTCTTTATTGTCCAGAAAAACAGAAATATCTGAGTTTTAGCCATATTTCATTTATGGTTATCCATTAATTTGTGCTCCTCCCTAATTTCCCAATCTGCTTACTATTATTTACTTCTCAGCTAGGGGGCAGTGTGTGTGTGTGTGTGTGTGTGTGTGTGTTCCCTCTAAATTTTTTAGTTGTGGTCAGTAAGATACAGAGATAGACTGTAGTGGACTTATTCAATCTGGGCCAAAACTAGAATCTTGATTGATTTCAGATATTAATCCTATTTTGCATAACTTAGATAAATCCCGCTTGGCTTTGGCATATTATTCTTTTTTATATATTGCTGGATTTATCTGCTAATATTATATCAAGGATATTTACATTAATGTCCATGAGGGATATAGTTATGTAATGTTCTTTTCCTATAATGTCTTTATCTTCTGGTTTTGCCTTAGGGTAATACAGTAGTACCCCTTTCCTGACGCTTCATTTCTATGGTTTCAGTTACTCACAGTCAAATGCAGCCCAAACAATATTAAATGGAAAGTTCCATAAATAAACAATTCATAAGTTTTAAATTGCATGCCATTCTGAGTAGCGTGATGAAATCTCTTGCCATCCACTCTGTCCTGCCTGAGACATGAATCATCCATTTGTCCAGTATATTCAAGCTGTAGACGCAATCTGCCTATTAGTCATCAACATCTCCTCCTTACTTCCAACCACTGACATTATCATGGTTTGATGATCCAGGATCACCCAAAGTAGATGATCCTCCTTCTGACTTATCATCAGAGGTTCAAGAGTAGCCATATCAAGCTACATCACAAGGTGTGCTACATCACAAAATCTGCTACATCACAATGCCTATGTAATTCATCTCACTTCATCTCATCACAAAGGCATTTCATCATCTCACATCATCACAAGAAGAAGGGTGAGTACAGTACAATAAGATATTTTGAGAGAGAGACTGTATTCACATAACTTTTATTATAGTACATTTTTATAATTGTTCTATTTTATTATTGTTGTTGTTAATCTCTTACTGTGCCTAATTACAAGTTAAAGTTTATCATAGGTATGTATGTATGCAAAAAACATAGTACAGTAAATGTAGGGCTTGGTACTTTCCAAAATATCAAAAAAAAAAAAGACTTTGTCAAAGAAAGGCCACAAGAGAACACCATAAGAAAAAGCAAGTTTGTTTCTTTCTTTTTTTTTTCTTTTTTAGCTATAGAAAAGGAGAAAGCAAGTTTGTTTCTAATACCTGTAGGGATCAGGTAAGTACAAATGCTCCCATTTATTACATGTCTGAATATTTATGAGCTAGCAAGTAACATTTTCAGTCAAAATGATAAAAAAACAGGTATTTTTTTCCTCACAGGTAGGAACTTTCTCAACAAATGCTCAAAATAGTGATAATTTCTCATATCACCAACTTCAATGGTGGTCAGTGACTGTGACCTTCTGCCTCCCCAACCCTTATTCCCACAGAGCTTTCCACATTTATGAAGCCCTAGCTCTTATATTACACTCTTATTCCCAGGTTACTCAGAGGGATTCTGTTTTCCTGACTTAACTCAAACTGATGTGGTTGTTAGTATGGGAAGTGTTTGTTCTAAGGATAATAGAATCTTCAGAATAAGAACCTGGAGTTGGTTCTGTGATTGATTAAACGTAAAGGCAGTAATGACCCTACAATGATTACATATGGTCAGAGAATTGAAAGGACTCAACAAATTCCTTAGAGTACATTCACATCAAGTATATATAAAGGCAAAACACATGGTAGATCAGAAGAAAGTGACCATGGAAGACCAAGGGGCCCAAGAGACTTCTAGCACAGTTCTCCAGGCGCCTTTCCAATTGCACGGGCCGGGGCTTCCTTCTGGATTATGACCCACAAAGATATGTGCAAGGATCCTTTGTTTCAGGAGATCTTGGGCAAAAGTTACCAGCAGGCTCTTCTATGCTCCACTCACTACACAAACAAAGCCAGGCTGTGCAACTGATTATACCAAGTGTAACTCTTCAATCTGCACACCCCTAAAAAAATGTTAAAAAGTTGGCCCTGGCCCCCATCAAGAGAATTTCACACTTTTTAATAGCACATTAGAAATCATTACCCATCTTATCTTATTCTTATCTTGCCTATGTGTCAATACCAGACTTTCAGATTTCCAGATATAAACACAAATCTGTCCTAGCAAGGCTGTAAGGTAACTCCATCTTGCAAAGACCCCATTGGCACTGGAAAATAAGGCACTGGTAGTCCATGACAAGGAGTAGTAAAACCAAAAGAAAACCTGCATTACTATAAGGATGGTAGAGATTAAGCCCACTATGAGGGACTTAAAAGATGTGGTGAAGGTTATTCCTATCATGTACCAACTCAATTTAACTATTTGGACTGACTATGCAGAAAACAGATGAATCTTGCAGAATCACATCAGAATGCCATAAATTAATCAAGGTGTAACTCCAGTAACAGCTGCTATTTCAGAAAATCAACAAAATCCCTAGTACCTGATATGCAGCTGCTGATGTGCGAATTCATTTTCTCTCTCTCCTCTCTCTCTCACTCTCTCTCTATTCTAACAAAGAAAGGGACAACAATACACCTCTTCTCTCTTCTTTCAGGAATATATGAACTTATTGGACACTTTTTTAATATATGCTATGAAGATCTTAATAATCTGGCCATTCCACAGACCATAATGATCCACTATATTAAATGCTGATTGACCTGGTAAGCAGAAGTAACAAATACTGTAGGTCAGTATTATTCAACATGTAGTCTACACAACAATGGAGATTTCAAAATTAGATGTTGCTGATTTGTAATCAATTAAGTACAAAAATTTAGACCAAGCATTTAGAAATTTTATAGCAATTTGAGAGCATGATTTAATGTCTATTGAATCTAATATTAAACAATCTAAGCTTCTAATTTATATACATTTTATAATTTTATTTTTAGTTATTAATTTTTAACTTTATATTAAAAGTGGCAATCTGAAATGGATTAGGAATTTTAAAATAAAAAAACACTACATACCACAGATAGTTTTACATGCATTGCCTAAAAACAAGAAACAACAAACTAGTCTATTTTCGCATGGCCATGAGCTAAGAATGATCTTTATGTTTTTAAAAGATTATAAAGAAGAGGAAGAGGAGGAAGAACGAGGAGGAGGAGGAGGGGGAAAAGCAGAGGGGGAGGAGACAGAGACTTTATGTGATCTACAAAGCCTAAAATATTTACTAACTTGTCCTTTACAGAAAAATTTATCCAACCCCTACCCTAGACACCTTGGATAGTAGACACATGTATGACAAAGCCTGTGAAATAAACTCCTCACACTTTAGGATACTGTAACTTCTGTAAAGTTTCCATAGTTCCAGTGGTCTAGGCATGTTAATATGTCAGCTCAGAGGTGAAAGACAAACTCATATACCTGGCACCTACCACCACCAAGAAAGAAGTACAGTGCCTATTAGGCCACTTGGAGTTACGAAGGCAACATTTGACAGACTTGGACATGGAGGACACTTGGATTCATTTATCAAGTAATTTGGAAGGTTTCTAGTTTTCAGTGGAAGTCAAGGAAAGAAAAGACTCTGTGACAAATCCACACTGCTCTTCAAGCTGCTGGGCCACTTGTGCCATATGATGCAGTGTGCTCCAGTAAATGAAAGTGTGTGATAGGAATGTGGATGGAGCCTCTGGCAGGACCCTATGAATAAATCACCATGCAGACCCTTGGGATTCTAGAGTCAATCATACCCTTTTCTGCAGAAAACCATTCTCTTTCTGAATTACAGCTTCTGCTATACACTGAGCCTTGAATACTTGATATGAGCCCCAGAGTTACTATGCAACCTGAACTCCTCATCATAAGTTGAGTACTATCTGAACCACCAGGCCATAAAGGCTGATGTGGTGGCAGCAATCCATCATCAAGCAGAAGTGGTATATTCGAGATTGTGTTCCAGAAGCATGAGCAAGTGCTTTAGACTTCTATGGTGCCTACTCCTGTTGTACTGCCTCTTCTCCCTTACCTCATATAGCCTCATAGAAAATTGTTCACTGAAAGCGGAATATGGTTGGGCATGCTTTACAAATGGTTCTGGAAGGTCATGTAAAACCACCCAGAAATGGATGGCAGCAGTGGTCCTGACAGGGAACTGCTTAAGGGATATCTCTGTTGCCTAAAAGATGAGATTGCCTGGAAAATGAGAGATAAATCTAGACTTGTTTGTGGGCAGTTACTAACAAACTGAATGGCCAGGGATTTAAAAAGTACAAGATGGAAAAATTTGAAAAATTGGTCAAGAGATGAGGTATGTGGACAGATATTTCATAATGGGCACAGAGTAAGGGACATAGTTGTGTCCCACATAACTATAGTAGGGAGTGAACATAGCAGAGCAGGCTCTCAACAATGAGATGTACAAAATATTCTATTCTGTAAATATCATGGCCAGAGTTGTAGAGATTATATATAGTCTCAAAAACACGCATTTTCATTCATCATAACTGATATGGCTATATCCACTGCTGAGGGAACAACTTGTCAATAAAATAGGCACCAATGCCAAGTCCCCACTAGGCAAACTATGACTATCTGATATACTTGTTTACGACAAAGGAATTATGGAATAGATAATGGAAGGCACACATTTTAAATACCAACTATGGCCATGTGACAAGTTACTAGTAAAAAGGGCTAGTAATTGCATATTTTCTTTATTATTTTATATGCATATATTTGTATAAATTAACCTCCCCTTTCCTTCCCATACCACCAAATATAAAATATGCTCAAAGTACTGTACTCTTATTACAATATTTATGTCATAAACTATCAGAAATTAATAAGTGACATATGAGCTTTTGCACCTTCCCTTTTGGGGAAAAACAAAAACAACATGTTTACACTTGAATTAAGGTTAATTTCATCATGTTAGTTGGAAGCAAGATATTGTATTTGTCTTTATCCAGAAATTAAATATAAGGAGAAGTATTGTACATGATTACTGAGTTGATAAATGGGTGAAGTGTGTTCATTTGTCTGTTATCAACTCAGCATCACCTCTTCTTCCCTCCTCTGCAATGCAGAGAGGTAGCTCAAAACTCTATTTTCCAGGATCCCCTATTTTGTATGTTTTTAAGTTACAATTCTCCAATTAGAGAAACTCTTGCAATATTTTGCAGGCAGAATTCAGGAGAGATCATTATTCTTGGGAGTTCAGGATGACCAGATTCATGGAAAGATGAGGATACCCTGCAACTTCCCAGGCAATCCAAATGCACTCACATTTTGGGGGTGGCCTGACAGTCGATAGGAGCTTTCCCAGAGATACTGATATTGCAGTAGTTTCCTGCAACCTTTTAGGAATCATCTGCTCTAGTGCTTTAGGGTGATTATTAGTAACTATTTCCCTGACCATACAGTTGAAGATTTCCCAATGTTCACTCTCTCAACATTTTGACAATTGCAAAAACTCTTATTCCTTTAATAAATGTCTGTTTCTCATAATCACTAAAGTAGTTCTGTTTGCCTGACCAAATCTAGATTGAAACAAAATCATTTGTCTTTTATTTTATCTATGTGCTTTTGCCATTCAAATCCTCTCTGATTTCAAAGCACTATACATCTGTGATATTGGCAGCAGTACAACTGACAAACTTTTATGGCATCTGGATATGGCTGCCTTTTGTTTTGAAAATATAGGGCAAGGTGTAGAGAAGTGCTTTCCCTGAATCTTGAACAGTATTAGTCATTAAAATGGATATTTATAGTTTCAGATTGTACTGTGCCAGTGCTGAGTCCTGGATCTCAAGTGACATAGTAAGCATGTTCTCTTTTTTTAATTGACACACAAAAATTGTATATATTTATCATGTACAAGATATTGTTTTGAAATACACACATACATTGTGGAATGGCTAAATCAAGCTAATTAATATAGGCATTATCTCACATACTTATCATTTTTTTGTGGTGATAACATTTAAAATCTAAAACATATAAAATCTCTTAGCAATTTTCCAGAATTCAATACATTGTTATTAACATAGTCACCACGTTGTTCAATAAATACTTGAATTTATTTCTCCTATCTTACTGAAATGTTGTATCTTTTGACCAATATCTCCCCAACTCCTACCCCTATTCCCTTATAACCACCATTCTAGTCTCTACTTCTATGAAATCAACATTTTTAGACTCCACATATAGATCATTCTGTATTTGTCTTTCTGTCCCTGGCTTATTTCACTTAAAATGATGTCTTCCAGGTTCATTCATGTTTACACAAATGACAGGATCCCCTTCCTTATTAAGGCTGAATAGTAGTCCATTGTGTATATGTACTACATTCTCTTGATCCATTGATGGACATGGAGGTTAATTCCATATGTTGGCTACTGTGAATAATGCTGCTATGAACATGGGAGTGCAGACATCTCCTCAACACGTTAGTGTCATTGTTTTTGGATATATACCCAGTAGTGGTATTCCTGGATAATATGGTATTAATAGTTGTTCTATTTTAATTTTTGAGGACCCTCCATACTTTTTTTCATAATGACCATATTAAGTTCCCATGAACAATAAGCAAGGATTTTCTTTTTTTCCACATCCTCTCCAATACTTGTTATTAATACTTTTTGTTTTTTTGATAATGGTAATTCTACAGGCATGAGGTGATATCTAACTATGGTTATAAGTTCTTAAATAAATGTATTCTTTGTGGTTTTTAGGCCCTGTAAAGTCAGGACCTATGACAGGGGTCTGTCTTGCCCCAATACAAAGGCTATTCTAACAGCAAGAATCATCTGGCCAAAAAGACTACAAAGGGAACTAGTGTAGATGCCATATCTTTTGATCTATGTGTTATCAACATTTTAAAAGCTTTCACAGTCAGAAAATTATTTACATATTTATGTAAAACCATTGAAATATATGTGGTGATTCATTCATGCTGTTCCATAAGTAAAAGCAGCTACATAAAATTAGTCACAAGAGCATAAGTCACAATCTCCCTTTATTACTCACATCAAAGGCCCTAAAGGAACATGCTATATCCTCTCACAGTGATTCATTGGAGGCAAAAATGCCCACAAATTGTTTTAAGCCTTTTGGAATTATACATCAGAAATGCTCCCAATAAACATGCTTAAAGTAGCCAACTGAGAAATCAACCAAACTACATATATGCTGCAGTGCATTTGTTGGACACATTCCACTGGATCAGTGTTATATAACCCATACAGAAGACATCAATTGCTACTCCAGCAGTTAAGAATATTTCAGGCTCATTTTAATCCTAAAATTAAAGGCATAGAAAAAAATGTTGAGAAATCTTAAAGTTCATCAAAATTAGACTTCAAAAAGAACAGAATCCAATCTCTTTAGACTCTAGGAAAGTGATATCCCTTCTTTCTCTGCTACCATTCTCACTGTTGGGTATCATTTGAATTCTTGAATATGACTCTACCTATAATATTTCTGTTGCTATTTCCTGTCCTTCGTTCCACAGTTGCAAGGACAGCTTACATCCTCAATGTCAATTAATACATTAAGGTTGGTTTATTTCTATGTATAATTGTCCTCTGCATCTTTAAAGAATTGATTTCAGGACCTCTCTCAGATACCAAAATCTATGGATTCTCAAGTCCCTTATACAATATAAAATGGCATAACATTTACATATAACCTATGCACATTCTCCCATATACTTTAAATCATCTCTAGATTACTTACAATACCTAATATAGTAAAAATTCTATGTAAATAGTTGTTATATTATATTTTTATTTGTATTATTTCTCATTGCTCTATTTTTTTCCAAATATTTTCTACCATAGTTGGTTTAATCCATGGATTCAGAATCCACGAATACAGAGGGCTAATTATATACATATATGTGTGACCTTGAAGCCCAGATTATTAATGCAACAATTTATGAATACCTTCTCTGTTACTGTTGCTATACTAGAAATTGTAACATTAGAAATAAACAAAAGAATTCACAATCTCAACTGTAAAACCTAAGCAATGTCATCTTTTACTTTTGTATCTTTTACCGTTTACAAACTACTTTCATTTTTTAATAACATTTGGACTTTATAAAAACCTTCTAATATTTTTCCAGATTACTCAATTAGTAATATAACCTGAGACACAACAAGAGGTGAGGAATATTGGAGGTTATCCAATATCTTCCTATTCCTAGTCCAAGGTTCTTTTATTATAATGAAAACTGAAACGGTAGCCTAGCATTTTTGAGTCCCAACTCTGGCCCCCACTGCTACATTTAATCAAAGAAAACCCAACTTTACCATCCAACTTATTTGTCCTACATATTCATTATTTTTTGAGAAAAAAAAAAGATATAAATGCAAAGTTTAGTGAATATTGTAAGTTTTTTAAGCATTTTCTGGGAAAAGGAAGGAGAGGGTGTAGATTGCGTACCACAACTTAGTAAAAATTGCTTCAGACAATTTCCCCAAGTGTTTTGATGACATTTAGCCCCTCAGCGGTACTTTCTTCCATCCGTCTACCATTCCTTCTCACCCTTCTTTAGTTTCCTTTGCTTTGATACAGCGCTATGCATATGGCCTACTCTAAAATTCACACTGCCCACAGGTGATCCTCCATATTCCATGCAACTCTCTTGACAGGTATGGTGCATTTCCTATTTTAATCTGGGTGCCTTAATTAGGGATCATTTGGTTATAAGTAAGAAAAAATAGTTTTAAACTTCCTTAAGCAAAAATAGGAGTTATGACCCTTTTATTCCCATAAGGGACTTAATCAGAAAGTAGAAAGTCAGGTCACAAGGTTACTTAGCAATTTTCTCACACTCAGACTCAGTAGCTGCCGCATTACTATCACTCTTTGCAGAACAATTTTTTGTGCTACTCCCAGCAGAATTCAGATCCTCCATGTAGCCAGATAGCAACTTTCATTTTAAGTACCTGTCAGAGACTGACAGCAATTCCCACATCTTGTGAGAAAAAAATCTGGCTGACTCAGCACGTGCAGCCAGGACAGATGTTCAGTAAACCATGATCGAAACCCATTCCCTACCCAGCAGAGGTGGTATAAATACACTGTCAAGGAGGAGCCTTGGACATGACAGTTAAATTGGCTAAAACAAACATATAAATTGTCACTTAAAAATTCAAGAAGCGGTCAGTATTTATCCATTTAGTCAATCAGTTAGCCCTTCAATCATCAATATAACTTCTCACTCTGAAGAAGACTCCATGGAGAAGAAACAGAGACCCAGACATGTAGCCTGTCCAAAGACAATCTGTCTAGTAGAGAGTAAAGCATAGACACAAGTATGATAGAAGGCTGTGTTTCTGTAATGAGTACCTGTTGGTATATTCCTATGACTCCATAAAGTTCTTTATATTAATAACAGTTTTAAAATATTGTCTCTATCTTTTATTGAGAATCTAAAAATATAATCCTATTCTGGACTATCTAGATAAATACCTAATGACCATGTTTTGCCACTGAGTTTCACTGATTAAAACTGATTCGTGTTTATGGTTATAAGGTGTGAACTGACCACTTAATAACTTTTACTTTGAACTGTTTAAAGAAGTATTTCTTACACTGAAATCAACAGGTACTTTTGGGGGGCTTTGAGGGTTCTCGGGTGTGAGAAGCACTGATAAAAGGAGAAAATTGATAAGGTGTTGTCATTTATTGAACTACTCCAATGAGCTACATATTGTTATAATGCTTTTATAATGTTTCACACTTAAGTCTGAAAATAATCACATGAAGTGACATTATCCTTCATGTATTATTATTATTACCCTCACTGTGTACATAAAGAAAATGAAGCCTATAAAAGCTAAGCCATTTGTCCAAAGCTCATCAAGCTGCTCATGTTGGAGCCATAATGATAATATAGGCATATCTCATACTATCTCATCAATGCCCTTCTTCTACATTATGTTGACTCAGGAAAAGGGGGTGTTTACATGTTATACTCCATACTTTTAGTAATGGCATCCAGGTAGTTAAGAGGTAATTCTGGCAAAATCAGAACAGCTGAAAAGCATGAGATTCATAAAAGAATAAAGATTATCTTAATCTGGTGAAAATAGTGGACTTGAAAATAGGGTTGGGAGATAAAATAAAAATTTAAAAACTTAAAAAGCAAATAAAATGCAGGAAACCCAGTTGAATCTAAATTTCAGATAAACGATACTTTTTTAGTGTATTTCCCCTGTAGTGTTTGAGAAATGTTTATACTAAAAAGTTAGATATTAATTACCTGAAATTCAGATTAACTAAGTGCCCTGTAATTTATCTAGCAACTCTCCATGACACAAAGTACAAGAACACCTCATTTTGTGGGACTTCACTTTATTATGCTTCACAGACAATATGTTTTTTTGTGAATCAAAGATCTGTGGCAACCCCGCAGTGAGCAAGTCTGTCTACATTTTTTCAACAGCATGTACTCCCTTCGTGTCTGTGTTACACTTTGCTAATTCTCACAATATTTCAAGCTTTTTCCTTTTTATTATTATCTTTTATGGTAATCTGTGATTGGTGATCTTTGATGTTACTATTGTAATTGTTTTGGGGTGACACAAACTGTACTAATAAGATAATGAACTTAATTGATAAATGTGTGTGCTCACTGTGTCACTGTCCAGCTACTCTCCCAGTCTCTTTCCCTCTCCTCTGGCTGAGACACAGCAATGTTGACATTGGGCCAATTAATAACCCTACAATGGCTTCTAAGGTTCAAATGAAAGGAATCACATGTTTCTCACTTTAAATCAAAAGCTAGAAATTATTAGGCTTAGTGAGGAAGGCACGTCCAAAGCTCAGATAGGCCCAAAGCTAAACCTTTGTACCAGTTAGTCAAACTGTGAATGCAAAGGAAAAATTCTCAAACTTATAGTGCTTCTCCAGTTAACACAAGAATGATAAGAAAATGAAATATCCTTATTGCTGAGATGGAGAAAACTCCAACGACCTGGGCAGAATATCAAACCAGCCACAGCATTTCCATCAGCCAAAGCATAATCAAGAGCAAAGCTCTGACTCTCTTCAATTCAATGAAGGCTGAGAAAGGTGAGGAAGAAAAGTCTGGAACTCACAGAGGTTGATTCATGACATTTAAGGAAAGAAACCATCTCCTTAACATAAAAGGGCAAAGTGAAAGACCAAATGCTGATTTAGAAGCTGCAGCAAGTTATCCAGAGACGATCTAATAAGATCATTGATGAAGGTAGCTGCATTAAGCAATAGATTTTCCATGTAGATGAAACAGCCTGGTATTGAAAGAAGATGCCATCTAAAACCTTCATAACGGGGAGAAATCAATGCCTGGCTTCAAAGTTTCAAAGGACAGGCTGACTCTCCTGTTAGGGGCTAATGCAGTTGATGACTTTAAGTTGAAGTCAATGCTCATTTACCATCCTGAACATCTTGGGGCCTTTAAGAATTATGCTAAATCTATTTTGCTTTTGGTCTCTAAATGTCACAACACAGCACATCTGTTTATAGCATCATTTACTGAATATTTTAAGTTCACTCTTAAGACATACTGCTCAGAGAAAAAGATTATTTTCAAAATATTACTGTTCATTGATAATGCACCTGGTCAACCAAGAATGCTGATGGAGGTGTACAAGGAGATTCATGTCGTTTTCATGACTGCTAACACAATGACCATTCTGTAGCCCCTGGATCAAGGAACAATTTTGACTTTTAAGTCTTATTATTAAAAAAATACATTTCATAAGGGTATAGCTGCCATAGTCATTCCTCTGATGGATCTGGGCAAAGCAAATTAAAAACCTTCTGGAAAGGATTCACCATTCTAGATTTCTCCCCTTTATGAAGGTTTTAGATGGCATCTTCTTTCAATACCAGGCTATTTCACCTACATGGAAAAGCTATTGCTTAATGCAGCTACCTACATCAATGATCTTATTAGATCGTCTCTGAATAACTTGCTACAGCATCTAAATCAGCATTTGGTCTTTCACTTTACCCTTTTATGTTAAGGAGATGGTTCTTTCTAAGAACGTTCAAAATTCATGGTAGGAGGTCAAAATATCAACATGAACAGGAGTTCCGAAGAAGTTGATTCCAACTCTCATGGACATCTTTGAAGGGTTCAAGACTTCAGTGGAGGAAATCACTGCAGATGTGGTAAAAATATCAAGAAAACCAGAATTAGGAGTGGAGCCTGAGGACGTGACTGAATTTCTGCAATCTCATCATCAGATATGAACAAAGAGGGACTACTTGGATGAGCAAAGAAAGCGGTTTCTTGAGACGGAATGTACTCTGGGTGAAGTTGCTGAGAACATTGTTGAAATGACAACAAAGGATTTAGAATATTACATAAGCTTAGTTAATAAAGCAGTAGTAGAATTTTAGAGGGTTAAGTCCAATTTTGAAAGAAGTTCTATTGTGGGTAAAATGCTATCAAACAGCATCACCTGCTACAGAGAAATCTTTCAAGACAGGAACGTCAATCAATGTGACAAACTTCATTGTTGTCTCATTTTTAAAAATTTGCCACAGCCATCCAAACCCTCAGCAACCACCATCCTGATCAGTCAGCAACCATCAACACTGAGGCAAGACCCTCCACCAGCAAAAGTATTACGACTTGCTAAGGCTCAGATGATTGTTAGCATCTTTTAGCAATACAGTATTTTTTAAATTAAGGCATGTAGACATTTTTAGACATAATGCTATTGAACACTTAATAACTACAGCAAAGGTAAATGTAACTTTTATTCGCATTAAGATGCCGAAAATGTTGTGTGACTTTTTTTATTAAGACTTTGCTTTATTGTGGTGGTCTGGAACCAGATCCCCAATATCTCTGAGGTTTGCCTCTGGTTGGGTACACGCATGAGAGGTAGGGAGTGGTGTGGATAAACAGAGCCTGAGCTGAATCAGCTGGCTAAGGTTAGACTTTCTTCTCCAGGCAAAGGGAATTATTTTGTTTCTGAGAAAAATATTGGCATGATTGGATTTGTGCTTCAGGAAGATTAATCTGGCTGAGAAAGGTAAAACAAATTAGAGACATGAAGAGTTGGAGGTAGCAATTCAGATGAGAGGGCCTGAATTACGCTAGTGGCAATAGGAGAGAGAGGGGCAGTGGCAGACTTGATGACATAAGAGAGGTAGCATCACCAAGTTCGCTAATAAAATTTGCCTATCTGGATTTATAGAACTAACAAACACCTTTGAAAAAAAATATGTACCACTATCGATATTTCTATTTCAAAACAAATACTTGAAATGCCTCTTGGATTGTTTTCCCCACATTTGGGTGACATTTTCCCCAGAAGCTATGTAAACAGCTCTGACTCGATCCTGAGTTCCTCCACTAAGTTCATGAAGTAGTTTTTCATCATGACAGTAAACCCAGAGCACACACTCAGGAGGCATATGATGGATTAAGGACATCTTTGAACTGCCAGTGGGAATGAAAAACAGAAGAAGACTAAAGACTGCAGCACACCAGAAGGAAATCTTACCTTTTGGTTGTTTTTTTATCAAGCATGAAGTTTATCTTTTGCCCCAGGACTGTAATGTTTTCCACATGGGCACAGTGGTTTATGGCAACAATGTAGGTACCCTCCAGAGGTTTCCTACGTCATCCATCATGTCCAGTCTCCAGTTGTCACACAAGTATCATCCAGATATCCCACACTGAAAAAGAGAACAGAATGAACAGAATGTGCAATTTTAGAATATAAAAACATCTAGAATATAGAAACACGTGATATCCATCTTTTTTCCATTTGTTCAGCAAACATTTATTATGTACCTACTATGTCCTAGAACAGGGGTCAGCAAACTAAAGCCTATAAGCCAAATCTGGCCTACAGTCTGTTTTTATAAATAAAGTTTTATTGGAACACATTCATACTCATTGTCTAGCTTCTTCCAAGCTTTGCTGGTAGGAATGCATAAAGGGAAATCTTATGTCCTGCAGGATTGGCAAACTTCCCTAAAAGAATAGGGGATAAATATGGGGGGCTATATCATCTCTGTCATAACTACTCTATTTTGTGTTGTGAAGCAAAAACAGCTATAGAAAACATGTAAATTTTCTTTAAAATTGTATTTACAAAACAGGAGGTGAACCTGCAGCCATAATTTGTCACCTATGGTCTAGACCATAGAATGCATCTGTGTCTCTAGAAAGAATAATAATAATTTCTGCAAGAACTAACCAATGTTGGTTCAATATTTTTATTTCTCTACACTAGTGGCAACACAGAGGTTTGACAAAATATATTTTGTTTTTGGATTCTCCATCTGATGACTTTTCTATCTTAAGTAATACAATTTCAACAGATCACAGTTAAATGTCAAGTTGATTTTATCCTGTTTTGTTCATGTTCAACTATTTGTTTCAATAATATACCTGTTGCAAAAGGGAAAAGAACACATCATTTTTATACATTTCTCAAATGCATTTGACTAGAGGAATTTTATGGTATTGTGTTTTTATTTCAACATATACTTGAGTAAACTGATTCTTTGACTAAGTTTAGATGTAAATTCTGGTGCATGATGATCAACTGCTAGTAGTCGGAAAAGAAAGTATATCAGCATTTAGAAGGCACACTCTGAATTTACTCAATGCTATGTCTACGTGATATCCATTATATGTGGGACAATCAGTAGGAATCCAGTCAGAGACAGAAACCACATCAGTAATTTGATCAGGGAAACTTTAAAGAATTATTCACTAGTTAAAAGGGTAGTACCATGTTACTAGTTAAAAAGCAAAGAACAGAAAAGAATACCTGAAACATATCTCCAGCACCTCCCTTAACCTCCACATCCAATCATTTGCCAAGATCCACATCTATTTAGTCTGTTATTATTATTATTTCCTATTTGAGCTCTGTACGTTCAGTCTCTTTCTGATGCAATATTAATCTTTCCTAACTAGTCACAACCCTTCTCAAAATCCTTTAAAACAATATTCCAATCTAATATCTTTTTTAAACCAGTCCTTTAAACCAATTGCCTTCTTAGTATTTAAGAACTTCTTGGCTTTTTACTTAAAAACTTCCACAAAACTGCTTAATTTCCTTTTCCAGGATTAATTTTGTACTTTCTTGCCTAAGTAGTTTAGCTGAGTCCTTCATTTCTTCAAGAATGTCCTCACCCCCATCTCCAACTGTCAAAATTTTCTTATTTCTTGAGAACCAATCTCAAATGCCATTCTTCCCATGAAAACTTTCCTGTCGTTCCATTAAATAAATACACTCATTCCCTACCCTGATCTCTTCCAACAGCATTTCATATTTCCCTAATATCAATTACCACATGTGACAAAAATTATATTAATTTGTCTACTATCATGAGAAAATGCCAGCTGATAAATAACTTGTAGACTAAGACTATATTTTAGGGAGTTGGTATATTACAAGAGATGATGCATTAAAGCTGATGGTTGGCTAGGAGGCCCAGCTACACTTGTCAGAGGTCCTCTTCAGGCCTTAATTTCTGACTCAGTGAAGTATGGATAATAGGACACCATCAACAGCCTCACACACAAAGTCACACAGTGTTTAGCTCAAAGTAGGTGTCAAATAAATCATTTCTTCCTTTTCTTTTCATCTTTAGATCCCTCCTGGCCCCTAACACAAAGAATGTTCAACACTTTAAATTCGTCTGTATGGAAATGTAAACAATCTGAATGTCCAGTGTAGCACAATACTCAAAAGCACTTTAAATTTGTGAATCTCAATGTCCTCCCATATGGGAAACAAAATATAAATGAACTAGTGCTCCCAACTGGGCATGTGGGTGGGGGAAAGGGAAAAGGAGGGGAACAGATGGAGCAAGGGGATTGCTTTTGTAATCCTTAAATTCCAGAATCATACCATTGTTTTGATTTTGAATTCAGCTTGCAAATTTTAAATGGAAACATTCGTTCTTTCTTTGCTCCCTATTGACTTTCCAATGCTTTTTTATTATGTTTTATTTCTCCCCTCATTTTGCATTATCTCCAAATCCAATGGAATCACTACTGTCAAATGAAAATTTTACTTGTGATTTTATTTAAAAAATCAAAAATTGCTTAAAGCACATTAAGTTGATTTTAAGTAAATAAGAAACGAAATTCTAAAAATTGTGCATAAATTAAAATTTTTAATTATAAATGAATGAGTGAATATTGAGTTAAATGTTCTACTTTAATCCTTGGGGAATGAATTCATATTTATAAATAATTATTTGGGAAAAGTGAATCATTTCACATTGACATATATATAGATATATCTTTTTTAAATGTATGAAATTTGTTTCATATAGACTAAATCTGTAATCTCATTCCTACCTACTTGAAATTCATTTATATGACAAAATATGTATTGTTTTTTGAGAAAATAAAAACCATGATTAATGAAACAAATAAAGAGGATAAATCATGACCTACATTTTAATAAATTTAGCCCTCATTTTAGAAATTATGGCCAAATCAAGTGCCCTATGTCTTATATTCATTTGGAAAATACTTCTCTGAACACAGAAAAGAAATAGAACACTATTAAAACTTCTGGCACAGGCTGCTAAGCAGTTGAATATAATTTTATAGATTTTTTTAAACTTGAATATGGAGAGGCTTTTGACTGTCATGTCTTCAGTAAGATTTGTATAAATGAGGAATGACCAGTTGCATCATGATAAACAAACGTATTGCTCAATGTACTACAAGTTTTATTATGATGATGAAAAACTCACATAAAAAATACAGATTTATAAAACAGAGATTTTTCCCGTTAAGGATCACAGAATATTTTAACTAATGGGACAGAGAGATGACTTGGTTAGCCTTTTCCTTTTCTACTTCAAGATGTTGAGGCTTAGAAAGATACTGACATACCCAAGATGATCCAGGTTGTTGGTGGCCACACCACAAGAAATTTAGGACTGTTTCTTCCTCTATCCCATAACTTAAAATACAAAAGGAAAATTACAGTGGGTACAAAATTCAAAATTTAAGCTATTTTTCCCTGCACTATTTAGTCAAGCTACACTGAGGTTGTTCTTGCTTGTTCATTTTTGTTTGTTGTGCAAAGTATCTTATTATCCTCAAAAACTAAAAAGCTAAGGTATTGTCTCTGGGAAAGTTTTCAAAATCAAATCAAAATAAATGATGAAAACCAAAGTAAATACTCGCTATAACTAAACACATCATCTATTCCCAAGAAGTAAATGTCCTAGGGCTCTCATAAATATTTTGGATTATCACAGTTGAAGAAGGGTTAATCACCAATATTCCAATAATCTCCAGCCACTTGCCAACACATAAAATTGAAGGGCGAATGTCCAGGCCTAGAATCTCTCAATTATTTTTTTCATATTCCAATAGGTTTAGTCACAGCCTATCCAAGTTTTATACAAAGCATTGAAATTCTACCCACCAATCACAACACAAACTCAATCATGAAGCTGAACATCATTTTTTGATGCTTTTCTTTTCATTTTATTTACATGTACTTCTCTCTGGAATCATTAATGACTTTTTCCCCTTATATTCTTACAAAAATATACACACATGAATACACATAACTTACTCTTTATTCATCTTCCATGGAAAATTTATAACTATCTTTCCCTGCTCTCTCCACCAGGGATAATTTCCCTTTGCCATCAATCTATCGTTCAACTTGTGCCAATTAATTGTTCAACACAGAATTGAAGGCTAATTAATAGAGAACAGGGGCATGGACCAAAGAAGTAGAATATGTAGAACCTATACTTAGCTCAGGCAAAAATGGATGCTTTATATAATTCTCCCCTAAACAAAAATGATAATATTAACTGACTTACTATAGCCCTTATATTATTAGTACTATCTTAAGGCAACGGTTCTCAACTAGAGGCATCTTTGCCTCCCACAGGAGATATGGCAACGTCTGGAGACATTTTTGATTGTCACAACTTTGGGAGTGGGGAGCTGCTACTGGTGTCTAGTGAATAGATGTCATAGGTCCTAGGACAGCGCCCTACAACAAAGAATTAACTGGCCAAAAATGTCATTCATGCCAAAGATGAAAACCCTCTCCTAACGCCTTATTCTAAGTACTTTATGTACATAAAATCATTTACCCTTAGATTACCCTCATTTCACTGGTGAGTTATAGGAGTCACAGAAAGATCAAATAACCTGTGAAAGAAGTTAAGTAACATCTAGTAAGTGACAAAGAAAAGATTTGAAATTAAGAGATCTGGACTCCAGCAGCTCTATCCCCTCCCCACCTCCCATTCTACCAGCTAAAATTGTATCCATTTTTTTTTCTGAAGGCCCAAATTACTAAAATTTTTCAAATTCAGTTGATCCTAGGACAATGTGGGAGTTAGGGGCACTGACCCCTCACACAGTCAAAAATGCATGTATAATTTTTGACTCCCCCAAAACTTAGCTACTAATAGCCTACTATTGACCAGAAACTTTACTAATAAAAGAAACAGTCAATTCACACATATTTTTCATGATATATATTATAATATATAGTATATACTGTATTCTTACAATAAAGAAAGCTAGAGAAAAGAAAATGTTATTAAGAAAATCATAAAGGAGAGAAAATATATTTATTATTCATTGGGTGGAAGTAGATCATCATAAAGGTTTTCATCCTTGTCATCTTCACTCTGAGTAGGCTGAGGAGAAGGAGGAAGAGAAGGGGTTGGTCTTATCACTCAGGAGTGACAAAAGTGAAGAAAATCAGCATGTCAGTGGACAGGTGCAGTTAAAACCTGTGCTGTTCAAGGGTCCACTGTACTCTATAGGACTCTTTCACATCATTACCACAGTGGCACTATGCTCTAAGTAATATACATATTATTTTCATATTTCATTGGCTGTTATCCATTGCATGAAGGTTTCTCTGATTTCTTTCCCACCTACATAGTTAAAAATAATTGTTCTGGCCTTCAAACTCCCAGAGCTGTTATATTGTACCTAGAACATAAAACCAAGATTTCCCAAAGCACTTTCCAAGGGACAGTACCTCTGCCAAGGATTAAAAAGTATTGTATAAAAATAGGATTCTGTGGTCAAATAATATGTGGAAACATCAGGTGAAACAACACTTGCCACAGACTGATATGCATTGTGAATGTCTGAGAGAGGAATGTACTATACAGAGCATAACTCAAATTAATTTGAGCAAAAAACCTCATCTTTACATACCAGTTTGAGAAACATTAGTATCATTATGACCAGAACTAATAAAATAATAGTAATTAGTATGTTGTTGGGTTGTAATTATCTTTTATCACTGCTTGACCTTTTGAATTAACCACCCTGCTTCCAAGCAAATGGGAAAATATTTACTGAGCATTAGACTATTGTGAACACTGGGCAAAGACACTGTGGAAAATACACACAAACAAAAGTTATCATTTTAATGACTCTTCTCATGGGCTTAAAATAAAAAGAAACTACCAACATGATTGTTTATCATCTTGTAGATGGAATAACCACCCATTTGGGTGCATTGTAACCACAGGGTTCGTGGATCTCCTTGACCAAACCTCCTAAAAGAAGCCTCTTAGAAGGAAATTGAGACTGATGCTGCCAATGATTTAACTACCCACACTTTGTTCTGCAGTGAGCTAAGAAACATGAGCTTTGTCACTGTGATTTGAGGCATAATGTGCTCTCAAAATGGTTGCAGATAACTGGGTCAAGAATTTAGCCTCCTCACCCACACAAACTATGCACCATCATGCCAAATAAAATTAAAAACCTGAGAGGGAATAGAAATAGACAAAGGATTTGAATAAACATTCTCCAAAGTATATATATAAATGGCAAATAAGAACATGAAAAGAAAGGTGCTCAATATCATTAGAGAAATGCAAATCAAACCAGTGATGAGATATTGCTCACCCACTGGGATGGCTAAAATCAAAAAGACAAAAATAATAAATGTTGGCAAGGGTGTAAAGAAATTAAAACTCTCATACATTGTTGGTAGGGTTGTAAAATGGGGCAGCCACTTTGGAAAACAGTTCAACGGTTCCTTAAAAAACCAAGTACATAGTTATCATAAGACCATGTCTAGGTATATATCCATGAGAATTAAAAACCTATGTTCACACAAAAACTTGCACACAAATGTTCATAGTAGCATTATTCATAATACAGAAAAAGTGGAAACAATCTAAAAGTCTGTAAACTGATAAACTGATAAATAAAATGTGGCATAACCATACAATGAAATATTTGCCATAAAAAAGAAGTTCTGATACATACTACAACATGAAAGAAACTTGAAATATGATAAGCGAAAGAAACCAGACAAAAAAGGCCAAATGTTATATGATTCCATTTATATGATGTGCTCAGAATAGGCAAATCCATATAAACAGAAAAATAGATTAGTGGTTGCCAGAAACTGGGAGTGGGGGGAAATGGGAAATAACTGCTAATGAGCAGGTGGTGTTTCTTTTGGGTAGGTGGAAGGAAAATGTTCTGGAATTAGAAAGTGGTGATGGTTGCACAACTCTGTGAATATACTACAAATCATTAACTTGTACATTTTAAACAGGTTAATTTTATGGTGTATGAATTATATCTCAAAAATGTATAATTTTTAAAAATTTAAATCATTAGCATTTTTTAGCAATAAAGTATTTTTTAATTAAAAATTTAGTACTACAGACTCTTTCCTTCGTCTAATCTACTCAGATTGGGAGTTCTCTCTCCTTCATATAAACTCAACATGTGTCCATGGCCCAGTTAAAGTGCTACCTCTGCAAGAAGACCTCTTTTCTGCTTTCTTATAAATAGACAAAATGTCGCTTTTATTCAATTCTAGCAGATATTGTTTTATGTTGATTCCTCTTGACGGCAGGGACTCTCCTGTGCCTCTATTTTTAGGACAATTACAATAAGCATTCAGTGGCAATAACATTGATCTTCCTTATTTTCTTTGTTCCTTTTCATCATTTATCCCCTTTCCCTATGTCCACCAAATGAATGCACAGTTTAAGGTTAAACTCCACTCATGTGCTATCAGCTGACTTCCCACCCCTCCCACCACCTGCCTATGCTCAGCACCCTCTGGTTTATTAGCACAGTTACCACTTGTCTGTCTGCTTTCTTGTATTCCAAAGGTCTCCTATGCAATTCTCATTGCTCCTCTGCATTTATGGCTTATGAATAAATCACTTTGCTACCGTTTTACCAGTATTTGAGTGGAAAGGAAGTTCAATCTACCAGTTTAATCAATCCCTGGAATGTTCTTTGACAACCCAGAATACCCTGGTAGGTCCGCTTACACTAAAGGGTATCAGCACCAGGAAGCAGAATGGCCTGGCAGAAGGATAATAAGCTTTGGGGACAGAGAAACTTGGATCCAGTTCTCTCCTTGACATCATTAACTATGTGATTTGGGGTAAGTCAAAATTTCCAAGCCTCAGCTTTCTCATCTGTAAAATGGACACAGTATTAACCTTGTAGGTTCTTGAGAGAATGGCGTCAACAATATCTGTAATTTTTTTTTCAGATAGTACAATGTTTATTCAAAAGAATGGGAGTTGCCTTGGCAGAATTACTATAGATCTAGGATTTAGAAGCCATAAGCTTATAAGAAATTTTTTGAACTTAAAAAAAAAAAAAAACTAACAAATAAACACCACAACTTTCCAGGTTAACCCCACTTTTCTAAACAAATAAGAAAAGAAAGTGTGACCATGTTAACTTCAGCATGCAATTCTTTTCCTATGCAGGATGAATATCTGTAAATTGCCTTATATGTAGGCCGGAGCTTTTTGATTTGAATTGTGACCCCCAAATGTTAATTTCCTTTTATTCCTTTGAAAGCAGAACCAGAACTTTGCTACTCAAAGGGTGGTCCATGGACTAGCAGGATCGCAGCACCCAGGTGCTTGTTCAAAACACAGAACTTCAGTCCCACCCCAGGACCTACTGAATCAGAATCATTTCATTAATATCCCCAGGTACTTGTATGCATACTTTTATACACAGTAAAAGTCTGAGGCACCCTGCTGGGGAGGCCCATTTTTATTAACTGACCGCTGTTGGTCTGGGGTGGAATTTGAGGTGATAAGGAGAACTATTAATGCAATTCCAGACATCCCAGTGCAGATTAAAAGGGCCTGGTGAGAAAATTGTAAGAAGTGTCTTTATGATTTAAAAGCATAATCTCCTTCCAGCTTTTGCTGTCTCCCATCAATAGATACAATTAGAAATGCTAGAACATACTGAGGCATTTTGGGACAGACGTGTTGAATAGACACAGCTCCAGTGCTCCACTGCCACGTAGAAAATGGAGATCAAGCCAAGCCTCCCCTGTGGTGCCTTTAAAATGAATTTTTAAATCCACAAGCAGACCATGGCGTAAGACTCCATGCTTGAGCCCAACATACAGATTCATAAGCACGGGTTTCCTCTGTCTACTGACGCTGTTTGGAAAACGCTTCAGCCTCCGTGTAACAGCCAGAATTTATCTCTAAAGCTGCTCCTTCAATTCTGGTGTCCTGTAATGATGCAGTCCTACAAGCTCCAGCATTTCGAGGGCCATTAGAAATACCAAATGTGGTTCAGTAAAGAAATAATGGAGGAAATAACCATACACAGCGCACAAAAGAGGATCCCACAATTCACCTTCTAAGAAATCCCTCAGGTTTTAGTACTCAAGGCTGTGATTTCATTTTTAAAATGAAATAGAAAAGTGATTGAGAGGTATCTTAAGGCACACTTAATTTACAGCAACATATTCTCATTTAAAGTTCTGACTGCGTGGATTCACTTGGTTGCCAGAAAGATTTATGAAATGTCTGTGTCATTCTTCCTCCAATTATTCGTTAACCCAACCCCAAACAAGATGGTCTTGTGAGCACTGGCTTAGGTAGCAAGAAAAAAATCAGGAAAGTGATTGTAGACTCTTCAACCAGAGCTTTATAACTGCAGAACTACTTTGGATGAATCCCTGCCTCTAAGTCGCTGCACCAAGGAACTCAATCAAAGTTAATTGGAGGACTGAATGAATCAACATTTGGTGACAATGCTCTCCACCAAAATGTCCAAGGCCTCTACCCTAAGGACTTTGTTTGGCTAACCACCCATCTAGCAGATCTTTCCAGATCTCATCAGTACTTCTTTTGGGTGAAAGAAAAACTCTTCCAATTGTCATATCTCCTGTGTATTCATGGAGATGTTTCACAGCCAAGAAAATAACTTGGATGTGAGGAAATTTCATTATGTGCGCATTTCCATTAAAAAAATTAAACGATCAGAACCATCTCTCCGAAGCACAGTCTTGAGCATCAACCTGGAATTGATTCCGTTGTTGCTGTTTTAATATGATTGCATTTCCCCCCCCCCCCCATAAGGGCTCAATGAAATTTGTTAGCAGAAGTCTTAGTTAAAGGCATTCAGCCAAAGTACTTGTCAATGGGATTTCAGTTCTTAGATGTGTTTGGTAGCCTTGAAAAAGTTTTCTGATATTTTTTTCACTAGGAACTCTCCAGAGAATGTCTGGAGGCATAAGTATTAGGTAGTCCCTATTCCAAAATTCATTTTATATTAAATTTGAAATTCCCAGGACTCCTTTGGGTACTAGAATATGCAAAAGTATGAGTATGACATTTTATGAATACATGGTTTAATTTTTCATAACTGAAAGTGAACACCAGTTTAAATGAAAGGCAAAAGGTTCTGTTTCTTAGGAAAGGGACAAAGACAGCCAGAAACATGGAAGTGTAATGAATCTGACAAGGATAAGAGCATAGTACAATTTATTGAATTAAAATTCCAATCCTAGTCTGTCTCTATGTACCATACCATGCTTTGTTAACTCACTATCTCAATTGCTACCATGCAGAAGAGCATCCGGTTCTTTTTAGTGAGAGAGTGAATACATTTGCTCTGCTGGAGAAGCTAAAGTTTTCTCAAGGAAGAAGTGTATGGTCCAGTGCAACACAAGGATCTGAATGTGCTATTTTCTAGTTGCACGATCTTCATTTCTTAACCTCCCAAAGCCTCACATCCCTCATTTTAAAAATGCAGAAAATGCCTAACAATCTCACAGGATTGCTGTGCTCACAAGTAAAGCACCTGCACAGCATTTGTGCCCGCTAGACATTCAGTACATGTTCATTAACTTCCCTTGCCTTCCTTCTGCAACCTGAAGTCATGCATAGAAAATGTGTGCATTGCATAGAGACTTTCTGGGCTTCACTCAGCCTTCTAACTTACTGATGGCAATCACTATCAGTTTTACTGGCAGAAACAAACACATTTCAGGTACATCAGGCATATGTCATATATTGATTTGGCTCATAGGCTCAGGATGCTGTGGCTACTTATGTGTAAACAAACTTTGAATTTACAGATTAGATATGAAGACCTGGGATGCTTTAAAAAAAAAAAAAAAGCTCTATATCAAAAGTTAGATTTGTTCTCCAGTCTTGCTTTCACTTACAAGTGGCTTGGTGACTTTTACTGTCACTTTATCTTTTCAGACTTAATTTCCTCCTTAAAAAATATGATTTAAAATCTGTCTCAATTAACTCACAGTGAATTAAGGAAATCTAGAAAGTTACACAATCTTAAGGCAGAGATAGTAGTAAAACCATAGCAATCTACCTGATCTTCTGAGCAGTTCTTTTTTTTTTTCTTTTTTATCAGCAAACATGTTAAGAAAAAGAGATTTTCTAAGTGAATCCCTGGTGACTGTGAAGTTTTCCTCATGAGGGGAATTGATATGTCCGAGGCAGAGGGGTAGATAAATTCTCTTTGACTGACACTAAGCTAGTCAAAGGGTAGGAGTGAGATACCAATACAATTGGTAAAAGAGGGAGTATTAAGAAAAAAGATGCTAAGGTACTACACTAATAGGGTATTGGGCAGGTGGGAGGGGGGAGGGGGGCGGGTATATACATACATAATGAGTGAGATGTGCACCATCTAGGGGATGGTCATGATGGAGACTCAGACTTTTGGGGGCAGGGGGGAAATGGGCATTTATTGAAACCTTAAAATCTGTACCCCCATAATATGCCAAAATAAAAAAATAAAAAAATAAAAAATAAAATAAAAACGATGAAGGTCAGTACACAAGTACATATTATGTGACAAAGCAGGTCATGACATGAGATTATATAAACATTTAGCATGTCTGTGAATATATAAAAGCAGTTTAGAAAAATGCAATGAGGTTGAACCTTCCCTAATTAGGAGCATGGATTTGTTACCTCATATAGACCAACAGGAATGCTGACATTTTTCTGTGACATCATATAATGGCTTCTCCATAGAAGAACCATGACATGGCCCATTTGGATAATGAAGTCTGGAAACGAAGGAAGGGTGTGAGGGCAACCAAGTGAGGGTGTGGATACCATGAGCAATTCTGTTGTGATCATCCCCAATAAATCCAGCAGTGACTGATCTGTGAACTTTCATAAGTTTATAGAAAGGATTTCGCAGAAACCTTCTCTCTCCTTAGATTGAACTTTTGAATAAACATTTGAAGGCTTTCGAATGACCACTAACATGTAAGTATTGCCACTTGCTGGCAGTGGTCTTCCAACCTTGTGCATCAGAGCCCTAATTGTACTTCCATTATAGACAACAAAAGCCATGGCTGTTACTCAGCCACAATTTAGCTTTTTAAAGTGTGATTATTTGAGAGGTTAGTCATCAAGAGAGAATTTTCATGCTTCTTTTGTTTAAACATCTGCATAACTTTCTAGATACATATGCATACATCTCTCATATCATTCCAGAAAGAGAAGCAACTGCCAATAGAGTGAGAACTTTTCTTAAGTAGCTTCTTTTCCAGGTACTGAAAATTCTCACCCTCCTACCCCAATCATTACCCTTTAACTATCACCTATGACTCAAAGCTCTTGTGTTCTACCAAATTATGTCAGAACATAGGATGGGGAAGCAGGAGGACATAGAATTGAGAGTCAAGATGCCTTGCTCTGTCTCTAGCTATTTGTTCATCATTGGGCATGTCACTTTCTCTATTCGGTCTCTGTAATTCCAAATTTAAAATGAAAAGATTGAGTTATAGTCACTAATGTTCCATCCAACATTAGGTTTCTATAATGTCCATGCACCTCTGTTCAATAGTAACATGATCACTCTAGCCCAGGCAACAGAGTGAGACTCTGTCTCAAAAAAAAAAAAAAAAAGGAGTAACAAGATCAGCATGGGAGCCACAAAGGCAGAAATTAGCTTCACCTTAGGTGGAATGATCTTCTGAAATTCCATCTTCTTTTTTTCCTTTCTGTATAAAAGTTAATTATTTATTTACTTGGTTGTATTTAATAGATAAATAAGAACCAATGAATCTACTACCCAACCTTAATCCCAGAACCCTGACAACAACCTCATACTGTTTTTCCCTTTTCCATCAAGGCACAAGTAACACCTTTGGATTCAGGGTCACTAAAGGTTTCACAGAGCCTAAGGGGTTTCCTCAGTCTTGCTAAAATGCACCTGCCATTCCTAGAATTCTCTTGAAACAAGCATCTGCCTAGACCTCTGAAATCTTGGGTTAGATCCAGCTGCTAATAATTTGCTTTGTGATTCTGAGCATATCACTTAATCTGCTCAGACTCAGTTTTCTCTACTGTACATGAAGGGGATTGGAATAGGTTTCATGGAGCCCAAACATTCTATGATTCTACATTTAAACAACCAATAAAAATGAATGACTATAATTTGCAGTTTAGAGATATTGTATCTATGTCTTCATGTTGCTTCTAGATCCACCTTGCAATGATGGCTGATTTGCTAAACTGAAAACATTTTGAGTCAGTGACTGATTTTTGCAGCACCTAGAACAATGTATGACATTTATTGGACCCTCAGTATGTGTTAATTGAATGTATGAATGCAAGGACACTACAGCTTATTAATGGGAATCCAAAACCATTATAATGACTCCAACTATATCCAGCAAAATCTAAGACTAGATACATCTGAATTGGAAATTATAAATATTAACTAGTATTCTGAGATATACTGTAACTTATGCATGTATTGCTTTAGGATAATCTACAGCAAGACACAATTTCAACTAAATGGATTTGATTCAAATATAAATTAATTTCTCCCTTCAAACCCAGACAGCATAGTAGAAATTTTACATACATTAGGTAATTAGGTGAATTTCTAGTTAGTTTCTCATTACTAGTTAATTATTAAAGGCAGGTCACAGCTCTGATTTAAGGATTCTATTTATTTCTGGAACACTGACTACTTTGAAATGCTATTGCAAGGAAGAGAAAGCAATAGCCATAATTCAATAGCAATTAGTTCAGATCCTGGTTCCTCATCTAGAGCAATTTAACCCATTTCTGTTATCAGTTTCCACATATAAAATGGTGAGATTAAATTGTCTTCTGTATGCCTACTTCACAGGTATTCATGGTTATTGTTGATTTTTAACATGGAGAAATATTAGAGTGTACGCATAATCCAGAAATAGGAAGAACGGAAGATAAGGAAGGAAGTGGAGCAGCAAGGAAAGGAAGATAATCCTGGTTCTATTGGCATTCTCTTTGTTTTTTCTAAGGGATCTCCTAAGCTAGTGTGACAAACATAAAAAATGGGGGTTGGGGAAGAACTGTGAAGAAGTGCCAGGCAAAGGGAGAAGAGGATTGGCACACCATCTGCGGATCCTTAATTATCAGGACAATTATTGGTGACAGTAATATTCTGACTGCTATCCACCATTTGCACACACATTCACTTACATTGCTCTGTTTAGAAGCTTTCATAGTTCACTCAAAAAGCATCCAGGGATACATTTGGTATGATTGAAATACCATATCTGAAAGAATTATGCATACCTTTAAGAAATGCACAATGTATTTCCTGAGGAAGTAGGCGGGGAAAGATGATAAAATTGTTGAAAGGGATTTGTAGCAAACAGATAGCATTTGAACTGAACTCAAAGTGTGCTGGGAGAGAAGGAAGAAGGAAGAGGAAGGAAATTATATTAAAAAATAAATAAATGGTGACCATGAAGGTCATTGTTATATATTGCAAAATTCTACCTTAGCTGGAGGTGGCTGTTATGTATGAAACAAAATTAACCCTGCATTAAAGAGGGCTGACATGAAGAAATATAAACTCATAGCACAGGCAGCTTGACACTTACCAAGGTGGAGGAGAAGGACAACACCACTCCATCATACAGCACATGCACTGAAAGGGAAGCCAAGAGAATTCTAATCCCCCAGGAAAAGGTGAAATGGGAGGAATAATGAGACCAGACTACATTTAATTTCTGCCTAGATTAATAATAATTACATATTCATGTCACTCAAAGATTAACCAGGAGAAAAAAAATTCTTTAATTTTATATGTAACTTGTTTACATTAAACATAGATCCATGCTTAATATAACATAGATTTGGATGTCAATATTGTGGCACTTTTGAAAATAAAAATATAATATCTTCCTTAGGATATACTAAACCCACAACCATAGGATTTGCACCTTTTCCTTTAAGAACACTTGATTTTAGAAATGTAAAGTTAAGCAACACTTCTCGGTATTAAGTACAAAAACTTCAAGCTATTTGTTCTCAGAAAATTTTCAGATTCCAGGACTTCAATAAGGAGAGGGAAGCCCCCATTCCCTGATGATAACCTATTCACAAAGAATGTATATTTGCTACCAAGAGCAGGAGGTCCCCCCAGAAAGTCCTAATGATTGAAGCATGATAAAAGATGTTTTCAAAAGGTAAATATTGAAGCTAACCTTGCTCTGGTCCACCCCCAATTCCCCACCACACATGCTAAATTTAACAAAGCCCTCAACATCACTAGACAAGGAATTTCAATTTGAGAAATCCCATCCTGTTTATAAGCTGCTATCATGCATAACAAAATCTGAGACCTCTTGGTGGGCTACAAGATCTGTTGGTGATTCATTAACTATTTTAAAAACAAAAATAAATAAATAAAAATTAAAACCCTGAGTCATTTGTGTTGGGAAGAGCTAAGTTCTCCAGCAAAATGCAGAAGGAGCTCCTTTATCAATTATTTTTAAATAAATGAAAGTTACTAGAGAAAAAATGAAGATGAATCTACAACTTCCAAAGAAGGCAAAGAACTTATTTATCTTCTAAAGGATTAAATGTGTCCAGCAGTGTCTCTGGTTAGTAAAGAGGTATAATAAGATGCAATTATATTTAGAAATTCAGGAAGGTCAAAACTAATCCTTTTATTCTAACACATCTATAGAGCACAGCAAACAGGGAGAACTGTTTACTAGACTAAAGCTCCAGGGCAAATGGCAATGCAACAGGCTCAAGCTAACAGCAGATTTCCAATGGACAGCCCGTAACAGAATTCCTAGTGGTACAATCAAAGAGGTGAAACCATCAGCCAAGCATGACTTCACATAACAAATCCATCAAGACCCATGATATGCCTGGCAAGACGAATAGCAAGGGCACAAAGACTTAAATGGTATTTGAGAAAATTTACTATCCCCCAGCCTCCGGCAGGCTAGAGAAACAATGCCATTCTAATTCCCATCTATTCCAACAACACAATCAAAATACTCTTTTCCTTAGCCAGTTGAATTTACTGCCTAATATTTATTTATTTTTAACTGCATCTATGTATAGCTAGATGAATAAAAATGTTTGTATATGTTTTATACATCTCTGTTACCATATCAAGCCAAATAAGCTTGACAGACTTTTATCAAATGTGTACAGTATGTTTTGAGCAACCTGATTTTAAATATAGGCTATGTGGCTTATCTGAAATTTGCTTTGGGGTCCTCTGGGGGGCAAGCAGGCAGTCATTTACTAGAGAAGCAGAACCAGAGTTGAAATAAGAGGCCCATAAGACTGCCAAAGGGAGTAATGAGCCATAAGTATGAAGATGCATTAACATGCCAAGGACAGAGAAAACAATTGGTAGTGTTAAATATGAGTCCCAAACTGATCATCACGAAGGCAGACGTGGTTTGCAATCTAGCTGCTTCTCATCTGGGTAACTCTAGGTAAAACTGTTCAGGTTAAGTAGCACCAGTGACTTATTTAGTTAATAGTGATTAACACAGATTTTTTTTTTTTCTTCAGCAGCTCTGGGGAGGCATTTTTGGAGCAACTCATTAATGTGCAATGAGTCTAACTCCCCACTCCAACTCAGAGTAGGGAAATGCCACACTGGTAAAAGGGGCTTCAACAGAACACTCTGAGAACTTATCTCACAAAGCCTGGGAGCCAAGTGTCTGATTTCCTCCTGCAAATGCTATGGTCCAGAGACAAGCTGACTGGCCACTAATGACAGTCAAAGGGATGGTGGCTGAGTCGGATTCAGCGTGAACTCCCAGAGTTTGTTGGCACAAAAGAGGCATAAGCGTTTCCCTGGACCAGATGTGGGCCAGGCAGGAAAGAGAGATCCTGAACACTATTACACTCTATCCAAGTAAAGAGCGGAATTAAGGAGAGAAAAATTGTAGGTAATACCTTAGTTCTAGTGGCTGTGGAAAGACTAAGTTACCAGAAAGAACAGACAAATATTTTCTATTATCAAAAGAAATACAGGTTAGAAATCCCCCAAAATTTGGAGATGGAAGTTTTCCTCCAAAGGACACTCAAGTGCCCCATGAGAGGAAGAGTCAGCCTTAAACACCTGCCAAATCCACAGAGCAATGCCAGCTTGTGATAGTGCCAATTATGGGGGAACTTACTAGAGTAGTCAGGGACTGCCAAGATTCTTACTCAGAGGCAAGAGAAGAACTAGCACCAATAAATATTTCTAAAACACCAGGGGAAATAAAATTAATTATACTCCAAGAGGCATGCTTGTTCAATATATCCAGTATACTATATACACACATAAGCAACAATGGAATGGCACACTCACACAGATAGGCAAAATAGGATTAAATATAGAGATTTCCAAAAAGAAGACAATTTAAGAAACACTTGATGTCTGAGAATTGTACTGCTTGGGAATTTTTGAGAGTTCCTGACCATCTAATAAATTATGTTTCTAGCCCTTGTCCTTGTATTTGTGACTCTCCTACCTAACTCTTCGTGTCCACATCTCTTCCTGACAAATTTCATTTCTTGGTATAGCCAAGAAAACTACTTGTTATCACTCTTAGTACTTGTGTTCAATTTCCCATTCTGCCACATCCAAAGAAATATTCCTTATGGTTCAAAGAGTTCTACTGACCAGGGACAGGACAGCCATTCATCTGTTTTGTCTTCGGGTTATATGTCTTCATAGATGCTGATTTTCTAGCCCTATTGGGGTTCAGTGGTTCTCAAAACTGACTACGTATTATAATTGCCCAAGGAGCTTTATAAACATTATCACTGACTGGGGCCCCACCCCATAATAGTTGAACCAGAATCTTGGGGGTTCGTGCTGGGCAACTGTTTTGTTTGGGTATTGGTTTTGGTTTTAAGCCCTCTAAGTAATTCGACTACACAGCCAAGACTGAGTCTATACTGGCTACAGTACAACACAGAAAATCAATGTCTTAATGGAGAAGAATTTATAAGCTTTCTCAGTTCTCCCCTCTGAGAAATTTTGATAAAATCTCTGCTGGTTGTGCAAGTTTTCAGTATCCTATGGTGGGAGAGAGTGGAATTAGATACGGCTGATAATCAAATGTTGGGTCTGGGAAAATAGAAAATAGATTGAAAGAGGGGGAAATGGCTATGCCACAGCAGTGGTTCTCAACACTGCATATACAGTGGTAGCACTGGGCACCTAAAACAACTGTGCCAGGGCCTCAATGCCCAGACTATGAGTTCATTGGTCTGAGTAGGGCTCAGGCACCATGTAGCTTTAAAAGCTCCCTGGTTGATGCTAAAGTATAGCCAGATTGAGAAACATTGCCCTAGAGGGCAAATAAGGTTAGTGTTGCCTGACACTGCGTTATCAAATGAAGGGGATTCTTCTGTAAAAGATAGTTCCTTAAAGAAGAGAGAATGAAGAGGTTGTGTCTCTGAAAATGTTGTTAGTTTAGGGGATTTAGAGTTTAAGCCTGGGCCTTCAGATATAACTATCTCAATGGATTTGCTCACAGGATGTCTAGGCTGTCCACAGAAGCATTATGGTCATAATTAGGAGAACATATGGAAAAGAAATAAACAAGGAGACTTTGCATTGTGTATTAGTCGGGGTTCTGCAGAGAAACAGTACACACCACACACACACACACACACACACACACGCACATGCACACGCACACGCGCGCACACAATCTGTCCAGAAAATATCCAGCCATTGTTAATATCATGAGAATAGTTTGTGCGACATTGATGTGAGCAGGGAGCCAAACAGAGTGGACTGGGATGCGCATGTGAGAACAGTGACAACGCACTGTACCAGTCGGTGGGGCACTAGACACAGTTGAGTGACCATGTGTACTGTGTGGCCATCGCATTCAAAATGACTGAGCGAGTAGAGCAACGAATCTGCATCGAATTTTGCATTAAGCTTGAACATTCCTCCGCAGAAACTATTCAGATGAGTCAGAAGGCTTTCGGGGACAATGCGATGAGTGCAGCACAAATAAAAGTGTGGCTTCAAAGAGGGTCGAGAATCTGTTGAAAGTGACCCTCATTCTGGAAAGCCTGCAGCAAGCAGAACACCTGAGAATGTTGAACGTGTACAGGTTAGGTTAATGGATGCTGAGAGAACTGTGTGAGGTCCCAAGGTGCCTACTTTGAAGGGGACTGAGGCGTCATTGTCCTATGTACAATGTTTTTTGTATCGTATATCTTCTTCAACAAATGTCTCTATTTTTCATATTACATAGCTAGATACTTTCTGGGCCATAATACACACACACACACATAGAGAAACAGAGAAGATTTATTATGGAAATTGGCTCATGCAATTTCCTATGCTCATACAGGAGTCCTATGATCTGTAAGCTGAAGAACCAGAAAAGCTGGTAGCATATTCTGTCTGAATCTGAAGGCCTGAGAGCCAGCAGAGCTGGTGTAACTGCCAATGTAACTCCCACTCTGAGGGCAAAGGCCTGAGAACCTGGAGCTCCAATGTCCAAGGGCAGGAGAAGATGAATGCTTCAGCTCCAGGAGATATAGAGAAAATTCATGTTTCCTCTGCCTTTCTGTTCCATCCAGGCCCTCAATGGATCAAATGAAGCTCACCCACATAGGTGAGGGCAATCTTTTAAATCAGTAGACTGATTTAAATGCTAATTAATCTCTTCCAGAAACACTGTCACAAACACACCAGAAATAATGTTCTACCAGATATCTGGATATCCCTTAACCCAGTCAAGTTAACATACAAAATTAATCATCACAGGCCTCAAGAGGTTTTTTAACTCTTTCTGGTAGACGGAAGTGCCTTAATAAAAGCTAGAGCATTATAGGATACACTTTATGTGATTTATTCTTTCTGCTGTGGTAAAGTAGATCCTTCTTAAGAGATATTCGCTCCTTCTCTCCAGCACCTCCACAGCCCAAGTGTACTTCTCCATCTCCTGACTTCAGTCTTAGCCATCTGGCTTACTTTGTCCAGTGGAATGTTAGCAGACAAGACATGAAAGGGCTAGAGTGGCTAGGATTGCTCTGTCACTGATTGACATGAGCAGATCATGCCTTGATTTCTTGTTACTCTGAGGAAGATGAACAACACAGTGAGCAGAGTGGCCTCAGCCCACTCCAGCGAGAAGAACATCCTCCCAACTCCTGCTACCTGAAGCAGAGCTGCCTAGGGAGACCCATCCTAGAGCAGGTGAGTCTGGCCAACCTGCAGATGGATGAGCTAAATAAATGCTTATTTTTGATGCTGCTGTAATTTTTTGGTTGGTTGTCATTTAGCCATCTTATGGCCAAGGTTAATGAATACACTCATTTATCATGCTTTTTTAACCTGGAATGTGCTTTCATCTTTGACATCTTTTTCCAAATTATATCAAAATTTACTCTTTTAAGAAGCCTTGTAACATGTGGGAGGTGATTGTGTTATCTCATTTCCTCACTGTCCCTTCAAACAAATATGGTATTAAGTGTTATCTTCTGGAGGATGCTCTATAAAACACCTATGTCAACAAAAAGGATTGACATCTACTTGAGGAAGGCTACTGTGTTCTTTCAAGGCCTTATCTACGAATTGCTGATGTTTGTCACAGGGCTATAAATTTAGAACCAACCTATGTGACTAATATTAGAGAATGTGGTTAACTAACTTCTGGAATTTTCATAAGAGAAACTGTTATCCCTCATTAAAAAATATGTTATGAAACTTTAAGTATGAAGTGGTAGCTATATAAACAAAGCAAGATACAAAATTGCCTGTAAGCCATGGTTTCAATTACATTGAATAAAATATGTACAAAAAGTGCAAACAAAATGTTCATGGAAGTTATCTCTGAATGGAAGCATTAATGGTGATTATTTCCTTTTTATAAACCTTCCCTGTACTTCCTAAATTTTCTTCACTGAACATATTTTACTCTTACATTCAGGAAAAGCAAGGTAAAAAGGAAACACTTCCTGAGGGACTTGGAATTCTGGACAACACGCAACTCAAAGTGGAAAAAGCTGGCAAAGGCTCTTCATTTTTATAAACTATTCAATGGGCAAAATGAGATGACAACTGACCTCTTCCCATTTGGTGAAAGTCCTCTAATCCTAAGGAACGCTTGTTTCTTTTTTTTTTTTTTAATTTTTTCTTTTATTTCATCATATTAGGGAGGCACAAATATTGTTAGGGTTACAAATATTGCCCCTGCCCCCCCTCCCCCCAATGTGTCCAATCCCCCGGTGGTGTGCACCACACACGTTATGGAAGCATACACCCCTTTCCTCCTCCCCCCCCCCCCCCCCCCGCCTACCTACCACCCGACAAAAAGTTTTTTGTGGGTTTTTTTTTTGACATTTTGGTTACATTGTATATCTTTGCCTCTCCCCAAGAAGGGTTAGAGTTATGCCCTTCCCCTCCAAAATGCTCGCCACACGTTTGTTTCTTCTTGGGAATCCCTATCCGCCTGCCCTCCATTAGAAATAGCTCTCAGTTTTGCTCTCTCAAATCCTACATACAGTTCTTCTGTAGGTTGAGTTACCTCCTCATAATCAGGAGCAGTTCAGTACTAAACAAGCAAGGACTTTTTGTTTTTATTTCACTTTTCTGATACCATTAAACTACAGGAAGCCAAAGTTTTACAGGTAGCCAATGAACAATTTAGTTAAAATTTCAATAAATGTCTAATTTGTTGTTAAACTTTAGATTTTAAAGGCTGTTATTTATTTACACTGCAAATTTATGTTTATGAATGATCAACCTTGAGCCAATGGATTATATTGAATAAAATTCCTTTTACTTTTAACAGTTAAAAAAGTTATTATGTAATTTTTTTCAACTGTTTTTATAGTGTCATAAAAAGATGATCACATAGGTAGAGGTGAAAAGTGCCTTCTTATCAGACAGGAAATCCATCTTAGGCAGGTCTAGAACTTGGAACTGTGTTCAACACAGCAGAGTCCACCAGATGGGGTTACCACAACCTTTGAGCAATGATTAGGATTTTCAAAGACAGGTTTTCAAATTGCATATTCCCTTTCAGAACTTTTTTAAATTGTATTTGGTTTTTTAAATTTATTTCAGAATGTTATGGGGGTACAAATTTTTTGTACATAAATTGCTTTTTGTACCCTTTGAGTCAAAGTATGCCCATCCTCAGATAGCATGCATTGTACCCGTTAGGTGTGAATTTACCCATCCCCTACCTCCTCCCCCCACCTGCTTGATTTACATTAAATAAGAATCTTAAATGGAAAAACCATCACACTCATCTTTGTTGCCCTCATCACCTAGTACACGGGGAGGCACATTGTAGGTGGGGTTTAACAGTGCTCCACTAACCTCTGGTTTTGCTCTGAGACCTAATAACAGTTATTGATGTGGGAAGACCTTGCAGTTAGGTGAGGCCAAGTGACTAATTCGGGCCAAGAAACTATGCTAGGACACACTATGCTACCACTTTAGAGCTGAAACAGTGACAAGTCTACAAACTACCTTCTAAATTCTCTTCTCCAGCTGCAGCACAGAGTCCGAACAGTGGGGCTGCCACAAAACAGAAGAGACTGGGAGACCAGAATCACCACTTGGAAGAGAGGTTTGTCAGAGAATCACTGAACCTACAGCAGATTTTGCTTGAACAATGAATAAAATTGTACATGTTAAATCACTGAGATATCAGGATTTATTTGTTCCTGCAGCACAGTCTAACCTATCCTAATACTGCAGATATTCTTTAAAGTTGATTTGAATTTATTTGGAAGCTTTTAATATTCTATTGTCAAAATATATTTGCTGGTGTAACCAAAACCACTTGTGCTTTTGTTTTTCTATGAAGTGTTTCAGTATTTGCTAAATTTAACAGGGGGAGTAGATGACTTCTTCTGTACCGGCTACTCAATAACAATAGCCTAGAGGTTGCAGAAAGGGTGGTAAGCTGCTGTGCTTATGCTCTAGACCTCATCTACTGATCTGCAGAGGAATTTTCCAGCCAAATTTCCAACCTATACTCAGATCTCTGGTAGTGTCCCAGGCAATATGTAGCACTGAATTTGGTACCAGACATCAGATGTAAGGTAGACCATTCTTCAAAGATACAGAAGTAAAGAACGAGGCTTGGTCCATTGTTTTTTGAAAGGAAAAAAGGCAAATAAAAATTTTAAAAATGTTTATACCATTACAGGCTCAAGAATTGTAGGAACACAGCATTTTCTCACGGGTAGACGTACATAACTCTTTCTTCCAGGAGTAGTGTTTTCTGTGAAAACTAGCCTTAGTTAATCCATTTTTCTCAATACTGATCAAGATGTAAAATATTTCATATACTTGTTGACCTTAGCATGTGACAAATATGTGTTTGAAAAGGGTTTTTTCCAGGACACTTACTTTCCAAGTCCCTATGTAGACATTTGACCCTTTTTACTGGAGTGGTTGATTTGTAAGCCTATTAGTAACTAGGTGATTGGCTGAATTTAATGGTTGCTAATTGATTCATCACCAATTAATCTAGACAAAATGATCAAATCACTTGTTTATTTTAGGCTTAGTAGCAATAAAATGTCTATTACTTCTTTTAAAACATGGTGCATGAAAGCTCCCCATGTTCAGGAACTAAATTGGGTACAATTATGTATTTCAGTGTCTGTCTCCAGCTGCCTTAGCATCTGTTCCAACTCTCTGCCTCCTTTCCCCTCAAATCTCTGAGTTCTCTGGGTAGAGGTAAGTCTCAGCAATGCCAAATCCTGTATTCACTTTTAGAAACTAACAGCAGGAGCTTGCCGAATTTCACCTTCAGGGTGTCATAGATGTTTGCAGCTTCTCAGGTCTGCTCAGCATCTCCTCTGCAATGCCCTCACTTAGACTGCCTGCTAAGGCTTGAGAAAGTCAGTATTTAATCTTAGCACAAGACCAAAGGGATGAAAGCTACTCCCTATCATTTTTTAAATAGCTAAATGATTCAAATTAGAACCATGAAAGGTCCGGTCATATTAATAGGTACATTGCAGAATATTAATTTCAAATAGGACAGAAAAGTGTTTAAAGAAACCACCTCCTTCAAATCAAGTCTAAAGCAGGGCACAATCTAAAACAGCCTAATGCAGTGGTGTTTTCGAATACCTCACATCTTCTTTGTGGGCCAGAGTTCAAAATTCAGGTGTGAAGGAATCAAGAAAAAATGTCATTTTACTGAAAAGAGAAAAAAGAAAGCATTGAGTATAAAGGTTGGGGACATGTGTCCTCCCCTGATAGAGTTGTATGGAGTCATTGCTATGGCAGTTACATGGTGGTTCAAGGGGATATTGCCCTGTTAAAAGGGCCCATTTTTGAAATTCTGTAACGTGAATGGCCTCGTGGTGATTATCCACAAAAATTCTACTTCCAAATTCACTAATTGGTCAGATGCAGGAAACTGCCAGTTTATAATTTATTCTTCATAAATAAGACAGAAATTATTATTTATATAAGGCAATTGTGTGTTCAGCCCTACTACATTATTTCCTAGACTGTATAATATTAATAAATAAATCTAAGTGTATAGATAATTGTCAAACTATGATCATCAAAGGGTGGTTGAGAAAGTCAGGTTATCTAGCCAAAACCACCTCTGTTCACAGATTATTTTTAAAGAAAGCCCAATGTTCAAAGTAACTGTTTACCAGAGTTTGTATCACTGGTAAGTGCAAACATGGAAGTTTTCTACTTCTCCAGTTCAAAATACTTAGTCTGCTATCAAGTGTGAGAGCACAAATAATTATTAAATAACTATGGAAGAGTTAAATCACACCCAAAGAAGGCATCCTTAAAATGGCTGCTCTCGGTCTATTAGATAATTAGGCCTTCCATGCTTGCTTGTCTACTTAAGAACTCCAGTTTCCATATCTGTGTAGAGTGTTTCTATTAGAAGTAGGAGGGTATATAGGTGGAGCTCTTGAGAGAATGATTTTATTCCCATCCCTACACCCACTGACCTATTTAAAACAAACATTTTACAGATGGAGAAACTGAGACACCAAGAAGCTGTCTCAAAAAAAGCCAACACAGCATATTAATGACAGACATGAAAGCTACACTGAAGTTCCTAACCCATGAGGGCAATGTTTTTCACCCTCTGCACTATAGACTACATACTTTCAGATACCACCTACCCTCTGGGCTGCATATAATGTTGCTTCTCAACACAAACTCAAGTTCCCCCACGATTCCTGCACAATCCCTTTGTTTGCTTCCATGACCACATGACAGAACACAAGGATAGGCACTGAGGACAGAGCCCGTCCAGGGCTTACTGAGTTGAAACCCACTCAAACACAATACAGTACAATCCACACCAGAATGGCTGAGTACCTAAACTCAGAGGTCATGAAGACTAAATGCCAAAATGAATTACAGGCAAACAATAATGATGTTATGAATACATAACTGTTGACTGAAACTTTTTTCTGGCGATTAATACTATGTGCAAAAGGATTGATTTAAATTCAGTTGTAAAAGCAGTTGAATAGAAGGAAGCCTATTTAGTAACAATTTATAAATGTAGTAAATATCTTATTTTCTGTGGTCCACTCCCCCAACCAACAATGGATAGGGGACCCCCAGGGATTGCAACCTTCATGTCAGGATGCTTTTAGTGCTTAGATCGGGGTGGGTGAGAAGACCCTCCTGGGTCATTTAAGTGTGCTGTGATGTTCCAAGCCAGGAACACAGATAGCTACCTCCATGCTCTACCCTAAACAAGGCGGGGCCAAGTGCTGAACCTGGCTGTCACCACACCCACGGGCAGGCCCTGACCTGGGGCAGAGGGCAACAGTTTTGTAGGTTAGACGTCCAGGTAGACTTCACCAGGTTTCTGCTGAGAAAAATAAAGATGTCTTTCTTCCAGGCTGGGCTTTTTCTTATCTGGAGGCTCTGAGGACAAATCCACTCATTCCGGTTGTCTACACTCAAGTTTTTACTTCTTGGCTCACTCCATCTTCAATCCAGCAACAGAGCATCAGATCTTTCCCATCCTTCAAATTTCTCTGATGTCTCCTTCTGCCTCCAACCAGAGAAAACTTTGTGGTTTGATTTGATTAGGCCCACGCAGATAATGTCCCCATCTTAAAGCCAACTGATTACTAACCTTTTGCTATGTTAATATAACATATCACCAGACTAATACTCAGGGCAAAAAATCATGGTGCCATCCTAAAATTCTACCTACCACAATTAGAAACATAGAGTTGGCATTTGGAAATAACTTTCTTAAACTTAGGAAAATGCTGGGGCTAGAAATCTAGATTTGGGACATACCGCCTTTTATGTGATAAATTCATAAAATATAAATCCATGGGTAAATATGATATTACTGATTCAGAAATGTATTCTAAACAATAATGAAATTCTTTGTGTATATGTTTGTGTGTGTGTGTGTGTGTGTGTGTGTACGCATAAATAAGGATTAGGATTAAAATGCTTTATGGATTCATATCAGCCACTGAAAGATAGGAAAAACAAATGTTAACAATGTCAGGCAAAAGACAGAAGCACAAGATATCTTTGTTACCCTTATTTTTAAAAAACAAGTGGGCTCAACAGCATTAAACACATTCATTTACTATTTCTCCAAAATTAGAAATTCATTTTCAGTCCTTACATCTCTTCTATCAGGATTCAGATAGTTTCCTATAAAGGAAGACAACAATAATTTGATATGTGTTATTGGTTTAGAAAGCTCAGATTTTTATTTAGTCAAAACCAAAAAGACTTTTATAACTAAATTTTTCTCTGTGCTTGTAAGTTAGATTAAAGAAAAATATATGTCTTAAATGGTCACTTTTCCTCTTTTCTTCCCTACCTTTCCCTCTTAGAAAATTTATCTCTGTACCTATTAATGGTTCACCCTACTTTGCAGGTGGCTTTCTCAAGTTGTGAGCAGAGCAGCCAAGAAACAGTATTAAAGACTTGATCAGAGAAATTAGGAAGGCCAAAATTCCCTGTATTGTTAAAGACTGGGGATGTGAGAACTGAAAAGGAGTCAACCAACCCCTCTGAGACTTTTCCCCAGAAAAGCCCAGCCTTTGTTCTCATACCATCACCTGTGACTCATCTCAGGTACACAGAGCATTTGATTCAACCTAGCAAACTATATCGAGGGCCCACTATGTGCACTTAAACAATCCTTCTCACTCTCCCTTCCCAATTTACCAGTAAAAATTTACTTAAAATAATGCACAGAGCAGTAGGTTTCATTATGTGCATTATGTGCACACACACACACTCACACACACTCACACATGCACAAAGTACATGCTGTAGGAGTTCACATTCCTACCACTGAAAATGTTATATTAATATATTGTATTTTTGTGTGTGTCACTCCATTTAGCAGCAAATGAAGGTATGTGCAGAAAAGAATTTCACTGGATTTCATAAGGACCTTTCCTTTTTTAATCGAGTAGAAATGTACATTGTCACCGGATGCTCATGTTGCTTCAGATTTCTACATGCTGCAGTCTGTGAAGATTTTAAATCAACAATGATAACTACAAAGAGGCCCTGATCATAGTAGTAGCATATGTTATAGGTCATCTCGCTCCATAAGCAAAAGCAATCTTGTAGGAGATGAAACACAATATTGTAATTAGAAATAGATGGATTCAATAAATATTAAGCAGTAAAATGAAAATATTATTCGCTTAGCCATTTCCTTCTCAGCAGAACCTGCAATTCTGGCTCATCTTAATATCTGACCCATGAAATTAAGATGATAAGGAATAGTGAGAGAGAAGATAGAGAGAATTTAACAGGCATAGCTTTTTGGAATTCCAGTATTCTTTTCACAATTGCAAGTTGATGCTTCCTTCCCACTACGTCAGTGGAAAACAAGAAATAATAACAGACCAATGGACAAATGAATACAGATCGATGAATTCTGTTCATAATTCTATGAGTTACATATTATCATATTGGTTTTAATAGAATCAGGCTTCAATATCCGCTGTTCCAGATAATCCCGACAAGCACAAATTTTTGTCTATATTTCCTGATTATTTACAACCTGTTTAATCAATTTGATTAAATTGATTTTAATTGAATTGGCCAAATTGGTCAAGTTAGTCCAGGCCCTGGGACCCCCTGCCTTTTGTCTTTTAGAGAAGTCTTCCTTTCCTCCCTCCCAACCAAAGAAATTTCAATAAACTCTATCTTTAATCAAGCCCATCTAATCTTCCACCAGTCTCAGTTTTGCCTGCAGGCAGCCCTGAGCTGCATGAAGTAGGACAAACTAGCTCTCTGTTAGCTATTCTGATAAACTACTGTGACAGAGGAAAATGCTTTTTATGGAGGTTGCTGTTTTGCATTTTGGAAAATGGATGCTAAAGGCAACCCAGGGATAAGATAAGGTCAGGTTTGAATATTCAAATTACTTGGTCTCTTTTCACTGAAAAGTTGGTTTTACATGACTCCCAACTATTCTTCAAGTGCTTTTCAATGAATAATAATAATAATGATAATGTATAGCTCCTTTTTTTATTTCACCAAAACTAGGCATTGTACATCTTCCCTAAACTAGTAGTCAAAGTCTTGTCCAGCTTTTCAGAATTCTGCCAATAGATAGAAGCTATTATTAAGCTTATAAATCACTGACATTTTTCTCAAAGTTTGGTTTAGGGAATTGCTCCCAATTGTGAGTGGCAAACTTATCCCTGTCTAGAAAACTCTCCTTTCTTCTAAAATACTAAAAGCATCCCTAGAGTACTTTAAGCAGACAGCTGGCCTCAGGGCTTCTAATGCCTTTGTATGTTGTCACTCTCCTCATGGGGCCCTAGGACCTCATGCACCCCTGAGCCTTGCAGCCTCTCTGGTCACCATTCCACCTGCTCAGCCTCAGGCAGGTGCAAAGCACTCCTGACCTTGCTCAGCAGCCCTCCTGATCTTATTTGTTTTAAGGTCTTAGGGTGTGCTGTGTTCTAAGATAGCAGCTCAGATGCAGGTCCCCAGTGTCAGACTAAACTCAGGGCATAGAAGAAGAAAACAAAAATTTGAGGCAGGTGAAGCAAGGTAAAGGCCAAGTTCAAAGGAAAAGAGTAAGTCAAGAGAGGGTCAGGGATTCTACCCTGGGCCAAAAGTGAGTCATGAATCAAAGCTGTATGTGTGACCAGGGATCATGAAGAAACTGAGATCAGGGCATGGCAAAAAAAAAAAAAAAAGACTGCAATGGGAATAAGCAAACCAAGGTTTTAATTTCACTGCATTATGGGTCTCAATTTCCTTATGTGGAAAATGAAGTTCTGCAATGAAATTATCTCAATCATCTAAATAATGTGACTCTAGGAAGACCACACAAATAGTGTCTTAGTCAGGGTTCTCCAGAGAAACAGAACCAATAGGAGATAAGAGAGAAAGAGAGGAGATTTAATATAGGATTTGGCTCATGCAATTATGAGGGTAAATTCCACAATCTACCATCTGTAAGATGGAGACCCAGGAAAGCCAGTCATGTAATTCAGTTCGAATTCAAAACCTGGAAAAAGGTGGGCAAGGGGGGGATGATGGGGTAAGTTCTGGTCTCAGTCTGAAGGCCTGATATGTTTGAATGTGTCATATAGGGCATGTCCTACATTGCACAGAACATATGAAGAGAAACAAGGAAATGGCAGACACAGAGCTGAGATGCAATGCAAAATGCAAGAGATGGAGAAATCAACATTAACTAAGTTCCTGACTTTTGGTTCGTGTTATACACTCAATGTGGGTCACCTGAGGCTCTGTTCATTTCACGGTATTCTTTCAGGGACTCAGGCTAATGGGAGATTTATCTTGACACAGGCTTTCTAGATCACTGAGACAGAAAAAGGAAAGGTAGAAAATTGCACATTGGCTCTAGTTTACACCCCAAAGTGACAATGTCACATCTGCTTACATTTCATTAGCAGTACCAAGTCACAAAACTTAATTTCAAAAGGTGTAAGAAGGTGAAATCTGATCTACTGTTTGTCCAGAGGGTGGAAAATTTAAACATGCCTTCCACACCACCCTTAGGTTCTTTACCTTACAAATATAAATATGTGCAAGTCTTTTCCTTCTTCAAAAAGTATACATGCACACACAAATGCAAACACACACATAAAGAGCTCAAACAAAACTTCAAATTCTGTCTCTTTCTCCTGTCTGCTCTCTCTTCTTGTCACATGCAGGTTTTTTAAAAGAATAGTAGGCATTTGCTGCCACTACTTTCTGCTCCTCATAACTATCTCTTCTTAGTTACTAGTTCTTCTTTGAAAATATTCTTATCATGGTCCCCAGTGACATAAGCATTGCTAAATTCAATTAACAATTTGCAGTCTTTAATTTCCCTGCTTTCTCTGTGCAAGACTTGCAGATATAAATTTTTCACTAACCTTGTCATTTTCTACAACTTTGACTTCAGCAACACCATTGCTTCCCTCCGATCTCCTTGTCCTTTCCTTCTCCTTTTCCTTCTTCTCACTTCGTACACCCATGCACACCCTCCCTAAGTTATTACATCCTTTCCCTTGGCTTCACTTATTTCTCAAACCCCTATGACTCCCAAATCCACATCCCTATCCCAGATCCCTCTCCGAACCGGAATAGCTAACTGCCTACTAGAAATCTCCATCAGAGAGCCTTGTAAGTTCTTCACACTTAATATCTCCACAACTGAATTTATCACATTTTTCATTTTCCTTATGTATAACATAGTTCAGTGAATTATACCATTTCCCAGTCTCCAACTCAAAAAATCTGGGAGTCATCTGCAGCTTTTTTCTTTCCTTCTTCAACCCTGTATTATCGGTTACCGAGTCCTTCTGATTTCTCACTTGCTTTACTACAAAGTGAGAAAGGCTGCTGTAACAGCCTCCTAAAGGTTCCCTGCCACCAGCACTAGCCCCCTGAATCTTGTTCTTCACAGATGATGAAAGTCATCTTTCTAAATATAATTTTCATTCCCTTGCTTAAAGCCCTTCAATGCATCTCCATGTCTTTAAGCTATGGTCCAACATCCTTCTTGTGGTTTAAAAGGTCTTCAAGATCTGCCCATGATTGTTTCACCAGTTAGTTTTGTTGCCTTGGCTCTCTCCTGTGAATTTCAGCTCTACTGAGTTACTTATATGTCCCAGAATGGTACCTGATGATTCAAATCTCCATGTCTTTGAGCATGCAGCACTTAATCAATGTTAATAAATATCTTTCTTTCTTATTCTCTGCCTGGTTAACTCCTTTGAAACTTATCTAACCTATCTTTCCTTCCAGGGAGTCTTCTCTGATTCTCCCAGTCCTGATAGGTATCGCTGCTATGTGTTCTAAGAGCATCTTTAGATCACCTCACTCTCAATAGTAAGCTACCACAATTATACTTTTATATTCAACATTTCATTTTTCTTCCCTACTATAAGTTCCATAAGGACAGACACAGTTTCACTTATTTTTGTATACTCGGGGTCTAATACAATGCCTAACATATATTAGGAACTGAATAAACACACATTAAATGAATTAATAAATTAAGCCCCATATTATTATGGGAACAAAATTATGGAACTGTGCTCAGGGAGGTAGACAGCAAGGAGGAAAAGTCCAGCACATGAATACATACATTCATTCTTAGGCTTATGTATTGATATGTATAATTGGCCTATGTAATTACTCAGCAGTGGTGCCCCCTGCTGGATTCCTGGCTATTTCATGCTACACTTTGCCCTTCTGTGATACTTTCCTTTCTTTTACCTTTGAGATTCAGTCATAGGGACAAGTGACTTACCTTATACTGAGGGTTCAAATTCCTTAGAATTGTGTGTCAACTTGTTTTTGTGAAATAAACACATATCTACTGAAAACCTGCTGGATTGTTTTCCCTGAAGATGCAAAGCTCCTATACTCAAGGAGTTATAGCCTAGACAGGAAGCTAAGTTTTCGGCTGAATGAAGGAGCACTTCCATTGCGTAAATGCATAAGGAAACACTGCAAAGAAACAGCATTACAGAATAGCAAGAACTTGAAAGATGATGCTTGCACATCTCAATCTGAGTCTCACAGAGCCTAATATAAATGCTCAGCACTTACCTTTCTTTTCTGTGACTTCATTTCCTCATGTGCAAAATGTATAAAATCATTAAAATGTGGGTTATAATAACAATGACAATAATTACTTACATGAAATTTAATTGATATAAAAGCCCTTTATAGTAATGGTCATCCTTTATTGAACAATCACTTAAGTGTAGTATGCATTTTCCGTTCTTGATTTTATTTCATTCTTACGACAACCCAATGTAACATTATAATCTCCATGATACCAATGGAGAAACAGTGGTTCAGAAAGTTTAACACCCAATATCACACAGCTAGGGAGTAGCAGAGCTGGGATTCAAATTCAGATTTGTATCACCCTAAGACTGAGGCTGCTAAGTACTATCCTACTCTGCCTACCTTTGAACTGTCATATAAATGTTTATGTGTTCAGTCACTCATATTTAATCATTGTGATGAAGTAGAGCCCATGCTATAAGTAAAAGTTATCAATTAACAAAATTGCCTGATTTTTCCCTCTGTAAAATGAGTGAGTTGGATCACACTAAATGAAACAATGCATCATATCAAGCACTCTGACTCTGTCTAGTCCAAGATGATGGTCAGTCCAGAGTAAGCATTCAAAATGCTGCTATCATTATTTTTATTATATTATTGCTAAGTTACTTTCTCTATCGACTTTCTATAATTCTGTGACATTTCATACACATAGAATTTTGTCAATCCCACAGTATGGGATTTATATAAGAAGATACAAACCCATAAGCTAGGCACTTATTTATGGAGACTTTGATGGCAGAGGTAGCTCTTTGTGACCCTAAGGAACACATGTTCAGATATACCACCACAATTATCCATAAACCTTGTTACCATTTTGCAGGTCATAAGGATCTTCTCCCGAGACTTCTAAATAATCCAGGCTCAGAATTCATTATCCAGCTAATTGGGAAGACAATATGTTCATGCATTTCCCAGTGGACTCAATGCTACTAGAAGGGTAATTTATACATTTTGTTTATCTAGTGGGAAGAGGACCATGGAATTGCTCTGCTGAGACCACCCTATTCCATGATCACCAAAGCACATTGAAAAATACTAGCCGCAAAATTCTCATTTGCTGTAGCCTGGTAGCCACACTATCCTTCTTGTTTAGTAAGCTTAGCCCATGGGCTGTAATAAAGCAGGCAGAGATAAACAAGCACTGTTTTCCACCTGGAAATTCAGGTAGACAAATCAAGAATTCAAGGAGTATAGCAAGACTTTACCACCTTGTATGCATCAAAATCTAGGGCATACAGAATGGATCATCATGAAAGTTAATGCTATGCAGAAGAAGTCAGAAAAGGCAGGAGTTGAAACATCATACCTGGCTCCTTCCAAATACAAGCTTAGCTAATCCCACAACCTTGAGAGTATAGGTAAGATTAACCCCAGTTTCTAGATGAGGCAACTGAGCTTCAGAGAATTCAAGTGATTTGTCAGAGGTTATAAAATTAGTAAGAGTTAGATAATTGATAAAGAAGATAGATAATTGAAAGTGTACAAATATTATATTGATTTTGAGAAATTCAAAATCAATATCACAAAGTGATATTAGAGAGTAATTAAGGTGACAGTAACATTAGCTAAGATGGAGTGCCTATTAGTTATATATTATTGCATAACAAATTACCACAAATTTAGTAGCTTAAAACAATACATATTTATTATTTCACTGTTTCTTTGGGGCAGGAGTCTAGGCACAGCTTAGCTGGGTTCTGTTATTAGGGTCTTATAAGACAGCAATCAAGGTATCAGATAAACAGTATTCTCATCTGGATGTTTCCAGGTAACTTACGGGAAAATTCTATTGTTGCTTGCGCCATATACAATCAAACCAAAAAAAGGTGGTTGTTTGACATTCTTTTTAATTATATATTTTTTATTTTCCTGAAGGCTATATTGAGATTAGGCAGAGCATCCTAAAGTGTGTTCTGTGATTGCACCAGCACTAAAGTCACCCTTGACTTTTGTTCTTTTCAAGTTTTGCTGAATTCACCATTTCAATCAAACCCTGAGAGAATCTGACTTCCACATATGCTGGTCCCTCCTCTAGAATTATGCTGGGGAAAAAAACTTCTAAATTTTAATTTTTAATTTGTTTTAAAAATTTTATATAGCAACCAATGCATTAATATTTTTACAACTGCATGAACAAACTGAGCCTGTATAAATAGCTGTTTTTGTTTTTTGTCTCAGCCTAGTATGTCATGTTTATATGGTAACAAGTGCCTGCTTCTGAGACAAGGTGACAATTCAATGAGTAACTAAAGCCTTCAAGGTGGTGAACATCTCTGCAAATAAGATTATTAGGCACTCCCCAGTCTGATATATCTACTATTCTCACATTTCCCTCAGATAATTCAATAATTAAATCATTTGAATGGAACATCAAATAATTCAGAAGCTCTAAGGAAAAGATTTCCATTCCAGTAAATTCATTCTTAAGAATGTTGCTTACATAGAAATAGATTTCAAAAGAGAATTTGGGCTTTCAGAAATAGCACTGCATTGATTTTCTTCACATTTTCTGGACTCATAAATAATCTTTTACTAGAAGAAAATTGCCAAAGTGTTCAGAATATGAGGAAGAGTTTGGGATTTGAGATTAGATTAGACCTGAAATCTAACACCCAAAGTTCTGATTTTACTCAGTTTCTTTATACATAACATGTGGATAAACACCCACCATAGGATTTTTATGAGAATTTGGGAAATTTTTACTAGAATTTATGAGAATTAAGTAATAAATATAACAAATAGAATAGAAAATAAATATAATAACAGTATTAAATAACAAATATAAAGTTTATGAGACCATGATTGGTATCACATGAGATTTTGAAAAGCTGAATTATAGCTCTTTATATTTATTATAGCTTGAAGCTGGATAGGGCCAGACAGAAAACTTTGCATCTGCAAATGGGGTTTTGTCTATTCAACTGTTGTTATCCTCAGCTCTAATCTTGGAAATTTCTCTGACCCTCTCATACCTGGCCTAGCTATTTCCATGACTCGATTCCTCTTTATCCTCCTTACACGATTCCTGACAACCCTTCCCACCACTACTCACCCTTCTCCCCACTCCCACTCCCTACATGGCCAAAGAAAGCTTCTCTCATCCAAGCTCACCTGGAAAGCCCTCTGTTCCCCCATCACACATTGTGAGGCAACATCCACAGCCTCTGGGAAAGTTCTCTCTCTCTCAATAAACAATGAAAATTTGGTTTCCATGGGGTTCTAGTAAAATGAAAATTAATCTGAAGTTAACAGAAGCAAAAATAAAGAAAACCTAGTGTGTTGTGTGAAGTTTTATGGATTGCCTATGCCATATTATCTTGAAGTATGTTTTAAAGGTATTGGCAGCGAGTGGGAGAGAGACACCTAATTTATACAAACACTTTAATTAAAAAACAGGCAGGGGGCTTTTTGATGAATTCCAAGAACAGGTTCTAGGATGGTCTTGTGACTAAGTGAAAAAAATGGTAAGGTGGGGCAATGTGAAGCCTGTTGAATTTTGAGCTCAGTCCATCACAAATAAGAGAGTCAGAAAGACAGAATGGGAAAGAGAGAAATAATGGCAGTGTTAAGAATTTTGAAGTCAAACTGACTTTGATCTCCTTGATAACTGCAACTTCAGACAAGATACTTAGGCTCTCTAACCTGGAGATTCCTCTAGAAAATGATGATAATAATACCTATTTCATAGCATTGTTGGGAGTATTAAATGAGATAATGTATATAATGCCAGGAGTACATAGCACTATTATTATTTTAAATGATCCTCAGTAACTTTTACCTGACTTTTAAGGAATTTGATGGGTGCCATAAACTATAGAAATTTATGATTATATTGAATAAGGCCAATCAAATGCTGCTATCCTAGAAGCTATAGTATCTGAACAAAGAGCAAATCAATATGAAATATGGTATGAGATATTACGACCTTATATATTCTATTTGAATTTTAACTTATTATTCATTTAAAACATTTGATAAGATAATAAAAAGCCCTTAGTATAACAAATAACATGATCTTTTTACTGTTCTCATAACAGAATTTCTGGCTTCTTTACAAAGAAATGGAACTAATTTTGAGACAGATGTTTTGTATGAGTGTTTATTATGCTTACATATATCTTAGTTATAAAACAACAAAGCCAGGAAACCACTGAAAATAAGCAGGATGGCAGAGTTTAAACAGCTAATGTAGTAATTAGAGCCACACTAACAGATTTGGGAGAGGAATTTGTTGTAGTTATGTGCTTTCAATGATTTTCCATCACACTTCTGTCTCTTTATGTCAGGTTCACCCACCTTTTCACCATGTCCATGCCAGATGATATTTATTAAGTTTCAAATTTAAGGGTCACCTACACCCAGTGTATCTCTCAAGATACTTATAGGAAAGCTTTTCTCCAATCTCTCTTTGTTCCCAGCCTCCACACTTTTATTTCTTCACTGAGATTGGAATCCCAGTCACTGAATTCTCCTGAATTTCTTTCTCATGACTTTCTTCCCACCATTTGGGCTTTAATTTTTCTACCTGATTGTTGACTTAGTTTAAACTCCAGGATCTCAACCCCTTGTACTCCCATTCTGACTCAAAGCCAGTCTTATTTAGCCCTCCTTCTTCTATTAGAGGGACACAGCAATAAAATAAACCCAAGATGACATTATTAAATGTCATATAATAGACAGAGACATAAAAAAAAGTTGCAAGTAATTCCTATACTGTCATTATCCCTTGTACCAGTATATTTCTAAATTTATAGCAAAGTGTACAGCATTTACAGGGAATATGCATTAAAGAGGAATCCTCTCCTTTAGAGATGTTTACTGTCTTGTTGAGGAGATTAGATACAAACATAAAAAAGTTGAAAAACTGCATATAATATTGAAATAAGATTTAAGTATAATTGAGGACTTCTGCTTTTTGACAAATGTATGCTCCAGCCTGAAACAACAACAACAACAAAATGGCAAAATGCTCTTTAAACATTGTTTTGACAATATTGAACATCAGGCAATGAAGGACAGTGATCCCTAAAAAGCAGAAAATAAATAAGGTGATCCCCAAAATTGTTCCAACTTATTCCCTTAAGGAAGTTTCAAATTATGGTGCAGGTAGGGGAAAGAATAAAAAGTAATGAGATAGAAGCAGTAATAATAAGACTTGCATCCACAAAAAAGCCCAGAGCCCAATGGCTTCACTGCCAAATTCTACCCAGAATTCAAATAAGAATTAATACCAATCGTACTTAAACTATTCCAAAAAATTATGGAGAAGGGAATACTACTCCCAAACTCATTCTATGAGGACTCTATCAGCGTGGTACCAAAACCAGACAAAAACACAACAAAAAAAGAAACCTATTGGGCAATATCTCTGATGAATGTATATGCAAAAATTCTCAAAAAAATACTAGCAAACCAAATTCAGCAATGCATTAGAGAGAGTATTCACCATGGTCAAGTGGGATTCATCCCAGTGATGCAAGAATGGTTCAACATACTCAAATATTCAAATAAATCAATGTGGTACATCATATCAACAAAATGAAGGAGAAAAGCCATATAATTATTTCAATTACTGCTGAAAAAGCATTCAATAAAATTCAATATCCCTTCATAATTAAAACACTAAAATCTGGGTATAGAAGGAATTTACCTCAATATGATAACAGCCATATATGAAAGACTCACAGAAAGTATCATACTGAACGGGGAAAAACTGAAAACCTTTCCTGCAAGATCTGGAACAAGACAAGGATGCCCATTTTCACCACTGTTATTCAACATAGCACTGGGAGTTCTAACCAGAACAATCAGACAAGAGAAAGAAATAAAGGGTATACAAATTGGAAAGAAAGAGTTCAAATTATCCTCGTTTGCATATTAAATGATCTTATATCTAGAGAAACCTAAAGATTCCACACAAAAAAAAACTATTAGTAATAATAAATTCAGTAAAGTTGCAGTATATAAAATTCACATACAAAAATCAGCAACATTTCTCTATGCCCATAGCAAACAATCTGAAAAAGAAACCAAGAAAGTAATTCCATTTATAATAGCTACAAATAAAATTAAATATCTAGGTATAAATTTAACCAAAGAAGTGAAAGATCTCTAGAACGAAAGCTATAAAATTTTGATCAAATAAATTGAAGAGGACATTTAAAAATTGTAAGAGATTCCATGTTCATAGATTGTAAGAATCAATAATGTTAAAATGTCCATACTACCCAAAGCAATCTGAAGAGTCAGTGCAATTCCCAACAAAATACCAATTAACATTCTTCACATTTAAAAAATAATCCTAAAATTTATGTAGAGCTATGAAAGACCCAGAATAGTCAAAGCCATCATGAGCAAAAATAAATAAATAAAACTTGAGGAGTCAAATTACCTGAGTTCAAATTACACTACAGAACTAGTAACCAAAACAACATGGTACTGGCATTAAAACAGATATATAGACTAATGGAACAAAATGGAGAACCCACAAATAAACCCATACATCTGCAGTGAACTTATCTTTAACAAAGTTGCCAAGGATATACAGTGAGGAAAGGACACTGTCCTCTATTAATGGTGCTGGGAAAACTAAATATGCATATACAGAAGAATGAAACTAGACCCATATCCCTTGCCATATCCAAAAATAAAATAAAGATGTTTTAAAGACTTAAATATAAGACCTGAAATTATGATGAGATTGGTCTGGGCAAAGACTTCTTGAGTAATACTCCCCAAAGCAACCAAGGCAAAATTGGACAAATGGGATCACATCAAGCTAAAAAGCTTCTGCATAGCAAAGGATACAATCAACAAAGTGAAGAGACAACCAACAGAATGGGAAAAAATATTTGCAAACTACACATCTGACAAGGTATTAATAACTAGAGTATATAAAGAGCTCCAACAACACAATAGGAAAAAATCAAACAATCCAATTAAAAAATTAGCAAAGAATCTGAATAGAGATTCCTCAAAAAAAAAGACATACAAATGGTCAACAGGTATATGAAAAAAATGCTCAACATCATTAGTCATTAGAAAATTGCAAATCAAAACTACAATGAGATAGCTTGTCACTCCAGTTAAAATGGCTTTCATCAAAAAGACAGGCAATAACAAAGGTGAAGATGTGGGAAAGGGGAACACTGGTACACTGTTGGTGAGAATGTAAATTAGGGCAACCACTGTGGAGGACAGTATGTAGCTTCCTCAAAAAACTAAAAATAGAACTACCATATGACCCAGTAATCTCACTGCTGGTATATGTCAAAAAGAAGGAAATTCAGTGTATCAAAAAGGTATCTACACTCCCATGTTTATTGCAGCACTATTCACAGTAGCTAAAATTTGGAATTAACCTAAGTGTCCATCAGCAATGAATAGATAAAGAAATTGTGGCACATATGCATAGTGGAATATCATATAGCCATAAAAAGAATGAAATCCTGCCATTTGTAACAACATGGATGGAACTGGAGAACATTATGATGAGTGAAATAAGCCAAGCACAGAAAGACAAATCTCACATGTTCTCACTCACATGTGGGAGCTAAATATCATAAACAAGTAATCTCATGGAGACAGAGAGTAGAATGATGGTTACCAGAAAGAAGCTGGGAAGGGTAGCAGGGAGGGGAGTATAATGTGGGGATGGTTAATGGGTACAAAAATATAACTAGAATGAATAATATTTGATAGCAGAACAAAGTGACTACAATCAACACTGAGTTAGGGTATACTTTAAAATAAGTAAAAGGATGGAATTGGAATGATTCTAACACAATGAAATGATAAACATCTGAGGTGATAGGTATCCTAATTACCTTAATTTGATTAATTCACATTGCATGCCTGTATCAAATTATCACATTTACCCTACAAATACATCAACTATCAACTATAAAAATTTAAAATAATTTTTAAATAACAAACATTTTTAGAAAATCTCTAAGTATTTGGAAACTAAATAACACATTCCTAATTTTCCCACATATACACAATGCAATGGAATGAATGTAATTCAGCTTTTTTTTTTTTTTAAAAAAAGGAGATTTTGTCATTTGCAACAACATGGAAGGATCTAGAGGACACTGTGCTAGGTGAAATAAGCCAGACACAGCAGGACAAATACTACATAATTGCATTCATATGGGGAATGTAAAATAGTCAGACTCATTGAAGCTGAGTTTGGAATGGTGGTGGCCAGAGGCTAGGGAGAGGGGGAAATGGGGAGGCACTGGTCAAAGGGTACAAAGTTTCAGTTATACTATTTTCTCTTGCCTTTTAAAAATAGGTATCATGTGATGAAAAGACCATTTTGCTGGGCCAGAACACCCAGGTTGTAGACCTGGCTGTGTCAATACCTCTATTAACTTAGCAAAATCCCTAAAACCACTCTGTATCTCTTTCCTAATCTACAAATTATGGTGGGTGGATTAAAGGATCTCTATGGTGTCTTCTGGCTCTAAAATTCTCATATTCTATAAAATACTATAAGCTCCCGCCTGGCAGAAAAGGTAGCTAACATTTACCCATCACCATTATGTTGCAATAATTCATGTATTACACACACACACACACACACACACGCCCCACACACACACACACACACGCCCCCCACACACACACACACACCCCATGGGAATATACTGTCATTTCTCTTTTACGTATCAGGTAGGAAATAACACTGTATCCTAGGCCCAGGGACAAAAGGAGACATGCTGTCTGAGATGAAGACAGTTGTTTCTTATATGGAATGTCAGTTCCTACACATCACCTAAGTATGCCCCCATGCCCACGGATGACAATAATGAGGGGGAAAGCAGTTAAACCCTCTCTGAGCTCCATCAATCCCTCTTCAATTGCTAGTATTATACTAGAGATGTTCAGGTCACTAACAGAGGAGGGGAAGCCCCTTATCTCTGCACAAAAAATTTAAGCAGAACCAGACGAAGATACCCAAAGCAATTGGATCCCTCAGGTCATCTCATAGAGAAGCCCTATCTCTGATTCCTTTTTCTGACTTTATCTCAATTGCTGACCTCGGTAAGATTACGCAGCCATGAAAGCAAAGAGCATCTGTAGAGCTCCACACAGGCAGCCTAGCAGTTGAGCCCTTACCCACGGCTGACACTCACAGCCTGACTGCCATAGCAAGGAACTTGTGGCTAAAATTAACAAAACCCTTTTTTCTCTAAGAAAGAGGTAGCTGGGGCTATTTTTATACTTTTGCTTTTATCAAACCCAGAAAGAGGAAAACAGATGCCTAAGGGCTGAAAAGAGGACAAACCTGTCCTGGAACCTTAGCAGTTAACTGGATGCAAAGACGAACCTGGGTTTGAATTAGAGACCCCTTTGTGAACCCTGGGTGAGCACGTGGGTGTCTGGCTCTATATGCTAGAGATTCATTACAGTGCTGCCCATGCGGGCTGAGCTGCGGAACAATCACAGAGAGGAGAGCTTACAGTAAGATACTTTAAATATTTTAATAACTAAATAAAATTGAATGGAATCCAACCAACTCAACCCTGCATCCAATTCTGTTTTATTGCTGCATCCCACTGTGGCTCCAGTGTGGATTGATATAATGTCACCATTGAAAAATAAATAAACTTCAGAGAGTGAATGATCTCCACTGTATACTCAGCGTGATTACCAGTCTTCTCTAAGAGACATTTCATGCATAAAGATGCCAGCACATTAAAAAGGTCCACAGATAATCTCTTCAGGCATATAGCTACTCATGAATTTAGGATGAGGGACCTGAGATCCTTCTGTCATGCCTCGTTACAGGAAGCCGAAGTGATGTGCATATTTTGTGAGATTTTCCTCCCAAATCTGTGTAGATGAGGCTGCCAGAATGCACACAAAGAAAACCACTGTGCCATCCTTAATTGGCACAACACAGACGAAGGTGGATAAAAGCTTGCTGGAAAAGGACGGGATTCTAATAATCTCCCATTATTCTGGGATGCTTCGCCAGCTGGCAGAGCTAAACCCCGGCACATTCTCAGCCAGTTCTCATCTTTGAGACCCAGCGAGGTGAAAACAAAGGGATCGACCTGGATTTCAGATTCATTCAAATTCGCAGTTCACATTCAGTGTTCCCAAACCTGCCTTGGGCATCCTTCACTTCACAGACCCTGAACTAGTGCCTGCAAATCTAAAGGGCAACTGGGAAGAGGTGGTAGAAGAACTTGTGCTGTCAGAATGAAAACATTCAAACTTGGAGCAGAGATGTCTGAGGATCTAACCTGCAAAAAATTCTACACATAGAAGAAGTTTTATGTAAAAGATATTTACTGCAACAGTAAAATCTCAAAATGTTAAAAACATTAATGCTTCCAAAATTATGGGGGTTAATAAACTATGTAATATCTGTCCTGTGGAATATTATAAAGCCTTTGAAACATTTAGGAGTTTATAATTATATGGAAAATCCTAATATAAAAATGAAATACAGAATTATAAATATATAACATACACCAAGTAAATGAAAGAACAAGCAAATATATTGACAAGTTAAGAAGTCTGAAAAGAAAAAAATACCAAAATTCTAGAATTAGCAGTGTTTTCCTCTGTTTGAGAAGAGAGTAACTTTATTACTTTGTTTCATTTTCTTTTATTTTCTAAATGCTTTATGAAATATCTGTTGTGTTTTAATGAAAAAAGAAATAAAAAGGCTTTTAATGGAGTTTTCAACAAAGTTTTAAGCTAAAGACTAATTAAGCTTTACATTTTTGTATACATGAGCTAGATTTTGAGCTTGCCTGCAATATTCCCAGGATGCCTGACATGGGGTACTGATTTGTATGACTACAGCTTCTCTCTCAGTCAAAACACTACCCTCAAATGAAAAGAAACAAAGGTCTAAAAAGTTCAGGTTCCGGCCGGGCGCGGTGGCTCACGCCTGTAATCCTAGCACTCTGGGAGGCCGAGGCGGGCGGATTGCTCAAGGTCAGGAGTTCAAAACCAGCCTGAGCGAGACCCCGTCTCTACCATAAAAATAGAAAGAAATTAATTGGCCAACTAATATATATAATATAAAAATCAGCCGGGCATGGTGGCTCGTGCCTGTAGTCCCAGCTACTCGGGAGGTTGAGGCAGGAGGATCGCTTGAGCCCAGGAGTCTGAGGTTGCTGTGAGCGAGGCTGACGCCACGGCACTCACTCTAGCCTGGGCAAGAAAGCGAGACTCTGTCTCAAAAAAAAAAAAAAAAAAAAAAAGTTCAGGTTCCTCTTCAAGGCACCAAGATAATATTCAATATTCAATTCAATCCTGCTGGTAAACCTTGGATTTTAAAGTGTGAGCATTTTTAAAATAGCACTCTTTGGTGAATAGTGCTTTTTGATCAAAATGCTTTTAAGATCAGCCAATGGCTTGGCCACAAGCATAGAAAACTACAACAGAATTGGAGGGAAAGATTAGTAAACTGTGGAAATCCAAATGTACCTGCCTGCAGCTCATGGGGCCGACTTAATGAGCCACTGCACATCCAAATGACTGAATCCCTCAGTTGCTTTTAATTTTGCACTATTGTATTATATTGACACAGCCAATGTGCCTGGTACATAAACCAGATCTAATCTGGTAATTAAGCCAGCTAATAAAGAGTCAGTGTTTGAATTCACTGGGTAGCTCTATAGTTGAAAAAATCCTGCAGGACAAAAATAATAATAATAATCATCTAATCTAATTTTTCTCAGTCTCTTTAACTGGGAAAGCTTGTGCCCTATGCTAACATACAGGGTGTGAGTTGATTTATTATAGTTGCAAATAACAGAAACCTATTTAAATAAAATAGGTGAATTTATTATAAGGTTACAGAATGTCACATGGAAACAAGAGAAGCAACCAGGCCTCAGGAACAAACTGGAAACTGGAGGGAATCTAGGAGGTCTTCTTTCTCATTTAGCTCTGCATCTCTCTGAGCTTCTATTCATTTATTTTCTTTCTCTGCTTTTCCTATTTACTGGCTAAAAGCATAACTATCAATAGCCTTATTTATAGGTCCTTCCACTCAGAGAATAACTGGTGTGTGTGTGTGTCTCTCTGTCTCTCTGTCTCTCTCCCTCTCTCTCTCAATTTCTCTTTCTTTCTTTTTCTTTCTTTTGCTCTTGCTCCTCTCCTCCAAATTTCCATGGACGGGACTCTCTGATTGGCTCCCATGAAGCTTTCTGTATGACTCTCCTATACACCCCTCACAGGAAGACTAGAAAGAAAATAGCAGAAGAAATATCAGTGAGTATTGCATCTATGTAGCCGAGACTAAAACAAATGTGGGGGTTTTGTTGGCAGAAGAGGATGCTATTATACAACTCTTAACAGTATATTACCAAAATGTTAGGAAGAAAAGTGACATAAGGATGGCAAATAATGTATAAGTGTGCTAACTTCATCCCTGTTAGTAGATGGGAGTCAAAAATAGTTAAATCTGAAAAGTAATAAAGAAAGAAACTTATTTGATAGAACAAAAGTAAATATTGCTGGGCACAAGGGCTCACAGCTGTAATCCCAGCACTTGGGAGGCTGAGGCAAGGGGAGGATGTCTTGAGGCCAGGAGTTCAACACCAGGCTGAGCAACAGAGTGAGATGCCCTCTCTACAGAGAACAACAACAACAAAAAAATTAGCCAGGCATGGTGATGTAGCACCTGTAGTTCCAGCTACTGCTAAGGCTGAGGTGGGAGGTTCACTTGAGCCCAGGAGTTCAAGGATGCAGTGAGCTCTGATCATGCCACTGCACTCCAGTCTGGGTAACAGAGCAAAATCCTATCTCTAAAACAAACAAACAAAAAAATAAGTACTAGGAAATACTATACACATAAGTCCTCACTTTATCACTTAACATCATCAATAGGTTCTTAGAAACTTACTTTAAGTGAAACAAAGTGCAAAAGTCCTTGAATAACACTGTTTTGTAACATTGTTTTGTTATAACATTGATGAGAAAAAATTGGTTTTGTTATAGGTCATTTCACTTAAAGTTGCAGTTTTCAAGAACCCATCAACAATGTTACGTGAGGATTTACTGGAGTTAAGTAAAATTAGGAGGTAGAGGCAAAGAGGGGAAGAGAAGCAAGGAAGGGAAGAGAAAAAGACAATCATATTAATTTCATCATTAATCATAGTAGAAAATCAATATATACTGTCTAAAGAATTAAGGCTATCATATAAAATTACAGTTATAGGAAACAACTACTACAGAAATATTAACCTCTCTAATTACCAGAAGAAGCACAAACATAAAACAGAGAAGCAGGCCATGAAATATTTTTTGAATGCTATAAAACATAAAGCATGAAATAAAATGTGACAAAACTAAAACCAAACATATTTGCCTTTTGAGTAAGAATAAAATCATTAAACAGATATATTAAAAGAAAAAGTATTCCATATATGATCACAAAACAAAATCAAATATATACTCTAACAGAAGTCAAACCTAAAACATTAACTCAGAAGACTTGAAAATGAGTTGGTAAGCAAATTGAATTAAATTATAGAAACAAGAAGACAGAAATCATGATTGTCATATCATTCAGGTTGAATGAATAACAAAAAGTATAACATAAAATTAAATAAAAACTTTAAGATGATAAAGAGTACAACAATATAAGTAAAACTATAATAGTAGAAAAATCTATATTATAGAAAAGTATCAATATTTATAAATAAAAACTGGAGAATATGTAAAAAGGAAATAGAAGCATGCTAGAAGCAGAAAATAATTAAGGATACAATCTATATATCATAAGTAATAAAGTATATATAAAACATTTTTAAAACCCACCATGAAAACACAGACTATGCTTTCTTTCAAGTGTCTATAAAAAAATTCACCAAAATTATTAGACCACAAAAAATATCAATAACTTCTAGAAGGCAAAAACATTCCAGACAAATTCTAAGATAATAAAACAATAAAATTAGAAATAAAACCAAAACCAAAATACTCATACAATCTGAAAATAATAAAAAGTCCTCCCTTTTAACTAATTTGTGGCAAAAATTGGAAAGTCAAAATTGAAATTGCAGAATATCTTTATACATTATAATAAAAATACATCATACCAAGATCTGTAATGTATATCTTAATTTATTCTTAGAAAAATATTTAAAGTCTTAGATTTATGTCAATTTACTATAAATAAATTAAATATATATATATCAACTTACCACAAATTAATTATATATGCATATATTCATATCTAATTCAAAAACAAAACAAGATGAACTACAAAATAAGTCTCGGGAGAGCAAAAGAAAAGATTAATAAGAAAAATACTACATTTGATGAATTAGAAAGTAGAAAGTAAGAGTACTAATTAAAAATTATAGAGCTAGTTTTCTGGAGAAAAACAATAAAATTGATTTTATTTTTTATTATTATGTGTTTTTAAAAAAATAATTTATTGATGAGAAAGGAAGAAGAGAGAGAGAGGGAGAGAAAGAGAGAACACAAGTGCACAACAAAGTATGAAATAAAGATTGGGATGATTCTGCTAGTCACTGAGAACACTAGAACACTAGAACATAAGGATAAAATCTTTTTGTAAAATCTGCTTAAGCCTCTGAAGAGGGAGGTACTAAGATAAGATTCACAATAGAAGGAAAAATCATTTATGTGAATCTAAAATTTTATGCCATCTTTTTACTTCAAGGCATTTCCCAATTCATAAGTGACATAAATGGACAAGATGAAAAGACACAGAGAAATCAATGTCTAAGGTGAAAAGGAGTTGAAGAAACTATTATTATTTTCTTGGAAAATTAAGAAAATAATTGGCATTCAGAGTTACTAAGGCAGTGGAGACTTGAGGGGTTAAGTTCAGAGAAAGATATCACAGAGAAGTAAGCTCAGCAGCCTGAGCCATTTTATCTTGCCAATACCTCAGCGTCAGAAGCTGAGAAGCAAAGAAACCAAGGAGAAAGCAATGTTAAGGAGCTGAGAAGTGCTGCTATCATCAGTCCCACAAAGCTGGAAAAATAAAATTTGGAAGTACTATTGAGTACCATGGAGTACTATTCAGCTCTAAGAAACAACGGTGATATAGCACATCTTATATTTCCCTGGTTAGAGCTGAAACCCATACTTCTAAGTGAAGTTTCCCAAGAATGGAAAAACAAGCACCACATATACTCACCAGCAAACTGGTATTAACTGAGCAGCACCTAAGTGGACACATAGGTACTACAGTAATAGGGTATTGGGCAGGTGGGAGGGGGGAGGGGGTGGGCATATACATACATAATGAGTGAGATGTGCACCATCTAGAGGATGGTCATGCTGGAAACTCAGACTTGTGGGGGGAGGAGGGAATGGGCATTTATTGAAACCTTAAAATCTGTACCCCCATAATATGCCGAAATAAAAAAATAAAAAATAAAAAACCAAATTAGATACACAGTATATAAAACTGATAAGAACGTAAATTGGTCCAACCACTTTGACAATATCGTATGTATACTTATGACTCAGCAATTATACTCCTAGATATATGTCCAACATAAATATATACTCATATGCATCAACAGGCCAAATGACCAAAATTAAAAATTCAGCAGAGAGATTAAAAATATTTTTTAAAAAATAACAAACAAATTTTGGTGCTGAAATATACAATAAATACTAATGAAAAATGCAACAGAGAGCATTAAGACCATAATCAATCAAGCAGAAGAAAGAATCTGTGAACTCAAAGACAGGTTATTTGAAACTATACCATCAGAGGAGAAAATTCAATAACAAGGAATTAAGAAAGACTTATGGGACAATATAAAAAAAAATTGAGTCATATAAGAAGAAAAAGAAAAAGCTAAAGGGGTAGAAAATTTATTTAAAGAAATAATAGCTGAAATCTTTCCAAACCTGGGGAAAGATATAAACATTCAGGTACAGAAAATTCAAAGGTCTTCAGTGAGATTCAATATGAATAAGGTATTATAATAAACAGTCAAAAACCAAAGATGAAGGGAGGATCCTGAAAGCAGCAAAAGAAAAGAAGTGAATAAGTTATAAGGAAATGTCAACATGGTTAGCATATTTATCAGGAGAAACCTTACATGCCAATATAAACTGTCATGATATATGCAAGGAGTTGAAGAACAAAAACAAAACTGGCAACCAAGAATACTATGCCTGATAAAGCTTTCCTTCAGAAATTAAAGAGAGATAAAGACTTTCCCAGACAAACAAAAGCTGAGAGAGTTCATCACCACTAGATCCTACAAGAGGTCCTAAAGGGATTTCTTCAAGCTGAAAGGAAAGGATGCTAATTAGTAACACAAAAACATACAAAAGTATAAACTCACTGGTAAAAGCAAGTACACAGTCAAATCTGGAATACTCAGAAAGTGTAAAGCTGGAGAGTAAATGACATATCTTTAATACAAAGATTAAAAAAACCTATAATAATAATACTATGAAATAATAACAAAACTAAAAATAATAGCTACAAAAAAATTATTAAGGGATATGCAATATAAAAACATGTAAATTGTAACATCAAATATTCAAAATATGGGAGGGAGTGGAGTAAAAGTATAGAGGGCTTTGGGTTTGGGGGAATTTTCATGATCAAAATAGTTATGAGCTTAAAATAACCTGTTATAAGATATTTTTGTAATCCTCAAGATTGAAGTTTGATCACACTCCATGTTTACAGCAATTCCATGTCAAAGAATTTATTCTACATGGGATACCACTTGCACAGATCATTCTTTGCAGGATTGTTAGGGATAGCAAAAGATTGTACATAACCTAAACACCCACCAAAGTTTATTGGTTAAACAAATTTAAACATAGTCCTACCATGGAATAAGATGTAGGCATAAAAAAGAATGATAAAGCTTCCTTAAATATGGACATGGAATAAACTTTGAAGTACACTGCTAAGTAAAACAAAGCAAGACTAGAATGGCGTATTCAGTAAAAAGTATAAAAAGTAGAGAGAAGAATATTTACATGTAAAAAGTATTAACAATAAAATGCTCTCCTTGCTCCTCTGAGTCATCACTTTGGGAACTGGGAGAAGTTGCAACCCCTTCCTATGGTCTTACCTGACATTCAACCATGATGAATTTCATCTTTGGCACTTAAGTCATTCCAACACTGCTCAGAATTTCAGTGACAGTATAGAACATATTTTTTTGAGTGGGATCAACTCAATAAAATAAAACTAAGAAAGTGCTTTATTCTCCCACCATTGATTTCTAACACTCTCTTCTTCCTCTCTCTTCTCTTACTCAATATCTTTCGCAAATCCTACAGCTTTCTAGGTCACCTTCAAACATTAGAAGATTTCTTATTTTTCTCACTTTGCCCAAACCTTCCTCAGTCATTCTGCTATTTTTTACCCATCCAGAGGTAGAGGTAGGAAGAAGACGATTCAATTAACATCTTCCTCCATGAGTACCATTGTAACTTAGAGTCCTCTGTGGTACAGGTGAGCAATGCCAGTTCTCTCCCTGGGGACACTTTTTCTGTGGTTTCTTTGAAGCTTCTTCTGTAGAAACCTTGGCAGTCTTATGTGTCCCGGCCCGCAGGACCTTCTGTTACTCGCGGGGGCGAGGGGGACCATGCCTGAAAGAGATGAGCGAGAGAAAGAAACGAGACCAAGCAAATGGTTGTCAAGGTCTGCTTTACTTAGATTTTTAGTGGGTTTTATAGGCATACAAAAACAAGGAAGTCAAAACAAAAAATAGAGTAGTGATGATGAGGCTTGGGTCTGGGTTGATTAGCCCTAATCAGTGTCTTATCGTATCTTGTTTTTGACTGATTACTCATCTCCAACCGGAACATTTGCAGTCAACACATCCTGGAGCATTCCATGGTCAGCACGTCATGGACTGCGTTCTTCTTGGAGCTATAGCTGGAATTTTCCAGGGCGAAGTTCGTGCGTAGGACAAGTCATAGGGGAGTTGAGGGTCTTTGAGGGTCCTTGCCTCTAACACTTATGGCCTCCCTGCCTGATGTTTGTTGGTGGTGACTCCACAGCAGCCTTCAGCAGTATTCTCTATATACCTTCTTTCGGCTTGGATCCCCTCCCTACAGACAGCCCTGGGGGCAAGGTCTAACATAGCTACTATTCCAATCATCCACTCCTTTCCACTCTTGTGGAAACTTACCCACTCTTGTGAGTATAGGCTTGCTGGCTCAGGAAACAGCTCTTTCTTCTTGCCTTGCAGAGAAAGAAGCTCTAGCTAGTTCCTGACTTCAGATGTCTTCAGGCCAGAGGCCACCCAGTGCTAGTTGGTCTCCACACAAACTAAAGGGGACAATGTCAAGTTCTCCCAAGAAATGTATCACTTTTCCTTCTGCTGACACTACCCTGGATTTCACGGCCTTTTCCATCTGTCTTTCTCTCCCATGTGTCCCTGTCCCAAACTGTCCACTTCAGTAGAATATAAACCCAGCAAATTCCAGTGCATGCAAATACTTTTATTGCAGTTTTGAAATACAGAAAACATCTGGGAATGTTTGTGTGCCACATTCCACTTCTGGAAAACACTTCCTAATCTTTGAGAGGGGTTCTGTTGCTTTTTAATGACATTTATTAGTGGTTCTCTCCCCTAAATTGATTCTATCCACTGAGTGATGGGTCAAAAACCTCTCCAATCCCATGAGATTTCTGCAGAGAATCTCCTCCCAGGCTTCCCTTATGGCCAACATAAGAGATGGAAGTAGAAAGTTGATTGTCCACTTTGGCTGCATCTTTTAAAATCTGATAGAAATTTTTCTAGAAACTTTCTTTTAAAACATGAACATACTGGGCGACTTCCGGGGCCCCCGCTCTTGGGGCCCCAGAACCTCGTCCACAAATATTTAAAATAATAAAAAAAAAAAAACAAAACAAAAAACATGAACATGAACATACTCATCACCTGATACCCTCAGCTTTGAGTTCTGATCAATTCCCAACAAAAAGATACATCCCATTCCTCATTCTGTTATACTGGTTTATGTTGTCTCCTAATGGTCCACATATGTTAGCTTGGCCTGTTCCCCACCAAAAGTCACCTGGTTCGTGTCATGGAACAGGCTTTAGAATTCTTCTGCATCACCAATCCACTCCAAGAAACTACCAGTGCAAATTACTTGATTAATGAATATGTAATTACTTGTCATATTATATTCAGAGCTTGTAGGTCTTAAGATTAGTTGATTAATAAATGACTTGATTAACAAATTTCTTTAGTAATAAATATGTAATTACTTGTCATATTATAGATTTATTACCCAAAAGTCGATGACAGTTGACTGAATGCATCCCCAAGGTTCCCCTGCCTGCATTCCCAGACACCGATCCTTTCCTTACATAGTTTTAGAGAAGGACTAGATATATTTTAGTGTAACTCCTGACTCTTCTACCATCTGACGTCCTGTTTTTGCTTCAGGAGTACTTCTGTCCTCAATAGATAACCGATTGAGTGGCTCTTTTGATGCCTCTATGAGGTCTCTGTGATCATCTTCTATACTTCTATACCTGCCACTAGAGTTGATTTTAATAAATAGACAGGTATTGAGCACTTACTACACACCTGTCCCTGCAATATAAACAAAGAATTTCAAATTGTGGGAAATACATTGTAGTGAGTACAGAATGTTGCACAGATGAAAACATAACCAATTCTGGTGGGTACATGATCTAAGAGGCTTCACAGGGAAAGCAATATCTGAAGCTGGCTTTGAATTAGCCTAAAAGATAAAGGAAAAGATCCTCCTAAACAAAAGAAAAGAATGTGCAAAACTAGGGAGACAAGAATCATAACTCCTCTTCCAACTTCAAACTCCTCTCCAAGCGTATGGCCCCCAACTTCCTCCCAAAAGAATTAAAAAGTTAAACTCAAAACTCCCAATACAGACACCACATATGTGAAAAAATGACAAAAAATCTGCTCTATGTTTGTAGATATCTATTTTGTCTTTGTGCCTATGTTTTAATTAAGTCCAATTTTTCTTTTAAAATAACACCCAAATGTTAGTAAGGAAGTATATATTTAAGTTTTGACAAATTTATCAAATTGGAAAAAAGCATACAGTGTATTCTCCAAGAATGATGCATTCTAGAACTGAAAATTTGCCAAATTCTTTTAGTCACAGTAAATAAGGAAATCAAGATATTTACCAAAATAAATGCAAGGCATATTATGCAGTGTCTCTGAAAACATCTTAGTTTGCCTTTTTTCAGAAGCAATCTGAGTTGACAGTGTTTCAGTTACTTAAAACAGCAAGATGCTGGGAACATTTCTCAGTTAAAGTGCTAAATTAAAACATGTCAAGATTTTTCCCAAATCCAGAAAATCACTTTAGGATTTGCACAGACAAATCCATATAATCCTCCTGACTTTTAATCTACTCAAATTGGTGGTAGAACAAGAAGTAGCTTTACTTCTTCATCTTCCAACAATAAAGTCTACTGACCAGTAATTCTTAACTGCTGCCACTGAGGAACCCCAGGCAGCAGGAAGGAATGAACACACCTTCCCAGGCTCCAGAGTTATAGTCTGAACCCTCACCCCCACTCTTTCAAGGCAGCATCTTTCTTTGAGTCCTTCTTTTTATCTAAAAAGTTCAAAAGGGTTTTTTTATATTCTATGTAAAAATATAAAAATGTAGTGAATACCAACAAAATTAACACTTCTGGGAGATATCCTACATTTATCCTGTGACTTGCAGAACTCCCTAGCCACTTCCACCCAATCCCATTTGTACCAGTTTGAAAAGCTGTGCTTTAGATTGTAAGGTTTGAAAGTCCTCATGATTAAGATGAACCGGTGCTTCCTACAACAAAAGCATCATCTCTTTTAATCTCACAACTACTCTCTGAGGGAAGTACTATTATTTGCTGTTTTTAATACCTGTCCCTAATAGATAAAGAAACTGAGGCGCAAAATGTAAAATAACTTGTCCACCAGTGATAAACTCAGCAAGTCTTATCCCAAAGTCTATGGTCTTCACCAGGTTTTAATATCCCACTGCCTTTCTCATAGGTACAACATATAATTTCAATGTAAAGTGTAAATTTTAATTTAAGGCTATATTTTAGCCAGCAATATGTACCTAATATTATGTGAATAAACATCTGTCATGGGTTTTATACCCTCCCTCAGTAAATACAGTAGTACTCATTGGCCATAATGATAAATAAAATGTGCATGGTATTTCATAGCTTGAATGCACAATAGTGCTCAAAAAAGTAGGATAAAAGGTATTAGAAACTAAATTTCATACATAACAAAACAGACCAAAAGTAACTGAACAATTTTTCTAGGATCTTGTAGCTAGTAGAAAAGGTGAATTTCTGCAATGAATAGATACTTCCACAAAGCAGTCTCCAAATAAAAGATTCTTCCTTCTACTGCCACATCTTAGCTATAATCTCAGAGCATAAAATTAGAACATTCTTCACCAGACACCCCCTTCATGTTATGGTCTTTTATATTTATTTCTTTTATATGTGTGCCTGCTCCAGCACTGCCCATTTCAGTAGAGTATAAACCCAGCCAGTCCCAATACACAGTTTTCTTATTGCAGTAAAGGAAATGTGAAGGAATAGGCAGTCTCTGCTTTTCACCACCCTCTGTTTGCTTAAAATGGTCTCATAAAATCAATGACCGTATTGTTAAGTGGATCATATATTCTCATTGTAAAAAAATATTCTAATGAAAAGATATTCCCATAAACAAATAATAGCTATTACTAGCAATATATCATAAGCCATGACTATAATTTTTTATTATTAAAGTATCAATATTATTCTGCAAATCCTACCTAAAGAGCATAAATTTCTGAACCATTGATTACACAGAAGATTCCAGTGGATATCCATACAAAAAGGCTCCTCTGCATTATATTCTATCATATCTACCTTCTGCCTCCCTAGTTCTCCTCTTCCCTCTGTAGCCAACTGTCTTCAAAAAAATTAATTGACTTGATGCTCTCCCCCTTATTCTGTCTTCCACTCACTTCCCAATTCAATCCTCTCTATATAGTCACCTCACTAAAACAGTCACCAGTGACCTCCACATTACTAAAATCAATTAATGTTTTTATTGTTCACATCACCTGACCTCTTAGCAGCATTTGACAAGGTTAATTATTACCTCCCTCTAGAAACACTACCTTTTCTTGGCTTCCAAGAAAACAGTCACCTGATGTTTTCTCCCTACAGCTCATGTTTTCTCTGAAGATTTATCCTTTTTTAACCACCATTAAAGGTTGGAGTTCTTAAGGCTTCCTCCTAGATGCTCTTCTCTTCTCATGCTCTTCTAGCACAACAAAATATCCTGAGATGAATTCACATCTCTCGAGTCAACCTCCTTTGAGTTCCGGACTCACATATCTAGCTGCCTAGTTGACATACCACTTGATCATCTTACAGGCACCTCACATCCAACATATCCATGATCAAACTTATGGTCTTTCCCACCAAACTCCGTCTTCTACCAGTGATTCCAACTTCCATGAATGGCTTTATCACCCAGCCAGTTGCACAAGCTTGGAATCCTAGAAGTTATCCTACACCATCTTTTTACCTCACCCTGCCTAGGTATAATACATTACAAAATGCTATCAATTTTACCTCTAAATATCTCACAAATTTTTCCGCTTCTGTTTTCACTGACACCCCCATAGGCCCAGCTGCCATCTCTCCTACCTGGACCACTATATTAACTTCCTAACCATGCTTCCTGCATCACCCTGGCCCTTGTGATACTTTCCATGCAATAGAACCAGAGGTATGTTTACAAAAACTCAGATCTGATCACATCATATCCTACATTAAATTCTTTAATGACTTTTTCTTGTTCTTAAGAAAAAGCCAAATCCTTATCACAATTTAGAATGTCCCACATGGTCTGGCCTCTGCCTTCATTTCCGCTCTCACCTTGCATCAGTCTTACCTTTTTTTTTCACTTCAACCACCAAAATTATCCACGAGTTGTTGCACTTTCTGTCAACAGACTCTTCAGCCATTGTGTTTCCTCAAACAAAACGAAATGAAATCCTGCTATTTGAAACTTAATGAATGGAACTGGAGAATGCTATGTTAAGTGAAATAAGCCAATCACAGAAAGACAAATCTCTCATGTTCTCATTCATATGTGGGAACTAAATATTAAAAACAATTGATCTCATGGTGACAGAGAGTAGAATGATGGTTACCAGAGGTTGGGAAGAGTAGTCTGGCAGGGAATAAAGTGGGGATGATAAATGGGTGCAAAAATATCATGAGATAGATATGATGAACAATATTTGGTAGCAGAACAAAGTGACTATAATCAACAATAAGTCAGGGTATACTTTAAAATAACTGAAAGAGTGGAATTGGAATGTTCCTAACACAAAGAAATGATAAATGCCTATGGTGACAGATACCGCTATTACTCTGATTTGATTAATTCACATTGTATGCCTGTATCAAAACATCACATGTACCCTATAAAGATATACAACTATTATGGACCCATAATAATTAAATTTTTTTTAATTTAAAAAAGAAATAGACTGCAGTCAGCATTATTTCACTGAGCTTAGAACATAGCTTAAAATATAAGTAATGTGTGATGAGGACATAGAACGTTTCTATCAAATTCACTCAGATTATTTCAAATGTCACACTTCTGTGGGTCTGTGCCTCAGCTCCCCAAGGAAGTCTTTTCTTACCTATCCCCATTCCCTATTCAGTGGAGAACTATTGGAAAGCCTAAGAATTTCATTTATTTTGTACTCACTATGCTTCGGTAACGTAGATAGATTCTAAATAAGAAATAGCCCTTCCCTGAAGGAGCTCCCAATCTAGGAGGTAAGGTACAAACCTGAGTTCACATCCATAGTACCAAATAACAAGTTGAGAAAATGTATGTATTTAAAAATAATAAGAGAAACAACCCAATAGAAAAAAAAGAGGAGAGGATAACAACAGATAATTTCAAGAAGACCAAATCCAAAAAAACCAGATCATCTATACTCAATAGATATATACCTGCTTCAAGGTGGCCTTTGTCTGATCTCTCGCTACCACACAATTCTGACTCTACTCCCAGAAACTGGCCCGCTTAGCTGCTCCTCTCCCTGGCCATGTTCAATTCCCTAAGTTGGATCTCTGATTCCTTTGTTAGCAAAGAAAACACAGAAGTCCTTGATCTGAGGCAGAGAAACAATTTGTTTTCCATTTGAGATGGGGTTCTGTGTACCTGGGATTACAAGCAGGGGCTACCTTGCCCCCCCCATACCCATTTGCTTTTCCTTGATATTGTGCTTAGAGCCTACATAGTGCCAAGACAGAGAAGATTTAGTGGGTCTCAACGCATACAATTTGGGAAGGGAAAGGTTTTTTTAACAACAAAAAAATTCAAAACTATCTTACTATTGCAAATTTTGCAATATACAATCACAGTAACACATTGCTAGGGCTCCCTACCCCAGCACCCAGCCCACCCCAGAGCTGGGGAAGATGCTCCAAAGGTTCAGCTTCACTCAATTCAAAGGAAATCCTCCTCTGGTCCATATACCCTCAACTTGAGTAGCTTGGTATTCTGACCCAGCCTTTGGATCTTTCACATTTAGTTTGTTACTGACCCACATTCTCCTGAACAGTGGAGCTCCATCTACCTGACCTCTCTGGATACTCCATCCTTCTCTGCCTAGCTCTTGCCTGTGCCTTGTCCTCCCACCCACTTGTGACAAGGCAGCCTGCTATGTACACCTCTTGACATATGTGCTTCTCTCTCCCACTCTCTTGATGGGTTTCCTGGTGGTACATCCCATGTTGGTCCCATCCGGCTGGCATGCAGACTCCATGTTGTCACATTAACCCCTCTAATACCTCCCTTGTGTCCTTTCCCACCCTCAGAGTAGTGCTTTTGTGAGAAAGGTTGCTTTATCTTTTTCTAAGATATATTTAATTGGAAAACTATTGGAAGGTTAAAGTCACTCCTTAGAACTCTATTTTTATGTAAATATTTCTATTCCCTTTCAATTTTCCCATAGGAACAATTCTACCAGTATATTATTCCTCATGGAAGTCTTCTGCTTCTCTACAGTATTCTTAATTTGTGAGACCTCAATATGAATACAGTGCTCCTGCCTGAGAAGACTTAGATACAAAAGGGAGCATGGCTTTCCCTCCCTGTTCATTAAATATCAATGTTTGCATAATACCAGTACCATATTAGCAGCTCATCATCGCCTCTGGTCCATCTTAAAGCTAATTTCTTTCCTGTTTTCCTGGAACATATTTAGTTATTCCCCATTTCCAAACAATACCAACGCAATGCTTGCCTTATTATTTTAATTCCTAAATTTAATTCTTAGAATGTGATTTCCTTGCAGCCTACCTCCAACTCTACAGTTACTTTAAATCATCATCCTGCCTCTCAAAAAGCTGACTTTTCAAATATAGTCCCATTTACATTAACTATTAACTTATAAATAGTATTGAGGTAAATTATAATTGTGATGCATTTATTTTCCCATAAACGTAGAAATTTCCCAAAGGAAAGGAAATGTCTGACACATGCCCTACTGTCAAAAAAATCTCATTTAGTCTAGCATTCAGCTGATCCAGGAATCAAAATGATCATTCTCTAGGACACCTTTTTTTCCTTTTTGCCAAATATCTTGAAAAGGTACTCTACATGTACTGCCCACAAGTTTTCACTTCTCAGTCACATGTCAACCATCTCAATTTGACTTCTGATCCTACCAACCTCCTGCAAGGGCTTTCTTAAAGGTCAGCGTTCACCATCTAATTGGATAACTGGCCTTTTCCTTGGTCTTTAGCTCACTTAACTCTGTCACTTTGGACACTACGGATAGGCCTTCCATTTGAAAAGTATCTTCTCTTTTTTGATTTTCTTGTCAATTCTCTACCCTGGCTTATTTTTGATCTCTCTTGACTTTTTTTTCTTGGTCTCCCACACTGTATCCCCTTTTTAAAATACTGTTGCTACTAAAATGCTACCATGAGTCCATTTCCTTTGTTCTCTTCTTTGTCTCCTCAAAGGCTCACTTTCACTTCCACAGCTTCAACAGTCACCTGTATGCTGATGACTCACACATGGATTTGTCACACTGCCCCTCATCCTGAGCTTTGGAACTATATTTATAAGTTTCTTTGCCTGAATGCCATCCTGGCAGCATGAAATCAAAAACCTACTCTTTTCACTATGTTTATCTTCAAAATAAAGTTAATAATAGTACCGGTGTTGTAGAATTGTTAAGATAACAAAGGTACTGTAAAAGATAAACGCAGAAATTTCAGTGGATTGGCATAACAAAAAATTGATCTCTCACTCCCCTCAATTTGTAATAGTCTGCTCTTCTCTATGCATTCATTCAGGGACCCAGGAAAGAAGGAAAATATGTCATCCATAACACATCCTGGGACATCAGTCTCAATTGGCAGACAGAAAATTAAAAAGATAAAAGGGATGATTTCCTAAAAGAGTCTTTATGCCCCAGGCCTGCAGTGGTATATATTACTTTACCACAGTCCTTTGGCAAAAAAAAAAAAAAAATCAGTCACATGGCCTAATTGCAAAAAGACTGGGAAATATAGTCCAGCTCTATACATAGGAGGAAAGGAAAATGAGTTTGGTGAACAGATAAACAGCCTCTGCCACAGATGTGATAAGTTAATTAACACACGGCTACCACATAGCCTAATACATAGTGATTCAAATGTTGGCTTGTCATGCACTTATTCAGTTGTCTAAGCTAGAATTCTCAGAGTTATCTTTTATTTCTCACTATCCCATGTCCAACTGGCCCTCAGATCATGAGATTCTGTCTTACAATTACCTCTTAAATATAAATCTCTCTCCATTTAAATCGCCTTAGCTCAGTAGTTCTAAACACTGACTTGACAACTGGATCACCTGTGATTGTTAAAAATAATACTGATCTCCAGGCCCCAAGCCAGATCAATTAAATTAAATCTTTGTGGTATAATAATTTTATTAAAGCTTTCAGTGTAATCCTAACAGGCAGCTAAAGGTAAGGACTGCTGCCCTAATCCAACCTCCTCCTTGCCATACTCAGGATGAACTCATTGAAGTGCTGATTTAATCATGACATTTCCTTGCTGAGAAATTGTTTTTGAGGTTCCATTATGTACAGCAAGATGTGCATGTTTAAATGGGCCAGCATGATGATCCACTGAAGAAGCAAGATATGTATTTTCTTTCATGCTACTTTAATTTGTTCATTGTGTGAATTTTATAATTTGCATAATTTATTAATACAGTAGAATCAAGGCTTTCCCTTACATAAAATTTGTTCATGACTGCATTCTCCAATGCAGTGGTTTCCAGTGTAGAATGCATGTACCTGAATTAATGCACCTAGGATATATGTATGATGATTCACTTGTGTCTGACATTAAGATCTTACTCTGAAACCACACCAAAACTTGTGGACACGACCAGAGCTAGAGCCCAGCCCTGGTGGGAAGTCTAATAGGAAATTCCCCACACATGCATAAACTAGAAATGGATATGGAAATACATATAGAAATACACAGAGAAGGTAGAAATAGAGTTAGCTACAATTAAACCCACCTCACACAAAAGTACATCATACAAACATGGAGCCAGGTGGAGGGCAAGAATACTTCCCCTGTGTTATTTGGCCCACTTGGCCAAAGAAAATCTGCAGAATGTAATATGTAAAGATGAGAAGGAACATATAAAAGACACCTTAGGAAACAGAGAGGATATGGTGAAGAGGTGTAGGGTGGATCTAATCGGCCTTACAGAAGAAAAAGAGAAAAAGGGGTAGAGGCAATATTCCATATGATAAAGCTGATAATTTTCCAAGGTAAAATAAATGTGTGACCTTAGATTTATGATACACAAATTAAGTCCAAAGTATAAGTAAATCTAAATATAGACTTAGACGTAATAGTGTAACACCAAAGACAAAGTCTTAAAAGTATCCAGAGTAAAGAGAGACAATTGGTTATTTTTAATAGTTGAAAGGCAATGGAAATACATGTTAAATGTTTTAAAAGAAAAAACTCTGAACCTAAAGTTATGTACATAGCAAAACTTTAGAAAATAAAGGCAAACTGAGGATACATCCAAATGAAATAAATTGAGAAAAAGTACGACCAACAAATCCTTACTAGAGAAACTTCTAGAAATTGTACATTCAAGGAAAGGAGAGATATTCTATAAGTATGGTCTGATATGCAGTAGAAATAGTAACTAAATAAATTGAGTCCACCTAAACACATATTTATTATGCAAAATGATAATTATGTATATAATATGAGGAACTAAAGTACTGAACAATGCTAGCATAAATGTAAAGGAATGATTAAAACAAAGCATTTTAATAAAGTAATTGGCGAAAACAACAGAATTTAACATATACGAGGGCAATGATTTTGTTGTCTATTTTATTTTATGTTGTGTCCCTAACACCTAAATGAATGCCTGTAACAGTAGGCACTGAGTAAAAATCTGTTGAATTGATACAAATTCTGTTTAGCAATTGTTTCAGTCAAAGTCCTCCAGAGAAACAGAACCAAAAAGAAATGTGTATATAGAGAGATTTTTTTTTAAGGAATTGGTTCACATAATTATGGAAGCTAGCAAGTAAAAAATGTGCAGGAGAGGCCAGCAGGCTGGACATCCAGGGAAGAGCTGACGCTGCAGCTCAACTCTGAAAGCTGTCTGTCTGTTGGCACAATTCCTTCTTTCTAGAAGGAAGTCAGTCTATGTTCTATAAGGCCTTCAACTGATTGGATGAATCCCACCCACATTATGCAGGACAATCTTTTTTATGTGAAATCTCCCGGTTTAAATATTAATCTCATCTAGGAAGCATTCTCATAGATACATCCAGAATAATGTTTGACCAAATATCTGGGCACTGTGGCCCAGCCAAATTGACACATAAATTAACCATCACAGCAATGCAATCAAATGTGATAAAACTTTAAAGAAAAGTCAAAGAAAAAATAAAAACAAAGCTTTCCACCTCTGGTTTGAGGGCCCATGGGAAAAAGATCAAGAAAAGTGCCAAAGGAGCTTCTAAAATTCTAATATTCTTCTAATTCTTAGGCTGGAGGTGAGTACCCAGGTGTTACTATATTGGTTTTTTCTGTAATGTATGTATATGTTACAGATATTCTTTTTTTACATATTCGATATTTAATTTAAAAAATTTAAAGGCCAATCCACAGCGCTGACATACTATCTTTTGCCAAAAAAAAATTAATTAAAAAATAAATAAAAAATCTAATCCAGTGAAATTTAAAATTTTAATCACATTTCATTCAAATCTGCCCTCCTTTTTCCCAAGCTCAGGCCTGATTCATGGAGCTAAGATTTGTAGTAGAGAATGGGGGTGCAGTTTGGTTCCTCACTCTTTTTATTTCTGTTCTCTTCCTCTTGTTATTCCATTCTCTCTCCCTTCTTGCAAACCCCCTTGCTGTTCCTTAACCATGCAGAGAATGTCTCCACACCATCATCTTTGCACTGGTCATTCTTTTTGTCTGGAATATCCTCCTCAGCTACAGGTAATCTCATTCACTCACTTTACTTAGGTCTCTGACCAACTGTTCCGAACCCTCTTAACCTACACCCTGCCCTTCACTCTCAGTCCCTTACTCTGTGCGTTTTCTTCATTGCTGTTACCTGACTCATACAAATATTCATTCATCATCATTATCCACCAATAGAATGCAAGCATAACATCAGGGATTTTGTTTCATTAAGTAACCTGGTCCAAGCATCAGAAACAAAGCCTGCTACATATGAAATCATCAATAAATATTTGTGTAATAAATTAATGAATATTACTTATTAGTTTTATGAAGAACAATTATGCTGGAAGTTACAGCAATTCTCACCTATAGCTTAATATACATAAAGTAAAAATTTACAGGGTTGCAATCCTTATTCAAGCGGGAATTTTAACATAGGTCTCTCAGTAATTTATAGAAGAACAAAAACAGGCCAAATATCAGTAATGACTACAAGTCCTCCAGAGTGGTTTTCAGGCTTAAATGTCAGTCTAACTCACAAAACACAATTGGCTTATTCTTCACCATGTTTAATTAGCTTAGACAAAGGATAAACAACAGGGAACAAATGAGTATCACACTATCACGTCAGCAACATGGCAGAGGTCTCAGACATCCTGACACAGCTTCTGATGCAGCTCATCGTTGCACAGGGTACATTTTGATTGGGAGACATGACAAGAAACTGATGTAAGTGCAGACCACAGTAGAACACAGGAACTTTAAGTCAGGATCCCTTAGTTTAAATCATGTGCTAGCACCTGGAGGAGACATAGCTATACCCCATTTTTCAGGGCTGTAGAATGCCATAAATTACATATTACACGGTGAATAATCCTCAGCATACTTAGGCGCATCTTTGGACCAAAAGTAGTGATCCTAGCCAGACTGTCCCTTATTTCCAATCCTTCACTTGATATTGCAGAAATTTGTCAAAGAATTACAGCTCTGCCTTTAACCTTTCCTTCTAAATATTAAAAAACTTTGTGTATTGAATGTATTTAGAATCCTATAATCAAAAATTAGGCAATACGCACTTTTACCAAACACACTAAGAACATTTCTAAAAATTCACATTTTAAGCTGCAAAAAATATTTCAAAAATCCCCAAAATCAGTATTATACAGTTCTTGTTCACAATGCACCTAAATTAGGAAAGAGTCACCAAAAAGCTATTTTTAAAGTTCTTGTTGAAAAATCAAAAAGCACACTGCTAAATTAGTCATATCTCCAAAAAGAAATCATAATAAAATTTATAAAATGTTTAAAACTGATTATTAATGAATGTGCTATGTAAGAGAAAACCTGAAGTTTATAGCCATAGTAGGATTTAGAGGAAATTTGTAGCTTTAAATTGTGTTTAAAAATAAGAAAAGCTAATATCTGGCAAGTATTTATTGCTATGTATTTAGTCTTCCTATGTATTATACCTGGGAAACCTTTCTGCTGCTACCAGACCTTTGGTCTTCATTGTAAGTGATAATGTCAGGGATTCTCTCTAATAGTTGATGGGTGAATCCATCCATGCCACTGCATATCCCTCTCCACTGAATGAAGATCTGATCCCTTCCTTACTTCCTCAATTATTTGTGGGGAGCATAAAATATATATTTACTTGTAGACCTAAAAAATAATAATTATTATAAGGGAGATAGCATATCAGGTAATTTCTACATGCTTTGACAATGTAGACCTAGAACTACTGTCAAAATGAGGAACAAATGAGAAAAAATGCATGAAAAATAGAAGTTCATTGATTGCTTTCAGATATTAAATGAAAGCATGTATTAAAAAATTTGACCTTGCCCAACAAGAGATATGACTTTACTCCTAGCTTCTGGAAGGCAATCTACATACTACCTGATAGAAGTATTATTTAGGGTGAGGGCTGGCCACACAGATATTAGGATAGACTTGGCCATACCTAATGGTCTTTGAGCATAGACTGACCATACTAGAAAAACCAATTATGAGATTTAGGGTGAAGTCTTTGGGTCACACAGTATCAGTCAACCTGAAGGTTGAAATCAATCACCTGGGCAATCAATCAATCATGTCTACATAATAGAGCTCCAGTACAAATTCAATAAAAAATTTTAAGGCTTGGGTAAGCTTTCCTAGTTGGCAATGCTCCCTGCATATTGTCACACATCTGTGTCAGGAGAGTAACACAGCTGTAAGACAATGGAAACTTAACTGTTGGAATTCTCACAGACTGCCTATGTGCCTCTTCCTTTGGCTTCTTTGGATCTGTATCCTCTCCCTGTAATAAACTGAAACTATAAATGTAATAGATTTCAGCAAGTTCTGTGAGTCCTGCTAGTGAATTAATAAACATAAGCATGGTTTGGGGAATCATGAAAACTTGCATTTGGCATCAGAACTCAGGGTGGTCTTATGTGGACTCTTCCCTCTAAATTTTTTGTTGGACCCTAACTCCTTGCAGCTGGTGTGAGAAGTTTGGACAGACTTGACAGTCTAGAAGACTGTGCCCTCAACATTTTCAGTTTGGCTAACTCTCAGTAGGGAGTAAAAAAGATAATACTTCAGATCAAATGTTAAGCGAGAGGAATGATGAAACAAAAAGAGCTGAGAAGCTTATTTTTCACAGTGTATAACAATAGTACCTTGTCTTGGTTCAGACTGCTGTAACAAAAATGTCACAGATTGGGTGCCTTAAACACCAAACATTTATTTCTCACAGTTCTGTATACTAGGAAGTCCAAGATCAAGGCACTGGAAGATTCATTGTTGGGTGACAGCCCACTTTCTGGTTCACAGACAGACAACTTCTTGCCATGTCCTCACATGGCAGAAGGGGTGAGTGAGCTCTCTAGAGTTCCTTTTATAAAGGTACTATTCCCATTCTCAAGGGCTCTGCTCTTATAATCATCTCCCAAAGGTCTCACCTCCTAATATCATCATATCGGGAGTGAGGATTTCAACATAAATTTTGGGAGCACACAAATATTCAATCCATAACCTAGCTTCTCCCAAGAGAGAGAAAGGGCTATAAAAAAATTACAAACCCTGATTTAAACACATAGGTAGGTAGATAGAAATAACAGATAGATGTATATAGAGAGATAGAGATAGAGAAAATAAAAGAAAGCAAATAAAATTGTATATAAACTATCATTCATTTTAATTCTGGAGGAATGAAATTGACATAAGTGCATATGTCATACTTTATAAAAGATAAATGAGGAAAAACATGAAAATAGAAGAAGCTCATTGATTGCTTTTAGCTATTAAAGAAGAGTGTGTGGTAAAAACTTGAGCCTTGCCCCACAAGAGGTCTGGGTTTGGCCTCGGCTTCTGGGAAGTAATCTTTGTCATACCTGATAAAAGTGTCTATAAAGACATTGATATGGAGAGCCAATATGTTTTCAAGTGTGGATGAAATATTTAAGAGAGCTGCTGATATGTAATCATCAGCATCTGTAGGTTTCAAGGAGAGTCTCAATAGAATAAATCCCAAAGAATAAAATAATACCAATACAAATAAAATTCTCTGCCCATAATGCAGTTAACCTCTAGGCAAATAACAAAAACTTTTAAAGGCCCTTCCATCTATAAACTTAAACACACACACACACAACTGTAACTCTTGGATCAAAGGAGAAATATCTAAAATTGTAAACCTCTTGAAAATAACAATAATAAAAATAATATATGTGAGAATTTATAACAGCTAAAATCAGTAATGAAAGAATTTTCTAGCATTAAATACCTATTTCAATAAAAAATAAAAAATTAGGCCGGGCGTGGTGGCTCAGGCCTGTAATCCTAGCACTTTGGGAGGCCGAGGCAGGTGGATTGCTCAAGGTCAGGAGTTCGAAACCAGCCTGAGCAAGACCCCATCTCTACCAAAAATAGAAATAAATTAATTGACCAACTAAAAATATATATACAAAAAATTAGCCGGGCATGGTGGCGCATGCCTGTAGTCCCAGCTACTTTGGGAGGCTGAGGCAGTAGGATCGCTGAGCCCGGGAGATTGAGGTTGCTGTGAGCCAGGCTGACGCCATGGCACTCAATCTAGCCTGGGCAACAAAGCGAGACTCTGTCTCAAAAAAATAAATAAATAAATAAAATAAAATAAATAAATAAATAAAAAATTAGAAAAAGGTATTTAATAACCAACTCAGAAAACTATTTAAAAACCAGCAAAGTGAAACTAATAAAAGCAGGACTGAAAGAAGATTTAAAATATTGGCTTTATGGAGTATCAATCCAAAATGCTGAAAAAAATGTATCCCAAAACACAACTGCAGAGGAATTTCACTTATGAATATTAATGTAAAAAATCTTAAATAAAATTGGTAAACAGAATCCAAGAGTATATTAAAAATTAATACATCATAAAGTATAATTTAGTCTCAGTGTCCATGGCACTTATACTAGGAAATGCACTGCTGATCCATGACATTAGTAGAGCTAATGAGAGAGCTCAGATTACATCTATATAGATATCAAAAATAAGGAATTTTGCAAAATTCAACACCTACCCATGTTTTTTTTTTATTATTTTTTTTTATTTTGGCATATTATGGGGGTACAGATTTTAAGGTTTCAATAAATGCCCATTTCCCCCCCTCCCCCCAAAAGTCTGAGTCTCCATCATGACCATCCCCCAGATGGTGCACATCTCACTCATTATGTATGTATATACCCGCCCCCCTCCCCCCTCCCACCTGCCCAATACCCTATTACTATAGTACCTATGTGTCTACTTAGGTGCTGCTCAGTTAATACCAGTTTGCTGGTGAGTATATGTGGTGCTTGTTTTTCCATTCTTGGGATACTTCACTTAGTAGTATGGGTTCCAGCTCTAACCAGGAAAATATAAGATGTGCTATATCACCATTGTTTCTTAGAGCTGAATAGTACTCCATGGTATACATATACCACATTTTATTAATCCATTCTTGGATTGATGGGCACTTGGGCTGTTTCCACAGCCTTGCAATTATGAATTGTGCTGCTATAAACATTCGAGTGCAGGTGTCTTTTTTGTAGAGTGTCACTGGATCATTTGAGTAGATGCCCAGCAATGGGATTGCTGGATCAAATGGTAGATTCAGTTGTATCGCTTTAAGGTATCTCCATATTGCTTTCCACAGAGGTTGAACTAGTTTGCAGTCCCACAAGCAGTGTAGGAGTGTTCCTCTCTCTCTGCAACCACGCAACCACGCCAGCATTTATTGTTTGGAGATTTTTTGATAAAGGCCATTCTCACTGGGGTTAAGTGATATCTCATTGTGGTTTTGATTTGCATTTCCCTGATGATTAGAGATGTTGAGCTACCCATGTTTTTTAAAAACTCAATAAAATAGGATATATAATTACAAGCCCAAAATCCAATGATTTTTCTTAATGGGGAAATACTAGAGACTTTCACACTAAATCCAGAACCAAGAAGAGAAGGCCTACTACAGACATTTCCAATTTACAATGGGGTGATTTAGGATTTTTCAACTTGACCATGGTATGAAAGTGATGTGCATTCAATAGAAACCATACTTCAAGTACCCATACAATGATTCTGTTTTTCACTTTCAGTATAAGTATACTTCATTATATTGTTCTTTGCTTTACTGTGCTTGGCAGACACTGTGTTTTTTAAAAATTAAAGGTTTGTGGCAACTTGTATAAAGCCAGTCTATCAGTGCCACTTTTTCAACAGCATGGGCCCACTTCATATCCCTATGGCAGCATTTTTTAGCAATAAAGTATTTTTTAATTAAGGTATGTACCTTTTTAAAACATATGCTATTGTACACTTAATATAAGTAGAGTGTAAGCTTTTATATGCACTGGGAAACCAAAAAATGTGTTTATTTCAGTTTATTGTGATATCTGCTTTATTATGAAGGTCTGGAACCAAACCCACAATATCTTTGAGGTATGCCTGTACAGTTCTTAATAAATTACATGAGATATTCAACACTTTATTATAAAATAGGCTTTGTGTTAGATGATTTTCCCCAACAGTAGGCTATTGTAAGTGTTCTGGACTTGTTTGAAGTAAGCTAGGCTAAGCTATGATATTTGGTATTAATAGATTAGGCATATTAAATGCTTTTTTGACTTAGGATATTTTCAACTTTCTATGGCTTTATGTTGTAACATCATCATAAGTCAAGGAGCATCTGTATTTCCATTACCATTTAACATTATGTTGAAAGTGTTAGCCAAGGAATGTTGACAACAAAAATATATATATATTTTTGAGACAGAGTCTCACTTTGTTGCCCTGGCTAGAGTGAGTGCTGTGGCGTCAGCCTAGTTCACAGTAACCTCAAACTACTGGGCTCAAGCGATCCTGCTGCCTCAGCCTCCCAAGTAGCTGGGACTACAGGCATCCACCACCATGCCCAGCTAATTTTTTGTATATATATTTTTAGTTGGTCAATTAATTTCTTTCTATTTTTAGTAGAGACGGGGTCTTGCTCAGGCTGGTTTTGAACTCCTGAGCTCTAGCAATCCGCCCGCCTCGGCCTCCCAGAGTGCTAGGATTACAGGCGTGAGCCACCGCGCCCGGCAACAAAACTATTTTAAACATAAAAATTGAACTATAAAAGGTAAAACTATCTCTCTTTGCAGATGGTGTAATTTATATTTAGAAAACCCTAAAGAATCAATAGTAGAACTAAACTAAGCAATAAAATAATTTAATAAAGTACCAGGTTATTAAATTAACTTTTAAAAACCATTATCAGTCTACATTTTCCAAAATAGTTAAAAGATACAATGAAAGACTTCATTTTTTTTTTTTTTTTGAGACAGAGTCTCGCTTTGTTGCCCAGGCTAGAGTGAGTGCCGTGGCCTCAGCCTAGCTCACTGCAACCTCAATCTCCTGGGCTCAAGCAATCCTACTGCCTCAGCCTTCCAAGTAGCTAGGACTACAGGCATGCGCCACCATGCCCGGCTAACTTTTTTTCTATATATATTAGTTGGCCAATTAATTTCTTTCTATTTATAGTAGAGACAGGGTCTTGCTCTTGCTCAGGCTGGTTTCGAACTCCTGACCTTCAGCAATCGCCCGCTTCAGTCTCCCAGAGTGCTAGGATTACAGGCATGAGCCACCGTGCCTGGCCAAGACTTCATTTTTAATCACAAGGAAAAAAAGGAAATAAAGTACCTAGGATCAAAATGTATCCAAATGTATTTAAATCCATGAGTTTATAATAATACTAAAAATATAATTTTAAAATACCATTTTTCTTCTTGAGAGGAGACTATAGAACTAATTCATTATTTAGAAAACTGATCACTAAAGGGGTGTAACCAAGCAATTATTCTGCTTTGACTTGATGAACTATATTTCATGGTAGCCAAATATTTTTTGGTAAGAAGGAGTTAAGAGAAACAGAGATCTAGGTAAATATCTGCAGTGGTTGCTAACATGCCACACTCACAAAAGAAGTATTGAGAGACATTTTGTACATTCTGAAGAAAGTAAGCAATAGTACCTGCTATGGTCTATGAGTCTCCCAGAAGTCACATGTTGAATTTAAACCCCAATGTGATAGCATAAAGAGATGGGGCCTTAGGCTGGTCGTGGTGGCTCGCGCCTGTAATCCTAGCACTCTGGGAGCCTGAGGCGGGAGGATTGCTTGAGCTCAGGAGTTTGAGACCAGCCTGAGCAAGAGTGAGACCCAGTCTCTAAAAAAAAATAGATGGGGCCTTTAGCAGATTATTAAGTCAATGGCTCATCCCTTTTTGCCCTTCCCTCCCACCATCAAAAAACACAGTGTTTATCCATTCCAGAGGATACAACAATATGCTGTCTTGAAAGCAGAGACTGGGCCTGAGCTCACCCAACACCAATCCTGACAAAGCCTTGATCTTGGGACTTCTAGCCTCCAGAATGGTGAGAAAAAAAAAAATCTGTTCTTTATAAATTACCCAGTCTTGGGTATTTTGTTATAGCAGCACTAACAGACTAAGAAAACAACTATGAAGTAGTCTTACTAAAAACATTAATAAAATTAAGATTGACAGAGAAATCCTATAGAAAAGGGGATTGGAACATATGCTAATTAGTATTATTTAGCCATTCTGCAATATATACATATGTCAAAATTTCATGCTGTATACCATAAAACATATATAATTTTTATTTTTCAATTAACAAGTAAATAAATAAAGTATGTGGTAAGGTCCCCACCAAAACAAAAAATGGAGAGAGATATGTTAACCAATTGCAATATATGGATGTTATTTAGGTCTTAAGTCATATAAACCATAAAAATGAGATAAAAATTGAACACTGGATATTTTATTAGAAGATATTATTAATTTATGGAATAATAAATGTGATATGGAGTGTTTATATGATAACAAAATTAAAGTTATATTTTAAAGTTTTTAGTAGAGGTTATTAACATATTGAAATAATTAACAATATTAATACAATGTCTGGGATTTGCTGCAAAACAATCTGTGGGGGAGGAGGAGGAGTCAGGAAGTTGGTGAGGAAGTTGATAATCGTTGAGGCTAGATAAATTGGAATTCCTTATACTGTTCTCTCTACTATTATACATGTATACATTGTAAATTTCCTAATATATGTATATATTTTTTTAAATAGCCAAAGAAAACCTAGAAAAGTAATTCATTTTACCTGCCAAGTTTGTTAAATTAATGTGAGGAATTTGTAGTTACTTACGTATGATTAAATAACCCTTTTTCTGATATCTCTACTCCAATTGTCCTGTCGTCTCTAGATAATAGGAAGCTAATTGGGATTGTATAAAAGTTAGCAAAAATTAAAAAAAGCATTCCAAACAAGAAAAGTCAAAACAATTCTAAGAATTAAATCTGAACATTGTCACAGACCCCAGTTTTATACTAGCCACTTCAACACTTTCTCTCTTTCACTCATTTCCCTATTTATGTGTCCCTGTCTTTCCATCAACACCCCATTAAAGCAAACACCTGCAGGGACATTTTCCCTGCTCATTTTAGTGTGCCCATTAACTCTCTCTATCCCAAACCTCCTTATAAAGACAATTAATGTGAAACCTTAATCCGTATTCTCAATATTTTTAAACCGCTATGTAGCATCCACATGTTTTATTTATGCAATTTAAAATAGCTTTCAATGTACCTCTTCTGAAGAAATATTGGCAGACCTTCAAGAAATAAGAAAAACAAAATCTGAGTAACTAGCTTGATCTTTTTCGGAGGGTGGAGAAATAAAGTGTATATTTTAAATAACAGTACCATTCATGTAAGAGCATCACATATTTTGGTGATTTAGATGCTAAAGAGGGTTAGTCACCTCTCTACAGTGCTTCTGCAGCTGAAATGCATAGGGGTAAGGGCAGTACCTGCTGTAGCCATCTGATTACAGCAATGGGGATGCACTCTCCAAATTCTAACATGGGAGATGCTCAAAGGTCAAGCCAAGTTGACTACACATTCTGCTCCTCCTGTCTTTCGCTTTGAAGACAAGAACAAAGGAGGAAGAGGTATTTATTTTTTTAATGTGCTCTAACAAATCCAAAACAAGATTCTGAACTTATTTTACTCATAAAATCCTTATAAGTATTTGTCCTCTTTGGGGGATGTCTAAAATTTGCTCTTTGTCAAAGCTGCAGGTTTTTGTCAAAGCACCAGGGTTTACTGTTTTAGTCTGTATATTTTTTCTTCCCAGTTGCATAGATCATATTTCTCTTACTGTAGGAAGATTATGAGAAGAAAAAGGAAAAGAGATGCATTTACTCTTTCTCATCATATAACTATTTATCCCTAGGATGCATAAAGCCCTGTGTTTTTATTTATGCATATTTTTATACTGTATTCTATAGAAAGGGACAAACACAACCCTATTCTTATATTTATCAAGCTACATTGTCAGATTATCTTGAATATGTTTTTTTTTTGTTGTTTTTTTTTAAGTACATGGCCTTACAGCCGTAGCATTCTCATCTATCTTAAAGGAACAGATAGCAATACTTACCTGACACCAATGGTTCCCAGACATTTGGACTTTACTATGAGTTCTATTTAAAGTGTTTAAAAGATGGTAAAGCAGAAGGAGTCAGGTGACCCAGCTGCAACAGGTGTTAACCCTATAAATACTTCATTTTGAGGACATCTAGGGCCCTAACGAAGGAGAGTGACCAGAGTAGGTGAGAGCAAAGGAACTCAGGGCACAGTTATTTAATAATAGTTAATTATCTAATAATAGTTATTTAATAATAATTATAGACTTACTTTAATATTTCCACAGCCTGCACAACTGTAAAATCTTAGTATTTACAAATCCTGGAATTTACTAATGAGTACATTTCTTTTTAATTAGGAACCAACATATAGTATTGACTTTTATTTTGTCAAGTAAATATGTTAAAAAGACAAAAATGTAAGCACTACCTATTATCAACATTGTTCCATAAAAAGAGAATTTAAAACCACATAAGCAAATAGTACATAATCTCAGAATTAAAAGGCAGTTCTTTCATGAAATGGGTTTACCTTTATGAAAAACTCACAACATTGATTTTATTTTCTGTAATTTCTCTACTGACTTGAGAAAATTTAATCACCAGCCTGCCCCTGTGCACAGAGAAATCTTCACCTTATACTTTTTAAGTGCCAGTTTAAAGTGAAGAAGTGTCTTACCCTAGAGGACAATATATGGACAGAAAATTTGAACAGGTCAATAACCAGAAGATGAATTAGTTTCATCACAAGGATATTAAACATTGAGCATTGTTTGTTGAAGAAATGCCAAATATGGCCCAACTGCTGTTTGCTTTGTGCTCACAAATCTAGTGTCAAATTAAGGATTTATAGCCCTTTTCATCTCAACCAAAACATGCTTGTCCATTTGTCTTATTGCTGATTCTTTGTAATATGTAATCAATGTTTTTCACAATACAACTACAGAACTACTAGCTCTTACAGAAACTATATTTCAACACACACATAAATTCATGGTAGTGCAAAATTAATAGTTTTGCTCTGGAAAGTATATACAATATATACCGTTGCTCTTCAAAATGGAATTTTTTGGTGGGGGGGCAATGTTTTCTCTCTACCTAGATGAATTATTTCCTTCCACAGTATAAGCATTTTCAAAAGCAAAACAAACAACAACAACAAAAAAAACTAAAGGTTTTCACATGTTTAATTTAAAAGCAGCTTCTTGATATTCCTTCAGACCCAGGTGAAGTCTTATAGTAAGATTTTCTCAATATTCTGAAACCCAACTACAGGATCATTTTTACATTAACTAATTTGAAATTATAAATACATTTGCTGGGAGAAGCACAGAATTCTCATTCATAACGAGAACTGAATACTCATAATTAAAGAAAGTTAATTTCATATGATACCCACAATTATATGCATGATAGCTAATCTCATATTGCATATTAGAAATACACGCTTTTGCTTCTTACTAAATAAACAAGACTCAGAGACTCTTCCCTTTTTTTTAACTGAATCTGTTCTCAGCTAGGAAAACTAAAACATTTTCCCCAGTTGTCCGAGTTAGTATTCTAATGCATGATGTCCAAAACATACTTTGGTACCTTCTGTATCTTAATCAGTTCAAAAGTGGTTTGTACTGAATCATAACTCATTACCATTTCTATGCTTCCCCGCCCTTTCTCTTCATTCTTAAAGTAAACTTTGGACAAAAATGTTCCAAAGGGAACTGTGGTAATTCTCTTAACTTTTAGTGCAATTAGCAAAGATTCAAGAAAACATCTCCTAATAGAATGATTGCATCATTCAGGAGTGCAGGTCCTAGCTAGCTTAGTCATCCTACAACTATTTTCCATAGTTTTGGTCCTTCATATATATATATATATATATAAAGAGAGAGAGAGAGAGAGAGAGAGAGAGAGAGAGAGAGAGAGAGACTGATTCTTTGCTCTTCTCCTTTAACTAGAAGACCTAAATCACATGAATACATTTTATCTATCAATTTTTAAAAAAATTTTTAAAAAGAACTGAATGACAGTTCTTTCGGATTGGGCACATTACCATATGCCTTTTCTAAAATTTCATAGCAACCACACAGTGAAAGGATGTTGCTATGTACTCATGAACTAAAAGAAATGATGGGGATAGATTTAGATCATGATCTCTTTCTCCAATCTCTAATTTGAATGGGTGTCTTCCCATTATATTTTCCAGAATCATATCTCCTCTATGCAGCCATCTGTTTCACTTGGGATGGGGATGGAGTATCAATATGTTTTCTATTGGCTGTGTCCAGAAGCTGATTCACCATTATTTTACTCCACCTCTACAGCCAGACTTTTCTCTGAAGCATTTCTAACAAACCTTTTCTTTCCCCTATAGTCATAATTTCACAGCTTCACTCATTGGACTTCTTAGTTTTATAATTGTAATTCCCATTATCCTTTTCAACAATCACTCTACTTATAAATGAGTAATCTTGAATCCTTCCCAGATTTCTTTGGCATATTTCTTTTCTTTTTAGTACCCCTTTCTTCAGCCTGATTTAAATAAATAAATGTTCTTTTGTTTGGAATAGCTACATTGAATTAAGTAAGCACTCATTTGTAGAGTTATTTTATAATTAGTAGCATGTCCAGACATAAGTCAGCCTAGTTGACATCATGTTCTATATAAATTGCTGGTTATCTAGTGTGCCCATTCCAGATTACAGGATACTGTTTTCAACCATCTGCTAAGGTCCTCACAGCCCACATATCTAACCAACATAATACTTTAACCCTTTGCACTTGGTTGTGGTGTGTGGATAATGTCTAGTGGATAATGAGAAAAAAGCAAGCGAGTGCAAAGGGTTAGAGGACTCATAACTTAGATACTTTATAAAAGCACTAAAAGTTTTGTTGTTGTCGTTTGGAAATGACTGAATCCACATGTATAATAAGAGCTAGAACTATGTAAAGTTTACTATGAATTTAATTTGATTACTATATATATGGAAATACACATACATATATATTTAATATATATATACACACACACACACACACTGTGTATACCTATACTGCATTTAGTAGAGACAGCCACTGATGAGAGAGCTTTAGAACCAGATGATGTTTGCACTGAATAAACAGTGTGATATACACCTGGATTTGCAAATTTTATTTTTAAAAAAGTCAATGAGTGGAGATGGGAATTGAGAAAGGATTCTGAGGGAAGAAAATCCTTAACCGCTTTGGTTTTTTGTTTTGTTTTCTTTTGTCTATTGTTGGTTTTTGTTTCTCATTTTTTGTTTTTTCATTGTTGTTGCCAATTTCGGAGTGTTAGCATTTGGATGTCTTGCTAAAATAAGATTTAATAATACAAAGTTGTAAGCATACAACATACAAACAATTCCTTAAAGAGAGATCTATGTTCTTTCACTACTTAAAAAATAACATAGGCTCCTAACAAAAATGGTAGCAGTCAACAGGCAACTGTTGTGTTTCCTTTTGTGTCAACCAGTCATTACCAGGCTGCTTATTAATTTTTTGTATTCACAAATTAAGATCTTAAAGGTGTTTGTTTCTGAGAGTCGGTCCGGAAAGGGCCAGAAAGAATATGCTTATATTTAGTAACATAAAGCAAATAGTCACATGGATCACTCAAGCACTATGGCCCAATCCATAACCTTGGTGCCATTTTCTAATATACTCCATGTGACTGAATGACACTCTTTCAGTATGCAGGGATGAGACTTACCACCCTCATCCTCATTAATGCTATTAACAGAAAGCTGTATTTCTCAGCTGCAATGCTTTAACCCCCATCAAAAAAATACCTGTCCATGGATTGCCATTTAATGATATGGAGGACTAGTCATGTGGTGACCATTTCTGTTTCTTACAAAAGACGACTATTAAATATATTGCCTATTTGGTTTTTTGCCTTTCCTAGTCTAAGTATCCATGGAAAAATCTGGATTTATAAATTTGGACTTATAAAAATGTATCTCTCCTGAAAACTTGGCAGTGGCTTCTTCCTGTTCTTTTCTCTTATTACTCTACCTTTTTCTTCTACTACTATTTTTGAAATGACTAGAAAACTCAAATATAAATTTATTTTTTAAAACATACAATAACTACAGGAGCTGAGGCATTTGTTAAATTTGCATTTTCCAGTACATACATGGTTTGAAATTTTCTATCTCTACTTTCTTCTATTTTAACACTCATACTTTATATACATCTTTTACTGTAGTGCCCTCAAGTTCTTTTCAGACAAGAAAAGCATTATTTGTAAACCAACATATGCTAAATAAACAAACCATCTGCAATGGTAATAAACATATTCTTATTACTATAGTAAGAATTTCACAGCTTCATTCTTTGGGATTTTAAACTTTATAACCATAATCCCTATGATCCTTTCACCAATGACTTATGTTCTGCCCAGATCATTTCAGATCCTCCAACTGCCCCTCCCTCTTATGTGTGGACTTTTTCTTCTAATGGTTCCTATCAGAGACTGCCTTGGAGAATTGCTCTCTGGTTAGTAGAGCTGCTTTGACAGCTCACACAGAACTGGAAGTGCCTGGGAATTTACATCCCTCTGGAGAGGCCCTCAACTAATGACTAATTAAAGCCTAGCTCCTTTGCTTCCAGTTGGGACAGACTGTGGTGTGTAATTTATACTCCAGAGCTTCCTGCTCTGGCAGGCTGGAGCTTAGGTAAAAGTGAGGCTCAGACTTCACCTGAAATCACACATTTGCATGGCTTCTCCTTTGTCCTGTTTTCCTCGTTCCCCTACTCACTTCTCTTGGGAACACTGCCTTAGAGAATCGCCAGCACATGAATCCTTTCAAAGTTTGCTCCTCATGAACTTGCCCCAAGACACCATTTGTTGAATTTGACTCTACACACACACACACACACACACACACACACACACACACAAACATAGTCTTGTAGCACTGAATCTAGGGGTGAAAGGAGGAAATATTAATTAATTTTTATGCTCTAAGTTAATTAAAGCATAGAAACATCCAGTGTAGAACTACACAACTGACTCAGTATTAAGGTACTTCATAACATGTCATTATTGGAAGAAGCAAACATCTTTGGAATGTTATTGATAAAGACTCAGCACTTACAGTACCTACAGGAGGACTGGGGCAAAGGGGAGGCTTTGGAGTCTGACAGATCTTAATATGAATTCTGTCTATACCACTCATTTGGTGTTGAATTAGTCAGGGTCCTCCAGACAAACAGAACCAACAGGGTGTGTGTGTGTGAATACATACACACACACACACATATTAGCATATAGGGAAATGATGTCCACATGGTAGTAGACAAGATCTGGGCAAAGACTGAAACTGCCAGTCTTTACCTATGAGTCCTAAGTAACTAAAATGAGCTGTAGGGGACATACTTAGCAACTGAAAAGGAGTGGAGGAGTGGATTGAGCTGTAGAGGACAAATTTTGCAAAGAAAAAGGAGTAGAATGAAAGAGAGTAAATGAAAGAAAGATAAATGAAACTCAACCTTCACCTGTTGATTCAATCAGTTCTAAGATCTACACATGAACACAGAGCTTCCAACAAGCTTCATTAGTATATTAGTCTCAAATACAAGAAGGCCCGCTCTAGCAAGAAAGCATAAAAGAATACAAAGGATATAAAGATTATTAATATTGACATTAAAATGATAAGAAAAAGTTGTATTCATGAAATAGGACAAGGATTAAAATGCTAGTTTAAGAAAGGAACTATTGGAGAAAGAGCCCTTGGATATTAAAAGTAAGAGCATTAAAAAATAGAATCATGGGAAGATAATATTGAGGACATATCACAGAAAATATAAAGAGAAAGAAATAAAAAAGGTAAGAAATGATACAGAAACTAGGGGATCACTTCAAGAAGTCAAATACCACATTAAGAAGATTTTCAGAAAAAAAAAGACAAAGACATGGGAGAAGAAATCATTAAAGAAAAAATATTTCAAGAAAATTCCCTGGAGCATAAAGGTGCAATTTTTCCAGTTGAAAAATTCCACAGAGTTCCCTGTACTGTGAATGAATAAAAGAGTCACATAAAGCACAATGCAGTAGAAGTTTAAAGCACAATTAATTATGAAAGGATTCTAAAGGTTTTCAGAGAGAGGAAAACTAGATACATGCAAAGGATCTGGGGTTAGAATGATCAAATTTATCAAAATATTAGAAGCTACAGACAATAGACAACAGAGGGATGCCTTACATTCTAGGAGAAACCTAGAATTTATATGTAACCAAACAGCAATTACATGAGTGGGCAGAATATACACATATTCAGACATTCAAGGTTTCAAATGATTTCTCTCTCATGCACTTTTGCTTAGAAAGAGACTAAAGAATTGCTCCAGCAAAAATAGAGGGTGGAAATAAGGAAGAGAAAGACCTAGAATCCAAAAAGGCTAGGTATCCAACACAGGAGTGAGCAAAAGAAATTCAGAGGACCATGTTACAGGGAAGTCTCAAGATGACAGTTGTGCAATAGGTTTTGGGAGGAACTAGTCCAGATTATAGCAAGAAGCTTGAAGTTTCTTGCTGGAAGGGATGCCTCCAAGAACCAAATTTATGATATTAAAATAACTGATGTGGCTGCTTTGTAGAGACCTAGCAATAGAGGGCAAGAATGGAAGCAAGAGACCACTGCAGTTTTCCAGGGGAGGAGTGATGATAGCTTGTACTAGGATGCTACTGAGAAGGACCTGACTTAGGATATGTTGCTAAAATAAAAAGACATGCCAAGGGATTAGATGAGAAGTGAGGAAACACAGAGGCACTGCCAGCACTTTGGTTTCTAGCCTGAGCACCTGAGTGAATGAGGATGTCCTTACTGACATGGGTATGGACTGGGGAGAAGCAAATTTGGATGTCTGGGGATGGGGAAAATTCAGATAAGTGTTTTGGATGTACAAATTCTGAGATTCATATTAGAACTACAAGTAGAAATATCGAGTCAAGGTCATATATATGAGCCTGGAGTTCAGGAGAAAGGATATAAATCTGTAATATTGTAAAAGCTGGGGGACTTGTTGAGGGTGTGGGTGGAGATGAAGAGGCCCCCCAGGGCTGGATCCCAAGGCAGCTCAACATTGCCAGTGTGGAAAGAAGAGCTTGGTAAGGAAAGAGAAAAATCAGAGGATCCTGTCCTAGAAGCCGAGAGGAAAACTAAAAGAGGGGGTGGCTAGAAGAAAAAGGGGATTACCATGTCAAATCAAATATGAAGATTAATATTAACCATTAGATGTGCCAAGACGGTGGTCATTTTAAGCCAGTTTTAGTAAAGTGGGGAGGATAAGATGTTACTAGAGTGGGCTAAAGGGGAGATAGAGATGAGGAAGGGGAGACAGCAAATAAGACCCTTATTTGGGGGAGTTTTGCCAAAAAAGAAGCAGAAATTGAAGCAGTAGCTGAAGAAGGACACAAGATCCAAGGATTTCTTTTTTAAAAAAAAATGGGTAAAATAAATGAATATGATGTTTATATCCTGAAGGGAGTAATCTAATAGAAAAGAAAGACAAATCATGCTGTAGGGGAGATTGGAGAAGGAGTGTCCTTCAGTAGATGAAAGGGATGGATTGACTGGCCTGAGATAAGCTCTGACAAGTTCTGGCACCACAGCGAGAGAGAATTCAGGTGGGGACAAAGGGAAAGGTGAGAGCATGAGGAAGTTCTCTACTGACTCCTCCAATTATAGTATTGAAGTAAGCAGTGAGGTCATCAGCTGACAGTGTGGAGAAGGGGAGGAAACTCTGAATTTGAGGAGAGGGAAAGTCCAAAACAATTACTGGGAGAGGAGGAAAGTGAATGCACTTTTATGAGGAAGGGTTGTCAGGCACTGCTGAGGGAGTCCTTAAAATGTGTGTGGTCATGAATTGAAAGTAAGACCAACAGTTCCACATTTGTCTACAGCCAGGTTCAGCTGCTCCATTGCAGGCCAATTGGCCAGTGAAGAGTTGGATTTCACAGAATCTGGAATCTTGCAGGAGAGTACAACAGAGGTGAGCAAAGGAGTAAAGATGTATAAAAAGGATAAATATTAGGGTTATTAAATATGAAATGTCCAATTTCTGTAAGTACTAAGTTTGACAGTTGATATCTCTGACATTTCACTTTGACACTTCTTGTTTTATTTTTATTGTGAAGGTACATCCTCAGTCTTTCAAATGCATGGTTGGGCTTGTGGTTATCTTTCACATTTTTTAGAGCAATTTTTGTGAAACCATGGATAATTAAAACTAAAATGAGTATAAATTCCAAGTGTTTGAGAAGATATGGAACAATTGGAACTTCTCTTAAATTGTTGATAGGAGTATAAATTGGGACAACCACTTTGCAAAAATGTTAGACAGCACCTATTAAGCCTGAACATATGTTTAGTGTATGACCCTGCTATTCCACTCCTGAGCAAACACCCAACAATAAGAAATGCTATGTCCACCAAAAGACATCGACAAGAATGTTTATAGGACGTTTGCAATATTCAAAACCTAAAAAAACTCCCACAAAACCTATCAACAGTAGAATGTATATATTAATTGCAATATATTTCTACAATGGAATACCCAGCAACAAACAAGGAAGAACTAATGATGCATGAAACATCATGTATAATTCCCACAGACATAAGGTTAAGTGAAACATATAATGTTGAGTAAAAGAAATCAGACAAATATGAATACTTATTATATTGTTCCCTTTGTATTGTGTTGAAAAACAGGCAAAATTCATCCACAGTGACAGTGGTAAGAATAGTGGGTGTACTTTTTGGTGCTGCCCAGGAGAGAACACAAGAGAGCCATCTAAAGTGTTGTAAATGTTCTACATCTTAATGTGAGTGGTGATTACATGAGCAGCATCTTAACACTAAAAATATACACTCTACTGTATGTAAGTAATCCCTCAAAGAAGCAAAGCAAACAAAAACCAGAGAGAAAAGGAAGACTAAGCAAAAGAAACTTAGCAATCAAAAAAAAAAAAAGGTGATCAAAAAAGTGGGAGAAAAAAACAAGAGTAGTGTATACTGGAAACCAAGAAAATGAAGTGGAACTGTCTACTGCCAGGTGTTGTGATTAAGATGAGAACTTAGAACTGGTCATTGGATTTAGCAACGGAGGTCATTAGAATTGTTGGTAAGAGTAGTTTGGTAGAGTGGTGAACACAAAACCTTGATAGGTGTGAGTTTTTAGAGAGATTAGGAATAAAGAAATCAGGGCAACAAAGGCAGATGACTCTTGAGTTTTGCTAAACAAGTAAGCCAAGCAATAGGGTGATAGCTATTTACTGGAAGATTAGGATCCAAAGAAAGCTGTGTTTTTTTAAGTGAGAAAAATAACTTCATTTTTATGCTAATGGTAATGAGGAAATAATTAAAGACTTAAGAAATAAGAAGAGAATTATAGGAATGATGTCATTGTGAAGGTGAAAGAAACCAGAATCTAGTGCACAGAGGCAGAAAGTGGCTTCAGATAGGAGTGTGGACGCTATATTCACAGTAATGAGGCAGAAGTTAACATACATCAACACAGATGCTGGTAGGTGAGTAGATTTCGTTGTGGGAGTCTGAGATGTTCTCTGCTGATTGCTTCAATTTTTCTAGTAGAGTAAGAAGTAAGGTCTTAAGCTGAGATAAATATGTGGAAGTTTCAGGAGTGAAGGAAAGGTATGAAATATCATCTAAGGAAACAAGAGAGTAATTTGACTAAAGAAGCACAGTAAGACTTCCAGGAAGCATTAAAGGCCAATTTAGAATCTGTGTCAGAAATTTGATTTGAGGCCAGCTGGTATGGTTGAGTAGGCAGAGAGCTGGAATTTAAACTAGAGTTGTGGTTTTGCCCAGTAGGACAACACAGGTAAAGCCCTTAGCAAATGACAGTGTTTACATGCATGGCCTGTGAGGTCCTAAGTGATCACAACCTAATCTCCTAATGGATCTTCTACTCCAGGCACACTGGCCTCATCATCTTTCTGCTCTTGAAAGCTCATGTTATCCCACTATAAGGCTTTAGCACTTGTTATGCCTCTACGTCAATCCACCCTCTTGTGACCAGGTCTTTCCTAATCCTGGGTCTCAGCTCTAAAATCCTATTCTCAGAAATGCCTTCCCAGACTCCCCTCATTTCTTATCATATCACCTTCTTCATTTAGTTTTAGCACTTGTCAGTATCGGCAATAGCATCAGTCCTTCATTTGCTTGTTGTTTGTCTCTTCCCCAACACTGGAATGTAAGCTGCATGAGAGCAAAGACCACACCTGTACAGTTCATTGCTGGATCCAGTGCCTAAAACAATGTAATACCTGGGATCTATTAGGATACGGATAAATGTTCCTTAATTGAATACATTAATTATTATTATCTTGGTTTTTAAGGCTATTACAATCTGATTGGGGGAATAGGGATATACATAACTCAAATAAGATTTCAAAAGCATCATAGCTCACCAGGGAATTCTTACATGGTGCCGAAAAACAGGTCCAATCAGGAAATGTATTTTTCTCCCACGAATCCTTGGGATTCAACACATTGTATCCAGAACTTTTTTTATGCAACTTTCTAAAAAAAATTATAACAGAATGTTTAATGTGCTGCCCCCTTCAGCTGCCCCCAGTCCATGAGGTTAAAAACGAAATACATGTTAGAGCAGCTGTATTCAATATGCAGAATTTTGATTCTTCCTGCTCCAAGACAAGTAAAATGCAACACAATATTTTCAGTGTTTAACATTCAATTTCATTTTGCAATCATGCTCCTATGGATTATTTTCTTATTGCCTTTATTTAGCCATTTTCCTGTTCTCAGCTTCTTAAAATCCTAGCATTTCCCTCATGTGTTAATTTTAGCTGCAAACACCTCATCAGAATTTTAAGGATAATTAGTAGGTTGGCTAACTTTCAGAAAGAAAAACTAGTGGTGTTTTCAACAGGCTGGCAGGATGTCTCCAGTTATAAAGATGGAGGAAATAAAAACAACAGGATGGTAAAACCCATTGAGGGACAGATTGCATTTTATAGGGAGAGATGTAACTTCATTTACCTTCAGTCTTTATGTCTTGCAAATGTGCTCAGCACACCTACATCCCATGGGTCTCAGCATCAATATTTATGTGCTGGAATACTTCATTGCCTCATAAACCAAGAGGTAACTGAGTATTTTTACTCTCTGGAAAAAAATGTGTGATTCCAGGTAGTTTCCAGCAACACCACTTCTCACTCACACTTTTATGCATGGACTCTCAACAAGATACAAAGCTGGATAAACAAGAAACCTTGGTCTTTTTTCTTCTTTCCTTTTGAATTAAATATTAGTCACTTCTAATTTTTTTGTTAAGTGTGATTCAACTCCAACAAAAATCTAAGTCATGGAAAACCCAAGGGTAAGAGTTTGGACTTTTTGTTTTTTGTATTTTTTTAAATACAAATTTCAAAAATCTTTATGGATTAAGTTCTAGTACTTTAAACAGAAAATTCAGATTTAAAGTTGATGTTCTTCTAAAAAGGAATAGAAAGAGCTTCTGAATAAATGATCCCTAATAAACTTAAAACTTATGAAGGCACATTACATCAATGTTCAGAAACATTGAGTATTTCTCAAGGGGGATGTCACTCACCTCATGAAGACCAGTCTTAGGTGGAGTCTCAGTTTACAAGCCTTCTTTCTCAATTCTGTGGAGGGTTCTGAGCCTTTAAATATCTTCTATCCAGGTTACCTGGATGCTTATCCTCTACTTTCTGCTCCAAAGTCCTTCACTCCATCGATATTTTCCATCTGTATTATATTGGAGAGAAGAATCCAGGCACCCAACAGGAATGAGCTCATCCAACTGCTAGGTTGTCATGTCCTCTACCAACCAAACTAAGCCTCTCAGTAAACAAGCTTTTTTCCATATTAGGTTCTATAGTATTATATTCTATGGGATATTCTCTCTCTCTCTCTCCCTGTCTCACTCCCCTCTTCCATTTTCTTTCCTCTCTCTTCCTCTTTCACACACACACACACACACACACACACACATAGACACAAGGAGTCTAGTGAAATGTTTCTGAAAGATGCATACAAAACAAGTCTATATACTAGATTTCTCAAAGTATATATGTCAATAGGCATTGTGAATCTTTGTGTTTTCCAAATATACTTGACCACAGATCATTGTTCTCAAAGAACATCTTTATTGCCACAATGATTATTTATTGAGCTCCTTCTGTGTGCTCCCTGTTGGTTTTAATAAATCCATAGCAAGACAAATAAGACAAATTTCCTGCCATAAAAAAGTCTATAACTCAGTGAACACATCCCATTCTCTATTACTCTGCTCTCTTAAAAGGTAACCACTAGCTGCATATGGCTATCTACCTTTGATTAAGCAAACAAATGACATTAAAAATTCTCAGTTTTCAGTCTCACTAGTCACATTTCAAGTTCTTCATAGCCACATGGTGGCTAGTGGCTGCCATATTGGATGGTGCAGACACAGAACATTGTCATCGTTGCAGGGTATTCTATTAGAAAGAAGTATTTGAGAGCACTATATTATTTCTATTAATCATACACTAATAAGCATGACCTTTCACTTCATATATTTTTTTCCTTTCAAACACTATAAACTTTTTCAGATTTTATCTAATCACTGTCATCCTATTATTGCAGTTAAGAAATTTCACCCATGATTGGTAGAAATCATTCCTAGTTCTATTATTAATTTATTCTCTTAATGGATTGTTTTTAGACACACTCTTGTTACCTGAGTTCAAGAGCACTGACATGAGTTAACAATCAGACCAACTCTGTGGTTGGTCTAATATGATCTGATTTTAGAGATCCTAAATTCAGAGATTTCAGAATCTGGAAAAAGCACCTAAACATTATTTAATCCTATTCTTCCAGTTTTATAAGTGTAGAAACTAAAGCTCAGAGACATTAAGATCTTGTATTTGTTTACACCAATGTTGAATGGAAGAGCCCCTTGAACTCACCTAAGTAAAGCACAGTAGCTGTACATAACTCCCTGGGCCTTAAATACTGTCCCTCAGAAGAAATAAATTATAGCACAGCAGACTGCTGGCTAACAAGTGCAGCTGTACAATTCTTCTGTTGATATACCTATGTTAATGATATAAAATGAAGCTCTCTTTCATGAGATTATCATCATAGGTATTAAATTAAGCTTTTACTGAAACCATGTATGTATTGTAAATGACAAGCCCTGTAGAGAAATACTCATTTGCTCAATTACAAATTGTGTATGTGTATAGTGTCTGTGCACATATAGGCACTTGTGTGCATATGTGCATAGGATCAAGAAAAAGTATGCAAATTTTTATTTCTCAATATTCTATTACATTATAATATATAACTTATTATAATAACACATAGTTCCAGGTGTCTTTGTGTACATTATTTCATTACTCCCACTGTATCCTATAAGGTAAGTATTTTCAAAATATAAAAAACTGAGGGTCAAGGAGATTAAAAATCATTCAGTCCTTAATCACACAACTACTATGCAGGAACCAGTACTCAAATTCAAGTTATTTTGTCTCTAAAACTGATGTACTTTCTATCACATAACAGCTAACTCCCTTTAAAAACATGGCAAAATCACTCCCACTGGCCATATTGTTTATACTCATCTCAAAATATATTTGCAAAAATGAATTATGTAAAATAACCAGGCACCTAATCCATATTCAACATATCATTGGAATATTAGTAACTCTGGCAGAACCTCATCTTGGTCAGACCTTTTTACCAAGTGTGAGTCACTTCCTTTTCCATGTGAGTCCACAAACTTCCTATCTTCCATTAATTTTGTCCTCAATGGGCACAAATATCATGGAACAATCCCATCTTTTATTAAAAGGTAAACCCACCTGGGTTCTGTCATTACATCACAGAACTCTGGATTAAAGAGCTGATGAAAAGCTTTTTTTATACCTGTAAAACTTTAAAAAATCATAGTGCTCTGGATGTATATGTTTTTAAAAGAATCAAAACATTTGGCAAGTCTGCCTCAATTTTTTGGCAGATGGAAAGTGTCTTTCATCTTAGAAATAGCATGTAAATGTAGTATAATCCCTGGATAGTTGAAATTATGTGTTTTGTTCATCAGAATTATGAAATAGCTGTCCAGAAAAATAACAAAAAGCAGACTAGCTTCAAGGGGCACATCTGGAAACTGAGTCACGTGCACTGAAAAATACAGAAATACTTCTGGGGACTTGAAAATGGAACATTAACAATTATTGACAATTTTTACCTCAAATCAGATACTTGTGCAAAGTGAGTTTTTACATGAATCTTAAGGTTATTGGCTAGTAAATATTATCATAAAAAAAAGAAAATGTTCAACCTCCTTAATCCAGAAGAAAGAGGTAAAAGATCCTTTCCATACAACAGGGCTATAGATTAAGTCAGAGAGTTTAAAAAGCCATCTCCCTTGAAATATATGAATCTTTCAGCCCCAAGACAGAAACAGCTATTAATTTTGGATTGTGTGCCCATCTGTGGTCCCTTCATTTCCCACAGCAAGTGTAGATCTCCAAATCATTAAGAGAAGGAAGTTCTGCTCTCGCATCCAGTTTATAAAGCTGGGTGGAATGAGAGAAATGCAGTCTTTGTAGGAAAATCATAAGAAACATAGGAATAAAGATTTTATTGCTCTCAATTAGTGTAGGTTCATTACAAGATTGAGTTCTAATTAAGGGATTATTTTGTATAGTTCCAGAATTGGACAAATACTTCAAGATCACAGGAAAAAAAGATATAAAAATGTTGAGAACAAGAGCTCTAGAGTCAGAAAGATTGAGCTTTATTTCCTGATTCTGAGGTATCTCCATCTCCCTTCCAGATAAATGAAGCCAATGGAATTGAAGACTGGCCCATGGAACTCGCTCAAAAACTCAATTCTCTTTCCCCTTTCTGACTTACTGGAATGGATCTGACTGCAACAATCATGGAAACAGGGTGTTGTGTTCACACCTGTCTAAGACCCTGCATAATGACAGAGAATCTATCAACATGGGTTTCTAAATGACCACAAGAAAGAAGCTGCACTGCTGACATGTTCACCTGCCAGAGATGGCTACATATACAAGAAACAAGTTCCTCCTATTGCAAGCCATTTTATATGTAGGTCTACTTGTAGCAGTCAGATTAGATAGCAGTCAGCAGTACCTAACAAATATACCCATTTGCATATGTTATTAAGTCATGGAGAATGCTTTCCAAGCTCTCTAAGACTTATGCATGACCTTTTAGGTGTTTTCCAATTCTTCATTTAAAGTTTTGCAATGCCTGAAAAAGTGAAGTTTTTTTTTTTTTTTCTCCAGCTGTGATGTGTCATGGGGAACAATAAAGAGTGTAGGATCAGAGCATGGCTAGAATTTTATTGATGACCCAAGGCAAAATAAAATTCATCCTGCTCTTTTGCAGCAATATTAGATCTGCTGCTCTTTCAGCAGTAAAATCTTGTTTTGTCAGCAGCTACTGAGAGTGGATATGACTCAGAGGACACATAAAAGCATACATGTAAGGAAACTAGCTATTATGTTTAGAAAACCATTTTTTTTGCAACTTAAGTGCACTCTAACATTTTACATTCTAAATAATCAAAATCACCTTCAGAATACAAAATCTCAAAACATTATGCTCTTCTATTTATATTCTAATTGCATGAAACAGAAGAAAGTACACAAGATACAAGGACACACAGAAAATCATAAATGTGAGATATGAAAGGGAACTTAAAGATCATTGAGCATAATAGCTTCATTCTATGAGTGAAGAAAGTGAGAGGCCCAGAAGGATTATATAAACTGCACAGTATCACTTTAACAGAGTTAGGAATAAAATCAAGTTCTCAGTGTTTTTTTTTTTTTTAATCAGAAAACATTCATTTTTTCAGGGAGCTTAGCCATCAATGATTTAGAATTATGGAATCTTGTTTGTGTCTGTGATACTATTCTTCAACTTTTCTTCAAAAACTTACATTATGATATCAAGATTTATTATATAATAACAATTTTGCAAGAGTAACAGTTCTGTGACCTATCAACATCTAATACATACATGATGCTCAATAAATGTTGATTGGTTGACATTATGTCACTCAAAGTTTCATGGCATAAAGCCCTTAGCTATAGGTCTAAATTTCCATAAGAAAAAAAAGGGTCATGAGAAGAAAATGAAAGCTACATATTAAACATTTCTCAGGACTCAGACATGACTTTATGACATGCATAGTGGCTCATGCCTATAATCCGAGCTACTCAGGAGGCTAAAGTGGGAGGATCACTTGAGGCCAGGAGTTTGAGATGAGCCTGGACAACACAGTGAAAATGCATCTCTATAAAAATTAAAAAATAAAAAAATCAGCCAGGTGTTTGGTGCAGGCCAGTTGTCCCAGCTACTCGGGGGACTGGGGCAGAAGAATTACTTGAACCCAGGAGTTTGAGACTGCAGTGAGCTGGGATCACACCATTGCACTTCACCCTGGGTAACAGAGCAAGACTTTGTCTCTAAAACACAAAACAAAACCAAAAGAAATAACTTTTTATACAACATAAACTAATAACTACTTATATTTCAAACATATGCAAAAGATTTCTGGATCCAGCCATGACAAAATCACAGGTATACGATGTATTCTCATGGTAAAAACAAATGGATAACTAAACAAAATACATAAATTAACTGTTTTTAGGTACTAAACAACAGACAATATAGGTTGTGTTCCTTGAGAGGAAGAAAATGCATGAGGTGAGTTTTGCATTTGTTTCAGTATTTTACCTTTCCAAGATACAGCTGGGGAGACCAAACAAAGACTTCACTTGTAGCAGAGGAAACAGAGCATAGAGATACAACTAACCATAAAACAATAGAAAAACATCTTTAAAGTGCTGAAAAACAAAACACGTCAACCTAAAATTCTATATCCCATGAAAATACTGTTCAAAAATGAAGGAGAGATAAGATGATTTTCAGACAAACAAAAACCAAAAAAAAGTCACTAGTAGCTCTGCACTACAAGAAATATTACAGGATGGCTTTTTGATTAAGGTTTAATGATACCAGATATAAAAATGGATCTATAGCAGAGGTCAGCAAATTATAAACTGTAAGCCAAATTTAGCTGGCTACCTGTTTTGTACAGTCCATGAGCTAAGATAGTTTTTACATATTTAAATACTTTTTTAAGTAATTAAAAAAATCAAAAGAAAAATGTTCTGCAATTTATATAAATTTGAAGTTCAGTGAAAATTATATGAAATTTAAAGTTTAGTATTCACAAATTTGTCTATGGCTTCTTTTACTCTATATGGGCAGAGGTGAGTCACTATAACAGAGACTGACTACATTACCCACAAAGCCTAAAATAGTGACTGGCCCTTTACAAAAAAAAAAAATGTGCAGAATGAAGAGTACTGAAAATGGTAAATATGTGGGAAAATATTCTAAAAACATTTCTTCATTTTAAAAATTTGTTTAAAAGACTGTTTAAAGCAAAAATAATGGATTGTGTGTTTTAAACATATATGTTATAGAAGAAAATATATGACAACTATACAACTATATGATAGGAAAGGAGTAAATAGAAGCATAGCAATATAAGGTTCTTTCATTATTCATGAAGAGATATGTCTTAGTCAGTCAAGGCTGCTATTACAAATATCGTAGACTGCCTCACTTAAATAACAGACATTTATACCTCACAGTTCTGCAGGATGGGAAGTCTAAATTGAAGGTGCTGGCCATTTTATTTGCTGCTGAGGGCCCTCTTCCTGGTTTGCAGATGTACAGTTTCTTGCTCTATCCTCACGTGGCAGAAAAAGAGAGAACTATTCTCTCATGTCTCTTCTTACAAAGGCACTAATCCCTTCATGAGGGCTCTACCCTTATGATCTAATTACCTCCCAAATACCCGACATCCAAATACCAGCACATTAGGGAATAAGGCTTCAATATATGAATTTGGGGAAAAAATATTCAGTCTATAGCAGGATATAATATTAATTCAATCTAGGTTGGTATAAATTGATGAGGCACATGTTAATCTCTATACCAAGGTCTAAGATTTAAAAAAAAAGAGGGGGGGACTTAGACAAAGTAAGAAGATACAATATGATAATGAAAAATAATCAAACAAAAAGAAGAAAAGAGTAAAAACAAGTAACAGGTGGAAGGAATAAGTAAGTATTAATAGCATAATAGTCTTAAATCTAACCATAGCAATAATTACATTAATTTTGCCCTTGTCCTGGTAAAAAAAAGGCCAATTTTTCATCTTTTTCTAATTTTATTTGAGTATTTCTGATTCAACTATATAAGTTATGATATTTTGAAATCTACAAAAATGGTTGTAACATCTTACAGGTTCTCTTATTAATTAATAACAAATAAAATCTTTCACAAGTATTTATATTAAAAAATAATTACATTAAATGCAAATAGACTAAATATTCTAATGAAAAGACCAAAGACTTTCAGACTGGACAAAAAAATCAAGGCTAAATATATGCTGCCTATAAGAGATCCATTTAATTATAAATATAAATGTTGAAAATAAAATAATGGTAAAATACAAACCATGCAAACAATACATATTAGAGAACAGGCTGATTATATTAAAAAAATTAAACAAAAAGTGGTCCAAGAAAAGGAATAATGGTAAATACAAAAAGAGGCATGTAATGATAATTTTAAAAAATCACAGGATATTGAATATTTGAAATACATGATCAAACAATTTAAAAACACTAATTGAAATTAACTGAAACTTTAAAGAATATTACTCAAAGCAACTGTAGAATTTACATTCTTTTGAAGTTCACAAGATAGACCATCTGTTGGGCCAGAAAACAAATGTTAATTTCAAAGGATTAAAAACATACAGAGTACATTTTCTAACTAACATAGACTTTTATCAGAAATCAGCAACAAGAAACATATCTGGATTATCTACAAATATTTTGGAAATTAAGTAATATAATTCTAAATAAAACATAAACAGTCAAACTGAGAACCAAATCAAAGACTCAATACCCTTCACAATAGCAACAAACAAATAAAATACCTAGGAATATATTTAACTAAGCACATAACAAACCTCTACAGGGAGAATTATGAAACACTGAGGAAGGAAATAGCAGAGGATGTAAACAGGTGGAAAACCATACCATGCTCAGACAGAATCAGCATTGTTAAAATGTCTATACTACCCAAAGTAATCTACAGAGTCAATGCAATCTCTATTGAAATACCAACATCATTTTTCTACAGATCTAGAAAAAATAATTCTATACTTTGTGTGGAACCAGAGAAGACCTCGTATAGCAAAAGACATCTTAAGCAAAAAGAACAAATTGGAAGGCATCAATTTACAAGACTTCAAGCTATACTACAAGGCTAAAGTAACTACAACAGCATGTTAATAGCACAAGAACAGAAACATAGACCAATGGAATAGAACTGAGAACCCAGATATAAAACCATCCTTATATAGCCATCTAATCTTTGACAAAGCAGACAAAAACATAGACTGGGGAAAAGAATTCTTATTCAATAAATGGTGCTAGGAAAACTGGATAGCCACATGTAGAAGACTGAAACAGGATTTGCACTTCTCGCCTCTCAAAAATCAACTCACGGTGGATAACAGACGTAAGCCTACAGCATGAAACTATTATAATTCTAGAAGAAAATGTTGGAAAAACTCTTACAGACATTGGCCTAGGCAAAGAATTTATGAAAAAGACCCCAAAGGCAATCACAACAACAACAAAAATAAATAAATGGAACTTGAACAAATTAAAAAGCTTCTGCACAGCCAAGGAAACTACCATGAGAGCAAGCAGACAATCTATAGAATAGGAGAAAATATTCACATGCTACACATTCAGTAATGGGCTGATAACTAGAATCTATATAGAATTCAGGAAAATCAGCAAGAAAAATCAAACACCATTTAAAAGCAGGCAAAGGACCTGAACAGAAACTTTTCAAAAGAAGACAGAATAATGGCCAAGAAACATATGAAAAAATGCTCAACATCTCTAATCATCAGGGAAATGCAAGTCAAAACCACAATGAGATATCACTTAATACTAGTGAGAATGGCTTTTTTCAAAACATCCCAAAACAATAAATGTTGGCGTGGATGTGGAGAGATAGGAACACTTGTACACTGCTGGTGGGACTGCAAACTAGTACCACCTCTGTGGAAAGTAATATGGAGGTACTTCAAAGAGTTACAAGTAGAAATACAATTTGATCCAGCAATCCCACTACTGGGCATCTACCCAAAGGAAAAAAAGACATTCTATAAAAAAGACATCTGCACTTGAATGTTTATAGCAGCACAATTTACAATTTCAAAGAGGTGTAAATAACCCAAGTGCCCATCAATACATGAGTGGATTAATAAAATGTATTAATAATATGCATGCCATGGAGTTCTCAGCCACATACAACAATGGTGATCTAGCACCTATTGTATTATCCTGGATAGAGCTGGAGCCCATTCTACTAAGTGAAGTGTCACCAGAATGGAAAAACAAGCACCACATGTACTTGCCATCAAATTGGTATCAATTTCTCAACACTTATCTGCACATAATGAAGTAAAATTCATCAGGTGTAGGGCAGGTAGGAGGGGGGAGGAGGGGATGGGTATATTCACACCTAATTAGTGTGGTGGGCACCTTCTGCGGGATGTACATGGTTGAAGCTCTGATTTGGGTGGGGAAAAGGCAATATATGTAACCTAAACATTTGTGCCCCATAATATGCTGAAATAAAAAATATATTTAAAAAAATAAAAGGAAAACATCATAAAAGAAAATAGAAAATATTTTTTGCCCAAATGACAGTGGAAACACAACATATCAAACTTTGTGAGTTGCAAATAAGGCAGTCCTTAATAAGAAATTTACATTTTAAATGCTTACATTAGAGTAAAAGCAAATTTTAAAATCAGTGATCTAAGATTCACTCTAAGAAGCTAGAAAAATAAGAGCAAATTAAATCCAAGGTAAATAAAGGGTAGAAAATAATAAATATGGATTTAATGAAATAAAAAATTGACAAACAATAGACAAAAATCAACAAACCTGAAGTTCACTGGCAAACACTGTCAAACATTTGAAGAAGAAATAACTACCATCCTCCAATCTTAAATCAATGTTTTCCTAAAATGCAAATGGTGCAAACAGCCTAATCAAAGGCAGACATGTCAGAATGGATGAAATGTAAGACACTATATGCTGCCAAGAGAAAGAAAGAGAAGAAGAGGGTGGAGACGAAAAAAAGAAAGAGATAGAAAAAGAGAGAGAAGGAAAGAAAGAAGGAAGGGAGGGAGGGAGAGATGGAGGGAGGAAGAAAGGACTGACTTCAAATATATAGATAAGTTAAAAGTAAATTTATGGAAAAATATGTTCCATGCAAATACTAATCATAAAGGCAATACTTATATTAATACTGAATTTATTTAAGTAAAATTTAAAACAAGATATAGTACCAAGGAGAAATATAATATAGTGATAAAATAATTAATAAAAATCCCAAATGTAAGTGCACCTAAAAATAGAGCTTAAAAAGAAATCAAAACTGACATTTTAAGGAAGAATAAATAAATTCACAGTGGTAATTAAAGATTTTAAAACGTCTTTCTCAGTAATTGATAGAACAAGTAGATAGAAAATCAGTAAGCATATAGAAGAGCTCTATGTACAACATGAAATTGACATTCAAAGAACACTCCAACAGAATACATATTCTTTTCAAATACACATGGTATATTCACCAAGATAGAACATACGCTGAGCCAGAAATCATGTTGCAATAATTTAAAGGATTAAAAAAATAAGTTAATATTGATCTCCCTTCCTGTTAAAATATTTTTGAAAGAAACCTCTCTCAGTAGGCTTAAGGAAGCTTGTATCATACTACTTGAAGACAAAATTCAGCTAAAAATTATGTTATCAAATTGATTTTTAAAATTATTATTCTGCTTTCTTCTTCCAGGTTATTTTACAAACCATATGATAACCCACAGTTTATGAGAGAAAGCTTTTTAATGAGGGAAATGCTTTCAACCAATAAATCAAAAGATAAATGATCAAAATTCAAATGCTCTGAAAAACCAGTTGCAGGCATTGTGTTCATGTTGTATCAAATGCAATAAATAATAAAAAGTCCTAGCATATTCTTTCAAATCATTGAAATATTCTAAGACAATCATATCAGCCATCTCAAGTAAAGGTTACTAGTAAGCCAAATTCCTAATTCAAATATGATTTATGAATATAAGTCAAGGTTGTTTTTCATGTTGTTTTTAGAGCTCTGCAGAAAGTATTTCTGTTTAAGGTAGATAGTAAATAAACCTGGTCAGGCTATAACATAAATACCTATAAGGCTATCTAGGCATACAACCCTATGTTTTCACTAATCTACTGATGGAATGGTGCTTCTAACTTTTAAGTATCTACTGTTTGGTTTGACTTGGTTCTTGTTTATGTTTTAATATAGAAGTCTTCTAACATTGACATTTAGTCTTGGATTGAGATCAATAGTCTTGGATGTTCAGGATCAAAGTCAGTGGTATTGAAGAAGTATTGGTTATCAAGATATGTAGTAATTAAGGGGTCCAGAAAACCAGAAAAAAAGCAAGAGAGGTGAAGGAATTAAGACACGGGCAATAGGCTTGGCGCAGTGGCCTGTAATTCTAGCACTCCGGGAGGCCGAGGCAGGCACATTGCTCGAGGTCAGGAGTTCAAAACCAGCCTGAGCAAGAGTGAGACCCCATCTCTACTCTAAATAGAAAGAAATTAATTGGTCAACTAATATATATAGAAAAAAAGTTAGCCGGGCATGGTGGCGCATGCCTGTAGTCCCAGCTATTCGGGAGGCTGAGGCAGGAAGATTGTTTGAGCCCAGGAGTCTGAGGTTGCTGTGAGCTAGGGTGATGCCACGGCATTCACTCTAGCCTGGGCAATAAAGCCAGACACTGTCTCAAAAAAAAAAAACCACATGGGCAAGGAGACACTAGGAAATGATTTGGGAGCAATAATTAAATTAAGGCTGAATCAGAACCCAGAAGGCCTAATAGAGCAGGTAGGAGAGAGGTTTAGCGATCACTACAGAATGCAAAGAGGTAAACCTAAGGTGAAATCATACGTTTTGCTGATCAAGCCCGTACTGATAATTTCCTTAGAACTAGTGATCAAAAATAGAAAGTAGGTTGCAGGTATTCAGGGAGGAACCTAGGATTACAGGTCAGAAATAATACCCAGCATTATACAAGAGTAGGGAATCAAAAACCCACCCAAAGTATCTATGTTTCAGCAAGCAGCCGTCATATAAAAGAGATTAGCCAAGACCTAAAGAATGGAATTATTTAATAGTGAGTACATGTGGTGTTTGTTTTTCCATTTTTACAATACTTCACTTAGAAAGATAGTCTCCAGTTCCACCCAGGTTGTTACGAAAGGTATTTGTTCACCAATTTTTTTATAGTTGAGTAATACTCCATGGTATACATATACCATCTTTTATTAATCCATTCATGTATTGATGGGCACTTGGGCTGTTTCCACATCTTTACAATTGTGAATTGTACTGCTATAAACATTCTAGTGCAAGTGTTTTTTTAATGAAATGTCTTTTTTTTCCTTTAGGTAAGTACCCAGTAGTGGGATTGCTGGATCAAATGGTAAGTCTACTTTGAGTTCTTTGAGGTATATCTATAGTACCTACCATAGAGGTTGAACTAGTTGCAGTCCCCCCAACAGTGTATAAGTGTCCCTTTCTCTCTGCATCCATGCCAGCATGTGTCGTTTTGATTGATCAACATTCATGTGCAGATATAATAGTATTCAAGCAGGTGGGAGACGGGAGGAGAGGATAGGTAAATTCACTCTTAATGGGTACAATGCACACTACCTGGGTAATGGACACACTTGTAACTTTTACTCAAACTGAAAAGTAATTCATGTAACCAAAATGTTTGTACCCCATAATATTCAGAAATAAAAAAGAATGGAATTATTAAATTCCCACCCTAGGGATGTTGAGCTCATATGTACATGCAGTTGTTATAGATGTAAAGCTTCACCTGCATCTACACTAGGGCAGCCCAATTAACAGGGAAAAGAGTAGCAAGATGGGTGTGAAGCTGACCCAAGATCCTACTCATGATCTTGCAGAATTGCCCAAAAACAGAACTGAGATTAGAAAAAGACACAGCAATCTGGTGAGCAGGCTTATCTATTAGGAGCAAAGGTGAGTCAAGAAAGGACCAGACTATTTCCCCCACAGAGACTGAGTTTTTCAATGAGTCTTAAACATTCATTTTTTACATCTTTTTATGATTCAGGTATTTACACACAGCAATAGTGCCAATAATCAGATACTGAAACAAGAACTGAGGAAACAGAAATGACATCAAAGATAAAAACCACAGTCTGATAATCTGATAACCCTATGAGTACAACCTTAAATACATAAAAGACCACTTTAGTTACTACAGCTCTACCACATTAGTAATAGGTATTTATGAAATGGAATGGCATTGTCTATTTTTCCTCTATAATAAAAGAAAGTAAAATAACATTGATTATCTCCAGATTTTATGAAGAATTTGTATTCACAGAATCACAAAAGCTTCCAAATTGAAAATCTCTGGAAGGAAAGTGAGCATTGCCAGGCTAAACAGACCACACAAAAACAGACAGGGCTCATGCACAACCATTGAGGACAATGTACCCTGGAATGACAGGCCCAGGCCAGGCCATTGCCCTCAACCTGCCTTTGCTATCTGTGTGTCTCTGGATGACTGACTTTATTAAGGACTCACTCCCTACCACCAAGCAAACAGAGGAAATATAAGCTTATGTTTTAAATTCTTTAACTGCTTTTCCTCCCCTTTCTCATTGTCTTTCTTCTACACTAAGGCTTCTGGGCTTCTCTCTAGGCTACCCTTCCCTAGTTCTAGAAAATTATCATTCATAATCCTCTAGACCCCTGCTGAGGATGTGGATACCTCTCCCTAGAGCCCTTCCCAAAAATTTGATCTTGCCCCCAAATTCAGGGTTCAGTTCTGCAGCTTTGTGCAGATCTCCATTGGCTGTCTGCCTAAAGATAAATACTGACCAGGGTCTGGGTGCCACAGTTTTCCCTGATCATTCAGATGCCTTGGTACTGACTGTTGCCTCCTGTACCCATTTACCACTAGTCTTAACCTCCAGATCAGCTACTCACTGGTACACATTGATATCTACAGAGTACACACCCAGCCTCTTTTACAATGTGGGTTCCTCTAGAATAATTTTGTTTCCAGTCTCTCCAAGGTGAGTTTGCAAACTTACTCTCTTAGCAAGGATAACAATAGTACATAGAATGGTTCCTGATATCAAGGTTTAAATCCATGGGCTATTGAAAAAGAAAGTTCCTAAGATAATCCACTTGTGATTTCCTGATTGCTCAGATATATTTAGTATGAAAATAGAGGCTACAGAAGAGATGCTGAGAATGATTCTGTCTCTCCTACAAACCAATGAGCAGCATTCCAGAGTGTACTGAGGAGAGCCGAGTTCATTATAGGGTGAAATAAAAACCACCTGTAGCTAACAATAAAACTAATGAATTACGAAGTCACTTCCCTGTCATTTCCTTCAGGTGTAAAATGAGGAAGTTGGACTAGGTCATCTCTGAGGCCACCTTAAGCTCTAAAAATTTATGATCTGTAGAGAGTAGCTCCATTTAAATGGACATTTAACATTAAACCTACAAAAACTTATTGACGAGAGGATGAACTTTTTATAGGTATCGAAACAGAATTGGTGTGGCTAAAACATGGAGTTTTAAAGGAAGACAGAAGACAGATACTTAAGAATTAAGAAGCCATAACTTAATAATTTGTGAGGTACCCACAAGCTCTGAATAACAAGGCCCTTGAATCCACAGAGTATTTGAGAAATTCAAATTCATAACAATTTTGTTTATCAGCACATTTCCAGAGCCCAAAGTATGGTGAAGGCTTTACATCCAGTATTATAGAGGAATGCACTATTTATTATCATTCAGGAAATGATATCACAGAATAAAATATTTGAAGAATTATCTTCCCTCATTTTAAAATCTATGGCCAAAAAGGCAACTGAGCAATGCCAGTAGGACAGGAGGAACAAAATGCTCCATATCCCTGGTCACAGCTGAATAGTTCCCATTTCTAGTCATTCATGTTTTTGAGAACCTGGTTCTCCTTTTCAAAATGTCTTCATAGTTATGAATGGCTTGTTTTCAATGTAAATACCCAATGTGTTTTTCTATCAGATTAGTTCATTATGGAATAATGTACATCAATTTCATGCATAATTTTCACTTTTATAGCTGAAAAGTCAAATAGAAACATTATCATTAAATGTTGATTCATGAAGAAAAAAATTATTTTTAATTCAAGGGAAGACCTGTGTTTATGGGGCCAGCAGGAGCTGAGAATTCTGCAGATATCACACTGCTTCCCCGAGGAGACTTCTCTTCTCCTTATCTCTCCAATCCTGCCTGCTGGCTGCTGCTTAAGTCAGAATATCTAGTCATAGAAGATTATTCCTTTCCTTGTAAGAACAGAGGTTACACTCTATGACAGGAATTGGCAAACTATGACCTCGGGGCCACATGCATCCCACTGCCTGCTCTGATACAGCTTTCAATCTAAGACTGGTTATTACATCTCTAAATGGTTAACAACAACAAAATGAAAGAAAGAAAAAGAAAAGAAAGAAAAAAAGAAATGTATTTCAAGACTTGTAAAAATTATATGAAGTTCAAATTGCAGTGTCTGATAAATGAAGTTTGGAACACGGTTACACAGTCAGACTCATATGTTTCCATATTGTCTATGACTACTTTCACACTATAACGTACAACCAAAAACCTACAACAGAGACCATGTGTTGCACAAGTACTATTTACAATCTGGTCCTTTAGAGAAAAAATTGGTCCATCCTTGACCTAGAACATCTAGGAAATTGCCTTGGTACCCCACAGATAGAGCAAAAATATTCCACCCAGCAGAGGCAAGTGCCTTCCGCTTCTCATGCCTGACAGCAAAGTCAAATTTTAAAGTCGACACTTCACTTTAACATGGAAGCCTTCTGAAAAAATGCTTTCTTTTTCTTTCTAAAATGTCTGCCACAAGTCTTCAGGCTTAGTCACCTGCTTAAAACCAGTGACTCAACTTTTCTCCCTATTCCCGTCTTTGCAAGGAGCCCACCACCCTGATTACTAATTAAGTAATACTTCTGTTCTTTGTCCCAAACCCAAGCAGATTTCTTCATAGCACTTAATCCTGCAGTGAGGATTTGTTTTCTACATGTCTGTCTCTCCCACTAGATTGTAAACCCAATGAGACTGGGGTCTGTTTGTATTCTGCTCACCATCAAATAGTGTTCTTTTAAAAGTATATAGCACACTTAACACTAAGTGTCCTAACACATGGAAGGAAGTTATTTAATAAATACTGAATGAGTGAGTGACTGAATGAGAATAAATACATACAGTAAAGCTATAAGGGAGGAAAAGGATAAAGAAAGGAATTTTCTGAAAGCACGCTTTTTTCTCAAAAAATATCTATTTTATTTGAAAAATAAAGCTACAACTTATGGAACATTGACTACGTGCCAGACACTGTGATTTTTTACCTCTAGTGGCTTCCATAACAAATTACCACCCAAAAGAGTGACTTAAAATAGCAGAAATTTATTCCACAGTTCTGGAGGCCAGAAATCTGAAATCAAGGTGTTAACACGGCCATACTCATTCCAGAGTCTCTAAGGGAGATTGTGTTCCTTGCCTCTTCAAGATTCTGATGGCTTTTGGCATTCCTTATCTTGTGGCTGCATCACTCCAACATTTGCTTTTGTGCCTACATGGTCTCCTGCCTTGTATGTCTTGTATCTTCTCCCTGTTTCTTTTGAGGACACCTGCCATTGGATTTAGGGCCCACCCAGGTAATCCATAATTATCTTAAGATCCTCCTTACATCTGCAAAGACCCTTTTTGCAAATGAGATCATATTCACAGGTCCCAGGGATTAGGACATGGACATTTCCTTTAGGGGCAACTACTCAACCCAATGAACATAACATCAGAATATTTAGGTCATGTATGATCTCATTTAAGCCTTTCAAGAGCCTTGAGAGTTACTGCCATTTCTCAGATTTAAAAACAACAACAACAACAAAACTCTAGTAATAAAATAAGGCTAGCATTAAAACTCTGTCAGGATCTAAGCCTATTCCCATCATCATTATTGCATTTCACTACCCACAGAGCAGCCAGGGCCACTTTCTGAATTGCCAAACTGTAGGCCAAATATACCAGTGTCTGAATCCATCACAAGGTCCCTCTGCCCCCTTCACCTGCTAATATAGCCATATGATCCACCTGGAGTGCAGAAATAGAGGCCACCTCTGTCTTTAAAATTAAGTTCCTGTTTCTCTTAGTAAGTTTTGCTTGATGCTTCTTCATAAGGTTCATGACAAGTTAATTCAATGCATATTCACCACTACTAAGCAGCATATGTAAGAAATTCTAAAAAGAATATTTCACTTTCCCTCCAGCATACTTACAAAAGCATGGATTTTTTTTAATTGGGATGCAAATGACACTAGAGCATCACTCATGGTGCCAAGGAGGTAGGACAAATAAAGGAGTATTTCTGAATTAGACACATCAGTGTCACTATAGTAATTATAAATTGTGTGCATTTCTCTATTGCCCTTCAAATTGCTTGACTTAAAATTCAAACAAAGTTGAAGGGAAGAAAAAATGGCGGATTAGGGGTGGCCTCCTGGCTCACTGCTCCCAGAGAAGGAGGTGAATTCAGGGTGGGAGGAAAAGAACAGGACCCCCTGCTAAGTAGACTTGAGACAGCAGAACTATGATGCAGAGGTGATAGCTGGTGGCCTGTTGATTCAGCCTGCTGGACCAGGATCTTACAACTCCTAAGTAGCTGCCCCCAGTGCTAGCTCTGCAGGAGCCAGAGGCCACCATTATTGGGATCCCCAGCCTGGAGATGCTGTAGCATGCAGTGGTTTCATGCAACACCCCTCGCCCAGTGGGGGGACTTTCATGCCAGACGCAGTAGGCTCCACCCTTGGAGGTGGGGGAAAGCAAGAAAAGCCGCTTTCTCTGCACAACTGACATAAATCTGTGGGGCTTCAGTGCTGAAATTTAGTCAGTGGCCTGTTGATTTTGCCCACCAGACCAGCTTAGGTCATCTAATAAGAACATAACTCCAGGGCCTGTTCTCCATGTCTGGGTGGCCATCAGCATTGGAGTTTGTGGACAGGGAAGAAAAAACCTAGCCAGAGACCTTAGCAATTACATTAATTGATCCCTACCAACAGGAGCAGCCTTCCAAGAATGGTTAAAGAGCCCTGAATAACATTTAGCAGCTCTAGTGGCAGATCAAGCAACCATTGAAGCACACACACTCAGGTTAGCATGCACCAGCTGAGATCTATCTTGCCCCCACCTTAAGGGAGAACAGGAACCAAGTAACCCTTGGGAGTGGTAAGATCTCTCCCTAAGACCAGGGTATTCGTATACCCCATCCAGGGGACCAGAGCCTACCACAGAGACATCAGATTACCTCGGTAACTGGCTCTTCATGCAAATTACTATCAATGACAAACAGAGTAACCCCATAGCTTAGCACAGTGCCTTCCATCTCAAAGTATTAGAGAGCAGTGGAGTCATACCCACAAGTGTGATCTACCAGCTGGGAGGTTAAGCTGGAGACCAAACTCACTAGTCTCCATTGGCAAGAAGTGAAGACATCAGGCCAGACGTAACCTAACTTGCTAAAATACCCCTAAGGTAATATAGGAGCAGTATGCATCTCCCAAGCACTGTTAAGAAATGACCCTTGGGGACTTGGAGACAGGGCCACAACTCAGTCCTAGAACCTCCAGTACTTGACCAAGTAGCCTGATGAGAAAGAATCAGTGAAAGAATGCAGGAAACATGAAAGATCAGAGAGAAAAGTCACCTGCAAAAGAAATCATTAGATCTTCAACAATGGATACCAACTTAAACAAAATGACTAAAATGATAGAGGCACAATTCCAAATGTGGATTGTAAGAAAACTCAATGGAATTGAAGAGAAAATAGAAACCCAATAGATAGAAGCCATGAGAACAATACAGGACATGAATGAAAAATTCTCAAAAGAAAGTGAAGTATTAAGAAAGAACCAAACAGAAATATTGGAAATGAAAGAGGCATTCAAGGAACTACAAAATACAGTAGAAAGCCTTAAGAATAGGGTGGATCATACAGAGGAAAGAATCTCAGACCTTGAAGATAATACCTATGTGCTAAACAAACCAGATGAAGAAAAAGAACACAGAAACAAGAGACATGAACATACAAGAAATGTGGGATTATGTAAAGAAACCAAACATAAGAATTATAGGCATCCTGGAAAGAGAAGAAAATACATAAGGGCTGGGAAATCTATTTCTTAGAACAATGGAGGAAAACTTTCCTGGCCCAGTCATAAATCTAGATATCCAGGTACAAGAATCACAGAGAACTTCTGGGTAATTCGATGTGAAAAGGCAATCACCACATTACATAGTTATTAGGCTGGACAAAGTAAACATGAAAGAAGCAATCCTCTAGCAGTAAGGCAAAAACAGCAGATAACCTAAAAAGGAAAACATATCAGACTAACTGCAGACTTCTCAACTGAAATCTTACAAGCCAGAAGGAACTGGGGTCTCAACCTCAATCTTCTAAAACAGAATAATGACCAACCTAGAATTCTTTACCTGGCAAAACTAAGCTTCATTTATGAGGGAGAAATAAAGACTTTCCTAGACAAGTAATCACTGATGGACTTTGTGAAGACCAGACCTGCCCTGAAGGAAGTACTCAGACCTGCGTTATAAACTGAATAGTATAATAGACACCCACCAATGTAAAAATCACTCAACAGTTAAAATCTAGAACCCTGATTCCACAATGGCTCAAGAAGTAAAACAAAATAATAAGAATTTATCCAACAGTATGAACAGAAATCCACCCCAATTATTAATTCTCTCAATAAATGTGAATGGTTTGAATTGTCTGCTGAAGAGACATAGACTGGCTGAGTGAATAAAACAACACAAGTTAAGTATTTGCTGTCTCTACAAAACACATCTTACCCACAAGAACACTTTCAGACTCAAGGTGAAGGGTTGGAAAACTTCCAGGCAAGTAGAAACCAAAAGAAAACTGAGGTGGCTATTCTTATATCAGATAACATAAATTTTAAAACAGCAAATGTAAAGAAAGACAAAGATGATCATTATATAATGGTAGAGGGAAAACTCCAACAAGGAAACTTAACAATTCTTAATTACTATGCACCCAATACAGGAGTGCCCAGATACATAAAGCAAACCCTATTTGATCTAAATAACATCATAAACAGTAGTGCCATAGTATGTGGGGATTTCCATACCCCACTGACTGAACTGGACAGATCCTCCAAGCAGAAAACAAGCAAAGAAACAATGCACATAAACAGTGCTCTAGAACAAATGAGTCTAACAGACATCTACAGAACATTCCAGTCAAATAAAGCTGAATATACATTCTTCTTACCAGCTCATGAAATTTTCTATAAAATCAATCACATCCTAGGTCACTAATGAGATCTCAACAAATTTAAAAAATAGAAATTTTACCATGTATCTTTTCAGACCAGTGATATAAAATTAGAGATCAACTGCAACAGAAACACTTACCACTTTACAAAGTCATGGAATTAAATAATCTGTTGCTGGGTCTAGAAGGAGATACATAAAGAAAAGTAAAAATTCTTCAAACTAAGTGATAACAGGGACACAAATTATCACAGTCTGTTGAATAGAGCAAAAGCATTTCTGAGAGGAAAACTGATAGCATTAAATGCTCACATCCAAAACACAGAAAGTTCACAAATTGACAAACTAATAAAACCATCTCAAAGAACTGGAAAAAGAAGAGCAAATCCATCCTAAACCTAGCAGAAAAAAAAAAGAAATAACTAAGATCAAAGCAGAACTCAATGAAATTGAGAATAAAAGAACCATAGAGAAGATAAATAAAACCAAAAGTCAGTTTTTCAAAAAGGTAAAATTGACAGCCCTCTTGCTAGATTGACAAGAACTAGAAAGGAAATTACTCTAAGAAGCTCAATTAGAAATGAAAATGGAGAGGTCACTACAGACATCACAGAAATACAAAACATGATCTTTGAATACTATAAAGATCTACATGCCCTAAAACTACAAAATGTGAAGGAAATAGACAAATTCTTAGAAACATACAACCTCCCTAGGTGCAATCAGGAAGAAATACAATTCCTGAACTAACCAATATCAAGCACAGAAATTGATGCAGCAATTAAAAATCTTGCAGTAAAGAAAAAGTCCTGGACCAGATGGGTTCACATGTGAATTTTACCAAACTTACAAAGAGTTCATACTTATACTGCAGAAATGATTGCACAACATTGAAAAGGATGGTTTCCTCCCCAACTCATTCTTCAAAACCAATATCACTTTTATACCAAAGCCAGGAAAGGACACAACAAAAAAAGAAAACTGCAGACTAATATCCCTCATGAATATAGATGCAAAAATCCTCAACAAAATCTTAGCAAACCCAATCCAACAGCACATCAAAAAAATAATTCATCATGACCAGGTGGGCTTTATCCCAGAGATGCAAGGCTGGTTCAACATATACAAATCTACAAATTCAATTCACCACATAAATAAAAGAAAGAACAAAGACCATGTGATTCTCTCCATAGATGAATAAAAAGCATTTGACAAAATCCAGGACACTTTTATTATAAAAACTCTTAACAAAATAAGCATAGATGGGACATACCTTAAAATTATTAAAACCATATACAATAAACCCACAGCCAATATCGTACGTAATGAGGAAAATTTGAAAGCATCCTTGCTTACAACTTGAACCAGACTAGGTTGCCCACCATCTCCACTTATATCCAACATAGTGCTGGAAGTCCTTGCCAGAACAGTCAGACAAGAGAGGGGAATTAAGGGTGTTTAAATAGGGGCAGAAGAGGTCAGCTCTCACTCTTTTCTGATGATATGATATCTAGAAAATCCCAAGGATTCAACCAAGAGACTCCTGGGATTGACAAATGAATTCAGTAAAGTCCCAGGATACAAAATCAATGCACACAAATCAGTGACATTCATATACACCAATAACAATCAAGCTGAAAATCAAATCAAAGACACAACACCTTTCAAAATAGCATCAAAGAAAATTAAATATTTAAGAATATATTTAATGAAGGAGATGAGAGACTCCTTATATAGGGAGAAATATTAAACACTAAGAAAAGAAATTATAGAAGATGGAAACAGATGGAAAATTCTACTATACTCATGGATTAGAAGAATCAATATTTTTAAAATGTCCATACTACCTAAAGTGTTCTACAGAATTAATGCAATCCCTTTCAAAATACCATCATCATTGTTTACAAATCTAGAAAAAATAATTTTATGCTTCATATGGAACCAGAGAAGACCTTGTAGTGCCAAAGTAATCTTAAGCAAAAATAACAAATTGGGAGACATCAGTCTACCAGACTTCAAGCTTTACTACAAGGCAATTGTAAATAGCATGGTATTGGCACAAAACAGAGATATAGACATTTGAAACAAGACTGATAATTCAGTTATAAAACCATCCTCATATTGTCATCTAATGTTTGACAAAGCTAACAAAAAATATACATTGAGGAAAACAATCTCTGTTCAATAAATGGTGCTGTAAAAACTGGATAACCATATGCAGAAGACTGAAACTGGATCCCCACCTCTCACCTCTCACAAAAATCAATTCATAATGGATAATAAACTTAAACCTAAGACATGAAACCTTAAGAATTCTAGAAGAAAATGTTGGGAAAACTGTTATAGACATCGGCCTAGGCAAAGAATTTATGGAGAAGACCCCAAAAGCAATCACAGCAGCTACAAAAATAAATAAATGGGACCTAATCAAATTAAAAACTTCTGCACAGCCAAAGAAACTATAATTAGAGCAAATAAACAACCTGCAGAATGAGAGAAAATATTTGCATACTACACATCCAATAAAGGGCTGATAACAAGAATCTATATAGAACTTATGAAAAATAACAAGAAAAAATCAAACAACTCCACCAAAATGTGGGCAGAGAACATGAACTGAAACTTTTCAGAAGACAAAATAATAGCCAACAAACATATAGAAAAGTGCTTAACATCTCTAATCATTAGGGAAATGCAAATCAAAACCACAATGAGACATTACTTATCTCCAGTGAGAACGGCCTTTATGAAAAAGTCCCAAAATAACAAAAGCTGGCATGGATGTGGAGAGATAGAAACACTCTTACACTGCTGGTGGGACTGCAAATTAGTACAAACCCTGTGGAAAGTGATTTGGAGATATCTCAAAGAACTAAAAATAGAAATATCATTTGATCCAGCAATCCCACTACTAAGCATCTACCCAAAGGAAAAAAAGAAATTCTATACTAAAGACATCTGCACTCGAATGTTTATGGCAGCACAATTCACAATTGCAAAGATGTGGAATCAATCCAAGTGCCCATCAATACATGAGTTGATCAATAAAATGTGGGATATATATATAAATACACACACACACACACACACACACACACACACACACACACACCATGGAGTACTACTCTCAACTACAAAAAACAATGGTGAACTAGCACCTTGTATATTATTCTGGATAGAGCTGGAGCCCATCCTTCAAAGTGAAGTATCGCAAGAATCAAGAAACAAGCACCATGTGTACTTGCCATCAAATTGGTACTAACTGATCAACACTAAGGTGCTCACATGGAATTAATATTCATTAGGTGTTAGTCAGGTGGGAGAGGGTGGTGGGGGTGGGTAACTCACAACTAATGGATGCAGAGCACACTGTATGGGGGAAGGTCATGCTTATAGCCCTAGCTTGGGCGAAGCAAGGGCATTATATGTAACCAAAATGTTTTTACCCCCATAATATTCTGAAATCAAAAAAAGAAAATTAAAAATGATAAAAGATTCAAATAAAGTTAGTTCCTTGTGAAAATCCCCCTCTTAGTGGCATGAGTGAATTAATGTACTTCCAAAAGTAAACAATTTGTTCCTTTCCACAGCTAGAGCAGGACTTTTATGGATCATGCCAACTGAAAGAGAAAATATAGTCAAGGAAATGGAAAGGTCAAAAGCCAACCACCTGGAAATTTGTGTCAGTTTTTATGCTCAGGCTCCTTCATTGCAAACAAATATCACACTTTAATACTGCTGCACAGTAAAGGAAAACCTTTGACTTGTGGTCTTGCAGAAAAGGCAGAATGAAAAAGCAGCATTCATGTGGAAGTCAAGCCCTACCCTGCACTTTGGTGAAGAATAAAAACATGTTTATGCTATGCCTTTACCCCTGCTGGAACTGGGGCTCAAACAGATCCTATGGGCAGGAAACTGACAGTGATTGAGCAACTTTTGCTTTCCTGATTGTTTCATTCTATCACCTAACCCTCATGACCACCCTAGAGAGTAGGCAAAATGCCCTCATTTTAGAACTGAGCAAATTGAGGCTTAGAAAATCTAAATAACTTCCCAAAGATCACTCAGTCAATATGCAGTGATTCAGGGTAAGCCAAAGAAATTCCCAAACACCAAACATACCTAAACCAACTTATTTTTCCTGCTCCTGCCAGCATACATAAACATATGCTTTTAAAATAATGACAGGCTAAATCTTGCAATCAAGTTATTATAGCATTTCAGTAAGTCTGCAAGTGGCATGTTGTTTTTGCCAAAGAAGACCAGGATATGACATTGCCTTCTTCTATTACACTCAGCCAGCAGACTGACTGTCAAATATCCACTGCTGTGATCTGTTTAGCAAGGTCGGCAGCTTGATTGCTATGAATAATTGGATCCCATTAATAACGGTCAGCTCCAGGATATAGGAAGGCAGTCAAGCATGCTAATCGTACTTTGAATTCCAGCAGATCATTTCCTAGGGAGCAGGAAGACAATCCCTACATGGGATAGAGTTTTTCTAAGTACAATGGAGATAATTGCTTCCCTAGAGGTGAAGGGGACAAGCCCTGGGCTCCCAATAATAACAGGTATGACCATATCTACTGAGAAACATGAGGTCAGGTTTTGTAAGTTATATCTAATACTGGGAAGCCTGACCATCACTAAAAGTCTTTAGAAGTTAACTTTCTTATTCCCTCATTCAGATTAACATTAGAGCTTTACATGTTTCAGGGGTCACCATCTAAATTTTGAAGCGCTAGTGGGGTCAGACTAATGGCTAATTAGGAAATCTAATACAATCGATTTATATCTAAAAAGGTGAAGCATAAATCTTTTGCTATTTAATATGTATTAAATGTCCATCACATATTACTGTAAATACTGCAAAATAATTATACAAAACAACATTATCATCTTTTTTTTAAAAGCTCTATCAAAAAAAATGAAGGCTTTTTAAAAAATCTCCCAGAACATAGTAATAAAAATGAGAAATTAAAATGAGACTGGAAGAATTTTATAATCACATGAAAGGGAGAAACTAAAAGTGACTTTAGATAATTATAATATACTGGAGTTTGAGTAAAAGGTAAAGAGCAAAAAAATCATAGAAAAATATAGTAATTCATAGAAATAAGTCATTCTTTATTTTTCAACACCCATTAGCTATTAGTTTCATACTTTACTATGGAAACTGCTTTTTAAATTGCCCAGCTATGTGAGCAAAACAAAATTAAAGTTAAAACTTCGTATAGTAGAAGTATAAGTGAAGGAAATATAGATTAAAGCATGGAATCATGATATAACTGTCTGAAACTAAATATTAAGTACATGCTTCAATTCTTGTCAGATTTTCTATTATTTGGAGTTACTAGAATTTGAACCATTTTGACCATTTTTTCAAAGTAATTCAGTGTTTATATGATCCCTCAAATGAAAAGACAAACAAATGATCATAGAGCTAAAATTATAAAACTCTGAAGGGAGGGACAAGATGGCTGACCACAGACACCAGCTGCCAGACCATCTCAGAAAGAAGGAAAAGTTTTAGATGAAAACAAAAAAAACAAACAATAATAAATTGGGTGTAATACCAAGGGCAAAGTGCCAGAACCTACAAGAGATTCCATGGAAAGAAGTTGTGAGCAGAACAAGAAGGTATAAGATATTGGTAGAGAACAACCCCTGAAAGGCTTGGTGTCCAGTAAAAATAGTAGGTATAGTTGTTTGTTTCTCCCTCCCTCACATATCTGGCAATCAACAGGCTCCCACGCTTCTGGAGAGCTTTTCTACCTTTAAGAGCCCAATAGTTGCTGCTGCCAGTGAACTGGAAGCTTCATGAAGACCACCCTACCAGCACCACTCTACCAGCATCCTGTCACCACAGACCTAAGTCAAGATGGCAGGTCCAGACTGCAAGAGCCACATGAGGCCAGTGGATCCTGGGAGAGCTAACTAGAGCCTAGATCATCATCAACGCACCCACAAGCAAAGCCAAAGATTACCCAACATGTGCTATAGAGACTCCTTTACAAGTTGCGGGGGGGGGGAGGGAAATCCCATCTAAACAAAAGAAAATCCCAAAATAAGAAGAGACAACTGACCCAGATGAGAAGGAATCAGTAAAAGAACTACGGAAGTATGAAAATCAGAACAAAAGGACACCCACAAAAGGGAACACAAGCTCTCTAGCAATGGATACAAACCAAAATGAAAATATTGAAATGAGAGATAAAGAATTCCAAATATGAAAAGTACACCATCTGGGGGATGGACACACTTGAAGCTCTACCTCAGGTGGGGCATAAGTAATATATGTAACCTAAACATTTGTACCCCCATAATATGCTGAAATAAATAATAAATAAATGCAAGAAAAAGAATTCCAAACATGGATTGTAAGGAAGGTCAGTGAAATAAAAAAGAAAACGAAAACCAACTCAGAGAAACGAGAAAAACAAATCAGGAAATGAATGAAAAATTCACTAAAGAGATCAACATATTAAAAAAGTAGAACTTCTGGAAATGAAAATTTATTTAAGGAAACACAAAACACTGTGGAAAGTTTTCAGAATAGACTAGACCAAGCAGAAGAAAGAATTTCGGAGCTTGAAGACAACTCTTTTGAATTAAATCTGTCATTCAAAAATAAAGAACAAAGAAGTAAAAGGAATAAACAAAGCCTACAAGAAATAGGATTATATAAAACAGTCAAATATAAGAATCATAGCCTTCCATGAGGGTAAGGAAGAAAGCATGCAAGGCCTGGAAAACCTATTTGAGGGGAAAATTAAGGAAAACTTCCCTGGTCTTGCTAGAGATTTCAGGTACAAGAAGCTCAATGAACACCTGGGAGATTCATTGCAAAGAGGCAATCACCAAGGCACATAGTCATCAGACTGGCCAAAGTCAACACAAAGGAGAAACTCCTGCAAGCAATGAGGTGAAAACATCAAGTAACTTACAAAGGAAACCCAGGAGCACCCAGATACATAAAGCAAACACTACCATGTCTAAGCAAGGAGATAAAAAGCAGCATCATAATTGTTGGAAACTTCAACACCTCACTGACAGACTGGATAGATCATCCAAGCAGAAAATTAAAAAAAAAAAAAAACTGGACTTAAACAGGACTTCACAACAAATATGCCTAACAGACATTTACAGAACATTTTACCCCAAAACTACCAAATATACGTTCTTTTCATCTTACATGGAACATTCTACAAGATTGATCATATCTTAGGCCACAAAACATGGTTCAATAAATTCAAAAAAATAGAAATCACACTATGTATCTTCTCAGACCACAGTGGAATAAAACTATAATTCAACTCTAAGAGAAACAATTCCACACAAGTCATAGACATTAAAGAACATGCTGCTGAATAATAATTGGTTTATCAATGATGTTAACATGGAAAACAAAATATTCCAGGAACTGAACAACAGAGGGAATATAAGCTGTCAACATCTGAGGAATTTTGCAAAAAAAAAGGGGGGGGTTGGAATTCATAGCCTTAATGCCTACATCAAAAAGACAGAAAGAACACAATTCAAGAATCTAATAACACATGTCAAGGAACTAGAAAAGGAAGAGCAAAGCAAACCCAAAGACAGCAGAAGAAAAGAAATAGCTAAGGTCAGAGCAGAACTACATGAAATAGAAAAAAAATAAAAATAAAAACATCAATGAAACAAAAAGTTTTTTCTTTGAAAAGATAAACAAAACTGATAGACCTATTGCCAGATTAATCAGAAACAGATAAGAGAGAACCCAAATAAGTTCAATCAAAAATAAAAAAAGGAGCTATTACAACTGATACCACAGAAATACAAAATATCATCTGTGAAAACTATGAAAATCTCTATACACATAAACTCAAAAACATAGAGAAAATGAACAAATTCCTGGAAACACACAACCTCCCAAGACTCAAGCAGGAAGAAATAGAACTCCTGAACAGACCAATAACAAGCAATGAGATTGAAGCATGGATTAAAAAATCTTCCAACAACAACAACAAAAAAACCCCAGAACAGCTCGATTCACAGCTGAACTACAAAGAAAAACTGGTACCCATTCTGGAGAAATTATTCGATAACATTGAGAAACAGAGAATTCTCCCCAACTCATTCAATAAAATCAGTATCACCTTGATACTGAAGCCAGGAAAGGACCCAATGAAAAAAAGAAAACTACAGACAAATATCTGTTATAAACATAGATGCATAAACCCTCAATAAAATACTAGCAAACTGAATTCAACAGCATATCAAAATATAATTCACCATGACCAAGTGGGCTTCATGCCAGGAATACAAGGATGGTTTAACAACCGGAAGCAAAAACAAAGACCATATGATCATCTCAATAGATGGAGAAAGAGCATTTGACAAAATTCAGGATCATTTCATGATAAAAACCCTCAACAAACTAGGTATATAAGGAACATATCTCTAAATTGTGAAAACTATATATGACAAACCCACAGCCAACATCATACTGAATGGGGAAAAGTGAAAACATTTCCATTAAGAACTGAAACAAGGCAAGGATGTCCACTGCCACGAATTCTATTCAACATAGTGCTGGAAGTCCTATCCAGAGTAAACAGGCAAGAGAAACAAATAAAGAGTATCCAAATTAGGAAAGAGGAGGTCAAACTATCATTTCTTGCTGCTGATATGATCTTATATCTAAGAAAACTCCAAAGACTCTACCAAGAGATTCCTGGAATTGATAAATAAATTCAGCAAAGTCTCAGGTTACAAAATCAATGTATACAAATTGGTAATATTCTTATACACCAATAACAGTCAAGCTGAGAGTCTAATCAAAGACTCGATGCCATTTAAAATAGCCACAAAGAAAATAAAATGTACTTCACCTGGAATGTACTTTACCCAGGCGGTGAATAATCTCTACAAAGAGATCTAGGAAACACTGAGGAAAGAAATCACAGATGACACAAACAAATGGAAAAACATATCATGCTCATGTATCAGTAGAATCAACATTATTAAAATGTCTATACTACTCAAAGTAATTTAGAGATTCAGTGAAATACCATTAAGATACCAACATCATATTTCACAGATCTAGAAAAAATAATTTTACTTTGTTTGGAACCAGAAAAGAGCCCTAATAGCCAAAGTAATCTTAAGCAAAGAGAACAAATGTGAAGGCATCACATTACCAGACTTCAAACTATACTACAAGGCTATAGTAACCAAAATGGCATGGTATTAGCACAAAAACAGAGACATAGACCAATGGATCAGAACAAAGATCCCAGATATAAAACCATCCACATACAGCCAACTGATCTTTGACAAAGCAAACAACAATACACATTGGAGATAGAAAGTCCTATTCAATAAATAGTGCTGGGAGAATGGAATAGCCACATGCAGAAGAATCAAACAGGATCCACATCTCTTACAACTCACAAAAATTAATTCAAAATAGATAAAATACTTAAATATAAGCCATGAAATCATAAGAATTCTAGAAAAAATGTTGGAAAAACTCTTCTAGATACCAGCCTAGGCAAAGAATTTATGACTAAGACCCCAATGGCAATCAAAGCAATGACAAAAATTAATAAATAGGACTTGATTAAATTAAAAAGTTTTTGAACAGCTAACAAAATAACACAGCAAATAGACAACCTACAGAATTGGAGAAAATATTTGTAAGCTATACATCTGTTAATGCACTAATAAACAGAATCTACAAAGAACTGAAGCAAATCAGCAAGAAAAAAATCAAACCACCCTATTAAAAAGTGGGCAAAAGACATGAAACAGAAGATTTTCAAAATAAGATAGACAAATTGCCAATAAACATATGAAAAAATGCTCAACATCACTAATCATCTGGGAAAAGCAAATTAAAACCACAATGAGATACCACCTTACTCCAGTTAGAATGGCTCTTATTAAAAAGTCCAAAAATAATAGATGCTAGTGTGGATGCACAGAGAAAGCAATACTTATACACTCTTGGTGTGACTGCAAATTAGTACAACCTCTATGGAAAACAGCATGGAGATTCCTCAAAGATCTAAAAGTAGACCTACCAGTTGATCCAGCAATCCCAATACTGGGTATTTACACAAAGGAAAAGAAGTCATTTTATCAAAAGGCACTTGCACTCCAATGTTTATTGCAGCACAATTCACAATTGCAATGATGTAGAATCACCCAAGTGCCCATCAATTCATGAGTGGATTAACAATATGTGGTATATGTATACTATAGAATACTACTCAGACATGACAAAGGATAAATTAAGGCCTTTTATACAATTTGGATAGAACTGGAGATGATTATCCTAAGTAAAGTATCTAAAGAATGTAAAAACAAACACCACAGGTATTCACTATTAATTGGAACTAACCAATGAACACTCATGTACATGAGGGGACTAAAAATTAGTGGCAATTAAGCAGTGGGGAACGGGGGGACCCCACCAAGGGGTTGGATGAAAACCTACCTAACAGATACAATGAACACTATCCATGTGATGGGCACATTTATAATCCTGAATCAAGCATAGCAAAAGTGATCCATGGAACTAAAAATATTTGTACCCCTGTACTATTTTGAAATAATTTTTTTTAAAAAGAGATTCCAATTTGGAAAGCAATGTGGTGAAAATAGAATTTATGGCTTTTTACACATATTGTTAAATTGTCTTCCAAAAATTATAGCACTTTATGATGTCTGTTACAGTGTCCCTTCTACTATTTTATATTCAATTTGAGTTTACCAAAAACCATATTATTTTCATTCAATTTTTATATCATAGGAAAGATAAATTTTTTATAATTTATTAATTAATAGAGTTTTTCTTTTGTAAATTATCTATCTTCATTAACCATGTATCTTTTGGTCTTTTCTTCTTAATGATTCATATGAGCTTTCATATAAAAGTTATATTTATTTTTATATATTATATAAAATATTTGGAGTGTTTTTATTTTTCAAAATAAAATAATAAAATAATAAAAGAAAATAATAAAAGAAAATTATAAAACTCTCATAAGAAAACATAAGAATAAGTCTTCATGACTTTGGGTTAAGCAATGGTTTCTTGGATACAGCAATAAAAGATGGGACGCAAAAATTCATATAAATCAGACTATAGCAAAAGTAAAGCTTTTGTGCTGCAAATGAGACCATCAGGAAAGTGAAAAGATAACTCACAGAATAGAAGAAAGTATTTGCAAATCATATATGTGATAAAGGATTTGTATCTCAATATAAATAGCTAAAAACAACCCAAATGTCAACCAACGGATGAGTACATAAATAAAATGTGGTATATCTATACAATGGAATATCAATCAGCCATAGAAAGGAATGAAGTGCTGATACATACTACCACGTTTGACCCTTGAAAAAATTATGCTAAGTGGAAGAATCTAGTCACAAAAAGTCATATATTATATGATTCTATTTCAGGAACATGTCCAGAATAAGCAAAGTTATAGAGATAGACAGTAGATTAGGGTTGCTTAGGGCTAGAGGGAAGGACACAGGAGAGAAATGGGGATTGATTACTAATGGGTATAGAGTTACTTTTAAGGAATATGAAAATATGCTAAAATTAAATTATGGTTGCACAATTCTGTGAATATGCTAAAGAAAAAACAATGAATTGTACACTTTAAATGGGTGAATTGTATGACATTAATTATATTTTAATAAATTCAAAGCTATTTTTAACAAATAGAACACAAACAAAAACAGAATTAGGTATTGGCTGCTTCCCTAGTGACAAAATAATTGTATTTTCAGAATTCAGGTCCAGAAAAAGGAAGCAACTTGCTCAATGCCCCACATTGAACCAGTAGCTAAGCAGGATCCCTAAGATTTCTGCTTCAAAGAGGTTCCCTAGGCCCTGGTGCCACTGGCAAATTTCTTAAACCTTTAGAGTATAATTTTTTTTTGGCGGTACCTTTTTCCCTCAGTGACTGTAACATTACTGATGCACTTGTCCAGAAATATTTCCATCAGTTGATATAAACTGAGGACACTATATCTTAAACGGTAGGCAACTTCAATCTATAGAAGTCTATTTTCCTAGACAATAGCAAGCTTCTAAAGGATTCCAATAGCTGGGCAAGATCTAAGTTCCCTGAAAAGAATATTAGGTAGAAACTAGCGGGGTCTTTAGGCAAGAGAAAGTTATATAAATAGGTGATGGTTTGTGTGTATATAGAACTGAGAACTCAAAATCCAAATTTCCCAGTCCTTAATTATGCCTCATAGTCTGAGCAGGAGACAGAAACCAGAGAACAGAGGGTCAACTCTTGGCTTTTTGCTCTTAAAATTAATGCCTTTTCCCATTAGGGAACATCCATTTCCTTCAAGAGCCACCCTTAAGCCCGCAAAAGGCTTAGAGCTACCAGAAAAGAAAAAAAGAGCCTCATCTCAACTGCAATATTTCCAGGATCTTCAAGCAAGTTATTTTAAAATCAGAAGGGAGAAAATGTATCAGACACCAGTAGTTTTCTCATTTGCACAATGAAGAAAGTGAACACCACTTTCCTGAGAAAACTGAGTGGAAATGTGGTAGAAGCCCAAGTAAGAAAGTGTAGCAAAGATCTGTGTGGCCTTGCGTGTGTGTGTGTGTGTGTGTGTGTGTGTGTGTGTGTGTGTGTGTGTGTTTGTACATGCACACTGGTAGTACGGGTGGACAGTGGTCAGGCACAGCTAAAGCTGGACCCAAGAGCATTTAAAAAGGTTTTCTAGAACAGAAAATAGATAATAGAGAATTTCCTTAGGCTTGAAGAGGAGGCATACAACACATAGAAAAATAAAGGTATACCTTTGTTCTCACTACTGCACTCCGGACTTAAAAAGAAATGTAATAATAACAGAAAATTCAAGCCCTGTTTTGTTCTATGGTAGTTCTTTTATCTGTAATAAATATGCAATTTTTAAGCTCCTGTTGCCCTTGTTTTCTTTTACTTCTACTTGAGTTACTTTTATTTATTTTTCTTTTCATAAAATAAAAATATGTTTTCCAAGAGAGCACTGGCAAGCCCTGAGATAGAGTAAATTAGCCAGTAACCATTTCCTTGCCATCCTTTCAACTACTACAAACTAGCTGAAGTGTGAGAAGGAAAAAAGGTGAGAGAGGAGATGATAGTATGTTGAACTCCATGTTTTATTCATCTTTCCAGAGAGCTTTAGATATTAACAAATTGCCCTGTGCTATGCATCTGCGGGATAAAGAAGAGTAATCCAGCTGTGCCCTACTTTAAGAAATAATGACTTTAAAAAATCAAATTTATCAAAAATACAAATTGGAAAACATTTATAGAAGGGTTCGACATAGGTGGTATTTTAAAAAGAGAGCCCCCCTAGTGCATGTAAAACATGACTTCATTTATAAAACTTGAATCATTCTTCTATTAAAACCCTTATTTAAAAAATCCACATTTATAAAAACAGATATATTAGATGGTTAGTAGCTAAGTTCATAAAAAGATTTCTTTAAGTAGTATGCCACCTCCACATCCCACCTCCAAGTATTAAAAATATGATTTGATTTTCCAGCAAATGATTAAATGCAAATTCAGGGAAACACAGCTACTGTTAAAACTAAATACATCTATATTTGTTTCAGTGGGTAAATAGGAAAATTGAAGATCTGAGGAATTAAGTAGTCATTCTCAGATTAAGATTTATAATTAAGTTCTCCTATCTCCTATCTTAAAATATCTACCTGTCTGTAATACTAATACACAGACATAAACTATTCGTGCTATTGGTAAAAGCAGAGAAATATGACACTAAATAGTGGACAGTTTTAAAATTATTTCATCTTCGTTTTTGGCTATAATTTCTATTTGCTTTAGATGTGTACCCAAAATACTTCAATGCTCCAAAGATTAGCATTTGAAATCTAATTTTTCATGCACATAAATTGAAGTTGAGTGATCTTAAGCAGAATGTCTGTGAGAAGTAGACCCAGGAACAGAACCCCAACACCTGCTATAATCTGAGGGTAGTTCTCCATAAAATATTGTGAAATGCAACAAAGGGAAAGTCCTCTGATTTTGACTGATCAAAGAAAAATGAAGTAAAAGATTTTAGGGACAAGCTGCCATATACAGATGCTTTTCAAAAAAACAAATTATACTTTAAAATGGAATCCCAAAAAAGTATCCATATCTTCAGCATTCCTTTTACCAGCCTAGGGTTGATTATGCAAAGGACTAAAGATTAATTCATTAGCCAGCTTGCATTTTACTTTTGGAGGCAAAAAATGTAACAATAGACTTATTCTCTCTAGTTTACAAGGGTCCAACTACTGTGCAGCCCCCCTAGAAAATCATGGTTGAGTTGGTTTAGAAATTTGTGCAAGCGTCATCATCTTCCAAAACAAAGTTTAAAATACCAATTCAAGACAAGAAATGTATACTATAAATTCTGTGAAGGTAGATCATTAGAAGTCCAGAGTACTTGTGCTTTGTGGCAGTAGGGCTGAAAGTTTAACCAACAAGAAATTAATGGAACCAATTTAAAATTGAATATACAACCGGTATTCCAGATAATTCCAACATCGACAAAACACTGAGCTACATATAGGATTCTAATATTGACTAAGAACTTAATCTTATGAATGTATTCCTGTCTATTAACCAAATCTGACAAGGCCAGATAAAAGGGAAATATTCTTGACAAAATAGAAGCATGAAACTAAATAGCACAAGGAGATAAAATTGCTTCTAATAATCTACTTAAAGATTCTATTAAGTAATGCTGGTTCATTTTGAATCTTGATAATGGAGCTACCTAAGAGTTCCACATGAATATGAAGTGATTAAAAACAATGCTCTAGACAATGAGTATTACATCAGGTTATGCTTGTGGAAAATAGATAAGGGACCTTTTGGCAAAATCAAAACACTGGGACTGAATATACATATCAGATATTCTTTGAGAGGGAGGCTATGGTTGAATGGAGATTTAAAAAAACAAAATAGTGCTATGAATAGGGACAGCCATGCATGTAATTTTTGTCAAGACAAATTGGCTGATTAAAGCTGTTAGATATTGTGATGATACAAAAGGGGAGCTGGTGAGAAAATTCACTAAGCTCAAATGAATAATAAAACTGAAAATGAACAAAGATTATAACATCTCTTCAAAAAATGGAGCTAATAGCAATGCTCTTTGTGTCCATACACCTTTTGTCTAGCAGTAGTTCAGAGTATTTCACAGAATCACTGAATCATGACTTTTCTGGTTGAAAGTCACCAAAAAGATGATCTGGTCCAAACACACATCCAAGGCTTTTGTCTCCTCTACAAAATCTCTCTCGCATACAGTCACACAACCTATCTAAACTCTCCAGTAATCTCACTTCCTCCTGAGTGCACCATTTCAGAGTTCAGGATATTCATGTTTGTCATTTTCTTTACACTGGAGCAAATGGCAAAATTAGTCATCAGGCAGAGCTGTAACCTGGTAGAGCCAGAGAACAGGAAAGCAAGAGAAGATTACAAAGTTTTGTAAAGAAATAGGTAAGTGGTAAGGTAATAGGAAAGTCTGATTTTGCAGACGTGAGAAAGGAATCTAAGACTGGGTGTGTGGTCCATGCCTGTAGTCCCAGCTGCTCTGGAGGCTGAGGCAGGAAGATGGTTTGAGCCCAGGAGTTGGAGGCTGCAGTGAGCTATGATCGTTCCACTGTCACTCTAGCCTAGGTAATAGAGTGAGCCCCTGTCTCTTAAAAAAGAAGAAGAAGAAGAAGAAGAAAGTTTGGACTCTAAGTCTTCTGGGGTTAGAGGATTGAGAAAACAAAGAAAGACCATGCTCACCTGGGTATCCTGCAAAAGCTCAGGAATTGTAAGACCTCTGAAAGTGGGCTACATACAGGCTGTGGTTACAAAACTGGGGTGGCTAAAATTCTGTCTACAGAACAGCCAGACCTCCAGAACCCTTCTCCCAAACAACTGTCCCACATGGCAGAAGATTCACATCTTCAGAATCATATTGACTGTCTATTATGTGTCAACCACTGTTCTGGGAACTGTGGCTACAGCAGTGAACAAAATACCAAAATAAATAAAATAATGCAGATGGAGATAGTGACAGGAGAAAAAATTAAGTAAGGGCAGAGGGCAGGAGGGCAAAGGAGAAGGAGGTCATTTTAAACATATGGGCAGAAAAGGCTTTCTCAAGGGTGACAGTGAAGAAGGACTCTGAGGCAGGTGAGGTGAATATCTGAGAAAAGTCTCAGGCCATGGGAAGAGCAAATGCAAAGGTGTGAAGAGCTGGAGTGTTGTCATCAGAAGGGACAGCAAGAGCAAAGTCCTTAACGAGACTTGGCTGGAGAGTAGTGAACATGGGATGGGGGAGAAGAGGATGAGGCAGAGGGGGAAGGCCAGAACCAGACCACATGGGGCCTCTCTGACCTTGAAGGAGTTTGGTTTTGCTCTGCTTGTCTTGAGAAACTACCAGCAGGCTTCGGAAGAGTCTGCTCTGGATCCCTCTCGTGAGCCCCTCAGCAGCTCATGCAGTAAATGTCTTCTTTAAGCTCCAGGACTTTCCACACTCTTGTCTCTCCAACTCGAGGATCCTTGTCTCAGGCCTTGGTGAGACCACATTCCTCTGTGCTCCAGCTGTAGAAAGAGTGCCCTGAGGTGTCCCAGGCAGGAAGCAGGCCACCCACTTGGCAGTCCTTCTGCCCCTCCTGTGATACATGTTCAGCATCTCCCAAAACATGCACATTTGCTCCTCCGTGTCTGATACCATGTGGGTTACCATGGCCTGATAATTTACAAATGAAAACTGGCCCAGAGCAGGAATCATCCCAATAGGGGGCAAAGAAAATCAATTTCATTTCTTCTTGAAGAAACACCTTGATGTGGGAGGCTGTGGTTGTAGCCACCATGGTGCCATTATGATGTACATGGAAGAATGACATCAGCCCACAGTCATCCTGCAGGTTTCTCCTAAGGCCAAAATTATGGGTCACTGGGGAAGCAGGTCAGTTCTGAGAGACCTGTGGGTTCTGAGCTTTAGTCCAGGTGATTCTGGTGATATCCTTCAGCACGGATTACCCAGCATACCTTCAGAATACTTCAGAATACTGCTGGGTATCATCAAAATTATCCTATTTCCTCAAGTATCCATTAACTCTAGAGAAAGAACCCAAAACTAGAGTACTTCCTACCAATTTGAGGATGGGTAGTCTGGCCACCTAATCTTTCTACCTCAGGGCAGACAGAGATTCTTAACCTAAGGTCCATGGAGGTCTGTGAACTTCATTGGCATATATAGATATAGATATCTTTATTTTAACTAACAACTAACTGAAATGTAGCATGTTATTTAATTATGAATAACCAAGAAACAATAGTGGAATTAATGGTACCTGTTACTTTGCCACTAACAGAAACTGCAGATATTTTCCTGTCGTATTACAATTGGGCCAGGTGACTCAAAATATGCTCATACTTCTTCAATATAATGGAAGTTATTAGACCCATCAGTAGACCTTGTTATTTAACAAGTTATTAAAAGCATATATATTGCCATATCACAAGTTTGTTTTTAATATGTTGATATCATATTTCAACATAATTATATAGATACCATGTATAGTACAAAACAATTGAGTTCCTTTATAGCTCTATTTGTTTTAATTTATACTTCATTTGCCCCTAAGATAAACAAATATACAAGGTACACAGGGGCACAGGGTACCAAAAAAAAAAAAAAAGGAAGAAGAAAAAAGGAGAGAGAGAGACGTTTAGAGGCATTCTTCAGGGCTGATAGACTTTAGAGACTGTTTGCACAGTTTAGTATACAGCCCCACAGGAGAAAGAAGACCACTCAGGTTTTTACAATGATGATCATCTTAAAATTGCACTGATTAATTAATGTTGTGCTGCTACCAAGAACAAGACAGCCCTGCCAGAAAGCTGTGCTGCCACATGTACAAAACAGCCTATTCCTGAGAGGGGTGTGGAAAAAACTTGAGCTCTGAGTGTCAGGGACACATTAGGGAACAGGCACCAATGAGCATATCCTGTCCCTGTCCCTTAACTTTGTTCCATCATTCATTTGCATCACTCATTAAATTAGAATGCTCCCCTCTGTTCCCTCAAATCCTGCTGTCATCGATAGCATTGCCCTCTAAATTTTCCTTCCCACTCCCCCATCCTGTCCCCATTTCTCAACTTTGATCTCCTGGGTTTCTTTCCTTGTACCTCTGGTATATTACTTATTCTCCCTGCCTCCCTGCTGGGTGATACATGTGACTTTAACAGCTTCAGATGTCCCCAAACCACACCAGCTGTCCCAGAACAGGTGCCATCAGAGTGCCCACAGGTGGAGGAGACAAAGCCCCTGTGCCAGGAACTCTCCAGTATGTCTGGCTCATAGCAACCACCTCGGGCCAGCAGCAAATATTTTCTGCGTTCAAATTTCCTCCCAACGTAGCTTTTGAATTCTGCTAACTGGAGAAGTTCATAAGCAGACAATGAAATCAGTACCCACAAAACAGAACTGGAACAGGCTGACTCTGCATGGATAAAATAGCACCTATTGACAGAAAAACATAGAATGCCTCCCTCATTGGCAGGGAGGAAAGAAGGATGGATACAAGGAGGGAAGGGAAACAGGAAGAAAGGAAGCTGCAGATTCCTTCTTATTAGAACAAAATCAAGATTATCTGAACAATGGAGAAACAAGATGGGCAACACCGGACAGGTGGCCAAGCTTTTCCACTCACTAGATGTGGGTTAGCTACAAGCAAAGTGTAAACAGATTTGCATTGATACCCTACTCTGATATTTTTGATACAGCAACTCTTCAAAAATGAATTCTAAATTGACGACTCCACAGAATGTGTTGCCCCTTCTGCCTCAGAGGAAGATACTCCTGGCAAAGAGAGACGCAGAAATGGCAACTGTTGAAAGTGGTGTGTGTACTCGCTAAGATGACTATTTACAAATACCAACCAGACCATGTCACCCTCTTGCACACCACCTTCCAAAAGAGTCACATTGCACTTAGAATAAATGCCAAGCTCCTTCCCACAGTGTACTAGACCTTTTCTGATCTGGCCCTGGTAGACTTTTCCCATTTCATCTTTAACCACCACTGCCCCCCTTTGATCACAGAGCAAATCATATTTTCCCCCTCAGAGCCTTTGCTTTTACTATTCCTCTGCCTGGACCATTTAACTTCCAAATCTGTGCATGACTATCCCCTTCTCACCATTCAGGCTTTAGCTCAAATGTTACCATACCAAAGAAGCCTTCCCTGACCACCAAACTATTGCTAATCCACTCCAGGCCCTTCTATCCCATTACCTTACTTCATTTTCTTCAGAGCACCAATCTTGTGTGAAATTCTTATCTCTTCCCCTGTCTTCTCCGTGAGAGCAAGGATCTTATCACTCTCTTCCACTGTCATAGTCCCAGTCATTGGGAGACCACCTAGCACATAGTAAGCACTCAATACATTTTTCTGTGGATCAAGTGAATGTTAAATGACTGTACTTGCTTGGAATGAGTCAATGGTGTCACCTGTTTGCCAAGTTCTAACAGTTGGATCTTGAATATGACATGAGAAGTCAGCACACAAGCACTCACAGTCCCAGAAGCCATCCCTTTCTGGACCTAAAGTATACATACCATTAATGGTCAAATATTTTATCTTGTACCATTTAGTTAGGAAGGGTGTGGGAGGGAGAGTACACTAGAGTTAATTCTGAACTATGGTACAAAAAAAACCCATTAATTTGATAGGGGAAACTACCACTATTGCCATTTTACACACTAAGAAGCAGCAGGTATCATAGAACAAGTGTGAGTTTCAAAGTTAGGCAGACTCAGGTTCATACTCCAGCTCTTCCACCTTGGTTATTGACTAAATTGTGCTCCTCCAACAAGTCCTAAACTGTAATGGAATTTGAGTCAAGGTCTTTAAGGAGGTAATTAAGGTCAAATAAGACCTATAGAGTGGAACCCTCATCCTATAGGACTGGTGTCCTTAAAAGAAGAGGAAGAGACACCAGATCTCTCTTTCAGTATCTCTCTGTCTCTCTGTCTCTTGTTTTATGCAGAGCTTCACAGAAGGTGGTTAAAAGTCATTGTAGAACGACTGTATTCCCCTGCCCATGGGATCACCTGCTGTCAGCCCATGAATCACCTGTTCACATCCACTAATCACTGAAGATATCTGTCAGTACAAAGCCAACTGAACCACCAATTAAAAAGCCAAAATGGCTCATCAGACCCATATAGGACATACAATTTAGTGGTAAGACTAAATCCACTATCAAATAAACAAATAAATAGGAGGAAGGCTTTTCAATTCTGACCAGTTGATTTGTCTTTACAGACACAACATGTATCAATTTGAACTACTCAAGAAACTGAGTGTTATCTTGTAATAAATATTCAGTAATTATCTGAATACCAAATAGTGTGATTTATTTTTAAGTAAATGTGGTTCCCTTAGGTAACTGGTATCATGTTTCTAGGCCTCAAGGTCCTCAAATGAAAAAGGGAAAGTTGGTGTACATTGTTATTAAGGCCTTTCCAGCTCTCAGAGTCCAGCAAGCGGCCTCTCCCCTAGCTCACCCCTGCTGCCCCCACCTTGTGATCAGTTGCACACGTGGGTCTAACCTAGAGTTAGCAGTACAGTCTGGATCAGCGAAATCAGATGAAGTTTATGTCTACAAAACATCCCCAGTACTTTAGTCTCTCAGAAAGACAACCTGTTTAAAACTACGAATTGGAGGGGAATATTAGCATATAACTCCGGGGCTTGTGTTCATTCACTGGGGGAGAATGTAAACTGACAGTGCTAATAACATATTTTTCATGGCTCAGATCATCATCATTGCACCAGAAAACCTGTTTTGATATAACGTAGCCTGCCCCTATGTGAGCTAAATTCCAAGTGCTATTCAAGATTTTCATTGTGTCTGTCCCAGCCGAGCATGCAAAGAGCCTTAGTGCCTGGGAAAGGCTTACAGAGGCTTTATGGGTGCTTAAGTCTGGATCCTGAGTGCATGACAAAAGAGAGGGCTGGATTTGCTGTGCGTGTTCACTAAAATACCCAGAAGGATATGTTTATCTCTTTTTTAAAAAGGAGGGTGTTAACTGGGTATTTTATTTTTTCCTGAAAGGTCTGAACTTGCATATGAAGGATTCGGTCAGATAGCCAAAAGGATTTGTGTCCTTTTGATAAAACAGAGAATTGTGTCCTGTGCCCTGCAGAAGCCTCCACAGTATTCTCTTGACGCGATTTCCAGTCAAGAGTCTGACAACAGGAAAAAGCACATTTGCGTCCCTAACACTTTCCTGTTGTTGAAAAGCTTCCAACATCATGTCCAAAACAGTTCCTCATATTTATTTTTATACTTTTCTTCCTTTAATTTTTAATTAACAAATAAAAATATACATATTTATGGTATACATGATGTTTTGAAAATGTGTACATTGTGGAATGGGTAAATTGAACTAATTAACATGTGCATTATCACACATACCTATTATTTGGGGGGTGGCAAAACATTTAAAATCTACTCTCCCAGCAATTTTTAAGTATACAATATATTATCATTTACTATAGTTACCATGACGTACAATAGATTTCTTGAAATTATTCCTCCTATCTAACTGAAATTTTATGTCCTTTGACCAATATCTCCCCAATCTCCCTTGCGTACTTTTTCTTAAATCACTTTGATGTGAATATGTTTTTCTATTCATCTTACCACAAATAAAACCATTTTATATCACAATAATTTAAAAATCATTTCACTTTAATACTGTAATCTTTGTTTATGTGTTTGTCATGTATATGTATATTTTAAAGGTTGTTAACTACAAACATGCAAGTTTTATTTCTTCTTTGAAAAATACAATTTAATGGATGCTGTCTCTTGAATTAGTATTTTAAAAAAGCAAAAATTAAAAGGTTCATTGGAATGAAAACTCAGATATATATCTGGATATATATATAAAACATATACATATATGGATACATATATATAACTGATATATATCAGGCATCAAAGTGATTTTTATTATAGACAGTAATATTGTTCATGATGTAAAAAAAATTAAACACAATAGGAAAAGTATAAAACAAAAAGTAAAACTTTAAATTTCCTTATTATTCTTTCCATTTTCCTTCTTAACTCTACAGTGATAACTAATATAAATAATTTTTGGTGTATCCTTCCAGAACTTTTTCCCAAGAAAATACAAGTATTTATATACATATATATTTGTGTATATATATACACAAATATATATGTATATAGATGCATGCACACACACACACACACACACATGCCTGTCCATGTTATATACATGTACTACATATGTCTTTATTAACTAGTGTTGATAACTATACTAGAAGCAAATTTCATATAAACTGAAATTTGGGGGAGAACCCAGAAGTGGCATCTCACCATTTGGGATCACAGCTGGATTTTCTCATAGGAAAAAAAAATTATATATATTAATAGCAAGAGAAGCAATAATAATAATAATAATAACAGTAACTACACATTATTTAGTACTTACAATTTACCAGGCCAGTGCCTAGCACTAACCAATCATAGTACATATATTATCTCATTGAAATCTCACAAAAACTCTGTGTATGTTATCCAGACTTTACAGATAAAGAACTGAAGGTGAAAGAAGTTAAATAACTTGTCCAAGATAAGACCATTCATGGCCAGTGAGGACTGCAGAGCCAACAATCTTAATTATTATACCTTTTTGTTAGGTTTATAACTTTGAGAACAAATGATAAATGATCTATATATTCCCTGGGAAGATATGAAAATATGACAGAAAATAAACTATTTGCTTGTATAAGCACAGAGGAAAAGAATTTTTTGGCCACACAGACAGTTAAGTAAATTCCAAAAAAACAAAAAAGTTATTTTGTAAGGCAGTTATGCCATATAATTCCCAGACATTTCCCCCAGGGGGCAGCAGCATGGCAAATGAAAGGCTTTGAAGACAGTAGGTAATGTTTGTCAACTGTGGTGACCCTTCCTTTTTACATTTCTCTTTTCCGGTCCTACCATATTTGCCCATTTCTTAGGTTGAGACAAGCCAGTAGCCCTTGCTGACTTTCTTTCCTGAGCAGCCATCTTGTCCAGTTCTCCTCTGCAGGCACTCGGGTTATGAGTCCTTCTCTCCCTCTCCCCGTCTGCAGCCTCCCACCCCACCAGGCCCCACCCTCACCAGCCCATGACAAAAGCTACTCACCAGGGGGAAAGACTTCACCAAGGGGCAATACTGAAACATTATTCTGCCCAGAAGAGAATTCTTCTTTATTCTTGGAGCTTCATGGATCTGTGGTTTGACAGCTTAAACCAACAGTAATTTATTCTCGTACAGTAATTTATTTTCTTACAGTAATTTATTCTTAGCAGTAATTTATTCTCTTATTATCTGGGAGCTTAAGTCTAAAGTCAAGATTTTGTCAGGGCCAGACTCCCTGTGAAGACTTTAAGGAAAAACCCTTGCTTGCCTCTTCCTGTCTTCTTATGGCTCCCAGTAATCATTGGCCTTACTTGTCTCGGAGCTGCATCACTCCAAGTTCTGCCTCTTCCTTCATGGCCTTCATCTCTGTGTGTCTGTGTCTGTGTCTCATATCCTCGTCTTACACAGACACCATTCATTGGATTTAAGGTCCACTCTAAAGCCAGTAGATACCATCTTGAGATCCTTAACTAATTCCATCTGCAAAGACCTTCTTTTTCCAAATAAGGTCACATTCTGAGTTTCTAGATGGATATAAATTTTTTAAATTAATTTATTTTCTACATTGACAAATAAAAATTATATATAGTTATCATATAAAATAAGATATTTTAAAATATGCACATGTTGTGGAATCACTAAATCTAATTAACATATGTATTACCTCACATATTTTTTAGTGAGAACACTTAAAATCTACTCTCAGTCATGTTCAAAAATATAATATTTTGTTATTAACTATAGTTACCAGGACATACAATAGATGTGTTGAACTTATTCCTCCTATCTAAGTGAAATTTTGTATCCTTTGACCAACATCTCCCCATCCCTTACCTGCTCCCCAAGTCCCTGGAAACCACCATTCTACTCTCTGCTTTTATGAGTCCAACTTTCTTAGATTAAGGTAGTCATGAATTTTGGGGGGGTACTAATCAACGCACCACAAAGACTGAGGTAAAAAACTGACTTAATTTGTTTTATTTTATTTTGGTTTTTTTTTTCTCTGTTACTTTTGTTCCTAATGAAAGTGAGACCCGAGGGGTCAAGGCAGAAGAGCTTCCTCTCAAACATAGCATTTCTGGTTCTCAGTGGCTGTCAGCTTTTCCTGTGTTAAATAAATGGCTTTTTCACTTCTTAATATACTCACAGGTTTTGAGCCATCATCTACCAGATGCTCAAGAAGCTAGAGGTGAAAAACCCCAAGCAGCCACTCAATTCTGCATTTGTTCCAGATACCACTCTAATCCTATTTGATCCTCCAAGGGTAAGAGCACCATCCAAGATGGAACCCTAAATCCTTGAGCACTCTATTTTCATGAGAGGAAAGAAAAAACACAAGAGAAGCAATAGGAATATGACCTCTTATCTCTCCCTAGGGAGTCTCCATTTTCCAGAGAAATGGCCTATAAGTGTGCCTTAATTTCCCACACAAAGCTCTTAGTCCTAGCAGCGAAGCCGGTCTCAGAGGAAGGGGAAGGGAAAAGATGTCTGTATCAGTCTCCCATGGCTGCTGTAACAAATTACTACAAACTTGGTGGCTTAAAATAACACAAATGTAGTCTCTTACAGTTCTGGAAGTCAGAAGCCTAACACCAGGCAGGACTGTTCCTTCTGTAGACTCTAAGGAAGAATCCATTTTCTTCCCTCTTCCAGCTTCCAAAGACCTGCTCCATTCCTTGACTCATCCTTGAATCACTCCAACCCTTACTTCCTTTGTCACATCTCCTACTTCTTTTCTGTAGTCACGTCTCCCTCTGCCGCCCTCTCATTAGGACACATGTGATTGCATTTAGAGGCCATCAGAATAATCCAGGATAATTCTTCCATATCAAGATCCTGAATGTAATCACATCTGCAAAGTCCCTTTTGCCAAATGTTTACAGGTTCCAGAAATTAGGACCTGGATATCTTTGGAGACTATTATTCAGCCTACCACAGTACCTTTTTGAGGCCCAAACAGAGCAGGGAAAACAAAATAACAGTAATTTGCTTATAGATCTGGCTGCTCATACACAGAACAGAAGAGTATAATGAAGCTTGAAATAGAGTTTCACATTAGCTACAAAGGATACCAAAGAACTTTATGAAAAAATTTACTCAAAGACTTCCAGTTAGATAAGATGTACACATAAGAAATGTTGGTAATGTTAGCCTCCTTTGTTTTACAAAATAAAGAAGTCAGCTGTCATAGTCCTTTTTTAATTCTGACAAGTTCTGCAGACGCCAATTGCAAAATAGATGTTGCCTTTACAAACTTGCAACATTAAGTCACAGACAGAGCTTTGATTATTTTTCAACTTGAAGGTTTATTTATGAAAAGGGGAAAAAGCAGTTTATCTTCCCATGGAAGTTGGCTGGGTTTGCATTCTTTCCATGAAACAATATGCTTGAACTTTTAAGAATTTCTTTTAGGGCATGAAGATGTCTTTGACATACATTCCTGTCACCCTAGGTGATGGGCCCTGGTATTATTAGAAAGAGTAATGGGAGAATCTAAGAAAAGGTAGTTTGTTTAGATTGGGGGAGGGAAACAAAGGGGAGGGGGAGGTTATTGGGCTAAATATAGACAGAAATGATATTTATAACATTGTAACAATTGGTACTATTGGCATCAGCCACTAAGAGTGAATGCCAGCTGAAAGCAAGTCTCACACCCTGTATTTACACGAATCTATTGCTATCAGCTCTGAACATGAGGCAAAATTATCACAAGAAAATAAACATATTAGTAGTGTTGATTCAGTATTCTTACATTTCTGAACTTCCTTTTGGCAGTATTCTTACACTTCTGAACTTCCTTCTGCAGTTTATATAATTTCTCTAAATGTTTTTAAAAATCACATTCATAGGGATGGGGAATGTGAAAGATCCGAAACTATTTATTATAAGTTTTATTATGAGATGTATTATTCACAGATTTCACAAAAATATCTGCTTTAAAGAGGTATAGCTTCCTTTTGGAGATAATGATGGAGATGGGGTTGGGAAGGAAAGATTTAATATCAAGTAACCAGCAGCTGGGTCTCATCCCAAAAGATTAAAGGGCTTTTGTTCTCACTGTCTTTTTAAAAAAAATTGTATGTATATCTCTTCTATTGACTTATATCTCTCCATCATTTGACCTATGTCTCTGTCCCCTCCCCTTTCCTTTTCTTCCCTTCTTTTCTTCTCTTCTCTTCTCTCCCTCGCTCTCTCCCTCATACACAAACCTCCCTCTCCTCCAGGACCCCCTTCACTCCCTCAGCTTAAGCTATAACTTCTAGCTGGATGATTCCATATCTGTAATTCCAACCAGACTCTTCTCTCCAATACAAGCTCCATTTTGGAAATGGCCTGCCTTTAAACAAAATGTAATACATCTCAATAAACTTATCGCCTTCTCTCCCTGATTTCTCTATTTATGTTAATGGTCCTACCTTCTTCCCAAGACCCACAGGGCTAGAAAACTACCAGTATGAGTCCAAGATGACATAATGCACAAGAAATAGAAAAGTGGGTCTGAGACAAGTAATCAGCTAGAGGCTGATGGCCATTGACCAAAACAGGAACTGACTGACCCACAGTTCATGTGATATTTCAGAATGTTCTTATTAGCTCTTTCCCCTCCCTATGCCAAGGCAATATGCTAGGCAATATGTTTAGCCAAAGGGGATAATGACTATAGCTTTAGTAATAAACACAACCTATGTGCAGAAGGCTCCAAAAGAATCTTGAAATATTTAATGGAAACGAAGCAGGGAAAGCCTCAAGATAATAAAGTAATGAGCCTGATGGTATGTTGATAAATTTAACACTTGACTTTCATACTAGGCTGCACAGTTTACAAAGCAATTTTACTTAATTCCTCAAATATTTCCTTATTAAAATTACCTTATTAAAATCTGTGAAGTAGACATTATACCCTATATTTTATTAATAGTAGGGGAGAAAATGAAGCTTGAGCTCCATTCTGTTCTCTTTCCATTTGACTGCCATAAGAAACTGCCATTTTTAAAGCTTTAACTGAGCCTTTTTTATAATAACATATAGTCGATTGATTTAGCTGATTCAGAGAACCAAGAAAATACACTGAAAAAAAATTACCAGCAACTGATTTTTTTGAATGATTTGATAAGTCAATCTAGTCAAAATTACTGATTCAGAATCTGCATGTAGACAAATTAAAATGTTACAGGATCTGTGCTGAAAAATGTGGCGCTTAAACATGCACCACCATCTCACCAGCTAATTACATTAGCCCAGGCTAGAGCTCCGCTCTTGTGAGCACCTAGAGCTAATACCATCAGTCACTGCATGTCCTTGTGAAATAGAGGATGATGGCACTGCTCATAACAAAGGTGGCAGAGCAACAGCTAATTGACAGATGAAAGATGAATTAGAAGTTTCAAGGCATTCTGCAAACTGGGCCAGACCAATCTGAAACAATCAAAACAAAAATTCTCAGAGATAAATAGTTCCCAATATCTTAACTAAAATGTATCCTTTATCTCCTGTACTTCTGGCTGTTTACCTCTAGAAGTGATACTTTTAGAAGCTTCTCTCCTGCAGAATACCAACTCATATATAAAGAATAAGACTAACCAGGTCTCTCAACACATCTAACCACCTAGGGAGGCTGGCAGGTGTGGTAGAGTCAAAAAGCATGGACTTCCAGCTCAGGTCCCAAGTGCCAGGTCTGCATAACATGACCCAACATGATACCACTAAAGCCTGGCATGAACAGAGAAAAATTTCCTTCTGTTCAGACTCCAGGTCAAGCCCCACATTGGCAAGCAGCCTGCATTTCTGCTGGCTTGGTCTCCTCTGAGGCAGATTGCCCAAGTCACAGAGGGAGTGTTGATTTTATGACAGACCCAAATGAGTGATAGGGCCTGAGCCCACCTAGTGCATTTAAATTAGGCTGAGTACCAGGTGAAATTTCTGTGGCAGAAGTAATGGGAAAAGCCATGTCGCTGGCCCCCAAGGTTTGGAACACACCCAGGTATCCATAAAACAAAGAGCTTCTTAAACTAAAAAGTTATACAGAAACATTACCATAGTTATATTCCTTATCCTCAAAAAAGACTCGAAAATGAAATAGAGCATTATTACAAGAAGGTAACATCTGTATCTTTAGGATATGAATGCTACATATTATGTTCAGATGTTACTTGATAATTATAGATGTTACATAATAACTTGGTGATAGCTAAAATTCACTAGGCACTTACTATGTACTAATAACTATAGGAAGAGCATTTTCCAATTTAAACCTCACAAAACCTGAGGCATAACTGTTATTGCTCTCATTTTAGAAATGAGGAAGCTGATGCTTCAGGGTCATATGGCTGGTGGCAGACTTTGTGCTCTTAAGTTCTGTATGATAATGCCTCTTACACATATTCAACATTTTAGAAAAATAGAATACTAAATGTCATAGATATAGTAAGACAACAGCTATATATGCTCATTTGCAAGCAGTTTATTAATGCCCTAAATATTTTTAAAAGATGGCATATACTTAAATCTAACAAGTATATCGCAATCCCTAGATTGTTTATGCCTAGAAAAATATATTTTTTTATATCTTGCATGTCAAAATTATATTAAGTACTTTTCACCAAAATTCTTGTAAGTACAAATTAACTCTATTATTCTAAATCCACTTGTTGCCTTCGGGCTCCAGATTATGAACATGCTGAGAATGATGCGTGTCATACTTTCTATTCATGGCCTGGAAAACCCAATCCAGTTCCCACTGACAGATCTTATTATTGTCAGATACAGCAGAAGCAGATATAGCAGAAGAGAAACATCCACATTCTCTGAGCACTTTTCTTTTATGATTTCCAATTTCTGTGGATAGACAAAGACACATGTAGAATCATGATATACTAATTTCCATTTGCTTTCATTTTCCCATTCCACTTTCTGCCCTACCTCTGCCTTAAATCTTTTGTTTTAATTTATCCGACTTGATAGACAAGTATTCTAGAGTGGAGGAAGAAGGAAAATGGATAAGGAGGAATTTTTTTTAAAGGCAGAGAGTGAAAAGAAATTAGACAGTAGTTCAATATTCTAAGGGCATTAAGACAGTTTTAAATGACATTTCTCTAGTCTAAGCATATTAAGAATCAAAGTTAACTTATCATTATAATAATAACTAACAGCTGTGGAGGATTACCATGTGCTGAATAGTCTAGTTAGAGTATCTCATTCAATTCCCAAAGTAATCTATAAGCTGGATATTATTATCTCATTTGAGTTGGTGAGACTCCTTCAAAGCTTTCCTGGCTCTCTGGCATGTGGGTTACTCTCTGAAGGACATTTGGCAAACCTCTATCCCTGTCTTTTTCATGCCATGGTATGATTCATTATTTGTTTATCATTTAGAGCAGTAGTCCCCAACCTTTTGGCACCAGGGACCATTTTTATGAAAGACAATTTTTCCACAGACCAGTCAGAGGTGGGGGATGGTTTCTGGATGATTCAAGCACATTACATTTATTGTGCACTTTCTTTCTATTATTATTTACATTGTAATATATACTAAAATAACTATACAACTCACCATAGATTGGGGACCCCTGATTTAGAGTCTGATAGACTGTGATCTCCACAAAGGCAGGAACTGGATCTTCCTTATCTCCTTCTCCCCAGATTTATCAGGATTCAGACCATGGTGAGTACTCAGACAATGCTTGTTGAGTTGCATACAATAAAGGTAGAGAAAGGAAAAAAGAGAAAACAGGGGAAACCTAGAGTACATTTGGAGAGTTCCAGAATTAGAAACACAATCTGTTATGCTGTAATAAGAGAATGGTGGCCCTGAAACAACCTCCTGTTCCTAAATAGACTTAAAATTCTAAAATAATATATATTATCAAAAATTATATTTGAATGCAATTAACTTGTCACACAAATATATCCATAGAGCCTGGCACACAGCAGGGACCACAGGCATTCTGTTTTTAAATGAACATAAGAAAGGAACCAGGGGATAGAGGGCTTCAAACTGTTAACATAAGCTTCACTTTTCTAGAAGTGTTTTTTTCATAGCTGTATAATAAATATGCCCTGGCATGAATGCTACTGCCTTTGTGTACATCTAGTTGAGGACCACATGAGAGTCCCTCTTTTCCCCATCCCTGAGCCACCCATCAGCACAAGCTTTTTCCGCCTTCTCACTTTTCTCATCACTCAATTATTGTGAAAAACAAAGCATAGACCTACCCAAAGGAAGCTCTTAACAGTTCCACCATAGCCCCTCCTCCAGAAATAATGCTCATGTTATAACCTATGCTGGTCCAAGCATGTTCATGTTATAACCTATGCTGCTCCTCAGAATGTAAATTATTATACCCCTTGATTACTCAATTCTGTTATAGTCAATTTACCTGATGAAACTGGAGCTACAGGAACAATGCCTGCAGGTGGGTTTCAGATGGTCTACCACTCCACGCAATAATGAATTATGGACTTTAGCCCTCAACCTAAGACACCATGTTAGGTCCTTAGCACCGATGCCATATCCCTAGAAGGTAGACGTAGAGGATTATTCTCACATTTTAGGTCAGTGAGGCCAGGTTGCAGTCTAAGTTCCGGGATGCAGTAGCTACATAAAGACCCTAAGCTTTTTTTCCTCGTGGAAGCAGAAATATGCCTGCCAGTCACCGAACAGTAGGGAGAATGAAGCTACAACTGCTCACAACCAGAAGAGGTAGGATGGCTACAGCACACAAATTTGGGAAGCGAGAGCCTGCACAGACATCTTTCTAAGGGCTCTATGAGACAAAATGGGATTCGAGGGGCAGGGAGGTGGCACAGGGCACAGAATGGTGCTTCTTGCTCATTGTGCACAGCCAGAGGAATCTTGGCTTTCTAGTTTTAACCACAATGACTCTTAAGGTTTTATCAAGGATGGTAATGGGTCACCTACATCATCCACACCCTTTTCCATCCTGGCTAGATAAGGTAAATTAATGACACTGGCAAAAATGTTTGGAATTCATCAAACTCCCTGGATTAAAAGTCACAATCAGCCTATTTAGGTAATGACTTTCTAATTCTAGAGCCTGAGGCAGCTCCTTTTCTGAATTAGAACAGAATTGAGTCAATGGGAAATATGTTTACTTGTATAAGCTTAACCAAGCTGTGTGTAAGTGGGCTAATTAACAGACCTTATTGTTAGAAAAACTTCAGGCAGGCTTAATTTGTCCAGATAAAGCCAATGAACACTGATATACAGTTCCTTTTAATATAGCTGGTAGGTCATAATCTAATTTTATGGTATATATAAATACCTGTACACACATTCTTATCCAAATAATGCTACAAAGTATATGAAATACAATGAGTATGTTTGAAGCCCTCTATCCCCTAGTTCCTTTCTGATGTTCATTCAAAAACAGAATACCTGGGGTCCCTATTGTGCACCAGACTCTAGGGACATACTGGTGTGCCAAGTTAATTGTATTCAAACACAATTTTTGATAATATACATTATTTTAGAATTTTAAGTCCATATAGGAACAGAGTATTTGATTAAGTTAAAAGTCATTTCCATCTAACTAAATCTTAAAGTTTAATAACATCCTCATTAACCCTGATTAAGGAGGAAATGTACTCAAACTTAGTGAAATCTCTGAGTTGCAAAATACCGTCAAAGAATCATTACAAAAATAGATGCTTGCCAATAATAGAGGAAAGGTTAGCAGAGTCTCAGTTGTGTATTACCTTGTGTTTAAATAAATAGTTATGGAAAGCATATAACCAACCTGGTGATATCGAATGGAAATGCTGTTCAGGTAGCACTTGCAAAGGGTTCACTGACCCTCCCTCAGAAGGAAAGCTGGAGAGAAGGAACATTGGTAGATTGCCTGCTATGCACCTGACCCTGGCCCAAGGAGTGTATATGTGTCGTCTAAATTAATCCTCACATACATAATCATTTCATAATGGGACCACTTCATCATTCAACTATATTATACAAATATTTAAGTACTTACATGTGCTGAGCACCGTTTTAGACACTGAAAATTCAACAGTGAATACAACAGGCAAGGATATCTGTCAAGGGCAGATCAACATTAAACCAGCAAGCAAAAAAAAAAAAAAAAAAATGTGAATTTTCTATAGGAATAAGTGCCACAAACATTATAGAAAAATAAAATGGAATACAAAGTGACTGTTCCTGGGTTTATCACATCATGGTGTAATTCATTATTTGTTTATCATTCATAGTCTGATAGACTGTGAGCTAAGGGCATAACATGTTGTCTACGTCACCCATGCTCTTTTCCATCCAGATCAAATAAGGTAAATTGATGACACTGGCAAAATCCTTTGGAATTCACCAAACTCCCCAGATGGAAACTCAAAATCAATCTCTTTAGGTCAGGATTTTCTGGATCTGGAGTCTGCAGTAGCTCCCTCTTGGGACAGGAGGAAGTTAAAACAGGTAGAGGTGGGAAGTGCTACTTGATCAGGATTTTCAGAAAATGCCTCTCTGAGAAAGTCACATTTAAGTTGTGACAAGAACGCTGATAAGGCTGGAGCCATGTAAAAATTTAAGGTAACAACATTTGAGGTAAAAGGGATAGTGGCAGGGTGAGTCAGGAGAGGAAAGTATGGGATGAGATCATTGAGCCAGTCAGAAGCTGATAACTGGGGCCTTTTGGGACACAGGAAAACATTTAGCTTTTATTACAAGTGCAATGGGAATATATTGGACAGTATTGAGCAGGTTAGTAGTATATCAGCCATCAGCTGCAGCATCTTATGGCAAAAGAAGAAAATTTTCTAACACCCAGAATATAAGAAGTCACAAGACAGCACTATGGCTCTCTAGATAATTTCCATTCCTTTTAACACCATATATTCTCACGTACACACACACACACACACACACACACACACACACACACACGCAAATCCCATCATGCCCCACCCAGCTGTCTCTTCCTTTGAGGCTTGGAGCCTCAGAAAGATTGCTTTATTGCCCCTCAGCAAAGAATACATGAGTTGAGTTAGGATTTCTCCTGGCTCAACCAGGAAGGTTTTTACCATGATTTGGTTGGCCTGACCCCACTAGTCCCACTTCTCTGTTTGGGGAAAAGCCTGTGTCTTCCTTAAGCCTGATAGTTTACCTCATGCTATCCTTTGAAGGAAAGGAAAGCTTGGCTTTTAAGATAAACACACTTCAACAAATGCTTTTTGAGCAATTCCTAAAATCATACTGCTATGAATTCTGTGGGAAAAACAAAGTTAAATTTGTTGGTTTAGCGGGCTCTAAAGTTGTGGAGTATGATTATTACTACTTGATACTAATCAGTTTGTCATTACGTACATCAGTACTTGCTAGAATATATTTTTCAGATCGTTAATGATTAATTCCATATTGAAATCCAGAAATTCCACTGGTTCTGGTATATGCAATACAATATTCACATTTTACTCCCCACAAACTTTTCAAAATGTCACTACATACCAGTTATAATGAATGATACTTCAGAATCATATTTTTATTCCTTGTCATTTGTTGCTTGATTTTTTTCCAATTTTAAATTCATTACTGACATTAATTAAAGCTAAAGTACTCAGCAACTCCAGAAACATCTACAAACTAAAATGGTACATTTGTATTTTGAGAGCAGATTTCTCTGAATAATTCCAAACTTTGAGTGTGGTTGGTTTTAGATGAGAATAGGTAACACAATATTCATTTTGAAGCAAAATTACATTCGAACCAGACATCTAAAATGAGTTTATATTTCTTAAGATAAGTCTTATATTACATGTGAATTACATGAAGAGAGAGAGAGAGAATACAGAATCGGGCATTTAAAAATAAGACCATTGATAAAATATAGACTATATGTTTCCTGTAGCTATAATCTACATTTAGGAAATATGACTAATAGTGGCCATTGAGAGATGGAGTCCAACAAGTTTAATAGGCTGGGGATAAAATGGAAGAGGTCAGCATCCTGAAAAAGATTCTAACTTAATTAAACCCTATCAGATGGAGAAGAGATCCTTGGTTTGCAGGAGCCACTAGCAGTTTTGTTCCCCCAGTGTAGAGTGTTCTGATGGGTATTTTTGCCCAAGATAAGCATCCAGAAGCCTCCTTCCTAGTTTAGTGCAGGTGTGTTCAATATGGAAATTTTCTGTTGTAAAAGCAAGGTTCCTAAGCCAGGGATGAAAACTTAATAGAACTGTTCAACAACAAAATGATCTAAATTGAAAATTGTGAGTTTCCTTCCTCTAGAGACATTTGATGATCCAGATGCTTAAAGTAGAGTTCTACGTGAATTATAGACTAGCCTAAAAGGCTTCTAAGGCTCATTCCTAAGCAGCCATTCCAAGAATATGGAAGAATATCTGTACTCTATGTACAGTGATAAAAGTCCTAGTACCACAGATATCTGTTTGAATCCCCAGGTCAAACTACTTTAGAGCTCTTATCATTAATAATACTAATAAACAGTGTCATTTAAATATGTTGAGTTGTTTCCAAACTCCTAAGGAAATCATTGCTTTAACTGCTCTTTATATAATATTTGTTTCCTTTTGATTCATTTTTCACTACTGCTTCTCAAATGAGTAGATTATATTTCTTTCTGCTGCCTTTTGAGATATGTCCTCTGTGCTTCTAGACACTTTATCGAGAATGCTGCTGTTCATGACCTATAACTTTTCTCCATCCTCACATTTCTACTGCATTTAATACCAGTGAGTCCTCACCTACCTCTTTATTCCCACAACACTCTAAGCTCATGTAGAGAGAAACTATATCCTTAATACCCTTATATCCCCCTCTAACATTATTTTGCTGATAAGAGGCCTCCAAAGATGCATTAAATGAAAAATGGCATCTCCATCCTACTTCCTTAGTTTTAAATCCCTAGAGGCATTTCCTATTTTACCTTTTCTTTCTACTCACCCCCAAAATAAAATCCATCCCTAGTATGTATAAATTTAATTTTAAAATATGCCTCTTATGTTTAACCTATTCTTTCTCTTCCTAGAGATTTTCACCAACTACAGACATTATTCTCTTCAGAGCTGGGCTGTTTCAATAAATTCTAAGTTACATTCCAGACCCCTAGTTCACCCTCATAAAGTGATCTTAGAGAAAATGAAATAATCTTCAAAAGATCAGTTTTCATCACATCACTCTGCACCCCATCCCTCAAAACACAAGACCTACATGTTGCATTCCCATTCTCTGAACCCACTCTGGCCCTGTAGGTATAATCAGTTACCTACTCTTTCTGCAGACTACAGTGATTGGAATCAGTATTGACTTCATAGGAAACATATACAAGGCACCTAGGGGAGCCAAATTGTTTCTGAAACTCAAGGTCAGATGATCATGTTAGTTTAAGTGATTGTACCTTGTGGTAGGCAAAATTCCAAGATGGCCCCCAAGATCCTCAGCCCCTGGTACATATGCCCTGTATAATCCCATCCCCTCAAGTATGAGTATGATCTGTGAATATGACAGATGTCACTCTCATGATTAGATGAGTAGATTACTTTACATGGCAAAGGTGAAGAAATTTTGTAGATGTAATATAGGTCCCTAATAAGTTGACTTTGAGTTAATCAAAAGGTAGACTATCCTAGGGGGCCTGATCTATTAATAATTAGATCAGCCTTTTAAAAGAGGGTCTAGAGGTAAGAGACAAGATGAATTAGCAGTTGCTTTTCTGCTGGCCTTGAAGAAGCAAACTGGCATGTTACAGAAAGGGGAACATGGTAAGGAATGGTGGGCGGTCTCTTGGAGTGAAGGACCTCAGTCCCACAACCACAGGATATTAAGCTCTTCCAACAACCACTGACATAGGCAGATGGTCTTGGACCTCAGATAAAATTGCATTCCTGGCCAACACCTCGACTGAAGCCTATGAGACCCTGAAAAAAGGACCCAACTATACCCAGACCTCCAACCCACAAAAACTGTGAGATAATAAACGTGTACTGTTTTAAGCTGCTAGGTTTGTGGTAATTTGTTAAATAACACAAAAAAGTAATGCACGCTCTTGTCTCCTCTTACTGAATTGCCTGGACCTTTTTTCTTTTGCCATCTTCACTTCTCTGACTATATTTTGATGACCTGAAGTATTGATTTATTTATTATCCCAGCCTCTAGAAACTCCATGTTTCTAACCCTTACAAAACTTCTACAGATTTTCAACTCTGGAACCTGCACATGTCTTCTTTCTGTGAGCTTCCCCTCAACTCCTGCCTCTTCAGAATATACACTCTAAGCACAGCACTGTTTCTCTAGTAGCTGCTTTATAATACCCCCTTCTGCCCTGCCTCCTATATCCCTGTCACCTGAAGGCCTCACCTACTATCCTGTGTAAGTTGTTCTGATCCAAACTACACTACATCTCATGCTCAGCCAACTACAGAATTACAGAGCAGAAGACCTCCACATTTTCGCTGGAGCCAATTTGCATACGGCTGTCATTGAGTTTTCCATTTGCCTTGAAGTCATAATTATCTCTTTGCAGGAAGTTCAGAGGATTACTAAAATAAAGTGGGCAGTTGACATTGGTTACCAGACACACCTTGATAGATCTGAACAGTTTGATAAAAAGAGGTATTCCCTGGCAGCAAATGTCCTTTAGTGCAATCTTGCTTCTATAAGCCCCAGTGTGGCTGTAGCTTCTTTCCTCTGATGCTTCTGGACTTCAGAGATGTGGATTAATTGCATCTGTGCTCCCTTTGTTCTCCAAAGAAGCTAAGTCCCAGGCCTCAGGTCCCCCTCAGATCCCTACAACAAGCTAACCCACAGATGATGCCTGCTCATGCCTACATGATCCATTTGGAAGTGGCACTAACTGCCATCTTGTCCTATCTTCTGAACTCCACCATATCCCTGAGAAGGGGACACATAACCTCTGCTTAATACCACTCAGCACTTGAGCACAAGCTCAAACAGTGCACATCAGACACAGTTATCCCTCAGTATCTATGGGGGATTGGTTCCAAAACTCCTTGAAATACCAAAATCTTTCCCTTATATAAAATGGCATGGTATTTGAATATAGCCTATATACATCTTCCCATATACTTTAAATTATCTCAACATTACTTACAAAATCTAACACAAGGTAAGCACTACATAAAGAGTTGTTATACTGTATTGTTCAGGGGATAATGATAAAAAATATGTACACGTTCAGTACAGATGCTTTTTAAAAAAATATTTTTGATCTGTGCTTGGTTGAATTCATGAATTCGGAACTCACAAATACTGAGATATTCTTCACATTCTTGTCTACATATACTTACTGTGATGGTTGGTTTTATGTGTCAAGTTGATTGGGACACAGGGTTCCATATATTATTCAAACATTATGCTGGGTGTCTCTGTGAGGGCATTTTTGAATGAGATAAACATTTGAATCAGTAGAGTTGAGTAAAGCAGTTTGTCTTCCCTAAAGTGGATGACCCACTCCAATCAGTTAAAGGCCTAAACAGATCAAAAAGACTAAGAGGAAACTTCTCTGATCTAACTGCTTGAACTGGGACATTGTTTTTTTGTTTTTTTTTTCCTGCCCTTAGACTGAAATTTATACTATCAGCTCTCCTGGGTCTCCAGCTTGCTGAATGCTGATCCTGGGACTTCACCCTCCATAATCACATGATCCAATTCCTTATATTATCTCCCTTTCTCTCTGTCTTTCTTTTGCTGAAGAACCCTGACCAACATACTTATCATTGTCTCAACTATTTAAGATCTTAAAGAGCAGGAATCATTCATCGTGATTCTCTTGCGTTTATTTTTCCATGTCTAGTACCATGCTTTGCATGCTGCGAGTGTTATATAAATGTTGTTGACTGAATCCCCACAGTAAGAAAATCTGCTGGTGAAATCCCTTACCAAGAGTGTGATGTACTAGCAAAAGCAATATTGATTGTCATGCCCATTAGTGCTCTCAGCAAGCCAAGGCATTTCCTGTGGACAAATAATTTGAGTGGCCCTGGTCACAGAGAAGAAAGGAAAGAAGATAGCCTTTTTTCTCAGCAGAGGACTGCTGAGTCAGTTCTCCTAAGGAGGCTTCCTCTGTGTTTGCAATCACCTCGGTATTTCTAAAATGGCCAGCAAAGATGAAAAGGAGTAAAAAACAGATTGTCACTTGTCAAACCAGAATCAGAGTGAAAATTAAATAACTGGAGTTTCAGAGACTTTGTGGATTATTCTATTCAAAAGATAAAACCTCATTTCTTTTTAAGTACAGGAATGATGAAGGGAGAAGGAGGCAAAGAATAGCTAGTGCAGCCTGGGCAGAGGCTCACTCCAGAAAGCATTCAAAAAGCTACAGACCTTGATCAAAGGAAAGAAAAAAGAGCCAGACATGTTAATCTCCAAAGGCAGCCTTGCTAAGGCATGTAACATTTCTCTTTCCATAAATATTGGAAACAGAGTTACTCAGCTACAGTGGGGGCCATTTTTCAGCCTGGTCCTAAGAATTCAGAGACAAGTAGGTTAAGACCATTTAAAAAGATTAGTTATATTTGGTCAAGCTAGCTGATTGACTAGGCACCAGGCTGGATGAAAATCATCCTGACCCTGGAACAATCAAAATTGTTGTTCATGCCATTGATTCAAAACTTGGCCCCTCAAACAACCTTCAGGGAGAACCTGACCTGACCTTATCAGGACTCTGGAGAGTTTTCCATTCCCATTTCCAAAAACAATGCCATTGATTTCTGTAAACAATAAGCAACTGGGATTCCAGCTTTTAAAAGAAACAGTGAAACATCCTGGTACAAATGCTGAACCTCTTGCTTCTTGGGAAATCAACCTGAGACTTAAATATAACCTGGAATTGGCACAGAGTGTGTTTATAGTTTGAATGTTGATTAAATCCCCCCAAGTCCCACAGGCTCTTATCTACAAAGCAGTAAGCTCCACTTTCTGTAGCTCTATAAACACTCACATTCTCTCCAGTGGATAAATTGCCTCCTGCAAATATGTTACAGTGAGTGAGACCAATTGCCTTTTTGTTTTCAGGTTATGGGGCCATCATTTAGCCTGAGTCTACACATATGGTTCTGTGGGAATTGACATACCTGTTTTCCATCATTTCTGACCACTTCAGAAAAAATAAATTCATTAAAAATAGATTAAAACTTGATTGAACATTGTCAATCTCAAAATCAAAGTCAAAATAAAGATCCAGAGAAGTGAAAGGGGTAATAATAGCTTCATTAAAAGGATATAACTCTTTTAGTATAAACCAGTCTATTACACTAAATTAACCTATCCATTTAATCAAAAAAGAAACACTAGATGAGATGTTTCTACATACACACACACAGGGTTGTGGACCCTCAGTGCCAAAGCTGTTCTCTACTGGTTGGAAAAAGTTAAACATGCAGTTAATATTAGGAATAGCCTTCGCATCAAGCCACAAAAAAAATACCAATATGCAGCTTAGGATTCTATCCAGAGGGGCCCTGTGATACCAGGGCATGATCCCAAGGTGGAGCATAATCCTATTCCAGCAGGAGTTTACATAGAGCTCACAGAAGAATAAAGACTCTGAGTGTTTTGACAAGCACACTTGGAAAATTGTACACATAAAACCAAATCTCAAACTCAAAAACTAATCTGGAGATGACCAGAATAAGACACAAATCCAAAGGTGAAGCATTGGGCAGATTCAAGAATGAAGATTAGTAGATAAGAATAAAGTAGGTGAACCCAAAATTGTGACTGCACATGTGGCTGGAGGAGCACATTTTAACAGTATGAAAAGAGTCTGAGTGGATTTGTTTGATTGGAAGGCACAGGATTGGAAAAAAAAAAAAAGAATGTACAGCCTGGGTAGGCAATCACGAATATCTAAGCCTACCATTTCTTTAACCTTCAAGTATCTCTCAAACATGTACTATCTTAGGGTAAAAGCACTTTCCCCCTAAAATGATTTTGAAAAATAAGAACAAAGTTAGAAGACTCACATTTCTCAATTTAAAAACTTACTACAGAGCTACATGTCGGCAGTATGTGGTACTTGCATAATGAAAGACATGGAGATCAATGGAATAGAACTGAGAGGCCAGAAATAAATCCTCACATTTATGGTCAATTTGTTAGGTTTGTCTCGGTGGATGTTCCCTGGTCTCCCGGTTTCCAGTGTCAAGAATGAGTACTGGTACCTAGGCAAGCCGATGACACAGTGATCACACATACAGAGCAATTTTATACAAACAGTTTATCACATAAAAGAAAGAATGAAAGTACAGAAGGAAGCTACACAAAGTGAAAATACATTCCAGAGACAGTAGAACAGGTTGATCTCCAGCAGTGGAGAAAAATGCCAAAGTCTGAGCCCACGCTGCCTTTTATAAGCTCACTAGTTTGTCCCGCCTTTCCCAGTCAGGATTGGTTATCATTTTCCGCCTTTGCAGATGATTGACAGGTTGGGATTATATAACAGGTTACATAACAGGTTGATTATGTAACAGTTTCCCTTTCTGTGCATGAGTCTTCACCAGAATCCTTCACAAGGCTCCACCCATGTTATACTAATTGGATAGTAATGACCTGTAGGGATCAGTTCCTAGTTGCAATTTGGTTTCTGGCTACAATTTGGTTCCTGCTCTCCAGCGTTAGCCACTTGCTTGTCACCTATTTATCCTTCACCAGACCCAACAAATTGATTTTTCAAAAGGGTGCCAAGACAATTCAGTGGCAAAAAGAAAATAGTTTTTACAATAAATGATACCAGGACAACTGAATTTTCACATGTGAAAAAAATGAAGTTGGAGCTCTACATATTAGTAACACCATAGGCAAACATTAACTCAAAATGGGTCTTCAACTAAAATATAAGAGCTAAAACTATAAAACTATTTTAAAAAATAAGGGTAAGTTTTCATGACCTTAGATTATACAATGATTTCTTAGCTATGACACCAAAAGTCCAAGCAACAAAAGAAAAAATAGATAAGCTGGACTACCTCAAAATTCAACATTTTTCTGATTGAAAGATACCATCAAGAAAGTTAAAAAAAAAAAAACCTACAAAATGGGAGAAAATATTTATAAATCAAATATCTAATAAGGGATTTACATGCAGAATATATAAAGAATACTTATAATGCAATAATAAAATGACAATTCAATTTTAAAATGGGCAAAAGCTCTAAGTAGAGATTTCTGCAAAGAAGATATGCAAAGAGCCAATCAGCACATGAAAAGATACTCAACATCATCAGTCACTAGAGAAATGCAAGCTAAAATGACATGAGAGAGGATAGGGCAAGCTCGGTTGTGCACACCTCAGTATCTGCTCATATGGCCACCAAGTACAGCACCAACAAGAAACACATATCACCCACCAGCACAGTAGCACACACCAATTTTGTGTGCACCCTGGTTCCATTAATACTTCACCAATCTCCAGGCAATGCCATTGCAGCCCCAGTAAGGGAAAAATAACAGAAACACTGTTGTTATGCTAGCCTAGAATGTTCAGAAAAATTGTTACAAAGTATATTAAGCAAATATCAAGATAGCTACTGCAGTGGGGGTTGGGGGAAGTGCCCAGCACTTTCTTGGGTGCCTCAGCCCTTTCTTGCCTTAAAATAGCCAGCTTAGACCAGCCCTAACGGCTTTAGAACAGCTTTGGCTATCCTGTAGTGCTTAGCTAATTGTAATACTAAAATCCCCATCTAATGAAAAATTTTAATATCATTAGCATAACATGGGTTGCATGACTGTGTATGATGATGGTACTGCACCTGTGTGGTTTGTTTCACTGTGAACAAGCAAAGACACAATGTAAAAATTTTGCATTACTCCTTGGGAAGAGGTTGAAAACACCACCACCACCCGGTGGGCAGATGCAGATTTTGCATGCAAAGAGTTCCTGTGAAAAAAATTCACAGGAACTGCTGTCCAGGAGCAAGTGCCCAGTAATTAACCTCTAATAAACTCATCTAACTCTCCAAGCTGGACTTGTCAGAGTCATTGTTTGGTCTCAGATCCTTATCAGTTTGGAGGGCAGTTTTTTCTACTGTTCCAAGATTTTCCCCAAACACCCAGCCAACATCTAACCATGTTAAACACTCTCAGTAAATTAAAAATAGAAGAGAATCTACTCAAACTCCTAAAAAGAGCATATACAAAAATAACAACAAGCCAGGCACAATAACTAATGCTTATAATCCTAGCACTCTGGGAGACCAAAGCAGGAGGGTCACTTGAGGCCAGAAGTTTGAGACCAGCCTGAACAGCATAGTAAGATCCTCTCTCTATTAAAAAAAAAAACAAAACTTTTTAATTAGCCAGACATGGTGGCACACACATGTAATCCTAACTACCCAGGATGCTGAGCCAGCAGGATCACTGAAGCCTAGGAGTTCAAGGTTGCAGAGAGCTATGATTATGTCACTGAACTCTAACCTGGGAAACAGAGTGAGACCCTGTCTCAAAAACCAAAGCAAAATAATCACAAAAAACCAAAAAAGCTACAGCTTTCAAAATAATAGTGAGGGACTGAATGTTTTGCTCTAAGATCAAGAACAAGGCAAAGATGTTCCTTTCTATTCAGTCCTACTCAACATCACACTGGCAGTCCTAGCCAATGCAATAAAATAAGAAAAATAAATAAAAGACATATAGATTAGAAAGGAAGAAATAAAACTGACCCAATTCATGGATGACATGAAAGTCTATGTAGAAAATCCCAAGAATTCTACCAAAAAAGAAAAAGTTCAAGTACTAATAAGTGAGTTTAGTAAGGTTGTTAAATACAAGGTTAAAATTAAAAGTCAATACTCTTTCTATATACTAGCAATGAACAATTGAAAATAAGAATTTTAGAAACGATACTATTTACAATAGCCACCCCAAAATGAAATAGATATAAATCTAATAAGACATGTACATGATATATGTATACAGAAACTATAAAATACTCATAAAGGAACACTCAAAACTGTATACAGAAAACTGTAAAACACTCATAAAAGAACACTCAAAAAAGACCTAAAGAAATGGAGAAATATAACATGTCTTAAATGACCTACAGGTTTAACAGGATTTCAATGAAAAACCTTAGAGGAAAAAAAAGAACCTTAGAGGAAATTTTGTATATATAGATAAGCTGATTCCAAAATTATATGGAAATAATAATAAATAAAAACAAAATGATATGGAAATTGAAAGGAGCTAGAATAGCCAAAACAATTTTGAAAAATAAGATTCACATAACTAATTTTAAGACAGAGCATATAGGCAAAGGGACCTGCACACAGATCAAGGGAACAAAATAAAGCCCAGTAATAAACCCACATAAATATGGCCAATATTTGGAGATATAGTTCACATATAATCACATATAATCCAAAATATGGAGATATAATTCACATACCATATAATTCACCTATTTAAAGTACACAATTCAATGGTTTGTAGTGCATTCACAAATGTCATAATCAATTTTAGAACACTTTCACCGCCCCTCAAAAAAATGCCACATTAGCAGTCACTCGCATACCTCCCAATTCCCCTAGCCCAATGAAACCATTAATTTACTTTCTTTCTCTACACATTTGCCTACTCTAGACCTTTCCTATAAAGGGAATTGTACAATTTAAAATACACCCACATGAGATAGCACTTCATACCCACTAAGATGACTATGGTCCAAGCAATAGCTATTAATAATAACAAGTGTTATTGAGGATGCAGATAAATTAGAACTCCCTGCTTTGCCGGAATGTAAAATGGTATAGCCACTTTAGAAAATGGCTTGGAAGTTTCTTAAAAGTTTACGTATGAGAGTTAGCATATGACTCAGCAATTCCACTTCTATATACCAATAATGGGTATCAGTCAATGAAGAACAAAATATGGTATATCCATATGATGGAATGTTAGCAACAAAAAGGAATGAAATGCTAATACATGCTGGAATATAGATGACCCTTGAAAACATGCTAAATGAAAGAAGCCAACCACAAAAGACCATGTATTATAAAATGCCATCTATATAAAATATCCAGAATAGGCAAACCTAGAGGGACATAAAGTAGATTCGTAATTGCCCAGGGTTAGGGAAAGTGGGAAAAATGAGGGTAACTTCTAAGAAATGCAGGATTTCTTTTTGGGGTGATGAAAATGTTCTAAAATTGTTGTGGTCAGGGATGAGTAATCTTGTGAATATACTAAAAACCACTGGATCGTACATTTTCACTGAGTCATTGTATGATATATGAATGACATCACAACAAAGTTGTTACCAAAAAAAAAAAAAAAGCCGCACATTTCCCACTGTGGATTTATCTCTCTATTACTTTCCCCAGCTGATTCATTTTTGAGGTTCTCTTATTTTGAAGGACATTTGTCATCTTTTAAAATTAACTGAGTTTCTTATGAGAGGCGATTGATGGGTTTCAGGCTCAGAATGGCACAAAAACCTAACTTTGGGAAAACAGAATGGTTGCAATCAATATTTCTAAACCTACGTGACATAATTTCTTTCTTAATCCCTACTTCCTTGAGAGAAGCTATGCAGGGAGGGAGTGAAATATAAAGTATATAATTGGGGTTACTGGACAGTCCAGGTTTGATATGGAAAATGGGAATATAGAAGAGAATAAGACCAAAAAAGAAAAATAACAACTCAATTTCTTAGCCCCTATAAACATCAGAAAGGTTTATCTCTAGTGAAACATATGAGTTATATCACACACCTGTACAATTTGTCCACGTCTCTGTGCTCATCTTGGTCATGCTCTCTCCTCCCTCTGGTACTCTTCTGGAAATTTCTTCCCCGTAACCTTTCTCCACTCCCTCACTGATAATTCCTACTTGTGCTTCAGGTCCCAGTTTTGAAATCATTTCTTCTGGATAATAGTCTCACATGCTTACTCTAAACATAGCATTGATTACATTATAAAATAAAAAGAAAATGGTTATTGAGTATTTACTAGAAGCTAGGCACTGTGTGAAGATGTTTACATACATGAAAACAGCTTCACAGAAATAATATGAGATAGATGCTGTTAATAACTCCACTACAGATGAGGAAACTGAGCTTAGAGAGCATCAATCACTTGCTGGACATCACACACTAGGAACTGAGGGCATCAAGGGTTGAATGTAGACCCATGCCCTGAGCTGAGCCAGACATCATGCTTGTTTACTTCTCTGTCTCTTCCACTGAACTGTAAGCATCATAAGAGTGGAGACAGTATTTTGCTCACCATTGCCACATCACCAGCTGCTGTAGCCTAACTGTTCAATAAATATTTGGTGAATCAATAGATAACTGTATTTTCAAATATACATTCAATGTTTTCCTTGTTCTTTGACTTTTTTGTCCCTTTTGAAACTTGGAAATATAGTAGGACGTGCTGATGGCAGTGAGTCTTCCCAAAATGCAATGACAAAACAAGGCAAAATTGTCTAAAGGGACCATTTCAGGGCTCTGGAAATGGACCAAAGGCATACAACAAATTAAGAACTGACTATTGAAGGAAACACCACTGAACTTTAAGTAAGAACAGTGTGGCTGTCTCTGGTGGTCTTGCCTGGAGCTATTCCCATACCTATCTCTCCACATCTCCCCCACTCTCAGTAGATAGTTGGAGTGGTAGCTCTACCAGGCGGGAAAGCAGTGAAAAATCAATAGTTTCATTTCCATAAAGGCATGTCTGCATCCATATTCCATGCACTATTAATGCTTCCTTCTTATTTTACTAGCCCAGGATTTCTCAACCTGGGCACTATTGATTTGAGGCCAATAATTCTTCGTGGCAAGAGTTGTTTTATGTGTTTTAGAATGACAGTTTGTAACATCTCTAGCCTCTACCCACCAGATGCCAGTAGACCCTCTTCCCAAGCTGTGACAGCCAAAAATGTCTCCTATGTTTCATGTCCTCAAGGGAGCAAAATTGCCCCCAATTGAGAATCACTGGTTTAGCTGCTTACCTGACACTGTACAAAAATTAACTCAAAATGTATCATAAACTTTAAATATAAGATCTAAAACTATAAAACTTCTACAGGGAAACAAGGGAGAAAATTTTATGATCCTGGTTTATGCAAAGAATTCTTAGATTTAATAACAAAAGTATAATCCGTCAGAGAGAACAATGATCTATTGAACATCATCAAAATTAAAAACTTTCTCACTTCAAAAGTCACCACTAAGATAATGAGAAAACAAACCAGAGACTAGGGGAAAATATTTGCAAATCATGTACTTGATAAAGGCCTTGTGTCCAAAATTTAAAAAGAACACTTAAAACTCAAGAATAAAAAGGTAAATAACCCAAATTAAAAATAAGCAAAATATTTAATAAGCATTTCACCAAAGACTTATAAAAGGCTAATAAGAAAATGCAAAATGTTTAACATCATTAGTCATTAGGGAAATGCAAATCAAAACCACAATGTGATACCACTATGTACCCAACTAGAATGGCTATAATTTTAAAAGACAGATAAGTTTTGGTGTGGATGTGGAGCACCTGTAACCCTATATACTGCTGGAGGAAACGTAAAATGGTGAAGTCATTTTGAAAATAGTTTGGCAGTTATTTAAAAAGTTAAACATAAACTCACTAAACATAAACATAAACCTGGCAATTCCATCCATAGAAATCTACCAAAAAGAAAATGATAACATATGTGCATGCAAAGACTTGTATGTGGATATTTATAGCATCATTATATATTACAGCCAAAAACAACCCAAATGTTCTTTAAGTTGTGAATAAATAAACAAAATGTAGCATATCCAGATAATGTAATACTATTCAGCAATAAAAATCAACAAACTACTTATACATGTTAAAACATGAATGAACCTTAATAGCATTTTTCTAAGTGAAAGAAACCAGATGCAAAAGCACAAATATTATATTATTCTATTTATATGAAATATCCAGAAAAGGCAAATATATAAATTCAAAAAGCAAATAACTATTTCCTGGGGCTGGGTGTAGGAGAGGGATTAACTTCAAATGGACATGAGAGAATTTTCTGGAATAATGAAAGTTCTAAAACAACATTGTGGTGATGGTTGCACAACTTTATAAATTTATTACAAATCATTCAATTGTACACTTACAATGGGCTAATTTATGGACTGTAAAGCGCACCTCAATAAAGCTGCAAGGGAAAAAAACAGCAAGGAGTAGGCAGTGATAGATGAAACAAGATTGGCAATATATTGATAATTATTGAAGCTGGTTATGGTGATCCTTATACTATTCCTTCAACATTTGTTTATGTTTAAAATTAAGAATACTTATGTACACAAATATCATAATACTTCATGCTCCAAGTAGACTTTTAAATAATTAAAATTGTTATGTAGACTTCCAAGAAAGTCCAGAATAGTTCTGTTCTCCTAAACATTTTGATGTCTATAGGATAATTTACATAATATGATATTAATGACAGCAGAACTTCCTGAGGAAATCTTAGATTTTACTAATGGGTGAATTTTGGCAGGTTCTTCTGTACAAAAAGCTTGCCAAACAAGAGTGTGAAGTTATCTGAAAATCCCTCACGAGGCTGCAGTTGTGGCAAACAGCGTCAGCATTTTAACACCTTCTTCTGCTAACTAGACTCACACTCCCCAAAATGTCTTGTTTTTTCCTGAGAGTTGACACATTTTTTGGAGTTTTGCATTTAAGATTATCCCTGACTTTCTGGAAAAACACTATCATAGTGGAAAGACCATGAAATTTGGATTCAAAACTGTGTTAGACCTTCAACAGATTATTTAATTTGTTTCTTTACTTATAACACAATAATAATAAACCTGATCTTGCAGGGCTATTGTGATTATTGAATTAGACAACTTACATAAAGCACCTAACAACCTGGCACATTGTAGGTATTGAACAATTAATAGTTATATTTATTTATTATCTAAGGCATTTTATCTATATCTCATAATAAAATGCAGTAACTATTTTTACAGTCTTAGTAAAGCATGTAAAACGCCCAGAGATTTTCAAATCCAACTTTACTGATGCTAAAATCTAATGACAGGTGCCTAAATATTCAGAAATGGAATTTGGACTAGAACCCATGTCTCTCAACTCTTAAAGTAAGTTTAACAAAATGATTAAATGTCTGCTTTTTGTTGTTGTTGTTGTTGTTCTTTTATTATTACAGCTTAGTATTTGAATTTTTACAGAATGAAATTTTATTCAGGAAATGGAAAAAGGTGTCTGAAAATATATGATAATTCTATAAACATTTTTAAAGATGTCCTATGATGTGTCCTCTCTGGAATTTATCATTTTTTCCTGAAAAATTATTCACTAGACGTGAGTCAAACATAAGCTAAACCTTCCGCAAGCTCACATTTCTGCCTTTATCAACTAGATTTGGCTTTAGCTGCTTTGGCAGAAACCTGACTACAGTAACTTATTTCCATAGCCCTACCCCAAACAATGCCCACTTTTAATCACATATCTTTAGATTAATTTAGAGCTGTGCCACTTTACTTAACTTCTTTATGCCTAAGCTTCCTCATCTGTAAAATTAGTTATTTCAAAGGTTTGTTATGATGAATAAATGACATAAAGTGTGCCAACAACTTAGAAAATCAGAACCCAATAGATGTAAACAATAGCACTATAGTTTCTGAATTCTAAGATATACTTTTTAATATGTTGTATCTAAAATTAATATTCTAAAATTGAAATTTATGTTAATTTTAGTAGTATTTTCTTTTTTCTTTGAAAATTGTTATGAATTTTATTTTTTACAACTCATAGTTACTTAGACTCAATGAAATATCAAGTTATCAGCTTGACTGAGTTGTTTCCTCTATTGTTTAATGCATCAAAAAAGTTATTATATTAAGATCACAAAGTGAGTTGAAGGCTTAGATCACATCTTACTATTATTTGTAATCTCAATACCTAGCACGAAGCCTAGCACTGGAGAACTGTTCAGCAAGTATACACTCAATGAATGACTGAATTAATGAATCAACAGACAAAAACAGAAGGGAGTTAGGGAGGGAGGGAAAGAGGAAAAAAAGGAAGAATGAAAACGTGACTGTGACAGACTCCAATACTCAACAATCTATGTCTCCACCTGGATGTCTATCTCAAACTTAATGTCTCCAAAGCTGAACTCTTGATTCAAGTCCCTAATTCAAACATAGCACCTCCACCCAGCCATCATTCAGGCCAAAAACCTTGGCACCATGATTCCTTTCTTTACCTTATTAACCAATTTGATTCACTTGCAAATGTTCTCAGTTCAGCTCTGCCCTAAAAATATATGCCTGATCCCAGCCAGGCACAGCGGCTTACACCTGTAATCTTAGCACTTTGGGAAGTAGAGGCCAGAAGTTCGAGATCGTTTTGGGCAACGTAGCAAGACCCCATCTCTACAAAAAATTGAAAAAATAATAAAAAATAGCTGGGTGTAGTAATGTGTCTGTAGTCCCAGCTACTCGGGAGGCTGAAACCGGAGGTTCGCTTGAGCCCAAGAGTTCAAGGCTGCAGCAAGCTATGATCACAGCACTGTACTCCAGCCTGGGTGACACAGTGGGATCCTAGCATTTGTCACCACCTCTGCTGCTTCTGACCTGGCCTCAACCACCATCTCCCCTTGGCTAGATTCCTACAGAAGCATTGTCCTACCAGGTCTCTTGCCTCTACTCCTGCCTCCTTTACTCTAACTCCACAGAGCAGCCAGAGTGATTCCTTTAAAAGAATCTGATTAAAATGTAAGTCATATCCAGTAATTCCTCTAAGTTAAATTTTAATTAGTTTCACAACTTAATTAGAATAAAACCCACAGTTTTTTAGAAGGCCTGTTGCCCGCCCCATGGCTTTGTTGCCCTCATGCTCACCACCCTCATGCATACTGAGGTCCAGCCACACAGGCCTCCTGTCTGTCCTTCTGTCAATCTCCCTCTGTCAATCTGATTCAGGGCTGGAGAGGATAAAGGCTGTTCAGGACCTGAAGCTTATATGATTAAGACCAAGAATGTGCTTTCAGAAAAAGAAACAAAATCACAAATACAAAATTAGGTTAATATTTATGTGGAATGAGAACAGAAATTCCAGTAAATGATTGGAAGTCTGGAGGTTACTTTGTAGTCATCTTTAATTTTCTTTGGCAATATCTTCAGCATTGTAACAGAAACGCTTACTTATATAGAAATATTTCCCAATAGCAATCTGGCTTTCACTCTCCACTAAGAATACAATGCCCAGCAACTCTCACCACTCAGAGACCCAAACAAGTGAAAGCAGCTGTAGTTTAAGCTTCATGTGCTTCACAATAAGTCCACCTCTGCCCATGGCTCCCTCAACGCTTCAAGTCTCTGCTGAAAAGCCACCATGCCATTTCACCCACTGTCATCTTACCCTGCTTCACATTTTTCATGGCACTGCACATTTTGACAGCACTTGAGACGTTAAGTATTTTCTGTTGTTGTTTATTGTCTATTACCCCCACTACATCCTACTAGAATATGAGCTCTAGTATGTCTAGGGTAGGGCTTGTTTTGTCTCCTATACCACTGGTGTCCAGAAGAGTGAGTGACACATAGTAGGATCTCTCTCAAAACGGACCATTCTCTAAGTAAACAAATGGATGAATAAATGAAAATCAGGGTGAAATATTTTATTAAAGTTTGAACAAATTGTTTGCCTGAAGTGCTCTTCCTTTGGTGGAGTGGTTATCTGTCATAAATACCTGGAAGAAAAAAAATGATATCTTCACAAATGTGTCTGCTTCTAACATTTTGAAATAAATTAATTTAATGCTGGCATTGTACGCAAAATAATTACCAATTTAATAAATCTCTTCAAAGCAGATAATTCTAGCAGTCATCTGACATCTTTTTTCACACTGTACAAATATTATGATGATTGAAACTGCAGAGAGTGATGAAGAATTGCACTCATTAGTTTACACTTAGTTTCTTAACCAATCTACTAAATTCACTAGGTAAGTAAATGTATTAATAGTTTCAGAATAAATAAATAGAATTCATAAACCACAATAAACTAAAAGTGATCATTGTGGGGGGGAAATACTATTTCTTTTCAAAATCTATATACAGTCAATTATCAGATAGAAAAGAATAATTTGTTTTAAAACACTAGAATAACCACAGTCAGCTTTAGCAATTGATAATTCAGGAATCAAAAAGTTCTTACTAACATGCTTCCTTGTTATAATATAATAAAGCAAATTGCTGTTATAATTATTTATCTTTATCATTTGTCATGCTCCCCTATAGATAACCCATGCATAGCTGCATAAAATTAGTAGATGTGGGGAAATATTTTTATTACAGCAGAGACTGCAGATCAAATATTAAGTGAATGCCTTCAAGACATAGATTAACTATAACTGTCTCAGTATTTCTGTCTTGGGATTCATCTGGTTTCTGTGCTTCAAGCCTCCTCATGTCTGCTGTGCCTAGATCCATTTGCTGTTCCCCAGGCAGGCACTTCTCCCATGACTCCCAACATTTTATCATAGAAGCCGATCTTCCAGATCCCCCAAGATTCTGGACCTCCCACCATCCATACGCCTAAACAGCACCTGCAGGCACTCATATAAATTTTACTCCTATAAATTTTCCCTTATTATCATCAGCTTCTACTGGTAAGCAGATGTCTAGATATTCAGAAGAGAGGATGAGAGACTAATTAAAGGCCAGAAATGAAGTTAAGAAATCTGCAAAGAAAGTCACTCAATGACTATGCTCATTCCCTGCTCCTTTCTCCTTCTTTCCCAGAATATATCAGTTGTTGCTGAATTGGGTCAAATTGAAAAGACTAGGCACAGCACTAATGGATTACTCAAGGTTAGATTTTTTTTAAATGAGTAAATTTCAATAGCTCTGCATTAGCACATCACTGAAATACTTCAGCAGCTCCCAGACAGGTCTTCTCCCCTAGTGTGAGAGGCAAGGAGTTATTTATTCTACTTCAACTATTAATAGACAGGCTTTCCACTGGGTCTTGGAAATGTAGGGTGTGTGTTATATTTCAATTCTAAAATTCAATTATAAGCCAAAGCTTAGACAAGAAGGACTTTCATAAAATAACAGCATAGGTGTTAGTCTGAATCCTTCTGTAGGGCTTAGCAGGGTGCATCTTTATGCTGCCTTTGGCAGGGAGGATTCAAAACGCTCCCCCTGCATTCTGGATTTAGTCCTTTCTGCCTTGACTGCTCCAATACAATATCTGTCTGTGCTGAATACAAGAGAAAGGCCTATAGACTGTGCACATGTGAACAAAAAGAATAACTGAGTTCTACCTACCAAACCTTCATAGCATCAAAAAAAAATATGGGTCTCTATCCTCAAAATGTCAAACCTCAGGTGATTGAATAAATAAAACTTTCAGAAATGTAATTGAAATGTTCACATTTGACATCATTAATCATCATTTGATTTAGTCTAAGTCAGTGAACAGCAACCATGTGGGTTAAATAGCGTCCCTCAAAATTCATGTCTACCTAGACCCTGAGAATGTGACTTTATTTAGAAATAGGGTCTTAGCAGCTATAATTGGTTAAAATGGGAGATCACACTGGATTAGGATGCCCTAAATCCACTGAGTATTGTCTTACAAGAAGAGGAGAAGACACGCAGAGAGACTCGGCAGAGAATGCCAGGTGAAGACAGAGGCAGAGACCAGAGCAATGCATCTATATGCCAAGAAATGCCAGGGATTGCTGGCAACCAAAAGAAGCCAGGAGAGAGGCAAGGTCCTTCCTTAGAGCCTTTAGAGGAAGCATGGCCCTGCCAACACCCTGACTTCAGACTTCCACCCTCCAGAACTGTGAGCAAATGAATCTCTATTGTTTTAAGCCACCTAGTTTGCAGTAATTTGTTATGGAAGCCCTAGGAAACTAATAAAAAAAAAACAACACAAAAGATTCCAGAGAAGTTTCTAGGTTGATATCAGAAGGATTTTTCCTAAGAATAGAGCTCAAAACACAAAAATAAACTATAAGCTAGGGTCATAACAAATAAAAATAAGTGTTTTACCATTAGGATGGGAAAAACATGGACTCCATTCTATTGGGAGTGATTTCTAGACATGATTGAAAGTCAGAGTCATACCCACCTTCACTTAATTCCTTTTCACTTCTCCTACCTGATTTTATTTAAGGAAAAGCAGGTTGTGCTACCAATTGTTTGTTTTCAGCACTAAGGAACAATGTGTAGTTGTAAGGCTGTAACTTGGTGTTCAGATCAGGCAGACTGAGTACCTATTTCTTAGGTTGAAACTTCCTAGGTAATGCTGCAGCAAAATGTTCCAGAAAGTCAAGAGTTAACCAGATTTAAGGAAATCACAAACTAAACAATCTCCCCTAAACTAAGGAGGACAAACTTAAGGAAAATATATTTAAGTCAAACGTGTAACTTTGTTTACATATGAATTAGACAACATGAAAAGTGAGAGCTGGCCAAAGGTTAAGGAATTTGTATCCAATTTGTAACTTGTAGTTGGCAACAAACAGGAAAAACAAAAGCAAAAATTCAGCCTCCAATGTCCTCCCTGCACGTCTGCACAGGGAAGTTCCTTCACTGACTAATGGCCCTGTTCCAATGTCCTGCACATCCTGTTTCAGCATTCTATGCACAGCCACAAATTTTAAAAGTCATTTTAGCCACAGAAGATGGTCACAGCTTATTCTGGTGTTGGCTTATCACAGAGACAGAAAAGGGGAGAATTATGTTGTTTTTATTCGTACCAAGCTTTTTTAATGCCAAAGTATTGAATGGAGTTTTCAAAGGAAAAACACAACAAAAAAGAATCAATAGTAAAAGCCAACTAATGGCTGGCCACTGTCAATGTATGGAGTATACAAAACACAGCCGCAGGAGGGGAAGGAAGAGAGGTTGCCGTGCAGATCAGAAAAGTTCCATTCAGTTAAAAGGATCAGAAGTGAGACTGAAAATGAGATAGCAAAATGAGGTATCCATTCAAGGCCATTTCAGTGCTTACCTCTAACATTCCCATCTTCTGAGTCCTTTCTGAAGAACAGCTACAGATTCTTCTCTTAGAGGAGGAGGGGAAATATGGGTGGTTTTATCACATTTACCCATACTGCAAGAATGGTGGGAAAATGTGTTTTCTTGCTGAATATGGATAGTGGTTAGGTTTTGGATACAACCTGCGTTCTATTTCCTTTCAGCATCTACGTGTCCATGCTTTGAGCTGTGGTCTGCAGATCTGTGAACAAATCAGAGAGGATGCCATGGGTAAGTCTGTACCTCTGATTTGTGGAAAACAGTTCCCAGCATAACCCACACGAAATAAAGGGAGGTTGACCATCATGATAAGTATTGGGACTTAGTTACAGATAGAGAAAAGGAATACAGAAAGGTAGATGGGAAAAAGATGGAATTTGGAAGGAAAATACCTGAAGTATATAGACCTAGCTTTGCCCCTTAGTGGCCTTTGATAAGCCGTTTCTCTACCTTCTAAATTCTTTGGATTCCTCTTGAAAATAGGGACAACAAAACCAACCATACATAGTAGTTATAAGAATTAAATGTGAAGCATTTTCTAAATTACATTTTATTATTATAATATTCCTTATTAGGAAAAAAAAGTTCTAGCCTATGGGAAAACAACAAAGTTATCTTCATACTTTGTTCAAACACAGTTTCACTGTCGTTGTAAAAGTATGAACAGCAAAGAACACATATATGCTCTGTTTTGACGTCTGCAGTATATTTTTAAACTTAAAAATTTGAATAAATCATTTACATTCAAAAATCGAACTATTTTACACATACATTGGGTTACTGTTTTCTCTGGCAGCTGTGAACCAACCTTCCTTTGTTACTGGCCTCTGAATAGATTGTTTCCAAGTTCTTGGTGTTCCTTGGGGAATGAATTTCAGAATGCATCACATGAGCTAAGCAAGAGACAGATTCTTACTGAAAGCAAAAGTACAGTCTCAGGGAGGAGAACAGGCAAGTTCAAAAGAGAGCTGCCCTGAGAGGACGTAGTTTTAGATCTTTTCTAGTCTTACTGATTGAGGGGAGAAATATTCAAGACCAAAGGGTTGGCTTTTACTAAGAATTTGGGTAGTAATTCTAGAATTGGGTTCCCTCCCATTTTCATACTTTGTATGATTACCTTGAAATTGTCATGGTGATTTCAAAGGCAGAGAAAATTTAAAACCACAATGCAAATGATATCATAATTAGCCAAAGTTCATGTAAGGTGGCAGAGATAGCTAACAAGCCAGTTAAAGCCAGTTCTTGTCTGTGGTTATCAGCCTTTCTAATTAGCTTCTGTTTTTAAGAGTTATTTATTCTAACACCTACTACCAATCTTCAAGCCCCTGCATACAGTCTCATCCCTGTCTCCTACTCACCTACTCTAACACCTACACAGCAACAATCACCAGAACAGAGCAGGGGCTGCCCTTTGTCAGTGCTCTTCCACCCAGCCCCATAAGTTCATGTTACCTCCTGACACAGAGACTTCATTGGGTACTTTCAGAGGGTTTTCTGGGAAGCTTTTTTTACACTGCCTGCCTTGGTCAGTGAGATAGGCTGAATGATGGCTCCCCAAAGATGTCCATGTCCTAATTCCGAGAACCTGTGAATGTGTTACCTTATGACAAAGAGACTTTGGAGATGTGATTAAGAATCTTGAAATGGGAAGATTAATCTGGGTTATCCAAGTGGGCTCAATGAAATCACCAGGGTTCTCAGAAGAGAGAGGCACATAACTATGTGTCATGGCCCAATGTCGCTCACATCAGGAAGGATATTCCAGGGCTCAGAGGTTATCTTCCAGAAGTTGGAGAAAGGCCCAGTCCTTTCTTTGGAATGTATAGAGTTTGAATACCCAAGTCCTTTACTACACAGACCACACCATCCTGGCCCTTGACCTAGGGTTTCCAACAGCAAAATGCTCATGTCTGATCATCTACATTTAGACAAGCATTTATATAACAGATACAGCAATAGTATCAGTATGAACATGCCTGACCTTTGAAGGAGTCAGTGTGGGTTAGCGATACACAACTAATCCATCCTGTAAAGCCTTTATGTATATCTTTAAATTTTTTGTGCTAATCTGATTGCTACTTTCCCCCTTTGATCTACTGCTATTTGTTTTTTGTTTTGTTTGTTTGTTTGTTTTTGGTTTCCTGAGACAGGTCTCACTCTGTCACCAGGGCTGGAGTGTAGTCACAACATCATAGCTTACTGCAACCTCAAACTCCTGGGCTCAAGTGATCCTCCCACCTTAGCCTTCTGAGTACCTGGTGCTACAGGCACATCCCAACATGCTTGGCTAATTTTCCTGTTTTTTTTTGTAGAGATGGGGTCTCATTCTTGCTCAGGCTGGTCTCAAACTCCTGGCCTCAAGCAATTCTCTTACCCCAGCCTCCCAAAGTGCTAGAATTACAAGTGTGACCCACTATGCCTGGCTGATCTACTGCTATTCATACCTTATGATAAACTCATACAGAACTATTTTGCATAGAAATTAGCTGATGGTTAGATAAATGCAATTCTTCCTCAAGTCAGTCATTTTTCATTGGTAGTATATCCTGAGGAGGCCTTAATTCAACCTCCCAACATGTTTTAGCATCAATATCAGTATTATCATATAACTTATAGACATAAGGTAGTTGAACTTTACCAACCATGCCAGTGTTACACCATATTGCAATATGGTCATTATATAATTCAATTTCATTACAGTATTTACTATGCCTTATCAACAGAATTGGCCCTTGCTCATATACCAGATTTTATTATGGACAGGTGTTGTTACAATTTGCTCTGATTAGGTTATTCCTGGATTCCAAGTCAGTTGAAGACAAAGCTAGTCACACCATTGCAGTTTATAGGCTTATACAGAGACTGGTGTCCATTGTAAGCTATTATATAGCAAGGCTGGCCTCCTTCCTACAAGGAGGACATGGATAATATCACATAGTTTCTATCCTATCCCTGCTAACTTTACTATATGAAGTGTCTTATTCTGATTTATTCTTAAGGCTAGGGGAATCAAAGTGCATAGTGTAAATTACAAGTGCCCTCAGGTAACTTTCACAGGTTTGAAAGTCCATAAGATTTCCATAGGTATCCCTATTGAGCCTTAATAGTTAGGGCTACCTTGGTCTCTGTCGCTATTAAAATCACCAAGAGGCCATGTTGAGTCAGAGTACAAGCCGTTTCCCAATACTGGGTCCTAGCATTATCTAGTATTATTTCTGAATCTTCAATGAACTTTTTTAAAAAAATTTGTTATATTGACTCCTATCCCTGGAATAGAATTTCCTCTATGCTTACTCTAGTCCACAAAATCTTTTCCTCTGTCCTCACCAAAAGAAAATTCAGCTTTTTCCATATGCTTAAATAGACATCCATCTATCCTAAAACCCTTTTCTGTCTTGTGTACCAATGTTGCTAAATCTACCATTCTTTTTTATTTTTTTTTATTTCAGCATATTATGGGAGTACAAATGTTTAGGTTACATATATTGCCTTTGCCCCACCTGAGTCAGAGCTTCAAGTGTGTCCATCCCCTGGACAGTGCACACCACTCCCATTAGGTGTGAATATCCCTGCCTCCCCCTACACCTGCCCCGACACCTGATGAATGTCACTACTATATGTGCACATAAGTGTTGATCAGTTAATATCAATTTGATGGTGAGTACATGTGGTGCTTGTTTTTCCATTCTTGTGACACTTCACTTAGTAGAATGGGCTCCAGCTCTATGTAGGATAATACAAAAGGTGCTAGATCACCATTGTCTTTTGTGGTTGAGTAGAACTCCATTGTATACATTTACCATATTTTATTAATACATTAATGTATTGATAGGCACTTGGGGTGTTTCCACATCTTTACAATTATACCATTCATGTTTTTGCCATAGGGTGCTAATGGCCTAAATGCAATTAGAATATCTGTTTTGTACCCAAAAATGATGGCTCCCCCATACTAGGGTTAGATGAGTAGTATTCACATCTAGATTTAATTTATTTTGACTGTGCCACAAGGCCTCCCATGGTCTTCTTCCTCTCAGGGTGCAGCTGTTCTTTAGGGGAATTCAACTTTCATGTGATGCCTACTGCTTTAATCCCGTCAGAAACCTATTATCTTTCCTATTCTATTTAATAGCTCTCCATCCACAAACACAGGGCTGATTTGTATTTGTGGATAACACACTGTGGCAGGTCAGAAAATACCACTGCTATATATTTTTTTCCATTATAACCAGGGAACTTTCTAAGCATTTGGTCATCAGTGTTTATAGTTACATAGTAATCAGTCTGCCAAGAGTTGTACACTGCAGGGTCCAATGGCCCAGTAGGGAGTACTTCCTGGAAATTCCTTCCCAAATGATATCTTTTATAGGAGATGTAACCTGAAGTAAGAGTCCATAGATACTAGTATATTAGTAGAGTTAACTCAGTAACTAACAATTGATCCAGTTCATCATTTCACCAAAATATCTCCCAGAGCAATGCCACTCAGGTTTGCAGGCTTCATTTGACCTTGTCAGGTTCAGAAAGCAGAAGTGATCTCAGCAAACATATGGCTCCCTCCTTTTGGGTATCTGGTGTAATTGTACTAAGAAAAAATATTGTTCTCTTGCTCTGAGCCTTTCTCAAAGGACCAATGTAATATTGGATTTCTCTCATTTCATAACCCATTTATTCATTCCTTTACCCTGAGCTACTATTTCTCTTCCTCTCCATTTGTCATTGCTTTTTACCTAAACTTTTCCACCTTTGGAATGGATGTTGGTTCAGCCACTGTGCTGGTCTGGATTGTCAGCAATAGAATCAGCCTATCAAGCATCTCCCCTTCAGTACATTCTCATCTGTCTTAGTCCATTTTTTACTGCTGTGACAGAATACCACTGACTGGGTAATTTATAATGACCAGAAATGTATTTTCCCACAGTTCTGGAGGCTGGGAAGTCCAAGATAAAGGGCCAGTATCTGGCGAGGGACTTCTTGCTATGTCAGCCCATGGAAGAAGGGCTAAGAAAGGATGAGAGAGAGCAAGAGATCAAACTTGCAGTCCCAAACCCTTTTATAGTATAATCAGCATTAATCCTCTTATGTGACTGGAGCCCTCATGACCTATGTACCTCCTATTAGGTCCCATACCCCAACACTGTTGCATTAGAAATTAAGCTTCCAACACATGCTTTTTTGGCAGATACATTCAAACCACAGCATCATCCATATAGGGTAGAATGACATAGGTACAGAAGTAGTAGGCTATTATAACCACAAGGCAGTGCAGCTTCATTCATTGTCAACTCCAATTTTGCCAGATGGGATGAAGGCACTCAGTCCAGCCCATCAAGCCCTTAGGAATTCTTGCATAAATATTTAAAAGTATAGTTACAGTTTCTTGTGTAGGGATCACCCCTGCTTCTGGCACCTGCAATTGCAGCCATGGTCCTGGGACTATCACAACTGATAGGAAACAGGAAAATTGAGGTAATGTAGGGAAAAATTGTATAGTTGTACCAGCATATTCCTCCCCACCCATTCTACAAGTCCCATAGAAAAGTGGAAGAATCTATCTAGGTGAAATTACATACCTTCTGTTTTACAGTACTAGGTAGGGACATGTTCCCAGTCAGACATAATATCCCCCTCCCCCTTAGCCTCCCATCATGTTGAGTGTGAGTTTACCCTCAGGAAGGCATGAAAACAAGCCCTTCCTGCCTTTATCCCCCACCTATTTTAAACAATGAGAATTCCAATTATCTACCAAACCACTATTTTAAGGATAACATGCAACATAATATGTCTACTTGATGTGGTATCTGTTTGTCCATTGTTGGACACCATAGGCTGTAAACCGTTTAACTAGGTTTAAACAAAATGTAACTCAGTAGTTCAAGTTGGCACAGTATCTTCCATTACAGTCCTTTTATACTGTTGTGAGCATTTTCATCTACCAACAGGTAAGCAAAGTCCAGATGAGAATAAGTGTCTATTCTTGTCCAGATACATACATAGCCACTCAGAATACCAGCATCAGCCCAATGTAGTCCATTTGGCAGCTTTGTGAAGGGCCTTCTTCCTGGAGAGTCTGTCTCATAGCCATCTGCAGTCTCTATCTTTCCTGCTGGTACACAGGACAGTTCTTGTTGGCATTGTGTGCCTCAGAGGGTGCAAGAGGTATATATTGATGACAGCCCATCTTTGTATTGCTGCAGCTCCTCCACGTTCATTCATTTCATGGACATAGGTGGCTTCCTCAAGCAAGCATACCAGGTTTGGTGTTTCCAATCACCTTGCACTCTTGGAAGGAGGTTCTTCTGATGTGCATCAAGATGTCCTATTTTAATGCACTACTTATATTCTCATGGTGGTTTCCATAGGGCCATGCCCCATATGGTCATCTCTTTATTAGTCCATTTTCTGTTGCCCATCTAGCTGACCATATGTCCAGGCCATTAGCCACTGCCCAGGAGGTAGTAAAGACCCAAACATAGGAGCTCCTATCATTGTTCAATTCCTGAAGCCCTACTGCAAGGAAAACAACATGCAATTCAGTATACTGAGCTGATTTGTTCTTGCCTTCCTCAATCAGTTTTTCCATCAGTCAATCATAATGTGGCAGCCCTCCAAAGAAGGCACTGTCCATCCACCTTAGAGCTGCCCTCCATAAACAAAGCAGTGATTTTTTGGTCATTAGAGAGCTGTTCAAAGAGCATGACTGATGTGACAGTAAGATCCAGAAGTTCCTCTAGTGGTTCTAAAGTTGGCTATAGGGGAAAAGAGGACACCTGCTCTTAAATACAATGAGTAACTCTTTGCATTCTTCCCGATAGCATGTTCCTTTATAAATGATTTCCATTTTATTATGGAACTCTTCTGGGACTGCCTCTGATATAAAAGTGTTTCTTTGATATCATCCAAGACATTATGGGTATTTCAAGTTTCCACATTAGTTTATATTCCTTTAGTCATAGGGACAGTTTCAATTAATGCCAATGCAAGCCAGTAATTGTCCTTCAAAGGGTGTATACATTACCACTGCATATGGAAAATTGCTAGTCCTTATTGCCAATGGTCACTGCCGGTGGTACTTATAGGCTTTTGTCATAAGCTCTAGTCTACATAAGTATGTGTTGCAGACACTTCCAGAATCGCATCTGAGTGTAGATCATGAAGGCCCAAAGGCATTGCGAGAGCTACCACTTTTTGCAATTCATAGTCTGCTTTCATTGGGGCCCCCATTCAAATATGACCTTCTTTCAGGTAATTTTATGGGTAGGATTTAGTAATATTTCTAAATGTGGAATATGAATTCTCCAAAATTTGAACAAACTAACCACGTGTTGTGATTCTTACTTAGTTCTTAGGATAGGCAACAACAGCAGCTTATTTTTAGTCATCTGTGGACTGTCAATGGTGGCTCCTGTCCAGGTTTTCCCTAAGAATTTTATCATTTGGGCACACCCTTGAATCTTTGCTGGATTTATCAACCAGGCTTTATTGGTGATAACTGTTACCATTGTATATAAGTCAGTGCTAGCTTGCTCTTTAATTTCTAATATTTTCATATTATCAATATAATGTCTTATTACACTTGAGACCTGCATTAAGTCCAAATGCCTTCCAACAAAATTATGAAAATAAGCTGGTAATTTTAAAAAAAAAATTGGTGACAATATGGTAAATGTAAATTGGGATCCTTCCTATGTAAAGTCAAACTATAATTGGCTCTTTTCTGAGATTGAAATAGAAAAAAAATAAAAAGAATTTGCAAGATCAATCACTGAATATCATTCTCCCTTAGGCTGGTATATTTTTTGCAACATTGAAACCATATCAAGGACTGCTGATGCTATAGGCAGCACTATGTTATTCAAGCCTCAGTAGGCTACTGTGAATCTCCATTAGTCATGTACACTTTTCATGAGCCACACAGGGCTATTGTACAGAGAACTTTTGGTACCAGCACTGCAGCTTCTAACATTGTTCTTAATTAAAGTAGTGATGGATTTTTGTCCACCAGGTATTCTATACTGTTTCAAATTAGCAGCCTTTATGAGCTTAGGCAATTCTATAGATTCTCATTTAGAATGTCTAATTAATACTGGCTGAAAGGCAAACTAATATGCCTTCTGTTTTACAATACTAGATGGGAAAGTTTTTCCCTGTCAGATATAATATTTATACCAATAATGCATTCAGGTAAAGTAGACACAACCACTTCACATGAAGTGCATTAGAACATTCCAATGTTCATCCAAACTTTCACCTAAATCCTGTCAACCATTGCATTCTCATATCCCCAAACTAACTTTAGCTCCCGTTATGAATTCACCAATAGGTTTTAGAATCACAGTACATTTGACTTTCATATCAAGGCATCCCAGGAAATTTCTTCTCCACTTGCTGGCCACTCTACGCACATATGTACATATGGCTTTGGTCCCAGCTAGGGACTGAGCCAGAAGACACTCATTCCTTTATAAACCCTCATCCTGATTGACTGACAGACCATTACGCTCAGCAATTAGAAGTCAAGTTTCTCATTGTAATCTTTGCCTTCCAACTTTTTTAATTCATTCAAACTAAAGTAGAACAAATTTGTTTAGAGTCTTTCAATGTTGGGGACCAACAGGGGCTCCCATCAGTGTACCCAACTTCCCATAATACTGTATTAAGTCTTTGTTTCAACCACACCAATGTCTACTTTATTCAAGACATTTATTAATAACCACCCTAAAGTTTTTCACCCTGCTGGCATGAGTCCCTGAATCTCTCCTTTGTCCTTCCCTCATTCACTAGTGAATCACTCTAATTTTCTTTCTTTTCTTTTTTTCAGAATATTACAGGAATACAAACGTTTTCATTATATGAACTACTCTGTCTGCAGGATGGACACACTTGAAGCTCTGACTTGGATGGGGCAAAGGCAATATATGTAACCTAAACATTTGTACCCCACAATGTGCTGAAATAAAAGAAAATATTGAAAAAAAATGAAGGCTAAATAAAGACATTTTCGGATAAAGCAAAAGAAAAAAAAGAATTACTTTTGTACAGTTTGAGTCAAAGTTATAAGTGTATCTGTTACCTAGTTAGTGTGCATTGTACACATTAGTGTGAATTAACCCATCCCCTACTCTGCCCTCCCACCTGCTTGATTTCTGCTTAGTTTTACTACAATACGTACACGTGAGTTTGATCATTTAGTTCCAACTTAATAGTGAGTACATGTGATTGTCTATTCTCATGATACTCTGCTTAGCAGGATGGTCTCCAGTTCCATCCAGGTTGTTACAAAAGATATTAGTTCACCATGTTTTTTATGGCTGAGTAGTGCTCCATAGTATACATATACCACATTTTATTAATCCACTTATGATTGATGGGCACTTGGGTTGATTCCACATTTTTCCAATTGTGAATTGTGCTGCAATAAACATTCGAGTGCAAGTGTCTTTTTTACAAAATGTCTTTTTTCCTTTGGGTAAATACCCAGTGGTGGGATTGCTAGATTAAATGGTAGGTTTACTTTTAGTTCTTTGTGGTATCTCCATACTAATTCCAGAGTTTAAACTAGTTGCAGTTCCACCAATATTGTATAAGTGTTCCTTTCTTTCTGCATCCATGCCAGTATTTGCTCTTCTGGGAATTTTGATAAAAGCCAATCTTACTGGAGTTACATGATATCTCATTGTGGTTTCGATTTGCATTTCCCTGATGATTAGAGATATTCAGCATTTTTTCTTTCTTATTTTTTTTTTTTACAAATAGTAAAATTTTATTAAAATGTGTTGAAAAATGAGCATGGGAGTCATTCAAATATAAAAATAAGTATAGCAAATATAATTACAGAATAAATACAATATTATAAATAGATCAATAAAGCAATATAAAATAATGTTTATAATTATTTAATTATTACCTTTTATTTTAATTTTTACCTTTTGAGCTGTGGACAAAACTTCAAGATCATACCAACAAATGATGTGCCTTTGGGCCAAAAGTTGAAAGGTAAGTATCCAAAATATTTTATTTCACAAAGAGACATGAATGTTGTTTTTTTTTCTTTTTTTTTTAAGTTCGTTTTTTATTTCATCATATTATGGGGGTACAAATGTCGTTAAGGTTACATATATTGCCCTTGCCTCACCTTGAGTCAGAGCTTCAAGTGTGTTCATCCCCCAGGTGGTGCACATGACACTGATTATGTATGTATATACCCATCCCTTCCTCCCCCTTCCCACCTGCCCGACACCCAATAAATGTTTTTTGGGTTTTTTTTTTTTGACATTTTGGTTACATTTTATAACCCTTCCCTAGGAAGGATTAGAGGTATGCCCTTCCCCTCCACAATGCTCACCACATCCCTAAGATGTGGGTCTACCCTCCCCCATCCCCAAATCCCTGGTGAACACCACCACCATTTGAGCACCATAGATTTAATCAGTCAGTACCAATTTGATGGCGAGTACATGTGGAGCCCATTTTCCTGATCTTGTGTTTATTAGCCATTAGTCTATTTTCTTTTGAAAAGCTTCTGTTCACATCTTTTGCCCACTTTGTAATGGGGTTGTTTGATGTTTTCTTGCTAATTTGCTTGAGTTCTTTGTAGATTCTGGTTATTATTCCTTTATTGAAGGTATAGCATGCACATATTTTCTCCCATTTTATAGGTTGTCTATTTGTTCTATTGATTGTTTCCTTAGCTGTGCAGAAGCTTTTTAATTTAATCAGGTCCCATTTATTTATTTTTGTTATTGCTATGATTGCTTTTGGGGTCTTCTTCATAAATTCTTTGCCTAAGCCAATATCTATAAGAGTTTTTCCAACTTCTTTTTCTAGAATTCTTATAGTTTCATGCCTTAGGCTTAATTGTGTTATCCATTGTAAATTAATTTTTATGAGTGGTGAGAGATATGGATCATGTTTTAGTCTTCTACATGTGGCTATCCAATTTTCCCAGCACCACTTATTGAATAAGGATTCTTTTCCCCAGTGTATGTTTTTGTCTGGTTTGTCAAAGATCAGATGGCAATATGAGGATGGTTTTATGTCTAGGTTCTCTGTTATGATCCATTGGTTTATGTCTCTGTTCTTGTGCCAGTATCATACAGCTTGGTTATTGTAACCTTGTAGTATAGTTTGAAGTCTAATAAAGTGATGCCTCCTGATTTGTTCTTTTTGCTTAAGGTTGCTTTGGCTATTCAGGGTCTTTTCTTGTTCCATACAAAGCATAGAATTATTTTGTCTAGATCTGCAAAAAAATTGTGTTGGTATTTTAGCACAATTGATATTGGGGATTGCATTGAATCTGTAAATCACTTTGTGTAGTATAGACATTTTAATAATGTTGATTCTGCCAATCCATGAGCATGATATGTTTTTTCCATTTATTTATATCCTCTGTGATTTCCTTCCTCAGTGTTTTGTAGTTTTCCCTGTAGAGGTCCTTTACTTCCTTGGCTAAATATATTCCTAGGATATTTTATTTTATTTTTACTATTGTGAAAGATATTGAGTTTTTTTATTTGATTCTTAGCTTGACTGTTGTTGGCATATAGGAATGCTATTGATTTGTATACATTGATTTTGTAACCTGAGACTTGCTTAATTTATTTATCAATTCCAAGAGTCTCTTGAGAGAATCTTTGGGGTTTTCTAGAGATAAGATCATATTGTCAGCAAAGAGCAACAGTTTAACTTCTTTTTTCTCTATTTGAATGGCCTTGATTCCCTTCTCCTGTCTGATTGCTCTGGCTAGGACTATGATAAACAAAAGTGGTGACAGTAGACAACCTTGTCTGGTTGCAGTTCTAAACAGGAATGCTTTCAATTTTTCTCCATTCAGTATGATGTTGGCTGTGGGCTTATTAAAATGGCTTTTATAATATTGAGGTATGTTCTATCTATGCCTGTTTTGTTAAGAGTTCTTATCATAAAAGGGTGCTGGATTTTGTCAAATGCTTTTTCTGCAAGTATCAAAAGGATCATATGGTCTTTGTTTTTGCTTCCATTTATGCGGTGAATCACATTTATAGATTTGCATATATTGAACCATCTTTGCATCTCTGGGATGAAGCCCACTGATCACATTGGAATCTTCATTTATTTATTTATTTATTTATTGATGTGCAGCTGAATTCAGTTTGCTAGGATTTTATTGAGAATGTTTGCATATTTATTCATAAGGGATATTGATCTGTAGTTTTCTTTTCTTGTTATGTTCTTTCCCAGTTTTGGTATCAAGGTGATATTGGCTTCATAGAATGAGCTCGGGAAGAATCCTTCCTTCTCTATGTTCTGAAATAATTTCTGCAGTATATGTACCACTTCTTCTTTGTAGATCTGGTAAAATTTGGCTGTGAAATCATCTGGTTGGGGATTCTTTTTTTTGGGAGATATTTTTATTTGTGCTTCAATTTTTTTACTTGATATTGGTCTGTCTAGGAATTCCATTTCTTCCAGATTGAGCCTAGGGAGGTTGTGTGTTTCAGGAATTTGTCAATTTCCTCAATGTTTTCAAGTTTACATCCATAGAGATTTTTATACTATTCAGAGGTAATATTTTGTATTTCTGTGGTGTCAGTTGTAATATCTCCCTTTTTCATTTCTGATTGAGCTTATTAGGGTCCTTTCTTTACTGTTTCTGGTTAATCTAGTGAGATGTCTGCCAATTTTGTTCATCTTTTCAAAGAAACAACTTTTGTTTCATTAATCTTCTGTATTATTCCTTTGTTATCAATTTCATTTAGTTCTGTTCTGACCTTAGTTATTTGTTTCCTTCTGCTGGGTTTGGGATTGGTTTGCTCTTCCTTTTACAATTCCTTGAGACAATTCATTAGATTGTTGATTTGTGATCTTTCTGTCTTTTGTATGTAGATATTTATGTCTATGAATTTTCCTTTTATGACTGCTTTTGTTGAATTCCACAGATTTTGATAACTTGTGTCCCCTTTGTCATTTAGTTCAAAGAATGTTTTGATTTCCATCCTAATTTCCTCCTTGACCCAAAACTAAAGGAATGGCCAGGCAAGATGGCTGACCAGAGACACCAGCTGCCAGAGTGTTTCAGTAAGAAGAAGTTTTAGATGAAAGAGAAACAGCAGACAGACAAATAAAGATCAGATGTGCATCTGAAGGTTGGGCTCCAGAGCTTTGGTTAGACTCCTTGAGAATAAGTTGCAGTGCAGAACAAGAAGGAGCAAGATATCAGCAAAGATCAACCCCTGAGAGGCTTGGAGTCTAGTGAGAAGGTGGACTTCAATTTCCCAGGTTTCAACACAAACTGTGTCAAAAATCGATCACAAGAAATAGGGGCATTAGAAATAATATCAGGAGCGAAAATGGAATCTAACTATAGCTATAGATAAAATGTAAAAGAAAAGAATTTTGTATTTTCAAGCCAATAAACTTGAAAATCTAGTTATAATATACAATTTCTGAGAAAGAACTATGTAACTTACCAAACTGACAAAAAGAAATAGAACACCTAAGTTTTCTTATAATCCTTGGGAAAGTTGAATCATATTAATAGCTAAAACCCATTTACACACGAAATCTCCATTCTCTGATACCATACAAGTGATTTATAGTCAATTGTCAAGGCATAGGTAATTCCAACATCAATTAACAATTCCAACAACTCTCCAGAGAATAAAAAAAAAATGCTTCCAAACTCACAATTTGAGGCTAATACAACTGAAATCAAAACCAGGTAAGGACAGTGTAAAACTGGAATATCATAGCCCAATCTCTTTATGAATATAGGCACAAAATCATAAGCAAGATATTAGCATGATAACCCAACAATACATTTTTTGAAAATACACATCATGAACAAGTTGGGTTTATTACAGCAATACAAGAATGATCCAACCTTAGAAATTCTAGAGATAAAATTCATAAATGTAAAATATTTAACATTTTAAAACATCATATGTCAATATTAATAATTACAGGAGAAAATCATCTAATACCAATTAATGATTTTAAAACCAGCTTACAAACCAAGAAGAGAAGGGAACGCCCTTAATCTGATGAAGTATGTTCACTATCGGTTGATGTTTGAAATCATAGTAAATGATTAAACCTTAAAAGCATGCCCTTTAAAATCAGGAACAAGTTTCTCAATATCATTTCTGCTTTCCAATATGACTGTGCTACTCACACATTCAACACAAGTTAAAGGTAAATGTTAGAAAGAAAGATGAAAAACTACCATTATTTCAAGATGACATTTGTATATAGAAAACCATAGAATTCGCAGAAAATTTTATAAAACAATGAATAGCCAGGTTACTAAACATAAGATTTATGTACAAAATTCCACTGTAGAGTGATAACATAGAGTTAGAAAATGCAATTTTTAAAAAGATTCTATTTAACAGCAAAAGATGCTGGAAGAACCCTATAAATAATTCTAAGAAATGATATGCAAACTTTGTATTTCACAAATATTATTGGGCACCCACCATGGATACTGCAAGAAACAAAAGAAAGTTCAGCTCTCAAGTATCTTCTATTGTAGTTAAGGAAGACAGACAATAAATAAAATTAGTAAACAAGTGTATGGAATACTAGAAGATGATAAATACTATGGAGAAAAATAAAGCATGAAAGTGGCCATAGGGAAAACTGGGGGCAGGAATTGCAATTTTGTTTGGGTATTGTAAAAGACAATAACATTCTTGGGACCACTCCCTGCAACTCCTTATGCAAAAGAGAAGGTAAAGGTCTTTGAAGGACTAGCACTACAGATCATTCATTAAGGAAATTCCTTGCTGGCCTCCCATAAACAAGTACATGCAAATTGTACCTTTAGGTCTGCAAGCTACATCCAGCTCCTAAAACTTAATTCTGTTTGATTCCACACTAATAATGAATTACAAGTTTATTTTCACAGGTACAGAACAGAGACAAGGCAGGATCAGACGTTCTTCCACCTACCCAGTGACATCTAACTGGTTAAATAGGTACATAGACAAGGGAAATAAGATTGGCAGGCAGCATCAAGGATCCATTGATGTCAATGTTGATGAACTTCAAGTGAGACCTGTAAGCATGGCTGTGTGTTTTTCTTCTGCTGTGATGATGCAAAGTAGGAAGAGAGTTGAACTTTACTAAGGTCAAAGTTCAGCCAAGCAAGTAATCACAGCAAGAAAGGAGGAAGGATGCTGAGGGTATATGCAAGGAAATGGCTTTAATGATTGATGGAGGAGTTTAAACTGTGGGAGGAGAGTCAACAGGACATGAGTATAGATTAGGGAGAGTGAAAAGTCACATTAATAAGTGGATTGTAGATCCATGGGCTTGAAGGTGTGTTAGAGTGGTGATACTAGAATGAGCAAGCTGAAAAGATAGGATGAGGCAAACAGTTGAATGTTTGAGCCTGAGATTATGGAAAGGTGATGGAGAGTCTACACTACTATGATCATGTAAGTGAGAGGCTAAGATAGGATGGATGGGAGAAATTGAAGTAATTCAAGGCTATGATGGTAGAAGAATCATTTATGTGAATATATTAAAGTCACCAAAAATTAAGGTAGGAATATTGTTTAAAAGACTGGCAGTGATCAGAACCAAAAATCATTGAGAAATAAGGGAGAGTGAAGTGGGGATAGCAGGCAACCACAGCAAGGGGGCGTAGTGGGTGTGATGTCTGACAGGACAGTCAAATGTTAGGCAGTTTAAGTCAGAAGGAAGGAGAAAGATCTCACAGCAACAACACAAAAACTGAGGAGGACACATATCCCACCTCCGTAGACAAAGATGTGAGTGGTAGAGGACATTGAAACAGCCGCACTGAGAGGGGGCAATGTTCTATGTGATTTTAAAAGAACAGGGTAGTTTTAAAAGAACATGGACTACAGAATTATACGTAAAAATAAATTCAAAAAGAAGATAAGAAATGAGTTAATTTTTCAACAATGAGAGAATTGTTTATTGTTTATATAATGGAATACTCTACAGCACTGAAAATACATGAGCCAATGCTCATATGTTAACATGGGCAAAATCTGCAAAAATATTAATAATTAGAGTAGAAAAGGCAGACAGCCAAAGAATGTCCCAGCATGATGTAATTTATATAATGTCTCAAATATTGTGTATACATGGGTTGCTTATACATTGCATAGAGAGACAGAAATATATTTCCAAATTATGTTTAATTATTTACTAATATATAGCTTTGAGAATGCTAAATAAATGCAAGATCCTTAATTATGGAGACAAAAAGTGAGTAATTGGCTCAGAAAAATATCCACCAAGGTGGGATGGAGGGATTTGAAAATATCAAACTGTTATTGCTTGTTCATTTTATAATTCTCTATACTTCTTAATTTTCTGAAATAGGTATTAATTATAAAAGGTAAAAAATGCATAATACTTTTAGTGTCAGTGTCTATAGGATGCTTTCATATAAATTATCTCATTTGATACACAGGATTAACCTGTGAGTAATAAAAGTAATTGTTATTAATATTTTTATTTCATAAATGAGGGATCTAACCCTCAAAAAAAAGTGCCACAGGCAGTAAAATGAAGAAAGGCAGAGCCAGAGCCAAGCTCTTTGGGGTCTGAATCATACCCTTCCTTTTATATGCTAATATTTGATTGGTGACACTATAGTGGGATCAGAGTCAAGGGTACAACCATCCCAGTTTATCCTTTTCTTGCCCTTGTGTTATAGCAAAGTGTGTTAAATCAAATTGAAACAAAAAATATTTATTGAGGTGTTCCTGCTATGTCCAAGGTTATGAAACGTATTTCTTCTTCTTGGTTTTCTGAAACTTTATAGATTGTCAACTCCTCTCTAGCATCCTAAAACCATGTGGAAGGCATCGGTTCTTATTTTCAGAACTATGGAGTCAATTATTTTTCTCTAGAAGTAAAATCTCCCTGTAGCTACTTAAGTGAATAGCAGTAGGTACATCAGAAAATCTGGGCGATCAGAAGCCTAAATCGTATTATTCATTTTGGCTTTGGATTTATGTTGGACGTAAGTCATATTGTAGATTTGTGTCTCACTTTATCCAATTGGGACAGAAATACAGACAGTTTACAATTTTAGAGCACTTGAATAAAAGACTTTGCATGATCACAATGCAAATTAACATATCTCCCATAGCCAGGTGCATTGTAATAACTGTTTAATTTGCTGATCACAAAAGAGTATTGCATAGAGTTAATTTGCACCAGCATTTAACAAATCTTATCAATTATCCCATGTCATACTTCTATAAAGATTGGTCAATCATTATGTAAGGCAGTATCCATTGTAGTTAACAGTGTGAGCTATACTGAGCTTGGTTCCTGACCTGTAATATAAGAATAATACTACCTACTTGTTAGAGTTGTGACGATTAAAAGACATAATACATATAAAACACTTGACACAGTACTGGTTGGGCTCAATAAAAGTTGGCTGTTTTTATGATTATACATAATCGCTGTATTAATCGATACTGTTACTGGACCATTGGCCTGTTCTTATTAGATTCTGGATTTTGAAGGTCGTAACTATAAGTTGCCTTCCCTGCACTTTTCTAGAAATCGCCACTCCTCAACCCATCCACATGATGGCAGCAAAACCTGCCATGTTTCAATGATGTGTCTCCCCCTTCCCACAGTTCTTTGGTCTGGGCGTTAATGCCTGACTTATGCTGTTTCTATATTTATTCCTGAAAATTATGGAACTTGAATGGAGAAATGAGAGAGAAAGAGAGAGAAAAAAATGCAACAGTGAAGAACAAAAAAGCTAATCTCTGTCTTAGTAAGACTAAGACCATCTTGACGTCCACGCTTCCTGCCCTGTGCGCCAGAATCTAGAGGGGAGGAAAATAAGGCAGAGAGATGGAAAGAAGCATGAAAGAGAGACTTGGAGAATGGCATTACTATTTGGGCCCTAGTTCCAGGTTATTTCCTGGAGGCAGCTGCCTTTCTGTCTTTGGATACTGTGAGATGTCTAAGCATTGTCCTCTTTCTTTTTCTCAGCATAGCCAGAGTTTAATTATGAAACTTGCAACAACAAGGAAAATCCTAATTAACACCCATTTTTTATCCTGATCTTTACCCTGCAACAGGAATATAGCCTGTCCCCTAAATCAACCTCCACATACCTTCCTAAAGTCTTCTGCCATCAAATCAGATCAATTCCCAGCCTCTTACCACTCAAGGACAGAACTCTGCCCTCTTACCCCTACTCCTATTATTCTCAGCATTAATCCTTCCTTCTAATTGCCCTGACATTGGGTCATGAAGAACTGCTGGGCAGAACAAATTAGAAATGGCTGAAACCAAAATTCCAACAAGTTGGAGGAACCTACCTGAGAACAATCATCTCTCAGGGCAGTTCACAAAGCAGGTCAAGGCAGATGGGTACATTCAGTCCAGCTAGTGAAGCTGAGTTCATGACCTGGGGGATAAAGTCTGAGGAGATGAACATCAGGGGTGGCAGAGAGAACAGGACAGCTTTGGAGGCCAAGCAAGAAGCTGCATTGAGAGTTGCTCTACTCTGGCTCAGAGGGAAGATTTCCTGCAGGTCCCTGGGTTCTTTCTAGCTGGAATGGATCTAGTGGGCCTCAGGTTGTTTCCAGCTTGCAAGTAATAAAAATGCAGGACAGAGAACAAGCAGCACCCTGGTCAAGGACCCCCACTTCCTGGTACCTGGACCCATGAACTACTCCTTAGCTGAACAGGTTAGATATAAACTTTTGAACACCAAAATCCTTACTGTTTAACTAGAGCCAACTCAAAAACTGATTGTATACGCCTATGCCAGGGCCTGGCTGGGAGCTGAGGATATAAAAACAAGTCGGGCAATCCTGGGAATTGTGTAAAAGGCAGGGGATCAATCCAGCCTCCTTTGATTAGCTCCACCTACCTTCTAACTGCCTTATCTGAGTGAGGTGCTCAACGTATATAAGCTTTAGTATTCTCCTCTGTAAAACAAAGATAATACTGTTGATTTTCAGGATTATTGTAAGGATTGGAATAATGTACCTAAAATGTCTAGAATGTGGAATTAATGACCAATTAATGGTACTTATTAGCATGTCTATTATTAAGCTTGTAAATGCTCTGGGGTAACAAAATCAAACTGAAAATTTACAGGTTGTTTTTTATCAACATCGTCCACCACCGTCTTAGTCCATTTGAAAGGTAGAAGAAGGGACTTACGTATATTTAGGAACAAATGCTTCTTCATTTTAGTCCGTTAGCATTATAGCCTAGCTCTTCCTATAGTAATCAGTATTCAGTTGTTATACTACTAGAAACTTGCTACAGATGTTCCTTGTGTTCATCAGTGCAAGGTGCCTGAAATTTGAGTTTTAATGCCTAATAGAATTTAGCCTTGGGGAATCAGAAATTGGCTGGACCTGATTTCCTAAAAAGTGCTATTGCATTCAAATAGACACACTGCTCTGCCTTGCCTCAGCTTTCAATAAAATGAATCTTTTAAAAAACTCATTGTACACAGGAGATTAACCACACTCTGAAGTCACCTTCGAGTTAGGTATATACCTTAACTTTCTGATGTCAGTTCATCATAAAGACCCCAGAAAATGCAGTACAATTATGGAAACTACAGCAATCAGGTATTTCAAGCCCCAGAATATGCTGCACACAGTGTTATTTTCTGATTGAAGGTTTGTTTGAAGTGGTTTGTATAGTAGAGCAAAAGAACTCCATACTAGGAGCAAAGAGACAAAGGATTTGGTTCCAGCTGAGCTATTAACTCATTGTGTATCAGCAGAGGTGTCTTTTATGACCCCTGACCCCCAACCCAGGGCCGCAGCTTGTACTTCTCTCAATGAAGGGGTCAGGCTACCAGAGATGACCAACAGGTCTCATCTTAGCTGTGAGTGATGACTGCAGTGACTGTGCAGGATAGTGTCGAGTTCCCAAGTTGGGGAATCATGCTTTCATTTATTCCTTTTTCTTTTTTAAGTATTTGCCCCCTGCTATGGGTTGAATGTGTCCTCCAGAAAACATGTTTTGGAAACTTAATCCCCATGCAATGATGTTGAAAGGTGGGACCTAATGAGAAGTGTTTAGGGCATGGGGAGACTCCATGCTCAAGCATGGATTAATGTGGATTATGAAAGGGTTTGAGACTGTGAGATTGGTCTCTTGCTGTTTCTCTCACCCTCTCACCTTCCACTATGGGATGACATAAGGAGAGGGCCCTCACCAGCTGCCAGCCCCTCAATCTTGGAAATCCCCTCCTCCAGAACTGGGAGAAATCAATTGCTGAATACCTAGTCTGTGGTATTCTGTTAGAATAACACAAACCAGACTAAGAAACCCACATTTTCCATTTCTTCTTCATTGGGGATTATTTTTATAATCACATGCATACACCAAAAAATTATTCAGAGAGAAACAGCACAGTTTAACTGATGGTAGTTTATCTTTCAAGATACATATTTCCCCTCCAAGAAAGTATTTCTGCCTGCTCCCACTACCTGCCCCTCCACACACACTCCTAATGTTTTGTATCCCTTGAAGAGAGTCGTTCTCTTCTAGTTCTCTCACAGCACATTGCATTCACCTCCTTTAGAGCATATGCCCTGCTACTAATGAGTCTGTGGCACACATCCGGCCACGGGTTCTTCAAGAGCAAGGTCTATGTCATAATAATCTTAATGTCCCAAGGTGCGCACAGTGTGTGGGAATGAGAAATAAAGGAATGGATGGGTAAGGGGCTGAGTGAACAGACGAGTGGATACCTTCTCTTCTCTCATGAGTGAGACACCCAGTTATCAGCGAACTTGGTGCATTATATTGAACCAAAAGCTCTTTGCTCTTCCCTAAACTTCTAGTTGTATGTTTAGGGAAAATATTTGGAAAAATTGTATATGTAAGTCTCCTTTAAATAGGTAAAGATACACATCCCAGTTTCTTCACTTTTCCAAATCTACCATAGGGTATTTGTACCTTTTGTGTTCTGCCATCTAGCCCATACAATTTGTTTTTTTCCAATGGCAGAGGGGGTTGGTTGGCAATGGTGGATGGCAGACATATGATCAGGAGGTGTTTCCCAACTAAACACTAAGTCTCATGGAGTTAGAATTTCTTTCCAATATCCTTTCCTTTCTTTCTATTGCTTACCCATTTTGCTTTCCCCAGGTATGACAACTTTTCCCAGCATACAGTAGGCACTGTTCATCAAAGATGACATCTTCACTAACATGGTATGTAGGGGCCCTAAACAAACTCTAGATGGCAAGTGAGGGAAACAGTCCTGTGCTAGATTATCTGGTGCATCCTGCTCCTGTGTACACACTGCTTGGTTTTTAAACTGCACAAATTTCTGTTTCTTTTCCCTAATCAACAGTGAATTTAAGAAGAAGCAATTGAGGGGCAAAAAAAAAAAAAAAAAAAAAAGGCCAAGTTTCTGCCATACTTTCCTCAGGCAAGGTTTTTAATGTTCCATTTGCTGAAATGTGGCTTCACTGTTGGCTTTCCTTGGAATTTATTCGATTGATTTCTGTAGCTTTCAGTACAGCTGAAGGGTCATAGATGTGTATGTAAAAGACCCAAAGAAATTTTCACTGAGGCCTACCAGGGCTAGATTAAGGGTAGGCCAGCCAGGCCACTGCCTGGGGCAACAATCAATGAGAGACATTAGAACATCACTGGAAATGTAATTAAATAGAGAAGCCTGCATTTAGCAGAAGTCCTCTCAGGGAGACTGTAAGTAGCTGGAAAGAATTTCTGATAAGCCACTTGGGGTGGGACTTGAGACCTCCAGGTGACACTCCCCAGAAACCTTCAGGGTCAGCATTACCACTGCATCAGATGTGTGCAGTGAGCTGCATGCTCTTGCTTTGCTGAATGTAATGTGAATATTTGGGGCCAGAGCTGATGACAGGGGAGAGACTGAGTGCCACACCAGAGAGCTCTGTCTCCTCCTTCCCTCATACATTCTCTGCCTCCCTTCTACATAAATAACAATTGGCTTTTTGAAGAATATTGTTTTCAAGGTGCATCAAAGTATTGGCTTACTTGTAGGACTCATGTATCCTGCTCAGGAAAATATCTATGGGCAGATGACTCTGAACCTCAAAAGAGTTAGCAATTTATAGAGAGGCAGACTAGGGAACAGTATCCTTTAGGGTCTCAAGAAATGACAAGAATGCTTCCCAGCTGCAGGTGCAGATTCCCAGTACCATTCCCAGGAATTGCACCATTCAAGGTGCCACAGGTAACACAGAAATGTGTTCTAGACAGAAATAGATTGGCAGCCTCAGGACTTTTGCTTCTTAATTGTTTATGGTGTGAAATATGTATAGCAATAGATGGATAGATAGATGGATAGATCATCTATGTAATACAGCAAGCAAAGAAATGCCCCGAGGAGGTGCCTCTGACCCATGCATCTGAAAAGGCTGAAGCTGTCCTTCCAATAATGAGCAGCAATCAAGTGATGTGAACTTAATCCAATCTAAGGTATTTCCTAGCTCTTTGATCCACAGCCACCTTGAGGTTGTTCACTGTAAGGAGATTAAGCTATCTAACAGGATAGTTTTAAAGAAAAACACTTTCAACTGGGTGGTTGTTTTCTGCCTAGTAAAAATTATGAAAACCTAAGGGGTATGAGTCTTTCATTCTTCTGGGAATTTTTAATTTTGTCCCTGGACCTAGCTAATTCACCAGGGAGCAAAGTATCCTTATCTCATTAGCTAAATCCTCAAAGAAATAACTTTGCTGATTAAAGATTTGTTATAACCCCAAAATGCCTTGCCACCCCCTCTTCTTGTCCTCCCTTGGCTGCCGGAAAGATCTGAGCTAAATTTAATTTTCAATTGCTATAACAACATTAACCTACATTTTTGGCACATTTATTTTTCCCACCTATATAGCATATTGTTGTTGTTAATTGTTTTCTTTCTGTTTCAAAGTGGTATTGTAAATGTATCTTTTATTTGTAAACTTCTCAAATCCTTTATGGAAGCAAATAAGGAACACATCATAAGCTATAAATAGAAAAAGATCCTATTTTGTCATTCTTAATTGATATTTAATGTAAATTCCCTTCTGAATTTCTCATTAAAACTTTACTGTTATTGACAGGCCAGAACAGATAAATTTAGAATATTAAGTGTTTTTAAATCTATTGATTTATTAATTTGATGGGGGATCCATATCTGATACTCTGCAACAATGGAGAATCCTAAAACGCTCAAACGAGGCATAACTTGAAGTCTGAGACAGGGAACTTGAAGACAAATAAGGATCACTACATTTACAAAACAAACAGTAGGTGTTTAAATTACATTACCTCTAAATCATGATTCATAATAAGAAAATCCAAAGGATTCAAGAAAGACTTGCAGAAATTTCAGAATGGTATAATAGAGTCGTAATAAACTAACAAAGAAGGCCAGAGATATTTTCCAAGACACCACAAACACTTGGAGACTAACATTTCACAGGATAAACATGATTTCTATAATACCTTCTCTTTGTCACTTCTGGGGGTGGGGATGGGGCAGGAAAAGAATCAGAAAATCCAAGGATGAAACTTGGAATTTGTTTTATGTCCCAACACTGAATGAAGTCTTAGATATACACCAAGTCAATTCCCAAACCATGTTCTGTGAAGCCCTACTGTTCAGTAAGATAAAAATAGAGACTCCCTGGAAAAGGAGATTCTCTGGTCAAATAAGTTTGGAAAATACTGTGTACCATGACCATTCTTTGAGATTCAAAATATTCATTAATATATTAAAGTCTTTGAGAAATACCACAGTTAAGATAGCTGTTTCACTTTGCTTAACTTATGTTTTCTTGAAGATTTACTTGAGTGAAGACTGTTTTCATGGGATCCCTATAAACAGTCTGCCCTCAAATTTGTAACACTATCATATTAAAGTAGCCTATCTTCTTTGTTGATTGAATGAGGTTCAGGAACTCCAAAGACTCTTTGCAGTCTTGCTTATCATGTCTGTAAGAGCCCTACAAAGTGTGAGCGCTGCCATCCCAGGAACAGGAAATGCCTATAGTTCAGGCTGGACAGCCTATAGTTCAGGCCACTATAACAAAATACCCATAAACTAGGCAACTTTTAAACAACAGAAATTTATTTCTCTCAGTTTTGGAGGCTTAGAAGACCAAGATCAAAACGCTGGTAGATTTGGATCTGGTGAGGGCCCAATTTCTGGTTTATAAACACTTTCTAACTGTGTCCTTACATGGTGGGGAGAACTCTGGTCTCTTCAGCCCCTTATAAGGGCACTAAGCCCACTCATGAGGCTCTATTCTCAAGACTTCTAATCACCTCCCAAAGGTCCTACCTCCCAATACCATCAAATTGGGAGTTAGGTTCCAACATATAAATTTTAATCATGGACATCTAAGCCTCCAGAACTGTGAGCCAAATAAACTTCTATTGTTTATAGATTACCCAGTCAGAGGTATTCTATGATAGCAGCAAAAAATGATCTAAGACATATTCGTGCATAATTACGTGTGTAAACGTATTTGTATAGAAGTCAGGATAAAGTAAAAATATCATGTTTATATTCCATTAGTGGAAGATAATTCTGGAAAGGAATTTTAGTGAACATACGGAGCCTGGCACTTCAAAAGTAGCCTTTTGTACAACCTAGCGCCTGAAATCTCTCATTGTTCTTCTTCACAATGCAGTGAATTGTGAATCTTAATTGTGGTGGTGAAATATTTGAAATTAAGAGCCAGAAAATCTTAAATCTGGACCTCATACCAGTGGTGTGACCTTAGGCACAATTCTTAGACTCTAGAAGTCTCAGTTTTCCAATATGTAAACAGAGATCATGATAATACTGTTTCACAGAATTGCTGTGAGAATTAACTAGGGATGGTATATAAAGCATGAAACTGCAAATCAAATGTAATAAGTGCTTAATAGATACTCTTATTGATAAACCCAGTTTGTTTCTTTGTTGTTCTTATCTTACATGACTACTCTAGGTCATTATCTCTGTTGGCCACACTCTCTTTCTTCAAACTCTCTTGTGCTGTTTTTCATTATATTGCTCTCTCCTAGTTTCCCACCAATGCTCTTGAGTTAACTTTCTCTCCTTTGTTGGTTTCTCTTTCTCCATCTATCACAGAAATGTCAGAAAACTTGACTATGATAGAAATAAAAGATATACATCGGCCACCATCCCATACTTGGTCTTGTAAGAACTGAGGATTCTTACTTGCTGGGTCATTGTTTGTTCCTTCCTTTTTATTTGCAGGAGCAAAGTAAGGAGCAAAGAAATCTAAAGAATTCAGATAGTCTGAATTGATTTACCAAATAAAGAATTGATCTAGCAAGAAGAACGATGAAAGTTGTGCAGATGGTTTAAAAAGAGAGAGAAGAAAGTTGCTTTATTGATTTTTTTTTCCATTTTAGTTGCTGACAGGGATGTGCAAGTGAGAGAAAGATGGAGAAAGTAGATTTTAAGAAGTTTTGCCATGCTTCTGTCCTTCCTGTCTGCTTTCCTTACTTCCTGAGTAATTCCACCCAAAGGGAATTACGTTGGGCTGAGTAGGCATTAGTGCAGGTGGGGGCAAAGGACAGAGTGCACAAAAGCAATAGTAGCAACTCTGGCTCGTGTGTCCAGAGTCCAGGTGGGGTTGGGGAATGTCCCTGCAGAGGATGGAAGTGATGGTGGGCCAGCAGGGAGAAGCCAAGCCTCAGTGGATTTAAAAACGTATCTACATAGGCAAGTGGTAGCAGGGCCCTGTGTGGGGATACTGAGCTAGAGCCGGGAAAGGAGGGTGTCCACTAAGCAAAGGATAGGGAGTAGGTGGCAGTGGCAAAAGCACTGTCCAGGGTGTCAGAGCCCAAGCAGGATGAGCAACGTTTCTGTGAGGAAGACATTGGCAGCAGAGACAGGAGATTGGTTACTTATAAAAGGATTGATGAAATAAATAAATATTGAAAACTAGAGTCCTCAAAAAGGGGGTTACAAAGGAAATAATTAGGGGGTTGGCAAAGGAAATAATTAGAAGAAACCCCTGTGGCATTTGATTAGAATTGGATCTATTACTGAGAATTCATGGGTTTTAATATAGAGAAAGGTAGAAATAAATATAGATGTGTACTTGTGTATATATATATTAATATGTACACATATATACCCTAGCTCCAACCTAGGTAGCAACGAGCATACTTACATCTTAGATCTTGGTTTCTAAAAGCCATTCTCCATTCATTGTAAACAAAGCTCCTTGCAGGAATGGCTAATAACCTCGAACATTTTGTGCCAGAAAAAAAAAACGAAGTGCTTAAATAATGATGAAGACAAGTAAAAAGGATACAGAAGCCAATTTAAAGGGTCCCCAATGACCACATCTGAGACAAATTTGGCATCAAAATAAATAATCATAATATCATATTAACATTCATTGTGTAAAATAGGTATTCATGAGTTCCATACCAATATAAATAAATGAATGGATAAGTTAAAAGTTTAATTAGGAATGATATGTCTACAAAGTCCCAGTGTAACTTCTCATAGCCTCACATAAAACTTACTAATTAATTACAAAGGGAAGAGTTATAACTGGACAGTAGAGAAGACCTGGCAGACACCACCTTAATCGGGCAAAGTTAAGATCACTAGTAAGGAGACGTTGGAATCACTGTCACCTGTTAACATGATGAACGCAGCCTCATTTGTATGATATTCCTGTCAAAGCGAACCAGTTGAGTCTAATCATAAGGAAACATTAGACAAATCCAGATTGGGAGGTATTCTACAGAATAATTTATCTGCAAAGTGTCACAGTCATAAAAGGATAAAAGGTAAGGAAAGACTGAGGAGTTGCTCCAGATTGAAAGACTAAAGAGATATGAAAACCAATGCTACACGTAATCTTTGCCTGGATCCTTGGGACAACTGGGAAAAATTGAAGGGCGTCTGATGATTAGATGGTAATATTAAGTTAATGTTAATTTCCTGATTTTTATAGTGATTTATTATAGAGTGGTTATGTGGGAGAATGTCCTTGTTTGTCAGAAATACATGCTAAAGTATTCAGAAGTGATTGGTACATTATGTGGTAACATATTACTCAAATGGTTCAGGAGGGAAAAATTGTATCTTACTTAAAACTTTTCTGTAAATTTGGAATTTTTTTTTAAAGAGACAACATTTCCCTGTAAATTTTGGGTGAAATAAAATTTGGGTTCTCTTCAGAAGTCTTTAGTAATGATTCTAATTGCTTTCCAAATATTCTCTATGAATAGACTAAATTCGAAGTAAGAGCAAGTCTTTCTGCCTCTCTGTTATTATAATAATTGTGTTATTAGTTAAATAGGGAAAAATAAATAAGAACGGAACAAGAAAAACATAGGCAAAAGGCTTGAAGAGGCAATTTGCTGATTGGTAAGTGTACGAAACTCTCTAGTAATCAAAGAAACTGTTTTTTATTGATACACAATAGATGTACATATTTTGGGGGTACATGTGATAATTTAATACATTCATATATTGATAAAGATCAAATCAGTAACTGCAATATCATCACCTTAAGTGTTTGTCTTTTCTTTATGCTATACCATTCAAATTATTCTCTTCTAGCTATTTGGAAACATACTATAGATTATTATAAACTATAATCACCCTACTGCTCTGTCAAACACTGGGTCTTATTCCTTCTATCAAACTGCACATTTGTACCCCTTAATCAATCAAAGAAACACTTTAGTAATCAAGAAAATGCAAATCAAAACATATTAACATATGTTAGAGATATATATTTAATATTATATATATTTGTGCATGTATACTGCAATGGTTTGAGTGTCCCCTCCAAAACTCATGTTGAAATTTACTTGCCATCGTAAGAGTGTTGAGAGGTGGAACCTTTAAGAGGGTAGTAGGTCATGAGGACTCTGCCCTCATGAATGGATTAATGCCATTATAGCCGAAGTAGGTTACTTGTCTTGGGAGTGGGCTCCTGATCAAAGGATATATTTGGCCCAATTTTTCTCTCTTCCTTGCTCATGTGCTTCCTCATCATCTGATGCCTTCTGCCATGCTATGACACAGCAAGAAGGCACTCACTGGATGTAGCCCCTCACTTATGGATATCCAAGCCTCCAGAACCATGAGCCAAATAAACATCTATTGCTTATAGATTACCCAGTCAATAATATTCTGTTAAAACAGCAGAAAGTCAAAAGAAGACAGACAAATGGCCAACAAACATATGAAAAAATGCTCAACATCTCTAATCATCAGGGAAATACAAATCAAAACCACAGTGAGATATCACTTCACTGCAGTGAGAATGGCCTTTATCAAAAAGTCCCAAAACAATAAATGTTGGCGTGGATGTGGAGAGATAGGAACATTCATACACTGTTGGTGGGACTGCAAACTAGTACAACCTCTGTGGAAAGTAATATGGAGATACCTCAAAGAGTTACAAGTAGATCTACCATTTGACCCAGCAATCCCATTACTGGGCATCTATCCAAAGGAAAAAAAGACATTCTATAAAAAAGACATCTGCATTCGAATGTTTATAGCAGCACAATTCACAATTGCAAAAATGTGGAAACAACCCAAGTGCCCATCAGTACATGAGTGGATTAATAAAATGTGGTACATGTATACCATGGAGTTCTACTCAGCCACAAATAACAATAGTGATCTAGCACCTCTTGTATTATCCCAGATAGAGTTGGAGCCCATCCTACTAAGTGAAGTATCCCAAAAATGGAAAAACAAGCACTACATGTACTCACCATGAAATCAATGTTAATTGATCAATACTTAAGTGCACATATAATAATAACATTCATGGGGTATCAGGCAGATGGGAGAGAGGACGAGGGGATGGGTATATACACACTTAATAGGTGTGGTGCACACTGTCTGGGGGATGGACACACTTGAAGCTCTGACTCGAGTGAGGCAAAGACAATATATGTATCCTAAACATTTGTACCCCAGTAATATGCTGAAATAAAAATTAAAAAAAAAAAGAAAATGGACTAAGACATATCTGTGCATATGTGTGTGTGTGTGTGTGTGTGTGTGTGTGTGTGTACATGTATTTGTATAGAAGCCAGGATTAAGTAAAAACATCACTATTATATTCATTAGTGGAAGGTAATTCTGGAAAGGAATTTTAGTGAATATATGAAGAGCCTTAACTGTCATATACATAATCTCATTTCTAGAACTCCATCCAGAAAACATACACATAAAGATACTAATTAAGGCCAGGCGCAGTGGCTCACACCTGTAATCCTAGCACTCTGGGAGGCCGAGGTGGTAGGATTGCTCAAGGTCAGGAGTTCAAGACCAGCCTGAGCAAGAGCGAGACCCCCGTCTCTACTAAAAATAGAAAGAAATTAGCCGGACAACTAAAAATATATAGAAAAAATTTAGCCACGCATGGTGGCACATGCCTATAATCCCAGCTACTTGGGAGGCTGAGGCAGGAGGATTGCTTGAGCCCAGAAGTTTGAGGTTGCTGTGAGCTAGGCTGACGTCACGGCACTCAAGCATGGGCAACAGAGCAAGACTCTCTCAAAAAAAGAAAAAAAGATATGAATTAAGTCCTGGATAATGTATTTATTGTAGCATTACTTATTATAGTGAAAATGGAAAACAAATTAAGGCTCCAACAATAAGAAATTAAGTATTTCTGAGTTATGATATATCTGTAAATGGAATATTGTGTATCTAATAAAATACTATAATAAAGGAATCTGAAATAATACAGGAAAAAGATTCTAAAAATAATATTAATCTTTAAAAATAGGTTGCCAAACCATATATCCCAAATGTGCGAAAAATGCCTATGTTACATGTATATTCTTTTTTTTTAAAGACCTGAAGAAATATCACAAATGTTAGCAGTAATTGGTATCAAAGATGATTTGGGGCTATTTTTCTTTTCTCTCTATATATTTCATTACATTTCAGTTTTTATAAATGTGTGTATAATTTTAATGGCCAGAACAACAGTAGTAATGATTTATTGTAAGGACAGCTGAGTCCCCTCTTTGCAGAGATCCTGTGTCTTCCGCACCATGCCTGTTAGCACTATGTTAACGCCAGCCCGGATCAGCCTTCTCCTTGTTGCACCCTGGGCCTTTTGAGAGCTGAAATTATAAAATATTAATCAGATGTTCTGCTTTTAGCACACTAAAATTCTGAGAACCTATCCAGAAAGTTGGACTGTGTTATCACTGGTACATTTTGCTAGTTTGCCTGTTTTATAATCTGAGCAATTCATAACTTTAGCCTGGCTGTGGAATCTGTCAACTATTCCTGCAATAATATCCCTCAGCTGCTCTCACCTTTCATCCTCACCCACCTCTCTCCAGTGAGCTCCACCATTAAGGTATTTGAATATTCACCTGAATGCCTTCTTTCCCGACTTCCTTACTGTCACTCCACTATTTTCCCCAATTATTGTTGATTTTATTCATTTATTCAGTTATTGAACTTTAATACATTTTTTTATTACAAAATATCATGAGCAAGGCACTGGAGGTACAAGACACACACACACAATAAAAAACCTTCCTGTTTTAGATATATATGCAATCTGGTGGGAAGTCAAAAAAGTAAGCAAACAGTCGCAATATCCTAACATGCCTGCTTGGGTGCAAGACTGTGCAAACTTCAGTTTGAGCACTGAAGCCTTCTCTAATGGGGAATTAGGAGAAGCTTTCAACTGAAGTCACATTCCATATGACTTAAAAGAAAGGAGGAGTTCGCAAAGCAGACAGTTGGTCTCCAAACAAAAGAAACAGCATGTTTGAAAGTAAGCAGGGCAGAGGCATATAAAATATAAAAAAGACATATAAAATATAAACTAAACTTTGTCATATATTATAAAAGAAGCAAAAATGGGGGCGGGTGCTGGACAGGGAGGAAACACCAGGCAACTGGGTTTCACAGGTAGGAAGAGGCCAGCTCCTAAAAGCATATCTTGTATTCTTCCAGTGTCCTTTTCTAGTCATGAATCCTACCACATTCCAATAGAATATGTCACTTTAAAGCTGGTCCAGGCCAACACAAAAGAAATGAATCACAGCAGCTAAGAGGCAGATGCCAGAAGTTTGTTGCCCATTGACAGGCTTGGACATCCTACTCCTGTTCACCCACTCAGCTGGTACATGAGAATAATGTCCATGACACTGTTTTCACTATTTTTCCAGACTTTACTTCATCCTCTCAACATACCATCTAAGCAAACAACTATTATCCCCAGTTGCACTCTGTCTGTCCTCTAGTCCTGGAATATGTTTTTCTTAAACCCATGGATACCATAATCTAGTAATTTTAAAATCATGGTTACTCATTATTAGCTTATTATTTATTAGAAGCTGAACAAGTTACAAAGCATCTCTGAACTTCAGTTTTTTCATCTGCAAAATAGAAGTGCTAACAATTGTAGTAACAATGGGGAATTTTTGCAAGGAATAAAAAAGATAGTGGCAATGAGTAAAAGCTAAGTTCTGTACAACAGCTTTAGCTATCATTATTATTATTATTACTATTAGGATTGTTATTACTACTCAACATTCCCTTCATAAAAACTAACCCTTATAAGTTTTAACACTGGAAAAACTGGAAAATCATGCTAACCTGTTTTTGTTGTTAATCTTGGTTGGTTTAACTTCTTGCTCATGATCCACATAAGCCATTTTCCTAGAATCTAAGTTTGCTCCACACACCTGAGCATTATTGGGTTGACACGGCTATCTCCCTTCACATCACATTGTTCTCTAAGGGTCTGATTTTATATCTTAGAATTTCTTCTCTGTCTTAGGATTTAAACTTTTCTACATTAGCTATTTTGCCAAATATGTGTTATCTATCTTCCAAATTCTGCATTATACCTGTACTTTCTCAGGAAACATAAAACCTAGGGTTATTGATTAAAATTAGACACTGCAAATGTTGAAGATAGTCTTTCTCTATATAAAATATCTGTTGATATCAAATAGAATAAAAGAAATGGAAGTAATCTGACCGCTTATTACTGGTACATGTTTTTCAGTCTATGAGAACAATTCAACAACATCTTGGGCAAACCCAAATCATGTTACATTGTCTCTTGAATTTAAACTGTGCCAAGACTTTATCTATAGGGGTGACATTTTCAAGCAATTTAAACATTCTCATGTTCAAAGCTCTTTGCTAAATTTGATAAGTCTCCTACAATTGCTTATTTCCCAGATCAGTGGTTGGTGATAGAGACCTAGATTGTTACCGAAAGTGAAGATCCATACACCTCTGTGCTTTTGGCAGCTGACAGACACACCACCCCCATGCTCAGCAACCAGATGTCCAAAAGCAAGATCTAATAGACTTTTTTGTACTGAACAGATTACAGACTTGGTTATTGAACCAGAAATATTTGGACATAAACAGATATTTTAAATTTATATAATCACTCTTCCAATGCTTAGTCATTGGCAAAATAAATAATAAATTAAACAGCTTTGGCATAATATAGTCTTTATCAATTATTTGACCAAACTATCTAGTTTAAATGACTTACTAGAGGTGGTATAAGTTGCAGGCAATCTGCAAATAGGTATCTTTCCACTTAGTCACTGGCTGCAACTAATGCATGGGAGGAGGATGGTAATAATATTTTTATTTATAACCAAAATTAAGGAATGAATATTTAGCAGTGATATTCACATAATCTGTAAAACTTGTTTTCTAGAATGTGGGACACCTGTCTTGCAGGACTCTGAGTCCCTTTCTAGCATACCACATGGGAAGAATTCCTTAGAAAAGGCCATGGTACAAACATATTTGAATGAATATATTAATAAGGCATTTGTTACCATTAAGGATGTACAAGTATTCAAAACAATTAAAAATGTTCTGTTCTGTTCAAAGGAGAGTGTGAGATAAGGTATAAGAAATAATCTCTTTAGGAAGTTGCTTCAGTGGACCCCATATATAGCATAATGTGTTTCTCGGTTTGTATTCAGGTGCTACATCCAGCCATGCATAAGCCGTGCCTGTGTGCAGAAAGCCCAGTCCTACTTTGTTCCTAGGATTGGTGCCTACCTAATAGCCAGTTACTGAGATGACTCTCTTCTGATCATCTATCCTGCCCAGGAAACTTTCTGTCATGCTTTGGGCCACTATCCAGGGCAAATTGGGCCTCCCTTCTGAGATTTTAAGGTCCTTATGATTCTGTTCCAGTCTCTAACTAGCCTCACAGTCCACCCTGCTCAGAGTAGCAGCAGCTAGAATTTCAGGCAAAAGGTTTCCAAATAAAATAACTAAACTTTAGGAAAATACAATGTATTTCAATGACAGCAAATGCTACAGCCGTTTAGCTCTTGGTAGAAAAAGAATGGCATGGCTTGATAAATAGTCAGCTCTTATATTTACATCAATTGTACCTTTCCAAATAATGCTTGCACTGTTGATGCCTAGGATAGGATTTATGCTGGAAATTCAATTTAGTAGCTGAAGTTAGGCAAGTATTTACAGTGTTTCACTGGAAACCTCTTTCTCCACCCCTCCCCGCTGTCAGCTCTGCAAACACTAGTAAAGATGGAAGAGGCCAGGTATAAACCTGACTGATTCAATGATGGCTAATTGAAGGCTATCCTGTGTACATTAAAGTAGGATTGAACAGTTGAACAATACTGATTCATTTGTTCATTCATTCATTGCTGCTTATGCACTCAACATTTACGGAATGCCTGTTGTTTTTATGAGAGTCATTTCAAACAAATGCTTAGAAGAAAAAGGGTAAAAGAATCCTTGAAATTTGTTTGGACCATAAAACCTGATTTAATTCCCTGCCAAAAATTATATTTACAGTTTCATCGATTCAGCCAAAAAGTTGCAAAATCATCTGTGATCAAATAAACCACCTATGAAACTCTGTATTTTCAACTACAAGTGCATGAAATAACCTAAATAAGTATTAAACTAATGGGTCTTATGCATTAGTCCATAAAAAGAATAAACAGACACATTGAACTCTACCCCACTGGTATACAGGAATTTGTCCATGCTTGTGTGAATGTATTAAAGACAAAGTGATTCATGGATTTCAACATGAAGATAAAGATCACGGAGGACTCCATTTCCAACAGTACAATGCTCAAGAAGCCAAATAATTTTGTCTCCAAAAACAACTAAAAGGCTAGGTAAATTATTAAAAGCTTCTTTTGAGATTATCAAATGGATAACAAAAATTATAAGAAATATTCAGAGGCAAAACCTTAGTGAAAACAGGAATTCAGAGAGATGAACATCTCAGTAAAGCCAGATTTTGTCTTGAGGCATGTCAACACTGGTGAACTTGACCTTCATTTATCATGGCCTCCTGGGGGACTGGAAACAGAAGAGTAAGCTAGAGCCCTTCAAAGGTAGGGAATCCCATAGAAGACTCCATCACATGAAGTTAACTAACCAACAACTACAGCCTCAGGAAAAAGGCAAATTTGGCATAAACTTACATGTCTCCCCACAACAAAGACAGTAAGAAAATGCCCATTGAATTTCAGTGCTGAGTGGTAAGGCAAAAATTCTTCCCTAAAAGTTCTTAACTATACCTTCATGGAGTTTTGTAACACAAATTCACACTTTCTGAATAGTCTAAGAAACCTCAGCAAAGAATTTAATGTACAGTGGTACTTGGTGGGCAGTTCCCTGAAATGCCTGGAAAAATGCAAAGAATCTCAGAAATACTACCAAGAAAATTGAGTTCATGTCAAAAACTACAAAATATACAAGGAAACAGTAAATTGCAAAATAAGACCCAAAGAGATCAGATATTAGAATTACCAAAGACATATAAGGCCAGGCGCGGTGGCTCACGCTTGTAATCCTAGCACTCTGGGAGGCCAAGGCAGGCGGATTGCTCAAGGTCAGGAGTTCAAAACCAGCCTGAGCGAGACCCCGTCTCTACTATAAAAAAAAATAGAAAGAAATTAATTGGCCAACTAATATATATATATATAAAAATTAGCCGGGCATGGTGGCACGTGCCTGTAGTCCCAGCTACTCGGGAGGCTGAGGCAGTAGGCCTGCTTAATAAGCCCAGGAGTTTGAGGTTGCTGTGAGCTAGGCTGACGCCACGGCACTCACTGTAGCCTGAGCAACAAAGTGAGACTCTGTCTCAAAAAAAAAAAAAAAAAAAAAAGACATATAAACTAAACTTTGTCATATATTATAAAATAGAAGAGATAAAAAATAAATAAGAGGCAAACTTTATTTTTAAATGATTGGGAGATTTGATAAAGAACAAAGTATAACTTGTATCTATTTTTTAAATGGTAATGATAAAGGTAGAAGGAATGATATGGTTAAAACATAATTAATTAGAAACCATAGTAAAAATAATTGATTCTGGCAAGAATCATTAATGGATGCTAAAACTATTGGATAAAAGTTTGATGAAGCACAGGACATTTACATAGTCTAAAAATTTCTAATTAATTATATAGGGGAAAATGAAAACTGTACAGTGGAGAAACTTGGCTGACACCATCTTAACCAAGTAATCAAAATTAGCAGCCTCAGTAATGAGAGAAATTGACATTATGATACCAGGCACCGAGTAGGGAACAATTTAACTTACATAGCATTCCTATTAAAAATGCAACTGGATCCACACTGAGAGATATTTCACAAAGCAACTGCCCTGTACTGTTCAAAAATGTCACTGTCATGAAAGACAAAGAAAACTCAAGGAAATATTCCGGATTAAAGGTAACTAATGAGATATGACAGCTAAATGTAATATGTGACCCTAGATTGGCTCTGGAACCAGGGAAATAATGCTACTATGAAAGACATAATTGGAACAATTATTGAAATTTGAATATGGACTATTCAGTAAATAATGGCATTATATCAACATAAAATTTCATGACTGTGATAATTATATACCCTGAAGTATTTAGGGGTACAATGTCATACTATCTGCAACTTACTCTCAAATGGCTCAAAATAGAATAAATATGTTGAGGAAGAAAAGTGAGGAATGCCATAGCAGATAACAAAAATTATTTTGAATCTATGGCACTTAATACAGTATGCTACTGGCAGAATAGAAAAATGGATCAATGGTACAGAATAGCGAGCCCCCCTAAAAATCCTCACATATATGTAATCTCGAGATGACAAAGATGGCACTGCCAGTCAGTGTAGAAAGGATGCCATTCCATTAAATGGTTCTGCAATAGTTGGTATAGGGAGGGGAATGCAATCCTCACATTATGGAAAGTCAATTCCAGGGATGTTAATGTGAAATGTGAGGAAAAATATGAAATAAAGCAAAACTATAAAGCCTTTATTAAAAGCATAGAAGAATGCCTATATGACCATTGGAATAGGGAAGGATTTCTTATATAAGGCAAGAAGTTCAAACTATAAAGGAAAAAGATGAATAAATTTAAGCACATTACAATCATGATTGTTTATTCATCTGACTCTCGCAGAAGAAAGTGAACAGGCAAGTCATGGAAACATGAAGATTAATTCAATATATTAAGAAATACTAAAACCAAAACAAAAACATCCAGTAGAAAATGGTCTGAAGACTTGAACAGATAAATCTCCAAAGAGGAAACTTGAAGGGCTAATAAATAAAAAGATACTCAACTTGATTAGTGAGCAAAGAATACAAAATAAAGCACAATAAATTACCATTCCAAATTTACCAGGCTAAACAAAAATTTATGTCTGAATATCAAGGTTTGAAAGGATGTGGAGCACCTGGCACTCTCATGCTGTTCCTTGTAATTGTTAAAATTACTTCATAAAATAATTAGGCATTTATCCGGTGAGGTGCATATCTATAACCCTTCAATTCCACTCAATCCAAGAACAGGGACAAGAATATTCCTATCACTGTTTAGAACAATAACCAGAAACACACGAAATACTCATCAACAGGAGAATGAATCAACAAATTATGGTACTTTCATACAATGGAATACTACATGCAATAAGAAAAATAAAACTTCAAGAATATAATGTTGAGTAAAAATTAAGGCTGGGCGCGGTGGTTCACGCCTGTAATCCTAGCACTCTGGGAGGCCGAGGCGGACGGATTGCTTGAGGTCAGGAGTTCAAAACCAGCCTGAGCAAGAGCGAGACCCCGTCTCTACTATAAATAGAAAGAAATTAATTGACCAACTAATATATATATATAGAAAAAAAAATTAGCCGGGCATGGTGGCACATGCCTGTAGTCCCAGCTACTTGGGAGGCTGAGGCAGCAGGATTGCTTGAGCCCAGGAGTTTGAGGTTGCTGTGAGCTAGGCTGACTCCACGGCACTCCACTCACTCTAGCCTGGGCAACAAAGCGAGACTCTTGCCTCAAAAAAAAAAAAAAAGAAAGAAAAGAAAAGAAAAGTAAAAATTAAAAGCACACAGAAGGATGGCAAAAATTCAGCTTGACTCCTTTCACACAAAGTTCAAAAACATGGAAAACTAAATAATTTATGTAAGAAGGAAGGGAAAGCTATTGAATTAGGGAAGAGAAGCAAAACAGCTTTGATAACTTTTTAAAATATTTTATTTTATTCCAGAATATTACAGAGGTACAAACACTTTGGTTACAATTTGTCAAACCATGTGGTGGGTACACTGTTTACACTGTATTTGTCATACTATTTGCATAGTTTTAAATACTCTTCTAGCTATTTAATAATAAAAGAGAGAGAGAGAGAAAGAAGGACTTGTGTTTCTAATGAACAAATTCAAGTCAGAGAGAGCAGGTTATGTTTCCCATAGTCAGACTCTCCCAGGACACCTATACTAGTCAAGAACATTACATTTATGCACTTTCCTTCTTAATCGTTCCCTAGCAAATCCTCAAAGCTCCCTGTTCCCCTTTCTCAAAAAAAAGGTTTAAATGCAAGCTATAGCACATACTTTTATAAAATCAGGTTAGAATTTTAGTTAAACTATGAAGAGAACAAGACAGTAAAAAGCATGACCCTGAGCAAACCACTTTGATTTGGCCCTCATCTGGAAAGTCTGATTGAAGCTGGGGATAAACAGAGGTAGATAAATGTAAGATGCCATGATGTCTGGGATTATTAGTTATAAAGATGTACAGGACATCTTCAGATGTGTAATATATTTCATGTGAGTGCCTTGTCCTTCCAGGGAAAATCTCGATGGAGTACAGACTTTTAAAAGATGTTCTCTTACCTTCTACCTTGTCTTCTTTCTTACCTTCTACCTTGTCTGCATCACCCTCAACTGACCTTTTTATGGATAATGTCTACATCCAAGATTGCTAAGCTCATCTTCTTTTATGTTTTCAGAAGCTTCTCCAAACTTCTACCCAAGTAATAAGAAAATAGCTGGTGTTCACCCATTGACTCTTCCCTAAGGAATACGCCACAGTCTTCATTCATAGTCTCCGGCACAGTATTGAATACAAACATGTTTATTGCATTAAAACATTCATAATGTCTTTATACAATAAAAATGATTTAATTTATTTAAAATTATTTCTTTTCAGGTCTTAAATGCACAGTCTCTTTAATAATGATTTCATTAAACCCTTGACAGAGTCTCTCATGATAACACTGAAGACAAGATTAAACAAAGTGTATTAAAAGATAATTGTTGCTTATTGACTAATATGATACTTAACACATCATTTTTCACTTGAAGACTATGACCATCCTGAGAACAGTAAGTAACCATACCTGTTTATCACAGCTTGTTGAAATCCCAGACACTGAATAAATTTTGCCGTATAGAAGAATGAATGAATGAGCAATGGTAAAATCTTCCTGTTAGATACATTTTGTCTTTGCTGCCAAGCACCCATTTCTCCTTCCTAAGGACATTCTCATGATCATGGGAAAACACTCTTCCCATACTTTTGTGCCTGTGGTTTGAACTTGAGCTTCCTCAAAGCCTCTATCCAGCTCTTAATAAAGGTGTGTGGAATGGCCCCATCACTTAGCTGTGTTTGATCCCTCTGGCCATGGTAACTTATTCAGGAATTGACACATAACACAGTCTAGGCCAATAAGACTCAAACTCAAGACATCAGGTAGAAATGTGAGAAGGAGAAGTACATATTATGAACTACACATTGTGCTGGGCACTGGGGATATTAAAGCGAATTAGGAACAGTCCCTTTGCTGAGAGAGTTTGTATTATAGACAAGTGAAAAATATGAAAAAAAGGAAGATGTTTTCTTCAGAGGTCCTGGAGTCTAGGCTTTCCCATGGAGGACCATAAGATAGAATGGGGGCCCCTCAGGCTTCTCAAAGGGAGACTGAGGCTAGCTCTTAAAGGCCAAGTGAAAGGATGGAAGGGCATCCTGGCATAGGGAAGAGTATATGCAAAGGCACTGAGGAAAGATTCCATGAGGCCTACGTAGGCCATCACTTCTCTCTTTACACTGAGAATACTAACTCTGTGGATGTCACCAGTCTGGAAAACTGTCAGAGGCCAGCACATGGACAAAGTCTGCCTGAGAATGCAACCAGCACATGACAAAGAGCCAAAAAAAGAAGAAGGGAGTCACAGCCAAAGTCCTACAGACTTTTGTTGAGCCCTAGAGCTGGCAATGACTGATGATCTATATTTAGACTTTTCAATAACATGAACATATTCTTTTTTCAAGCTAGTTTGAGTTGTGTTTCTGACCCTTGGAATGAAAGCATGCTGACTGATACTGTTAAACTTTTAACCAGTGACTTCATCTTATATAAGGAAATAAAAATATTTTTATAAAGGTCTTAAAAAGTTAACTTATGCTGATTTACATAAACTCCTGATCAAGGATTTCATAAACCCCTGACAAGCACAGTATGGTTAAATAGCCTGTGCTCACTGAGCCCGTAACCAGGGGTCCAACCAGAATGAAGTTTCTGGAGTTGGGTGATGAGGACAGGGATGTATACACACAGGGAGACGTGTGCAGAAGCAGTGCCTGGAGGAAAGCAAACCAGGAATTGTCAGTGAAACAAGTCTTGTGGGAGAAGATGAAAACATTAGCCTAAAGCAGAGTCAATGGGAAGCAAGAAGAGTACATAATACAATTTCTTTTAAAGAAGGACTTGACACATGGCTGATGTGATGTGTCCTTTTGCTCCTTCTCCAGATTTATCTCCTACCATGGCTTCTCTAGAGTTCCCTAATTCAAGCCACTTCCAACCACTGTTGGTTGCCCGAGTAGGCCTTGTGGATTCTTTCCTCAGTGCCTTATGCCAGGATGCCCTTCCAACCCAGCCTCAGCCTCCCTTTTTTCTTTTTTTTGAGACAGAGTCTCACTCTGTTGCCCAGGCTAGAGTGCCGTGGCATCAGCCTAGCTCACAGCAACTTCAAACTCCTGGACTCAAGCAATCCTCCTGCCTCAGCCTCCTGAGTAGCTGGGATTAAAGGCATGCACCACCATGCCCGGCTAATTTTTTCTATATATTTTTAGTTAGCCAATTAATTTCTTTCTGTTTTTTAGTAAAGACGGAGTCTCGCTCTTACTTAGGCTGGATTGCTCTTACTTGAGCAATCCATGCACCTCGGCCTCCCAGAGTGCTAGGATTACAGGCGTGAGCCACCACACCCGGCCCTCAGCCTCCCTTTGAGAAGCCTAAGGGGCCCCCACTCTACCTGGTGGTCCACCTCCACAGGAAGGCCTAGACCCCTGGACCTCTGAAGACCTCATTATTTTTCACTTCTCTATCACACAAACTCCCTCAGCGAGGGGACCATTCCTAATTCACTTTAATATGCCCAGTGCCCAGCACAATATGTAGTACATAATACATACTCAAAAATATGAATTGATAAAATTCATTGAATGTCATAAAAAATGATCAAAGATGACAAATAATAAAATAGTATTGCAGGTTCTGTACTTTTACCAACCTTAAACAAAAGACTGAGACAAAACATCATCATAAATAGCATTTACATTGTATTAGGAATAAAAAAAAAAAAAAAATCATCATATTAAAAGATCAGATAAATATATTGAGCATTTACTGTGGACATGGCACTAGAAAAGAAGTTCTCTACATCCTCGCCCAATCCACTATCCAACCCCAAATGTAAAGCAGATCCTCTTCCAATAACTCCCCATAACCCCCACTCTGCACAGAGTCATCTCTCTGCCAGAACAAGGCTTCTCTGTGAGCCCAATGCAACTTACAAATGCAGGCTGTGCTCAGCTGTCACAGTGCTTTTGCTTTCATCGGCCCCATATTTTGCCTCCTCTCTATTATAAACAACCACAGAACAATGACCAAATATCTACGTGTAAGTGTCATTTTGTTGTAAAGCCCTACGTGTAGCTGAGTTTTTATTGAATAGTAGTAATTATTATTTGACATAAGAAAGTGACAGTTCCTCCAGGTTCTTTAAATTGTTCCTAAATAAAAAAGCAAGTTTTATCTTAGACTGAATACTTCTTACCACAGATTTTAAAAAATCTTTGAGGGGAACCAGTTTCCCATCAAAGGGGGGCTTATTTCAAATATTTAGAGTTTCTTTCAAATATAAAGTAGAAGAAGAATTAAAATTAGAATGGTTTCAGAGTATAAAACTATAATAAATAGAAGTTAGCAGAAGGCAAATTTTAGCTTGATATAAGGAAGAATTGTCCCTCAATTAAAGCTGGTCCCGCAGTGGAGAAGGCTGAATCCCAAAGCAGAGAATTTATCACGGGTCATAAAAAGAAATATTCCCATAAATTTTATGTCTTACAGCTATTACTTCATTAATGTTCGTGGCATTTCAAAATACCTAACAAAGCCGTAGGTCCCCTTTTGTAAATGAAGAAATCGACAGGCTTAAATGATTTGCCCAAGGTCACATATTGACTGATACAAGTCCTATGTTCTCTTTCTCATATAACATTTCTTAATTTTCTTAGGAAATAATAAGCATCCTGCAAATTGCAGGTGATGTTACTTACTGCTGTTTAATTCTTGATCTTCTAAGCCAAACTCAGGTTTTTTATATCTGAGAGTTGGCCTTCTTGGAACCCTTTGGTAGATAAGGCTTTTATGTTCTGCAAATTCTTAGGCATGGCACTTTAATTAGTTTGAGCCAATTTTGCATCTAAAAATTTAGATGATGATTAGTCTACAAATTGCTAGATCATCTGTAACAAGTATTAAAACATTAAATGTCAGTATGTTATTACAAATACAGTGGCAGCTAGGGGAATAAATGTCAAATTTTTCATTATTTTTCTTGAGTGTTTCCATAATAACCACCAATGGTAGCCGCAGTTAATAGCCCAATCTTTTTGATAAGAAACAAGTACTTGCATGGAGCCACAAAGCAAAATGAAATACAAATTTCTCTCAACTCCATAAAGTTAACAGGGCATTCTTTCTTCCATAGAGTGGTCGTGCTTTTAAATTAAATTATCATTATAAATCTATGAGAGTGGGGGAGACCATGCTCCTCAGAGGGAAAAAAATGAAAGAAAATAGTCAATTTAAAGAATAAAATTGCAAACAACCAATAAATAATAAAGTATTCTTTTTCATTAGTCATAAAAGAAATGAAAAGTAAAATTCCAATAAAATATGATGAATTTTACACTTAAAAGCACAAAAGTGTTCTGTGCTGGTGATGACGCAGTGAAACAAGAGATCTGTGGTAGGTGGCCTTTCAGATGGTCCCCAGTGATTCCTGCCTCCTTGCTTTCATGCTTTGTGAAATCCCCTTTCTTCAAGTGTGGGCTGGACCTAGTAACATGCTAATAACTAATAATGGAACAAGGCAAAAGTATGAATTATCATTTCCCAGGTTACTTATTTAAAAAATGTTACTTCCATGTTGCCTGCTCTCTCAGTATCTCCCTCTCCCTCGGAGAGAAGCCAGCTGCCGTGTTGCGAGCTGCCCTAGAGAGAGGCCAACAGAGCAAGGAATAGTCATCTCTGGCCAAGAGCCGATGAGGACCTGAGGTGTGCTTGCAGTGATCTCAGCCAGGTCAGAAAGCAAATCCTCCCTCACTCAAGTCTTGAGATAATCTACCCTGAACAACATCTTGATTGCAGCCCTGGAAGAGACCCTGAACCAGTGGAACCCAGGTAAGCTGCACCAAGATATCCTGACCCACAGAAACTGGGAGATAATAAATCCTTGTTATTTTAAGTTGTTAAATTTGGGAGTAATTTTTTTACATAACAATAGACAACTAATGCCTATTCTAGTATACATTCAGATTCTGAAAAGTTAGTATGGCAGTATGACTGAAAAGTTAGTATGATTTCCAAAAGGATTTTAGAAAGTTGATTTATTTTTACCTAATAATTCCACATCTAGGATCCTTTTATAAAGAAATAAATAGTAGTGTGATAGAAGATTATTTACAAGAAAACACAAATATTATTTGATAGTAAATTTTAAAACCATTATTTATAATGTTACAATTTGGAAATAAACCAAATGTCTCAAAATATGGGACCACATAAAAGTACTGACAAGACTTTTTTAAGGGGATTTTTTTAAAAAGAGACAATTCTGGAAAAAGAAAGACATGAGGGGGCATTGGTCCTACCAGATATTCAACATATTTTGAAATTACAATAACTAAATCAGCAGTGTCGGCATATGAACAGATGTATAAATGGATCAGAATAGACATTCCAGAGGTAGACACAAATATATACAGAAATTAATGTGATAAGTATGATTCTAAACAAGGAAAAGAAGATGGATTTTTAATATATATACTATAGTCTAACAGGTAGACGTCTCAAAATAAAACTCTTCCACCAATGCTTCCAATTTTAGGTAAAATAAAATTAAAATAAAACAAAAAGGGAAACATAAAATATAAATGGAAGTTATGGATTTTTTAATATATATACTATAGTCTAACAGGTAGACATCTCAAAATAAAACTCTTCCACCAATGCTTCCAATTTTAGGCAAAATAAAATTAAAATAAAACAAAAAGGGAAACATAAAAGACAAATGGAAGTTATTATATGTAATATTAGAGGGAAGAAGGTATTTCAACAAAAAATACAAAATCTAAAATCCACACAAGAAAATACCAATAAATTTGATGACATAAAAACTTTAGAAATACAGGCATAGTGGTTGGAGGAGGACCTAATTAACAACAATAAAAACACTCATGAAAACTAGGGGGGAAAGCTTGCAAGTCTATGAATGTCAAAGAGCTAATTTCTTTACTCTTTTAAAGGGTGCCTAACAATAAATTTTCAAAGATGATAGAAAATACAGAAAAATGGCTAAGTGATATGAAGACTGAATATAGAGAAAAGGAATCTAAAATAGTTCTTGAACATAGGAAAAGATGTTAAAACTCTTTCATAATGAGAATGCAAATTAAATGATATAGAACAAGGATCCTCTCTTAGAATGACAAGCTCCAAAGGGTTTGAAAGTGTGAGGTGTATGGGAAAGTGGGAACTTTGACACATTGCTGATGGAAGTATTCATTGCTACTCCCCGTTGAAGAGCTCCACGTACAGTTTCTGACTCTGCATTCTACTTCTAGAACTTTATCCTACAGATACACTCTCATTTGGATAAAATTATATAGGTTCAGAGATATTGATTGCCACATTTTTAATAACAACACACTTAAGATAACTCAAATAGGCATCAATAGAAGACTGGTTAAATACATTAAGGGACTTTAATACAATGGAATAATGCACAACCTCTAAAAAGAATGAAGTAGCTTTTTTTTTTTTTTTTTTTTTTTTTTTTTGAGACAGAGTCTCGCTTTGTTGCCCAGGCTAGAGTGAGTGCCGTGGCGTCAGCCTAGCTCACAGCAACCTCAAACTCCTGGGCTCGAGTGATCCTTCTGCCTCAGCCTCCCGGGTAGCTGGGACTACAGGCATGTGCCACCATGCCCGGCTAATTTTTATATATATATATATCAGTTGGCCAATTAATTTCTTTCTATTTATAGTAGAGACGGGGTCTCGCTCTTGCTCAGGCTGGTTTTGAACTCCTGACCTTGAGCAATCCGCCCGCCTCGGCCTCCCAAGAGCTAGGATTACAGGCGTGAGCCACAGCGCCCGGCCCAAGAATGAAGTAGCTTTACACCTACTAATATAGAGTGACTACAAGATACACTGGTAAATTAAAATAAATGCAGAATTGTGTGAATATGGTACCACTTGTGTCCAAAAAAAAAGAAAGAATATATATTCTATGCACATAGTAGCATATAATTTATCAGCAACTGCAAAAAATATATTAATAATGGTTATTTCTGGATGGTGAGATTGCAAATGGTTTTTATTTTCTTCCTAAACCTTTTTTCAATTTCTACATTTTCAAAAATAGCTGTACATTCAAAGTAAAAAAGACTTTTAAAATATACATGTACATATTAGAAAATATCAGTGATAGATTTATATTTGATAGTGATTGGGGGTGGAGAGTCTCTCTTTTTTTTTTAAAGATTCTCATAACTGAGCTTTTCTTCATGCAGTTATAAAAAATGAACAATGTATTGACTTTCACAAATGTCATATAAAATTGATAAGGACAGAGAAATGGAAGAAAAAGGTATAATCAATCTTCAGGTGCAGCAGTTTTCTTTTCTGTTAAGTGTCTTTTCCAAAAGCAATAACTAAGGATGGAGTGAAACTTTCACCAAAAGAAAAACAAACAAGTCAACATAAACCTTCCCATGCCTTCATAAGTTAAAGTAAGTTAGACTGGGCAAGTAATAGTCTCTTCCTTTGGAAACAGAGTGCATGATGGGAGCACTTTATTTTGTGGTTCAGGGAAGGTCCACACTAAGGGCAAAAAAATCTTTACTTACTAATGTCAATCTGCCAACAATGTAAACAATCTGTTCTTCAAACAATAAAATGAAATGGTATACTATTCTACCAATTTATAAAGTTATTCAAATACACATAACATTAAAGGAACGCTCTCAATTTGGCATCATCCATTGGTAAGCTGATTCTCTTTGGGGTCTTGACTGCTGCCTTCAGGCTCGCTTATTCAGGAGGGGTCAGGAGGAAGGTGTGGCGTGGGAGAAGTCCTCAATGGCTGGATTCATTGATTTTACTAACGCATGGGGAGAAGAGAAAAGACATCAGGAGAAGCAGGGTGTGATATGCAGGTGGTTGGCACAGTGAGGGAGAGGTGCTATATAAACTAAAGGAATTGAAGGGTGGGAGAAGGGGGCAGTTGCCCAAAATCACATCTGGAACTCTGAGAAATGGTTGTCTCCCAGGGTAACCCCAGCCCACATGCCTGGTCACAGACAGACAGCAGAGGAGTGCTCGGCTCTTGTTAGGCAGGTGGAAGGTCAGAGCCCAGCTTCCCCTGAGGAAAGAGAGAATTCTAATGTCATTCCCCAAATTTCCCAGGTGGAATCTAGCAACCTATATTTTTTAAAAGCTTCCTAGCCAATTCAGAATCATGAGGACCATCACTTAGTGTTTGAGAACAATTTCTCTATCATATCTTACCCTAAATGGTGCCTGTATTGTACAACTCATTCTTTTTCCAGTCTTTTGAGGCTATTATGTTTCAGACCAATTCATTGCTTTCGTAGCATAAAGCATGGAAAATCGTTTGCATTTTTTTCCTGGCCAACATTATATAGACGACTGCTATGCAATTAAATTGACGACTGCTATGCAAGTAAATCATTGTTATCCAAAGACAAATTTCAGTCCTGTATAGTAATATATCACTCTGTTAAATCTAAACAAAAGGTAGGATGTGTAAGCAGTCAATATTTGTAAGCCCTATTTCTATCAGCGACAATTTTTTAGTACTGTGGGAAATCAGCATACAATTTTATTTTGAGTCACCAAGGAAGGAGAATAACAGATTCTCATAAAGGGAAGGGACCTTGAAAGTCATTTAGCTGAACATCCATTCTCATCCTAATCTCATGCCTAAATCAGTGATAGGTGATATTCTACCCTAGCACATCTAGAAAACAGAAATTTATTAGTTAATGCACAAAGAAGAAAATATAGGCCTGCAGTTGAAATGCAAAATTATAAACACTCATGTAAAAGCAATTGCAGTCACCCAGAAAATTACAAGGCTGGAGATTTGCTCGTGTTTTCCTGATGTTAATTTGACACATGATTTGGGGGTTTGCCTATACGTAAGGATAGCATCAAAGCACTAGACTATCCACACAGAATGGCACTTCCTTGAAAATGTTGCCCTCATCATCATGCAGAAATAGCATAATCACTAGAAAATTCACAGACTGCAAACGATTCTAAAGTTGGCAGCATTTAACGTAGCCTTCTAAAGAGGCTACATTTTTATTGCACTGACGTTCCTTTTAAAAAAGAGAGACAGGACAGGCAAGGGGAAGGTCTGTGCTGGCCATGAAAGCAATTTAGTAGATTAAACTAAGCCTGACTGTTGCAACAGTGAAGGTGGCTGTGGCCCTCCAGGATTATCCCAGTGGTTGGACCAGCATAAGGTACGTGAACCTGTATTTCCTCACTGCCGTCCCAGCACATAGGGAAAAACACCTTCAGCAGACACTGAATTTTGTTTCCTAAACACCAGATATCATCGCATGAGGCCAAGAAAGCAGTTCATTTAGGGTAGAGGCTGTCAGCTGTATATCTCTGCCACTTATGCAGTTTCTATGCAATGTAAAAAAAGCACACAAAGAAAAAAATGAGCCCTAAAGCCATGTTTTTATACAGATGGTCCCTAACTTATGATGATTTGAATTGTGATTTTTTGACTTTATGATGGTATGAAAGTGATATGCTTTCAATACAGTATTCAATAGATTACACAAGACATTCAAAACTGTATTATAAAATAAGCTTTGTGTTAAATGGCTAATGTAAGTGTTCTGAGCCCATTTAAGATAGGCTCAGCTAAACTATGATGTTTGGTAGCTTAGGTGTATTAAATGCATTTTCAACGTATGGTGTTTTCAACTTGCAATGGGTTTATCAGGACATAACACTATTGTAAGTTGAGGATCATCTGTATAATTCTTAGTGGCTTCAAGTTGACTATATCCACCCGGCCTTTCTCCTGTCTCTTAAATGACAGATGTGGCATTGGGCAAATAACTTAACCTTTCTCTATGCTCAGTTCCTCTTATGGGAAATGATGATCTTCCAAAAACATGGTGTTTCTTCTCCATGGTAAAAAAATGTTGATGGCTCCACACTGACAACAAAACAGAGTTCAAAATTGGCTTCCCCTTCAATTTAGCCACACAATACTCTCCTACCCAGGTCTACTCGCTGTCCCCTGACAATGAGCTCCCACACCCCCATATCTTTGCTTAGGTCCCTTCACCCACCTGAATTTCACTCCCCTTCCCATACTCACTTTATCACTGCCTACTGGAGTCCTATGGACTCTTCAAGTCCAACTATAGTTTTACATGTTTGAGCTCATTGTTCATGGCATGATCTGGCCCTTATTATTAACTGCCTAGTACTGCTGCACGTCTTAACAGCTGATTCTGCCCTCCCAACAAAGCTGATACTCCTTGAGTTAAGGTATCTTCCCTTGGTCAAGGATTGTCAAGTAAAATTCAACTGGCTTCCCAATTAAGTTTGAATTTCAGATAAACAAAGAACAAACAATTTTTTAACGTAAGTATGTCCTGTGCAATATATTTGTTTCTTTTTTAGATGGTTTTGTTTTGTTTTTTGGTTTTTCGTTTTTGTTTTTTTGAGACAGAGTCTCACTCTCTGGCCAGGCTAGAGTGCCATGGCGTCAGCCTAGCTCACAGCAACCTCAAACTTCTGGGCTCAAGCAATCCTTCTGCCTCAGCCTCCCGAGTAGCTGGGACTACAGGTGCATGTCACCATGACCACCCCGTGTAATATTTTAAGTTTATACAAATTCATGTCCCACCAGAGACAGCAGTGGGAAAGGAGAACCATGATCTTTAAAAGAAGAATGTCATGCCCCCAAGGCAGTAATGTTCTCAGCAGATGAAAAGTTTCCTATGGCTGATACAGAGTCAGGCACAGTCAGAAGTTTGCATGGTATACTTCATAGAGGAATGGTATGAGGTCACAAAGGGAGGTCACAATGGGAGGAGGTGGCCATACCAGTGCTTTTTAGACCATTCTTTTAGACCTCACTTTTAGACCCCTGAAATTCTTCCACCAGTACTCTGTGGTTGCTTCATCCTCAGTGGTGTGCTGACTGCTTTCCTCACTGGATGCGTTCTCTCGGCTGTCACCAGGTAAACCAAAACCACTGGCAACAAGCCAACAGGAGCAACACAGAGCAGTGCTGCTGCCTGGCTGATGGATGGACCCTCCAGAGTCAGTCGGTGCAGTGGATGCTGCCTAGACCTGCATCCCAAACCCAGCTGGGCCAAGAAGAAAGTCACTTAACCTCTTTGTACCACAGCTTCAAAACCTACAAAACGGAGGTTATAAAACCTTATGTGGGGCCGGGCGCTGTGGCTCACGCCTGTAATCCTAGCTCTTGGGAGGCCGAGGCGGGCGGATTGCTCAAGGTCAGGAGTTCAAAACCAGCCTGAGCAAGAGCGAGACCCCGTCTCTACTATAAATAGAAAGAAATTAATTGGCCAACTGATATATATATATAAAAAATTAGCCGGGCATGGTGGCGCATGCCTGTAGTCCCAGCTACCCGGGAGGCTGAGGCAGAAGGATCACTCGAGCCCAGGAGTTTGAGGTTGCTGTGAGCTAGGCTGACGCCACGGCACTCACTCTAGCCTGGGCAACAAAGCGAGACTCTGTCTCAAAAAAAAAAACAAAAAAAAAAACCTTATGTGGGGGTGCTGGCCATTGAACAAAATAATATTAACATATTAACACCTAGTAAGAACTCAATAATATTGGCAAATCCCCCACCTTCTACAACAGTTGATGGAAATGGGAAGGGACCTATCTTTAATATTGAAAGACTCTAAATACGAACAATTAATAAATGGTGGTAAATTTATTCAAAGATCTGACATAAAAGTAGAAGTGCAGGAAGAGCTAGAAAAGTCTAAGGAGCACACATAAATTAGCAGATCCAGATGACGTGCAAGGTAGAGTATTAATAGAACTGACAGACATACCTACAGGGTCCTTTCTCATCTTGCCTCAAAGACTTGTGTCAAACTGAAGTGACTGGTGGAGTGCTAATGTGTTAAATCTTGATATCTTAATAAAGACCTGGGAGAAAGAGTGATCAGCGAATTAATGAGATTTCAGGATGTCTCTAATCTGAGAGATGTTGCAAATGCCAGTAAGCAAAGATAAAATAATACAAAAATATATATAAATTAAGCTTGGAAACACAGGAGAGATACAGTTGTGTAAAACTCAATGTAAAAAATTCTCACTCATTCAACTGAGACATTCACCGTGCCCAAGGGACTGGGGGAAATAGGGAACTAATAATGATAAAAGGCACCAAGGGGTAAACAAGAATAGCAGATTAGAAAGAAGTTTATATTATATTACGAGTGTGGCCAGGGGAAAAAAAAAAATGAACAGCATGGTTTGGGTACTTGTACAAAATTCTATTATTCCACTGAGCAAAGAAACATCATGAATCTACTGAGATTGCTCTGAGGATTATGTACCAGCTTTGGGGCTTCCAAAGGTCACAAAGTTATGTGTGAAGTAAAGATAATGTGGAACAAGGAATAAAAATGCTACAATTAGGGGGATGTTAATTCTCAGGGAGAGAAACAAGGACAGCTGCACAGTTGAAAGAAATAGGAAACACATGAAATTGGTCCATAAATATGTGCAAATGATGTGTAATGGAGGATGGCATTTTGTCTGAGCAGAAGTGAAGAAAGATGAGGGATTTTAAGAAAGAGAAATGAAGTGCAATAACCCGGTAAACCCATGAAGAGTGAAGCCATGAATCTAAAGCTGCACAGGGAACAACAGCAAGCCCATCTCCGCAGGCCTTTAGAACCAGCTGGAGTAAGATCCTTCCTCCAGTGATACAGCCTTGTTGGTGCCATGGACCAAACGACCCTAGAGCTCTTTCTGAGGAAGGGTTTATGACAGAAAGAAACATATGTTCTCCTCTCAGTGGAAATATCTCTAAATAAGAATGAAGCAGAAATCCTGACTCCCTACAGTTATTTTGTGTCCTGAGACCCAGTTTTAGCAGCAACCCAAATCCCGAGGCAATTCAGCTTCATATGCGACGCTTCCATGAACAAAGAGGACATGCAGCTTCAACATATGTCTTCTACTTAGAAAGTTTCTGACAAAGGTCAACGGATATAGGAGAGGTAGTGATGTGTTCTAGGACTCCAGAATAAGGAAGAGTTACATTACTTAAAAATGAATTAAGTGCTAACTACTATAATGACAAAAGTAGCAGAATTATAAAAAGTTATAGCTGAGAGTCTTGGAGTATAGGGAGAAGAGGGCAGGGATTGCATTGAGAAGTGAGAGACAGGGTCCTTCTGTGGTCAGGCAGGACAGACTGGGATAGAGGGAACTCAATACATATACGTGAAAGAAGGAAAGTAAAAAGGCAAAGGAGAAGGAAGAAGGACAAGAAATTGATCTATACTTGGAATCCCTCCATGACAGTTACTGGAACTCCAAAGGGCTGCAGCGAGTGGAGCCCTGCAGGGCCTCACTGGAGTTCTGACCCAGAGGATCCAATGGTGCTTTAATTGTCTGCAGAAGAATATGACATTGTAAGGGCCTTCTAGAAATCCCCAGTGGGAAAGGTGTCCTTAAGGATTTTGTAGTAAAATCACACACTCTTTGTTAAATAAGTACTGTTCTCATTTTAAGAAACAGCTCTTGACTTGCTATTTATTAAGCCCTGGTAGAGACTGGATGTCTTATCAAGAAAAATCAGGAGACAGGGAAATTAGGTGTTATTTGATTTCAACAACCCGTATGTATACATGTGCCCAGCAGCACCCCACTATCAAGAGAACATGGTATTTATAAGCTCAGCCTTGAGAATGTCATAAGCAGGTGGTTCATAAGCAGAAGGCATAAGCAGGTGGTTCACCCTGGAAGTATCACTCCAAAAGGCAGTATCATGACATCTCTGACAACAGACTTCAAAGTTTGGTGAGAAGTTCACTGTGGCCAGTTGACCAAGAGGACATTTTAAGCCTGACTTACAGCTACTTCTGTCCAACCTGCTAGCACCAGAAGTGGACTGCCACAGCAGGTGCACCTTTAAGCAGTTCTTCGTGGGCCACTTGCCTAGAAACAGAGAAGACCTAAAATAAGATTTATTATCAATTTACAGACAATGGTTAATGGCTCCGCTAGATTGTCAAGAATTTGAAAGAATCAAGTTTCTTGGGGAATTCAGGAAAAAAAGATTTGGGAAAGAGCTACATGTAAAAGGGGCTATTAGAATGAAACCACAGAGCAAGGACATTTTTGTCCCATGTGAATGACAACCAAAGGGCCACAGCTAGAAAGGAGGCTTTCTATAAACAGATATTTATTAGTCTCTTTCCCCTGCCAACCATGCTTGCTCATTAGGTTCATGAACAAGGTTGGCTATAAACACAGAAATGGAATTATACGACAGTGCAGAATTCCTCTCACCAAGGCTAACATTGCTGCACATCTGTGGGTCCTATTTGCTAGTAGCAGAGACCAATACCAAGTTCTCTCTATTGCACCATATCCCAGGGGGACCAGTCAAGCATCTGATGGTTTTGATTTAATTGTATCCACTCTATCATGGAGGGGGAAGGTGTTTGTGATTAGTTTGCCCCTACTTATTTTGGATTTAGATTTATTATTCTTGATCTCAATGCCTCTGGCAGCTTCTTCACTCGTGGATTTCCTGCATGCTGTAATCACCATCATGGTATAACACACACATACTATTGCCTCTAATTGAGGAGCTCACTTTACAGTGAAATAAATATGACAGTGGGCCAGTGCCTATGAGAGTCACCAGTTTTACTATGTGCCCCATCACTCAGAAGCAGATGACCTCATGAAATAGTGGAATGGCCTATTGAAGACTCAGTTCGGACACCACTTTATGAGATTGAAGTGCTCCAATGAGATACAATATATACTCTGAACCCAGAAACCAATACATATTGTTGTTTCCTCCCTCTTCAAAGTATATGGATATTCAAACTAGGAAGTGGAGCCGGAATCATTTCTCACTATTACTCCTAACAAGTCATCTCAAAATGTCTCCTTCTATCTCCTCCACATGGGCTCTAATGATTTAGAGGTAGTGTCCCCCAGGGCCACAACAATAGCACCATTGAATTGGAAACTGAGTTATTTCACTTTGGGCTCCTCAGAAAAAAAGGCAAAAAAGAGTGCTGGGTTGCTGATTAGGATGAGTGATTACCCAGGGCAAGCAGGGTTGCTGTTTCACAATGGGGGCAGCTTCCCTGAGGGACCTTATTATATTTCCATATTCCATGGTAAAAATTCACTAGAAGACAGCAGCAATCCTGCACAGATAGGTTTTAGAACCCTCAGGAATAGAGATATTTAATGCTGGTAAGGAATTCTGATGAACTGAGGTGGCTGAATACAAAAGAATCATGAAATGGGAAATGGAGAAAGATAGATAAAAGTGTCAACTATGGCCTTATGATTAGTTATAGAAACAAAAACTCTAGCCTTTGTAGCCTTGTAGCCTCATGTATTTATTTATGTGATTTTTTTCCCTCTTATTTCCTATTCCTTTCTCCTACTCTTTTATACCGAGGTAGTAGTAAACTTTACAATTGAATCCAGAATATTGAGTCATGACATGATAGGACCAGAGATGCTTGTCTTGGAGCTAGATGTAGTTAATTATTGTGCCTTGACCACATATTCACCTGTGTGAGGTGTGCTAACATCACTGGACAGGTACGTTTCTTATTATTTAATGTAAGAGGAAAAGACAATATGTTACAACTGTGCAGCTAAGTGGGCCACAGTGAATAACCATTATTCTTTGTGTTCTCCAACATCTGTACACTCTTGCTATGGCTGAATATTCTGCAGCCTCCTAAGATTGACCTCACCTCCCACTACTGAAGCTGAAAATGCAAAACTTTCCCAGATTCTACCTCAGAGTTTGGAAAGGAAGATGGTGGTTCAAAGGAGCATGGCTTGCATAGAAGTCATTCTGGTGAGGGTGGTGGCAGGCGTGGCAGCTGCAATGGCTTCCAGAGTTAGTAGTAGGTGTGATCCTATCAGCAGTGCCCAGTGTCTAATGGGCGTGTGGTAGCAACAATGGTATCTTCATAGATCCTGTTCTGATGCATAATGTGAGCATTGTGCTGGCTGCGTAGTCTCCAAGCCTGGTTTTCCAGCCTTATCAGAGATTCTGTGAGTCACTGCCATATTTCAGCAAATATCTTTTCTGCTTCCATTAGCCAGAGTTGGTTTCTTTTGCTTATTATTGAAAAGCATGACTGATGCTTTCAGGTTCTGGAGGAAGTAAGATTTCATAATTCTCATACCCTGAAAGCACTATACTTCCAACATCTTCAACTAGACCAACCTCTGTTCATTCTCTTCATTACTTCTTTGATTTTGTTTGTTCATTCATTCAGTAAATACTTACTGAACACTTACTCTGTGCCAATTAGCAAAACCAGACACAGTCCCTGCTCTCATGAGCATGTGGTTTAGTAGGCAGCAATCACACAGTACATGCAACAGTGCGACTGTGATAACTGTTAACCAAAGAGCCATATTACAAGGAGAACTGATCCCCATCAAGGCCTGGGGAGACTTTCTTGACCAACTGATGTCTGAGCAGGGATCTGAAGGAAGAGTAAAATCAACTATGTGACAGGGCAAGAGAGAAAGATGTAGGCAACAGAAACAGTATGGGCAAAGGCCCTGTGGCAAGTAAAGCAAAGTGTTTTAAGGAACTGAAAGAAATTCACTATGGCTGAGGGAGAAGAGAGCAAAGAGAAGCAAAATGTGAAGAAACGAGTTTAGGGATTTGGTAGATACCAGACCACGGTAAGCTTTGTAGCACATATTTAAAATGTTGAACTTTATCCAAAAAAAGTGGAAAACCATGGGAATATTTTCAGTGGTGGTGGGGAATGTGGGAGTCACATAACATGCTCCAATTGCAAAATGTCTTGGAGAGGAGCAAGAATACCTACAGGCAGGCCAGTTGGGAGATTTGCCCAGATAAGAGGTGATGAAGCCTGAACTCAGGTGCAGCAATAAATATGCAGATAAGAGGATGGATCAGAAAGATATGTGGAAGTTAACAGTATCAGGATCTGTGATTGATGAGGTGTGGAAAGTGAAAGAGGCAGCACGGATGCAGTTTTCATCAAAACAGGAAAACACTGGAAAGGGACCAAAAGGGAAGAGAACTGTCTTGGTTATTTCTTCTAATGTATTACACTCTTCAGCCAATCATCTCAAAAAGATTAAATCAATTTTATTTTCGGTGAACAAAAAGTTGAATCAGGCTCTGCCCTTAAAAACATCTGTACACTGCTCACAGCTTCCTAATCTTTTTTTAACAATAAAAGGCCAAAGCCTAAGCCACCACACTCCACAATTATAGATAAGGAGTGTTGTATTAGTTTCCTGAGGCTGCCACAACAAAGTACCGCAAACCAGGTGGCTTAAAAGAAGAGAAATGTCTTCTTTCACAGTTCTGAGGACCCCAAGTCCAAAATCGAAGAGTCAGTAGGGCCACGCCCCCTCAGAAGGCCCTAAAAGAGAGTCTCTCCTTGCTTTGTCCAGCTTCTGAGGACTTCTGGCATTTCTTGGTAGCATCACACCAATCTCTGCCTCTTTCTCCACGTTTTCCCCTGTATGTCATGATGTCTCCTCCTTTTCTGTCTCTTGTAACAACACTGTCATTAGATTTAAGGCCCTCTCTAAAACCAGGGTGATCTCATCTTGAGATCCTGAATTTAACTGCATCAGCATAGATCCTATTTCCAATTGAGGTCACGTTCACAAGTCCCAGGGGTTAGGGCTTGGACATACTTTGGGGAGGCCACTCTCCAATCCACTGAAGGTACAAAATGTTAACAGATTGCTTAGATACACTTTGCTTAGACACACATAAATGAGTTTCAGCTAAAACAGCATTCCCCCAAGTATATTAGAAAAATATTTTTCATGATGCTCAAAAAAAAATTTTTTTTACCATGGTCAAATAAGTTTTGGAAACACTGAATGCTATATACCCTTCTTAGGATTCCTAATTTACGTAGACACATTCAAGTTTCCGAAAAGTCCTGCAGTAATGAACCCATTCAATTTGTTCAACCCAGAATTTTCTAATCGTATTTGACACATAGCCTTTTCCTTGTGGTTGCAGGGCACCCACTGACATCTGAGAAACTGTGTTCTGCAGGGCATGCTCACAAGATATTCTGAGTCAAAATATAATTAGTTAATAATCAGTAGAGATAAATGGTTTGGGTTTCCAGATTTTTCTCGGTTTTGATGGGAAAGAAGAAATGAAAGAAGGTCTTGAATATGGAGGCCTGCGAGGAAGCGCCCACTGCATTCAGGAGGGAGGGATGCTGGGGTGGGTGGGCAGAAGGCTGGGGAAGGTGCAGAAAGGTACAACTGGCAGCTCAAAAGAAATTTAGCTCAGAGAATTCCTATTCACCTCAAACTGTGAGGAGACAACACAAGCTGTGAAACAGGTTTTTGGTTTTTGATTGCTTGGATTTTTTATTTGTTGGTGGTTGTTTTTTTCCAGTCAAGTAAAAGCACATACAAGCAACTTTGTGATTTATAGTGGTTTTGTTTTGTATTTTCTCAAACATGATGATTTCCTTGTAAAAGGGCATGTTTCCCATGGGTTTTATTAATCGAAGTGCCACTGTAACTACATTTCTGTCATTCTGAATTCTCCCTGTAGCTGCTGCTAAAAGCAGCAGTCTTTTTTCACTTAGTTTCTCCATTACAGAATAAATATAACAGAGCAGTGTCTTGGTCAATGAGAATCCTGATTCTTCATGAGCTATAAACCTATGCCCGAGCTATAAACCTATATATGAGCTATAAACCTATACATCCCTGCCTTTCAGCCAGTGTGAACAAGTAAGCCCCAGTTATCTGGAGACCTGGTCACTCCCAGCAGCCAAGATCAGACTCAAGGCCAAGGTTCCAGAGAAAATGCAAGTCTCTCATCCTCATTGATGTACCACAAATCCCTCCTTGGCCCCATTGATTCTTGTACCTCATGCAGGGTTGTAGCTCCATCACCTGTACATTCATTATCTGGGCAAAAAAGACTCAGAAGATCTCTCAGCCTCTTGTATCATTTCTTCTTTTGCCACGCCAAATCTGAGGCTTAACTTCCTTTTTCTTTGCTTAATGTCACCTATCTGGAAAAAAATATGTGTTTTTGTCTCCATGTTCCTTGAGACCCCGTTATTTCTCTTCAGTAGACCAGGAGACTGAGCCAGCAGTCAGGTGTAGAGGCACAAAGCCCCTTCCATGATTCTTTACCCCCTCTGGATTTTAGCCAGCATGGCTGTGATTAAGGTTTACATTCCAGCAAGCTTTAAGCTATTCTGCCAGAGTTTCCTAATGCATAGGTCCTGCACCATTGGGAAGACACAAGATAGTTTTATTTGATAACAGAATGAACATATTTTATGAGTTATAAATTTATCTTATGTGCATTAGGAGAAAAAAGAACCCATCAGTGCACAAAAAGTCTGTGATTCTATGAATGTGAGTGCTTTTGTTAAGTAAATTTCATATATATTTAATAAAAGACATTAGTAATAGTACAGGCGGCACATACCTGGGGTAATTTTTGCCTGATTGAGATTCAGGAAGCACCACTTGCCACCACACATTCTTAGACTGAGAGGGACTTGATGGCAGACCCACAGAGCAGGGCTCCCTTCTCCAAACCTGCCTTGACAAATGGATTCCATCCTGAGTTCAATCTCTGTCAGTGTAGCAGAAATGCTGGGGGAGAGACAAGTCCGTATTGAAGGAGAACTGGCAGTGCTTTTCTTTAAGAAAAAATAAATAAATAAGCCAAATTGTCCTAAAGCAGGAGCCAACGTTGACAAATATCAGGTCTTAGGGGAAAACAGCAAAAGATTTCATTTCGGAAGTTGTAACTTCAGAGAGCAACAATAACAATTCAAAGAGTGTTTGCCTCTGGATGCTTCCGAGCAACTCAGAAAGAATATCTGCAGTACCCAATTGTCTATGAAAAGAATATCCCTTGCCTGTTCCTCTAAACCTCTCTATTTTTCCCCTAAAGCTACCCACCCCCCAACTTTGCATGTGCCCTACATGCTGGTGCTCAGTTGCTCCAAGGAGAGTGAGAACAACTAGCTCCCTTTGAGACCATCCTCAGCCGGTCCCACAGGCACTAGGCGCTCCCCAAATCCAGATCTTCCCACCCTGATGTCAGTGTTCCTTTCTTTCAAACAAACATTACTCATATATACCCAGTAGGAAAACTTTGATGTACTTTTGTAACCTAAAGGGCAAAATTATTCATTTATTCACTGAATATTTGTTAAGTGTTTACCATTTGCCAGGCACTGCTCAGAAGCATAATCCTTGCTTAGAAAAAGTCGGTACAAGGTAAGCATCAGTGTAGAAATGACTTGGAGTTGAGTAGAACCTGGTGACTAAGAGTCTACTGGGCACTTCTTAAAACATTTTTCTTGTTCTTACCTTCCTGGCAGCTTTCAAAAACAATGTCTATGTCCTAAGATATCTTTATAAACTCATTAAATTATGTGTTTATAAGTCTATCTTCCCCAACAATATGTTGGCCCCTCAAGAATAAGAACTTTGCATTCGCATCCATGTGTTCCAAGTACCTTGAACACCATAAGCATGAATTTATTTCCTGAATGTGTGAATTGCTACAAGAATATAATACAATCCAAAACTTGAAAAATAATTCAGTAACTAGTCATTGTGTTGGGTTACTCCCTATTGTTATATAATCACATCAATGTTCTGAAATAATCATATTATATTTTAGATGTGCCCAGGTAAAATAAAACAAGGAGGCCAGGGATTGAGCTCAGGATAGATTCAAAAATATGAGCAAAGGCATATCTTTGCCTCTCCCTAAAAAGGGTTAAAGGTATACATTGTAACTAAAATGTCTAAAAAAAACTATTATCGGGAGATGGGCAGGTGGAAGTAGGAGAGGAGGGGAAGGGTGTGTACTTACATAATGGGTGCAGTGTGCACCACCTGGGGGTTGGACGCACTTGAAGCTCTGGCATGACGGGGTGGGGAGGGGTGGCAGGGGCAATATATGTAACCCTAACAATATTTGTACCCCCATAATAAAAAAAAGTAGAAAAAAAAAAGAATTGCTAGACCTAGGAAAATATATTTTATTAAGACTCATGGAAAAAAAAAAAAAAAAGAAATATGAGCAAAGGAAGAGCCATGCGTTTGGAAAAGGCAAACACTCTCAATGGGAAGGATTTATTAAACCCACAAGGGACTGTACAAAGCAGCACATCTTCCCTAAGGATATAGCAGTTCAGTCATTCAGACATTCATTGAACATTAAATGATGCTCTATGGAACAGTCACTAATTATAATTACTTCAATATTGAGTTCAATGAAATATTAAGAAAATTTGAATTTATTCCTTCTGTTGAAAGAAAAACTTTAGACAAATTAAAATTAAAGAGGTTTAATTGAGCAGAGAACAAATTGTAAATCAGGCAGCCCCCAGAACCAGGATAGGTTCAGAGTGACTCCAGGGCTACTGCGTGATCAGATAATATTTATGGACAGAAAAAGGAAAGTGACATATAGGAAATGGAAGTAAGGCACAGAAACAACTGGATTGATTGCAGCTGGTTGTTTGCCTTATTTAAACCCGGTTTGGGCAGTTGTCTGCCTGTGATTGGCTGAGACTCAGCTACTTGTTAAAAGAGGAGGTTCATCTGTTTACATATCAGGTTAGATTACAGGTCATTATGTATGGAGAAACCATTAGGCCAAAATATGTAGGGAGGCAGCTTTAGACCAAACTTAATTTAGCACTTCATTACTTCATTTAATGTTTGACGGTGTATCTACTCTTGGTCCTGTTCTAGATGGCAGAATTAGAGGTGACTAACTGGCAAGGTCTCTGCTACCTTGGGGTTTACACAATCTTGTGAGCAACTGGGGACACATATCTAAATAAGGCAGTCATCTAAAACTAGAGAGAAGTTGTTGGGGGGCGGGGGAAGGGAAGGAAAATACCCCAGGGCTATAAGCACTATGCAGAGAATTGAAATAGAAAAAGTAAAAGGGAGTGATCAGGAGCTATTTTACATGGGTTATCAAGAAGGGTCTTTCCAAGGTCTGAAGGACAATATGGAGCCAGCTAAGTGAGATCCTGGCATGAAACATTCCAGACAGAGGAAGTATCTAGCACAAGATTGTAATTTCTAAGCTAAAAATAAAAATCACAAATTAAAAACAAAACATACACAGAGAAACACATATTCAATTTCTGATTACCATGATTTCAGATATCATTTGAAATTCTAGAATAAGACTCTCATTGCTGGGTGATATGAAAATTTTAATTGAAAAAAATTCTGAAATGAAAGGTTTAAAACAAACAAACACAAAAGAGCATAAAGCATCTTTTAGGTTACTTAACGTAACATACTCTGACAAAAATATGTTATATTCAAAGGAAATTATGACTTATACCTTTAAATGTTCATTTTCTCACCATTCTCTAAAACTTCAACTTTTCTAGAAAAAGTTGCAATTTCCTTTTGGAACGATTACCGGCAGGCTATAGAAATCCTGATCCAAGACTAAAGTGACCAATCAGAAATCCGAGCCAAGTATGTAAAACCCCGGGCTTTCTTCGTGGATGAGGACATCTGGTGAGCTTACAGTATCTCATCAATCATCACAACATCTATTAGGCTACGAAAATCATGATAAAGTTTCCAATTCCATAAATAGATAATCAGAAGCACAGACTAGCCAAGTAAAACCATTGATTTATAATCGCTGATTAAGGCACTGGCAATTCTTGAAGAAAACCCAGGCACTGAGCCACAACCCTCTGTCTCACCCTGTGTACTCACACCTTTGCTCTAGGTAGAAATGAGATTGCATTAGACGAAACTCCAGTGCACTCCTCGCTTTGCTCCAAACAAGACTTTGTACTAGTGAAATAATAAAGCTTACAGAAAATTGGGTCTGTGTTGCTCTTTCACCGCTCTGGACACTTTTGGTGCAATAAAATCAGTTATATCAAAATGCCACAGGATCTTTGGAGCTCAGTTTCACCTGTTTTTTTTTTTTTTTTTTTTACAACTTCCATTCATAGAAGTCATTTTCCTGTAACTGTTGGAAAATGAGATTGGGTTAACTTCAAGAAATCTCAAAGTAGTAAATGCAGAGTGCTGGATTTCACCTTACAAATCAGTTCTATGCCTAGACCATAAGTGAGGGTGGGCTTGGGAATACAAAGCAGGAAACTAGGGGTGAGAAATTAAAAGCAAGGAAGGTAACAACTTGGAAATTAGCTAAACTCAAGGTGGTCAGAAGCTTATGTAAAAATGCTGAGTACAGTCACATGCCCATAGAAACACAGGTCCCAAAAGTCAAAATAAGAACATATGTCAAAACCATGCTGATTAGTCATGAGTTGAGGACCTCATGAATTCCAGAGTGCCAAAAATCAGAACAGCAGACCCTCGTACCAGCAACAAGGAGACTTAGAAATGGTGGCGACAGCTGTCTCAAACAGTTTCCTACATGTGCCCCATAGGAAGGGTTATCTCAGCATTTATATTTTGTCCTAAAATAGCAACTTGAGAATTTTTGCTAAAAGGTGACAGAATAAATGCATATTTACTTAGTAAAATCCACTGAAATGAATAACAACAATCAATAATAGAGCCAGAAAATCCTCACTCATGGTGAAATAAAGGAATAGTGAAAATGGCATAAAAGAGGCCATAATGAATATCTGGATAAAGAAATTCACACCAAGTTAAAGAAGGATCCATGGAAACCATCACTTGACTCCACACCATCAGGAAGAATACAGATTCTCTCTTTTTAAAAAACAATTGTCCTAGGCCGAGCACAGTGGCTCACACCTATAATCCTAGCACTTTGGAAGGCTGAGATGGGAGGATTGCTTGAGCTCTGGAGTTCAAAACCAGCCTGAACAAGAGTGAGACCCCATCTCTACTATAAATAGAAGGAAATTAGCCAGACAACTAAAAATAGAAAAAATTAGCCGGGCATGGTGGCGCATGCCTGTAGTCCCAACTACTCGGGAGGCTGAGGCAGGAAGATCGCTTGATCCCTGGAGTTTGAGGTTGCTGTGAGCTAGGCTAACGCCATGGCACTCACTCTAGCCTGGACAACAGAGTGAGATTCTGTCTCAAAAAAGAAAAAGCAAGAGTCCTAAAGGGCTCTCCCCAAAATCCTGTGTTTGTAAAAATGGAGGCAGGAATTATGAGCGATCAGTAAGAGAAGCTACAAGTATCAATTCAACAAATATTTATTGAGCAACTTCTAGATGCTAGAGAGGTAGGGCTGGAGACAGGGTTATTTTATACCTACCTTTTTCTACTCAACTATCTATTCATTAGAAATTATGGAGATAGCTTAGGACAGTCTCTTTAAAAAAAAAAAAAAAAAAGAAATTATGGAGATGAGGCGAGACAATAAATGAAAGCCAAAAAATGTGCTTGGATAAATTAAATGAACTTTAAGACAGCAAATAAAAGGTCTTGAAAGTGAGTCCCAGGACTCCCCACTCACCCAGCCTTCTGCCAGAGTGAACTGCTGACCTAAAGTAAGGAATGGACAGGGGCTGAAGATGGGATCGGCCCCAGGACAGAGGATTCATCATCGTATGTAATGGCAAAGAACACGATGACAAAACGCCTGAATTAAGACTCCTTATTTTGTCCCTCTGTCCATCAAGCAGATGAAGGACTAAACAGAGTTGAACCCTCCCCCTCAGAGCATGGTAGCACAATTTTAAAGTTCCCAATATGTCTGGAGAAGAATGAATTCAAGGGAAAGACAATCCCACTATCTACTTCTTGAGTAAATAACAAGCCAGGGAGAACTGCCCCATTCAGAAAGGATTAATAAAAAGAGGCTTCAAACATAGCGTGTTTGCAGAATCCATACCAAAACAAAAACAGAAAGGAAAAAAAGAGGAGGAGAAGTGCAAAAGGACTCCAATAAACAAATGGAAGATGAAGAATATATGTTGGAAGAACATTATTCCAAGAACACTTCTTTGTAGTACAGAAAACATTTCTAGGCAAGATTTTCATAAAGTCTTGAAAATGCAAAGAGGACATGGATTTCACAAAAATGGGAAAGAAGAGAGTCATGAGATCAACTAGGAGATAAGATAATAGAAGAAAAGGAAAAGAAAAAATCAGATTCATAACCCCATTACATTATGAAAACCACAATGGTAGCAGTAAGAAGTGAAATCATTATTAGTGAAAACAGAGTCAGTGATACAGAGGACCAGGTAGGGGAAGAACATAGGATAAAGAATAACTTGTGGCCGGGCGCTGTGGCTCACGCCTGTAATCCTAGCTCTTGGGAGGCCGAGGCGGGCGGATTGCTCAAGGTCAGGAGTTCAAAACCAGCCTGAGCAAGAGCGAGACCCCGTCTCTACTATAAATAGAAAGAAATTAATTGGCCAACTGATATATATATAAAAAATTAGCCGGGCATGGTGGCGCATGCCTGTAGTCCCAGCTACCCGGGAGGCTGAGGCAGAAGGATCACTTGAGCCCAGGAGTTTGAGGTTGCTGTGAGCTAGGCTGACGCCACGGCACTCACTCTAGCCTGGGCAACAAAGTGAGACTCTGTCTCAAAAAAAAAAAAAAAAAAAAAAGAATAACTTGTGATTAGAGATAAAGATGATAGGTATGAAATAAAGATAATGGACATCCAACATCTGAATTGTAGTCCTGAAGAAAACGGCAGTGTACGTGGAAAGGAAAAATACAGAGTGGTAATAGAAATCCATTTCCTGAAATAAAAGAAAATAGGAATGTGCGGATTGAAAGGGTTTGCATTACACAGGTAAAAATTATTAGCAAACCACTGAAACAGAAACATAGAGAAGCTATTGAACTTCAGAGAAAAAAGTCTATAAGTAATTAAATAGAAGAAAAGAGAATCTACAAAAAAAAAACCAAACCCATTAGGCTAAACCAATTCTTTTCAGCAATATTAAATGCCAGAAGACAATGTAATAATGTTTATAGATAGAGGGGAAAAATATGTTATTAACTTTGTTAATTGTATCATTCGGCTTTTGTGATCTATCCTCTAATCAATCTTTGTAAATATTCCATGAGCTCTTAAAAAAAAAAAATACTCTCTAAAGGTACCCAGGGGACATTTTTTAATGAGTATATAGTACGTATAAAAGGAAATCTCAATGTAGTTTTTAATGAAAATGTCACAAAACGAGTTTTCTGACCACAATGCAATAAAATTAAAAACCATAACAGAGGTAGAAGTTAAAAACCTAGATAGTTGAAAATTTTAAGACAGATTCTTCTATACAACTCTTGGATCAGAAAGTGAATCAAAGTGCAAACGGCAAAGGAATTAGAAACAAGCGTGAAGGCACACTTACCAAAACCAAGGGGGAAAACTGACACTGCACCAGGAGGAAAATCTACAGCCTGAAACTCTTATGTCACCAAATATGAATAAAACAACCATTACATTTGACTTGGAAAAATAACAAAGTATTCATAAATTAAGGGAAATAAGCCGAGCACAGAAAGACAAATATCACATGTTCTCATTCATACATGGAAAATAAAAAAGTGGATCTGGTGAAGACAGAGGGTAGATTGGTGGTTTACCAGAAGCCAGGAAGGCTAGGGAGGAGCGGGGAAATGAAGTTCATTAATGGGTACAAATATGAGGTTTGACAGAAGAAATAAGACTTACTGTTAGATAGATGAATAAGGTGACTATAGTGTATTTACAATTATCCATTATGTATTTCAAAATAGCTAGAGAGAAGATTGTAATGATTCTAGCAAAAAGAAAAGACAATTATTTAAGGTGATGGATATCCCAAATACACTGATTTGATCTTTACAGATTATATGACTGTATTAAATAATCACATGTACCCCCAAAACTCTGTACATCTATTATGCACCATTAAAAAATTATGGGACAGCTTAAAATTAAATTTAAAATTAATGGATATACTCAAAAACATGATTGAATTTCAAAAAGAAATGTTGAGCAAAAGAAGCCAGGACCTCCCACCCCCCACTGTAATATCTACTTATTAGAAGCCAAAGAACAGTCCATTCTAATTTATGATAATAGAAATCAGCAGAGGGATGACCTCTTGGGGTGGGGTAGAGTGGCATTAACAGAGAAGTGTCAAGAAAGAACTTTCTGGAGTGATGAAAAGTTCTATAACTTGACCTTAGTGGTGGCTATATGGATGTAAAAAAGGGAAACATTCATTGGGCTGTACAGTTAAGTAGTGTGCATGTTATACTGACAAATAATGCCACAACTAAAGAAAAAACTTTTAATTAAAAATAGTAATTAATGAATTAGAAAACAACAAAATTAGAATTGATTGATAAATATAAGAACTCTACTCACTTGCAAGATGGCAAATAAATAAACTAGGTAAGCCACAATGCCACCAAAGATTTTTGAGAAGAGCTAAAACACAAATACACAAACTTCAGAATGAGAAAGGAAAGTGACAACTGATCAAAGGAAAACTAAAATAATTTTAAAGAATAGTATGTGTACTTTAATTCTAAAAATGTTGAAACCCTCAAAAAATAGAAACCCTAACCAAAATAAAAACATGGAAGAAACACCAAAGTTTTCAAAGAGCTAATCCTCACAAAAGCTTGATATCAGGTGATTTCTCATGGATGACATATTTCCAACTTTAAGGCTAGCATAATAATCATTCTACTTACACTGCTTCTGAGTAAAAATCGCAGATTAATGCTAGACTGCAGATGCTCCACCTCCTCCTTACAAAATGAAGACAAAGTAGTGAAAAATGAATAGATGTACATAGACACAGGCAAACAAGGACCCAAATTTCTGCCATAAATGTCTACAAGAAAAAAGGCACAGATGCTGGCATGGTGTGGCGGCATCCTATAGCATGACTTTTAATTCACGCCACAGGAGGTATAAGGGAGCACAGACACAAAATAGATTGAGAAGTCACACTAATAGCCGCAATTTGCAGAGAAGCAAACTCAGTGACTGAGAACACGGTCCCTGGAAATTAAACGAACCAATTCTGAGAGGGGTAGAAGCTGTTGCCAGATTTCTCCAGGCTCCCAGTGAGGTGGGAGGAATGGCCGCTAATGTCTTTACAGGCCAGGAGAAAAGCAGAGGGAAGGTGTGTCTGTCATTTCCGCCCAGACCTCATTATCCCCAGCTAGGAACAAGGACTTAGCAGGGTTGAAAGATGAGAAAATTAATGAAATGAGATCCTATGAGAAAACAGTAAGCCAGAGGACAGAAGGGACATTGGAAGCCCCAGTCAAGTTCTCCTAACACAACTACACCCCACCAAAGGCTGGAAAGCCAGTCTACGATAAATAGGAACTACGGTTGCCGGATTTAGCAAATACAATTACAGAATACCCAGTTGCACTGGGACACACTTGTACTAAAAAAGTATATGAAATTCAAACTTAATTGGGCATCGTGTATTTTATCTGTCCATCCTAATAGTACCAGAGGCAGAGAAATGGCTTTATCATTTCCCCTTTGTGACCAGATGAGTGCGAGCAGCCTTGGGGAAAAGATGGGTGGTTAAAAATGAAGTGAATACAGGGGCAGCCCCCCCCCCTTACAGAAAACTGCATGGCATCATTAAAAATTAATATTAAAATAAAATGAAATTTTAAAACAGGATGGCCTTAGACCTCTCCGTAGAAATATTCACTACCAGAAGAGGATATTAACATTATATGCAAAGTTCCGAAGGAATGTGAAAATCAAGAAACTATCCAGGAAGGGGTTGATCAATTGTAATGTTCTGAGCATGAAAAAACTCAGCCCACAGGACTTTCTTGCAAATTCCACTGAACAGTGGAAACAAGGCTACTAAGATGAATAAAGAAGGCTTGTTAAAAAGATCAGGGTAAGTAGTGAAAGTATTAAATTATGCTAATACAGCTAAAACAAACTAGAAATTATGAGTAAAGAACAGAAAATAAGTGAAATAAATATAACAACTTAAAATAACATAATGCTAATAGAAAATGAGGTAAAAAGATAAATTATTAAAAATGCCATCAATTCTAGCTAAAAGTTAAGTAAATGTAAGTAAAAGGTAAGTAGAAATACATATAACTAATTAAATCACCTTTTTATACCATTTTTCAAAACTACATATCTTTCAGAAATTAATACTTTATGATAAAATTTTTATCTAAATTTCTAAATTGTCTAGTTATCTGTTAATTGTTAGTTATTTCAATTATTTGTTTTATTCTGGTAAAGTTAATTTTGTTAATTTTTATTTAAGTATTAATAAAATTTAACCATAAAAAATAAAAATAGAATTTGGAATGATTGCAATGTTTGCATGTTTGCAAAATTAATTCCACCTAATTTTCTACTTGTTCAATAGATATTCATTGAGAACCTACTATGTTCCAGGTACACTATTCCTTGTACATGTACAAGGTTCTCAATTAATATTTCAATTTTAAATGCCAGCACATAGTATATCAAAACCTGAAAGAATGCACTAAAAAGAAATAACATCATTAGAAGTAAAGAAGATAAGTTACTCAGAGGTCAGGATGATGGCTTTCCATCTCGTTCAGTGCCAACTGCAAAGTCCTTATTGTGACCTGCAAGGCCCTACCTGTCCTGCACCTCCCTCCCATTGATACTCTGACCTATCTCCTGCTACGCTTCCTCTCTAAGCTGCACTCACCTCCTCGCTCTTCCTTAAACCCATCAGGAACATTCATATCATCTCATGTGCCTTTGCACTTCCTACCTCGGCCCAGAATGTCTTTCCCATGTCATCATCTCATTGCAAATGTCACCACCTCATTTAGATGATTTTAGAATTGCCCCCCATGCCCTAACATTTTCTACCCCCTCCCTTGCTTTACTTTATTCCATTGCACTTATCACAATCTAACATACACATCTTACTCGGTTTTCTTGCTTACTTCCTGTCTCCTCCAATAGCCCAGAAGCTCCATGAGACCAATTATTTTGCCTCTTTTGTTTACTGCTGTATCTCCAGCAATTAGAACAGTGCTTTGCACATAGTAGGTGATCAACAAATATTTGTTGAATGAGTTAAGGAGAGAGAGATGAGTAAGGGAAAGAGTGAAGAAAGAAAGAGATGCAGCCCTAAAAGCTTTGCTGAAACTAGGGAAGACTTAGCTTAATTCTGGAATAATATTATATCCTCTTAATGAAACATATATTTTTATATAAGAGTTTAGAATCTTTCAAAATATCTTATTTTTGAAAATAAAAACAAAAACATATTCATTAAAAGTGAAGAAACTTCTGGATGACATACAAAGTCTCCACAGGAATGTTTAATTTTAGCTATTCCACTCTCAGTTTTTATCTAACTTTCTAAGCCATTCCTTAAAAATAGTTCTCCCAAGAGTCTTGTGTAGTTTTAAATGAAGTACACAAGCTCCAGTGAGAATTAGAGCTGCAAGCAAAATCTAAACTTAGAACTTAGATGTTTTTTAGTTGCTAAAGTATTACATCCAAAGTAATTTTTAAAAACTCAAGGTTTATCTAAGCCCTCCAGTCTAATATGAGGCAATATCCCAGGAAAGTTCAAATGTAAATTTATGAGATTAAATGACTTAATGAACTTTTTCTAAAACTCAAGGCTGTTTCTAAGCAAGACAAAACATGTGGTGAATTCTCACACAGCAGGTGTGCAAGACAGACCACAGGTTTCAAACTAAAGTTCAATGACACTTTCTGGTATTTTCATAACTACCTGTACATTAAAGACTGATCCATAAATGCCCATAAATGCCCATTCCCCCCCCCAAGTCTGAGTCTCCAGCATGACCATCCCCCAGATTTATTGAAACCTTAAAATCTATACCCCCAAAATATGCCGAAATAAATATATATATATATGTAACCTTAACACTTGTACCCCCATTATACGCTAAAATAAATTTAAAAAGAGAAAATAAAATAAAATAAAACCATTTGAGGAAAAAAAAAAAGACTGATGCAACTATTTCAGAGAAAAATTTAGAAATAAGCTAACTCTTCTGAGTAGAAGAAGGGACTGTGGGCTTTTAATTGTTATTATGGAATAATATGCACCAGCTAAAAGTGAAAGCAATGAAAAGCTCAAGTACAAGTTTCTTCTCATTCTCCTCTGCTCCTCTCCCCTCCCCTCATCTCCTTTCCTTTCCCCCCTCATCCCCATCCTTCCCTTGCTTTTCCCTCCCCATTTCCCTTTCGTTCCCTTCCCTGCTTTTGGATCACATCCCTTCCATTCCCATACTGGACTATTCAGTCTAAAAGTCATTAGGTGACACCAAGCAAGGTGCCCATGCACCCTTTGTGCTGGTGATAGGAGTCCACGCTGCCCAGCATAGGGTGTCAGAGCCTGAGCAGGGTGAGGAGGGCTTCAGCAGTTAATTCCTATTTGTCTTCAAATTCTAGTCCAGAAGACACCTTCTCCAGCAAGTCTTCCTTCATGAACCAAACACAGACTGAATTAATATTCCCTGAGCTCCCAGGACATTTTGCATGTGCCTCTAATAATATGCTCTTATTACAGTTGGTTGCTTAAGCCAGCCCTTTCCTCTGCTGAATGCTGAGCTCTTTGAGAACAGTTACCATGTAAAATCTATTTACATCTTCAGAGCCTATGACATCTTGAATTTGTAAAAGGGAGTTGGAAAAGAGAGGAGCGGTGCAGGGGGAAGCTTGGGCTTTGGATCTAAGCAGACATGAACTCCAACGCAAGTGACATCTGACCTTGCTCAGCCACACTGAACCTCAGCTTTTTCGTCTGCAAACACTGGGGGAGAGGGGATAATAATAGCTACTTCCTGGTCATGAAGACAATTAAATAAAATGACATATATAAAAGAACTTAGTACAACATAGGCAAGTGGTAGTTGCTCAATATACACAGAGTAATGGGGTCTTTGTTGGGTGTAAGCTGTGATTTTGAAACTATTCCGTTGTGTGAAGTTAGGTAACACCTCCCTCCTGCCTTTGTTTTATTTACAGCCATTAATTCACATGGGATGAGGCTATTTCTAGGAAATGAACTCCTCTGGTCCCCACAATAGTTTAACTGGTGCAGATCGGAGGAATTGGGTGGCAAAGTGGTGGAAGCCAAGTGTAAGAAGAGGATCCACCAAGAAGAGAGAGAATTATCCAACATGGGGTCATGTATGTCAAATATTTCCAACTTGTTCCTCGTGTAACTATATAATAACTGAATATACGTTCTCAATTTACTTGTATGTATCCCCAGGCAATTATTTGCGCCACAGGACCCTGTGCCCTCAAGTGGAGAATCACTGCACAAGAGAGCCTCAGTGGTAGAGCCCATACTTCAAAGGAAGCAGTTATCCTGAATACAACACCTTTGTATCACCTTTGCCCATTCCACTCCACTGGGTATCAAATGGGTATCACCTTTGCCCATTCCACTCCACTCACTGGGAAATCAGCAGATCCTCTGGAAAGACAGAAATTACAGTTATCACCAAAACAGTCATCTCATTAAATCTTCTAACTCCTTAAGGACTGAGTCACCTGCTGCAACTAACCTTAAGTGATCAGAGAAATGGCCATTTCCCATCAGTGTCAGTAACAGTTCATTGATTTTTAGCAACCCAAACTGACTCTGCATGTCTTAGCTGTAGAAGAAAAGCTAATCCACATAAATTCAGGAAGGACAGAAAGCAGAGCAGCCCCAGGGACCACTGTCAAAAACTCATAGACAGTCTCTTTAAGGCAATTCCATTGAAATAACAACTTCCTTCCAACACTGTGTTACCCCAATTCAAGGTGCTGATTTTCCTGGAGACTGAGTCAGCTAGTCCTAGCTTGAGTCATGAGGACACCTGCAGGCCATGTGTATTCGAGGCACTGTGACAGACAATCCCACTGGGCCACAGGGAAGAAGGAGGCATGGCTTCCCAAAGGGGGAAGATAGGATGAAGAAAACGACAAACTGAATAAGCAAAAACAGCACTCCACTAGAATCTCTGTGTGCCGAGCAGACTTTGAGGATGTTGCAGCAAAAAGGAGGACCAAGAGACTTTGCAGCTGGACTCTTTTGGGGAATCTGCTCCAGAAGGGATTATCAAGCAGCATGGTGGCCCTAGGAGACCATCAATCTACATAAATAAGGCCTCAGAGCAGAGCAGCAACTTCTCAACACTTTGCACGCATCTTGGCAACAGCATGATGTAGACCAAGTTGATAGCAGAAAAGAACAACAGGGCTGGAGTGTGAGAACACAGTTCTCATCTGAGAACTCTAAGAAATATTAATACATAAAAACTGGAAAGCCTTAAAAATGGGCTGAGGTCCACCTGTCAGTCAGGGAAAAGCTAGAGTTCCATGAAACCCAGGAACTAACGTTGAGGCACATTTGACAGGGAAAACGTCAAGTGACTCTTGGTTCCTTTCTGTTCTTCAAAAGCAGAGAGGAAAGGGAACCTGATTCCAGTGTCACATGTATTTATCCTTGGCTCTCAGACTGGGGCACTGCTGCTAATCACAAGTCGGCAGCAGTTCTCCCTCCTCAACAGATCCAGATACTGAAGCACAACTGACTCCATGAACAAAGCTGCCACATACAATGTCTTTCCCTGCTGAGATGTAAAGGAAGAAAAATCAGATAATTCTCAAATTTAGATCCTTCCTCACCCATACATCCTACAGATAAAATTTTTCAAGCATGTTACGTCCAGAAGTCAACTCAAAAGAATGAAGGGGTAGATTCTGCTAAATCATGTAGTAACCTCACAATTCTTGTCTCCCCCAGCCATGCCCTATAAACACACACACTTTCATATCTGTAAAACTTAGAATGAATATCTAGAGTATAAGGCAGGAAAAAACATTTAAAAATTATGAGAACTTCAAATAGGGAATGAATGAAAAGCAAGAGGTCACCACATGCACACACATACACAAATACGGGCATATACTCCGTTTGCCTGAATCATGGGTGTGGTGGCCACAAGATTAGAAGATGATGGAATAAACATCAACCTCAGTCAGGTCTTTTTTAAACATCACTTAAATTTAGCTTCCTCCTTCTTACCACCAGGGGCCTTTTTGAATTTGCCCTGGGCTGTCCCCTAGCAAGATAGCCCCCAAAGGACAAGCCCCAGCTCATTGCAAAATCTGGGGCACTGCTACCAGAAGAGGGCTTGCCTCCACTGCTTTGAGTCCTGTCTTACTTTTAGAATATATAGTAAATAAAATTCTCATATTATAGATGAGAGGTTGTTCCAAAGGAGACACTGGCAAATGAATGATGGATTGCTTCTTGCCCCTGTGGCAGAACATTTAGGTAGACCATTTAGGGAATATGCTTAACTTGGCTATTTATTAATATATAACCAGTGGTATACCAATGACTTGTCAAACTTAAGAACATTTGAAAGCTTCCGAGCACTATTTAACACTAGCTCCATGTTACTAAGAGGATCACATTAACTGCTAAAAATATTCCTCTATTTGATCCTGACTTGACTTAATTAGGAATCTTTTGCTCAGGTGAACACCTTAAACTCCACTTCAACTCTATATTCTGATTTCACTGTTTACACAAACTTAGCTTCTTCTATTTTGGGGGTAGCTAAATATTTGCCATATGATCATCTCTGCAGATCAGAATCTAATTTCTCCAGACTTTTAAAAGATCATGGTTTCTGACATGAATACTTATGGCAATTCAGTTCTCAAGCCTTCTAGATAATAATTCTGTGGAACCCTTGAGCGACCAAGGAAAGCCAAGTTCAAAGATGAAAATTAGAATGTAAATCACATAAAAACCTACGGGTTTCCTCATTCAAAGTTAAAAAAAAAAAAACGAAAATCATCATGTTCATAAGTTCTGGGAGAAGATAATGAGAAAGATATTCTATACATGTTTTATAGTGTTTTGTATCTTTTTTATTGCTGAGGCTTTGAGTACTAAGCAACTTTGGATAGTATCTTCAAAAAAAGTATGTTTAGCCCATGAGAGTGCTAACAATATATGTATTTAAAAAACAACATTTCATAAGAAACATGCAATTTCATTAGAAGTAGCACATTCTTTGAGTCCTTCATGTTTTCCAGCAGGATTTTAAAGTACCTTTATGATTGGGGGCCATTACTGCTTATATTAATAGTTTCACCAAATAAGGATTCACTATCTCATAATCTCATAATTACTATTAAGAGGTTTGGTGGACACAAATGGAATTTGTTGTATTCTAACACAGATATAAGAATCTCATTTTAGGGCCAGGTGCAGTGGTTCATGCCTGTCATCCTAGCACTCTGGGAAGAAGCCAAGGCAGGAGGATCCTCTGACCTCAGGAGTTCAAGATCAGCCTGAGCAAGAGTAAGACCTGCATCTCTACTGAAAACAGAAAAATTAGCTGGGTGTGGTGGTGCATGCCTGTAGTCTCAGCCACTCAAGAGGCTGAGGCAAGAGGATGGCTTGAGCCCAGGAGTTTGAGGTTACAGTGAGCTATGATGATGCCACTGCACTCTAGCAGGAGCGATAGAACAAGACTCTGTCTCAAAAAAAAAAAAATAAAATCTCATTTTAAATCGTCAATAAATACAAATACAACATTTTGCATTGTACAATACAAAAATACCTTCTTACAAAAGAACACAGGGTTGCTAGGCAACCACCTAGCACAGGCCTTAGCATTTAAGGTAACAAAGAAACTACACTGCTGCCACCACCTGAAGAGTCTTGCTTAAAGCAACAAAAGAACACTGACAGGGAGGAGTCGGAACATAGCTCTCAGAAACACCACCATTCTCCCCAGAATTGTACTTGAGCATATTTTATCGGTTTTAATATGTTGATTTACAAAATAAGTCAAATAAACCTTATTTGGAATGGATCCAACTTTTAAAATTCACCTGGCATTTGCTGCATGGCTCTGAGCTTTATCTTCTGTGTACTCAAAAGGATACACTACTATATACACAAGCTCTTCTTTAAACAGGGTCAATGGCAGGAAAAAAGCCTCCGAGGTACCTTTGCCTTTGGTGGCCTCAAGCTTTGTCTCCTGTCATCAGTGTGCCCTAGATTTCCAGACATCCAATATCTGAGGTTGGTTTTATGGGATTAAACCGTTTTAACAATATAACAACCTCTTGGTGAGAATTAGTTCAAGTGTCTGATGTCTTATAACATTTCTGCCCCTTAAAAGAGGAGAACTGACAGAGGAACCTGAAGAGGGAATTTCAAAGAGTTGAATTTCAGACACAGCAGCCTCTGGGTGAGGGGAACAGAGCTCACCAGACCACCATCCACGACTCCATCAAAAGCCCAACACTGCTGGAAGAAGGATCACAATCCTCCAGATCTATGACGCAGCACAGTCTATAGTTAAGCACATAGTCTAGAGTCAAGCTGCCTGGTTTAAGTGCTGGTTCGACCACTTACTAGCTGTGTAACTTTTAATGAGATGCTTAAATCCCCTAAGCATCAGCTTCCTCATTTGTTCATGAGTTAATTGAAATAATATCTGTAAAGGCCTTTGCTTAGTCTCTGTCTTATAATAGATGCACAATAAATGTTTATATTTATTATTATATTATTGCGACATTCAACACTAAATAAAGCTCCATCTCACTGAGTTAACTAAATACTCTCCAGGGTATTTATTAACATATGCACGATTTAGGAATGAATGCCATGGGCAAGAACATCAAAGTGGAGTTGTATCAATGTGATTAAAGGCCACTGGACAGGCCGGGCGCGGTGGCTCACGCCTGTAATCCTAGCTCTCTGGGAGGCCGAGGCGGGCGGATTGCTCGAGGTCAGGAGTTCAAAACCAGCCTGAGCAAGAGCGAGACCCCGTCTCTACTATAAATAGAAAGAAATTAATTGGCCAACTAATATATATACAAAAAATTAGCCGGGCATGGTGGCGCATGCCTGTAGTCCCAGCTACTTGGGAGGCTGAGGCAGGAGGATTGCTTGAGCCAGGAGTTTGAGGTTGCTGTGAGCTAGGCTGACGCCATGGCACTCACTCTAGCCTGGGCAACAAAGTGAGACTCTGTCTCAAAAAAAAAAAAAAAAAAAAAAACTTATGAAAAAAAAAAAAAGGCCACTGGACATAGACCTATACCTTTTATCATCCTGCCTTGACTGGGGTCCTGTTATTACAGCATTGGAGATACAGATAAATGGCCCAAAAAACAGGATGGTTTATGCATCTTGGTCCTATCTGAGTTCCATGCATTTACGTGGACCAAGCTACATAGGATTCTGTACACTTGGGTCACAACAGAATATTAGATATTTGGGCTACTAGCTAAAGGAAAAATATATGTGGAGCCATAAGGAATATTTTTTATTACTTTTTTTCATATTTTTTCCCTTTGTAAATGCTTGAACATAAGGAATATTTTATCCACAGAAAAACAAGAACCACACCAGAACTTGAGGTATCCCCAAGGGCTCAGCCACAAGAGTTCATATAACTTAACACCAACTAATGACATTAGGGTGCCTAGTGACACTCCTCTGTACCCTCTGGCCTGCTTCAAGCAGCTTCCTTGTGTGCTCACAGCTTCTGTTTCATGACATTAACTTCTATGCGCATCGTGATGGCCTCGATGGCTCCTTCTTCACACTGGCTTTCACTCCCTTCCATGGACAGTGACAATGCACACTTCTTTAAATCTTTATCTACTTTAAATCCCAAAACAGAGATTTGAACTGTAGCCAAAAGATGAAAAGATTCATAGCAGGCACTGTGATCTGCCACTCAGATCCCCCTTAGAAACGAAGGAATTTCTCCCCTACGCCTAGGACTGCTGCTAGCAGACAGCCCCCAGCTGCCAGCCCCCTGCAGAGGTTGCCTCAGCTGAGGAGAGCTGCCTTACCCAGGGTCATGTCCCCTTCCAGGGCAGCTGGAACTGACTGATAGAGACAATAAAAGCCCAGTCCTCTTATCCCAAATCAAGACACCTCTGAAGAGTCATCCCAGCTTCAGAACTCCCTGCATTATCTGCTGAGGCTGCACTGAGATTGCATCACCATTCAACTTCTCCCTTTGCCAACTTCTCCTTCTTCCCCTCCCCCCTTCCCCAGATGTTGACCTCAACATCTGCATGCTGATCTCCATCTCAGAGTCTGTTTCATGGGAACCTAGACAGTGACAGGAGCATGATCCAGAGGTTGCACTTATAATGTCTTCAAGCCAAACCACATAGGTTATCACCAATCAACTGAAATACTGACTGCCCTAGATTAAGTGCCCTCTCCTGGTCCAGTAAGCTATGGCCAGGAAGATAGACTGTGTGATAGAAAACACCATTTTCAGGGCTGAAGAAACTCTGGGTTACAGGTGTGGCTTTTATGGGGTAGCACATTAACATGACCAGTACATTCTCTTGTCAATCTCGGGCAGTGACCACAGGTTTGTCATGGGATTTCCATAACCCATAGCATTCAGTCCTCACCCTTTTTCTCTTCACAGCTATCATCACCTCCTCCGCTTCTTGGAGATCCTTGCCTGTGAAAGAACTTAGAGTGAAAACACCTCCTCAATTTTACTGCTATCTAAAAATATTCACTTTTGAATTTGAGAGATTTATTGCTAATTATGACAGGAAAACAGAAAGGAGATATGTAAAATAGAAAACATAATTAACACATTAAGAAGAGTTGTTAAAGAGATTTTTTAGAAATTCAAGCTTATTGCATTAATTAAAGACACTTCATAATACTTACAAAAATTTTTTTTAAATCCCTTCCTCCTCACATTAGTAATGACTGTATCTTTGTCAAGAACAAAGACTTTACCATCTTATTAAAAATAATGTGTGCACAGTACAAAAATTGAAGTGACTTAGAAAAGTCTAACAAAGAAAGAAAAAAAATTACCTAAAATCCTACTGTCCAAAAATAGCCATAATCGATGTCATGTGAAGTTTATTGTGGTTGTCTGTCTATTTGTACATCCAGAAAGACAGATTGACTTTCATTAAAACAGAATCATTACATACATGTTACTTTAACTTAAAAATTGTGTTTTACTTTTATTTAACCAAAAAAATGAAATTGAAGTAAAATTGAAGTAATTCCTGAATATTAAATGTTTCTCCACCATAAAAAGTATTTCCTAAAAGATCACTCTTAGGTCAAAAGGTGATTAGGAAAAGCTGTAAGTTGAAATAATTTTAACCACCTGTTTCAACTTCAGGTGTTTCTGGTGGACTGGCTTCCTGCTGCTATAAAAATGGGAGGGAGAAGGCAGATCCTGTCACCTCTTCCCACCCTTCCCACTTCTTGACTTAGGTTATATCATTATTTTAACATTATCAAGTGTGGCAGAAACTGCTTCTTTCCCCCCCATCTTTGTTTCCTTCTTTTTCAATTAGAGCACAAGTTGTAGCTGAGCCTCAGACATCCCTGAGTGAGACTACATTTCTCTGCCTCTTTTGCAGGTGGGTGCAGCCACCTGACCAAATTCTGGGCAAGGAAATACTGGAGATGGGATGGTTGCAATTTCTGGATCGTGCCTTTAAAGAGAAGGGGCATACCCTTGCCTCTGTGCCTTTTCCACCTGTCTACAAGGCTGGAACGCAGATATGATGGTGACACCTAAGGCATGCATGTGGGAACTTAAGTGGAAAGCCAAGTGCTGATGATCACAGGACAACAAAGTAGTAGAAGCCTGGGCCCCAACACTCTCAGCCACCAAACCTGCCCTACACTGTCTACACAGACTTTTATGTGAGAATGAAATGTATTCCTACTTCATTTATGCCAATTCATTTTTACATTTTTTTTTACAGCATCCTAAATGTATCCTAGTTAATATCCCAACTAAAATAACAACAGGCTATACAATTATTGTCTACTCTGAAATCATAACTCCTAGAGTCACTTTGTCTTAGTTCAATATTTATTTATTTATATGAGACAGAGTCTCGCTTTGTTGCCCAGGCTAGAGTGAGTGCCGTGGCATCAGCCTAGCTCACAGCAACCTCAATCTCCTGGGCTCAAGCAATCTTACTGCCTCAGCCTCCTGAGTAGCTGGGACTACAGGCATGCGCCACCATGCCTGGCTAATTTTTTCTATATATATTAATTGGCCAATTAATTTCTTTTTGTTTATAGTAGAGATGGGGTCTCACTCTTGCTCAGGCTGGTTTCGAACTCCTGATCTCAAGCAAGCCACCCACCTCAGCCTCCCAGAGTGCTAGGATTATAGGCATGAACCACTGCACTCGGCCTTAGTTCAATATTTAAAGGCATCCAATGTTCACTGACAATCCCTTTTACCAGGGTGTCTCCAATCCTGAAATCTGGATGATTTCTTTCTTTCTTTGTTTTTGTTTGGTTGGTGAACTTGGTGGTGTATTAGTTTCCTATTATTACTGTAACAAATTGCCACAAACTTTGTGCTTAAAACAACATAACTTTATTAACTTACAGTTCTGTATATCAGAATTGCAAAATGGATTTCACTGGGTTAAAACCAAGGTATTGGCAGGGCTGCATTCCTTCACAAGACTCTGGGAAAGAACCCATTTCCTTGCCTTTTCTAGTTTCTAGAGACTGTCTGCATTCCTTTGCTCACAGCCTCTTCCTCCATCCTCCAAGTCAGCAGCACAGTATCTTCAGTGTCTCTCTGATTGTGAGCCTTCTGCCTCCCTCTTTCACTTGCAAGGATCTTTGTGACCATATTAGGGCCATCAGGATAATCCAGAGTAGTCTCCCCATCTCAAGGTCCTCAATTGCATCTACAAAGTCCCTTTTGTCATATAAAGTAATATAGTCACAGGTTCCAGGGATTAAAATGTGGACATCTTGGGTGGGGGGATTATTCCATCTACCACAAGTGGTTTGGTTTGTTCTATGTCTTTAATTTCATCAAGTTTTGTTTTGTTTCTTCTGGAAAGGGCTCATGGGTGCTTCATTGCCTAAAATATTTGATACAGTATTGAGAATTCATGCTTTCTTCATACTTGAAAAGCAACTTGTCTGAATATTATAATGTAGAATCACCTATTTTCAACATGGCACTTAATGCTATACCGAAAAACTCTGAAGACAGCAAGTTCTTTTTCTCTTTGTATGTGAGATTCTTTCTTCTACCTTGATTTCTTAAGAATTCTTTCTTTATCCCTCAAGTTCCACTTAATCAGAATATGGCTGGATGTCAATTGCTTTTTATTTATTCCTAAGTTGCTGTAGCCTTTTCCAATATGCTTATTAAGTCCATTCCTTATTTCAGGGAACTTTTCTTCTATTATATCAATCTCTGAATACTTTTTCACTTCCATCTGTTGGATTATGTATTTCAGGGTCATCAATTTTCTTTACATTGGATTGTCTTTGTCTATTCTCCATTATGTATTACTTGATATTTAATTAGTTAAATATCTTATTTTTTCATCTGCATTTCTCTCAAGCCTAAGTTAGCATTTTTATTTTCACCTATGGTAGTCTGTTCTCTGATGTTTCTAATTATTGGTTCTGTAATGTGTTGCTTTGGACCTCAATTTGGTATTTTTGTTTGTCTTGGGGGGGGCTTCAAAACCTGGCTTTGTTGTTACTGCCTGGGTGACTTTGGATAAGCTATTAAAGATCTGAGACTGTTTCCTCATCTATGAAAATTGGTTTCTGTGAGGATCAAGTGAAATATCCTATGAGACACTCTAAAACAATACTGGCTTAGAGGAGGTTTCCAATAAATGTTAGGTAGGGTTTTTGTTTCTTTTTTTCAAAATATTAAGGGGGTACGAATGTTTTTGGTCACATGGATTGCTTTTGTAATGCTTGAGTCATGGCTATAGTTGTGCCTATTACCCAAATAGTGTTCATTGTACCAATTAGTTAGGGTTCTGCTCCTCCCCCTCTCCCCCTCCTCACTGCTTGATTTCCACTAAATTTTACTTAATTCTGTGCATATGTGCTCAATAATTAGTTCCAGCTTAGTAATGAATACATGTGGTGTTTGTTTTTCCAATCTTGAGAGACTTCACTTTCGAGAATAGTTTCCAGTTCCATCCAAATTGTTGTAAAAAGCACTAATTCATCCTTTTTATGGCTAAGTAGTAATCCATGGTATATGTATACCACATTTTATTAATCCATTTATGAATTGATGGACGTTTGGATTGATTCCACATCTTTGCCATTGTGAATTGTGCCATGATAAACATTGGAGTACATGTGTCTTTTTAATATAAAGACTTATTTTCCTTTTGGTAGGTCCCCAGTAGTGGAATGGCTGCATGGATTGGTAGGTCTACTTTTAGTTATTTGAGGAATCTCCACACTGTTTTCCATAAAGGTTGTACTAATTTACTCTGCAACATGCTCATTATGTTATCTATCCTCTCTTCCCTGAGACAGCATGTGGCTTTCATCTTTATGAAGTTGCTAGATAACACAGAGCACTTGTGAGGAATTTTTCTTTTGTTCGTGGTCACAGTGTCTCCCAGACTGGATTCAATGTTTGTTCCTTCCTTTTTATTTTTGTTCATGTTTGTTTTTTATTGTTGCTGAAGTGTGTTTTTATAATTGCATTGCCATTTCTTCTCATCCTATTCATGCTCAATCTGAGCTGCTCTATCCCAATAATTTTTCTCTGACATATAGTGGGTTACTTCCCTTTTACCACTCTGCCTAATATCTGCTTGTTTTCTTTTCTCAGCTACAATTCCAGAGCTGGATATCTCATGTTCAATCATAGATTGAGTCGCAGCAGGATGGTGTAAGTAAAATAAAAGAAGCTCAGCTGATGCTATGTCCAGGCTCTTGAAGAATACAAGGGATCCATTTTGTTTCCTTAGAGCGTTTGCTCCATCTATTTGGGAAAGAGGATGGGAGGTAAGGTTGTGCATTCTGTAGGATCAGGAATAGATCTTGGTTTTATGTGACCTAAAGTTCATACAATTTGAGGGGCTCTCTTTAAGAAAAAGAATGCAAAGTTATGGTCCAAATTAGATACGAACATAAATTATTATTTAGAATGAAAAAGGAAACCAAAACATTATAAGTATTAAAAGGATAACAAAACCCATGAAATTATAATATCTAGAATAATAGTTATTAATTAACTGCCTACACATTTCTGTAATACTTTTTCCCTATATTTATGACCACAATCTTTCATTCATCTTTTAATAAGACAACACTTTTTTAAAGTCGTTTTCTGGAGTAAATTATTTCTAATGGAGAAACTACAGATAAGGTGGTCTCTTCTAGCACATGTACTAAAATTTGCTTTTATTATCAATAGTTTTATTACTGAGAATTTCTTTAATCATCATAATTCATTCTTGGTATGGTCATATAAATTTTTGGAATTATCAAATTTGAGATTCTCTATCAATTTTCTTTCATATATGAATTATTATATTTGAAGGTTTTCCACATTCTAGCTTCTGGTTCCAAACTTTTTAAACCTTGTTTCTCTTCTAGCACTTACAGATTTCCAGTGCCAGGTACCTCAGGACACTTTCATATTATTATATAGCCTCTGGCTTTGCAATTGCTTAAAATGACTGTAGCTGGGCTTGTACCACAGAAGATAGTGTTCCTGGTGGCAACTGCTACACTGGGAGGGATCAAAAATAATTTATGTATTCATGGATGGAATTGTGAACCACTAAAATACATCCTACTAAATCCAACCTAACTATATCCCTAGCTCAACTTTCCCTTAACTAATTCCCAAAAACTATTGTTGCCATTCCATTGCCACCTGACACAGGGGAAGCTAGAATGGCAAAAAACAGTTCTCTTCACTGACTGAAGTCAAAGTAGTTTCCTTTTGCAAATTTTACAAAAACACGTGATGCTTATCAAGACATTGTGCTAGGGCCCCTCCCATGGCATTAGGCTAGTGCAGGTGAGGATCTTTGAAGATTAAGATTTATTCCTTGCCCATTCCTCTGCATGAATGGGCATCCTCAGGTCTTAGAGTATCTCTCCAGTTCTTGTGAAACCCTAGATACTTCCCTTCCTTGCATTTCATCCTCATTCCAGTACCTCCAGTCAGAAGAGGGAAAAGATAAGTCCATCCATTTGGTTTCTTTCCAGATTTGTAGGTAATAGACATTGGTGCTATAATATGTGTTCCTGATAAACTATTTTCTGCAAAATTATACACTAAAAATAAAAGTTTATGGGAAAAAATAGGTTTAGAACAGTTCACTCAAAACCTGTGCAACTTTATAACCAGAGCACTAACACAAACAATCCCAATCCAAATAATACTAGCACAGTTAAATATCCACTGGCATTTGGTGGGAGACAATTCTCCCTGGATTGTTTACCTTCTACATGGGCCAGACTTTCTGAGCAAAGGTCACTGACAAGCTTTGCTCAGGGATGATTGAATAGCAGACCTAAGATAGAGAACATCTTCTTCTCCAAAGACATTCCAGAATATTAAAGTTCCTTTCCTTCCCAGAGGATATTTACTTAGTTCCAGGGTTACAAGTAATAGCTCTCCAGAGGGGAGAGTGAGCAGATTACCAACAACTCTAATAAAAGCTCAGTCTCCTAAGTTTGGGGTTTGTTTCCTATAATGAAAACCAAAAACATCTGCAGGCAATATCTGGTCCTCATTCACATTTCCCTGTGGGGATTGAAGTGTGGGGAATGGATGCAAGATGCTACCTTTGGCTATTATGCTATGAACAGTAAACAATTTCTGTTTTTGACGCAAGGATCTCATAATAGATACATAGTTATAAATATATAGATAGACGATATAGCTATAGATATAGATGTGTGGCAGACTAATTTGTTGGTTTACAGGTGGGGTAAAATCTAAGATCCTTCACAGTTTCTGGTTTAACACTGGTTTAACATCATTTTTACCCAACACAATAGTTATTCATGGTCTTAAACCTTGGGAATTTCTCTTTGCCCTTGAGATCTGGATCCTTAGCAGACCAATTTCATCAAAATTAAAAATCTAATCCACATCTGGGTACAGCAGCTCACACCTATAATCCCAGAACTTTGGGCAGCTGAAGTGGGAGGATTGCTTGAGGTCAGGAGTTCAAGACCAACCTGGGCAACATAGCAAGAACCCATCTCCACAAAAAATTTAAAAATTAGCCCAGTGTGGTGGCACAGCCTGTAGTCCCAGCTACTGGGGAGGCTGAGGCAGGAGGATCGCTTGAGCCCAGGAGTTTGAGGTTGCAGTGAGCTATAATCATACCACTATACTCCAGCTTGGGTGACAGAGAGATACCGTCTCAAAAAAAAAAAACAATCTAATCCAGTATATAGCCTTTTTTAATAATCAATATTTACACAGAAGGTAACAGTGTCTTTACAGCTTCTTTATCTGTATTCACAGCTTTACCAAAAAGCTTCATGTTTTAGGAAACATAGTTCTTAAAGCTACTAAACTAGCTACTACTCACACTCAAAGACACATTTACAAGATTTGACACTTTTTGCTTATGGTTTTTATGTATAGCCTAGGTTTTCTCTTTAATTATCAGAAAACCTGTCGCTGATCATTTCAAAATATTAATATGCTAGGGGGATCACACATAAACTAAAGAAAATTCCATCATGCTATATTAACAAATTCACATTTGAAAAGCACGTCTTATAACAGAAGGTTCTGTGTTAGGAATAATCCTCAGGTGGTGTGTTTTGTTTTGTTTTCTTCTGTTTTTGAGCTCACTGGTTTAACAAAAGGGACATAAAGGGATACAGAATCTAGGTTATGAGCCATTATTGCTCCAGAGTACTCTAAATCTTTTTTAGCCACCACTTTTTAATACTGATATAAGCTTGTTCTCCTTTTCGTGTTTGTTTGTTACTAGAAAAACATTTTCTCTAGGCTTTTTGCTTTGTTTTGGTTTTTGTTTTGTAGGATGAGAGGTAGAATTACCATGATGTAGTTCTCTTTTATGTTTCACAGATAATTTTTTGGTAGCTAGTCATGATGCAATATACTACAACATTGAAAACAACAGGCTAAGAATTAAAACACTCCGCCTTTAATTTTTTGCCAAGGACTAACTGGGTAGTCTTCAGAACACAGTTAACAACTATGGGCCTTAGAAGTCCATTTGTAATATCTTTTAAGTTCTGTTCTGGATTAAATATTTGTGTCCCCTCGCAAAATGCGTAGGTCGAATCTCTGACTTCCAGTGTGATGGTATTTGGAGATGGGGCCTTTGGGAGGGAATTAGGACTAGATGAGGTCTTGAGGGTGAGGCCCTGTGATGGGATTAGTGCCCTTATAAGAGCTTGTTCTCATTCTCTCTCCTCCATGTGAGGACACAGCCAAAATACAGCCATCAGCAAGCCAGGAAGAGAGGCCTCAACAAAACCTGACAATACTGTCACCCTGATCTTGGACTTCTACCCTCCAAAACTATAAGAAAATAAATGTCTGTTATTTAAGCCACTCAGACTATGGTATTTTGTTATGGCCACCCTCACTGACTAATATATGTTTCTTCCAATTTAAAAAGTCTATGATTCAAGGAAAGATGGTGCAAACATCCTTTTCCCTAGTCCTCCCACTAAGTGCAACTAAAGACTCTGGATGTTATAAAACAAACATGAAAGACATGAAAGAGAAAGAGAAGCCAGCAGACTGGCCAGAGACCTCATACCTAAGGAATGACTTGGTGATGAGTTCCCTGAATTTTCTTTTTGCCTCATATATATCCAGCCAAGGTACCAAGAAGCTGGCAACCCAGAAACACCAATAGGCACAGACCAAAAATAGCCCCAAGAAAAGCCTACTCTCTGTGTAGCCAAAAGATCAGGAAAGGGGCAGCCTAACAACACAGAAAATAAAATTCTTAGACAATAACTGCTCTACTCCAGCCAAACACCACAGAAAAAAATCTGGCTCCATCCCCACCCACGCAAGCAAAATCCAAATGGGGAGCATAGACCTGCCCTCAGGAGACTATCACAAAGCCATTACCCAATACTGCCAAGGTAGATGTCAAAGAAGGCCAAGTAGGGAAGTGGGACTTTCATCCTCACCAGGTAGCAATGAGCCCCCCTCCGTGGTGTCAGGAAAGCCTGGACTTCCACCCCACCTGGCAATACTGAGGCGTCCCTCTCTGTCACATTGGGTGGTGTCAGAGGAGGCCTAGTGGAAAGTCCAGACTCCTACCATGGCCCAGTGGTCCAGAGGCCACCTCCCCAAGCCCTGTGGTGTCAGTAGAGGCCATGTGAGGAGCAGTTAAGAGGGGGCTTTGTCCCAACCAGGAAGGTGACAGTAGAGACCTGGTAGGAGCCAGAACTCCCAGCCCAGCCCAGCAGAAAGGAGGATTCCCCTCATTTCATTTCAAGTGTCAACAGAGGCCTAGTGAGGAACCTATACTTCTACCCCCACCTGGCAGTAATGAAGGTTACTACCTTCTTCTACCAGAGCAGTGTCAAAGAAGCCAGCTCAAATATAAAATTTAAATAATATCTAGGGTCTTATGTCACCCAAAATATCTAGGTTCCAATCAAAAATCATACATTATACCAAGAATCAGAAAGAAATATGCCAACACCAAGATGACAGAGGTGTTAAAATTATCTGAAAAAGATTTTAAAGTAGCCATTTTATAAATGTTTCAATAAGAAAGTATAAGCACACTTAAAAAATGAAAAAATAGAAAAACCTTAGCAAAGAAATAGGAAGTCTCAGCGAAGGAAAATAGTCATAAGTTGTTTAACAACAGAAACACATTTGTAGAAACTTGCCATTAGGTGATTTTGTCATTGTGCAAACATCATAGAGTCTCCTTACACAAACCTACACAGCATAACCTACTGCACACCTAGGCTATACGGTATAGCCTACTGCTCCTAGGTTACAAACCTGTACACCATGTTATTGTACTGAATACTGTAGGCAATTGTAACACAATGATATATATTTGTGTAGATGAACATAGAAAAGGTACAGTAAAATACATGTGAAAGTTTAAAAAAATAGTACACTTGTATAAGACACCATATATGGAGTTTGCAGAACTGGAAATTTCTCTGGATGAGTAAGCGAATAAGCAGTGAGTGAATGGTAAGGTCTAGAACATTACTGTACACTACTGTAAATTTATAAACACTGTACACTTAGGCTACACTAAATTTGTAAAAAATATTTTTCTTCCTTTAATAAATTAACCTTAGCTTACTGTAACTGTTTCACTTTATAAACTTTTTTTATTTTTTCAACTTTTTGACTCTTTTGTAATAACACTTGGCTTAAAACACAAATGCAAGATACAGCAAAAATATTTTCTTTCCTCATAGCCTTATTATATAAGCTTTTTTCTATTTTTAAAATTTTTTATTTTATTTTATTTTTATATTTCAAAACATTTTCATTAAAAACTAAGACGCAAACACAAACATTAGCCTAGGCCTACATAGGGTCAGGATCATCAATATCACTGTCTTTTACCTCCACATCTTATCCCACTGGAAGGTCTTCAGAGGCAATAAAGCACATGGAGTTGCCATCTCCTGACATAACAATGCCTTCTTCTGGAGTATCCCTGAAAGGACCTGCCTGAGAGTGTTTTACAGTGTTCTTTTTTAATAAGTAGACATACACTCCAAAATAATAATAAAAAGTATAGTCTAGTAAATACATAACCAGTAACACAGTCATTTATTATCATTATCATTATCAACTATCATTACAAATACTGCACATAATTAGATGTGCTATACTTGTATACAACTAGCAGTGCAATGGGTTTGTTTACATTAGCATCACCACAAACACGAGTAATGTGTTGCTTTACAATATTATGACAGCTGTCCATCACTAGGTAATAGGAATTTTCCAGCTCCATTATAATCCTATAAAACCACTGCCGTATATGCGGTTTGTCATTGACCAAAATGTCATTATGTGGCTTGAGATTGTATAAATTTTTAAGGGAGATTTTTCAACAAATGGGCTCAATAGCAGAATCAAGAAGACAGGGGAAAAAGTCAATGAACTTGAAGATAGACAATAGAAACTATCAAATCTGAACAGCAGAGAAAATATAGACTGAAACAAAATAAAAGAACAGAGAGATGCTCAGGGAACTCCAGAACTAAAAAAAAAAAAGGAATTCTAACATTGTGTCAGAAGAGAAAAAGAGTAGGACTGAAAAGTATTGAAAGAACTAAGGCATAAAAACTTCCCAAATTTGGCAAAGAATATAAACCTATGTATTCAAGAAACTGGCTGAACCACAAACAGCATAAATCCAAAGAAATACACCAAAATACATCATAGTCAAACTTATGAAAATTAAAAACAAAAAAAATTTTGGACAATGAGAGAAATATGATGTCTTACTTATATGGAAAAAAACAATTCAACTGACATCAGATATCTCATCATGGAGACCAGATGGAAATGCATAACATTTTTCAACTCCTAAAAGAATATAATTGTCAACCCATAATCTTACATCCAGCAAAAATATTATTCATGAAGGAAGGGAAAATCAAGGTATTCTCAGGTTAAAAAAAAAAAAAAAAACTAAGAGAATGCTGGAAACAGGGCTCTCTTAAAAGAATGTTTCTAAACAGAAAAAAAAAACAATAAAAAGGAACCTTGAAAAATCAGTAAAGAATAAAGAACATGGTAAGCAAATCTATGGATTATAACAACAGATGGGTTATAACAAAACTATGGGTTATAACAACAGATTTTCTTTTCCTCTTGAATTTTCTAAATTATATTTGATGAATGAAGCAAAACTTATAACACTGTCTGATGTGGTTCTCAATGTATGTAAAGAAAATATTTCAGACCCGGCGCAGTGGCTCACGCCTGTAATCCTAGCACTCTGGGAGGCCAAGGCGGGCGGATCGCTCGAGGTCAGGAGTTCAAAACCAGCCTGAGCAAAAGCAAGACTCCGTCTCCTCTAAAAATAGAAAGAAATTAATTGGCCAACTAATATATATAGAAAAAATTAGCCAAGCATGGTGGTGCATACCTGTAGTCCCAGCTACCTGGGAGGCTGAGGCAGTAGGATTGCTTAAGCCCAGAAGTTTGAGGTTGCTGTGAGTTAGACTGATGCCACAGCACTCACTCTAGCCTGGGCAACAAAGTGAGACACTGTCTTAAAAAAAAAAAAAAAAAAGAAAAGAAAATATTTCAGTTATATTATCAATGGAGGAGGATGATGTGGAACATAAAGAGAACTTAGGTTTCTATTCATGGATTACTATATTATAAATCATGTATATGCAAAGTAATACCTATAGAACTACTATAAAATCTATACAAAGAGATACACTCAAAAATACTACAGTTAATCAAAACATAATTTTAAAAAATATTCAAGTAACCCACAATAATGCCAGAAGAAGAAAAGAGAAACAAAAAATAGAACAAATAAAAACAGAAAATAAAATGGCAGACTTAAGCCCTAACATGTGAGTCAATACATTTAATGTAAATTATCTAAATACACCAGTTAAAAGACATAGATTGGCAGAGTGGACTGAAAAAATTATACAACTATATGCTATCTACAAGAAATTCATGTCAAATATAATGATCTAGGCAGGTTGATAATAAAATAATTTTAAAACATTATGCAAACATTAGTCAACAGGAATCAGAAGTGGCTATATTAATATCAGATACTGTAAACTTCAGAACAAAGAAAATTACCAGAGTCAGAAAAGGACATTATTATACAATGATGAATGGATCAATACTCTAAGAAGACATAACAAGCTTAAAAGCATATGCACCAAACCACAAAGCTGCAAAATATGTGAAGTAAAACTGATAGAAGTGAAAGGAGAAACAAAAAATCCACATTTATAGAGAATACAGCACTCATCTCTCAAAAATTGATAGAACAACTATACAGAAACCAGCAAAGATATAGAAGAAATCAATCATACCATCAGCCAACAAGATCTTAAACAACACAAATCAAACACTCCACCAACAACAGAATGTGCATTCTTTTCAAGGACCCACAAAACATAAACCAAGATAGTCCATTCTCTGATCATAATCCCATCTCTTCTTGTGACAATGTCATCCCCCTCTGACTCACAGAGGGGCAATCAGAGAGTGTGTGCCACGCACCTTCTCAAGCAAGCTCTCTTCCTTCAAACTTAGAGAGGGACACACTATATAGCAAACCTTTAGGCCATTCTAGTCACCAGATCCCATAGCATAGGGGACAAGAAAGGGTAGAGGGGACTCAAATAAACCTCCCCAAAAGGTACAACAACAACTCTATTTCTAAAATTCCATGTCTGGTTCAGAAAAGAAGTAGGATTAAACAGAATATTAAATCCAAACCTTGTAAATGGCACTGACTACAGCCATTGGGACCTTTCAGCCCCCACAGAGAGGGGCTTACTTCTCTGTGTTCATAACCAGGACTGATCAAACATGAAAAATCAAGTGACTTGCCTTACTTAGATTAACTATTCAATTCCATTGTAAAAAACGTGAGCCTGAACCTACCACTAAGAATAGGGAAAATTATTCTTTCAAATGTGCATCAATTCTAGAATACCATTTAGAAAATTACTTCACCCAACGTACTAAATGACACCCAAATTGCCCAGAAGAGTTATTATATTTCCCCAAAGTGAGCAATGTATTCTTTTCCAACCATTTGTATCAAGTTCAATTAGAAGCAGAATATAACTTCCTAGATATTTAAAATAGGAAAATAGTATTATAAAAGCCAACCAAGTAATTTATAATAATTTTGTAATATACTGGTAATATTCTATCAAGATAAGTTAAACTGCCATTTGGAGAGTAATTTTCATTATGTATAAAGATATAATCTATACTCTTTTCTTCACTATCATACCCCAAAGGGGCTGTGTATGTTATGTACATATAAGTAAAAGTGTCTGTGTTGGAGAGAAATGTATCAGTCATTTCCAAACTATTTGTTGAATTATTCTTTGTCATCTATTTTTTTTCCTTGCAATATTTGTTTTCTCCATATTTTTCGCAAGCTACGACATTGTAGAGCAAGTACATAAGCACACTCTTTTCCTCTTACATAAATTACTGGGTAATAAAAATATTCATACAGTTCTCTTGGGAGACAAATCTAAATCAAAATCAAGCTTTCTCCATGATTTTATATGAAGTGCAATATGAATTCATGAAAAATGCATCCCTCTGGGAGTTAAGTAACAAGAATGCACAGCTCAGTTTTTCTGAGGTCCTCAGTTTCCCATGATAGAATGTGAGTGTTGAGATTAGGCTTCCTTTTGCCTCATGGGGGAAACATGCAGTTTAAATAGACTCATGTACCTGACCTGAAGTATTTGGGGTCCCTTAGGATGGGAGATGACATGGAAATTTATAGTCATATTATTTATAGTCATAATTGTATTGTCTGTCATCCAAGTAGGTCTTTATAAACCTTAATTAGTTTCCATAAACTCCTGTGGATGCATTGCTTTTTGTTCATTTCACAAGTTAGAAGTCAGACATTGGGAAGTTGAGTGGTTTGCCCCAATTAATTAACCCCCTGTAATTAAAGAATTCCTGGCATCCATTACTATAAGGAAGCAACAGCAGAGAATCCACGGGCCTGTGAGCCATCTCACTGCATAGGAGCCTCAATGTATGCTTGAGGTACGTGCTTCTGCTACAGGAAGCCAGAAAGATTCCTTTTAAATTTTATTTTTGAAAAATTGGAGATTTCCCAATTGGAAAAAGGAGAGAGAGGGAGAATATTGAACAGCAGGATTGAAATCATGATCTCTGTTTTTAATGATAAAGTGAATTTAAGATTTTACCTTTCTTTGCCCCGGCTTGAAAATGTGCCCCCTGGGGAAAGTGCCTCCTGCCAATCAGCTGGTATTCGTGCTTTGTTTTAAATGGCTTGGCTCAAACGTGCTCCCCTTTCTCTGCCCCCCAGCAAAGCACTGTGTAAAGAAGCTGCTGCTGGAAGGAAGCAGGGATGATTCCTCGCTGAATGGTCCGAATGGTTAAATACTGGCTAACTGGAGCTATAAGAAGAAAAAAGTAGTGTTTCTTTGCATGTTGGGATTCTTGTTTACAGCAGGAGAAACTCTAGTGAGTCACTGCTGAGAAGTGAAATGGGACGCTCTCTTTGGTGTATTTGCTGTTCTCTTTGCTTATATGAGTTGTGGGCCTTTGCTCAGTTGGGTGGTGTAAAGAGAGAGAAATCAACACAAGCAATAAAACAGCAGTGCCTTTCAAATCATTTCTCCCTTGCTTTTTGTGATTTTTGTATATATGAGTGCTTATTTTCTTGACTTTATTATCCATTCTTTGGCAACATAAGAGAGGGGAAGACTAATAGGAAGTAGTAAACTTTGTGGAGCTTCAGAAGAAGCCACAAAATATTTTTCTAGATAACTTGCTATTTTTTTCCTTTAACCCAGACACTGAGAATAGAAGATTTGGAATTGAGATATAGAACAAGGAAAGCTAAAGGGCTCTCCCCCTTGTCATCTTTCTCTGGGCTATGATATGGAAATATGTAACATATTGCATTTCCAGTAAGTCACATGTGTTATTGGGGCAGAATTCTACAGGAAGAGGGCTGCTTACCTGATTATCCCCAATCTGAGTCTAGTCAATAAGAACCGAACAAGTTAATCTGGACCCAAGAAGCTGCATTAAGGTGTAAGCCTTCATGAAGATAAGACTTACAAGAATGCCAAAGTAGCCTTATGAAATAGTGGTTACAAGTTCAGGATCTGAGTAAAACAAACCTGGGCTTGCATTTTAGATCTATCATCTATGAATTGCATAATGTTAAGCAAATTATTTACCTCATTAAATTTCTATCATCAAAGAAGCATTATTGATGAAAGCAAAAAAGCGGAAACAATCCAAATGTCCATTAACTGATGAATAGATAAACCAAATGTAGTGTATCCATGCAGTGGAATATTATTCAGCCATAAAAAGGAATGAAGTATTGTTAGAAGCTACAATATGGATGAACCTTGAAAACATTATGCTTGATGAAATGAACTATATACAAAAGGACAAATATTACATAATTCCATTCATATGAAATGTTTAAAATAAGCAAATCCCTAGAAATAGAAAGTAGATTAGTGGTTACAGGAATTGGTGAGAGGAGAGAAGGGAAAGCAACTGCTAATGGGAAGAGAGTTTCCTTTTAGAGTAATGAAAATGTTCTAAAATTAGATTGCAGTAATGGTTGTACAACCTCGTGAATATACCAAAAATCACTAATTATACACTTTTACAAGGGTAAAAGGTATATGAATTTTATGGTATATGAATTATATTGTGATCTTGAGAACCTCTATCATCTCTTAAAATAGGGTAATAATAGTTTCTCTCTCGTGGTATTGTTGTTATAATAAAATAGAATGATGGAAACAATGCACATTAATACACTGACCAGCACATAGCATAGGCAAACCTCAAAGATTATGAGGGCTATATTCCAGATCATCCTAATAAAAGCAAATATTGGAATAAATTGAATAATAAGATTTTTTTGGTTTCCCAGTGCATATAAAAGTTGTTTGTACTAAACTGTAGTCTAAGTAAAGTATACCATTATGTCTAAGAACAATGTACATACCTTCATTTAAAGATATTTTATTGCTTAAAATTTCTTTTATTTTATTTTTTTTTTGAGACAGAGTCTCACTTTGTTGCCCAGGCTAGAGTGAGTGCCATGGCATCAGCCTAGCTCACAGCAACCTCAAACTCCTGGGCTCAAGCAATCCTGCTGCCTCAGCCTCCCAAGTAGCTGGGACTACAGGCATGTGCCACCATGCCCAGCTAATTTTTTCTGTATATATTAGTTGGCCAATTAATTTCTTTCTATTTATAGTAGAAACAGGATCTTGCTCTTGCTCAGAGCTGGTTTCGAACTCCTGACCTCGAGCAATCTGCCTGCCTTGGCCTCCCAGAGCGCTAAGATTACAGGTGTGAGCCACCGCGCCCGGCCTATTGCTTAAAATTTCTAACTATCACCTGAGCCTTCAGCAAGTCATAATCTTACTATTGGTGGAGGGTATTACCTCAGTGTTAACGGCTATTGATTGATTAGGGTGGTGATTGCTAAAGGCTAGGTTGGCTGTGCCATTTCTTAAGATAAGACAACAACAAACTTTTGCATTGATTGACACTTCCTCTCATGAAAGATTTCTCTGTAGCATGCAATGCTGTTTGATAGCATTTTACCCACAGCAGAACTTCTTTCAAAATTGGAGTAAATCCTCTCAAACCCTGATGCTGCCTTATCAGCGAAGTTTATGGAACATTCTAAGTCTTTGGTTGTAATTTCAACAATGTTCACAACATTGTCACCAGGGGCACAATTCCATCTCAAGAAACCACTTTCTTCGCTTATCCATAAGAAGTAACTTTTTGTCCATTCGAGTTTTACCATGAGATTGCAGAAATTCAGTCACATCTTCAGGCTTCACTTCTAATTCCAGTATTCTTGCTATTTTCACCACATCTGCAGTGACTTCTGCCACCAAAGTCTTAAACACCTCAAAGCCATTTATGAGTGCTGGAATCAACTTCTTCCAAACTCCTAGTGTTAACATTTTGACTTCCTCCCATGAATCACAAATGTTTTTAATGATATCTAGAATGAAATGAATCCTTTCCAGAAGGTTTTCCATTTACTTAGCTCACATCCATCAGAGGATTCGCTGTCCATGGCAGCTATAGCCTTACAAAATGTATTTCTTAAATAAATAAAACATGAAAATTTAAATTACTTCTTGATCCATGAGCTACAGAATGGATGCTGCATTAGCATGCATGAAAACAACATGAATCTCCTTGTACATCTCCATCAGAGCTCTTGGGTTACCAGGTGCATTGTTAATGAGCAGTGATATTTTGAAAGAAGTATTTTGTTCTGAGCAGTAGGTCTCCACACAGTGGGCTAAAAATATTTAGTAAATTATACTATAAACAGATGTGCTGTCATCTAGGCTTTGTTGTGTTGCCATCTAGGCTTGTTTCATTTATAGAGCACAGGCAGAGTAGATTTAGCATAATTTAGCATCACACTTAAGGATACTAGGATTTGGGGACTGATCAATGAGGACTGACTTCACCTTAAAGCCACTAGCTGCATTAGCCCCTAACAGGAGAGTCAGCCTGTCCTTTGAAACATTGAAGCCACACATTGACTTCTCCTCTCTAGCTATGAAAGTACCATATAGTATCTTCTTGGAGTACCAGGCTGTTTCACATCTACATTGAAAATCTGTTGTTTACTGTAGCCACTTTCATCAATGATTTTAGCTAGATTTTCTCTATAACTTATGGCAGCTTCTACAGCAGCACTTGCTGCCTCACTTTGTATTTTTATGTTATGGAAACAGCTTCTTAGCTTAAACCTCATGAATCAACATCTATTAGCTTCCTCACCTCTCTTAGTCTTCATAAAATTGAAGAGAGTTAGGGCCTTGTTCTGGATAAGGCTTTGGATTATGGGGAATGTTGTAGCTGACTTGACCTTCTATCCAGACCACCAAAACATTTTCTGTATCATTAATAAGGCTGCTTTGCTTTCTTATTATTCATGTGTTCACTGGAGTAGCACTTTTAATTTCCTTCAAGACTTTCTTCCCTTATATGTACAATTTGGCTGTTTGGCACAAGAGGCCAATCTTTGGGCTTATCTCAGCATTGGCATGCCTTCCTCTCTAAGCTCAATCCTTTCTGACTTTTGATTTAAAGTAAAAAACATGTAACTCTTCCTTTCACTTGAACACTTAGAAACTACTGCAGGGTTATTAATTGGCCTAATTTAAATATTATTGTGTCTCAGGGAATAGAGAGGCTCAAGGAGAGGAAGAGAGATGGAGGAACAGCTGGTGAATGGAGCAGTCACAACACACATAACATTTATCAATTAAGTTCACCATCATATATAGTCAGGGTTAATGCACCCCTAAATAATTACAACGGTAACATTGAAGATCACTGATCAAAGATCAATCACCATAACAGATATATTATGAAAAATTTCAAATATTGTTCAAATTACCAAAATGTGACACAGAGACATGAAGTGAGCACATGCTGTTGGAAAAATGGTGACAACAGACTTGCTCAAAGCAGGGTTGCCAAAAACGTTCATTTTGTAAAAAATGCCATATCTGTGAAGCACAATAAATTGAAGCACAATAAAATATGACTGTAAGTGCGAAATAAACATACATTATTAATGAAAACTTGATTCAACTCACCATTCATAGTTAACATACAATGAAATTCAGGCTGAGCATCCCCAATACAAAAATCCAAAATCCAAAATTTTTGAATGCTGACATGATGCTACAAGCGGAAAATTCCACACCTACCTTTATGTGACTGGTTGTAATCAAAACACAGACATACAACACACAGTTTATTCAGCATCCCCAAAAGAAAAAAAGACCTTCCAAGGCCCCTTAAGTTGTGATATTTCTTTTCTCCACACTTCCAGATTATCCCCACTAAAACCAAGCCCACAAAAAGTAATAAAATGGCATGTGGGCAGGCTAGATGTACCAATGGCAGGTTTTCCACAATGCCCAACATGGGGCCAAGATCTACAAGGATTAATTGCTGTGTTTTTATTTTTTGTTTTGTTTTGTTTTGGTTATTTTCTGCTCTGTGATGTACAGTTGGAAATGTCATAAAAGCATGCAGATAACCCATAATTAACAGTGATAAGAAAAAGAGGAAGCATTTATGTTTATCTATAGCACAGAAAGTCAAACTGTTGGAGAAACTGGAGAGCAGCATAAGTGTGAAAGGTCTTACAAAGAGTATGGAGTTAGAATGGCCACCATAAAGAACCTAAAGAAACAGAAGGATAAACTATTGAAGTTCTATGCTGAAAGTGATGAACAGAAGATAATGAAAAAAATAGAAAAACACTGCATAAAGCTCAAAATAAAGATCTTGATTGTGTATGGAAAGAGTGGATCCGTCAGCACTGCCGTGAACATGTGCCACTTAATGGTATGCTGATCATGAAATAAGCAAAGATCTATCTAGAAGATAGATCTATCTAGATCTATCTATAAATTCAAAATTGAAGGGAACTGTTACTATTCATTAGGCTAGTTGCAGAAATGTAAGAAATGACATGGATTATATTTTTAAAAGATTTACAGTGATTAAGCATCTGCTGACTACAAAGCAGTGGAGAAATTTATTGAAGAGTTTGCTAAGGTCATTGCCGATGAAAATCTAATGCCAGGACAAGCCCATAATGCTCACGAAACAAAACTGATTTGCCATTATTGCCCCAGAAAGACACTGACTATAGCTGATGAGACAGCCCCTAGAGGAACTGAGGATGCCAAGGACAGAATAACTGTTGGGAGGGGCTAATGCAGCGGGCACACAATAAGTGTAAACTTGCATGATAGGCAAAGGCTTGCATCCTCACTGTTTCCAAGGAGTGAATTTCTTACCAGTCCAATATTATGCTAACAAAAATACATGCGTCACCAGGGATATCTTTTCTGATTGATTTCATAAACATTTTATGCCAACAGCTGGTACTCACCATTGCAGGGAAATGAGTAGATGACAACTACAAGATTTTGTTATTCCTTGAGAATTGCTCTGCTCATCTTCCAGCTGAAAATCTCATCAAACAGTGATGTTTAGGCCATGTATTTTCCCTGAAATGTGACTTCACTAATTCAGCCATGTGACCAGGGTATCCTTAAAGCAATGCAGAGGAAAATATAAAAACCCTTTCTTGAACATCATGCTAGCAGCTGTGAACAGAGGCATGAGTGTGGAAAATTTATAAAAGGAGTTTAGCATGAAGGATGCTGTATATGCTGCTGCCAATGCTTGGAACACAGTGACTAAAGACACAGTTGTGCATGCTTGGCACCACATCTGGACCATGATTACGTTCAGTGATGATAAATGAGCAAAGTGTTGACTATGAAGGACTCCGCATGTCAAGTGAGAAAAAAATTATGTCTGACCTCCTTAAAAAAATATACCTTCAGAGTCCTTCAGTAAGCTGGAAGAAGTGGATATCAAAGAAGTTTTAACATCAGTAATGAGGCTCCAGTTGTTCATTCATTGATGATGAAATAACTGAAATAGTTCTCAAAGTGAGAGTGGTGACAATGAAGATGATGTTGTCAACACTGCAGAAAAAGTGCCTATGGATGACATGGTGAAAGTCCTTATTGAAGGACTAGAGCAGTGTGCATTCACAACAGAACAGGAAATCTTGTCCATTTATAAAATCAAAGAGATTTTTAAGACAAAAACTATTGTTAATGAGGCCAATGACTCTGGAGGAGACATTTTTAAAAACTACCCAGCATAATGCCTGCTCATCTCTAGAGGACCCATTTCCTGGTCTTTCAACTGCTGCTGATGCTTCTTCTTACCTAAAAAAAAAAAAAAAAAAAAAATACAGTGCACAGTAACCTTTTTTTTATATTATATTTTATTCTTCTTTTCTTTTTTTGTTTTCATTGTCCAGACTACAAGGGGACACAGTAACCTTTTAATCAAAACACTGTACCATACATCAATACCAAAAGCCTGCCATTTGTTGTTGCTGGTTTTTAACAGCTGATACAGGTATTCTGGTGATGCTACTGTGCTGCTTACTTACCCTGGACACATAATTTTTTCACCATATGAAGAGTATGTCATATTTTTTCCTGTTAAGTACTTACTTGCGAATAAGTGTAAGAAAATGATTGCTTATCAGTAGCATATAAATCCAGAGTCAGGAATGATGGTGATGCCAAATGACCGCAGATTGTCCCGCTGGGTGACTGAAAGAGTGACACTTTTGCTTTCTGATGGTTCAATGTACACACACTTTGTTTCATGCACAAAATTATTAAAAAAAAATATTATATAAAATTACCTTCAGGCTATGTGTATAAGGTGTATATATATAACATAAATGAATTTTGTGTTTAGGCTTTGGTCCCATCCCCAAGATATCTCATTATGCATATAGGCAAATATTCCAAAATCTGAAAAAAAAAATCCAAAATCTGAAACACTTCTGGTCTCAAGCATTTCAGATAAGGGATACTTAACCTGTCAATATGCAATGGTTCTCATCTAACCGCCAGATTTTCCCCACTATGACTTGGCAATTGACCCTAAGCAGCATGACTAAGTGACTAAGTCTAATCTGCATCTTCTGTGACTCCCATGCTTATCTTGCAAGGGATGATCGGATTAAGCAGTTAAAAATACAAGGCCTGGGTGGTGGCTCACACCTGTAATTCTAGCACTCTGGGAGGCCTAGGTGAGCCAATCTCTCAAGGTCAGGAGTTTGAAACCAGCCTGAGCAAGAGCGAGACCCCGTCTCTACTAAAAAATAGAAAGAAATTAATTGGCCAACTAAAAATATATAGAAAAAATTAGCCGGGCATGGTGGTGCATGCCTGTAGTCCCTGCTACTTGAGAGGCAGGAGGATTGCTTGAGCCCAGGAGTTTGAGGTTGCTGTGAGCTAGGCTGACACCAGGGTACTCTAGCCCGGGCCACAGAGTGAGATTCTGTCTCAAAAAAAAAAAAAAAAAAAGGCCGGGCGGGGTGGCTCATGCCTGTAATCCTAGCTCTCTGGGAGGCCGAGGCGGGCAGATTGCTCGAGGTCAGGAGTTCAAAACCAGCCTGAGCAAGAGCGAGACCCCATCTCTACTATAAATAGAAAGAAATTAATTGGCCAACTAATATATACAAAAAATTAGCCAGGCATGGTGGCGAATGCCTGTAGTCCCAGCTACTTGGGAGGCTGAGGCAGGAGGATTGCTTGAGCCAGGAGTTTGAGGTTGCTGTGAGCTAGGCTGACTCCACGGCACTCACTCTAGCCTGGGCAACAAATCGAGACTCTGTCTCAAAAAAAAAAAAAAAAAAAAATACAGGAAACCCAGTTAAATTTGAATTTCAAACAGATATTTAAGGAATTTTTAGTAGAACATGCCTCAGATGTTAAATAGGACATATTTATACTAAAAAAAAAAAAATTACACAACATTTGGGACATACTTACACTAAAAAAAATTTGTTGTTTATTTGAAATTCCAATTTAGCTGAGTGACCAGTATTTTCTTGGTAACCATACTCTGATAAGGTCTGCACTAGGCTGGAAGGCCACCTTCTGGCCTCACAGCCCTTATTCTGAAGCCTTACTAAGTGCCCATGCTCAAAGCACAGCCATGGGGTATTGTATATTCATTAATGGATTTCTACAGAATTCTTGACTCCACTCCATTATGCTCTGTAAAATGATGGTCTTGCTCTTGGTGTCCTGCAGCTCTTGGCCTAACCCCTGGATCTGTTTTCTATGCAAGTACTATTCCCCAAGGAATCGGCATCTATCAGCACCGTGGTAATAGGTGAACCAGATTAAACTCTTTTAGTTGGAAAAGTGGTTCCTGTTGAGAATGGAACAATTCCATATGCACATATCCTTTCTGGGCAATATTCACCTCCTATCTCCAGCAATAACTGAGGCCACCTTAATAGTCAATATCTGTGATTTATACAAAAAAAACATAAACACATGCAAAAACTGTGTGAGTGCAAAACATACATTAAGTATATTTTGCCCATTGTTAAGTATAGCCTCAGCCATCAGGTGTGGTTAAAATGTCAATTGCCAAAACCAAACCTATATTATTTAAATAGGCTTTGGTCATATTAAATCATATTAAATATATGATTGTATAAACATAATGATTCCATCTGGAATTTAACATTCAAAAGTAGCTCATTACTATTCAGTTTGGTATTTTCCTATTCTTTTGGAAATTTTATTCTAACAGTAGGTTTCTCACCTTTTCAGCAAATGTTTCAGTAATGTGAGCCTCAGAGACAGGTGAAAATCTGAATTTTATTCAGAGCAAGTGATTGCCCCTTGTCAGGGACTACTTGAGTCATAAATTATCCTATTGTTTTTCATCTGGAAAGTTTCATTGACAGGACTGGCTACGTAATTTGCAGGCTCCAGCACATAATAAAAATGCAGGGCCCCTTGTTTAAAAATCATTAAGAATTTCAAGATGGTGAGAGCAGAACATTAAACCAAGCCCAGGGAGCCCGTTGCAACCTTGCAGATGGTGTGCCCATGAAGCAGCCCTGAACACAGAAATCATGAAAGTTGAACTGAGTCAACACTTTTGAGATGGTAGTTATTGGCATTCCTCTCTCTCCAAGTGTTGAAATCATCTGATAAATTGTATTCATGTTTTCTCAATCTCATTTGATGGTTTCACCTAATCCTCAAAACCCTGGATAACATGGGTTACCTCTGGGTGAGGAACAGACTGGCTGCAGGACAGGAATAAGAGAGAGATGTTTATTGTATGTCCTTTTGTACATTGTGTATCTTGAACTGTGTGATGAGAATATATTATCTAGTCAAAAATGAATAAATAAATTTAAAGAAAGATTTGGAGTCTCAGATCAAACCCAGATGAACAAGCCACAGGATTTTGAATGCATGGAGGGGTAACCATTTGGGGTTTTACTTTTCTGTTTTTCATGCAGTATCCCTCAGTGGAAAGATATTTCTGAAAAAGAATCATAAAATATTCTAGGATGACTTTAATAGAATTTGCAAAGTAGGTTGAATAAGGTAAAACTATTTTTATGCTTCACAAAGTATTTCACCCCCTAATGTAGGGTATGTTTTGAGCTCATTGTAAATTATGTGACAGAATATAGTTCTCACTTTGATTTGGCAGTTCAGGACCTAATTCAAGTTCAACTTTACTAACTGTTGTGGCCTCTTGGGCCACATTTCTGTGTTCTAAAGCTTTCCCTTGGGTTTAAACTCTTAGGATTTATTTTTCATGATTCCATTTTCATGTGTATTTATATTTTATTCTATGATTCTTTTAAACCACAAGAACTATTTCATGGAATGAGGTGGAATACTCTCAGTATTTTTTCCAGAAAGTAACAATGAGTGTAGTAGAATTCTGCTGAAACATTTCAAACTGTTTTTTATAGTATTATCTGGTCCTATTTAGGGCTTGAAGAATAGCTCACTAGACAAAGACATAGAATACTGAATTAATAACATGACTATATTCATTGAAAAACTAATTGTTGTGTAAGTTTAGGAACATATTCCAAACCAAATTATGTGTTAATGATAACATAAAAGTTAATAGTAAGGCATAAACTTTCAATCTTCTACTAACACAACTATAAAACTTGACCACGACCCAGATTAGGACTAACATCTTGAAATATTATTAGTATCACCTATAAATCACACCTGCATTTATTTTCTATTGATAACATTGTTTGTAATTGTGAAAAATCAGAAACAACCTAAATGACTAGCCACAAGGAAATAAATAAGTTATCTATCCAAAGAAAAGAACATCATGCATCCACTAAAAATAATTATTTTACAAAGTATAATGACATGATAAAACTTCAGACCTAATGCCGAGTAAACAGAATATAATTTTGTCAAATTACCCAGAGAAGAGGAGTTAAGGATGGCAATCATTATGTGTATTTACATACATAGATTGAACATAATTTTATTTTATCATAATTTCTTCTAGTTTGAAAAACTTTTACAATAAACATATATTATAAAAACTAGGAAAATTATTTTTTAAGGCAAATATAGATTTTCCACAACCAAATCCTTGAATTCTGTAAATCTGCCAATATGTAGGCATCCTTCCTAAATTATAAGTCCATTCAGGTTCCCCAAGGGAGAGATGGTAACTAAACTCCTAATGATCAACGGTATGATGCAGTCACAGAAAATGGACCTCAGAGATCTATAGTAACACAACATCCAAATCAATTAAGGTGACATATACGGAAGTACTTTTAAAATCAGCAATACAGGAGAATATCAGAAAAATTGAGCAAACTGACCAAATGTAACAGGTTGTAATTGTCAGTAATGTAATTTCATATATGGGTCTTCTACAAAGAGGAACACTGGTGAATAGGACACTGTTTGCAAACCAGTCCTCCGATGTTCTCTTTAGTCGCTAGACACTGCGTGGACAGGACAGGAAGAGTCTTTTCAGCACTTTGCTTTATGTGGATAATGCTAGCAGCAGCCTGTCACTTCCTGCAGCACTCAGCACAGTGACTATATGGAAAGTGTGACCTGGATTCACTGACCCTCAATGAGCAAGAGCCTCAGTGACACAAAGGCAACAAACACAGGTTTGCAAACTTTCCTCATCCTCTTACTTCTATGGGAATAACATGCTCTTCTCAGGATTTCAAACGCATTAGCTCAACTAAAATTCTCACCCCCTGTGCACTGGTCACACCTCCAAACAAATAAATTATTTAGATTGAGTACATGCTACTTGCCCAACAATTATTTTTATTAAGCACATGCTACCTGTGATGAATGCAGCAGGTAGTTTAATGTAAATATAAATGTAAAGAAGTCGCGTGCCGGGCAGCAGACTGGGCTCCGGAGTCTGGGTGCTCCTGGCCTTTTCTAGCATCCCAGTAAGGCAATTTCTCCCACACACAGTTTGGATCATTAGGGAGTGGCTTCCAGGGCCTCTCAGAACCAACAGGCAGTTTTCTCTGAGGTCTTTTCCTACTTCTTTTAAAAACATCCTCTCCCTCTCAAAGCAGTAGAGAATGCAGCAGCTGTATTTACATGCCTGAATACAAATTATTTCTGCCTCAGGAAAGAAACTTTTAGGCATACTTAATTCTTAAGTATCACTTTGAATGAGAAATTAAATAAGTGAATGGATTTGTGAATGAATGAACAAATGAATGAATGAGTAGATGAAGAACTTTGAGAATGGGGCCTGTGAGAGACAGCCAGGACACTTGTGATTCATCCAAGGGGCAGATGGCTTGTGCAAGAGTAGAGCTGCACAAAGCAGATGCCAAGGAAGACTGAAGGTTAGTGCACAGCTTCTCAGCCCTCAACCTCCCTGCCACCTGCGGCCCCTAGGGACCAGGTTTTGGGTGTGGAACTCAATGAATGATAAACACAGGGATAAATGTAAGACTGGAGATTTGCCTGGAGCCGTCCTTGGTCATACATCAATAATAATAACAAGAGCAATAGTAATAGCATCAGTCATAGTAAGAATAGGTAACATTTTTGAATGATTAACAAGTGCCAAGCACTAAGCTAAGCTCTTTGTGTGAATCACCTCAACCAACTGTCATGATAATCCAATTAAAGGGTACTATTATTAGCTCCATGTTACAGATCAAAACTCTGGCTCAGAGAAAATAATTAATTAGACTAAACTGCACAGCTAGTCCTATGCTATACATATGTTAAGTAAATTACGAGGTGCCTAATTGTATTTTACACTTTATAAGGAGTTATTAATAGATTATATCAATGTGGCCAATGTTTCTCAACCCAGCTGCACCTTAGCACCTTCACATTAGCATCCATCACATTTGGAGCTCTACTCAACAACTTCCTACATCAGGTTACAGAATGCCTTGAGTTCAGGTGACTCTCTGGGTCCTGATCTTGGTGCCGAGGCAGGAATACCCCTTGAGGAAGTCAGCCAGGCCCTAGGGTCACATGGTGTTGCCCAGCTAACACCAAAACTGCCCGCCTCTCCAGCTATATAATGTTAGAGATTCTCAAAAGTACAAAACTACGTTTATTTCTTCAAATTACCTAACTAATATTTAAATTGCAAATTGGACAAGGGAAATGCCATCACAAATTTGAATGAAAAGACATAGTATAAACAGAATGTTCCTTCCAAGGAAAACAAACTGAAATAATTTACAGACTGTGAAAGTGGGGAGAACAGGTACAGGGCATCTGGTCCAGTGGTTCTCAATCCTGGGCTGTACAGTAAAGTCACTTGGAGAAGCTGTTAAGTAATAACAGTGCTGGATCCCACACGACAGTGTTTGATTTAAATTCATCTGGTAATACCTAAAATTGGTCTTTTTAAAGCTCCTTAGCCTTGATGGGGAAGCATTGACTTAGCCCAGCCTTCATTACCTGTAAAATGACTTACCTGAGGCCACTTAGCCTGTCCTAGGCAGAGCCCCAATACATGTCTCTAGTCTTTTTAGGATCTGTATTCAACCAGACTATAGCTTTTTATTTTTTTTCAAAAACATTCTTAGAAAAGGTGCTAGCTGTAAGACTTAAAAAAGAAAATCAAAATCATACACAATTACAAATATATACACTAATACCTAACTCAAGTATTAATATGTCACAATTGTCACCTTTCAATGAGTCAGTGTATTAATTGTAATTGCTCATTAAAGGTGTTCTATTTTCCTTGCTTCAGCTATGGAGAGTGTGAAATTTTTTGGAGAAACCACATGGAAAGGTTATTGTCCAGATGCAGGCTAATGGGCATTGCCTGTGACCACACAAGGCTACACACTCAGTGTGATGCATTGAAAACCATTGCAGTTAATGAGCTGATCCTAATTGTGCTCATTTCCCAGCAACCTCAATAGGCTTGTATCCTGGGAGACAGAATGTGTTTCTGGTCACTCATTCCAACCCCAGAAATCAAGGAAAAATAACAGAGTTCCACAGGGGCCAGACCTACCAGGCAATACTGTGACCAGAGAAGCATGGGCTTTTGACTGTAAATGCCTGGAAGGAACAAAGAGAGATGCAGGCAGTTGATCATTCTTTGCTGGTAAACACAATGCTTACAAACCCCACATGTGACTGTAAGTGCATGTTTCAGGCAACTAAAACAAATATCCCTGTTTACAAGCTAAAGAAAATAAAATATCAACATGAGCTTAGCTCCTTCAGCCAGATATACAGGAATAGGTAAGTTTTGTGGGGTAAATGTCTCAAACAAATTAAGAATGCTAAAAACAGGCTGGGCGCGGTGGCTCACGCCTGTAATCCTAGCACTCTGGGAGGCCGAGGCAGGCGGATTGCTCCAGGTCAGGAGATCAAAACCAGCCTGAGCAAGAGCGAGACCCCATCTCTACTATAAATAGAAAGAAATTAATTGGCCAACTAATATATATAGAAAAAATTAGCCGGGCATGGTGGCGCATGCCTGTAGTCCCAGCTACTCGGGAGGCCGAGGCAGTAGGATCGCTTAAGCCCAAGAGTTTGAAGTTGCTGTGAGCTAGGCTGACACCACGGCACTCACTCTAGCCTGGGCAACAAAGCAAGACTGTCTAAAAAAAAAAAAAGAAAATGCTAAAAACAGCAAAGTTAAAGATAATATTTAATTTTACTTTCCAGAGCACAAAATTTAAGCCCTCTAACCCAACCATTGCAAAGTGTCAATTTAAAAATGCTGTCTATATACTTAAAGGACGTTCTTGTGTAATGGTAGAATTCAAGATATTCAGCAAACATGGATTGAGTGTTTACTATGTGACTGATTGAGAACATCATATGGGAATATGACCAGCTAAAAAAAATAATTTGTCCTTTTTTTGTTTTCTGTTGCTATAGATCCATCAGGAAGGAATCACTCCTCTCTATTCCTAAAGTCAGGTCCTTCTCACTCCCAGAAAAGAAGACAGGTTCATTTGTGGTGGTTCTAAGGGTAGGTACTCTGGGCCATCTCATGCTTCCTCAAGCCCTAACTTTTCTATATGGAGGAGATGGAAAGGGGAGAAATGGTCATTGATCCACTGAATGACATGGAATTGTGAATGAGGACAAGGTTTTCATATTCTGCAGCAGTTCAGAGGCATGGCCATGAAGATGTCAGGCCCATAGAGGGTTCAGGAAGGAACACCAGCAGCCCAGTCAAGGGAGCCTACCCAAGATGCTGTCACACAGAGTCTCTGCAGAACCTGGGCAAGGACCTGGGTATGGAGATATTGAAGGGCAATGCTGGGTTGACAAATGGGCCCAGCACCTGAGCCATAGAATCACATGAACATAGGAATACACCATAATGCAACCATGATCTGGGACCAGGGATTTGCCCCACTCAAGAATCAGGAAGTTCCAGGAACACTTTGTAGGATAACACAAGCCCACACCATGACAATACAAGTTAGGACCTTCTAAAAATTATTAATACTGGACTTCATCAATTTGGACCTGTGGGGGCTAAGACTAGTTCTAATAAAAATCCATCTCAAAATGATAAAACTATTCCCTGAATATTGCAAGAAATTGGTTATCTATTCCATATGTGTAAGAAGTTTTATTAACAAATAATTTGTGTCACTAAATTCACTTGAATGTAATGCAATTATATTTTTTCAGCCATAATCTAATTCAGATGCTCTGGGACAATGCAAGGAGAAAAATGAATGTCTGTGCGGATATCATTAAAGACTCTTCACATAAATCCCCCCCCCTCTCATTAAATTAAAAAAGGATTTCCTGGGATCTTGCTAGAGACATCTAAAAGGTACTTAATTTAAATTTGAACACTTTCTCTCATTCATAATCTCATTTATTTATTCTTTCAACAAATATATGTACTAAATTCCCACTACCTGCCAGGCATATCTGTATCTGACTCTCCTTCAATGCAAGGCTATGCAGGTGCTGGCGACGCAGCAGAGAGAAAGACAAAAAGCATTGCTATTCTCATAGAGTTTTCTGCTCAGAAAAATTCCATGGAGTTTTTTGGTGAAAAACTAAGAAAACTCATCAAAAAATAAAAATAAATTTTGGTGTCATAATGGGAGAACTACCAGCAAAGAGCGAAACATAATCTAGTTGAAGATGGCATCTAAAGGAAGTGATAAACTGGGAGTAAAAGGGCAGGAAGACTTAGACAGGTGACCACTGCATATGTTATAAGGTCTCACTATCTTTTTAACCATTAAAATGAGAAGACAGTGAGTTTCAACATAATAAAATTCTTCCAGTCCAGACAGATAAGCCCCCAAATCTAAGACATAATTGAACTAGAGAATTGTACAACCGAATAAAGTGTATGGGGGAGGGGGTGCTGCCTCATCCAGAACCCAAGCTTCCTATTATCCACATGGCTCCCACATCACTTCCCTCAAGAAAGACCCTCCACTTGAGCCGTGACTCCCATCCTCTCTGGCCATCTCGGGGCTACATTTCTGGAATTTTCCCATCTCTCCTACCTCAATGATACCCCTTCTCTACTTGGTCATTCCCTTTGATGGTACACATGTCTTACTATCATATCCATGTTCTTTAAAAAATAAAAAAAAAAGAAGAAAAAGCTAAACAACGAAGGGGGGCGGAGCAAGATGGCGGACGAATAACACCGCCAGACAGAGGGTCTCTGCAAAAAGACAGATTCTAGCAGAAACTAGAGGAAAGAAGCAAGAAGACGAGCATACAGCGGACAAGGGCCGGAAGGAGGGGTACCTGAGACCCCGGGAGACTCCACGGGAGGAGGCTGCGGAGGAGAACAGGAGGCTGAGACCACCGGAGCAGCCCGGAGACCAGCGGCAAGGGTAGGTGGATCTGCTGTTTCCCATCCCCTGCATTCGGGACTGCTGGTGGGCTCCCCAGCGGGTGGAGAGACCTGCGGACACCAGCCCAGAGACTGCCGCTGCCTGCCAACGGTGAGCCTGTAGCAGACGTGGCACCAGGTTCCCAACTTCCTCCGGGCACCTCCGTGTGCACAGACCCCAGCCGCGCGGCAGGCGCCATATTGCCTCCTCCCCCCCTCCGCCGACCCTACCCGCGGCTGCTCAGAGAGACAATACAGCCACCAGCCGGAGACACCTCCAGGGAACGGGACCTTCCCGTTTGGGACCCCGCCCGCCCTCCCAGGTGCTGCTGGCACCGTGTTCCCAGGAAAACGGTGCTGACTCAGAGGCTGAGAGACATAGACCCAGCTTGGGCTCCCTGTGGGTGAATTAGGACCGGAAATCCTCTCCCTGGTGGGAATACAGTTTGAACTCTGGGACCCAGAGGTCGGACCTGCAGACCAGATCCCCTGCACCGAGGGCTAGCATTGCCCCGGGGCACAGAAGGGTTATACGTGAACAGCCTACTGAGGTCTGTGTGCCTCCAGGGGCGGATCGGCGTCCTAGAGGACAACCCTCCTCCCAGGAGGAGGCCGTGCGCCCAACCCAGGTGGCGTTCCTCTGCAGGGAACCTCCCCGCCAGCATCACAGTCCGGGGAGGCCTGGTAGCTTATGGTCTGGCCTGCTGGCAGAGGCCCAGGAGTAGCTGCGGAGTTGGGGAGGGTGGAAAGAAGCGAGGCCTGCTGCAGACTGCGGGTCTCAGACAGCCCCACCCCCACACCCAGACTTTCTGGCTGAGCGGGACCATTCCAGCCCCGCCCTGACAGCAGAGAACAGAACTTTGACCCCTGCTAACGGCCTGAGGGCAGGCTTACCCAACCCAGCTCCGCCCAGAACGAGAGCTGATAACAGGACTCAAAATCAACACCATAGCCTGTTCCTCCAAGCAAACGCCACCTACTGACAGGGGCGGCATCTTGCACAGCCTTTCCACGGCATCCACTGACTCAATATACAGGGAGTGGTCCAATTTCACCCACAGGCACCACCTAATGCCTCAGAAACTAAACAAGGTGTGTGAATACCCAAACAATAACCTAACGAAAGAAACAACAACTGATCGACATGGGAAGAAATCAGCGAAAGAACTCAGGAAATATGAAGAACCAAATGGAAAACACACCCCCAAAGAGGAGCACCAGCCCCCTAGAAACGGACACCGACCAAAATCAGGCAACCAATATGACAGAAGAGGAATTTCGTATGTGGAACATAAGAACACTCACCCAGCTGCAACAACAACTCAACAACCAACACCAAGAAACCACAAAAAGTCTCCAGGATATGAGAAAAGAAATAGACACATTGAAGAAAAGTGTAACTGAACTCCTGGAAATGAAGAATCAATTCAAGGAACTACAAAATACAGTGGAAAGTCTCAAGAACAGGGTAGATGAAGCAGAAGAAAGAATCTCAGAGCTTGAAGATAACACCCTCCAATTAAATAAATCAGTCACAGAAATAGAGCAGAGAAACAAGAGAAAAGAGCAAAGCCTACAAGAGCTGTGGGATTATGTGAAGAAACCTAATGTGAGGGTCATAGGGTTACAGGAAGGGGAAGAAGACAACACTCAAGGGTTGGACAAGCTGTTTGAAGATATAATAGAGGAAAATTTCCCAGGCCTTGCTCAAAATCTTGATATACAAGTTCAAGAATATCAGAGGACCCCTGGGAGATTCAACGCAAACAGGAAGACGTCACGACATGCAGTCATCAGACTGACCAAAGTATCAACTAAAGAGGCCCTTCTAAGAGCTGTAAGACAAAAGAAGCAAGTAACATACAAGGGAAAGCCAATTCGAATAACATCAGACTTCTCTAATGAGACTTTACAAGCAAGGAGAGACTGGGGCCCCATTCTCACTCTTTTGAAACAAAACAATGCCCAGCCTAGAATATTATTCCCTGCAAAACTAAGCTTCGTATATGAAGGAGAAATAAAAACATTCTCAGACAAGCAAAGGCTCAGAGAATTCACCAAGACAAGACCAGCCCTACAAGAAGTGCTTAAAACAGCGTTATGCACGGAACATCATAAAAATAACCCACGAATATAAAAACAACCAAAACCCAAAGATATTAAAGGCCAGATATTACAATGGCTCAAGACAGAAATCATAGCAACAACATCCAACCCAACAGAATGATCAGTAATCTACCTTACCTATCAGTTCTCTCAATAAATGTGAATGGCTTAAACTCTCCACTCAAGAGACATAGGCTGGCTGAATGGATAAGAAAATACAGGCCAAGTATATGCTGTCTTCAGGAAACACATCTAACCTGCAAGGATGCATATAGACTAAAAATAAAAGGGTGGAGATCAATATTCCAAGCAAATAGAAGCCAAAAGGCTGGTGTGGCAGTTCTAATTTCAGACGATTTAGTTTTTAAACCAACAAAAGTAGTAAAAGACAAAGAGGGTCATTATATAATGGTGAAGGGCACAGTTCAACAAGAAGAGATAACAATTTTAAATATATATGCACCCAACTTAGGTGCACCCAGATTCATAAAGCAAACCTTACTGGAGCTAAGCAAATGGATTAATAGCAACTCCATAATCGCCGGAGATTTCAACACCCCACTGACGGCACGAGACAGATCCTCCAAACAGAAAATTAACAAAGAAATAATGGACTTAAACAAAACTCTAGAACAATTGGGTCTGACAGACATCTACAGAACATTCTACCCAAAATCCACTGAATATACGTTCTTCTCATCAGCTCACGGGACATTCTCTAAGATTGACCATATCCTAGGACACAAAGAAAATCTCAAGAAATTTAAAAAAATAGAAATCATACCATGTACCTTCTCAGATCACAGTGGAATAAAACTAGAAATCAACCCTAACAGAAACTCACATTTCTACACAAAAACGTGGAAATTAAACAACCTCCTACTAAATGATTACTTCGTAAATGAAGAAATCAAGACAAATAAAAAACTTCTATGAAGAAAACGACAATGGAGAGACAAGTTATCAACTCCTCTGGGACACAGCTAAAGAGTTCTGAGAGGAAAGTTTATCTCCATAAATGCCTATAACCAAAAGACAAGAAGATCACAAATAGACAATTTAATGAAACGACTCAAAGAGCTGGAAAAAGAAGAATAGACCAACCCCAAACCCAGCAGAAGAAGTGAAATCAACAAGATCAAATCAGAACTAAACGAAATTGAAAACAGGAAAGCTATTCAGGAGATTAATAAAACAAAAAGTTGGTTCTTTGAAAAAATAAACAAAATTGACACACCATTGGCTAAGCTAACGAAAAGCAGAAAAGAGAAATCTCTAATAAGCTCCATCAGGAATAAAAAAGGAGATATCACAACTGATCCCAAAGAGATACAAGATACAATTTATGAATACTACAAAAATCTTTATGCACACAAACTGGAAAATGTGGAGGAAATGGACAAATTTCTAGAAACACACAGCCTCCCTAGGCTCAACCAGGAAGAAATAGATTCCCTGAACAGACCAATCTCAACAGCTGAAATAGAAACAGCAATTAAAAATCTCCCGGGCCGGGCGCTGTGGCTCACGCCTGTAATCCTAGCTCTTGGGAGGCCGAGGCGGGCGGATTGCTCAAGGTCAGGAGTTCAAAACCAGCCTGAGCAAGAGCGAGACCCCGTCTCTACTATAAATAGAAAGAAATTAATTGGCCAACTGATATATATATAAAAAAAAAAATTAGCCTGGCATGGTGGCACATGCCTGTAGTCCCAGCTACTCGGGAGGCTGAGGCAGAAGGATCACTCAAGCCCAGGAGTTTGAGGTTGCTGTGAGCTAGGCTGACGCCACGGCACTCACTCTAGCCTGGACAACAAAGTGAGACTCTGTCTCAAAAAAAAAAAAAAAAAAAAATCTCCCTAAAAAGAAAAGTCCCGGTCCAGATGGCTTCACACCTGAATTTTACCATACTTACAAAGAAGAACTAGTACCTATCTTGCAGAAACTATTCCACAACATTGAGAAGAACGGAAACCTCCCCAACACCTTTTATGAAGCGAATATTACTCTGATAACAAAACCAGGAAAGGATGCAACAAAAAAAGAAATCTACAGACCAATATCCCTAATGAATATAGATGCAAAAATTTTCAACAAAATCTTAGCTAACCGAATCCAGACACTTATCAAAAAAATAATCCACCACGACCAAGTGGGCTTCATCCCAGGGATGCAGGGATGGTTCAACATACGTAAATCTATAAATGCAATTCACCACATCAACAGAAGCAAAAACAAAGACCACATGATTCTTTCAATAGATGCAGAAAAAGCTTTTGACAAAATTCAACACCCTTTCATGATACGAACACTGAAGAAAATAGGCATAGAAGGGACATACCTAAAAATGATACAAGCCATATATGACAGACCCATAGCCAACATCATACTGAATGGGGAAAGATTGAAATCATTCCCACTTAGAACTGGAACCAGGCAAGGCTGCCCACTATCTCCACTTCTGTTCAACATAGTGCTGGAAGTCTTGGCTACAGCAATCAGACAGGAAAATGGAATTAAAGGTATCCAAATAGGGGCAGAAGAGATCAAACTTTCACTGTTTGCTGATGATATGATATTGTATCTAGAAAACCCCAAGGATTCAACCAAGAAACTCCTGGAACTGATCAATGAATTTAGTAAAGTCTCAGGATACAAAATCAATACACAGAAATCAGAGGCATTCATATACGCCAACAACAATCTAATTGAGAACCAAATCAAAGACTCAATTCCCTTCACAATAGCAACAAAGAAATTAAAGTACCTAGGAATATATTTAACCAAAGAGGCAAAAGACCTCTACAGGGAGAACTATGAAACACTGAGGAAGGAAATAGCAGAGGATGTAAACAGATGGAAATCCATACCATGCTCGTGGATCGGCAGACTCAATATCATCAAAATGTCTATACTACCCAAACTGATCTACAGATTCAATGCAATACCTATTAAAATCCCATAGCATTCTTCACAGATATAGAAAAAATAATTTTACGCTTCGTATGGAACCAAAGAAGACCCCGAATATCAAGAGCAATTCTAGGCAACAAAAACAAAATGGGAGGCATTAATATGCCAGATATCAAACTATACTACAAAGCTGTAGTAATTAAAACAATATGGTATTGGCACAAAAACAGGAATATTGACCAGTGGAACAGATGTGAGAATCCTGATATAAAACCATCCTCATATAGCCATCTCATCTTTGACAAAGCAGACAAAAACATACGCTGGGGAAAAGAATCTCTCTTCAATAAATGGTGCTGGGTAAACTGGATAGCCACCTGTAGAAGGCTAAAACAGGACCCACACCTTTCACCTCTCACAAAAACCAACTCACGCTGGATAACAGACTTAAACCTAAGATATGAAACTATTAGAACTCTAGAGGAAAAAGTTGGAAACACTCTCCTCGACATCGGCCTGGGCAAAGAGTTTATGAAGAAGTCTCCAAAGGCAATCACAGCAGCAACAAAAATAAATAAATGGGACATGATCAAACTACAAAGCTTCTGCACAGCCAAAGAAATAGTCATGAAAGTAAACAGACAACCTACAGAATGGGAGAAAATTTTTGCATCCTATGCATCCGATAAGGGACTGATAACTAGAATATACTTAGAACTCACGAAAATTAGGAAGAAAAAATCAAATAACCCCATTAAAAAGTGGGCCAAAGACTTGAACAGAAATTTTTCTAAAGAAGACAGAAGAATGGCCAACAAACATATGAAGAAATGCTCAACATCTCTAATCATCAGGGAAATGCAAATCAAAATCACAATGAGATATCACTTAACCCCAGTGAGAATGGCCTTTATCAAAAAATCTCCAAACAATAAATGCTAGCGTGGTTGCGGAGAGAGAGGAACACTCCTACACTGCTGGTGGGACTGCAAACTAGTTCAACCTCTGTGGAAAGCAAAATGGAGATACCTTAAAGCAATACAAGTGAATCTACCATTTGATCCCGCAATCCCATTGCTGGGCATCTACCCAAATGATCCAGTGACACTCTACAAAAAAGACACCTGCACTCGAATGTTTATAGCAGCACAATTCATAATTGCAAGGCTGTGGAAACAGCCCAAGTGCCCATCAATCCAAGAATGGATTAATAAAATGTGGTATATGTATACCATGGAGTACTATTCAGCTCTAAGAAACAATGGTGATATAGCACATCTTATATTTTCCTGGTTAGAGCTGGAACCCATACTACTAAGTGAAGTATCCCAAGAATGGAAAAACAAGCACCAGATATATTCTCCAGCAAACTGGTATTAACTGAGTAGCACCTAAGTGGACACATAGGTACTACAGTAATAGGGTATTGGGCAGGTGGGAGGGGGGAGGGGGGAGGGGGGCGGGTATATACATACATAATGAGTGAGATGTGCACCATCTGGGGGATGGTCATGATGGAGACTCAGACTTTTGGGGGGAGGGGGGGAAATGGGCATTTATTGAAACCTTAAAATCTGTACCCCCATAATATGCCAAAATAAAAAAAAAATTAAAAAAAAAAAAAAAGCTAAACAACCTTCTTTGTCCATATATATACACACAACACACACACACACACACACACATACACACACATGCATATACCCAGATACCACCCCACTTCTCTGCCCCCTTTCACAGCAAAACTCCTTGGAAAAGTGCTACACGCTTGCCGTCTGTCAGGGGTGAGGAACCTGTGGCCTCAAGGCCACATGTGGACCTTCCAGATCCCCAAGTACAGCCCCTCAACCAAATCCAAACTTTATTAAAAGTATTTGTTCTGTAAAATTTGGATTTACTCAAAAGGCCACATTCAAGGATCCAGAAGGCCACATGTGGCCCCAAGGCCACAAGTTCCCCACCCGGCCCTGGAAACTTTCTGCATCAGCTTTCCATACTCAAACCTTCCTCTGCTTTGGCACCCCTCAGTCCGTGTTGGGTCTGCCTCCTCTACAAATCTAGGAATGCTGGCACATCCCCATGGCTCACCTCCCTTCAGTCCGATCTTACTCCCCAAATTATCTCATGCGCTTTCATGGGCGCAAATAACATCCACATGCTAATGACTCTCAAGCTTCTCTCTCAGGCTTAGTCTAAGCTCCAGATCTCTCAAGCACCCTGCCTACGTAGCAGCTCTTCTGTAAAATGTGAGGCCAAAACAGAACTCTTGATCTCCACTACCTTATAATCTACCTCCATTTTGACCAACAACCTACATAGTCCTTATCCTAACCTTCCAGCATCTTTTGTATTTCCATGGCACTTATCACCTTCTAATATACCATATGATTTCGTCTATTTAAACTCATTATTTGTTGTCTACCTCCAATAAAATGTAAGTCCCTCAGGGCAAAGATCTTGGTTTTTTTTCACTATTATATCCTGAGTGCCTCAAACATTGTCTTGTACATAGCAGGTTCTCAAATAAATATTAGGTGGATAAATTAGTGAGAGATAAGTGGCTTGCCTAAGACAGCATACACTGCGTTATATAAGAGTATATCCAGGAATTAGGCCGGGCGCTGTGGCTCACGCCTGTAATCCTAGCTCTTGGGAGGCCGAGGCGGGCGGATTGCTCAAGGTCAGGAGTTCAAAACCAGCCTGAGCAAGAGCGAGACCCCGTCTCTACTATAAACAGAAAGAAATTAATTGGCCAACTGATATATATATATATAAAAAATTAGCCGGGCATGGTGGCGCATGCCTGTAGTCCCAGCTACTCGGGAGGCTGAGGCAGAAGGATCACTCGAGCCCAGGAGTTTGAGGTTGCTGTGAGCTAGGCTGACACCACGGCACTCACTCTAGCCTGGACAACAAAGTGAGACTCTGTCTCAAAAAAAAAAAAAAAAAAAAAAAAAAAAAAAAAAAAAAAGAGTATATCCAGGAATTTCCACATCACAAAGATATAAACCAACACAAATTTAGGACTCTGACTTAGGTCCTAGAGAAAGGCAGAACTGTAGGAAAGGAGTGTAAGTCCCTGAAGGCCACCCACCTACCCACCAACCAAGAAAAAACAGGAAAAACCACATTGCTTTTATAGGAATAACAAATAAAATCCCATTTGGTGAAGCTTCCAAAATTTTGGAGTTTATTTGTTACATAAGCTAGCTAATACACATTTGAACATGAAATTTTTCAGCATGAAATGAATTCATTTGCTTTGGGGAGATTTGCATTATTCATTCAACAAACATGCTGAGTTCTTGCTGCGGGCCAAGAACTCTGATGGGTATACAGGGTTCAAAGATGAGTAATAGAAAATCATTTCCCTCCAGGAAACCCAAAATTTACAATATCACATTATAAGTTCTATTTTAGAGGAAAGGAAAAGGGGCTGTTTGAGCCCAGAAGAGAGAGCCAAACTCTGCCAGGCAGAGGAGAAAAAAAGGGATCAGAACATAGGATGTGACATTGGACTCAGTTTTGAATTATGAGTATGATGAAGAATGAAAAATGAAAATATATCATTTTTGTAAAATGTTACTCGACAAATTTTATTCCAAAGTATTTGGCCTTTTCACTCTCTACAACTGCTCCTAGAGTTTCATTAAATACAATTCACATTCACTTTAGAGGTGAAATTGAACTTCTGGGTAGATAAATCCCTCAAATAGATTGGCATATAATATTTTTCTACTTGCTGGTAGAGTGGTAACATGAGGCAATAAGAAAGATCAATGTGCAAAAGACTGTACCTCATTATTGATATTTGCCAAATATTAATAGTTAATCCACCCTAAAAGATGAATAAGTAAAAGCCCCTTTTAATCATCTAAGAAAACACCAATAGGTATTCCACAATCCTTCACACTGGCTAGGTGATAAACTGCACTATTTTCAGGATCTTAGAGTATTTGGAATCTATGAATCAGAACACCCTTTGTTCATCTTCCAAATGTCCTTTGGCATTTGTTTTATTGAAGTTTACAAAAGTCTTCTTAATGAATCATGTATGCTTTCAAGAACTAGTTAATCTCGACATTTAAGTAATTTCTTATACTTAAAGACTGATTAAGTTTCAATGAGGACAAATACTGAGCAAAAACATTAAGGAAAAGGTTCTGCAAACACATGTGGGATAATATCTGCAAGTCGTCCAGCAGACATCCCATGGAGTGGTATATGCAGCAAAAAACAAATCTATCTCATTATTTGGCACTGGTTACATCCTTTGGCAATATGTCTTTCCTAGCTCTCCTTTCTACAAAAAAAAGAAAGATGTGGAACTTAAAGTGAGGGCCAAAGAAAACATAAACATAATGATAATAATGCAATAAATCCCTTAGAGAGAATTTTTTCTCTCTTAAAGGAGAGGCCCTAAAAACTGTGAAAAACAAAGACACAGAGATAGGATGTTCTAACACAGGAGAGGGGCCCATGAAGAACCCACACTTATTGGATTGAGTGTAGAGTGCTATGAAATATTAGCCCAAAAAGGTGTAGATCCATCATGAAGACCCTAACATGCATGATAAAAATTAATGTTTAATCACATAGTGAGTAATTACCATGTTATGAGCAGGAGGTGACATGTATGAAGTGAAACTTTGGCAGTATTTTGTGCTCACTGATGGAGAGTATAAGACAATTAAAAGCCTTTTATGGCCGGGCGCAGTGGCTCACGCCTGTAATCCTAGCACTTTGGGAGGCCGAGGCGGGCGGATTGCTCAAGGTCAGGAGTTCGAAACCAGCCTGAGCAAGACCCCGTCTCTACCAAAAATAGAAAGAAAGTAATTGACCAACTAAAAAAATATATATATACAAAAAAAAATTAGCCGGGCATGGTGGCACATGCCTGTAGTCCCAGCTACTCGGGAGGCTGAGGCAGAAGGATCACTGAGCCCCGGAGATTGAGGTTGCTGTGAGCCAGGCTGACGCCACGGCACTCACTCTAGCCTGGGCAACAAAGTGAGACTCTGTCTCAAAAAAAAAAAAAAAAAAAAAGCCTTTTATTACCCTTTGTGTGTGGAGGGAAAAAAAGAAAACAAAATTAAATAAGAAAACAATAAAAAAAATTAAAATATAAAAAAAGAAAAAATAGGCAATTAAAAGCCTAAGCTAATATTATCACAGAGAACAAAGTTATTTGTAAAATATATTGCTAGTAAACATTTTAAAAACAATGAAGATACTGACTGTGACCTTGAAGGAGAATATAGATAAAAGAGACATTTCTGAGGTATAATAAGAGGGTTGAGATTTCTGGATAATGATGGTAGATTGAAGGGAGCTGATTTATAACACAGAATCCCCCAAAGATTCAGGAATTGGCAGCACCACATTTGCTTGAAATAGAGTTAATAGTAAGAGGACTTGTTAGACGTCTGTTTGAGAAACAGATCACTAAAATGACTCCTTCCCTCCAAACAAGAGCTTGAGTCTCTGAAAAGGGTAAAATAGAAGATCTTCACACTGAGCAGCATCTAGAAAAGAAAATGACAGGAATATGATACTGAAATGGGGTGTGAAATTAGTGTTTACATGTCTAATGCTAGGATTCCCAGCTCCCTTCCCTAATTTGGAGCCCAGAATTCTACCAACAAACATATATCCTCTAGACAGGAGATGAAAATATTCTGTTTCAGTGGATTTAACCAGCCCAAAAGGAAAAGCCTAAAGAATACTGATAACAGGAGTCCTTTAAAGAAAAGGCCCAGCCAGAACCTCCTGTGGTGCATCCCATAAATGACAATCACCAACCATCCACTCAGATTTTCTATTCAAGCCTAATTCCCTACTCTCATATATGAGACTTCTCAGACATGTGAGAAAAGTATCTAGTATGAATGATAGAAACCAAAATCTAGTTAATTAATTAAGAAAAGCAACTTGGAGGAAAGGGACTCTTCAGGGAGCAAGGGGAAGAAAACTAATGTTAATAATCTTTAGAAAGAAAAGGAGATATATAAAATGTGGTATATGTATACCATGAAGTACTATGCAGCCATAAAAAATGGTGAACTAATATCTCTTGTATTAACCTGAATAGAACTGGAGACAATTCTTCTAAGTGAAGTATCACAAGAATGGAAAAACAACCACCACATGTACTCACCATTAAATTGGAATAAATCGATCAACACCTATGTGCACATACAGAAATAACACTCATCAGAAATCAAGCAGATGGGAGGGGCAAGGAGGTGATTGACAAATTCACACCTACAGAATACAATGCACACTATGTGGGGAATGGGAATGGTACAAGAGCAATTTATGTGACCAAATCATTTGTACTCCCATAATATTCTGAAATAAATTTTTTTAAAAAACTTTAAAAATTAAAAAAAGGCAATATATCTATGAAAATAAAACACAATATAATTAAAACAAAATAAAGAAAAAAAGGAGACCCAAAATGAAACATTAAAAATCCAAGGTAGAAATAAAAAACTCAATGGACATTTTGGAAAATAACAGTGGGTAATCTCCCAGAGAGGAGAGCAAAAAGACATATGAAAACCATGAGTGGAAAGACAGAAACATTAGAGAGCCAGCCCAGGAGTCAAACAGTAAAATTTCCAGCAAGACAGAGAAAATGGAGGGGAGGAAATTATTAAAGAAATTATTCAAAAAGTAGCCCAGGTCTAAAGGACATGGTTTTCTAGATTTTAAAGGCCCAATCCAAGTAGCCAGCACAAAGAATAAAAATAGATATCATTATGAAATTTCAGAACATTCAGAGAAAAGAGAAAATCTTACAAGTTTCCAAAGAGGCGATGAGGAGAAAAAAACAGCTCAGTTTTGGGAATCAGAATGGCTTTTTGTTTTTCAACATTAACCTTAGAAAGCAGAAAATAAGGCATTAAAAATTCTAAGAACTTCCAGGTGTGTCCTTCAGTAGGGGCCAGGTGGGGGAGTGAGCCTGCTCTCAAGCATCGCAAATGCTGTTAACAGGACTCAAAGTTTTGTTCTCTGCTTCTGGGAGAAGCTTCCAGGGAGGAGCTGAAATGGCCCCACTCAGCCGAAAAGTCTGCGTGTGGGGGTGGATATATGAGACCTGCAGTCTGGAGCAGGCCTCGCTCCCTTCCCTGCTCCCCTATTCCATGGTTTCTCTCGGGTCTCTACCAGCAGGCAGGACCTCCAGCCAGTGGGTCTCCCCTGGCTGTGATGCTGGCTGGGAGGGTCCCTGCCCAGATCGCAGCCTGAGCTGGGTGTACGGCCCTCCCATGGGAGGAGGGCTGCTCCCCAAGCGTGCTGCCCTGCCCTTGAAGGCACACACACCTCAGTAGGCACTTTCACAAATACTCCTTCTGTGCCCTGAGATGTACAGGATCTTGTCTCCAGGCCTGTCCCATGGGCCCTGGAGATCAATCCCTGACCATGCCATGGAAAGGAGTGCTGGTCACAAGTCATCCACGGGGTGCCAAAGCTGGAGATATGTCTCTCTGCTTCGGGATTTGTCCCGCTCTCCTGGAGTCCAGGCAAGCAGCACCTGGGAGGGCTAGAGGGTATGGAGTTCACAGTCTGAGTACCCCTCTGTCCACGGTAGGGCCCCAAAAGGAAAGGTCCTGTTCCCTGCAGTTGCCTCCGGGTGGTGGCTAAATTGTCTCTCTCAGCAGCCGGGAGTGGGGTTCGGGAAGGGGGAGGGGAGAATGAAGCAATATGGTGCTTGCCTATCAGCTGGGGTCTGCAGCCCGGGAGATGCCCTGAGGGAGCTGGGGGTCTGCTGCCCTGTCTGCAAGAAGATCACCACTCACTGGCAGCAGCCATCTCTTGGCAGGTCTCTCCAACCACTCAGGAGCACACCAGCAGTCCAAGATACAAGGAAGGGGAAAATTAACTTCTCCACCTACCTTTGTTGCTGGTCTCCAAGCTTCTCCAGGGCCTTTCTCCCTCCAATTCTCCTCTGCAACTTCTTCCCGTGGAGTCTCCTGTATTTTCAGGCACCCTTCCTTCTGACCCTCATCCAATCTGTGTTTTGTCTGCCTGTTTCTTTTTTTCTTTTTTTTTTTTTTTTTTTTTTTTGCTTTAGTCTAAAATCTGTCTTTCTTGCAGAGACACTCTGGCTGGCGGTTTTCTCATCAGCCATTCTGATTTCCTCACCCCAACCACGTGAGGCACTAGAGTGCCTCTCCAGAGGAATAAGAGCTGGTTACAGTACCCAAAAACAACACTGCAGCCTGCTCCTCCCAGCAAGCGCCACCTACTGACAGGGAGGTCATTCTGCACACCCTTTAAGTTCATCTACTGACTCATCATACAGAATGTGATTGAATCTCATCCACAAACACCACCTACTGGCTCAGAGACTAAACAGGGTGTGTCATTATTCAAATGAAAATCTAAAGGTAAGAAGCAACAGCTGATCCAGATGGGAAGGAATCAGGGAAAGAACTCTGGAAGTATGAAGAATCAAATGGAAAGATACCGCCAAAGGGGAACACCAGCTCTCTAGCAATGGACATCAACCAAATTCAGAACACTAAAATGACAAAAGAATTTCAAACGTGGATTGTAGGAAAGCTCAATGATATCCATGAAAAAATGGATAGCCAACACAAAGAAACCACAAAATAATCCAGGACTTGGAAGAAAATTTCACTAAAGAATGGTTTGGGTGTAGCAAAGTCATAACATGTATCCAAAATGTTTCTACCCCCATAATATCCTGAAATGAAAAAAAAATGCAATAAAAATAAAGAAATTAAAATATTAAAGAAAAGCAAACCTAACTTCTGGAAATGAAGAATTTATTCAAGCAATTACAAAACACAGTGGAAAGCCTTAACAGGGTAGATCAAACAGAAGAAAGAATCTCAGGGATTAAAGATCACACCTTCAAATTAAATAAGTCAGTCACAGAGATAGTGCAGATAAAAAAGAGCAAAGTAGAGGATTATGTGAAGAGGCCTAATCTGAGATGCTGAGGCATCTGTGTGAAGAAAATACACCAGGGTTGGAGAAGCTATTTGAATATATAATAGAGGAAAATTTCCCAGGCCTTGCTAAAAATCTAGATATCCAGGTACAAGAATCTCAAAAGATTCCTGGGAGATTCATCATAAACAAGATGATACCATGACACACAGTCATCAGACTGACCAAAATAACCACCAAAGAGGCCCTCCTATGAGCTGTAAGACAACAGAAGCAGATAATCTACAAAGGAAAAACCCATCAGAATAATGTGAGACTTCTCAACTGAGACCTTACAAGCAAGAAAGACTGGGTCCCCACTCTCACTGTTCTCAAACAGAATAATACCCAGCCTAGAATCTTGCACCCACAAAACTAGGTTTTGTATATAATGACCATCTCAGACAAGCAAACACTGAGGGAATTCATCAAGACAATACTTGACTTCCAGGAAGTACTCAAAACAGTATTATACATGGATCAACACAATAAACACTCATGAGTATAAAATCATCCAAAACCTAAAGGTCAAAGGCCAGATACCAAAATGTCTCAAGAGACAAAACAAAGTTCAACTCAACAGGATGAACAGAAATCTGCCTCACTTATCAATTCTGTCAATAAATGTGAACCGCTTGAACTGCCCACTAAAGAGACATAGGCTGGACAAATGGATAAATACACACAAGCCAAATACCTGCTGTCTTCAGGAAACACATGTAACCCACAAGGATGCATTCAGACTCAAGGTGAAGGAATATAAAACAATATTTCAAGCAAACAAAAGCCAAAAGAAAGCTGGCAGGGCAGTTCTGATTTCAGACAACTTAGTCTTCAAATCAACAAAACTAATGAAAGACAAAGAGGGTCACTATAAAATGGTAAAGGGTACAATTGAACAAGAAGACACAACAATTCAAATTTTTATGTACCTAACTCAGGTGCACCCAGATTCATAAAGCAAATCCTACTTAATCTAAACAAAAAGATAAACAACAACACCATAATAGCTGGAGACTTCAACACTCCTCTAACAGAACAGGACATATCCTCCAAACAGAATGTAAACAAAGAAACAATGGACTTGTACAGAACTCTATATATGAGCCTGACTGACATTTATAGAACATTCTACCCCAAAACCACTGAATATATGTTTTTCTCATCAGCTCATGGGACATTCTCTAAGATTGACCATATCCTAGGCCACAAAACATGTCTCAAAAAATTTTTAAAAATAGAGATTACACCATGCATCTTCTCAGACTGCAGTGGAATAAAATTAGAAATCAACTCCAACAGAAACTCTCATCTCTACACAAAGTCATAGAAACTAAACAACCTTCTGCTGAATGATTATTTCATTAATGAGGAAATCAAGATGGAAATCAAAAGATTCTTTGAACTAAATGATAAAGGAGACACAAGTTATCAAAATCTGTTGGACACAGCTAAAGAAGTGCTGAGAGGAAAATTTATATCCATAAATGCCTACATCCAAAAGACAGAAAGATCATAAATAAACAATCTAATGAATAATCTCAATGAAATGGAAAAGGATGAGTAAAATTACCCCAAACCCAGAAGGAGAAAAGAAATAACAAAGTTTAGAGCAGAACTAAATGAAATTAATAACAAAAAAAAAACTATATGGAAGATTAATAAAACAAAAAGTTGGTTCTTTGAAAAAATAAACAAAATTAACACTCCTCTGGCCAGATTAATGAAAAACAGAAAAGAAAGAATTCTAATAAGCTCCATTAGGAATGAAAAAGGAAAAATTACAATTGATGCCACAGAAATACAAAAATATCATCTAAGAATACTATAAAACCTATATGCACATTAACTGGAAAATGTGGAGGAAATGGACAATTTCTTAGAAACACACAGCCTACCTAGTCTCAACCAGGAAGAGATAGAATTCCTGAACAGACTAATATCAAGTACCAAAATTGAAACAGCAATAAAAAACCTTCCTAAAAAGAAAAATCCCAGACCAGACAGTTTCACACCCAAATTTTATCAGACCTACAAAGAAGAACTGGTGCCTATTCTGCAGAAATTATTCCACAACATCAAGAAGGAAGGAATCCTCCCCAACACATTTTATGACGTGAACATCACCCTGATACCAAAATGAGGAAAGGATGTAACAAAAAAGAAAACTACAGACCAATATCCCTTATGAAAATAAATGCAAAAATTCTCAAGAAAATCCTAGCAAACTGAATTCAGGTGCTTATCAAAAAAATAATCCATCACAACCAAGTGGGCTTCATCCCAGAAATGCAGGGATGGTTCAACATACATAAATCTATAAATGTAATTCACCACATAAATAGAAGCAAAAAGAAAGACCATATGATCCTCTCAACAGATGCAGAGAAAGCAATCAACAAAATTCAACACCCTTTTATGATAAGAATGCTTAATAAAATAGGCATAGACAGAACTTACCTAAAAATGACAGAAGCCATATATGACAAACCCACAGCCAACATCATACTGAATGGGGAAAAATTTAAAGCATTCCCACTTAGAACTGGAACCAGACAAGGTTGCCCTTTATCACTGCTTCTATTCAACATAGTGCTGGAAGTCCCAGTCAAAGCAATCAGACAAGAGAAAGAAATCAAGGGCACAAAAATGGGGGCAGAATAGGTCAAACTATTGCTCTTTGCTGATAATATGATCTTATATCTAGAAAACCCCAAAGATTCTGCCATAAGACTACTGGAATTGGTAAACAAATTCAGCAAAATCTCAGGTTATAAAATCAATGTACAGAAATCAGTAACATTCCTAGTCAAGCTGAGAACCAAATCAAAGACCCAATACCCTTCAAAATAGCAACAAAGAAAGTAAAATACCTCAGAATATTTTTTACTAAGAAAGTAAAAGACCTCTACAGGGAGAACTACAAAACACTGAGGAAGAAAATAGAAGAGAATATAAACAGATGGAAAACCATACCATGCTCATGGATCAGCAGAATCAACATTGTTAAATTGTCTATCCTACCCAAAGTGATCTACAGATTCAATGCAATCCCTATTAAAATATCAACATCATGTTTCACAGATCTAGAAAAAAAAATTCTACACTTTGTATGGAACCAGAGAGGACCCCGTATAGCAAAAGCAATCTTAAGCAAAAAGAACAAATTGGGAGGAATCAATTTACCAGACTTCAAGCTATACTACGAGGCTATAGTAACTAAAACAGCAGGGTACTGGAACAAGAACAAAGACATAGACCAATGTAACAGAACTGATAACCCAGATATAAAACCATCCTCATATAGCCATCTAATCTTCAACAAAGCAGACAAAACACACACACTGGGGGAAAGAATCCTTATTCAATAAATCATGCTGGGAAAATTGGATAACCACATGTAGAAGACTGAAACAGGATCCGTACCTTTCACCTCTCACAAAAATCAACTCACAGTAGATAAAAGACTTAAACCTAAGGTATGAAACTATAAGAATTTTAGAATAAAATGTTGGAAAAACTCTTACAGATATTTGCCTAGGCAAAGAATTTATGAGGAAGACCTCAAAGGTAATCGCAACAATAACACAAATAAATAAATGGGACCTGATCAAATTAAAAAGCTTCTGCACAGCCAAGGAAACTATCATGAAAGCAAACAGACAACCTACACAATGAGAGAAAATGTTCTCATGTTACACATCCAGTAAAGAACTGATAACTAGAATCTATATAGAACTCAGGAAAATTAGCAAGAAAAAAATCAAACAACACTATCAAAAAGTGGACAAAGGACATGAACAGAAGCTTTTCAAAAGAAGATAGACTAATGGTTAACAAATATATGAAAAAATGCTCAATATCTCTAATCATCAGGGAAATGCAAATCAAAACCACAATGAGATATCACTTATCCCCAGTGAGAAAAGCCTTTATCAAAAAGTCCCAAAACAACAAATGTTGGCATGGATGTAGAGAGATAGGAACACTCATACACTGCTGGTAGGACTGCAAACTAGTACAACCTCTGTGGAAAGCAATATGGACATACCACAAAGAGATACAAATTGAACTACCATTTGATCCAGCAATCCCACTACTGCACATCTACCCAAAGAAACAAAAGACATTTTATAAAAAAGACATCTGTACTTGAATGTTTATAGCAGCACAATTCACAATTGCAAAGATGTGCAAAACAACCCAAGTGTCTATCAATACATGAGTGGATTAATAAAATGTGGTACATGTATACCATGGAGTTATACTCATCCATAAAAAACAATGTGATATAGCACCACCTGTATTATCCTTAATAGAACTGGAACCCATTCTACTAAGTGAAGTATCCCAAGAATGCAAAAACAAGCACCACATGTACTCACCATCAAATCGGTATTAACTGATCAACACTGCATATATAGTAACAACATTCATTGGGTGTTGGGCAGATGGGAGGGGGGGTGGAGGGGATGGGTATATACATGTGTAAAGGGTGCAGTGTGCACCATCTGGGGGATGGACATGCTTGAATCTCTCACTCAGGTGAGGCAAGGGCAATATACATAACCTAAATATTTGTACCCCCTAATATGCTGGACTTAAAAAAAAATTAAAAAATAATTCTAGGGAAAAAATTGTTCTAGAATTCTACCTCCAGCAAAAAATTATCAATCAAGTATAAGAGTAAAATAAAAAACATTTTCTTCTCAAACTTTTAAAATAAATCTCAAAAAATTTACTTCCAAGCAACTTTCTCTGGAAGCTAGTCAGTCCACCAAAATGAGGGAGTCAATCAAGAAAAGGAAGACATGAGATACAGGAAAAAGAGGCTCTGCATAGCAGGACTAAGTATCAACAAGAAAAGGAACATTCCAGGGTAGGGATGTCAGCTGCACACCAGCTCTAGTGGCACCCAGTCCAGGCTGCAGCAGGTTAGACCAAGCCAAAAGATTCCAGGTGAGCATTTCTTCAAGAAGATAAAATTAATACATCATCTGGTACACCTAAATAAAGAAGAGACTTGGAAAAATATAGAAGACTTTAGGTTTGAATTACTGATGAGTATGTCTACAGAAAACAAAGCAAACACACACACCAAATAAAACACAATTATTAAATTCAGGAAAACAAAAAATTGGCACGGAAAGAACATAATGCAAACCTTCACTTGAATACTCATAATAATATAAGACTGAATAATGTTTTAACCTAAATTATATGGGAGAGATGATGAAAAAGGTGGGGAAAGTGGGGAAAGAGAATGAAATCCTTATCTTCCTGGTGAGAAGTCAACAAATCATGCCTAAATATGAAAAGTCAAGGACTAGGAATATCAAACTGCTGTTTAGAAATATGGCAATATTAACAATGAAACAACCAAACGAGTTTACAGTGGTTGCCTATACAGAAGAGAAAATGAAGGGTGGGGAAGAGTTCTGTTTTCACAACTAGCCTGGTAAAGCCATTTTGCCCTTAAGCTATGTGTATGTACAACTTTAATAAAAATAAAAACTGAATAAAAGACTTTTAATTTAAAAAACCAACAGGCCAAGGATGGAGGAGGGATGTGTATGAGAAAGAGAAAGACACTGATCTATCAATGACTCAGAAGTTTCAGATTTAAGCCACTGGGAAGATAGGGGCATCAAAGGAAAGGTTAGATTTAAAGAGAATAACAAGTACAATTTTAGAATTGTAGCATTTAGGGCAACAACCAACTACCTATTGACATAAAATCATGGAGAGCCACTCTCTTTGTACTTATAGAACTTTAAGGTTGCCTCGATGCTTAGAGACCATCTTGCTTCCATTTCTTGAATTCCTCCTGGGATCTCCTGTAATGGTGGAGAGAACCTATGGACTTCTAGATCCTTAATGTTTTGTAAAATTTGGATTCAGTCAAAAGGCCACACTTAAGGATCTAGAAAACCACATGTGGCCTTAAGGCCACAAGTTCCCCACCCCTGCAATACCTGTGGTGCTGACTGAGTGTTCACCATATCCTGAGGCCCCCAGTTTCTACCTTGAGCTTCTCTAACTGTTAAATGGGACTGACCTCCTTAAGGAAAGCCAAATACACATTGTCTACTGCTCCCCTACAGTTCTGCCTTTCTCTTCTATTGCTTAAAGATACTGCAGATCCATCCTAATAGCCTCAGTGCCTTTTATAACTACCAAAATGCTTTCCTGTTCGTTCTCTGAACTCTCTTAATTGAATTGGAGGACTCAATATTTTAGCAAAAGAATCTAAATATTTAAACATGGTGTAGAGTCATTCCTGGCTAGTGACAAGAGCTTGAATAAATGATGTCCAGTGATTCCTTCCATTCTTCTTAAACAAACACTTGAGTTCTTCCTGGACTGGAGTCACTATGTAAGGAATGATGACAGGGATGAAGCAGGCAGGGGAAGGCTAAAAGAAGGGAAAAGGAGGGTTCTGCCTCCCACGCCTTGCCAGCCACAGGCCCTTCTGAAGTCAGCAGTTGTCTGGAGGTTTGACTCTAAATCTGCTTCTAAGAGATGAAGTTCAAATTAAAGCCAAGTACAGCAGTGTTGTTTCCAGAATAATTTGAATCTTCAAGCTGTGCTAAGTGCCTCTTTGCCTCTACACATGAAAATTACTACATTTTTCAGTTTGTTTCGATTTGAAAGAAAATAGTTTAGGTGATTATAGAGGAGTAGCTCGTCGATTCTGCACAAATTCCACTCGTGATTTTTATGTTAAAATTCCAAGATTCTCTTTAATAGATAATTTATGTTCCTCTAAGATAGTTTATTTTTTTTAAGAATAATAAAAGCCCTCAAACTTACCAGAGGCAAAAAAAAAAAAAAAATTATGCTCAATGTGAGATCTGAGAGCTAAGCTCCTGCCAGAGGCCTATCCATCTTACATGATCAAGAGATATTCTGCAGAAGTTCTCTGTGGGTGGCTGAGAACTATAAAAAGAGTGATGAGACACAAACCCTTTTCCTGGACTTGATTTTCACCAGTGTCAAAAGCAAAAGATAAGAAGTTCTCAAGACCTCTGATACAGTTGGGATATTTGTCCCCTCCAAATCTCATGTTGAAATTTGATCTCCAATGTGGGAGGTGTTTAGGTCATGGGGCAAATCCCTCACGCATCGCTTGGTGCCCTGCTATAGTAATGAGTGAATTCTGCTTCTATTAGTTCACATGAGAGCTGGTTGTTTAAAAGTGCCGGGCACCTCTCCCTCGCCTCTTGCTCCCTGTTTTGCCATGTGACACGCCTGCTCCTCTTCACCTTCTGCCATGATTGTAAGCTTCCTGGGGTCCCCAGCAGAAGCAGATACTGGTGCCATGCTTCTGGCACAGCCTGCCAAACTTTGAGCCAAGTAAACCTCTTTTGTTTATAAATTACCCAGCCTCAGGTATTCCTTTATAGCAATGCAAAATGGACTAAGACAACCCCATATTTGAAAAATTCTAATTCTCTTGATATCTACATTTTTTTTTGAGACAGAGTCTTACTCTATCACTTGGCTAGAGTGCCATGGTGCCATCATAGCCCACTGCAACCCCAAACTCCTGGGTTCAAGGGGTCCTCCTGCCTCAGCCTCCCAATTAGCTTGGGCTACAAGCACACACCACCACGCCTGGTAACGTTTTCTAATTTTAGTAGAGATGAGTTCTTGCTCTTGTTTGGGGCTCAGGATGGTTTCAAACTCTTGAGCTCAAGAGACCCTCCCGCCTTGGCCTCCCAGAGTGCTAGGATTACAGGTGTGAGCCACCACGCCCAGCCCCATTTCCTTAAAGTTAATTTTCATTTATCCGTTCGTCAAATATTGATTATCTATTGTGTGACCAGCTCTGTTCTGGGTGCAGGGGACACAAGAGTGAAGAAGATAGAAAATATCACTGGAGTTCACATTCTAGGGGTGGAGAGACAGACAGTGAGATTTGTATTTATCTTGTTTTGCTATAAAGAAGATAAAACAGGGTGATGTACTAGACAGCGACTGTTGGGAGTGGTAGATGATTACACAGTGTGATCAGAAAAGCCTTCACCATGGAGATATTAGAATGAAAACCAAGTGTCAAAAAGAAACAAAGAAAAGCCAGCCACATAAAGAGGCTGGGGAAAGAATATTCCAGGCAGAGGGAAGAGCAAGTGCAAAAGCCTAAGAGAGTTGCTACATGAGCATGATTACTCTACAAGAACATTCTCAAGGGAGTTTTAATGTCTTTAATGATAGTGGGTGCCTTCCTGCATTTGATCACTGAACTGAGGGCTCACAGACTGAGGCCCTCATTCCTCAGCTGCCAGACTGGCTGATGTCATTTAGCTGAGTTCCATCCCAGCTTAAGAAAGTCTCTCCCTCTCCCTGGTGACAGATGGTACCCAATGACTGGCCACAGAGGTATAAAAACCCAGCCCCTTGCCTCGAAGGGCCATCCGGGTCCCGAGCGCCCCATGGGCTGGCTAAGATGTCTGTCATGACTGCTTCACAGCCCACTTCTCCCCTTCTCCCTCTGCCCTGTCCTGCCTCCTTTGCTGCCCTACAGGTGCTGGTTCAGAGAGCACTTCCCCTGTGCCTCGGTCCAGTATGCAGATCTCCACCTCAGCATATCCTTCCCTGAGACATCCAGCTGAAAATCTAGGTTGCTCATTGTAGTCATTTATAAATATTAAAATATAACAGCAGCACCATCATCAAATCCCATTTACGAATGCCAGTGTTGGCCGGGCACGGTGGCTCACACTGTAATCCTAGCACTCTGGGAGGCTGAGGCAGGCGGATTGTTCAAGGTCAGGAGTTTGAAACCAGCCTAAGCAAGAGCGAGACCCCGTCTCTACTAAAAATAGAAAGAAATTAATTGGCCAACTAATATATATAGAAAAAATTAGCCGGGCATGGTGGCACATGCCTGTAGTTCCAGCTACTCGGGAGGCTGAGGCAGTAGGATCGCTTGAGCCCAGGAGTTTGAGGTTGCTGTGAGCTAGGCTGACACCATGGCACTCACTCTAGTCTGGGCAACAAAGCGAGACTCTGTCTCAAAAAAAAAGGAATCCCAGTGTTTTTTTAATCTGTGCTTAACAATAACATGACACGCAGTCCTATCTGGTCCCCATGCCTCTAGTTTTGCCACTCTGAAATCTGTCCACTCACTGCTGACTGATGCTTCCCAGCCACAGATCTGATCATGGTGAGCCCCTGCTAAAACCTTTCAGTGGCCCTCTATGGCCTTAAAGACAATTTCTGGGCTCCATGGTCCACAAGTCTCTTTGTGACCTAGCATCTGCCTTCCCATCTAGCCCTTCTACTCACCTTATTCAACCCTGGGCCACAGCATTTTTGGCTATGCTGTTTCACATCTTCTTGCCTGTCTTTGAACATGCAATTTTTAAAAATAAAATGTTTTAAATAAAAAAGAGATGCAGGCTGGGCACAGTGGGTCACACCTGTAATCCTAGCACTCTGGGAGGCCAAGGCAGGTGGATTGTTTGAGCTCAGGAGTTCGAGACCAGCCTGAGCAAGAGCGAGACCCCGTCTCCACTAAAAATACAAAGAAATTGGCTGGACAACTAAAAATATGTAGAAAAAAATTAGCCGAGTATGGTGGTGCATGCCTGTAGTCCTAACTATCCAGGAGGCTGAGGCAGAAGGATCGCTGGAGCCCAGGAGTTTGAGGTTGCTGTGAACTATGATGACACCATGGCACTTTAGCCCAAGCAACAGACCAAGACTCTGTCTCAAAACTAAGGGGGAGGAGGGATGCTTAACAAATCTGAAAGCCTTCCTTAGGCCCCATACCCAGAGTTCCTAATCCCCGCTTTGTACCCCTACCTGATACTGTGTACTTTTATTACTGCACCTATCACTGTAAACATCTGCCCATTTCTGCTGCTCAACCACACCATCATTTCCTTGAAGTTGGGGAATATGTCCTATTCAATATTGATCCCTTCCCCAGTGTCCAGCATAGTTCCAGGCACTTCAGACACACTGAAAAGTCTGCCTCATTCTGATTTAGTAGGAAAAAAAGTATAAACATAAAATGCGTCTGTAAACTAGATGCCTAATTAGCAGACATTTTGCAATTATTGAATCCATCTTAGTTGACAGGTCTCCTTCTACTGGGCCCTAAGACAGGAGAGGCAGATGTATTAATACTACAATGTTTTATTGTAAATGTAACTGCCACGCCCCAATCCTTGCAAGTCTCAGGGATTGAAAATCTTAGGACTCCACAGACGGCTCCATTTCCATACTCACCCACTTGAGCTAAACCCTCTAAGTTAACAGTTTCCACTCTGTTAGGACCTTGTCATGAGTATTCATTCATCCTTCCAGTCTACATAAAATGACAGAAGAGGAAATGGGCAGATCAGAGCAACACCCTGAGTGAATTGTTTATGTTCGCAAGGGTCAAAACCACCAAAGCCCTCCACAAACTGAAGAAAAATCTGTGATTAGGCAACTAAAAAAGAACAGACTATCTTTTCAGAAACTTTTCTGGGGTCCACTGCATTTAAACATTGGCCACTAATAACAGCAATAATGAGCTCAATAGAAATATAATCATTGTCTCCTGATAACTCCAATGTACAGAAGGGACAGTGTTATAGCAGAAAAGTCAGTAGTCTCCAAGATAAAACACCTACCTTCAATTCTCTTAACAGCACGTGGTCTTCAGCAAGATATTTAACTTCTCCTACCTTCACTCATCTCATTTGTAAAATGGGATTATCTCTAACTCATATGTCCTTGTGAGAATTAAATAAACAGGGACATGCCCCATTTAGTTATTTTTGTTGCTGCTGTGATTGCCTTTGGGGACTTCTTTATAAACTCTTTGCCCAGGCCAATGTCTAGGAGAGTGTTTCCAATATTTTCCTCTAGAATTATAATAGTTTCATACCTTAGGTTTAAGTCTGTTATCCAGCATGAGTTGATTTTTGTGAGAGGTGAAAGGTGTGGGTCCTGCTTTAGCCTTCTACAGGTGGCTATCCAGTTTTCCCAGCATCATTTATTGAAAAGGAATTCTTTTCCCTAGCATATGTTTTTGTCTGCTTTGTCAAAGACTAGATGGCTATATGACGATGGTTTTATATCAGGATTCTCAGATCTGTTCCACTGGTCAATATTTCTATTTTTGTGCCAATATCAGATTGATTTAATTACTACAGCTTTGTAGCATAGTTTGATATCTGACATATTAATGCCTCCCATTTTGTTTTTGTTGCCTAGAATTGCTTTTGATATTCAGGGTCTTCTTTGGTTCCATACAAAGCGTAAAATTATTTTTTCTATATCTGTGAAGAATGCTGATGGGATTTTAATAGGTATTGCATTGAATCTGTAGATCAGTTTGGGTAGTATAGACATTTTGATGATATTGAGTCTGCCGATCCACGAGCATGGTATGGATTTCCATCTGTTTACATCCTGTGCTATTTCCTTCCTCAGTGTTTCATAGTTCTCCCTGTAGTGGTCTTTTACCTCCTTGGTTAAATATATTCCTAGGTACTTTAATTTCTTTGTTGCTATTGTGAAGAGTTGAGTCTTTGATTTGGTTCTCAATTAGATTGTTGTTGGCATATATGAATGCCTCTGATTTCTGTGTATTGATTTTGTATCCTGAGACTTTACTAAATTCATTGATCAGTTCCAGGAGTTTCTTGGTTGAATCTTTGGGGTTTTCTAGATATAATATCATATCATCAGCAAACAGTGAAAGTTTGATCTCTTCTGCCCCTATTTGGATACCTTTAATTTCATTTTCCTGTCTGATTGCTGTAGCCAAGACTTCCAGCATTATGTTGAATAGAAGTGGAGATAGTGGGCAGCCTTGTCTGGTTCCAGTTCTAAGTGGGAATGATTTCAATTTTTCCCCATTCAGTATGATGTTGGCTATGGGTCTGTCATATATAGCTTGTATCATTTTTAGGTATGTCCCTTCTATGCCTATTTTCTTAAGTGTTCGTATCATGAAAGGGTGTTGAATTTTGTCAAAAGCTTTTTCTGCATCTATTGAAAGAATCATGTGGTCTTTGTTTTTGCTTCTGTTTATGTGGTGAATTGATTTACGTATGTTGAACCATCCCTGCATCCCTGGGATGAAGCCCACTTGGTCATGATGGATTATTTTTTTGATAAGCGTCTGGATTCGGTTAGCTAAGATTTTGTTGAAAATTTTTGCATCTATATTCATTAGGGATATTGGTCTGTAGATTTCTTTTTTTGTTGCATCCTTTCCTGGTTTTGGTATCCGAGTAATAATCGCTTCATAAAAGGTGTCGGGGAGGTTTCCGTTATGATCAAACTAAAAAGCTTCTGCACAGCCAAAGAAATAGTCATGAAAGTAAACAGACAACCTACAGAATGGGGGAAAGTTTTTGCATCCTATGCATCCAATAAGGTTCTGATAACTAGAATATACTTAGAACTCACGAAAATCAGGAAGAAAAAAATCAAATAACCCTATTAAAAAGTGGGCAAAGGACTTGAACAGAAACTTTGCTAAAGAAGACAGAAGAATGGCCAACAAACATATGAAAAAATGCTCCACATCTCTAATCATCAGGGAAATGCAAATCAAAACCACAATGAGATATCACTTAACTCCAGTGAGAATGGCCTCTATCAAAAAGTCTTCAAACAATAAATGCTGACATGGATGCGGAGAGAGAGGAACATTCCTACACTGCTGGTGAGACTGCAAACTAGTTCAACCTCTGTGGAAAGCAATATGGAAATACCTTAAAGAGATACAAGTGAATCTACCATTTGATCCAGCAATCCCATTGCTGGGCATCTACCCAAAAGATCCAATGACACTCTACAAAAAAGACACCTGCACTCGAATGTTTATAGCAGCACAATTCATAATTGCAAGGCTGTGGAAACAGCCCAAGTGTCCATCAATCCAAGAATGGATTAATAAAATGTGGTATATGTATACCATGGAGTACTATTCAGCTCTAAGAAACAACGGTGATATAGCACATCTTATATTTTCCTGGTTAGAGCTGGAACCCATACTACTAAGTGAAGTTTCCCAAGAATGGAAAAACAAGCACCACATATACTCACCAGCAAACTGGTATTAACTGAGTAGCACCTAAGTAGACACATAGGTACTATAGTAATAGGGTATTAGGCACATGGGAAGGTGGAGGGGGATGGGTATATACATACATAATGAGTGAGATGTGCACCATCTGGGGGATGGTCATGCTGGAGACTCAGACTTGTGGGAGGAGGCGGGAATGGGCATTTATTGAAACCTTAAAATCTGTACTCCCATAATATGCCGAAATTTTTTAAAAAGTAAAATAAATAAATAAATAAATAGGGACATATGTGAGAAAGTACCTAGTCTAGTCTCTTGCATAATTAAGGCTTCAATAACTCTTCATTCAAAGCAACAGGTTTTCACCAAAAGCATTTCCCTTATGTTGTAAAATCCAAGCACAGCAGATCAAAAGAAATTGATTCTTATAAATTAATATCATTACTCCACCCCACATGAGTTTAAGATATTTTGATTTTGAATTTCTCATTGCAATCTTACTTCTACGTGATCAGAAAATCAGTTTATTTAAGAAACTAGATCAAACCGCCAACCATATATACAAGGCTATAGTACATTTGATTTCCTTTTCCTAAATAAGCTGTTTGAAGAATGACAGCTAAATAGTAAAAAATAAAATCAAACCCCCTGGAAAGTTAGTAGCTTTATATAACTTTTTATCCTGGAAAATACCTAAGCAGATTAAAACCTTTCTGCATTTCTTAAAAGGACATTTTGGTCTGACCACCTGCATGCTAAATTGTACAATAATGGAATTTAAAAGGGTTATGATAGCAAAATCTCTCCAATCAACACATTATAAAACCAACACCACCAAAAATTTTGCCACTGGAGCACATTATTGAAAAACAACAGCTCATATCTGATGTATGTGAAATGTTGAGCTTATTTTTTAAAATTCACATTAAAATTCACACTCATATTGTTTATGAGGTTGGTAATATTTAAAGATATAATGCTTGAATTAAGAAGAAAATAATCGACAAGCTTCTATGTCTTTTGATATGTAAAATGATAAGTCCTGTCAAGTAGACAAGAGGCTAGAGAAAATCTTTAAAAAAAAAAAAAGAAAAGGTTTTGGGTAGATACTTATAACACTTTTGAAATATTTACTATTCTGAAATAAAGATTTAAATGACTGGTGATTATTGGCTTTACAGAAATTTCAGAGAACTAATTTTTAAAACCATTAACCATTTAAAACTTTTTTTATTTTTTGTTCTCTGATATAATCTGACAAAGAGCAGCAAACCATTGCTGTGTGACATTCTTGGAGTGTGCTGTGAATATGCGTTTTAAGAAATTAAAAACGAAGTGATCATTTAAAAATAAATAAATAAGTGTTAATTGGCCTTTGGGGTAGCCCTGCTTGATGCAAATTATACCACTTGTCAAGACTTTTGTTTAGTCACAAATAAAAGGCTTAGTGGATAAAGGTTTGGCCTTTCGCTACAGGTTTTCTGCCAAACTGTGACCTGAAATGAATGAATTGGTATTGAGTAGGGCCTCCTGACTCTGTAATTTAATGCTGACAATAATTAGCTAAGAAGGAGGTGTTATAATGAAAGCTCAGAGCATGGTGTTTATGTGATTTTACCCAGCTGCAATAGATGGTGCCTCCTTTTTCTGTCTTTTTCATTTACTACCTCTGAAAAAGGAGAAGGTGCAAGTCATAAAAGATACTGGCTGCTTGACTCTCTGATAAATCTCTGGACAGTGAAGACCTTGGCTCTAAATTAGCTGTCAGGCTTCAGCCATCTCACTCACCGGCTCACTCCGGAGTTAGCAACAGTGCAAAGACATTATAAATGGATGCCTATGTCTTGATTAATGCCTTCTTTTGTAAACAGACTTTCTGCATAGATCTGTGGCATAGCAGATGCCTATAATAAAGGTTAATCTTCACATCAGTAGCATATTCAAGACATCTTGCTTTTTCACAGTTCTTCTTTTTTCTGTGTGAATTTCAAATCCTCTTAGAATAATTGAGAAAGAGATCTAATAGTAGAATCAAGATCTATTGTTAGAAACTTTCTGTGTAAATAAAGAATCATTCCTGAACATCTATTTCATAGAACAAAGGAAATCCTCTGTATGATTCCAAATTGAAGCTTTTCCTCCTTGGCCCTTAAAAAAGTGCTGTAACACAGAAGGTCCACCTCTAAGTGACCCCTCCATGACTCTAGCTTGGGAGAATTTGCTTGACGGAACAGAGCTTTTGTATCAAGTCGTCTAATGTTAGGTGCCGGCAAGAAATCCTACTGCATAACCTAACACTGAGAACACATTAGGAGGCCTGTCCTTCTCTAACTGCTGCCAGTCTTTGTGTTGCCCCAATGTCAGTTGGCTACTACAGGAAAAAGATGGAGAGAAATACAGATGCAGAAAGAATGTGCCAATACATTTTTACTTCACCCAAAGCTGAGTTCAGGAAGGAACTGTTGATATGAGACTTTTGTCACCTCAATTATTACCAATGAATTGGAAGTACATCTTCCTTTCAAGTGTTTATTGACAATGTCATTTTCTCCACTTTTTAAAGCATTTTGTTGCCTTAAATTAGATCTTTGATTACTCTATTCCAGATAGGAGAAAAAACAAAACTCCTTGATAAAAACAACTGTTTATTTACTTCACTATCTTAGAAAATATGCAATTCTGCCTAAGATTAGTAAGTTACATTAGTCCATTTAGAACAGTAAAATACTAAGAAAGCAAAAATTATGTGCAGAAAATTGGTTAGGAATTCCAATTAAATTCTAGTTCATGTTTCAGGGTCTTTTAAGTCTATATACAGACTATGTTTGCATAATTTAATTTGCATTTCCAGGACACTAATCCTCTCCATGTTCAAATGAAATAGATAAATACACATCCCCCAAATTGAGGGATTATCTGGCCATTTGCTACTGTTCACCTCCAATTACTGCATATCCTTACTCTATGCCATCTTTCTTCTTCTGAAGTAAAATTCTGCTATAACAAAAAGGCTTCTATTATAATCTGAGTAAAATTCATGGTCACTGGATAGAAAGATTCATGGTGATCCATCTAATCTCTTGTGTCTATGACTGCAACCTTGGACAGGAACAATTATTCCCAGTGAAAGAACCAGTAAGAACTAGAAACTAGAAACTGGCAGGTAGAAAACACTCTAGTAATCCTCCTTCCTTGGGAAAATAGGGACCAATAGGGTTAAGCAAGATACAAGAATATGGAGCAAAGGGAGCATATTTTAGGACCTGAAGAGGCAAGAGCCCAGCCCTGGTTCCAGTCCTCTTGCTATATAGCAAAATTATAGACCCTGCTTGAGAAACAAAAAGAAGGTTACAACACCACCTACAAGGGATGTCTGGAAAGTATCCAGCCATTGTTGATTTGTCCAAATAGAGACATTTATTACATTAACAATGGCTGGATACTTTCCAGACAGCCCTCCTATATGTGATTTGTTAGTCAAGAAGGGGGGGAAGGGATTACCTCTATCCCTTTTTAGGGAGAGGTAACCAAAATATCTGAAAAAAAATCTGTTATCGGGAAGTGGGCAGGTGGAAGGGGGGAGGAGGGGAAGGGTATGTACTTACACGGTGGGCACCACCTGGAGGCTGGACACGCTAGAAGCTCTGGCATAGTGGGGTGGAGGGGGGGCAGGGGCAAGATGTAACACTAACAATATCTGTACCCCCATAATATGAAGTAATAATAATAATAAAAAAAAAGAATCAACCAGAAGCAGAAGAAAGAAAAGAAAAAGAGATAATGCTTCTTTTGGAGAAATATTAGGATGTGTCATTTTAAAGAATTGAGTTTTCATGTTCTTTAGTTTATTTGCTTGATTTTTAAAAGGTACTCATAGCTCCAGAGCATTTTATGCCTGGGTGGTTGAAGCACTTAGCACCGTATCACTAAGAATCATGCCAGAAAGGGCAACAGTTACCAGATTGCCTTTTCTGTAAAATTTCCATCCCAACGTTGGTGAAGGGATAAGCCTGGTGCCTTACATTTTGGATAGGAAACCATTAGCCCAAACAGGAATAAGAGTATGTGCCTTTGGAAAGAAATGTTTTAAATATTATGGAAAACTAAACAATGGTCCTCAAACATATTCAGGTCCTAATCCCTGGAACCTGTGTTTCCTTAAATGACAGAAGGAACGTCACATGTGTGATTAAATTAAGATTCTTATAATGGGGAAATTATTCTGCATTATCCAGGTGGGCTCCAAATGTAATCTTAAGGGTCCTTATCGGGGGCAGGCAGAGTGAGATTTGACAACAGAAGAGGAGAAAGAGATGCGATGACAGAATCCAGAGGTTGGAGTGATGTGAAGAAGGGGTGAAGACAAGGAATGCAGGAGACAACTAGAAGCTAGAAAAGTCAAGGAGACACATTCCTCCCCCACCACCACTCCATAGCCTCCAGAAAATCCAGCCTCGACCACATCTTGACTTTAGTCCAGTGAAGCTAATTGCAAACTTTTGGCTTCCAGTACAGTAAGAGAATGAATTTGTATTGCTTTAAGTCATGAAATGTGTGGCAATGTATTACAGCATCAGTAAGAAACTAGTATAATCATGTTCTAGGTTTAAGTTAATATTAGGCAGCCAGAGACATGAAAAAAGTAAAATGTAAAAATGGGCAAAAACACAGCCTTCAATTCTGTAGTATTTTAAAGAACGAAGCTCAACTTTTAAACGTAAAGTGTTATTCACCCAAAACTAAATTTACCAGAAGTAGATGGCTGGATGTAAGAAAATAATACAGCATTCCTAGTGTTATTTCTTCTGATTTGCACTTAGTGAAAAATCATAAAGTTCATTTTGAACAGTGCTTTGATTTCTGAATGTGTGTTATACCAGCTATTGCTTAGAATTATTTTAGCACTCCTGTATTCTCATGCTGCAGAGGCTAGAAGCTTAGGAACTACGTTTCTTAGAATCCCTGGCTGGTAGGATTCCAGTTGAGAGTCCATCAAAGAGAAGGACTTGCATGATTTGAAAGAAAGAAAAGGGTTCAGGAGCTGTTCTTCCTCACACTGCAGTTCATATTTCTGCAGCAAGGTGGCAGCAGCTTCCTTGTTGGGTTTTCTGATCCACTGTAAGGTTTTAGGTGAAATGGAGGCAGAAACTGCCTATAATTTCTATATTTGTGGGATGGCCTCCACCTCCTGCTTTCTCTTCTTCTGGCCTCTCCTACAATTCTGGAGGCATCTAGGGTAATTTCTATTTTTCTCATTAAACTCTGATTCATACAAACAAGAACTTAGAAAAGGAAATTGTCCTATTTTAGAATATCTAAAGCTGTTTCTCAATTAAAATAACTATAAAACATGTTGATACATTGTTTAAACTTCCAAAATATTTTCTAATGTACAATAATTCAGAATAAAGAGATTTCTTTTATGAATCTTGGGATAGGTAAAAATAGTATGGATAATAATGGGATTAGGGTGTTTGAGTGGCAACAGGTCAAAGATTCATTCACCTTATAAATAACGTATTCCATAAGACTATTTGTGCAAGTTTGTAGTACCGGGTAGAAAGAAGGAAAGGCTGAGTCCTGGCAAGGGGTGAGGGAACAAAGGACATTAGAGTGGCATCTTGCATTTTTCTTTCTCTCTCTAGTATTCTTTGATCACCTCTGAACATTTTTTGTTTGTTTTTTAAGAATTAATATATTCCCTATATCCTTCACTAAGTCTATATCCAAGTTAATTATCAGCCTGCTAATATAACCTTTTGGTTATATACTACATTTTTAAATAACAGTTTTATCCAGACATAATTTACATAATATGAAATCCACCTTTTTAAAGTATATAATTTAGAAGTTGTTAGTATATTCAAAGAGTTATGCAACTGAGTCATCACTATTTAATTTCAGAACATTTTCATCACCATAAAAAGAAACTATGTACAAATCAGCAGTCACTACCCATTCTACTCTATCCCGGTTCCCGGCAACCACTAATCTACTTTCAGTCTGAATGGATTTGCCTATTCTGGACATTTTATATAAATGAAATCATACAATATGTACCCTTTTATGATTGGCTTCTTTCACTTAGCATAAGCTTTTCAAAATTCATCCATGATGTAGCAAATAACAGTGCTCCATTCCTTGTTATTACCAAATAATATTTTATTGTATGGATATACCACAATTTGGTTATCTGTTAATCAATGGTGGATATTTGAGTTTATTGTACTTTTCACCTATTAGGAATAATGCTGCTGTGAACATTGATATTCAGTTTTTGTGCAGGCATATATTTCTAATTCTCTTGAGTTTATACCCTTTAAAAGTAGATTGTTGATTCATATGTTAACTCTAAGTTTAACATTTTGAGGAACCAAACTGTTTTCTAAACTGGCTGAACTATTGCCAGCACTGTATAAGGGTTGTAATTTCTACCCATCATTGCCAACACTTACTATTGTCCTTTGTTATTATTATTATTATTATAGACAAGCTAGTGGGCTGGAAGTGGTATCTCACTGTGGTTTTGATTTGCATTTCCTTAACAACTAATGATGCTGAGCATCTTTTCATGTACTTATTGAATATTTGTATATATTCTTTGGAGAAATATCTCTTTTTCTAAATCCTTTGCCTATTTTTATTTCATTGTTTGCCATTTTATTTTGAGTTGCAGGAAATAATTTCGTATCCTGAATCAAATATGGAATCAAGTATTAAACACATGATTTGCAAATATTTTCCCTATTCTATGGGTTGTTGTCAATTTCTTGATGGTATCCTTTGAAGCACATAAATTTTTTATTTTGATAAAGTTTAATTTGTCTATTTTTTTCTATATCTTCTTGTTTGGCTTTCAATGGTTTGATTAGGATGTGTCTAGATGCATATCTCTTTGAGTTTATTTTACTTACAATTTCCTGAGCTGCTTATTCATAAAAGAATTAATGATTTTCAGCCAATTTGGGAAGTTTTAAACATTATTTTCTTTCTTTTTTTTATTTCAGCATATTATAGGGGTACAAGTGTTTAGGTTATGTGTGTTGCCTTTCCCCCCTTTCCCCCATGCCGGGAGTCAGAGCTTCAAGTGTGTCCATCCCTCAAACGTTATTTTCTAAACATTCTTTCACCCTTTTTCTCTTTCTCCTCTCCTTCTGGGACTCCCATTTATACATTTGTTGATACACTTCATGGTGTCTTTCTATTTTTGAGGCTGCTGCTTCTTTTTTTACCTGTTAGTCAAACTAGAAAATCTCAATTGACATATCTTCAAGTGAGAGGGAGATGGGGATGGAGCCAATGAAAGCACCACAAAGCTCACTGCCTCACCAAGACTTAGTCGATTTTCTTGAATAAATGCTGCTCAAATCATCACAGTCTTGGTTAACTCCAAATTCCTGAAAATGTTCATTTTAATAATTTTTGCCAATATTCTCATTGCTTTTGTAGGGGAATAGATTTTTTCTGGGGTTCTTACTTCACTAGTCTGGAAGTGCTATCTTAGATCATATTATATTAAAAGATCATCTGTCTCCTTCCTGACTTTAAGTTACATCACCAAGCCCTGCCCTGTTCTCTTTGGCTTAGGAAGTACCAACCTGTGCTTCCATTTTGTGATTCCTGATATTTTGTTTTTGTTTTACTTTAGTGTAGCAGGTATGGATAGAATAGGCCAAACACACTCAGTTTTTATCTTTCTTATTTCCCAGCAATGAAAAATTAAATACAGGGTGGAAGGAAAAAAAGAAAAGCTAAATTCAGGCAGTATTTTTCTACCATAGCTTTGGGATTTGTTTTTTATGAAAATTTGCTCAAAAGACAGTTTTATTTATATTACTGATTTTCTCTTATCAGCCCAAAAATGTAATTGGATCAAACTTTATATGTAATTATATATAATATGCATAACATAAATAGTAAGCATTTGCAGGGTTAAATTGGAATAGACCTAAAGACATGATGAAACTGATAGAAAAAATTATAGTAGGATTAGACTTCAATGACATAAAAATTGGATATTTTATATTTTGCATCAGTTAAAAAATAACCTACAGCAGTAAGCCTAACAGTATGATATTGCCTGTCTATATCTTACCACATCCATGACAACATTGTTTAATGTATTGCATACTTGTATAACCTTATTTTTATGAGGCTATATTCAACACAGTACCTTCCTAAACTTATAAGGTATAAAACACTGTGTTTCTCTGTGTGTTAGCACCACCAAGAGCTAGAAAAGACAGCCTGTCCTGACTTTAGATTATTCAGTAAGACTAATATGGCATATATATGGACAAAGGCAGGCTGAGTTCATTCCATATCACCTATCAAGACAGAAAGAATCCATTTTGTTGTTGTTGTTGTTGTTGTTGTTATTCAGCTGAGGAAAGATGGTATGATCATCGCTGGGGAACATGAGTGAAGCAAAATGATACAATCTTAGCATTCTGAATTTTTACCTAGATAAATACATAAATACAGCTGCCAAGTGGAAACAGATATCAGCCCTGTAGTCAATCCTAACTATGTTTTTAAAATAAAAATATCTTGGCTAAAATGTAAAATGTTGCTAATGATTGCTTATAATAAACATTCATGCAACTAAAATGTCTATATAAAACATCATAAACTACCCTCTCAATTTGTGCTTCTCTCTGCTAAATATATGGCTTATTTCTCTTTTTAGGTCTTCTGTTTATTCACACTACTTTCTATCTGCAGCTGATTCTTTCTGTTTTCAAATTTCAAATCATGAATTCATATGGACACAAGGAAGTATACAAAACCTTGCTAGATACTCACAAAGCAAAATGTAAGGTAGAGTTTCTCTCATCAAGGAAACTAAAATTTCAATGTGGAGAGAGGGATAGTGGAAAGATGGGGAGTATTTGTTCCGTGTTTTAACAATTACACAACAGCTTAGGATGTTGGTTCAGGACATTTGTGGTTCAAAAAAAAAGAATACATTTGGCATTTTCCTCTCCCCACTCTCTAAGAGTAACCTTTTGACTAATTCTCAATTATATTCATAAGTTAATCATAGCTGAATATATATTTCAGATACTGTTTATCAAAATACATGTAGCTAGTTTCTGAGCCCAACTTTCACTCAAGTATTCTCAGAAAATACTTAGAAAGACACTAAAGGAAAAGAAACCCCAGGCCCAAGCAGGGTACTTCTGTAAGCAGTGCAAAGATGAAGCATTCTTTGTAAATGTTGGTTGAAAGAATGGAATTTCACTTATAATGTGGACTTTTTTCCAGACATCTAAGAAATTTCTGGAAATGTCTGAAGAGGAAGTATTTACACAAACAAAGGTAAGATCTTAAGGACCATCTATTATATAAATAAAGTGCACCTACATGTGAAATACAAAACATTTTGTTTATTGACATACTGGGTGAACCTATAACAACATAATAGAGCCAGAAAAAAATTAAGATGGAAAATAAATGAAAGATGCCAACAAAAATATTTACAGAGGAGGTAATGTCAACAAGATGGCATAATAGAAAACCCTGGACCCTCCTTTCCCCAAAAACTACATACTGACTCAGCAACAATTCACAGACAAATTCCCTTTCTGAAAAATCCATAAGCTAATTGAAAGGCACCCCAGGCAAATTGAAAACCAGACTCACCAAAGTATGCATGGAGGTTTAGGAGACCATCTCACTAGAGTCCTTACCACTGGCACAATGCCATATGATCATACAGAGACCAAATAGCCCTAAATTCTTCCAGTGTAGGGAAAGGGTTGGCTCATACATCCAGTGCCCCAACTTTTCTGCAAAAGCTCCCTGGATGACTGGCTTCTGTCTTGCCAGTCTTAGAGCCCTGGTGGGACCACCCCTGTCTAGCCACCTGGGGGAGAACAGAGATGGTGGCTTGGGGTAGTAGACACCGTAAATCTCTCCCCCTGCCACCCCAGAATAAATGGATGAAAAATCCTATCCTTTCAGCACAAAGAAAGCAGATGAAAAACCCCAGCTCTCAACTTTCCTTTGGAGAGTCAAAGGGTTCATCCATATGTCCAATGCTCCAACTTCTCAGCACTACCCAAAGAACTGGCATCTTTCTTGCCAGTCTTGAAGCTCTGACAGTTCTGTTGAAGTCTAGCCACCTAGCAAGTATGGAGATGGAAATTTGAACTGGTAGACACCATAGATCCTCTCCTCTGTTCAGAACAGAGCAAGCAAATGAAAACCACAGCTTACATGCTTCTTTATGGAGAGGGAAAGAATCAGTAGAGGTTCCCAGATTTCCTGACAAGGCTGATTGGTAGGAGTCTTCTCTTATTTGAGGCCAGTCTGTGAACACTGGGAGAGATGCCTACATTGTCTAACGTGCAGACAACAACACAGAGTCAAGGAAAATGAAGATTGAGGCAAAGAAGTTCTAAAGAAACCAGTCAGGTGTGGTGGCTCACGCCTATAATCCTAGCACTCTGGAAGGCTGAGGTGGGTGGATCATTTGAGCTCAGGATTTTGAGACCAGCCTAAGCAAGAGTGAGACCCCATCTCTACTAAAAATAGAAAGAAATTAATTGGACAGCTAAAAATATATAGAAAAAATAGCTGAGCATGGTGGCACATGCCTGTAGTCCCAACTACTCAGGAGGCTAAGGCAGAAGGACTGCTTGAGTCCAGGAGTTTGAGGTTGCTGTAAGCTAGGCTGATGCCACGGCACTCTAGCTCGGGCAAGAGTGACACTCTGTCTCAAAAAAAAAAAAAAAAACCAAACAAACAAACAAACAAACAAAGAAGATAAATGCCCAGAAACTGATCCAAATGAAATGGAATTATATGACTACCTGACAGAGAATTCAAAATAACTGTCAAAAGTCAAGCAAGCAACACATGAACAAAGTGATAATTTCAACAAAGCAATTTTAAAATATTTAAAAGTACCAAATAAAAATCAAGTAACTGAAGAACACAATAACTAAACAAAAGGTTCACTAGAAGGGTTCAACATCAGATTAGATCAAGCAGAAAAAATGACCAGCAAACTCAAAGACAGATCATTGGAATAATTTAGTCAAAGGAGCAAAAAGACAAAAAGAATTTAAAAGAGTAAAGAAAGTTTAGAAGGCTTATGGGAAATCATCAAGTAGATCAATATACACATTACAGGAGTTCAAAAAGGAGAAAGGAGAGAAAGAACTCAAAACTTTATTCAAAAACATAGGGCTGAATATTTCTCAAATCTAGAGAAGAAAATAGACATCCAGATGCAAGGATCCCAAAAGACACCAAATAAGAGGAACCAAGAGAAATAATCAAGTTGTCAAAAGTCAAAGAGAAAATGTTGAAAGCAGCAAGAGAAAAGTATCTTGTCACATATCAGGAAACCCCATATAAGATTATTCATGCCTTTTTCCACAGAAACTTACAGGCCAGAAGGGAGTGGAGTAATATAGTCAAAATGCTGAAAGAAAAACCTGTCAACCAAGAACACTATGACAGACAAAACCATCCCTCAGAAATGAAGGAGAGAGAAAGACTTCCTTAGACAGACAAAAGCTGTGAGAATTTGTCACCAGTAGATCTGCCTTACAAGAAATTCTAAAGGGAGTCCTTGACGTTAAAATGTAAGAATGATAAACAGCAACACAACCGCACAAGAAAAAAAGAAACTCATTGATGAATATATAGACAAATACAAAATACTGTATTACTGTAATGGTGGTGGGTAAATCATGTTTAATTCCAGTATAAAAGTTAAAAGACAAAACTGTTAAAAAAATAAATGTAACTAAAAACAAGTTAAAAGGTACACAATGTGAATAGATGTAAATGGTAACAACAATAACATAAAATGAGGAGGGAGATATTAGAGTGTAGAGTTTTCTCAGTTGTAACTGCTGCTAATTGCAGTACATATTCAGGGCAACTTGAGTCTATGCTCCCAAGTTGCAGTCCTCAAACTTGGCCCAAATAAACTCTTTTTTTTTTTTTCTTCTGACAGTGCTTTAATGGGGTTCCCTTTAGACTTACATGATGCGGAAGACCCAGCCCGGCAGCACGCAGGCTGCTATATACCCTAGAAGCACAACCCCTAAACTGGGATAGGCCGCTCAGCTGTCGAGCCGCCAAAGCACCAAATAAACTCTTTATGCTTTAAAAATAAAAATAAATTTTAGAATTTTTGTATGCAATTGAACTTGATTTGTTATCAGTTTAAAATGGACTGTTATCGTTATAGCTATAAGATATTTTATGTAAGCCCCAAGGTAACCACAAAAAAAAAGTTACTAAAAGTTACATAAGAGGAAAAGAAAAAGGAATAAAAGCATTTCAATACAAAAAATTAACGAAACATTAAGGAAGACAAAGAAAGGAAAGGACAAACAATAGAACTATATCATATTAACAAAATAAAGAATAAAAATTACATGATAATAGATATAAAAAATTTGACAAAATTTAACACCCCTTCATGATTAAAAAAAACTCTCAACAAACTATGAACAGAAGGAAAGTACTCAACATAATAAAGTTCACATATGACAAATGCACAGCTAACATTATACTCAAAAATGGAAACCTGAGAGCTCTTCCTCTATGATGAGGAACAAAGCAAGAATGCTCAGTCTTGCCACTTCCGTTCAACATACTACTGGAAATCTAGACAAAGCAATTGAGCATGAAAAAATAATAATAAAAAGCATCTAAATCAGAATGGGGGAAGTAAAATTGTCCCTGTTTGCAGATGACATAATTTGTTATATAGAAAACCCTAAAGACTCCATAAAAATTGTTAGAACTAATAAATTAATTCAGTAAAGTTGCAGGATACAATACCAACGTACAAAAATCAGTTGTGTTCCTATCTACTAACAACAAACTATATGAAAAGGAAGTTAGGAAAATAATCCCATTTACAATAGCATCAGGAAGAATAAAATGCTTAGAGATAAACTTAACTAAAGAGATGAAAGACTTCTATACTGAAAAATGGCACAAACCTGTAGCCCCAGGTACTTGAGAGGCTGAGGCAAGAGGATCACTTGAGCCCAGGAGTTTGATGTTGCTGTGAACTATGATGATGCCACTGCACTCTACCCAGGGCAACAGAACAATACTCTGTCTCAATTTAAAAAAAAAAAAAAAATCAGTGAAGGGCTTGAATAGACATTTCTTCAAAAAGTACATACAAATGGCCAATCAATATATGAAAAGGTGCTCAATATCATAACTGTCAGCAAAATGCAAACCAAAACTACAATAAAAATGCCACCTCACACATGTGAGGATGGCTATTCTCAAAAAAAAAAAAAGACAATTGTATTGACAAGATGTGGAGAAATTAGAACTCATGCACACTGTTGACAGGAATGAGAAATGGAGCAGCCACCATGGCAAACAGTATGGAAGTTCCTCAAAAAAATAAATATATAACTACCACATGATCCAGCAATCTCATTTCTGGATATTTATGCAAAAGAATTGAAATCAGAATCTCAAAGAGATGTCAGCACTCCCATGTTCATTATAGCTTTACTCACAAAAGCCAACAGGTGGAAACAACTTCAATGTTCATCAACAGATTAATGGGTGAACAAAATGTGCCATATACACACAAAGGAATACCACCCAGCCTTTAAAAAAGGCTGCGATAAAAATACTGCAATACGCAACAACGTGGATGAATCCTGAGGACATTATGGTAAGTAGAATAAGCCAGTCATAAAAAGACCAATATTGCATGATCTCACTTGTATGAGGTCACTAAAATAGTCAAAGTCATAGAATCAAAGAGTGGAAAAGGGATTGCCAGGAGCTGGAGAAAGAGGGAAATGAAAAGTTACTACTCAATAAGCATAAAGTTTCAGTTAAGCAAGATGAACAAGTTCTAGAAATCTACTGTATGATATCATACCTAGTAGTCAACAATACTGTATTGATACACTTCAGCGTGCATTATGAGGGTAGGTCTCGTGTTAAATGTTCTTGCCACAATAAAATAAAATTTAAAAATAAAATAAAATAAATATTGGAAAAACAAAGATTTACAGTGGAGAGAAGTGTACCTGGGTATTTAGGAGGACAACAAATACAAAGAGCAGAGGGCACTGCAAAACATTCCATTTCATCCCACTGCATCCTTCTTTCTTCTTTTGCTTTGCTGAGGAGACAATGGGAGTCAGACTTTCTAATCTAACTGTATATCTGATTAAAGGTCACAATTATTTGGATTTGCCCATTCTCAAATTTTAATGCACATACAAATCATTGCAGCATCTTGTGAAAATGCAGATTCTATTTCGGTGGCTCTAGCTGGGGCCCCCGGGTGATGTCGGTGCTGCTGACCTGCAGACCTACAGTTTTAATAGGGATGTATAGGAGATTCCCTTTGTAGGGGAGATCTAGATTATCAGCCTGCTTAACTCTGAGAATGTCCCCTCTTTCCAATATCAAAGTAGGAATAGCACGAGATAAAAAATATCATGAGTTTGATCTCAAATACAAAAGAGATGATAAAAGAAATCATGTACATTACACATTCATTCATTTTACAAATAATCACTGAGCACCTCCTCTGCGCCATGTACAGTTCTACATGGTGGGGATGGATTCACAAACAAAGCAAAGTCACTGTCTTAAGGGTGATGCTTACATTTTAGTGGGGGGAACAGATTAAAAGCAAATAAATACACACCATAAGGCCAGATGGTGAAAAACAAATGCAAGGCAAAGGAATGGCAGCACAAGGGCAGGTGGTACTATTTTGCCAGGAAAGACCTCTAGTTTTTTGCTGTATGAGTCAACCAATACAACTGCTTCCCAATTCATATCTACTAACCTTACAACAAGGGTACAAAAGAATCTCCCAAACTCTCCAGCTGTGTAGAATCAACAAAGTCTTGAGTACTTAGCCATGCCAGTTAGAGCCAGTCAATTTTGACAAAGTACACAGTCCTTATCCCAAAGTCAGGTTGGAGAACCAACGAGAAAGATCAAAGGAACGATTATTCCCTTTGAGTTTCGCCAGCTGTTGCCCAGCGTTCTCCTGACTCCTATGTGACACTCACTCTTTATTTCTCCAGCTGGCTCAAAAGACTAGGTGGCTTTATATAGACATAAAATAGAGGCAGAAAAAGAGTCTGTATCGTAAAAGCCTTCATTTCTATTGCTTTGCCACATCTGTTTACAATATAGTGTTTATTTTTACTTCTTTATATTTGTACAAGACATCCCATGATACACTTTAGTTCATGCTTTCCTGATATGAGAAGTTAATATATAGGAATATAACTCAATAGCTTTTTTCCCCCCCAAAGATGCCCTGGGAAAAATACTAGATTCTGAGAGCTGCACTGTTTATATCTTTGTTTGTCAGAGCTACTTGTAAACTGCAAAATCATCCTTACTCTTTCCTTGCTATCTCTTAACATATATGAAAATCCACCATACAAGTTATGTCTTCAACCAAGGAACAAATAATCCCAAGGGGCAGAAAGCCTTTGGTTTTATTTGCATCTGTCTAATTTGACTTATGCAGAATTTGTGTTCCCTCCCACCATAACATTTTAATAACTGTTTACATACTACCACTCCCCAAAGACTCAGCTGATAAAATTCTGTCTTGGAACTAATTATACTTCAAGACAGTCTTCCTCTCCATGGATATATTCTTGAGACAGAAACTTAAAAGTCCTGATGTTTAAATGAATTCAGAGCTCCTCCTTGTGGATTCTATATGTAAATGCTGCTGCTTCCTAAACACTGATCAATTCACTAGAGGAAAAACCAGTAAAAGTCTCAGATATGGGAAATATATGTGTGTAAAACTGAAATATCTGCCTAAGGTATAAATTGCACTGGCTAAATGAATGCTCATTAACGTAGTATTTAATGTTGGATTATATCCTGTCGTTGGTTCATTGTCTTGATGTGTCAATGTTCAGTGAATAACCTCTTCGCACATGCTATCATGCTGGGTACTGTGGAGCATGCGGCATAGCCATTTGTGAGGAGTGACATCATATGATACGCTATGGTTCCTGTTTTTAAAGGGTTTTCTGTCTTGATCTGAAATGCTATACTACATAACAGCCAATATTTGGGGATTGCAGGGCTGGCTTCATAGGCATATCGTCTGTATAGTCGCCCAAGGACTCACACTTGTAAGGGCATCGCGTTTGGGGTTTAATGCACTACAGCTTTGTCTTAAAATTCTTAATAATTCTATCTTTGAATTTTTAAGTCCGAAGGGACATTGGAGCATGTGCTGGGGAGTTTGAAGCCTTGGCTTAGAAGCCTTCCTGCCTCCTGCTGCCTCCCGGGACCGGTTCTGGGCTGCCTGGCTCGAACTCCGGGGTTCCCGGGCCCCACCCAACCTCCCATCTTCATCCCCACCCCCACCCAGCTACCGCTGCCACCCTTCACTCCCAGCAGGGGCCAGGGTGTGGGAGTGAGGAGTCTTCAGAGTCAGGCCTGCAAGAGTGCACACGCCCCACCTCAGGGACCCGCACGGTGGTGGCCACCCCCTTTCCGGGCTGGCAGCTCCACGGTGTGCTTAGCAGGAGACGTGGCTGGGCCAAGGCTCTGCCCACCCCGATCCAGGTACCTAGCGCATCCCAGTGTGCAGGTTGCAATCCTGTGGGAATCACCCGTCCTTTGTTGGTTCAGGCAACAATGGACAGGTGATCCTCCCTCTCTCTAGGAAAGAAAGGAGTTCTCCAGGTGGTTTGAGGCTGATGGGAAAAGGACCCCCCCCCCCCCCGCAGCCAGGGTCACATGCACAAGTCACAGGATGGGGTCCAAGGCACCTGTAAGGGTCTGTGTTATCCCCATGCCCGAGGGAGTGGAGTGCCACGTCAAGTAGCAAATAAGATGCTGTAACAGGTCAAGATAGACTGAAGAAGGGGAATGTCATGCATATTTTTAAACAAGGGCCCTACATTTTCATCTTACACTGGGTCAAGCAAAGTGTGTCCCTGATTATATGCTTTCACCGAAATGCTTTCAAACTGTTTCCAAAATTCCATACCGTTTTTCCTGTTGAATTATTTGTCTACTGGATGCAGAGAAGCTGTCGTAGATTAAGAATGTATGGAAAGAATGATTCATTACTGGCCAATCCAGAGGATGTGAACCTCACAAATAAAAACTCTAGCTTCTGAAACCACTTTTGTAGTTTTTGATAAAATATTTCATGGGGTAGAACCAGTTACACATAAAAAAGCCACCATGCAAATATATATTGGTGGCTTAATCCTTTCTTGAAATGTTGGCAAGTATGAATCCTCATCTGTATGTAACGGAAGTGTTAGCACTAAGTGGAGATATACCAACTGGTTGAGGCTTAATAGCCTGCATTTTCTTCTAAATAATTGAGAAAGATTTTATTACAGGTAGGGACCAAAGTCTGGAATATGAGGTCATATTTCTAGAGTACAATAGAAGGGAAATACTGGAGAAAGTTTGAAGAATGGCTTACAGAAGAAATAAGGAACAGACTTCCAGGAGGTGCAGAGAGAACTGGAAAGTGTATCCTAGCATATGAGGAAAATGATATTGACAAAATGCTGACTGCATCCAAAGCCTTGATAATGAAGATGGAAATAGGGAGGAATTGACAGATATAAGGGATTAAAATTACATAATCTTAGTGACAATCAAGTTGGCTGGTGATGCATTTAGTACTGAATTAAGAAAACAGAGATTAATGAAGAGAAAATGATGCATGGTACAGCACTAATTTAATGTGGAAAGATTGAAATCTATAAACCACAATGGAAAGTCAGTTTCATGGGTCTATAGCTATATTATTTGTGTGTGTGTGTGTGTGTATATATATATATAATTACAACAGATTCAAAATGACCAGGGGCTGGAAAACTAACTTGGCAATATAGAGTAAGAGATGAAAAAAACCCTTTTCTGATCAATGTTATGCAGGATTTTAAAGACTTAGTGCGAAGAGTTGAATACGTATGTTACCAGTCACTCTGAGGTGCACTATTAGGGTGATAGAAGTGCCTCAGAGACACTGAGGAGAGAAATGAAGAAGAGAAATGAAGAAAATGCTTGAAGGGGCAGAAACATGCCCAGAGCATGAGCCATTAGCTGAGCAGAAAGAGAGAGTTCAGGGCCCTAGCAGTTAACTTGGTGATTTTCCACATGCAAATGAACCACAGTTCACTGAGTCCTCTACATTAAAGCAGGCTCAAGCTTGCCCTAATGCAGTCATGCCTGGATTCCTCCAGCAACAAATCCTTCCGGATGAAGAGCACCGACTCCATACCCAGAGACTCTAGTCTTTCCAGGGGTTAACTGTGCAAAATGAGGATAACTGAACACCATAAGCCTTTCTTTGAACACAGAGACAATCATTCACATTTAACAAATAAATAAAATGCAAAAGCCTTTACAAGATCAAGAAAAAGTATTGCAGTGCTTTTTGCCAAGTAGACAAATCCTTTTTTTTTTTTTTTTTTTTTGAGACAGAGTCTCACACTGTTGCCCTGAGTAGAGTGCAGTGGTGTCAGCCTAGCTCACAGCAACTTCAAACTCCTGGGCTCAAGCAATCCTCTGCCTCAGCCTCCTGAGTAGCTGGGACTACAGGCGTGAGCCATGACACCTGGCTAATTTTTCTATTTAGTAGAGACAGGATCTCACTCTTGCTCAGGCTAGTCTCCTAAGCTCAAGCAATCTTCCCACCTCAGCCTCCCAGAGTGCTAGGATTACAGGTGTGAGCCCCAGCACCCAGTCTCTCAAGTAGACAAATCGTACAGCCTCTCTTCTCTCCTCCATCAAGTCCCCCGAGTTCTTCAAGTTTCCTTTAAATCCATTGCTTAATCCGAACTGGCATTTTTAGCAAAAAATGGAGAAAACCAGAACACACTGGACATATTCATCACAAAAACTTTTGCCAAGGATCATCATTAAATTGGAATGAGGGCAATGTATGATGAAACACACATTTAAAGTATTAGTCACAGACAATCATTGTGATGTCTATCAGGAATGTGCCTACGAGTATAATATTTACTGATGAATCTACAAAATTCAAGCAATTTGAAATTATTAGTGTAATTGATTATAACTTGGTTTTCTTCTTAGTTTCCTTTTACATGTTTTGATATTGTATTATACAGTCATGTTCCACTTAACAAGTGGGATACATTCTGAGAAATGTATTGTTAGGCTATTTCATCATTGTGTGACTGTCATAGAGTGTACTTACACAAACCTAGACGGTATAGCCTACTACACACCCAGGCTATATGATATAGCCTATTGCTCCTAGGCTGTAAAACTGTACAGCATGTTACTGTACTGAATACTGCAGGTAATTATAATTCAATGGTTAGAATTTGTGTATCTAAACATAGGAAAAGTAAAGTATATGATATAAAAAGATTAAAAATGTACATCTGTATAGGATACTTACCATGAATGGAGCTTGCAGGACTGGAAGTTGCTCTGGGTGAGTCAGTGAGTGGTGAGTGAATGTGAAGGCCTAGGACATTACTGTACACTTCTGTAGACTTTATAAACACTGTGCATTTAGGCTACACTAAATTTATAAAAAATATTTTTCTTTCTTCAATAATAAATTAGCCTTAGCTTACTATAACATTTTACTTTATAAACTTTTTAAGTTGTTTTTTTTTTTTTTTGAGACAGAGTCTCAATTTGTTGCCCACGCTAGAGTGAGTGCCATGGCGTCAGCCTAGCTCACAGCAACCTCAATCTCCTGGGCTCAAGTGATCCTACTGCCTCAGCCTCCTGAGTAGCTGGGACTACAGGCATGCGCCACCATGCCCGGCTAATTTTTTCTATATATATTAATTGGCCGATTAATTTCTTTCTATTTATAGTAGAGATGGGGTCTCACTCTTGCTCAGGTTGGTTTCGAACTCCTGAGTTCAAACGATCCGCCCGCCTCGGCCTCCCAGAGAGCTAGGATTACAGGCGTGAGCCACCGCGCCCGGCCAACTTTTTAAGTTTTTAACTTTTTGACTATTTTGTAATAACAGCTTAAAACACAATATACAACTGTACAAAAATATTCTCTTTTCTTATATCCTCATTCTGTAAGCTTTTTTCTATTTAAATTTCTTTTTTTTACTTTTCAAACATTTTTGACAAAAGTTAAGACACAAACACACACATTAACCTAAGCCTATCATCATAAGAAATAGGAATTTTTCAGCCCCTTTGTAATCTTATGAGACCTCTATAAAATATGTATTCCATCATTGACTAAAACATCCTTATGTAGCCCTTAACTGTATTTTACTGCACAAATATTTGATTCTATTCCTGGTAGAAGTTTTCTTGATGTTTTTTAAATGTTCCTTAACTTCTCAAAGTTACCTGGACCTGTGAATTAATTGATCATTTAATATCAGTCTAGTTCCTCAAAATTTAAATTACTTTGGGTAAAGTAAATACTATAAAATAAGGTTCCTGGATCAGAGTCCCAGACCAAAAAAAAAAAAAGAAAAGAAAAGAAAAAAGAAAGAAGGTTCTTGAATCTTCAATTCTCAATCTCATTTGCTACAGAATTAAAAGTTATCTGTTCTGCATTTTAAAAGCTTTATTTTCTGATAAATTTGGAAATCCTCAATAGTCTCTTATTGGAAATAACCACCTTCTAAACTCATTTGGTAGTTAAATGGAAGAATAATCATCAATTCTATTCAAGATCATCCACACTCTAGGTGATTCTTGACCTTACCAGGGGTCCTCAAACTACAGCCCGCAGGCCACATGCGGCCCACCAAGGACATTTATCCCTCCCGCCCCGCCGAGTGTTTTTGCCACCGCTGCCTGTCCTGTTTAGCAGCTGACTCATCCTGGGCCCACAGTGCGCATGTGTGGAATGTGCGCTGCACTCTCCAACGGCCCTCCAACGGTCTGAGGGACAGTGGACTGGCCCCCTATTTAAAATTTTTGAGGACCCCTGCCTTAGATGGCATCTTCCAAATGATGCTACTTTTTTTTTAAGAAAGAGAAGAAATGCTTACCTTAGCCAGAATGTCCTACCTCAAAAGACAACTTAGAGCAGAGTTTGTGAACATTTTAGTATCGTGGATCCCTGTGGTGGTCTGTTGTGAAACTTAGGAACCCCTGTCAGAATAATATTTTAAATGCATAAAGTAAAATGTACAGGATTATAAAGGAAACAATTATATTGAAATATGGTAGTCGAACTGTTTCTAAGCTATTATGTTATACAGCAATGCATTTATTTCTTTATTAACATACTAGTAAGAAAATCTGGCAAGGAGTCATAACCACCATAACTTTAGTGATGAACAAGAACGATATTTCAAGATACTGTAACAAATGTTCTATGATATGTAAATATCTATGATTTCTGTTGATGTTAAAAGTACTAGTATGGGCCGGGCGCTGTGGCTCACGCCTGTAATCCTAACTCTTGGGAGGCCGAGGCGGGCGGATTGCTCAAGGTCAGGAGTTCAAAACCAGCCTGAGCAAGAGCGAGACCCCGTCTCTACTATAAATAGAAAGAAATTAATTGGCCAACTGATATATATATAAAAAAAAAAAAATTAGCCGGGCATGGTGGCGCATGCCTGTAGTCCCAGCTACCCGGGAGGCTGAGGCAGAAGGATCACTCGAGCCCAGGAGGTTGAGGTTGCTGTGAGCTAGGCTGACGCCACGGCACTCACTCTAGCCTGGACAACAAAGCGAGACTCTGTCTCAAAAAAAAAAAAAAAAAAAAAAGTACTAGTATGAACAATACTTCCATAGTTTACCGTCTGCATTAATCACCAAAGGAAATGCTAGATTTCAGTTAGCTATAATTTTTTCACTCAAAGTTGCTGGACCCCTGTTTTCTAATAATGAACACACAAGGGGTCCGTGGCCCAGGTTAAGAACTCCTGAGTTAGAGAGATTTAAGAGCTTAAAGAAAAAGTGTAATCTTAACTTATTCATTCTATTATATGTCACTTAAGGTACATTTCCCAGTACTTAAATAATTGTAATGACTTTAGTGCTAATGTATGTAGTTGCTGCTTGTAATACAAGTATAGAATTATCCTTTACATACAAGCCTTTGAATTCTCCATATGTTCATTCCTTTAGTGATTTGGAGATTCCATTATAATTATAAAGTGAATTCTATATGAAGTATGTTCATCTTAAATTTCTTCTAAGGATATTTAAGTATCAGATAGTTTGCTTTCAACTGGCCCCAACTCTAAGATAGATTCAGACTATGAACCCCATGGAAAATATTACCAAGGAGGCTTCCATATAGCTGCTGCATTAAATCAAATCTTCTTCTAATTGCATAGTGTGTAATGTTTAGACTTTCCCAGATTAGTGGTTGATTTCTTGGCAAAACTTTATAAACACCAAATAGTCAATAAATTGCCATCTACAAATCAGGAAATCTCAAATGCATACCAAATGCAATTCCCTTCTCATAAACACCCAAATGTTTTTCTGAAAGGAGCTCAGTTTTCAAATACAGCATGTTGTGGTTCACAAATTTTTATGCACATACACTACTAGAAGACTACTAATTGATTGCCTTACTCGTTTATTATATAAGGAGCTTAACATAAATCTTAACAATGACAATTTACTTCCTCACGCTAAACAAGTTGCATTATTAATCAAGCTGGCAGAGTTTGAGTTGAAATACAAACTATTTCAGTGAGCAGTCATTTAATAGAGAAGAAAATTTCAGTGTATTGTTCCAAGTATAATCACTTATGTAATAGTACCATCTAGTGGATTCTCATCCATAACACAGGAAACTAACAAATTCTAAGATCTGATGTAAGGGAAGTATAAATTTCTTTTGAAAAGGTTTTGTTGTATGTATATTTAGTAGACTTCTTATATCTTCAACAAAAGTTGTGTAGGCAGACATTCCTCAGAAAAATACCTGAAAAGAACTAGAAAGCACATTGCTCACCACCCCATGAAGTTTTATTTTATAATACCTAGGATGGCTAGTCTGAGGGATATAAAGCAAATATGTTATTTAAATATGTTATTTATTAAGTCTTAATAAATTCCTATTGTCAAACTATAGAATGGGGTACTCCAAAAGGGCAATATCCTAACAGTGATGATTACAAGACACTAGAATGAACAGCCAAATAAAACTACAGATGTATCTATTGAACAATTAGCATGATATGCATTGTCCTAGGGAGACAAATATGAATAAGATAAGGCCAGGCAAGGTGGCTCATGACTGTAATCCCAGCACTTGGAGGCCAAGGCAGGAGGATAACTTGAAGCCAGGAGTTTGAGACCAACCTGAGCAACATACCAAGACTCTGTCTCTACAAAAATATATAGAAAAATTAGCGGAGCATGGTGGCATGTGCCTGTAGTCCTACCTACTCAGGAGGCTGAGGCAGGAGGATAGCTTGAACCCGGGAGTTCAAGGTCGCAGTGAGCTATCATGATGTCATTGCACTCTAGCCCAGGCAACAGAGCAAGACTCTGTCTCAGAAATATATATATATATCATATATATTTATATAAATTATATATATGAATAAGATAAATTTCATGACCTCAAGGCACTCAAAATATCACTGGAAAACCAAATAAATGAAAATTGTAAACAAATATGACCAAAGAAGTATATAAAAGCTTTACTGTTAGCACTCTAGGTTAATTCAGTAATTAATTCAGCAATTAATTCACTAATGTCATGAAAAGTAACGTATGAAGGAGGATGGTAGTGGTTTTATCCACCCTGGTAGGAAAGGATATTTTTTTTTTTTTTTTTTTTTTTTTTTGGACCCATTTATCTAGCTGACGGAAAGGATATTTTTATCAGTGACATTGTTCAGAGTGGCTAGCACATAATGACACTGAAGAGCCCATAGATTTTCAGTCCATTTTATTATTGTTTTTAAATTCTCTACAAATAATACAGTCCCTCATTGCCTTTCTAGTCTAGTTTCCAAAAGTAAGGAAGAAAATGCATAAATGTAATTTTTCTTTTAATTCAAAGAAGAGGAAGAAAGGGGACAGAATACAGTCATCACTAAGTGATGGTGCCTATTTTACATATCCTGCTGGACAGGAATGGGAGGAATCCTCTCCATAGCAACAGAGAGCATCCTTTGATGAACAATTGTCACTCTGTGGGTCTGCTCCCTGGCCCTCTCTTGTCCTTTGTTCTCCTGGGCCTCTGGTTTTACCCTCCAAGATTACATCTTTATCCACTGTCCTCATGAGTACATGAGATGGGCTAGAACCATTGCCTTCTTGGGCAGCACTGCACATCTTTAGCAAATTAATGCATCCTGTATCCATTCCTAATCCAATTATTGGTCAAGAAACATGATATCCCAATGCAGGATCTAGTAGGGGGACTTTGTGGAAAGGTGGCTTAGTAAGCCAGTTATCTGTCAAAGGGTATGAGATAATAGACTAGGTAAGAAAAAGGAATTTTTCTTTGTAGTTACAATCTGGACTTTCTTTCTTTGTCTCTCCAAGTAAAACATCAACTTGAAAGAAAGAAAAAGAAAGAAAGAAAGAAAGAAAGAAAGAAAGAAAGAAAGAAAGAGAGAGAGAGAGAGAGAGAGAGAGAGAGAGAGAGAGAGAGAGAAAGAAAGAAAGAAAGAAAGAAAGAAAGAAAGAAAGAAAGAAAGAAAGAAAGAAAGAAAGGAAAGAGAGAGAGAGAGAGAGAGAGAAAGAAAGAAAGAAAGAAAGAAAGAAAGAAAGAAAGAAAGAAAGAAAGAAAGAAAGAAAGAAAGAAAGGAAAGAAAGAAAGAAAGAAAGAGAGAGAGAGAGAGAGAGAGAAAGAAAGAAAGAAAGAGAAAGAAAGAAAGAAAGAAAGAAAGAAAGAAAGAAAGAAAGAAAGAAAGAAAGAAAGAAAAAGAAAGAAAGAAAGGAAAGAAAGAAAGAGAGAGAAAGAAAGAAAGAAAGAGAAAGAAAGAAAGAAAGAAAGAAAGAAAGAAAGAAAGAAAGAAAGAAAGAAAGAAAGAAAGAAAGAAAGAAAGAAAGAAAGAAAGAAAGAAAGAAAGAAAGATGATGGCCAATGATTGGTTTAATGAAACAAATGTCCTTGTGGAGCAGTGTGTATAACATGCCACAAACTGGGATTTAATAGAAGGCGAAAATGAATGAGGAATGGGTGATTGGTAGCCAAATAAATAGTGTCTGCTGTAATCATCCTGTGGAGAACATTTGAAGGATAAGCTTATATATCTTTAGATGTAGATGCATGAAAACTAAGTAGGGTTTATTCCATAAATACATAAAGTGTTACAACTCATCATATTAAAATATATAACAACTACATTAGATATTGAAATAGAAATAGATGAATATTCCTGAATATATTATACATTTCTTTATTTAAATTTATTATATTATTTAGTTTTATATTATATATCATACTATGTAAATATTATATTTATCTATATTATATTAACTATATAGGCATAGTTTTATTTCAGTCCCAAAGCCAACAAGGTAAGACTAAAGGCAATCCTGTTAAAGTCAAGATTAAGATAAGGAGGGTACCTGTCCAGGAATCTATCAAAATGTAACAAGGCTTATTTGGGGCCCTATTCCACAGGGCAAGTACCACAGCCCTCACCTCTACCCACTGAACAGATTGTACTTTTCCTACCACAGATGCAAGGATTTATCTTTAGTGTTGTACAGGTTTGGCAACCCCTTGTACATGAACTGCCTTTAATTTAGCTGAGGTCTCCTGCAACCAGAACCAAGCACCCCCAGGAACCTTGGGGTACTGAGGCCAACAGAAAAGCCACAGTGCTGGCACAGGCCTTGCCTCCAAAACAGCCATATTGATAGAGAGACTGGATGCTTTTTCCTGTACCTCTAAGACACTGTTAGCTAGCTTATTTCTTCCATGGATATACTACTTTCACTAAAAACCAGATGTTTCTTGAGCAACCCACTTTGTTGGTGTTCTCCTTTGGGACTTATCAAATGACAAGGAAGGCAGAGCTTAGTACACATGACTTGCCTATGTTACTTTCTCTGTGTCTACCAGCACCCACTAACAAGCAAGGAGTACTCTCTGAAATGAGGTGGTGGTGCAAGGCAAGTGCTACAAACAAGTCCCAAAGGATGGTGTTGGTTTAGTGGATACATCTTTTTTCTGTAGGTTTCATTCTATAAAATTTCAGTCACTGAAACATGCTGTACAGGTGACCCGCCAGAGCCTGAAGGAGGTCTGTAATGATTGTTAGAGAGTTTCTAAGGCATGTTGCTGGTCAAAGTGGGTGCTTTTCCACTAATCTAATGTTTGGGGCTGACCAGGATCCCTATGTGAGGTAAGAAGTACATCCAATACTGAACAGGCGTATCATATGCACCACAAAACTCAGTTTCACAAAGGCCTTAGGCTATTAGTTTTCCCTCAATTGACTAGTTAATGGCTTCTGAGCATCAACATACATTATTTCCAAGAACAATATTTGGGTAGCCAGTTATTATTTCTCACAGGTTAATCTTCAACCTCTGGGTACTCAGATATTTGACTATTTATTGAGGACAGACAGTATGCTATCCCTAGCCTTTACAATAATAATAATCCCATCCATGCAATGGATGTCTCAGCCTATTCAATGATGAAGCATCAAGAGAGATTTAAAGTTGTCATAAGGTAACATATTGAATCTGAATTATAATCCAAGCCTTGTGAAGTCAAATAGCATCTGATCCTAAGGTGCAATAGGATCTGAAAAAAGTATTCGCATGTCCACCACCATAAACCAGGCTCCCCAGTCTGCCCAATGGACTCTGTGATCATTATAATATCTGGAAGTCCAAGGACAACCCACAGTGAGGTGTCAAATACCACTGGCTTTTACACCAGCCACCTAGAGGTAATAAAGGGAGGTAGAGTCTCTTTAGGCATATCTGCTTCCATTAGTTCGTTGATCAGTGGAAGGACCTCTTTTTGTCCCCTGACCCCAACCTGGAATCCTATACTGCTTTACTGATGACTCATGGCTGGGCTGGGAAAGCCTGGTGAGCTCCTGGTTGTCCATTTGACCCACTACCACTGTTCTGGTCATGGCATTTCCCCTTTGGGAATATCTCTTACAATCAAGAGAAGATTTAAATATACTTAAAACAATTCCTCCCACAATCCACTCAGAAAAAATAATAATAATAGTAAGACAAGGATTTCCATTATGACCATTAGTTTTTAACGTTGCTCTACTAAGTATTAGCCAATTCAATTAGACAGGAAAGGAAAATAAAGAATATTGGAAAAGAGGAGGTAAAATAATCATTTAATTATAAGTAATATAAGTGTAGCTGAAGCACCAAAAAAGATAGAAAAACCATCAAACAATAAAATAATTCTGTAAGAGGATAGGCTCACAACTAACACACAGTTATCAATAATAGCCTTTACCTGGTCAAATAAGAGCCAACTAGGAAACACAATGGAAAGAAAGATTTCACTTAAAATAATAACAGAAGAGATAATATATATTTAAGAACTGTGTAAGATATATAGGAAAAAACTACAAAATGTTCACTGAGATTAAATAGACTAAAAAATTGGAAAGATATATATCGTGTGTCTGGCTTAGAAGATATAATCTTCCAATCTTGGAAGATACAAGACAAGATCATAAAGATGTCAGATATTTATAAATTAAATTTAACATACTCTCAATTTTAAATATCAAAAGTGTTTATTAATTAAACAAGAATATGCTACATCACATTGAAATGTAAATAAGTATGAAAATGAAGAGTGATGAGAAAAATGTTGCTCTACCAAGCTGGAATATGATGAAGCCAAAAAAAAGTATGCAAGAGGCTATTTACATACTCATGAAACTCTCTTCCAAGATACATCATTAAAGAGGAAAAGCAAAGGTCAAAATAGCACTATATTGTGCTACCAGGAGAATATATCTAAACTATCATAAAATATAACAACAACAACAAAAAACTGTTAGCCTTTAGAAGGGTAACTGAGTATCCGAGAAGTAAAACCGAGGCAAGACTATGAACAATGAGAGGACTCTGTTTCTTTTATGGAGCATTATCAGTCTTCACTGTTTAAAAGATCAGTTTAACAATGTTTGAGTGAAGGCAAAATGACTTTGTCTCACTTCTTTTTTCACAAGAAAGATTTTATTCAAAAGTCAAATCGAAGTATATATAACTCTTCTGAAAATTCATATCTAACCTTTGAAAACAATCATTTGGCACTCTTGCAGATACCATATATTTTTTATAGGAATAGTAAGGAGATGCAAAAAAATAAGTGTTTGTTAGATAAATCAGGTCCTGAAGTATTTTTGTTTTTTTATTAATATGTTGTGCTAGTTTTCAAAGGTTGTTTTATTGTTTTTTTCTTAGCTTCTGGAACACATGATTTTTTTCATTTTGATTTTTCCAAGCATTTAATACTATGAATTTTCTCTTGGGTACAGCTTTAGACATACTTTCTAACCTTTGGTGTTAGTTTAGTTTTCTCTTGATTTTTTCTAATTATGTAGACTATCGTAGCAATTTGAATATCACTTTGACCCAAGTTCAGAAACTTACTATATGACATAAAATAGGTATAATTTAATCTTTTCTTTGAATTAGTTATAAAATGCCAGACTTGTACCTGTAGATGCAGGTCTGAGGAACATAGGAATGTATGAGTCAAGATCATCGAATCTTACTTGATTGAAAAAGTTTCTGACTGCCGCTGATTTTTCATCATATACAACTGTCTCATAAAGTCACTTTTGACATATATGAGGCAGAATTTTAAGGGCTGATTTTCTGCAAAATGAATTATTAAATCGGAGAACAAAGCAATCGTATCTTGAGTAATGACTATCCCTCAGGGTCCTTCTTGACTACTGTGGTTATCGTGTCTTTGACCTGACAGCAGCATTATAGACATCATCTATATTTATAAATCATCCAGACAATGAACCATAGAGGGTTATTTGTCACAGTCTCTCACTTTTTGTCTCCACTGCACTTAGTTTATTGATGGAGTGCAAAGAAGAAGTAGCCCTAGCCATTCCAGGAACACATGTAGGGATGTTCTGTGTGAACACTTACTCCAAAAGCTTTTTATTCTTTTATCATCAGAGGATGACTTTTCACAGAAATGACAATTGAACAAAAAGCTTCCAAATTTCACTTAATCAATGAGTTTTAACAGGACTCTGTAGGCAAGAAAAAGATTTAGATTTTATTTCTAATGTAACATTGGTATGATGGGCTGTATTTCTGAATAAATATCATTTCGAACAACATGTCAGAGTCCAGATAATACCCTGACATATGGGTTGAATTGATGAGGTAACACTGACAGGCAAGGTAGTGACAGATAAATAGATAAATGATGGTTGATTGATGAGCAAGAGATGATAATGAGAGAGGGAGAGAGAGAAGGCAACAGACAGATAATTATAATTACCAGATCCCAGCATGGTGTCTTCTCAATGGGCTCTGAAATTACTTAGCAATGGAATAGCTTTACAATCCTCAGATCAGCCTGTGGCTCTCAAATAATTCTCATTGGAGTTCCAAAAGTTCTTCTTCCCTTGTTAAAATGTTAGCTTACTCTCTCTAAGTAGTAGCTAGACATATGGTTATAATTTCCAACTATTGAAATTTTTCATTTGTAAAAGGGCATTCTTGCCACCCTCAACACCTCCTTTGCTCCCCCTTATACCAGCCCTGTTGCTGGGGTGGAAAGAGATTGGGCAAAGTTTAGGGCTGTGGCAACGTGGACATTACCATATTTCCCACCTTGTAATCAGAGTCTAGTGAGGCCTGGTCATCATTCACATTTTCTAGAAATACATAAAATTAGTGCATGTAAAAATAGTAAATCTTTTCAAAGCCCTTTATTTATTTGCAAGTCTTACTAATTAGACCCAGAAATACGAGCCACTGTTTAGCATATAGGCCGAGAATTAAAATAATTGATGTCTAAGAAAAAAAATCAAATGAATATTTTATGCACCTCTATGTTTTGTTGAATAACTTCTCTTCTGCTTTTTTTGTTTGTTTGTTTTTCCTGAGACATAGTCTCACCCTGTTGCCCAGGCTAGAATGCAGTGGCATCATCATAGCTCACTCCAACCTCACACTCCTGGACTCAGGCAATCCTCCTGAGTAACTGGGACTACAAGCATGCATCACTACATCCAGTTAATTTTTTTATTTTTTGTAGATAAAGGGTCTTGCTATTTGCCCAGGCTTGTCTTGAATTCCTGGCCTCAAGTGATCCTCCCTCGCTTTGGCTTCCCAAAGGGCTGGGATTACAGGCCTGAGCCACTATTGCCCAGCCTGCATCTACTATTTAACTTTAGTTTTTGCTTTGAAACAGGAAAGTCTCACAAGAAAACAAACAAAATAAGCTTAGTAGTTCAGGAAACAATAATGAAGGAAGCTGATGCTCAGGAGGTTTAAGTGATTTGCCAAAGTGACAGAGCTAGAAAAAGGCAGCACCAATATCACATAGAGGTGTGCCCAGTTCCAAAGTTCTGTCCGCTTGTCCACACCTTCCAGTCTGGTAGAGGCAGGGACCCTGCAGGTCTGTCTCCTGTGACTGATGACACAGATATGGAAGGCACACTCCCATGGAGCTCTCAAGAATTTGAAGAGACATGAAAATATTTACAGGAAAATAAAACAAATGCCAGAGGCAATGTACATGGATGTGATCATTTGTATTTTGTCACACTTTTCCACGGTAGATTAGTATCCATCCCTTACTCCAGGCTGTAACTTAAATTTGATATGACATGGGTTATAATTAATTTTAGACACTCTAGCTAATAACCTATACCTTTCTTCCACTCAAATATGCATCACAGAATACAGAAGAATGAAAGTGACTGTGGTATAGGTACATTGAATCCTTTCTAAATTTTCATCAATTTTAAAGCAAATCATTTGTAAACTTTAGTAGTTTATTAATAGAAATCAATTTCTGATGACATACTGCACAGATAATTGTGATATAGCTCTCTCTTAACATTGCCATTGGGAATCACTCTTGAGGCATATAGTAGGTACTCAAGTTTTAATTTTTTGGCTGAAAGGTATAGTTTGACTTAAATTAACGTGAGTATTCAGATCAAGTGTGTAAGTGACAAAGATTCTCTCCTTGACCAAACTCTAGTCGAGTTCTTCTGAACTCTCTTTTTCACTAGGTTCAACCTTGTGTCTTTCCTTGTAGAGTCTAGTTCCAGCAAGAATCCTGCCAAGTCAGTTTAGCCAGAATCCTCCATCCTTAATACCTGAACTTCCTCAATAGCTGATCAGATTCCTCATCTCCCAGTGATATCTGATCGCCTTGGCCTGTCTTTGGCAAGAATCTTGTTAGGTTTTTTAGCCAGAAACCTTCCCACCCCTGATGTTCCCACTTATTACTTTTTCCATCCACTGACCCGCAACCCTGTTCCTTAGCTATAAATTCCCACTTTCTTTGTTGTATTCGAAGTTGAGCTCAATCTCTCTCCCCTACTGCAAACCCCACTGCAATGGTCCCTGTACCTACCGAGACGGTCCTGATTAAAGTCTGCTTTACCATGCTTTAATGAATCTGATGAATAATTCCTTTTCTTTAACATGAGGAAAGGAGAAATCAAGGAGGGAGTAAATAAGTGACTTTGACATTTAGTCAATGGCTCAACGTCTCCAGGGACCAGACCAGGAACTTGTTACCTCCTTAGGTGGCCCATTATAATATTAGAAACTTACTTCTTAGATTGAGCCAAAAGCTTTTTCTGTAAAACTGCTACCCACCCACTGATGCTTGTTCTACTTCCTGCAGCCACAAAGAACTACTTCGCTCCCACTTATGCGTGACAGTCCTAAAAATATTTGAAGAAAGTTATCACATTTTTTTCTTTCTAGGCTAAACATTGCCATTTCTTTCAATTGTTTCTCTCACAGTGTGATTTTTTAATCTCACTATCCTGGTTACTCTCTCTATTTTCCTTGCTCCTATTTCCTTTCCTTGTTGCTTCTTCTATACTCCTCTGCATTCTCATTGAGAGTATTGGCTTCTGTAACCTTGACTACTCAATAAGAGTGTCTTGTCATTCTATGGGGCAAAACAAGTCATAATTCTGTTCTAGTGTTATCTTTTGCCCTTCGGCCTTTGATATTGCTGCTAGCATAAGAAAATGGTGATTTTCATTCTGTGTTCCTGGGGAGAGTTCAGCAAAAGTGCCTCAGGGTAGCTCAGGAGGAGCTAAGAGCAAGAAGTGGAAACTTCCCACATCTCTGCTTCAACTAGAGCAGCAATAATTTTATCCAGCTATATAACCAGCTTCTGAATGGAATTTCATTTGGAAAGATTATTCTGGTGGCTGTGTGCAGTGGCTCTTGCCTGTAATCCTACCGCTCTGGGAGAGTGAGGAGAAGAATGAGGAGAAGTCTTTGGGGAAAGATAAGTTTTATAGACCAGGCGTGGTGGCTCACGCCTGTAATCCTAGCACTCTGGGAGGCCTAGGCAGGAGGATCAGTCAAGGTCAGGAGTTCAAAATCAGCTGAGCAAGAGCGAAACACCATCTCTACTAAAAAAGTAGAAACAGGCCAGGCGCGGTGGCTCATGCCTGTAATCCTAGCTCTCTGGGAGGCCGAGGCGGGTGGATTGCTCAAGGTCAGGAGTTCGAAACCAGCCTGAGCAAGATCGAGACCCCGTCTCTACTATAAATAGAAAGAAATTAATTGGCCAACTAATATATATATATAGAAAAAATTAGCCGAACATGGTGGCACATGCCTGTAGTCCCAGCTACTCGGGAGGCTGAGGCAGGAGGATTGCTTGAGCCCAGGAGTTTGAGGTTGCTGTGAGCTAGGCTGACGCCACGGCACTCACTCTAGCCTAGGCAACAAAGCGAGACTGTCTCAAAAAAAAAAAAAAAAAAAAAAAAAGTAGAAACAAATTAATTAGCCAACCACAAATGTATAGAAAAATTGGTGGGAGGTGGGAGGACTGCTTAAGGTCAGAAGTTCAAGACCAGCCTGAGCAAGAGTGAGACCCCGTCTCTACAAAAAAAATAAAACAATTAGCCAGGCATGGAGGTGCACGCCTATAGTCACAGCTACTCAGGAGGCTGAGGCAGGAGGATTATTTAAGCCCAGGGTTTGAGGTTCCAGTGAGCTATGATGACACCACTTTCCTCTAGCCAGGGCAACAGAGTAAGACTCTGTCTCAAAAAGAAAAAAAAATTGTTCTAAAAAAAAGTATTTTAAAATTTGAATTGTACAAAGAATCCCCAAATATGTTACCATAGCTTCATTCAGGCAGGAATACCTTGTCCTAAGATTCAGCTTCTTCTAAGTAGTCTACCAACTTGAGATCAAGGTACCAATTGCATTCAGAGAGTTCTGCCTCTGCTCTTAATAGCACAAACTTATCCTCTCCACTAAGATTGTTACCAAAAACACAGAACTTGTCCACAAGGCCAAATCAGAAGAATGAGAAGTCGTTTGGGGAAAGAGAAGTTTTATAGACCAGGCATGGTGGCTCACGCCTGTAATCCTAGCACTCCGGGAGGCCGAGGCAGGAGGATCAGTCAAGGTCAGGAGTTCGAAACCAGCTCAGCAAGAGCGAGACACCGTCTCTACTAAAAAAGTAGAAACAAATTAATTGGCCAACTACAAATATATAGAAAAAAATTAACCAGGCATGGTGGTGCATGCCTGTAGTCCCAGCTACTCGGGAGGCTGAGGCAGAAGGATTGCTTGAGCCCAAGAGTTTGAGGTTGCTACGAGCTAGGCTGATGCCACGGCACTCTAGCCCGGGGAACAGAGTGAGACTCTGTCCCCCAAAATAAAATAAAATAAAATAAGAGAGAAGTTTTATTACTTTGCTGGCAAAGGAGGAAAAATGGTAGACCTCATCTGAAAATCCAAATTTCCTGAACATTCACAAAAATAGCTTTTAATGAGGGGTTCTCAGCTTTAGGCAATTACTGTACAACTACGGTTGATGATTCTGATCATCCAATCTGCACTGAAGACAATCTCATGATCTCCTCTCAGGACCTCTCTTTACCAGGTCAGGGCTAGGCCATCTCCTGTTGCGCAAATAAACAAAAACTCACCCTGCCCCTCCCAACCACTGACCTGAGGCAGGGATGTAGGCTTTAGTTCTCAAAAAGGAGTGAAGGATGTTTTAAAGATGAGCTCCTGCCTGGCATGACTATTGCCAGCACATTCCATTTAACTAGCACTGGGGGCACAGAAGGATAAATTCCATGGTGCATGGGAAGGATGCTTCCTCAAATTCATAATACATGATGCTCTATTTCCATTCCTGAATGATGAGATGACGATCAATGGCCAGTTTCACCTGGACAAAGGTAGGGCATTATTTGGAGGCATAATTAACAACCGTGTCCATGCAAGTCTTTTGGAAATTGGTTCTCAATCTCACCTACTCATTAAAATCTTCAAGGGAATTTAAATAATACCAGTACCCAGGCACTGTGCTGAGAGGTTTTGATTTAATTGGTTTGGAGTAGGGCCCTGGCATCAGATTTTAAATCTTCCCAGTTGATTTTAACATGTAATTACAGCTGAGAACCTCTCATTTAAGATAAGACCAGTTGAACATGATTTAAACAGAAAACCATTTGTTCAGGTGTGGAAAGGCAGTGGAACTAATGGTTGAAGTGACTGAGGGATTTAATGGGAATACAGAGAGATTATTTTGTAGTGAACAGAAAAGGGAAAAAGGTACCAGGAAATAATCATTTCATTTAGCATGTCTCTCAGGCATCAGAGTGATACATTTGCATAATGGAAGGGTAAGTTCATAGTACTCTTAGTATGTACTCTGGAAAGATTTCTAAGCCATCAATTTACACCGATGGCCAGGCTAGCCATAACCAAAAAGCCTGTTAGCCAATTACTATCTTAAGAATAGCAAAAGCAAGCAAAGGTTTGAGTCCAGGGAACTGAGAGAAGGGAAAGTAGAACAAACCACATCAAACTTGTCTGTTGTTCATATCCTCAACTCCTTGTCTCCTTGTCTCTACTTTCAACAGTATTTTTTTAGTTCTTGTGTATTAGGCTCAATATATCAAGTCCAGCTAATTAAAAAATGAAAAGACATTTAGCTGTTCTCTTGGGGCTTAATTTCCAGTAGACGAGCTGATGGTCTAGCTTTTCCTTCCTTCTCATTCAAGTAAATTACATTCCCTCTGTCAGATTCTCCCCCTCCAATTTACTGCTAGACCTACAGGAATCTTTCATCCCCTCCACTGTCCTATAACATAAGTCACCAATAACCTCCTGGGCACCAACTTCACTCTCTCAATTCTCAATAAAGGTTTGAGTGGCCATAATATTTTTCTGTTTTACTCTGTGTGTGTATGTTTGTGTGTGTTTGACTATCATCAGGATTAAACACTAATGACCATTTTCTTTCTCTCTAGAAATTCTTGCCTTCCAGAATTCCTGAGATTCTTTGTTGTTTAGTGCTTCTCAGTCCCTGATGCCTGGTCCTCTTCCTTTCTCTATACTCCAGTATTTTGCCCCTTTTTACATAGATGACTTTTTTACCATGAATTTGCTTTCTCCCTTGATCACCATATTTATTCTTTTATATATTACCGCTATCATTATATTACTGACATCAAAATAAATATCCTCTTCTCAAGCACCCCCAAGGCCAAAATCTATATATTTACCTACGCATTAAACATCCACCTAGAGTCCCACAAGCATAGCAAGCCTACCACCTCCAAATATCTCTTCTACCTCCCTAAATTGCTCTTCCTCCAAGCTCATATCTTGACAGATAGACAGACAGACAGACAGACAGACAGACAGAAAGAAAGAAAGAAAGAAAGAAAGAAAGAAAGAAAGAAAGACCATCCTCAGTTATCTAAGTAGTAAGTGGGGGTCTTTCTCAGCTGTTACCCCACACACATGTACCCCAATATCTTCTCAGCCAGTGAAATAGTACAGAAGGAAACTCTAAACTTACTTCTTAAATGGCACATATTCTTTTGAGGAATATGGGGGATATGCCATTTCATACCCTTTTGATTAGAATTCTGTTAGCTGCAATGTTACTTTTGGACCTCAGTTTTAACAACTATTAATGAAACACACTATAGATCTATGGAATTGAATATGTCAATCAAACAAAAATACATGTATTTTATGTTTTATAACTTTTTTTTTTTTTGAGACAGAGTCTAGCTTTCTTGCCTAGGCTAGAGTGAGTGCCGTGGCATCAGCCTAGCTCACAGCAACCTCAAACTCCTGGGCTCAAGCCATTCTCCTGCCTCAGCCTCCCAAGTAGCTGGGACTACAGGCACAAGCCACCATGCCCGACTGATTTTTATATATATATATACTAGTTGGCCAATTAATTTCTTTCCATTTTTATAGTAGAGACGGGGTCTCGCTCAGGCTGGTTTTGAACTCCTGACCTTGAGCAATCCACCCGCCTCGGCCTCCCAGAGTGCTAGGATTACAGGCGTGAGCCACCGCGCCCGGCCTGTTTTATAACTTTTTAATGGGAAAAAGAGTCACAGGTCAATCAGATGTTTTTCTTAAGACAGGGTTTTCTCCCATTTCTCCTGAGCCAGATATAATGATTGACATCCTTTATAGTCAGTACTCCCGGGAGAAACCTAAAGAAGAATCAGGAAGAGAAGTATGTTTAGTATTTATTTATTAAAATATAGTAATAACAAGAGTTATACATAAACCAGTCTCTGCATGGATTTGCATAGAAAGAAGTATGGCTTGTTAGCTGAGAAAATTAGAATAGTATTACAGACTTTGCTTGCATCTCTCAAGGAACATGATAGCAAATCCATCCATAACTCAAAGCAAAAATTCTTAAATCATTTTTTGTTTTCCTTTTTTTTCTTTTTGAGACAGAGTCTTGCTGTGTCTCCTGGGCTAGAGTACAACAATGTCATCATAGCTCACTGCAACCTCAAACTCCTGGCCTCAAGCAATCCTCCCACTTCGACCTCCCAGAGTGCTAGGATTACAGGTATGAAACACTCTACTAGACCTTAAATCCTTTTTCTATTTTTCTTTTTCACAATTCCTTCATCTATTTCCAAAAAAACCCAAAAAACAAAAAAAAACTGTCTCTCTGCCTCAACTAGCTAGGTATGCCCCCTCTACCCTTTACCACTTACTCTCACCCAGCTCTTAGTCTCTCTACCTAAGTCTTTTCCCTTTCCTCTAATCCTTCTGGCCTTATACTTCTCTGCTAGTTTTCCAAATTCTATTATAGGTAATTTTAAAACCTTGGAATCAGTCTGGTAGAGACAGACCTCTCGTTAGAGGCTAAAGAGAGGAGAAAATCTGTGTGGGCAAGTACAGAAGTGTCTTTAATTAGTAAAAGAGTGGGAGAACTCATTCTTTAGGAATAAATCTTATTCCCACCACATTCATTTATATAGTATGTGGCTGAATGGTAACTTCCACACCATCTGCCCACTGTCTTCTAAGTCTAGAAGGAGGCAAAGGAAATCTGAGTCAGAGTTCTACGTCTCCTCCGTAAAAGTAAACTTCCTCTAGTATATCTCTTCCACAGCATATAAGGCTCAGTGGATACGCTGAAGAAATCCCTCTAGCATTTCTATCAAAAGTCAAAATAAAGGGTGACTTCCAGAATGGCACTGTGGTGAGGAGCTTAGCAGACCCACTCCCCCAAAAAACAAACACAAGTGGTAAAAGTTATAAAAATAAAATTATTTAATGTCTCTTGAAATTGCCCTAAGAACATAAGCAAATGAAGAAATATACTAAGTCTTGGTAAGAACAGCAAGAGTCTGTAGCACTTAACCCATAATGTGCTCCCTCTCTCATCCCCCAATTCACCAGGAGGGAAGTTTCAATATGGGTGAGTATTGCTAAGAACACAGGGCTCCCTGTCTCCCCGGTTCCAAGTCAGAGGGTGGTATCTCCCCAGGAGGAGTATGTCGTTAGCATTGCTCACCCCACAAATCCCAGGTCCCTGTGGCAGAGGCTAAATTCCAGGTAAGTGTAGCTAAGATGTTGAGGGCTCCCTTCCACCACCCAGCCCACACACATGGGGTGGAAGCTCTACCCCTGGCATAGCAGACCAAGAATACTGGGGCCCCAATAACTCTCACCCACCCATGGGGTGGAGATTAAATATTGGGACAGGCAAACCAAGAAGACCAGAGGCTACTATCTCACCCAGAACATAGCTCATAAACAGGGTGTCATTTTGAGAGAAACAGGAAACTACCTTTGCTCCCAACTCTGGAGCAGTGACTCAGAGATTTTGCCCAGAGGTAGAGGCAACAGAAAGATTAAAAGGCTGCCTTCAAAAGATCTACCTTTATTCAGAATAGAGTGTGATGAAGGACAATCCTAAGGGTGCTCTCAAAAACAATGGAGATATTAGTGGTGAGCAATTAAAAGGGGTCTGGTACCTCCATGAGAGAAGCCAAACCATAGGCCAGCTAGTTTACCTGAGAGAAATAGGAGGAAACACACAGCTGTGGGGTCAGAAAAACCTGAAAGACTGGCTTCAATGCAAAACCTACCCATACAAAGGATCAGAATTTAATTGGATCAGACTGTGGAGCAATTTTGCCCCCAGGGCATTATTGAAAACAATAGATCAATCAGTCATAAACTAGTGGAGCCTAGCAATTGAATATGATACCAACATGGGCAGAAAGCTTAAACAAAGAGATCAAGGACAGAGACACCAAAGAGAGTCCAATAAAAAGCACTATCATCCCAAGGTGACTAAGCACATGCCCAAGGCTATACCCTCTAAGGAACTGACATCAGAGTCTTCACACTTCAGGGGAAATAAACTTTATGAAAGTAGTCCAGCCATATCATTTAACAAATAAATAAGCAATCAATAACAAAAAGAAGTCTAGAGTGGGGGCAGAGGGAGTGAGAAAGGGAAGAAATCCATATCCAGAATTGGTATAATATATTATCTAAAACGCCCAGGTTTCAACAACAAAAGAGTGAGACATGTAAAGAACACAAAAGTGTATGTCAACCTAAATAACAAACTCAGAGAGGCTCTCTAAAAGAAAATAACATTTATTTGGGAATTGCAATGCAATGGTTTTACCCGATAACCTGTACCTTCCATCTAAAATGTTGCCCCAATTCAGCAGGAAGTAGTTCAATGACTACATTGTCATTCCTACTCCCATAGATATGGAAGGGCAAAATTGACAGTGGGGAATGTATAACAGAAGAAATGGCTTGAAAAAATGGTTAAAATGTTTTACATTACTTTAAAACATCAGTCACTTCTTTGGGAGAACTAGGACCTGCATCCCTGCCTCAGGCCAGTGGTCAGGAGGAGCAGAGGATATTCTTTGTGCCACAGGAGATGGGATTAATCTGGGCAGAGGTCATGAGATTATCTTAGCCAAAGATGGACTTGATAAGAACTTTTAAAAGCTCTGTATTTCTGCTCAGAAGCAGGACAGTGGTACTCTGAGACAGGAGTCTGACAGCCCCTTCATTAGCTGGCAAATTAATAAATTTCTCTTTCCTTCTCCTCAAACCACTTGTCCTCATTCTTCTGATGCAGCCTTGGGGACGAGTGCCAAACTTTTGGTAGCAGAAATGTGTTTCTGGCAGGAACTGAGACAGAGAGCTTGAATTAAAAAGAATACTTCCCAAATCATTCTAGGAGACCAGTATTACCCTGATACCAAAACCGTACAAAGACATATGTGTGCGGAATTCTCTGTTCTTGACAGTGATGATCCTCTCTGAGGGGACCTAGGCTGTGATTTCCCTTGCTAGATTGTCAGTTATCACAGATTTATTCACTTTCCTGGTGTGACTTTTTCTAGCATTCTTTGGCAAATAGAATGGACTGGCCTCCCCAGAATCATTCACAACTTGCTTCTCTCTGGCATTCCTCTACTAAAGAGGTTGGACAGTTCAAGTACTTACTTTCTCATACTCCGTTGAAGCCAGGGATGGCTAGTGACCCAGCTCTCACCTGTGAGACTGAAGCAAGAGACACTCATGGGGGCTGCAGGAGAGCTGGATGAGAGTGGCAGACCTGGTGCTCACTCCATTCTCCTTGGTCCTGGAGCTGCAGGACACCCTCATTAGGTACCATGAGGGCAAAGGTTTCATACCAGTGTACAATAGGACTTTAGAAATCATCATGAAAACAAACAATGCAAAATACCTTAGGAGCCATTGGCATCACCAAATATCCCAGAAATAGACATAAGTCATGGAACAACACTGGATCCTCATTCACAGGAGCTTTTCAGGTTTCCTGGAGCAGATCAGTGAAATGTACTAGGATTTGTTTGGGGCATTTTTGCCTCATTGTCCCCTGCTCCTTGTCTTCAGCGTCCTCTCTTCTGGGCTGTACTTCAGTGAATGATTTCTCTTACAAAAGAAATATACAGCCACAAACTGACAGCTTGTTCTTTCTTTTTCTCAGAATTTTCCTTTCCAGGAAAGATATTCCATTCTGACCCCACCTGGGGGTAGTCCCTCTTCTCCCCTACCTTCTGAATTAGAATTCACTGCTCCAAAAATAGATCAACTCCTCCTAATAAATTAGTGAAAAATGATGGCAAAAATACTTCACTAAAATAAAAATCACCTTTACAGATCTGTTTTAATCCCATCAAACACATTTTTGTTCCCTCTGCCCTTGGCTCCCCCACCCACAGGCACTTCCTCCAGCCTCGGGCCACCCTGCCTTCCTATTCAACTCTTGTTCTGCTTCTCCTCCCAGGCTTCAGAGAGCTTCCTAAAATGGAGATGCATTTTTAGGATGCCTCCTTCTCAGAAAGGAGTTTGTGAGAGGATCATAAATAAGAATTTTTTCCTGTCATACCACAGCCACAGATGTTGCTGTTGAATTTATTTTACTCAGTCTCCATCTTGTGTGTGACTACATTTCTCCTCCTCCCAGCACTTGCTCTACTGGTCAGTCCTTGTTTTCTTCTCCACAGTTCTTGCTGCTGCTTCTTCTTTTATTATTTCTATTTTCTTCACAGTTCTATAACTTGCCCCTCCACTTTTCTCCCTAATAGAGAAAGGGTGAGGGTGTGATGTGAGAGCGGTTGGGGAAGTGAGGTGTGAGGAAGGGGAGCAGGGAAAGGGGCGCACTGGTGGTTGGGGAAAGGCATGGTCTTAGTCTGGCTCCCCAGATGCAGAGTCTGAGCCTGGGCTTGGGTGAGTGCAATTTTTTAAAGGAATTCCTCCCAAAAAAAGCACACAGTGGGTGGAAATGAAGCAGGAAGGAAAAGGGAAAGAGCAAGCAAGGGTGTAGTCTGGTGTAAGGACTAATGTTGGCCTGATCTGCAGGGAAAGAGCCCTAGAGCACGGGATCAGTCAGTCACTGGCTGTGCATCGTCCAGGAGGATGCAGAGGCTGAGTGGGCCAGGGCCATGCCCTGGAGAAAGGGGGCAGCAGGGAACACCAAGCAGCTGACACTCATGCCAGCAGGGACATGGTGGGCACAGTTAAGGGGTGTGGGTGGGGCACCCCACAGTTTACTACAGGAACTAACATCTCTCAAGGAGAGGCTGCCACTCTCTCTCAGTGATTATGTGCCATGCACTGCCCTCTCAAATGGTCTTGGGTCTTTTCATTTAATCCTCACACCAGCACGGAGGGACAGGTGACCTGTTCCTTCTTTTGCAGATGAAGAAACAAGGCTTAAGTAACATGAAATAATGTTCAAAGTTACAGACAGTGAGAGGCAAAACCTGGATTAGAATCTAAGGTGATCTACTCTAATATCTGAGCTTTGCACCATTGTTTGGTTTTTATGGCAAAAGCATAAAGACTAGGGAAGGGAATGGAAAATAACAAGCTATTTGCTGAGGTATAAAATGATGAAAGATGGAATCGCTGAGCCAACAAATAAACTAGGTTTGTCTGTGTGAGCACAATTTCATGAAACTGGAAGAGACAAGTCAAACCTTCTTTGGAATTCTCTGTCAGAGAGATGTGCAATAAATGACCAATGTTTCCCTAAGAAGTAAAAATTAAAAAGAAAAACTCATAAGTTTAGACAATAGCTTTTAATCAACCCTCCTGTTTTCTCAAAGCATCTCCTTCTTTATCCATCTAGTGGCCAAATTTTCACATTCTTTCTCCTTCTCTCCCCCCCCCCCCCTTTCAGGTAGCAAAGGTCTGCAGGACAGGAGCCAGACCTTCTGGTAGCCTGTGGACGCTGGACTGCTCACTCGTAGAGTGGTTTGAGATCAAGTGGAGGCTCTTGCCACAAGACATCCCACTGTATGTGAGCCTCTTTCTCTGCAGCATTTTTCACGTAGGGTTTCCTGACAGGGCTGCATGTTCTCTGACTCTGATCGAATACTTTTGACTGAGAAATTGGAAACAGCTTAGAGAAATTCAGAAGGGAGAGATGACAGCCTGCCAGTAAAAATTGAGTCCCCTTCCTAATGGGCACTCTGTGGACTTATGATACTCCTATGGAAGTATACCTATTCTAAAATTCATGACCTCTGGGGTGGTCTCCAATTGCACTACCCCCAATACTTATGTCATCTACTAATTAGAGCTGTGATTATGGTCACAAATTCTCTCCCTCTATCGGGTCCTACTGTGGTCTGAATATGTCCCGCAAAATACGTATGTTGAAACTTAATCCCGAATGTGACTGTATTATGAGGTGAGGCCTTCAGGAGGCAATGGAGGCATGACAGCAGAGGCCTCATAGATGGCATTAGGGCTCTTATAAAAGATCTTGAGGGAGTGCATTTGCCCTCTTCTGCTCTTCCACCACATGAAGACATGTAGACGGTGCCATCTATGAGGAACAGGCCTTCACCGGACACCAAACCTGCCAGCACTTTGATCTTGGACTTCCCAGCCTCCAAGATCTGTGAGAAAATAAGTTTCTGTTCTTCACAAATCACCCAGTCTCCAATATTTTTTTATAGCAGTATAAATGGACTAAGATAGGCCCATTGCAACTGACAACATTCCATGAATTACATGATTCCCAAATCAGGACACATGAGGAGAGAGTGCAGACAGGGCTAACACACACATGTCCTCTGTGTTCCCAGTCCTGACCATGGGGAGGCATCTATAAGCAATTGCAGCACTGTTTAACAGAGTCTAGATGTCACCTTATCATCTGTAGGCTCAGTGCACCATAAAGCCAAAAACTATTTGTCAGACAAGGCACAAAAGAGAAAATCAATTTTCCATCCTATGCTAGTCAAAGTGAGGCAGTTCCATCTGTAGGGATCAAAGCGAGCCTGGGAATCAGCTATGGTATCATAGAAAGCACCCCCGATAATAGGAACTTTATTTATGAAATAAATAAAAAATGACTGAGTAGCACGAAGACAGAAATGCTCTTTTCTGATTGGGGTGATCGAGAATCACTGTTCAAACTATGGTGAGGATTCTAAGCCAAAATCCATTTACACCAATAGCAGCAATATGCTGAAACTAATTAATACTTGGGATATAATCCCAAATCATTGCAGGCATCAGAATAATAGGAAAAATAGGTTTTTTAAAATGTATATTTCCAAATTCTCCAATAGAGAAGCAAACGCTATCACCATTGAAAATTTCTAATTTAATAAGAACAGAAAGCAGATGAAAACATGTTTACGGCTCATATCCGCCAAAGAGTATTAACTGCTATGCACTTTAAAATTCTTATTTCACTGGAGATTAGGTGCAATAAAGCCCAGCACATCTTGTCTCGACCATGAAATAAAATGATCATCTGCTTATCTATCATTTACTTCACACAGAGGGCTCACACCAATAAAACTATGATTTTATAGAGCCATGAAGGAAGACAAAACCCATAAAATACAGGTACACTTTTATAGCTTCAAGATATGTCTCTCAGAAAGGTGAGCCAAATATTTACAAACAAGCCCATCTCATTATTCATTTTATTTTTTCAGACTTATTTTTTTCATGATATGGTCATTCCACAGGTATTTAGACGTCAGATTCTAGCAACTCTTCAGGTATCTGAGCATGATCGCTGTGATCAGAATTTCCTAAATAGGAAGAAAATGTTCTGAGTGCTGTTGTCTAATGCCTACTGAGTAGAGGCAGCCCTGAGGTGATAGTAGACAAAATTGTCAGCCCCTACTCACTGAGGCATGGGGGGGAAAGAGGATGGGGCCAGAGACCATAATCCAGGGCTGGGAGATAATTTCTTTCCAAATAGACAAACAGCCTCTCTTCTAGAATTATACTCACTTTGGGGGCTTCTTTTGCCAAATCTTTGATCTTTTGGCCTCTGAACTCTGTCTGTTCAATTCAGTGGATAGTTATTTAACAACACTATAACCCAGGCACTGGAGAGATATAAGCCCTCGGGAGCTTATTGACTGGGAGGGAAACAGACAAGCAAACAGAGGATTTCAGTGCATTCTATTAGGAGTGAAATAGAAGCAGGCACCAGCTGTGGGAAGGATGTGGGCATGGTTAACCCCGTTGGAGAGTGATGGGGTTATGGAGATATTTTGGAAGGGTTCTCAGAAGACCTGATGCTTCAGCATAATTGAAATGCTGTACTATGATTGTATTACATATAACATTTCCTATCTGTTATGAGATCATAAAATATGTAAACTACTTACCTTAAAAAAAATAATGCTTACGTTTTCTCATAAAATTATATAGGAAATTATTACCTATAAGAATCACACACTTTGACCCTAATGTCACCATGGACAGGTCTCTGATTCCTTCTCTTTCTATCCTTTTAAAGATTCCTACCCTGGAGGGGAAGGAGATCAGAAAACGTGATTAGAATGATGTGGGGAAGGGAATGAAAGTGCCAGATAATAAAGAGAAAAGAAGCAGACTATACTCTCCCCCCACACACTTCAGATATCCCATCTGCAGCAGCATAAACTGGGGAAAGAAAGACAATTTAACTTTAAATCAAGATTAAACATTTGACTATGACATGGATCTGGAAAGCATCTTCGGTTATCTGAAAATGATGAGGAAAGTTGTGGGAATGGCATTAAATTTCATTCAAGGGCAGGGAAAGAACTAGCTCCACATAATGATAAAGGGAAAGTAGTGAACAAAATTAAAATGCCTCATGATTTAATTCCAAAGCAATCCTTGTTCAACAAAGCAAAAACAAAGCAGTGCTTATTCACCATAAGAAACACAAATGAAATCCAAAAAAAGGAAGAAAAGAAGAGTTAAAAACCATGGCAAAGGAAAACTTCCAGAAAATAGAATTTAAAAAGAACATCAAATAGGAGGGGGAAAAAGATATGAAAATTAGAGACTCAATCCAAGAAGTCTAACATCCAATAAATAATTTAAAAATTAAAAAACAGCTGATAGCAGTATGATCCAGCAATTCCACTTCTGGGTATAAGCCCAAAAGAATTGGAAGCAGGAACTCAAAGACATATTTGTGCACCCATGTTCATAGCAGCACTATTCATAACAGCTACAATGTGGAAGCAGCCCATGTCCATTGACAGACAATGGATAAATGAAACATGGTCTATCCGATAATGGAATATCATTCAGCTTTCAATAGGAAGGAAAACCTGACAGATGCAACATAGAAAAGTCTTGATGACATTATACTAAGTGAAATCAGCTAGACACAAAAGGAGAAATAGTGTATGATTCCACTTAGGTGAATGTGATGGTTAATTTCATGTGTTGGCTTGGCTAGGGTATGGTACCCAGATATTTGGTCAAATGCCAATCTAGATGTTGTGGTGAAGGTATTTTTTAGATGAGATTAACATTTAAATCAGTAGACTCTGAATAAAGCAGATTACCCTTCATAATGTAGATGCCCTATCTCATCAAATCAGTTGAAGGGCTTAAGAAAACTAAAAGGGAATTCTGCCTGGAGACTGCCTTCGGACTCCAGCTGTAATGTCAGTTCTTGCCTTCACAATCACATGAGCAAATTCCTTAAAATAAATCAATCTAATCAATTTCTCCCTCTGTACACACACACACACACACATACACACACACACACACACACCCCGTTGGTTCTGTTTCTCTGGAGAACCTCGACTATTACAAGCAGGTACTTAGAGTGGTCAAATTCTAATAATAATAATTTCTAAAGAAAATTATCTTCAACCTAGATTTTTATACTTAGGCAAAGTATAATATTAATCGATTCTGAGAGTAAATTTAAGATATTTGTTAGACACACTGAAGAATGTTCTTTGTTAGAGGCAAAGACCCTTAAAAACCCTCAACTCCCCTATGACTCGTCCTACACACGGACTTCGCCCTAGAAAATTCCAGCTATAGCTCTAAAAAAAATGCAGTTCATGACGTGCTGACCACGGGATACTCCAGGGTATGCTGACTGCAATTGTTCCCGACCACCTGCCAGGTTGGAGATGAGTAACCAGTCAAAAACAGGATACTGATAAGACGCTGATTGGGGCTAATTAACCCAGACCCAAGCCTCATCGTCAACACTCTATTTTTTTGTTTCTACTTCCTTGTTTTTGTATGCTTATAAAACCTACTAAGAATCTAAGTAAAGTAGACCTTGACAATCATTCGCTTGGTCTCGTTTCTTTCTCTCGCTCATCTCTTTCAGGCACGGTCCCCCTCGCCCCCGCGAGTAACAAAAGGTCCTGCGGGTCAAGACAGTTCTTCATCCACAAAAGTAAGAAAACATAGAAACAGACTTAGTATCCATGAAACAGGTACCCAAAAGTGTGACAAAGAATATTCCAGAGGATGGCTGTACAACAAGCCTAGAGATAGAAGAACTTTGTGGGCTCAAGAAAGGTCTCTAGAGAAAAGAGGATCTGGCAGATTTATCTTATGATCTTGTCCCTGTGCCAAACTGATATGTCTGTCTCTCTACCTCTGACTCCTTTGATGCCTTTCTTTGGTGCTCTGAAATAACTTCACAAGAAGTCATTTACTGTGGGATTACGAATGTCATTTCAGAAATAAAATTCCCATAAAGTGAATGAGAGTTTCAATTTTCACCTTGGATGTACAGAATTGTTTTAGCGAAAATTTTTTTTTCTTTTTTTTTTTTTTTTTTTGAGACAGAGTCTCGCTTTGTTGTCCAGGCTAGAGTGAGTGCCGCGGCGTCAGCCTAGCTCACAGCAACCTCAAACTCCTGGGCTCGAGTGATCCTTCTGCCTCAGCCTCCCGAGTAGCTGGGACTACAGGCATGTGCCACCATGCCCGGCTAATTTTTTATATATATATCAGTTGACCAATTAATTTCTTTCTATTTATAGTAGAGACGGGGTCTCGCTCTTGCTCAGGCTGGTTTTGAACTCCTGACCTTGAGCAATCCGCCCGCCTCAGCCTCCCAAGAGCTAGGATTACAGGCGTGAGCCACAGCGCCCGGCCGAAAATTTTTTTACATGGCATAAACTTCATAACAGATAGGTATCTTCTTACATGAAAATGAATAAACACACACACACACACACAGAGACCCTGACAAAGTGTTATCCAGTGTTCTAACAAAGAGCACAACCACCTCAGCCCACCCTTCCTGGGCAAATAGCAAATCTTCCTCTTTTGACAGAAACAAATCTGGGTAAAGAAAATGTAATGTATTATTTCATAACTGTAAACTCATTTTCTTATGCATTTACTGACAGAGCTGGTGAGAGCCTCTGTGTGTCAATGCCACAGTGCAGAAAACACTTCGCCTTAGAAGCCGAGAAGAGAGAACCTGATTAAAATGCAGTCAATAAGAAGTGTCCGTCATAGATCATATAGTGCTGAGAGGAGCTCTTGCTTTAATGCCGTGCAAACTGTGGGAGCAGATGTTGCTGTTGGCTCAGGGGAGTCATCAAGGAAACGTAAATATGAAAGAGCAGTTTTGCAAGAATGTTTAGAGGCCTTGTGGTAGGGGAGGGAGAATGGGTCTTCAAGGCATATCTACCAAGATAAGGCACCAGAGAGATAGGTCTGAATTTACGACAGTCATCAGCTGTAGAAGAAGCTGGAGACCTTGACATCATTAGCGACAACTCAGCGTAGATCTTTCCCGAGTGGTAAGTATTTATTGGTCAACTTACAGTCATTATTCCCGGTTCTTCCAATTAAGATTACATGAAAAATCTAACCTGCCAGAATTAACATTCTATGGGGGCTTGTCTTCCTGAAATCATCACCATAGCTAAGGAAAATTAAAAAAAATTTTTAAAAAGTCTCCTTGTCCAGGCCAATTTGAAAATAAGTTGCCATCTGCCACCAGCAGGAAAACTTCAATAGCCACAGAACAAAGACACTATTCCAAGGCCATTGCTGAGTATCTGCTACAGCAGAGAATAAAAACTAAGTGTCCCCACACGCAATGGCGCTCATAGTTATTTAAACAAAATACAAATATTTCCACTTCATTAGGGTTTAGTCAACTTATCTTTTGTCTTTTCTAGACCCATAGGCACACAATTGACTAGAAAATAATACTTTCTCTAAATTTTATCTTTCCAGTTAAAAAAAAAAAAAATGGGCCGGATATGGTAGCTCATGCCTGTAATCCTAGCACTCTGGGAGGCCGAGGCGGGAGGATCATTTGAGCTCAGGAATTCAAGACCAGCCTGAGCAAGTGCAAGACCCCATCTCTACTAAAAATAGAAAGAAATTAATTGGCAAACTAAAACTATATACAAAAAATTTGCCGGGCATGGTGGCACGTGAGTGTAGTCCCAGCTACTTGGGAGGCTGAGGCAAGAGGATCACTTGAGCCCAGGAGTTTGAGGTTGCTGTGAGCCAGGCTGATACCATGGCACTCTATCCTGGGCAACAGAGTGAGACTCTGTAAAAATAATGTATATTCAGTCTTCAGTGGATATTAGAATAAACCAATCTGGTAAGCTATTGTGTAGATAAAAATATGTCAAACAGAAAAGAACAGTGTTAATGTTTTAGTGACTACAAACTAAAAACAAAGAGTAGAAAGATTAAAAGCAAGAAGCCAAGATTTCATTATGTGAGTTAATGGCATTTTCACTTCTTATACCAATATGCCACATGCGCCACCAGCCCCCTCTCCCAACCCATGCCAGCAGGCACCGTGAAATTGACCACTGAGAAACACTAGCCAAAGTCCACTGACATCAGAATGTATTGCTGCTGTTGGCTGAGGTTTCAAAGTAAAGGGAATTCCATGATCACAAAGCTCCTTTGTCCAAGATCAATTGGAATAAACACATATTTAGGGTTAAAAGTAACTGTGGTTAGCTATCTAGGGAGATTTGTGCATATTTGGATTAATTTTAAATTGAACTTTCTTAAAGTGAATTATACTTTTCTTCAAAAGAAACTAGAGAGAAACTATTCTCTATATATTTTTATTTTATTTATTTATTATTTGTTTGTTTGTTCTGAGACAGAGTCTCACTCTGTTGCCTTGGCTAGAGTGCCGTGGCGTCAGCCTATCTCACAGCAACCTCAAACTCCTGGGCTCAAGCAATCCTCCTGCCTCAGCCTCCCAAGCAGCTGGGACTACAGGCATGTGCCACCATGTTCGGCTAATTTTTTCTAGATATTTTTAGTTTGTCAATTAATTTCTTTTTGATTTTAGTAGAGATGGGGTCTTGCTCTTGCTCAGGCTGGTTTCCAACTCCTGACCTTGAGCGATCCTCCAGCCTTGGCCTCCCAGAGTGCTGGGATTATAGGTGTGAGCCGCCGCGCCTGGCCTACATATTTTTAAAGTTTGTTATATTTTATAATGTTCAAATGATTTTGTCCTTTTGAAGGAGATCAGAATATGCCAACTCAAAATAGCCACTGAGGCATAAAAATTATTTTGAGATGAAGGCATTTGGGTTCCTAAAATCTCTTACCTGCCTAAAAGCAGAGCCTCCCCAAAGAACTAATTGTCATAAATCCTTTCTCCTGGAGCACCTCTTATCTTCTCAGAGACTAGAAGTGATTTGGGCTTGGGAGCCACACCTAAACAGACATTGTCACAAGACTATCAAATTTAACATAGCAAAAGCCTGTGAGGAAAAAAAACAAAGACTATCAAATGCCCATCTATTCTCCACAGGATCCCTTTATCTTTCTAAAAAGTTATTTGTTTTCCCATAAATGCCTTTCTCCTCCTGCCTGTTATCTATTAAAATGGTACCACCCCTTTGAGTTAGTCCTCACCAGCACTTCCTTGTGTGTGTACTTTGCAAGTGTAAATAAACTGTTTTTCTCTCTTGCTAATCTGCCTTTTGTTAGTTTAATTCACAGGCCCCCAGGTACTGAACCTCAGTGGGTAGAGGAAAAGTTCTTTTCTCCTCTATATTTTTCAGAGGTCCAATTTGTATTGTGGTACACACAGAAATTTCCAGTCAGCAATATGAACACACACACACATTTTAAAACTCATACCTCCTTTTGTATGCCCATGGCTCAACCCCTTCCTGCTCTTGGCTATGGATAAACGTTTAGAGTCTCAGATGAGATGATAGCTACATCTGGATCCAAAGTCCAGGCACAATTCACCTCAAAGCAAATTGACTTTGTTAAGTGAGCTATCTCTTGAATGGCAGCTCTTTTAGTGATGCAGGTGTAAGACAAGCAAGCAGCCATTGTCCTGGGAGAAGATGTAACAGAATCCTGTGGGTTTAGATGCTCCCATCCACCTAAAACCCCTTTGTATAGAGAATTCAAAAGGAGGGATTGACCACTTTCCTTAAGGATCCCAAGATGGGAGGTATAAAGGGGGGAGGATACTGAAGCCCCACCTGAACTGGGTGGACCAGGGTGGCCTTGACATTAGTCCACTGGGCCAAAAAATATGTCATGAGCCCCAAAATGGAATAACTGTGTCGACAGAAAAAAACCAAACTCTGTAAAATAATTTTAAAGAGATTTATTCTGAGGCAAATTTGAGGACCATGACCCGGAGCCACTGCCAAGAGGCCTTGGGCAAGTGGACTCGCTGTGGCTGGGTTACAGTTCAGTTTTATACATTTTCAGAGAGACAGGGGTTACAGGCAAAGTCACAAATCAATACATGAGAGGCATACATTGGTTTGGCCCAAAAAGGTGGGACATCTCGAAGCGGGAGCTTACAGGTTATAGGTGGGTTTAAAGATTCTTTGGCTGGCAATTGGCTGAGAGAGTTAGACTTTATCTAGAAGACCAGAAAGGATATGCTTACTTTAAGATAAGGGTATGAGCACTTTGGGAGGTCCAGACAGGAGGACATTTTAAATTTACAATAGGCATCTGCTAGGATGCTTGAGTTAAGACAGGGGCTTCCTATCTTTTAGGTGATGTTAATGCCATACCAGAATCAGGTTGAGAAGTAAACCACCGCTTTATTTGGTTAACAAAAGCCGCTTAGTAGGAATTTACCATTTGTCAGCCTGACCCAGCTGGCTTCCTTAGGAAAGAGTTTTTAGCAAAAGAAAAAGATCAGAGTTCAGTCCTCAACTGCAAGAGAACAGGGAGTTTGGGGCTGTTGAGCAGGCTCAAGTGAAAGGCAAAGGGTGGAGGTTGACGCAGGTGCAGAATGGGGCTGAGTCATGAGCCCCTGTGGATCCACTGCTGCCCGTGTCAGGCTGTGGGTTTGAGCATGTGAACGTAACCTTGGAGCCAAAGCCCAGGGCGCCAACAGCAGCCTTTGCAAGGATCTGTGCCAGGAAGGGCATCACTGAAGGAACACACAGGAGTTCCTCAGGCTGTCCAAGATATTTAACAGCATAATTGCATGACAGCAGCTGAGGCAACCATCCGTCAGCTAATGGGCTGATTGGATGCCCCACTTTGCTCTCTGCCTGGTGTGTGGAAGCACTAAAGCTTCAGTCCAAGGGTTCTTGGACAATTGGGAAGAGCAGAAGAAAATCAAAGTGGGATTTATTTGATTTTTCACCAAATAAAGCATGTGAGGATGAAGAGTATGAAGTGATTTTTACCCCCAAGCTGGTGAAACAGGTCATATCAATTACACAAAGAAAATCATTTGAATTATTTGAGCTAATACATGTATATCTAACAACTGTTCATTTAAATAAGATTGTTAATCATATTTAAATGATGAAAACTAGCAGTCCTACTCACCCTCCATCCACATGAGGGGGAAAAAAAGGGCCACTGATTTGAGACAACTATTCATAAATATTTTTCCTTTTTTAGAAATAAAGAGATGTCAATCTCAACATTATTATCAAGGCAAAAAAACATAACAAGTGAGCAAAAACAATCAGTATTATATGTTTCTCTTTGAAGGTTATTTTCGCAGGAAATGGCACCATTTTCCAAGATCTTTGCAATCTTACAAGTTCTCTTTGTTTAATTTTGCTTCCAAGGACAGATTAATATTAGCAGGAGATAAGTTAGAAACAGTTATAGATATTCACAGGAATCTCTTTATTGCACAGGAAATGAAGATTGGGAGTCTAATGAATTTTTCCAGTGCTTTATCAAATTGGATTATTTGAATGCTTTCAATGACACAGAAAGCTCTCTCTCCCCCAAAAGGTGCAGTGCAGAGAGGCTCTTTCTTTCTCCTCTTCCTGGGCTGCTTTCATTAAATAGAAATATTTGTACTGACTAGAACTGTAAGCAAAAAGAGGGCTGTAGGGATCAATTTTATTGGTAGAAAGGGGGTGAGAAATGGACAGAGTTTTACTTAGTAACTGTGAAATAAAGAGAATATAGTATAGGGGAGAAAAAAATGTTTTCCTCCACCCTCTTAGGTTTAGTAACTGACACTGATAAAATTAAATAGACAAAATACAGATTAATGGGAGAAGAGGAATACAAATTTTATTTTTTTATTTTTTTTAACTAGGTCATTTTTTTAATGTCAGAATATTATGAGGATATAAACGCTTTGTTTATATATGTTGCTTTTGCACCGCCCAAGTCAGAGCTACAGGCGTGCTCATCCCCCAGACAGTGTGCGTTGCATCCATTAGGTGTGAATTTATGCATCCCCTTCCTCCCCCTCCCACCTGCCCAACACCTGATGAATGTGACTTCCATATGTGCACATATGTATTGATCAATTAGTACCAAGTTAATGATGAATCAAATTTTATTTTATTTTTTTTAATTTTTTTTTATACAGGCGGGGATACTCACCACTATACTAACGAGGACAAATTTTATTGATGTTAATATTTTCATGTGCACAGGGACTTCACAGAAAAGAAGTCAAAGGAGTTAGACTCAGGCTTACACACTATTTTAAGAAGGGCAATAAATTATGGAGAAATGACTAAATAAAAGAAAAGGGGTTTGGGCTTCTGGAGCCAAAAGATTGTGGAAAAGGGAATAGGAAATATATGGGGGGGACGTAATGAGAGGTAAGGGTTATTTTAGTAAGATTTGCTTATGCAGACTCAACTCAGTACCAGCTCCCCCATCTTCAGTGATATGTTGCTCTCCTCAACCTGGCACGGGAGAGGGGAAAATTTATGCCCTGCTTTTAGGCAGAAGGAGGAAGGCAGTGAACTCTTCTTGTGTCCGTTCTTTCTCAACTTCCTTCAGCTCAAAATAATCAATATGCCAGAGTGGCATATTAGGGGTGGCATGTTGTGATACCCTTCAGTAGAATTAATCTTTCATTTCATTAGGTTATGAATTTTAAGATTACTTTGGGTGATAATGAAAATTAGATAACCCATAAAAATATGTGTACATGGCCTCTAAGTATTTTGAGAAAGAGAGAGAGATCATAGACAAAGAGAGATGGGGAATCCTCTCCTGGAATTGTATTTTCCTAGTACCACTCAAGTTTGTTTGTTTGTTTTTACTTTTATATGAAAAGAAAGAATAAGAAGAGAAAGTTGTAAATACAATTTACCTTTATTAGCTCTGCCTGATAACAAGAACTATCATAAAAGCCAACAAAAACCACAATGTTTCACAAAGGACATCCCATGCAACACACACACACACACAAATATATTACACACACACAAAAATATTTCTGCAAGGACATCTGCCCAGCAACTGCCTGTCCAACCTCAGACTGGTACCACCCTTGTTATTAATCCTCATAGCCTAAGATAATTTTCACAAAACAACTATGTAATCCTCCTCATTTTTCCTCTAAAAACCTTTATCCTGCTTTACCTCCCTGAATACACATATAGTTTACTATAGCACACATATTCCCATTACAATGCCCATTCCCAAATAAATTTTAGGCGTCTTTCTCTGTTATTTAGGTTGACATCCCCATTATGAACATTCCCCACCAGAGTAGTACATTTATTGTCATTGATAAATCTACTCAATGAACTCTTTTATTGGCAAATTTATCAAACAAGTAATTGGTCAGGTGAATTCTCCATGCTATACAAGAGGAATAACTCTTACTATCAATTTCTGATAGCACCTTGTGTAAATATAAAACCATAACTCTATCAGCATCAGTTTCTTATCTGCATAAAGGAACTATCTTTCTTTTCATATCCAAATGTACAGCTTACAGAGAAGAACTAAAAGCTTTTTGTACATATCTACAAAATAGTAAAAACTAACATTTATTAGCTGGCATGCTGGCATATGCCTTTAGTTCCAGCCATTTTGGGAGGCTGAGGTGAGAGGATCACTTGAGCCTAGGAGCTCAAGGTTGCAGTGAGCTATGATCAAGCCATGCACTCCAGTCTGGGTGACAGTACACAAGTCATAAGTGTTTTGACTTATTGATACATTTTTAGAGCAAAACAATGTAAACAACATTAAGAAAAAAAAAAAAACAGAACATTACAAACATCTCAGAAGACCAACACTTTTTCCTTCTCAGTCACTAACCTTCCAGAAGTTACCTATTAATAACCTTGACTCCAGTGATGATAGATTAGTTTTGCCTGTCTTTGATGTTTATATAAATGGAATCATATACTCTGTACTCTTTTATGTCTTGCTTTTGTTATTCAACTTTATGTTTGTGAAACTCACCCATATTGTGTGTAGTTGTGGTTCGTTCATGCTCATTTCTGAATAGTATTTCAATGTATAGGTACACATTTGGCCACTTTCCAGAATAACTATTCACAGAGCAGAACTATACTCAAATCTGTGAGAGACAGAGTCTGAGCTGACACCCTTGTGAAGGCAACCAAACTGCTACCATGCCCACCACACTTTAGCATGGGGAGTATATGGAGGCCAACAATAACTGAAGTCATAACTCAAGTCCATCTCACCATTAGTCAAATGGACCCACCTTCTGCTCCTGTCTCCAGTGTGTAACAGAGATGGATATACTCAGCACCTGAAAGAAGCTTCGTATTGCCTCCACAAGCTGTGGAATAAGAGCCTTCTGGTGACCCTTGGCTCCACCCTCTGAGAGGTTCTTCCTTTTCTGTCACCTTCCTTGGCCACACCTAAAGTGGAATTGGATAGACACTCCTCCTTGACTATGAGAAGATTTCTCAGGCTACTTCCTGCCCCTATGAGTTGAGAACCCAAGATCCTTGTTAAGCCTCAGCCAGTCATGGGCTTCTGGGTTCAGGGGAGTTGTTCCTTTGCCACATCAACTCCTTTAAACAGGCCTCGAATGTTCTGATTCCTGTCAGTTCAATCCCCAATTTTTATTTTATTTTTTTAGACAGATTTCTCCTAAAGGATACATTCCTTTGCTTTCTTGCCCTCAAGACACACTCTCTCACAAGTTAATTGTGCATATCTGCAGTTTATAAGGCTTTAGAGGGAGCGCTCCGCATTTAATCTCTTTTCCTTGAGTCACTGAAGGGATTACCCGGCTGGAAACATTTAGTGGGATGCTTACTCTGAAACGCCTTAGTTCATTCAGCTGTTTTAACATCAGTGAGTTTGACCCTTGACACAAAGCTCAGTTTTTATCAGCTTTTCCTGCTCAGAAGCTTTCTTAGTAATTAGCTTTTTCTAGTTGAGGTTGAAAAGCAATTGCTTCTTCCAAGAATAAGTCCCTGAGTGTGAGGACTTTCTCTAATTTGTTTCATTCCTGATTGTAAACATAGCAATTCTTTTCTGAGTTCACCTCTTTCTAATAATACCTTGCAAATTCAACCAATAGAAAACCACATAAGCTTCTAATATTCAGTTTTGCCTTCTCATTGCCTAAAGCCATGATACTTCCCCCAAGTTATTGCAGGGAATAGTTTTATCAGCTGTTTCACCACTGCATAACATGAGTTATCATCCTTCCAGCCTCTAAGCCTCATCTGTACCCTAATACTTTTCATCCTCTCCCCTCCCAATCTCTAAAAAATATTGTGATCAATTTTCTCCTCGTAGCCAAATAAAAGCCAAGCTTATCAAGTAAAAAAAAAAAAGAATAAGAAATATAAAGATAAAAAATTAAAATTTATTAAGTAGTAAATTTAAAAAATAAAAATAAATAAAAATAAAATTGTCTCCTCTCCTGCTTTTATAAAATACCTTGCTCTAAGTGAGATCCTTTTTACTGGCTCTTAAGTATGCTCAAATTACAAAAAGCAAGAGCAACAACAAAACTTCCTTGAGTCCATACATCTTTCTAGCAACATCTCTATTGCTTTCATCCTTATTTATCTCCTAAAAACCCAACTTCTCAAAAGTTTTTTTCTGTACTCACCATCCTCACTTCCTCACCTCTCATTCATCATAACATGTTCCAGGCTTAAGTTAGCCTCCATTAGCCTCTGTTACTACACTAAAACAGCTCTTCCTGAGATTATCAATGACTCTATGGGATTCAATTAATTAGATTTTTTATTCTAATCCTATTGGACCTGTCAGGACCAGGTAACATAGCTGAAACGGTGCAACATCCTGAAATTCTCTATACTTTGCTTCCATAGTCCACCCCTCCTCTGATTTTCCTCTTCTCTATCTGCCCTGTCACTGCACCTCTTCTGTCTCCCACAAATACTGGATTTTCTCAAGGTCCAGTATTCTTTTCCTTGCTCACTGTACTCTCTCTTTAGGTAATCCCATCCACATTCCAGCTTCAAGTCCCACCCTTATGGAGGTAACTCACAGATTTACACCACCTGCCAGACTCTGTCACTCAATTCCAGACACTTATCCACTTGCTTATTTGATAGCTCTATCTGAATGTCTCAAAGGAATGTTTCAAAATGTTTCCGCATGTCCAGAACCTATCTCATCATCTTGTTCCACAAATCTGGTCCTTTTCCATGGCTCCATATAGCAGCTGAAAGGCACTACCATCCATTCAGTCACATACAGCTCATCCCAGGTGGTCATTCTTCATACCTAATCTTGCTCAATCACCATATCCAAGTGATGCCAATGTCATCATGATGCTATGCAAGCTTGTCAATGGCAAAAAGTGACCCAGAAGAATCTTTAGACTCTAAACGTATAAAAGGATTAAACTCAAATTTTGTGATTCTGTAGAATGTACTATTTTTTTTTTTTTTTTTAGACAGTGTCTCACTTTGCCCAGGCTAGAATGAGTGCCATGGCATCAGCCTAGCTCACAGCAACCTCAAACTCCTGGGTTCAAGTGATCCTACTGCCTCAGCCTCCCGAGTAGCTGGGACTACAGGCATGCGCCACCATGCCCGGCTAGATTTTTTAATGTGAAAAAGAGTCCCTTTTGTTATGACAGAAGAAAGGTCCGTTCATTGTCTGTGGCAAACATATCTTGCTCTTGCTCTGTAAACCTATATCTTGCTGTTGTTCTGTAACCTATCTTATCCTTCCTCAATAAATTTCATTTCATGCTTGCAAAAAAAATGTGAAAAAGAAATTTATGTGCATATCATTCAGTATTTTGCCTTCCCCAAAATTTGTTATGACATTGATAGAGTATCTTATAATGAATTGTACTTCACAATTAGAGAAGTATTTTTACATAAAGAAAACAGCTTGGATTAAAAACAGCAAAGAACGGCCGGGGCGGTGGCTCACACCTGTAACCCTAGCACTCTGGGAGGCCAAGGCAGGCGGATTGCTCGAGGTCATGAGTTAGAAACCAGCCTGAGCAAGAGCAAGACCCTGTCTCTACTATAAATAGAAAGAAATTAATTGGCCAACTAATATATATAGAAAAAATTAGCCGGGCATAGTGGTGCATGCCTGTAGTCCCAGCTACTCGGGAGGCTGAGGCAGGAGGATCGCTCAAGCCCAGGAGTTTGAGGTTGCTGTGAGCTAGGCTGATGCCATGGCACTCACTCTAGCCTGGGCAACAAAGTGAGACTCTATCTCAAAAACAAAACAACAACAAAAAAAAAAAAACAGCAAAGAACGACAATACACACACACAAAGTTGAGAATCAGAGGCTATGGATTCGGATATCAGTTCATCATCTCTTGCAGCTTAGGGCAAGTCAGTAAGTAAACTTACTGCGCCAAACAAATCAGCCTGGTGAACAATCACAGATTGTGAATCACCCTAAAAAAATCCTTGGTCTTCAGACAGTCCTCATTAGTGAAATCCAAATGATCTGCTCCTATCTCTTGGCACAGCTCCTGACATCACGGTTGGTATCAGTGTTGTGCTCATCCTACTGACATTGTTAACCATAGCTTTCCCATTTCCAAGGTCACTGCAATAAAGCTGGCAAAGAAAAGAACAAATGCCTCTTCTCCCTGACCACCCTAACCGCCTTCCAGGTCTTCTAGGACATTAAACAGGCTTCCTTGTAGTTCAAATGTCTGTCACCCCCCCTATGGTGGTAGTATTTTTTCCCCTTACAGTTCTTCTTTATCCTCAATTTTCCTACTGTAGGAATTAGGCTCAGTTTTCCTTTGAGCCAGGTCGGAAGTCTACTTAAGTGTCATTGCCCTATAATGTGTTCAGAACCTTTTCTCCCAGATAAGCCCAAGTCAGTGTCCCTGATTAAGTTGATACACAGTCATGCTCTGTGCTCAAGGTTAGTTCTTTACTTAATCTTGTTGAGTGCCTGACAGCTTTTTGTTTTGGTTTGGGTTTTTCCTGCTAAAGGAAGTGGAGGCAAACCTTAAGCTTTAGGTATTTGCTCATTGGGTCCCCAACCCTTTCCCACTAACCTGCCCAGCTGTGTCTGAATCCTTAGTGGGTGGCCATCTATTAGGCACCCATGCTGGGGTCCTCTTGCACTCTATCTGTCAAATGAGGGTGAAATGCTAAAGCTGGGAAAGACTTTGAGACCACTTTGTCGACTGTTTTTCAAAGTGCTGCCCACAATCTCTTAGTGAGTGACTTGGGAGTCAATCTAGGAGGTCCCAACCAACATTTTTAAATAAATACACTAGAGTGGGAAATAATCCCTGAGCACAGCACATATCAAGGGGTGTTCATTGTTGCAGCTGCATGTGTGTGCACATGCATGTGTGTGCCTAAGTGCACTGGGTCATGATATAAAATCAGATTCTTACAGATTGATATGAGTTTCTTTCAACACTGTAAGAGTTGATCTAGATTAGTGGTTCTCAAATAATGGTCCCTGTACCAGCAGCATCGGCTATTACTTGGGACCTTGGAATTATCAGAAATGCAAATTCTTGGACCTCATCCCAGACCTACTGAATCAGAACCTGTAAAGAAAGGCTGGGCCTGGAAATCTGTGTTCTTTTTTGGTTTTTTGGTTTTTAGTATCCAGCACTCCACTCATGAAAGGCAATCTGTGTCGTAAAAAGGCTACAGGTAATTCTGATGCAAACAAAAACACTGAGTTCCAGATAATCTAGCCTTTCTCAATCACAGGACAGATTTCAGCCCTAGAGAACATGATTTCAGCGACTGTTGTCATTTCTCCCAAGTACCTGGTATTCTAGGAGACTCATAGGAAAGGAGTTAATTATTGCATGCACTAGATGCCTTAGTGCAGTAGGGCTTAATTCTTTCTCTCTTAGAAGTGGTTGAGAAGGGCTAATCTAAAATGATCTCCCAAGGTTCCCTTCAGAGGTAAATTTATGTGACTTAACACAAGATTTCCAAACCATAAAGTAATCTAACACAAGGATTTGAATTTAGTATTTCTGTTTATGTATTTTTTTATTTTTTTTCCAGCATATTGTGGGGGTACAAATGTTATGGTTACATATATTGCCCCTGGCCCCCCCCTCCCCAGTCAGGAAGTTGTTTCTGTTTAAAATGTATTTTCTTCTTCTCTCTATTGTGATTTCGGACACTGATCCTATTGTGATAAGGAAGAAATAAAGTATATACTGATACTAAAAACTAGAGTCTAGGATTTGTTGAGAACATGAAAATCTAGTTCATTTATCTAATCATAATAGCCATACTTACAAACTCTTCCTAGGATAGTGATTTACAGCCTTTGTTCTGTTTCAACTCTGTTTAGTTCACAGTACACTCCTAATCAGTAACATCTCTCATCACAATGCTGTGATTCTCAGGGGACTGGGGGTTGGGGGGCGGGTGGAGCTTGAAAAGTCTTTTTGAAGATTCTGTTTATCCCCTTTCCCCCCCACACACACACCAAAAAGAATCAATGCACTAGAAAAAAAGACAAAGTTGCTAAGAACAATCTAAGTCAGCAGAGAACATATCACCCTACCAGAATAGCCAAGTTTTAAATAGGCATTGACTGAGTTCCAGAATGATCTGAGAGCTCAGAGCATAATTCATTATTGTATACTTACTTATTCTCTGCAAAGAATCCCTATTCTTCCAGAAGAAAGCAAAATCCGGTTATGAGGAAGGGAAGCTTTTCTTCTTTTCTTGTCACGGCACCTAATCAACTAATCAACATTTCTATGCCTATTATGTATGCATCAATGTACTAGGCAATTTGTAGGACGTACATGGTTTGATAGCAACTGGAGAGAAAAGATCAGAACACATGAAATAAGCAACATAAAAATAAAACACTAATAAATGATAAATTTTGAAGAACTAATTATGAAACCATCTGAAATGGTTTTAAGAAATATAAATCCCTAAACCCAATCCCAGAAAGGCTGGCATAGACTTATCAGATGCAGGGCCCAGAAATCTGCATTTAAGTCTGCCAGATGGCTGTGACAATCAGTCAAGTTGGGCACTTTACAGATACAGAAGAGAGGAAAATCAATTTCAACCAGTGCTGTCAGTTAACATCTCCTACCTCCCTCATGGAGCAGTGAAGCTGAGGTGGGCCCTGAGGACAGGGAAGCTGAGGTTGGTCCCTGAGGTCAGGGTGGAATATGAGCAAAGCAGCAGAGAGCGGAGGGCATACATGTGCACTCACCTGGAGCTGCCTGTGCCCAAGTGCTAAGGAAGCTTTGGGAGGAGAGAATGAGTCCCCAGGGCAGTCAAATAAGGCTTCTCTCAAACTTCTCCCAAATATTGAGCAGAAGGAATCTGCCAGGCAATTCCTGGAGATTCCAGGAAAAACGTGCACAAAAGTATAGAGCCATGAAATGGCAAGTTATGTTAAGTGAACAGCAGAAGCTCCATGTGACTAGAATAGGCAGAGGAAAAAGGAGAGGCCCAAGAGAGATATGGTAGGAAAACTCATCAACATGTTTAAGAAGTGAAAGACTAAACAGGATTGGAAATTTCAGACTCACAGGAGGCGAGTAATATGCTGGATGTACATGCATGTGATATTTTGTGTGAGTGACAGGATCCAGATACCAAAGGGAACTGGTAGATTCAGGTCCCAGCTAGGAAGGGCAGCCTACACCTACTCAACCCAGCCAATCATTGCCTCTATGGACAATGAGGTCCCCATGCTACCAAGTCAGCTGATTTTTTTCCCCAAGAAAAGCCAGAAATCCAGATTTTTAGATAAAATCTCCAAACTTTTAAATGTAGACTCAAAATTCTTTATTTTTATTTTTATTTTTATTTTTTTTTTATTTATTTTTTTTTTTTTTTTGAGACAGAGTCTCGCTTTGTTGCCCAGGCTAGAGTGAGTGCCGTGGCGTCAGCCTAGCTCACAGCAACCTCAAACTCCTGGGCTCGAGTGATCCTTCTGCCTCAGCCTCCCGGGTAGCTGGGACTACAGGCATGCGCCACCATGCCCGGCTAATTTTTTATATATATATATCAGTTGGCCAATTAATTTCTTTCTATTTATAGTAGAGACGGGGTCTCGCTCAGGCTGGTTTTGAACTCCTGACCTTGAGCAATCCGCCCGCCTCGGCCTCCCAAGAGCTAGGATTACAGGCGTGAGCCACAGCGCCCGGCCTCAAAATTCTTTAAATTAGTAATCAGGCCAAACAAAATACAATTCTCGTCCTGGTAGGGATCCTACTTTATCACCTCAGACTAGATTCTAATAAGCTCTTACTGCATCCAAACTAGATGAATGTCTATCTGATTCACTATATGCCTGATTTCACAGGTTGGCAGAACATGGCAACTAGGCTGAAGGTTTGTTTGGGAGAACAATAGAAATCAAGTTCAGAGGTTTTAGAGGTTTTATTCTGGAAAGATTTACATATATTTCTGTGTCTGTATGCATACACACACATAAAAATATATATATGTATATATATGTATATATATGTATATATATATGTGTATATATATCTTCCTTTGTTTAGTTTAAATATATTTAAGGTGTTGTTCTCAAACTTTGTAACATTCTTCCTTAGTAATACAAAAGTATTTGAAATCATACATGATTCGATTTTACATGCTAACATTTAAGAAAAAGAAGAGTTGTGTTTTTACTGTGCAAGATGAAAAGGACTTTATTTGGTAGCATATATAAATTTGTATTCCATGAGCAACATGAGAAAATCTATGGTCTTTCTTATTTTCTCTTTGCTGGAAGGTCATTCTAAACACAAATTCATTAAAAATGGAAAATGCTGCTATTTTTTAGACAGTGCTCTTTTATTTGAAAAAGAAAAATCATTTATTTTAGATGTCTGTTTAATCAACTCCTAGAAACCATTTTATGAGGAACCTTATGTTCAAGTTTATACTTCCTTCATTGTCATGATAAAAAAAAATTACCCTTCTATGGATTTTAGAAGTAATTTTCTTAAGGATCTCAGCTGTACTGTACAAACTTTTAACTACTACATAATTAAAAACTTTCTTTATAATACTTTGTAAAGTTATGACATAAAAAGTGTTCCTCTAAACACTGAAATCAGTTTCTAATTCCCCCCCCCCCATATTTTTTTTACAAGTATAAAAAATAATTTCTCTTTACTGTTTTTAAGACCTGGGAAAGTCTGCTCTTTAAGATCATTCATTGTTCCTAGTCTCCAGCAAAGGCAGTGTCTGAGATATCTTATTCAGGCTGCTAAAAAATAATAATAATAAATTTTTTAAAAAGAAAGGCAGTATAGTAGGCAGACTAATGGACTACCTCAAAGCTATCTGTGTCCTAATCCTCAGAACCTGCAAATTAGTTATTTTAGATGGAAACAGGAACTTTGCAGATGCAGTTAATTTAAGCATCTTAAAATGAGAAGATTATTCTGGATTTTCCGGGCAGGCCCAATGTAATCACAAGGGGGTCCTTAGAAATGTAAGAGGGAGGTAAGAGAGTAAGAGAGAAGGTATGTGACTACAGAGTAGCAGAGGTTGGGGCTTCCATGAAGGAAAGAAGCCACAGACTAGGAATGGGAGCAGCCTGTAGAGTCTAGGCAGGTGTCCTCAAACTATGGCCCACGGGCCACATGCACGTGTTTTTGCCCATTTGTCTTTTTACTTCAAAATAAGATATGTGCAGTGTGCATAAGAATTTGTTCATAGTTTTTTTTTAAACTATAGTCCGGCCCTCCAACAGTCTGAGAGACAGTGAACTGGCCCCCTGTTTAAAAAGTTTGAGGACCCCTGCCTAGACACCGGAAAAGGGAGGAAAACAGATTCTCCCCTAGAGACTCCAGAAGGAATACAGATTTGCTGATTTCAACCTGTGAGACCCATTCAGATGTCTGACCTCCAGAACTATAAAATAATAAATCTGTCCTGTTTTAAGCCTCTAAATGTCATAATTTGTTGCTACAACAAACAGTATCTAGCTCCTCAAAGATGGACACTAGAAGGGTTTTAAATTGGCATTTTATACTCTTTTTGGGGAAAAGTGTAGAACCAAAAGTCACCAGAGTTAGTAAAAGGTCTTATGCTGGCACTTGTGTGTGGGCCTTCTCACAAGAGCATCAAGTATTTATTCAGCTTGTAGGTTGAACACCCTCTAGACAGGAAGCTTATCACCACTCAAAAATACCTAATCAACTCTAAGATCATGCTAAGTGTTAGAAAATTCTTTCTTATACTAATATGAGGCAAAAGCCAAAGCTCCCTAATCCCCAGATCATTGTTCCTTTCATTCTGTTAAACTCAATTTGAATGAGGTCTTCAGATAGGTTACAAACAAGATAAACAAATTCTAAAGGAAATGCAAAAGATTCCTAGTAGATCCTATGGAAATGATGACAATTTTTGAAAAATATTTAAAAACATTGTTTTATGAAGAAAAGGCCACTATAGAATTATTTTAAATAATAATACATATAAAAGTCTCATATCAGCAACCCTTAATTTAAACTAATGATCTGCATTAGAAAGAAAATACTAATAAACTTAGCTAAGTCATCATGGTTCATTCACAACTTAATTTACAACTTAACATCAAAAAGTGAGTAAAGAATAAAACACTTTTTCATTCTTTCAAAATTGATAGTGTATTTTTCTTCCAGGCTGAATTGGCCAAATGTATTAAGACTTACTTTTTGTTTAGTACTTTCAACAACTCTATGAGAAAGAATAATTTTTCCATTTTTATTATAATAAGGTAATTATGTACAACATATACAAGCTTAAACAAATTCAAGCAGCTAGATCTTTCTATCTTTTTATACTTGCTTATGAATTCTCTTTTGACTAGTCAAATAAGTAGGAATATGGATTCAAATATGCCCCAATCTCAAAATCCAGTTCCATACTTAGGAGCATTAAGATCGTTGACAGATCATTAAAATAATAAGCCTTAGTGTCTTCCTCTGTAAAATGTAGTATTTGCATAGCCTTATGATGACTGCATCATTATGTGGGTCAGGGAAATAATACCATGTCAAGTCACAGCAGGTACGTAATAACCTTGCTTTGCCCCACTTCAGATGATGCAAAATAAGGAGCTAAAAAATGTACTACTAAGGATAGGGAGCATTTATTCATTAGACACGAAAATGCTTGAGAACTACAAAATAAAATTCTACTGGTACCAATGTGAAAACTCTTTTAATTAAATGCCTACACAATGTAACTATGCCAACTTATGGTTAAATATAATTTTCTAAATATGCCATCACTTTGAAAACAATTTTCCTCACTTTTCAATAATCTCTAAGCACACACATTCATTAACTGCCAAGAAATCATACCCCATCGTGGACTAAATGTTACACCCAGGAAAATAATGTCAAAAGCTATGGAATTACAGCCAAGTTTATTCGCTTTCTAAACTATGAGCTTTTAAATACTATTCTATGCGTTAAGGAGTGAAACCCCGCTACACCTTTCCCCTTACAATAGATGCTTAGTGTCTAGGAAAGGCTTAAAAAGTCGGTTGGAGAATGCATAGGGCGACACGACCCAACTATCAGAATACAGCCGTGTCTAAGGAAAGTTGATTCATCCCTAACCCTAAACTACTACTGCAGCCGCAAGGAAATCAAATGGCACGTTAACTGTCTTTCTCGGCATGTGGCCCATCTACCTGTCCTGGGCAATTAAGACCGAGCACATGAATTTTCCTTCTCCACGACCCCCAGCTAAGGATAGAACACGCCGGCACGCTGCGGAGAACCACCCCATGGACCATCTGGGATGCACATACTCGGTCTCTCTACCGACACACCCCGCCCCAAGCTCCTAGCCCGCCCGCCTCGCAGCCAAGATTCACACATGCGTACACCCAATACAGAGAGCTCGGGAGCTCGGAGCGCTCCCACCTCGCCTGACCCCCACGCCCAGCTGCCACGCAGCCGGTCCTCCTGCCCTTGTTTGGGCGGCCGGCTTCACTATCCCGTAATACGCATGTGCAAAACGGTGGGGCCTGGCAATGCTTTAGCTGGCAGGGGCGGGGCGGCGGGCGGGACCAAGTTTCTTGCGCACGCTCGGAGCATGCGCAGTGCAGGGGCTGAGGCGCCAGCTGTCGATTTGGAAGTTCCGGGAGAGTAGCGCATGCGCGAGTGTACGCGTTGCCGGCGAAGAGGGGAGCCTGACGACTCGGAAATTTGAATACCACAGTAGCATGGAGTGTGACCTCATGGAGACTGACATCTTGGAGTCGTTGGAAGATCTAGGGTAAGACTGCCAGGGCACGAGTCTCCCAAGCCCCACACTGCCAGTCCCCCGGGAACACCTCCTGCACCCCGGTCTGAGACACCTGCCTCTCCACGCCGCACCCCGTGGCTCCTGGCTGTCGCTTTCCTATGGCCCCGGGACCCGCCGCGCCACGTCCACTGCCTGCCCTGCGGGCTCCGAGCCCTCTAATCCCGGCGCCCCTGGGCCTGCCTAGTGCTCCCTGCAGCCGAGTTACCCGCAGCGTTTGTCAGTCATGCGTGTCATTGTCTGGGCTCTGGTTCTCGCCACCCCCCACTCCCGAGCTTCTCTCCTTGCTCCCCATCCTGCCCTACCCCCGCTCTGGAGGTTGCCAAAGTTGATTCTCTGTTTGCTTACTTGCCCTCCAGATTTCCTGCTCCCGTCTTGAGCTCCTACTCCTACCCCACCCCACTTCTCTCAAAATTTCTCCTTTGCCCAGTCATTCTCTGTATGCACCCAGGCGTCCCTAAGCCACATGTCTGGGCGCTGCATCTGTTCCGCCAGCCAGCCCACTTGTGCGTGTGTGTAACCTCTCACCACCTCTCTGGGAACCACTGGCAGTTTCTCTTGACTCTGACACTGTGCCTTGTGAAGCCCCATTAGCCCATCTTCATCTACTAAGAACCTGCATATTTGTATTGCATTTTCTCTCTCCTCCTCCTAACGGTTACCCAGGCATAATTTGTCAGTATCTAAGAGCTAGCAATAGGGTTTCTTGTCTCACTGGGTCACCCAGATCAATGTACTTTATTAAACTTGAGAACTTGGAACCTTTTGGGCTAAATGTAGTTCTAGTCACAAATTGTGTGATTAAATATTTGCCTACAGGTACAGTGTCAAAACAAAGTACAGGTTACCTGGCTGCATTTTTAAGTAACGAGTCCTTTATCAAAACTTTCCCTTAGGTTTTTCCATGACATGGAAACCTTTGAGAGAAACCTTTTAAGAAAGGACACCTTGAGGGTTCCCAAAGCCTACCCACTTAAGTATTAATAACTTGATGTCCTGGTAGAAATTTTTAGGAAGGAAAGAGGTGTTTATCATCTTTGTCAAAGTGAAATATCATTGTTCTTTACTTTGAAACTTGCTCTGAATTTTCATAAATATTGCAGAGTTTAGGGGACTTATTTCTTTCATTAGGGCATAAGTAAAAGTTACATTCAGCACAATTGTCTCTTTTTACTGGACATCTCAGGCTGAATTGCTTGTTCATATATGAAACCATTCATTGATTAAACATTTTGAGGAACACTTGTTCTTGCCATTGTTGGGCTGCTGGGCACTTAAGGGTACAAGGTGAGATGGAAGAGAGGTTCATAGTATACTGTGAAAATAATACTGTGAGGAGCACTGAGGGGGATCCCTTTACTTGGAAAGGAAGTGAAGTCCTAGAAGCTGCCTGGAAGAAATGGCACTTCATAGTGTTGAAGAAGGAGTAGAATGAGAGGAAGAGGTAGACCTTATTTAAATGCAGTCATTCTGAATGGACAGAGATCATTTAAGAATTGGCCATGGATGCTGTTTCTTCCCATTATTGTTCTTTTATCCTCTTTTAACTTTTTCTTGGACACTATAAAAGTCATTGTTACTTGTAATTGAATCATTGAGATGGATTTTATAAAAACCATTGCAAATTTTAACCATAACTACTTAGTTTGGTGGCATTCAAGCATTAAAATTCAGCCTTAATTAATTGATATGTACTTTTAAAGGATTCAATGAGAAATATTAAAGTTAATTGACTACCTTTTATCTCTAACCTGCACACAGTAGGAATTCAGTAACTACATGTTGAGTAAACTAATGAAGTCTAAATGTGAAACATAAGGACAAATTTCTAGACTTAGTCTCTTTTTTCCAGTGTCTAATAACAGGTGGTTTTTAAATCTAGATATCAGACTATATGTAATCTCATATTTTGTGTATGATTTTTCCATTCCATTTCATATGCTGTATAAACATATAATCGTATTTTAAAGGGATTGAAAATTATCATTTTTCTAACATACTTATAAATTTCACATTATCTTAAGCATATCCAGTGTGTCATCTTTAATTACAGTGTTTTTATCAATATTTCATTTAAAAGAATATAAAATAATCTGAATAATATATTTTAAGATTACTTTGATAAAAATCTTAAGTTCTGGAATATAGGTGCTTGAAGCTCATTGTTACTGTTGTCTTTTATAAATGTTTAAATATTTTTATAATTTTTAAAATTACATGGGAATCACCTACAAAGGATTAGGATTCAGGTCCTCCAGTTCATTGACTAGCCAACAATTATTAAATTAATTTTGACATTTCTCTGGTACTACTATGTCTTACTAGTTTCAACTGTCATTAAATATAGAAAAAGGAAATAAATGGTTAATTGGAAAGTTTTTGCTTTTAAAGGAAGTCTAACTTAATTGATTTCTAAAACTTTCTAGACAAGATAACCTATAAATAAGTTTTATTTCTGAAATGGTAAGTTATAATTAGCTATCACTTGTTAATCTGGTTTTAATTCAATTCAGTTATAGTAAGAAAATAAACCTTTACAATAAGAGCTTTCAGTAAATGTACAGAAGAAGTTGACATAATTTATTCTGTTAAACATTCACATGTTTTGAAGGGTTGAAATGTAGTTAACATTGAGCTTGTTCTTCTAATGGTTCAATATGGTTCTAAATTTTATTTATATTTGCAAGTTTAGAAGTTGATAATTATTACTTATCTTCATTAAATTATTGCTTAATTATATAAATAATTCATAGGAGTGTTTTATCTGTAATAAATTAGGTGTGATTTTATATTCTTAAGTGTAATTTCTTACTCACCAGTTACAAGGGCCCATTGTTGGAAGATGGCGCTCTGTCTCAGGCAGTCTCTGCTGGAGCCAGTTCCCCCGAGTTTACCAAACTCTGTGCTTGGCTGGTGTCTGAATTAAGAGTGCTCTGTAAGCTAGAGGAAAATGTGCAAGCAACTAACAGTAAGTAAACATTCACTTTTAGGTACAAAATATAAAAACAAAATTAGAGTATTGTCAATTGAACATTAATAGTGCTAAAGCTGAAATTTCAAGCTTTTTGTAAATGTGCAGAAAAATTTTGTAAAGGAGCCAACATATTTTTTCCTCCATTATTTTTAGAGATGAGGTAATTCACAAGTTGAAAAGCCAGAATACAGTCATGTAACTATTAAAAATTGGTAGAGGCTGAAAAGACCCTGTTACTGAGATACAGAAAAATGGAGACCACAAGTATAGAATATGTGAACTTTCTGCATTTTCTAAAACATGAGTTTTAGGATCCTAGATTGGTGGCTAGACCTGGTAATTGGGATGTTTTTCTCTTAGGACTCCCAGATTCTAGAAGAACATATACCATGGTAAATGCAATATAATTCTGTTATGCTTAGAAAGACAGAGAACACTTTGTTAAGAAGCTTTCTTTATCATAGGAATGTACCATTAGATATGTCACAACCAGATCCAGCATGTTCAGATTTTGGGGGCTGAGAGCTATTTTATATTTGCCAATTTTGTTAACACTTTTAATACTAGTAGATGCTACAAAAGAGACAAAAGCTTGGGACCTGATACTTCACCATCTGGTTCCCTCCTTCCGTAGGTAAACCTGTAATAGGAAACCAAGAAAAATGCCCACCTGTTAACACACCCTTATGGAGAACTATACACATAATCCCCTTTTTTCTCAAATAATCCCATTTTGAAGAACTCACCCTTTTATGTGTTAGTAATGTGTACATGTTAATTGCATTCAATTCTAATTATTAAGGAGGGTATAGTGTAACAAGAATGATACCAGCAGCTTACATTTATTTATTGAGCATATATTCTAAGCACTTTACATGTATAAACTCGTTTAAACCTCAGAGTAACGCCATGAGGCAGATTTTATTACTTTTATATCTTAACCAAAAAAGCCCAAAGAGGTTAAATACGTTGCCTGAGGTCACACAACCCGTATGAGGTGGAGCCAGATTCCAACCCAGTAGTCAAGTTCAGGAGCCAGTGCTCTTAAACACTGTGCTGTATTGCCTCTTGACCTAATGTTTCAGAGATTGTAGGAACCTTTGAAAACACCAATAGTAGATGATAACTCTTTTTAACCTGGAGCCCTTTTGTTCAAATGAAACATGATATAGAAGCCAACATATAAAACAGGTAAAAAAAAAAGTGTAGCTGTTATACTTAAAGTAGAGAGAGGCTACCTTTAGCACAACTCTCTCCTCATCTTTCTCAACTGCCTCTAAAGGAGTTCTGTGTAACTCTGTAGGGTTCCCAATAACAGGTTGCAAAACATTGATAATGTATCTTACAGATGAAAAGATGAACTCAGGTTGAGTGACTCTCTCAAAGGTTGTTAATTTATACTCCTCCTTCTTCTCCTTTGTCAAATGGTTATGAAAATAACTAGGAAAGAGCATTGTTTTTTTTCCCTCAGCTCACCCAATGAACTTTACTTTTTTTTTTTTTTAACACATTTTACATATTACAGGAATATAGAACTATAAGCCATCTTTGCTGTCTTCAAATTAAGTCTAACTGGGAATATTAGGCACAAATGAAACAACTGGAGATTAGTACAGGAATTAAATGGTTCACTTTGTGGTTCACAAGGAGAGGAAATCATAAGTGCAAGAATACTTAAGGCAGGTTTCATCATGGAGCAAGACCACTGAGCTTCAATGGATGGATGGGATTTGCTAGAGGAAAAAGTAGAGGGCATATCAATTACAGGGAATAACTTAAATGCAGGCACAAAAGTGGAAACAAGACTGGTTCCTGAAACAGTGAGGAGACTGGCCTGGCAAAAATAGAGGGAGTATTTGTGGAGGGAGTAAGCAGGTGATTGTGCCTGTGCTGAGAAGGGCAGGCATAAGCAGCTATGAAGGATCCTTAAAGCAGACAAAAATTAGATTAGATGAGGTAGGAATTAGGGAGATATTGAAGATTCTCCAATGAGGGAATAACCTAATGAACACTGTTTAAGAAAGAACATTTCAGAAGTGTGAGAAAGGATAAATTAGAGGGGAAAGGAATGCAAGTTATGAAAATCTTATTTAAAATTTCAGTTAATATATAGTAACTACTATTGCTAATGAGAAAAACAATCAGTATTATTAAATAAGATTATTTTAATTCTTTAAAGGTCCAAGTGAAGCTGAAGAATTCCAGCTTGAGGTGAGTGGGCTGCTAGGGGAGATGAACTGTCCCTATCTTTCACTGACATCTGGGGATGTGACCAAGCGCCTTCTCGTTCAGAAGAACTGCCTCCTTTTGCTCAGTAAGTTCATGACTACTTGAATGTAGCTATTGTTTTCCGTGTATGTTTTCCATGACTAATAAGCTGGTGATTCTTATTTTGCTGCATTATGGATTTAATTCATAGTATTTATTTATAATTTAATAGTATTTACTTATTTATTAATAAATAGTATTTAGGAGCTGACGGTGGGTGTGTGCATTGGTAGCATTGTTGTTTGTATAATAGATACTCTTTCATTTCAGCTTTGGTGGTACTCAGGCCGTTGTGCTTCACCTAGTGTGACCAGTGGTAGTACTGGAGTGTTTGAGTGTGGGATCATTAAAACTTTGCATTTTAGACTTGATGTACATGTTAAAATTGACTGGGAAGATAGTGTGGAAATAATGAAAAATTTATTTAGAAATTAGTTTCTTTGAGGAGGGTTAAGCATTCATTAGATGCAGTTAATGGTTAATGTAATGACTTGAAGTATTTTGTTGATATTTCTTTGTGGTTGAATAATTGTTCAGAGGTTTTGGTTTTGTTTGTAAGTATTCTGGAATAATATTTGGATTGGTCTTGAACTTGCTAATCATTCTAGGAAATAAATTTTTGTGACAAGTTCTTTCCTTGCATGTTTTTTATATACTAACTACTGTTTGTCTCTTTAGTGAAAAACAACTAGTAGACTCACAAATTTTATTGCCTTCTATAAACTTTACACTAAACATAACCAGTAGTCTTAACTCAGAATTTTTGTAGCATCCTAAAGCACATTTAGATTAAGCTTGGTTAACTAAATATTATAGTTCTCACTATGACAGACACAATTAACAGAATTTTTTAAATGTTTGTCTTTAACCACACTTTGATTTCCGAAAGGTAGCACAATTCCTGTTTTGAAAGTTCAATTAGACAAAAAAAAATGTTCATAGCCATTATACTTAAGCACTAAGTTATTCCAGAATCACTTTCTTAACCTCCCCTTTGTCTGTAAAATAGGTGTTATTGGGGGAGTATTCACATAAGGTTGGACACTGCTTTCTAGCTATTAATATTGCTGCATATAGTTCCTACATATTCATTCAGTATCCTTCAAACTGTATAATTTCTATAACTGGCTCAATAACTGTACTCACTTGGTTCTTCCTTTGTAGCATTGCTTATCCTTCTCAATAATATTTGCACTTAGAATATGTTATCTATGTAAGAAGATAAGAGCTGTGCAGAATGCTTAGTAATGACTCTGAATAGTTAATTCTTCCAAAGCTCAGAGTTTGGCCTTTTTAACGCTGATGCTTACAAGAACCACTTTAATGTAAATCTTTATAAAATGCTTTTTACTCTTCGCTGTTTCTTAAGCAGACTGCAGTGAACGTTATTTTGGACTCAGGGTCATAATTATAGACTGTATTTTAATGTGCTATCAACCTCAAAAGCTTTTCAAGAATATACAACTGTTTGTTCCTCAATTAAATTACTTATATCAACTAAAGGTTACTTGTGTTTCTAATTCTTCATATGTACATACACACTATTTCCTTCTTTATCTTTGCTTCTGCTGTTTCCCCATTCTAATATATTCCCCTCAGTTTTTAACCTCTCTTTCATTCTGGTATTTACGTATGTGTACTCATTTTCTACTTGCTCTGTGTAAATATTTCTCATCTTTCCAAGTATCAGGTGTCACATCTTAATGCTATAAGTTTCCTTCTTCTAGCACCCTTACCTCAATAATTTTAGTATTTTATCACTTTGTATTTTAGAGGGGAAAATAAGCCAACCTCATTAGAATTGTTAGTGAAATAGAATAGTCTTTCAGTGAGTGGCTAAAAAACTGTTATGTATCAGAGTAAGGATTCTTTGAGGATTCTTTGGCCTTTTATGGTTCTCAGATTATTTCCCTTAGGTAAGTTAAGTCAGATATCTGAGTTCCTAATAGATGAAGAACTTTTTACCTTTTTTTTCTGGCATATATTCTTTATTCCTAACTAGATTGTCAGTAGATATAATCGTTTTTATGTGTTTTTTAATCATATCTCTAGTGCCTTTCCTTGTGCTTTGAACACATTGATTACAGTTAAAGTTTTTTCATGGTAATTATATTGGTAAACTAATTTTGTGAATACCTGAACTATGTTGTCCCACACTTAAAGAACCAGTATATTAAATCATATAATATGATTTTCTAGAACAAGGGTTGGCAAACTTTTTCTTAAAAGGCCAGATAATATTTTTGGCTTTGTTGGCTGTAAGTTCTTTTTCGTGGCTACTTAGCTCTGCTGTTGTAGCATGAAAGCAGCTCTGGACAATAACGTACGTGACTGAGTGTGGCAGCGTTCTAGTAAAACCGTATTTACAAAAACAGTGGTTATTGTCTTAACAGTGGGGTTTTACTGTTTTGATGTTTTAGCTCATAAAAATTCAGTTTGTTGTATGGAACATGTAAAGATTTTATAGTATCAAACCCATTTAAGATGACCTTTCCAGAAACTTAGCTATATTTATTGTTTTGGAACAGGAATGGGCAGCTTTTCAGAAATGATTTGCTAAAATTATGGCCCCTACGTTTCTAGCATTACACTTTGGATGTAGGAAATGAGATATTCAAGCTGATCTCTCTTTTTTTTTTTTTTGTACTTTTAATAGGACTTAAGGGCCTTGAAAATGTCTTTTTCCAAAACTATTTTCCTTGTATTGTGAGAAGGATCTGACTTTGTCACGTAACCTGACATCTTAAGATTCAAATGACTATTAATCATCTTTATAAAAATTGAAATATCCTTGGGAACCTTAAAGGAATGAGATTGAATATTGATATCTTCAACTGAATTACCTGAAGCAGATTGCAGCCCTCATTATACCTGGCTGAAATCAGCACACAAGGGGATGATGATGACACAAAGGAGACTGCCAAGAAGTGATTTGAAAGTTTTGCTGTTGTTTTGGGGTGAATGGGGTGGGGAATGGGCCCTGAGAAGAATCTTAGATGGAAGAGGACTTTCTTTGAATAGCTAGAGGGGAACGTAAGGATACTGGGAAAGGTATTTTTGGGAGTTTAGTGCCTTCCCACATCTCCTATAAGTTAAACTTTGACTACTTAAAAATGTTGTTTCACATTAATTCTAAACAGGCTGCCTAATTACTAGGAGACAAGAGGGTAAGGTAGTTGTATCACTGGTGTTCACAAGTGCTAAGAAGTTAAAAAAAAAAAAAAAGAAGAACATTTTTAATTGTCACTGAAAACTGGCCACCTGCCACTGTTTGCTAATTTTTTAACAGATGCCAACCCCTGTTCTGGAGGTTCCTTAATAGTGGGAGAATCTAAATTTTTAGATGTGATCTACCTCGATCTTTTGGTTTCAAAGAAGAATCACTTATTTTTAAAATAAACTTTAAGCATTAATATTGGTTAAATACCCAAATTACATAACCAGTTTATACGTTATATCATTTGCAGGTAAAATGTTTTTCCTTTCTTGTTTTTATCCATTCTTGCAGCTTTAAAAGTTACATATCATTAGGTCTATAGAGTTGTGACTCCAGACTTATGACTATAACTGTAGCTGTATCTCATTTTGAAATCTTATTTTGTTTACTTCAGCATACCTCATCTCAGAACTAGAAGCTGCCAGAATGCTCTGTGTGAATGCTCCTCCAAAAAAAGCTCAAGAAGGAGGCGGTAGTGAGGTCTTTCAAGAGTTGAAAGGCATATGTATTGCTCTAGGAATGTCCAAACCTCCAGCCAATATAACTATGTTCCAATTCTTCAGCGGGATTGAAAAAAAAGTAAGACCTTTAGTACCAAATTGTAGTGTATTAAAGGCATAGTCCTACATTTGTTTGAAATGAAACAAGTTAATTTCTCTTAATGGGAACCTAATGTGCATATTAAGTAATTGTTACTAATTGAGTTTTGGGTTTTTATCCTAGATACCTTAAAGAGAAATCAGTATTTTAGCATTTTTTAAAAAACATGTTAGCATGTTTCTTTTCAAAAAGGAAACTTTACACTTTGGTTTATAAGCTGAAGTAAGCTAGATATAATATAAAAAGGATTAAGATTTAAGTCCTTTAAAAATTATTTTATCATTGAACTTCGATGCAATTAATTTTTAAGGTCTTTATCATTAAGTGTTACCACCCTCCTCCCCATTGACTGGACAGAAAAGGATGTTAATATTTTGTTTTTAAATCCAATCACTTCGGGTCTCATGTTTCAATTGGCAAACTAGATTTGTTGACTGCTAACATTAATTTGGTATGTGAAAATAAATTAGGATTATTTTTATACCACACATCAACAGTTAAGATTTTTTATCTATCAGGAACAAGCAATTTTAACAAAACATTAATGAGTAACAGAAAATGGTATTTGTCATAGCAGAGTTATTCCCTATTGCGTATCTGATGGACTTTTAAGAATTGGTACATTTGCCTTGTGGGGTAGACTGGCACCATGATGCACAAATATGGCTGAACTCTACAGGGGAGCAGCAGTGTATCCATAGTCCGTATTTTCCTATGTGTTCATTCATCCATTCAGCAATTGCTCATTGAGTGCCTCCTGTGGTCAGGCACTGTTCTAGGTGCAGTGAAGGAATCGTGCTTCTATAGGCACATGAGGAGTGGGACAAGTGAGTGTCTTGTGGGTCTTTACATTTACATTTACATTTCAAAACATCCTCCATCTTTGCCTCTGTCAGGAATCTTCTTTTGATGGCAAGATATGATGGGAATTGGGAAGATGAGGAGGATATGTTTTACTTTTGGATTTTTTGTTCATTTGTTTATGTTTTTGTGTCAGTTAAAGGAAACACTAGCAAAAGTTCCACCTAATCATGTGGGAAAGCCTTTATTGAAGAAGCCAATGGGACCAGCCCACTGGGTGAGTACTCACCATCTTGAATAAACTTTGTAAGTTTTGTCTATTTCATGACTTTTATGTCAACACTTATATTTTGTGCTTTTTAAATTATGTTTTCTAATATGTAGTTTTCTAGGTGGACATCCTTGGAATCATTTTTATGAATCTCAAGATTTATGCAGAGTAATTTTATTTGTGTAAGATTAGAAATACATAATGTTATAATTTGTAAATATTTCACACAGCTGATTAAAATAAATTGAAATTCAGTATGACGCATGTTTCTAATTGCCAAGTGGATTGCCTTCAAGCCAAAAATTTAATTGGACTGAGCATCACAAACTGATTTATGGGAAAGCCAAATAAGAATTTTGTACTTTATATATTTATAAAATTTTGAGAATTAGCTTTTTGTTGCCTATCATTTCATTAATTGTTAATATATTATGTAGAAAAGGGACTGTGTGTTAACTGCTTGGAATTCAGTTATAAATGACACAGAGTTTCTGCCATTATAAAAAACAGAAGATCAAGCAGATTTAAATTTTAACTGGTCTTTTTAATTTTGCTTCAGGAAAAAATAGAAGCAATTAACCAAGCCATAGCCAATGAATATGAAGTCCGGAGAAAGCTGCTAATAAAACGTTTGGATGTCACTGTACAGTCCTTTGGCTGGTCTGACAGAGCTAAGGTACACATTAAATAATTTAAAAGATCAGAGTATTTATAGCCATGATCCCTAAACATCTAAACAGGTTAGATGGAGACTACAAGAGAAATACTTAAGAGGTACACATAAGAATTTTTCCTTAGTGACTTGCTGAATAACAATAATAAAAACACTTATTTTTCAATTTTTTAATATTTTTCAACAAAACTAAATTTTATAGCCTTTACTGGAAATGCCCATTTGTGAGAGAAATGGGGTTATTATAAAATCTAAAAATTACTAAAATAATAAATTTTTCAAATTATTTGTTTACTATATTTTAAGCTAACAATTTAATTTGCTAATTGAATTTAGAAATATTAGATTTACTGTGACCAGATATTAAGATCTGTTTATAGAGAATTAGAGAATCTGGTAAAACTCAAGTTATAGTTCAACTAAAATGAGATAATCCAGGTAAAAGTTCCCAGTCATTCAACAGGTAATTTATTACCTTGTAGAAACCAAAGATGGGAAAATTAAGAAGCAAAATTATTGAAGTGGGTTTACATTCTTACATTTCAATAGAGAATGAGTATGTTTGATCCAAGACCAACATCAGGAAGAACTTTTTTATCTTTTTGGCCCCACAACCCTAACGGGATGCCTTCCCACTGCACCCCTGTCCCCACCCTCACTCTTTGCCATATCAGCAAATATGACAGCTATACTTAAAGGTAGTTCTTGACTAGGTAGGAGCAATGGTGAGTATAACTTTCCTAGCATCTGTCACCTAGTAAATATCATTATCAAATATTTTGGAGATCTTTATTTATTTAATATGAGTGTTTATACCATTTTGAAAATTGACATTTATCTTTGAACACTTTTCTTTCAACAGAGTCAAACAGAAAAATTAGCAAAGGTTTACCAGCCGAAACGTTCAGTCTTATCTCCTAAAAGTACTGTTTCTGTTGCCCATCTTTTGGCAGCAAGACAAGACTTGTCAAAGATTTTAAGGACTAGCAGCGGCTCTATAAGAGAAAAGACTGCCTGTGCCATAAATAAGGTGATTAGAATACCTATAATTTCCTCCAAATACATTTATTTCAGTTCACAAAATAGTTTAAAATATCTTTCTTATTCCATAGGTGTTGATGGGCAGGGTTCCTGACAGAGGTGGTAGACCCAATGAAATTGAACCTCCACCCCCAGAGATGCCACCGTGGCAGAAAAGGCAAGATGGCCCCCAACAGCAAGCAGGAGGCCGAGGAGGAGGGAGAGGTGGCTATGAACATTCCTCATACGGAGGACGAGGAGGTCACGAACAAGGAGGAGGGAGAGGTGGACGTGGTGGCTATGACCATGGTGGCCGAGGGGGAGGAAGAGGAAATAAGCATCAAGGAGGCTGGACAGATGGAGGGAGTGGAGGAGGAGGTGGCTACCAAGAAGGTGGTTATCGGGATTCAGGTTTCCAGCCAGGTGGCTATCATGGTGGCCACAGTAGTGGCTACCAAGGTGGAGGTTATGGTGGCTTCCAGACATCGTCATATACAGGAAGTGGATACCAGGGTGGTGGCTACCAGCAGGACAATAGATACCAAGATGGTGGGCACCATGGTGATCGAGGTGGTGGTCGCGGAGGGAGAGGTGGTCGAGGAGGCCGAGGTGGTCGTGCAGGCCAGGGAGGAGGTTGGGGAGGAAGGGGGAGCCAGAATTATCACCAAGGGGGTCAGTTTGAGCAGCACTTCCAGCATGGAGGTTATCAGTATAATCATTCTGGATTTGGACAGGGAAGACATTATACTAGTTGAGGCTACAGACCCTTACATTTTGCTAGAGCTCAAGTAATAGAAACTTAGTTTCGGAATCCTGAATCCAGCATTCTATTTTGAATTAATGTGAGACCACAGGTGGCAGGCAGATTTCTGCTTGGCATAAGCATTTGTAGGTCTTCATTCAGTTCTGTTGGTTTTTTCTTTTAACGGATTTACATAATGCTGTTTATTTGAGAAACACATACAATGTCTCTCCTTTCTATGAAAAATTCTTAAAAGGTAATTAAAATTGCCTTTAATTGACCAGTAGACTAATTCCACAGTCAGAACATGCATATTTTTTGAAGAAATTACTTGAATAAGTAGTTTTCATGTTTTCCATATGCAGTTTTGAAAATGAGGATTCGCCTAGACTTTTTTAGATTTACTACTAGGAAACCTCATGTTAACAATCCATGTATATGTGTTTTGCTTAAAGTATTCTAATGCCTGTTTTCCAAGCACAGTTCTGCCCTGGTTGGCTTTTTATTCAGAGAGGTTATGCCACAGTTGCTTCATGATAGAACTTTAGGTCAGTTCCTATTAAATGAGCTCTTCTGCAGATAGCACATTCAGTAGCCTTATTCTGTTGATGGAATACTGTACCATATGCTCAACTCTGAAAACCTTGAACACGGCCAAAATCCATAAAGATTATAAAAGCAAACTAAGTTGTGAACCTATAGTACATGTAAGCATTTAGTTAAGTATAGCAATTCAAACTGACCTGCATCCATCCAAAACAAGTTCTTCCTTCAACTTATTTTTACTTGAAATCTGCTAGAAGAAACAGCAAACCGAAATTTGTTTTATGCACGAGTTAATACCACTGGCTCATTCAGCAAATACAAGTTAGTTTGCTTTAGGCAGGAGACTTTTTGTAATGAAAGAAATGCACTACAAAGGAAGACAGATTTTTGCTTAGTGCAGGAGGCCCTTTTTTATTGCTGCAGAAAACAAAAGCCTGGCTGAGTTGATGTTTTACATTCTCCTTTACTGAAACCTACATGACATGATGCTTCTTGCTGGGTTTTTGTATACGTAAACATTGTCAAGCTGTGAAAGAAAATGGCTGGAGGTGTGCTTTGTGTGAAAGGTGAGCAATAAAGTATCTGTACATTCTCTCTTTGGTTTGAGTTTTATTTTAGCCACTTTTTTTAACTGAACTATTCTGGAACCTCGCATCAAGCTTATGGGCTAAGGCTTTTGTTCCCAAAGATTCTTGAGTATTTCCTTAAAACGTAATTTGTGGTGAAAGAAAACTCTTATCCTAAAACCTTAAATAAATTGAAAAATGGCTATTTCCAAATTTACTTTTTAATTGTAACAGTATAGCTAGAAAATGTCTCTACTCATCTCTGGCCACTAGGTGTAGCTCTTGCTACACATTAGACAAAGATAAATTAATATCGCTAAGAATGGGTGACTGTTTTTTTTAATGAAGTGAATTGAAAATGTATGTTTGTTAAAAGACAAACTGCATTTTCCTGTGAAATTGGGCTTTTTTTTAAAGAATTCATGTCTTGCCATTAAAAATATTCTACTTGCTATTGAGATAAGCACATTCTTCTGAGAACTAAAACTATCTTTGAAAGCCCACATTGATCCTTTTAATTTTACCCGTTTATTTTCAGCTAGCAATTGCCATTTTAAAATGTTCAAATTTGAAAAAACAATTTAGTTTTTTATCACTAAAGTTAAGGTTTTAAGTTGTTTTGAACGTCGTATTGGCTTCTTTATGCTGTTAAATATATATGTTTAGTGTACATAAGAATTTCTTATTAAAAATAAAATTGTTAAGGTTTCATACTTTAAAGTGATACCTTAGAGTGCACTCACATTTAGATTAGCATTTGTTTTGATCAGACTCCACAGTATATCTAATGAATACATGTTTCATTCTTTTGACAAATATAATTTTGACTTACATTTATGGCTAATAGATTGCTTTTTCAAATATGAGTATATAAGAAAGTAAATGATACATTTCTCTGTGATGGCTCTGAAATTTGCATCTTCACTGTCTGCTTCAAACTAGATTTTCCCTCCACATTATAAAAACATAAAATAATTGAATTTCTCTTCGACATAGATGAAGTTCTCTTGAAATAGTATGTTACAAACCACTAGTTAGTTTTCTTAAGTCCTTAGATTTTGTATCGAGAGTGTCTTTTGATATTACATTCATTCTTAACCTTAACTTATAGTAAATAATGATTTACTGGAGTAGGGCATGTGGGAGTTTCTTTGAGAAATCAGAGAAAAATTTTAGGAAGGAATTTTTAACATGAAATCTTAAATTATTGCCTTTTAAAACAGACTTGAGACAGAACCTTTTGTTAATGTTTTGTTTTCTCCCACTACCAAAAACTATAACAAGATGTCAGTATTCTCTAAGAAAATTATTAAAGTAGTATCATTTTCATTTCTTCCTCCATACCCAAACTAAGCTAGTATCCAACTGTGCCAGACATAGAATAGAGTTAAATAAATTCTTTCTGGGGGAAGGCATTTGAAGTCATTTCTATATATACTTAACTAATTTCTCACTGCCCAAATCACCTCTGTTGTTATACTTGAATACTTTTAGGTTGTACCCATTCCACCTTTCTGGATACTTTGCCTGCCTATAGTACATCCTTTTGAAAATAGTTTTTAAATATGTGTATATTATTATCATCCCTCCTTAAATAATTTGGATGGTATTTGATTTGTTTGTTTTTTTAACAGAGAACACCATTGGGTTTACCTAAATAAAATAATAATACATTGATCACAGGGTATCCAGTGTTATATATATAAGATGTCTTTTTTTCCTACTTTTCTTGTTTCTCTCATTCCTCATTAGCGTAATTATAGTAACTAGAATTGTTCAGTGATATATTCCCACATTTGTATACAGTAATATATTCGTGGGTTCTGATCACTGATTGAAGCAGGTGTGCATATCAGTGTTTGAAGTTTTCACCTTTCATACGTGCAGTTACCTGCAGATTTGTGATAGGTGAAATAGTTGCATTAAACCTAATTGTTGGTATGAGAGCTTCCACAGTAAATCATTCACTGTCCACTAAATATAAATAAAATAGTGTGGGGCAGAGATTGGGAAAAAAGATTTCTTGTTCCCCACAAATTTGGAAGGAAATCTTGTGGGGGAAAATCTCTTAAAATGATCAGTATCTGTTAAATTGAGTTATAAATTTTTCAAGAAAAAAGGCCTGTGGTTTAGTTCTATTTTATTTTATTTTATTTTTTAGGCTAGGCAAGTGAAGCAGTGGGAGTGGAGAAGGAACAAAGGAATCTGTAACTGGTCGTGATCAATTAGTTGTAAACACCACTGCACTCGCACAAGCCAATAAAAACTTCAGTGTCTGTGATATTCCAGAACTGTGTTGGGCTGAGGTACAAAGATAAGTTAGAAAGTCCCTGCCTCAGGAAATGTCTAGTGACAGAGCCAGAAACATAGATAATTGTAGCATAAATAATGAAAGTTATGCCAGGGTGCTGGTATAGCACAGTGTTTCAGTGTTACTCATATGGGTGGAAATTGGCAGGAGTTGGGAAGATTGTAGGAGTCGGGTAATGGAGGGCTCTACTTGCCATCCTAAACTCGGACCTGTTTTATATGTAGTAGTATTCCAATAAGAAAGAGTATGGCATGTTCAGATTTATTAATAGACTATTATAAATACATAAATTGTTGGCTAAAGAGTATACATTTAAGGAGGAGGGCCAAGATTAGAATCAGAAGTGTAGAGCTTAAACTAATGTATATATTAGGGATAGAGAAGGCAGATTTGGGAAATATTTAGGAGATAAAATTTACAGGAGTTTATTAGGACAAGAAATTTAGTATAACCCCTGGTTTTCTTGTTTTGTGATTAAGTAGATGATATGCTGTTAATTGAAATAAAAATTATAAGAAAGGGGAAAGTTATGCTGGAGAAAATAATTTCAGTCTGAAACTCAGGAAAATGCCTGGAGGTAGAGGTTTGGGAACGGTCAGCATCCAGTGACATTGCCTTAGAACATTCTATCAAAACAATGATTCCATCAAATCACCCAAGGAGTGAAAGAACAGTGGACCAATGGTAGAATATTGAGGAATAATCATTTAAGGGGTGGATGGAACAGGGTCACAGAGAAAGAGGAAAACCGAGAGAACGATAGCATGGAAGTCTAGGTATAGTAGTAGGAGTAGTAGTTTATTACTGCTTACTGAGAGTAATGTGAGTACTATTAACCCCATTTCACATATGAAGAGAATGAAGCCAGGATGAGTGAATGGACTTGCCCACACCCATATAGCTAGTAAGCAGGGGAGCTGGATCAAATCTAGGGCCATCTGGCTCCAGAGCTCAGTAATTAACAATTCCAGATGCCACGGAGAAATTAAACGAACTAGAGCTGAAAAATAGCCATTACATCTTACGGTCTTTTCAAGGTCAGTTTCAGAATAAAGAATTAGGCCGGTTTTCTGGAGTTTAAGGAAACGATGAGACAAGAAAAATTTAGACTACAGTTAACTCGAGCAACACAAGTTTGAGCTGTACAGGTAGACTTATATGTGGATTTTTTTTCAACCAAACACTGGTGGGAAATACAGAATTTGTGGGGTGAGAAACCCATGTATATAGAAAGGCCAACTTTTCTTATACGTGGGTTCCACGGGGCCAAGTATGGAACTTGAGTATGTATGGATTTTGATATATACAGGGGTCCTGAAACCAATCCCCACATATACCAAGGGACCACTGTAGTTCCAGAAACTTCTCTGAGAAGGGAAGGATGCAGTAAAATAAAAATATAAAATTTAATGGGATGAAGTGATGTACTCAAAGGTTATACAAAGCCAAAGATATTTAAGAGCCCCAAAGTGTCAATTGTAGAATTATTTAGGATTCAAAGCAAACATGTCTAGTACTCACTGTTTCTTATTACAGTTTTGTTTTTTTAAGTAGAGACAGGGTCTCACTGTGTTGTCCAGGCTGGTCTTGAACTCCTGGTCTCAAGTGATCCTCATGCATTGTCCTCCCCAAATGCTGGGATTATAGGTGTGAGCCACAGCACCTAGCCAAATTGCATTTTTTTTATGAAGCATTTACAAAATGATTGAGATGAATGAGGTTTTCTTTGGGAAATGTATGACAAGTACTACCAAGTCCTCAGAACAGGCAGGTTTATTCCCAGTTATACATAGTTTCCAGCACTTATCGAAGCCTTAGCCAACACTGGCTCTGTGTTTTAAGGCATAACTGCTTCATTGTTTCTCTCTCAAGAGAAACCAGGTCTTATGGTGTGGAAGATGACCAATCATAAGTCAATTACACTAACGTGAAACTACAGAGAAACTTGCTTCACTCTAACCAATCCTCAGTTATCAGAAATTAGTGAAAAATTCTAAAGAAACAAGCATAAAGTATTAATAAATCCCAACCTCAAAGGATGAGCAAGGACTATTTTAAAATCTTATTTAAAATGATAATAAAACAAATAGCTTTAAATTTTGTGGTGCTCTTTTACAGTTAAATCCTTACCAAGTTATTTACACTTGATCTTAGCCAAAAGGCCAAAAAGTGATTACCAAATTATTAAGGTGCTTACTGTGGAGAAAAAAATAGTAGAAAGTATGTTTCCCGTAGAGGTACTTACTCTGTAACAAACTGGGACAGTGATATTTGTACCCAAATTAAAATTTGAGAGCAATGGGTGGGTGTAACAAATGCTTGTTGCCTCACAATTCATTTGAATCACCAGGAGGCAGTTGGTCTGGTTTCAGAACTCTGGTATACTAGCTACGTGACCTTGAACCAGTTATTTAACTTGGCTAAACCATAATCTTCCAATCTGTCAAATGAAGGTAATTCCCACCTTCTTAGAAGAGCTGTAAGAATTGTTATAATCCCTGTAAAATGCCTACTGCAGTGTATAGCACATAATATGCACTCAGTGTTTAGCTATTGTCATCTATACAGAGGTAATTAATACTCTGGAACTCCCTAAGCAAAATCTTAGGGAGAACATCTGTTTAGCCCTCTTGGTTCAAGTTTAGAATAAATTTTGCAAAGAAATGCATAGCACTCCGTTAGCTCTCCTGCCTATAATTTCAAAAACAGACTAAAATATCCTGAATGCTCACACATACAGAATCCATGATGGCAATCTTCTATGTATCCTTTTGTTTGTTATTCTAGCTTTTTTTCTAATATGAGAATCCTCCATAGTATTCAGTGTGTGGCTGTAGCATAGAGCAGCTTTGGAACAGCATTGTCAAGGACAACAAAGAGAGTTGAAAGATTGTGAAATTCTGCTCATTGACCCATGTTAAAGAATTCTTTTTATATCCCTTTAGAACATTCCCTCTAGTTGGTACACTTTTTTTTTTTCATCAAAAACAAAATAAAGAAGGTAGAATGATGCCTGTAATTTAGCATAGTGTTTTCCAAAATGGAATAAGCAATAGTACCCAAAGTCATTGCAAGGGTTGTGCTGCTCAGGTAGATAAGCAAGGAATCAATTTCCAGATCCTCATCTTCCAGAGGTATCCATTCTTAAAACTAGCAGAGAAAACAACTTTTCCTATTTGAAGAAAGAAAAGAAAAAAAAAAAAAAAAGCCAAAAACTCATTCCCCATCTTCTACTTGTGAATTGTCCCAGGCTATAAAACACTCCAGGTGCCAAACAAAAAAGCAAAACAAAATACTGGTTTAAGGGAGCCTGCTTCTACGTCTGTACAAGGCATTTTACCCCTTAATCCTTTTATACTGTACTTATTTTCTTTAAGGATCAAATTGGACTGTGTGGGGATATCCTGAGTTCAGAGCAACCAAAACAATGTAGGTTAGTTATGTGGGTTGTTTTAAACACACCCAGAATCTTTTACAAAAACCAAATCTGTCAAGATACATTGGATAAAACTCATACAGAAACTGTTAAATGACGTTCCCATTCAGGGTTCTATACAATAAGGTAGTCAAAACCTGTTGTCAAATCATGGCATGAAATCTTTATTCCAATCACAGTCAGTGTTCATTTCATCTTACAGCAAACAATAAACTTACTTAAATTTATGATGAAACATTTTTATATATAAACTTTAAAATGATCAGATAAACAGAAAGGTTTAAAGACCACGAATTTGGTAAATACCTTTATGTGTATCTGAGGGATATACATCATTACCAATCATCTGTGATAGAAACTACCTATGACATCATTGTAGCTATAGGAAAAATAAGTGGTGGTGTGAGGTGCTGGGAAGAGGATTATATTAGGAGTTTTTGAAAAATAAGGTCTCAGTTCTGCTGGTAGCTAGCTAGTAGCTAGCAATTCTGTGATTGTGCTATTTCATTAAGTGATTATTAAAAGAATATGCATTTTTTTGCAGTTCTTACATTTGTCATTCTTGTCACCTTGCCTCTGTTACTATCATTATTAAATTTTTGAATAGGTAAATATGTAGTTCAAAATTCAAGATGCAAAAAAAAAAAAAGTCATCCAATGAAGTCTCCTCACCTTTGCCCCTCAGCCTCAGTTCCCCTCCCACAGACATCTAATTGATTATGTGTGTTTTAGTGTACTTTCAGAGAAATTTTAAACATCCTTTTCACCTATTTGTATACACATAATGGCATACAATACATACTGTTTTGCACCTTGGTTTTTGTTTTGTTTTTTGAGACAGAGTCTCACTCTGTTGCCCCGGCTAGAGTACAGTGGCATCATCATAGCTCACTGCAACCTCAAACTCCTGGGCTTATACCATCCTCTTGCCTCAGCCTCCTGAGTAGTTGGGACTACAGGGGCAAGTGATTAAGCCTGGTTAATTTTCTTCTATTTTTGGTAGAGATGGAATCTGGCACAGGCCAGCCCCATCTCAGACTCCTGACATCAAGTGATCCTCGCACCTCAGCCTCACAGGGTGCTAGGATTACAGGCATGAGCTACCTCACCCCGCCTTCTGTTTTATTTTTTAAGCCTAGTCAAGTAGTCAAGTGAAGCGTGGGAGTGGGGAAAAAACAAAACTGTAACTGGTTGTGATCAATTAGTTTAAATACCACTGCACCTGGGCCAGCCTGCAGCTTGGTTTTTAGTTAAAAATTTATCCATATCAATTCCTACAGTTTCTTCTTTTTAAAAAATATCCAAATGGTATTTATTACATTGTATGGATGTAACCATTTATTTAACCAGGGCTTCATTAACAGATTTTTTTTTTATTATTTCCAATTATTTCCTATCCTGAACAATACTGTTGTGAAAAATCTTGCTCACTTTTTTATTTCTCTTATGTCCAAGTATGGCTTGAGAGGTTGCAAGCGAGAGTGTGGATTCTGGACACAGACTGCTGGGGTTTGAGCCCCAGCTCCACCACCACCCACTAGGTGTGTGTCCCTGGGCCTGTTTAAGGACTTTGGGGTGAGTGGCTGGCCCTATGTAAACTACTTAGAACAGAGCTTGACATATAGTAAACACTGTAACTATTAGTTACTGCTGTTATGACTATTGTCATTGCCATCGTCATTGTCTTTAGGATAAATTCCCAGATGTGGAATTACTGGGTCAAAAAGAAAGTACATTTCTAATTTTGATGGATATTGCCAAAATGGTCTTCATTGAGGTTACATAAATTTACACTCCCAGTGCATGACTAGAATGTCTGTTTCCCACACTTGTGCCAAGAGAGTGTTCAAATTTTTTGAGTAGGATAAGAGAAACTGTTATCACAGTGTAGTTCTAAGTTGCATTTCTTTTTTAGTAAATTGTGTAACATGGTTTCATGAGTATCTTGGATTTCTTTTGGTGTGGATTTTAAGTTAAATTCCTTTGCCCATTTTATTTGAAACCGGGATGTTGAGTTTCTTATGAATTGGTAGCTCTTTATATATTAGGTAAATTAGCTCTATGTTGGTGATAGGAGTTGCAAATATCTATTTTTTGTTAGTTTTCTTGAGACAGAGTCTTGCTCTGTCACCCAGGCTGGAGTGCAGTGGCACCAACATAGCTCACTGTAATCTTGAACTCTTGGCCTCAAGTGATCCTCCCACTTCTGCTTTCAAAGTTCTGGGATTACAGGCATGAGCCATTGCACCTAGCTAAAGTATTTTTTGTCAATATTTTCACCTAATTTTTGGTAGGATGAGCTACTCAGACTTTTTCTGCATTTTTTTTACATAGCTGATTTTTATCAACCTTCTCTTTTATGGTTTCTGTGTAGTATGTCTCACTTAAAATGGCTTCCCGAATGCAAGATAATAACTTAAAATAATTTACCCATTGTTTATTTTTATGGCTTTATTCTTTTCCCTTTAAATATTTCATTCAGGGCGACTTCCGGGGCCCCCCTCTCTTGGGGCCCCAGAACCTCGTCCACAAAAAAAAAATAAATAAATAAATATTTCATTCATTTGGAAATTATCATGATATAACTTTTGAGGTATAAATCCCAATTTATTTTAAGATCAGTACCCATTTGTCTCAAATCATTTATTATTGAGTGATGTTTTTCTCTGAAATGATATGAGATGCCCACTTTATCATATACTTAATTACAATATTGCCTGTTCTGGTCCTGGACTTGCTATTCAATTTCTACCTATGCATGCACCTGTAATACACTGTTTTACTTGTTGAGGCTTTATGTTTTAATATCTGACAGGGAATTAGTACTCACTCATAACTCTTGTTCAGGTACTTCCTAGCTATTCATGTCTGTTTTTCCCCCATGAACTTTAAAATCAATTTGCTAATGCAAAAACGAAAATCCTCTTAGTGTTTTTAGGGACAGCAGTATTAAATTCAAAGGTTAACTTGAAGCAAACTGACACCTTCATGATGTTTTCTTCCTATCCAAGAACCTGGTGCCTTTCCATTCATCTCAGTCTTCTTCTGTGTCTCTCAGGAACATTTGAAGGTTCCCTTTATATAGCTTGCTTGTTTTTTAAGTTTATTCCTTGATATTTTCCTATTTTTGTCACTGGTATATCGAGGCTTTTATTGTTTTCTAACTGATTGCTGTGTGCATTTATGAAAACTATTTGTCTATTAATTTAATGTCCAACCACTTTATTGATTTCTCTTATTATTTGTAGTAAGTTTTCTGTTTGTTTTCTTGGGTTTCTAGGTACGGGATTATATCATAGTAATAATTTTGCCTACCTTTAAATATTTATACCTCTATTTTCGTTTTGATCTATTTGTATTACCCAATACCTCAAAGGCAATCTTAGATACTAGTGACAACAGGCCTTCTTATCTTAAACAAGTCCTTAGTATAGGTGCTTGCATTGCTTCCTCTTTAAGGATCACATTGGTTTTGTGGTTGAAATAGATATATTTTAATCATATTTAGAAATTTGTACCCATTTTGACATTTAAGAATTTTTAAATCAAAATGAATGTTGAATTTCATCAAATATTTATTATTTATTAATATGATCACATAGTTTTATTCTTTATGTATTATTAGCATAATCATATTCATAAATATATGAATATTGAGCCATTCTTGAATTTCTAGTATCAACCTTCATATATTTTACTGTATTTACAACATTCTGATTTTCCTTGATGTTCACAAATGATATTATTCCAGTTCTCTTATTTTGGACAATTCTTACTGGGTTTTGGTACCAATATTATGTTTACTTAATTTAAAAGATTCTAGAAGTTTTTTCTTTGTATTCTAGAACACTGTTCAATTTACACCACTGAAATTATCTACACTTTAAAAGTTTGATGAAATTTTCTAGTGAAACTATCTGAGCCTGATGATAATTTTGGATAGTAGCTCTTCAACTCCACTTCTTTTATTCTTAAATCAGTTTTTGTAAATTATATTTTCCTAGAAAATTATTCATTTTAACTAGATTTTTATTTATTTTTTGGTCTAGATTTGAGCAGAGTAGTCATTTATTTGTATTCTTCCTTGTCTATTAATGTATTTAAGGCTGTAATTTTTCCTGTGAGTAGTGCTTCTGCTGAATCTTGGAGCAGTGTTTTCATGATCATTTGCCATATAGTCTTCAATTTAAAATTTCCTCTGTCATTCAAGACTTATTTGAAAGGTTTGGATGAGGTGGGTTTTGTTTTGTTGTAATTTCTGAACTTTAGGTATTTCATTTTTCCAGTTTTGATATTAAATTCCAATTTTATAGCATTATGGTATACTTTTATCTGTATTATTTCCAATTTTGAAATTTAGTGATGTTTCTCTTGTGGCCTAATGTATGGTCAATTTTTGTGACTGTTTCATTGAAGGAGATGGAACAGAAGATGTATCTCTGTTTTCAAAGGACAGAGTTCAATATGTACTTTTATCAGTTGTAGCATCGTAGCTTAGAGTACAGGCTCCAGAAGCCAGACTGATGGGAACCAAATCCCAGATTCACTACTGTGGTCTTATGCAAATTATTTAATAGCTCTGTGTCTCAGTTTCCTCATCTGTAAAGTGGCTGTAATAATAGCATCCACCTCTTGGGGTTGTTGTGAGCATCAAATGGGTTAATATGTACAAAACATTTAGAACAATGTCTGGAATGATGATATAAGCACTGTACATGAGTTAGCTGTTAAAATTACTTAAATCTACCTTGTTAATTATTTAGTTCTTTTAGAGCAGCACCACTGTTCAATGAAAATATAAGCCATATATGCAATTTTAAGTTTAAAATAGCCATGTTTAAAAAGTGAATAAAGGCCAGGTGCAGTGGCTCATGCCTGTAATACTAGCACTTTGGGAGGCCAAGGCAGTAAGATCACTTGAGGCAAGGACTTTGAGACCAGCCTGGACAACATAATGAGACCCTGTCTGTGCAAAAAAATAAAACTAGCCAGGCGTGGTGGTTGCAGGAGGATCACTTGAGCCCAAGAGTTTGAGGTTACAGTGAGCTGTGATTTGCATCACTGCACTCTAGCCTGGGCAACAGAATGAGACCTTGTCTCAAAAAAAGTAAAAAAAAAAAGTGAAATTTTATTTAACTCATTATATCAAAAATATTATCATTGCAACATATAGTCAATAGAAAAATTATTAATGGCTTACTTTCCTTCTTTGTTTTATGCTAAGTATTTGGAATCTGGAATGTTTTTTCCTTACAGCACATGTCAATTTGGACTAGCCACATTTCAAGTGCTTGATAGCTACTTGTAAGTAGGGTCTACCATATTGAATGGCACAGGTCTAGTGCCTTATTTTTTGTGTACTTAGTACTTGGTTATATCATGAGCTGAGTGAGGAGATAATAAATGTCTTATACCATTAACATATTTCTGTGTATGTATCCTTGAATCACCTCTACTTTTTGCTCTATGAATAATGATGCTCTATAATTGGGTACAAAAATATTCATGATTATATTTTGATTGTGAACTATCTCCTTTATCATTAAATTGGGCCTGCTCTTGTCCCTTTTTGTGTCTTTTGCCTTGAATTTAGTTTTGTGTGATACTACCTGTATGACCAATGTTTTATCTCAGTTTGCATTTGCCTAGCATGTATTTGGCCATTTTTAAAATTTTCAACAACCTGAATTACTTTATGGTGGGTCTCTTATACATAGCATAGAATTGGGTTTCTCTTTGTTATCAGTCTAAGAACCTTATTTTTTTTTTAAGAGGTGAGTTTAGCTTATTTATATTTATATGGTAGATATGTTTGAACTTAGTTCTGTCATATTATTTTAGGTTCTGTTTTCTGTTTCTGTGACTTACAAAAGTCTTTCATAAAGGGTCTCTTTGCTTTTGTTTTTGTATTTATTCTGATGTTTAGGAAGATTTAGAGTTTTGCTGTAAGTTTACATTTATAACTATGTAGAATTGCCTTCACCTTATGCAGAGGTGGGGAGCCTTTTCATGTTGGAAGGCTGCATTAATTTAGCTGTAATAGAATAAGGCTGCATTCGAGAAACTTCAATTAGATATGCTTTAAAAATGTACATTATTTTGTAAAAATCTAACTACTATGTACTTAGTAATTCCAAAAACTGAAAGCTATTAATATTTGTTAATTTTAAAGTTAGCTAACTTTTTAATGACTTTGTTGTGTCTGTTTTTATTAGAAATCATTTGAATATTTGGTTGCAGCATGGAGGTCCACAGTTTCAGTTGACCCTCTAGATGGGTATCAGTCATTTGTGACCTTAAGGGTGTCTTGATTTGGGTTAGGGTAGGAGAACATAGATTCACAGCAATAAGTGGTTGAAAAGCAAGAAAGCATTTTTCGAGCATGTTGGTTGCTGAAGGCATAGGTCTTCTGCATTTTTCTATATTTCAGTTGGATCTTTCTTAGCATCAAACAATGACTTTAAAATGTCATCTACCGAGAGCTCAATCAGTTCCATCTGTAGTTCTTTAAGTGCCTTAGTGATATCAACTAGGTGAGGCTCAAATGCTAATTTAAGTGTGACCTCATGATTCTCAAAGTCAGTGAACCTTTCATGGTATTCTCCAGTTAATAGGTCTCTAACAGCTTGGCATTCTTCAAATGATTCGCATATATCATTCTGCTTATCAATGACCTTTGCTAACTAGGGAAAATGTTCATCTGAAATTTCCTTTTGAAGAAATGTTTTTAAAAAAGATAGCTTTTTAAAAAAATGCTTGGATTTTTTGCCACATGTCATATGTAGACTTAGTTTTACCTTGCAAAGAAATATTCAAGTTGTTTTGATTTGACATGATACCACACAGAAATGTTGCATTCCTATAGAAAGTTTCTTTCAATAATTCACATTGCTGATTCTGTTCTTCAAAAAATTTAACTATATGTTCTTGAGAGATAAAATTTTGGCTAACACCTGTCCCTGCAATAGCCAATTCACTTTAAAATGATTCGGCCGGTGCACACTGAATACCTCATCATCCACCGTTAGCATGTGATGAAATTGACCATGCCATGCCATGTTTCGTTTGCACAAATATAGTTAACAATACTTATAACTTGCTGCAAAGTGTCACATAAAAAATAGTAGCTTTAACACAGAGCATGTGGATCTGTTAATACTTTTTTAAATCTGTGCAATAAACCTCTCATGTTTTCTGTCTATACATGCACTCACTAAATTTACCAAATTCAGTCCAACTTCATGACATTTATCTTGAAAATTTTTGAAGATATCTATTCCCCATGTTCTGTTTGCAAGAGTGCCCAAAGTGAGTAAGCAGATCTTCTGTTATGACCCAAATGAAGTATAAAACCTGCATTGAGTCAGTAGTATTGGTTGATTCATTCAAAGCAATTGAATAATGTATATTTTCCTTTTGAAATGTTGCATGAAGTTGTTCTGTTAAATTGAAGGCTAATTCATGCTGCTGATCAATTATGGTTTTCCTTGAAATAGGAAGTTGTTTGTACTTTGATATGTTATCGGGGTCTAAGCATCCTACAACTTCAACAATGCATTCTTTCACAATTTCTACATCACTGGATGGCTTCCCCTTTGCCCCCGAGGTATATAAACTACTTTATATGTTGCTTCAGTGGCATTATTTCCAGGTTTTATTGCTCCTTGAAAGAATTGTCTTTGCTTTTGCTTTTCATCTTTTAATTTCTGCAGTACAACTTTTCATGCCTTTCCCTCTAGTTTAAAATATTTGTGGTCCTTATGAGTGTTATAATTTTGATAAGCATTGCATTTCTTTACTGTTGATAATTGCAGTATCACAAAGCAAGCAAACCATCTTTAGCAGAAACAAGATGATATTGCAATTCCTAATTCTCATTAAAAAATCTGTTTTCTTTTTTTTTTTTTGAGACAGAGTCTCACTTTGTTGCCCAGGCTAGAGTGAGTGCCATGGTGTCAGCCTAGCTCACACCAACCTCAAATTCCTGGGCTCAAGTGATACTCCTGCCTCAGCCTCCCGAGTAGCTGGGACTACAGGCATGCACCACCATGCCCGGCTAATTTTTTCTATATATATTAGTTGGCCAATTAATTTCTATTTATAGTAGAGACGGGTCTCTCTCTTGCTCAGGTTGGTTTCGAACTCCTAAGCTCAAACGATCCACCTTCCTTGGCCTCCCAGAGAGCTAGGATTACAGGCGTGAGCCACCGCACCCGGCCAAAAAATCTGTTTTCTTCCTTGAGTGTTCTCTTGGTCTTTTTTGACATGATGGGCTGTTAATCAGACAGAATTTAAAAATACCATCAAGCTGTGCAACTATTCACAAGGTCCACTTCCAACAGAAACACAAAATACTGTTATCAAAGGCTTATAACAGACTGGTATACTTGACCCTCATAAACTCTTGCCAACCAACATCATGCTGTAGTGGTGCCAGTCAGGTGGGGGGAGTTAAAACTAAATCATGAGTGAAGCAGCCATCAATTTAGCCCTTATGGCTTATTAATTGTTCTAATTGTGCTGATCAATCTGGGAGGATTATTTCACTGAAACTTATTTTATTCTTTGGTATTTTAAATATGTTCATTTAAAAAATAAAGTAAAAATATAAAAGATGAACAAAAATGTATTAATAAAAATAAAAGGATTTGTTCTGTAAAATATGGATTCAGTCAAAAGGCTGCACATGTTGCCTTAAGGCCACAGGTTCTCCACTCCTGACCTTATACGTCTTTAGAAAGAATTACTAAGAAAAGTGATCCAAAACCTAGAAATAAGGCAGAAAGTAGCTGCATGTCCTTTAGGTGTCATCTTATAGTAATGTCAAACAAGCCTGTCTAAGAGTCATCTGACTTTCTAGAGCATTGATTCTCAAGTGTGGTCCCCGGATCGTAGAATCAGCACCAGCATCCACTGGAATTTAGAAATGCAAGTTCTTAGACCCCACACCAGACCAACAAAGTCAGAAGCTCTGTGGATGGGGTCCAGTAACCTGTGCTTTAACAAACCTCCAGGTGACTGTGATGAATGGGCAATGGTTCTCAGCCAGGAGCAATTTTGCCTTCTAGCGGATATTTGGAAATGTCTAAAGACATTTTGGGTTATCACATTTATGGCAGGGGAGGGAGTGCTACTGGTGTGTAGTGAGCAGAGGCCAGGCATGCTGTTAAGTACCCTACAACGCGCAACACAGCTCCCCACTTCCCAGCAAAGAATTATCTGGCCCCAAATGTCAATAGTACTGAGGTATAGGAACCCTCCTTAAGGGGATATAATTTTGTTTGATTTACTACAGATTAGGGATCAGTTGCTAATTTGAAGAAAATTGCTAAGATGCAAATGATTTTTATCTGGTAGCGATACAAATAATTGCTATCCAGTGGAGGAGAAAACCCCAAAGGTCATGGTTTAATTGCTCTGTAGGATACTGTATTCATTGTGTAGCAAAATACCCTAAAACTTAGTATCTTAAAGCAACAATAAGCATTTGTTATCATAGTTTCTGTGAATCAGGAATTCATTAAGTAGCTTTAACTCTTGGAGAAACCATTTTCATATGCTTTGCAATAGTTTGTTTGTTTTCTGGTCAGAAGTCTTCTGATGTTTGTTTAACTGTCTTTTTTCCTCTAGTGTCTCCTGGGTTTTTTTGTTTCAACTGTTTTAATTTTGAGCTTTTATCCAAAATTTATGAGGAAAGAGGATAGTGTTCATGCCAGGTAAAATTTTTCTTATGATCCTAGGTTTTGAGTGTGGACTTATGGAGGCTTGGTGGGGACTGGCAACTATAGGATTTATTATTATTATTATTTCATCATAAAGACTCCCTAGCACTGTGGGTGTCGTAAGACAGATTGCTTCTTGCAAATACTGTTTGTCGGTGTTCCGGCTCTTCTGCTTCTCAGAACCAAGCAGGCCTAGGAAATGCCTGCCACCAGCTGTTTCAGTGCTGTTTCTTCTGTTGTAAACAAAGAATTGAGGATTTGCACTTCAGAGTATGCTCCTTCTCTCCGAGGGGGGTTATTTGTTGCTGTATTTAATACTGTAGCCAGTGAATCCATTTCTCCCACAGCAACCTCCATCCACATCCTCCTGCAAGCCCCACTGGCCACTGTCTGATGCTCTTGTCCATCTATTCCTCTTTTGGGTCTAAGATTTGAGATCTCTCTTGGTTTCTCTGCAAATGGAACATGTTTTTATTCTCATTGTTGCTTTTTTAGTGATTACCAGTAAGAGAGGAAATAATTTTTCACCTGCCATTTTTTTTTTTTTTTTTTTTGTAGAAATAGAGTCTCACTCTGTTGCCCAGGCTGGAATGCAGTGGTGCAATCACAGCTCAAACTATAACCTCAAACTCCTGGGCTCAAGTGATCCTCCCACCTCCACCTCAGGAATAGCTGGGACTACAGGCACATGCCACCACACCCAACTAATGAGAGTCTCACTATGTTACCCAGGCTGGTCTCAAACCCCTGGCCTTAAGAGATCCTCCTGCCTCGGTCTCCCAAAGTACTGGGATTACAGGCATAAGCCACCACACCCAGCCAATAATATTCATTTTTAAGAGAGAGTTTGGTTTTGTTTTTGCTTTTCACTTTCACAGCAACAGTAATCATTAAACCTACAAAACGAAGGTCTGGAGAAACCAACCATAAAGTAGTTCTTTTTGCTCCATCATAAGTTTGCCTATTTTGTTTATTTTACTGTTTACGGGAAATTGGAAACATCAGAGTCACCATTGGCTGTGAGTCAATGATATAATCAAAATTGTAAACCAGCTTTGTTATGGAGTGAAATTATTTTTAAGCAAAGTGTTAATAATAATCATTGTGTGTGTGTTTGTATGGGTATACTCATACATATATGTATATACACACACACAGTAAGTCCTCAATGTCTTCGACAGGTTCTTGGAAAAGGCAACTTTAATTGAAATGACATACAGCAGGGCCTGGGATAACATCAGTTCATTCAATGTCATTTTATTATAATGTTGACGAGAAAAAATGTTGGTCTTGTTTTACATTGTTTCGCTTAAAGTTACAGGTTCCAAGAACCTATGGACAACATTAAGTGAAAATTTACTGTATATACATACACATACAATATATAGGCACATATATCCTTCACATACATATATATTTATTTATTTTCTTTTTTGTTTATGTTTATTTTTTACTCAAATTACATTTGGTATCTTTGTCACAGGAAGGCTAACAATATAAAACTTTCTATATATGAAAACTCAAAAATACCCAAACAAGTGAAATAATTTCTTTGAGAAGTAAAAGAACAGTATAACATTTATTAACAAGTTTCTTCCAGAATTTTCTTCGAAATTTTTTTAAACACATGAAAGTTTTCCTGTACTTAAATTGCTGTTTTCTGTTTTTAATTTCATTGCCATTATATTTCCTTGCAATTATGAATCGGAGTAGATAGTGTATATGCACAGAACCAACACTTGGGGATGGCTGGGTGCTCTCTGAGGTGCTTGAGAATGGTGAGTTCTCTTATTATCTAGCTTAATTGCGCTCCCTCCACTGATAATTTCATTTAATTTGCAATATTTCCAGTCCCTGAATGTGATTGGCACAATAAGTCAGTGCTAGCATATTTGGAACCATATTTCGAGTCAATGGAACCACTTTGCTTTCATCTCCACATGCTCTCTCAGCTCCTGCAGGCTGAGGCCCAGTTTTGCTTGTCTTGGTGCATCTAGCATGGGACCTGCCCAGAGCAGGTGCTCAACCAGTTTGCTGAGCAGAACTGCCCTCAGTTGTCCTCAGCGGAGAAAAGAGGAGAGAAAGGTTTTACAGAAGTGACTTCCCCAAGTAGAAACAAATTGTTCCATATGGAATATATACACTTTATCCTCAAATGCGGACCAGCGCACATCTGTGGAATAGTTTCTGACTAGTCACTTGGTATCAAATCATTTCCCCTCACCCATGGGTTCAATCTCATCTCTGTTTTTAAAAATCTTGAATCAAGTTCTCTCTCCTCTAATCATGTAAGAAATAGACTCATATCTAGTTATTTTGGGTCAAAAGAAGCTATTTAAAATATTGATATTTTAAAAGTTTAAATGAAATATTAATCAAAGGTGATTTATGATTATTTTCTACAAATATTCTTTAATTATGGATGGCAGTTTCTTAGGAAAAGTACAAGGGCTTGTTTTTACAACCAAAAGAAAGGTTGGGTTTTTTTTTTTTTTTAACAAACAAAGTTCTTAAAATTATTTCGGGTTTAATAAATTGATGGTTGTTTTGCATTTCACCTAGCCATTTGTTCGATGGTTGTTCTTCTGTTAAATTTTATCCCCCAAAACTTGAATTGATTTCTTAATTGCTATTTCTATTTCAGGAATCTTAAGAAAGATGGCTTAACCCAGTCAGATTGGATAAGAACAGTTAATCTTACCCTATGGCTATTATAAATATTAGGAGAGCCTTCACCACTATGTCATAGCTTCCTAGGGATGCAGAATTGGTAAGACTTACGTGATATACACAGGTGTGACTTGTTACACATCATAGCAATGGTACAGCAGGCACAATGTAAACAGTTTCTTGTTGCAACTGATCATCATGAGAAGAACGGCTGCATTCTAGGGTCTGAAGGGCTTCCTTGTCCTCAGGAAAATATTAAGTCCTGGTCCCATCCAAAGGCACACAAAAAGACCTCTAACTCAACTCCTTGTTAAACACCCCCTTCCCACGACACACAGAAAAGCTTATAAAAATATTGAAATAGTATTGTCACCAGAAAAAGCGAAGTCTGAGTTTTAGAAAATGAGTATCAAGTGCGTGGGCAAGAGCTTTCATTTCACCCGTATTATAAACTGCTCTAGAGAAAGATACGTAAGGAAACTACTAACTACATAATACAGACTTTGTGGCGCCTAACTAAGGGCAGGGGAGGAGAAATAAATAGTTCATAGTTAGGGTGAATCCTCTGTCCCGTAGTCCAATCACGGAGATCCCACAAATGTCACGAGGCAGGAAACATCCAGATATCTTTCCAGATAACTTCCTGAGAGTCTGAGCTTTCGTCAATGATTCTCATTCTCCTCCTTCCAAAAGCCAACATTACTGCCTTCAGTTTCTGCAGCCTGAAGTCAGCCATCCTGAAATACAAATCAGAACCTGTTACATGGCTGGGTCTCATGTAACAAAGTAAGAGTGTCCCTAGAACGCAGTTTTTCAGATGAATTTGAGGGGAACATCTGAAATGATCAGTACCTTATAGTCTTAGGATATGCTAGGAATTAAGAGATCATATAGTCTACCCAGCACATGGAATCTTAAAGACTTCCATACAGAGTCCAACAAGGATGCTCACGCTACAGTGTTTCCTAAAGGGTGTGCCACAAAGCATAAATCCCTCAAGATGTATGTATACATCTATATATGTATGCTGTGCATAAGCATATGACATATATATTCATAAACATATCCAATTCTGTTTAGTCCAGCATTTCCCAACCCCTCTATGATAAATATTTGTGGATTAGATTTAACATACCATAAGAAATGGAAAACAAAAGCAGAATTATAAAGAAAATACATATATTCTTACTGCTCAGACAGTAATCGTGTAATGCAGTTCATTGGTCTTTCCTGGCATAAAAATTCTTAAATCTGAAAACTCCTTGGTCTACATACTCAACGCTTGGGTGTAATTTTGTCACATTTTTCCCTTTGTGCTTCTTCCCTAAACAAGACAAATGTCTTCTAATTTGTTACTGATTTGGATGGTAGTGAGACCATCCAAGTATATCATATATGCACTTTATACAACAGCATACTGTCTTCATTAATTAGCACAAATGAAATTAAATACCAGTGGTCAGGGAACCACCCCTATGATTTATGAGATGAGAACACTGAAAGGGTAAGAGAACATTTGAATAGAAAAGTTCAATTTCCATAGATCAAAATTAAATTTAAAGAAAACAGATCTTCGTTTCTATTTTTCTTTAATAGAGATTAATGATCAGGAAATCTTGCCTACGTAAGTGGTTCCTACACTTAACAAGCTGGGAATTTCTCCTAACTCAGGAGCACGGTTTAAGTAACTTGAACTGTGACAGGCCAGTAGAAGTGAGCTCACAGGCAATTTCACTATTTGTCAGATAAAAGCAGGTCCTCCTCTGAGTTCACAGATGTCCACACTGTGGACGCCATCCTGAGCACTCTCGTGGGTATCCTACGATTCTACCCAGAGCAAGTCTTCTTCTGAGAGTTCAGGGTCAGCCACAACACTCATGGAAACAGCTTCTACAGGCTGAACTGGTACATGGGGCGACTAGCAGAATTTCAGGCAACCAGAAAATCTCGCACAATGATTCTTTGCTGTTTTTGGATCACAGACTCACATGAGAACCAGTTCGATGCTATGAATTCCTCCTCTCCCAAGAAATGAGCATATGTCCATGTATAATTTTACATAAAAAATGAAGTGCTTTCATGAACCTCCTTGAAGCCATGTTTTAGACCTCAGGTTTAGAGCCCTTGCCTTTCCTATATACTAGGAAATCTTCCCCTTCACCAAGTCATGAGCTTTTTCTTATTCACCTTTATATTCCTAGCTTGAACTATGGTAGGCCAGTAAGAGTAGAAGCACAGGACTGATCCATTTGCAAAGATGATCAGTAAGGGAAATGTTAAAAATAAAGTTGGTGTTGCAAATCCAAGAGGCAGCAAATAAATTAGTTGGTTGTCTAGGGCTGGGGCAAGGTAGGGGAGAGTGACTGCTCATGGGTACAGGTTTCTTTTAGGAATGATGAAAATGTTCCAAAATTAGATTGTAGTGATGGTTGCATAACTCTGTATATGAAAAGCCATTAAACTGTATACTTTATATGAATCAAATTCATGGTATGTGAATTATATTTCTAAGCTATTTTTTTGAAGTTGGTGTTATAACAAAGGAAAAAATGGCTCAGCAGAAACTGACAATAAACTTCATATGACTGGAGATAATGTGTGGCCTCCTTATTAATTGTCCTCAATGAGGAAGGAACTAGAGGTTTTGGTTAAAGGTCATTGGAGTTTTTCTCATCATGGGAAACTATGGAGACTGTGTGTTGGGTCTCCTGAAGAGTGGAATGTGGAATTCTACCCATAAGACTAAAGAGCACTGGCTCAATCCAGTAGGATCTCTGCCTAACCCAGACTCCTGTTTATGAGAATGACTCAACAGGGCAGCAATGACAGTCCTCCCTGACATTGCTTTAAGGGTTAGGAATATGACAAGCCATTTCCCCAAATCCTTTTTCTTAATACGCTATAGACTATTGACTAATAAGTGTATCTAACTCCAACTGGAACCAATTTATATTTAAGTATGTTCTAACAAATTTCATATGTATCCCAGTTTGCTCTGGATGATCTGCGTGTAATTCTTGTGTGGAGACAAAGCCTGGTCTGTAGAACCTCGAGGTTCCCATATCTCTAGTTCTCCCCACCCCTTTTTCCATCATGCTGCCAAAAGTCTCTCTTTTAATAGGGGAAAGAGGTATTTTTTCCAATTCTCCTTCTCTCTCTACAAGTCTTCGGCTTCCACTGCCTCCCCTGAGTTTGGGCCCCTGCTCGAGGTTGGAAAACCAAGCCAATCTGGATAGTGTATTGGTATATTGGATACTTGCAATAGTGGTGGGTTCCTGGGGCATCATGTCACTACACAGACATGACAATCTTCATTAAGTTTTAAAACTCAGTCCAGTTCAACTTCCTATGTGATGAAACTGAGGTCCAAAGAGAAGAAACCATATGCCCAGAGTCATGTAACTAGCCAATGGCAAGACTAAAAGTGACACATTCCCAACCATCCTGCTTTCAAAACTACCAGGCTCCTCCTATATCAGCACCTCGGCCTCCTTCTTCAGATTTTATCTGTGGTGTCACACCGTACTGACCTCAACGTCCTGTCTGCTCTCCTCTTCTTCATCCTGGTCAGGTTCGAACTCGGTGCCTCGGTCTACAACATCCACGCCAGCCTGCACCCTGGGCTTCTCATTTTCCCACTTGGCAAAGCCTTTGTCCTTTGCTGCTTTGTCATGGAACTTGGATTTCATTTTGGGGAAGGTGTGGGACCCTGAGTCTCCCCAGCCAGCTTCTGACCAGACAGGTTCAGTCTGGGTGGCCTGGCTGGTGGTGGCCCGCTGCAGCCTCACAGAGATCTTGCGAGAAGAGCCTGTGACCAGTGTGATGGCTCTGCTGTCCAGGTCCCGGTGTCCAGCAGCGACCCCAGGAAACTCAAACACCTCATCTTGCACTGGAAGGGAAAATAGGATGGTGATTATCTGACCTCTGGTTGCTTGACAGTATAGTAAACCGTCAAAGTTAGTGCAAATGGCAGGAGTCCAACATGCAAGGTCCTAAAGGAACAAACTAGAGACAGAACAAAATTAGCTGCAGACAAGTTGTGTGTTAGTGAGATTGCAAAGCAGAGAGAAAGAGGGTAGTTTGAGGGTTTAGCCACTGCTGCTCACTCTAAAGAAAGCCTTAGTGTTTATAATGACCCTGACCAGGTTTAGACCCAGAACCCAAATGAGGTCCAGGTGTGAGAAGGTGCACAGAGAGACACTGTGGCAGCAAAGAGAGCAGAGGGCATTACCTGGGGGCAGCGAGGGGCTTCCAGGCAGCGAACCGTGACTACTGCCCAAAGAGGGCGCCCGGGAAAATCTCCTGCAAGCCAGAACCAGGAGGTCTTTGCACTGTTTGTGACAATTGGCTCCACAGTCTGAAAAATTCCAAATGTGTCACAGATGATTATGTATCTGGTACTGACTGAGCCGCTGGGGTGGCCCTTGAGCTGGCCAGCCTCCCCTCCCCCACCCCAGTTTCTGTGTTGAATTTCAGAGTCCAGCTCAGGCCCATGGGGTGTGTCTAAGGACTGGACAAAAGCCACTGGGCCACTCTGAGGTTCCCAGATTTCTCTTACATTTGCTCAGTGTGTTCCTCTACACAGTTCCTTGACATGCCCAGGGAGCAAACGAAATTGTAGATCATGTGGGGTTGGGATTCTTTTCCAGGCCGAGGGAATCTTCACAGAGGGTCCTGAGCAGCGTGAGGGCGAGAAGCTTTGGCTTCCAGTCTCCCCCGGGGCTAACCACGGCCTCTGCACCCACGGTGAGGTGCGCCTCCATTCAGTACTGGTCTGGATCTTTAAAATGTTTTTCATTTCCCAAAACCTTTTCCAGGGCAAGTGATTATATCTTCTGCTTCCTTTCTTTGTACAGAAATGGAAAACCAGGTGAGCACATGCTCAATACATGTTCCATATTTGGCTACGGTTTGAAATGGTGTGTAGCAGATTCCATGAAACTGCCCATTAGGATGCGTCATATAAGGCAGGATTCATATATTAATTACTACTTGGGGCAGAAAAATGTGGCCACTTCAGGAGATAGCTCACAATTGTTTCATATGATGAGGGTCCTACACTTCATTCAAAATCACTGAAGAGATGTGATGATTTTAAAGAGTGTATTTCTCTCCTACCATCAGAGAGGACCTTTCTAACTATTTCCAATACCCATTTCCCCCCAAATGGTCTTGTTTCAAATAGGCTTAATGACCCCGTTCAGCCTATTTTAATTAGTTTTTTTTTTAACTCTATATGCCATTAAGAGAAAACAAAAGATGATCCAAGGGCTTAACTGATTTTCACCTTCATAAAACAATGTGCATGTGTGCGTGTTTGTGTGTGTGTGTGTACGAGCTCCCACATGCATGTCTTGTATGTTTTAGAAACATCAAAGGGAAGGTCCTTCTGAGCACTGAAAAGTGGCTCCCTTCCAACAGGGAAGCTGTTTGCTCACGCACCATGAGGACCAATTACTGAAAGGTGGCTGCAGAAAAAAAGGCATCGCAAGGGGAGCAGCATTCATCTGAAGGCATCCCGTGATTGAGAGAGTTCTTTTTGTAGTCGTATTATATTTTTCAAGAATGTTATCAGATTCTTAAAAGAACCTGTATAAATTGGTCCTTCTGCATAAAGCATCTAGCAACATCTTAAACTAAACACCAATAAAGTGTAATAATCACACACATACAAGTAGCAAAATGCTTCCTACACATTCATATTGCATTTGTCAAATATACATTTATTCAATTGTTTATAAATTTCAATTAAAAAAGGTAGATAGAGAGACACATTCACTGAAAGGGACAAAAATAAGTTTTAAGGTTTCTTCTCTTTTTTTTCCTCATCATCTATGTGATTTGGTAAAAAAAAGAAATAGCTATGTGCGAGTGGGAAGAAATGTCTATGAATTATATTAAAAGAAATGAGTGTGTGGGTTTCTTCCTTGCAGAAAAAAGTTGTTATATGTAGTATTTTAGGAAGGCCTGTCCCACTTCAGAATTCCTACCTTCACTGGATGCTGCTGATGCACAAGGGCTGGATTTACACGTGTTGATAAGGGTGGTTTTTAACACGTGCGATGCAATTTGAATATTGCCCCCAAAGACCCAAGTTCTCAGTGATGCCAACAGCTTTCGTGGATTCACTGGACAAATTTGATTCCTACCCAAAATGCCAACTTTTAAAAAATGGTGACAACATAACATTTCTTTACCTTTGCATTTGTATCCTTGCTTGATTATGCCCCAGAGCTGTAACAAAAGACAAAGGAATGTTAGGGAATTCGAAGAGAAATCTGAAAGGGAAAGAAGGCCACAGAGGAGGAAGTCCTGGTAAACCTGATGACCAGCTGGGCACAAACAGGATGTAGCTGCTCTTAACACCCTTCCTGCCGGGTAGGAGAGCCCTCTCCCAGCCGCTCCAGCTGTGGTGATAACACGAGTTTTGCTTCCCTTTTCTCTCTCAGAGCCAGCTGGGAGCCAGGATGGAAAACTAAAGCTGGTACATTTGTTGGACTTTGGCATGATGTGCTTTCGGCCATATTTACAGGGGAGATGGACACTTTGTTTCTGGAAGCCCCTCGCTCCCTCTTTTTAACGAGGACTGCTCTCGGAGCCCACCGCAGGAGACAGCCACGTACGAAGCGCACGCCACGCTGAAGCACTGGGATCTTGCCAGGTTATTTTGTAAAGTAGTATTTGTGCCTTGAAAGACTGCAGAAGAGGAAATGACCTATTTGTTCATGTATTCATTCTCCACGTTTGCTCTGTGTTTGGCCTGTGCCAGGGCTGTGGGAGATGCGGAAAAAGTTCCGATTCCGCCAACCAAGGAATCAGTGACATCTGTGTGGTTAGCAAGTAGGAAGTGACACGTGCCTCGGGAGAGACGGGAGGGGCTGCCGCTCACAGAGGGAGTGTGTGCCCAGGCTCTCGTCTCGGTGGTGGTCACTTTGCCCACCTGACAGCCTCCTAAACTCCACGAAGAAGGGGGCCTTGCCATGTCCTTTGTTCTGCCTCCCCACAGCACTTGGCCAGGGTAATAGGGACACCAGAAATGTACCGTATTGATAATTAAATGGGCTTAGCACCAGTCGGAGACACTCTATTGCTAACTTTTTAGTGGTTAGGTTAGGTGGCTGTTGTCTACTTAATAAAATGATACTCAGTCAGGCGTGGTGACTCATGCCTGTAATCCTAGCACTCTGGGAAGCTGAGGCAGGAGGGTCGCTTGAGGCCAGGAGTTTGAGACCAGCCTGAACAAGAGCAATACCCCATTTGTACAAAAAAACAGAAATATTAGCCGGGTGTGGTAGCACGCATCTGTAGTCCCAGATACTCAAGAGTCTGAAGCAGGAGAATCGCTCAAGCCCAGGAATTTGAGGTTGCAGTGAGCTTTGATGACACCACTGCACTCCAGCCTGGGTGACAGAGCGAGACCCTGTCTCAAAAAATAATAATAAAATAAAATAAAATGATGTTGAAAAAAGCAGGGACAGTGTCCTCCTGAGACTGATGAAGGTGCCATTCATAGAGTATTATAGGAGAACAAAAGTGCAAGCATGGGTGGCATGGCCCTATAAAAAGTGCAAGCTGCCAATTTGCAGCTACTTACTCAGGGGCACCAGGAAAACAGCTCCTTACCCTCTTCTGGACAAGGACACTCCACCAATGGAGAGCTCAAAGATTCCTTCCAGCTTTAAAAGTTATCGGGGCCTTCAAAATACATTATTGAGACACAAATACCTCCTGGGACAGGGCAACATTTTGCCTTGGAGACAGGAAGGATTATTTGACAGCCAACTGGAAACAAGGTTCAGGATGGCTGGCAGAGGTGATGGGCGAGATACAGAAAAGGGGAACGGTTGTCAGGATAACCACATCTTCAAGATAATCTGGTTTACTTCTCTTTTATAGAAGGTGAATGCAATGATCCAGGAAACTAAATAATTTGCAAGGTCCCACAACCTGGAAATTCTTTTCCCAGAGCCCTTGGGTAATGGTAGTAACAATAATAATGATGTAGCTAACATTTATGGAACTCTTGCTGTATGAAAGGCACAGTGTTAAGCTCTTTACACATATTAACTCATTTAATGCTTGTAATAGCCTTATGGGATAGGTAATAATATTTTTCTCATTTTTAAAGATGAGGAAACTGACCTACAGGGAAGTGAAGTCACTTGGCAAAGTCTTACAGGGAGTAATTAGGGAAAGATGTGTCACACTTGAGGGAAAGACAGGAAGCCATTGCTCCTGGGTACTTTGTGAGTAAGCAAAAGCCACTGAGGCAGGACAAGAAAGGATAAAATTTAAGAGGAGGCATCCTAATGTCTGGGTATGTTGTGTGATTAGCATAGCCACAGGAACTGCTGAGCAAGACATAGTCAAGCCTACCAGGAGAAGAAGTCAGGCCATGGTTTGCTAAAGCTTACTTAACCAGGAGAAAACACTAGCCAGGAAGAGGCATTGGGGCAGTGTGCTGATCAAGGACAGTAGAGGGTGACCTCATGTAGGTGGGTGTGATGTGCAGGAAGTATTTCCCACAGTCCTTTGATTTGAGACCACGGGCTGCTGTAATATTCAGAGTAACTGTGGTGTCAGGAGCACTGGACTGAAAGTCAGGATACCTGGATATGACTCATGGTCTTGTTGCTAGTGGTCCCTGTGACCTTGGGCAAGTCACTTAACTTCTCCAGACCTCAGTTTATTCATCTACAAATAAGGGAGTTACCAACACGCTTCTAGTTCCGGAATTATAACTGTAAAATAAATCCACTGCAGAGCAAGTGGCGTCTGTTGTCTTCCTTACCCTTAAAAGGGAATTTATTTCAAAAGCAGATGGTCCAGGCACTAGAGGACAGCTCCTTGCATTCCCCCACAATGACACACCTATATAGTTATATTTATAAATTCCTTTGAAAACCAATGGACTTTAAAAAATGTTGTGTGAGTAAAGATCAAATCAAATTGTACCAATTAAATATGTTTAATTGGTAAAAATTAAATTAAATATATTTTAAAAATTTAAAAAGCCAGAAAAATTAAAAGTGAGTTAATTTTCATGAAACTCCAAAAGTATCAAGAAACACTAAAAAAAGAAATATCACACACTCTGAGCTAAGGGACATGCAAGATCTCTGATATTATCACCACAACAACATGGCGGGTAATATGAACTCCCTTTTGCAGATAGGAAAACAGACTCTAAGATGGTTAATAACTTGGTCAAGGATATAGAATTAGCAATGAGCAAAACAAAGATTCAAACTCAGGGTTCCAGATTCCAAGTCCAGAGCTTTCCACTTCACCACAGCTGCACCAATAATGTAGCACCGGCACAGAGTGACCTCAGTTTCCCAAGAATTATCAAACATGGGGAAGGAAGCATACAGTCATCACGTGCTGCAGTGTAGGTAGAGCACAGGACTCAGCGTCAGAACACCTATGCTCGAGCCCAAGCTCTGGTAAGGATTAGCTGTGCAATCCTGGAGAACTTGGTTATCCTCTCTGAGCCTCTCTGTCTTCACAGCCATGACAGAGAGAGTACAATGCCTCCCTGAAGAATTCGTTGTGAGGATTAATTACATTAATGTCTATGGAAGTTTTTATTGCTGGCAAGTGTTAAGTAAATGTAATTTATTATTATAACCATCTTCTCCCCAAAAATATCTTTTCCTTTTTGAGTTGTGAATTATTGAGCAAAGCCATGATGGATTTCTAGTGACTAATACTATATGAAATGAGCACTGGGAGGAACTGGCTAAGATAAATGCTCCCCTTAATTGCAACCACTTACAAATATCGGTGATGAATGCCAGTGCTTACTGGGCTGACACGGTTCCCTGGCAGGGATTCACAGACAAATCAGTCTCTTGACTTAATGTGCTTCACCAGCTTTCCCTGTCTTTGCCGGCCCGGCATTCCTAGAACATAGCTAAATGCACAGATACTGCTTTTGTTTTTATTTAATCTCTAATTTCAGGGAGCCATCATGTTTTCCTTCTGATCCAAAGTAGTCGATGGACTCTATTTAGTGTATCATTTTTCTACCTTCTCTGAACCCCACCCAAATAACTACATACCAAAGAAAATAATGGAAAACAGACTTACAAATCCTGCACAGTGTTCACAGAAGGTTGGCTTGAGATAGGTCATCTCCTGAAAATTATGGACAAATCCCGGTCCCATTTTACAGTGTAGTTGGGATTTAGCTCTCAGGAAGTAAGCCATCATTTCATCTTTACTAATCAGGCCATCCCTGTTAAAAGAATCAAGGAAGGAAGGGATCTTTGAATATCATGTTGCTAAATAGTCGCCATACTTTAATCATGCACCTCCCAAACCTTTGTGGCCAAAAGCAGATGAGGAATGTTCACTTCTCTGTTACATCCGAAAGGAGGGGAGGACTTCAAAGGACAGCTTCAGGTGTTCAAAGTCTTTTTCGGTAAGTAGAAGATGGTGTGTGTGTATGTGCCAGCCTGACCATACCCCTGTGTGCATACATGTGGCCTGTGCACCACAGCACAGAAATCTTCTTCATTAGCGAATAGCAGCTTCCAGAAGGACATCTTTCTAGCCCTTGCCTAGCAGCAGAGTTGCAAGAATTAGGATGCTGGAGAAAGGCAGGACACTGTAATAACTGCATTTGCCATTTTCAAGTTCATTCAGCTTGATTCCATCCAGGCTACTCCCATGGTGATATTTTCATTTACTTCTTACTGGCTCATAGGCCATTTGCTAGAGCAATTCTTCCAGATCGTCTCCACACAGAACAAACCTCCGGCTCTCCTCACCTCCCTACCCCTGACTCACCACATACATATCCTGACTTCTTGTTTGTCAGAAAAGATCAAATCCACTTGACATGGGTGAGCTCCATATTGCTTTCCCTCCACGTTGGTGCTGGAGATCACGCCTTTCCTTTGTGTCTCCTCTGTCCTCTCTTGGGGTCCTCTCTCTCCCACCCCCACTCTCCTGCACCCGCAGGGCTCTGCCCCTTCTAGGTTCTGCTCAGTCTCTTCCTTTGTTTTTCCCTCACTTTACAAACGGGCACAGGACTTTCCCTTGTAAAAAATCTTTTTCCTCAATCCTGCTGCTTTCTCCAGCACTTGTCTTTTCTCTCGTCCTTCTTTTTACTCCCAAAGTTTTCAAAAAGAATATTAGACTCCTTTTTCCTTTCCTCCATTTGCTCTTTGCTCCATATAATAGGGGTTTTAACCCAATCATTCTATTGAAACTGTCACCAGGGACATCCTCCATGGCCTTTTCTCATTGGCAGCAGGTGACAAGGGGCATATCTCCTCCTTTTTGACACCCTCTCCTTTAGGAACCCCTGTGATTCCATATAGCCCTGATTTTTCTCCTCCCTCTCCTGCTCCCCTTTCTCTGGCTTTTCTGCAGGACCCAGCCAAAAGGACTTATTCCTTTCGGTTGCTACACGTCCAAAGAGGGTCCGCCAAGGGCTCCTTCCTCAGGTCCGGGGTTCACTTCCCTCTAAACTTCCCCGCCAGAGTTTGCTCACATACTTGAGACTCCAGTTCATGCCACTGGGCTGAAGACTTAATCTACATCTGCAGCCCTGACTGGTCTCCTGAATTTTGGTACCACATCTGCAACAACTCTTTGGACATCTCTTCCTGGTGATCAAATCAACATATCTAAGCCAAACTCTGTATCTTTCTTCCCAACACTCCCTACCCTAGGCTTCCCCATTGCTATCTGCAATGCTATAATTCCCCCACTTCCTGCTCCCGCCCCCCTCGCCCTACCCCCCCCCTTGCTTGAGAATTTAAGATCGCTTTCTCAGCCTTTAGGCAAAATAACTTTAATAATACTTAAAATATATAAAATTTAAAGAGTCACAGCATGTCTTGCTGATCTCAAAAAGAGCGAAGTATCCCACAATCACTGTAATCACAAACACACATAAGGGGCAGTATATTCGTGATGAAGTTATTTATATAGGCTAGCAGATTATAGAGATATCGATGCTATAGATGCATACAGATATGGACATAGCACCACCAAGTCACAAAACTCAGGGGCAGAACACAAAGTGAACAGGGTGCTGGAGCACAATACCCAGGCAGCAACCCTGGCTCAGGCCCTTTCCTGGCTTTATAGAGAAAAGAGGAGCAATGTGTGTTACAATGCGTGTTGCCTAGCATGTGCCCGGTCCCTATAGATCAGTTGCTACAAAGTAGCTGCCCAGCCAGGAGCTACATTTTCCAGCCTTTCTTGAACCTAGGTGCAGGTCATGTGACATCAAACCAACTTGAGCATATATGAAATATGATATTTCAAGACCAAGGAGTTTAAGAAACTGTTGTGCTTCTCTATCTTCTCTTCTCTCATCTGCCAAGAGGTACGCATGGGAGTCCAGGACAAAACCACAAGATAGAAAAAGCTAGTTCAGGAATTATCAGGAAGGGGAATGCTGACCAGCCACCAGAAACACTGGACTCTTACATACATGAGGATAAAACTTCAGTGTGTGAAGCTTCTGAAAGTTTGAGGTTTTTCTATTATAGAAACTGCTGGGATCTTAGGCACCTGGAAATATCCCATACCACTCTGCAAAGAAATCCATCCCCAGCTTATGGTGGGGATTTGCACACATCATCAATGGGCACGTGAGTTCCCGAGATGGTGAGGCCAGTTTCCATGAGTGCTGACTGGCCCTGGCATTGACCCAGAGAACCCACAGTGCTCACCACCCTTCTCCCTCCATTCTCGTAACCAAAGAGACAGGGTTTTCTCTGGTCTTTAAGTGGAGTTCTAAAAGGATTTGTATCTGAATGAATGGAGGAGTTTTATTTGGTCAATGACCCATCAAAACCTCCCAATATGGCCCCAAACCTATGACTTCTTCCTCCTGAGATCTTTCTTCCATGGGAGGGAGATTAAAAGTTAAATGTTGCCTAAAATAACAGATCCCAAGGAGGTTTTTGTGGAAAAACAGATTCTTGAGATGCTAGTAGGGACTGCAGGGAAAGGGAAAGGTTCTTTGGTAAATATATACATATATGTAAATATAGAAAATCAATTTGTGAAACAGTGCATAGCTCATCTACCCCCTAGGGAATCACAGTGCAACACACTTTAGCCTATTGAAAGTTTTGGGAAGTTGCACAGTAGAGACACCTATTTAATGAGATTTAACCCTGTGTTTCTCACACTTGCCTAGTTAATTCCTTTTACAAAAGTACCAAATAAGCCGGGTGTGGTGGCTCATGCCTATAATCCTAGCACTTTGGGAGGCTGATGGGGGAGGATCACTTGAGGTCAGGAGTTCAAGACCAGACTCAGCAAGAGTGAGACCCTACCTCTACTAAAAATAAAAAATTAGCCGGGCATGGTGGCACATGCCTCTAGTCCCAGCTACTTGGGAGGCTGAGGCAGGAGGATCACTTGAGCCCAGGAGTTTGAGGTTGCTGTGAGCTAGGCTGATGGCATGGCATTCTAGCCCAGGCAACAGAGTGAGACTATGTCTCAAAAAGATAACTAAATAAAATAAAATAAAAAATAAAGTACTAATTAATAACTTCTGTGGAACAGTTTGGAAAACAAAAACTTACAGAAAACATTTTCTTTTTGAGACTTTCCAATATTAGCCACTCAAAACTTTAGTATGGTTAGCCATGGTAAAGTTTGAGGTATTAACTTAAGGTATCACATTGTCTGACAAAGGAAGTCATGTAAGCAAACAATGAATAGTTCAACTGATCTCACACAATTAAAAATTAATCAGATTATTAATGCCAGGCTTTCTCAGTATTTTTTTTTGAATCACTTTTTTAAATGAGTTTGGTCTTGGTTTCTAAAGCCATTTAATTTTCCAGGAATCATTTGAAGCTAAAGAAAAAATGATTTGTTTCTTCATTTATCAAGACAACTTTTGATCAGAAAAAAAACAAAGTATGCTTCTTGGTCATCTGCAGCTATCATCCGCTTTCATGAAGACCATAAATAATCTTAAAAAAATTTAATGAATTTTAAGATCACCCTAAGGTCCACTAATGCTGAGGACTCCCCCAGGCTAGATCTAACTATATTTCTCCTCTATTCTTTTTTAATGGAGGCTTTTTGGTGCTAAGAGCTAAGCAGTAGAAGTGTGACATAAGAAATGGAAAGCCAGACTAATTTGCAAATGGACACCTGTTTAAAGCTGGTATGTGGTCTGCCCTGTGATTCCATCCAACTGATCGTAAACACCAAGAATAAAATCAGTGGCAAATTAGATATGTCTCATCAATGCTGTCTTAAACGTTTGAAGGTGTCAAGATGTAAACTGTAGGTTTCCCTGCTGTTCTCTGATAATAACTTTCTGCTTTAGGACTGTTGAATTAAAAAATAATAAAATTAAAACTTACTGATCTTTGTCCAGCACACAGAAGGAATCCAAGAAGGGAAAATTGGCAGCTATACTTTCAAAGTCCTCTTGGGAGATGTACCCATCATGGTCATGATCATAGTTCCTAAACACAGACTGCAAAAAAAAAAAATAAAAAGGACAAGTATTTATTGAATGACTCTTTCTGAGTCAGGTTCTGAACTTGTTATTGTGAAAGTAATGATAACTAACATATTATCCTTCCTTAGAATCTAGTGAGAGATAACTAAATCAAGAAGACTTAAGAGGGGTATATTTACAAATTCCAATACGATTCCAATACACTGACAATAGAAAATGAAGCTTTAAGATGTTAAAGTATCTCTGAATTTAAAGTATACATTTAATGCAATTCCAATCAAAATCCCAGTAGGAATTTGTTGTAAATGAACAAATTAATTCTAAAGTTCAAATAGAAGTGAATCTGTTAAGAATAGGCTAAAAATTGTTTAAAATGAAGAGTAATGAGGGGGACCATGCCTATCCAGAAAGCAAATATTTTACAAAGCTACATTAATCTAAACAATAGGACACAGGTTATTACAGAGAATGGAGTCCAGAAATAGACCCATGTATACGTAGGAATCTAAAGTATCAAAAAGTATCTTTTCAAATCCACAGGGAAATTATGGATTATTTAATAATTGTTTAGTTAAATGGTTAATAATCTTACAAAATAAATCATCCCCCAAATAAATTCTAGATATATTAAATATTTTAATTGTAAAAAAAATCTATAAAAGTATCAAAGATAAATAGATGAAAATAGTTTTCATTTTTCATAATCTCTGTGTGGGAAAGGCCTTTTTTAGCATGACATCAAAGTCAGAAGCCATAAAGAAAAGAATGCAAAATATCTGAACTCAAAAAAGCTCAATTAACAAATTTAAAAACAAATGACAAACAGAGCAAGTTATTTGCAACATATGTGAGAGCAGACACAAAAGTTGAACAAGCATTCACCAAAATAAAAATACAAATGGCCAATAAATTCAAGGAATGGTGTTCAACTCTGCTAAGAACTATAGATATGTAAATGGAACATTTTTTTAAGTCTCAGATTAAATAAAACATTAAAATACTGTAATTGATAATTTTCTAGGGTATGAAACAATAGGTACTCTTATAGCAAGTTAGTGAAATGAGTAGCCACAATCTTCCTGGAGAACAATCACTTGAAGTGCCCACTCACTGATACAGCAATTCCACTGCTGGGAATCTGTTCTAAGGAAATAATTGAACAAGATTGCTCAAAGATATGCATGTATGTATGTATGCAGTATGTATGTGTGTGTGTATGTATGTGTATATATGTAAAGAGAAAGAGAGAGCATAAAGTCATGCAAGATAATAAACAAATCATCAGTGGTTAGTTATCTCTGGAGAATAGAATTACCAAGGCCTGAAAGTAAAGCTTTTTATTTTCTATCATTTATGTAATGTTTTAATGTTTACAATGATCTGTCTTCCTTTATAATCAGAGAAAAATTAAAAAGGTTTTTCAATGCCCTTTGCTAAATTAGGTTTTCAAAAAAACTGTATATTCTTTCTGCAAACACATGTATGCAAATGTATATTTGAGTTGGATTCCAGTTATAATTAAATTTTCTCCTCTTTCCCAATGGTTTCTATTTTATTTATTAATATCTATATTGTCCTATGCTACAAGCTGCTTCAGGAGTACTTTGGCAAATAAGCAAGGTGTAAATGAATTAATGAATTAAAAATATGACTAAAATGGGTCATTAGCTCCCACTGCAAGTTTATCCATAAATAACTGAATTATAATTACAAAAACCACAAAACATTACATTATTTTTGAAAATCCCAATATAAATACTTATCTATAATTGAAATTGCTTAGAAGTTAATTATTTTTCAGTGCCTACTATCTATAGTTTGACATATATATATTAAGAGTACCAGATTTTTTGCGGAATAAAATTTACAATGAAAAATCGTAATAAAACAGAAGAGAGAATGAGAGACAGAAAGAGAGAGACAAACTGAGGCTTCCCATGTGGCAGGGGCAAAAGCAGTCAGTCTGCAGAATGAGATTGGAAGAGAATTGTTCTGCCTTCCATTTCCTGGTGTCAGACATTCCTAAACTGCAGCTGAGTCCTTGCCTTCCCTGAGGCCCCTGGATCCTTTCCCCACCTTCCCCGGCTGCAGGTTGGGTCTGTTCTTACCATCACCTGGCCTCCACTGGGCCTTACCTCCTTCTCAGCCCCTTCCTTCACCCAAATTCCTTCTGGCACCACCCTTTCTAATCTTTCCCTTCCTGTCTCACACATTCCATAAAACTTTTCTTTCAGTGCCTCGTAGTTCCCTGGATTATCCAAGATGTATTAGAACATTCTTTTTCTTTAAACATCCCTTCCCAGCAAAAAGTGCATTATATGCCAAAGACTCAGACCTATTGCACCAGAGGATGTACCTACCAATCCATTAAAGTAGACGTGTAATCAGGGATCACAGTTTCCTGTGCCTGAGATGTTTCCACGTTCCCTACATTGGCATTTCTTCTCTTCTGTGTACATGGAAAACTCGGACAGAGGCTTGTCCCACAACAGGTGATTTTTCTGACCTCAGTGGCGTTGTGCTGATGCCATAAAATGCCCAGAACACAGCAGTTTTGGGAAACTATCCAATTTACAGGATTGTTTTCCTGCCCTCAGGAAACCAACTTATTGGGCATTTTATTGTGACCCATGTGAATTTTTTGTGAGTGATTCGAATCCCCAAACGGTCCCTTGAGTAAGTGGCAACCAACGCCTGGGAAAGAGAGGAGCCGGAAGTAGCTGAGAGGCCCTGGGCGGGGAGAACACACTGGCGGGAAAGGGGACAGGCCTTTCGGACAGATTCTCCCCAGAGGCGAAGCCAGGTGGAGCTGAGTGTCCGCTGAATGGTTCCTACCTGCCAGAGGGCTGTTTTCATGGATTCCGCCTCATTCCTGGACAACTGCAGAACACTCTGGAAAGAGAAAGGGACCTTCTAGTGCTCTCCCTTTTTTCTCCCTCAACCACTTACCTCCACTAATTTCCGTATGTGCTTGTTGATGATTGTGGGGTCCGGCTTCGGCATCACCCCCGACGCCCACTCCAGGGGCACCACGGGCTTGGGCGTGGTCGGGGAGGTCGGCTGCTGACAGAAAACACACACAGTTCTCAGCTCTAACTGCGGCCCTGAGCCACTAGCACCAGGGACACTGAGAAAGACACATAGGTTTCGTATATTTCTAATACCAGTCGAAATTACATTTATGTAGCACTTAAATGTTTATAAAACAAATACCTTTTGTTGAGGGAATCAAATCTGTAACTAAATACATGTTTGGATAATGCCTTTTGTTTAGCAGCAGCCTAAATTTTATTATAATATTTATTTATTTATTTATTTTTGAGACAGAGTCTCACTCTGTTGCCCTGGCTAGATGCCGTGGCATCAGCCTAGCTCACAGCAACCTCAAACTCCTGGCCTCAAGTAATCCTCCTGCCTCAGCCTACCAAGTAGCTGGGACTCGGTAGCATGGTAGCTGGGACACATGTAGCATGTGCCACCATGGCCGGCTAATTTTTTCTATTTTTGGTAGAGACAGGGGTCTTGCTTGGTCTTCAACTCCTGAGCTCAAACGATCTGCCCACCTCGGCCTCCCAGAGTGCTAGGATTACAGGCGTGAGCCACCATGCCCGGCCTATTATAATATTTTAAACCAGAAAAAAAAAAAATCCTTTCCCAGTCCATCCAAAAATCCTACCCAAGTTCCCCAAATATAACTAAGACATCCTAGAAACCTCTATATAACCATCCATCTTGGATGTTTCTATAATACCAGATAAATAAATATCAATTATCTAATTCTTTAATACTTGGTATTAGTGATCAATTAGTTGGTGCACATAGCTGATGGGTACCAGTGTGTGGCCAAGTTCATGTCCTTATACCTGCACCTCATTGAACATGTTTAATCACTTCTGACAGCTCTGCTAATCATTAGGTCTCTCTGGCCCTCTTTGGTGAACCTCCTTTCCCCAAAGGTTTTTCCACTTACTTTTCAAGATATTTGCACTTCATAATGTGAGGAAGTTGGTGGCATAATGCATCACAGGTTTGAACAACACAAGCACACAACACCCTCCTACCAGGAGACCAGCAAAGGCTACAGTGCACTTTCTATCCCTTCTCTGAAACCCTCATATGATGTCAGCATTTTTGTTGGTGCACATATGCAAACCCGTAACAGCAAGTTTTTAATTTGATAATGAATGGCAGATAAACATTTTTGCAAGAAGAACTGAGGCGCAACCATACTCATTTAAGCCCCTAAGAATGTTGGGAAGGGGGTGTTACTAGTACCCTATGGGTGACCAACAAAACCAAAAATTATCTGCCTTTTGGCTATGTTCACCCCTACACTCACACACACATTTACACACACACACCAGGCCTCTTCCTATCAGGATTTTCAGCTTATTGATCAGGTAAAGGATAAGCCCACAGTCCCCCAATTGTACAGCAAGGTGCTCCAGAGCACTACAGTGTATTCAGACAGGCACCAAAAGATATTACAAACGTGAAATATGGAGATACTCAGTATTTGCTGGATGCCACAAGAACTACCACCTTGAAGTTGCTCACAGTCCCCCATTAGATCATACTACACTTCTTGCAACGAACAAAATTTGGATTTACTCGAGCTTATTTTCGGGATAAATTTTTGCCAATTTTAGGAGACATTTCCATCAAACACACAAAAGTCTTTTTATTTATTGTAAGAGCAGAAGTTTTCAATGAGGGGCAAGAAATAAGGGTGGCATTATCTGGTCTGATTTCAACATTTAAGAAACCGTAGTGTCCAGCAGGCACACGCATCCATTGTTAAATAACTCTGGTTATTTAAGAATAAAATAAACATATTAGTTTTCTTCAAATGTAAATATATTATTTTTTCAAGTGTGTACCAAGTTGTTAGAACACAAATAGTTATTAAGCTGTTTGGATCTAGCTATTCTGTAAGTGGAACAGTTGGGTATTTTCTTTCTTTCTTTTTTTTTTTTTTTTTTTGACCTAGGGGTGCCATGGAAAAAACTGCTGAGATAGTAAAACACAAAGAACTAGTGAGCCGTTAGGAAGAGAAAAAGGTTGAGTACCTCTGGGACTCACTATCTAGTTTAGGTCAGCCAGCACCACCTGTAAGCACAGTAAAGCTACAGGCTCTTGGCGATAGAATCCCAACTGGAAAGAATTCCCTAGTTATCAGCACATGTCAGATAGGATGGCACTCCACTTAGAGAAGAGACAGAAAGGGGAAATGTGTTTCCATAGAGTCACAGGGTTTTAGCACTTGGAAAGGACTTTGAAAGCTTCTGCTTTTATAATAAATAAAAAGACTTTTGTGTTTCTGACAGACATGTTCCCTAAAATTGGCAAAAATGTATCCTGAAAATAAGCTAAAGTAAATCTAAAGGTGCACAGGCAGGCAAGTGTTCTAAAATGGTCATTCCTACCCTGTTCCTTACGTGAGGGGTGGTAGAAACAGCACTGGGATTGAAGACAGGCCTGAAACCAAAGCCCAGTTCTCCAACTTTCTGGCTGTGTGATCCACTAAGACACCTGTGTTCCCCAGACCTGGGGAGCACATTAACAGAGTTAATGAGATGACGTGTGTATGATGCCCTGACAGGCGTCCAACAATTGGTAGCGATCACACCTGGTAAAGGCAAAGGAAGGTGTCAGGAGGGGGAAATTCTGTATATAGCACATCTTCACACACCATGGCCAGGTTCATCGTGCCAAAGCTATGGAATGATGGAGCAGCTTACAAACTCCTTTTATTCAGTACCTTTTACCTTTCTTGCTAGCTCTCTGTCATGCTAACTCTAGAGTCTAGGTCTGCACTCCTCCCTTTGCCTGTGCCCAGTCATCCCGCGAGGCCCCATTCTGCAGAATTCTCAGGAGACACCTCTACACACTAGAAGGAAATAGAACACGCTCATGGAACCACCACACGAATTATTTTAAGATCAGATACTACCAGGTCAACTGACTCAGACTTAAGTGCATGCCCTGCCAGGGCCAGTGAACAGCTGTCCTTCAGTCTCCTTCAGTCCGATGGTTTGGACTCATAGCAGGTATTCACAGACTTAGGGGGTGTAGTTGTTGCCAACGTGCTACAGAGAACGTGCTACAGCTGGTGAGAAGGTAGGTCACACATGAGATCTTTATAAGAAAATTGATCTCGAGATACAATTATAAGAAGCAAACATACACATCTTTTCCTTCAACATGCAAACCTCGGCTGGGCGCAGTGGCTCACACCTGTAATCCTAGCACTCTGGAAAGCTGAGGCAGGTGGATTGTTTGAGCTCAGGAGTTCGAGACCAGCCTGAGGAAAAGTGAGACCCCCATCTCTACTAAAAATAGAAAGAAATTAGCCAGACAACTAAAAACATACATAGAAAAAATTAGCTGGGCATGGTGGTGCATGCCTGTAGTCCCAGCTACTCGGGAGGCTGAGGCAGGAGGATTGCTTGAGCCCAGGAATTTGAGGTTGCTGTGAGCTAGGCTGATGCCATGGCACTCTAGGCCAGGCAACAGAGTAAAATTCTGTCTCAAAAAATTAAAAAACCCAAAAAACAAGCAAACCTCATCCTCACTGTAAATTTTAAATTCACCGAGGCATTTTTTGCTAGTGTAAAACATGTCTAAAATATAGTTCACTTACTAAAACTAATAAGCAGTGTACATTGAATAATGCAATTTCCTCAATCTCATTATTTAGTGTTTACTTCTTGAGAGTCAGCCATTGATGATGTGAGACACTATCCAATGTGATATTGAAATTATGAGCTGAGTCAATCACTTGTAGAGAAATTTGTGAATTATGATCAAAATTAAAGTGTATCAAATCTAAATTTTATGTTGAATGGAGTTTTCTGAAAGCCTGGAAGAGTCTAAATGATATTTAACATTAAGATGAGTTACTATTCTTTGTTTTTTTTTTCTTTTTGGTCCTATGTATAGCTGAGTACTCAGCAAGGACACAATAAATAGAAGATCAATAATAAAACAGAATAATGAGAATGATGTTCTTCTTCTTTATTTGCCTCTGATATAAAGAAATAATTCTCAAACTGTCAGGGCTAAGCTGTTTCACTGACAAAGTGGGAATAATATCAATTTCTAAAATTCTTCAGTCTTTAGAACACAAAGCAACACTGTAGCAGCCAATTACTGTAAGTGATCCAAAAATGGTGTTTGGCACTGATTTTTAGAGAGAAAACAATACCTACCGATTTAGAATTTCTAGGCTCCAGCACCAGTGACAGTTTGTAAATATCATCTTCCGTGTGATAGAGATCCAGAGAAAGCTACGACAATATTAGAAGGGAGAGATAATCATGTTGGATTGTATTTATTTATTTACATTGCTGAAATAGATTTCAATTTGAATATTTCAATTCAATCTCTAATACAGTAAACTGAGTGAATGCCGAACAATAAAAAGACACCACGGAGGGGTGGAAAGTGAAATTTACAAAAGGAAACGTTAATCCCGGTGTGCTCAGCAGCATCAGAAAGACCAGCAGCTCAATTCCTCAACAATGTTTATTGAGCATCTCCTCGGTGTGACGTCCTGACTTACAGATGAGGGATACTTAATGATTAAAGAGGGGCAAGTAGGACAGATGCATAAAATAAAATTTGTAATAAATGCTGCCTGGGAGGTTGGATTAAAGAACTGTGGAAATAAAGGAGCAATTAACTAGATTCCTGTAATTTGAGAGCATTGTGCTAAGGCCTGGTGATGCAAAATGATATAAAATCATTTCTTGCCCTCAAGGGCCTCACAATTCATTTGAATAAATAGGACCTGAACACAAAAAGATGTGTTCGTACCAATAAAAGGAGCAATGCTGAATGTGAAGTAAGCCACTCCACTCTAAGTGCTACAGGAATCATTCAGGGAGGCAGTGGAGCTCATACATGAGGGCAGAGGTTTTGCAGTCAGGCAACTCTGTTTGAACCAGTCAGGCTGGTTCAAACACTGAGCCTGCCATTGGCTAGCTCTGTAAACTTTAGCAAGTTATTTCCTCACTGAGACTCAGTTTCTGCATCTGTAAAATGGGAATGATCATAAAAGTCCCTTAAAATAAGGCTTAAAATAAGTCTGGACAAGTCCCACCCATGTCCTTCAATGCTGGGACACTCGATGAATCACACCCACCTCATCAGCAACACAGATAACCAAATGCCGGCTCCTTTCTTTGACCATTTAGGCATGAACAATGTCCTCTAACATACTTTGTCTAAAGAGAAAGGCTTAATGTACATGGGTGTGGAATGAGGGGAAAGAGAAAGGAGGAAGAAGCAAAAGAAGACTCAGATGCAAAGGATGTTTGTCAAGAATTTATTTTTTCTTTTACCTCCTTTAAAAAAAGAAGTTGGCATCCTAATGTTTCATTCTTGAGTTATTCATTCCTTCAGCAAATATTTATCGGTCATCTAATATGCTCCAGGGAATATTGCAGTCACAGTTCTAGCAGCTACTGAATACAACATTTAAATTAAGGACTTCGTATATCAGATCATATATTGTTTTACCTACACTTTGTCACCTGAAGTTTTTTCCTAAACAAAATAAAATTGACTTTACCATAAAAGTGCCTCAGTATCATTTCAGATCATGAAAATCCTGTTCACAAAGAACAGACATTGTATCTACCTTCTGCTGAATAGCAGTCATTCCTACCTCCAGGGGCTGGTTCTACCTTTTTACAGGAAAGAAACCATCCACATGTCACCAACAGGTGCCTTTAGGAGCCAGCCCATTATATAAAGGAGTGAAGTGAAGGCACGAAAAAAAATATTTTGATAAAGACATTGGTACCACGATGTCTTATTTGAAAAAAAGGAGTCTTTGCAGGTGTAATTAACTTGGGGAGCATGCCTCTTAGCTCTACAATAAGAAAAATTTGTGACGAAAATGGGATCTGACACTGGCTCTCGGTGCTGGGAAAGCAGCCGGGAGAAGTGTGGTAGCGTGGTCTGCGATGAAGAGGGGACAGCCACGACTCAGTTATGGCAAATTGCCACCGGCCTGGCACTGCACCTTGAGTCGCCGGCTCCTCTGATTTGTCAAGAGAAGCCAGAAATCTGGAGTTTTATATGAACTATTCCAGATTTTAAGCACTGGCAACTAACTACAAACAAAAAATTTATGATTCCACTCGGGCCAAATAAAACACATGTGCCTCGGGCAGCTGCCCACCATTTTGTAAATTCCACAACAGACAACTGTGCTGGGCTCTAAGCCTCGTGAAAGTGGGCAACACATCTGTCTTTTCCTCCTCTGTACCCCAGTCCCAGCTTGCAGCCTCGAACCGTGAAGGTGACATAAATAGAGAAAACCAAGTGCTTCTTCTTTCTGAATTCCTGGTTCCCAGGAGTTAATCCAGACTTTGACGAGTGTGTTCTTTTCCTCCTGACTCGGCCTCCAAGTCTTGTGATGCTGGGTACCGGCATCAGCTGGAGATGAGACGACAGCAGCACCACAGCACCCAAGCAGAAGCCCAAAGAAGCCATCTAACTAAGTTGGGGAGATGCTCTTCCAAAAGAAACAGAACATCCTTGGGTATTTTCATGCATCAAATGGACAGACAACTGACCCAATGATGGAAGTGCTTTGCTCTTCTCCAAATATTTGCTCTCTACTAATTAGTGGTATGAACCTGGGCAAGTAATTAACCTTCTTGAGTCTCAGTCTCTTCATCTGTAAAATGGGAATCATAAATAATAGCTCCCTCCCAGGGGTGGTGAAGATTCAGTGAGCCAATGTGTGTCCAGCTGGGTTTGTTCAGAAGGTCGCAGATACAGGGTTTGGCTTCTAGTCAATGCAGCAGCCAAATGCCACTGCTTATTGATGAATGTAAAATTCCCCTTGAGATGACTCCTGCCACCTGTGCTTTCCCAGTCCTGATCCTACTTCCTCTCTCAGATCTCCTCTGCACTTTATAGACCTGCCCCAAAACAATCCTTTCTACTTCCTACACACCTTTAATATAATATGGGCAGCTTGTCAATGGGATTTCAAGAATATTCACTTTTGTCTGACATACTTTGAGTCTGGTTGTTTCTGACAAATGCTCTGATCTTACTGTTTCAGGTTATTGCATTTAGTAGCCAATCCAGCACAGATGGTGGCAGATTTAGTCTTCATGGGAGGATCTACTTTAGCTTGACCATTTATTATTAAATAATGGGCATCAAACTACCTCCACTCACCATTTTTGAAATCATTCTTCTTCTTCTTTTTTTTTTTAAAAATGAGACTATAAAAATACAGGGGCTTTCCAGTTATTTGCATGCACTCAGAATGGTAAAAGTAACTGATAGGGCTAAAAATACTGTGAAAAGATTCAGACTATTTCGTATGCCATGAAACAGAAGCACCAGCTTTTAAAGTTCCTTGTGATATGAATTCGTATCACAAGGGAAACTCCAGATCTTCCCCGAAAGGGGGACCGATCCAAATCCCAGCAGTTTGGTAGTGTGGGTCTCCTTCCTTCCCATGCTGGGGCTGTTTTCAAGGGGCCAAAGATACAATGATAGTAATGACCTGCACGGGGTCCCTGCTCTTGTAGATTTTATCCCAGAATTAACTCCTTCGTTACATATCCATGAAGAAGGAGGGGGATAGAGGTATTATTTAATTTTTACAAATGTGAAATAAAGCAAATTAGATGTCAGCAATGTGCCGCCAAAGGCAAAACATCCCAGAGAGCACCAGGCTGGGACTCAAACGTTTGCCATTTGTAAGGCTTTTGTCCTTAGTTTTATGAATCTCAGTTTCTTCTTTTGTAAAAAAAGGAAGAGGCAGGGGAGACATTACACTCCTTGCCCTGCCAGGCTGCATCACAGGGTTTTTGTGAGAATTTACTGAGGAAACATTTGTGAAAAGTGCTATGAAAACTGTAATCAACTGTTACAGAAAGTTCAAGTATTGCGATACAGCCTACTGCATTGAGTACACATTTAATAATTGTTGATTCACTTAAGAGTTCTCTTTTTCTATCCTCCAAGCTCTCAATCATATATTGGTAAATTCACTTGAGACCATGTTTAGAGGAAAACAATCACTTCAGGCAAAAACTTGACTTAGAACCCTGGGGCAAAACGAATCTCCCCTTCGAATGCTGTGCTTATGGACACCCTCACATGCATTTGGGCAGCTGCAGTCAATCACATGGTTCTAATCCGAATATGTTATGTTCTTCATAAAATAACCCCTGTGCAGGGAACACAGGATAGAAGTCTCCTCAGTTCTCATATTGAAGAGATTCACTCCCCAGTGGTCAAGAAGAATGAATGTATAATTCCTATGCACTAAACTCTCTCCTTGGTTGTTGGTGGAGAGAAAGGATCTTGGCTTTCAATAGAAACTGGGTTGATGTTCAGTGACTCACATACAGGACTGTGCTATCCTGATGAGCCATTGGGCTGGTATCACAGAATCAGGTTGACACTTGGTTCCTCATTCGCAGGGCTCCACCATTCCTTACATCTAGAATAGTACAAGTTTAGAGGTGGAAGAGACCTCAAAAATGAGCACAAAACCCTGAAGACAAAGCCAAAGTCAAGGCTGGTTAGCAAGGAGACAAAGTTAAACGACTGCGAAGGCAGGGAAAAAAAAAAGCAAGATCTCCCATCTCAGATTTTGCCACTAACTATGCTAGACAACACTGCGGTTACCAAATACCGGGCACGGTGGCTTCTAAATTCCCCTTCAATGAGACAGAGAGAGAGAGAAAGAGGGAAGGGGAAGAGAAGAGAAAGAGGTGTTCTGGTATCCTTTTTCTTTTTTTTTTTTTTTTACCTCCCAGCAAAAGGGAATTTTTTTCTTAGTTTTTATTTCCAGAGTTCAAATTTTACATTTATACCCCTACAATTTTACTGAAAGTTTTTCAATATTTCTGTAAATATCCATTTGTCATGTTGCTTGCTGCACTTATAACTCAAGTTAATTTCCCTACTCCATTATTATCTTTTATCTGGAGGGGAAATTGCCCGTGTGTGGGCACCTGCTCTGAGAGAGGATGCTCAACTTCATGGACGGCCTGGACACGGACACTAGACACCCAGGCTCAGGCTCCACACTGAGACTGGTCTGCAGACATCACCTGTGCCTGTGGGTTCTGCTGTCTGATCGGGGAACCAATTTGCATGGCAACAGATTAATAAATGCAGGTGCTTGGATTATTGTGAGTTGAGTTTTTCCCCCCAGTAGAGAATGTCTGTGTGTGTACTATTTGTCACAACAAACACGCTAAGAGATGCATGTTTTTGTGTGTTGGCTACTTCTGCTCTATTCCAAGGGTGCAGCTAGCTAGCATCATTGCCTACACTTAGGGGTCTATTCTTGGGTAAACAATTACAAGTTCTAGGAGTAGTCTTCAAGAAGGTCTAGAAAGCAAACTCCTGTACCAGTGCATCGGTCCTAGGGGATTTAGGTTCTCAGAACTTAAGAGGAGTTCTGGTTTCATTTTCTACAGCCATAAAAGGATAACAGTCAATTCAGTATCGCAGCCAAGTTTCAGATGCTACAGCGTATATACCCAAACAGGGAAGTTGCAACTCTACTTGCTTAAGCAAGGGTGAGAAAATTCGGTTATGCTTCTTCCTCCCACAAAGAAAAGCAGCCAATGGAAAATGTTCACTTCTACACACCTGCTACATCTAAAAGTTCTAAGACCTGGAGACCAGCTAAACATACACACCACAAATGCCAAAAACATAGGAGTGGTAGGTGAATTTCTTTCATCTCAGTCACATCAGTCCTAAATACAGCATTCAATTCATCTACTGAGTTCTTAAGATGTGCCAGGGACTGTGAGAGTTGTTAAGGATGTGATGTACAAGGTAGATAAATAGAAAAAAAAATCTAACACAAAGTGATACCTCCGACAGTGAAGGAAAATGCAAAGTGCAAGCACAGCACATGTGACAGATGCATTACTGCACTGGAGGGGAGAGAGAATGCTCCAGAAAGATAGAGGCTTTTGAATTTGAACTAGCCACATGGATGGAAAGGGATGGGATTTTCCAAGAAAGTGCCAAGGCCGGGAAGCAGGGCAGCATTCCACGATGGAAAGTCCAAGCCCAGCGTTCCTCAAAGGCTGGTGTGCTGTGCGGAGGGTGATGACAAACGAGGTTGGGCTGATGGCCGGAGACCTGAAGGACCTCGAAGGCCAGGTTGGGAACTACATCCTGGTGGTTTGGGGAGGCTGGTGGTGGGGACAGGGAGACCACAGAGGAGGGCCTTGCACTACTCCAGGCTTCAGCTACAGCAGTGCAGTGAGGGTAAAGGGAAGCAGGTGATTTGAGGGCGTACAGAAGGAGGTGATGAGTGTGATGAAGGAGAGTGAGGGCTGAAGATGGGTCTGGAGGAGCCTCTCTGAGAACTGTCAGAAGGGGAACTGTATGACCAGAGACTGGGCCCCTCTGAACAAAAGGAAATTTCTTTGCCCCGAAATTTGCTGGTTATGGGTGTGGGGTTTCTTTCACTTGTCCTTTGAGCTTTCTTCTCATCTACTGACCCTGATGTCAGTTTTCCCCCAGAGTGAACTGCTAGCACTCATCCTCGTATGTCCCCTGGAAAGCGAGGCACAGTAGAGATATTTAGCACAAATTTGGCCCCTGGGAACTCACCGTGAGCAGGTTGATCAAATCCATGTTGGGTTCTAAGTGGTGAGAGGCATTCTGCAGGGAGACCAGTTCACTCAGGGTAACCGAGAGCTGGTGCATTTTCACAATGTTCACTTTGTTCTCCTCGGTCCAGTCTGGGAAAATGACATGGACTGCTATCAAGTCTTTCAAGTGTACTCCAAGAATGGGGATTTTGAAGCCATCGCAGTCGGCAAAGGCCTTGCGGTAATTGCAGTAATTGCCGTTGGAGGAGACTAACTCTGTCATTTCATTCCAGTTCTGGGAACAGATGGAAAAGTAGAATTTTCAAGCAGCCTTCCCTTCTGCCCACCCTGAGGCCCTGCAATGTGTGGCTAAGAAATTCCTCAGCTACTGAAAGAAGTATCAATTGCACCAACGTTGATGAAGAAAAATATTAACCAGGAAAAAGACAGCTAGAAAAACGTACTAGGCCTGCCTGTGAGTTGGGCAGGCTGTTCCCTTCTGCTATAAAATGGAAATTGCCTGCACTTCTGCCTACCTACTAGGGATGTTGGGATCCCTACAACTATTAATATAATATGTTAAATGGGCATCATGCATATTTAAGTATTTTGCAACTCATGAAAATACTACAGTGCACAAATTCAAGCATGTAGCATATTAAAATTTCTGAGTTATTCCAAGAAAGTTGCATTCCAGTTATTACCTGAGGTTAGTCTGGGACACTGTGGGGTAGGAAAAGTTGCACTGAGGTGTCAGATAGCTGTGGTTTTGGACTCTGCACTCACTAACTACAAGGGTGACCTTGAGTGAGTCACTATAGTTTTGTGGGCCTCAGTTTACTTTTCTATAAGAAAGAGAAGTTCAAATATATAATTTTAAAAAAAACCAAAGCAGTGATCGTTCCAAGTTTCTATAAGCCTCTATCAGATTCTTATTCTTTACAACATTTGAAATTTGTCTTTGCTTTTTATTTGAAAGTTAGTACAAAGCTGAAAGAAAATAAAACACTTACATAATGAGACCCATTATACTTGGAATGAGTGCAGAGTTTGAGGTCAGACAACATTACTTCTGTGGCTTACTTCCTTTCTGGTTTATATGGACAAGTTATTATTGGTTGCTTAACAGCAACCAGACCCTCCTAATAGATCCCAATTTTTATTAGTCTACTCTCTTCCAAAGCAGCCCACGTGACTCAGATAGAACTGTTTTCATTCCCAGGACCAAGAATGGGTTGTGATTTACCATCAGAGTAATCCCATCCCTCTGGTTTGTGATTGGTTCAGGAAAACAAAATTAAGCCAATCAGTACATTGTATTCTTCTGGCTACTGTTATTGGTCCAGGTGTGGACACATGACTTGAGATGGCTCAATATGTCTAAAAAGGGCTTTAATTCTATGGGGGTACAGTTGAAGTGAGAAATCTTCCCTATCTTCAACTTTCATGAACAAGGGAACATAATTTCCCTGTTGTTGCAGATAGCCCAATCAGGAGTGAAGCCAGTCTGATGAAACAAACAAACAAACAAACAAACAAACATATCTGATACTCAGAGGAAGGCACAGCAACTGAGCCAGAACTCTGACCTGACCACACAAGAAATCTGTTCTGACTCTGGACTTCCAGTCATGTTAGACAAATACATTTCCTTATCGTTTAATCAATTTAGAATTTTTTTCCATTTTTCTTTATAAACCCAAGCCAAAAGTGTCCTTATCAAAACAGCAAAGTATAGTCTTACAAGAGAATCTTTTCATAAAGATGAAATGCTGCTTTTTGTTCAGTAAGGAAAACAATTATTATTGTGGTCCAGAAATAAATATGACAGAAAATCTTGGTTGGGAAATGATCATTGTTTTTAATATATATATATATATATATACACACACACACACACACATTTTATCCTGATATCTATAAATATAACGATTTCTATAAAAAGTCTATGTCTTCCCCTGCCTTTGTTTCTTCCAATGTGCTAAACACAATGTTATGAATAGAGTAAGCATTCAATGACTTTATTTCAGGAGGGTAGGGTAGGAACTATTTCTGTCTTATTCACTTGTTCCCTCTGTGGGTAACACAGTGCCTATCACACAGTAAGCACCATTTGTTGAATGTTTATAACTACAATATGTTAACAGTATGCTAAAGAATTCTTATTGGGACATCTACCACCTGCAACCTATTCTACCAGGTGGAGTCAGCTGGTTGGCTCTTCCCTTTCTACTTTGTCCCCCAGGTGTAACCTGCCACTGGTTTAAGAGGAAAACTTTCCCACTCCGAGTGACATTTATTAGGGGTATACTAAACCTAAGCAATTTACAAATGAGTATTTTACTTATGATAAGGACCAAATCCACTATACCTTTGTAACTTCTGAAGAAAGATGAGAGTGGGTCTCCTTGAGGCGTGAAATGGAACTATGACTAAGGCCTCCCACCACCGCCATCAGAGTGTTAAAATTTTTGAGCTGAAGGAGCTTCTGCAATAAAAATGTTAACATCAGTACTTTGTAAGGATTTCTGAATTATTCTGAACTTCTTGAATTACAGGTGAATGCATGCATAATTATAATAACAAGGACCAATGAAAAAATAACATCAATTTAAAATGAAGCACAAATAGAATCCATCAGAAAAACATATTAATTATTTCACAGAAAAAGAGCTACATTAAATACTTCTAAGCATTGCTTTTTGAAAGCAATCTTCTTGCATGAGAGAAGTATGATTTAGACATCAGTGAGTAGTTTAATTGTTGGATGCCCTTATATTATGCATACCAAATTTCCTCAGTAACTTATCTCAGTAGAGTTAAGGAACATCTAGAATCTAAGAACCACAGTCTGATGACCAGACATACCTTTGCAACATTGATAAACTTCGTGATGACTTCTGCCCTTTGCTGGGGGGTTGGTTTGCTAAGGACCATCAACTGGACCCACTTAGAGATTCCATTAAATAGAGCAATAGATCTCTCCAAGGTTGGGTTATTCTCCAGGCAGCCATGGATGACATAGCTTTGATAGTCGGTGAACTAGTAAAGGAAGATTCAGAGATTCTGAATTATAATGGAGCCTTTGCAAAATCAAAAATTAGAATATTGCATAGAAGAGGTGAGATATTGTTTCATAACAGCATAACAATTTCTTTCATTTTACATTTATAATAATATCCTACAAGTTTGAATATATGTGTCCCTTTAAAATATTATTTTGTTGTGTTTCAAACCCCATTCCTCCCCGCCATAAACATACACTATTACACGTCACAGTATTGCTGGGGGAGGAAGGGGTAACACTCAAAGTCATATTTCAGTGAGTTCCAAATATACTGGTACCTAAGATCCACCTGGGACATTTGCTAAAATGCTGATTCCCAAGAATTCAAGATCTGAAAGAGCAGTATCTCAAGAAGAAGAACCTAAGAATCTCCATTTTTAACTCACAGCCAATGACTACAAGGATCAGGCAGGTTAAAGATATAATGGCACACAATAAAAAAGAGGAAATGAATCTAAACATAACATAAACATTTCAAATTAGAACTATTTTGTAAAGTTGTTTCAAGGGAAAAAAGGATAAGAAAAAATGTCAGTTGAAATAAGTCAGCTTATTAGAACATAGACACATTTACAGAAAGTTAGCATGGATGTCATCAAACACATAAGCGCCTTCTATCATCTAAACAGTGCAGGGGATTCCCTCCCATGGCCTGCCTGCGGGGGCTCATGAATTTCCTCTCCAAGTAGGATCACATAGTGAAAGAATTAATGTCTTTTGGAAACTCAAGCTTCCAACCAAGATGGTCTTCTTTGCAAGCAATAATGTAATTCATTCCCTGGCACCTGGGAGAAGGAGGAGGAAAACTGACTTCCCCAGAGCTTGGTGAGATAAAGCAAAGCAAAATGCTGACTGTGAATCAGTGTAGAAATATTATCATAACAAGGGGATAGCAAGTAAGCAGCTAAGAAGAAGCCACAGTCTGGAGAAAGAAAAAGGACGCAAAGAAGGAAAAAGGCTATCAAGATGAGTAGGAAAGAAAAGTGTAATTCAGGATCTCTACCTCTGGTTAAAAAAACAACATGATGTTGAGATTCTCCTTAAAGTCTACAATTTCTATTTTCAACCTACACCCATAATTAGGCATTTATACAAATCCCAACCTAAATAAATATTTTCCCCCAAAATGAAGGGCCTAGCAAAACATGTTCACTTGACAGAAGTCAATGGAGTTAAATCAACCTTGAATGGTTAAATCTCCACTGAGTGTTTAGGAAAATCATGCTTTCATCCTATGAAAGGAGACATTGAAAATAGCGACAGAAATATAGCTCCAGAGCCATAAAATAAAGACAGAATCATATTTATCTTTGGTTAAAAGGGATTGTTCCTGTGAATTAAGGGCACTTTTCCAATGGAGCACAGTGATAGAGGCTGCCAACACTTCAGAGTATGAAAATGCGGGTCTTGGGAAAGTTGGCATGGTGCTTGTTATCCTTGGAAGAATAAATGTCAAGTTTCTTACTGAGATCCTTCTAAAAGATTTATGCTCCAGAAAAGTGAGGTGCTCAGCCAATTCAACAGGCTCCAGATGGTCAAACAGCAGACAGGCTTTTCCCTTCTTGGATACTTTTTTCCTCTGTGTGACTCTTCTCATCCAGTCGTAGGAAGGACTGTAAAAGAAGAGTCTGGTCAATGTGCTGAAAGCCCATTTCACTCAATGGAAGTTATTAACCTACTGACTCTGTAACTGTTGGCTTGTTTCCAGGGGCTTGTGCAAAATACATGCCCTTTCATATTTGAAGAGAAAAACCAATGACCAGTTGCGAACAGAACATAAACTTTGTTTTTCCAGACAGAGTGGGTTTTGCACCGACTCATCCAGAATCTCTTACTTGGTCTTCTTGCAACCAGCAAGGTCTGGGTCAGAAGGGAGAGGTCAGTGCTAGGTATATAAATTTGGGAGTTTATCAGGGTATAGATGGTGGTTTAAGGCACATGGAAACCACCAGAAGCTGTGGTTCTCACACTTCAGTATAACCTGAATTTTCTGAAAAGCTCTTTGTTAAGATAGAGGCATGGACCTCACTGTAAGAGATTCTAGTTTACTACAAATCAACCTGAATAACATGTATTTTTTAACAAACATCCCTGATAATTCTTGGATCATTCACTGTTGATCACTCTTGAAGAAGAACTCTAAGAAAATAGAATAGGATATGAATGCCTAACACAAGACCAAGAGGGATAACAATACTTAGGATCATCAAATAGTTTCCTCTGTACAAAGTTAGCTAGTTGATATGAAACTAGCCCAGTTGCACTGAGTTCCTAATAACCAAACCAACCAGTTCATGGTACAACTATGGTCAACAACCATAGCACCATGGGCTATGGGCAACAACCATAGTACAGGGCTTCTGGGCTTCTCAAATTTGAGTGAGCATATGAATCACGTGGGAATCTTAAAAGTGCAGATTCCAATTCAACAAATTTAGGGTGGGGCCCAAGAGTTTGCATTCCTAGTGAGCTCCCAGGCGAGGCCAATGCTACTGATCCGCAGCCCAGTCTGTGTAGCAAAGCCACTGGAGACATTAGCTAGATTCAGATTCAATAACTAAGTGCTGAACATATATTGCGTTCCAAATGCTTTCACACACTATCTTATGCACTTATTAGATGTTCATGATAATCCCATGAGAAAGGTACTATCCCAATTTTACAAAGACAGAAGCTGCAGCTTGGAGAGATGAATTGTGTCCATTACGGCTGTACTCATTGCAGCAAGCCTTTCCTCACAGAAGCCATCCTTAATGAATTCTGGAATGGTATGGATTCAGGACAAGTAGGGTCATCTCTACTCCCTCCCCAAAGCAGGGGACTCATCAAGTTTGAAAGATGCTTGCACCACTCTTACATGCTGGATATGTCGATGAGACCGATGTGTTTTTCGTATCCTAGTTGACTAGCTACTTCTTGGAATTCCTCAGTCATACGAATCAAACCAAGGTCCAAATTAAACTCCGCAGGAAACTTCAGAATCCAGTACCTGAAAGGCATCAAATCTTTTTGACAGCTGTAAGATTTCAAGTTGGACCTCTATGCAAACTATCGTACCATTTTATAGACTACATATAACACCAAATCCAGGACCACAATTCAAATTAGCCATCTCCTATCTCCCTTCTTTTGTACTGAATCTCTCTCTTCCCTCCTTCAATCAAAAACCACTCTCATCCTAGCCTCTCTTTTCTTTTCTTCTTTTTTTTTTTTTTGAAACAGAGTCTCGCTCTGTTGCCTGGGCTAGAGTGCCCAGGATAGAGTGCCATGGCATCAGCCTAGCTCACAGCAACCTCAAACTCCTGGGCTCAAGCAATCCTTCTGCCTCAGCCTCCTGAGTAGCTGGGACTACAGGCATGCGCCACCATGCCCAGCTAATTTTTTCTATATATTTTTAGTTGTCTAGCTAATTACTTTCTATTTTTAGTAGAGACAGGGCCACTCTTGTTTAGGCTGGTCTCGAACTCCTGACCTAGAGCGATCCTCCCGCCTCGGCCTCCCAGAGTGCTAGGATTACAGGCGTGAGCCACCGTGCCTGGCCTAGCCTCTCTTTCTGATTCTCCCTAGAACCACAGTGGAGAGGAAATCTTTCCCTTAATTCACAGCAAAGTGGTGGGAATATGTGTGGTGAGGGAGTAGAAGAAAATGAATTCACCCTCTCTAAGAGCTAGTTCCATTCCCTAATCACATTTACCACAACTTGATCTCTAGCCCAAAAGATAAAGTACATGCCCACCCCACGCCCCAGCAGAAGAGGGCCGGTTTTAACAAAGTCGGTATAAAGGGTATCTGAGTAGCTTCTATTGTGAAACTAGGTCTGCTGCTTGGGGAAAAAGGAACACTGTCAACAATTCTAGAACCAGAAACCACAAGAAATTAAATTAAAGCATGTTTACCTCATGAAGTAGCAGATCTTTAATCGAAACTCATCGCAGCTTTCTCCACTGGCGTTTCTATACGTACTCCAGTTAAAGAAAAAGTCCTTGCACCATGTTTCCTTTGCACACAAATGCAGCTATTTCACCAATTTCTATGAATTCCTTCTAAGAGGGCCATGCTGGGGACATTTGGGTTATAGGGACACTCAGAAGTAGGCTAGACACTAGAGAAGTAGGCTCTGATGACTTCAACAGTGAATAATCTAAACTTGATTTATTATAGCTCTGAGATGTATTTTTTGGTCTGGAGGAAAAGCCACTTATAAAATTAGTTTTACCTTCCTGAGCACTTACCAACCAATGACAGCCAACTATAATTACAATTAGACTGCCAACTACACATAATTAAAATTAATAGTACATAGCAGAACTATTTTAGCCAAAAAAAAAAAGCCTTTTTGTTTAGGATCAATACCTTATATAATGATGCACCACATAACAACATTTTAGTCAACAAAGGGCGTGACAGTGGTCACACATGATTTTAATGGAACTAAAAAAAGTTCCTAATGCCTAGTGATGTTGTAGCCATAACGTCGTGGCCCAACGCATTACTCACATGTTTCATGCTGGTGCAAACAAACCTACTGCTCTGTGAGTCATATAAAACTCGTGCACATATAATTATGAACACTATATAATATTTGATAATAATAACAAGCAGCTATGTTACTGGTTTGTGTATTTACTATACTATGACTTTTTGTTGTTATTTTAGAGTACTCATGTTTTTTGAAAAAAAAAGTTAGCTGTAAAACAGCCTCAGGCTGGTCCTTCAGGAGGTATTCCAGAAGACATTGTTGTTATAGGAGATGACAGCTCCACGCGTGTCATTGCCCCTGGAGACCTTCCAGTGGGACAAGATGCGGAGGTAGACATTGATGACATTGATGATCCTGACCCTGTGTAGGCCTAGGCTAATGTGTGTGTTTGTGTCTTCGTTTTTAGCAAAAAAGTTTAAAAATAAAAAATGAAATAAAAGATTTTTAAAATAGAATAAAGCTTATAGAATAAGGATATAAAGAAAGAAAATATTTTTGTATAGTTGTGCAATGTGTTTGTGTTTTAAGATAAGTGCCATTATAAGAGTCAAAAAGTTTAAAAACTTAAAAAGTTTATAAAGTAAAAAGGTTAATTATTGAAGAAAGAAAAATATCTTTTTATAAATTTAGTGTAGCCTAAGTGTACAGTGTTTATAAAGTCTACCATGGTGTACAAAGGTAATGTCCTAGGCCTTCACATTCACTCACCACTCACTCGCTGACCCACCCAGAGCAACTTCCTGTCCTGCAAGCTCTATCCATTGTGTTTATGCATGTATACCATTTTCTTATCCTTCACATTGTCTATTGTATATTTCTATGTTTAGATACACACATACAGGCCATTACATTATAATTACCTATAGTCACATGCTATACAGGTATGTAGCCTAGGAGTAATAGGCTATACCATATAGCCTAGGTGTATAGTAGCCTATGCCATCTAGGTTTGAGTAAGTACACTCTATGATGTTCCCACAATGATGAAACCACCTAATGATGCATTTCTCACAACATACTCCCATCGTTAAGTGATGCATGACCATGTAAGTATTCTAATTTCTCTTCCCTCCTTCCCTCCCTCCCTCCCTCCCTCCCTCCCTCCCTCCCTCCCTCCCTCCCTCCCTCCCTCCCTCCCTCCCTCCCTTCCTTCCTTCCTTCCTTCCTTCCTTCCTTCCTTCCTTCCTTCCTTCCTTCCTTCCTTCCTTCCTTCCTCAAAGTCTTGTTCTGTCACCCAGGCTGGACTCTAATTTCTCCTTCCTTCCTTCTTTCTTTCCTTCCTTCCTTCCTCTCCCCCTCCTTCCTTCCTTCCTTCTTTCCCTCCTGTTCTGTCACCCAAGCTGGAGCGCAGTGATGCAATCACAAGTGCATTGCAGCCTTGACCTTGTGGACTGCAGCAATTCTCCCACCTCAGCCTACTGTGTAGCTAGGACTACAGGCATATGCCACCATGCCTGGCTGATTTAAACAAGAAAAAAAGTTTTTTTACAGATGGGGTCTTGCTGCTCAGGCTGACCTCAAACTCATGACCTCAAGTGATCCTCTCATCTTGGCCTACCAAAGGGCTAGGATTGCAGGTGTGAGCCATCATGTCTGGCCTCTAATTTCTTTTTTAATATTTGAAAATGCCACTTTCAGGTATATTAATACACAAGTTGTGTTATTTATTTTTAAGTCTATTTATTCATACTCTTTTAAACAAATATTTATTGAGCCCTTGCTGTATGTCAGGCATTGTAGAAATAGAGTAAGCAAGGAATCCAAAGGGAGGAAAATTGAAAGAAATGTTGATTCACAGGCATCTTCGACTTTTATATAATCTGTACTTTCCCATATTAAAACTTCACATGCTTAAATATCCTTTTATTATTTGTCATTTCCTACATTAATGGCCATAGTAAGGGTGAAAACACTGTCGTGGGCACATGCTTTGGACAATGTCTGGATCGTGGAGAGGGTGGGGCCAGACTGAGTCAATGCCTCTGTCCTTCGCTATGCTCTTCCCTTCCACAGTGGGACCCACTTGACCCTTGGACCACTGGGAGCTAGGAGCTTGCTCACTTCCAGGGGCCTCGGTTCAGTGTGAATAACCCTTTACCCTCTTTAAGATCCCCTTCTGCTCTGAGGTTAGGGAAGAAGTGGGAAGTGGAGGAAGCTTGAACTGAACAGGTGGAAGCCCCACTTGGCCCAGGTGGCCTTGGCAGGCTATAATAACATCTGATGGACCCTTTCCCTCTAAGGGTCCCCCTGCCCTGTAGGGGTTCTCACTCATCTCCAGGGCCCCCTGGGCTTGAAGAGGGCAGAGACTGCAAGAAACAACATTAGAGATTGTATAATAAACATTATATGTCAGAGAATAAAGCCTCCTTACAAATGGGAGACTGAATTTTTTGTCATTTGGCTTTCAACCATTTTTCAAGACCACATGATATACAAAAGTGGTAGACTGCTAACAGCCCTCATTATAGAATGGGGTTTCCTACTCTGTGGGTTTTGTTTGGTTGGGTTTTGTAATGTCAGAAAAAAATTTAAAATTAGTATCAACCAACAAATTACAATAAGCCTGCTAGAATGTTCATTGTGTCTTGCCAGCAAGGGAAGATGTGAAAACTAAGTTGGTGTTTGTGCCTGAGCCAGAGCATATTATTTTGGTTAGCATTTCCATATGATTAAGCTGTGTCCTCTCTGCCACCATTTTGTCATCCTAGAAGAAATAAATTAGATCTGGAATCATTGTTAAATATTCATTCATTGTACTAACAGCAGACATGGTTAAGACAAGTTAGAAACATTCAGCCTACAGTTCCTGTTTCATTTTACATCATAGCGATTATTTCCAAGTACAGCCAAAACATGCAGATGGATAGTCAACTATTTGGTCCATCCCCCAGATGTTTCGTCTAGACATCTATATATATTCACAAAACAGCTGGATAACTGACTGAAGACTGTTTATTCATCTTAATTTACTGGCTTTGGATAGACACTCTATCTAAATATAGAAGTTGATTTATGATTGTAAAAATTACACAGTAGTTGAAAAGATATATGCAAAGAAGTTTTTCTGCCAATTCAGTGGAAGATAAATACCATCGGTGCATCAGTAGAACTATTCTTGGCAAATAACTATTATTCAGCTCTCCATTGTCATCTGTTTTAAAAAATAAAAAAAGGATGAGGAGAAAACAGTGCTACTCTTTACTTTCTCTAATATCACTAGAGAAATAACAGTGTCAAAATTTTTTCTCATAGATTCAATTTCCTATAGTATTTCCTTGCAGAAGTTGAGTTAAGGTAGGTGGTTCTCACCTTTCCTCTGGTTTACAATTGACAGATTTAGCAAATAAAAATACAAGATACCCAGTTAAATTAGCATTTAATGTAGACAACCATTACTTTTTTAATATAAGTATGTCCCAGGCATTATTTAGTACATATTTACACTAACGATGTTGTTAACCTGAAATTCAAATTTAACCATTCCCCCTGTATTTTATCTGGCAACCCTGCTCTGGTGTAACTCTGATTCTTATAGTAACCAATTCAACAAACAACCCCAGTGTGACTCTACTTGTGCAAGAAATAATCTAAAATGCTGAGGTGGATCCAAAAGTAACAACAGGAAAAGTATATGGCTGCAAAGTCTACGATCTGGTAGGAGAAAGAAGATGTGTACAAATATTGAATGCAGTAAATTATTCTACTCACGCTTGTCTGAGTCAACAAAGAAATACTCAGAGGAGCACATACTATGTGACATAGAAAGTTACAATGGGCAGTGAGAGGGTGCAAGAGGCAACCAGCATTCCTGATGGGAGAGATTAGGAAGGGCATCATCAATATCTGACACAACATCTGATATGAGCCCTGAAGCAGAATTTCAATGACAGGAATTCAATAAAGGTATGGAGGTAGGAACGTGCAGGAATGTTTCAGAAACATTAAGTGGATAGTTGGGGGCGTGAGCTGTGCTCAGTGAAGAAAAGGAAACGTAAAGGATAGTGAAACTGGACAGGCAGACTGGGGTTAATCCAAGAGGCTTTAAATGCCAAGGTATAGAGACTGAATTTCTGAGTGGGGGGAAGTCAGGGTATGGAGATGTACAAAAGGGACGGAAGGGGAAAAGGCTCCTACCAAACATCTCAATGCATGTGCTCAGCAGTTCATCCAATGTTGCAGCTTTCCCAAGGCCACTTGACCCCATGGTTCTTCAGCCGTTGTCAAAAAACCAGAGACATTTTCAACATCAGATAGACCATCTCCATAATCATGCAAGTCCACCGGTGAAGACTGGTGGTGACCTCTGGTCTTAGTTGTACTTCAAGAAAATTCTAAATAGACAAGAAGAGAAGGTTATTAGATTCCACTAAAGCATAGCTTTCCTACCTGAAAAGATAATGACTTCCACAGACCTGTATCTTTCTAAAAGAAAAGTATCAAAGTGACTGAGATCAAAATACCCGCCACAAAGGCAAAATGCCTGCTGAGCTGTCCCTGAGCATGGATGCTGTTTGGAGACCACAGAGATGTCCCCTGTTAAATACCGTCCCATTTCACAGCTGGAATTTTTTTGATACAATATTTTACACCTTCTTCATATTCTTCAGTGGTAAGACATTCAAGAATATTATAAACGTTACTTGGTTTCATATCAATGTAAGTATATATAGGGAGACAAATTTTAAAATACAAATATATATTTATAAACATTATCCTCAGTGATTATATAAATGTTCAACAACATTTAAAAATATTTAAAAGTGTAAAGAAAATTCCATTGGCCTAATTTCTCATACAGTAACATTATTATTAACAGTGGTAAGAATATTAATAATAATTTACTGAACACTCACATCATGCACTAGGCACCATAGCAAATGCTTTATGTATGTATACTATCCAACTCGACCTGCACAACAATGCTGTGAAGTAGAAATTATTATTCCCAGTTTACAGATGAGGACATGGGATTCACAGAGATTGAGCAATGCCACATACTTATTAAGGCCTAGAATCAGGACTCCATTATAAAAGAAACCTTCTGGGTTCTCCTTCCCCCAAGTGAGGATATCACAAACTGTCATAATTTTGTCCCCTAATCTAGTGTGAAGAATATCACCCACTACACCATCTCAGAAAGAGGGTATAAACCAGATTATCTGTCACAGAGGTGGAAGGACAATGTGGGGATGATAGCTGTCCCATTTCACAACACTGTCATGGGGAAAATGGGAGTAGAAATAACCTCTTATAGTTGCTTATACTAAAAGTATTTCTGTTGGGGAGACACCATCACTTTATTTTACAGAACAGGTCCTTGGTGCTGGGCCCATGTAGGACTTGGAGAAATAGGGAGACTGTCATGATGTAAGATATCCATCCACTTTGGACAATTCAGTAGGCAAATGTAGCCAATAAGGGTCTATCTTGTAAGTTGTTTGAAGTCAATGTTTATTTTACTCACACACTTTATTTATTCAACTGTCAATCATTGAGCACCTGACCTATGCCAGACCCTAGCTTAGGCATTGAAGCTACCAATATGAACAACAAATCATTGTCCCTTCCCTATCTTCACTGGGCTCATTGTCAACTTCAGAAAGCAAACACATGAATGAATAGGAAGAATACCTAATATCTATATGTATGGTTGTATTAGTTCAGTGAGACCACTGAAAAGTGACGCTTGAGTGAGTCTGTTCACCAGGCATATCACTCTGGAGAAAACATGTTTACTGTTTATTCATTCTATGAAAGAATTATATTCTTGTGCTGAAGATACCACTCTCAGAGCATAGAAGGAAGGGTTATTTCAAGTGTGCAATAAAAACAACAGCAACACTGGATCAGTGATCTCCCACTTGTACTGTTCAAACGACTTTAGAAAGGGGATTATTAGAGTCCTCTGAAACCAACACTTTTATGTCTCTTAACGAGGTTACCTTATCAGTAAGGCCTTTCCTGACCACACTGTTTAAATAACAACACCACCTCTCACTTGGCATGCCCTACCTCCCTTCCTGGATTTATTTTTTTCCAAAACACTTAATCACCATCTGACATACTATATATTTTGCATGCTGTTTTTTTTTAAATCTCCCTAGTGCCATAAACATAAGCTCCATGATTGCAGAGATTTTTGTGTTTGTTCCCTGGTATGCTTCTCAACGACTAAGGTTTTGCTTCACACATAGAAGATACTCAAAAAGTCTTTGTTAAATTAATGAATGAGTAGATTGATGGATGAAGAAATGAATAAAATAAAAATTGTCAAAGGTTTGTCTTGAATATGAGTATATTTATGTGAGTGTGTTACCGTAAATTTTTAAGAGGTTATTCTTCAGTTTGTTTTACTAATTTAAATCAGCTTTAAGTAAATATCACTGGGACAAAAATTCCGGCCAGCTTTCTAGACATAATAGGATCTGTGTATATTTATAATAAGAACCTGGTACCTCTTCCAGGACATTCTGGGACAAGCACTTCCCTAATTTCCTTAATGTAAGTTCTATCAATACCTTTAACAGTCAAGATTGAACAATTAACAAGTTTAATCACCTCCCTGTGTATATAGACATTTTTTATCCTGTTACTCATTAAAAAGTAGACATATTACTTAGAACCAACTAGCTGACATTGACTGAACTGGTTTCTCAATTCAAAACTAAAATTATGCAGCTGAGATGTTTGGGGATGGTTGTTGACCTGCTCGCAAGGGGTTAGAGATAACCTGGTACCAAAGACCTGTCACCATGTTCAGAATTATATTTGTGATCTGCAAAGAAGCTGGCACTTGCTAAGCCAGGTGGGCCAGGCTATCCAGTTACAGTCTGTTTCTGCAATCAGTAGATGTGTCTGCATCTCTGCTTAGCATTCTGTCGCCTGCACATGTACCTGAGATCTCATTTCATACATGTGGACATTATTGTGTCTACAACTGCCTTTTCAAAAATAAGGTTTCTTTGTTGTAAAAGCAACAAACATTCTTTATTTAAAATAGGGCAGTGAGGAAAAAGGAAAGGAAAATGTTACCTATAATCTCACCATCCAAAGATAACTCTTGTTAACATCATAGCATGTTTCTTTTAGTTTCTCTAGGTACATTCATTTTTAAAGAAAATTTCTTACATAATCTGCAATAGTTTGAAGAAATACTTACTTGCTGCTTTCACACAGATTGATTTCCAAATCCAAAAAGTTTTAAGGGCAGTTACCGTCATTGGGAAATGTATTGAGGAAGCAGTCTCTAGAATTGGTTATTTCACTCAGATTATAAGTACTTTGGAGAACCTGGTAAAAGAACAGAAAGAAATCCCCCAAACAGAATTAAATAAAGGAAACCTAAAAAGAATCTATACTGTGATAAAGCATTTCCAAAAACCTGGAGTTATAGGTAGTATTTGAGATTTTGTCTAAACTTCACTCGCACAATCAATTAAAAAGGGAAAATATTCAAAATAGTTTTTTGGTAACAAAATTTCTTTTAAAGTAGAGTTTTTAAAACTTAGCCTACAGAAACCCCCACAAATTGACAAATATGGCAGAAATAACTTTTATACATTTACTATAAAATACTATTTTAGCCCAAATATATCAGTGGATTACTCATTAAGAATTTCTAAACACTGACTTTGAAATGTTAGTAAACTCTTAAGACTGTTGTGGGGATAACCAAACTCTGACCCTAAATCACTCCTGATTGTCTCAACATGAATGTCCATGTTATTTTAGTCCAGGTTGTTTAGTCTCCCAATGTCCCAGTGCTTTGGGACTTCGAGTAGTGTTGATAGCTCTTTGGGCTGTGATGAAAATTATTGCTCTTCATCATGGACATTTTCTCACAAGTCTGAAAAGGACACAATAAGCCAATTTCTCCCCTAGTTTGAATTACTTCTAAGTGACAATTTCTTATTTCAAAGGGCAATAGAGTTCTGTTGGGTATGATTTCAAAGGCCATGATATGTTCACTTAGCAAAACGACTCATTAACATGACCAATAAAGCTTCTGTCTTCAAAAAAAAAAAATCCTTCTGAGGTTACCTAGGACAATAAGAACTGTACTCCCAATTTTAGAAATAGTAAAAGGGAGTTAATTCCATGCAATTATTCATTAACAGATATAATGTATATGCATTAGCACCCCAGGATCTTGACTCAGAAACTTGCAATTTAAAAATTGGGTTTCAACATTAGAAAACCAAATGGGGAATGTTTTATTTACCTTGGAGTAAAATGCCATTAATGGTGCTTACTTTACTTGATTGCTTAAGGAGTTAGTGAGATCACATAAAGTGTACCCACCAGGGGCCTGTAAAACACTGGGTGCTCATGGAAGGGGTCTCCCTTTTCCTGCACTACCTCTCAAATAGTTAAAGCCTTTTAAGTTGAGGACTGAAGTAAAGGACCAATTTGTAGAAATGACAGGACGAGAGATGTTCATTTAGAGAAGGGAAAAGGAAATGGAAGGAAAAATATTGTGACACTAGAGCATCTAGAAGCGGACCAGATGGCCTCACCAACCATGGACTCCCATTCCAGGGGAAAGTTCTCGAGCCAGAGTTAGGTAATGACTGTCAGGGATGTTGTAGACTAAATTCCCAGACGGTGTCTAGGAAGTATGCCAAAATGACAGTGAAGGTTTCTCCTGGCTCTAAGATTGCAGGATTTATAAGGTGAAATATTATATCTAGTAAGTACTCAACAAATAGTTTTGAAATGATGTTGGCACAGAACTTCCAAAGATTGTCTTGTCTATCTCTATTCCAAGGAAAAACAAACAAAAACCCTTGAGGACACTTCTTTGCTAATGGCAGATATTATCTTTATGCATAAGTGACCAAATATTTGTCTTTACATTCATATGACCTTCATATGGAGACAAAGAAATTTCTCTAAATGTCTAAATCCTTTGTGAAAACAAGTGGTAATTATTACAAACCTTTAAATCACAAAGATTAATGGCAAAGGTGTCACAGCATTCATTGTTCTGGCAACTCGCAAGCTTAATTTCCCTTTCTTGCCACAGACACGAGATTTTTTTTTTCCAAAAGTGCTGTGATTACATTATCTGATACTCCACAGGAGAATCATGATTATTGAGTTCAGTAAGAGAAATGATAATAAAACTCTGAAAGATAATTAATTTATTTGACAAATACTTACTGAGGATCCACTAGACACCAGACACAAAGCAAAACACTACAATGGCTGGTGGGAAGGGCTGGGCTGGGGGAGGGAAGGATAAATGGGTAAGCAAGACAGACATAATTCTTGCTGTTATACTCTAGCAAAGGATTAAAGAAATCATTACAATAAAATATCCTATGAAGCACAGAGCAGGTGAGGAGGGGTGCTAATTCAGTCTAGGAACCAGAGGAGTTTTATTAACAGCTAGGCAAAGATGATAGCAATTAAGAGAAATTGAAAAACATTTGGAATGATTAGAGAATGTGGAAAGAGATGAGAATAAAAAGTCAGTAGAAGTAGCTCATGAATGGTATTGTGAGCTATATTAAGGAGTATGGACTTTATCTGAAGGACAATGGGAAACCATTGTTTTAAAGGTGAGGATAGGAGAGTGGCATGATCATTAACTGGATTTTTTAAAGATTCTTCCAGCTACAGAATGGAGAGGAACGGGAGTAAAGACCTACAGTAAAAATGGGAAGCCAGTTAGTAGTCGATTATAACCCCCCAGGCAGAGATGATGGTGGTCTAAACCAGCATGTGGCAATGGAGATGGAGGGAAGTGGCTGGTTACAGAATTTATTTATTTATTTATTTATTTTTGAGACAGAGTCTCACTTTTGTTGCCCAGGCTAGAGTGAGTGCCATAGCGTCAGCCTAGCTCACAGCAACCTCAAACTCCTGGGCTCAAGCGATCCTCCTGCCTCAGCCTCCCAAGTAGCTGGGACTACAGGCATGCGCCACCATGCCCGGCTAATTTTTTGTATATATATTTTTAGTTGGTCAATTAATTTCTTTCTATTTTTAGTAGAGACGGGGTCTCGCTCAGGATGGTTTCGAACTCCCAACCTTGAGCAATCCGCCCGCCTCGGCCTCCCAGAGTGCTAGGATTACAGGCGTGAGCCACCGCGCCCGGCCCAGAATTTATTTTGAAAATAGATCCAATAAGACTTGCTGATCATTGGTTATGGGGAATGACCAGGATCAAGGATAATTCCCAGATTTCTAGCTACATATTTGGTTGGGTTATGGTGCCATTCCCCTGAGATTGAGAAATTGAAGGTTGCGGGAAGAGAAGCAAGTTTGGGAGGGGCAAATTATTAATTCACTTTTGCCTATGTTGAGTTAGCAATGTCGGAGGCCTTCAAGGAGAAAGTTTGAGTTAAATTCTAGATGCCCGTTACAGATTTCTGAGTTGAGACCTCGGCATGTTTAAGTGCTAAGAACTAGCAGAATTCGTCACACAACTCAAGAGGGTACAAAAGAAAAAAAAGAAAATAATAGAACTAGCAGAAAAGGAAATTGAAGGGACAGGACAGGAGAGTGAGAAGTTAATCCACATAACATGGTCACTGCAAGGACAAGAGTGATGGACCCAGGTACTGGTGGAACAATTGATTTTGGACAAAGTAGAAGGCCACCTCTGTCAATGCAATAGCAGGAAAGGAAAAAAACTGGGTGTATGTATAGGTAAATGTATCATTTTTGTGGCAAGAAGTCAGAGAAGTTCCTGTATATGACTTCTCTTTACTCTAAAAAGGAGACAAGGTCATCTGCTGGAAGGTACAATGGTTACAGATCTGAGATTTATCAAGAGGAGAAAATTTACAAAAGACATTGTGAAGAACAGAAGAGAGAACCCAGAATTATTGGGATTATTTCTATCACAAGAAGAAGGCTGATGTCTCTCTTCTTTTGGATTTTAAGAGGAAGCTCAGTGTTCCTTTTTCCTGCAGCTATTATTGTACCACCACTTGTGTCATGTTTCTGAAATTATTTCAGATAACTCTTCTGTAACAACATACATGGCAAGTCTCTTCTGTACTGAAGAAGCAATTCTAGGTTTATGCTGACATGGTCTAGACATACTTTCCATAAGTGTGAGCTCAGAACTAAAGCAAGGCTGGCAGTTGCTAGGTGGTATCCTTACTAGGGCATAGATCCCAGTTTGCATTTCACCCTGCTTTGCTCTATACAGTGAAGAGGACATTAAGACACTATTGGAAATGAAATAATAAGAAAATAATTCATCTCTCACCCTTTGACTTGATGCAGGATATTTTATTCTGGCTACTACAGCCTGGGCCACCTTCCACATGAGCCCCACCTTCCTGACCAGGCTTTCTGCACCTCTGCCCCACCACCCATCCTCTCCAATGCCTCGTTATCTGTTACCTTTAACAGGTCATAAATCACAAGGTATCATTACCATTTTTTCCCAGTTTAGTCTATGTATTTGATATTCTTTGGTTATTTCTGCATTTTTTAAAATTTATTTTAATTTTCATTCTCATTTCCTTGAACTTTACCCCTCAGTTCTTTGAATTTCTCTTTCTACTTGATTTTCTGGAGTCAGTTGCACTTCCCAGTGTGCTCCACCAGAGTCTCACAGTCCTCACTGTCCAGGTTGTTTCTACCACAAACCTACTGGGATAGTATGAAAACAGGAAAAGGACCCCGTGCTTACAGCAAAGTTAAATCATTGTAAATGGGCCATAACTGATGACACAAGGAGTAAAATACCACCTCCTCCATGTAAGGATAGTGAAATAGTATCTCTAAAGGTTATTTAACAATGACAGTAGGGTGTAGCCATGGATAATATGGTATTTCCTAACACTGAAAGTCGTTTTTTTTCATTCTTGCATTGGATGGGTTTATTTAATGTGATAATGGGATTTTCCTGGGTTTTAAAATTTTTATTATTTGTTTTACCCTGCAAAGACCTTCCACTAAATTAATGGGGCATTAATAATCAACATCGTCCCAGATTTTAAAAAATGAAGTAATAATAGCATCTACAAATACCACTTGTTGGTGGTAATGCAATGTGATAGGTATATGTTGGGGAAATTACCTATAACACTCTGAAAGCTAAGTATTATTATTCCTATTTCACTAATGAGTAAATTAAGGCCTAGAGAGGTTAAATTATTTGTCCAATGTTATGTTACTAGTTAAGTTGCAAAGCCAAGTCTAATTTCAAAATTTTATATTTTTTTCTACTACCCACACAAGTTTTAGCTGTTGTTAAGGCTTGCCTATTAGATCAATATTCAGGCATTGTCTACAACAAAAGTTTACTATTCACCATGTTTCATTCCTAAGCATTGTATCATTAGCCGGATTGTCTGAAAATGAATAAGCTTCATTATCACAGAGTGTTTGGCAATTCAGGGAATCACTGGTACCAAGTACCAAACAGAAGTCAACAGCCAGCTCAGAGCTCATCTCACAAGCCCTCATGCATTTTTCGGTAACAAGTAACAAGGTTTAGCTGCATTTTATTTATTGTTTTCTTGGTTACTGGTATTTAATATAAGCAACCAAACTAATTTACAACTACCTAATATAAGTTGAATGAGAAATGAGAGTCTTGAAGAAAATCTGGTAATAAATACCATGAGATTCCAAAGTCCAGCCTAGAGAGGATTTTCCTAGCATTTTTCTGGAGATGAACACGGAAGGGAAGCAACAGACACATGTTGTGATATTTACACATTCTAGACACCTGCAGTCAATTGGTTTCCAGATAGACACATTCAATTACATTGAAGGGTTATGACCTACACTGGTAACTCCAGTGTTCAAATTGTGAATAAAATAATATCCCCAAATAATACCCAGGACTAGAAAATTTTTACCTTAGAAGTTGACATTTTAAACTTTGGGGAAAATAGTTTTTTGGTTTTTTTTTTTTTTTTTTTAAGATAAATGTTTACTTCTCCTGAATATGCCAACATTGTATTCATAAGAATCTTATGGAAGCACTTGGTCTCAAATCTCCTAAAATAAAATCACATTCCTTTATTCCTATGAATGTTCCATTCATTTCAGAGTGAATTTGATGATGATAATGGTGATGATGATGATGGTGGTGGTGATGGAAGAGGTGGATGAAGAGGAGAGGGAGGAGGGGCTTTGTGAGTGCTCTTCAAGCCAGTCACTAAGGCTGAGCTTTTTACCCAATGAACTCTGGGAGGCCAGGCCCCTCCCCAGAAAGCCAGCAATAAATAAAATGCAGCTAAATCTGGTTACTTAATTGTTACCAAAAAATGCAACCAGGTCTTGCGATAGCTGGTTATTGACTTCTGTCTGGTACTTGGCACTAGTGCAGACGTGTTCTGCCTTATGTACCCGCTATGAACAAGGACACTCTTTTAATAACTACGTAAGTAAAATTCTTAGGGATCCTCCCACTGGTTCCAGATGACAGTCTCTGAGGGTACAATCTACACAAAGGAGGCTCCAAGGGAATGAAGGCATTACACAGAAAGCCTCTAAAAAGCAAGGGAATGTGAAGGCACATAGAAGGCATAGCACGGAGTATAAAATCCCTCTAACCCACCATCACTCCATGCTGGGGTGGAAGCTGCCTGTCACTGAAAACAAGGGGAAATAATTTAAAAAAAAAACCTCAGTTCTAAGTTGTTATACAGGAATGCAACAAGAAGCACTAACATAATGAAAAACTGCTTTCAAATGTATCTCCATGTTCTCAGAGAAAGGCATTTGTTTGGTTGAGCAAAAACACAAACATTTATCCTTTATTAAACATTAAGCACAATGCTATGGGCTAGAGATGTGAAGCACCTGTTCTCAAGGGCCTATAACCCTGTGCAGGAGACAGATTATAAACCAGTTATTATAAACCAAAGAGGCTATTAAGTCCAGTGACAGAGACAGATGCCCGGGGCGTTATGAAAGCACATAAATGGGACCAAATTCTACCTAAAGTGATTTAGAAAGACTTCCTGAAAAAGAAGACAACCACAGATATTAAGTTTTATGGGTCACAAAACTAAAACAGAAAACACAGGTGAAGTCCAATGGTATCAGAGAGTGAGGTGGTTGGAAATACCTGAGCATAATTCCAGAATCAGACATAGATATGAGCAGCCTATCAAAAATTTATCATCACATTAAAAGAAATCACAGACAACAATATTTAGTATAAGAGCTGATGACAGAGTAAAATGATTGGGGTCAGGTAGGGATCCATTGACTTCTAAACTGTCTTTGAATTTTTAAAAAGGCACAAAACTTTCCAAAAAGCAGAGGGGCTATATAATGCTGCTTTATGATTACTATTACTTTTATTATCCAATTTCACTCTTGACAGTGAAAAGCTTTAAAAGATAAATTTCTTACACCATTTTGATACTATCTTTGTATATACCTAGATAAAGACTCATTTGAAGATGTAATATGAATTTCTCTTTTCTAAGAGAAACTCTACTACGTTATTATCCAAGTGAAAATGTTCTGCCTCTATTCAGAAACCAGTGTGTTTATTGTACTCTTTTATAGGATGGTAAAGTCTCAGTTTGAAATTACTTCTGAATCAGGGATTTGGAGCTAGACTTTTTATTGGAACCAATTAAAAGTAAAGTATAGGAACCAAAAAAAAAAAAATGTGTGCTTAAAATTATTTCTGTGCTCTCAAATAAATTTACACAGCTTGAAACCCATAATTGGAAGGCTCCACTTAATGACTTTATCATTCTCTTATTTCAGATGTTTCCACTACAGCAAACGTTTCTTCCTTTCTCTAAAAGGAAAACAAATCTCAAGAGGCAGGGGTCTCTCTCTTCCTCCCACCTAAGACATTAACTAATTTCACCTTACTCTTGAAAATAAATCACAGGACATACCTACAAAATGACTAGAATATTTCTGTAGTAACTTAGGTCCCATTTAACTCTCAGAACAACAAAAACAAAATCATTTGAAAAATGTTTTAAGAAGATAAATCACGAGGAAAAAAAAAAGGAAGTCCCTAACATTGTGAAATGCTCTCAACTAAATTTGTAAAGTGGTTATTTGGAATTCAGAATATATTTCCCCCATCAGAACAACATTATAAATGGATAAATAGCAGATTTACATATGAGAAACAAGGAGGCCAGTAGACAGATGTCAAAATGCCAAAAACAACTTTGGGAATTCTCAGGAATTTCAGAGGTTGGTAGTACTGGTTCATTAGCATGCCAAATTAGCCTTCCAAAATTGTGCAGCTCCTAGTGACAGGAATCTGATGGGTACTTTTAAGTCATTAGTGGATCTAGAGAAACAGAGAAGGAGAGAGATAGAGGGAAAAGAAGACAGCTTTTCCTAAAGTAAATTGTTAAAGAGTTAGAGGAGGCCAGGCGTGGTGGCTCATGCCTGTAATCCTAGCACTCTGGTAGGCCAAGGCGGGAAGATCGCTTGAGATCAGGAGTTCAAGATGATCCTGAGCAAAAGCAAGACCTCATCTCTACTAAAAATAGAAAAATTAGCCAGGCATGCTGGCACACAACTGTAGTCCCAGGTACTTGGGAGACTGAGACAGGAGGATCGCTTAAGCCTAGGAGTTTGAGGTTGCTGTGAGCTATGATGCAAAAAAGAAAAAACAAAAAAAGAGTTGGAGGAGACAGAGGAATGGGAATAAGCTTATTGGTTATAAAAGGAGGAATGAATTGCAACTTTACTAAAGTGTGAGCAGATTGAGACAAGTGAAGGGGAGCCCAGGGTGAACCTATTTCCCTTGACCTGCTGGAGGGAGGTATCTGTACCCCTCTGCACAGCACTGTGCCTTTCTCTTCTCTTCCTATGAGGAAGGCTTCTCAGCGGGCTCCTCAACAGCACCTTAGTGCAGCTGCCTAGACTTTGTATCCTATCACTTACGGCCTCTCCGTCCTCTAGCTGTGAACTCTCCTGGTCTTTCCTCTACATGAGTCAACATGATGTTGGCCAAAACCAAGCACAAACAAACAAACAAAATCCACCACCCCTCTATTGGCCACGTCTCCTCTCTCTCCCATCCTTCACACCCAAGTAGAATTTGCTGACTCTACTCCATCCCTTCTTCATAACATCAAAACCAAACTTTGCCCAATTCCCCCTCCTCCCTTCCCCCATTCTTCACCCAAACTACTCTGGCAGAAGCCACCACATCCAATAAGCTCTCTTCGTCCTTTTCCTAGCTAAGGCTCAGCAGCAATGGTTATACGTCTTGCCCACACTCTCCCTAAAATTCTCCCCTTGGATGGTTTTCCTGGCAACTTCTCTCCCATGGGTTTTCCCCTATGCCTCTGGTCATACCTTCTCAGCCTTGTCTGAAGACTCTCTCCTACTGCTGGCCTCTGAACTGCGGAGGGTTCTAGGTTCTGTGTCTGCCCTTTCCTGGCACCTTACAAACACTCCACAGTAAACTCATCCACAAACGTGGCTTCAACTACCAGCGCTATGTTGACGACTCGAATCCTAACAGAGGCCAGCTGCATGTGCACCATAGAGGAAAGGAAGTCCAGTTTGGGCAGACTTGCGATTGCGTCCTAGCTCTGCCACCTACTAGTGTGTGACTTTGGGCAAGTTTCACTTAACTTTTGGGTAACTTTTCATATCTCACCCTCATCTATATATTGCTGGTGGGAATGTAAAATGGTACAATCGCTTTGGAAAACAGTTTAGCAGTTCCTTAAAAGTGTAAACATAGAGTTATCATATTAACTAGAAAATTTACTCCTACATATACACCCAAGAGAACTGAGAACATATGTCCACACAAAAACTGGTACGCAAATGTTCGCAGCAGTATTAGTTATGATTGCCCAAAAGTGGAAACAACCCAATGTCCATTAACTGACAAATGGAGAAGCAAAATGAGGTATCTGCATACCATGAAAGCTTATTCAACCATAAAAAAGAAAGAAAGTACTGATCCATGGTACAATAGGGATGAACCTTGAAAACATTATGCTAAGTGAAAGGAGCCACACACAGAAGCCCATATATTGCAGGATTCCATTTATAGGAAATATCCAGAATAAGCAAATGCATAGAGACAGAAAGTAGACTAGTGGGTGCTTAGGTGCTAGGAGAAGGCAAGAATGAAGGGTAACTGTGGTGGGTTCAGGGTTTCTTTTCAGAGTGATAAAAATGTTCTAGATTTTGGTGGCAATTGTTGAAGAACCTTGTTAATACTAAAAATAATTGAACCGCACAATTTAAAAGGGTAGATTCTAATGGTATAAGAATATGTCCTCTTCACTCATTTTTCTTTTTGGGGGGAGACAGGGCCTTGCTCTATCACCCACGCTGGAATGCACTGGCACCGCCATGGCTCACAATAGCCTCTAACTCCTGGGTTCAAGTGATCCTCCCGCCTCAGCCTCCTGAGCAGCTGGGACTATAGGCATGCACCACCATGCCTAATTTCTTACTTTTTTGTAGAGACGGGGTCTCCCTATGTTACTCAGGCTGGTTTTGAACTCCTGGCCTCAAGAAATCCTTTTGCTTCAGCCTCCCAAAGTGTTGGGATTACAGGTGTAAGCCAGCACACCCAGCTCTTCATTTAAAAAAAAAAAAAACTAGGCCGGGCGCTGTGGCTCACGCCTGTAATCCTAGCTCTTGGGAGGCCGAGGCAGGCGGATTGCTCAAGGTCAGGAGTTCAAAACCAGCCTGAGCAAGAGCGAGACCCCGTCTCTACTATAAATAGAAAGAAATTAATTGGCCAACTGATATATATATATATAAAATTAGCTGGGCATGGTGGCGCATGCCTGTAGTCCCAGCTACTCGGGAGGCTGAGGCAGGAGGATCACTTGAGCCCAGGAGTTTGAGGTTGCTGTGAGCTAGGCTGACGCCACGGCACTCACTCTAGCCTGGACAACAAAGCGAGACTCTGTCTCAAAAAAAAACAAAATAAATAAAAAAAAAAAAAAAAAAAAACTGCTGTATCTTCTATAGTTCTTTCCTCGACCTGCCTCTTTTTATTCCAAGCCAGAAGCTTGGGACTCACCCCAGATCTCCTAGGCCCCTCTTTCACCACCCTCACCCCCAAGTCTGACCGTCTACCTCCCAATTCTCTCTCACATTGCTTCTCTCTCCACCTCCTCTGCTACTCTGGGCTCATGCTGTCCCTCCTTCTCCCCTGGCCTAGAGCAGTGGCTTACTTCTCAGGCTTTTAGATTGACTCTCAAGTCCTGTTTACCTCTCCCCTCTACTGGGACCCAATCAACCTTTCCAAATGATTAGAATGATCATAGAGCTCCACTATTCAAAATTCTCCCACAGTTCCCTGTGGTCTTACATAAATCCACAGTCGTTCCACAGCACACAAAGCCTGTTGGCCCATACCCTCATTGCCCTTTTCTCCACCCCATGTTCTACTTCTGTAAGAAGGGACTTTTTTTTTTTTTTCACAAGCCCCATGCTTTGCACACATTGTTTCTTTTTTTAAAATGCACTCCCTCCCCCAATATGTCTGCTTGGCAATCACCCACTCACTTTTCAAGAATTCTCCTCCATATTCCCGACTACCCCAGGTAGATTTTAGAGCTCAATGTACTGACTTCCTTTAGGTCTTGTATAATTTATATTGCCAAATGGTTCTCTCAGTATCCTCAGTAGTTTCTTAAGAATGAGAAGGTGTATTTTTCTAAACCCCAACCCAGAAGTGTTGTCTGCTATTTCTACATGATTAACTTTCTCTGCCATTTTATTCTTCTGACATGGTCTTTAAAATTCAAATTGGCTTCTTCTCTGGTTTTCTTCTCTAATCTTATTCTTATATTGAATTTTTTCTTTTGGTTATTGAATCTATTTATTCCCTTTATATTAACATGCCCATAATGGAATTTCAAGACCTACTTCCAGATTTTTAGTATTGCAACAGATTGTTAAAGAGAATAAAAATTCATTGACTACTTCTTCTAGTCGTTTTCTTGTCCGTGGCAGACACTGTGATTAACACCGTGGTAGAGGTAGAAGTATTAATCTATGTCAGGCACAGATTGTGATCTCAGAGGCTCTTGGATCTCGAGAGATGGGCACATGTGAACAGAAGTTATGATGCAGGCCGTTATGAAAGAGTTGGTCATGGGAGAGGTAAAAGCAAGTTCTGACTCATAGAACTGAGCTGCGCCTAAACACGAGTAGGGTTGCATGAGCAGAGAGGAGAGAGCTGCATGCAGAGAAAATAGTGCTAAAAAAGGCAGAGAGGCATGGAACACTCACAGGACAGTGAGGTCTTAAAATGAGGATTAAAGTATGTGTTTGTTCACTCGGAAACATTTTGGGGGAGAGGGAGGGACTTACCATGTCCTAAGCATCAGAACTAAAGCTTCTGTGAAAGTCCACGTGATGTAATCCAATGTAGCCTTTGTTGTGGGTCTGTGTGAGCCTTACACATTTCACTCATTCTTTAACAAGTTCTTTTCTGAGTACAGCTTATTGGTTAAGAGCCTGGACCCTAGAGCCAGACCATTGGAATTGAATTCAACTATTGAACTTTCTAGCTACGTGGTTTTGGGCAAGTTCTTTAATTTATTGTATATCTTTATCTATATAATAGAATAATGATAGTATCTATGTTGTAGGGTTGTTATGCGAATTAAATAAGTTAGTAACAGGAAAAGTGTCTGTTAACTGGTGCACAGTGCGTTCTCTATGAGTGTTAGCTACTATTATTATTTTCCTAGTAAGTGACCAAAACGTGCCCTCTTCCCAAGGGATAAAATGATTCCTATTTCTGTCATTTTATCTCAAATTCATAAGCCACATATATCTTAGCCATATATACACATTTTATAAAGAAAGGAAGGAAGGAAGGAAGGAAAGGGAAGGAAGGTGGGTGGCAGGAAGGAGAAAAAAGCAACATATGCTAGAAATCTAAGTCATGAAATGAGAACTAGTTTACATATCATTGCTACTGTGGCTTAGTCCACAGTTTCCTAAATGAAAATTCTATAATCCACTCCTTGTTTTGTATTATTTATTATTTTGGTAGGTTAAAACTAGCTGTCTCTAGACATACAATCCAACCCATTCCATTATAATTTTATGGATTGTTTGCAATCTAATATTTTTAAGAAGTATTTATCAAGCACATAACATAAGGACTCACAGGAATACAAAGACACATCTGTCCCAGGAGAGGTTAAAGTCCAGGGGATTTTTATGTCAATAACATGTGCACCAATGAGTCTTGAATGGGACCTGAGTCTTGACGCTGCATTCATTCTTACGTGGAATGGAAATAAATGCATGTTATCCCTGAAACATTCTGGGGAGTGGATAGTACACAAAAACATTTCCACCAAAAGTTTTCGATCTACTAGTCATAATTAGGACGTTGAAGAGTTGCAATGGTAAGTGAAACCAAGCTGAGTGCTAAAATTAAAAGGAGAACCTCATGGGCTTCTGTGGTAATTTGTGGGGATTTCACAAGTCTGCAAGTTCACACAGTTTTAGATCCTTGCCAATCTTTATCTCCCCACAATATCTCATTTCCAGTGGTTTCTTTTCAATGCTTGCATCTGATTTCTAGTCCAGGGAACAAGGCATGTATTTACTTATGTATTTATTTTAGCATTCTTTATAAGTGTTAATCACAAAAAAAGAAAACCTTGAAAATATTCACCAAACATCTATGTAAAAAGATACTTCCTCACTGCTAAATGTAATATGAATTATTTATCATATTATTAAAACAGAAAAATACAAATAAAAATGTATAAATCTCTGATTCACTTATTACCACACACTTGGTTTGGGTGAAAAAGACAAAAGGCTACCATAAAAAAATCAATGGCTAGGAAAAAAAAATACTGAAATATCTGAAGCTGTATCTATACTTGAAACATCAAGGAATGTGCGAGACCCAAAATGTATTTATATAACCTTCGTGCATCCAAAGCAGCATGATGGCAGTCCAGGTTTTATAAAAATATGTTGTTGTTTTCAAGTACTATAGTTTCTTTTCCAAAATCTAATGTTGCTTTTGGATAAGGGAGTCTTTACTTCAATAATATGCTGTCTACAAAGTGCCAAACATGTATTTTTTTAAAAAACTAGAAAATTCCTTATGTCATCTAGATATAGTGAAATCTCCATATTTTTATTGTAACATGGGCCATATCTGAATCATTCCAATAAATTCTTTATTGAGGACCATATTCACAGCAAGATGACTATAAATGCCATATGTTTGACATCAGCAATATCTCACACAGATGTGCTTGTGGACCCTAAAACAAAATCATGCTTTCCATAATAAGCCAAGAACTCTGGCCCTGATGCTGTAGCAGTGAAATATAGCAGCAGAGTGTCTGTCCAAACATATAAATATTGTTCTCAAATGCCTTTCTTTTTTTTACATTTTTCTCTTTATCTTATAAAACCTATTTAAAGACATACAAATAATAAACCACAAGGCTTAGTTTTTTCTTCAAATTGAAGATGGTGCAAGCTAATAAGTTCTATCTCACCCCGCATCCACAGGTTATAAAATGATGACCTTTTGGACAGATCTAGCCCATAGATGTATGTTTTTGTTAGGCCCATACAGGATTGGCTCTCTCATGAAGTCTCAAAAATTTTGAATTAATTGCAAAAATGTACAAATTTGAACTTCCACTTTAAAAAATCCAGTTTTCTAGATTCTTGTGGAAAAATCAGATGTGCCAATTTTCGGGCTGCATCCCCATGAGGCAATATTTGGGTGGAGCTCAGCAGCAAGCGACTCCCAGTTCCCCAAAGTCCCTACTTGCCCTGTTGTATCCTCACACTGAGACCACGTGACACTACCATTTATCATCCTGCTATGCACTTTTTCTCTTTTAGTAGATTTGAGAGGAAAGTGAACTATCACTTGTCCCAAATAGACAGAGGGTTTTTCTCCTCCCTAACTCACTTCACTCTCTGTCATTATGATGCCTCCTTGGGCCTGCAGGCTCTGCAGTTGCGAGCCCTTTCCTCAGGCTCACTGGGCTATCCAAGGACATCATAGATGCAAGAGCCAAGGAGAGCCCTTCCACATGCAGACCCTCGGAATATTATTGCTGGTCAATTGGACAAGGAAGAATGACAAGACAGCTCCTCTCCTTAGTAAGCTTTCTGACATGCGTTTACTCAAAAGGCGGGTTCAAATTGTGAGGCAAATGTCGCCTCTTGCTTAAGCAAGACAGTAAGTTTGAAGATTCCCATAGCATTTGTCAAGCTCGGTTAGACTGACACTTGTTATTTATTTCCACTTATCCTCAAAACGTCTAGCTTACCTCCACGTTTTGCAATTTCTTCAGATTTCTATGTTTTTATTTTATAGAAAAGTTCTCATAATCAACAAAATAGGTGTTCATTAGTGATTTCCAAAGAGCACAGAACTTGGTGCCAATGCGCCATTAATACTTTACTTTGTAGATTCTGGACAGATTCAGAGAATACAGAATGTACGTTGGGCTATGTAAAAAAAAAATGGACCTACTCATGCTTAGAGGCAAATATTTTCAGATTCTACACACCATAGTGAGTACATAGTTTCACTCTCTTCCACTTCCTTTCTATGCTGCTTTGTATGTGTTGACTATAACAAGTCACAGCTCACTTCTCCACGTCAGACTCAAGTAAATCATAGATACTCATCACTGTGCACTTTTCAGGATAATTTCCTATAGGATAATTTCTAGCACATAGAATGAGTCACTTCTGTAATTAGCAACTACACAAGTTGAGCTGCTATTCTTCTTTTGTTGTTGTTTATTACTCTAAAAGGAGAAACCAGAAACCAGGGAAGGGTTATTTACTGGTTAGTACAGCTGTAAGAATCTGTGTCCAAACACCTGGTTTCATCATCTTGTTCATTCATGTCTTCTCATAGTGTTTTTAGTCTACTCCAAAGAGATTCTGTAGCTCTAGTACAGAATGAGGTCATGGTAGAGAAAGAGGTCATGGAAAGAAGTCATGGAAAGAGGCAGGCAGGATGGAGAGAAAGGGTATATGGGAAGAAATCTAGAGTTGTGCATAAGATGTGTTAAGGCTGAGATGCCTGGGAAACTCCCAAGTGTGGGTCTCAAGTTGAGCTGCAGTTATTTATACAAACCTGGAGCTCCAAGGAAAAATATGGGATGGAATTTACAACTGGGAGAATAACATTTAAAGCAGGAGACACAGGGAATATTTCTACTTTTCAAGTAGACCTTTTATTTAGTTACCAGTTTGACTACCTCATTCTATAAAGGAGAGCCACAAGGGTAAAATGATAACATCATCTGCCCAAGTTTAAACATGAGTTAGTGGATGAAAGGAAAATATTCCACCACAGTAAGCTTCCGTAGAATCCAGATTCATACTGGGGTCTCTGAGACATAAAAATTTCATGGGACAGAAGGCTGATTTTGAACTAATGCACTGCTTAAAAACGTGTAAGTTTTCTGACACGAAGCCACCCTTTTGCACTTTAGATATGAAGAAACAAAGCAGCTGGAGGCTCTCAGTCACAGAATTGTTGCTCACTGGTCTGATTTCAAGGAAATCTAGCTCTTTCATTGTGCAAAGATTATTCCAACCTAAGCATCTCTCCTTGTGAAAATAATTTTTAAAATTTAATTCAGGGGTCTAAAATGATAGTGGGGATTTTAGTCAAAAGCTAAAACCCCTGGCTGGTGGATGCTGGGCATCTGGAGCGGTTCTGGGTACCTTTGAGAGGGACGGAGGTGAGCTTGAGAAAGGGGAATCTTGGAACTCAAAATGGGTCTTGGCACAAATCACTGGTTCTCTGGCTCTGACCCTTGGGTCCTGACCCTGTCCGTTCATTTACTCCTGTCGTATTGAATCCCACAGATTTTGCTGGTTACCTCTGGCAACTCAAACTTTGGCTTTTAACTCTTCCAGAAAAGACTTTCAGGGTCTTTGGTCCTCCTATCCAAACTCACTCTGACAACCCCACTAGATTTTGGGAGACTCTGCCCTGTTCTCCCAGGTTTTGGAATAACTAGTCCGCAAATTGCAGCTTGCACTGTTCTCGTCCCCAAATTCTACCAACATCAGACACTGGCAGCTTTCTCAAGAGGGATAAAGATGGGGGTAAATGGAATTTTCTGGAGCAAATGCTTCCCACATTGCCAGGGGTTTGTTTAACGCTCAGGTGGCTCCAATCTTAACTCTGGGGAAATATTTCTACTTTACAAAATAAGATTATCATGTCTAGGAGGATTCCTGCCTTATGAAACACTTGAATGAAAATTCAAAGAGGCCCCTGGGTTCAGATAGACGACCTGCCCAGTGAAATGAAAACCTATAGAAGAGGTACCCGTCCAGCACCAGAGCACACCATCCTGTGTGGTCTTCATTCGTCACCTGTCATTGTGGATTCATGAAACCTGGGACAGGGAGAGCCAGGCACAGTATGACTGACCCTGCTCCTGTGTCCCAAGGCTCCCATACACCCCACCCCAGGGCGTGCAGAATGTTCCAGATGCAAAACATTTGATGACTGGGGAGCTCCCCTCCCTGGACCAATAACCATGAGCACAGCTACCTTAGAGGCCAGAGCAGTTTCTAGGGTAACTCGGCTCAAGTTGTTCTAACAAAATACCATAGGCTGGATCGCTGAAATGACAGAGATTTATTTCTCACAGCTTTGGAAGCTGAGAAGTCCCTAGTGAGGGCTTTCTTTGTGGCTTGAAGATGCCTGTGTTCTCACACCTCAGAGAGAGAGCAAGCTCTGGTGTCTCCTATTCTTCAGAGGACATCTGTACTACTGGAGTAGAGTCCCACCTTTATGACCTTGTTTAACCTTAATTACCTCCAAACACAGTCACATTGGGGGTTAGGGCTTCAACATGCAAATTCTGCAGGGACAAACTTCAGGCCATGGCTAGGCTCTTAACCAAGAATCAGAGATCTGTAAAATTCTGACATAATACGTGGAATTTTGTGTGTTTGTGCCCATAGATTTGTTTCTAAAATGAAGGTGCATGCCTTCCTCAGGCTCTTAAAGGGGTCTGTAATGAAAGTTTCATAACCACTACTCAAACACACAAAGACTGATTTGAAAGAAAGCAAAGGGAAATTGGTATTCCTGAGGTTCTACCATCCGATGTCTTTTTTATACCTTAAAACAATGGACTTGCCCAGCACAAAAGGGGAACAACTTCACTACCTGCTATTTAGAGTCACAAAAATTTAAAATACTGAAATTTTAATCCCCTCCCAAGAATCCATGAGCAACCTCAGACTGGCCACTCAATTCTGAAGAAATAAGGTTTCTTTTATGACTCTGTCAGGTCCTAGAGATATTTCTCCTTACTCCTCCCTGTGAAGTTGCTTCTTTCTCTACTTTGTTCACCTCAGTTACCCTTCAACACCCTGGCCAGATGCCAGAACGTCCACTGTGCTCTGGCCTGAGCCTCAACCCCAGGCTACGGTTCTGTGCTGCCCACCAGCCTCCATGGCATCTCTCACGGGGCAGGGCAATGAAAGGAGGCCTCCAAGGCTGCATAGACAATGATATAATTTTAGCCAATTAACAAAAACACCATCCAGAAGACTGATGACATTTTATTGACTCATAACCATAAGAGTTGAGATATTAGTGCAATACAGTCCTCAGACTAAGGAAATTGATAGTACATGTAATTTCTGCACCATCTCAAGTGTGGTTTTATATGTATTTAATGTCTCTATCCAAAGGATATTAAAAAGCAATTATCTAACTTTGTCCTATGAAATAATTTTGGAGGCTGGGTGCAGTGGCTCATGCCTATAATCCCAGCACTTTGGGAAGCTGAGGCAGGAGGATTGCTTGAGGCCATGAGATCTAGACCAGCTGAGCAACATAGAGAGACCTTGTCTCTACAAAAAATTGAAAAATTAGCTAAGTGTGATGGCATGTGCCTGTAGCCCCAACTACTCAGGAGATGGAGGCAGGAGGATCGCTTGAGCCCAGGAATCTGAGGTTGCAGTGAGCTAGGATGATGCCACTGCACTCCAGCCCAGTCACATAGACTGGAGACTCTGTCTCAAAAATAAATAAATAAATAAAAATTTAAAAAATAAAAATAAAGTTTGGCAGAGAGTGAATAGCATTATTTCTATGTTATAAATGAATGAATTGGAATACAAAGAAATTAAGCAAATTTCCAAGTTAAGTAAATTTCCAATAAACCAAGAAGTATTTATTAAATATCTGTTTTTTTCTTTCTTTTTTTCTGGGCAATGTTTAAATGTTGTCTTTTTTTTTTTTTTTTTTTTTTTTTTTTTTTTTGAGACAGAGTCTTGCTTTGTTGCCCAGGCTAGAGTGAGTGCCGTGGCGTCAGCCTAGCTCACAGCAACCTCAAACTCCTGGGCTCGAGCGATCCTTCTGTCTCAGCCTCCCGAGTAGCTGGGGCTACAGGCATGCGCCACCATGCCCGGCTAATTTTTATATATATATATCAGTTGGCCAATTAGTTTCTTTCTATTTATAGTAGAGACGGGGTCTCGCTCTTGCTCAGGCTGGTTTTGAACTCCTGACCTTGAGCAATCCGCCCGCCTCGGCCTCCCAGACAGCTAGGATTACAGGCGTGAGCCACCGCGCCCGGCCTAAATGTTGTCTTTTAATCTAACTAAAAATGTGTCTCTGACAACAAAAGCACCTAATTCTTATCTTTTCAGGGGGAAAAAAGTGTCTGTTTTAGGACCAGTATACAAATAGTCTTTTATTGACTCAACAAACATGCCTTTACCTAGCAGACGTTATGCCAGGGCCTGGGTGAACTAAACACAGAAGGTCCCTGTCCAGCGGTGTGTACAGTTTAGTGAGGGAAACCAACATCAATAAGTAGACAGACAAATTGATACAAATTGTTATAAAAGCTATGAATGAAAACCCACATGGGATGCCAAGGTAGAGAATGGCAAAAGGGGTCATTTTAGCTGGGTGGTCAGGAAATACCTCTTTGAAGAGATGATAAATTTAAGCAAGAGCTGGAAGTTGGAGATTGATTCAGTTCTGGATGGGAGGGAACGAAGAGGTGGAAAAACTAGCTGGATCATAATTCCATTTACTAAGCTGAAGAAGGCAGGCAGGATGGAGAGAAAGGGTATATGGGAAGAAATCTAGAGTTGTGCATAAGATGTGTTAAGGCTGAGATGCCTGGGAAACTCCCGAGTGTGGGTCTCAAGTTGAGCTGCAGTTATTTATACAAACCTGGAGCTCCAAGGAAAAATATGGGATGGAATTTACAACTGGGAGAACAGCATTTAAAGACATAGGAATGGTTCAGACTGCTCAGGAATAAAATGTTAATATAGAGAGGACAAGAGGACCCACCCTCAAGCCTTGGGTTTTCCAACATTTTGAGGCCAGAGAGAAGGGGAGAGCAAAGCACCTTGAGGAGGTGCTGTCAGAGAGGGAAAAGGAAAGCTTAAAACCACGTGGTGCCATGAGGCCAGGGGAAGAATGGGCTCTTACAAGTTGAAACTGACACCCATGTTGAATGCTGCTGAGAGGTCAAATAAGAAAAAAATGGGAAACTATTTGCTTTTGAAAGATTTACCACAAGGAGGTCACTGGTGACCTTGACAAGGACAGCTTCATTGGGTCTGTGGGCAGAAGCCAGGTTGGTGTGAGTGAGACAGTAAATGGGAGGTAAAGAAACAAAGACAGCACGTGTAGACAAGTCTGTCTAGGACTGGAGTGAAGAAAAACTGGCAGAGGTTGTGGGAAGCAAAGGATGTGTTTATGAGATGAGAGCCACTGAAGAACACCTACCTATGCAATGATGAAGAGTATCTGGTAGAGGACGAAGCTGAAAACCCAGAAGGAAGAGAAGATAACCAAAGGGAAGGTATTAGCTGTAATGCACATGAAGAAAGGAGGAGAACAAGGTTATAATCATAATATATATAATTATAATTAGTAAGGGGAAGATGAAGGAGAGTAACGTAAATGAGAGATACATAGTCATCGGACTGGCAGCAAGACGGCCTGCTTCTGATGCCCTTTGGTTCCCCGTCCCGAGTTTTTGAAGAAGAGGAAAGCAGGAAACAGAGAAATGAACTCCCCAAATCGCAGGATGAAGTGTCCCATGGCTTAGGACCTAAAGATCCTTTGATCTGTTCTGATCAACAGTGTGGCCCTCATTGCTTTGGATATTTTCCTGCTAAGTATCAGTATCCTTGCTTGCCAACATTTCTTCTATGGGACACCAAAGAGTACTGTCAACCTGTGCTGTGAACCACTCAACTTGGCATCTCACAGACGTTATTTTGAAGGCCTGGTCATTTATATTTCATTTTCACCCTGACGATGATGCGGCAGTATTTCATCACATGTGTGAGGTCACCACCACTTACTGCCCAACAGCAGTTACAAGAAGAAAGTTCCATGTAGCTCATCTAAAGGGTCCTGAAGGCATATTAGAGCAAGATTTTTAGTTGATTCACGTTGCTTCACGTTCAGGGTTTCTCAACCGTGGAACTAGTGATATTTTTGGTTGGATAATTATTTGTTGTCGTGCCTATCCTGTGTATTGTAGAATGTTTAGTGGCATCCTTGGCCTCTACCCACTAAATGCTAGTAGTACTCCATCCCCACTCCCAGTTGCAACTGCCAAAAATGTCTCCCAACATTGCTGAATGTCTTTTGGAAGGCAAAATCACTTTCAGTTGAGAGCCACTGACACAGACAAGTATCGTAACATCAAAATGGAAACCAACAAAATCAATCAAACACCTAAAAAATTTTTTAGCATCAAAATACCTACTTTCTGTGTAGTTAAATGCCCAGCTATTTGATTGAATTTTTTAGTTTCCAGATGAATACTAGAGATCTTCATTAACAACAAACATTTGAACAAACACATCTTTTAGACACCATCTCAGCTTGACTTTTAATTCTTGAACCAATCAGTAAGATGGAACGTGTCAGAATTTGGCATAATTGAGAACATTTTAAAGCTTTCTAGGTCTGAACTTGTTCCCTACCTGACTAACTGGCATATTTTGGCCCTTGTTTGATTAATGTGTTAATCATTTTCAGTTTGATTTTATTTTTGCTTTTTATCATAAGTTGCTTTAATCCTCTTTGAAGGAAGTCAGAGGGTAAATATGGACACAGGTTTTTTCTTTTCAATATGTGAATAGAGTTCTTTCATATGAGAACATTTTACCTCCCTTCCCATTGCCCAACTATTGGCTCACATTGAGCAATCTCACCGTCACTGCAGAGAATACATTATCTTTTTACTAATAAATCATCTCCTATGTTGCATTACTACTCTGCAGAGTTCTTAGAGGCAAAGTGTGATGCTCAATAAGAAACTATTAGAAGTAATTAGTTCTAGTGCCATATCTATCACTTACTGGCAAAAAGCTTGTGTTTCTGGGTGGCGGTTTCTTCTCATTCAAATTCAATGATCATTCATTGAGAGGAACAGTGGCTTTGCCAGGCTGATACCTGACAGTGCCTCAAAGGCTGTTTTGTAGTGGAGTGCAACTGCTTTTGAGAATTAAGAGGTTCTCAAACAGTTTCTTGTTTTCATAAATAACCCACTAAAAATCAGCCATGAATTGTGCTAATCCTTCTTGAATCACAGCCTTGCCTTTTGAGAAAATGAATGTACAAATTTAATCTCTCTTGTGTAAAGTATAAATTCTGCATAAACAAATAGTAAACTCTGGCTAATGGCATGTATGACGATGAAGTGTTCAGGAATGAAGTGTACTGCTGTCTGCAATTTATTCTGAAAAAAAAATAAGATGGACCAATGGACAGATAGAGGAATGGTAAATAGATAGATGTGTCAAAGAAAAAAAACGGTAAATTGTTCATTGTAGAAGGGCATTCATTGCATAATTCTTTCAACTTTTTTGTTTGTTTGAATATTTTTATCATAAAATGGGGAGGGCGTTCTTTTCCTTATTTTTAATTCACCTCTTTCAAACTTGTAGTGGTTTGGGGTTTGGTGAATAAGTCATGTTCATTAGCCTTCATGGCTTTATAGCTATTAATCACATTTAAACTGAAAAGGTCTCAGTTTTCAGTCTGTCCCTGGGCTCCTCTGTCCCTCTGAATGTTTTCTGCATGTTTTCCAAGTTTTGTTAATGACTTTCTTAAGGTGGACCATCAAAATTACTCCAAATGCTCCAAATCTTAAAGTATTGTTTTTGTTCTTTTTCTTTCTTTCTTTCTTTTTAAGTGACAGGGTCCCTCTATGTTGTGCAGGCTGGCCTCAAACTCCTAGACTCGAGCCATTCTCCTGCCCCAGCCTCCCGAGTAGCTGGGACTTCAGGCACAAGTCTCAAAGTTTTGTTTTAGGGTAATAGGAAGTTATTTTTGGATTTGTTTCTGATAGTCTCTGTGTATTGTTGAACCAAGTTAAATTACTTTTCAAGAAATCTCTATACTATATGAGTTAATGGCATATTCATATGCTGATTACCCAAATTAAAACCTCCAAATCTTCTTCAACTCCCTCCTTCCCTGCTCTCCCATATAATTCATCTCAAGAACTATCAACTACTTTAAAAATTTTCTGAAAATTCTTCCATCTTCTCCATTACCTTTGCCCAGGTTCTAACCTATCTCCGGAGTCTTCTTTTGGTGTTTAGTATTTTTTTCTCTCTAATTTGTCTTCCTCATTGCCTTCAGAGTTTTCTTTCCAGAATGCAAATGTATGCATATCATTCCTCTACTTGACAAGCTGTGATAATAAAGAATTATTTTAGATGTATTAATGATATTGTGACTTTTTAAGAGAACTTATGTTTTAGAAACACTAAAATGTTTATAGATGGAATGATTAAATACATGGGATTTGCTTCAAAATTAATATGGGAAGAAGACAGTATGGGTGGGGATATAAATGAAACAAGACTGACAATGAATTAAAAATTGTTAAAGTTGGATAATAAATATATAGGGGTTCATAATATTATTGTGTGTGTGTGTATATATATATATATATAATTTTCCATAATAAAAAGAATTCTTTTAACTTTAAATAGTGTTCAAAAAGATCTAAATGCTTCAGAAGAGCAAACCCTACTCTTAACCATCTGGAACCATCTTGTCTTTGATCTTTTTCTCCACCCCCTCCTCCAACATGTATCCTATGATTCAGCTCTATCAAGTTACATGTTATTTCTGGTATGGACTCTTTCAAAATATAGTTTTTTCTTCTTTAACAATGACTATTTATCTTTTTATACCCAGTTCAAATGTCACCAACCCTAGGAAATCTTCCTTGACTCATTCTGATACAGTTAGTTATCTCCATTCCCTAGACTCCCAAAGAACTTTGTATAACCCTCTTTTATAGAACATATATTTTTCTATTATAAGATGATTAATGTAATAATTTTTTTAAATATTGATCTGCTTAACAAGGTAGTAATATCCTATGGGATAAAGTCTATATTATTCATGTCTGTGCAGTCTGTAGTACAAAAGCATATGTTTAAATATACCAAATGAATCATCTTATATGAAAATATATGTTGGATTTTTTTCTATTACTTTTGTTACCTAAATGTAAATTCTGGCTTCTACATAAGGGAACCTATGAACTAGTCTGTATTCATTGAAGTTTTGAGTGATTAAAATTTCTAAATCTGGGGATTAAAGCTCAAAACAATTTTCCAAACATATTAGCCTCTTATCCACAAGCTTGATGTGAGATAGTTTCCCACATTGTTGCAGAATTTTATGCATGACATATGTCTCAGTCATCCTTGCAGCTGAAAAAGATAAACCATCCATTCTTACATAATAATACCAAAGTTTATGTCAACCAGAGTTCTTGCAACTTCCAAAGAGAGGTTGAAAGCAGTGTCTCTTCTAAAACATAAACCATTAAAATAGCATGAGATATGTCACACTGGTCCTGCTTCAAGCTCTCTTTGGCCCTTTTATCTATCTGTAATCATAGCCCCCAAAAACATTTTATGGGAGTGCATATGATCACCCCTCTTGGTGCCCATATTATGTCACTCCTTATAAAAATGAAATATAATGTAAAGCCAACTGTCACCACTGGTTACTCAGTTTGTCCTATAGGTATGATCCCTTTTATAGCTGTCACCATCTGATATAGTATAATCATTTTTGAGTGTTTCCAGAGGCTCATCTCTGCAAGAGCACCCTGCCAAAGGTATAGAGCAGCACAATTGAGAGAACACCTCAGCAATGAAAACTGAATATGTTCTAAGTAGGAGCTAAAAAGAGACCACGGGGTTCAACCATGAATTCACAGAGTCTTAGGGCATTTCTCTGTCTTACAGCACCCTACTAAGAGAAATGGGCATGCACTGGGCATGACATAATGCCAGTCATATGACAAGGACAGCAGAATCCTGACTCCACAGAATGGCTGCCCTTCCCACAGAAAGCATCAATTTTTAACATAGACATGGAGAGAGACAGTGTGGTTGAATGAAAAATGCATGTGCTTGTTTTCAGGCAAACTAGAGCCAGAATCCTACTCATTGGCTTATGCAAAGTATGTGACCTCTCTAAAAGCTTTTTTTCTCTTCTATAAGAATGTTGACAAGTCTACCTCTGAGTGATGTAAAAATAAACATTATTTAATTCCCTCTCTCAATAGCAGACACAGTTTAAATACCTACTACAAAAGTTAAATAGAAAGAGGCAGATTCATCTCAGAATCAAGAGTGACTGGGGACAGAAATGAAATACAGAGAAATTTCCAGCACCACCATTCAGACCGGGCATAGTCCTTGCCATAAAAAAATAATGATCTCTAAAACATCCTGTCAACTCATATGATTTTGAATGGCAAGCATTCCATGCATAAATGAAATACTTTCTACTTTTAAAAAACAGAACTGAAAGCTGAGCAGAATCCAAAGTTCAGTCAAATTGAACGCATGGTATGAATTTTCCAGAACCAAATATGGAAATTATACTCAGTTCTTCAATTTAAAATTGTTTAAAAATTCCTGAGTAGTTTATAGGCTCCAAAAATCTATATTAACCTGAGACTTGAGAAGATTTTTCCTTGATGGTCACAGCCAAGTTGTTTGAGTGTAGCCAAAAAAGGACATTCATCATTCCTGACTCTTTGATTCCAGGTCTAGAGAGTTCTGCAAAACCAACCCATGTGTGTAAACTCCTAGGAAGGAACCCTTCCTGGTACCTCTCCAAAGTTAATTTATGTAAAAACTCCAAGGAAACTTGGTTCAGCCCAATTTGAATTGTTGGATGAAGGGGAAAATTTTACTTTCTCAAAACAAAATAGAGAAGTGACTAAGGCAATTTTTAAAAATAATTGTAGTCTGATTCCATGACAGATGGATGGCCTCTTTTGCCTAAGTTCTTCTTCAGCTCATCACTCCTCCTTTTGGCCAATCCATTAATTAGTAAGGTTTCTACTATGGTACAAACACCCCAAATGGGAAAAAGAGAAGCAACTAAAATCACTTACACACACTCAAATGCACTTCTTTGTTTGTGATTTTTGAAACAATTAGGTAATGGAAAAGTAGTGACTAATATGAAATTCTGGGATTAGATATGAATTTAATTTTTTCCATGTCATTTCTCCTTCATTATTAGTTTTCTGTCAAAAATTGTAGCTGGAACATGGTCAAAGGTGAAATTCTGAGAACACTTATAGGCATAATGATCTAAACAAAGGGCTTAGACTGTCTTGTGGAGTAGAGATGGGTCCACCTAAACCAACACTAAGTGTAAAGATAGGACAGCATTTGGCAAATAGAGAATCCTTCAGAAAACAAAATTACCAATCTATTCAAATTGAAACTTAAAAGACGTTGGGATATCCGCAGCTTCATAAGTCATTTATACATTGAGCTTAATTCTCCACTTACAATAGGGGCATCAAGGTTTATATTACCTCAAATTCTACAGACTATAATCTAGGAAGGTAGACTTTTAATTCACCATTTCATTTTTTTTCTTTTCTTTTGCTTGTGCCCTCTTGAAAGGTGCAGAAAGTTCTGATTATTACAGTAGTCACTAAGGAAAAATGCTCTTTGAGTTAGTTAGTTAGTCATAAATTAAATGTTTTTCAGAATTTTTTTAATTCAAAGAAGGCTTCCTTTCACATTAATACTCAAAAAAGTTACTTTAGAAAGAAACACTATGGCGGCATTTATTGTCACAAAGCTGTTCACTGGCTTCGCCCTGCCTCTAAGCCCCGGCCATTACAAAGTGCAGTTGTACCATTAAGTCACCAAGCATCATGCACTGCCATTTTATGATCTTGCCAACGTACTGATAATGCTGTTATAGGATAAACTGAATTGCCATAACAAAAAATTGAGTGATAGAGAAGAGTCTCAGTTATTCCAGTAAGTTAAGATGCTCTCAGTTGTGGGCAGATAATTGCACTGGGAAGTGATCGCAGAGGACACTCTGCCCAGTGGTCAGAGTGTGCTACTCCTCAATGGGAGTAAAGGTGCTGCACCCAGGCAGAACTTTCAAGAATGCTGATGGTTTTTTGGGGCAAGGAGAGTGCACACTGAAGGGCTGACTGCCTTTTTTATATCTCAGAACACAACCAAACCCCCTCTAAAAGCCGAATGTTACATCATGCCATAGTTGGTATTGACTCCAACTTAACTACATTAAGTCTGCAGAGGAGAAAAATGATCAATAAGTTCCTTTAAAAATACTACCCCAAGCCAACACTATTGTGTCTGTGGCTAAGCTGACCCTGTTCCCAGAGTCAATCATCTATAGGCTTTGGAAATATGACCATTGATATGCATAAAATGGCATATCACATATCGATCATCTATTTGCCCTTTGCCTATCAGAAGATAATAATACAAGCTACATCACTTTTTATCACAAAGCATAATTCTACAGCTTATGTGTAAGGACACAGCCATGAATTAGTTGAAATTGGTTTTTGTCAGGACAACAGCATAAACTCAGAGAAAAAGCCTGGTATTTAGAGTCAGTAGACTAGAGACATAGTTGAGCTCTGTCAGTTACTTGCCCCATGAGCATGGACAAGTCACTCACTTTCCCTCATTCTCTGTTTCCTCTCTGTAAACAATGGTGATAGTATCCTCTCTCTTTCACAGGATTGTGCCAAAGTGCAAGAAGGTGCCTTATATAGGTATCTACAAACACAGGGGCTCATCTTCTCAGTACCAAAGATGGGCTCGAGGATCAAAGCACGGTGACTCTACATACCACAGACTCTGAAGGTACAATAGCCACTTGAAACAGCAGAAAACCTAAAGACTTCAAATCCCACAGAGCAATGGAAATAGGACAGCAAAGAGTTAACTCCACGGACTGTAAATGAGCAACCCACACAAGGAAAAAGGGGATCAGAGCGTTAACTTTGTTAACCTGTTTAACAGGTGTCTTTGAAACATGCAATCTGACAAAAACAAATAAACAAGTACTGTATCACAGAATTTGTTTCTTTATCCCAAGAAATTAATCAAGCATTTTATTTTGCTTCAAACCACCTCTGGAGTCTGGCTTGTAGACTCTATCGCAATCCTAAATCTACTTCGTGTATCTCCATATAACACCCACTAAACTATGCCAGCTTCTACGGAAATAAGCAATTCCAGCAAGGATCGGAGGTAATTCCCAGTGTTTTGGGTTTAGCAGACTGCATCACTGGCTACTATTGAGCTGGGTTTAGTTTTAGAGGCAGGAGGTAAGTGGGATTAAAGATTAAAAATTCCCTTTCTTGCTATAAATAGCTTGATCTTCAAAATGTGTAATCTTGTATCGACCTTGCAAAAACCTTGGTAACTTTCTCAGAGTCATGCACGCATGGCCTATTGCTTAATTCCTTCTCATTAACCAAAGGACCCTCCCCACCCACCCACCCCCACTGCTTATGTATTACCCAGTGCTCTTTCTCTTTGCCCCCAACCCTAATTTGGACATTTAACTGAGTGGAGGAACATGGAGAGCCAAATGACATTGGTAAAAGGATTCAAGAAGTAGGTTTCTGTAAGGCTCTGTCTGTCTGATGACCAGAAAGGCCACAGGTTCAGAAGGGTGACTGGGGGCAATTGGCAGGGCAGAGAAAAGCACAGCTCCCCTCCCTCCCCACTCCCAGCCAGTCCCCTGTCCTGTGGCCCACCCCTCATACCCAGAGCTCAGAACAAAGGGAGCAGAGTGGCGGATTGCGTCATTTCTACTCATAAACAAGCCACTAGGACAACCAGCCCTCCAGGATGAGCCACAACCAAGGGGGCTGATAACAGTTTTATCAACACCAAGCCAGCTATTTGGGGTGGGGCGTGTGTAGAGTGGCCATTCTCCAAAGGAAAGGAGTGACAGGAAAAACTGAGGGAGAGGCCAGAGGGGGCATGAGAGCCCAGTGTCCAGGTCCATAACAAAGCTCTCAGCTGCTGTTCTTACCAACGTGAGGGCCACCATCAAACTATTTTCAAAGAGAAAAACACACTGGAAGTCTGTGAGCCTGTTCAGCTTGGGCTCAGACTGTCACAGGGGGAAACCTAGCCCTTCCTGCCGTGAAAGGGCCATAACACGCATTGTGTTATAATCTTGGTGTGCTGGAAATACTCTAATTTGCATGGCATGAGCTTTTAGGTTTAAATATGTGGGGTTAGCACAGGCATTCCACTTTTATTTTTTAATGCATGAGTTCTGGAGTCAGATCTAGGTGTCACTCCTGCCTGTGTCTTGTATGGCCAAGTGGCTAAGGGGTTCTGAACCTCAGAACCCCTCCATAAAGTGGAATAATACCATCTAGCACACAGAGTTACTGTGAGGGGTCTGTGAAAATAAATACACTTGCTTAGCACATCACTTGGCATAGTAAGTGCACAATCAGTGTAAAGGAAAATTATTAGGGTAAATACTATGATGTATATAGTAGCAGAAGCCTTGAGCTCTCTTTTCTGGCTCAGCACTGTGACCCAGATACATTTGAAATGAAGAGGTTAAATTGTGCATTCTATCATTTCTATCCAGATCTAAAAGTCTTTGACTTCATAAATGTACCCTCTATCTATAAAATAATTACTTTTATTATTTTGCTGTTAATATTTTGAAAAGTCGAGGTATCATGGGTTGTTCAAAATAATCTATAGGATTTAAAAAACTCAGCAGTTGGATAATTGAATGGATTACTCTGACTCCCACTGGGACAGTCCATTCTATTGTGGGAGGCTCTATTATTCCAGAGACACAATTTCACCAGGGAGTTGTTTTGCACTATCAACCTGTGGAAAAAGGGAAACTATACCAGAAGCAAACTCCCTGAAGAACGGCCCAGGAGGACAGCCAGCCCTCCTCAATCAGACAGGGAAGTCGCAAGCCACAGGCCACAGCCTGACCCAAGGACCTCAGGCAAATGGCATAGCGAGAAACAGAGGTGTTGGAATTATTTGTTCCCATTGGCCAGTCTTCTACATTTTAAGGAAAAGAAAAGGGACAACTTCTTGATGCCTGCCAGACTAACCATTTTCTTAGACAGGGTCTCTGAAGCTGCTTCCATCAAAGATCTTTGGCTGCTGTGGTACTCGAGACCAAGTGTGTCCAAGGAAAACTCTACGCAGAACCTACACAGGTATTGCCCTGCAGAACCTGTGCGTCATTCTCAATCCATACAACCAGGGGTGGCAAGGTGGAGAAAGAACAAAGTTTCCTTGTGGCAGGAGGTGGAAGATGCACAAAAATTGTACAACGTGAGCCTATGTGATAATCCATCGGTTGCCTGGGGAAACAAGCACACATCGGAGTGCTCTAGGCTCATCCCAAGCAAAACAACTGTTTGGTAAGACTTCAAAGAAAAACAACCACTCTCTGCTCCCCCTCCCTAACATCCAAGCAACCCAGAAAAAGGAACCCGTTCAGTGATCTCCCTGCAGCCTCTGATTCAGAAGCCTGTCACTTTCAGAGGTTTACATCATCGATTCAGGGTTCTGCCCTTTCTCTTTTCCCCTTTTTCCTTTCCTCTTAAGCATCCTGCCTGGTGACATCATGGAAGGACAAAAGTCCCTGAACAACAGCTCGGTTCCAGTATGGTGCCTGCTTTGCTGCTGTCCCAAGAGCAAGCTCTGTTACTGCTGAACAAACCTGGGAAAGAACAGGTCCTCTCGGTTATTTGCACACCAGCCTCCTCCAATCCCACCCGAGTTGATAATCAACTTCAGGCAGCATTTTCATAATCCAGGTCATAAACAAGGAAGAAAGACTCTTAGCATCATAAAAACACTAAAATAAGAAAGCCCGTGGGCAAAAATTATAAAATAATGAAGGTGAATTACCTCATTGAAGAAAAGAGCTATAAAATACAGCTTTCAGTGAGTTGAAAAGCATGCATGAAATTTTAATATGATCTCAGATTAATCTAAGTCTAATTATTATCTTGTCAGTTTTCTCTATTGCAGACTGTTACACATAGTTAAATGAGACAAGTCAGCCAAACAATAAATTCACGTTATTTTCAACAACTATGCTTTAAAGTTTCAATGGCAAAACTGATTAAAATCAAATCTAGTCATCAGCTCACTTCAGTGAGTTCTCTGCTTCAGAACCTGAATCTTGGCTTTGAACCTAAACACCCATGGACCATAAAAATCCTGAACCCCTGGAAACAGACTCACTGTTTCCCAGAGGAGGAATCAGGCAATGTGCCCCATTCATTCTCAAAGTTAGAAGACAACGTGGCTGAAAAGAACAGGTTCCAAAAATGTCAGTAAAAACACAAATGGTTTTTAACAGGTACAAATAAAAGATCTCCTTCTATAGTGCCAGAGTGAAACCAAAATCAAGATAAAAAGTTGTTGGTGGCTTGCAACACGCGCGCACACACACACATACACACACACACGCACACACACAGGCACACGCAGAGGAAAGCTCTCCAGTTACTTACTGGGGCGGTTTTGTCGCGGTATTTTTCACATCAGCACTCTGCCTGTCCAGCTGCCAAGTGCCGGAGCACGCCGAGAGCAGCTGTTTCCTTCAAGCTGAGGTTCTGTGTCTTAACCAGTCACATGCACCTCCTGATAAATACCGCCACCGTGCCAGGAGGTCAGAAACTGAAGATCATTATTCTCCTTGCTTGCAAACCTTCTCATAACCCACCCCCTCCCCCTGGGGTTGGCCAGGCCATTTCATTAGCATGCCGAGCAGTGCATTCCACAATTTGTTTTCTTTTCGTGACAAAGGGCAAACAGCTGATAAGTCACACTGGAGGGCAGGTCACTGCAAGTGGAAAGTCAATCATGTTTGCAAGCGGGTGGGTATGGTGTGGGGAGCCTGGCAGGCTCCATGCTTTCTTGGCTCCCCCAAGTTTTCACGGGGACTCTGGAACAGCAATTAAAAGGAGCTGCGCCTCCCTCAGCAGGTGGAAGTTGCCCTAGATTCCAGGTGCCCCTGCCCCCAAGCACATCAATCTGCTTGGTTTCATTTTCTCAGAATGCCAGGCTCCTGTTTGTTGGGAGAGCCACAAGGCTAAGTGACCTGTCCCGAGGAAGGAAGACCTTAACTAACCCTCTGAGAATGCTTAGATTTAATTTCAAAAGCCAGGGCTGCTAAGCCCAGTGATGTCAATGGGCAAATTTGAGAGGGGAGTATGCAGAATATTAAAGGCAGCTTTTATCTAAATAACTGGTGGATATGACTGCAGGTGCTTAAGACCAAACTTCTGCATGGTTATCTTGCATTGTGTCAACATGTGGAAGCACAGCAGAGCAGCTGAGATTATCAGCAAGTGCAAGTGGAAACATAAATTATCTCCAAAGTTTACAGCCTGCTTCACAGAGGCGCTGCTGCTGCCCCCTTTGGTGTGCCGGGAAGCTGGACTAACCTGGCATTCTCTGCGCTGTTCACAAAGGTGGCAAATCGTCCTGGATGTTTTGCTGAATTCATACTTCTCCCCTGGGCTGATGTTCCAACACTTCCACTTTCACCCTCCTCCCCAAGGACAGCCCTTGGAGGATCTGACTTTGTATAGTGTCTGACTTCTTGGCACAGTCAGGGTGACACCAAAATCAGTGCCTGAGCTCACCCTTTAGGTAGAGATATGACAGGGACTCCGCCTTATGACAAAGTGAACATGCAAAAAGAGATGGTTGGCCGGGCGTGGTGGCTCACGCCTGTAATCCTAGCACTTTGGGAGGCCGAGGCGGGCGGATTGCTCAAGGTCAGGAGTTCGAAACCAGCCTGAGCGAGACCCCGTCTCTACCAAAAATAGAAATAAATTAATTGACCAACTAAAAATATATATACAAAAAATTAGCCGGCATGGTGGCGCATGCCTGTAGTCCCAGCTACTTGGGAGGCTGAGGCAGGAGGATCGCTCGAGCCCAGGAGTTTGAGGTTGCTGTGAGCCAGGCTGACGCCACGGCACTCACTCTAGCCTGGGCAACAAAGTGAGACTCTGTCTCCAAAAAAAAAAAAAAAAAAAAAAAAAAGAGATGGTTAAAAGTCCCCCAGGGGATTTCTGAACCATCATAGGCCTGTTAAACTGCCAACCTTGATTTTTAATATGTGAGATCTTACTCAATATAGGAGCCTGTGTGAGTAATTCATTTCTGGGCTTTGTCTCATATTATTTATAGTGTTAATCAAAGCAGAAGCTTCCCTCTATAAGAGGACAGAGTGTTTTCCAGAATAACAGAAAAAGACAAAAAAAAATCCTCAGTCTCGCCTTATTTTTAGGGTGTAGTTTGTCATCAACTTGTGAGAGCCCAAAGTGTGAACGGAAAAATTTTGCAGGAGTCAAAACATATCTCTTTCTAAGAGTTTAAAGTCAGCAGTAGAAATCAACTTCAGATATCAAAATGCAATGCACTAAAATACAGGTCACCTTCTCAGGCATTTTTGCTCCTTTGTTGATGTGATAATCTTTCATCAGAAACAGAAAGGAAGGCCCTTTGAGAGAACTGATTGCAAAAAAATGAAAGAAAGAAAGAAAGAAAGAAAGAAAGAAAGAAAGAAAGAAAGAAAGAAAGAAAGAAAGAAAGAAAGAAAGAAAGAAAGGAAGGAAGGCCTATTGAGGATCTGAAAAATTATTTTGATTTATTTAGACCTTGTATTTGCAATAACAGAAAGTTTTGTGACCTGCTGACACCTATCAATCACCTTATTTACAATTGACTGGGTTAATTATTCTGACAATCCATTCCATACCACCACTAGTGAAAGAGAGACTTCTAGAAACTCTTTGTTGACCAACAGAGACAACAGCCTGAGGCAAGGTAATTGTGGAGATTCTTTTCTATTTCTATTGGCAGGGGAGGAAGGACTAGATCCTGAGTCATCCCCGTAATGCAAACTGTAAACACAGAGGCCACGACCCTGGGCCCCACCAGTCAGGGGCCAGGAGTGTGGCTGAAGGTTCTACAACGACACAGGCTTGCAAAGAAATGGGGAGATCCCGCCTTTCTGCCCACACTGCCTGGAGGTACCAGTCATTTCCTTCAACTCAAAAAGAGGCGTCCCCCACCTGTCAGAGTCCATCTCCCAGCGGGGCTTTGTGTCTCGCCCTGGGTCCCCCACCTGTTTAGGGCCCTCTTAATGACAACCATACCTTCTCTCCCTCTCAGCTCACCCTCCTCATTATCTAAACATGCTTACTAGTCTTTATATCTTTTTTTTATAACACTTCACGAATTTCCGTGTCATCCTTGCGCAGGGGCCATGCTAATCTTCTCTGTATCGTTCCAATTTTAGCACATTGCTGCCAAAGAGAGCAGTAGTCTTTATTTCTTAACAGCAATATTGTTGATCTTTTGCTCCTTTAATGCCTGCCCTAACTCACTCATTCCCTCCACAACTAAGCTCTTGGAGAACACTTGTCTCCACTATCTCTCAGCCCATTTAAGCCTCAACCTGCCTACACTCTGGCTTCTTTCCCTCACTCCACTAAAACTGCCTTCCCCAAGACACCAAAGACCAAGGGCAATAGATACTTTTATCTTACATGACCTTCCAGCTCCATTTGATCCAACTGACCAGGCACGCCTTGAGATGTTCTCTTGTGGCCGCTGTAAAACTTCACTCCTACCTCCTTCAGCCTCCTGTGTGGACCTGTCTGCTTCTACCTGCCCCTTAAATGCGAAAATCTCCTCTTTTTGTTCTCTAACATCTTTTAGGTGTTCTAACGTATTACTGAATGACTATAGTGATTTCCTAATTATTTGTCCTGCCACCAAAAAGCCTGTCTCTGCCCTTAATTTATCTTTTACACTTTAGGACTGAAAGCCTCTCAGGGTCATGTTAGGCAACCTTGAATTCCCAGAACCTCTGACAGAGTGTGGCTCTCACTCTCTGCTGCCTCCTTTTGACCATTCCACTGCATTTCTTTCTCTATTATAATTATTAGGTCTTCATGTACCTATGTCCTATCTAAACTTTGTCAACCTCAGGGAAAGCTTATGATATATTCATTTTATATCTTGCAATGCCTACTACAATGCCTGGCATGTATTAGACACATGGCTGAAACAATGCTCAATGCATAAATGAATGATTGAAGAGTAGGATCTCTGTCAATTCTGTTAAGAAAAGATAGAAGAAAAATTTACAAAATTTGATTTTATATTAGGCCACCAAAAAAATTTTAAGTAATTCCCCTCCAAAAGAAATCACTTTGACCACATTGTATAATCACGCTGTAATAAAACTATAAATTCATTACAAAAGTGTAAGTAAAAAAAAGAGCCAAGCTCTTGGAAAAACTTTATAACTCTTCTTTAAAAAAAAAAAAAATCATTGATTGGAAAAGAAATCAAAAGGGCAATTACCGAACGCTTAGAAGTTTTCAGAAATGAGAATACCACACATCAAATATTGTAGGCCATGGCCAAAATAATAATTAGAGGCAAACTGACCCAAGAAGAAGTTGAAAACCAACAGATCAGTAATCATGGAAAAATGTAAAAGTTATTAAGAAATTGTTTCCAAAAATTTTTTTAGTTCAGATTACTTACACAATTAAGTTTTCTTTGAGCTTCCACCTACAGATAATTCCCAGGCTATGTAAAATGTTCAAGCGGACAAAAGTAACAGAAACCTAACATAATACCTCTGACTTTAAAAAAAAACTGGCCGGGCGCGGTGGCTCACGCCTGTAATCCTAGCACTCTGGGAGGCCCGAGGTGGGCAGATTGCTGGAGATCAGGAGTTTGAAACCAGCCTGAGCAAGAGTGAGACCCCATCTCTACCATAAATAGAAAGAAATTGGCCAACTAATATATATAGAAAAAATTAGCTGGGCATGGTGGCACATGCCTGTAGTCCCAGCTACTCGGGAGGCTGAGGCAGGAGGATCGCTTGAGCCTAGGAGTTTGAGGTTTCTGTGAGCTAGGCTGACGCCACGGCACTCACTGTAGCCTGGGCAACAAAGCAAGACTGTGCCTCAAAACAAAAAAAATTAATTAATTAATTTTAAAAAATAAAAAATAAACAAAAAAATAAATAAAACTGGTAAAGCATAAGAAAGGAAACCACAGACTGACATCATGTTTACACATAGTTTACCCTAAAGACATAAAAATATATCAGTATTAAGAAATGCATTAACATAATTAAGACATAAACAAATCAATGGAGAAAAGCTTTTGAATTACCACAACAGTAATCTTGAAGTCATTTGATAACATTCAGTATCAATTTTTAATTAATAAGATGAAGTTAGAAGACCTGCTTACCATGATAATCTATCTCAAACCAAACACAGGCATCATACTTTATGGTAAAATACTAGAAGTATTAATATTAAATTCAGAGACAAGAAAAGGTTGCTCACAATCACTATCACCATTTGGCACTGTTAGAGACATTTGAGCCACTGCCATCAGGCAAGATATAGAAGCTACACAAGAACTGTTAGAAAGCGGAGACAAAATTATTCAACCTGCAGATGTTATAATCATTTACTCAACAGAACCAACTAAAAATGCTTTTAAATAATTAGAAAGTTCAGTGATGTAAACAGTTAACAAAATAAATGCAAAAAACTAATGGGATTTCCCATATAACTACCAAAAACTTAGACAACATACTGAAAAGAATTCTCATTCACAAAAGCAGCAACAACAAAACTTCTAGGACTAACAAAACAAAGTGAATAGCCTATGTAAAAAAATGTATAGAACTTTACTGGGAAAATAAAAAATATTTTGATAAATAAAGGGTAATACAATTTTCCTATTCTAGAAGATTCGACATGGTAAAGATGTCAATTCTCTCCAAATTAGTTTGTAAATGTTATCAAATTCTGGTTAAAATCCCAAAGAGATTTTTCAAACAGGTAACAAAAAAAATACTAAAGTTTATTTAAAAGAATAAAAAACTGAGAATGGTAAAGGCAATTTTAGAAAAGAACCATGAGGGGGATACTAGGTATTAAATAGGCTAAAAATTAAATAAAGTTTGGTAGTGGTGTCAAAAAAGGCAGAACAATGAAACAGAACAGAAAGCCCAGAAATTACTTACGAATACCATATTTAAATGTTTCTTATTTGTTAAATATGGTATTTAACCCTACTGAGAAAAGGAGGAACTTTTCAATAATGAGTTGGTTAACTATAAGGAAAAACAAAGATGCCATCATTACTTCATGCCATATACAAAGTAAATGCCTGATAGACTAAAGATTTAAATGTGAAAACAAAACCTCACACAAACTCGAAGAAAATCGTGTGATTGTTTCTATAATCTTAAAATTATTTTAATGATGATTAAATACTTTTATCATAATATTTTAATCATGATTACAAAAGCAGAAATCATAAAGAAAAAAGTTAAAATATTTAAGCCATAAAATGTAAAATTTATGTTATGTTAAATATAACCCCACCATAAGGAAAATTAAATCACAAATGACAAAATGAGATTAAAAAGTGAAACATATATGGTAAAGGGTTAATAGCCTTAATATGTAAGTAGCATTTACAATTAACAACTGGGCAGAGGATATTAATGAATAGTTCACAAGGAAAGAAAAATAAATGGTCAATATACATATGAAAAAAATATTCAGCTTCCCTAAAAAAACAATACAAATAAAATGATAGGATACCATTTATTATCTATAAACTTGACAAAGATGAAAAAAATTAAAATTCCCTACACTGTCAGGTTTGGAAAATTGTACTTTCACACTGCTGGCAAGAATGTAAATTGTAGAACAAATGAGGAAGATAATTTTGCAATATATGGCAAAAGCTTTTTAAAATGTGAATACCCTTTAAATCATAGAACACATGAGGAAGATAATTTTGTAATATATGGCAAAAGCTTTTAAAAATGTGAATACCCTTTAATTCAGCAGTTCCTGCTCTAGAAAGATATTCCAAGAAAAGAATTGCATATGTATAAGGATGTTTCCCACAGCATTATTATACTAGGGAAATATTAGAAAGAATCTATATGCCAAAAGTAGTTGAATAAATTAGAACACATTCATAATATTTATGTCTTTACACTCATTATAATAGTATATACTCATTAAATATTCAGTGTAGATGATGTGAAAAACACAAGTTACAAAAGTTTATTCAATACAATTTCATTTTTTTGGTGCAATCTCTTTCTCAGACACATACACTTTTTTGATATCTTTTCTGTTTCTCTTTATTCTTCCAACATTTGTCTAAGTATCATAGGAAATTTTCTCTAATGCTCTTGTTCTTCCCTCTTTCTTCCCTTTGAACTATGTGTGAGCCAAAATAAGTACTCAGTCACAGTCAATCATAAGAGTTGTGCTAGCTACATCACCACAACAAATAAAAAGAAAGAAAAAATTTCAAAAGAATCAGAGAGTTGAGCTGTTAACCTCCAAAGCCCTTGAATGAAGCAAAGCAATGTCAGCAAATGAAAAGGATATGTGATGTCTGTGTTCGGTGCGTATTGCATTTAGGGATTCACCAAAGTACAAGAGAAAAATCTCTGCTCTCAAAGTTCATGATCTCTCTGGGAGAAAGAGGAACATGTAGAAAGCTATTATATATGTATATAAGGAACAATAATTATTATATAAAATAGCAATTAGTATCTACTAATATACATTGTTAGTATATTACCAATAATATGTAACAAGCTACCAGCTGTGCAAAATGCTCATTTAATTTTCATAGCAATGCTCTAAAGAGATGCTATTATTACCCCCAGATGACCTTTAGTGAGGTTAACTAGCCTGCCCATAACTAGTAAACAGCAGAGGGAGACAGATGTAAACCCAGATCTGTCTGACTCCAAAGCCTGAGCATTTATTCTCTCTCCCAGTGAGTTAGTAGCCATAGAAGTTTTCATAGATTTGCTTATCCTCTTCTTATTAAACCTAAGTCACTCAAAATTTTTGGTTTCCCAGTGCATATAAGTTATGTTTACACAACGTGTAGTCTATTAAGTGTGTGATAGCAAGCATTATGTGTATTTCCACCACATCTGCAGCTACTTCCTCCTCTGAAATCTTGGACCCCTGAAAGTCATTCATGAGGGCTGAAATCAACTTTTCCAAACTCCTGGTAATGTTGATATTTGACCTCCTTCCATGAATCATGAATGTTCTTAATGGCATCTAGGATGGTGAATCATTTCCAGAAAGTTTTCAACTGATTTTGTCCAGATCCATCAGAGGAATCACTATCTATAGCAACTGTAGCCCTACAAAATGTATTTCTTGAATACTGATAAGACTTGAAAGTCAAAATTACTCCTTAATCCACGAGCTGCAGAATGGATATTGTGTTAACACCCATGAAAACAACATGAATCTCCTTGTCCATCAGAGCTCCTGGGTGAGTAGGTACATCGCCAATGAGCAGTACTATTTTGAAAGGAATCTTTTTTCGTGAGCAGAGGGTCTCAACAGTGGGCTTAAAATAGTCAGTAAACCAGGCTATAAACAGGTGTTCTGACATCCAGGCTTTGTTCTTCCACTTGCAGAGCACCGGCAGAGTTGATTTAGCATAATTCTTAAGGGCCCTAGGATTTTCAGAGTGGTAAATGAGCATTGGTTTCAACTTCAAGTCACCAGCTGCATTAGCCCCTAACAGGAGAGTCAGCCTGTCCCTTGACAGGTTTGAAGCTTTGAAGGCAGGCACTGACTTTCCTCTACAGCTATGAAAGTCCTAGATAGCATCTCCTTCCAATAGAAGGCTGTTTTACCTACATGGAAAATCTTGCCACCTTCATAATAAAAGATAATTTGCTGCAGTTTCTACATCAGCACTTGCTGCTTCATCTTGCACTTCTATGGGGACGGCTTCTTTCCTTCAACCTCATGAACCAACCTCTGCTACCTTACAACTTTTCTTCTGAAGTTTCCTCACCTTACTTAGCCCTCATAGAATTGAAGAGAATTGGGCTCTGGATTAGGCTTTGGCTTAAGGAAATGTTGTGGCTGTTTGATCTTCCATCCAGACCACTAAAACTTGCTCCATATCAGCAATGAGCCTGTTTCACTTTCTTACCATTCGTGTGTTCACTGGAGTAGCGCATTTTTAGTTTCCTTTAGGAATGTTTTCTTTGCATTCACAACATGACTGACTGCTCAGTGCAAGAGGCCCAGCTTTCAGCAGATCTTGGCTTTCAACATGCCTTGCTCACTAAGCTTCATGATTTCTAGCTTTTGATTTAAAGTGAGAGACTTGCGACTCTTCCCTTCACTTGAACATTTAGAGGCCATTGCAGAGTCTTGAACTGGCCCAATTTCAATACTGTTGCGTCTCGGGGAATAGGGAGGCCAGAGGAGATGGGGAAATGGCCAGTCCATGGAGCAGTCAGAACACACAGTGTTTATCAACTAAGTCTGCTGTTTTCCATTGGGTGTGGCTCATGGTGTCCCAAAATAGTTACAATAGTAACATCAAAGATCACTGATCCCAGATCATCATAAAATGTATACTAATAATGAAAAAGTTTGAAATATTGCAAGAATTACTAAAATGTGACGCAGAGACACAAAGTGAGCAAGTGCTGTTAGAAAAATGGCACTGATAGTCTCACTCAACACAGCGTTGCCACAAACCTTCAATTTGTAAAAAATGTGTTATCTGTGAAGTGCAATGGAGTGAAGCACAATGAAATGAGGTGTGCCTGTACAAAAATAGAAAGAAGAATGAAGGAGGAGGACAGCCTCTACATCCCAGCCTGTGTGGGCCCCTTCTTTAGCATCCTTGGAGAAACTCCCAAGTTTCCAGAAAGTTGGGTCCAATTTAAAAATAGACTTCCCCTTTCAGTTCTCTTTTTCTTTCCTCTCTTTACTCTTTCTTTTTGTAAAATTTCATTCTTTTTTTTTTTTTTTTTTTGGTCTAAACAACAGACATTTATTTTCTCACAGTCCTGGCGGCTAGAAGTTCAAGATCAAGGTTCATTAGGTTCATTCACTTTTTAAAAACACTTTAGCCTTAGTATAACTGCATTTACTTAATTTAATTTATTTAAATTTACCTCTTGTTCCCTCTCCTGACTCTTCCCTATTTAAATTTACCTTCATAGCAGTGTTTTGCTTTCAAAATTTTCCCTCCATCTAATCAGCTTCTTAAATTAGGCTAGATTTCTAGCTGAAGCTGGGTCAAGTAAAACCTGGGAAGGAAAATTTAGCATTCATGCCACAAAACACCTAGCTTAGCATAATTACTTACATAATATCTTTTTCCCCTAATAGTTTTATTTCGAAACCCTGATCTGACAGCAACTTTCATTCATTTTTGAGGATCTCACCCCTCTCAACCGCAGACTAGTGGTAAAGTTAATCTGAGTCTAGATCTAAAATGCCACTGCTGTTTCTGGGATTCTTTCGGTTCATGAAAAGAGTTGCTTGTAGTAAAAAAAAAAAAAAAAAAATCCGAGGCTATCTCTGTGCATTTTTCTGAGAATCATTTAGTGTACAGAAAATAATATAAGGGCAATTTTCTGATTTATGATTTCCTTTCTATTCAAGTGTCAGCATGGTTGCTATTTCAAAGCAGAAAATAGAAAGCTGATTTGGGAATGAATGGGCAAAGTAAACATATAAATTTTTTTCTCTCAAAACTTGTGATAGCTAAATGCATGAGGTGAGGGCGCAGTTTGATTTTCATAAGAATCCGTGGGAAAGTCCAGTTAGAAACTCCAAATCCCCTTGTTCTCAAATGCAAACTGTAGGCTTCCTCTGCCCCTTCTCCCCATCTTCGCATTATAGCCTGACTCTCAATAGACACAGGCCTCTTTTTGAGTCCACTAAGCTGTCCTGGATTCACACCACAGCCCACTGTCCTTGGGTGGAAGATGATGCTCAGTGTACACTTTCTGAATGAATGAATGAATGAATCAATCAATCTTTACATCATGGTTGTAATTATAAAATAGCCCTGCTAATTTGATACCAAATCCATCTGCTAAACATTGTGCATAATTCCAAACAATGTCAATGTTCCAGTTTATCACTTTTGCTCTACACTTTACCAGATTCTCCAAACCCAGCTAGCTAACTACAAGACCCATTTTCTGACCTTAGTGCCAAGCTCCTTGCTCAGGTTTTGATTTAGCCATCATAGCCTTGAGGTTATAACTCTGTGAGGCCTGGGCTCTCAACCTCATTTCCATATCCTTTTCTAAAGTATTACTCTCTTTATCCTACACGTCATTAAATAGCGCCATGACTCACACTGTGTTTGCTCAACCTTTAGGCTGCAGTCTCAGTATTTCTTGTACCTTTGTGTATAGAAATCCTCTAGATAAGATATTCTTAGGACTTCCTGGGAAACATGAAGGCAACCACAGCAGAGCAGTAATCTCCTGGGGAATGAGGATCTAATATTATTGCAACAGTATTTTCTTATTTGGAGATCATAGGGGGTAAACTAAGAAAGCACTTCTAGAAGCACATTAAAAAAATGTGGTAGGGACATTTCCAGTTTTCCCTAATGTTTTAATTAAATAAGAAGTGTTCTCAGGGCTCATCTTCATGATAGTCATTATCACTAGTGGAAAATAGTAGGTTAATTAATGCCAGGGAAAACTTAAATCGAGAAGCAAGTGGAGGAGGGATATGAACAAAGGGGTGGGTGTTGCTTCCTTAATCTAGACCATAGGAAGTAAGAAGCTCAATAAGGCTTCCTGGCTGGTGGAAATAAACACATGGTAGTGAGAAATCAACGTAGAGAAGCATGGGCTACAACAGCTAAAAAATATCAACTTTAGCAGTAAAGCTTTTGTAGGCATTTGAATTCCTACAAATTCATTTTACACTTATATTCTAATGACCAGAATAATGACATTATCACATTGAATAACAATCTTGTTTTCTTTTACAAAATAAGAAAAATAGCACTCCTGTGTGTAGTTTTTATAAGATATTTAGATTTAAAAAGCAATACATGTCCATTGTAGCAAGTTGAATACATAAAGAAAAATTTAAGAACTCCTCTTTCCTATCCATTCCTATCTCACTAAGATAACACACATCTTTCTCTATCTCATAGAAAAATGCAACATGGGATAGAAAAAGGTATCTCATACATGCATTTATATATGAGGTTCTATTTTTTCATTTTTAAAAGCCCCATTAAATTGATTTTTTTCCCTTAATAATGTTTCATGGTTTTGTATATTGGCTCCAAAGTCAATAATATAGAATGAATTTATTCCTTTTAATAGCTGCATTCTACTCCACAGTACAGTCACTTCATAGTTTATTCAATGTATTAATGAATGTTCAAAATGTCCTTGGTTTTTGCCTCTGTAAATAATGTTATGCTACACATCTGTGTATACATATCTTTAGTTGTTGGTGGTTTTATTTGCATAGTATAAATTTCCCAAACTGGGATTACTGGGATTGCAAAGTTATTCATTTACTATTGACAAAGATTCTTTCCTTGACCAAGCTCTGACCAGGCTCCTCTGAGCTCTCTTGTCAACTAGGCCTCAACCTTGGCCTATAAAGACTTGAACAAACCCTAACATAGTTTCTAACAGTTCAAGGCCATATCCCTAAGATGACTCCAGCCCCACTTAAAAAGTGCCTGCCTGAGAAAACTCAAGGCTACCAAAAAAATTTACTGTCTCCTAGTCTCTGTGGGAGGACAGAATCCTAACTTCAGTAACTGCCAGCCAGCAGACACAGCCTAATCACATTTCCACTAAACAACCCTTTGTAATTTTTCACTTTCCTGATTCTATTGAGGGCCTGCTTGTGCCCTCCCTGCTCCCTCATTCGCCCTTTAAAATGCCTAGTTATTTCTTTACTAATCAAAGTTCAGTTCAGTTCATGCTGGACATTTTTCGCTTTGCAAGTCATTACTGATTAAAATCTATCCTTACCACTTTAGTGTCGGACTTTGCTTATCTTTGGCACTATACTTCCCAGTTACTTTCCTAAAACTGAACTAAAAGCAATTTAAGGGTCATGGGCTTAAAGTGTCTGAGAAATGTCCACTTCGAGGATCAAGATTATAATAAGAGAGTCATTAAAAATTCAATTCAGGCCGGGCGCGGTGGCTCACGCCTGTAATCCTAGCTCTCTGGGAGGCCGAGGCGGGCGGATTGCTCGAGGTCGGGAGTTCAAAACCAGCCTGAGCAAGAGCGAGACCCCGTCTCTACTATAAATAGAAAGAAACTAATTGGCCAACTAATATATATAGAAAAAATTAGCCGGGCATGGTGGCGCATGCCTGTAGTCCCAGCTACTTGGGAGGCTGAGACAGAAGGATCGCTTGAGCCCAGGAGTCTGAGGTTGCTGTGAGCTAGGCTGACGCCACGGCACTCACTCTAGCCTAGGCAACAAAGTGAGACTCTGTCTCAAAAAAAAAAAAAAAAAAAAAAATTCAATTCAGAATTATACCCCACCAGGATTATTGATTAAATCCTTTATGTTCAAGAGGTTTGCTTGTTTTTCATGTAAAATTATAATATTTTTAAAAAACAAAGTATCTTAAACCCAATTAATTAAAATTTGTCAAAGTTAAAAATTGGAGTGTATTTGCCCCCAACTAGGCCTTATTATCTGTACATACCAAAATTTTCATGAACTCTAAAAACCATTGTAGTCATGGAATCAATTGCTGATTGGTTAAAAATATTTTTTTTATGAGCAAATGTGGACTGATTTGCTATTATGAACAAAAATGTTAAGGTAGGACTAAAAAGATTTCCTTCTGCTTCGACAGCATGCAATGATGCTGGTGAAGGAGTCGGTCACTTTCTCACTTGTTTCTATCTTATTTGCTGGTCTTGGTAACTGAAGAGCCAGCTACTCCACGTGTCATCTGAGGCTGAAATAGGACCCACAAGCTTAACATAGGGATGAGGAGTACCTAGTATCTGCAGCTACACTCCTTTTGGCATGGGGTTTTATCTTGACCCCCTCTTCTGAATTATAGGACTTCACCATATAGTTTGGTTTGAGACTTTGCAGTGAGGGATTGGAATAAATTCGTCTATATATTTTAACAGCATATATAGTCCATGCTACTGTTAAGTGATATGGCTCCACCAGCCAACACACTCTAAGACACAAATCACAGAGCACAGGGGTTCCTGCTTTAAGGAAAAAAATAACAAATTATACTCAATATAAATTAAGGAAAATTTGTCCACATTAGCAAAGCATTCTTTGTTTTAGAAAGCCACTCATTAAAGGATTACAAGAAATGTGTGCACCTCTGGTTCATTAAAAATGGCATTTGACCAACGAAAATTCAACTCATACTATTCAAGAACATATTTATTAAGTAAAATAAACATAAGTCCGATTTGGGACCCAACTTACTGGTCCAGATGGTCTGTGTCCTTTCCTTCACAACAAAAACGTGGGCAAGCAACTCCTAGCTGCCTGTGACAGACAGCTACGTCACAGCCTCCCCGGGCGCTCAAAAGCAACCTGCTATAAATAGCCCACAGCTCTCACATCAGTGTCCTCAGTGGAAGGTCCAGGTGAAAAAATAAATTGCCTGAAATATGCCCCCTGCATTCTAATTCCATAGGCTGTTATTGGCTGAAAATTCCCAGTAATCCTCCTGATTTCACCATAAATAAACTTTTAATTTTTTATTTTATTTATTTATTTATTTTGAGACAGAGTCTCACTCTGTCGTCCTGGTTAGAGTGCCCTGGCGTCAGCCTCGCTCACAGCAACCTCAAACTCCTGGGCTCAAGTGATCCTACTGCCTCAGCCTCCCAAGTAAGCTGGGACTACAGGCATGTGCCACCATGCCCGGCTAATTTTTCTATATATTTTTAGTTGGCCAATTAATTTCTTTCTATTTTTTTAGTAGAGACGGGGTCTCGCTCTTGCTCAGGCTGGTCTCGAACCCCTGAGCTCAAACAATCCACCCGCCTCGGCCTCCCAAAGTGCTAGGATTACAGGCATGAGCCACTGCGCCTGGCCTAAACTTTTTGTCTTTTAATCATTCATTAACTATCAGGAAAGGCACTGTGTTGAGGGGTGGGAATGCTACACATCGCGTAGAACAGGAAACCAGGACTCTCATTCCCTACTCAGTCACTTATGAGCTGAGTCGGTTAAGCCTTTAAGTATAAAATCTCTCATCTGTAAAAGGGAAATGATAATATCCAACTCAAGGGAAGGCTTATATGGGCTGGAAATAATGCATTCCACTTCAGGAGTTTATCCTATAAAAATATTTAATACGTGCACAAAGATATCCATAAAGCAAGTTTAATGTGACATTTATAACACCAAGAAAAGAAAAAGAAAGAACTGAAAAATAAGGGAAGAGTGATCAAAATAATGACTATGCTATAGATATTCAAGGAAAGAGATTAAATGGAAAGATGCCCTTGATGTAGTAAGAGAAAAAAGTGAGTTGAAAAAACACTACACATTTAGCTCCCTTTGTATTACAATAATGTATGTTTTGAAATGCATAGAAAATATTTGCAGTGATAGCAAGCAATAAACATATATCTACTCTGAAGAATAAAAGAGGGTTCCAAGTCTTTTTTCATATGATTCATTTTAGTATTGAGTACATTCATTTATAACAAAGCTGTATTGCTTCTATAATTAAAAATTAAGGACAATAAAGAAAGCAATGAGAAATAAAGCACTTAGCACAATGCCTAGTAGACTTTGGTGAATGGTCATTATCATAGTTACTTCTGTGCCAAAGCTACAGAACTTTGTTTTTTTTTTTGAGACAGAGTCTGAGTCTGTTGCCTGGGTTAAAGTGTCGTGGCATCAGCCTAGGTTCAAGCAACCCTTCTGCCTCAGCCTCCTGAGTAGGTGGGACTACAGGCATGCGCCACCATGCCCGGCTAATTTTTTATATATGTATTTTTAGTTGTCCAGATAATTTCTTTCTATTTTTAGTAGACACAGGGGTCTTGCTCTAGCTCAGCCTGGTCTCAAAATCCTGACCTTGAGCAATCCTCTCGCCTCGGCCTCCCAGAGTGCTAGGACTATAGGCATGAGCCACTGTGCCCGGCCTACAGAACTCTTTAAGGAAAACAAGGTTATAGAAAACTAGCAGATCTTGGTAGCATACAACCAGTTCTGTTCATGTGTGAACTGGATCGATTTTTTTTTTTTTTTAGAAAAATGGATTTTTTAAAATTGTGGTGATTGTTTCACAGGTGTATACATATGTCAACACATCAAACTGTATACTTTAACTATGTGCAGTTTATCATGTCATTATACCTCAACAAAGCTGTTTTTAAAAAGTGGTACTAAAGTTTTCAATAGGAATTAAGATAGAAGATTGAGATCAGAATTAAATGTTTCTAATATCATGTTATCAGAAGATTAAAGATAGTAATATTGGACTTTATTAATTCAAGTATGTATTTTAAACTTTTAAGTATAACCACTAAATCAAAAGAAATAGATTATATAATTTTCAAACTGATAGAGGGGAAAAATTGGGATAAAGAAAACTTGGAAAATCCAGAAGAAGACAGGAGAGAAAAATAAAGAGAAAGAATGGTAAATAAAAAATAAAATAACAATACCTCAATAACCACAGCGTAGACTATCAAAACACACCCTTAAAATGTAAAGCCTATCATTAAATAACACGCACAAAAAAGATGGATCCCTTTTTCATCAGTCCAGCTCCACAGGTGTAGGGCTGTATACACATAGACAAAAGGATCAGATACCTCTCCCCATCTCAACCTCTTTTAACTGCTTTTCTGAAGCATTGAAATTAATTGAAGGAAAGTTCCTTACACCAAAAATAACAAAGGAAACCGAGTTGGTGGGGAGAGGTGAGGGGCGGAGAAGTGGAAAGACAAAGAGAACTGGCAAAGAGAAATAACGTTTCCATGCTATCATCTCAGCAAAAGGGAAATTTAAATGGATGTGAAATTATCTAACTGATACCCAGCTGGTATATTAAAAGTGACGCAGCACTTGCTACTTAAAATGAGACACCTGGGGCAGGGTGAGGCTGTGTCTAGGACCTGCCAGCTGCTCTTCTCCTCAGGAGGTCTGAAGGTGAGTTGTGCTCCCTGCATGGCGGAGCTGGAACACCTCTGAGAAATCTGAACTAAACTTAACCAGCCTAAATGATGCAATTCATCCTTGCTTTCAGAGAACCTGCAAAACTGGATAGATGGTTCTAATCAATCTTATCAGGAAAACAGATAGAAAATTCTTTCCAAAAGTTAATTCTTTAGTCTTATTCCAAAATGAGGCCACATGGCTCCTCCAGGCTGTCTGCATTTGGCAGGAGTTCCCCAGTCTCTATTGGTTTGACACGTGTTGGGGCTGATGTTCCTGGAATTATGGGTGAGACACTGAGAAATTATGAGCATTAATGCTATTCACTGCCTGTAAGCAAATGTTCTTCCCAGCCCGATTATCTAGGAATTTGTGAGCCTGTCCTGATCACTGGGACGCTAAAATAGAAAATTCACAGGACTAAGAATCAAAAGATGCGACTTCTCATCCCAGCCCTGCCCTAATCTACTTGAGCGTTAGTGGCAGAGCCCACTACAGTACGAGTCCACTTTAATAATCAATCAGAAATATGAGAATGGCAGTATTTGTCTCAGATTTTTTTGAGAAGAAAAAAATAATAAAAAAGTACTTTGAAAAATCATAATGTATTATTATAGAAATGTTAAATTTACTCCTTTCTTATATTCACAAAACAATTTTAAGCCTTTATGTACCTCTGCCTACATGGCATCATGTCCTACACAAGAGGCTAAAAAGTTATAGTTGACACCTATGACACCATCTGCCTGACATTCCCACTCTCCTCCATTGCCACCTTCCACCACAACCCCACCTGCCTCTCCTACCTTGGCCCAGAGATGTCATGTGACCCAAACTGGGCCAATCATAGTCCCTCTCTTGCCTTGGCCACATTCCAGTGTTCCAGGAGTAAGCACCTGATTCAGGTGGATGATTCCCTAACCTACCAAGTCCCATCGCCATATTTTTCAGACATAGAAACAGAACATCCTTTTTCTGCAGCCAAATTACAAAATACTAAACCTAGAATCTATTAGGAGTTACATTTTCTGTCTTGCCTATAGCATTCTGGGAGCTGAGAAGGAGAAGAGGACTGAGTCTTAATTTTCAGTTAATATCCTAGTTTTAAGTGTAATATTTGCCTTCAGCAGACCCTCATCCAGAGACCGGGGTCCCCCAGTCTAAACATTCTTGATTTTTTCCTCTAGAGAGAATAAACCTCCAGTCTTCTATGATGAGTAAGAGGTGGTCTTCCACTTGTGCAAAAACCCTTTGATCGCATTTTAATGAGATTTCAAAAGGAAGCAAAGGTAGATAAGGTGTGTGTTAAACCTGCCTTTAGCTGGAAGCTCAAGCTCTTTATAATATTCTCATTGCTCTTTATAATATTCTTAACCCATTTTGATGTCTCTGGTCCCTGGGGCCCATATATTACCATGCCTACCCCAGAATCTCTACCTTGGCCACCTCTTCCTTCTTCCCATACAAATTCTCCTTTCATTAATTACAGGACTATATCTTTTTGTGTGTGAGAGAGACAGAGTCTTACTCTGTTGCCTGGAATAGAGTTCCCTAGCATCATCATCACTCACTGCAATCTCAAATTCTTAGGCTCAAATGATCCTCCTGCCTCAGCCTCCTCAGTAGCTGGGACTACAGATGCATACCACCATGCCTGGATAATTTTTTCTATTTTTAGTAGGGACAGGATCTCTCTTCTGTTCAGGCTGGTGTTGAACTCCTTGCCTCAAGTGATCCTCCCACCTTGGCCTCCCAGAGTCCTAGCATTACAGGCGTGAGCCACCATGCATGGCCTATAGAATTATATCAAACAGAGAAAAGCATAGTTACATCAACTTTATATTAAAGTAACAGGGATTAACTCATTAGTCTCTGGAATATGTATGGTTTTTAAAAATTTTGTTTTTTAAAAAAGAAGAAGACAGGGAAAAAGCAGCCATCACAATCCACAGAGACAACCTCAAGAGAAACTAAACCTGCTGATAACTTGATCTTGACTTCAGCCTCCAGAATGGTGAAAAATAAATTCCTTTGTTTAAGCTCCCTTAAACTAACTTTCATTGATTTGTATGTGTGTGATTTCAAAAATCATATATATTCACCACAAAAGAGTTTTAAAATATAGAAAGGCATAAAGAAGAAAAATAAGATCAACTCTAATTACACCTTTCTGAACATTCTTTTGGTATGTATGTGTGGTAAGTTGCAGATGGCCACCAGTGATCCTCACATACCCTTGTGCAGTTCTTGCCACGCTGAATCAGGGCTGGCCCTGTCTGACCAATAGGATACATGAAAACCGATGATGTATAACTTCCAAGGCAATGTCATAAAAAGCACTGCAGCTTTCACCTTGGTTTCCTGGCTCTCTCACTCTGAAAGAAGTCAGTCTGATGCTATGTCGTAGGGCATTCAATCATTCCCATGGAGAAGCCCACAAAGAGAGGATCTGAAGCCCCAAGCTAACAGCCAGCACTAACTTTCCAGGTATGGTAGAGAGCCACCTCAAAAGTAGACATCAACAAGATGGTGGAATAAGACCTTCTGGAACACATCTCCTCGTAGAAACACCAATTTGAACAACTATCCATACATGGAAATATTTTCATAGGAGTGAAGGAATCTAGATGAGAGATTACAGAATTTGGGGTAGCATAGAAATAAGAAAAGGTACATTGAAGAGGATAGGAAGAACAGTTTCACATAACCTGCATCACCCCTCCCCTAAGCCTGAGTGCACAGCGCAGAGAAGATACCATCCATGTGGGGGAAGGAGAGTGGACTGACCACCCAACTTTGCTATGGACCACAGCACCAGGCTCACCTCAGTGAAAGGCAGTGCCAGGGCAGCCCTCATGATCCCAGGCTCCTGGCCAGCACCTGTGGATTTAGCCTCCAGGCCCACCCTAATGCCAGGCTGGCCTCTATGGCCCTAGGCTGCAGGCAGTCCTACAGCCTCAGGCTTCACACCTGCCCCAGCACCAGGCCAGCTGCACAGCTCCAGGCTCACTCCAGAGCCAGGTCTGCCCCAGCAGCCCAACCTCCAGGCTGGCTCCTGTAGGCCCAGGCTTCAGGTCAGCCCTAGCATCAGGCTAGCCCCTGTGGACTTCAGCCCTAGGTTCCAGGCCCATCCCAGTGTCAAATGGACCTCTATGAATTCAGGCTCAAAACTAACCCAGTGCCAGGTTGGCCCTCATGGACTCAGGCTTCAGGCTAGCCCCTGCAAACAGAGGATCCAGGACCACCCCCATGAACCCAGAATCTAGGCTCATCACAGCAGATCCAAGCTTTAGGACTGCCCACCTGCTGATTCAGGCACCAGGACAGCCTACCCAAAAACTATAGAAGAAAGCCTACTCTTTGACCCCCACCCCCACCCCACAAACAGCCCACCCAGAATCTCTGGATGGGCTGACTGGTAAAGGGCTTTCCCTACAAAAGGCAGTATGTAAAGAGTGGAATACGTGCCTGCTTCTTCAAATGCACAGATATCAATATATGGTCACAAGGATCATGACCAATAAGAGAAACATGAAACTACCAAACAAAAAAATTAAGTAACTAATCTTAAAGAAATAGAGATATATGAACTGCCTTACAAGAATTCAAGATAATCATCTTAAAGAAGCTCAGTGAGGCCAGAGGCCAGGTGTGGTGGCTCATGCCCTGTAATCCTAGCACTCTGGGAGGCTGAGTGGGGGGATCACTTGAGCTCAGGAATTCAAGAACAGCCTCAGCAAGAGCAAGACCTCATCTCTAAAAAAAAAAAAACAGAAAGAAAAATTAGCCAGTCATGCTTGTGTGTGCCTGTAGTCCCAGCTGCTTGAGAGGCTGAGGCAGGAGAATCATTTTAACCCAGGAGTCTGAGGTTGAAATACTCTAGCCTGGATGATGGTGAGAGACTGTGTCTCAAAAAAAAAAAAAAAAAAAGAAAAGAGAAAAAAAGTAACTCATCACATACAAACAAATTCTAAGAAGACTATCAGTGTATTTCTCAGCAGATACCTTGGCAGCCAGGAGAAAACAAGTTGATATAGTCAAAATGCTGGAAAAAAACCCTGTCAGCCATGAATATAATATCTAGTAAGGCTGTCCTTCAAAAATGAAGGAGAAAAAAGGACTTCCTCAGACAAACAAAAACCAAGAGTATTGATCACCACTAGACCTGGCTGAAATGTTAAAGGGAGTTCTTCAAGTTGAAATGAAAGGATGCTAACCAACAATCTAAAGTGTAAAATTCACTGGCAAAGGTAATTATATAGTCTAATTCAGAATACTCTAATAATATTATAATAGTGATATATAAATCACTTTTAACTCCAGTATGAAAGTTAAAGGACAAAAGTATTACAAATAACTATAGCTATGCTAATTTGTTAATGAATATACAATATAAAGAGATATAAATTGTGACATCAATAACATAAAATGTTGGAAGTGGATAAGTTAAAGTTTTGAGTTTTTGTATGCAGTTGAAGTTAAATTGTTATCGGCTTAAAATAGACTGCTATAACTATAAAAAGTCTCATGGTAAATAAAAAACAAATACGTATAGTACATACACAAAAGAAGAAAAGTAAGAACTCAAAGCATACCACTACATGGGAGGCTGTGGCGGGAGGATTGCTTGAGCTCAGGAGTTCGAGACTAGCCTGAGCAAGAGCGAGACCCTGTCTCTACTATAAATAGAAATAAAATTAGCCAAAAAACTAAAAAAAAAAAGAAAAAATAGGAAAAATTAGCTGGGCATGGTGGCGTGTACCTGTAGTCCCAGCTACTTGGGAGGCTGAGGCAGAAGGATTGCTTGAGCCTAGGAGTTTGAGGTTGCTGTGAGCTAGTCTGACACCACAGCACTCTAGCCTGGGCAACAGAGCAAGACTCTGTCTCAAAAAAAACAAAAAACAAAAAAAACATCAAATCACAAAGTAAGACAGCCAAAGATGAAGAATGGAACAAAAGAACTACAAAACAGTAAGAGAACATTAACAAAATGGCAATAGTAATTTCTTACCTATTAATAATTACTTTAAATATATGGATTAAATATGGATTAAATTCTCCACTCAAAAGGCATAGGCTGAATGGATAAAAATAAATAAGATCCAACTATATGCAGTCTATAGGAGTCTCACATTGGCTTTAAGAACACACACAGCTGAAAGTGAAGGGGCAGAAAAAGACATTTCATGCAAATGGAAACAAAAGAGAGCAGGGGTAGCTATACTTATATCAAATAAAATAGACAAAGTAAAAAACTGTGAAACAAGACAAAGAAGGTCATTACATAATGATAATTCATCAATATTTTGGGCCACAGTCAAAATAATAATTAGAGGCAAACAGACCCAAGAAGAAGCTGAAAAACAACAGATCAGTAATCATGGAAAAATGCAGAAGTTATTAAGAAATTGTTTCCAAAAAAATTTTTAGTTCAGATTACTTACACAATCAAGTTTTCTTTGAGCTTCCAGCCACAGATAATTCTCAGGCTATGTAAATCCTAGCACTCTCGGAGGCTGAGATGGGGGGGGAGCGGGGATCGCTCAAGGTCAGGAGTTCAAAACCAGCCTGAGCAAGAGCAAGACCCTGTCTCTACTAAAACATAGACAGAAATTAATTGGCCAACTAAAATATATATATATATAAAAAATTAGCCAGGCATGATGGTGCATGCCTGTAAGTCCCAGCTACTCAGGAGGCTGAGACAGAAGGACTGCTTGACCCCAGGAGTTTGAGGTTGCTGTGAGCTAAGCTAATGCCACAGCACTCTAGCCTGGGCTACAGATTGAGACTCTGTATCAAAAAAAAAAAAAGGATATAACCATTGTGAATATATATATACCTAATATTGGAGCACCAAAATATATAAAGCAAATATTAAAAGAACGGGAGAAATAGACAGAAATACAATAATAGTAGGGAACTTCAATGCCCCATTTTCAACAATGGACAGCTTATCCAAATAAACAATCAATAAGGAACCACTGGAGTTGAAGAACATTGTAGACCAAATAGATTTAACAAACATATAGAGAACCTTCCATCCAACAGCAGCATAATACACATTCCTTTCAAGTGCATACAGAACATTCTCTAGGATAGATTATGTATTACACCACAAAATAAGTCTGAACAAATCTAAGAAGGCTGACGTCATATCAAGTATCTTTTCTAACTATAATGGTATGAAACTAGAAATCGATAAAAGAGGAAAACTGGAAAATACACAAAAATGTGGAAATTAAACAACACGCTTCTGAATGACTAATAGGTCAAAAAAGAAATCAAAAGAAAATAAAAAGATATCATGAGACAATTGAAAATGGAAGCACAACATAACAAAACTTACAGGATAAAGAAAATCAATTCGAAGAGGGAAGCATATTGTGATGAATGCCTATGTTAAGGAAAAGGAAAGGTCCCAGATAAATAATCCAACTTTACACCTTAAGGAACTAGAAAAAGAAGAACAAAATAAACCCAAAGTCAGAAAAAGGAAGGAAATAATAAACATCAGAGAAAAATAAATGAAATATAGACTAGAAAAATAAAAGAAAAGATCAATAAAGGCTGGGTGCACAGTGGGTCATGCCTATAATCCCAGCATTTTGGGAGGCCCAGGTGGGAGGATGACTTGAGCCCCGGATTTTGAGCAGGAGTTTGAGACTAGCTTGGGCAACATAGTGAGACCCTGTCTCTAAAAAAAAAAAATTAGCCAGGCATGGTGGTACACACCTGTAACCTGTTGTCTCAACTATTCAGGAAGCGGAGACAGGAAGACTTGTGAAACTAAGAGTTGGTTTTTTGAAAAGATAAACAAATTTGACAAATCTTTAACCAGACTAAGAAAAAGGAAACAAGATTCAAGTTAATAAAATTATAAATGAAAGAGGAGGCATTACAGCTGATACCACAGACATACAAAGCATTATAAAAGAATACTAATAAACAATTATAAACAAATTGAGTAATCCAAAATAAATGGATAAATTACTAGAAATATACAACCTAGCAAGACTGAATCATGAAGAAATACAAAATCTGAACAGACCAATAATGAGTAAGGAAATTGAATCAGTAATAAAAAAACTCCCAAGAAAAATCACAGGACAAGCCCACAGTTAACACCATACTGAAAGTGAAAAGCCGAAAGTTTTTCTGCTAAGATCAGGAACAAAGCAAGGATGTTTAGTCTCGCTACTTTTATTCACTATAATACTGGAAGTCCTAGCCAGTGCAATTAGACAAGAAAAAGAAATAAAAGTGATCCAGTTTGAAAGGAAGAAATAAAACTGTTTCTGTTTGCAGATGGCATGATTTTATATATAGACGACCCTAAAGACTTACCAAAAAACTGTCAGAACTAATAAAGGAATTTAGTAAAACTGCAGTAAATGAATATAAAATCAACATACAAAAATCAGTAGTGTTTCTGTATGCTAACAAAAAACTATCTGAAAAAGAAATCAAGAAAATAAATCCCTTTACAATAGCATCAAAAAATAAAATAAAATACTTAGTGATAAATTTAACCAAAGAAGTGAAAAATCTATACACTGAATATTATAAAGAACTGAAGAAAGAAATAGAAGATGACACAAATAAATGGAAAGATATCTCATATTCATGGACTGGAAGAATTAATATATATTTTTTGAGACAGTCTCACTCTGTTGCTCGGGCTAGAGTGCCATGGCGTCAGCCTAGCTCACAGCAACCTCAAACTTCTGGGCTCAAGTGATCCTCCTGCCTCAGCCTACCGAGTAGCTGGGACTACAGGCATGCGCCACCATGCCTGGCTGATTTTTTCTATATATTTTTAGTTGGCCAATTAATTTCTTTCTATTTATAGTAGAGACGGGGTCTCGCTCTTACTCAGTCTGGTCTCAAACTCCTGAGCTCAAGCAATCCTCCTGCCTCAGCCTCCCAAAGTGCTAGGATTACAGGCATGAGCCACCGCACCAGGCCAAGATTGGAAGAATATTATAAAAATGTTTATAAGCTGGACGCGGTGGCTCACACGTATAATTCTAGCACTCTGGGAGGCCGAGGCGGGAGGATTGCTCAAGGTCAGGAGTTCAAAACCAGTCTGAGCAAGAGCGAGACCCCGTCTCTACTATAAATAGAAAGAAATTAATTGGCCAACTAATATATATAGAAAAAATTAGCCGGGCATGGTGGCACATGCCTGTAGTCCCAGCTACTTGGGAGGCCAAGGCAGAAGGATCGCTTGAACCCAGGAGTTTGAGGTTGCTGTGAGCTAAACTGACACCACGGCACTCACTCTAGCCTGGGCAACAAAGAGAGACTCTGTCTCCAAAAAAAAAAAAGGAAATGAAATCAGCACATAGAAGAGATACCTGCACGCCTGTGTTCATTACGGCATTATTCACAATAGCCAAGATATAGAATCAATCCGTGTGCATCAGTGGGTGAAAGGATAAAGAAAATGTGATATATATATACATAACGGGATATTATTCAGCCTTAAAGAAGAAGGCAATCCTGTCATTTGCAACAACATGGATGAACGTGGAGAACATCATGCTAAGTGAAACAAGCTGGGCAGAGAAAGACAAGGCATGATCTGACTTCTTTGTGGAATCTAAAAAGTTGAACTCATAGAAACAGAGAGTAGAATGGTAGTCCCCAGAGGCTGGGAGGAGAGAGAATGGGAGGTCTTGACCAAAGAGTACAAAGTTTCAGTTAGACAAGATATATGAGTTCTATTGTACAGCATGGTGACTATAGTTAATAATAATGTAGTATATTCTTAAAAATTGCTAAGACAGTACATCCCAAATGTTCTCACCACAAAATAATATGTAAGGCGATAAATATGTTAAGTAGATGATTTAATCATCTTGGAAGGTACACATATATCAAAACATCATGTTTTACACCATAAATATATACAATTTTTATTTGTCAATTACATTTTAAAGCTTGAGGCAAGGGTGGCATAAAGAAAAGTAGATCTTCTAGCCCCCACTGAGTCTTCAGATGACTCTAGTCCCAAGTGACATCTGACTGCAACCTCACGAAAGATGCTCCTTAATTAAACTTTCTCCTAAATTCCTGACCCATAGAAATTGTGACAGGTAATAAATTGTTACTGCTGTTTAAAGGCACTTAGTTTTGAAATGCTTTGTTACATAACCAATAAAATATCTTTCCTATCTTTTATAAAATTTATAATGGGCATACAGATTTTCAGTTTGCCTTTTGTATTTATCACATATCATAAATATTTCCATTGAAATATTCTGTCATCAAATATTCTTCCCAAAATGATTTTTCTTCAATGACTGCACAATACTCCATCCTATTTGCATAGTATAATGTCTTAAAGATAGATATTTGAAAAAACAATAGCTGAAGGAATCTCCAATGATGAAAGGTGGTTGGAAAAAAAAACATGTATATGTATCCATAAGAAGTAATTCTGCATACTTTGTTAATACTTCATCCATTCATTCACCTAATATAAGACTAGGAAGGTAGCATATGTAATACCTTATATCAGGTACTCCAAGAGAGGTAGAAATGTTTATGACAGAGTGTAGGATCTTAAATCACACTTGGACAGCACTTGGCTTTTGTCTAAACCTACCTAAGTCCCAAATAGAGAGCAATCATGTTATATCTGGTATTCATAATTTGAAAAAGATGTCTGATCTCTACCATATACTTTTGTGTCTTGATGAATCTTGTTATAATAAATGGTACAATAAATATTACTTAAGCATTTATTATATGTAAGGGTATATCTAGTTACCAGAGGGATTTTTTAATGGCTTTATTAAAACATAATTCACATACCATCCAATTTATTGTTTTGGGGTATATTTTATAATTACTTTTTAAAATTGTGATAGAATATATACAACATAAAATTTGCTATTTTGTCCACTTTTCAGTGTACAATTCAGTGGCATTAATTATAGTCACAATGTTTCACAATCATCACCACTATTTGCAAAACTTTTTCATCACCCCAAACAGAAACTCTGTAACTATTAAGAAATATCTCTCTATTCTCCCCTCTTGCTAGCTCAAGGCAATCTTCTAAACTACTTTTTTCTCTCTGAACTTTCCTATTAAATATTTCACATAAATAGAATCATATATTTGTCATTTTGTGTGTGTATTATTTCACTTAGCATGATGTTTTCAAAGTATAACCATATTAGCATATATCAAAACTTCACTCCTTTTCATGGCCGAATAATATTCCATTGTATGTATATGCCACATTTTGTTTGTCTATTCATCTGTTGATGAATAGTTGAGTTTTTTTTATCTACTTTTTGGTTATTGTGAATAATGCTGCTATGAACATCGGTGTACCACAGAAATTTTTCTTTATTTTTTCCTCTGGGATTTTTTTTTTTTAAAGCATAAAATATGGCCTGTACCTGAAGGAATTTATAATTAGGTTAATAAAAGAAGAAACTCCTGGAAAATTAACTATAGAGGCAAATAACCATTGAATAAATTAAAGAAACATCAACAAAAAACGTGATTAAATATATTAGACAGTATTTATATAGTATTATAATGTATAAATATTATAGTATTTCTGAAGAGTGTAATCTCTCTGAAAATTACCTGGTGATGGTTTAATCAATGAGGGCAGGTGAAAAGGGTTGTTCATGTCAACATTTAGAAAGTTTCTGACATCACCGTTTCAGTGGGGTTGAGGAATACCATCAGATTTTATGTGTTTAAAATCTGAAAGAGAAGTGAGAAAATAAAGGTGTTATGTGACAGAATCCTCGCTGAGAATTATGACAGTGAAATCAGAATCCAAATGGGTAAATAGAGGGGGGAGGCAGGTTTAGGTTGGTTGGCTGGTAATTTCTAAGGCAAAGAAGAAATGTGGAGGTTTTGAAGAAAATGTCCTAGAAGCAAAAGCAATTGAGAGAAAGGATATTGAAGAAGGATGAGTAAACAGATCAGGAGAGGTAGGAATGGTTTCATGCTCTCGAGCTGTTACAGCTCTTTGAGTGGCATTTGGCGCAGCCCCCCACCCTTTGTCTTTGTTAGTGGTCTTCCATTACCAGAGAAATGGAAGTTTCCGCCAGTTCCCAGGCGGAAAAAATAGGGAGTGATCTAGAATAGATTGTTCCTCTGGCCTAGACTCCTGTTTTTCAGGCTACATACCTCAACTCACTTGTAGGTTCCTGAATTCTCCTCCTCCCTCATTTTCTAGTGATTAGGAAAAAAAATGGTATCTGTGGGTCCAACAGTTAATTGCACTCACTAAGATATTAAAAAAAGAAGAAAGTATGAAGAAGGGAGAAGAAGAAGGAAGAAGAAAGAAGAAAGAAGAAATAAGGAAGAAGAAAGAAGAAAGAAGAAATAAGGAAGAAGAAAGAAGAAAGAAGAAAGAAGAAAGAAGAAGGAAGAAGGAAGAAGAAAGAAGAAGAAGAAGAAAACTGACTTGGAAATCTACATGCAAAGGCCAATTGCACACACTCCCTCCCTTCCTTTTCCCCACCTTAGAAGCTTCAGGGATCATTTCTTGAAGCCCAGTCCTCTTTTTCCACTTTTTCCCCCAGGACAACTAAGAAATTTTGCACAGTTCTCTTTCTCTTATGTCTACATATTTAATTCTAACCTTTCTCTTCACCTTCCTCTCTTCTACTTTTCAGCCAAGTATTATCAAGAAAATCTCACCCTTTTGGGAATCAAAAATGGTTCTAAGTATGGCTACACATTAAGAGCAGTGCCAGGGTACTTTGTCATTAAGGAAAAGGCAGGCTCAAAGGTTGGAAGTAAAATTAGACATAAAAGTCTAAAAAAGACCTTTCCACCTAAGGGTCACTTAGGTAAGGCAGTCTTCTTAAAAAGAATTCCCACTTGAGCCTAGGAGTTCGAGGCTGCAGTGAGCTATGATTATGCTATTGCACTTTCAGCCTGAGCAACAGAGCAAGAGCCTGCCTCTTAAAAAAAAAAAAAAAAAAGAATTCCATCTATTCAGTATATTTGCTTTCCTATCAACATTAAGGGACAAAATCTATATAATTTATTCCTTATACTTGTTCCCAAAACTAGTACATCACCTGGCACTTCCTGGATTCTCTACCAGTGCTTGTTGTTTTGAATGCAAGGTGATTGTGTTTACATAGTATATTCTTTGTCTGTTTGGGTTAATTTATGTATTATTAATGTAATATAATTATTAATATATTAATGTACAATATAATGTATTAATATAGAAGTAATATATTAATAATTATATTTCATCATAAATGCATTATAATTGCATATATAAATTTGCATTGCATATATAAATTATGTATTTATAATAATAATTTAATAAATAATATAATACACTGAAAATACATTCTAATAATTTCATTGTAGATATATGGCATTTTAGGTGCACATATCCAGTCACTATTTATAACCTTGTTTCTATTGAAAAAATGGAAAGTGTATTCAGAGGGCCAAGAAAATTCTTAAAAACAAGCTTTTGGAGCATTACCAATTTGTAAATCATGCAATGAATGGTCATTATTTATATAGTATTTTACACGTCTTTAACTTTTATTTTGATTTTAGAATTTTCTGACTGCTTTAAATCTAGCTTTATAACCAAACCCTCATGGAATAAAAAATGAACCCAAAATGTGATCATTCCAGTCGGCTGCAGGACTCACTGCCAGGACTTCAGAGGCCCACGTTTCCAGGTCCCTGCCATTGGTGGGGCCATAAGAACTTACAGTGCCTTCTGGTTTTATCCACTTCCACCAGTTCTATTTTTGTATCTCCATATTTAGCACACAGAGCTATCTTTATCACCCCAGCTGACTGGCATGAGAGTCCTCAGGGCATGGTAGTTACACAAGATTATTGAGGCATACTTCCTAACCTTCCAATAAGACAACGCAAAAAGCAGAAAAGACATCAGCAAATGGTCACAATGTTAGAAGTGTATGCGTGTGTGGTGTGCATGGACTTGTGTGTGTGTTTTAATTGCTAAAAATTTCTTTTTCTGTACTAAGTTTTATGTACTGTTAGGAGCACAATGTCTATAATGTTTTCTGAAAGTTAGTTTTAGACTGTGTAATGGCATCTATTCCTATGCCTAAATTCACTTGAAAACATCATGGTAAAGTCTATTATAACTATATAACCCGGATTTCAAATTTGGGGAATTTAAAAAAATTTCTATTACCCTTACTCTCAATTCAGAATCCATAGTTGCCCAGACTAAATGAACAGCTGGATTGTTCTAAAAGGTCAAATCTGAAAAACTGCCAATCCTTGGCTTGCTTTTCAACTATTCAGTTTTGGTTGATACCTACAAGAGTAGCCAGCTCAATATATTAAAATGGAAAAGTCTATGCGTCCACAACAGATAGAAGTATCTCACAGCCTAAATTTCAAATGTTATTTATGTAACTGTGGGTGGCACTGTAGCTCTTCTGTTTAGATTTGCACTAATACAGTGGCCACTAAGCATGTGAAGCTATTAAGCACTTGAAATGAAGCTAGTCTGAACTGAGATATGCACTAAGCATAAATACACACTGGGTTTCAAAGATTTGGTACAAAAGAGGGAATGTAAAATATTTTATTAATAATTTTTATATTGAATACATGATGAAATGATGCTTTTGCATGTATTTGGTTAAAGAATCTATATTATTAAAATTTGGCCAGGCACAGTGGCTCATGCCTGTAATCCTAACACTCTGGGAGGCTGAGGCGGGAGGATCGTTTGAGCTCAGGAGTTCGAGACCAGCCTGAGCTGGTTTCTACTAAAAGTAGAAAGAAATTTGCCAGACAACTAAAAATATATAGAAAAAAATTAGCCGAGCATGGTGGCGCATGCCTGTAGTCCCAGCTACTTAGGAGGCTGAGGCAGAAGGATTGCTTGAGCCCAGTAGTTTGAGGTTGCCGTGAGCTAGGCTGATGCCATGGCACTCTAGCCCGGGCAACAGAGTGAGACTCTGCCTCAAAAAAAAAAAAAAAAAAAAACTATATTATTAAAATTCATTTTAACTGTTTCTTTTTATTTTTTTAATGTGCTCACTACAAAATATAAAATGACCTATGGAGGTCACATTTGTGACTCACATTATATTTCTACTGGACAGTGCTATTCTAGGGTCTTCACAATAAATTGCATGGCCAGTAAGTAGTCTTTAAGATTGGAAGTCAAAGCTGCTGCAGAATTTTACTCCAAATAAGGCTAATCAGAGAAGAATATGACTTGGGGTAAAAGTTATAATAGCACATGCATGTTTAGTTTTCCCATCCAAAGAATGTTAATAATACCCACAAGACAACCATGGACACAAGCCACTAGGAGAGATGCGTAGTGTTACTGCAGTATAATAATACATACCTTACTTAATTCTTTCCTAATTGATAGCACATCCCTCATTTTCATCTAAGTGGTTAGTAACTGTACCCACCTCATGGCATGGAAACTAGATAGTGAATTCACTTGTTTGGGTTTTTGTTGTTTTAGTTCCCCATCCACTGCTGCTAAAATGAAAACTAGGGATCATTTCACAGAAAATAGAAACATGAATTTGATATTTTTAAGGTTAATGGAAAACAAAACTTTAAAGAGTCTACGTCTGGGCAACAAGCAGCTAGTCAGGGGCAGGAAAGTTACAGTGATATCGCCGAGCATCGTTACTGGACACATGCACAGGGAGGCGCTCACACTGACCCTGAATATTAATAAACATAAAAGTCCAGCACAAAATCCCTGGTGTGGGATTACCGGATTACCGAATGAAAAACACATTGGGGGGTCATTGCTGCCAGCAAAGAATTGTGTAACAGCTGGTAAAAACAATAGTAATTTCAAGAGTAGACTGAGAACAAAACAATAATGTCATTGTAATGTTCTGAAATTGTTGCGTGAATAGAGCTGAGACTGGCACCACTGCATTTCCCACTTTGATTTGCTGACCATCTTGTCTGCCTTTAATTGTTTTCTGCCATTCATTTCCTCCAATTGTCAATTATTACTAAAACAATTATGAAAAAAAAAAGTGCATGTCTTTGTTTCCTGCTGCTGATGAATGCAGTGAAGTCACAGACTAGGCCAGTGCCTCATAATCTTTTCCATTACAATGAATTATGCTGTCACAAACAGGATATAGCTCTTTACTTGGCAAAGAGGCCATAAATGGCGCTGAATTAGCACAAACATATTGTCAGCCATGACAGCAAGAAACTGGAAGACTTAGCTCTCCACCTTTAAAAACACACTGGTTTTTGTTCCTGATTGTAAAACTAACACAGGCTTATTTATCCTTGAGACAAAGTAGAAAATAAAAATCACCATTACACTATTGACCAGAAATTCCTATTGTTAACGTTTTGGTGTATGAATTTTTAGTTCTTACCTCTTTTTCATATATACATACATACTTCTTAAGTACATGGGATCACATCATGTGTATAATTGTGTAGGCATCTCTTTTTTGCTGAATAATTACTGTGAACAGTAATTATCTTAATGTAATTTAATGGCTGTATACAGTTCCGTATCGTGGAATATTACTTAACAATTCCCTTATTTTTGTATATTTAGGTTGGTTACAAATATGTCTGTTACAAATAGATAAAGATTCTTTCACATACATTTTTGTCAGAATTTATAATGCTTTCCCTTAGGACAGATTGTAAAAAATAGGTTTTTTACTTTTTACTAAAAAATATATTTGTATTTTGAAGTAAATATTTATAGTAAAAGGTCTACGAAATCTTAACAATAAAGGCATTTATGTGCACTGAAAGTTTAATAACCAAACATGATATATATACCTTCCTAAAACGGTAAGGAGGTGAAATAATTTTAATAATTAGAAAGTTAAGATAAATCTAAAACTGGTCTATTCAAAATGCCCTTCAGGCCAGCCAGTTGTAAGGGTGTGTGTAATTCCATAAAGTCTATTTCCAGAATTTCCTAGCACAGCTAAGCCTCCACACCAGTGAAGAGACCACAGATGATTCTGCGGTGATTTTGTGAACTCTGGGTTATCCTACTCAGAGATTCCTAAGGAGCTTGCTTCTGGTGCCTGGCTGTGCTGTCTATGGCCCCGGCTGAACATTGTTAGCTGGAATTACCACTAGAGGGCAGCCAGGGACAGGGAGAGGAGGTTAACCCCCTTCCTGGTCTCCTTTTCTCTTCAGCATAATCTTTACCAGAAAACCAAGGGAAAGTTTAAAATGAGCTACTGAAGGGGAAATAATTTCAGAAAAAGAAAGAAAGAGAGAGAGAGAGGAAGGGAGGGAGGGAGGAAGGGAGGCAGGGAGGGAAGGAAAGAAAGAGAAAGAAAAGCAAGGAAGGGAGAGAGGGAGGGAGTAGAGAGAGGAGAAAAGGAAAGAAAAAAGAAAAGAGAATAGAAAAGAAAACCTCTATGTATCAACTATTCCCATTTCCTCAGAAAGATTAACCAAAAGGTGCAGAATTCAATAAGGGCAGCCAAGTTGGGAACAATAAAAGACTACAAATCTAGTAAAACATTGGGTTGTAGCACAAATAATTGGTGCCCTTAGATCTTTGCAGATGGCTAGAGTGAAGCCAGAGCAAATGCTCAGCATTCTCTGTGGGAATCAGCAGCAGCGAGGGCTGTGGCTTCACACATACCTGGTTCCATCTTCTGTCTGTCTCTCAATAATGACGCAAGCATAGGCAAGTTACTCAACCTCCCTGCCCTTCAGTTTCCTCATCTACAAAACTCAGCTAGCAATGGAACCTGCCAACAGGTGTTTATGAGCATAAAATAAGATAATGAAGATAAAAGGCTTAACATACAGTCAATGCTCATTAAGTGCCAGCTGTCATTATTTCTAGACCTCCTCTCCCTCCAAAGCTACTTCCATTTCCATCTGTTCACTTACTATTTCTACCTGACTATTCCATCATCGCCTCAAATTTAACATGTCCAAAACCAAAATCTTCATCTCCCTAACTCCCTGACCTGCTGTTGTCTGTTGGGCCGTTTCTTCGAATGGACCATAAAACATGACATCTTCTTTGACACTCCTCTCCTCCCATAACCAAGCCTGATTAGTTTACAAAACAGGTCACTTTGTTCTCGAATGTGTCCCCATCTGGTTCCTCTCTCTCTGTTTTCATCAGCACCCAGGCCTCGGTGACTTGCTCTCTGCCCCAGCGAGTCCTGCCTCTAGTGGGTCACGTCATTTCCCTTTCTAAAACCCCTTAGTGGCTCCCGGCATCTTGAAATTAGATTTTAAACTCCTTATCCTGGCATTACAGTGCCGCCACAGTGCGATCCCAGCCTCCTCCAGACACTTCTCTCCTGCTCCATATGTTAGTTCCTCTGCTCCTCTCAAGGTGAGAGACCCTCAATTCCTTGGTAGAGTTGTCGGGTTTAAGAAATAAAAATACAGGGCACCAAGTTAAGTGTGAATTTCAGCTAAACAACAAATAATATTTTTGTTTAAGTACGTCCCATGCAATAGGCCTCATACACACCCATGCAATAGAACACACTTCTACTAAAAAAGTGTTTGTTGTTTATCTGAAGTTCACAGTGAACTGGGCATCGTGTATTTCATCTGGCAACCCTATTCCTTGGGCACACCAAGCCCATTCCTGTCTCCCTCCGTGCTCACATCTCCAGTCTTATCTTGGATGTTCTTGTCTCTCTCTGTCCCACCAGATCTCCTTCTGCCTTCCAAGGCCCAGGTCAACCTCATACCTCCATGAAGCATACCCAGATCAGGTCTTCTTGACATGGCATTCATGGTCTACATCGCTAATTTTGCTCCCATAGATAGGATGCCTTGTGTCCTATATACTTCCCTTTCCCCAACTTCATGTTGAGTTTATCAAGGGTAGAGACTGTATGATATGTTGGAAAACTTCATAAATATATTTTGCTGGTGTGGTGCTGTTTGCTAACCTGCAATCCAGGGTGTGAGGGGATGAGAGGATAGGAAAAAGGGGATCTTCAGAGGCCATTAATCCAAATTTAAGGTGCCTTTAGACACAAAAAATCAACATGCAACATCCCCTCTCCCTGACCTACATCAGGCCAGATGGCAGATAGGTGTGGCTGCCCTTCTGAACAAGATGCCCACGACCTTGGCATGCTTCTCCCCACGCCCCTCTTCAATATACCCCACAAGTTGCAGATCCTATTTGGTGATATCTACATTTCTTGCTGTTTCACTTGATCTCTTTAGGAACCCAATTTCACTTTATTTTGTATTTACATGTGAGGGCTACGGGTGGCTAAACTATAAACACATAATGATTATAGGAAGTTATACTGGAAATGAGGCAATAAATTTCTATTTAATTAATAGAAAATCTAAAAAACTTGACAAATTATTTTCAAAATTTACTCTAACTTAAAATACTCTCAGGAGCTTGAAAATACAGCAAGGAAGTTGTGGAACTATTAACCAGTTCCCCAGAACTGTATTTCTAAATACCTGGCATTTCACGAATACATTTATAAGCATCTATGGTCATCCAGAAACCAATGATCATCAATGACGCTTCTTTTTTTTTTTTTTTTTTTTTTTGAGACAGAGTCTCACTCTGTTGCCTGGGCTAGAGTGCCATGGCATCAGCCTAGCTCACAACAACCTCAAACTCCTGGGCTCAAGCGATCCTCCTGCCTCAGCCTCCTGAGTAGCTGGGACTACAGGCACACACCACCACACCTGGCTAATTTTTTCTATTTTTAGTTGCCCAGCTAATTTTTTCTGTTTTTAGTAGAGATGGCATCTCACTCTTGCTCAGGCTGGTCTCGAACTTCTGAGCTCAAGCAATCTTCCCTTGGCCGGGTGCAGTGGCTCACACCTGTAATCCTAGCTCTCTGGGAGGCCAAGGCGGGTGGATTGTTTGAGCTCAGGAGTTCAAAACCAACCTGAGCAAGAGTGAGACCCCCGTCTCTATTATAAATAGAAAGAAATTAATTGGCCAACTAATATATATAAAAAAAATAATTAGCCGGGCATGGTGGCGCATGCCTGTAGTCCCAGCTACTCGGGAGGCTGAGGCAGCAGGATTGCTTGAGCCCAGGAGTCTGAGGTTACTGTGAGCTAGGCTGACGCCATGGCACTCACTCTAGCCTGGGCAACAAAGTAAGACTCTGTCTCAAAAAAAAAAAAAAAAAAAAAGCAATCTTCCCACCTCAGCCTCCCAGAGTGCTAGGATTGATTACAGGCCTGAGCCACCACGCCTGGCTCATCAATGACACTTCTGCAAGTGAAAAAGTATATTCTCAGAATAATATCTATAACTCACAATTTTATCTATTTTTTAAAACTTGAATAGTGTTAGAACATTTTTATTCTCATAATTTAAACATATGACTGTGTCAAAGGTGAGAGCTGTTTTGAAACTGCAAGAGTTCAAATGAGTTCAACATTAACAGAGCTCAGGATCACCATAAGCAATGTTCCTATCACTAGAGCCACGTAGAGTGGGGATTAAGTAAGTCACCTTAGATTTCCCTTTCTGGAAGGTAATAAAATGGACCAGAGCTGATTTTGCAGCACTCACTGGACTGTCCCAAAAGTTAAGTGCTGAGGGTTTATTTTTTCAGATCTATCGTATTTATCCAGGTGAATTTCATGTGCCTCTTGTTTCTTACAACTTAAGTTCAACTAAGAAATCATGCTCTTTCTACTGAAGCATATTATGGTTTCCAACAGTTTCCGTAGAATGAATTATAATTTTCTAATCAGAAAAAAATAACCCTTCCATTCTCCCGGGAAAGGGAACAGCCAGTGGGACGCACTCGGAGTCTGGGCTGAGGCCCGGCCTCCCCACAGGCGCTGGCTGGCGCAGCTTTCTGGCTTCCAGCTTCCCTATCTTCTTGCGACAGATTCTAAACATACCAAGTTCCAACCGGGATAAACCGACATAACACCAACACATTTCCTTCTGTTCTTCCTCTTCAATAATCCACCAGAACCTTATTCCTTTGCTAGTCATCGTGGTAACATTAATCAAGTTATTCCCAGACACAAATGTGGATATTATCAGCAGTACATGCAAATATGGTGCATCATTTAAACAAACAAATGTGCTTGTTTAATGGCAAAGAATGCTAAAAGAATTTGGAATGTCCCTAGAAGCTTTCCAAGTTTTTTGTGGGCAGCATCAACTATTCTTGGATTTAATCCATCTTCTTTGGGCCTTACCACTTCTAAACCCAGTGACGTTTCTCAAGTCACTCAGAAGATACATACTGAAGGAATGCTTCAAAATTATAATTTAAATGTAAATAATGACTATGAACAGTTTCTATCATTGGAAACTGTTCAGTGATTTTTGTGTGTGTATTTCTAGAAGGTTCCCCTTTGTCTGAAAATGAATGTCCAAGAGAAGAATCTTTGTATTAAAAAAATCTTCATCTTTACTTAATTTTACACAAAATTTAAATTTTAGTTAAAATAATTTTTCTATAATCATCCATTTTGTTTGAGGGCCTATAAAGGTATTCTAAACCAGTATTGATCAAAGAAATGGTAGGTGGATTATTAACCAGCACTTTGAAAAGGATGGACAAATAGGCAAATATCAAGAAAATATTTTTTCAAAGGCAACCATCTATGAAATTACTTATACTATCTAATCAACTGATGGTAATGCAACTGAACAAAGTTAGTGGAGATAAAATTACTTTCAGAAAACAACTATTTTTTTAAAAAAAATTGTTAAAAACTGAAGATATAACTGAAGCTGATTTCTACATTTCTTCTGAGATATAAGCAGAGTCATTGAAAAGTTACATGAGGACCTGCCCTCAAATCATTCCACTGTCCATGACTAATATCCATAGTGCAAGAAATGAAATGCATTAAGACGTAACAATAGACAGACATAAAAATGACACTCACCTTCTTTTGCAGACGTGCAATCATTTAAAGTTCATCCCTAGATTGAATCGTCTTTTTTTTTCCATTTATCAACCCCTAGCAAGTTTCTCTTCAATGTATCAAATACCTAGAGATTCCTGTTCTTTCTTCTAAAATGATTCCATCACCTACATTGCCCAAATCCAGTTCAAAAGTGGAGAGAGAAAAAAAAAAATTGAAATTTGCAAGCTGTTTACGCCTAACAAGGACAGTGAAGCTGCTAAGCTTTGAGCTCAATGAATTAAAGGTTGTTTGGCTAAATGGCAGGCACACTTCCTCCTATTCTTTCCGAACTTAGTTTTCCTGCCTCCAGTGGAGCTTTTTCCTTTCCTGGGCTATAAATAGCTTGGTCGCAAGAGTACTGAGGAAAGAAGAAGGCAGGAAATGTATTTGATTTCAGAAAGCAGTCTTAGGGGTGTGTGTGTGTGTATGTTTCTTTCAAATGAATACTAAGAAACAAACTAAAGAAAATTTGGCCTTAAATCATTCAGCTTTGGTGTGTGTGCACCGTAGTCAAAATTTTCCTTAATTTCCTATAGTCTGTTTCACTCTAAGTTGTAATTTCCTCTAGATAACTTAAATATGGTTGATTCTGCAAAATGGGAATGTAGGTCTGGAATGGGGGGGATGGTTTATTTTGTGCTTCTTTCATTATTATATAATGTATACCAGGCTTTAAAACCATTAATTTTAAAGACAGAATTTTTAAAACTGTTATTATGTAAGATCCTTTAAATGATTCTATTAGATATTTATTTATTATCTATCAATCATCTATTTATCTATCATTTCTCTCTCATTCTGCACTTACTGTCAATGAGCTGCTCTCTGCATTGGGGTAACACTTCGGGAAGGAGTACAGGGATAGCTTGAAGATCTCTCCATCAGAGGGGTTACTCAAAGGGCAGTCCGGAGATCTGCAGCATCAATCAGTAGCCTGGATCAGAATCTCTGGGGGTTGGGCTCAGGTGAGTAACTCCAGGTGATTCTGATGCTCACTGAAGTATGAGAAACACTGGTCTATGGAATTATTTTGTGTGCCTGTTTATTAACATTCCACCTTCTAAAAACAATTTAAGACAGTAGATTTTTAAAGTAAAAATCAGAAAAAGTTTTAAATGCTTTTTATGTCGGTAAATTCTATTTAGAAGACTAGAAGAGTTTTCACATATACTGTTGAGAAGACACAATAATTTCCTGATTACTCTGGAGAAGCTACCCAAAGTGAGGCAAAAGCAGTGGAAAGAACAAGTTGATGGTATTAAGAGAGAGACGAAAAGCGCTCACGCATTGTGTGTAGTCATGATACACATAGATAAATTCAAAGCTCACTTTACTAACACGTATATTTGAAAATTATGAGCTGCCTGAAATAAGACAAAATCAAACAGTGAAGAAATAAAATTAAAAGTTTCTAAAGGAAACAAAATGTCTCATTCCCTATTTTTGTTTAGCAATTTGATTATTGTTTTCTGACACAGCCATTCCTTGTCCATTGTTGGCTTTAATGCAAGGCCCTGTGTAATAGAAGAAATAGATTGAACAATGAGCACAACCAGAGCTGGTGAGGGAAGAGCAAGAGTATCCACAACCCAGGTGCAGATTGGGAAGGAGAGAGAGAGACAGAGAGAGAGAGAGAGAGAGAGAGAGAGAGAGACAGAGAGAGACAGAGAGAGACAGAGGCAGAGAGAGACAGAGACAGAGAATGGAAGGGGGTAAGGGGAAGGAGAGAGAAAGGAGAGCAAGAGAGAGAATGAATGTGAATGACTTCCTTGTAATAGCAGAAAGGAGGTACCCGTGGTCAGGATATAGCAGCTGTAGTGTATTGAAGGGGCTAAAAGGTGCATGAGTTGACTTTGGCAAGCAAGTGGCTGGCAATGGGGTAATATGTTTTTGAGAGCAAACCAGGCTCCCATGTGAGAAGAATGAACGCTTCTAAGAAACTCCAAGTACATTTACCAGGCTTCTTTCATTGTCCTCTGGAAATGTTCCTTCTCTTTTTGTGGGGAAATATTTTACTTGTCAAAAAGAACAACTTCACAGAACTCCCCATATAGCCCATCTCTAGATGAAGCATTAAAACGTTTATGAGAACAGAAAGGCTCTGTATTCTTAATCTAAAATTAATGACAGACTCTCTTCAAAGGCATGGGGAAAAAGTCAAAGGCCTTGTCAGGAAAGGTAATGTGCAACTTTCTTTAATTATTTCGGTTCTGTAAGTGGAGGAAAATACACTTTTTAGAATTTCAGTCACCTAAAGTATTTTCAATATATACAATAGAGAGAAAACCTAGGCAAAAGTCCTCAAAGAAAACACAAAAGAAGTCTATATGTTATGGTTCAAATGAGCTGAATGCATTGGATGTATCTGAGCCTATATACAAGTATTTTTAATAATAGCCGATCTTTATCCACACAGTATAGAAGCTCTGAGTGATAACCAAATTGTGGAATATGAACTGTGTCTCTTGGACTTGAATTGTTGTATCATACTAATGAAAATAAACCAGAACTGCTGGAATGACTACTCAAAAGAACACAGGTTAACGATGGGTCTCTAAATTTTAGCAGAAACATTGGAAAGATGGTTAAAAACTAGGGAGGAGTTCTACATCATAAAATATAAAAGTTAACAATTCTTTGAAGGAACTGGAAAACTTAGTAGGATATAAATAACAACTTTTCCATTGATTTAATTAAAATTGATTTGTGTTCATCAGTAGTTTATTTAGCCTAATTCTCAGTACACATAATGTTAAAGTTACCTTGCAAAATTACAAAAATCCTGGCACAAATAAAAGAGTTCACATAATTCCCAGGAGAAGCCTGGCCTTGGTAAGGCTCAGTGGGAAAATCTAAACCAGACTGCCTTCGCTGCATTTGGCAGTGGCCTCTGTTGGTACTCTGTCACTTTGCCATGCACCTAAAATAAAACAGCATTAGTTTCCATGTACAAAAAAAAAAAAAAAATCTTGAGACTCTCTGACAATAAAGTCTAAAGCTTGTTCAGTTTTATCAAAGCTAAAATCCGATGTCATAATAACTAAAGGAAATTCTAATTGGTGTTGCGGTAAAAGTTTTTCACTTAATTCTGAAACACAGATACCCATTTTGCTGTTTCTGCCAGTTACAAGTTCCTTTGGGAAAAGCCCTTGGACTCAATTGAAGGGTTTGTGAAGCTAATCATTGTTAGAGACAAGAAGCAGCAAAACCATCACTGGGAGTAAAATACACAAAAAAGAAAACAGGCCATTGTAGGGACAGCACATGGCACGCATCTGAAAGCAGAGGTAGACTGCCATGGGCACCAAGAGCACTGGTGCCTAAATACTACCTTATTTTGTGCAGAATTTGGAAGCAAGGGGGAAGAACGGTGGGGAGAGAGCAGGGCAGTGAAATTGATTTACCCAACAATTAAAACTGATTGTTTTGGCAGTCACTCTAGCCTAGTAAAAAGCCAAGCAGTGGGTTGGTAACTAAATTAATAGTTTATACAGGTTCCTTGCTTATACAATAGATGGGTTTGAATTCACAATAGGGTCAATATACTCCATAATCCCCCTGATGCACATAATTATGCAATTAAGGAAAAAAGCTTAAACTGTTTGTATTTAAAAAGCTTAAACTGTTTGTATTGTAAAAAGCTTAAACTGTAAAAGCTTAAACTGGCAGGGTGAACACACCCATAAGCTTTAGAATTCTAACATAAATTATGGGGTACAAATTTGCCATAATAGATGCAGCAAGGTAAAATAACTGAATCTTTTAGATGTGTCCAGTATGACCAAGAGTCTCTTGCTCCCTTGCTGGCTTTGAAGAAACAAGGTGCCATGCTGTGCACTATCTATGGAGAGAGCTGTATGGCAAGCAACTGGCAGTGCCCTCCCTCCCATGGCCAGCAAGAAACTGAAGCCCTTAAGCTGACAGCCTGCAAGGATCTGCATGCTGCCAACAACCACATGAGCCTGGAAGCAGATCCTTCCCTACTCAAGCCTAAGAAGACCAAAGCCCCAGCCAATACCTTGACTGCAGTCTTTGAAGACTGTGAAGCAGTGGGCCCAGCTAATCTGTGTCTAGCCAAGCCAGCTATAGGACAGAATCTCTGTCAGGATGGTTTACAGTCCCATGCAAGGTAATCATGTACATCCTGACACCTTTGCTGCATTCTGTTGCCTAGAAGCAAGTCATACTGTGGGGGGGAGGGGGGGAATCAGGGTGTGACTACCAAGAAGGAGACATGCGGGCAGTCCTAGCATCTATCTGCCACAGTGGGTAACTGACCTAGAAAGAAGAAACAAGTACACGTCATACCAGGTGGTTTACTAACGGACAGTTAGGGACATTGCTACCTAAAGGCAGAATAGACAGAACAGTTTAATTTTTCCTCTTTCAAACCAGTGAGAAGTGCACTGCCATGATCAAGATCAAGTCATCTCTCTAGCACTATGTCCTCTTGAACAACTCGGTAACCTAAATGTCCTTATGCTCCATCTCTGAGGTCCTTTCAGCTCTAAGCCTCTGTGTCTTCAGAACTCCCCTTCCAAGCCTCTCAAGACATTTTGGAATGCCACAAATCCTATCTGTATTTATACAAAGCATTGTGATGACCACTGCATTACTGTTGACATCTTAATAGACCCAATATGGGGGAGAAAAGTTGAAAGCCAAATCTATCAGTGTGTTACTTGCTGATCCATTTTTGATTTTCAATTTGAATGTTTATATTCCTAGAGCATGATGTCATTTTTAAAATACACAGAGACAAAACCATTATGAACTTTGTACAGGCAAATTTTGGGCTAAAAGCTATGTTCTTTGTGGGGAACAAAGTAATATTGAGTGCATCAGAAATTACTTTGACAGTGCAAATTCACGCTCTGAGGGTTAGAAAGGGTTTTCCTAGTCATCTACCGAGCCCCCATCTGCTAGGTAAATATCCTCCAGAACATGAAGACAAAATTATTTTATTATTTCTAAGTAGAAATTCATAGACTGTCATTGCACTTCCTTGTGATGTCATAAATGTGAATGATTCTATTAAAAATAAAATTATGAATTGAATCTTCCTGAAACAACTAACTCCAAATTGCTTGTTCACTAGATCAAGGAACTTTTCTTTTTCTTTAAGTGAAAAATTAAATTCTAAAGTATATAAGATTTTAAATATATATTCTCAGTTATTCTTGTGTGGGCAGACTATACAAGGAAATACATTATAAATGTTCTCTAATACCTCATTAAGAACATAGATTAAAAGTTGTAAATCAGGTTGAAACTGGGAATGCTTCATTTCCATTTAGAGGCTGAAGAGGAATAAAAAGTTTAACAAGGAAATGACTTTTTAGAGCTATACGAGATCAGAGCATCTAAGCCTGGGTTTCAAAACACTAAACACTACAGCCACATTTTTTGGAACTAGCATCATGTTATAGCTCCTTATCATATGGCTTGCTCAAATATCAAATATTAATGCACAATTAATTCTGAAAGAAACCACATGCTACAAACTGTATTTTATTTGGACAATGAGCCTAGCAAATTACTTTTTTTTTACTTTACTTTTACTGTATTTTCCCAACCACATGTAAGTCCCTACTAAGTACAAAGCTCTGAGCTCAAGCCGTAAGAGAAAAAATAAAATTAAACATTTGGTTCTTTCCCTAAAATCAGTATACCTTCTAAAGCAGAATTTATCAAGTCATGATCTAATGACAGCCCATCTCAGAATAATGTGGAGAGTTTACTGAACATGCAGATTTCTGGGCCTCGGTCCCAGAGGATATCTAATTGAATAGGTCTAGGAATATGTATTTATAATAAACCTGTGATTGTTATTGCACACTGAAGCTTGAAAACCAGTGATCCAGGTGTCATTGGGGTGATCCAGAGGTCAAAACATACATTTTTAACTAATACAAGAGAGTGACTCCAGGGAACAGGTTATGCAAGTACTGAGTGAATTCTGATTACAGCTGTAGCCAACATCAAGGTTCCAAATTGGACTGAATTGTTACCCCCCAGTAAGTGGGCTCACATCCAGATGCAACTGGAGAAGAGACAGGAGGAAACGTTCAAATCTGTCTCCCCCACGCTGGAGGCTGGGTTGGGTTTTATAAGCATAGGGAAATGAGGCATGATCTGACTGGATCCTGCGATGGGGTGACAACAAGGCTCAATCTGATTGGATCCTGGATCTTGCCATTGGGTGTCTGCTTCTTAATTCAGTCCCTGCTCCTCTGTCCCAGCTCTTAGGTTCCACCCGCGATTGCACACTTGATTCATCCGGGAATGCTCAGGTTACGTGACCTTCAATTTAGGGTCCCATGGCAACTGAAAAACAACTCACAACGTTGTTACATAAAAGTTGAGCCAGATGATCTGGTGTGGTTACATGTTACCATGTCAACTTCCTTTAAAGTCAATTCTTATTTGTGCCTAATGGTAGCAAATCAGTTTGAGTCTCTTAGAAAAGGTCTGGATGGAGGCACCATTTTTTTCCTGGGTGCTTAAAAAAAATTTTTTTTTCTTTTTTTACATTTTTAAAGCTGTAGTGAAAGATACCTAGCATAGCATAAAATGTACCATCTTAACCATTTTTAAGTGTACAGTTCAGCAGTGTTAAGTCACATTGCTGTGAAGCAGATCTGTAGCACTTTTTTATCTTGCAAAACTGAAACTCAAAGTCCTTTAAACAACAATTCCCCTTCTCCCCCTCCCTGTAGCCGCTGACAACCACCGTGCTACTTTCTGTTTCTCTGATGAAGCCACCATTTTAAAACCCAATATATGACAAGGTGTCAGATCTGAGAAAAAAAGAACAAGAAGAACTGAGTCCAAACACCAAAATCAGGGTTTTAGGATAAGAAATGAGATGATAAAGCAGAAAGGTGTGAAGCAAAGGCAAATGGATGTTTAAGCAGAGGCATTTTTCAGAATTGAGTTGATACAAACGGTATCAACAGCTGTGGGTGGTGGGTGCCAGGCAAGTGTGTTCTCTAAAGCCAGAGTGTGAACCGTAGGTCACTATCAAATATCCCATAGAACTCCTGTATCTTTGACGAATAAATGACTATGGCTGAAGCAAATGGGATGCAGGCCAGGGGATGAAGATCGGGGATTGTTTTTGTATTTACCACCACAAAAAGTTTGGAGGCAGGCATATCTGTGATTAAACCCATTGTGACAGTCCACTAGGAATGGAGCAGTGGAGGCAGCCCTTAGACATTGTGGATGTGGACACAGATGTCTTAAGTATTATGTGTCAAAAGGCACCATACCAGATGCAGAGCCATCCAAAGCTCCAGAGCATCATGGTTATTAATGCTTTGAATGGGCCATAATGACCCAACAGTACTGGGGAGATGACCTGCAAGAGTCCAGGAACTTTGATGAAGGTGTTCCCCTGGGCATTAAACTGACCAATCTGGAGTACTAGACATCTCTCTTACCGTGTATGCTGGGGGTGGGCTCTGAATCTCAGCCATGCCCTGCAAAAGGAAAAGGAAGCATAGGAAAAGTAGAAAGAGCATAGGTTTTGGAGTCAGGCAATCTTGGCTTCAAATTCAACTGCCTCTTAATATCTAGGTGACTTTTTAAACCATCTTCATATTATTATATTAATTCACTCATCTATACTCCAAATTAGGACAGTACATATGTTTTAGAATTAAGGGTGATTATGCAAAATATTAGCACAACCCCTGACCCGAGAGCTGTTAATAAAAGGTTGAAATGAGGCCGGGCGCGGTGGCTCACGCCTGTAATCCTAGCACTCTGGGAGGCCGAGGCGGGCGGATTGCTCAAGGTCAGGAGTTCAAAACCAGCCTGAGCGAGACCCCGTCTCTACCATAAAAAAAAATAGAAAGAAACTAATTGGCCAACTAATATATATAATATAAAAATCAGCCGGGCATGGTGGCTCGTGCCTGTAGTCCCAGCTACTTGGGAGGCTGAGGCAGGAGGATTGCTTGAGCCCAGGAGTTTGAGGTTGCTATGAGCTAGGCTGACGCCATGGCACTCACTCTAGCCTAGGCAAGAAAGCGAGACTCTGTCTCAAAAAAAAAAAAAAAAAGAGAAAAAAAAAAAAAAGGTTGAAATGGTTACAACTACTATGATGATGACAATTTGTCTTCTTACTCTCATTATCAGAGTAGCATGCCATGTGGTTTCTACTAGCCTCTGATAGTCTAATGGGCAGGATGGATGATTTTTCAGCTATTTTAGCTGTCTACCACACAATGTATGTGGCATTTAAAGGGAGCAGGAGGGAGGAAGGAAGGCTCATTTCTGCTTTGTTTTAAATGATGCAGACTCCAGTCATTAGATATTTAATCATAGGTAATCTGGTCCTTTGAGGTGACTTATTTGTACCTTGAACATGGTTTTAACTATTCTCTTATGTCAAGTCTATCGCATTATTATTTTATGTGCTCCTACAAATGCAAAAAACAAAAAACCTTCAGGTGTGGCTTGAGGCAGTAGATCCAATGATGTTAGTCATTTTCAGGCAGGCTCTGTTCATAGGCAAGAGTTGGTCACAGCGATGCAGTTATCTATCCCCTCACATTTAAACCTAGTGTGGAAGAGAGAATGCTGCTTTCCTAGAAGTGCCAACCACAGCCTCGCTGGCTTTGACTAGGTTAAGTTCCAACTGACTTAGGCTGGGCCATGTGCTGCCCTCCTGGAGTCAAGGGTAGAGAAGGGACATTGACAGGTGTCCAGGACAGGAGGATTGAAAATGAGAGAAGAGTAAATTCCCTCCAAGGCTCTAATCAGCAACCTACCAATCCCTTGCTACTTCAGGTATTGTAACTGTTGCAGATTTTTTTCTTTTTGAGACAGTGTCTCACTCTGTTCCCCAGGCTAGAGTGTCTTGGTGTCAGCCAGGCTCACAGCAACCTCAAAGGATTGAGGTTGAGCCCCTTCTGGGCTCAAGTGATCCTTCAGTCTCAGCCTCCCGAGTAACTGGGACTACAGGCGCACACCACCATGCCCAGCTAACTTTTTCTATATATTTTAATTGGCCAATTAATTTCTATTTTTAGTAGAGACAGGGTCTCACTCTTGCTCAAGCTGGTCTCAAACTCCTGACCTTGAGTGATCCTCCCGCCTCGGCCTCCCAGAGTGCTCAGATTACAGGCGTGAGCCACTGCACCCGGCCACTTTTGCAGATTTAATTGTGGCACAGTTTTGCTCACAAAACAATAGGGGATATTGCCTCATGTTTGATGCACCAAAAGTCCATCATGGTTTCCAGAACAAAGGGAGCTACTGCAATATGTAATGAGATCTTTATTCCTAGGAATCCAAATCTGCAGAAACTTCCCCACCCATGGAAAATCACAACAGAGATCCTAATGGGATTCAACATTACTGACATGATCAGGGATCAGCATCTTTTAGAAGCAGACAGAGGGTTAGATGTCGACTACAAGGTATCTTTTTTTAATAAAATGAATCAGTCACAGTTGATGGTTGCCAAGGGCAAGACATCCAAAGTTAACTGGCTTCCATGAGAAAGAGGAATTTTATGAACTCATTTAACTAAACTTCAGGAAGAACAAAGGTAGAGTGGCATTAGGATCTCTGGAGCCCACACTGGAGCACCATCATGGATCTTTTTCTCTGGCTTTCATCTCTACTTCAAACTCCCAGACTGAATTCTCCATGAGACTAGAAATGTGTTTCCTCTGGACTCACATCTGCCCAGGCATCACAGAGAGGAAAGGGGCTCTTTTCTTCCACCTCCAATGAGAAAACTCTTCGGGCAGGACTTTGATTGGGTTGGGTAACATGCCTGCCCCTTGTAACAATCACTGCAACCAGGAATGAGGTAATACAACCCGCCCAGCCTGCATTTCATGACCATTACCAAAGGCAAAGAGGCTGACTGTTAGAGAGGAAGGTGGGTGTGGTCTGGACACACGACACAATGGAAATGCAGAACATGCCTCCTATTCCCACCCAGATACCAAAGGCATTGGTTCCAAAGATTAGGGGAAAGGCTAGATCCAGGTAAGCCAAAATAAAAATGAAGAATTTACCATTCTCTGGATTCTGGTCTGGTGGCTGGCAGCCAAGCAATGATAGCTCTTTGCCTTTTGGTTGTGTTGGTCAATAAGATATGAAGAGTGAGAAATCTTAGGACTGAAGTTCTGGGCCTAGAAAATCCCAGGAAATGGCCGATGATGTAAAAAGGGAGCTTCTACTTCAGGCCTATGTATATGCAGCCTAGAATCTTGAGCTGCCCTTGTTAACCATAACTTAGCTCAACTGCTCCATTTCTGGTTTTCTAAATGGTATTTTTCAAGATTAGTCTGGAAAAGATGCTGTTGCAAATTGGATAGAGAGAACCCATGCCAGGAGTTCACATGATTTAGGGCCAAACATCAGTTTTCTCAAAACAGGAACCACGTGTAGATGTCTACATTCTCTAGAAAAAAAATTAATTTGGGGGGTTGTTTAAAGATGATAGTCTTTAAAGAATTACTATACAAATATTTTGAATTTCTGATCACCACCTTCTAACTTAGTGTTGCCATGCAATTTGAGAGAATGAATTTGTGTAAGTAAATAAGTAGAGGGCACATTTGTATTCAGAGAAAGAATCAGTGGAGAGCTGTATGAACCAAAATTCACAATAGTTAGAAGAGGAAAAAGTGATGAAAGAAATTAGCAGTCATATTGGCAAGCCAGACTTCAAAGAATGTGCACCACAGCACTCATATGAGTGAAGGACAATTTAATCTTAGAAAATGTCATCTGCCATATTAAGTTAATGCTATTTATTTTAAATATATTCATTTCACTGTTCTGCTTGCGTGCAATTGGAAAATTTATTTTGGTTTGTATTTGCAAAGGAGCCATAAGCACAGGGAGTTTTATGTTTGAATATTTAAGTAACATAATAAAAAGAAATTGTTCATCTCTGGGAAGCCAGATGGAGAATTTTTAAGCTGTACATGTGTGGTGGGATGACTAGAATGTCTCCCAAATTCATGTTCATCCAGAACCTCAGGATGTGATCTTATTTAGAAACATGATCTTTGCAGATGTAATCAGCTGAGGATCTTAAGGTAAAATCATCTTGGACTTAAGGTTGGACCCAAATCCAGTAATTGGTGTTCTTATAAGAAGAGGACACACAGACACACACACAAAAGGAGTCAATGTGAAGGCAAAGGCAGAGATTGAAGTGATGCAGCTACAATTCAAGGAACACCAAGGAATGCCTGGAGCCACCCACAGTAGGAAGGGGCAAGGATGGGTCTTCCCCTAGAACCTTTGCAAGGAGCACAGCCAACACCTTGATTTCAGACTTCCAGCCTTCAAAACTGTGAGAATAAGTTTCTCTTGTTTTAAGGAACCCAATTTGTGATAATGTGTTACTATAGCCCTCACCCTAGGCAGTTCCTAACAAGTGTGCCAAGAATGGTTTACGTTGCCAACAAAGAGTTGCCCTCAGCCCTCTGGAAAGCAGGAGGTCAGTTATCTCCCAGTAGAGCAAAACTTCTGTTTACTTCAGCAGGACACACACATAATATTTTTTAATTTTTATATATTTTTCAATGTACAAGCATGTGAAAAGTGTTTGGAAGCTCCAAGAAATACTTGTCTGCAAGCATGGCAGGTCTGCACATTCTTACAGTGTCCCACTTATTGATATTCAGAAAACTGCTGGGGCAATGAGAAGGCCACAGTCACTATCAGACACAAAGGCACACCTGAGATGTGGCATTTCATTTATTGCCTCTGTCTTAGTCCATGTGGGCTGCTATAACAAAACACCATAAACTGGGTAGCTTATAAACAACAGAAATGTCTCACAATTCTAGAGGCCTGAAAGGCCAAGAACAGGGTACCTGCTGATTTGGTGTCTGGTGAGAGCCCGTTTTCTCATGAGTGATGTCTTCTCAATGCATCTTCACATGCTGGAAGGGGCAAGGCAGCTCTCTGGAACCTCTTTTGTAAGGGCACTAATCCCATTCCTGAGGGTGGAGTTCTCCTGACCCAATCACCTCCCAGAGGCCCCACCTTCTAATACCATCACTTTGGTGATTAGCTTTCAACAGATGAACCTGAGAGGCCCACACACACATTCAGACCATAGCATGCGCCATGATGTAGACAAAGTTCCCTACCTTCTAAAGATACAATTTCATGCAGATCAAGATACCAAAAACTAGATATAGGCATCAGAGATAAGGCAATGGATACCAGCATGAAGAGGAATTTTCCAGCTGCAGCAGTCAGTTGGGAAGAGTTGGTATTCTTCTTCATGCCAAAGGACATTGGTTCTTCCACTAAGGAGGTACAGGGTCATATGAACTCTCAACACAAACTGTGTCAGTGGAATTCTGAAGTCTCAGACTCAAAACTCAAGCACACCCATTCCACAGGGATATGGGTCTGTGTAACACTATGAAGACGCCTTTCCAGTGTAGAGGCATGGCTTCTCCTCCCAATGATGGAAGCAGCCTGACGAGAGTCAGATGTGATGAGGATCCTGAGGTTGACAAGGAGCAGGGAAGATAGGGAGGTACGTGGAGCAGGGAAGATAGGGAGGTACGTGGACCTACCTGAGCTCTATAACTTTGGCTAATAGGTTATTGGGTTTTCTAAGCTATGGCCTGCTTTTCAAAACATCATGGTGGCCCAAGTAAGGGCAGCAACAAGTGACTTGAGTGGGCCTTTAGCCCCAAGACATCCGTTAGCCTCTATCCTCAAAGCCATCCCAAATAAACATACAATCTAAATAAAAAATAGGATTATTTTATGCAAAAGCAACTTCAAGGCTAACTCCCCAGCTCCCTTCCCCAATGCATCTGTTCTCCTGAGCATACGGAAACTCTGGTGCTACCACTGGTATCTCAAATTCTACCATAGGTCAAACTTGGAGGGGGGCACTGATTGCTCTGACCCTTGTGGGTGGAGCCCGAGCAGCCTCGTTTCCCAGGAGTGGATGTGTGAGGCTGAAGCCAGGTCCTATATTCAATGCTCAGCGCTATGCTCACCTAGACATGCCATTCACAGAGTGGTGGATGTAACCAGCTGCAGCAGCTTGTGGTCTGCGCCAGCGCTCTGTAGGCTTGATGTGGAAATTAACCCTTTAGGCAGCAATCCTCAGAGGCCTTCCTGAGACGAGGCAGGAAACACCGATGATTCCATCTCTGAACCTGAGCCAGCACTGGGACGCTGGTGTCCTGGCTGAACGTCCCTCCCTTCTGTTCTGTGATATATTCATGTACTGGCAACAGAGCATGCCACACAGGGGAGTCAGGAATCCTGCTGCTTGAAATAGTGTAATTCTAGATATGAGAAAAACAATGGTTCAGAGTTTCCCCACAAACCCCAAACCAATTGTGCCTATTGTGGTTTTAAAAACGTTTGCAAATTCTTTAACACTCTTCCCATCAAATGGTGGAGTTTATGTCCCTTCCTATTGAACTTGGGTGGGCTTTTGTGATTGCCTTGATGAACAGAATGTGGCAGAAGTGATGAGGTGTGACTTCCGAGTGAAATTTGAAAAAGACATCCAGCTTCTGCTCACTTCTTTAAGGACAATTGCTCTGGGAAACATCGGCTGTCATTTAACAAATATAGATACTCTGAGAAGGACCACGTGGAAAGACTAAGGAGATAGATACCTAAAGAGCCACAGTTGTTCCCATTCCCAGCTTCTTGAGTCTTCCCAGCCCAGGTGCCAGAGCTTTCAAGATGACCCCAGCCTAAGCCACCAATGACTGCAGCTTCATGAGAGACGCAGTCCAGCTCAGCCACGCTGCTTACTAATTCCTGACCCCCTGAAACCATGAGAGACACGAATGCTTGTTATTTTGAGCCCTTAAGTTTTGGGGTGATTTGTTATGCAACATTTGGTAACGGGACCAGAACCTGAGAATAAATGAAACTGCTCAAGAAAGCCCAAGAGGTTCTTGGACTTACCTCCAAATTACTCAAGAAAAGAGTGGGGGTGGCTAAAAGATCCTGCAGCTGCTGGAGCTCATGGCATCCCTGCTTGAAAGGCAGATGGTCTGTCTGAAATTAGCAAGGTGGACCCCTGCCTGCCGAGCACTGTGACTTACTCATGTGGTAACATGGAATCAGGAATGGAAAGTGGAAAAGATGTGCTTACAATTGCCAGGGCAAGGGCAGAGACTTTGAGAGCTAAAGTGGAAAATGATAAAAATGTCATTCCCTGCTGGTGGTAGCAGTGGGAAGTGGTTAGCTGGGAAGGAGCAAGAGTTGGCCAAGTAATCAGGTCAGAATTGGGTTATAGTGGCCAGAATAAGAGTGAAACTGTGCAGTTTCAAGTTATTCTCTTTCAAGTCCAAACTCCCTTCTATACCTGGCTTTGCATTGCTGGGGCAGAAACTTTGCAAATGACATTTCTACTTTTCCAGCTGGATGTCTTTTAGGCTCTCTAGGGGGTGGTGGAGGGAGCCTGCAAGGCTGGAGAAGGACGAGAGGACTTGCTGCTTCCTGTTCCTGTGATGTCACCTGAGCAAAGCCTCTTCATGTGGGCAGAGGCACTTCCTTCCCACGCCAGCAGCTGAATCTACATTTCGATTTTGTCCTAATTATAAAACCAGCTTCTTTGTACCCCTTTGGAGACTCCAGCCCCAAGCAACCAGTGGAACCTCCTCAGAAATTTTGACTTTCAGCTCTACAGGACTCCTACTCCAAGTTTCTAAGTTTAATATTTCTACCCTCTTCCCTTTGTTCCTTCAGTTGAAGGGGTAGTGCCTACTTCCTGCAGTTGCTACCTCTGTGATACTTCAGAGTTCTCTTTTTCCCTACTCAGTTGTCTAGCTAACAAATTTACAGCTAGCTGCAATTCTTCATATTCAAATTTTCCTACTCATATATCTGGTGTAGTTTGTCTTCTGAATGGATTCTAACTGACATAAACGCATTTCTTCCAAAGATCATCTGTGATGGTAACTTAGGTTGAGGGTAACTGAGGGTTCAAATACCAGGAAGACCAAGTTCAAATACCAAATGCAAGGACAAGAGACAGAATTTGAAATAGTGGCCACAAAATTAGAAGGTTGAAGCTGGGCAGAGACAAAATCAAAATAAGAGTAGGACCAGAACAAAATATAAGGCTTGGGGCGATTGCTATGAAGATGGTTATTATCAACCCACCCACCAACCCTCTCTGCTCCACCAGCCAAGAGCTATCTTGCTGTGATGTGTAAGTCAGTAGGGTGGGAAAAGCTGACTTAAAAATCTCAGGAAAATTGGACATGAGTTGTCTAGGTTTGGGGTTGGTGAATTCTAAGGGCAGCTTGCAATATGATTCCTAATGTGTGTCATCTATGATCACAGACTCAGATAAACTCAGAAAGAAAGAGGGCATTTTCTGCCTCGTGCCTCTTTCTGACCACTAATGTCTGCTCTAAGGACTAGGATTGCCTTGAGTCCACAGCGTGAGAGCCCTTACTCAGTATGTCCACAGATGTATCATATGAACATTGCAGAGCACCAGGCCAGTCGGCCTTCTCAGCTCCAGACTGCTCTATCCCATGGACTGTCAACCTCTCCATGTGGACGTTGCCAGGAACCTCAAACTCATAGTGCTCAAGACTGGATTCCATCTCTTTTCCATTCAATTTCGCCCATAGAAAGTAGGTAGGAAGCACTGGATTCCTTCAATGTAGCCATCCCAAACAGAAACCTTGTGTCATCTTAGGATCTTCCCTTCTTGCTTCTACTGGCTTCAATAATCTGTGTGACATATCAGCAAATACAATGAAGTCTTATTGCCTAGTTGGGAAAAAAAAATCAACAAAAGATAAATCTGGGAAAGAATTTTTATTTAAATTTCTCTCTTTGAAGGGAGTTTTGAGAAATTGAGAAACTAGGGAGTGGTGCTGATGATTGGGAACATGGGGAGGGAATTCTGAAGATCTCTAGCTCTGATTTGCAGGGGGAGCTTGAGAACAAAGAGCTCCAAGAGCTGTTTGACTCATGTTGCCTGATCCTGAAATCCAGAAGTCCCCTGGCAGGAAACTCCGTGGAGACTACAGACTAAACCATCCTGCCATTGTCAACCCCACAAGGGGCTCAGCAACTCAGCAAAAGGAAGTCAATTTTTTGTATCGCCTTTTTTTTGTCTTAAAGAGATATCCTTAATATTTATGCTAATGTCTTGAATGACGATGTAGAGGGTATGCCAACTTGAAAGGGATAACAACCATATTGGATGACAGAATCAGACTCTCAAAAGATGTTGACAGGCTAAAGCAAGAGACAAATGATAAAAGATAAAATTAGTAGAAGCAAAGGTAAAATTTTGCATTGAGGCCCCAAAAAACCACTTGCAGAAGTTCAGAATGGGGTGACATGGCTGAACAAGAGCCGACATTTTTCAAACTGATTATTGATATTCTATCAGTCAGGATATGCTAACTGCTATAATTATAATTCCCAAGCCTCAGTGGTTTTAAGATATTCTGTAGAGAAAAAAATGTGGAAGCAATGGCTCGACTGATTGCCTCTAGCAAGTCTTAAGGCATTTCTATTAACATGTGCCCAGTAAGGAGATTTGTAGATAATATTATCTAATTTTAACTAAATTAAGCCTCATACTAGAAAAATAGCTTATAATAATTTCTGCAAAACACACACACACACAAACCACAGGTGAAAGATAATAACAAAATAAAGCTAAAGCACATGGCAGAGCAAACCCTTCTATTCTGAGTATAAACTCTTTGTTAGCCACATGATAAGGTAAAAAAGGAATGATAATATAATTAGACCAGCAAGAAGTAGTCCCTTCAAATCTTAAATTATCAAGAAGACCATTTGAAGTATATATTTATACCCACTGCCATTTATAATAAAATTCTCCCTAATTGGCTGGCATATTATGTCTTAAGATGTTAACTAGTAATAACATGAAGTCATTATGATTAGCAAGATATTTTAAAGCCAAATATCTGGAACAGGAAGACAATCTTCAGCAGTTTTTCAGATATTTGAGGTTATGTCAAACAAACCCAGTTTTTGAAAATTTTGTGAAAACTGATAATTGCTTAGAAACTTCTCTTGAGGTTTTCTACATTACAGTAAAGAAACAACAGCCACAAACTATTGGGGTCTCTGCTTCTTCCTGCCACAGTAAAAAACATTGTTGAAATAATTGTAAAACAAAAGACCAACAAACTAAAATGTATTCCTTTGTCAGCAAGTTTTTTCGGGAAGTCACACAGAAAACATTGCTGAAGATATGAACAAACAAATTACTCAGTATTGGCCATGCATTTGGGTGAAAGTACAAGTGTTTCTAACTTGTCTCAGCTTATGGTATTTGTTAGGTTCTATTTCAACAGTTACATTCCTAAAGAACTGCCTGCTTTTTTTAGGAGGCAGTTTGAAGAAAAATCATCCTGAAAAATCATAAAGAACATCCCAGTGATAAATGATTTCATAAATAAAAACAGTATTCTGTGGGAAAACTGCTAAGAGTATAACCAATAAACTTAGAAGAATAAAAAGATGATCGTCTCTGTGGTATTCATCCAATGTTTTATTTGTTGGGGGGCTAATGCACCAAAGAAGTCAATGCTGGAAGTGCAGGCAATGCTATGTGATGCCACTGATGGGATTTGTTCTTACAAAAACCTGTAAGCTGCACAACTTTACAAGATTGTCATGAGATAGGGAGTTTATCAAGGCTGCATCAAAATTCATCATCTTCTTTCTGCCCAATATTGATTTCCTTCCCTTCTCTTCTAGGAGCACTGTGCCCAAGAATACTCCTTAATTCAATTCCTGTGGGCTGAGCTCCATCTCACAGTCTGTTTTCCAGGTGTCCCAACTGGCAATGGTGGCAAGAGTGGTCCAAGAAAGCTGATGCTTATGTGGGATTCACCAGCCAGCAGTGAGGACCTGGATCATCAGGAGGAAGGTGGCTGCAGCTACCTAATGGGACAGAGAAGAGTGTGATTGGCACCCTGGTGATCCACTGGGGCACCTCTTGACATTCCTTTCCCATTTTTACGGAAAGTGAGAAATACAGCAGTCATGCTTAAGAAGGTCATGGAGATCAGGAGCTCAGAGGCCTCAGGAATGGGTCACACCAACATGTCAAGCCATCTACTCTGCAAAGATGGTGGCTGAGAATGACGTGATCAAGAATGCATAATAGATGATGTGTATCAGTGGTGGCCCCAACTGCTGTGGCCAGGGCTGTAATTTATCTCACTAAGTTTCTTCTTATACACTTCTCCCAGGAAAAAAGGTCCACAGGATCTTTGAGAAGCTTTTCCCAGAATTTTTATGAAGAAATATATCTGAGTAGTTAAAATGATGGACTGTAGTGGAAACTGTGATGTACCCCTCTGACCTTTTAAGACTGGGGTATTTGCTCCTTCAGCTATTGACAATCCTCAGCTATCAGCCCTCCCCAGAAATCATGCTGGGCTGGAGAGTTCTACCTTGCACAAAGTCATGACTCTTTCCCCAGGGGCAATCAAGATTCAATAAGTGGTCAGTAAAGAGGTCAGTAAAGGCCCAGGGCCCTCACCTTATCTCAGGATGTTAAAGGGACATGATAGTTTTCAGGTCCCCAAAGGGTTGGCTTATCCTTTGTTCAGACTCCATCACAGTCCAGTTTCTTCCCTCCCCTTCCCTTCCCTTTCACGTGTTGATCCCAAGAGTATACAAAAACACTAATCTCCATCCTAGAGTCTGCTTCTTGGGAAACTTATCCTTCAACAATAACATTATTGGAACACATGATGAAATTTGAATATGGACTGTTGCTTAGATAATAGGATTGCATCCATGTGAAATTTCCATTATACTACATTTATATAAGCGAATGTCCTTTTTCTTAGGAAACACACACTGAAGTAAATAGGGGCAAAGGCACACTGTATCTGCAACTTAATCACAAGTGATTTAGAAAAAATTGTGCAAGGAGAGGTGGAGGATTAGAGAGAGAATAAACGAAAATAGTCCCAAAGAAATAAAGTATGAGTTACAGTCACAGAATTAAGTTTCTTGTAACTGTGACTGGTTTTTGGAGTGCAAAGAGCAAGAGGGCATATAGCAGGACCCAACACTGAGGAGTAAGCCGTGGACACATGGAAGTTTATCTGGAAGACAATGGAAGGCCACTGAAAGGTTTTAAGCAGGGAAGTAACTTGATCAGGTTTATATCTTTGAAACATCGGTCTGGCTGCTGGATGGAAAATGGATTAGATAGAGGCAAGAACAGGGCCAGAAGACCAGTTAGGACAGGCTCTGGTGATAGGAAGATGGCTTACACCAGAGAAGTGGAAATGAGAAAGATCAGACGTAGATGGAATGTAGAGATATTTAGGATATAGAACTGATAGTACCCACTATTGACTGGCTGTGGGAGATGGGGTGAGAGGGGCCAAAGGTGGCTTTCAGATTCTGGTTGGACAACTAGACAAGGCAGGGAGCAGCTAAGCGCTATCGAGGCAGGGGCCCTGCTTGTCTCAGGAGCTGCTGTATTTCCAACACTCAGCTCTAGTCTGCAGGTGTCCAATCAATACTTGCTGAATAAATGAATGAATGAGTAGACGAATCAACTTGGAAGATAACAAGTTCACTTTTGGATACAGAGAATTTTGAGTGTCTGCGAGTCCTCTTTGTAAAGTACACTCTGGAGATTGTATAACCTTTTGTTCAATTTTGAAGGTAACCAGAAAAAAGATCCTGTGTCCTTATTTTGAGGCCATTATTCTCCTCAGTATTAAGAGGTTTAAAGTCCCCACTAGACCTCCGTAATCAATACCTCATCACTTTGGACCTAATTTGATTTTAAAATGACACAGTGACTGAGAATTGACCTTAGCTAATGGGAAGACTGCCTGATTTTGGCAGTTATCCAAATTACTTTATTCTGTTTATGCACATAATTGTCTTTCTTTCTTTCCTTTTTTCTTTCCCATTTTTGCACTTGAGCCTAACATGTCATGCACATATCACATTAAAGTGTTCTGGTCAAAGTTAACTCTAAAAGTGTGTCCCTTTTAAGTAGACAAGAAGGGATAGCTAATGAGTAAAATAATAAAAATGAAGAAGAAGGAGGAGGAAAGAGAAGCAAAGGAGAAGAGAGAAAGGGGAAGGGAGGAGAAGGGAGAGGAGGAGGAAGAGGAAAAGGAAGGGGGGGGGGGAGGATCCAAGGATTTTTACTGCCACCCAGTGGTGGTGCTATCAGACAAATGAAGCACAAAGTCCATAGTTGGTGTTCTCCTTGTTTTCCACGGCAAAGTCCCAGACGCCATTCATTCAGGCTCATTGACTAACCTGCAATGCTAACTTGCCATGAAAGTTTGTATCATGTTTTCCTGATTTTGAAAGTAATAACTTCAGTCGGTCCTCTCGTGGTCCCAAAGAAGATCATGGCCTTCCATTAGCAGCCAGTTGACATTAAGCATGTACTTAGTGAGGGGAGGATCTGGCTAATTAAAGCCCGTGTCTTGTTGGCACAGCCACCCCCTGCCTGGCTCTCCCTGGCCCACCCCATACACACACCCTTATAGAGAGTGAACCTACCTCATTCGTTCACCTTTAAGTCCCAACTGGGCGTTTCTGAGTCTTTTTTTATTTGTGCTTTTATAACTCTGGGCTCCTAGGTTGACTGCGTGGAGCCCATGGAAACAAAAGAGGAATGGGGCAAACCCCAGCTCGCTGATTTCTAAATGAGCAAGAGCCCTTGCCAACCCATTGGAGAAAGAAAAAATTGTTAGCATAAGATATAGAATAAAAGGAATCGGCCCCAGCATAGCATGTAAGTTTTACAAAATGCACTTTTGGCCTTGACAAACACCATCCAGTTCACAGAAAGCTCATAAAAGCATTAATGTTTCCTACTTTTGAAACACACATCTAGTGCTCTCTGTGTGCTAATGATGTGGCCTGTTAACCAGGGTTTGACCTCTCTGTGCCCACCCACTCGTTTGCCCACAGTCATAATCTCTGGCAGTGATCTCATTCCTTGACAGCACAAACAAACACCACCCAGATCTCTGCTTTCTCCTGCAGGCTTATGGAAGAGACGCCCAGGGGTAAGGGCACAGAGACCACAGGGCTCCGCTTGTACCTACCGGCTTGTGCAGCTGGCTCCCTGGGACTGGCCTGGACCAAAACCAAAGCAAACTACCAGAGAATGCTGTGCAAACTCTGCTTATATGATTCATAAGAGTGTGGAGACCAAAGCTGGTATCCGATAAAAGGTCAATATCTATATCTATCTATATTTCTATATTTATTTATTTACTGGCATATATATAGTATGCCAGTTTTATACGGAAATCTTGGGGAAAAAAATTGAAGTAGTTTTCATCCAATTTGTTGTAAAAAGCTTTTAAAATGGTCCTACAGATACAGTATACTATATATAGGAGTCCAGATGAAAACCATTGGTTATGCTTACACAACAATATTCTTCTAATCCTAAAAAAATAACATCACACAGTAAAAAAGAAATATATCAGTTTCTGTTGACTTTTGGTACTGAGTGGGCTACAAAACAAAACAAATTTACCAGTAAATGAAATTCCATATCCCACAAGGAATATTGTATAGATACTAATACAATCTTTCTATGGATAATGCAAACCAAATCACAACATGAAATACATTTGAGTACATTTTTATAAACATGAATACAAATCAACTAGCAAGACAGAATACATATGAACAATTTCCTATATAGTAGCCAAAGCACCTGAAACCAAAGATGTCAGTAACAACTTGGTACAATACACCCAGCAAAAAAAACAAATGGGAAGGATATCTATTTCACTCTCATATATATAGTAAAAGCAAATATTTCACTGAATATTAGTATGCAGTAACCAAGAGTTACTGCATTAAAAAAAATTAATGGATTCTAATACCCACAGTTTGACTCTTACACTATGCCAATGCCTCTATTGGTTCAAAGATGGACAACATTCACTTTGCTCTGATGTTTAATGTTGCTATGCTCTGCCACTAGAGAATCTCACTACTGCTATTGTCTACCTGGTTTCTACTCTTCCCTCCCTAATTCCCTCTCCACGTAGTTGGGCCTTTCATCTTCAATATGGGTACACTGGGGGGTGGAGTGGGGATGATGGATGCTGCCAGAAAAAATGAAATAACTCTGTGCTTCCTGGACTATAGACACTGCATTTGTCTGTTCAGTGCCTCTGAACTGAAGGTTTACTAGGCTGACCCCTCCAGAAATACATTTAACTCATGGTTTTCATTTTGTGACAATGTATGCACTTGGGGTTATATATTGTTTAAGAGAAGTCAAGTTAGAATTTCTAGCAATTGGTTTAGTTGCCTTATTAAAAAGTGAATAATAACAGATTTTATCTCACCAACCAATGAAAATTTTAAATCCTAAGTGGTCTGGGTTTCTGGGATGACCCATTGGTTGGTCCTCTCAAACAGAGGTCAGTTCAGGAAGGTTTCAGACTCAAAGGTTTATTCCTGAGTTACATGGGGTTTCTGTGGGCATCAAAACCAAAAGGAATTTTTTCTTTAGCTGCAAAAAAATTTAATAAAATTCAACATCTATATTCACATGAAGCCCTCCATCAAACTAGGAATAGAAAGGAACATTCTTCACCCTATAAAAGGTATTATTTAATAAATATTCATCATATGTAATAGGGCAACAAACAGTAAGAGGATTTTCTTTAAAAACAGGATGCCTGCTATCATCACTTTACAATTCAACATTGTCTTGGAACTTTTAACTAGTTTAATAGACAAGAAAATTAAAGTATGAACACTGGAAAGAGAGAAACAAAACGGTCATTATTCAGAGAAGATACCATAAAATCCCCAAATAATCTTAGGATAGATTGTCTGAATTTGGAGGAGAGTTTAGCAAGTGCTGTTTGCTCTTCCAAGTGCAGGACATTCCAGGTTGGGCTTTGAAGCAACATGACATCCTGTTCTGTGTGTGTCTTAGAAGGGTCTGGGATTTGTATAGTTTAGAATAACCTACAGAGAACTATTAATGCCACAAGGGAAGGAACTAGGGAGGACAATTCCTATGGAGAGGAAGAGAGAAGTTTGCTTACTGGTAGAAAAATTATTCAGCATTCAAAGAAAGGAATCTGGGAATGTGCAGAAAAAGGTAAGATGCCTAAAGGTTGAAGGGGACCTTCAAAAACCTATTAGTAGGTAGAACAAACTTACCCTGGCCTACAAACCTCACAAGGTAAGGCTTCCCTTTTTGGCATCACCTACCACTCTCCCTGGGTTCTCCTTCCACTCCAGCCATGCAGATGTTACTGGTCCCAATGTTCCCCAGACATTCTCACCTCTTCTTCCAGGGATGGCTGTCCTGCACTTCCCAAGGCAGTGAAAGCTGATCAGAGGACCCTCACATTCCTGTGACGATTGCAAATGTTTAATCCTAAATGAGGGAGTTTTTTTACCCTGAAAAATGTTTTCTATCTTATCAGAATGTTATTTACTCTTGCACTTTATAGATGATAGCTTCCCTATTCCTTTCTTCTTATAATTGCAATTACCCATCATTTTGATATTGGTCTTTGACAGCCATTTTTATTTTCTTCGTCTTGTCAAAGATTTGAGTAGTAAATCAGGTGCTCTAGCACACACTTTTCTTAATTGGAAATTGAGACTATTAGAATCATAGAACTTCAGTTGCTGCAAGTTATTAGAACAATTTCTAAATCCATGGTTATGATCTTGCAGGTGAGGGGAAAAAAATCTCTTTTCCTCTACCCTTCTAAATTCTTAGGGGGGGGGCATAACAAAAGACAGATTAATAAGCAAAAGAACAAACAGAAGTTTATTAATGTGTATATCTGATATATACATGGAAGAAACCCAAGGAAAGCAGTGACTCAAAGAGGTAGTTTAGAATTTGGGCTTAAATACCATCTTCAGCTAAAACAGAGGAAGAAAGGTATGGGAGAGGTAAGTTTGGGGAAGGTGACCAGGAAAAGTATGGTAAACAACAGCAAGGTTTATTACGCAAATTTAAGATCCAGAGTTATCCTTCTTTTCCTGGTACAGAGAGGGAGACATACTTACAAATCGAAATTTCTTTTATAAATGTAACTTTCTCCTACAAAAAAGTAACTTAGGCTGCTTCTCAAAATAATCATTATGCCAAACAGGCATTTTCAGAGTTGCATAGTCTGGTCTCCTACAGTTTGTCTCCACAAGGTAGTACACGTATCACTGACATGCATGTTGACGGAGGTCTTGCACTGTTGACTCAAATGGAATGTCTATGAACCTCATTTCTTATGCATATCAGATTTCTGCCAATTTGCATTTCTGCCAATACGGTGACCTTAAAATTTACCAGAATTAAAGAGTAAGAAAGCCTGTGTGTAAATACTAAAGCTAAATTATGATACTCTTTTGAACTATAAACATTTTTTAGAAAACTATTAATGACAAAGTTGCACAAAAGAACTGTGATATATTTATGTGTTTCATTTGCTGGATTTATATAATAGTGCTCATTTCAACTACATGGCAAAACTTCAAGAATATATTAAATAACTTCAAACTACATAGGTTTAAATGAGATAGCCAGGTTTAGTATTTTTGGAACAGTGTTTGATTTTATGACAAAATAATAAGATGTTATTGATTGTTAGTATTTTAAGGTACAGACACCAGTTCCATGAGTGGGCAGAAGAAGAGAACTGGCTTTACTTGGGCATGAGATGCTTAAGAGCTTAAGAGCAGCTGGAGAAAACCTGTCCGATGAATGACTAGAATGCATTTTACCATGTGCCTGTCTCTTCATGGCCAATGAATTAGGACCAGTGCCACAGAATCCCAAACCTTGTGTGAGGACAACTGGGCAATAAAATTGCAGTAACTTCTGAAAGGAGCTAAACGAATCTTTATATGTTACAAGAACACAACTTTTTTTCTAGGGATGTGAAACAAAATTTCAGCAACAAAACTTACTTAAAAAAGTTAAGTCATGCTTAAAGCTATGTATTTTCATTATGTGTGCAGGCATCTCCCACTTATGTCAGTAGTATGTTCTATAAGAAAATGCTATCAGAAGTTATGATACATTTCAACCCAAATCTCCCAATTGCCTATAAATACAACTGAAATACAACAAAAGCATCATGTAAGAATGTAAGACACTTAAAACATCTCTTCTTGATCCAAGTTGCTTTGTGTGCAATAGTAGTATCTTCTCTTCCATTATAATTGTTTATCTCATGTACTCAAGCGGCTTTCTTCTCTACAGTTTTAGATGTTTGCTTTATTTTGGGGGGACTCACACCACACTAGGTAAAAACAAGGTCTAGACATGGAAGACATTGTGAAAATGCATTCCCATCAAGGGCACATGCTGGGAACTGATCACAAATTTCTCCCATACAAACATCAGCAGAAAGATGTTGCAAGAGATAGGTAAGATACTAAGCTTCTATGAAGCTTGGATATTGTATAAGCTTTCTATTACTGCAAATTTAGTGGCTTCATACCATACGTATGTCATCTTTCAGTTCTGTAGGTTAGAAGGTGACACAAGTATCACTGGACTGAAATCAAGGTATCAGCAGGGCTGCATTCTTTTCTGGAAGCTCAGGGAGAATAGTTTCTGCCTTTTCCAGCTTCCAGTGGCTGCCCACATTCCTGGGGTCATGATCCTCACCCCTTCCTCCATCTTTAAAGCCAGCAGTGGCAGGTTGAGTCTCTCTCATTTGCATCTGACTTCTTTCATATTCTCATCTCCCTCTGATTTTTCCCTTCTGCCTTCCTCTACCATTTTTAAGGTCTTCTTCCTTCTTTTAAGGACCCTTGTGATGACACTGGGCCCACACAGGTAATCTAGGAAAATCTTCCTATTTTAAAGCTGGCTGAGTAGTAACTTTATCTGTAATCTTAATTCTCCTCTGCCAGGGAAGGTAACATATTTATGGGTTCCAAGGATTAAGACATAGACATCTTTGGGCTGCCATTATTCTGCCTACTGTATTCAAAAGCAAAAGCTTATCTTGCAGGAAAATGTCACAAGGGGAGGTCTGCTGGGTATGCCTATACATCGTTTGTTTTTAAAAACTCACATGCTTTTATGAAATAGAGTCTGAATTTCAGTTTGTTTTAAGTTATGAAACAATGGCATTACTGTGGCTTGTGTAAGCAGGGACTGGAACTTTGAAAACTGTTATTCATTCTTCCTGTGATATATATTTGCATTATTTTGCAAGGGCTGCCATAACAAAGTACCATAGACTGGGTGACTTAACAGAAGTTTATTTTCTCTCAATGCTGGAGGCTAAAAGTTCAAGATTAAGGATTCAGAAAGGTTGATGTCTTCTGAGGCCTCTCTCCTTGACTTGCAGATGGCCGTCCCCTCCCTGTGTCTTCACGGGGCCTTCCCTCTGTGTCCGAATCTGTTCTTAGGAGGACACCAGGCATGTTGGAGTAGGGCCCATCCTACTGACTTCATTTAACCTTAATTACCTCTTTAAAGAGCTTATCTCCAAATACATTCTGAAAAACTGAGGGTTAAGACTTCAACATGTGAATGTTCGAGGGAAAGAGTTCAGCCCATAACAACATCTAACACATTTTATGATTAACTCATAAGAGATTCTATATTAACAGAGGACCTCTTGTAAAAATAAAAGAGGGAAGAGTAGGATACAACTTGTACTGACAATTACTCTCAGGTAGAATTTTTTTTTTCTACAAAAATGGTGATTTATTTTGCTTTAACATACAATGGTAAATATATTGGGGATCATAAAAAATTTTTAAAATTTTGCCAGGCTTACTTTACATATTACAACATTAATGTAAGCTCTTAAATTCTTCCATTTCAATGAAGAAAAGGGATCCAACTGATACCTGCTAGCAGCTTGGCTAAGGATGGACATTAAAATCAGACAATATACCGAAAATATAAAGTACTTTTCTCCAAATGTGTATAAAATTTTTGAAAATAGCATCACTGCCTGCTCCACAGGACAATTTGAATTTTAAAAATGCTCCAGACCAGAAATAGCATAACCCTGTGTAACAATACTTTATAATACAGTTTAATATTTTATCAAAGACTTTTGCACTTGAGATTTAAAAAAAAATGGAAGAAAAAGAAACACAGTAGCCAAGGAACTGCACAACCAACCAGAAAATGAAAATTACATAAAATATTTCTACCACTATTTAAATGCCAAATTTAATCAAGCAATAGTAAAAAACAAAACAAAACAACATAATAATACAACCTTCTGTTTAAAATAACAGCACTGTTCCACCTCTTTTCCACTGAATTTTACATATGAACAGACTATATATAACGGTTTTTTTTTTTTCAGAGAAATGTCCATTTGGTCTGTCACACCAGTCAGGCTCATCCTAAATCCTTTCACCGTCTTCAGAGGACACGCAACTCCATGCTGTTTCCGTGTTTTGCAACATTCTGGGTTAGGCACAATGTCTCAAGTATAATACATTTTCTCCCTTTTCCTTTACACAGTGCAGAGTATATGGGCTTAGGTTACGTAGATTCTCTTTCACTCCAGGTCACTGTCTTTTTCTAAATTCAAGGCGGTATTCAACGGAGTGCAGTAGTTGGGCTTGTCAGATGGTACATAGCCTGGCAGACACAAACACTTGTAGGAACCTTCCGTGTTAATGCACTTGGCGTTCTTGCAGAGAGACATCCGGTTGTTCAACTCATCGCATTCATTCACGTCTGCGGTAAAGCCAAACACGCAGGTCAACAACCCTTACTACTGCTCTGTGAGGAAGCGCAGCCTACATTTACCCCAGGCTTGATCAAGGTAGCCTGAACGCTGCGCCCCCAGTGAGCTTCCCCGTCATTATCTGTTTCAATCACAGACAAGATAATGGTGACTTTTAATTTTTGTATTTATTTCTTTCATTTCAAAATATTAAGGGGGTACAAGGTGACTTTTTAGATCTTAAAAAAGGTGGATTATCAGGAAGGTTCTAGAATTCCTTCCCCTGTTATTTAGCACAACATGAACACTTTGTCGGCTTGACATTTTATAGTCAAACCTATGAGCCAAACCTATTATCACTAAATCCTTCCCACAGATGTAGAAGAACTGCTAGATTTGTCAAGGGGAACCAGACAAGTAAGGAGAGAGCTTTCTGAGCAGCCTGTCAAAAGATTTCAGTCATATTGCTAGGTCTCCTTCTAAATGAGATCCATTTAGGCTCTCACTCACTTGAAACATCTGTAAGAACCAAGGTTACCTATTTTCCATACCTGCCACAGATTAAAATTAACCAAATCGAAGTGGGCTAAGGGGCTGCTACTGGAGGGAGGAGAAAAATAGAATTAAAAACTTAAAATAAATAAATATTAATAAATAAAGTAACAGGCCTTTTTAGCAAAGAGTCAAATAAGCCCCGAAAGGCACACAAAGAAGGTTAAACATATGTTTCCTGTTATTTTCGATATAAGAGGGAGGGCAACATGAAAGATAGTTCTAGGAGGAGTTTTATCCAAAATGATTACTAGGAAGTTGTATTTTTTCCCCCCAGAAGTCTACACTCCCTTATGCTTATGTCAATTATTCAGCACAATCATTACTGGCTGCAAAGTCAAAAGCTAAATTTCAGAGTCAAAATAGTTACCTGGCCCATTCTGGTCTTTCCTCCACATTTACCACTGTATGGATTCTTAAATGAGATATCAACTCTCCCTTTCTTAAAAAAAAACTATGGTAAGACATGCAGAACACAAAATTTACCATTTTAACCATTTTTAAGTGTATAGTCCCATGGCATTAAGTACATTCAAATTGTACTTAAATGTACATCTCCAGAACTCTTCTCATCTTCCCAAACTGAAACTCAGCAAATTTATCTTAAATGTGCTTGAATGACTGAGATCTGGCCACACAGGATCTCCGGAAAAGAATAATTCCCACAAGATACATGTCATTCTTACCGACACAGGTCATCTTGGCCATATCCAAGTGATACCCATCAAAGCAATCACAGGTGTAACCTTCCTGGACCCTCACACAGCGGCCGTTTTCACAACCATTGAGGATGCCACACTCCTCAGCCTGTAACTCCTCAAAGCTATTTAGAAAACCTGGAAAGAAAACGGCAGGAGCCAAGTTAGAAATGTTCAACCTCCTATGCCATTTTTAAAAATGATTTCTTAAGGGTATGGTTCATTTGACATACATAGATAAAAGCGTATATTTCAAGCACCTTCAACATTAGCATTAGAATTTAAGTTAATGCTGAAAATATCCACATACAATATTAAGCATAAAAATATTAAAAATTTTGTATGTGTTGTGCAGATGAGCCCCACATCTTGAATTCTGATGTTCTGGCTTAAACTTACATAAGATGAGAAGGCAAGCATAGTTTTTGTTTTGCTCTTAATTATTAAGAGAGTTCATCCAAAATTCCAAATTTCCTGAGTTCGCAATATAGCAAATGTCAGAAAAATTTTCAGGATGGAACCAATAGAATTCACTATCCGAGTTCAGTAGGCATTTGCTAAGAAGATCTGTAAGGGTGAGGCAGTTCTTTTTACTTGGAGTTTGCAAGACCAGAGAAAAACCCGCTGGCCTGGCCAAGTGAAGTCTGTTTGTTTGCTCTGGCTATGGAATGGGCCATACAAAAGGGCTCTCGGGGGATCAAAGGATAAAGACAGTGAAGGGGCCTCAAAATATCCTGATAAATGAGAAAAGTACATCATACTTGTGCTTATAAAACCAGAAGTCTTTTTTAAAGGAAACAAAGAAACTCTTGTTTGACTCTTTTTATAGTTTGAATATCTTCAAACTGATCCAGCGCTAGTGTCTAGAGTTTTTGTAATATAAAAACAATTTAGCCAGGTGTCAAGAGTATTTAGCTCTCATTCTAGAGAGGAAACTTGTAAATAGAAATCCACGGTGATACAAACACATGGTCATGTGACCTCTTCTCTCCCCTGGCTTCCCAAACACACCACAAATTAGCTTCAAAAATATAAAATAGTGTCAGAACTACATGGATCTGGCCTTTGAAGTAATTCTCCAGTGGAACTGCAGGGGGCAGCAAAACATCACTGCTTAGGCAGGGCCATAAGGCCTAACTCCGTGATTTTAAAAATTGAGTAACATATCCATAACAGGCTCATTTAAAAATTTTAAAGGAAAAAAAAAGTACAACCCATGAAGACTATGACGGCAGATACCCAAAGCCAGTTTGATAAGTACTGACTTAAAGTCTTAATCTATGAAAACATTCTCAAATTCCACATATCACAGCAAAATCGTTTTGACTTTATAGCTAATAAAATTTTTTTTACTATTACAGAAATTAAAACAAAATTAGAACTTGAAACTCCCACACAAAATTAAAACTTGGAACTCTCCAAAATACTTGTTCAGGACTCTAAAACAGGTCAGCAGAGTACAGATCTGGTCTGCAATCTACTTTTTTTTTTTTTTTTTTTTTGAGACAGAGTCTTGCTTTGTTGCCCAGGCTAGAGTGAGTGCCGTGGCATCAGCCTCGCTCACAGCAACCTCAGACTCTTGGGCTCAAGCAATCCTCCTGCCTCAGCCTCCCAAGTAGCTGGGACTACAGGCATGCACCACCATGTCCGGCTAATTTTTTCCATAAATATTATTTGGCCAATTAATTTCTTTCTAGTTATAGTAGAGACGGGGTCTCGCTCTTGCTCAGGCTGGTTTCAAACTCCTGATCTCGAGTGATCTGCCCGCCTCTGCCTCCCAGAGTGCTAGGATTACAGGCGTGAGCCACCGCGCCTGGCCTGCAATCTACTTTTTAAAATAAACACAGTCATATTCATTTGCTGATATACTGTCTGTGGCTGCTTTCATGATACTATGGCAGAGTTGAGTAGCTACAACAGAGACCACATGGCCTGCAAAGCCTAAAATCTTATTACCTTTATAGAAAAAATTTTCCTATCTCTGCTCTAATAAACTCTAGCTTCAGAAACACTGCTCTAATGACACGTAATGGAGTTGGTGACCCATAAAGGTGGTAAGAAACCTCATCCAGCCTCCCTACGATATTACTATCTACCCAACATGATCATTTCTGAACAGGGCCAGAAAGCCCTTGCCGGTGGTCAGAAAACTGGCTGGGAAGGGGAACATATTTCTCTATAACTTGTAAGAAATTTAAAGACCATTACAAAGTCAAAGCTGGAGGTCTTGGAACTGCATTTCAACTTCCTATGTTGCTAAATAGGAAATTGATGTGACATCAACATGTTTATTTCTTAACATTTGTAGTAAATTAAAGAACTTTCAAGCAATGCCAGCACTAAAAAGAAGGTACGTAAAGCCAGATATTTCAAAATGAAAATTCCTGGAATCTGAATTATAGTGGGATAGCTACACACACAAACCATGGGATTGTGTCAGCCTTGCACAGAGACTTAACCTGGTATTTCTGGATTTATGGGGCAAGCTTGGCTTTCTTTCAACCTTACTACTTCTTTGCTCTTTCATTTTTTCTTAAGTAAACATTTACTGACCTATAACATATATGGCAAAGTGTACAAACCATAAGCACACAGTCTTATGGCTGGCTGTGAGAGCATTAAGGCCCACTTTGTGAAGCAATGCGTGGTTATGTGTTGTTGATGAAAAGAAATAGTGCTGTTAATCTATGCCATTGGAAGTCAGGATAGCGGTTACCCTGGGAGGTGGGTAGGGTAGGGTACCAGGGCCCTTCTGGGGCAATGGATACTGGAAATGTTCTTGACCTCGGTGGGAGCTACACAGGCGTGTGCTAATCAGCCTAGCTGGCTTAATGTATTTAACAGAATGTTGTTTTTATCTATATTTTAAAGCATTCTTAATTCTGCTAGACTATCAACATACTGCATCCTTCAAAAAAAAGTAGGGGGTGGGCAGAGAGAATGAAAAAGGGAGGGAGAGGGAAAAAGGAAGGGGAAGAGGAGGAAAAAGCTCTTTTGAGGCAGAACTAGAACTAGAATAGTTTCTTTTCTTTTCTTTTTTTTTTTGGAGACAGAATCTCACTCTTTTGCCCGGGCTAGAGTGCTGTGGCGTCAGCCTAGCTCACAGCAACCTCAAACTCCTAGACTCAAGGGATCCTCCTGCCTCAGACTCCTGAGTAGCGGGGACTACAGGCATGCGCCACCATGCCTGGCTAATTTTTAAATTTTTCTCTATATATTTTTAGTTGGCCAATTAATTTCTTTCTATTTTTAGTAGAGATGGGGTCTCACTCTTGCCCAGGCTGGTTTCGAACTCCTGACCTTGAGCGATCCTCCTGCTTCAGCCTCCCAGAGTGCTTGGATTACAGACATGAGCCACCGAGCCCGGCCTAGAATAGTTTCTAAATGCAACTACGAAGTTCATATTGTTCCTCCAGAACCAGGGCCTGGCTAGTTCGCTTCAGGTCCAGGTGATAGGGCCCAAAGAAAGTAAAAGCTTCACTGTATTGTGTTACTCAGCAGTGCCTCTAAAGACCTAACATCCCAAATCCCTGGTCCACAGAGATTCCCCATCTCGAAAATATGGTGCAGCTACACAGGCCAGGAGGGCCCCTCTGTAAGATGTGGACAGGTGCCAGGAATTGCATTTCCCCATTCCTGCTCTTGAATTGAGACAACCCATTATCTACTAATATTTCATTTTGGACCAGCCCATTTTTCAGACTTCAAGCTGTTATTCTGTATTTGAAAGCTCCGGCTTCCCCCACGGGAACACGGAGCTTGCGTGTTGGTAGGCTTCCTCACACAGCATTTCCTTTCTAAGCGGGAACTCGATTTGCTGCTACACACTCCCACCCCTTCCGTCAAAAGCTGCGCTCCTGAATCCAGGAAAAGCCAGCACACACCATTTCTCACTTCATAAATCCCCTCACGATTGTATTCTGAAAATTCATTTCTGACCAAGAGAGCAATTCTTTTTTTTATCTCCTGCTCTAAAATACTTGCAAAGATCAACCTGGAACAGTTAACATTGGTCATTTCCCTGTGTGAAAAAAAAAAAAGCTACAATACAACCTAGCTCTCAAGGAAACCCCAGCCCTCAGACTAGACCACCACTTAAAAGTGCAAAGAAATTATTTTGTTATGGAAATTATAGCAACAAGATTAGTTTTTTTTTTTTTTACTTGAAGGAAAGTAAACATAACAGCTCCCCACCAGCAAGACTACTTCATTGAATCCAGGACCCCCTTGTGCAAAAAGATTCCCAAGGGGCTCCTGAGCAGCATGGAATGGGGTGGAGCCTGAAAATCCGCATTCCTACCAGGCTGCCAGGGGGCACACTTTGAGAGCCACTGATTAATCTCTAACCACGACCTAGTGCCAACGTAATGGGGGACAACTTGGCTTACGGTCCTGAACGAAGTAGGGATCGGCTTCCGGCGCATACTGTTCGCTGAAGTCCACCAGGGCATCGCGTCCATACGGCCGCCGGCGTCCCGTCACCGGGATGTTGCACAGCTGGGCGTAGTCATCTAGGAAGGAAGGGACAAGCAGCATGAGGCCCGGGGCTGCTGGCCCACACCTAGCACAGCGCAGGGGCAAGGGAACCCGCCAGGGCGCCTCCATGTCCCCCCACCCCTGAGCCCGGATCATGTCTGAGCATTTGTTTACGGGGATTCTACACGTCCACATGTGATGACTGCTATGGGGCATAATTAAGGTTCTAAAGTGATGACCAAAAATAGCAGGTGAACAGTTGGTAGAACATATCCCAGAGCCATCTGAGAGTGCTTCGGGCCTTTTGGAAGAATGGCTTTATCCAAACCCATCAGGTTTATCATCAAAAACATTTTTAAGATATGATGTAGTCATTCTTATAGACAGGTGCTTTGTAGCTCACTAGCGACAGGAAAAATGTATGTCTGGTGTCCAAAAAGGAGACAACACCAAGTGAGGATGCTGTTATTATAGCCACTGTTATAACTCTAGTGTATAACTCTATAGTCCTTACAGATAGCATTTGGCAATGATGATCGTAGTATCAACGATATCATTATTATATCAGATATAATAATAATAAGCATAGTAGTGGTGGTAATAACAGCTACCGGCCACATAATTCGGGCTCTCTGACAGCTATTGTTCTAAGCAATTAATATACATTAATTCACTAAAACACTCACAGCACCTTATGAAGAGGTTCTATTATCTGTATTTTGCAGATGAGAAAATAAGTGCAGAGAGGTTAGATGACAGCTGTTATGTGGCAGCACCACATTTGGAGTCAAAAAAGAAGCTTCAGCGTGCACACTTTGAACACTCTGTCTCTCCTGCAACTATCTCAGCTCCTTTGCAATTCGTGTCCTGACCTCTCCCCACCCCAGCTAGACTCATCTGCAGTTACCCCTTCCTGAGGCCCCATTCCCATTCCAAGCTGGGCCAGTCGCAAGGCTGCCTGAGTCCTCACCTCCCCGGCCATCCCCCTCACAGGAGGAGGGGGCTCAGTTGTCCACCTGTCCAGGGGTTACTGAGCTTTCAATGCATTTCACGGTCCCGGGCTGTTGTTCACATTTAAGAACAGAGTTAAATCTGGAAGGCCTAGAGAGGAAAGCTGCAGAACGAATAGCTTCAGGTTCTAAACGTACGTATTGCAGAAAATAGACTAAGGAGACGTCTAGCAGTTGGTGAAAATTATGGGGCTCCCCAGACGTCAAGAGCTCCCCTAGCGCTGGGAGAGGAAGGTGGACCCACGGGCCCTGGGATGGGGTGGACATGCTGGGGACAGTCTCAAAATGCAACAGCCACATATACCTGGAGTTTCCCCCTATTTTATCTCCTCTTAAAACACACAAAACTAAAGAAAAACACTAAAGCAATAGTGTGAATTCTGAAGCCTTTCTTTCATCTCCCTCTACTTAAATTACTTGAGTATTATTTTAAGTAGGCTGAGGAGTCAGAGGTGTGTGCGGACGCATGTGCACATACGTTCTCCCTGAGATTTGCACAAAGCAAGTGCAAGGCCAGAAAAGACCTTAACCGCTGGATGGGTAGGATCCTGGTGGCCCCTTCCTAAAATTCTCCTTACGTGGAAGCATTCCAGGAACAACATTCAGACGTCCCCAGCACATTTTTTTTACATGAAACCATTCTGGAAGAAATATTAATTTCATTAAGGAAATAGCTAAACTTGGAAAAAGATTTTTGACTCAAAAAAAAAAAATACATCTTCAAACAGAGAGTGTACAAATGGCTGTCAGTTCTGCTTAAAAGTCTGAAAAAGCAGAGTTGAGGATTTCCCTGCAAGAGGGAGATCACTGAAGTGTTTATAAGTTTCAAGAGCTGAGGTCATCTTGTCTTGTAACTTTTTATATACAATTGTTGACTTCTCAAAGAGAGAGCTGTTCTATATTTTATATCTAAGCCACAGTTGTGATCTAGAGTGGATATTTAAAACGAATTAAATTCATGTACTTATTTTGTAAAACAAAATCCAGAGGTGGCTAAGCATCCTCCTCTTGGACATCTGTGGGCTGTCGGGGAAGTCTTGCTGAGACTTGAGGTCCCAGGATGTTGAATGACACAGTCAGGACCTGGTGCTGACTGTTCAATTCGGTGCTCTCCCCTCAAGACGTGCCTCCTGCTCCAGAGAAATGAGACGGGCTCAGTGCTCCAAGCTCTCACCACCCAGCAATGCCAAAGGCAGGCACCGAAGGTGAGAGTGAAGAGGAGGGATGGGCTCCTGTTTCCGTGCAATGGTTGGGCTCAGGTGAAACTCAGTAGATGAGTAGGAATTATGTTACAAGAAAAGATATTTTGGATTAATTTTAAAAAGAGCTTACGCAAATGCAACAAGAAGGAAACCAAAAGTTGTGTTTGGTGACCACCAAGTGGGCCTCTCTTGACCCAGGCTGATGAACTGATGAATGAGGGATGTATAGAGTAAATGGGAGGTACCTTTGGGACTTGCCACATCTTCCTCCCCCTCCCTTCTTCCTCCGCCATGCATTTTTTTCCTCTTAAGATTCTAGAACTTACTGTCCCTTTGCTGCTTCACTTTGTCTAATGCATTAACATTCCAAGCTCCAAGATGGTTTTGGTCAGTTATCAAAACATCATTTCTGCATTACATTGCTCTCTTTTGTATGTGAAGATGTGCTACAGTCCCATCTTTGCCAGGACATGTATTTTGAGTTATTTTTCTGGGAGCATGAATGGATGGGTCTGTCCACACAGCCTCTCCCGTCATGCACACCTGCTCTGATTTGTGGCCAGGGTCAGGGTGATGTGTGCGTGGGGTAATGGGAAGAGCATAGGTTCTGGAGGCAGAAGCTGGAGCTCAAGTTCTGACTGCACAACTTCTCCCCTGCTTAGCAATTCTGGACAAGCCTCAGTTTCCATGACTGTCACTCAGGGCTACTAATTCTTGTTTGTCTGCCTCTGTGTTACTGACATGTTAAAAAAAATAAGATAACATTGTGGGACTGTTCATAAATTTTGAAGCACCAAGAAAACCAAGGATTAATTTTCATTTTAAACTGGGGGGGGGAAGTTTTACCCCCTCAAGCCAGTGGGTGTGGGGCCGCGGCTGTCAACAGCCATGGGAAGCACATTACTATTATATCCTGGCATGAAATCTCCATTCTTGAGGACACACACATCTGCAGGGCTGGCCTGGATAGTCACATGTCACAATGCCACTCTGGCATGAGAGGAAACCAGGAGGTGAAGTTTTAGTTCTGACCGAGGCAGATGAAGTTCAGCAGCTGTTAGAGATGATGAAGAGGTTGCATTGCATTCTCCGCACAACAGGGCTAAAAATCCAGTGCTCTAAAGTTTGAACCATGTATTTTTCAAATATAAGAGAGGGCCAATTCTTATATATTAAGAAAAATGGGTCATATTTTACTCACATTTCCAGATCAGGTGTTTTTCTTACAGATTTAAACATGGATACACAACCAGGCAACAGAGGAAGGAGATAGGGAGAATGGGGTGACTGTTTTTACTCTAGTGTTTGCTGAGCCAGCATTATCACAGATACTTCCAAAAACTGAAATTACCCAAATGTGGACCATTTCCAGACATTCCATCGAGCATCAGTAAAGGAAGGTGAAAGAGGGGCTTAGGTTGTGGCAGTGTTGTGGCATTCCCACAACACTGTCCATTCTGTTCTTTATCAGAGGATAAACTCTTAGCCACAGTCTCTGGTGAACAGGCAGCAACCCTGCCGCTCTGAAATCATGATGTGCAGAGCTGTGACAGAAAACTAGATACGTTAAACAGAGAAATGACCTGTAGTCCAAAGACTTGGGTTCTAGTCCCTGTTTTTCTACTTCCTAGTTCTCCAGTGTGGATGTGTTTTCTTGAGCTTTAGCCTTTTCATCTATCAAATGGGATTATGGTGCTCTTTGCTTTAGATGTATTAAAAGGGATTCATTCATCGTTCCATTCAGCGCTTGACTGGCTGATTCTTCCATTCCTACCATCAGAGGCTGAGAACGTTATGGACAGGGTGGGTTGGGGGAGAGAGGAAGGGTGTAACGCTAGTGCGATGGGGCATGTGCAGTAGCTCGTCGGGGCCACAGAAGTAATGGCTACAGTCAGCCTGCAAGAGCCAGGGAAGGGTCCCCCTTGGAGTGAGTGTCTGTAGCAAGGAGGTCCACCAGGTGAAGAAGAGGAGGGAAGGTAACTCGGAGAGAGTCACAGGCATGTATTAATATAATAGATACGAAAGCATTAGGGGAAGTAAAGTACCATGCAACCCTGACTACTCTAGATCCCTGCTAGAGAACAGTTCAAAAAAGGAAAGCTGGCTAACATGCACTATTAAGCTCCCATGTGCTAGATACTACATATTAATTAATACTTTTGCATACACCATTTCATTTAAGTCGCAGAACCCTATGAAATAATTGTAATTAGCTCCTTTTGTTTCTGATAAGAAAACTATGGTTTTATAGCAAAGCTTGCCTTGCCCACGGTCAGGTGAAGGATTTCAACCTAAAGTGGTCTATCTGCCAAACCATGTTCTTTCTACTCGACAGCTGCCCTTAAGAAACCCCGAGGGAAAAATATTATTAAATACACTGCCTAGACCTGCAGCATCAGGTAAGTACTTAGTTTGGCAATAAGCATTTGTGACTAAAATTCCAGGGAGAGTAATAACTGCAAATGCTGATGAGCTCAGCTCTACCACGGTCAGCTCTATCATTAGCAGGATTTATGTTTATTGAATTTGCTCGATTTATTAGGTGAAAGAGATCAAATTGCTTAATGTTCAATTAAATTGTACTTGCCGAGGACAAGGAAGTAATGAAGTCTAAAGTCTTGGCAGGGATTATATTCTGTGGGACTCCTGTAAATGTTAATGCTCTAAGGAAACTTGTGGGCCATAGACAAGTCAAGTTCTCCCCACCCCCAGCCTTCACCTAATGTTACCCTTTGTAGTGCAGACACTCCCAGCCTTTCCCATCAGATTGCTGTTTATTTAGCCAGACTAACTGAAGGGAGAGATTTGTTGCATACAAATGCCAAAAAAATGGGGGCTCCCTTTGCATTCTAAAACCTGGATTTAAAAATTTATATTCTCAAAACAGTATTAAATTATGCCACACACGAAAACCTTAAAATGATTAATAACTTATGAGTTTCTTATTAAGAACTGCATGAAAAGTCTTCCCCCTTCCTAAGTATCCAGGACATTGGAAATATAACTCACATCCAGGCAATCTCAGAGAAAATTAGGAATGAGGCCTCTAAAATTTCATAAGAGACAAGACTGAACAATACGATAAATGAAGAGGCAAAAGGAAAGTTCAATATGTTAATTTTCTATACTGATCTACTTCACACTTTCTCAACTGCAAGGACAGATAAACAATTTTATTTCCCTTTCCTGCTCTTTGAACACCATTCTGAAGTGACAGTCTGAGAAGTCAACAATTAGGAAAAACAAATAGTGTATATATGAAGTACATTTAAAAAAACTTATTTATTAACTAAGTAAGAATTATTTAAAAACAGAAGCTAACCAAAGGCTTAAGGAGAGGTTGCATCACATTGTGAATGTACTAAATGCAACTGAATTGTTCACCTTAGAATGCTTAAGTTTATGTTATGTGAATTTCACCTCAATTTTACAAAGTCAAGAGAAACAAAAAGTACAGGGAAAAATGTGCTTTTTATATATTAAGTCTGGGATTTACCTAACATTTCTATTTTTAACTGGTAAAATGAGGGAATAAGACCAGATGGTGTGTAAGGTCCTTTCTAGCTTATATATTTATTCTATGATTCTGAACAGAAGACATTCTTACTATTAGGCTGCAAAAATTTGGGGAAGATAATCTGTCACTGAAAGTTGTGGCTGTAAAATGAAGTAATTACCACTAGATGATGATGTTACCTTCAGGTGGTGTGCACCTGGATATTTTCAGAATGACTAATTGATATGTAATTTAACAAACTGTAAGCGTGGACAATCTAACCTCATGTATTTTTTTGCTGGGAAAACGAGTTTAGAGAATTTTAATGATATTCCAAAGGTTAAGTCAGGATAAATTCCCAAGGTCTTCTTTTACTAAAAATAATAGATTATTAAATTATAAGGATAAATAAAATTGTGTTTTAAAAGTACATTCTAACCTTGTTTATTTTTCTAAAGTTATATAGCAGAGAAAGCTGTCTTAATATGTCTGAAACCCCCTTGATTAATATTCAGAGGTATAGATCTCAAGGTTTTGAATAACAAGGTGATATCTCTGTATCCATTATCATTATTTCAAGAACAAGTCCTAGGTAATTAATGTAATATTAAAATAACACTAAATATAGCCAATATGATTATTCATGAAAATATATATTCCATTCAATAGGAAATAAGACATTACTGCAAAGCAAAAAACTGGAACTTTTTTGAGATCTCTGATTATGTTTAATGAAATCTTTATGTTGCTACTTACTTTGAGATGACTCTCTCCTCTTACCTTCACCTCTGGATCTGTTTCACAATCAGATACAGATTTAGTAACTCTTACTTTTGGCAGTGATTTTTTTTTCTGTTCTTGGTAGAGGCTCATAGATAACCACATTAATGGCATTTTCTACAGTCGAGCAGTGTACAACCAGCACAACTGTTCAGAACAACTCTGCTTGCCACTGAGATTTGAAGCTCAGAAGGAAGCATAAAAAAGGCTTCCATAGGTCAGAAACCTGCCCAATAAGCTAATCTTCTGTAATATGCCTCATTCTTAAGGTATTAGCCAATACCTTAAGCTACTGCTGCTGAGAGAAACAATTACCTTCCTAGTTTCTGCTCCCTGTGGGTTTGTATAAACACAAGGACCTGGTTGTGCTCTAAGCACTTCCTAGATTCTTTTCTCACAATCATAAAGGGCACAATCTGTCTTCTGCATGAAGGGAGAGTAAACTTCCCCTCGCCCCGCCTCTGCCAGGCTTGCTTGCTCTAGCCATGAGGTCAGCATTTCAAACACATGGGCAGCCAGCAGCTTGGTTCTAGCTATAGCTGTCTTATAAGGTTAATTAAGAAGAGGTCAAAGTAAATACAACATTACTTTAATTCAAAACCTCAAACTCAGAGCAGAGTTTTAAACAATTATGTGCAGCAATTCATAGTCACACTCTTCACAGTTCATCCTTCTTAGTGTACACTTCAATGGTCCCATTATCAAAGAGAAAAAATGTAAGAGCAAATTTTATTTAAAATATATGAAAGTAAAACATTTACCAGAACAAATCATTCAGTACAAGATAATACTGAAAGGGCGATTGTAGAAAACTGAATGCCTATTCATAATCTCTGATTTCAAAGGAGAAAGTTTAAACCGCCCAGACTTTCACTTTTGAGATAAATTAGATTGCTTGTTAAATAAAGTGTTGTTTTTGTTTACATGCATGCCTTCATTTCTCTACTTTGGCTCTAAATTATTCTAAAAGGACACCAGGGAGACTATAATCATAATAAAATTTATTATTCTATTCAAAATATTTTATAGAACAGACAGTGGCCAAATACTTTCCTAGCACTTCCATGCAGTACAGCTTTTAGGAAAATAAATATGAATAAAACTGATACTCCAAAGTTCAAGCTGTATAAAAAGTAAACTCTCAGAAGTGGTTGTGTCACCAACAGGTAATCTGTTAATCAAACTCCTCTAACATTGAACTGTTCCATAATTGTTGTTGAGGACAATGAGACAACAGCTTCGACCGGTTTGCAAAATAGAGAGTTTATGCTACAGTGAAGTCCAGCAAAAGCCCTGGTCCTTCCTAGCTGGCATTCCAAACACTTGCTGACTCACCAGGAATCCAGGGAATTGGGGTTTGGGAACTACAGCTTGTACCAGGACACTCCTCCAGACTTCTGTCTTCAGCGGTTTAGCAGGAAATGATTTAAGTTTCTCCCTCCATCAGGATTTTTGTTGTTGTTTTTATTTTTCTTAGCTATCTTTACTTTGAGGCAAACAATGTTTACTTTTTTTCTAATATGTTTTTAATCAATGACTACAATATGATCCTAACTGGAATGTGACTTCCTTGCCCATTGCTCTCTTTTCCTTCAGTGCACCTGCCCAAACATGGTAAATTTTTAAAAACCTACATTTTAGCTCTATTTCTAGTATTTTTCCTCTTATGTACTATCTATCCTCTTCCCCGCTTTTGTACCTGGCTTCTCTACCATTCACTCCTGTTTACTTAGCGCCTTTTGTAAATCCGTATCTTACTTGGCCCCTTTTGCAAATGCGTATCTCTTTCTCAGTTTAGTAATAGAGGTCCCAACCAGACTTCAAGCCCTGTGCAGCTGGGAGCCGTCAGTTAGAGCCACGAGTCTGGGAGGGAATCTCTATGAAGTGAGCACCTCCCTTTAGAACAGGGTATTCTGATAAAAGACTTGATTTATTTTTTCTATCCTATTATTCCCTTAAGAGTCACTGCAATGGAAGGTACTGATCATAGAAATAGTATACGTGAGAAACACTTGGGGTCCCCTGTTTACGTCAGAAACAACGAAACATTCTCTGTACCCCACATATTGCTGTGTAGACTCATTACTGTGCATATGCAGGTGCTGTGCCCTGGTTTTAATTCTCTAATTCACAATCAGAGTCCTGAATTTCTCTACCCAGTAACCTTGGCTCGCCTAAGATGGTAATTCTGCTAAAGAAATAATTACATTAATTAAATTTAGAATATTAACATTTTTCTGTTAAAAGTTTTAGAGTGAGATTTTTTCTCCTTGTTATTGTGTATGTCTATAGTGTTTAAGAGAATTATATAATAGAGAATCTGACAGACTGGACTTTAACTTGAAATATAATTGATTTTAGATATAAGATTTTAAGTTGAATGAGGATTAAGAGAATTTTATTAGGTTGGTAAACAGTATTTAAATTAGGAATTCAACTTTTTGCATTTTAAATTAGATTTATTAGATTTATAAGAGCCAATTATTTTTTTAATGCTTATTAGGATTATAGGTTTCTCTTTCAGCTATACAAAGTGCTTAAGAGGAATTAAATGCATAAAATTTATAAATGGAGACCAAAGTGCTTAAAACATTTACTTAACAGAATTTATACAGAGAAATAACTCAAGTTTAATCTGTTCTTTGAGACATATAAACAATCAAAAAATAAAACTGTATTTTATAGAAAGTTATCAGACTTATAAATAGAATGACAAAATGCTAAGTTGAACTTAAATTCTTAGGAAAATCTATGTGTTAACATTTATAAATTGAATACACTGAATGTTCACTAAAATCCAACACTGAATGGCCTTTTTCTAGGCATAAAGCCTTCCTCGGACGTCATAACTTCCACTGGTAGTTTAGAAGCCTGGCAGGACACACAGGTGAAGCTTCTTGCAAGTCCACAGGTGTATTTGGGTCTGCACTAGTCTCGAACATACTCCCACCCCTTACTGTCTTTTTTGATTCTTGCCTCCTTTCAAAGAGACTTCTAGCACTGTCAGTGCAGGATAAGCATTAGCTCAACTTGTTTCCTAAAACAGGATTTGATTCATAATAATGCTAATACCTATGGAACATTTACTATATGCCAAGAATCTTTCATGCCATATCACATCAAACCCTCAAACAACTCTCTGCGGCAGACTGCTGACACCACCATTCTACAAATGAGGACACTAACATAAGGATCACGCTACATCAAAGAGTTGGGCCATAACTCATTACTGAATTTTATTTTGCAACAATCCTTTTATAGCAGGAAAAACATTTTTACCCTTTCTTAGGGAGGGATGACAGGAAGCCTTCTAAATAAAGAATCCTTTCAATGAAGAACAATATGAATGGCTTATGGGCCATTCCATTTAATATCCAATTCAATCTAGTTCCATGGATGCCAGGAATTCAGGCCACTCAATTTTGGAGGCCTTCTATACCTTTCTAGTTTGATTTTAATTTTCCATTACAACTGAGTAACAGCTACTCTTTAATAACAATGCTCAGGATCTATGATCAAAAAATTAAACTCAACTCTGGATAAAGAAGATTGAAGTAACTTGTTCAGTACAATGACATAGAATCAAGGCCAAAACAGAACAAGATCCCTGGATTGCCCAAAGCAAAGGCAGTGACCACTCATTATGTCTCATATGTAGGATGTTCCAAAGTTATTATTAATATTCTTTGGAAACATATTTCTTGGAAAAGCCTTTAAACCGTGACTGCTGAAAGGCCTTTTGCAACTATTGCCCAGTTACAATATTTTCTCAAGTTTAGTCCAGGAGTCAAATCCCTGTCTCCCTTCACATCTCCAAGGGTATTATGAAAATTCTTACGCTGAGATCTCTGGGAACATGCAAGAGCCATGCATGGATATGGAAGAAATCACTAGCTCAATTGTTTTCATACAGATTCCAAATTCTTTTACTTTTGCAAAATTATATGAAAAAGTTGGGGTACATTAGCTATTAGGAAGTTTTCAAAAATTTTGTGTCATAGCAAATGGTGAATTTATCAAATAATATATCATTTGTACATTTAAATGCCTTAATATTTAGAAATAAAATATTCTAATTCTGAATTTCATTTTACATTTCATTATATACAAACTGCACATCTGTTCTAAAATTTTTGGCCTAGTACATAGGTGTTATATATACATAATTCAGCTAAAACTGAAAACAGGTAAATTACAAATAATGTAGACTTCATTTCAGATAATTTACTTATTTCTTCTTGTAAGCCACAAAATGTACATAGTTTATATGCAGTAATAATCATTCTTCTTAGCATTATTAAGAGGAGCATGAATAACTCTTATAAATACCTTCCATTCCCCTAGTCCTATAGTCTACCTAACACAAGGGAATTTAGATAATACTAACATTGCTTTATTTAAGAGATCCTTCCTAAGTGCCTATTCAGAGCATACCTTTGTACTTTTGTTCTTTAATTCAACAGACATTAAACAAAATCCATTTGTTCTTTCATTAGTCATTCATTCTACATTTACATGGGGATACAGTCATGAACAGACTACACAGAATTCCTACCCTTAGAGAGTTTAAATTCTAGTTTGACCTTTCTCTTAACTTCCATGATGAGGAAACCAAGGTGTAGACAGCTATTAGTTCCAGGTAGTATCATTAATCAAGAGCAGAGCTGGGAGTGGGCCATATCTGTTGACTTCTTATCTAGAGCCCAGAATCTTTTCTTTCCCTACATCATTTTAGCAGTTGTAGCTTCCACTTGGCAATTAGAGAGCAATATTTATTTTGAACAGGATAAGCATGTACAGTCATCCTTTGGTATCCCAGGGGGATTGATTCCAGGAGCCCCTGTGCATACCAAAATCCGTGAATGCTCAAGGCCTTTATATAAAATGGTGTCATATTTGCATATAACCTATGCATATCCTCCTGTATACTTTACATCAACTCTAGGCTACTTATAATATCAAAAACAATGTAAATGCTATGTACATAGTTGCTATACTGCATTGATTTCTTATTTGTATTACTTTTTATTGTACTGTTAATATTTTATTGTTATTTTTCTTTTTTTGTTGGAGGAGTGCCTGGAGGTACTGCAATACCAGGTCGATGTATGGAGTGGGCAGAACAAGTTCCTCTCCCTCTCCCTGCTCCAAAACTCCATTTACTGTATTATCTTTGGATAGAGGACATATCAGATATTAAACTGATAAGGACAGATGCTACACTTGATCTTAGTCAAAAGTCTGAGAAGTGGTGTGTCTCTTTTTTTTTCCCAAATATTTTTGATCTGCAGTTGGTTGGATCAGCAGATACAGAACCTGCAGATAGAGAGGGCCAGCTGTACTATTAAAGAATTAAAACAGGGAAAAGGAAATAAATATATGAACAGACAGTCCTCAACCTGGCTAGATATGTTCTTCCCTTCAATTTTTTATGCATAGTAAATATGTTGTTCTATGCCTTGTTTACAAATATAGATTAGACATTAGTCTTGATTAGGATCTAGATATGTCTCATTTTCTAAATGGCTATATAGTATTTTCCACCTATGAATGCACCGTGATTTTTCGACCAATTCCTTATGAACAGAAGGATTCCCAATTTTTATTTTTTTATTTTATTTTTTTTGAGACAGAATCTTGCTCTGTTGCCTGGGCTAGAGTGCCATGGCATCAGCCTAGCTCACAGCAACCTCAAACTCCTGGGCTCAAGCAACTCCTGGGCTCAAGCAATCCTTCTGCCTCAGCCTTCCGAGTAGCTGGGACTACATGCTTGCACCACCATGCCCAGCTAATTTTTTCTATATATTTTTAGTTGGCCAATTAATTTCTATTTTTAGTAGAGGTCACTACTCTTTAGTAGGGTCTCACTCTTGCTCAGGCTGGTCTTGAACTCCAGACCTTGAGCGATCCACCAGCCTCAGCCTCCCAGAGTGCTAGGATTACAGGCGTGAGTCACCACGCCCAGCCCCAATTTTTCTTATCATGCTATAATTATATTTTTCTCCTAGCACTCAAACACAAGGATATCTGTAGGATAATCCCCAGGACTAGAATTTGTATTCAAATGTATCAGTATATCTGTACCTTCAAACTGCTCTCCTAGTAACACTGAGAGGACTCATGCCTCTATATTTTGATCAATATTAGTGTTTTATTAAACCTTGTGACATTTTCCAATTTCTTTTGTGGCCCTTCAGTTTCCTTTGGGACTTTTTTGTAAACCACTCTCATCTTTCTACACGTGAACTCTTTCATCAAGAGTATTTCTAAGGTCAAAACACCTGTGTTGCAGTACATAATACCACCAATAGATGGCACTCTCTCAACACACTAGTCCCATTTATTGTCTGTTCAATTTATTTGCAATAAGTCTAATTATTTTAACAATTTACTTATCAGAAGTCTAATTGTTTCAACAAATATAACAAGACACTGGGATCACTAGGCATTTTAAAGTCCAGTATTCAAATATGTATATATTTTTTTCATTTGCAGATCAATAGATTTTTATTTCCATGAAATAATGGCTCCCTATAGGTCATGTACTCCATAATTTCAAGTTTCTACTTTCAGAGTAGCAATAAATAAAAGCTTAAAAATTAATTTTAAATTAAGTGCTAGGCATCACCCGTAGTTTTATTTACCGAGAATTACTGACTTACTTTAATTCATTAATTCATTGAATATATATTATCTATTATGCCTGCCAATGTGTCTAGGGACCCAAAGTTGATGACACACTGCTTCTGAGTCTTCTGTGCTCACTGTTAGCCCTCAAACTGTAGTTTTTCTCTTAACATACAATGTGTGAGAAAGTTCTTAAAAACTTAAGCTTTAATTCTTCACTTTGTTACTTTTATATTCTGAAGGATGTTATCTATTAAGATGTGTTTTGAGCTCTCTTGGGGAGAAATGCATTTGAGTTACTCTGAAGTGGTTAGAATACAGATCCTAGAGCCAGAACGTCTGCACTTGAATCTGCCACTTACAGGTAAATGATCGTTAGCAGGTAATTTAGCCTTTCTGTGTCTCAGATCCTCTACCAGAGAAAGGAGGCAGAGTTGTCTTCTCTTATCCACTAAGGATATATTCCAAGACCTCCAGTGGAAACCACGGATAGTACTAAACCTTATATAAATACTATGTTTTTTGATCTGATAACCAAGCCAGGTACTAAGTGACTAATGGGTGGTGGGTAGCATACACGGCACAGATACGCTGGACCAAGGGATGATTCACATCCCAGACAGGACAATGCCAGATTTCATCACACTACTCAGAATGGCATGCAATTTAAAACTTATAAATTGTTTTATTTTGGAATTTTCCCCTTAATATTTTGGACCTCGATTGACCACGGGTAACTGAAACCTCGGAAAGTGAAGACCCTGGATAAAGTGGAGACTACTGTAATTACCTGAGATGGCTTGGAAAATTAAATATCTTAATAGATGGAAAACATCTTGAACAGCGCCTGGCATTGTGCCGTATATATGTTGGCTATCATTATTTTTTATTACACAGCTGTGACCCAGAAAAGCCAAGCCACAGAAAATTCATATTCTACCAACTCCATATCCAAAGATGTCAAAGTTTTGACAACTCTATGATTTCCTTCTAGCATGGCACTAAAAGTTTCCAGGAAAGCTCAAACGATGACCACCCTCTCTCATTTACGGTATGGATACAGTGGTTCATTTTTCTTAACTTGGTTTTCCAAACAGCTTGGCTCTCAGAGGCTGGCAAGACAGCATGATAAAGAGCTCAAATCTGAGGATCTTCCCAAGGCAGTTAAGCCACCAGAACATTTATTAAGAGTGGGCAGGATCAGAGGGGCACTGTGAAAAGGGAAGAAAAAGAGGAAGCAGGAGCGGGAATAGGGCAGGGAATAGATGGGGAGGCTGTCAGTCCATGATCACTTCCACAAACTGCTGCTGTCACATCTGCAGTGCTGCCGCCAGCAGTCTGGAACTTTCTCTTAATTTAGCCTGCTGTTTGGCCTCTGACAGTCTAGCTGAGGACTGAAATGGGATCCTAAGCCCCAGAAAATGTATGAATTATATGATTATGCAACTCTCCTTATGTAAAGTTACCCTGACACAATCCATCACCCTCCACTCATGTCTCCTGCATGTGGGACCAATCTGCGAGATGCCATCTAACTTGAGAGCACGCCATTCAAGCAGCCACTCCCGCCTCCCTCCACCTACCAGTGTTCTCGGATGTAGTTGCTCCTTTAGCAAGAATTAGTGCCCATGACCTATTGGACCAGAAGTGTGAAAGCTTGCTCTGGAGCCAAAGCTTTACTTTACACTGCACTTTAATGCTCAAAGCTGATGACAAGTGCTGCGATTTATTCCCCAAATTCTTCCAACACTGTTTCCATCAGTAACGAATTGTTCCCCAAAGCAGTGCTGCACTCCTAGGAAAACTGGGAGATTTGGTGTCTGACGGGCTGGGATTAGTCTAGTGCTTAGACGGACAGACAGACAATGTGGTCCTTCTCAGCTATCAAGATATTCAGGAACAGTATATTTTAAAGGTTCAATGGCAGCAATTATGAGCAATCCCAGTTTTAAAATTCACACATTCTTTGCTTCCTTTATGAAAAATTAATAACTACCGGCACTAAAGTAGGTTTTAATAAAATAAAGTGGGATGCTGTTAGATGTCTCTAGAGCCTTGCTAGTGTGGTGTCAGGACTGGCAGCAGCAGCAGCATTGCCTTGGGGCTTATTAGAAATGCAGAACCTTCCCCCACCCCCATCTTCTACAACCTAGGAACCAGAACCTGCTTTTTGATAAGCTTCCTCAGGTAAACTGACATGCTCATTAATGGTTATAAAGCAGTGATCTAGAACAGAAAGTTTCATATTAAGAACAATTATTTCTGCATTTGCCTATCCTTAATTCGTGTTCAGATGCTATTAGGTAATTGTGTATTCTATAAAATCCTTTGGATTTTAATTACATTTGAAAATGCATTTGGCTCTGCAACACCTAGTAGTAGCAGCAATAGTTAATATTTTCTGAAAGCTTATGTATGTCAAACACTATTTTAAGGGTTCACATATTAACTTATTTAAATTCTCACAGCTGCCCTGCGAGGCAGGTGATATTTTCACGTGAGGAAAATGAGGTACAGAGAGACAGAACAACAAGGTTATGCAGGTAAGAAGTTGCCAAACCAGAATTCAAAGCCAGGCATCCTGGTTCTGGAGCCCGGTGCTAACCCTTATGCCACGGCTTCTCTTAGTTACTATCCTCCAGCAAAAAATGTGCTCAACAGGAGATGGCTTGGTATAGGCAAGACTGGAAGATCAGGTGCTAATTAAGAGGATGCCAACTAGTCATTGAACCTCTGGAAAAACTTCACCATGTATCATACTTCTCTCTGAATTCAGAATAGATAATCCCTAAGTCTAGTTCTAGGCCCATCTAGCCTATACCATCTAGGTGGTACAAAAGAAATATTCCTCTGGGCTAACTCCTACACTCCAACTGATACACGTACCAGTGGTTTCAGCATGTGTTCCCTGGAACCCTGGGGTCGGTCCTTCACAGACACTCAAGAGCCTAAGTGGTTGTTCTCGCCAGCCAGTCCTCCCTGCATCTTTGCTGTTAATGAATCTATAGACTGTAGGTTAAAATAATAATTCAGTAGACAAAAAACTACCACTGTTTAAAAACATAAACAATTGAAAATCACTGATTTTGAGGATTTGGCTAACCATGTACATTAGAGATTCTTTTTGGAGAATTTATCATAATTATTATATATAAACAAACTAGAAATAGTATAGCAATAATGCTAATCTTTTTTTTTTTTTTAATTTGGCTCATGGTACCATTTTCCCCGATGCCCAATAATCTCCTAAAAATATTAATAAATATATAGTATATATTTCCACATATATATGTTTATTCAAATTTAAAAATATGTTTACTAAAACCTCAGTTGAGAATAACTGGTACATTATTCTAAAATCCCTATTTTTAGAATAGATTTCATATTTAAAATAAAATTAATTTTTAGAATATTAATACATCATTCTAAAATTCACTTTTCAGGCTGGGCACGGTGGCTCACGCCTGTAATCCTAGCACTCTGGGAGGCTGAGGCGGGAGGATGGCTCGAGGTCAGGAGTTCAAACAAGCCTGAGCAAGAGCGAGACCCCATCTCTATTAAAAATAGAAAGAAATTAATTGGCCAACTAAAAATATATAGAAAAAGTTAGCCGGGCGTGGTGGTGCCTGCCTGTAGTCCCAGCTTCTCCGGAGGCTGAGGCAGAAGGATTACTTGAAGTTTGAGGTTGCTGTGAGAGAGGCTCACACCATGGCACTCTAGTCCGGGCAACAAAGTGAGACTCTGTCTCAAAAAAATAAATAAATAAAATTCACTTTTCATAGCAAAATACTTTAATTTTTTAATACCTAGTCAATGTGAGTGTAAATTTTTACAATATTTTGGGGGAATAATATACTGAATTTAAAGTATACATATTTCTCAACCCATATTTTCATTTGTAGAAATTTTCCTACTGAGGCACTCCTGCAGGTGCAGCATGGAGGCTCACTGCAGCATTATTTATAACAGGAAAAGCAGGATTGGGGCAGGACAGGGCAGGGAAGGGTACCCAGCATTAGAGGTGGTTAAAGAAATCAGGACATCTATAAAATAGATTCCATGCAGCCATTTACAGGTTACCACCTTTCATCGATTCTAAGATACCATGGGTCATAAAATGCATCCTGATATAACAGACCTTAAAATGTGAAAAATGGCTTGTGGCCACTGTTGTGTGGCACCAATGATCAGATGGACTCTACTGTCCGAGAAGCTGAAGTGCAAAACAAAAGACAGCGTGGCTTAGATCGATGCTATGGATTTCAGTTCTAAATATTCTGTTAAATATAAATAGCAATCACTAATGTAAGTATATGACAATAATTAATGTATAGCAAAAAGTCAAGGGTGATAAAAACCCAACTATCAAGAGTGAGCATATTTAAGGAGCAGAGTTCAACTGTGGTAGGGCAGGTGGAGGGGGACATAACCTCTTTGATTAGTTTAATTCTTTACAAGGAATACATCTCATTTTTGAAACGAGGTTAAACTGTATAAACTGCATAAGTGAAAAAAGATTTGAGAGGGATACAGCATTGTGAGAAGATGACTCAAACCTCATTGCACTTACTTTTTACAGATTTCATTTTCATCTCCCTGCGGTATCTGCCTCCCAAGACAATGGTAATGCTAACAATCCCACCCTGCTCCACCTACAACCTCCCAGCCCTACAGGACAGCCAATCCTACAAGTTAGACATAGACACCTCCATTTTAGCAATGAGCTGCACAGGGTGAGGCTGTTTTGCCCTCACCATGCAGCTGCTGTGGGCGGTGCTGGATTCCATGCTCAGCCCCCCTGGCCCAGCAGCCTGGGCTGCTATCGTTGCCATCTTGGGCTTTACATACTTGCCCTTTATCCTTTGCTATTCGTTTTCTTCTTAGGGCATTTCAAATTATTTTCTTTTTTATGCTACACTGGTTTTAAGTTATTTCTAAGCCGGAAAGCTAATTTATTAAATAGCCTGAAAGATATATTCTAATTAAATTAGCTAAAAATTAATGCATTTTCTCTTTTCAAGCAGGTCTTCCCCTCTTGACCATTTTGGGAACAGTCACTAAAAACTCCTTCACTTGCTACCTATGCACTATTTTTCCAGCATTAACAAGTCAGCCTTACAACAGGATATACCAAACACTTTCAAGTGCTTTCCTTCAATGAGCAGTAGCTCCAGTGGCAAGAAGAGAAATAACCAATCAATGCACAACCCAACAGCCCCCAAACAGCGCAGCCAGGAAGCACGGAGTCGGCACCTTCTGGGGCTCCTCCAACACCAGGCAAGAAGGTAAAACTGGGAGCTTAGGCTGTCTCATTTTTTTTCCATTTGACCAAAGATTTAACCCTAGATCTCAAATGTGAAAGGAAAGGATATTTGTTCAAATACTTTTTCATATACTTTTAAAACTCTTCCCTTTTTGTTCCAACCCCTTTCTTGTATCTCTCACCTAGAGGGGTTGACATGAAAATTTGGACTTTGACCTATAATGATTTTCTACAGTCTCTACTTTAATATTTTTTGCTCTAAGTAGAAACTGTTAGGAATGAGAAGAATTGTAGGAAAAAACAGTGTCAGGAAATATAAATTCTAAAGACCTATGCCACGGATGGCTAAGTTATAGTAATATTATGTTTCTTCAGGTCATTCATCATTCTTTGGGGAAATGGAATGAGGGTTTCAAAAATTAATGATGGAGTCTGGGTTTTAGGAAAACCAGGAGCCAGATGTTTATGCCATCCTGCTCTTCCTGTACACACACACATACACACACACACACACACACACACACACACACACACACACACGCATGATGAAAGTAAGATATCAGGAGTGAAGGTGAAGATATATAAGAGAAATGTCAGGCTCCAAAAGGATGGGAGAAGAACCTGCTCCCAAAGGCCTCCTGCAGAGGAACTGGACCCAGGCTCACCTGAATCTTTCATGGGGCAAAGGGCACACTGCATGCCCCAGGCCTCTCCGTACAAACAGCAGCACTCGGTGTACGTCGTCTGCTTGCCCACAAGAGGCCGGCTGCACACATACTCATCACTCAGATGTTCCCAGCACAGATCTTGGTAGACATCGGTTTCTTCGATTTGTTCTGAAAGGGAAGACATGGTTCGGTTCCATGATAATTGCATGGTTATTCCTATTTCATAAACATGACAGTGGAAGCCAGAAAGTCTCAAAGTTTCCATCCCTATTTCTAAGAGAGACTTCCAAGTAAAAGTCTGAATCCAGACTGGTCTTTCCATGGATCAAATCTTTGTCATCTCCAACTGGGTATCATTCCATCAGCTGAAATTCCACCTGCCTGTCGTATTCCAACTCAATCCTTCCCTCTATAGCTTTCCACTGTCATGTAACATGCTCCACTATCTTGCCTGCCCTTCATAAGCCTGATGGACTTCTCTCTCTTCTAATCACCACTTTTTCACATGTACTCCTCTGTCAGATCCTACCATTTCTTTCTATGTAACAGTTTTTAGATTCCTGCTTTCTCACGCATTTCATCTACCAAAGCCCTGGACTAGCAACATCATCCTAGAGTTCTCAATTGCAACCTTTCTACCTGTCAATTGACTTCATCCAAAGCAGTCTCCTAAATGTCACAATTTATTGATTATGCCAGTTATCAGTGGCATGTTGCCTCATTGGGGATGAACAGGGATTTCTATCAATGGACTTCAGGGCTCTCTACCACCTTTTAAACTCCTCCCTCTGCTCCCCTGTGCCTGATCCATGTCCTTCACACCTGTCTTTCCCTGAACTTTCATCTTCCTTGGCTGCCTCTGAAGGTAAGGTATGATGAACCTTCAGGCATGGAACAACTCTGTCATCTGGCTTGGCCACTCTGTATTCCATTGTCCATTGAAAGATCATGTTCAGGATATTAAATCTCCTATATACTGATGATAGGCATCTTATTATTTCCTTACTATCATTTTAATTATTTCAAAACATCCAAGCAATCCATTTTTCTATTTTCTAATAGCTCATATTTGAGTCAAAAGGAAAAGGTTATGATTTTCATTTGGACACAGGTTTGCATCTCACATGGAAACATACCATTCGATTCAGCTGGTCGTATACATCTTTTCTCTGAAGCATCCAGGACCATTGGATGGGTACAGAAGCAGTTGTAAGAGCCTTCTGTATTAACACACTGGCCGTCAATACAACTATTGGGGTCTTGACATTCATCCATATCTTAAGAGAAAAAAGAAATTACCAAAGAAAACCAGCAATCAGTTAGGATTTCATACATTCCCCAAATTTACACATTGCTAAATCTGGCCCGGATTCCGGGCCCTGCCACATTTTAATTAACTACACATTGTCATCTAAAAGAGAGCTGCTCTGACTATAAAAATGTAAGTTGTACTGACTGGAAAAACAACGTTGCTGCTGCTGTTCCTGCTGTCATTAAATAAGGAAAGAAAACATCTATGAACAGGATATGCCTAGAAATTTAAGATAAAATGCCTCTTTATGATACTTTCAAAATTATTTCCTTTTGCTATGTTTTTCTGCCTAGTATATATGGTTTTCTGCTTAAGCATTAAAGTCTGCATCAGTATTTAAAATGACTTTCACTTGCATTGTATGAGTGATGAAACAGGAGGTTCCACAGACCAAAAGAACACTTCAGTTACAGCAGTGACCTGAATTATAACTCCACATTGAATATTAACTCTTTGTTTTAAATCCATTCAAACAGTAGTATGAGGGTTTTTTATTTTCTTAAATCTCGCTTAAGAAAAAGATCCATAAAACATTTACACATCTTTTCAACACATCATTTAGATTCAAAGAAATTGCTTTTACTATATAGCATTACTTATTTTTTCCATCTGCATATGTTCGCAGCATACCATACTATATCCTCTTAAAACTTACCAAAACACTGCAATTTGACGGGATCATAGTATGTCCCTTGCTTACAGTAGCATTCATAACCAGGCTGAGTGTTCAAACAGAAACCATTTTTGCAAATTTCTTGTCCAAAAAGTAAGCATTCATCGGCATCTGTGGGGAAAAAAAAAATGGGGAAATACAAAAAGGAGCTGGCTTTGGTCTTTCAGTTAGAAAGAAGAGTCTAACCAATATCATAATTTTTTTTTTTTTTTTTGAGACAGGGTCTTGTTCTGTCGCCCACGCTGGAATGCAGTGGCCCTATCACAGCTCACTGCAACTTCAAACTTCTAGGCTCAAGTGCTCCTCCTGCCTCAGCCTCCTAAGTAGCTGGGACTACAGGCATGTGCCACCACCTGTGGCTAATTTTTTCTATTTTTAGTAGAGACAGGGGTCTCACCTTGCTCAGGCTGATCTCAAACTCTGGCCTCAAGCAGTCCTCCCGCCTCAGCTTCCCAAAGTGCTAGGATGATAGGCGTGAACCACCGCGCTCGGCCTATAATATTATTTATATTCCAAAGAATCTTACACATATAGCAATATAAAATTCTTAAAGTTAGCCCTAATTGACAGGCATAGAAACATAATCAGATGTGGTCTGTCTGTGATATTTAAGGAGCAATGACCAAAACATCATCAAAGAAAGGATATTTGCAAATGTGGTTTCTGAGATGCTACCTCATATTTGATGAAATAGTCTATGGATTCCATATTGGCACCAATACTACCAGTAGTCTCTAAAGAATACACCTAAAGAATGTGCCTTTTTGTAATGTCTATTCTGGCTCATTCATTAGTCAAGATGTAGAAAGCTCCTGAGAAGAGTTTGGTGGAACTTGATGACAAGTCTTCTTTCTTGGTGATAAACACAAGCTAATGAGAGTACAAGTTGCTGAGGGGGTTAGCAGACCCATTCCCCCCCAGAATGAAGAGCTCTTGCCGCCTCAAGTTTACTCAGTGATAAACTGGGGACAACAGGAACATCAACCTAATCAGACAGAAAGGATTAAATGAGATAATCCATATATAGGGCTCAGAATACCCTCTGGCACGAGTAGATGCTCAAAAGTGTTGCTTTTATTGTTACGATTAGCATCTAGCATTTTAGAGGGAATGTCATCTACTTCTCATTTTAAAAACCGAAGACTCCATAGATGGCTTGCTCAAAGTTACACAGATGGAAAATGGCAAAGTTAAGTCTAGAACATATGGCTGGCTGGATCTGAATCCAATGTTCTTCCAACCATTTACAGCACTGCTAAAATAGGATGAGGAGGAATTTATTTTTATATAAAAGAGAGGATGACTTTATGGTGAAATCAGGGCTCTGTTCCATAATATGAAGTGAGATTCAAATACATTGCTGTAAAAATATGGTATTGTATGTGATATTTATGAATTTGGAAACCATTCAACACATATCATAAACCAAGTCTTCTTGTTATTTAATTGGACTAAGTCATAGATATATTTAAAAAACACAAATGGAATTTCTTATCCAGCTACTGAATTATACTATATTATTCAAACATTAATTTTCCAAAAATGGACAATAAAATGTATTTATAGTCTTTTTTCCAGCTACTTAGCAATTTTTAAAATTCAACTATAAAGGAAAAATAAATCATTCGTGTATAAAAGGTACTATCTCCATCACAAAAATGGTAAAAGTGAGTAGTTAACTGGGAAATATTAATATATGTGAATATCTGCCCAAATTAAAAGGCTACACATTTATTTTAGACTTATATAATAGCAGCATTAAATAGACAAAACATTTCTACTTTTGTTTTCTTCTCTTCCATTCCCTATTATGAATCTGTGGCCATTAGTAAAAGGTCCTAGCAATAGTAGGATAAGTTCTTTAAAAAAGCAAGAATCTTAGGTTTGTTGATGACCATAAAGACAAACATGATTATTAGTTAAATTTATATGGTTACAATTTATGTGACCATATACTATTTCTATAATATCTTTAGAATAAAATAAATTTAGCAAGCATCTACTAAGTACAGAATTCTGTGTTAAGTACTATCATACATACTATCTCATTTAATCCTCATTATAACCTTTGAGCTATTATTCCTGTCTCAGTGGTGAAGAAATGGAAGCTCAGAAGGTTAAGTGACCTCCCAGTGTCACACAGCCTCAAGTGTTCTGACTCCCAGAGTACACAGAGACCTTATTCCAATGGAAGATTTAGTACTTTGTAGTCAGTTTCCAGGCCTCAACTGAACTCTAATTCTGTGTAACCCAAGCCTGCTTTTACTTGAATGTCTGACAGGTGCAGGTGCTGCAAATCCATTTCCATTTGATTCTTACCTTTGTAGTTGTCGTCACCAGTTTCATCAGAAGCTTCTCCAGCAGGGACAAAACCTTTCCCTCTAGGACACATTTCAGTGAACTCAGCTGATTTTAGAAGAGACAAAATCAAGAAAAAAAACAAGTTGAAAAAAGAAAAAAAAGAATCAACATCTTTCCATGAATACATGTTTTAAATTCAATTTTGCTTTCTCAGACTCAGTAAATTTAAGGCAATTTTGGCAAATTAATTCAGTATAAGCTCAAAAAAATTTATGGATTAAATGCAAATAAATCTAATGACTTCATACGTCCACTTATAATATTTTTTTAAAAACCCTTCTAATTCACCCATATTTTATTTACCCCCGTTTTCACTTGATGTTATGACTATTATTTCTCCACTACTATGGTGTCTAATGTTTTAAAGGTTTTGTAAGAGCCCATTAAGCAAAATCTTAGCCTACATTTACGAGCTCTAGTTATGAATGATGCTATGTCATTGTTAGCAAAAAAATGAATTTATTTTAAAGTGGAATAAAACTGAATTATATTTCTGCCAAAATATTATATAGAACCTGATGGGAACAGTACCCCCCCTGGATAGACAGAAGTTTAAGGATTCCTACTGAGGTGGGCTGAAGGTGACAGCTCTAGCCCTGAATGAAACTCATAAGGTGAATTTCACCTCAAGTCTAGGATGGCAGTGAATGCCATCATCTCAAGGCCCACGGACACCACCTGAGCAAACACCAGTGTGACTACACCACTTAGCTGATGCTTACCGGTTCCCAAGACTGGGCAGGGGAAGATCTCGCAGTTGTCCCCCCACCCGGCGCCTGAGGTACAGCAGCATTCTTGTTTGGTGACATTGGGGGCCAGCACGTTGTCGCAGAGACTGGCGTCGTTCAGATTATAGTAGCATTCTTTCTTTTCTTCTCTGGGTTGATCTACATCTAAATTTAAACAGAGCGGAGAAAGTGAGAAGAGTGTGGATGGGACACATCACAGCCACTACAACACAACACGCAGAAAACAACAGGAGACGGAGTGACCGAATGGGTCAATGGCATTTCCTTTACGGAAAACTACTTTCCACTTTCAGTGTCAGAATCTTCCATTTCTAGATAAAAATGCACTTGGATCCTGAATTTTGGTGGAGTTCTAACATACCCCAAGAGTGTAAATCTGTCAAAACCATTTCCTTTTACGTTAACCAATTATTTTATTCTTGTAAATTTGGCTGTGAGTAGAGTTTCCATATCTGCTTTTCTTGCCAAACATAGGGCCATTCTTAACTGAGCTGTAACACCTACTTAAATCAATAAAAATTTTCCCTAACACTTGACTAGGGGCCTGGGGCCACACATAATATTTAACCCTTAGGTGGTTATTTGAATCAACCATGCTTCCAATCTCTTCTGAACAGTACACAGCAGAAGATAACTAAGAAAATCCTGCAGGAACCTGGAGCCTATAAAATAACCCTTCGTCACTGAAAATCTAACTACTTAAAGTGTTGCAAATATATGACTTTGAATGAAATAATGAGTGCCAGCAAAGCCTCAGGGTAGAATTTCAAGTCTGGGTTCTAGTCCCAGCTCAAGGGCATCCTAGAGAAAAACACATTCTACAGACTTAGTTGAACCCTCTGTGGGATAAAACACAAACAAGGTGATATGAGAATAAAATTCACCCACTTTCAGATAATAACAATTATTGAATTCTAGCAGATTTGAAGTCTTTGAACAAGTTTATGCTTTTAAAAAATGATCAATATCTTATCACTAGCCTTAGTAGTCACAACCCTTTCCTACCACATGCTATAGATTTCAAATGACTGCCTATGATCCAGTTAGAATTTATTAATAGTTTTTATTTTACGCTATATCAAATATGCAGTTCACTATTGTCATCGCAATTACTCAGATTAATTCTAATGCAATATTTTCATTAGAACTCTGTTTCTAGATTCTTAGGCCCAAAGAAACTGTAGGATCAAAAGGAAAACATTTCCTAGTGAGGATAAGATTTATTATATGTCAGCATCTACTTATCTCTTTTGAAGTCAGTAGATAATGATATTATTTGGGAAAGTTAATGAGTTATTTTTACAATAGCTTTCTATCATGTATTCTGGCAGAGCCTAGGTGACTATGGGAAACTTGATTAATATATTAAATAGTAAAGGTGTTTTTAAAATATAAGCTCATAAAATTCTATCAGAAAAGCCACTGCCCTTTCCCCTCAAGGCATTAAAAACAAGCAAAGCAGCAAATAAACCTTTGAAGTATATACCACTCTCAGAACACAGAGTATCAGTGACAATATAAATGATCCCTCACATCCTTGATTCTGGCCAATTCTCAGATTATTTTGTCTTTGACAGATTTCAACTTGGACTCTTAAGTTAGCGTTAATAGCTGATGACAAATTCAAACCTAGAACAAGTGTCCAGGAAAAAACTGAAATGCTGATTTCTATGTAGCAGTTTATGAAGCGGTTTTAAATTATTTCCTTGTGTGTGAAATTGGGTGAAACTTGCCACCTCCCTCATCTGGGCTAGCTTGCTTCGAATGTGCACGGGACAGAGACGCACTTTACGTACTCTAACAGAAGGGATTTTCATCAGAAGGGGCTCCAGGCTCTTAGATGTGGAATTATTTGGGAAAACTATGGGTACATATTTTAAATTATCATTAAATCAATCAGGAACCCTATGGAAAATTTTAGAAACTGTCCCCCAACATTGTGACTAAATTGCCAGAATATTACTGTTACCAATTCTGCTCAATGGTTTTATTCAATGGGCCTAAAAATGCAGCTACCTATTAATGAAGGCAGTTAGAAATACAAATCAAAAAAGCAACACAGAGTTCTGCAAATCCGATTTACTTTACAGTTTGTGCTAAAAGAATTTGAAAATGTCTTCCTCGTGTACAAAGTTATAAGCACGTCATGGTGTTTATTACAAAATGGAATACTATGCAATTAGGCCTCTGAAGACTGCTATGTTCACAGGTAATCACAAACTGTAGACTTCTGAGTCAAAGCATGTCAAAAATTTTATCTATATAATTTAAATTTCAAATTTAAATATAAATACTAATACTTATCTATAAAATTTTACGTATTATATACATACATATACAAATATACACATTTATAGTAAACACTGTTTTGTTTTCTACAATGTTTGTTATACTCACATCATAGAAACTAAAATATAAGATTAAAAAAATTTTGTTTTTTTGCCTTTTTTTAGGAAGAAAACTCACAGATTTTATAAGGGAAACAATCAATAATATAATTGTAATTATCCAGGCTTTGCATTGGTTGTTACGAGTTTTACTCTCATTTTTTTTCCCCAAGACGTTTGAAAATTCAATGTTTACACAGCTGAAACTGAGGGTTAGTCAGGCCCTCATCTGCGTTTGGAAAGAAATGCAAATTCTTTTTTAAAAAACTGGTCCACAAAGGTCATTCTGGGGAAAACTACAATTTCCCTATCTTCCTAGCCTTTAAGTAATTAACTTTCTTAAGCATTTTTCCATTGGGGTAAGACTCTGATCAGTAAATATATTTCATGTAATTTCTTTAAAGAAACTCTGTGTGCTGCCAGGGGTGGAGGGTTTCTATATGGAAAAAGACTTTTAAAAGGTCAAATCAATGGTTATAAAAATTGTCAGGCATTACAAAGAACAAATTTTTTTTTTCTTAAAGATGCTATGAATAAGATTAGCCACGCTACACACCTCATGCCACAGACTTCTAAGAAATATATTACTTCTCCTTTGGAATTTTCAGATTTGATTTTTCAATTTGTATTAAGAGGTTGGCTTAAAATCTGTGTAAAAACATCAATTGTGTACTTCTAGAGATATGGCTGACAACAACAAGAAAGTGAATTTTGGGACAGTTTATAAGTGGTTTTTCATCTTTTTTTTTTTTGGTTTTTAAAAATTTTATCTAATATATATATATTTTTATTTCAGCATATTATACGGGTATGAATGTTTACGTTCCATGTGTTGCCTTTTCCTCCCTTCCCCTATGCCTGGACTCAGAGCTTCAAGTGTGTCCATCCCCCAGTTGGTGCGCATCGCACTCATTATGTATGTATATACCCATCCCCTCCACCCCCCTTCCATTTGCCCGATCACCGATAAATGTTATTCCTATATGTCCACTTAGGTGTTGATCCGTTAATACCAATTTGCTGGTGAGTACATGTGGTGCTTGTTTTTCCATTCTTGGGATACTTCACTTAGTAGAATGGGTTCCAGCTTTATCCAGGAAAATACAAGAGGTGCTATATCACCATTGTTTCTTATAGTGAATAGTGCTCCATGGTATACATATACCACATTTTATTAATCCTCTCCTGTATTGATGGGCACTTGGGTTGTTTCCACATCTTTGCAATTGTCAACTGTGCTGCTATAAACGTTCGAGTGCAGGTGTCTTTTTAAAAAGAGTGTCTTTTGTTCTTTTGGGTAGATGCCCAGTAGTGGGATTGCTGGATCAAATGGTAGATCCATTGTATCACTTTAAGGTATCTCCATATTGCTTTCCACAGAGGCTGAACTAGTTTGCAGTCCTATTTGGTGTTTTTTTTTCAAGGGATTTTTACAGTGATCTACAGAGTAACTACATGAGATAGAAGATGCAAGTAAATAAGCCAGGCATGGTGGCTCACACTTATAATCCTAGCACTCTGGGAGGCTGAGGCGGGACGATTGCTTGAGCTTAGGAATTTGAGACCAGCCCAGGCAAGAATAAGAACCTGTCTCCATGAAAAATTAGCCGGTACAGTGGAGCATGCCTGTAGTGGTGGCTACTCAGGAGGCTGAGGCAGGAGGATTGCTTGAGCCCAGGAGTTTGAAGTTACAGTAAGCTAGGATGACGCCACTGCAGTTTACCCTGGGTGACAGAGAGAAACTCTGTCTACAAACAAACAAACAAATAACAACAATAACAACAAAGCGAAGAAGATGATGATGCAAGTAAATTGATCATCCTCACTTCCTAGAAGAGAAAATTCCAGCTTGTTGGAATTTTCTGGAATTTGCTGATATTGGTTCCAAGTGTCCTGCAGGTCTACTACTTTCCCCAAAACCCTTCTTTGGGGCTCAGGTTCTTAGGAGTTTAATTAGCATGAGTTTGTTTTGCTTTGCCTTTTTTCTTTGTATTTCCTTTTTCTCTTTGAGACAAATGCAGAGAGGCAGGAGATAATCCTTGCTGGTGTGGAATTCAGTTGCAAGGCCACACATAGTGTGATTGCCTCCCCTACGCTGAACAGGAAGGTGTGGGTTGGAGCTGTAAACACCACCTATGCAGAGCCCTTTCTGGGAGCTCCTTCTTCCTTAGTTCATCAGACTAAAGAAGGTGTGGGGCTGTTTACTTATAGGATTCTTCAGTCTTTCCCCAAATATGTCCAGTTGTAGGAAATGATGTTGGGGTACGAAAATCCAGGACATTATTTTGGTTAAAGTAGACAAGAGTTTTCTAAATGAGACTTTGTCTTTGCTTTCCTTTTCCATTTGCAATGTGTTCTGAAGGTGTTTATGAGCTAACCCCCTCCATACCTTTTAGAATACTCAGGATTATGACAATGACCAAGAACAACACCCAAATAGGTGTGAGTAAAGAGTGGCCCCCAATGAAACAGCTGCCTGTAGTCCTAAAAGAGATCAATTTTAAAACTCTGTGCATGTGATAATGTTCAATAGATTACTTCCAGTAGCATTACCCAAAACACTTTATTCCTTTCTATCTCAAAAATTGCTATAGGCACTAATGTTTTATACTATCCTCATGCTTTTACTAGAAAACCAATTCTAGTGTAATATTTCAAGGAGTAAAAGGGAACTTGTAACTTCATATACATTTCTTTTTCTAGCTTTCTCACTTAAGAACTTAGAAAATGAGAAATGTGTTTTGTTTGGCTTTTAAAGTGAAATTCAGCAGAAAGCCATTGTTGAGTTTCAGAAAACAAGCACTGGCAATAGGAATGGATTGGATATGAAGGGATCTAAATAAAAAGGAAGACCATAGAAAGGTAATAACTTCAGATGGTAAAAGGTGAGAAAGTCGTCAAAGTGAAGTTTAAGAAAGCAAAGCACGAGAGTAAAAATATTTCAAAAGAAATGTTTTAAAAGAAGTGTGTGTCTGCACAGTTCCTGTTCTTAAAGAGGTCAGGTAGGGGGTCAGGCCAACAAACTGGCCATGGGCTGGGCCAGAGGCTTCACTGCTAGAACACGCACGCGCCTAAGCTGCGCTACGCAGGGACAATGGACCAGGCTATCCGGGAAGGCTGCCTGGTGGAGCTGACATCCAGGGGAGGTGTCAGAAGAGAATGGGAAGTGAGGCTGGGACAGGAATAGACTGGGGAGAGGGTGAGGAGAAGAGAAAGTTGGCGATATTACTAAAAAGTGAAAAAGTAGGAGGAAGAAAAACAGGCAAAAATGGGTGAAAAAAGGGACTCCTTAATGGGAAATAAAGCACACTTGACCCTCCATATCTGTGGGTTCTGCCTCTGTGGATTTAACCAACCACTGACTGAAAATATTTGAAAAAACAATAATTTAAAAATATAATAATATAAATAAAACAGCAATACAGTATAACTCTTTATATAGCATTTACATTGTATTAGATATGTCATCTAGAGATGATTTAAAGGACCCAGGAGGAAGTGTGCAGGCTGTGCAAATACTATGCCACGTTATGTCAGGGGCTTGGGCGTCCGTAGATTCTGGTATCCGAGGGGGTCCTGGAACCAAGTCCCCTCGGATACTGAGGGACAACTGTACCGTGGAGAAAGAAAAACGGGGAGACGAGTGTGTGGGACTGAGTGGGAAGAGGAAGCACACATGGTGATGGAGGAAAAAGCAGGTGTGGCAATACCACTGCCTGTAACAGCACTGCCACACAGGCACCCCGGGGGCCTGCGAAGATGACTGCGTGAATGAAGCCAATCTGAAGTGACACGCAAAGTGTCTGGAAACGTTTAAAAGGAAATGTACAAACCATTCCACTTCAGGCCTAATTTATAGCAAATTTCAGGACCCAAAATGCATTTCTAATGAAACAGTGTGCGTGTATATTGTAATACTAAGAAGACAAAATGGCTTTATGTATATGTGTGTGTGTATATATATATATAGTTTGAATCTGTCACTTTGACTGATATGTCAGTTCATTAAAACATTGACATATCTTTATCAAAAACTCAGATGTTATTTTAGGTCGTATCTATAGCAAACAGAAAATAGTATAAAAATAAAAGCTAAATTTGCTAATTAGTAAATGCTTCCCTCTATCATCTTTGGGTGTGGGAAGAAACTTGACCCAAGCTTCTTTTTGTTTTTTTAAACAAATGAGCATATTTTCCTGAGCCTCACCTACATCTATGTTACAGATCTATGTGTACGAATGCACAATGAGACCTCAGGAATTTTATGGCATTTTATAATGTTTACATTCTATATACTGTGGTCTCACTTTCTTTAATTTTTTTTTCTGACCAAAAAGTCTTTTTTTTTTTTAAATCAGAAACAATTTTTTTAAAAACTTTTCAATGTTAATTTATTGTACAGGTTAACTAAACACATTTTTTTTAAAAATGACTCTGCCAAATATAGCAGTTGACTGACATTATATGTGGTTTCCTGCCTTTAAGAAATATGTACATACACAAAACCTGTAGTGTACCTCGCTAGGAAGGGAACAGGAATGCTGAGTCCAGTTGTCAGAACCACTGGAATGAGTTGTTCAATGCGTACGTCCCCTGGCAGCAGGGAATGTTTTTTTTTTTTTGCTCCTCTTGTAATTTAACCAAAGCAATCTGAAGAACTGCTCCCTACACACAAGTGTGAATAGACATTTCCTCACTTAAGTATGCTCCCACTGTATCTTTGATAAAATGGAAAATTATTTTTATTCTACAGAACTAGCTGGGAGTGGGATGGGTGGGGTTTGGAAGGATACACCCTTGACATGTGGAGAAGGGATTTTATTCGATGGTTACTGAGTGTCAACCGTCCATCAGGCGCTGTGCTGGACAGAGAGCTGGGTGATGGGGCACAAAGAGGAATCAGACACAATGAATAAAGTATGATGAGAGCAGAGAGGCAGAATCTGGTAATCCCACCTTGGGGATTTTCAAAAAGCTTGACAACCTGGTAACAGTTGAGCAGACTTTTAAAAAGGATTGAGGAAGGTTTCAAGAAAAAGGTTTACGAGGGAGAGTGCACCAGGCAGAAGAGTTAGCAGGGACAAAGGCACAGTCTTGGGAAAGTGTGACTATCTGGGGGGCTGTGAGCAGGGAGTGGGCTTGAGTGTAGGTAGGAGGAGGTGCGGGATGAAACTAAAAAAGCAGGTTACATTATAGAGTATCGGGGGTTTGTCATCCTGCTAATGAGATTCGGGCTTTATGCTGTAAGGCATTTGGTAAGCAACTGAAAGATTGAAGAAGGATTTAAAACCAGTTCTATATTTTGAAAACACTAATGCTGGCAGCAGTATGGAGCAGGGATTGATGGGAGCGGCAGGGAGAGAAGTCAGGAGGCTACTGCAGTGGTCCAGGTAAGTGATGCTAAAGCACTGGCCTGGGGCAGCAGTACCAGGAGCAGGGAGAGATGTGAAGGACATTCTGGAGGTAGTAGAATTGGCAGGATATCATGATGGCTTCGATGGACTGCTTGGATGGATGGGGAGAAAAATAAAAGTATGCCTTTAGGATTTCCAGTATTGATGCCTGGCAATTAATGAGTAAATGAAGGAGAGAGAATGGTAATTAATTTGGTTTTGGATAATTGTCAGCTAGAGGTGCTTATAAGACACCCTGGGAGAAAGGTCCAGGAAATAGGAGTGCAGCATTCAGGACAGAGGTAGGGGCAAAAGATATTTACTTAGCAGGCAACACCATATAAGTAACAGTTGAGTTGACTCAAAAGTAGATAAAATACCCCAGGAGAAAAGCATACAGTAAGAAGAGGTCTAAGCACGCATTTAAGGGGTGGGTAAGAGAAGAGGAGACTGAGAATAAAAAGGAATAAGACCAGTCCAAGAGGTGGGAAGACACAGAGAAGAGTGATGCCTTGAAATCAATCACAGGGAAAAGGAAAAGGAGATGACAAACCACTGCCAAACGTTTCAGAAGACAGGGTCCGGGATGAGACTAGTGGTTTAGCATACTGAAGCTCACTCATGTCCCAAGAGAAAGTAGCTTCCTTTAGACGAGGATTCAGAGGGTCTGATTTCAGGGCACTGAGGATCAAAAGGGAGAGGGCTGTCGAGGCACAAGGAGACTGAATGTTCCGTCAAAGAGTCTGGAGGTCAACATGGTGACAGAGATAATCCCTGGATGGTGACACTGCAGAGAATTTTATTTTTGATATATTTTTGTATTTGCCACTGTGTATTGTTCTAATAATGAAAAAAAAAGTAACAAGGAAGTCAATTTTTAGAAGAATTTGTCTTAGGGTCCTCAGCCCTGAGAAGTAGAAATGGTAAAGTAGGAAGATCGCTGAGTCGGGTTCCTGTACCAATTCTGCCATGTATTTTAGCTGTATGACCCTAAGAATGACATTTAAAACTTCTCTCTGGGCCTTGGTGACTTTAGCTGGAAAATCATTACGGTAGGTTCTAAATGTAAGAGTCTAGGATCTAGCTTATGATGTGAGGATAAACTCTCAAATGTATTAGAGAAAAGCTCATATTTAAAGAGACCCTATAATAAATTGTTGTGTAAATTGAACAATTATTGTATAACATAAATAATTACTCCAATATATGCTTTTTAATTTCTGATTGTCTATTTGCTTTTCTTAAAGTGGGGAACACCTGCATTGATTATATTATATATCTTTTTCATTGTGTTATTTTCGTTATATCTTCTGTTTTAAGAATAAAATTCAGTTCCTACTACAGAATCTCCCGTGTACACCAATTAAGGAGAACAGCATTTTGTAGGCAAGGTTAGAAGGCTGCAGTTGCCAAGACTAAATATTTACTGCTTCCTTTATGGTGCCCAAAGACTTAAAGTTTTTATTGAGCAATTATCACAGGCACTAAGGAAATAAAAGCATCAGACTATATTTCATATCCATACCCTCTTAAATGTGATGAGTGGCCTGGTATGGACATTTTTTAAGTCACTTCTGTTTCAGATGCTTTTAGAAAATGAACAGCAATGTAAATTAGTGGCCAAAGGCCCAGGCAGTGAAAAACATTAAAGCAGACCTAAAAGAAATTATGGGAGAGCCAAGAAAGTTTAGAAATAAAAATTCTAGGACATTAGAGTCTCAAAGTCCCTTAAAGGCCCTCTGGGCAACATCCCACCAGAAGGGGGTGTCCTTCTGCCAGTGGGTGTCCCACCTGTTCTTAGATACCTGCAGGGGAAACACCCCACTATTCCATGAAACAACTATTTGCTGACAAACTCTAGTTAGTTATTGGAAACCCTTCTGAATACTGATCTGAGATCTGCCTTCCTGACATTCCACCTCAAAGCCCCCATTCAGTCCTAAGTATGATACCATATCAGATTAATATGCTAGTGTTCACTGTTGGAATGTAGATTGTCCTAGGGAAATTTTATAGCTAAATAAAAATCTTATGGCCCATACTGAAAATGTATCTTTCCTTTGCTAGGTACTTTTCAGGAAGGATGACATCTGAGCTGTTAGTATATTATTAATATGTATATAATGGAATTAATTTGAATCCTAGTTAAAAATGTTTACATAAATTTGGTACAAAATGTTATGTTGTGTGTAACAGCAGATTCTTTGACTGCAATAGGGTACAAACTCTTTTCATTGGCCTACATTGAACCAACTTGTTGGGTTAACTCATGTTCCCTGGGCCCTCTGAAAAACATCCTGGCTGTCACCCATGGCAGGTTGAATGTTCACAGCCAGTCAGCTATTCTTGTGTAGGTCTACAGACTTCTGTTCATACAGGGTGAGCAGTATGAAAACCAAGACTCAGCTATGTTTATCTCAAACACTCTTTGCCAGTGTATTGGTTATTGTACTTACATAATTAAATAGCATGAAATCAATAAAATATGAATGTGAATAGAAGAACTGTTTCTAGAGCAAGTTAAAGCTTTAGAAAGACTAAAGTTGATTCAGTAAAAAGAATACTATCAAATTAAGTGTGGATAAAATAACTATAAAAAATTTATAAAAACTACAAATCTAGAGGGATTTTGCAACCATTGGCACTGCAAAGGCCTTTAAATTCTTACTCCCTTTAGAGTAGGCATTGTAGATAACACATAATAGACAGGGCCTATGCAAGATAAACCATGCAAATGCCAAAAGTAGACCTCTACTCAAAGAACGATCTTAGCCTTTCTTTGAAGATTGGTGAATGAATGTACATTTATGTGGTTTGAATTAAACATTTAGAAGATATATTATCTTTTTATCATTTCTAGTTTTAATCACTTTTCTCAAATAATTGATCAATTATTGGTTCTGATAAAGTCAGATAGAAGGCTTCTGCTGCAGTTTATAGCTAAACTCGGTCCCTCCAGATACTGTTAGAGAACTGCTTAAAATAGAGACTAATGTAAAAAAGGTTTAAGACTCCATATAATCAGTTAATGTTTGTCCTGACCTGAGGCACTATAAAAAGTCAAAGTTGCTAGAAACTATACAAATTAATTAATAAGCTCAACTAGTTATTGGTTGAGTCAGATCATACTGACATGGACCAATTAAAAAAAATTGTATACATATAGTATTTTGCAGAAGCCAGTTTGAATCCCAGTTAAAAAAGCATGGGGAGAACTATGGGGAAAATATGCAAAAGTACAGAAATTTAAAGATTAAATACAATGTTAAGAGGAAGGAGAAACTATGTATCCATTGACAGATAAGCTTTGTGAAAGCTGAGTATTCAAAATTATGTTCTTTGAAAAGCTGAAGAAGGGAACTTAGTGAAATCTGACTCACAGAACATTCTAGAAAAAGAGAAAGCTTGATAAGAGAGCAAAGAAGCTAAGGGAGGAAAAAGGCAAGTCAGGTGTTACGGACATGATTATAGAAAAATGTACAAAACAGGAGATGAGGAGCAAGGTTTACAAGAAGAATTGCTGTCAAGTCTTAAGCAGCAGGGTAGCACAGTTTATAGTGAGCTAGTCGAGTTCAGCAAAAATGGTTCAGGCCTAGGACCCAATGGCTTCACTGCTGAAGTGTACCAAGCATTCAAAGATGAACTAATACTGATCCTACTTAAACTATTCCAAAATATCAAGGAGGAAGGAATACTCCCAAACTCATTCTACAAGGCTTGTATCGCCCTGATACCAAAACCAGACAAAGACACAACAAAAAAGAAAACCATAGACCAGTATCTCTGATGAACACAGGTGCAAAAATCCTCAACAAAATACTAGCAAAGAGAATTTAATAACATGTGAAAAAGATTATTCATCATGATCAAGTGGGATTCGTCCCAGGGATGAAAGGATGGTTCAACATACACAAGTCAATCAATGTAATACATATCAACAGAACAAAGGACAAAAACCATATGATCATTTCTTTTTTTTTTTTTCTTTTTTTTTGAGACAGAGTCTCACTTTGTTGCCCAGGCTAGAGTGAGTGCCATGGCATCAGCCGAGCTCACAGCAACCTCAAACTTATGGGTTCAAGCGATCCTTCTGCCTCAGCCTCCCGAGTAGCTGGGACGACAGACATGTGCCAGCATGCCTGGCTAATTTTTTCTATATATATTAGTTGGCCAATTAATTTCTTTCTATTTATAGTAGAGAAGGGGTCTCACTCTTGCTCAGGCTGGTTTCGAACTCCTGACCTCGAGCAATCTGCCCCACTCGGCCTCCTAGAGTGCTAGGATTACAGGCGTGAGCCACCGCGCCTGGCCCATATGATCATTTCAATTGATGCTGAAAAAGCATTCGATAAAATTCAACATCCCTTTGTGATAAAAATCTCTCAAAAAACTGGGTATGAAGGGACTTATCTTAAACATGATAAAAGCCATAAATGACAGACCCACAGCTAGTATCATACTGAATGGGGAAAACTGAAAGCCTTTCCTTAAGATCTGGAACAGGACAAGGATGCCCACTTTCACCACTGTTATTCAGCATAGTACTGGCAGTTCTGGCTAGAACAATCAGACAAGAGAAAGAAATAAAGAATATCAAAACTGGAAAGGAAGAAGTAAAATCATCCTTGTTTGCAGACAGTATGATCTTATATCTAGAGAAACCTAAAGACTCCACCCAGTCAGCATTAGGGCCTCTGGGAAAAAAGAAAAAGGAAAAGAGAAACAAATTTTTTTTAAATGTTAAAAAACATTGGCTTCCCGGCATATTTTGGGAAAAGTGTAACTAAAAATAATAATAATAATAATAAAAAGACTCCACCTGAAAACTATTAGAACTGATAAACAAATTCAGTAAAGTTGCAGAATGCAAAATCAACATATAAAATCACTAGCATTTCTATATGCCAATAGCAAATTATCTGAAAAAGAAACCAAAAAGTAATTCCATTTACAATAGCTACAAATAAAGTAAAATACCTAGGAATAAACTCAAAGTAGTGAAAGATTTCTACAATGAAAACAATAAAACACTGATGAAAGAAAGTAAAGAGGACATAAAAAATGGAAAGATATTCCATGCTCATGGATTGGAAGAATCAATATTATTAAAATATCCATACTACCCAAAACAATCTACAGATTCAATGCAATCTCCATAAAAATGCCAATGACATTCTTCATACAAATAGAAAAAATAATCCTAAAATTTATATGAAACCACAAAACACCCAGAATAGCCAAAGCCATTCTAAGGAAAACAACAACAACAACAACAACAAAAAACAAAACTGGTGGAATCACATCACCTGACTTCAAATTATACCACAGAGCTACAGTAACCAAGACAAAATAGTACAGGCATAAAAACAGAGGCACACACCAATGGAACAGAATAGAGAAACAAGAAATAAATCAACACATCTGTAGTGAACTTATCTTTGACAAGGGTGCCAAGAACATATAGTGGGGAAAGGACAGTCTCTTCAATAAACTGTGCTGGGAAAACTAGATAACCATATGCAGAAGAATGAAACTAGACCCTTACCTCTTGCTATATACAAAATTCAAGTCAAAATGGATTAAGACTTAAATCTAAGACCTGAAACTATGAAACTACTAAAAGAAAACACTGAGGAAACACTTCAGGACAGTGGTCTGGGCAAGTATTTTTTGTATAACACCCCAAAAGCACAGGCAAATGAAGCAAAATTAAACAAATAGGATCACATCAAGTTAAAAAGCTTCTGTATAGCAAAGGTAACAATCAATAAAGCGAGGCGAAATCCCACAGAATGGGAGAAAATATCTGCAAACTACTCATTTGATGAGGAATTAATAACCAGAATATATAAGGACCTCTAAGAACACAACAGGAAAAGATCAAATAATCAGATTAAACAATGGGCAAAAGACCTAATGAGAGGTTTCTCAAAAGACATACAAATGGCCAACAAGTATATGAAAATATGCTCAACATCATTAATCATCAGAGAAATGAAAATCAAAACTACAATGAGATATCATCTCACCCCAGTTAAATGGCTTTTATGAAAAAGACAGGCAATAATGAATGCTGACGAGGGTGTGGAGAAAGGGGAACCCTCATACACTCTTGGTGGAAATGTAAATTAGTGCAACCACTATGTAGAACAGTATGGGGGTTCCTCAAAATACTAAAAATATAACTACCAGATGACTCAGCAATCCCACTGCTCGGTATATAGCCAAAGAAATGAAATCAGTATATCAAAAAGATATCTGCACTCCCTTGTTTATTGCTGCACTATTCACAATAGACAAAATTTGGAATCAACCTAAGTGTGTAAAACAGATGAATGGACAAAGAAATTGTTGTGTGTACACACACACACACACACACACACACACACACAATATAGCTATAAAAAGGAAGAAAATCCTGCCATTTGCAACAACATGGCTGTAACTGGAGGACATTACGTTAAGTGAAATAAGCCAAGCACAGAAAGACAAATCTCACATGTTCTTACTCATATGTGGGAACTAAATATTAGAGTTGATCTCATGGAGATGGAGTGTAGAATGATGGTCACCAAAGGCTGGGAAAGGTAGCAGGGGGAGGGAGATATGGTGGTGATGGTTAATGGGTGCAAAAATATAGTTAGATAGTTATAAATAGAAGGAACAATATTTGATACGACAATGAAGTGACACTAATCAACAACTTAGGATATACTTTAAAATAACTAAAACAATAGAATTGGAATGTTCCTAACATAAATAAATGATAAATGCTTGAGGTGATGGATACCTCAATTGTCCTGATTTGATTAACATACATTGTATACCTGTATCCAAGATACGACATATACCCTATAAATATATATAACTATTATGTACCCATAAAATTTAAAAATAAAAAATTAAGAAAAAATGGTTCAGATGTCTCATGATTCCATTAAGGGATTAGTAATCCCTAAAAAAACAAACAAACAAACAAACAAACAAACAAAAAAAAGGAATGAGCACATTTTAGGGTTCCAGACACATACCCTAATTGAAGCTAATGTAAACTGGATGAACTATTTTTTTTTCTCATGCTAAAACATTCTAGCAAAAATATTTGTAGTTAAAAGATCTACCACTTCAGAAGAGATCACAAAAGGATAAGAAATGCATATCTCTTATGTGTTTGGGATACTATTTTAATATTTCATGTTGTGTTTTGCCTTTAATAAATGACTTTTACACATATTAATATGATTTCATTTAAAGTTTATAAAACTCTGAGGTAAATAAAACTTTTCTCTCCTTTTTACAGGTGAGAAACAAACACTCACAGATGTTTACATGCCCAAACTTAGCCAACTAGAAAGTGGTTAATAGACCTGGTCTTCCCAACTAAAGTATTACAGAAAGTTTGGAAAATAAAGGAAAAAACTAAAATGTCCATTAAGTCCAACAATTATCTTGTAATGCATTTTCACCTTCCTTCCCTCTACAGAGCGTGATCATTGGAATACACTGGGGTTGTTTTCAGTTAACATCGTGTCATGTACATTTATCTTTATCATGACTACCTAATCTTCATATAGACCATTTAATGACTATCCAATACTATGATACGTGAATTAATTCATTCCAAATAACACTATGGGTCAGCTGCTACCCTCTGGAACCAAGAAAAAATGAGAAAAATATAGTTACTTAACCAATTCTGTTATTGGCCAGTCAGGTTGTTTGTTTGTTTTTTGCTAAGATGACAAGTCCCTTCTTTATGGCATATGTATCACAGTGGTGGCCGCCTGAATGAACAGCCACCCTCCCATCAGTGATAACCTGTCTCCTTCCCTTTCCAAAGTTTTTGAATTATTGCCTGTTCATTTAATTCTGCACCCTTTGCCTTTCTATATTTAATAATTGAGAAAAAATATAGATGAAAATATTTTTATATTTTATTCCCTATTACTTGCAAAGATAGCTATTTTACACAGAATAAGTGTACCTTTTAGAGGAGCAGTGAAAGCTGTTATAAAAGCATGGATAAAATTGACTGAGAAAGAAAAAAAAAAGGTCTATGTTTCATTTTACTTGGCTCTCAGCAGATCATTTGGGCTTTTGCTTTCCCTAAAATACAACCAAGCTAGAACTACATGGCACAAGCTAAAAGGGTGATCTGGAAGTTGATTAATTTATCTGGAAAACAGTCAGCTCTCTATTTCAATTCATGCGGTGATGACACAGCCTAAATCAAATTTTAAACAAATGCAAACATAGCCAGTCTCTAGGCCAAATTCTGGAAAAACACCTTAAGAATTCCAAGTGGAAGTCTTTGTAGATCCTGAGAGGCCTATATGTTGCTTTTAATTTAGAGAAGTGTCAAAATACATCTCTCCAAGGGCCAAGAAAGGAGGATTATGCAACTTAATGAGACTCTGCCATATTAAATCCTGAGTTGATAGCTCTCTAAGTTTTAAGCAATCCTCAGCAAATGTTCTCATCACTTTGGATCCTTTATCCTCCTCGAGGCGTCTCTGGATTGGAAAGCATGTCAGAAGCCATCTAGCCCACAGTCATCACCCATATCCTAATTCCACTGACAGGGCAGGCATGGAAGGGCATGGAAGCTTCCAGAGACAGTATTGTGCCAGGACAATTGGCTACTTCTTGCCTCCCTCCCAGAGTGTTTCGCCCAAACCTGTGTAGGTCAGGTCCCTGCAGGGAGCCCTCTGTCCCTTGCACAGTGTCACTGGGACTTACCTCCAGAGGCCCGGGAGCGGCACTGCCCGGTCATGGGGCTGTACTCCTGGTTTTCGTCCGTGCAAACGCACAGGAAGGACCCTTCCACATTCTCACAGAAGGCTTCACCACACACCCCACTGAGCAGCTCACATTCGTTCACATCTGGAAAAGGGAGCACAGATCCAGTGAGAGGTGTGGCTCCATCAAGACAGCTCTTTATTTTACCAGCTGTGCCAGGGCTCAGAGTGTCTGCTGGAAGCCAGGTGGTCCCCGGGGAGCAATCAAACCCCTTCTGCTCTTTTAAGGAAGGGGCTCCTAAAGGTAATGGTGGATGATTTGGTCTGTATGAAGGGACCATGAAAACACAAGGCAAAGGTTCTAAATTCCACTTCCAGTTTTAAGGAACACCCTGTAATTGTATTGCAAGCACAGTAAGTACTGGTTGACCGTCTAGTCTTGTCTTTCCCAACTTTTCCACATAACAAAATCCTAAATGATCCAACACTCTACTCACAGTTCTCAATTCAAGGAAAATGAAGATACTGGCACTTCAGCAACTATGGAATTAAGTTCATTTAAAAATTTTAAAGCATCTCCTTAAATATCTGAAAATACAGTTCTCTAGCAGCCAAAATGTCCAAATTAACAATAGAATCCAGGTTGCATAGCCCTTTTAGAAATGAAGGAAAAACCACTATAAATCATTTATCGGGCTATGTTAATCATCCATGTGAAACAAAGTAGTCCAATAACTAATTATTCATTTCACTATGCCTTTTCAAATTCTGTTGATGTTCTACAGTATAATTACTATTTTGCTAACTATTTTTCTTCTGTACTTAAATATACATAATTAAAACAGTCAGGGGATCTCACTGATGAGTATTTTTCATTCAACATTATGTAAGTACACAAACCAAAGAAAGGCTAATTTTATGTTTGACCTTGCCCAATAGTACTTTTTACCTTCTTTCCTCCTAAGAGAAATGTTATTAGCAAGTACCCAGTTCAGCAAAGTACCTGACTTGAAACCTGAAATGTTAATGTGTTTTATGCATTAAACATGTGCAAACATCAGCTCTTTCACGAGCACACTCTGAGATGGTTTATACGAAGTTAAAAATTTGAGCAATTATCCAAATCATTCCAGAAAAAAAAAATCCTATTTTCACCTGCTATACCCAGTTAATTGGACAAAAAGATTATATACTTGACTTATTTGGATAATAACCTCAGTTTTCCATTTCACTTTGTATATAAACAGACATAAACCCAATGAGAGCTGGGTTTCACTTGTGTAAAGATACTGTAACATAAAGGAAAGCATAGTTGGAATATTTAATCAACCTAAATAGTCATAATTTAGACCCCAAAAACTTAAAACTTGCCAGTTCACATTTATCAACTTTAGGTAAACGTCTACCTAAAAAGGTTTAGGTAGAAACCTTCTACTTTCCAACTTGTATTATTTATATGGCCATTAAAATCACTCCCACTCTACTGCATTCATTCAATCAAGAAATATTTTCTAGCTTACTTCTACGGGCTAGGCCCATATGGCCCATACACTGAGGAAACAATGATGAATCAGGCAGGCCTAACTCCTGCCTTCATGGAGTTTACAGTCAAGTCAGGGAAATTAAAAGATAATCTTACAGGCTGCAGTGAGTGCTAGGAAAGGAAAGTACAAAGTCCTGTGAAAGCATGGCACAGTGGACCTAAAGTGCAGGGGTGAGTTAGGGGAATGATTACGGTGTGGGGTGGGGAACAACTCATCTCTGAGGTTCTACACAATACCCAGTGTGGTGAAAGGCACAAAATAGGTGCTCATTAAATATTTTCAAAAGAATGAATAAAAAGACAAATAAAATGAGTTGAGTTCACCAAAATGATAACAAATATTCCTTCTCTGAAAGTGGTGTTTTGTGTGCCAAACCGAAATGTCAACACAGGCTTGGCACACTCATCTGGCTGGTTGGAAATCAACATTAAGCAGGGGGCTCAGGAGTTATACAGAGTCAATGGTTCAACATCTGATACTCAAACAGTTAATAATTAAACAAAATTTGCTGAGCACCTACAAGAGGCCAAACATCATGTGCCACCCAGGGAGGAGAGAGACAGTCTTCAAACACATGGAGGTTATAGGCCTGGAAAAGGCGGCTGCAGGCGATATACACATGATTAAATATTCCCCCAAACATTGTAAGTATCATTATAGAACTTGCTGAAAGCATTCTGCAAGCAGGGGGGTCACAGCTCAGATAGAGAGTGACATAAGGAGCAGGGATGGTGTCTGGAAGGGGATGACACCTAACCTCAGTCTTCAAGAATGAGTGGCAAGAATCCAGGCTCAGGAAGGAGAGGTCAGGAGCACATTCCCAGCAGAAGGAGCAAAAGACAGCCAGATAACTGCACAATGACATGAGCGACCACAAGTGGTGTGATGTAGCTGGACGGTGTGATGTAGCTGGAGTCTAAAAGGTGAGGAAGTGGTGAGGCTGAGAAGATAAGTAGGGGCCAAGTCACACGATCCATTTAGTCAAAACAGTTAAAATATTTTGTGAGTGTCAGACTGTTTTTATCACTTGTATTTTGGTGGGAAGGAAACTAGAGATTAGGATACTCGTAGCCGTATTATTAAAGAGCTATGTCTTTTTGTGAATACTTCTTCAATAATTATGTTTTTGACTAGCCGATACTTAGGCTCAAAACAACATCACTGCTTTGTAAAAAAAAATTTGTTACTGGGAATTAACTGAATTTCACAATTAATTCTGTAAAAGCAATTACTTTTCAAGTGATATTATCATTAAACCTCTGAATAGATTTTGTTTTCCCAGTATAATCTGGACGGTAAACAAACTGTTTTAATTGCAAATTCTCAAACAAAAAAGTTATCGACTCCTCCTCAAGTGCCATCTGTCATGTAGTGAACATGGCTATTTTTCTCTAATGAAGAAGAATAAAGAAAAAACCTTATCTTGTGAAGTTTTGAATTTGCTAGCCTTTCTTCTCTTTGCTATTTAATTGCTCTCATTGCAAATGTGCTTCATAATGAATTTGATTTGAAGAAACCAAAGCTGATCAGAGAATGAAATACAAAATGTCACCTTCCATATGAGCATGCGTTTGACCATATTCTAGGACATCTGATGATAATTCAAGATTCCTTCCAGCCCCGTCAATCCCAGACAGAACAGACTGAAGAAATATAGTTGCACAATCCAAAGCATCGTTTTATGGGCGTCATTCCTGGAAACTGAAGCTCTTGCCAACACTTTCCTTAAATGCACTGCCTAAGAAGGTGCATTTTGAAGACAGACAAGCTATACCACACACCAGACTCTACTTCCTGTGCAGGAGGGACTCCAGAGTTCTGCACACTCAGCTAAGAGTTTAAACAGATGTTCTTTCAAACATTCATTTAAATTTAAAGTCATACTTCTATATTTCTTAATGTCCCCTTTCAGAAGCCATAGGATATTTTTCACACATCCTCAAATTGTGAGCTAAAATCAAATTATCATGAAATTCTGCCCAAATTACCTGTTTAAAAGCTCCTGTTGTGGATAACTTTGCTTTCTTTTATTGAAACATGTTGGGAAAAAAATCTAAAAACTCACCCACACACCCTTGCCCATCCTGTGGGGCTTGAAAGCCCTGATAACAGAGGCAGCGGAAGGAGCCAGCTGTATTGTCACAAAACCCGTGACTGTCACAAACAGTGTTGTTTACACATTCATCAATATCTGAAAAAAAGACATGGAACATCAGACACAAACCAATGACAAACGCCAGATATTAATGGATAAACAGAAGCACTCAACACATCTGATTAGTATGAGATGATCATGTTTACACAGCGAGAACTTAAAAACATTTTACATGTGAATAAAATGTTTTGATGAAAATGGTTTAATAGGCAAAGTGTTGGTTTCTAGGAGAAAAACATTTACTTTTCCTCAGGAAATGTTTTCAAACTAAAAGGACATTGCAGTTAATACAGCCAGTCTTTTCTAGATGTTTTCAACTATTTCCAAGGAGTGTTATATTCTAACAGGGGAAATATGTGAAAATACTGCCACCTGTTTGGTTGCAGTAAATGCTAATAACAGTTGCATCTGCACAGTCGTGGGCAGAAAGAAGCAATGGTTTCCTCAACCCCGTAGATAACCTTGATCAAGTTTACACGGCATTCTCACGAAGTCCAAGAGAGAATGTTATGAATTCAGTGGGGTAGCCAGCCAGTCCCAGTTAATGACAAGAAAAGATTTTGTGTCAACACAAGTTATAATCCTTAAAGGTCCTAAATGTCCAAGCTACTTCAACTGATGAGCCGACTTGGGAATTCATTTAGTTCTCTGCAAACTTGATGACAGTGACCGTTTGCCTTTTTACCCATTACTAAAAAATGCTGACATAAAAATGATGCCTCAGTTGTAAAGTTACAATGGACTTTTAGGTAGAATTCTTCTTCTTTATCCTATAGTTACTAATTTTCATTGCCATTCTTTTCTTCCCATTATCCTTGTTTACAGACACTCTGCACCCTACCAGCTGCCAGGCTCTCTGTTCTTTCTGCCTCTGGACTTAACAGTTGTCCCCAAAATACAAGTTTTTAGAAAACCAATTAAGAAAATGTAATTACAGCATCCATATAAATATATCTATATATTTATATATATATAAAGAAGATTTTAATTTTATGTTCAAATAATGAAATCAGATAGCAAATGATAAAGAAAATTAAAAGTTAAATTTCACTTGACAGAATTTAATTTGGATGGAGTTCATATTAATAAAATTGAGCATTTTTTAAAACTTTTTAAACCTGAATCGAAGAAATTTTCTAGGAGAAAAAGAAGATACGTTCAATGATTTCTCCAGCAGCTGTTTCACGTCCCTTCCTAATTCTCCAATGCTGATGTTATTAAGCATAAGTTAAAAGACTGTCTCACTTTTTAATTGCCTACTTCAAAGTTTTCTTAATTTTTTTAACTCAAAGAAAATCACGTCCCTTTTCCTTTCAAGGTTGGGCTCCTTATCCCATCCCAACCCATCTCTTGACCCCCTAGTCCCACCTGCTCCTCCTCCTCCAGCATCTTCAATTTTTCCTCCCCTGGCTCCTCCCCTCTCTGCCCTCAAAAATGTTAAAATAGCTTGAAAAAGCTTTCACTTGATCATGCTGTCATTTACTGTGCTTTCCCACTCCTACCCCTGCAAAATGTCTCAAAAGAATCATCTGCATCATTGCCTTTATTTCCTAATACAGCTTATCTGTAATAGGAAAATAATAACAATGAATAATAATATTCTTAATATTGCTAAGTCCCTACAATTACTGTGAGAATTAAGCAAAATAATACATACAAAGTGCTCAGAAGACTTCCTGGCATGTAATGCATCCAATACACTGCATGTCAATTATTATTACTACTATTAACACTATTCATCTTCTTCCTCCTTCTTAATGACCTACAATCTCACTTCCTAACTCTTTACCCTACTGAGAAAAGGCACCAATGACCTCATCATCAAATCTGAAGATCATCTTCTGGTCTGTCACCCTTACCCTGTAAGTCTGGTGAACACCCACTCCTTGCTCTCTCTCTTCCCGTGCTCTGTGACAGAATTTTCTTCCTGTTCTACCTCTAGCCACTCTGGCTTGCCCTCACCCTCACAGCCTGAAGGTGGGTGTCTGTCAAGCTTTGGCCCTCTCTGGGATCTATGGAAACTCAGCCCTCCCCTCTCCACCTTTCCCAGCCTCTCCCAACTTCAACTACCACGCTTCTTGGGATAAATCCCAAATCCTCCTTTCCAGCCAGGATCCTTCTCCCAAGTACATTTCTTATTCTTAATCATTTCCATTAGATCTTCTGCCATAATCTCAAACTTATCAAGCCTAAAGCTGAATTCACTGTCTTCCTACTAAACCCCATTTCCTGACCTTAGTGAGAAATTCTTCTACTTCCATCCTTCCTTTTTGCCTCGATTACCTCCCTACCTTAAACTAAAAATCTATGAAATTATTTCACATCTACAAAATCTGAATCTCCCTTGCAGCACCTAACATAAAGACGACACTCAATAAATCTGTTCTGACAGATACTCAATTTGTCAGCACGAGGCTGGGATTATAATTTATTTACTGATTATAACTGTGAGGAGGAACTGCCTCATGTCACCAAATCACTTAACACAGGCCACTGCTAATTTTAGATTTCCTGAAATGGGCATCTGTCAATAAGATTATGTTATTCATTGAAGCAAAGGGATTAAGGGCTGGAAAGAAACTCAGAAATGTTTTAGCTACCACTTAATACTGATGATCTCCCAGTCTTAAGGACTGACCTCTGTTTTTCAGAACCATTTATTGAATACCTATTGGACCTATTAGACATGTTGATAATAAATGAACTTATTATTGCTCCTATACACATTTTATCAGTGAATGTAACCCCTTACCCAAGCCAGAAACCTTTTCCTGATATGCCTCTTACTCCTAATGGTTTTACCTGTCTCCAGTCTCACCTCCTTCCCTCTAATCCATTGTCCACCTAACACTTGCCAGCATGTTTTTTTCCAAAAATGCAAACCCTCCAGTGCTGTCCCCTAGTTCAGAATGTTCAGAGTCCCTTCTTGGCTAGCGGATAACCGCCACCTTCCTTAGTAGAGCGGAGAACACCCTTCATCACCTGGCTCCTGCCTACATGTTTGGCCACAGTTCTCAGACAACCTCCTTCCCAACTGGCACTACAGCCCAATCTGCGTACTAGACTTCTTTGAAAACCTATAGTCTTTAATTTCTTGTGGACTTGCTGCACACTCCTTCCTCCAATGGAATCTCCCCCTTCCCCAGCGCCACCCCTTGGCTTCGCTCAGAAACTCCCTCTTGCCCTTTAGGAGTTAGCCCAGAGGCCACGGGACACGTCCTCTGTGGCACCTTCCTTAGCCACTGCAAGGGCAGATCTGAAGGTCCCCCTCTCTCTGCTCCCAGAACATTCTGTGCCCCTGCTGCACTTATCAGGGCTACTTCTCAGGGTGGAAAACCTTCAACTTAACCTCACCAGCAACTTCTTTCCCTACTAAAATGGGAGGGGGACTAGCAAATGGGAGGAGGAAGGGAAGGAAAGTACCAGAAATCTGGTGGCTTTTCAGTCTAGATTCCTAAAGTAAAATCTCTTGCTTTATTTTTTATTAATTCTACGCAATTAGAGCATATGATGATTTCTCGTTACAGTTCACCAGCACAGGAACTGAATAATTGACCCGAAGGTGAACAAGCCCCAAGCCAGTTATGAATTACTGGGCGTCTTGCAGTCTCAGACTTACTGTAACAGTGATTAACCGAGAAAGTTTAGATGAGCAATATTTTGGATTTGAATGAATAGGAAAAAATAACATGGAATGCTGTTAGAGACTAGCTCTTCAACAACTAATATTTTATAAAAATGATATAATGTAACTCTCAGCAGTTTCGTGTTTTCAACAACGAGGTGAGGTAATGGCTTAATAAAAGGACATTTGTTTCACTTCTCTAATGACCTGTACAAAAAAAACATTATTTCATTAAAATTTTCTTTGATGATGTGAGCTCTCTGCGATATTTTTCCATTCTTAGTCTTGTCTATATGATAAGAATTGCTACAATTAAGAGTAACTCTATAAAAATAAAGCAAAATGTTAAGAAATGTATTACATTAGAATAAAAGCCCCATCAAGACTAAATGGACAAGTAAAAGCCATCCTCTTTTGCTGAAGTTGAATTTTAAAGATGAAACTCCATTTTGAATCATCCAAATATTTACCAAAGCAATTCTGCATAGGGATCTGTAAGAGCCATGTATGATATCATTAGCAATACTCTCCAACAGATTAGTAATCACAGGAGTGGCTGTCTAGTGATCTTTCAATTGTCAACCCAGATAAATTAGGTATGCTATTGTAAGAATTACTGATTTATTATACAAGTGTTTGCTATTTATATTTTACTGAACAAGCTAGATATAAATATTGATGTTTCAGTGGAAATAAAATCAAGGAAATTATATAGACCAAGGATAGTGGATCACTGATATGAACTCCCCAATAACAAATTACCTAAATGTCATAAAGAGAAAGAGTACACAGTTCTGGGTGATTGGAACTGCCAGTGGCTCATTTTAAATGTGGCAATGTCGTCACTGACTGATAAGCCCATACTTTTAAGAGTCTTAACTATTGATCTATTTGGTAGATCAATTTTCCTCATCCACATGCTTTTTACTTAATACATTTTTCTCAACGAACCAAAAGTTTTTCAAAATCTACTATTCTTTTCAGGGACTGTACACATAGGAGCAGAATTCTAACACATGCACCTGCAATTCTTAAATAATTGGTGTCAGCCTCTCATTTTAGGTAAAGTGAACTATGAAATAAGGAGCATGTATGAGAAGAAGGCATGATTTTCCAAAAGGAGCTGGGGTCAGATAAACCTTGTTAACTGCCCAAGAAATTTAAAATGTGTTCAAAGACCTCAACCATGAAATTCATAACAAATCTCGATGGTTCCATTGGGTGTCCTGTATTATTTACTGAAAAGTCTATGTGTATCTGCATATATTCAGAAAACTCTATGTACATAGTGAAAAAGAAGTATTTGTGTCCATCTTGTTAGTAAAATGATTTATTTTTCTTTTCTCAAACATTTCATTTTACCAATAAAACAGACACAAATAACTTTTTTTTATTCTTTGGGTTTTTGTTTTGAATTAAGAAAAAAGTGCTTCTTTTCTTCAGTTTCTTAACATCTCTTACCTTTTTTTTTTGTTGATTTCCTTCTTCCTTATTCTCAGCAAGACCTACCACCTCTTAGGGGAAGCAGCTCACTAAGCCCACAAGCTAGCCTTCCTCCTGCTGCCAGGACACTCCAGAGAGGCGGATGGTGGGAATGGGAGTGTCATTTCTGGTAACGGATCATTCACAGAAAAATCTCCACAACAACTGCACAGTTGGGAAGAAATGGCCTTCCTGTCATCAGAACATTTTTAGATGAATCACATGGTCCATCTCAACTTGAAGGAAACTTGAAGATTATCCAGTTTGATTCTTCATTTTAAGAACCAGAAAACTGAGGCCTAGAGAGGGAAATTAACTGGCCTCAAGGTCACACAACCAGTTTGCATTCCAGGTTGCCAGTGGTAGAGCTGGCAAAGGAATGCAGCTTGGCCAAGGAACTTTATTCTAAGTTTGTGGCTGTATCCATCCCATCCTCTTCCATTCCCCCCATGGTGATGGTTATAAAAGGCCACTCCTTGATGCTGAATAGCATCAAGCAAATTGTGAGCCCAACAAGCACACTGGAGTTTGTTCACTACAAAGGTGTGTATCTTCATCAGAACACACCATCTGTTACTCTTTGACTCATCACTTATTAGCTTGCAGTTTATAATCAAGTCCTCTTGTCCTTAAACAAGACCTAGGCATCTTTGTCCTTAAAACAAGAAGCATAACATACATTTGACATCTAAATGCCAGAGGTACTGAAGGTCCTAAAGAAGAAGTTTCTCTAGGAGACCCTTGGACGAAAGCACATCCGGCATCAACGGTGTGCAAACCCCAGGAGGTCCCAGGACTACGTCTAGCATCGGTGCTCTCAGATCTATTCATGAAAAAGAAATGACCCACTATTTCAGCCCGGACCTTCCTGACCAACTGGAATCAGTTAAATATTTGGTGCCAGAATCTTAGGAAAACAGATCCAAAGAAAAGGGGCTTACGCTGGAAATGCAGCCCTCGCACTCCTTACCAAAAGGAATGGAAGCCAACCAGGAGACAGTAAAGCCCAGCCAAGGAGTGGGATTCAAAGATGCTAAACCAGCTGAATAGCTGCCCAGAGGAATTCAAAAATGGCATGGCCTCTGGCCCAAAAGCGACTGAAGTCCCTCTCACAGCATAGGAGGGATGCCAGCAATAAGCGGAAGACGAACACAAGGCCTAAAGAAAGAAAATAAAATTTAGCCAATAGGAAATTAAAAACTGGATTTGGAGATGGTCCAGGCAGTACAATAGGATATGGAAAGAACCTTTTAAAAAAGGCCCACTGAGGTCTGGCAATGTCAACATGGCTGGAGAACACGGGCCTTATGTGCTATGGAAAGTAAGTCTGTTCTGGGGAAGGAGGATAGGCCTGAAGCAGCAAAAGATGATGTCCCTGAGCAGAGTCTGACATCCATGCTGTCCCCCTGACAAAGAAAGGCAGGAAAAAAACATGGGGGTCTTGATGGTCACAAGTCTGTTCTGAAAGCTGGAAGCCTGGGAATAGCAATAAGGAATGACAGAGGTCACAAGTTATTTCAAATCCAACTTTCTATCCTTAAAAATTACCCTGCTAGGCCTGTTCTAGATTCTAAAGCAAAACTTTGCTCTGATTTTTATTAACCACTATGTAGACAACCTGTGTTCACCGTCATACCTAAAGACAGCTTCTTATAAACCATCCTTAAAAATCATAAATATCATCCTGGTTATCCAAAAACGTGGGTGTCATCCTTGATTACCTCCCCATACCTAATCACCACACCCTTTTGATTTTTACCTCTTGGCTATCTACAATCACTTCCTTCCTCTCCAATCGTATTTAGGGCCTCACTGTGTCTTTCCTGAATTTCCCCCTTCTAACATGTTTTGTGCTTCTAGATACCCATCACAGCACCAAATTCATCCCCCATGAGGACAGAAAGAAATAGTCCAAGCAAGTAGTTCTCTGCCTAAACCTCTTCAGCTTTTCTCCACGCATGGTAGTATAAAGGCCTTTGCCACATGTCATCTGAGCTTGTTCCATACTTGGGCTCTCAAGTTATTTGCTTTTCCAAGTGGCCTCTCGGCCCCTGCATCTTCTTTTCCCTTCATTCCCCCTCTATTGGACCATTCCATCAGGATCAAACATTTTCCACTGTCTTCCATCTTAAAGATAACAGAGAGCCTCCTTGCACCATAATCCCTTCAGCTAGAAATGTATTTATTTCTCACCCCTGTTTAACAGCCAAGGTTCTTGACTTATTTACATGGGCTGTATCCACTCCATCAGTTCTTTTTCAGTCTTGGGTGGTTCCCGAATATAAAGCTCCACTGAAACAGCTCTTGATGACTTTATCATTTTGTAAACCCAAAGGATTCTTGTTAATAGAACTCTCAGTAGAACCCAATGCAGTTGACTACTCTCTTCTTGAAGCATTCTTTCCCCCTGGATTCCATGGTCATATTTCTTCCTAAGTTTCTTCTTAATCCTTAGGCTACTCCTACACAGTCTTTCTCTTTTATTTGACCCCTAAATGTTGGAATTTCTCAGGGCTTAGTCCTAGGCCTTCTTTTTTTTTTTTTTTCTCCTCATTCTGTAATATCTCTTGGTGGCCTCATCCATTTGGATGGCTTCAAATACCATCAATGTCTGATGACTCCCAGTTGTATCTCCAGCCTAGATTTCTCTTCTGAACATTAGACCTAAATTGATCCAATTCCCTCCCTGACACACCGACATGGATATTTCATAGGCAACTCTAATTTAACATACCCCAATCACACTCTTGATCTTTAAAAAAAATCGCTTCATTTTTTACCATGTTAGGAGCTAGCACCACCAAATACCTACTTGCTAAAGCCTGAACTTACCATCTATCCTCAATAGTCCTTCTCCTTCATGTCCTATATTCAGTCCAATTCTAGATTTGGATTCTAATCTAGTCTAATCTAAGATTAGACTAGATTAGATTCTAATCTAAGATTAGAATCTAATCTAATCTAAGATTAGATCTAATCTAATCTTAGATTAGATTCTAATCTAATACCAAGTATTAGATTAGAATCTAATCTATCTATCTCCAAAACATTTCTTGAGTCATTCATTTCTCTCCATCACATTGCTACCACTCTAGCCTGAGCTACCAATACATCTGGCCTAGGCTATTCATTCTAACAATAGCCTCGGAGATATCCCAACTTTCCTCTTGCCCTCTAATCCCATTTTCAAACAGCAACCTGGATGACAGGTACACTGTCCTCTAAAACTATAAATTAAATCACTGAATTAAATCAAATGGAAGATTCCACTCATTAAAAGGAACAATTATTTTATGTACCACTAAGAAATAAAACTCCACAAGTTAAACTATTTTGCACTGCTTTTTAAAAATTACATGCAATTTTTAAAAATCAACTGGAAGAAACATTCCCATATTAAAGTGTGAAAATATGCATGTTAGAAATGATGAAATATAGTATATCACTATCCTGCTTATAATCTATCAGTCTGCTTCAGTTATACTTAGAATGACACCCAAACTCTTTACATTTCCTATAAAGTGTTCATATTCTGTCTCTGCCTCCCCAGCCCCATGCCTTGCCACACTTCCTTCTCCCATCAGTACTTCTCCCAAGTACTAATCAGGCTCCATCCTGCTTAGCTTTTGAGATCAGATAAGATTGGCCAACCACCAGGCATGGCCTTTCTCTTAAATGTATCTTGTATCTACTTCTTGAATGTATCAAGTCCTTCCCAGTCTCAGAGCCTTTGCCCTGAACCCAGCTCAATGCCTTTAATCAAAACAAAGTCTTCCCTCCTCCTTTCTCTCACTGTCCCTATTTTTTCCTTCATAGCAGTTGTAATGTTTTATGGTCATGTGCTTTTTAGAAAGCTTATTTGTTTACTGCTTGTCCCCTGCATATGCAGTTCCTAGAAGGCAGAACCCACGTCTGTTTCGTTCAGCACTATATGCCCATAATCTAAAATAAAGTCTGGCATATAACAGGTGGGCAATGATTACTTGCTTAATGCAAGCAAACTGCAATCCAGCCTTTGCTGACCACTTCAGCTTTATATTATACCTTATATAATATATCACTTTCGCCTCCCATGTGTCCAGCTGGAATTATTTTACTTGCAGTGCCCTAACTCTATGCAATATTTCATGTCTCCAAGTCTTTGCTTGTGGGATTGATTCTGCCACGAACAAACTCCCTCCCTACAGCTTCCATATCGCATTTTTTTACCCAGATGATTTTCATCTGTCCTCCAGGCCCTTTAAAGCTCAGCTGGAGACTCGTGGAAGCTTTTCTGACCCCACCTGGTGCTGAAAAAACGTGTCTATTCCCATAGCTGCTTCTTATCCATCAATACACATGTAAGAAGACCCTAAAAAGATGGAACATCGTATTATTGCCAACCCCCAAGGCTGAGCACTCATGACCACAGCTCATGAGAAAGAATAGAGGTGGGCTAGAAAAATAATTAGTGACCCAGCACTTTATCATCTCATTAAATTAAAGCTACATAGGAGGTAGCTTTTAAAATAGTATTTACAAAGTAGAAACTTGTATTAGAAATTATCAAAGACAGACTTGAAAAGTTCTTCTAGAATCAAGATAAAAGAACATAATGATAGCAAGAAAATGTTGCATTCTCAGATATATGAAAGAGTTAAATACAAAAATAATACCAGAAAGTAAAATACTATAATATAGAAAAATATACAATTGATCACAACAGGAGAGGGATAATTGCAAAAAAGTAGTGAAAGAAATAAAAACACTATAAAATTTAAAAGTGAATTAAAGAATGGGGAAATACTTGTAAAATATTGATAGATGATTATATTTAATACACATAGAACAGTTAACACTAAAACTCTACCTCAGGCAAAAAATATTATGCACATCTGTAGTCTTATAAGCTTAGGCAAGAGGATTGCTTAAACCCAGTAGTTGGAGACCAACCTGGGCTACAGGCATCTGGCTTATGTTACTCTCAAAATCAGAAATATTATATACTTGCAAACAGCAATTTGAGGATACTGAAAATATTTTAATTATTTTACTTGAGTATAAAGATATACCTCACTCTAACAGGAATAAACATTTGTGTAAAATAAAACTGTATAAACAAAAATAAGATGGATATTCACAAATATTTTTAAATATATCGAAAATCTGCAACTTTTTATTATTTCTGATTGACAAATAGAGTGTTTTATTTTAAAATAAGGTGTTTTGTTTGAAATGATAAAATATCTTAAGAGACAATGTTACTGATAATTATTAATTAATAGTATACATGTATTTAAGTTAGGAGATCATAGCAATTCTCAACAATTGCAATTATTAACAAATAAGCAAATAAAATCCCAAACTCCCAAAACAACAAAAAACCCACATAAAACCCTTTAAAGTGCCTTTTAGTCTAGCCAAATTTTCTTGCATATAAAGCTATGTTTGTTTCGTTTATAAAACTGTGGAGACTGGCCAAAAGTAAAATCTTCTGATCATTCATTCAGAGATTCTGTTGAATGAAAAACATTTTGGACCTAATCTTTTCCTTAAATACAAACGGTAAATTGCCAGTGGTGAATGTTTTCTATCTTAGATGGACTTTTCTACATATATAGATCATTATTATATACAATTTCACTTTTTATTACATGAAAGTAGATCTTTCATGAATATGTTTGATTCCAAATTTATCTCAATTTTTTGGTGCATTTTATTTCCTTTCATACACAGTTGTTAAAAATCAAAGGGAAACAAAGGGTGGTGGTAAAATAAAAAACTCTAAAATAAGCCAAAAAATGGGGATGGGGAGAAAGAGGAACAAATAATGGATGAGATTGAAAAATAAAAGTAAAGTATCAACTTAAACCTCCAAATACCAGTAATTATATTAAGTATATATAGATTGCTTCAATTAAAAGACAAGAATTGTCATTCTGGATTAGAAAACAACTATATGCTGTTTATAAGAGAAAGGCTTTTTAATATAACATGGAAAAAAGATAAAAAGGCATATGCTGGACTAATAAAAGACAAAGTAGACTTAGAGGCAAGGAGCATTGGTGGGGACATACAAGGACATTTCAAAGGAATAAAAGGGTTAATTCACTATGAAGATACAACAATTCTATATTTAATCTACTGTCAGAAAATACATAAAATAAAAACTGGCAAAGTAAAATAAGAAACAGCAAATATTCATAATAATAATGGGAGATTATAAGACACTCCTCCCAGTAATTTATATAATAAGCAGACAAAAAAACCCAGTAGGAATAGGGATGAGTTGAACAACACAATTTACGAACTTGCCCTAATTGATACATATTATATATAGGTCTGATTGCACAATACACATTGTTTTAAAGTACACAATATTTATTAAAATTGACAATCTTCTGAACCATAACAAATTTTAAGGATTGAAGTCCTTAGAGTATATTATCTAACCATAGTGGTTTTAAGGCAGAAATCAGTAACAGTATCTAGTTAAAAGATAACAAGAAACATCCCCTAATATCTGGATATTAAGCAACAATCTCTAGATAATTTATTGGTCAAAGAAATGACAATGGATTTTAGGAATATTTTAATCTAAATAATAAAATATAATATATCAAAACTTATGGATATAGATCGAACCATTCTTAGAAGTATATAGCCATAAAACATGTTATAAAAGGTTGAAAATCTAATGATTATGAATTAAGAAGTTGGACATAGAGACAGCTTAAACCCCCCAAATATATAGAAAAAGTAATAAATATAAAAGCAGAAATTAACAAAATAGAAAACAAAGAGAAAATACAAAAGTTGTTTCTTTGCAAAGACTAAATAACCTTAGGAACACAGATTAAGAGAAAGTTAGAGAAGGCACAAATTATTATACTAAAATTTTTAAAAAGACATCTCTACACATTCTACAGAGAAAAGGATATTATGAACAACTTCATGCCAATGAATTTGGAATTTTACCTACAATGGACAAATTCCTTGAAATTTCCTTGAAATGGATAAATTTCATTGAGTTCATGTGAGAAATTAATCTTTAATTTTCCTTCCTGTTAATGTTCTTATGAAGTTGTGGAGTCAAGGTTATTAATAGTCTTAAAAAATGAGTTTGGAAGTGTCCTTTTTTCTGTTTTCTCTAAAAGTTCGTGTGATATATGTGTTACTACTTCAACTTTCACAGAGAATTCACCAGTGAAGTCATTTGTGCCTGGGATTGTTGAATTATTGTTTTTATTTTGGGTTTGTGTGTGTTGTATGTGTTATGAGGTTTTAAAATTGCAGGTAATATTTTGTTAATAGATAAAATATTTACACTTCAGACTTTTCATGTCAGTTTGATAAGTTTTGTTTTTCAAGGACTATATATATATATATATACATATATAATATATAATAATATACTGTGTGTGTGCATATATATATGTGTGTGTGTGTGTATATATATATATATGGCTGGAATAAGTACATGATGATGGGCATATAGTTAACATCTTGGACCGCAATATAGAAACCATGTGTCAAGAACAGCAGATAGATATTGTCTGGGTCCCAGTACTATAAACTGCATTATCAGCCCTAGATTACTTAGACTGTTACACAGAGACAACTTTCATCTTGTTTAGAAATCCAGTCAATGTAATTCACCACATTAACAGAATAATTCACCACATTAATTCACCACATTAGCAGAGTAAAGGAGAAAATGATATAATTATTTCAAAAGATGGCAGAAAAGGCATCTATGAAACCATTCACGACAAAGACCATTACCAAAACAGAAACAGAAGGGAACTTATTTATCTGATAAAGAGTATGTATTTAAGGAAAAAAAAACACACTACCTATGGCAAACATCATATTAAATGCTTTCCTTGCTGAGATGAGAATGAGAAAAGGAAGCTAGCTGTCACCACTTTTACACACCACTGTAGAGGTCCTATACAATGTAGTAAGACAAGAAAAGGAAATAAAAGGTACATTTATTAGAAGAGAAGAAATAAAATTAGTATTATTTATACAACAAAATTGCATATGCAGAAAATCCAAAAGAATCTGCAGATAAACTACTAGAATTAACAAGTGAATTTAGCAAGTTCATGGATACAAGATCAATGTATGAAAATCAAATTTGGTGCTATATACTAGTAACAAACAACTACAAGGGTGAAAAATTCTAAATACCATTCACAACAACATAAAAATTTTGAATATCCAGGAATAAATCCAAAAAAAAAGTTGTTCAAGACTTTATACAAAAAACTACAACAAGGTGGGGCCACATGATGTGAGACCACGTGGTCTCTGCACTGCAAAAAAAAATATTTTAAAAAATAGTAATAAAAAAAAAAACCTACAAGATACCAAGACAAATGAAAGAAACCCTAAGTAAGTAGAGGGCTATGTCACATTCATGGATTAGAAGACTCTGTATTTCAAAATGTCAGATCTCCTCAAATTAATTTATTGATTCAATACAAGTCCAAAAAAATCTCTACAGTTTTCTTGTGAAAATTGATCACCTGATTATAAAATTTATATAGAAAGGCAAAAGGCCAAGAATAGCTATGGCAATCTCAAGAAAAAAACTGAAGAATTTAGAATTTACTAAACCTAATATTAAAATTCATTATAAAGCTACTATAATTAAGACAATGTGCTATTTGTGCAAGGATAGATAAATAAACCTATGGAATGGAATGAATAATCCAGAAATATAGCCACATATAGATGACACCATGGTTCATGACAAAGTTGCAGATCAGTATAGGAAAAGGTACTCTCTTCAATAAATGGTGATAACCTAATTTGACATCCATTTAGGGAAAAAGGAAATCTTGACCTCTATTTCACACCATAAGCAAAAATAAACTTTGGGGGGATTACAGATACAAAGGTAAAACATAAAACAATAAAACTTCTAGAAGACAGCATCAAAGAATATCTTAGTGACTTTAGGGTTTGCAAAGATTTTGTACACAAAACATAATGATGTTAAATGAAATAATTAAAATACTGAACTTCACTAGAATTAAGAACTTGGTTTCATTTGAAGTTACCACTAAGGGAGTTGTTTTGAGAACATCATTTTTGAAGAGGCTTATTAATGCAGAATTAGATAACTGAGATAATACCTGAAGAGCCAATAAGAGTAGGAAAAGTTGTTAAACATCAGTCCTCACCAGGGAAATGCAAATAGAAATTGAAACCATAATGAGAGACCTTTAACCAACATGGGTAATCTTTAAGAGGAATGACAATGCCAACTATTCACAATGGTGTGGATCTGGAACTCTCATGCTCTGCTGGTGGCAGGCAGCATAAATTGGTATTCTGAAAAACTATTATCTATGAAAGTGAAACATACATATATTCTATGACCCAGGAAACACACTTAGTGATATCCAACAGAAATTAGTGATTATGCCCACTAAAAGACATGTTCAAGAATATTCACAGGAAATTTATTCATAATAACCCCAACTGAAAGCAACCCAAATGACCTTCAACAGAATGGATACATCATTGTAGTATATTTATATTACAAAATAACATACAGCAATGAAAATAAATGAACTGCTACATATAACAAGATAGATGAAGCTTACAAATATAATGATGAATGAAAGCAGCCAGATACAAAGGAGTACATGTTATGATTACATTTATATAATGTTCAAAAACAAGCAAGATGAATCTACAGTGATGAAGGCAGAACAGTGGTTACTAAAGTTTCAGAGAGGGTTCAGGGAGCTGATTAGCAAGTATGCACACTTTGTAAAAGTATATCAAGCTGTATCCTTATGGTTTATGCCTTTTAAACATCAATTAAAAGGTTTATTTTAAAAGAGCAAATTATACTACAAGGGTATAGTAACCAAAACAGCATGGTCCTGGCATAAAAGTAGAGACATAGGCCTGGCGCGGTGGCTCACACCTGTAATCGTAGCACTCTGGGAGGCCGAGGCGGGTGGATTGCTCGAGGTCAGGAGTTCGAAACCAGCCTGAGCAAGAATGTGACCCTGTCTCTACTATAAATAGAAAGAAATTAATTTGCCAACTAATATATATAGAAAAAATTAGCCAGGCATGGTGGCACATGCCTGTAGTCCCAGTTACTCAGGAGGCTGAGGCAGCAGGATTGCTTGAGCCCAGGAGTTTGAGGTTGCTGTGAGCTAGGCTGACGCCACAGCACTCACTCTAGCCTGGGCAACAACGTGAGACTCTGTCTCAAAAAAAAAAAAAAAAAACCAAAAAAAAAAAAAACCCAAAAACATAAACGTAGAGACATAGATCAATGGAACAGAATAGAGAATCCAGAAATAAAATGATACTACAAGCAACTGATCTTCAAAAAAGCAGACAAAAGCATACACTAGGGAAAAGATGCCCTGTTCAACAAATGGTGCTGGGAAAACTGGATAGCCACATGCAGAAGAATGAACCAGGACCAGTATCTATCACAATATACAAAAATTAACTCAAGATGCATTAAAGACTTAAATATATACATGAAACCATAAAAATTCTAAAAGAAAACATAGTAAAAACTCTTCTAGACATAGGCATAGAAAAAGAATTTATGACTAAGACACAAAAGGCAAATACAGCAGTAACAAAAATAAATAAATGGGACTTAATTAAATTAAAAAGCTCCTGCATAGCAAAGGAAATAACATAATAAACAAAAACAAAAAACCTACAGAATGGGAGAAAACATTCATAAACTATACATCTGACAAAGGACTAATTTCCAGAATCTAAAAAGAACTCAAACAAAAGAGCAAGCAACAAACAAACAATCCTATCAAAAAGTAAGCAAAAGACATAAACAGAATTTTTCAAAGACAAATGGCCAACAGACATATTAAAATATGTTCAATATCACTAATCATTAGAAAAATGAAAATTAAAACTATAATGAGATACCACCTTACCCCTGTCACAATGGCCATTATTAAAACATCAAAAAACAACAGTGCTGGTGTCTCTGCAGAGAAAAAGATATGCTTATATGTTTTTGGTGGGACGTCAAATTGAAAAACAGTATGGAGATTCCTCAAAGAGATAAAAGTAGACCTACTATTCCATCCAGCAATTCCACTGGTGGGTATCAACCCAAAGGGAAAGAAATCATTTTATCACAAAGACACCTGCACTCGAATGTTTATCACAGCACAATTCACAATCACAAAGATGTGGAAGATATAGGGTTTTGGAATTATAAGTATTTTTATTTTTACATATGTGTGCATATACCATTTATGTATCTATATAAATATATGTGTGTGTGTGTGTGCGTGTATACATATATTTTTTTTCTTTTTTAAGGGACAGGGACTTGCTCTGTCACCCAGGCTAGAATTCAGTGGCACAATCACAGCTCACTGCAGCCTCAAACACCTGGGCTCAAGAGGCCTCTGTCTCCCAAAGTGCTGGGATTATAGGCCTGAGCCACCGCACCCAGCCAGAATCATGAATATTTAAACAGATAATGTACAATGGAAGTACAGCACATTTGATGTTCAAAACGCAGGTTATATTTTACTGTTAAGCATTCAGGAGGAGATATTAGATCTGGATTAGTCCTGCCCCAGGGGCTTTGCTGGATCCGCCCCTTTCCAGAGTGTACCTGCATCACTGAGCTTGGGCTCCTGCTCCCATGCCTGGCCCCTTCCCCACAACACATGCCTTTTCATGAGTTCAAAAATAAACATATTCAGTATATAGTTTTTTATATAAGGGTAAAATATAAAATGAGTTTTTTAAATTTTGTGATTTTTTTTTTGAACACCCAAAAGAGTCCTAAGAATTTTTAAAATATTTAAATTATCCCTCCTCATTTCTAATAGTACGTGAAGACAAAGAAGGAGGTGGTTAATGTATAGAAAGAGATTCCATCTTTATCATCCAAAATAGAGTCAAGGATGAAAATTCTTATGATTGAAATCAGTTTAGATTGTTTTTATAAAAATAAAAAATAAAAAGGTACATCAGCTTTTATATTTCAAACTGTATTGACAAGCTCATTCAGTGAATGACCAAGAACACGGGGCAAGTGGTCTGCCTAAACAGTCTTCCTCACTGAGGGAGCTTAGATAGCTGAGGGTTTGTATCTGGAAAGGGCATTTGTGTCTTTAGCAGCTTTGAAAGCACACAGTTTGTGCTGGGCACATGTCTTCCCACTTTGAGAATGGAGCTAAGGGCTGCTGCATGAGGAAGCCACTACATGTGCCAGATGTTTGTTCAATTACAATAAAACATTAACATTATGTGTTAAAATCCAAAACTGGATATCTGGGACGTTTGAAGGAAAAAATCTGAATTAGGTTGAAAAGTAGTATGTTTTTAATGAAACATAAAACATTTTCTTTTCTTTTCACAAAAGCAAAACCTATAAACACAATAAGTCATCTGTACTTCTTTAGAAAAAAAGAGAATCAAGGTATATTTCTAAATTTAAGAAGACATTTTCTTTCTATTTCTTCCCACCATGGGCTGGTAGTACATAAAAACTAGAAAAGTATATGAGAAGGATTTGAATTTTTTACAGAAAAGAAATATTTTTAAAAATTTAAAGGGAACAATTAAGAAAAAAGTCTTAAGACAAAGAAAGAAAACAAAAAGCAAGCAAGCAAGCCTACCCCACTTTTCTACTCCTATAGGGAAAGAATTATAAGGCCTTCACCAAAACTGTAGTGTTTTAGCTCTGTTATAAATAAATTCCCTGCCATTCAGGAAAAGTGCTTTAGATGCTACTGGAAAATATCCTGAATTTCAATTGCATATTTCTTCTACCACAATTATTCGTAAAAAATAATATATGTGAAATATACATTTTGTGTTTTTGCACTCTTATAAACTTTTCAAATGTACTATTACTTTGTCTTAACATATTTGTTTACAACCATTTGGATCGTCTCTGCATTAATTTAATAGTTTTGCATTTTTATACCTGGGACTTTTTTTTTAAATAAACATCTTATTCTAAATTTAGAGCAATGCTGTGTGCTTTCTCTTTTCATATAGCCTTTCTTACACTAAGAAGTATTGCCAGTGAGGACTATGAGAAAGCCTGAAGCACAGGCCAAACATATCAAACCCCAGATTCATCTTTTTGACACATAGGCCCCAGAGGCAACATAAAATCAGCCAAAAAAACTCTCATTTTTTTTCACTTTTCTAATTTTTCTCTTTCTATATTCAAATAGGAGGCCAAAAAAGATCAGTTATAAAACCACAGAAGTTAGATAGTTTACCTGTAGGAATAACATCTCCAAATGCTTAAATGCAAACAAGCATCAGCACTGGCTGCCCGTTTACTAGCAACTGATACTTGACATGATTTAAAACTTGAAATACTTAGTGGATGAATGGAGAAAGTCATAAGGAACTCTTACGGACAATGAAGAGTGAAGAATTAAAGCAAATTAAATACAAATGAATTATTATACTACTTAGGTGCTCACATCCAAGGAAACAAATGGCAATACAATATCCCCTTTATTCTCAAGGGATACATTCCAAGACCCTAGTGGGTGCCTAAAACCATGAATAGCACTGAACCCTATAATGACTATGCTTTTCCCATGTATATATACACACACACACACACACACACACACACATATATCTATGATAGAGTTGAACTGTAAATTAGGCATGGTAAGAGATTAGCAACAATAACTAATAACAAAATAGAACAACTATAACTATATACTGTAATAAAAGTTATGTGAAAGTTGTTGCTTTCAAAATACTGTAATGGATGGTAGTTGACTGTGGATAACTGAAACTGTAGAAAGCAAAACTGAGGATAAGGGAGCACTATGGTAAATTACCAGTATAGGAAGTGCTAAAATAGTAACAATAACTCACATTCATCAAGCATGTTCTATGGACCAGGCTCCATTCTAAGCTGATGCATGCCAACACACATCAACATCATATATGTATTATTATTATTATCATTATACAGATGGGAAACTGAGGCACTCAAGGTTTAGTAACTCACCCAAGTTCACACAGCTTAAAAGTACTAGAGCAAGAGTCCAAGCCCACATACTCAAACTCCACAGCCAAATTTCTTAACCACAGCTGTGCATAATAGTTATTCGGCATGTGATTTAGATAATTAAGTCTTCAAAAAATAGGGATGCCTTCAAAAAAATGCATGACACACTCAGTTTGGAGTAATTTTATCATGAATGTTTCCTAAACATCTAGGATGAGCTAAGGACCATCTCCTCCTCCCTTCAGTCACCAAATACTTATTGCGCTCTAACTAATTACTGATGGTTCTGCTTAGGATTTTTTGACTTTACAGTGCTGTGAAAGCAATATGCATTCAGAAGAAATCATACTTTGGGTTCCCATACAACCATCCTGTTTTTCACTTTCAGAATATTCAGTAAGTTACATGAGATATTCAACACTTTAACATAAAATAGACCTTGTGTTAGATGATTTTGTCCAATTGTAGGCTAATGTAAGTGTTCTAAGCATATTTAAGGCAGGCTAGGTTAAGCTATCATGTTCACTGGGTTAGGTGTATTAAATGCATTTTTGACTTATGATATTTTCAACTTAACAATGGGTTAATCAGAACATAACCCCATTGTAAGTCAAGTAGTGCCTGTAATCCTAGTGGCACACAGAGCTGTGAACAATACAGAAAACTATCCCTGTCTTACTTGCCTTCGCACCTGGCAGTGGCATCCAACAATGAACAATAAAATGAAAAAGGACAAAGAAATAGAATAAGGTAGTAGGAAAGAAGAACAAAGCAAAAAAAAAAAAAAAAAAAAAAAAAAAAAAGGAACAGGAAGTGAATGGATTCATTTATTATGGGGTGAGCGAATCTGAGAAAAGGTGGTCAGAAAAGGGCTCAGTGAGAAAACAGCATTTAAAGAAAGACCCACAGGCGGCAAAAGGTGACATTCTCTGCACTTATTATTATAATGAATTTCCTCATTTTAAGCTCTTTATTGTGGCCAAAATCGTAACAATGAATACTTAACCTACCCATAGGTTTGTTGTGATTAAATGAGAAAACAGGTACAGTACATTTAGCATAGTGTGTGGCTCATAAGAACTCAGTGAATGCTGTTATTATTGTTGCTGCTGTTTTAATGAAGTCACGAAATCAGATATATATGAAGCAGCCCCAGTCTACTCACATTGGGAGTCCAACACAACTGCTTAACAGTCTATAAGTCAGATGTCTAACAAGCAACTGCTTCTGCAACCAATATACAAGGCATTACCATTTAGGTCTAAAGTATTAAAATACTGCTCACAACGGGCTTCCGTGATCTAACGAGAACTCAGGTTGTTAATGACATCCAAAGACCCGCCAACATATTAATAGATGCAAGAACCCCAGAAACAGGGCATGAGCGGGATATCAGTCAGTATAAAGTGTGCAGGGTCAGCGTGCTTAGTCACAGGCTTCACTTTCTGGCAGTCTCGTGTCTACTTTTTGGCTGCAAGCAAAGTGTTTACTTCTGCTTCTATTAACAGATGATTTTCCATAGCTCTGGGGTTTGAAAGGTCAGCAGTGATAAAAAAAAAAAAGGCTTAGGAGGAGCTCTTGAGTTTTTTGCCACTATTATGAATTTCTTTACACAAATGTTGATAAACGGAAGACAATCAAGCAATGCATGGAAAATCTGCATTCTGGGTCCAAAAGCAGCTTATTCCAGCAAAATTTCCTCAGCTCTCTCCCTAATGATTTAAACATCCATTTTCACTCACTTCTGCAGAAGTATATTCACAGGAAGAGTGAGTGTGAACAGTAGCCTTTATAAGCTGGAAGCTACTTCCTTTCCTTACCTGGAATGTTGTATGAGCCTTTTTCCTTTTACATGTGGAAAAGAGTGGATCCTGTTGTTAAAGTTCGTACCCTTGCTTTAGAAAAGAAACGCTCAAGTCATATTCTCTTAGTACATTTTTCAGTTTCGGACCCTAAAACTATTAAAAACCTAAAAATCTTTAGGTTAAGCAGCCAGATGTAATATATTACCGGGTCAGGGTACTTCAGTATCCTACTTGGTTAAAGCATTTTCAAAAATATTGTCTCTTTGGTGATAGACATGAAGTTCTATATCCCTGCCACAAAACCACTGATTGCCTTGGAGTATTGTCAACCATGGCTTTATACTTTCACATTCTACTCTGTTCAGAGAAAATGTACCTAAAAGTCTGAAAAAAAGATATCAAACTATACTACAAAGCTGTAGTAATTAAATCAATATGGTATTGGCACAAAAATAGGAATATTGACCAGTGGAACAGATGTGAGAATCCTGATATAAAACCATCCTCATATAGCCATCTAATCTTTGACAAAGCAGACAAAAATATACGCTGGGGAAAAGAATCCCTTTTCAATAAATGGTGCTGGGAAAACTGGATAGCCACCTGTAGAAGGCTAAAACAGGACCCACACCTTTCACCTCTCACAAAAACCAACTCACGCTGGATAACAGACTTAAACCTAAGGTATGAAACTATTAGAACTCTAGAGGAAAAAGTTGGAAACACTCTCCTAGACATCAGCCTGGGCAAAGAGTTTATGAAGAAGTCCCCAAAGGCAATCACAGCAGCAACAAAAATAAATAAATGGGACATGATCAAACTACAAAGCTTCTGCACAGCCAAAGAAATAGTCATGAAAGTAAACAGACAACCTACAGAATGGGAGAAAATTTTTGCATCCTATGCATCCGATAAGGGACTGATAACTAGAATATACTTAGAACTCACGAAAATCAGGAAGAAAAAATCAAATAACCCCATTAAAAAGTGGGCAAAGGACTTGAACAGAAACTTTTCTAAAGAAGACAGAAGAATGGCCAACAAACATATGAAGAAATGCTCAACATCTCTAATCATCAGGGAAATGCAAATCAAAACCACAATGAGATATCACTTAACCCCAGTGAGAATGGCCTTTATCAAAAAGTCTCCAAACAATAAATCCTGGTGTGGATGCGGAGAGAGAGGAACACTCCTACACTACTGGTGGGACTGCAAACTAGTCCAACCTCTGTGGAAAGCAATATGGAGATACCTTAAAGCGATACAAGTGAATCTACCATTTGATCCAGCAATCCCATTGCTGGGCATCTACCCAAAAGATCCAATGACACTCTACAAAAAAGACACCTGCACTTAAATGTTTATAGCAGCACAATTCATAATTGCAAGGCTGTGGAAACAGCCCAAGTGCCCATCAATCCAAGAATGGATTAATAAAATGTGGCATATGTATACCATGGAGTACTATTCAGCTCTAAGAAATAATGGTGACATAGCACATCTTATATTTTCCTGGTTAGAGCTGGAACCCATATTATTGAGTGAAGTTTCCCAAGAATGGAAAAACAAGCACCACATATACTCACCAGCAAATTGGTATTAACTGAACAGCACCTAAGTGGTCACATAGGTACTACAGTAATAGGGTGTTGGGCAGGTGGGAGGGGGGAGGGGGGCGGGTATATACATACATAATGAGTGAGATGTGCACCATCTGGGGGATGGTCATGATGGAGACTCAGACTTGTGGGGGGAGGGAGGGAAATGGGCATTTATTGAAACCTTAAAATCTGTACCCCTATAATATGCTGAAATAAAAAAAAAAGTCTGAAAAAAACCATGTTTGCTCCTTATTTGTTATTTCTTTGATTTGGCAATGTTGCCTTTTCTATGTTTTCTGGTTCCCGAGCAACACAAAATTAGTCTAAGAGTTTGAATCCACCTTGTTTTGGTCATGATATTCTTGTTTTCAATAAACTTCAAGACATGGGCCATCTTTACCAGTTATATGGCCATCTTTACTGGCATGTGCTACATTTTCTCTTTCAGATGAACACGTCAGCAAGAACTGGTTTATAGTGAATAGCTAAGAAGGTTACGGGATTAGAATCTTCTATGGTTATTACAGGACTTGATTTTTGAATGCTTTTGGTAAGATACTGTGGAAGTCAGAGTTCAAGCTGGACGTTATCAGACATCGTCTTCCAATTTTGCAGCTCTCAATTTCTCAGTCAATATTAGAACTGCTTTGAAAACCAGGAACAGAAGCTGCTGATCACATATTCAGTCCGGGGTATGATTTTGAAAAGTGAGAGGCGACATCATCATCACCACCATTACCATCACCCAGGGGAAAAAATATAGGAGTGAAATATAGGGTTTAACTGAAGGATTTTTGATTTTTCTTTTTTAGTAAAAAAATATGTGATGGCAGAAATGTGTCTGACTTTTTAAACTGACTTTATTTTTAAGAGCTGTTTTAGGTTCACAGCCAGATTACACAGAGTTCCCACATTGAGCCTGCTCTCCCCACCCTGACCCCCAGAACACCCCACTATCAACATCCTGCACCAGGGGAAACATTTGTTATGATCGATGAACTTCTACATCGACATGTCATTATCACCCGAAGTCCAGTTTACAAGAGGGTTCACACTTGGTGTTGTACTCCATGTGATTGTTTATTCCCCCGTCTGGACAATAGAATTCACGCTGGCAGGGGGGAAAGGGCCCTCAGCCAGCCATCTCATGCGCCCCTGTCTATTTATTGATAAGCCTTTATCACTTTGACAACAGAATACCAGTTCGAACATGAGAGGCACTTAATATGGCTTCATTATTTTACTCAGACACAAAATTTTGCTATTTTTCCCATAAATCCACTTACAGAGGCAGAACGGCCAATTCCGACCACCCTAGGTATATCATGGCAGCTTCCCTCGTCTTGCTCTAGCCCTTGGATTCCCCTTAGTCTGCTCTACTTTCCCTCCACAGGGTTTATCACTAACATCTCACATAGTTTACTTATCTATTAGTTTCTTGCCTACAAGAAAGTGGGAATCTTTTTTTTTGAGACAGAGTCTCGCTTTGTTGCCCAGGCTAGAGTGAGTGCCGTGGCGTCAGCCTAGCTCACAGCAACCTCAAACTCCTGGGTTCAAACGATCCTCCTGCCTCAGCCTCCCGAGTAGCTGGGAGTACAGGCATGTGCCACCATGCCCGGCTAATTTTTTTTTCCTACATATACATTAGTTGGCCAATTAATTTCTTTCTATTTATAGTAGAGACGGGGTCTCGCTCTTGTTCAGGCTGGTTTCGAACTCCTGGCCTCGAGCAATCTGCCCGCCTCGGCCTCCCAGAGTGCTAGGATTACAGGCGTGAGCCACCGTGCCCAGCTTGGGGAATCTTTTTTTTTTTTGTTCTCCAACATTGTAGCCCCAGTACTTAAAACAGTGGCTGGCACACAGGAAGACACTTAAATATTTGTCGAATGAAGGAATGAAGGAATGAATGAAAGCCTGGGCTTCAGGGAGTGATTCTGGCCGTGGTTTGAACTAACCATACATGGCAAACAATGGAGGAAAAGGTGCCCAGGCTCCACAAGCTGCTGGTGTTCCGTGTGTTCCAGCCATTTGGGCTCCTGGGGTTCCCCACTAGATGAACATGGCCATTCTCTCACGTGAACAGGCTGGAGGGCACAGTGAGGCCTAGAGGCGTGTGATGTGCCCAACTCCCCTGTAATTATACGAGTCCTCACTCGGCCTGGACACGTGGCTGTGAGGGCACAGTTGATCCTGGCTGATGCAGCGGAAAGCTATGATGCAAAGTCAGACACTGGGAGGCATTTCCCCATGACCAGGGGCTGAGCAACAACCCTTAGGAATCCAACTGTCACAGGTTTTCCTACTTTTCTCCCACTCACACACATTCTGCTGGTGCTGATGAAAATTAAACCCTGAGTCAGCTTATGAATGCAATGATGAATATTTTTCATGTGAATTAAAACTCCACAATGAAAAAAACTGGAAAAAGTAAAAGACAAAAAGAATTATGAATTTTTCTGAAACAAATGAATATAGTAAAATGGGATATAAAACAGTGAGTGAGTGAAAGAAATAAAAAGTTTCTTTTGTTTTTATATACAAGATACAAGCTCTGGCTATAAGATAGAAGGTGGCAGGAGATGAACAACAATAGAGAGGAAAGGGCAGTACAGAAGACGGAGTTGACCCAAAGGGTCCTGCTCCTCTGCAACTTTCTGACATCCAAGTCTAGGATTAGGGGAAATCACCTGTGCATTACAGGTGATTGCATTACATTATACATGGCATGTTGCACTCTGCATGCACTTACATCCATCAAGTGTACTTGTGCCATGTCTTTTAAATATAAACACTAATGTATCCTATATGTACTATTTGCTTACTTCTTCCCAATTCCTGTACTGGAATTCAGGCTCCATGTAGACAAGAACTGTGTGTATTCTGCCCTCGGAATGGTGCCTGGCACAGACAGGCACTCAGTAAACATTTGGTAGGTGAATGAATAAATGACAAATAGCTGCTCACTCACCACCTACTTCCACTCCATTTGAATTGTGAATAATACTATTCTTTATTTCATGTGGGAGAACCAAGGTGTTTCTCCTTCCTCTCCCAGGTATCTGTTCCCAGACTAGCACGTACAGGTTGTATATCTCTTATCCAAAATGCTTGGCACTAGTGCTTTGGATTTGAGGTTTTTTATTTTTATTTATTTTAGATTTTGAAATATTTGCATAATACTCACCTGTTGAGTATCCCCAGTCCAAAAATTAAAAATCTGAAATGCCCCAATGAGCATTTCCTTTGAGCATCACATGTTGGCACTCAAAAAGTTTCAGATTTGGGGGCATTCTGGATTTTTGGATTAGGGATACTCAATCTGTATAGGTAAGCGAAAGGAGGGAGCCAGTGGTGCCACTTTTATTTCTACAGAACCTGCTGTGCTGCTTAAGATAGTTCATGTTTACAGACTTTGCCTCTTCACTGTGCTTCAATAACTACGAGCAGATGCTGACAACTCTCCAAGTTATGGGAAATCGGGGAAGGGCCCTCCTTCCTTTAGCTCTACGAGGTTCATTTAGCCTTGCTTACAGCAGAGTGGGTCTAGGGTTCCCATGCTTCAGCTACTTTAACAGGAGTTCAGACGGGAGCTGGTGAATGGGCATCAGGTAAGAGTGCCAGCCTCTTCTCACTGTGAATTCAAATACTGTGCACATCAGCTCCATTGCTGAATCCCAAACACATCAGCTTCACTGCTAAATCCTGATCACATGAGCTGGCTCTGTCCTACACCACAGCCAAGGGTAGAATCAGAACATAGTGCTGCTGCCATAAGTTTCAGACCAAGTCCAACAAAAGAAATTTTGGACTAATTTTACATATTGGATTAAGCCCATTAAAAAATAAAATCCCTGCAGAACTTATTCTAGAAAGAGAACAACGTGCCTAATTATTAGGGAGATTTTTACTTATACTCCCATATATCAACATTATGTTCTAAATTGCCTATTTTCTTACATGTAAAACTGTCCAGTTTCTGGAGTAAGAAAGCATGGACCAAGTGTCAAAGAGAGTATACTCAATGAGTACAGTAATTTACAAAGCACTAGAAGTTTTCTAAAATCACATTTTTATATTCAAGTTTTTGTCAAGTAAATGACCAACAAATTAGAGCTGCAACTAAATTACAGTGATTATTTTAACTCTCAAGCTGCAGAAATCAGTGTTAAAAAAGGCACAGAATTAAATAAAAATTAGCAAGTACAAAAGACAAAATAAATATGAATATTATTTATATATTTGGTACATTCTTCTGGAACAATAGCTTTGACCAATAAGCACATGAGTTGACTTATGTTTTTATCAGCAGTTATACCTTGGACCATTTTTCAGTGAAGGCAGCCTTTACCATCCATGACTGAGAGCTAACCAAGGAAACACAGCTGCATCTTTCTGGAATTCAGGGATTCTGCAGATCTGTTTCATCAGTGACTTAGATGGACTAGCCGAGGAATACTGAAATCTCTCCAGAAGAGTGTACACATTCACACAGTGTCTTTTCTAACAGCTCTAGGCTCAGAGCTCTAAATATAAAATTAACAGAAAACTCGAACCACTGAAGTATGGATTCCTTGTAAATCTCTCATCGCTCACATTATTATGATGCCTTTCTCCATTTTCCAACTTCTGATCCCTTCCAAACCCCTCAATCTGTTTGCTCAAACCCTCCCTGCACTATCTCTCTTCCACTTGAAGCTGAATCTGGCATCCATGTTTGTCTGCTCAGCAGGAGAGCAAGTTCAACAATCTCCTGCTTTTTATAAAATCAGTTTATTCCTCCCAATATAATAATTAGTTTCAGATGAACCTGGTTGCCGGGCCTCGGCTTGGTTCCACTGTGGTACTAGCAAGGAGAGCAGACACTTCCTGTTGCACTACTTTTTTAGGGCAACGAATCTGGATTCTATCTTAGATCCAGAGCAGAACTTTTGTGATTTATTTCTTTAACATAGCTGGGTTTCAATAACCCAGATTCCCAAAGAGATGAACTGAAATGATAATTAAGGGGAATCTTCTCAGTATATGTTTAAAATGGTTCAGATAAATTATTCCCCAATTTATCAAACTATAATAGTCACCAAGAACACAAATCTTATCAAAATAACCAGTGCTATATCCCTGCAAACATATATGTGTTGCAAACAGGAAGCCAACTTATGTTATCTTAATGCCTTACAACTTAATTAGCTTTTAAGGGATAATAAATACTGATAGGTAAATTTACTGGTTTAGAAACAAGGATATTCAGGGAATAATTCTAGAAAATCTCTATTCACAATGATACATAGATATCAAGCGAAACATTATTTTTTAGAAACAGGATGATCAAGATGATTTGTATGAAGCACAATCAAAACAGGCAGAGTCTTGGGTTACAACAGGGAAGTTGCCACAGTTTTCCTTCGGGTTTAAAGTCATCAGTCCCTGCACATTTTGACTCAAGTCAGTTCCAGCAGTGGAAGCATTTGTGAGAATTTTAGCCATCATAACCTTAGGTCATCCTATTTGTAAATCCCAGCAATCCCCGAGCTATGCTTTCAGGTCACCTTGAAGCATATATGCTCTGAAGCCTTGAATTATGAGTACCTCTTGGTATCTTAAACTCTTTGCCTGTTTAAATAGAGAGCAATCTCCCCTCTGCTTTATCACACAATAACCACACGAGTCCTTATGGTTTATCTTACCTTCACACGTACGGCCATCTGCAGAGATTGAGAAACCCTGTTCGCAGACACAGTGAAAAGAACCATCTGTGTTTAGACACTCCCCATGAGGACCACAGAGCCCTGGCTGTTCACATTCATTAATATCTGCAATTTAAAAGAGAGTTTCAAATACTGGGAAAAAAAAATCTGTTTTGTTTTCATATGCTATCAGACATACAGTAAAGAAAATCTATTATGAAATGGCTAGATATATATATATAAGCTGTGGCAATACAGTACCATTTGTCCAGATAACAGACCACAAGCCAAGCTGAACTGTCAGGAGAGGAAAACTATTTAGGTTGACTCATGAAATAGCCAATGTTCAAGCATTTCTGACCTATAAAAACAACGAGTTCATGGGTTCCACTCCAAGCGACCCTTATTTTGGACATATTGGAGAGTTGAGGAACATTCTAATTGAATGAACGACTCTGAGAAATATTCTTCATTGGTGAGAAGGCTACGTCTTCCTTTATCCTCTCCCACACCATGCACACAACCTGTTACAGCCAGTAGTACCGTGCTACGTCCCTGCCTGTCCATCCCTAGGATGTGGGCTGCTTAAGGGCAAAGCTGGACATGTCTTATTTATTTATATTTGGCTCAGAAATGGCACTTCACAAATGTCTGAATATATAAATGAAATACACTCCAGTCTATATCTCATTGAAAATGACTAAGAGAAATAAAAGTAAAAAAAGATCTTTTAGAGCAAGGAAGTTCATATCTACATGGCTTTGTGATGATGAAATTAGTGAAGGAAGATAAAGTGCTTATTGCAATGCCTAATACAACTAAGGTTCAAAAAGTGGTAGCTACTATTATGAAGACTCATGAACAGATCGTGCCGTAGTTAAATTTGTGTTGACCACCTTATGTTCAGCTTGTCCTAGATGTGGGTAATTATGCTCCCTGTGGCCAGGGTCACGAGACACTCCTAAACACTGACAATGTATGGAGTATTTAGTGTAAGTGAAATAGTCATTCACACCAGTTCTAATTATGTTGGCTAACACTGCCCAAGATGACAACATAAGAAACCTGGAGAATGGTTCACCTATTCATAATGGTACTGATACACCCAGCTGCCTAATTGTTGGTTCACTCATCTGTCCCTCATTACACTGATTGCTCCTTGAGAAGAACTTCATATTTTACCTGAGTTCCTAACTCCTAGTTGATGGTGTCCTAGGAATATCTGTCCATCACAAAACTTCTCAGTTATGTTCATTCTCCACTAACTTATCAGTGGTTGGTTAAAGTTGTCTTGGTTAATTAGGGTCATAAAAGTGATCACATGTCTGTAGCACCATGCAGGCAGTAGCCCCACCAAGGTCATTTTCCCATCTTCCTGAGGTCTCCGAGCCCCTCCTTTAGCTCTTACTGAAGAGTTCCTCAGTACAGGAACCTATACAAACACTACAAAGCTTAACAGGGACAGGGGACAGATACAGATTATGAGCTCTTCCTTGTGACCTCTAGAACATGTTAAGCCATGGTGGTCTTCAATAAAGTCACCACTTTCCCAACAACCACAATCTCCTGGGGCTCTTTTTGACTTGACTTCATTGTGCAATGGAAATTTTGGCAGTTATTGATTTATCCTTCTCTCTTTAGTAGTCCTGAACTCTTTACCCTTCCATCTGCCACATAATTCAGACTATTTGGCCTATTCATTGCTAAACCAAAATAAGAAACCAGGCAGGAATTACTCATATTTTCTTAATAATCCTCCCATTCTTATGATTGTTACTAATTTTCAGCTATTTCAAGGAAGATCAATGAATCATTTTCTACTTGTCTATTTCTCAGCATGATTTCATTCTGTGAAATTCTTTACTTCTTTTATAAAATTACTGATATCCGAGCAAGAAGGTGCCATAAAGTTCCACTGGCCTGGGGCTCAAGCCCAAAATCCACATGCATCTTGTGAAGCCGCAGCAGCTATCCAAGACCTCCTCCTTATTTTATCTTATGTTTCAATGTGGTCCCTTAAAAGCTACCCACTTTGCAACTTTGCATAGAGAATAATGTGCATAATCTTCTTGCATCAAAGCAAGCCACTGATTAACAAAAAATTGTCAAAAAGTTTGATGACAGGAACTGAAGATGAATTCTCAGACTTTTTTCCAGGAAACTGCTAAGAAAGAACAACATGAATATCTGGAACTAAAGAAACATATGCATTCAATTTGGACTGTACTTATTGAGGCATTTCTAAACTATGCTGCTAGTAACTCTGAGCTGAAAGCCAGACTATATTTAAATTGGGTTTCTTTCATGGGTCCGAGATGCCACAGAAATTCACAATTTGGCATGTGTAACTCAAAACGTGAAACTGAACTGTGTTTTGAATCTCAAATGTATCCTGCCACGTTCCTAAAGAGACTATTAACGTGGAAGTTCCATATTGTTTGTATATTATCATTAGTTTTGTGGGGGAAAGAGAATCCTACACACATTTCCAATTGAAAATGGCTTACTGTGTATGAAAGTATCATCAGAATATTAGGTAAGGTTTAAAGGTTATGCCTATGACACACTGTTACTCAAACATGTCCATGGTTAACTAGCATTGCCATCAATGACATTTTCAGAATTAATCTACGCCTATCTACAAAACGCTGACATGATCATGGGATTAGAGAAAAGTAGGCTAGTAACTGCTGGCAGGGTGAAAGATCACAAAGCTGCCTTCAGTGACAGAGTGAAAAGAGAATTCAAAGTGAGGTGAGTATATATGTGATCACAAACAGCCTCTAATAGGAGAAGGAAAGTGATGAAACAAATTCATAGACACTATTCCTTAAACACTTCTAACACTTACTTCACAAATGCTTTTCAGTTATTTGGATTTACATTTTTCAGATAGACATATTAATTTATTCTGGAAAACAGGAATAAGTGTGACAGAGAATGAAGTCAATTTCATAGTGATTGATAAGTCAATAAACCCCCATATGCTTGGAGCAGGTACATATTTGAGAGCTGATATCAAACCACAGACACAAATTTTATGTATTGAGAGAATATGGTAGTGCGATTAATGAATCAGATGATTAAATTAGTTCCATGTGATTTAATTCTAGAAGTTATAAAATTTGCAATATGAAACCTTGGTCCATTCATACTAAAACTTGGGTTTTGCCTCTATTGGGCCAAAAGAAATCATGACAAAAGAGGAATTAGAAAAGAAAATATTGCTTTTAAGCCAAAAGGCCTGTAATAAAAACAGGATTTACATTTAGTTTTTTTTTTTTCTTCTTCTTCTTTTTTCATCTCTTGGTATTTTTATATGAATCAAGATTCATTTTGTTAAAATGTAAAAGTCCCAAGTGGAAATATTCTAACATAAATTTATAATTCAAATGTTCCTTCTCTACTGCATTAAATCCAAGCACATTTATTTATAATTCAAATGTTCCTTCTCTGCTACACTAAATCCAAGCACACTTAATTGCTGCATTAGAAAAATTGAAAAATTGAAATTCGCTTTACTGCTTTATGATGGCAAATAAATACAAGATATCAAATGAGGTACATAGCAGTATATTTAAATGCTCGGATCAGTAATGGAATTAATTTTTAAAAACCTTGAGGCAAAGGTCCCTGGTCTTTTACATCTCTATGACACACAGTGGGGTGTGAATACTAATACAGATATATGGAGAATACTACGCCAATGCTATATCTTGGAGAGTAGACACTATCGTCTCCTTCAAAAGTATTGTTATTTAGAACACATATGAGGAGATATGATTTTTGACAATCCTGAATAAAAAAGTCATACATGTTCAATAACAGTGGATAAAGAATAACCCCAACAATCTTTTATTTATTTGTACCTTGGGATATACTACACAGTTCCATAATGACAGAGAAACAGTAAGAAAAAAATAACATTTATCCAAGTATCAGAATAAACAGATGTAAAGGTAAATATAAGTGTGAGTTTTCAATGGCAAATATAGGCATAGATTTATTAAGACTAATACATCTAGGAAAACTTGTGGGGCAGGCAGGTATAGCTAAAAATGTCGGGACACACAATCTAGACAATCTAATTTTTTAGCCATGGTGTCAAAATGACTCAATGCGTTATCCTGTGAGAAAAATCACTTAATTTTACTGTCATCTTTCTTTTGACTATAAATGTAACAATAATTGGTGTGGCTATGTAGGGAAGAATAGTTGGAAAAGATCCTGGGTTCGAATGTCAACTCTACCACTCATGAGAGAGGAGCACGTTAGTTAACTTTTTGGAGCCTCAGTTACTCATGCGCAAAGTGAATGTAAGAAAAATTAGCTCTTAAGTTGCTGTAAGAATTGAGAGATACCTACAGTACTCAGCACATTGAAGAAGCTCAATTAAAGCTGTAGTTGAGATTGTTCTTACTAGTACCTGTGTTGTGTGACTGTGTTCTTACTAGTATCTGTGTCCACTGTACTGTTTGGGAGACTAAATGTGAGAGTACTTTGAAAAAAATATAAAACCTCATCCTTCATGATTTTGACCAAATTATTAGTGAGGTTTTTTAGGAAGGAAAAAAAGCAATGGTGGGTACTGGATAAAAACAGGGATAGGGAAAAGGACAGATAAATATCAATTGTGGGACAAAATAAAATATGCCCATGAAGGACATAAAAAGGCTGGAAAGATCATTTAGAATCCAGTACCAAGGCTGGTGAATGGAAGGAAGAGCAAGGTACAGGTGATCTCTGCACAGAACCATGCACAGCAAGGACACAGCTCTGACACATATGAGTTCCACTGACACGGTGACAAAGCAATACCTTCCCGCACTTGATGCAGACCCAAGAAAGATATTTTAATAATGCACATTGGCATAGATTATTTATATATAAAGCAAATGGCAAAACTACATACTATCATTGGAAAGCATTGCAAAATTGAAGAATTATGTAAAATGTCTAAAAAAAAAAGAGACAAGTACCTTGACATCTTTTATTGTCATTTAGCTGGAACCCATCTGGACAGGTACAATCATATGAGCCTTCAGTATTAATGCAGTCTCCTCTCTGGCAAACACTGTTGTCCTCCAAGCACTCGTTGATATCTACAAACCGATTTAAAAATTTTAAATGACTAAATATTAGAAAATTAGACACTTTTTCTTATCACATAAAGGTGCATTATTTTTATATCATTTATAATGCATAATCTTAAATGCATGGCAGATTTTTTAACTTTGAGAGTTTTTAAAAAAAATGAAACACTTTAAAGGATTTCAGCCTTGAACAATACAGGGAAGTTTTAAACACCAAATGAAATTAAATGGAAGAGGAGAAGTCAAAATTCTGTAACAAACAATTACGTGGTTACAGTCTTGGTGACAATAGAGAATAAAAATACTTCAAATATACATATTGTCAAGTATATCTCAAGCATACCAAACATGCTTCATCTATTTATAGATGCATTATATCATATATATAATTTATATTACATATAATTTATGTAATTTATATTATACATATAATTTATATTATATATTTTATATATAAATATTTCCTATTATGCATTATAGGAAAGATTTAAAAGTTTTTGGCATGGCTTTTGCCCCTAAAGAAAAATGTTTATTAAAAAAATAAACTATGTTGTATTAATAAAAATAAACATGTAAGATATTAAATTATTTTATAAATCCAAAACAATTTAGCTTAAGAACGGTCAGAAAATATAGCTACTTGATAAAAGAATAGTAATAACTTTAGGGGTCATATGAATTTAGAGAAAAGATATAAAGATCAAGAGAGGCTTCATGTGACAGAGGAAATGTATTCTACGGGGAGTCTTGAGAGCAGGGTAGAGAACAGAGGAGGAAGACGACCTTCTAGATGAAGGCAAATCAGCAAAATCAAACGCCTAGTTGCCATCACTTACTCAGCAGCTATCACAAACAGGTTTCGCCTGGATTTTCAAAAACGCGTATCTTTACAGCATATGTGCAACTAAAAGTGGTATCCATAACCAGTAATGAGATTTGACTGTGAGAATGTGAGACAATTAATGACGCCCCTCACTGCGCGAATGTTGGGCAGATTCTTCTCGAGGGCTGTTTATTACCACATTTACTCCTAGTCAGGGCTCATTATTCCTAACACACTCCATGAGTCCCTCTTCTGTGGTGTCTGTGCAGGATTTAAACTATTAACACTGAAGAAAGCTAAGGAACAAAACCTTGTTTGCTCAGAATTTGGCATTCAACGGCATTTCTTGCAAATAATTACAATTGCTGTGAAAATACGTGTGAGATGCCAGGAAGAAGTGAACATGGAGACTTCCACGGTCTCGCTTACACTCCCTGCCATCTGGTGCCAATATGGTGACACTGAATTAAATTGTCCTCACAGAACGCAATCAGCCAGTTAACTGGCTTCTGTACCATTCACACGGCAAACAAGAGAAACAAGAGAGCGCCTTATCATTTCATTCTATCAAAACAAAAACAAGTGATGATGATGAGTGTTCACAATTGAAACATTCTCTGAATAGTGAATATTGAACATCTCTGAATATTGAATATCAAAACATAAAACATAGCTGATGTGACCTTGTCTCCGCTAAAGCAAATTATTGCTTTTTCTTTAATGTGTTTCTCCAACTTCACTAAGTATGATTTATATACAATAAATCCATCTATTTTAAGAGTCCAGCTCAGTGAATTTTGACAAATGTGTATACATCCTTGTAACCACCAGTCATGGTACAGGCATTTCCATCACCCCAAGAGGCTCCCTTTTGTTCCTTTTGTATTTGGCTTCTGCTCAACATAACATTTTTTGAGATTCATCCAAGTTGTGTGTGTCAATAGTTCCCTCCTCTTTATTGCTGAGTAGTATTCCATTGTACGAATGTACCAGTTTGCTCACCCATTCACCTTTCAATAAGCATTTGGAGTTATTTCCATTTTGGCCTTTATGAATGAAGTTTCTATAAACATTCATGTGTGAGGCTTTGTGTGAACATATGCTTTCATTTTCCTTGAGTAAACACACAGGCATAGCATGCCTGGGTCCTAGAGTAAGTCATACAGTAAGTCTATGTCTAAGTTTTGAAAAAAACTATTTCCTAAAGCAGCCAGACCATTTACACCCCCAGGGGCAGTGTGAGAACTCCAAATGTTCCATATTTATTCTAATAGCTCCACAACTATTCTAATGGGTGTACAGTAGAGGATCAGTTTTTAGATACACCTTCCTTACTTTGTTCTGTAGGAAATGGAGACAAAGTGAGGAGAAGTATATTTCGTCATTGGCTTTATGTAAAAAATTTTCAATTTGTAAAAGATCAAGGAGAATCCTGAGAATAAGAAATTTAGCAACAAGAAAAATATTCCACAACCTAGATGTTTGCCTCAGCATAATGGAAGCATGTCAGCTCTATTCACACTGCTTTAAAGTAATGTGAGGCTGGGTGCGGTGCCTCACACCTGTAATCCTAGCACTCTGGGAGGCTGAGGCAGAAGGATCGCTTGAGCTCAGGAGTTCGAGACCAGCCTGAGCAAAAGCAAGACTCCATCTCTACTAAAAATAGAAAATTTGCTGGGCGTAGTGGCGCATACCTGTAGTCCCAGCTACTTGGGAGGCTAAAGCACGAGGATAGCTTGAACCCAGGAGTTTGAGGTTGCAGTGAGCTATGATGCCACTGCACTCTACCTGGGGTGACCAAGCAAGACTCTGTCTCAAAAAAAAGTAATGTGATTTTCATTCATTTTCCAATATCTAAGAGAAATGATGAATGTGAGGGAAAAACACATAAAGTGTTTATAAATAATTATATACATTTAAAAACTCTGTGCTTTATGTTACAGTCAGGTTTAGTTTAAAAATTTTTTGAATGATCTTTTTATTTAATTTTTTAAAAATCTTATTCCATTTTTCTTTTTGTTTTTTTTTTACACTTAAGCATTTTTTAGAAGACACAAAAAGATCTTTATCATAACTTTCGGAGCAAAAAAGAGTAGGTTAAACATTAAGAGAGCCCAACAAGAGATTGTTCTGCACCACCACATGGGGTGGTATGAAAAGACAGATTCCTCCTAGGATTTAGGACACAGGTTTTTAAGGAAAACAAGGGTGAATCCTGGTCCTTCTTTACCGAGACTAAGCTTGCCAAGGTCACCAAAGACCCCTATCTTACTACGACTCCCGTGGTTAATTTCTGGTCCTCCTCTTACCAACCATCACTGTTTGACACGGTTCATCACTCCCTCCTCCGTGAAGCGCTTTCTTCTCTGGGATTCTGGTTCTCCTCCTTCCTCACTTGCCACTCTCCCCTCAATCCCCTTTGCTGGTTCCTTCTTATTTCCTTACTTCCAAATCTTGGAGGGCCCAGGGCCCTGCTTTTCTAACCACAATCACTCCTTTGGTGATCCAATTTCATGGAGTTAAACACTATCTATCTACTGAGGGCTCCCTGTCCAGATCTCACCCCTGAATTCCAAATGTAAAGGTGCAACTGCCTTTCAGATATCTCCCCTTGAATGGTCATTTTAGGCATCAAAAGCTGAAAGTGCCCATGTGGAACTCCTCACCTCTTCCACAAAGCCTGCCCCCTTTGCATCTGCCATTCCTTTGAATGGAATGCTCTTCCTATAAATAATCAAATGTCATTGTCTCAGGGAAGCCTCTACTTGTCTCCTCATTTAAAATCAACACCCTCCCTCAGCACTCCTCATCTACCACACTTTATTTTTCTCCGTTAACATTTATTGCCACTTAACAAACTAAAACATGCTTATTCAGCATGTTTATTGTTATCTCCCTCACTAGAATGTAAGCTCCACAAGGGTAGGAACTTCTGTTCGGTTTATTGCTGTATGCACTGTGCCTAGAACAGTGCCTGGCACTAAATAAATATTTGAACAAATAGACAAGTGAATAAATGAATGACTCCAACTTGGAAAGAAATATCACAAGGACAGGAATACGATCACGTCTCCCCACCTTTTCTGATGTTGTCCACAAAGAAATGACCAAGAATGAAGGGCTAAGGGAAGACAGAGTAAGTAATGAGTTGTCTTCTCAGGCTTTGTAAGGGACTTGCAGGGAGCGACCTCAGTGAGGGGCTGAGGACAGGTTAAGGTAGACACGAGATTAAAGATTGTGCCTGGGAGGGAACGAGGCAGAGGCAGAGCCTCTGAAGGCTGAGACGCCCGAGACCTCTAAGAACCAGGACAAATGAGGCCCCCCCGATCATCACTGAGGGTTACTGAACATGCAGGAAGCAGTAAGCGGCCCACAGAGAAGAACACACCACTTAGGATTCTGACTCTACGCAGAGGCCAGGAGGATTACAGCATAATGCCATAAGAAAACAAGGTCTTTGCCAGAGTTATTAGAGGAAAATTACACATGTAAACATGAAAGCCAACAAGAAAGATGGCTCTTCCTCCCGCAGCTGTGAGCGGCACGTGAACAGCCACAGCTCCGTTAATTGTGGCTAAATACCACCGGGGAGTGTCAGAAACAGAACTAGCTGGGAATTAGCAGGCTGAAGTGCTAACATAGTTTCAAAGGGAGCTCTGAATCAGTTGGACGGACTCCAGTCCTATTTATAACCCAGAACACGAGGGAAATTGGTCCTGACTTTAAGAGAAAGAGGCCTGATTACATATTCCAAAAGAAGCTTTCTTATGGAACTTAATTGTATCTTAGAAACATATACATTAGCAATGAAGAACAAGTTGGCTAAAATGTTTTTGTTTGACTTTTCATGTAATGGATACTTTTAGAATAAAAACCTTACACTTCTCTTAAGGTGGTTACACATTAAAACAGCCAAACCAGAAAAACACACCCTCTGATGAATATGAACGACCCTCTGATGATTTAATCAATGGACTGGTTACCTTCTTGGCTTGCCTGGGAATCAGGGCAGAAGAGATGAAGATGGTCAGTTTAGGTTTTCAGCTCCCTACCATATATGTTACCACCTACTTAGTTCTAGAATAGATTCTTCCACGACTGGTTCTCCCCTACACGACTGCCCCTTCCACTTCAGAATGCCACTGTGCCAAATGATTAACGTTTACTCATACTTTAGAGTTCCCCAAACATACTTTTTCAGACATAATCATATCTTACTAAATTGATTTATCACTTACCTGACCATTTGCCTATTTTTCAACAGGTATATTGATTACAACTTTTCACTGGTGTTATTAACCCTTTGAGGAACATTATCACCTTAGGATAAAATCCCCGAAGTTGATTTATGGATTCATAAACTCTATATATTTTAAGACCTTTGAAACTCTGCCACACTTGCCCTCCAGAAGAGCTGGGTCATTTCACATTCCTGGCGGCAGCAGGTATGGCTACTCAGCCACTTTATACCTGCTGTGCCAAGTTGTCTGGTCAGAAATGCAGAATGCTATAAACTACAGTGGATCTTTCCAACCAACTGGACTGGGAATGAAAAAGGATTTGAGACCATTGAAATACGCACCACAAAACCATTCCCTAAAAAGCTCACCTACTTCTCCCAAAGGTGGGATTCAGACCCTCCCTCAAAAACTGTGCATGTGAGGTGCAACTGCCAAATGCTCACATTTCTGTTTTTACAACTGATAGGCTCTAAATGCAGGAAAAGGGGTGAACTGAAACTTATTGCTTGGGTGGACACTGGACACAGAGTTCACAAGTGACAGGCTGGTGGCAAAAGGAAGCAAGCAGCACGCTGGGAGGAAACATTCCCCTCTCCGTACACTGGACTGCAGGCAGGTCCTCAGCCATGGCGAGGAGTGGAAGTGGTTAACGATGCACAGTGCTCTACATGTGCAGTACCTTTTAGAAACATTTTATGCAAAAAGCTCAAAATTGAGTTAAACTTTGGCTCTTCAAAACCTTCTAGTTGTCTGGAAAGTTAAGCTGTATTTACTTATTTGGAACATTTGGAAGTTGGTCCTGCATAAATTAGGTGTTATGGTTCAGAATTATGCATCCAGGATAAACCGTCTATAGCTGGTAAAGTAAAACTAATTCTTTACACCTCTGGCTGACACAGTTCTAAAAGACAGCTCCAATCAGTGCAAAGAAAGCCTGGATTCTACTTCCCTTCTTGGCATTATTTGTGTGACTATGGGAAAAATACTTTGCAGGGATATAATATTCTCACTGTGAAGTCATCAGGTTGGGCTCAAGGACAGAGGCTAAGATGATGTTCAGATTTCCCTCTGATCCTGGCATTTTATGATTGCAAAAGCAGGCGCAATTCTTACCTTCACAGTAGTCTCTAAGTGCGGACGCTCTGTAACCCTGGTCACACACGCACTGGAAAGAGCCCTCTGTGTTCCTGCACTGCCCGTGAGTGCAGAGGTGACGGTGCTGGCATTCATCAATATCTACGGGCAAAGAAGTACACAGAAACGGTAGAAGCAGTGCTTCACAGAGATTTTCGATCATTCAGATAAAGGAGGTCTATAACCTATCTGGCTTACAATTGATTTTGCATTTTCATCATGTGACTTAAACAGACCTCTATGAAAAGGTAATTCCCCAGTAGGGAAAATCCAGGTAAACTTAAACATTTAACCAATGGGCTGAACATATTAACCCCACTGTTCACTGATAAGTGGCAAATACTTTGTTGTAATCTGTAAACCCAACCAATCTAACCATCTTGGATTTCTTTTATAACTTCAACTACAACACTGAATTTAAAAGCACTTAAGCCAAAGGGTCAGCAAACTATAGATCACAGGCCAAACCTACCCTACTGCTGATTATTGTGTATAATGTTTTGTTGGAAAACATATCCATTTATTATCTGGCCGTTTACAGAAAAAGTTTGCTAACCCTCTCCTTCTGCCTCCCTACAGATTGTTCTGTACCTATAATCCTGAGTTCAGGCTCACAGACAGGCATGTATGATATCTACATATAGGCAGCACATGATATACTGCATGCATTTAATTATTTTACCTTCATGATTGGATTTTAACTTCCCTGAAGGCAGGGACTATGACAACTAAATCTTTATTACTCCTTAGATGACCTAGCATTTTACAATGAGTAGGCATTCAATTCATGTTGTTCTTTTGATGGACATTCTTTACAATGGTTGAGAGCATTCGCCTATTGTCAATGGGATTCTATAAGATTTAACACGCCTATCAGTTCCCACAGGGACCCTGTTCCATTACTCTCCCCCACTCTCACCATAGCATCAGTTTGGCTATCATAGTTTTCAACATCTGACATGGTTTTTTCTGAACTGATCATCCAGTAGGTGGTTCTGGATGTATGTGATTATCTTTGATAACAGTACCAAAAGCTTTTCAAAGCAAAGGACTTTGAATAAAGCAACCTTCTTGTATCCTATGTAGACATCTTACTATCCATTCATTTGTATTTTTTATGCATAGCAGGTATTCATTAAATGCTTGGTGACTGGAGTTAGGAGTCATAAAATGAAGTACAAAAGCTTTGAGTCCCCTCATAACATCTAGAAAAAGTTGTGTAATTGATCTGTATATAAGCATGTGCTTATATGTGTTTATCATTCTCCACTTCTAGATTAGGTATTGTAACATTCTAGAAAGGGATATGTAGGGAATGTTATGATAATGTTTATAGATGTCTTTGTAATTACCATCATATACTATCACTTTTATAACACTATCTCGGATTTTTTTTGCTTATTAAGCATTCAAAATGTACACATAGATATGGATATTATTTGTTTCCTTATGATAAAATTATTAGTCTTATATAGTGTGGATTCTATTCTTAAATAAGAAATGATGTTTCCTTTCAAGAACTCTGGACACTTGTGCTTGTCACAGCTGATATCAGGTATCTTCAAGGTCAGGAAGCATATCCTTATTGGGAAGTAAAGTATTTCTGTGTGATGTCAGTGAAATATTTCTTTAAAAAGTCTAAGGTCAACCCTAGCAAGTCCAGAATCCTGTTACCTGTAAGAATAGGACAAATTTTGCAAACTTTATTTCTTAGTATAAGGAGTACACTGTTTCAGTTTTACTGAAAAGTCTTCTTTAATGATTTTTTTAAAAGGCAAAAATTTTCTAAAGCTAAATAGACACAAAAACCAAGTTTATTAACATTCCATAACATAATACCAGCCCAATATAATGGCCTTCTAATTCCTGACATGCCAGTATGTAACATCTTTAAATGAATTTAAATGTTTAAATGGAAATCACTTTCTATACTAAAGAATTATACAGAGAGCAATAATTTTTCTTCCTAATATTAATGCCTAGCAACTGATCACTACTGCCATATTTTCAAATTTAACTCTCCTTCCTTCTTGTTTTATTGGATTCCCTAACATATACTTAAATCCCTGGCTTTCTGGCACTGTAAAGCAATCACCCAGGTAATTTCTAAAAGGCACACTCAATTGAATGAGTATCTTTTCCGACCAGGCACTTTAAGATGAAATCTCAGTAGTCATGTTGCCACACTCTTACCTTCACACTGGTCTTTAGCTGCCGACAGCTGGTACCCCTGCCCACAGGTGCACCTGAAGGAGCCCTCGGTATTTTTGCACTGCCCATTTATGCACAGCTTCCCCTGCTGACATTCATCAATATCTGCAAACACAACAATGACAATTGTTTTCAAAAAGAGATTACCTAGGACAATGCAGTGCTCCCTGTAATGTACTTAGGGGTTATTGTTACAAAAATAATAGCGCTTCTTACGGAGGTACTATGAACTTCAGTATGTATCAATCCACCAACCTTTCTTGTATCAACCTCAGGATGCTTATATGCAGTACAGAAATAATTACAAATACACCACAAATTTATAAGTATGAGCTACTTATAACTTCAAGCTTCTTGTTATCTCTCTCTCATATTTTGGATAGAGCAGAAAAACAATGTGAAATATTTCAGAGTTGAAAACAAAAGGCAAAAGCTGAAGCACAGAATAATGGCTACCAGTTTGTTGACCTGTAGAGTTGCATGAACGAAGGCAGAAGTAAAACTCTACCAGGAATTTGAAAAACAAAATCAAAACAGAGGCAGTTCTGGAAGGACACAGACATTTCTACTTTATTTAGAAGAAGTTGAACTACTGGGTCAAACAGTTGCATTAAAGAACACTGAGCTCATTTGCAAAAAAATTAGGAAAGTCAAGAAAAATGGTAACATTATTATGACTGCTGGAATACCAAAGGAGAAAGCGATAAGTGAGGATTTCAAAAAATGTCTTGACTGAAGATAAAGCTACCGATTGAGAAAGAATTATAATTCTTAATGAGGGTTCAAGAAAATGTCATGTAAACAAAATTACACAACTAAAATGAAAGAATAGCTTCATTAATAACTTGAGCACTTCTGGTAGAAGTAGTGTTAGTTTTCCAAATGTTTTTGTTTGGCTATTATGTTGGTTTGGCCTATAGATAATTCTGTTTTGCCTTGTCTGTATAGATCTTCCTTAGCATGTTTTGCCGAATAGCTAGTAAGTTTATAAGAGTTTATGTTTATTAAAACATGGTACGATTGATCTTCACCATCTACACCACAGGTTTGTTGTAAGGGAACAGATGCAAAACCTATAGGTTGAGTATACTCAACCCTATACTTGGAAGAAAGGCGCCCTCATCTAAATGGAGTAATAAAGAAAATAGCAGGATTTGTTTTAAAGAAACCATGTCCCAAAGATAAATGCATGATAGATTGTTGTTTTCCTCTAAAAATATATTATTTAAAATGCATCTAAAAGTTTTTGCCAGGAAAATGCAATTAACTGTATGGCTCTTTCCCTTAAGTATTATTGACAATTACCTATTTCCCGAGCAAAGTTGCATTTCTTAACTTCTAATGAGGCACTAGCCTTTTGAATTTTATCCTGCTACAAGCAAGGTGTCAGATTATCCTATGTTTCCTGAAATTGCTCACACAAATTATATGTAATTGGAGTTCAAGAATTTGTTTAATTTTTCATAGTAATTACTCTAGTTGACTACAAACTTTTGTTTCATCAATTGTGTTATTGGTTTCTTTTCTTTGTAAATAATTCTTGGTTGCCAATTATTGACTGTCCACAGAGAAATTAAACAAGCTGAATTTCATTTTAAAAGTTATTTTAACACCTTTCCAACACTCTATTAGCTTTAGGAGTCACTGGCAGCAAAGATCAGCCTATATCATATTTTTCCTTCAGCACATTCTATAAAATACTTGAGATGTCAGTTCACAAACGTAAGACCAACAATAGCTCTTGTAGCTGGCTGGATCTCCCATAATGTCTGACAACATTTTTAGTGCACTGGACTCCTTTTGACTTTCTCCTAGAACAGGACAAATTAAGCATTCCCATGTGAAGATGTCTGCAGCAGGGATATACTCTCCATTCCAAGTACTGTCAGGGTATGCCAGACATATTACATAAGTTGCTCATTTATGTTGCTTAGACTGTCAGAAGTAATTCATTACAAGTCATGACACATACGCTTGGAATAACTTGAGACAACGGTTATCTTGAACAAGGTGATCTTTGGGTCTTTTAAGTGATCAAAGGGAACAAAGGCAATGTAATTCTAGAGATAAAAATATTTTTCTTTTCTGATGAGGGACAAAATTCCTGAGACAAAAGAAAGCTTTCTAATAAAATAGGCATGCAGGACAAATGTCTTCTCTTTTTTTGTGCCAAGAGATAAATAGAAAACATCATTCCCCATGAAAGGTATTGATTTAAGGGAATTTTTGCACATACTATTTGACAAGTCTAGAATTAAAATAGAGAATATGTCGAGGTATTTATAAATTTAGGACATACAATCCTAAAATGCACAGATACAATAAGGTCAAGAGAAACAAGTAACAAATTAATACCTCAGCTCACGTACTTATAACCTGAAGAAAGTTGTCAGCCTATTTAGTGAGATAAAGATGAAGTCAATATTTAGGACTATCAACAAGGCCAGATTGTCAGAATTGCTGGGATATTGGAAAAAGGACAGATTCATAATCTGGGGTAAGTTTGACAGCCATGACCTGATGTGGTTTGGGAAAAGATTATGAGATGGTTAAAGAAAATGATGCTATCATTGTAGAAAAGAAAGACTTTGGCAGAGGAGTAAGGAGAACAATTAGTGCATATGTAGGTTTCCAAAGCAGAAGACAGTAATGGGGAGACAGCATTGGAATCAGGGGAGAGGGCAAAGTTAAATGCCAAATTGAGGCAAGAAGCCCATTCCCACCTTTCAGCTTTGGCATGTGCTGTTTCCTTTGCCTGCCAAGTTTTTCTCCCTTTTGTATGCAATATTTTAAGACCCAAGTTCAAACAGCTACACCTCTGTGAAGCTTTCCCAGAAGCACACAAGCAGAATTAGTCACACACTTTGCGCTGTAACAACTTCGTTTATGCCTCTCATTTAGCAAACACCACCATCACCAGCACGTCCTGCTCTGCCCCTGCATTAGCTCATTCTCCCTGGACCATCTGTCCCTGTATTATCTCTTGCCATCCTCACATCAACTCAAGTAGGTGCCATTGTTGTTCCCTTTTTTGCAGATGAGAAAAGCAAGGCTTAGCGAAGAAAGAAACTGTAACTTATCCAACCCCACACAGCCTCTAAGTGTCAGAGGTGGGATCTGCTATACTGTCTTTTTTAAAAAACAACTGAACTCTAGACTTTGCTGGATTTCAAGAGTTTTTCCAATCATGTCATCTTTGTGATTCAGGATCCATTCCAGGGTACTACATTGCATTTAGTTGTCTTGTCTCCCCAGTCTTTCCTTGTTTTTCATGACCTCATCTGTCTTAAGGAGTACAGGCCAGAATCCTGTAGAATGTCCCCAGTATGTATTTGCCTTATGTTTTTGTCATAATTAGACTAGGATTATGGGTTTTTGAAAAGAAGGGCACAGAGATGAAGTGCTTTAGTCATGACACTATGTCAGGTATACATGAAATTCACATGACATCAATGATGATGTCAGCCTTCATTAGTTGGTTAAGACAGCTATACTGCCTTCTTTTTTTTTTTTTTTTTTTTTTTGACAGAGTCTCACTCTGTCACCCAGGCTACAGTACAATAGCGTCATCATAGCTCACTATAAGTGAAACTCTTGGGCTTAAGTGATCCTCCTGTCTCAGCCTCTAGAATAGCTGGGACTAGAGGCACATGCCACCATGCCCAGCTAATTTTCTGTTTTTTGTACAGACAGGGTCTTGTTCTTATTCAGGCTGGTCTCTAACTCCTGACCTAAAGTGATCCTTCTGCCTCAGCCTCCCAGAGTGCTACGATTACAGGCTTGAGCCACTATGCCCAGCTATCCTGCCTTTTAATGTGTTTTGTTACCCATAATTATCTGTTGCAGATTTGAATCTCTTCTAATGAGTCAAAGTTCTTTGAGAGAATGTAGCCTCTCAGTAACATCTTCCTTTAAGCACAGTGCCTGCCACATGTTGTTTCCCTTATACATGTAAAGGAAAGGAAGCAAGGAAGGAAGAACAGCTTCTGCAGCAGCCTGGCAGAGTGCCACAAGTGACCGGAAATGAGTATTCCGAGGGTGGCATCAATCGATGGTGATGGTGTGAATTCTGGGATCTAGGGAGACCTCTCAGAGAGGGGCAGGCTCAGCTGGGATTACAATGATCAAGAACAAGAGAGTGTCTCACTCAATATGTGTCTACTTTCAGCAGCATCCCTTTAGAGAGTCCAATCCCCTAATTTCAGGGATGACAAGATGTCTGGAAATCTGAGATCGCCCACCTAAGGTTGTACAGTGAGCCACTAGAAGAATCATACCAATAAGCAGTGAGGAAGAAGATGGGATAAACCTGAGCAAGTGCTTGGGAACAAATAAGCACAGAATATTCACGGGGCAGTTGTGAGATCAATTTGGATGAGTCAGAGAATGCAAGTTGAAGAATATAATCATGACCAATCAGTTTGGAATATGAAGGATGAGGACATAGTACAAGAGTTTTCAGCTATAAACAGATGAAAAGGACCAGGCAGATTGGAAAGAAAGAAGACCAAATGACAGCATATGGAAATAAGCTAAACATAGCAATAAAGTAAAGATTAACAATGACTTGCAAGGCTTGAGAGCCTCATCTAGCATGAACCCAGTGCATGGAGGAAGAAATGATACCTTTCAGATGATTCTCATGTCTAATTGGTCTGAGGAGGTACCCAGTTTAAAAAGTCAGTAGGAAAGTTGTGGATGTGGCCAAAAGAGAAAGAATTAGGAGAAAATGGAGATGTACCAGCCACATGTATGGCTGGTATTCTGTTGTATAAAAGGAGCAAGGCACCAAATTCAGATGCCTGCAAATTCCCTACCGCCAGTGGAAGAGGCTTCAATATCTACAGGACACGAGAGTATTCACCTACTGCCCACCTACCATGGTGAGAAATTAATTGTCACCCTAGAGTCTTCGCTAATATTGAGACACTAACTTAAGAGAGAAGAAAAATCTTACTTATTCCCTCTTTTCGCCTTTGACAGAACATACTTATAGGTATAAAAGTAGTGGGAGTGAGCAGAAAAGAAACAATGTACAGATTTGACCATAAGAAAAAAAATTAAAACTTTAAGAACAAAGAATCTTAAAAAGAAAAATTAGGGAAACCTTGGACAAATTCCAACACTATACCTACAAAAAAAATATGTAATATATATACACACACATGTACATAGGTTTATATGTATATTATATATAAACAGTTTATATACATTGATTTTAAAAATGAAAAACCTAATAAATGGGAAAAATATGAACAGAAATTTACAAAAAAAGAAATGTATGTTTAATAAATGTATAAAAAATTTTAATAATTAGAAGTGTTCAGGTAATTACTAAAAGGAATGAACATATAAAATATTAAAACCTCTCAGAATTTTAAATGCAATACATATTTGAAAATTAAAAATTAGTGGTTTCCTGTCAGAAGAATAAATAGATCACTATACATTATATGTATCAAAACATCACTATGTACCTGATAAATATAATTATTATACATACATTTTTTAAAAAGCAAAAAACAAAATAGTAAAAAATATTCAGAACATTTTACCCACTAATTCCCCTTTTATATACAAAGAAATAATGCTAAAATTAAGACAAAAGCTTATTTAAAAAAAGAAGTCTGTTACAGTTTTTTTCACATAATTATGACAAGTCAGAAAAAAAACTGTTTGCTCATCACCTAAAGAATAGCAAGAAAATTGTGGTATGGAATACACTAGAATATTATGAAGCCTTTAAAAACATTTTTAAAGGGTTACTAATGGAATGTAAAATGATTACATACCATTAAATGATAAAAAGTAGGAGACAAAATTGTACATAGAAATAATGTTCATAATATACAATATCCATGAGATATGAATAGCCATGAATGAGATAATAAGACATTGTTGCTGCTTCTTTTTATCTTTCTATATTTGTTAAATTTTCTACAACAAGTGTATGTTGGTTTCTTTAACAGCAATTTTACTGAGATATAATTCACATGCTATGCAATTCTTCTATTTAAAGAACAATTCAATGGATTTTAATATATTCATAGAGTTGTGCAACTGTGTGTATTGCTTTTATAACCAGAAAAAAGACTTTAAATAAATAGATGTGTGGTTTACAGAAACTCTCTAAAAATACATTGTTTTCCTTTATGTAAATAGATACGCTCTGTGTTTAACCACAATGAGGAGCCACTCGCAGGGACGCCAACCAAAATGTGCTCCAAGCAGCTCAGTCAAAATCAATGCAGGTAGTGTGGTTCCCTTTTCCAAGGCCAGATACTCTAATCTATTCTTAAATGAAGTTCAAATAAAAATGGGAAATTTGATCACAGTATTTACCTTTACAGTGCTTGTGGTCTGGAGTCGGGTTATAGCCCTTGTGGCATGAACACATGTAGGAGCCTTCAAGGTTGGAACAAGTACCATTTGTGCAGACGTTTGGTTCCAGGCACTCATCCACATCTTGAAGAATGTTGCGTAATGGAAAGAACAAAAAAAAAAAAAAAAAAAGAAGAAAAAGAAAACACGAATAGAGTTAAATTTGGTTAGAAATGGAAACAGTAGACTTTCAGAAGACAAGGCAGATTCTTGAAGATAAACTTTCAAATTAGCCCTTAGGAGGAAAACAGCTCTAATGCGAGCTGCATGGCTCATGGTTCTATGCCTTAACTTGCTGTCTGAAAGTAACTCAGAAAGGAACCAAATATGTTCTCTGAACAAACTCAAGAAGGCTGGAAGGTTTACTGCAGGGGACAGGGAGGAAGAGAGGGTAGTTTTAGAGCAACATTCCCTACAAAATAAAATTTTCCAAAGAATCAAAGATGGGATGAGGTCTATTTAGGAAACTGATGAGTTCAGGAGGATGGGAAGGTTCCCAGAAGCAAAAGATATGACTCATGACCCAGAGAAACCACATGAAAGTTTCAACAGAAAGGTAAAAAAACTTCTATGAAAACACCCTAAGATGGTGGTGAATCCATAGGATAAAAAGCAAATGAGGGGATAAACATAAGCCTACTGGGCAGTTTGAAGGTAGAGTACAGGCTGAAGGAGCAGAAGGGATGATGATGATGATGATGATGATGATGATGATGATGATGATGATATCATCTAATCTTTATCAAGCACTTACTGCATGTAAACATTAAAGGCTTTCCATATATTACCTCATTTAATCCTGACAAAATCCATATGGTACAACCATTTTATAGAAGAACTAAAACTTAGAGAAGTTCACTAACTTGTCCAAGGCCACACAGTTATTAATAGAAAATGGTGGTTATGAGATTTGAACTCAAAGTCCGTCCTTTTAACCCCACTATAAGTTTCTGTTACAGGCAAAGTTTAGTGATAGAAACTGTTAAAGAGAATATATGAGTTTCTATTTGTTTTTATTATTTGCTAACATAGTATTTATATAGAAAATAATCATCTAAGTTTTCAGATTTCATTCAACAAACATTTATTAAGTTCCTACTGAAATACTGTCATTCAAAAACAAAAATTTAAGTTCTGTGCCCCAACTGAAAGCCCCTGGGTAAGTCCATTGTATGGCATGGTGATAGACAGTAGTGTAGCATCAATAACCAAAAACTTAGAGAGGAAAAACTTAAATCACAAAATGCTAAAACAAAACACACAACAACATGATTTAGGTTTAATCTTACAGCAGTCTGTAACTTAATCAAGGCATCTTAATCAAAAGGCTGACAAACAGTAAGGAGGAAAAAGGCTCTTGACTGCACCCATTTCATTTTGCAATGCTCACCACATCACAAAAGAAAGCAAGCTTTCCACCATGCTAGAGCATTGTAAAGCACACTTACAATGAAAACCTAATCTTAATTCGGCATTCCAGAGCTCAGATTGCATTAGTTTGCATTGCATTTCATAAAACTGTATTCTATCTTTCTTACAATGGAATGCAGAAATACATCTGTAGTAAAACATGGCAAAGGGGTGCCCATGCGTGTGCACATGTGTGTGTTCCACATGCATACTGAGAAGAGCCAAGGAATTGGCACTGCCTAGGTACTCTATGTTGCTTTCATAAAATATCACTAATTATGGCAAACTGACCCTACAACCAAAATAGCACTTCCAGACTGACTCATTACCCTCTTTGGTTGTGGGAATCTACTTTTGTAAACATTGAAGGCAAACAACTTGAAAGAAGCAGCCAAGGATTGAAGCCAAAGTAAATAATGGAATAGAATGAGCCTAGACACTAGGCATGGAAATTCCAGACAGCAACAGGAAAATGTCATGTCTAGTATCTGGTTTGGTTTCAAAAATGTTAACGAGTTCAGAAATGTATGGATTGCTCTCTTTAATTATTCATGCACCGGGAAAAATGATTTATAGGGCCGCAGAATGTAACAACAAAATCAATTTCTAAGACCATATTTTCTCTAGGTAAAGTAAATCAACAGACGTTGCAGATTATCATTCACGAGATATGTATAAAACTTGTATTTTTTTCTAGGCAACTCCTGTGATTAATGATGAAGCAGAATGCCTTGCAATATCTAGGGTAGCGTGATGTGTTTATTCTTTTCTTTACTTATTACAGACGTAATTGCATGGAACCAGAATCCTGTTAAGCCAATCACTTACACATTGACAGAATAGTTTGAATTGAATGAGTACATGGAGATTCTTAAGGAGATTATGATCTTGAGAAAAATGCACAGTAAAATATCGCTAAGGGATCTCTACAAGGAGGAAGGTGTCTAGAGAGCAGTCACACATAAAAACACTTGATGGATGCAATGGAGCAAAACAAATCGCACATTGTATCATTAGCTTTTTCTCTTTCACTGCAGATCCATGCAACTAGCTGGCCAAACTGCCTCAAGCCCCTCCCTGTTGGGCATCAGCTACAGAGGGTATTTGGGGATTGATATCCCCCAGTCATGTTCTCCCAAGGTTGTGCCCCCAACACTTCACCTATTAGCTCCCTGGGGTTGGCCAGAATTTGTCCCAGAACAACAATTTACCTGAATTACTTCCTGTAATTTCGAGGAGATGAATATGTCAACGCAACATGGTAAACCAATCATTTCTCTGAGGCCATCCAACCTCATTTAATTCCTTAGTAACCAACACAGACTTTAATGAGTGAGTACCATCTGAGATAGAATCTTATTCTAGTACTACAGCCACATGAAAACACAGCATTACCTCCTACCCCAAAGGTGCCCTTCCTTCAATGGTTCCTCAACTATTCTTTCCACCATAATCTTTTATACTAAAGATGACGGGTAAACATACTCGACAGAAAAGCAATCACGGCAAAATGAGAGACAGATGCTAGCCCAGCCAGTGTGATGAAACAGCCTCAACTGCACTTGAGTGTAGCAAATCCTTGGGATCTCATGCCGCGTCAGTTCTGATGAAGTTAAAATATGTGGTAGCAGAGCTGATGACAAAAATTTGTCACATAATCCTCAAAGAATCATCACTGTTTTTCAGAACTGGAGAAGCACCAAGGCTGTGTACGTCCTACATAAAGTGCCAAGACTGATCTCAGAAAATCAGTCCACTAATCCCACCAAATGACTGGCTTCCTACCTCACCTTTCCAAAGGAACATTTTGTCTTTTGGCAAAACTCAGTGACAGCTACCAATGGTGCAGACCTACTCTCTCAAACTCTAGAACCCTTAAGCCATTGTTATTACTGTTTGCAAGGGATGATTCCAGCCCACATGGACTTCCCCTTTTAATGAACTTTTATTTTCCTTATTGCCTTGATGATATTACTTTGTATAATTTTCTCATGGGTACATTAGGGGTAAATGAGATATAGTACAGAACAAAACACCAGATTTGGAGATAAAAGACATGGAGTCATGTCCTAGTTCTGACATTTATTACCTGTGACCTTGAGCAAGTACATTAACTACTTTGGTAATCAATTTCCACATCGGTACTTCAGGGATGATTGCCTTGAGGATCAAATGCAATGATCAAGTCAAAGTCCTTTGTAAACTATATAATGTTCTAGATGTTTTTTGTTATAATAGTCTTCCCTCACAAGGATGGTCCCTGCCTTCAAAAGTGTTTTTTTTTTAATAACCTTTATTTTGAAATAGCTTCAGTTTTTTAAAAAAATGCAAAAATAGTGCACAGCACTCCCTTACACCTTTCATCTTATTTCCATAGTTGTTACTATTTATGGACCATTTGTGAATAGTTTTAAATGATGCCCTATTATATTTTTTTCTTTTTATTCTCTTTTTCTTTTATTTCAATAGATTTAGGGGGTACAAGTTGACTTCCATTACATGTATGTAATGTGTAGTGGTGAAGTCTGGGCTTTTAGTGTACCTATCACCTTGAATAGTGTACACTGTACCCAATAAGTAGCTTTTCTTCCTCACTTTCACTCACCCTCCCTCCCCTTTTAAGTCTCCAGTGTCCATTATGCTACTGTGTGTCCTTGCATAGTCATAGCTTAGCTCCCACTTTTAAGTAAGAACGTGTAGCATTTGTTTCTCTGTTCCTGAGTTCCTCCACTTAGGATAATGGTCTCTAATTCCATTCAAATTGCTGCAAAAGACATTATTTCATTCTTTCTTACAGTTAAGTAGTACTCCATGGAATGAATACACACACACGTATGTATGTATACATATAGAATGCATATATATGTGTGTCTCTATATACATATTTATAGAGAGAGCACATTTTCTTTATCTACTCATCAGTTGATGGACACTTAGGGTGATTCCATATCATTAATCATTACCATATGATTAATGACTATGATTGAATTATGCTGCCATAAACATATGAGTACAGGCATCTTTGTTACATGATTTCTTTTCCTTTGGGTAGATACCCAGCAGTGGGACTGAAGGATAGAATGGTAGATCTACTTTTAGTTCTTTGAGAATTCTCCATATTGATCTCTATAGAGGTCATACTAATTTACATTCCCATCAACAGTGTACAAATGCTCCCCTTTCACCATATCCTTCCAACATCTGTTATTTATTGAAAAAGTGGGGGGCAAGGGTTGTTGTTTTTACAATTTCAAATCTTGTCTGGCATCTGGCAGAGACACAGTTAAATGCTCAATAAATAGCTTAATGACTAATTAGAAGACTCCTTTAGAATATAATGATTTAGGGATAAGGCTGATGTTTGCACATTTTATAAAAATCTGAAAAAGGCACATGTTGTATTCAGTTGCCATTTTATGTAAAATAAATAAGTGTAATACAAAGTCTTCAATTTCAGATTAGTCTATGAATATTCATATATTCCATAAAGGTTAACACTGAATCTTGAAATCTGAAAATAAATTCTAGTGTGAAAAGAACTTCCAGAACAATGAGCTCTCCACCTTTTCGGTACAAATCCATCCTGAAAATTCTCTGTGCCTGGTTTTGGTTAAGGCTGTGGCTAATCAGTCGTCATTGACTGATTAAGTTCTTCCAATGCTTAAGACCTATTGCATTTAGAAAGCTTAAATGGGAATCAGAAAGTCATCCTTAACTTAATTAGAGACTAACCAAGAAAGACTACTCTGATAAAATTTGTGCTCCCAGGTCACATGGTCTGTCATGGACTCAACTACAAAGGAAGACAATAAAGTGAACCCCAGAAGAGCTGGCTGCACACATCCAATGGATGTGATATTCTGCCTTGTGAAGGTAAGTAAAGACAGTGAAGTAAAAGAATGGACACAGCAGCATTTTTATAGAAGCCTGACCATTTGTTAGGAATCATTAATGACCCCAGAGGAAGTATCATGATTCCCAAGAAGTATATTCCAGCTAAGTAAAAATGCTAAGAAGTTGGGAAAAAAAAACACAAAATTACTTAAATTCATAAGAGAAAGTTCCTATAGCATAAGGAGAGTCAAAAACTATATGGCATACACTTAAAGAAAGCCAAAGAGAATATTGTTATATAAAGAAATGTGATACATAACTCACTCCAACAGGTATCACTTATTACTGCATTGCTTATATTTCAGGACAAGGGTAGTAAGAGGGAGGGTCATATGGTTGGAGTAAGAAGGTTTGTAACATTTATTGGGTCCCACCATGTGTCAGACACCTTACTAAGTGCTTTATGTCGCTTATTTAATTCTGGCACTACAAAGCAGTATTTCAATTCCCACTCCACAGATAATGGAACTAAGCTTCAGAGAGGTCACTTAGCCCAAAGTCTTTCTAAATTCAGGGAACTAAGATCTCTACATCAGAGATACCAAATGTATCTTTAAGTAATTAAACCCCAGAGAGTTCCCTTGGGGGAATGGCTCTCATCAGGTTTGAATCAGGCCAGCTCTCCACAAGTCAAGAAAAACTTGTAAATTGAGTACCTGACAGGCTGGCTTCTCTTAGCAAAGGACCTGGTTGAAGCGGCCAGTTAGAGCTGGCCAGAACCCAGGGTGACAAAACAGTCATTAAAGGCGGGGATCAGGCGGGCGACAACTCCAGGCTGAATGTCAGTCCAAAGAATACAGTGTTGAATGATGAAAGTGGCTCTCGGGAGAAGAACGAAATCCACAACTTGAAAGAAGCTACATTAGCAGGAGAGCCAACAAGAGTTGCCAAAAAGCATTAAGGGATGATGTGTGTTAGGTAGAGTCTGAAATGATAGCTATTTGACGTGGATAATAAACTACTGAGAAGAAAGGATTGTATGCCCTGAACTAAATACTAGGAAAAAGTGTAGTCCTCTAGACAACACCTGCTAACATTTTACCTGTTGCTGCCCATAAAAATTTCTGTTCTAATTCATAAATCAAGGAGAAGTATCAATCAGTAAGATCTAGCTTACACAGTATGAATACAAAGAGACCACAAATGGTTTCAGCAAGTTCATCCTTTAGTCAGTGAAAGAAGCAGAAAGTATAACTGGCATAAAATCCCTATAAAATATACAGGTTGAAATAGAAATTCTCATGAAGTCATTTAACAGTAAAAAGAGTCCACTCAACATGAAGATAGATGAGTTTTTTTTAAAAAGCCATAAGTATAAACCCAAGTTTCAGCAATATTATGTAAAACACTATATAAATTTAATTATAACAACATAAAAATATACAGTCAGTAAAAGCAGAGTTATAGAAAAAAGATACTAAGATGTATGGAACACAACAGCCCTGTGAGACAGAAAGATTATCATCTCTACTTGATGACGACTAACAAATGCCAAATGTGGGACTTTTCTCCAAAATGATGTGATTACAGAAAATTTCCAAGAAGTCTTTAATGTTCCCATGTAGAATTTTCAACTAAAAATGGGGGGGGTGGGAACTCATCAATATATTCTACATTATCTGGACTAAAAGGATATAAAAAGCCATAAACTGGTCACAGATAACTGTTACAGATGGAAACAAATGACTAGCAAGGAACAGCTTATTAATAACTTCCCACTGGACCATCCTGGAATCTCTAAAGACTCCTTTTTTCTTTATTTCTTTTTCATGGCACACATCACATCTGACATACCGCATATTTTACTTGTTTACCTGTTTATTTATAGGCACAAATGAGGGGAGGGACGTTATTTTGTTCACTCTCAATTCCCAGTGTTCTGGAAAAATACCCGGTATGGGGTAAGCATGCAATATATTTGTTAAAGGAATGAATAAATACACATCGAGTTGTGTTATCAATGTGCTCAACTCAAAAATAGACTTAAGTAACAACTGGACCTTCTGAAAAGTATTTTAGAGTACCAGAAGTACAAAGGTGAGACTAAAATGTATAAAGGCACAAAAAATTAGCACTGAGCATTCATTAGCACTGTCAGAGTCTAGCAGAAAAATCCAATCCACCCATTGGCTCAATATGAGAAGAAAGGCATGTTGCAATATCTGCTTTTTGTCACAGTCAACTTTTCAACATTTGAAAGCTCGAGTACTATAAAAAATTAAGATGGAAAATCTATTTTAGTATAACCTGCAAAAGCTCTCCTGAGAAACTCAGAAGAGGTACAAATTCAATATGAACAATGGATGGAACCACAATTAAATCACAGGGGAATGGCTTGATCTGTAGATTATGCAGAGCCTAACATTCTACCCAAAGCAGAAAGAAAGAGTGCACTGCCTACTTTTAGTAATAGGAAATACATGACCTCAGCAATGCAAAAATGAAAGCTATTGCTTGGAACAAGGGCTGAATGTGTGGCTGTAGTTGAGCTGAGCAAAAGAGTGACCTAATATTTTTGCTTATGATTCTACATATCTGGTTGGTAAAGTTAAACTATTTTTAAATGACGTGCTGTGTTTCTGTCACTAAACTAAAGCAAAATGTTTATATATATATATATATATATATATATGTATGTATATCTCACAGACACACACACACATATAGGTATAAGAACTCATTTAGTATTATTTGCATTGGAGAGCAATCACTTGGCAATTTGGTCAGTTACATTCCAGTAGTAAATTCATGCATCAGGGCTGCATTTATGCTACTATTGCAAATGTAGCTATTGAAGGCAGAGTTCAGGCTCTGCTCCTGGATTATGTATCAGTACATGAAAATAAGAATACAAATGACAGCTTGAGAGGCAGCTATGAAATTTATGCCAAATAGGAACATTAAAGCCAAATGTATGTCCTGATTAGCATCAATTACATAAACAATTGCTTATTAAATAACTAATGAATAAAAATCTTTTCTTCTTTTCCTCAAAAATCTACAACTCACAGCTCCATTGGTAGAGGCTCTTGGGGACAGGCTGGGGGCTCAGCACATGAGGCCACCTGCACTGTGACAGAGGCTGCGCTGATGCTGCCTGGTGACAAGCACAAAGCTTCAACATTGGGAGTGCTTCTGCCATCCCCACTAAAACCCCAGAATGTCTTCCCAGAGCTGTCAGGATAAAGACCAACATTTTTAACAGGACCAAGGGGGCCTTGCATAGTCTGTCCCCTCGTCTTGCAGCAAATCTTCCCTTGTTCTCTGTCCTTCAGCGACATGGCCTGCCGCCTCTTTCCACAAACTTGCATATGCTCTTTCCTCTGCCAAATGTGTTCTCCTTCTCACCCCTTCCCCCAGTTAAGCCTCAACTCAATTTTCTTAAGGGAAACTCAGTCTACCACATGCTCTCATAGCATCACACGGCCCTCCTTCCCAGTGCCATTTCTGAGTTTGCATTTATTTGTGAGATGTTTGGGTGCATGTCAGTTTCCCCACCTGACAGAAAGTGCCATGAGGAAGGGGTCATGTCTGTTTTTGCCCCTAAGTATATCCCAGAACTTAGCGCAACTCTAGATACAGACAGTAAGTTACTAAGCATTTGGAGAAGAAAGGAAAGAAGGAATGAATGAATGAAAAGTTTAACTCACATAGTCAGAGTTCTGGAATGAAGTGGAAAAGAGTTCAACTTTTAAGAAAAAAAAAGATCAAATGGTAGACAGAAACACAAAGGACAACCATTAATGGGGAGAACTAAGAGCAACACGGGTAATTAGCACCAAAGCAAATTTATCACTTTATCTTCCTCAATGCCTAGAGCACTACCTTCAGGCCTTCTGGTGAGAGGGAGAGGCAGAGAGGCAGAGAGGCAGAGAGGCAGAGAGGCAGAGGCAGAGAGAGAGAGAGAGAGAGAGAGAGAGAGAGAGAGAGAGAGAGAGAGAGAGAGAGAGAGAGAGAGATTGATTCCTAATTCTGTCTGGCATAGCTTCTCCTTCTGCCTCTTCTCTCTTTTCAGTGTTTTGCTATCCATCTTTCTCCTCTCTGTAGCGCTTACTATTTGCTTTTGGTTATTTATCACATTAGGGATAGTCTCCATCATAATTATTAATATTTGCCCCACCTAGAATCTCACATCTTTCATGCCAAGTCATTTTCTTATTTTCTCCATGGTTAAAAGTTACTTAGAACTTCAGAGGTCATGTTGAAATCTGATCCCCAATATTGGAGGTGGGGCCTAACTGGGGGTGTTTGGGTCATGGGGTGGACCCCTCATGCATGAATGGTGCTGTCCTCATGGTAATGAGCGAGTTCTTGCTCCATTAGTTCCAAGAAGAGTGGTGTTAAAAAGAGCCTGGCTCTGCTCTGCCCCCTCCTGGATTGGGATGCCTTTTCTCTTCCTTCCCTTAGACTTCAGACTCCAGGTTCTTCTACCTTTGGAGACTCTAGGACTTGACCAGCGGCCTCCTGAAGGCTCTCAGGCCTTTGGCTTCAGACTAGGGGCTCACCATCAGCTCCCCTTGTTTTCAGGCTTTCACACTTGGACTGAGCCATGCTACTGGCTTTTCTCATGCCCCAGCTTGGAGATGGCCTATTGTCTGTCGGACTTTGCCTTTGTAACCGTGTGAGCCAATTCTCCCTAATAAACTCCCTTTCATTCACATGTCTCCTACTGGTTCTGTCCCTCTGGGGAACCCTGACTAACACACAGGCCATGCATTAGAAACAAATCTTTGATAAGAACATTATAGTACCTACCGAGGCACTGTCCATTCCAGCCTCGGAATCCTTCTGTGCAGGGAACACACTGGTAAGATCCAGGAGAATTCACACACTGCTCATCGGGACAAGTACTTGGGGTCAAACATTCATCAATATCTGAAAAATCAAAAAGGTAGGTCATAAACATTTTATCTGAATACCAAAGTGAAATCTTACTTTCGTGTAAGGTGGGGGAGGGGAAGCATGTTATATCTACATTTCAGTGGGAAAAACAGTAACGGGGTGAGGTGAGACATTGTTTCTATATGTAAACATACAGCAGTAATGCATGGTCGGGTTACCTGCATTAAAACATTCATATACATTCTAAAGAAGAACTTGGCCCCAATTCTTCAACTGGCAGGGCCAGGCCAGGGAGTTGGCAGCTCCTCTAGGGCCACTTTTTGGACATGAGACCTTTCAAATAAGAGCACAGCTTGCCAGAAAGAAATACAGGAATGGGGACGGGCATGAGGAAGCCGTATGTCCACCTCACTAGAGGCTGTCTCTGCAGATATTGGACGCTCTAGGGAAATCCTTACTTTGGCTTTTGTGGACCCAAGAACATCCTAGGTTTGAATAATTTAAAACCCTTTACATGATAGGAATTCCTTGGATGTGGAGAAAGAACATTAGGAGAGAGTAACTCATCACATACTTTCAAGATTTTCCAGAGAACATAGTGATATGATCATATGGAAATATTTTGCAGTAAAAACACACCTTTTCACATTCATAGCTAACTGAAGTTATTAATCACCATTCTTTTGGATTTGGAGAGAAAAAAATATCACCTTAAATATGGTTGGGGTTGTGGCAGAGATAACTACTACAATAGCATCAGGCATTTTTAGACTCATAAAAACAAGAAAACAGGGAAAAAGTAAGATATAGGAGAGAATTCAACAGTTTAAAATGAGTGGTAACACCTTAGGTACTAGCCCTACTTGAAGTAAGTGTTTTTCTGGTCGTGGATTTTGAATTCAAATGAATGGATTTAATGTCTAAGTGTCCCAATACAAAATGTATACAGGACCCTTAGTCATACTTAAAATATAAACAGATTTTTAGGACAAGATAAAAATGAAAGAAGTATATAATGGGTACACTAAATGCCCGTGAGTATTTAATGTCTTCATTCTGGTAAATTCTTAAAAATTATCTCCTATTCCATTTCATTAACTGTGAAAAGATGCTTAAAGTGAAAAAGTTGAGGATGATATTAACAAAATAAGCATTAGGTCAGTGTTGCAATTTTTTTTTCTATCAGTAAAAGTTCTTGCCAATAGACAATGACACACGATGGTTTTTTTAGGTCAGATGTTCTGGGACTTCTTGTTCTACAAAAAGATGGTGCTTGCCAGTTTCATTTCCAAACAGTATTACATTCTCCTGTGGAGGGGATTTTGTTTTTTAAAACAGAAATACAACTGTTAAATCAAAGACAGTCAATGGGACTGGCTGGTCTAATACATAAGGTACAATGTTGAGTAAAATAGGCTAACATCCCTGAATTTCTAGCAGCTCTCACTTCTGTTTGCTTTTGCACTCACATCTATAAATTAGGAACTACCTGCCTTGTATTAAATCATTAAATGTAAAATGTCCGATTTTGAATCAGAAGTGTCATTTATTATATCGCAAACAAGAAGCAGTACAATTAATCAAAGTATGTGCCTAAACTATTGACACAGTTTTGCCATCTTAATGGTAGCTTGCTCATGTTGGCAGTGAAGAAGCCTGGAGAGCGAGTGGTGATGAAATCACAAAAGGCGTTTTCCACAACTTGTTGAGAATTCAATATTTTTCCTTGCAAGAAGTGGTCCAGAGCCTGGAAGAAGCAGTAGTCAATTGGTGCAAGATCTGGTGAATAGGGCAGATGACACAGAGTTTCCAAATCCAGACTCTGTATTTGAGCAGCATTGTTTGTGTGATGTGGTCAAGCGTTCTCTTGCAAGAGGATTGGCCTGTCTCTATTGACCAACCTCAGCTGCTTAATCCCAAGCATCCTCATAATTTCCTCCAATTGGTTGCAGTAGACATCCGCTGTAATAGACTGATCAGGTTTCATGAAGCTGTAGTGGATAATACCAGTGCTAGACCACCTAACAGACACCATTAGCATTTTTTTTTATTAATGTTCAGTTTTGGACTTTGTTTTGGCACTTCACCTTTATCCAACCATTGTGGCGAACACTTGCAATTGTCAAAAAAATATCCATTTTTCATCACACATAACAATACGATGTAGAAATGGTTCACCTTTATGTTGTGACAACAAAGAAAGGCAAGCTTTGAGAGGACTTCTCTCTTCTTACACTTGTTTAATTCACACAGAACCCATCTCTCCAGCATCTTTACCCTGCCGATTTGTTTCAAATGGTCCAATATTGTTGGAATAGTAACGTCAAACCTTGCTGCTAATTCATGTGTAGGTTGAGATGGATTCACTTCCACTACAGCATTCAGTGCATCATCATCCACCTTGGTCTCAGGTCACCCATGTGGCTCATTTTCAGTATTAAAATTACCAGAGTGGAATTTCTCGAACCATCCATGTACTGTGCGTTCACTAGCCACATCCTTCCCAAACACTTTGCTGGCATTTTGAGCTGTCTGAGCTGCATTGGTTCCACGATGGAACTCATTCAAAAACAACAAGGATTTTTAACTTATCCACAATTTTGCAAAAATTGCTCCAAAATTTTTTTGAAAGATAATCACAAGCCAACACATCTGTTTGCAAGATTGAGGATGTACCTTTACCATAAAAATAAAACGAGAAGTGTCAAAGTGACATGTCAGAGATACTTAAGGAAATCGGACATTTCATACTTAATAACCTAATAATACCTTACCAGAATAAAGTAAGGATGAATGAGATAATGTCTGTAAACTACAATAGACTCCTTGGAGACTGGTGCTGTTTGAAAGCAACTTCGTTAGTGACAGCTGAGAAAATCTTCAGTGAGCCAGAAGCCCAGGGACCTTTGGTTCTGGTCCATGATGAAATTAGAACACGGCCACATTGCTTGGCTCCTTCTTTTCATGCCTTTTCGTGGGGATAGAACTATATACTATTTACTCAGGGAACCCTGGTAATATTTCTGCTAAATAGTTTTCCTATATTCAATATTACTGAATATTCCTCTATCAGCTTTTAATTTAATTACATAATTTTCAAATGTCTTTCCTCTTCCTTTTTATCCTTATTACTTAAAGGTCTCCCCATTCTGGGACTATCTGCAGAAATGAAGGATCAGTATTTGACTTCTTTAAGGGGCACCGCACATAAATGCTTGTCAGCCTACAACCACCCCTCTTTTAAGAACTTCATACAACTACGGATGTACTGAGAAGATCTACACAAGCAGAAAAGGAGTCAGGAATGAGGGAGGTTTAAAAAAGCTAAAACATCTTAAAAACTAACAAGGTAACGGGCATCCTATAAGCTACTACAACATGTATTTATTTTCATGACAACCCTGAAAGCTGGTGATGCTCTAAGTTTCAAAGGTGCTGAGTCACTGGCTCCGGGTCAGGTAGTAACTCAGTGTAGGGTCGTGAGCTGATTGCACAGTCTTTGTTCTCCCCCATTCCCACGCTGCCTCTCTACATAGAGCAGAGGGGAGTCCCCTAGAAGAAGAGAGTAAGGACGCTGCACCTGTGCTTGTCCCATAGCCCCTCGGACATAGGGGGAGGGTTCATGGCTCCATTCTGATGTGAGCCAATCAGAAATCTGGTAACAAAACACTCCTACTTCTCTCTAGATTACAACCCAAGGAGGCAAGGCAAGAGGCCAGCAGGAGAGGTGACTGTAGGCTGCCAAAAAATGTCTAATTAGCTCTCCCTGCAGCCCTGGGTCATTAGAGTTGTGAAGAAAACCAATATGCAGACGCCAAGGGGCAGCTGAGAGCAGGCTGTGCCAACAGAGTCCACCCCTCCCGACCTCCAGAGAAGCCCAGCCTGTCGGACAGCAGGCTGATCCCCAGCCAGCCAGACAGGGAGCCCCAAGCAACCAGTACTGTGTCCATGTCCCCTCGCCCAGAGACCCCTGTTCCTTCGCCCTCATGTTTCCATGGCAGGTTTTCAGCAGAAGCTCAATGTATTTCTCCGTGAAAATAATTACAAAAAAGTACCACAGTGGTTTCCAAATGAACCCGTGTAACTCAGACACAAGCATGAGCAGAAGTATGAGATGGATAATAATTTTGACCGTGCTAAAAATATTTTTCAAAACATTTTTATAACAAAAACAAATTCACTGCTGTGGTCAATAATGAAGAAATGTTATCTAGCACAGTTGGAATGTGATCCAGAGTTGGTCAGACAGCGCTTCTGTAGGGAGTCCGCAAGAAAGTCCCAGGACACGTGTAAAAGAAAGCAGCTGAGACGAAGGAATGTAACAATGTGAAAAGGTAAAAAAAAAAAAAAAAATCAACACTGGTTACACCTGCACCATGTTCCCAGATGAATGATCCAGACACTGCAATTAATTCTGGGTTTGTACTAAGATACTATGCAATTAATTGTTCTAAAGTGATTTCACTCCAAATACCAGGATAGGCAGATATTAGGTAAAAAATAATAAGAGCATGAAGATGGAAAATAATCAAGACAGAGCCACTGAAAGGAGGCAAATGGGCTGCGTGTCCAGAAAGCTGGAAGAGCTGGTGTCACGCTCAGGGTGGTAGAAAGAAACGAGAACCAGGTGAAGTACCTGCCAGCCCTGGGGTCAGGACCCTGCTCTGCAGGTCACAGAGACATGTGCTCAGCGCCTGCAGGTGGCACCGTCCCCTTGCTCTCTCAGCACACTCACCCTGGCAATGGCCTCCCCGGGTCATGCGGTACCCGCTGTCGCAGTATTCGCACCGGAAGGCCCCCTCCGTGTTGATGCAGTGCCCTTCCCCACACACGTCCGGCCTCAGGCACTCGTCAACATCTGCGCAGAGCAGAAAACACGGTCAAGTTGTTGTTTTCCAGAATATTCCTTTAGTCTTCTCCCATCTCCCAGCTTAGTTCACAGTTAATAATGAAGTAACTGATTTCTGTTATCATCCCTTTATTTGACACATTTAAAAACTGAGTTTTGATTCCTGTGGAGTCCAAAAGTAACATTTAACGCATCACACAGTCGACACTCTTCCTTCAAAAATGTTGGCGGAGCCAGGCGCGGTGGCTCTTGCCTATAATCCTAGCACTCTGGGAGGCTGAGGCAGGAGGATCGCTTGAGCTCAGAAGTTCGAGACCAGCCTGAGCAAGAGCGAGACCCCGTCTCTACTAAAAATAGAAAGAAATTAGCTGGACAACTGAAAACAGATATAGAAAAAATTAGCCGGGCATGGTGGCGCATGCCTGTAGTCCCAGCTACTCGGGAGGCTGAGGCTGGAGGATCGCCTGAGCCCAGGAGTTTGGAGTTGCTGTGAGCTATGATGACGTCACAGCACTCTAGCCCAGGCAACAGAGTGAGACTGTCTCAAAAAAAAAATGTTGGAGGAAAAAAAAATCCATTTTTATATCTCCCAGTATCTAGCAGATTGCTATGTTGTGACAGGTATTTCATTTAAAAAAATCTGCGTTGTCTCAAAAAGCATTAGACTGCTGGGGGCCTGGGGGGATCTCAAACCCCAGGTCTGAGGATCTGTACATGAGGAAGAACACTGCCATTACCTATGCAGCTAGTACCCTCCTCACTGGCCATAAATCCCGCTGGGCAAATACACAAGAAACTTCCCTCAGTGTTTTCACAGCGTCCCTGGGAGCAGAGGTGTTGGACCTGAGTACATTCATCAATATCTGTTAACAAAAATACATTTAAAAAGATTAGTCCTGTGTAGCAAGAGCTCAGTCAGGCTGTTCTGTAAAATACGGTCATACTAGTCCCTGGGTACCACCAACCTTTATTACTGAGGGAAACAGTAAAAGGAGACATGGTCTTTCTCCTCAAATACTTGAAGGACTGTTACTAGAATAGTAACAGCTTCTTCCCTAAGAAGCTTATCATGTCATTGTGTCAGAGGCTGAAACTGAAAAACCATGACATTGGTGTTTCAAAGGGACAGAGGTCAAGGCAACAGAGAAGGAATCTCCTGATAACTGGAGTCATCTAAGCAATGACATTTTCTGGGAGCACGGAGTCAGAAATGCTGTGAAAGTGACTCTTATCACTGCGCACACGAGTGGAGCTGGAATCAATCGTCTCTATTGCTTTTTCAACTTAATAGTTCATGTTCTAAACCTGATACATCCGATGCATGCAAATGAAAGGGAAACCGCCACATCACGGAGCAGGTGGATGTCTCCCCTCCCTGCATAAACACAAACCAAATAGAAATACCCACTTATATTAAAGGAGTATTAATTAGATATGTGCCTTTGTTGCTTTATATCGGCCTTATAACTTAGTGCTGAATTTTCTTTTTCTATAAAAAGAGAATTAAATTTAGAGTTATATTTAAATGACTTAACTTTCTTACACCTCTTTCTGAGACACATTTTTCCAAATAAGCATATGTGCAATCCCTAAATTTCTAAATTCATTGATAACTTCGTGCCAGCATACATGGATTTTTAATTTAGAAATCTCCTTTAGAAATCAAATCTCATATACTTAGATTAATATAATTCTTTACTGTACCATATATATGTATATATATGTAGATTTTTGCCAAACACATGTGTGTATATATCTATTCTTATTCACTTTATCTGAAAAGTTTTTGGAAATTATTTCACCTTTATGTAAATGCAGTACATCTGATCAGATAGTAGCACTGAACAAAGCAGTAAGAGAATCTAAAGAGTTTAGCAAATCTTGTTTTGAGCTCTACAGCTGAGAGATACACATTTTCAAAACTTAAAGACAGTAACATTTTCCTCAAATGGTTAAACTGGCTTTTAAAAAGCTTCTAGAAGTGCAAATATTTGATATTTAATAGTTTTGTCAATCAAAAGTGTCTTACCAACACATTTCCTCTGTTGTTCACTGAACTTGTAACCCTCGTAGCATATACAGGTATATCTCACCGGTAGGTTAATGCAGTGTCCTGCTCCACAGATATCAGGGTTCACAGTACATTCATTGATTTCTTTAAAAGTAAACAAAATAATGTGAAAAAAAGCAGAAATAAACACAAAGATTTCATTGCACTTGCAAACCATTACTGTATTTCTTTACTAGTTAGCAATTTACTGCCAGATATGCACATAGAAGACAAAGATAATGTCTGACATCAAGTATAAATTTATGTGATTACTTTATAAATTATTTAGTTCTATCCAAATTCATTAATAATTCCAAATGAAACAATTTCTAAGATGAAGTAGAAATTCAGAAAGAGGCCAAGTTGAAAGTTATAAGAAAATCAATTCTTAATAAAATAATTTCCCAAATGGCCTATCAATGAGTTTCTATTCACTCTAGTTCATCTTACATGATGGCTTCTGAACCATCATGTGATTTCTCCTGATAAGAAATATATAGTAGCCTTCCATTCATTAGCAGGCCATATTTGAGTTCCAACAGATGCATCCAACCTCCTCCAAAATTTTCTCATTAATCCCCAAGAAGGACCTCCTACTTCTAACCAAAACAAAACTTTCTAGATGTATCTTCCTCTTAATTTGCCAATTTCAGTGAGAGCATATTTTATTTTTAGTGGTAAAGTGGAATCTTTTTACTAATCGTCTCTGCTAAATTCCTCCCATACTCTCCTACAGATCTCCAGGTGAAACTGGCTTCTTCTATAAAGCCCATGCAAATTAACCCCATTCAAGTCCTCACTCCACTCACCAACGCACAAGACCCTGATGGAGGCAGGGTTGTAGGAGTCCATGGTTAGGAGGAGGCCATCCAAAAAGGACCCAAGGACTCAAAAATGGCTTTCAGAGATGAATTACTCCCCTAATATTTTCTATGTCCAGTGACTTTTGTAAAGAACTATAATGGCATGGTGGAGACAGTATAGCTGGTGGTTAGAGTCACTGGCTTGGAGACAGTACAGGTAGGTACACAGCTTGCTGCCCTTTATATCTCGGTAGCATGGGCCAAGTGATCTGACCATGCTAAGCCTCACTTTTCTACATGTATAAAATGGAAATAATCGGAATTCTAGCTTCAGAGTATGAAATTGAAAGGGGGAACCTAAATAATGCAGGTAGCCCAATGCTTGACACATTATATATGCTCGATAAAAGTTAGTCACTATTATTATTGCTATTGTTCATAATGAAATCATTTAAGAATATATTAAAAAAAAATAGCACTTTTATACCAACACTACCTTGGGCTATTGCATCATTGTCATCATATAGCACACAAGGCTGTAAAGAGATGCTGGCTTGGAAGAAGCCAAGGAACCGCCCAGGGTAAGTAGAGTGGTGCCCCTGAGCAAGCAAGCTGAAGCACAGCTTTGTTAGAGGGGTCTCTGGCTTGAATGAGAAGAAAAACAGCAGGACTATTGTCATTAATAACCCACTATGCATTCTGCGGAAAAAGAATGTGAAAAACAGTGCTTTTATAAAAATTCACAATGGAAATGACCTACACTGGGGTTGAGGTTGCTCTCCAAAACCAAAAACCACATTCTTCATTTTTCTTAAAGGATTCACTGTGCTATGACTTTAAGAATACTCACACAAGTGATTTTAAAAAGGAAGCATATGAGCTGCTTATCAAAATCACCTCGAGGTATGAGACATGTATGCAAAAGCCATGTATTTACAAATTCTTATACTTTTTATGAGGCTGGTTATGCTAATTCACTTTCAGAAAAATTTGTTTGTAGTCAGTGTATTATCAAATTATAGAAACAATAATTCAAAAGGCTAAAAACATGGATGATTAACATGATTGCTTAAACTTAAGGGACTGGCAATAATGCAAAACAATGAATTATGGTACATGCATAGCACAGAATATTACATAATCATTAACAGGACAGAACAATGCTTATTTGTTAAAAAACACAGTTCAGCACAAATTATACTATAATACATATACAAAAGAAGATTGGAAGGAAATATATCTTTTGACAAAGAGTATGTATTAGTACTTTCCTAAGCAGAAAAGTCTTCCTTACAAAATATTATTTCTATGTGCCAAAAATCTTCACCAGATTATACTCGTAGACCTTCAGGGAAGAATTCTCTTCTCTGTTTATAGGAATTTTCTAGTGAAATAGTGTGAGAAGTACATCTCTAACCATCTATTCTATGTTACAGGCAGATGCCTCTTTTGAAAATTACTGTTATTTAGATTTCTTGGTTTTCTTTGTTTCGTTTATACCCTTCTCTATTGTTTTCTTAAAATGGAAAGACATGTTGACGATATTTTCAAAAGGAAAATGAATTAATTAGAAGATGAATTAGTATACTCGGGGCAAGGATTCAGAAGGCTATGCAAGGGTTTAATAAAAGGCTATAAATCTGGGGTTTTCATGTACACTTGATCGGTAGGCACTGCCCCACTTCCACGGTAAGAATTTGTTCATCAAGTATTTGTCATTTGGAGCCCGTAGATTCAAAATGGAACTTTTATACATGTGAACAAAAGTCTTCAAAAACATGTGACGCTTAATTCAAATGCGATACATTCCTATGCCGCAGTTGGCCTACGTATTTTGATTGTTTCTTTTCAAGTCATCTATAAGATAGGAGAAATAGGTAAGAATTATAACTCTTTAGTCTTAGGGATTGAAATGGATATGTATAACAATGGCCTTTCCTTCCTTCCAGTTCAGTATTTTACATAAAAGCTACCAAGTGGAAACTGTATCGATGGAAGAATGTTTGGGGATTTTTATGAGCTGATTACTTCATACATTACGTAGTATATGGAAGGCAGCTTGAAATTGTTGATCCTGACTGACAGGATCACATGTTACATGTAAGAAAATGTTACGCTGACACCACTAGAGGGTACTAAGAGATACATCAAAGGACAGAGGGGACATTTTCTAAAACGTACTTGATTTCCACATTGATTGCCCATTTTTACACAAGTGATTAATTAACGTAACTGTCATCAATCTGACCTCAGAGAACCCTTTCATCTCTCTGCCAGGCAGGATTCACCCTTGTAGGTAGACAGAAAAGGGCCACACACCTTCCAAACACCTCTGTTTGCTTTCTATTCACTAGTCATCAAAATGTTAAACATCGAGTTTTTCTTTTTTAAGATAAACAAATTACTGGTACTTATATTTAAAAACTTTTAAACATATCTCCCACCCTCTGTCCCCATGCTTTCCTTCCTTTTCTATTAGGTTTGCCATCTTGAGCACATACATAGTACGCAGAAAGATGAGTCCTGAGAATATTGTCTTGAAGAAGAAAAGGAAATTTTTTGCATTTTCTGGTTTTCAGGACAAAGACACTATGCTTTATATTTTTCTAAGACATCATTCACTCACAGGCATGGGAGCTGTTCCCACTGAATGGATCAGTTCATGTGGAAACATAAATTTCTTTGAGCAGACTGTGTCAATATAAACTCTAGACACAGGGCTCTGCTACACCACAGAGGCAAAGCCTCTCACAGACCGCGCTGATTCCTGGTGTCAGCGGTACGCCGATGAATGGAAATGTCTTATCTCCTTCAGCATGCTTGGCTACCCAGAGAGATGGTCACGTGAGTGCTCCCCACCGGGCTCTTTCATGTGTCCTTCCCAGGACAACCCTGCCCTTTCCTACCATATGTGCCACCCTGAAACAACTCCACCTTCACCGGGTCAAGGACCTTATTCTATTCCGTCCACTGGAGTTCACTTAGAAACTGGAGAAAGAGCCATGACCAAAAGCCAACGGTAAACCAAGTGCCCTGTTTATCCCAGCAACAAGGCCAATGGCGGACTTAACAGTTTCATGTCTTTACTATATTTCCTAAAATTAAATGAAAAAGAAAACTTTGGGCAAAATATGAAAATGAGTATGCGGACCTTTAGCGGTTTTCTTCATCATGTGATTACTCAAATGAATGAATAAATAAACAGTGTTTGGAAATGAAGCATGATGATTTTACACACACCCACACACACATACACACACAGTTCATTTTCCCTCAGCATACATAGTCTATTGAGGCTGTAATGACACTACTAATATGCTTGAGAGACAAAGTTTTTTAAGGGGTCAATTTCTGAGTTTAAAAAAGATCTGATGAGCAAATAGTTTTTAAAATGTTTGAACCATGATAATTACAGAAGTTTTCACAAGGCAGTCGTGGACATCAAAGAATAATCTCTGGCTGATCTGCAAGGGCCATGAAGAAAGTTCAGGAAGAGCCAGAGGAAGGCTTTACATACATGTTAACTCAGGGAAAGGTTTACAGAAATGCCCTGGCTTCCTAACGGCCCCACCATGAGCATAGATTGTCCCACAACAACTGAAACAGATGTTTCCACTTTGTAAATCCTCCCCGAGAAATGAAGGTTTGTGTTCTCCAACCTATCCCTCAGCTATTAAGACACTATGCTACATCAAGAATTTATATGCTGAAACGTATAATTTATTTGAAAAAAGTATTCCAATAATGCGACAAGCCACCAAGTCAGCTTTTAAGAGTGGAAAATATCACACTTAACTTCCTGCAAATATGCAGCTCGCTTTATAATTATTAATATTACATGTCAAAGTGTGTTTGGCTAAATCTAAAAAGGCTACTTCCAGTCTCACCATCATAAAGATATCATCATTAAGTAATACGGAGCTGAATTATATTTATTTTAGACTCTTATTACTATGACTTTCTTTAATTGTGGGAGAAACTAACAGTAACAAATAACATTTATACCCTCTGTGTTTTGGAGACAAAAAAGCATTATATAATAATATTCTTGAGATACTTGATCGGATTGCTCCTTAAATCTGGGTTTGGCCCTCATATCAAACCAGTGTGAATATGTACATTTTGATTGAAATTAAATTTGATACAAAACAGTCTTCTTGTGCTAATACAGATCACTGTTTATGATGCAGCTTTAAGTTGCAAACTATTTCAATTCAAAGACTCTCTATAATGCTCTCCCCATGGGTTCTTTCAGTAAGATTCTTTTACTATAGAAAGTGGCAGTACCTACAATTGTTACATGAAAAAAAAAATTCAGCATCACTTGTTTTCTAGAAGAAAACATTCCTGTTTCAAACATGTGACAGCAGATGTTAGCCTTGTATTTCTGCCAAAGTCAAATTAAGTTTCTAACAAGTTGTCATCTAACAACTTTCCTATAGCAGGGCTACTTTCGTTTGTTTCAATCAGCCCTATAGTTCAGTTGAAGCTGAATAACTTCAATTTGTTAGTCCTCATGCAGCTGCATTTAAATGATGGAACTACATTTAACTAACTTCTATAAAGCTAGTTTGCAAGAAGTTTGTCCACGGAAGTCAGCCGTGCCCATTTAAAACTAGAGTTTACCTTCATACTGAAAAATGGAAATATGGTATTTAGGAAGAATTAGTGAACTGCAGTATATGCTCTCATTGCAATTTTTCTTTTTAATATTGATGTAAATGATCAGAAAATCCTTGCTGACAAAGACAGTAAAATCACATTTGTACACCTCACAGTGCAAAGCAGGGCCTATTATAGAGGTGCTTAATAAAGTGGGTAGATACATCTATGACCTCAGAATGGAAAATAATAATTTTAGCCATGGCTGTTTTTAAAAATCACTATCATTTCATTGTATCACACCAAAAATACATAGAATCACTAACATTTCTATATCACTTTACTCAGTAAGACCAGAGTGGCTGCTGGGCAGTGTGGGCAGGGCCATAGTTCTTGGAGCAGGCACACTATCACTGAGTCTGTAGTGTACCTCTTTACTCCTTAGTCACCTGGCATTTCACCTTGGGAGAGAGGTGCCTTTTAAAAACACCTTGCAGTCTACTGTCTCAATTCAAGTATCTAAGAGAATGTATTATACATCCACATTTTTGAGGAAGTGGCTAAAAGTTTCACACACAAAAGCATTTCTATTTGAAATGAAATGTATTATATTTCCAAGGAAGGAATACTCTAGAGGAGGCTGCAAACTCTCCTATTAGGTACTGCTGTAATACAGTGCCCACCTCAGCCTGCAATGGTATCATGAACTTAAAGTTAATATGATGCCTCTGGGTGACATTTTTTTCTCACTCTAAAAATATCTGCCTGCTTTATAATAAAATTCTGAAACAAAATAACACCTAGACCTCCTAGGTCTATTACAGAGGGAATGGCCTGAAAAAAGAAAAAAAACAGTAAAAATGTCTTGTCTTTTTAAAACCTTCTCACCCTTTTCCAGGACTACAACCTGCACCCCCTGCCTCAGGCCAGTGGTTGGGAGGGGAAGGACAATGTCTTCTGTTCTTTATGCTACAGCACATGGCTCAGCAGAATTGTCCATGGGGCCAAGGTCCAGGGGGTCCGGTGGGCCTCCCTGGTGGGCAGAGGTCATGAGATTGTTTTCCCTGGAGACAAGATGAACAGCAATTTCCTGAAGCTGAAACCCTCCCTTTAAAAGCTCTGTATGCATTTCTGCTTATTAGGAGGACAGCGGCATTTTAGACAGGAGTCTCCATCCTCCTCATTTGCCAGCAAATTAATAAACTCCTCTTTCCTTCTCCTCAAACCACTTGTCCTCATTCTTCTGATGCAGCCTCTGGGTCAAGTGCTGAGCTTTCAGTAACAGGTCCCACTACAAAAATATAATCCCTACTAATATCTAGTGTATTTTCTTCCAGTATTTTCTCAATGTATATATATCTTTTTTTTAAGAACTGGTATAATACTCTGTATCATTCATTTTTGATATCCTTCATATTAAATTTAGTAGTTATCTTGTGACTATTTCCTGCCAGATAGATTTCAATAAAAATTCTTCAAAAACACTATATTAGGTGGTAACATAATCTGCCAATGTATAGATGTAACATAATTATGTATTTCCCTATAGTTGAATATTTACATTGTTTCTACTTTATCTCTATTATACATTGTACTGTAATAAGTAACCATTTATATAAAGCATTACCACAGTCTTTGAGGACATTATTTCCATAGAGAAGATATTTTAAAATAGGATTACTGAGCGAAAAATGCTGAACATTTTTAAAGTTCTTTATACATATTGCCAGTTTGTGCTTTCCAGAAAAGCTGAACCAGTTTATGCTTTGTGATGGTAAATTTTATGAGTCAATTTGACTGGACTAAGGGAAACCCAGATAGCTGGTAAAACATTACTTCTCGGTGTGTCTACGAGAGTGTTCCAGAAGAAATAAGCATTTGGATTGGTAGACTGAGTAAAGAAGATCACCTTCACCAATGTGAGGGTAAATCACCCCATCTGTTGAGGGGTGGGCGGGAACAGAATAAAAAGGCAGAGGAAAGAGAATATGCTCTCTGCCTGAGCCAGGACATCCTTCTTTTCCTGCCCTTGGACACCCGCACTCTCAGTACTTGGTCTTCAGACTCAGAGTGGGACTTACACTACTGACTCCCCTGCTTCTCAGACTTTTGGGTTTGTACTGGAATCGCACCATTGGCTTCCCTGGGCCTCCAGCTAGCACATAGCAGACCAGGGAACTTCGCAGCCTTAGAATCGTGGGAGCCAATCCCTCATAATGAAGCTTTTCCTATATATCCATATACACCCTATTGGTTCTATTTCTCCGGAGAACCCTGATGCAGACTGCCTTCAGTAATGTGAGAGTCTCAATTTCACCCTACTAAAAATACTTTTACTGGGTTTTAAATACTAATTGCATAAGAATAAAGTATTGGGCCGGGCGCTGTGGCTCACGCCTGTAATCCTAGCTCTTGGGAGGCCGAGGCGGGCGGATTGCTCAAGGTCAGGAGTTCAAAACCAGCCTGAGCAAGAGCGAGACCCCGTCTCTACTATAAATAGAAAGAAATCAATTGGCCAACTGATATATATATAAAAAATTAGCCGGGCATGGTGGCACATGCCTGTAGTCCCAGCTACCAGGGAGGCTGAGGCAGAAGGATCGCTCGAGCCCAGGAGTTTGAGGTTGCTGTGAGCTAGGCTGACGCCACGGCACTCACTCTAGCCTGGGCAACAAAGCGAGACTCTGTCTCAAAAAAAAAAAAAAAAAAAGAATAAAGTATTACCCTATTTTAATTTGCATTTCAACTAGTAAAGTTGAAGTTTTCTTTTTTTTTTTTTTTTTTTTTTTTTTTGAGACAGAGTCTCACTTTATTGCCCAGGCTAGAGTGAGTGCCGTGGCGTCAGCCTGGCTCACAGCAACCTCAATCTCCTGGGCTCAGCGATCCTACTGCCTCAGCCTCCCAAGTAGCTGGGACTACAGGCATGCACCACCATGCCCGGCTAATTTTTTGTATATATATTTTTAGTTGGTCAATTAATTTCTTTTTACGTTTGGTAGAGACGGGGTCTCGCTCAGGCTGGTTTCGAACTCCTGACCTTGAGCGATCCGCCCGGCTCAGCCTCCCAAAGTGCTAGGATTACAGGCGTGAGCCACCGCGCCCAGCTAGTTGAAGTTTTCTGTTATATGCTCCTTAGTATTGTCTTTTCCTATGAATTATCTGACCATATTCTTTTTCCATTTCTGTATTGTTAGCATTTTTCTTATTGATTTATAAGAGCTCATTACACATTAAGGATATTAACATGTAGGCTTCTGCATTTGTTTCAAAATATAATACATTTTTATAATTTTTTCACTAATAATTAAAATGTTTATTAAGAAAATACATAAAAATATATTGAAGACTATAACTGGTGAGAGTTGAATGCTTTGATGCATTTTCTGTCTCCTTTTCTATATATGTAGACATTAAAAAAATAAACTGAAATCATTATATTGTGTTCTATGTTTCTTAACTATAAGTATTTCCTCATGACATTATTCTTTTAAAATGTTACTTTAATAACTATGTGATGATTCACTGCATATGTACTATTATTTATTTATACATACTCCTCCTTTTTAACAATATTTAGATTATTTCCAAATATTTGCTATTATGACTAATTCTGCCATGAGTAATCTATACATTTTATACTGCATTGAAAATGAGGTTGATCAGATGACAGGTATATTAAAAGCCTAGACTTCTCCACTATGCAATTCAGCCATGTAACAAAAAAAACACTGTACCTTCTAAATCTACTTAAATAAAAAAATAAATAAAAAGTACAAAACTCATCCTGGACTAGGTCCTAGGGTTGCAGAGACAAAGTTGAATGCTTGCAATCAAGAAAGTCCCCTTCCACTGAGGAGACAGATATAGAAACAAATAAGTGCCACCATGTACATGACTTCTAAACAAGTTAATTTTTCTAGCCAACTGTAAGGCTGTTAAAAATTCTTTTCTCAGGTACATAGCAAAGCATGGCCTCCAAGTCAGAGGGAAAAAAAATGAATCAAATTAATGGAGTTTGTGTTATTAACATTAACTAATCTACTCAGTTTGTGTGAAAATTAAGGAGAACATTAGCAGATTCTCCCAAAGTTGAACACATTAATGAGCACTGCCGAACATTCTGCTCTTCTTCCAACTTTTGCATTTTGGGGAGGCTGCAGTATAGGCTAATTTACAGTAAAAGAGGTGGCTGACTGTGAATTTACTTTTCAGATCCACATGGCGATACTAAAGCAAAATGAAGAGTCTGCAAAGAGTATCTCTCCTGCCTCTTTAGTTACTGAGGTGCCAATTATGTTTGAAAACTTATGGCAAAGGGTTAAAGCCACATCCCCCACTATACAAACATATTAATAAATAACTCAAAATATTGAAAAATTAGTTTGAAATGGTCTGAGCAGTACTAACTCCATAATAATTTGCACTGAATCAAAGCTGTCAATTTTGTTTCTGCCAAGTGTTGTTTTAAAACGGAAATACGTTTTGCTGTTTGTTCAGAGTGAAAAAAAATAAAATAAAATGAGGTTCAGACCCGTGTCTCTTCCATAGGATATATTTCATAACAAATACTGCACCAACCTGTTACTTGAGTAGGCGCGATCACTTGGCTGGCACTTGATGTAGAAGCTTCAGGAGCTATTTCAACAGGCACAGGAGGTGATGTTTTTTCAATCACTACTACATGAGGAAGTAGTGGATAAAAATAAAATTAAAGCCTGTTATGTGCACTGAGATCCCATTTCAAAATGCAAGCATGATCTAGTGTAACAATATATCACATAATAGTTCTTGGATATAAAGAACTATTATAGGCCCCGAAAGCTCATGGGGGTATTAATTTATTGCTCTGGTTTCAATATTTAGCAAGAATATCTGACAGTGACTCAGAAGCCAAAAAAAAAAAAAAAAAAAGACCATTCATCACATAATGACTTTCAATAATGTCTGAATAGTATATACTACTCCTGACCACAGAAAACAGTGAAAAATTATTTTTCCCATTATGATACTTATAACACCATGCACTAACATTATGAGTATATTAAGATACTTGTGTACATTTTTTTACAATTAACTTCAATTATGAATTCTAATGAGCTATTTAAATCAAAGACAGAACACTCCTATCTTATGCTTCAATTCGGAATACCCTTACAAACAGCACAGATCCACACAGGTTACCTGGAAACTGTGGATGCAGATGAATAGTCGAAATGCCAGGAGAGAGCTGGGGTTGACCAGGCTCAAGTTTGGTTTTCTCTTGATCCAATGAAGGTATTTCCTGGATGGTTGTATTGAGAGAGAGAAGGAGGAATTGAAAGTGAGAATTATTTTTAGTTTCCCACACGTTACTATTTTTACTTAATTAATTATACCCCTAGAATGGCAAAGAAATGTCAAAGGACCTTATCTGTGTAATTGTTTGGAATTTAAAAAAACAAAAGCTATCATTGTGGTGCTACTATGGCAAGCCCTTGAGTTCTCCCAGCAGTGCTGATCCACGCACATACCCTCAGCCATTTCCCTGAGGCCCAAAGTTAGATCTTTTCAGTAATCTATGAATTGGCCCAGTGGTCCACATTTGGTCTGCAACAGGGCACAACTAACCTCGAAAGAGGACTAAACCTTCACCTTATTCACATGTGGCTCTGCCCCACTAAGATGACCAGCTATGCTTTGCAGATTAAATCATGGATATAGCAAATGTGTCATAATAAAGGAGGCACAGTAAGTTAAAATAGTTTAAACCAGTCAGCCATCATGGCTTCCCTTAACCTCACATCTGATAACTACAACTCCAGCTTTCTAAACAGTGGCTGTCACCCAGAGCAACAGAAAACTGCTGTCCTGAAGGAAGATTTGTGGCTTCCTCAATATATGGTCGCCCACTCTTGTCCCCTGGACCTCAAGCAAAGAAGCAGTCTACCACCCAGGGCTCAGCTTCCAACAATTAGCCTAGTTAAGGGTCTGTGACTTTGCCCTCACCAGAGTGGTACCAGAGAGCTCACACCATCACCGCATTAAAAGTATTCATCAAGTTATTTGGTCACAGTCATCTTCTAGAAGGGTTACTCCTCTGGCCTCCGTTAACCTCTTTTCCTCTCCTCTGGCTTCAATTGTCATGTCTTTTCTGCTTTTTCTAAAATAGCCTGTCTGAATATCTCGTCACAGATGCAATTGTGTTGAAGCGTGAATGCTTACAGGGTAATCCATTTAGATATTCCACAGATACCTCAAAAATCCATCTCCTCTGAAACCATCCAGGCTCTCATTCCAACTTCATCATTTCTGCCAATTTCACATCCATTAATCCTGTCTCATTCAGATTCAGAATCACTCCTTAGTCCTTCTTCACTCTTCATTCCAAGCCCTGCCCCACTGGCACTCTTTCTTATAGTTGTTTACCCTTTTCCACACTCCCAGAGCCACCAACCCGGGCTGGACTCACTCTCTCATTCTCAGTTTATTGTAATAATCTAACGAGGCTCTCAGGCTTCCTCTTTCTTCCTACCTCAGTTAGTCCTGTTAAAATTCATCTCCCAGAAATATTGAACACTTGTTACTTCTCCCACATTTCCTCCTCTTCTTAAGAACACAGATTAGCTTTCTATGACTTTTTAGGCATGACCTCAGCCAGTCTCAATTGCACCCCATGGCCAATGCCAATAAGGAACAGACTATGATCAGGTGCTAATCCACTCCTACAGCTCAGGGACAAACTCTCCCCCATCAGCATGAGGCAGCAGACTTCCTAATCTATACCATTTCTCCATTTAGCAGGTAGGGTCCAGTTGAGAAGCAGGGTATTTCCCCAATGATTACAACTGCAGTTTGGTGTTCCAAGCCTACCAAAGCAGCCCCCCCCATTTTTTTCTAACCAAGTATTTTATGACTCTTGCTGCTCCCTCACCACACCTTTGCACACGTAATTAACTACCCCTAGGCCATCCTTCTTTCTCTTCATCCATTCCATAACATCATGAGACCTCTGTAAGGTTACCATGACCACAAAGACTATAATTGCATTTTTCCTACTACCTCCTCACCAAATAAAATGTTGTAAAAGTATATACACGAACATTTTCAGGATCTCTTTCAGATTCTTAAGAAGAGTTACTATAAACTTGATCATAAACAGAGGAGAACTGAGTCATGATGAGGCTGCCAGGCCACACTGGCTGGCCCACTCACAAGCTAAATGATCCCTCCCATATATCAACCAAAACTATTCAAAATCAACAAAATTGCAAACTACTCTCCATCACTGATCTTCAGAGATGCTAAGCGCTGCAAATGTGCATGTGAAGTATCCACATCTGTTGTACTTCCTTTGGACCCAATATAACTTCTTCCTTTGACGACTGCTATCACTCCAAAATCACAATTCTCTTTTTCTTGATTCTTTCAGTACTGATCGGTTACCCTACCCCATATTTATAATCTAAAGATTTAAAAAACTATTTATAATAATTTATGGACATATTGTCCCCATCTAAATTCTAATGCATGCTTGTCAACTGAATGAATGGTATATAATGTATAAATGTTTAATAATTACTTAATTTTCATGTTATCATTAAATAAAGAATCAAAGCAAGATTCAGAGAAGGAACAATATTATATATGTAGGACTCAGATCCAGCAAATATTAACATTTCCTACTAAAGTTTCATAATTCATTGCCCCATTTCATGCCCAAATACCAACAGATTGATAAAAATTTCTCTAAAATTTCATCACCATCAAATTGGTTTTAACTGATCAACATTTAAGTGCACAGATAGCAATAATATTCAGCTGGTATTGGGCAGATGGGAGAGGGTAGGCGGGGATGGGCGCAATGCATACCACCTGGTGGATAGACACACTTGAAGCTCTGACTCGGGTGGGGCAAAGGCAATATATGTAACCTAAACATTTGTACCCCCATAATATGCTGAAATAAAATAAAAATATTTTTTAAAAATTACCCTAAAATTTCAAAGAAGCAACATTCTAGTATTTGAATGTATCTTTCAAGGGCAAGCTCTGTTCTTATTCTAATTCAATTGAAACATGTTTGTTGAAGTTTAGCTGAATTAAGAAGTGCATCACTCATTATATACGCACTGTGAACTCTAAGAATACACAATTGCCTAAATACATGAGAGCCTTTCTTTCCACAGATGGTCCAGGTAATCAGTTGGCTGTCTGAATTCTGTTTACACCCTGATGCCCATTAGTTTCCACCATTTTCTTTGCACTAGAATTTAAGCTCCATGAAAGTAGGGGATTTCATCTGATTTGTTCTTTATTGTTTTCTTTATTTGTTCTTTATTTCTTTTATTGTTTTCCTAGCACTGAAAATAGTACCAGTCACATAGCAGGTGCTCAAGAAATATTTCTTGAATAAATGAGTGCTATATTAACTTAACCCAAATGATGCATAATAGTTATGTTACTATTTTTAAGTCTAAAAATTCATACATATTCTAACAGAAAATCATTTTGAAGGTTAAAAAGAAAGACTTGCAAACCATGAATACATTACCTTTTCAGGGGGTACAGTTGCCACTAAAACCAGAAAAGAAAGAAGGGCTTTAGTACATTTTAAGACAAATTCACTCTATTATCTTTCAATTTTAAAAAACAAAAGTCTAGTATCTCTTCCCCAAAATTAAAAATCAAACTAAAGCAAATGCAGAATAAGGTTATCTACCATATGGAGAATTTTACACACAACTGATGTGTGTGTAGAAAACTGTCAGTGTTATGTTATTTTTCAACTACAGGAGCTCAGGGAGCACATGTAAATCTTTCGACCTCTCTCATTCAAAACTGAGATAATTAAACTAAAAAGTTAAAGAAGGTAACACTCTCTGGCATATTATTTTATGCCTAATTTCAATTATGTGGAACTTCCTGTATCTTAGAAAACAAACGTTTTCATTAATTGGTCAAATATTTAATATAGTATATAATGTTTGAAATGCTCTCTGGTATCAATGTTAAAACAGAAGGCCACTGTTTCAGTAACAGACATGAGAATAGATGCTGCATTCTTGATGTACCCTAATCCTTAATGAAGCCGAGTGAGCATTTTCAGAAAGATATGCTAATTCAATTATGAAAAAGAATCTCACAAGCCAATAAGAGCCAACTACAGATCAGTATTAATATATTGAACAAATTACATATTACAAAACATGTGGGGGTCGTGGTGATGCCTTTGTACTTTGAAAGACTTGCTTTCATTACTCAGTACTTAGCATTAGTCCTTGAGGCCTGGGTCAACATTCCCCAGAATTTTTCTCATAATTACTGTCTCCTAAACATTAACATACAAGTTGGGTAGGTGCATTAACTTCTAAAAGCAATTAGGGTACCAGATAAATTAAAATTACTGCTGCAATATTCTTGTGGTTGGAGAAAGTCAATTAACCTATCCTGCTTAACCCACCACCAAGAAAGTCTTGATGCAAAATCTGGACCACAGCCCATTTCCTCCTGCCTGTGCAAAGGACAAACAGTTGCAAACATCTGGCCATGACACTCTAAGTGTACATGGATAAACTGATCAATGCTGACAGTTCCACGTGTGGTCCTACCTGCTCTGCCTAACCAAGAAGAAGTATAGTGAGTGAAAGAATAGAATAGAATAGGGCAGAACACACAAATGTTCAGAGCCCAGAAAAAATCCTGCCTACCAAGAAGGCTGTGCCAAGTTCCCAACTCATCATCAGCCTGGGCACCCTACCTCCTCTCAAGATTCATAAATGGGTACCCTGACTTGTGCCCTAAGAATCAACCATGAAAAGCCAACAGGAGCTTTATTAGAATGAATATATGTATTTCATACAAACCTAAAATTTTTGTTCCTTCTATCTAGGATGGGAGTTTTTGTGAAAACCAAGATATTAATGTTGGATATGCTGGTTCATATAAAGAGACAGAGAGAGAGATGATCCCTCTTCCCGAATGCCAGAGAGATTGTCAAAGTCACTGTCTCTAGACGCCCTTTCAAGTATAAGGCCTTGGAAAAATGTGTCCCTTGGTCACAGGTACCAGGACATGCTCTTTGACACCTGGCAAATCACAATCCCTCTCTAGGTCTCAGGTTTCTCTGAAGGTAAATGAAAGGACAGTCCTGGGTGATCTCCAGATCCCTTCTGTTGACTGTCTCCTCCATTCCTTCATTTCTTCCTCCACCATCCCTGACTGCCCGTCAGACTCTGTCTAATGGCTGCTCAGTTAATGCTTTAACTTTTTAAACATCTGCAGATTCTACTTTGTAAAGTAAATAAATGTTTATCTTATGGCTCTCTAGACAAGAAATGAATTGGGGCTGTTACCTGAAGGATTTAAATCACTCTCCAGTGACTAATAAACACCGAGAAAAAAAGCAGCCCCCAAATAGGAAGACAATGTCCTGAAATTACCGTGGAATATCGTGACCTGCCAGGTATGTATTATTCTAGAGCAATGGTTCTCAGTCAGGGAAATTTTGCCCCACCCCCACCCCAGGACATCTGCAATGCTCAGATGCCTTTTTGGTTATAACAATGGAAGGGGGAAGGTGCTACCAGCATTTAGAGATTAAAAACCACGGGTGCTTTGAAACCTTAAAATCTGTACCCCCATAATATGCCAAAATAAAAAAAAAAAAAAAAGGAAAAAAAAAAAAAAAGACAAGCAAACTGCATGAACGAAAAAAAAAAAAACAAAAAAACCACGGGTGCTGCTAACCAGCTTCTATAATATGCAGGGAACACTCCCTACCAAAGAATTATCCACCCTAAAATGTCAACAAGTGCCAAAGCTGGGAAACTCTGTTCTGGAGGGGTATAAACAGGGAAACCAGAGACACACAGACAGATGGCAAGAGTCCAAGATCCATTTCCACTCTCACCTTCTGGCTCCGCCACTCCTGGCCCGTGTTCCCGGGAGAAGGTCAGGGCCTCCACTGGCTCTTCCTTGGCTGGGAGAGGTGGAGGATGAGTACTTTTAGCAACAGGTTGAGTGTTCTTTGGCTTGACAAATACAGGTCCTTTACCTACATGGTGATGGATTGGCCTGCGTCTATGAACGCCAGAAACCGTATAACCCATTCCACCAGGACAGATTTCCTTAAAAGCAGCTAGATTTGGGATGGGAAAATATTCCTTTTAAAAATCTAACAGTACAAACTTATACAGAGGATAATATCATGATGAATATCTCTTAATAAATCATCACTAATATAGTTACATTTAAAGACTTCAAAAAGATGCAAAATGTAAGCAAATTGCTTTAATATCTGATAAACTTGAATATTTACAGAAAAAATCCAACCTTTTTTTTTTTACTAAACATTTCTCCATCTGTTAATTCCTTATTCTACTCAATCAGAATATATACATTATAAATATATAGCATATATTTAGTTGTATTTTATAGATCATATTATATATACAGTCATCCCTCAGGATCCATGGGAGATTGGTTCCAAGACCCCCTGAGGATACCAACATCCTCGATTGTTATGTCCCTTACATAAACTGGCTTTAGTACAGTCGGCCCTCCATATCCGTGGGTTCTGCATCTGTGTACTCAACCCGCGGATATGGAGAGCAGACTGTATAAATATCAGCAACCAATTAGGAGATACATATATATATATCATATTATATGTGTAATATCATATATGTAATACATATATACATAATACATTAGGAGATATTTTACATACAGAAAATACTATATATATTCTATATATCTTGTTGCATGTGTGCATATTATCAGCAAAAACAAGGCTTTCTTCTTTTCTTCCTACTTTGTTGTAATTTCAGTAGTTATTAACAAAGAGCTTGTTGACATCTAAGTTAGATGACGAATAAGAAGGTTTAAATAAAAAAGAAATCACTATTCAGGGAAATGTGAGGCTGAAATCCTCATGATTTGTTTCCTGTGGAAGAACCCAAAATGCTCAGCCTGAATGCAATGCATCAACTGGTATCAGGATGTTGGTTATGGAGGAAGAGGACTGAAATGGGGAAGGGTTTGTGGAGAGAGACTCTCAGGACAATGAGAAGGACTCTGGCAAAGGGAATCATGCTAAAGATGACAGAAATCAAGGAAGGAAGGAAATGTCGGATCAGGATGCAGCTATTTCCAAGCAAAAAAAAATGACAGTGGGCAAAAGCCTGGACATGACCAGCTGGTTTAATTACCCAAAGGACGAGGAGATATTCTGTGCCCTGGAATAGCTAGCCCTGCCAGAAAAAAGTGGTTTTTCTTAAAAAAAGAAAAAAAAAGTAGACTCACATCATTTGCTAACCTCCACTGAATAATCCCCATGAGTAAGTAAAAGGGAAAAACTGGGGGGGGAAAGGCGGTGTGTGGCCCAAGGAGGAAAAATCCACCTAATCCCTTTGGTGTTGGTGTTGGAGGCAAGTTACTAAACGCAGACACCAGGGAGCTTATGGTCAACTTTTTTTATTTCTACTTTTAAAATTGAAAGTAAAATAAGTCATTTCTCACTTCCACTGAACAAGAGATCTTCTATTGAATGTTCAGGACCTAAAATAAGTTCTCAATAAAAAGGAAACTCTAAAATAGTCATTAAAACATGCTAAAATATTATTTTTCTAAGGATCACATGCTAAATGGTGGATATTTGTTCTTATGCTTAACTAGAAAATATAATTTTTACTTGAAAAGATGTTTCCAAAAGAAAAACATGCTGTTTTTTTCTACCAAATTTTGAAGTATTATTGAACTAAATATTTTAAATGAGAATCATCATATAACCAAAAATTAGTTAAATGCAAAAATTTTACCCTTGATATTCTTTTCAATTTCAGTTACAGAAATATAGAGAAATATCCCTGAGTTATGTTCACCATCTTAATTTATGCTTCATGTGAGGATTACAAAGTTATCAAAAGTGAACTTCAAGATGAATATGTCTAAGAATTATAAAGATCATTTACTTGACCATTAATTTTTAATAACAAGGAGATCAAGTAGAACAGGAGGCCTTTTGGAGGTGTCTAAAAAATTATCTAATCAACCAATATACCATCAACCTTGTATTATCTTTGCCTTACCTTAACAAAGTTATTTCTGATTCTACAAAGGTGAATCATGATACTTAAATTATATTTAAACCTTGTCTGCTCTAGTGTAAGTTATAGCTTTAAGATACTACATGGCCTTGTGAGAGTTAAAACAATTCCCAAGGTGGGAAGCACCTTACCAAATAAACAACTAAACAGACTGTTTCATGCCCATCTCAAGCCAGTGAAAGGCCACTCCTTTCTTGGTAATATCATGCCCGGTATTTGTAGGTTACATTTCTCTCTATTCCATTTAACTCTACTTTATCCTGCTTGAGAAGTTGGAGGTTCCTTGTTAGAAGTAAGGTACTTAGATAAATTTACCCTTTCAGGGCATCAGGCAATTATGTACCAAACTGAAGGCTAAGGAAAAATCAACTTCTTACTACTCAACTCCTCTGGAAGTTCACAGGGGCTTTGGCAGGATCTGCCCTTGAGTTATTAAGCTTCATAGCATAAATTCAATCACGTATATAATTCCCTCTAATTCCAATTAAAGAAATTAAGCACAGGGTTCGATACATGAGGGAATGGGTCAACCTGCACAAGGCTGGTTACTGTGAGTGATGAGCAGCCAGTCATTTAGTAAAGCACGAGGCCAGCACAGCCTTCTGGTCTCCCTAAACCTAAATATCCAGCACACGCACGTGGCTGGGACTGTATGTGAGCGCACAGCTGGCGTGTCTTACCTGTGCCTGGAAGGGGACATTTCTCACAGTGTGGGCCCCAGGCCTTGCCCACGCTACAACAGCAAAGCTGCTTGGTGAGGTGAACAGACAGAGGGTGCATACACTGCCTTCCGGAACTGACAAGTCGGTAACAGGGCCCTTTCTCTTCCGAGATCACAGGGGGATCCGCTGAAGCAGAGAGAGAAAGCCTGATGTCAAAGGAGAACAAAAACCAGACAGACTTTCCAAGTCATAGTAAAATGAACCTTAAAGTATGGATAAGAAACCATGCTTCAGAATAAATTCATCTAGGTTCAGGGCATTGCTTTTATCGATTAAGAGTCAGTTTAGCAAATGAGGTTTGGAGTCAGAGTGCCAAATGCCATGACAGTGATTATTCTTGTCCCTGTCTGGTCTCTTGTTCCACTTTAGCACACACTCAATCAGGCACATGTGTAGAATTGAAAAGAAACAATTTTGACAATAAACCACCTGCCCAAATAAACCTAGTCACTTACTACCAAAATCACTACCTAGCTTGTTTTCTTATATTTAGCCACAGTAGGGATAGTTCTAGGGCAGCATCTGGTGAATAACTAGGCGCTATGGGAAATCAGCACCGCGGCTGAGGCTGCCAACCAGCAGCTGCTCTTCTCACTCTGAGGAAGTGAGAACTTGCAGGGCCCATCAGGTATCTCTCTGGGTCAGTGAACATAAATGGCAGGCAGAAAGTAGCTCCTGATTTGCAGTGCCACACAAAGCCCTCGATCTAGCCAGACAACACCCCGGAAAAGGAGCAGACACTATGTTCAACCTTCAGAAAACACTGCAAAAGCACAACAGGCTATAGCTGTCCAATACCTAAACCCCGATCCTAACCTTCTACCATAAATTTAGTAGATAAAGAGTTTATCAATCTAATAGCTAGACACTCTACCACGCACATAAGACAAATACAAGGATAAATAAGACACAGTCCTGCCTTCAAGAAGTTCATTTTCCAATGCAAATGTGGATGGAGTACCTTCTACAGAACCAGGTCCAGGCCAAGCCAAAACTGCTAAATCAGACCAAGTCTGGTGCCCCCCAATGCCAAGTCCTCCAACCCAACCAAAGCTCTGCTCCATGATATCACCATCCAAATGAGACTTTCCTGACTTGCCTTTCCCTTACCCAATTCCCCAAGCACCTGCGGCTCCCAAACAACCTTCCCTTCTCACCCTTCTTGCTCAGATCTAAATTTTCGTTCTTCCAAGAGGAATTACATCTCAGCTAGATGCTACAAGAAATAACCTGCTTACCTAAGGGTGCTATGCCACAGTGGAAAAAGTGAGGGTTTTTATAGGCAGACAGACTTGGATTCAAATTGTGGTTCTACCACTTGCCAGTAATATAGCCTAGGGGAACTCTCTCTGACTGGCTATGATGGTTCATTTTATGCATCAATTTAGCTAGGCCACAGGGCCCAAATATTGGGTCAGATACTGGTCTGGGTGTTGCTGTGAAGGTATTTTTTACATGAGATTAACATTTAAATCCGAAGACTTTGAGTATAGCAAATAATCATCCATAAAGTGGGTGGGCTTCATCCAATCAGTTGAAGACCTCAAGTGAAAAAAGGCTGATCTCCCATGAGGAAGAGGAAATCCTGCTTACACAGACTCCTTCACATTTAAACTGCAACATTAACTCTTCCTGGTCTCCATCCCTATGGATTTTGGACTTGCCAGCCTCCACAACTGTGTGAGTCGATTCCTTGAAATAAATACCCTGCCACTCACAAATATAACATATGCATGTATGTATGTATGTAGTATGTATGTGTGTAAACATACACACACACACATATATGCATATATACGACACATTAGAGAGAGCAAGAATAATCCTCTAATATATGTATAAAGATATACACATGTTAGGGAGGGGAAGAAGGAGGGAGAAGGTTGGTCTTTATTAATATTTTAAGGAATTAGCTTAGACACACACACCTGACACAAAGAGCTACTGGCTGTGTCTCTTTGGAGAGAACCCTGAGCATACACTGGCTGAGTCTCAATAACTTCCTCACTTATAAATGATAGGCTCAGAATGCATATTAGACATATCATGTGCTAAACTCTTATTATAGAATAGTCATGTCAGCCACCCTTATTGATAATAAAACTAGGTATCTCCATCCTCTCAAATGCAACTGTACCCAACTTCATCCTTGCTTAGTGGTAGAATTTCAGCAAAGTGAAGGAAGTCAAAGAAAGATATTATAGATGAATTAAGGGATGGCGACAGGGGACTGAAGGGAGTGGAGACTTTCCTGAAACTTCCAAATCGACACAGTTATGTAATCACAACTCTGCCAAGAGCTCCTTAAAAATGGAGAAATATGAGTGTTTTCCTCTCCTTCTCCTATTCACCTTTTGGAATCTGTGCAAGTAAGCTATGAAGGATCAAGGTTATTATCCCCAAAAGGATAGTAAGTCCCTGCAATAACCGAACATCACTCAGTTGTAGCATGTGTGTGTTTGTATGAGTGTATGTGTCTGTAAGTTGTATGAACTTTAGAACACGTACATGTGTTTGTTCTAGTATAGCTCACAAAGGATTTTGCTCTAAAATTTCCTCTCTAAATTGAAGGTTTAAAACTTCCAACACATATTTCCACAGAAACAATGTCAACGAGGCTCACAAGAGCCTAGTTTACACAAAGTAGGTCTTGACTGTAACACCAATTGCATTAGCGTTCGTTGTAGGTCTCATGAACAAGAGCTATTCAGAGCAGAGTTTTCTCAAATTCTTGATGTTGGCAAACTGTGATATTGACTCCTTTCGACTTTATTCTCCACATGCACTTTCTCAGATCCACCTCAGCCATGTGTCTAGAGTGCCAATACTACTATCACAGGCACCATGCCTATTATATTTACCCTGTTCCTCTACCCAAGTACTCCATTTCGAAGTAACTATCATGCCTGTCCCCACAATTAAGCCAACACTCCAAATTGGCAATTTAGTATTTTAAGGGATTAATATGTGTATGTGCTAATTAAAAGAAATTTCTTAAAGTGAGTCTCTAGTTGTTGAATTATCATGTATTACACAAATAAAAATGTAAAATTCCAGGGATTTCATCATCTGGAGAATAAAGATATGAGTGTAGTGAGCTAATTCTATCTAAACATCTTACCCTAAAAGATCTTGGTTTTATAGGCTTTCTTTTCTCCCATCATTTCCTAACCCTAAATATTCTCCATAAGTTTTGGACTATCTAGAGTACTGGTGTTTTTTTCCATGAGTGCTTCTAAAGCAGTAGTTCAAGTGAAAGTCTTTAGGGCAGGAGTAAAAAGAGAATCTTTGGCTGGTAGAGTCATCAATAAGTCAATTGTTAGCTAGTCAGGGAGTGTCAGCTTATGTTCTAACTATACATTTTGAGCAGTCACAAGTATACATGAGAAAAAGCACATAATTAATAATAAGTCTGCTCCTTCAAAGATGGATGAAGGGCAAGAAGGAAACCATTGAAAAGGTCTGGCTTTCATATTTACTTTTTTTTTCTTGATACATGACATTTGTACGTATTTATGGGGTACATGTGGTATTTTGTTATAGGCATAGAATATGTAATGCTCAGGGTATGTAGGGTGTTTATCATTTCTATGTGTTGGGAATATTTAAAGACCTTTCTTCCAGCAATTCTGAAATATACAATACACTGTTGTTAACTATAGTCACCCTACTGTGCTATCTAACAACAAAACTTACTCCTTCTATCTGTGTGTTTGTACCCATTAACAAACCTCTTCATCTCCCAACCCCCATCCGCACATGCTTCCCAGCTTCTGGTAACTATCATTCTACTTTCTCCTTCCATGAGATCAACATTTTTTAGCTCCCACATATGAATGAGAACATGCAATGTTTGCCTATTGGTGTCTGGCTTATTTCACTGAACATAATGACCTCCAGCTCTATCTGTGTTGCTACAAATGACATGATTTCATTTTTTTATAGCTGAATAGTATTGCATTGGGTATAATATATGCCACATTTTCTTTATTCATCTGTTGATGACATTTAGGTTGATTCTGTATTGTGGCTATTGTGAATAGTGCTGCAATAAACATGGGAGTGTAGGTATCCCTTTGATATCTAATTTCTTTCCCTTTGGATAAATATCCAATAGTGGGATTGCTGGATTGTATGGCAGTTCTATTTTTAGTTTTTTGAGTAATCTCCATAGTGTTTTCCATAATGGCTATACTAACTTACATTTCCTCCAACAATGAATAAGAGTTCCCTTTTCTTTTCATCCTCCCTAGTCTCTGTTAGTTCTTGTCTTTGTAATAATAGCCATTCTAACTGTGGTAAAATTATACCTCACTGTGGTTTTAATTTGCATTTACCTGATGATTAATGATGTTGGGCATATTTTGGTATACCTGTTGGTAATTTGTATGCCTTCTTTTGAGAAATGTCTATTCATGATCTTGTCCACATTTTAATGAGATTTTTTTTTTACTGTTGAGTTCTTTGTATATTCTAGATATTAGCCCCTTGTCAGATAAAAAGTTTGCAAATATTTTTTCCCATTCAACAGGATGTCTCTTCACTCTGTTGATTGTTTTCTTCACAGTGCAGAAGCTTTTAGTTTAATATAGTCCCATTTGTCTATTTTTGTTGCCTATGCTTTTGTGGTCTTAGTCATAAAATCTTTGCCTAGACCAACATCCTGAAGTGCCTCTCTTACATTTTCCTTTAATAGTTTTGGGTTTTAAGTTTAAGTCTTTAATACATCTTGAGTTTATTTACGTATATGGTGAAAGATAGGGGTCCAATTTCATTCTTCTACATATAGAAATGCAATTTTCCTAGCATCATTTGTTGATGAGTATTTCCTTTCCTCAACGTATAGTCTTGGTGTCCTTGTCAAAAATCAGTTGGCTAGAAATATGTAAATGTATTTCTGGGTTTTCTATTCTGTTCCACTGATCTATGTGTCTGTTTTCATACCAATACCATATATTTTATTTATATAGTCTTGTAATATATTTTGAAGTCAGGTGGTGTGATGCCTCCAGCTTTGTTATTTTTGCTCAGGACTGCTTTGGCTATTTACATTCTTTTTTGGTTCCATATGAAATTTTAGTACTGTTTTTTCTGTTTCTGTGAAAAATGGTATTTTGAGCGGGACTGCACTGAATCTGTAGATTGTTTTGGGTAGTATGGTCCTTTTAATGATATTAATTTTGCCAATCTTTGAGCATGGGATGTCTTTCTAATAGTTTGTGTCCTCTTCAATTTCTTTCATAAGGATTTTTTTGTAGAGGTCTTTTACCTCCTTGGTTAAATTTACTCTTAGGTATTTTTGGTTTTTTTATAGCTGTTGTAAATGAGATTGCCTTCTTGATTTTTTTTTAGCTATTTCATTATTGGTGTATAGAAATGCTACTGATTTTTATATGTTGATTTTATATTTTGTAACTTTATTGAATGTTTTTATTAGATCTAAGAGTTTTTCGGTGAAATCTTAGGTTTTTCTAGAAATAAGATCATGTCTTCTGCAAAGAGAGAAAATTAGACTTTCTCTTTTCCAGTTTGGATACCTTTTATTTTTTCTCTTCCTTGATTGCTCTGGCTAGGACTTCCAGTACTATGTGGAATAGGAGCACTGAAAGCGGGCGACCTTGTCTTGTTCCAGATCTTAGAAAAAAGACTTTCAGATTTTCCCCATCAGTAAAATATTAGCTGTGGGTTTGTCATATGTGGCCTTTATTTTGTTGAAGTATATTCTTTCTATGTCAGTTCATTGAGAGTTTCTGTCATGAAAGGACATTACATTTTATCAAATACTTTTTCTGTATCTATTGAGAGGATCATATGGTTTTTTCCTCTTCATTCTATTAATGTGATGTATCATGTTTATTGATGTGCATATGATGAACCATTCTTGTACCCACTTGATCATGGTGTATTATCTTTTTGATGCGCTGTTGGATTTGGCTTGCTAATATTTTGTTGAAGATTTTTTTTGCATCTGTGTTCATCGGGGATATTAGTATGTAGTTTTCTTTTTTTGTTGTGTCCTCTTCTGGTTTTGGCATAAGGGTAATGTTAGCCTCATAAAATGAATTGGGAAGAATTCCTTCCTCTTTAATTTTTTGGAATAGTTTGAAGAGAACTGGTGTTAGCTCTTCTTTGTAAGTTTGGTGGAATTCAGCAGTGAAGCCATCTCGTCCTGGACTTTTCTTTGTTGAGAGACTTTATTACTGATTCAATCTCATTACTTGTTATCAGCCTTTTCAGGGTCTCTATTTCTTCTTGATTCAATCTTGGTAGATTATAATGTGTCCAGGAATTTACCCATTTCCTTTAGGTTTTCTAGTTTGTCAGTGTATAGTTTTTAATAATAGTCTCTGATGATTTTTTATAGTTCTGTGGTATCAGTTGTAATGTCTCCTTTTTTGTTTCTGACATTCTCTATTACAATTCAAGACCATTGCAGAGTTAGGCCATCTATTCTATTGTGTAGCAAGTGACATTAAATAACAGCCCTCCTTAAATAGTTGACTTATCTTGTCATTTCAGAACATTTTCCTTTTTCTGATTAAAGGTTTAGCCTATGGAGTAAGACAGATGTAATTTCAAATCTGAGTTCTACTACTTACAGGCTGTGTGACTTTTAGAAAGATCCTTAACCTCTCTGTCTCAATTCCTTCATCTCTAAAGTAGGAAGAATAATAGTACGAATCCAATAGAAATCTTGTAAGTATTACATATGATAAGCCATGTAATGCACTTATCACAGTGCCTGACACTTATTAAGTATATAATAAAGATTATTATTATCATAGGTTTTGCTGTTGCTGTTATTATACGTGAGCAAGCACTTAACACAGATTTGTCCAACCTCCAGGGCATGGTGCCATGACACCTCCAAGTGAGGGAAGCAAGGGGGTCTAAGCTGAGATGGCCACAAAAGAGGTAGAAAGAAAGGAACAAGCAGAAGATAAATTATGACAATTTAATGACTGCCTTGGAAACCAAAAGAGATGAAAGAGTCCAAGCTGACACAGGCTCCCAGACTCAGTGCCTGGGAAAACAATGTTATTACGAGCAAAAAACACCAAGTAAGAAAGGAAAGCCCATTCTAAGAAAGCTAAAAGAGCTAGCGGTAATTTACCCATGCAGGATAAACTCCTGAGCACATCTTCTCTCTAACCCTCTATTTCTGTCAAGTCACTCCAAGTCCACGGGTAAAGAACACTATGAAAAGGCAAAATCCCAGGGTCAGAATTCTTTTATCTGGGCCTTTGTACTGAACCCCTGGACACACCCTCAGTAGCACTCATTCCAGAGCTCTTAACTTCTTAAGCAAATTAATTGCAGCTCAGAAAGCTAGAAAGTCTTCCTACTCTAACTGCAAAGCTTATCATGCTTTTCTTGAATTTGCTCCAGCAAGTCCTAAAATTTTCACCTTGCCCCATGGTATAGGTAGTAGCAGGTCTGGAGAATTCTGCTACAGCATCCTGAGCCACAGACGCCGAGGTCAAAGGCAGCAGATGCCAGGATTCGCCTACTTTCTCCCTTATGGGTTGGCTAAGTCAAGGACAGAGAGTGGGCAAGGAGAGAAAATGAAATGGTTGCAACCTCTGGCTGGAGTCCAGGAATTCTAGGGTGTTCACTCCAGCGTATTCAAGAACAGAGAGAGCTTCCCGTTGTGCCTCCATCATTGCCAAGTGCATTTCTTGGAGTTCACAGAGTCAGCCACACCTTTTGTATCCTGGATATGCCCTAAATTCATGCTGCTTGAGCCAGTGTTGTCAGTATACTCCATTTGCTTGCATACTGCATCTCTGGCTGGTTTCATACCTCTCAGAACACACATTTCAAACGTTAAGCCACAATTCTGTTCAGTGACTCTGTGTGTGTGTGTGTGTGTGTGTGTGTGTGTATGTGTGTGTGTGTGTGTGTGTATGTATGTGTGTGTGTGTGTGTGTGTCTGTCTGTCTCCATCTGCTACTTCCCCATATTTATCAAGAATTCCACCATCTTTCCAATTTTTCCCCCCTACTCTGTGAACATCACCTTCTCCCCTGATTCTTCCCGAGTGTTTTCAGACTTCTCCCATCAACTTCTTCACAGAGCTCACCCACAAATCAGACGGGATTGGTCCAAATGACAAATCCTGAAGGAACTCTATATTATCTCTGTGATGTTACATGTGGTAAATCCAGAGGAAAGAGAAATAAATCTGCTCACTCAACACTGGTAAAGAGCCCAGGTTTTAACTTCAAACTCTCAACTGGAACGTTTAACTAGCAACAAATGTCTCTTAATACTTATCATTTCAGCTGTTGTAACTGAACCGTAAAATTGAATTATTTATTTTTCAAATAAGAATGGATGGTTGTTTAGTAAGTTCAGAATTATTTGGGCAATGACAGGGAAAATAAATGCTAAGGAAATGTGCAAATGTTTCAAAAATCTCATTGGCAGGTTTCTACAATCTTATTAAAACCTGGATGTCTGCCTTCCACTCTAGATATCAGATCTAGTCAAAGTTTCATAAAACACTTTGCGACCAGCTCTCAGAGTTTACCTAATCTGCAACCTTCAGTGTAAGAATTTTAACCAGACTACAAGTCAAAGAGCAAGAAAACCATTCATAATAAGCTCTATATCCAAACTCTTGATAATCATTTACATTTAAATTATGAAACTATTTAAAATATTTATTCATGTAATTCAAATCAGCCAAAAATTATCCCTAAATTAGCTGTATTTTGTCAACAATGTGATTTTTGGCCTAAAATTTCCAAATCCTTGCATCAGTTTTCAAAAGTACCTTGAATGCAAACATACTTTTACAGTCTAATTTTACCACCCCCTAAAAAAGCCCTATAATTAGGTGTCTGTCTGCTTCGTGATCAGAACTGTCTGTAAAAGAACATGGGAAAAAGGACTTACATGGAGAATTTCCTAATCTGCAGTTGACAGTTTTTAAAGGAAAATAGTAATTAGTAACAATATTTCAACAAACTCATCTGAAAGTAATAAATGAGGCTGTCATTTGTATTTTACTACATTTGCCTTTGTTTCATCATCTCTGTGCATCTCACCTTAGGGCACAGGGTTAAAGAGATAAGCTTGGCTAAAAATAAAGGATAGTATCCTCATGAATGTATCCTGACCAAATAACAGGCAAACTGAAAACTAGGGACAAGAAGGATGCAGCTTAGCATAGACCAAAGCCATATTAAAAAATAAATAAAAACATAAACCCTGCAGGACAAAAATTAATCGAGAATTGTTCTTAAAATTATTCTAACAGTTTTCTGCCATGCATTAAACTTTGCTAAGTTTAATATCTTTTAAAAATCTGCAGTGCTTACCCACTTTTATAATAATAAGCACAATAAAAAGCACAATAAGGTAATCTTTAAAAATCCTGCATTATGAGAAATTTACACCTAAAATGCATTTCTCTCTAACAGCATATGATTTGTAGTGATTATACTGGATTAGTTTTTGTGGACAGGGAGTTTCTCTTTGGTATTTTCAGAACCAATATTGGAACACATGGTTTGGTGGAGGATTTTTACCCTTATCATGTATATGAGAAAATCTCAGAGACATTTGTAAGGCAAAACAGTATAAATTCAGGGGGCATTTTGGTGGGTTTGAAGGATAAGAGAATAGAATATTCAAAATTAGAACTGAATTAGAAAATACGAAACACAGGGCCTTGGTAACTATTTTCCAGACTCTTCCAACTGAGTGAAACTTCATTAAATCAGATTCCAGTGACTCACAATTTGGAATAATTAAAGGCAGAAGCTGGGACAAAGTTTAATTCAGCCTAAAGAATGCTTAAAATAATGTCTGTATAAGGAGAAAATCCTGTTTTCATCTTTCAGGTCCCACAAAAGGTTGATATGCTGATTTTAATTAATCCTTTTCTTTTTATCAAAGTATATTTCCTAAGTGTACTTACTCTCTACTCTAAGTTTTAGCTATTATAGCTCTCTGAACACAATAAACATGCATTTTGGAGAAGGTTCAGACATATTTTACTATGTTAAGCAGGCCCCGTTCTTCTTGTCATTGTAATTAATAAGGTTTTACTGTATAGTTACATTCTGTTGACCACTGAGTACTTCCCTTCTCTGGATAAACCCCAAAGACAACCAATCCAAAAATAAAAAATAGGAATAAAAAGTGATCATTACTTACGAACACAACTTGAAAAGGTAGGATCCGGCCCAAATCCCATTTTGCAGGTACATCTATAGCTGCCCATGGTATTCAAACACTCACCATTAGGGCACACACCTTGTAGTTGGCATTCATTAATATCTGAAGGAAAACAAAACTCTTTAGAAGTAGCAGTCAAGCCTTGTGGAGCAGATTCTGGCTACAAATTGCATTCACTTTCTTTTTTACTAGAATAATCTCTTAGTTATAGTAAAAAAAAGGAATGCAGCAGGTATGAATGACTTTGAATCAAATTAACATGTATTGAATATTTGGACCTTATATAACAAATATTTATTACACACCTACTACATGCCAGGTTCTGTTTTTGGTGCTACAGATTTACTAGTGAACAAAACTCACAAAAAACTCCAGCCTTCACAGAGCTTACATTTTAGTGGTAGGTGTATCAGGCACGACAGAGCAAGCATATAGGTAAGGCAAAGACTCCCATTTTGGAGACGATGACAATCTAGCTGTACACACAAACATGCGAAAAACTGAAGAAGTGAAAAGCAGTTCAAGTTATCACCATTAGAAGAAATGGAAAAAACTGGAAAAAATGAAATTATAAAACTGTCTCCATTAACAGTAAGAGCCACTAAAGGAAGTCAGAGGCAGGAAAGCCCACAGCATTGAGGAGGAGGCAGGACTGCATCAGGGTGTTGGAGGTTGGGGAGGAGCTGGATGGACGGGCGAGGAAGGGAAGGAATGGTCTGTGTGGGGGACGCTGGAGCATGAGCACAGGCTGGCGTGGGGAGGGGAGGTTCAGACATGGTGAGTCAAACCATTGACTGGAAAAGAAGTTTCAGGAAGGTAAATAGTTGGGAACAGAGCTGGCAAAAGCCAAGCTAGGTTTGGACTCGATTTTACTAAGAACAGGCAGCTATATTAAAAGTTTCTGAGCAGGAGGAAGATGTCATCAAAGGCCGGCTCTAGGAAAATTCACCTTCCCAGCACACAGCTTGGTGAGAAGAGGTCAAAAGTCTGATCACTTGAAGGAGGCATGTGAGCATGAAGGTGGTGACAGTGAGAATAATCAGGAAGACAGGAAATAATTCTTTTTTTCTTGTTTTTTTAGAACAGTTGACAATGCATGGTGTTTGACTGGGGAACACAACACTAGAAAGTGAGAGAAAGGAGTAGAGATGTCTAGGAGGCTTCAAATCAGGGAGAAGAAGAAAAACCACAGGCGGTTTGCAGAAGGAGATCTGAGGAGGAAAGAGGGAGGGAAGACGGAGAGTTCAGTGTTACAGCTCAAAGTCACACTGGGATACTACCCACATGGAAACACCCGGCAGCAGCAGCAGCAGCAGCAGAAAATTCAGGAACAGAACGATAGAGGAAACAATGACTAGAAACGGACACTTAAGATCATCCGCATATAGGAGATCCACAGGAAATCAAAGTGATTTGAAAAAGGCGAAATAAAAATGTGGTATCTCTAAAAAGAAAGATTATACAAGTACTTGCAAAGGTAATTAATTAAAAATTTAAAAAGATGGCGGTAAGTTAAAAATGAAAATGAATAGTCATTTATAATTTACTCAATGTGGCCTATGAAGCTTAATAGTTAGCAGACTTTGGCTGTTAGTACTTCCATTTCAAATATTAATATTTACTTCCTTCAATCATGGATTCTTCTATAAACTTTTTATTAAAAGTCATAAAATATTAATTTTCTAAATTTAAAGTTGGACACGATAGCAATATATTACCAGCAGAATCACCACATAAAAAAGCAAATACAGTCCTCAATAAATCATTATTTAAGCAAATATTAACTTTAACGAAACATGAATATCTCATAGTCTAAGTAGGCATAGCTATCTCAATGTACATGTTTTATCCAAAACATGCAGTTTTTAAGTTAATTTCAGTGATAAAATATGATATCTTCAATGACATCCAAATAATAAGGTAATACATATTTGTTGTATAAATTCTACAGTGTCCCAACTTGGATGTGGCTGGAAACTGGTACGGCTACATGACAAGTGGCACAGCACATGGTCCAGCACCTGTCTTATTCTTTATCGGAGTGTGTGTTGTGCTGTAATGCACATTTACGCACAGCATGTAATTGGAAATATTCCCCCATAACTCATTCTTTTTAAGAAAACCACCATGAAAGGCCAGGAAAAGTGCCAAGTCCAGTTGGAGCTTACATGGTGCAAGTGAAGCCCCTATCATATGTCCCAAGGAAAACCACAAGTTTGGGTAACCAGCCAGTTGTGGTCAAAAAGGCTGGACAAAATCTCTACTCTTCTGTTTCCCCTCACGTCCCTACTAGAGTATGATTATTAGCCTTCCTCTTCCCCCAAATGACCTGCACCCCTGGTTGCATTGGTTTCCCTAGCACACATTCCATGACCACATTTGAGACCCAGAATTTTGCCTTGTTAGGAGGTTTCTATGACAGCACCATCTCAGCCTCAGTGCTGGCTGCCGAGTTAAGGTGGAAGCTTTTCCTCCATCTCATAAATACCTGATTTACAACCACTGCCTTGTGCCCTCCTCGAAGACCCCTTTTTTGTCTCCTCTCAACACTGCCCACTGCCTCTGACCATGACGCTGTTGGAATGGGGCACGGGAATTCAGACGGACGAAAACAAACAAACCAAAAGGACCAAGCAAACTTATAAGTGTAGATAGGAAGGAACACAAAAATCCATATCGCTTCCAGAAAAACTTCTGTTTCCTTCGACTTCCTTGATTTATTTTTATATTTTCAGAAATACCACAAATTAGAGAATAAATTTCCAAGTTTCATCTCATTTCCACACACCAAAGTATATCAATCTCAAGTATATAGCTAGATGAGTTTTTACATACACATGTGTGTATACATGTGTACACATACTGTGCAACTGCCACCTAGATCACCTCATTCCCTTCCCAGTCAGCATCTCTGCCCCCACAGCTAACTACCATTCTGACTCCTAGTATCGATTAGTTTTGCCTGTTGTTAAACTTTACACAAAGAGAATCATATTACATATTCTTTTGTCCAATTTCTTTTATTCATTATTATGTCTTTGGGATTCATCAATGTTGCTGTATGTAGCACTTCATTCTCTTTTACCACTGTGTTATACTGACTGCATTGTATGAGGATACCGGATTAATTTATCCATTCTACTATTGATGGACATTTGGGTTATTTCCAATTTTTTGGCTGTCATTAACAATGCTCTATGAACATTCTTATATATACATCTTTTTGATAGGTCTCTGTACTCATTACTCTTGGGTATGTATCTAAGGGGTAGAATTTCTGATTCACTAGAGAGGGTCACAATTTACTTTAATAAATTGTCAAATAGTTGTACAAAGTAGTTATCCCAATTTCCATTCCCAGTATCAGTTCCACATCCTTGCCAACTTTTAAAATCTTTAGTCAGTCTCTTTACTAAATTAAGTCATTCTGGCTGAGTGTAATGTTATCTCATGGTGGTTTTCATTTGCACTTCCCAGATGAGTAATGATATTGAATACTTTTTCACATATTTATTAGTCATTTGGATATAAAAACTTCCTCTTCTAAAATATAAATACCTACAGGAATGTTATAGCTCAATGAGATTGCTTCCCTCTTAGCACTCAGGGAGGATCAGGGGTAAATGTCAAAGGACGGTGTGGTATGCTTACCTAGGAGACATCTGGGGTTGTCACGAGGACTGGGAAACACAGTGGGCAGACACAGGGATGCTAAACATTCTGAAAGTGTGGGTTCTGCCATAAATGTCCATAAAGTCCTTAGTGAGAAACTTACACAGAGGTGATGAAAATGTGAGTTTGTAAGTGCAAAAGGGACCATTTTGAAGTGAGGTTGTCTGAGGAACAAGATGGGGTAGAGGTGGGGGCTAGCTGCATTAGAAGACTTGAGAGGGGTCACTGACTTGACTCAATGTCTATATCTTCTACATTTGAACATTTCCCCACCGTCTCTGAGACTATGCCTTGGCCTTAGGATAAATGAGAGGTTCAGCCAGAATCAAAACAGAGATTGGGTCCCCCAAGTTGCTGAGTTCAGGACTGTGTGGTTTATTATCTCAAGGTCAGAGTCCTGCCTGACAAGAACCCGGAAGTGATTTATCAGACATAACCACTATCTGCAGACCTGTTCCTAGAGCCCTGGGCACCCCCATTAAGCTGCATTAAGCAAGGCAGTTTTCTCCCATTTGCTTCAAACTCTGAAGTACTATGATAACATGGCATTTGTTAAGAAAATGTGAAAGTCCCTGATCTATATCATTTCTGTGACAAATCATATTTCAAATTCAACAACTCACTTACTGGGAGCACTCTAAGAGAAGACAGTATCAGGTCAGACAATTGTACAGAATGTGATTGGCAAATTATAAATTATAACTCTATTCAGACTTTAATTCCTAGAGTTATTTTCTTTTTTGTAATCAAATAAAAGCTTGTAACTTGATTATAATATTTATAATTTTTATAAATAGCTTATATGTGACAATAGCATTTCAGAAATGTCATATTTTACACAATTTTCCTTAATGTATTCTGATTAAATCAAAAGTATTTTAGTACTTAGTTTTTTTAAAAAAATGGATAAACAAATGAATTTATTCATTTTTCTCCCTCTGTAGACCACCAAATTACTTTAGAGAATTATGGAATTCTATCCTTCAAAGAAATGGTATAACCACTGCATAGAGCACAACTTACTGAGGTGAAGAATGAAGGCTGAAATAAATGGCTAAAGGAGTTGGCACCTACCTAGACTAGTCACCTATCGGCTTTTGCCCATCTGAGCTGCTGTGTTCAGGTAGTCTAGAAGTTCACAGAAGCAGAAACACAGAAACAAAGAAGCAGAAACACAAAGCTCACATAAATCCATGTACTCCTCTAGAATAGGCAAAATCCACAGAGCTATAGCTAGCATGAAGGAGTTTGAGATACTTCTCCAGTTACTGAAAACATTTACATGTGTCTTTCTCTGTATAGCCTAAAATGTACCTCAAGTCATAAATTAAGTGCAAGAGCACAAGACTGTTCTTCTTAGAAGTCTAAAATGGTTGCATACTGGCAATGTCATAGGGTTCAACCTAACAATAGAAATAAGAAAGCTAGGCTCCTATTAACCAAGCAGTATGAAAATGCAGAGTAGTCAGGTATATAAGCATAACAGGAGATACTCTTTAAACAACCTAATACAACACAGACTAAGTATTTTAGTGCTGGGAATAATACAGTAATTCAATACAATGAGGTGACTATCTTCCTCCTCCTCTGCCTCCTCTTCTTCCTTTGTATTTGTATAGCACACCTTATCTCACTGGAACTTCATAACAATTCTGGATGGTGAGCAATGCAGGAATTACCAAAATGTGGTATATGTGTACCATGGAGTAGTACTCAGTCATAAAAAATGATGAATTAATGCCTTTTGCAGCAATTTGGAAGGAACTGGAGACCATTATCTTAAACAAAGTATCTCAAGAATGGAAAAACAAACACCACATGTACTAATAAATTAGAGCTAACTGATGGGCTCACAAATGCACAGAGAAAGTAGAGGTCATTGGAAATCAAGCAGGGAGGATGGGAGGGGAGGAGGAAGAGAGGAGCAAAAACCCAACTAACCAGTACAATGAACACTATTCACATACAATGGGCACATTTATAGCCCTGACTCAAGCCATGTTATAGAAATATTTTGTAACCCCTGAGTATTTTTAAATAAAAAATAAAGAAGTAAATAAACAAAAAGAATTAGTATCATTTTATAAAGACAATTTTTTCTAAGATAATATTTTTTAAAAAGATTAGGGGCATGGGGGAAATTAATGGGAGATATATTCTACTAAGATTTAGCTTTGTTCTATCTAGGATACTAAATTATGTTTCCTAGAGAAAGTCACTTAATTTCTCTTGATCTCAGTTTCCTCTCCTATAACACAAAGGGGCTGAACTAGATAATCGCCAATGCTACTTGTGGTTGAAACATTCTCTGATTTCAAACCATCTGCTAGCTGCCAGGGTTGAAAATGCCAAAGAATAAATAAAGTATGACATTTAATGCATAATATATTATGAATAACAGAAGTGCCCTTATGGAAAATAAATATACTTTTATGTGTTTATTCTCTTACAAAAAAGTATGTATGCTTAACAAAGTGAGTAATAATTCACTGCCTTTTTAGTGACGCAATTTACACAGGAAATGAGGCATGTCCAGTGACCAACAGGAATTAGGTACAAGGTGAGAACAGTACATGAAGATCTTCAGACTGCAAAAATACACAGCTTTCTGAAGGTTCAGCTGTGTATGTTCAGCTTTTGCTGATCAACAGAAATTCCATTATAGAATTCCATTAGCAGGATGACTTCTACTGGAAAACAGAAAAAATATCTCAAGATAAAAACTTCTCCCAGCCAGACAAGACTATTTGGCTATTTAACAAGGATCACTTACTTTAGGTAGAGAAGGAGCTCATTCTCAAAGAGGACGTATATATTTCTTACACTCCCAAAGAAGCAGCTTTACACTAGGTACACATACCCGTGAAGGTACATAAAGATATTTCATAGGGTCGCACAGGGTTGGATACTTTTAAGGGAACCAATTCCTAGATCTTTAGCCTTTAAACGTTTCCTTTTGAAGGGATCTGCCTAAGAATACATTTGCCAACGTTCTTTTCCTATCGTCCCTCTTCCTCAGTGCCTTCTTGTGCTTTACCAAGGCAAGGCATGCCTCTTGCCCACCCAGGATCTTTCTAGGTTTTCTAGGTATGTTGTCCTGTAATATAAAATTCTCAAAGGCACCAAACAAATGAACAATTCACAAATATCTTCCTCCTGGGAGAGAGTCACAGGAAAAGTGGTAAGCCTGATTCATTTCGTAAGGACATCTGGCTTAGCCAATTAGGTTAGATGCAAACATTGTTTATGAAGTGGCTGAGGCAACTCTGCAGCTCCATAGATTGGATAAAAATATGATTAAAGCACATGTATAAGATAAATATGTCAGAAATAATCTATTGTATCCATTTGATTTTTTATTAAACAATGTAGACGCCGGCTTAAAAATGTGTGAACATATAAGTTTTTCAAAATTACTACAGGAGATCAATGAACAAAAAGAAATGTTTGAAGACCAATGTTCTAGAGCAATTTTACCCAAGGTATTTTATACAAAACACAGGCGTTGTGAGACTTCTGCTAAAACAGGTGTTCTGTGGCCAAATGTATTTGGGAAACACTGCATATTCTATATACATGAGCACATTTAAAAACCTGGGAAATCGTCTGGCAAGATCTCTCTTGCTTTTGTGTTTAATTTGGTGTTTTCTACACATTTGGCTGTGGGATGCTTTTTCACACAAATCTGTTAACACTCCTCTGAACTGGTGGTCTGTGCAGCACATTTTGTGAATGTTTCTTTCTAGGGCTGGCCCCAAAAACTATTGGACAGGTCTCTTCACGGTTCTGTTCCCTTCGATCTGGGGCTTATTGCTCCCACAGCCTCCCCTCCCACTCTGTAACCCCCCATGATTAATAACGATCACGTGCCATAGGATGGAATGAATCACTAGACTCACTGAAAGGAGTCAAACCACCCGGGGAGTGACTCCCATCCTTCCAATTCTTCTGTCTTTGGGGGAACATGATAAAGGAATTATCGAAACCTAGAGAACAGCTTGCATTTATTTCTTGATTCATGTGCGTTACACATGGAAGATGCTGCTAGTACCACACAGTTACTCTGCTGGCCTTGGATTCCTGACTACAGTCTATAGACACTACATTCACTTCTCTTTGAAACATTCACAGTACAAAAGTAACACAAATCCATCATGGGCTTTCCTCAGTGCTCATGATACAGCAGGCATCTTCCCATTGATTTCACAGACCCAGCGATTAAGGTCAAAGAGCTACCGAAAAATACAATGAGCTAATGATTCATTTCACCACCGTCTTTCCTGAGGAAAAGTGAATAAAATAAACAGACCTTTCCTTTTGGAATGCCATCCCAGTGATACCAGCGTAATAAGAGGACACATCAGAAAAATGATTCTAAAATGCAAAGGAATGGGTCCCAAATATTTTCAGCAAATGCTGAAATATGATGCTCAGATCCAGATCAAAAACTGTTTAAATTCTCACTGAAAATACTGTGTGGATTTAAACTAGAAACGTAGCAGTGGTTCTAAGAGTATGCCTAGCACAGTGAAACAGTACCTTCAAATCAGCAAAATATCTTCCAGTTCCCTCTGAGGCATGGACCACTGTAAAATGTGATTTGGCATCATACGAGTACCCTAAAGTTTCTGGGATTAAATCACTAAATACAGCAGGACATTGTGCTGAATCTCTGGTAAGCTAAACAGAAAAGGATATCACACATTTTTTTAAGCGTTTTGAAGAACTAAAATATCAAGTCTGGTTGACTCCAGTCTTAGTTCACACCTATTGATTTTCCACTATTATTTCCCAAATATATAACAAGAAAAACAGATTCTAACTTTTATCTTTACATGCATATTACTCTCCTATATATTTCCTATTTCCTTCTAGAAAGAAATAAATGCAACAATGCTCTTATGATACCAGAACTGAAGGGAACTTTAGGGACAGAGCTATAATTGCAGAGCAATGCTGCATAAACAGAGAAGTCAGAGAGAAACATGATGGAAGAGGGAAAATTGATTGACAAGATTTTAAATGAAAACATCAAATGGGTATTATCACTTCCCTAACCAGAATTCTGACTATTAAAATCATATTGGCCATATACTGTTGAGTGAAAGAAGTCAGACACAAAATGATTTGAAAGTTTATAAAAAGATAAATCTGATCTGTGGTTGTAAGAATCAGGGTACTGATTGCTTCTGGGAAACATGGAAAAAGTAAAGACTCGGAAAGGAGAAAAGGGGGAATTCTGGAGTGTAGGTAATGTTCTATTTCTTGACCCAGGTGATAACTACACAGATGGGTTTACTTTGTGAAAACATGCTGAGCTATATACTCCTATAACTATATCTCTCTAATTTGTGCATTGTCCTATACGTAGTTTATACTTTGATAAAAGTTTATTTTGAAATATAATAAACTCTTGCTCTATATACTTGCCAGTGAAAGAAACAAGGGAAATAAAAATAAATTTAAAATACATATATCTAATAATTAATTCTTCAATTTCTAATATAATCAGAATTTTTTATTTTTACCAATACTTTTTTGATATGACTCCAAAAGTTAGATGTAAAGTGACCTCATAGTAATACAAATAAAGATCTTCAATTCCAGCAAAATCTACTTATATCTGCTAAATTAGTATAAACCATCAAAGTGTGGTACAGTGATCTAAAAAAATGGCTCAATTCTCCATCTTTCCTTGTACTGATGCCCTTTGCTATGTGACTGTAACTGTTCCCATGAAGAGGAATGTCTATTTCCCCACCCTCTGAACCTGGGCTAGCCTGTGACTTTCTCCACTCACTACAATAGGGCGGAAGTGACAATGTGTCAATTTCAAGCCTAGACCTGAAAAGCTTTGTGTGTTTTCATTTTCTTTCTCTTGGAACCTTGCTAGCAGGGTGCCACCATAAGAAGAGGAGTTCCATGGGTCAGGAGCCACCATTACCCTCTAGCTATAGACTGGGGGCCCCAAAGTCCAAGTAAAATTTCCATAATACTCTAGACAAGAAAAGGTAAGGGATGGGGAGAATTAAAAGAAACTTCTGACTCATAGTGAGCCTATAAACTCAGTTTAAAAGGCTAATACTTGCTTGCTAAGAAAGCAACAAAGAGGGCAATGATTTGAATAGGAATGCTTTCCAGATGACAGTAATTTTATGGCATGGTCTTACAAAGATTCTTTAAAGATATTCAGAATGCTTAAAAAGTTAAATGAATGCTATTTTAAGAAAAGAAAATATGAAACAAGAAGATATAGATTTGAAAAATAATAGAAACTCTGAAAATGAGAAATATAGTCTTAAAATTAAAAAATTAACAGATAGGGATAAAGTCTAGCTAGGCACAGTAAAGCAGGAATCAGAAAACTGGAATTGAGACAGTCTTTCAAAATGCAGCAAAAAAGACAAAAGAATAAAATCAGAAAGACTTTTTAAGAGACATGAAAAACAGAGAGGATCCAACATTTATCTAATAAAAGTCTCAGCAGAAAAACATGGTGGAAAATTAATATTTGAAAAGATAATATGTGAACATTTTCAAATTTGAGGAAAGACTTGACTTTTCAGATTGACCATGCACTCTACTGAGTAAAATAAAGATAAGTTTAAATTTAGACACATCATGATAAAACCACAGAACATAAAGAATTAGGAGGCAATCTAAAGGGAAAGAAAAATATCACCTATAAAGGAAGAGGTATCAAAAAGACAGCAGTCAGAAAATATTGGTATAATATAGTCAAAGTACTGCTGCAAAAAAACTGTCAATCTAGAATCATATACATGACCAGTCGTTTTATAGAATGAGTAAAAAATGTAGGTATTTTCAGACACATACTTCCCAGTGACCTTCACCAAAAGAACTTTTAAAGAATATAGAATCTCAAAATATAGATTTATGAAATAAAAATACAGGACACCAGTTAATGTTTGTATTTCATATAAATAACAAATACTTTTTAGTGTATGTCCCAAATTATCTGTTGTTTACCTGAAATTCAAATCTAACTGAGTGTCCTGTATTTTTATCTGACAAACTCTCCCCAAAAGAAGACATGAATGCAGAAAGCAAGCACAAGATACGAGAAAGAATGCTGTATGCAAAATTGACAAAATGTCAGTAAATTCACTTAACTGTTAACTGTATAGGGAAAAAAACCCACTTTCTTTATTTCCATTAACTTCACCTTTAAAAATAATTGTAAAATTATAAATTGTAAAATTCTGTCGATGCCACAAATCCATTTTCTTTCAAATATGCAAGAAGTTGTCATAATGGCCTTTGAATGTTTCCATTGACAAAGATTATCTTGTTAACTAAACTCTAGTCAAGCTCCTCTGAACTCTCCTCTCAACTAAGCCGACTTTGGGCTTCTGTATTCACCTCTGCATTGTCCAATTTTATTAATTGCAAGAATACCAGTAAGTCAGTTTAGCCAGAATTCTCTACGCCTGTTATCTGATTGGGCTTACCATCTTCTACTACCCCCAGGTGATATCTGATCACCCTTACCTGCTTTCAACAAGAATATCATTAGGTCGGCTTAGTTAGAATCCCCCCCTATCCTTAGTGTTTCTTCTTAAACATTTTCCATCCACTGATACCCAACTCTCACCCCTACTCCTTGGCTGTAAATTCCCACTTTTTCTTGCCCAATCTCTCTCACCCACTGCAATACCCCATTTCGGTAGTCCCTATACCTATTGTAATAGTTCCCCTAAATAAACTCTGCCTTACTGTTCTTTAACAAATGTCATGAATAATAATTTTCTCTAACATTGTATTAAAAGCAGTACAAATCCAATAATTGTTTTCCCAGCATGTATCACAAAGCTCATAATTAACTGTGGGCAAATAGTGAATGCAATTACTTGTAAGAGCTTTGCCTTAAAATTCTGAATCACTTCATCTCATCCTACCTACTTATTTTAACCCAGCATTAGGCTACAGGCCACATCCTTTTCTCCAGCCAAACATGCTTGTTTGAGAATCTCACTTGCACTTTCTAGTCCTCATTTATCTAGTTTCTCAAAGCATTCAAAGACCAGCTTTCCCCTACCTACTCATCATAACTGCAGTTCATGCTCAGTATTTCTTTATAATCATTAAGAGGTCTGAAATGCTAGCTACAGTACAGATGAGCCCTTTATAACCAAAAGTCCTATGTACTGCTTACTTATGTGGAATAGTGACCAAGACTGATGAATCCCATTTAATAACAGAGATATGCCCACTGGAAAAAAAATGTGCATTATCTTTTCTTTTGTCCAAGTAAAATCTGCTTTCAGATGCACTTTGGGGAAATTTTGCTCTAAAAGGAATCCTACAGTGAAAGTTTTGGTAATGAGTATTATTGTGCCCTAATATATCTGTTTTGTAAATTTATTTTATTGAAGCAGAACAACCAGTGTAATAAAATGACATCGAAAGAAAGTTATGTGGATAGCACTTTCATACTTCCTTTAACGGGATCATCCGGAGTCAGCTGAAAATTCAGCTAGTTGGGAAATTGAATAAAGCAAATTACATCCTTCTGATTCAAAATGATTTAATTATACTAAATTTTAAGGGCAGGAACACTGTCTTACTCATCATTCATCACATGCCCTCAGTCTATTACGCTCAGGAGTGGCCCAGCAATAAAATTTTGTGGAATATTGAATCATTTCAAAAGTTTATCCATGAAAACTTAATATATACACATTGAATTATGAAAGTATAGACACCTTCTAGTTATTTATTTTGGCACTGCTTACACCACATCGCCATATGCTAAACATATAGAAAATAATACTAAGTTGATTTTAACCCTATAAACGTATAAAACTGGTTAGTGATTTTTAGTATGTCAAAAGATGTTTGCCTCTACTAAAAGATTTTCCTAAATAGACTGATCCCCAAGTACTTCCAGAACCAAATTCTATTGTTAAAACTCAGATGTACATTTAACTTTTTAAGAAGGCACTTATCGCATGGCAAGTATTGGCAAGTGGAAATGCTCAAACATGAGGAAGGACCGGGCTTTAGAGAAAAGCAGCATGGAAGTAGGAGTGCTGATTATCAGTTCCATGAGGTATTATTTCATTTAATTCTAGTTCTACATTAAACCTTTAGCTCAATAATCAAATGACAAATGCCGCTCTAGATCCACCAGAACATATAATTGTATTGTGTGTTATGATAAATGAAGCAAATTATAACAATTCCATAATGTTGAGGGTATCGAGGCAGGTTTTAGAGCTCCATGTGTGTATATGTAATAAATCATTCCTTTGAAAAGATAATTACAGCACCACTAGAAAGGAGAGAAACTCAACTTTGAGGGCAATTATTTGAAAGCTCCTCAAATTAACTTGTGCACAGTTGGTTCTTTGTTAGTGAGTGCACATTAAAAAAAAGTTGTCCGAGACATTAGTCCACTTAGTTGGAGGAAATAATGTAATTCTAGTTATTAATCACTTTAATTTTAAAAGCACTTTGTAAACTGAGAAGACATTAGACTGCAAGAACAATGTGGAACACACAAGTAATTAGATGCTTAATGGGCTCCTTTTGAAAAACTTTAGGAAAACAAAATCAAAAAGCTCCAATGCTCTAGGAAAACTGAGTGTACATACGTAATGTGAGAAAGTTCTATTCCATTCTACTGACCAACAATATAACAAAGGGAGTGAAATTAAGCCCTTCTCTCAATAGCAATTTTAATAGATTACGCTGAATGAAATCATGTTATTTTATGAGTCAAACTTCTTTGTAGTGTAATTTAGCGGTGCCTCCTTGAGGCACCATGAAATAGAATTTTCTGTGATACTTCACTGCAGAATCCTTGCCAAAAAGTTAGCGCTGCTTTGCAAATATCCTCCTGAGACCTCAGCCAGGATGTGGTGTTACTGATAGACCATCAGTGGAATTGACCGAGGCAGAACCATTTGATATGCTCAGTACGAACAAAACTTGCTAAAGGTCACTCAGCCACGCCAAGAGAGGAAATTACAAGCAATTATTGAAGAATTCTCCACGCTATTTTGCTAAATAGATAGGAAGTGATTACTTGCAGATTGGCACTTCCACCCCGAAAGTGGCATTTTTTATTACTTACTTCAACAGATTTAGGGCATACAAATGTTTTTTGTTTTTTTTTTTTTGGTAACATGGATGAATTGTATAGTGGTGACGTCGGGTCTTTCAGTGTACCCATCACCCGAATAGTGTACACTGTATCTGATAGGTGATTTTTCATCCCGCACCCCCGCCTCTCCCCCTTGCTTCTGACTCTCCAATGTCCATTATACCACTCTGTATGACCATGCACAGCCATCAGTTAGCTCCCAATTGATACAAGCTTTGTGGAAAACAGTATGGAGACTTCTCAAAGGACTAAAGAAATAGACCTACCATTAGATCCAGCAAGCCCACTACTAGGTATCTACCTAGGTTTTAACACCCTCTCTTGATACCTCCAGAGTGGTATTTTTATGAATATAAACTGTTCAGAACCTTGAATCAGCCAGTAGATGGAATATATTGGATTATCATCAATTTTTATTAAACAATACCAAATTAGTATTAATTGCTTTGGTTTTTATTAGCTCTCACTACAGATGTCATATCTTCTCTTTTAATTAACTAGTATCTAAATCAGTTAATACTTTATAAATTTTCATATATATTTCATATAAAATTACCAATTTTATGTATAAAAAACTTTACTAATTTTTACATACAAAATTAGGTAGCTTGGGACTACAATTCTGGTTGGACTTCTTATTAATTATCTGTGTGACCTTGGGAAAGTTATTTACTCTGTGTCTCAGTTTCTAATTGGGGTTAATAATGCCCAAATCTCATAGGACTGTTTTGAAAATTAAATGAAGTACATATGGACTAACACATAATAAGTGATCAATAAATGTTAGTTTTCTTTTAATAGAAAGACAGTTGTCAGCTTAAATTCTGGCCACATCCTACCTGGGCAGCACTTATTAGCTATATACTGTACAAGTTACTTAACCTCTCTAGGTCTCAATTTCTCCATCTGTAAAATGGGTATCATAGCACCTACTTCGAAAAGATATTTTAAGGACTAAAGGAGTTAACTGATATAAAGTGTTTATTAAACAAAGTGTCTGACACACAGTAAATTTAATTATTAAAATCAAATTAATGTATTAAATTATTATTTAGTTCTTTATTTCCCACTTTGTAAGTTTATGGCTACTGTGCTTAGATACACAGTTTATCATGAATCACTAAAAACATCTTGGTTTTAGTTGTAAGTCATTGATACATGATCAATTACAATGAAGCTATAAATAATAAGGCTCTTCTCAATAACAAATGAACTCTCTTTTCATTCACATCAAAAATTTTTTTTTAAATCCATTATGAGCTCAGGGCTCTAGGTTCACAAAAGTAAGAATGGGTCCTTGATCTTTGAGAGATCATAGCCTATCAAGAAAAAACAGATTTAAGCAAATACTTAACATATAATATAAATAAATAATTCCAAAACAAAGTAGGAGGAGATCCTGCCTGGGGATTCTCACGACAGTTACCACTAAGAGTACGGCACAGAGCATCAGTAGATTGCTCTGCAGGCCAAGAAGAGGACCCATTTGGTGGCAAGGTTTCCATATTTCTGTATAGTGGTACTATGTTAACTCTAAGTAGGCTGTGCAAGATAAAGATGTATATTATAATTTCTAGAGCAATCACTTAAAAACAGTGCAAAAAGTATTGGTCAAAAGCCAACAGATAAATTAAAACGGAATTCTAAGGATAGAGAAAGAAAAGAACAAAAATTCCTGATGAGACAAAGATTTTAGGTAGACTTAAATCTAACCATATCAATAATTACCTTAAATATTAATGCACTAAACACCCCAATTAAAAAGCAGAAAATCAGAATGTAGAAAAAAAGTAAGACCCCAAACCTGTAACGACATGTCTTCAGAAGCAGTCAGCTTCCTGCCCATAGAGTGATTCAACACATACTTAATAACTATTGGCCAGGGATGCGTTCGGGTATTTCTAACCTGTGCAGCATATAAGGTTAGGTGACCCCACAGGTACATTCCAGTTCTATGATGCTATCATTACACTCTGTCCCTGGCACATAGGCTATCTCTAAGAAGAAAGAAATGACATCTTGGCCTGTCACATTAGCCCCTGACACCTAGTTTCCCAAAATGTCCCCAGTAGCTAGGTATGTCTTGTTTTGTGGGACAGTTAATACACTTAAAGGCATGTTTACAAACGTTTAAAGGCATGTTCACAAGGCAGCTATTACATTTCTCTTCAGTCTGTACTTCTCTTGGCTAAACATACTAATGTTTCTAGGCCCTTTGCAAGCTTGTTTGACCTTATTAACCAAAAGACAACAAACACCAAGCATCCGAATCCCAAATTCAGTCTGATGGGCACAGTGTACAAGGTTGTTACTGCCACTGCCCTGCTCATTCTATTTCTACTAATGCATCTTACAATGTGCTAAGGCTACAGATTTTTATCCAAATCTATAAAACAATAACTTGGTTTATACTGTAGAATACACATTCAACCATCTATTCATTCATTTATTTAACCTATTCATTTCTTGTTCTCTCCATCTAATTTAACTCAATGGTATCTTAAATTCTACTGACTCTAAAACAATACAGATTAATCCACTATTCCCATGTTACTAAGGTTTGCAGATGTATGGCAAAAGGTGCCATAGGTGGCACGGAGAACTTGAGCAGTATATTCTAATTTTCCCAACTCTCTGTCACATATCATGAGGGCTTATAATATAATGTTTTAAGACAAAGCCCTTTAAAGACACTATACCTATGTGCGTATCAAAAGAAAATTCTTTAAGTCAACAAAGACCCTACATATCATAAAAATTACAGAGGCACTATGGAATAGATGATTTACTTGAGAAAAACCTCAGGTAATTAAGATATTCCTTTGATATGAACCATTTTAACACGGGTTAATTTAACTTGCACTCTATAAGATGACCTACATGTACTCTATCCTATAGACATATGGCGGTCAAGGATACAGGGCCCCAGACCACAAGTCAGAAGAAATGTGCTGTTCTTGACATGGCTTTTGGTTCTATTAGACTCTGGGGGGCCCTTTGTTTCTCTGTTTATTTCTATGTATACATATTCCCAAGTTACTAATAATAACTCCTTTGCCCTAGGCATGTAAAGGGCAACTAGAAGCATTAATTGAACAACCCATAAAGTAAAACAAAATGTGGTATCATATGTAAGTACTAAACTAGGCATTGGTAAACTTGAATTACAAATCTCAGCTCTGTGCAGCCACAGGAAGTCACTTAACCTCTCTGGAGTCTCCTCATCTATATTCACTAGACTAGATGACCCCTGGGGTTCCCCTGCTTGTATAATTCTGCTACACTGTTCAAATTAAACTGAGCAAAAATATTCAGGTATTCAGGGCATTTCACATTTAGCTCCATAGTTTTTCTTTTTGCTTTTCTTTCTTTTTGCTTTTTTTTTTTTTTTTTTTTTTTTTTTGAGACAAGAGTCTCACTCCTTTGCTCTGGCTAGAGTACCATGGTGTCAGTCTAGCTCATGGCAACCTCTAACTCCTGGGCTCAAGCGATCCTTCTGCCTCAGCCTCCCGAGTAGCTGGGACTACAGGCATGCGCCACCATGCCTGGCTAATTTTTTCTATATATATATTTTTAATTGTTCAGCTAATTTCTTTCTATTTTTAGTAGAGACAGGGTCTCGCTCTTGCTCAGGCTGGTCTCGAACTCCTGACCTCAAGTGATCCTCCCACCTTGGCCTCTCAGAGTGCTAGGATTACAGGCATGAGCCACCATGCCCAGCCCCCATAGCTTTTCTTATTGCCTAGGCAAAGTGTGTTCACTCTGACGTTTAGTAGGTGGCTAGCAATATTCTCATGACAGGAGAAAAGGTAACTCCGTTGCCCAACCACATGTCAGCTACAAAGTACAACTGCTAGGTACATGTGTGTGCCCACGTGTGGGTGCCAGTGAATAGACGTATCCATGCATGGATAGAAGGTGAGCAGCATAGAGACCAAAAATGTGCTTTGTAATGCAGTCCAAACTCCTATGGATTTTATCACAAATTAACAGAAGGTAACATCATACATTAAAATTCTACACTTCCTTAGCTGGATGGAGTGAGCATGAGGTGGTGGTTCACCATGTGACCTTCACATGCTGAACAAATGAGCAACTCATGGCAAAACAACTCAAGTTTGTAAAAAGCCAAAACAACTATTGAGTCTACACCAATGAATGCAGTTAGTCTTACCTTGACAAAAGGTGTTGTTAACCCGCTTATAACCTTGTAGGCATTCCATCATTTGGTTATATCCATGATACGCTGTAAGGGGAGAAATTATTGTTATATTCTTAGTATATATTCTTACAATCCTAAACTACTATATGTGACAACTAAAGGCATCAGCAGACTTAGTTATTCATTTATAAGATACCTATACCAAAGTATTCATATATCTCCACAATGGCTTTCACATTAAGCTTGTTTTTCAGTATACTTCATATTTTGCAATAGATACAGTCCCAAGAAGTTGCTGGTAAATCTTTGCTATGTTAACTGAATGAATCGTAAGATTGTTTTATATTTTCTTCTAATTAGCGATTAAATATTTCTATCACAAAGGATCTATTCCTCCTGAGTGATCTGCTTCAGGGGTTTGCCTTTCTTATCCATTCTAGGTAGGGTGACAACATGCCCAGGTCTGCCTAGGACGCTCCCGGGTTATGTCTACTATTCTGGCAAAGTTAATTAACAGCACTATACTCTCAAAAGTTTCCCAGTTTAGAAAATAAATTATACACTCATCTTAATTATAGGCTCAAGTATCCTAATTATAAGATGATTCTTATTACCGTGAACTGAGGAGAATAGTCAGGGGCTGAGGGGAAGCCAGGGATTAAAAGGGCTGCTGTGATTAGCTGTGTGGTTCTTCACTCAGAAGATACAAACAATACGAAGGCTGCAGTCACCAACTTATCAACAGAAGTCTACTCAGTGAGATTTGATACTCTACAGTGAGACCTGAGAGACCACCTGGCATAGTGGATACAGCCCAAGTTTTAGGACCTGGCAGACATGGGTTCAAATCTTGGTTCTTCCCATCAATAGCTCTTGGCAAATAAGCCTCCCAGACTTCAAATCTAAATTCCATACAGTGGGAGTATTCCTAGCCAATGAGAAGGGCAGGGTTGTTGTCGAGTTTGGAGATAATTCATGAAAAATGCCGCAGTGCCTGACAATGACAGACACTCACGAACTATCAAACGCCATTGTTATTTCCTGCAATGAGGTGTTCTTCTAGTCAAAGGACAACGTGCAAAAGAAAACGGGCTGTAATCAAAGTAAGAAGAATGGGTAGACCACTAAAAAGACCTGAAGGAGGAGTGAAAGGGGAAAACAGAAATCAAAAGGGAAATTTTCTTTTGAAAAATAAAATTATCTTGCCCTCCAGGCATGCTCTTTATCCGTCACCACTACTGGAACAGGGTGAATGTTTACTAGTGAGTCCCTCTACTCTGCTTCCTTCCTTTGCTGTATTTCCCCTCTACTCAGATCCTTCTGAATACCTAAAAAAGAAGATCAAAAGTGAGGAGCCTGGGAATGCCGAGTTAAAAGAGGGGAGAGACTGGCAGGTGGGAGTCACCCCATTCAGCTCCTGGGCCTCACGTCCAGTCTTGTCCCCTATAAGAAAGACGTCGGGAACAGGCTGCCTGTGGAGATCGTGGGGATCTCTGGCTGTGACTTCTTCAAAGGCAAGAGATAATGCCTTGTTTTAGAAGTTTCGACAGTCCTGTACTTCAAGGCAGACAGCCAGACCAGGCGCTCTCTCAAAGTCTTCCTCAGCTTAGGATTCTATGTGAATTTTCTTCTAGAAATGTTTAAAGGACGTGTGACTTGTTCTCTGTGCTAAGCACATTTCTAGTAGATGACATACCATTTAATGAAATCATTTGCAGATTCAAAATTAAGTTTTCACAGCAAAAATGATCAACAATGAAAAGTCTTTCTGTTTGTGGCTAAACAAAAACTTTAAACATTAAATAAAAGCCACTTGAAAACTAAAGTTTGAACTACTTTGAGTGAAAAAGGAAAAAAAAAGAGGCATGGAACACAAAACCATAGTGTATAAAGCCAAAGAAAGTCTGCTCTCTTCCAAACTGAATATGATTTAGAGTAGTACCAACCAAGGAAAGGAAAGTTTTTTAAATGACACAGGAAGAATGTGACCCTGAGTGTGTTTCTTGGGAGTGAGTCACTTAAGACAGCACAAACAGAATAAATGTCAAGATGTTAACGGTTTACTTCATTCATAATCCACATTGCCCTTCCTGAAGTGAAATCAATCTCTTCAATTTTATACATTAAGTGAGCCAACATACAAATTTATTTTCATCAATATTTAGTTAAAAGTGACAGGCAACTTTGAACTTTCACATTCAACTTAAATCCCTTTCAAGATTAAAATAATAGAGCTAAAAAAAAAACCTATAGAAAGCAGTAAATTCATTCCCAGATGATACAATTCTAGATGAAAATGACCAAAGGTCAGGAGAAGTTAGGTTTAAAAAAATGACTGTATATGTCCCTTTACCTCTAGTGTCTTCCATTTTTCTGCTACTTTGGGATTTGGAAAAGACAAAGCAGCTAAGCAAAGATGCACAAAGAAGGAGGTAAGTGAAAAAGAAAAATAAGGGAGAAGATGGAGAAAGTATTAGAGAATATAAACTTGGCCACAAAACAAAGCTGCAAGAACCTAACCTCTCTTCACCCTCAGTCCTTAGACCTAACGGAGAGAAACACATCACCCTCCCAATGTTCCTACAGACATCTACACATGGTAAACCAAAGACAGGCAGTTCAGCCCAAAAAGATGGCAATGCTTTTTCAACATTTTAGATATAGATTCCTATTTAGTGATCCACAAGATTCAATAGCAAATGAAAGCAGGGCAGTCAGACTCAGGTCTACCCAACCCCCAACACCATGCTCTTTAAGTCATACCAAATACATCCTACATACTCCTTTGGTCAGGTTGCCAAAGTAATTTTAGGCAAATAGATCCCACATTCAACCTACTTCCTGGAAATCCACAATGCAAATCATCGAATCAGCACACTGAGTCTATTTAACATATTCTCCCAACACAGAATGTCTCGTTTATGTGGATTATTTTTCTAAAAGAAGAATTCATTAATTATCAGAAACTTTAGTGGGCCTTTCCACAAACCAGTCTTCCAGATGATAAGAGCAGTATCAACAAAATAAATTTAATTAGGTTTAGGCATTCAGAGAACCTGCAAGTTCGAAAGACAAGGAAGTGTCTAAATGAGAGGCAATTATTTAAAACAAATTATTATGCTGGTAGAAGGACAAATAGTATGTAAGAAAGAGATATGGAGTGGAAATTCCAAGATGGCAGATTTTAGATTGAGCAGAGGTAACTGTTGAGAATATCAATCAAATCAATATAATTAAGAGTAGAAATTGTTCAAATGAAGCAAGTGAGAAATTTTTTACACCATAAAGAATAAAAAAGAACTATAAAAATCTTTAGTTATATAAGGCAATGAAAGATGTTTAGAAAAATATCACTTGCTGTCTTGGCAAAAGGATGATAAGTTAGTGTAAGAAAGATCAACTTAAAACAAGTTACCTCTGTCTTTCTAAAAAGTATGTATTAGAAGTCAGTTATCCAGAATTAATGCTACATTGGAAAACTAAAAATATAACACAAACTATTGTTGGCAAGAAAGTAATAGAAAGGTGTACACCTGGATTTATTCCAATCAACAGGTTCTAAAAAACACCTTAAAGACAAATAAAAAAGTGGGCAGTAATACAGACTGATGTCACTGAGGACTGTGATAGTATAAAAGTAGTGCTAAGAAAAAAAGGGAAGGTATTGCATCCTAGTGATTATAAATTTCTTTTACAAAATAACAACCAATCATTTCTCCATTTTAGCCTGACTTTTAAAATTTGAAAACCTATAGTATAACAAAAACTTCAACATAAATGTGGATATTAATAAAAATTTCACTTAAGCAATTTAAATCTAAGAAATAACAACTACACTATCTTTTTATAGGGTTCAAAACATTTATTTACCATTTTAAAATACATCTTATTTTCTTTTTCCTTGGACAAAAGAGCCTATTTTAGCTCATTGCCTCTTGAGAGTTTTTTTTTTTTCTCCCTCATAAGTAATCTAACTGTAGAAGGCAATGAATGACTGTGCTTATTTAAAAAAACAGAATCTAGATGGAAACTTTATCAGACTTGCAAGCTTTCTGGAAACATATAACACTATCTTCTAGAATTCACTAATGGAGTTCTTTGAAAGTCTAATGGTTGCTCCATCATTAAAAGAGTAATCTTAAGAAAACAGATATGCTACATTAATCTGCAAAGGAATGGTGAGACAGACATCACTTACATGGCTTCTTGGGGCACTTCTGGCATTTATTAAAGCCCCAGGAGGTACCCACGGTTCCACAGCAGTCCTCTTGCTTTGAAAGGCCAGGGAGCGCTTTGCCACACTGCAATGATGAGGTGTGAAATATGAAGGTTAATTGAGTGCAGGATGCTCAGCCCTGGGGCACTGCTGTGCTTCACAGTCACATTATAAAACAGTTCCCTTGTTATCAACACAATTACAGAGGGGAAAAAAAACTATAAAACTTTGAAACAAAATACCAGGGCAGAATCAATACAATACTAAAATGAATAAGCACATTTCCAAGTAAGAGCACCTTGGCATTTTTCGAGTCTTATGAAAATCTGTCATTGTTCAGGGCACTTTATAAAACTTAAGTTTCCAATGCCTTTGCTTTTTTTTAATAAGAGCCTCACAATTTATAAGTTAAATACAAACTTTTAAAATTTTAGTTGAAGCTATTACTTTAAATCTCTCCTGTGGGTCATCGGGGAACAAAACTATCAGGGCATGGCATGTGTACAACTTGAGAAAGTGGCACAGGTCCCACCTACAAGAGGCTTCTGGTCTTCCTATAACCCCAAGGCCTGAGCAGGGACAAGACAGTACAAGAAATGATTATCAGCTGAGCAGATCAGCTCTGGCAGAGACAAGGCTCCAGGCAGCCAAGCCCTCTGCCCCAGGGAGGGCAGCCAAGCTAGGAAGGTGCTGGCAGGTCTCAGCAAGCCCAGCCTGAGCAGGCAGGGGAGCAGGGCTGAGCAGCTACTGGAGCAACACTAGCTGTCAAATGTTAAGCCCAGGGAGGACTCCTGGTCAACCACTGGAGGTGAGAAGAGCCTGAGAGGCAGGGGCCTGAAGTCAGACCCACTCAGTAGGGCAGGGAAGGGCCTAGGAAAACAGATGCTGTTCTGTGTACCCCTCCCGCAGCCAGTTGGGCAGGGAGGGCACCCTGACTGTCCGTCACCACTGTGCAGGGTAAGCCCATACACCTTTGTCCCCAGAGCATCCAAGGGGTCACTCTGCCTTCCTCTGCCTCAACCTCTACGAAATCCTCCAAGCAGTTTCCAGAGGCATCTTTCCAAAGACAACTCTGATGACATTACTCTGCTGAGCACAAAGCTTTGGAGACTTCCCACTCTCTGAAAACTACACATTCTCCAGCATGCTATAAGGTCTTTCCTATCTGCACCCGAGGCCATCTCCTGTCCCCCCTCCACCTCTCTACATCTACCCTCCAGGCGCACCACAGGGCTCTTGATTTTCTGAACAAACCATGTCCTTCCAAAAGCTGTTTCCTTTCCCTGGAATGCTCCTGCCTTTATCTTCCGCTGGGCAGACTTTATTCACCCCATGAGGCCAGCTCTGAAGATCCACCACTGTGAAGCCTCCCTGTCTCTTCACTTCCAGTGAGTTCTTCTCTCCTCTTTACTCCACAGCACCTTCTACACAGCTCTGCTGCCTCTGCTATGCATTTTAGTTAAAAGCATAAGTATCTTATTTATCTTTGTATCCCAATACACAGTACAATGCTCAGTAGGTGCTGAATGAATGCACGAAGGAAGGAATAAACAACCTAAGGAACCAAAGAATAAACTAGTTGCGGCCCATCCAGGCAAGCAATGGCCATGGGAAAACCAACAGGAGTTAGCATACACGCGCAGCCTGGTGAGCAGAATGTGGTAACAGAAAGTCTGGGCCAGTGGTGACCCTCAGAAGGGCAGCAAGTAGCAGGAACCAGTCACTCAGCAGTCCCACAAAAGTTAAAGACGTTTTAGTTACATCATAGCTTTGATGTCCTAAGGTTCTTAATGATTTTTAATGACTTCAACAGGAACAGGATGCTGTGTGCTCTCCAAAAGCAGTCTGTGACAGTGGTGAAAAATGTGATTCGAGAGTTAGGGAGGCTTGGGAATGAATTCTGGCCCTAGGACTTCCTACGTGCATTATCTTAGACTAATTTTCTTATCCGTAACACAGAGCACATAATAGCATCTTTCTCATAGGGTCATGAGAAGTAAAAGGAAATGAAAATGCACGTACAATGCTGAGTATTATGCCCGACACACATAAATGCTCAGCTATCATTACCATTATCATTAATTATTATTATTATTATAGATAAAAGCTCCATAAGCCAGATGTCCCATTTGAGATCCTTCCTGTTTGTCAGATTCCCCAGGGAGCAGAAGGCGTGTGAGCAGAGTAGATTGTAGGTACTCCGTCAATCAAATAGGTTAGTCTAATTGCCCACTAGAAAGTACCAGACTCCACAAAAAAATGACTCTACAGGACAGGATGAATTTCTCTGAAATAAAAGCTGCTGTTAAAGGCATTTCTGAGTTTGGTAAAAGTAGGCATGCAAAAATAATCGCTCTTTTGGATGAACCAATATGGACACCTAATTCTGGGGAAGGCACTGCTGAAAGCCCTAGTGTAAGTCAGTAAGGCCCAGGGATCTCGAGGTATCATGAAACATGGGCAGTGACTCCGGCAGAGGGGTGGCATGCTTTCTTTGAGGGAGATAGGGAAGCTCTCTCGCAGAGCAACCGACTGGATAAACATTGACAGAGGGACCGCAGTGTGCCAGATGCCACTGCTCTGACGCAAGGAAGTCTGCCTGGAAACAGAGCTCTCAGCGAGGTGTTCGACTACACACGGTGAGAAAAAGCCCCTGAGGCTGGAAGTGCACCAGGGCCACAGGTGAACAGCCTCAGACATGGCGGAGAGACTGGACAAAACAATGTGATAAAGAGGTGATCGGTTGTCAGAGAGATAGAAGGAGAAACCCATGTGACACACGTCGGAAGAAGAGGAGGAGGAGGGAGAATCAATATGAGGACAGACGGGAAGCTGAGAGAAGAAAGGCACGTGTTTGGGGCTGGAGTCAGGTAGCTCCCAGACTCTTGGAGTCTCGTCACAGAAAGCTTAACCCGAAAGACCAAGCACAGAAGGAGGAAGGGGAACCATGACCCGAGCATACGACTGGGAACAAAATGATTATGTTAAAAACACAGAGGTCTGTACTGTTACAATCTGGCTGCCAAAGTGTGTTTCATGTTTATTTCCAGTTTTATAAATCAGTTTGATTTACATTAAGACACCAGTTCACATCCTACACAGATCATTCTTGTCCCAGACTCTTTAGGTTCTTCTCTTAATCGAGCAAAACACTCAACACTTGCTGATTTTATATGCTCGAAATGTTGGTAGCAGTTAAAATCCAATTTTCACCTTGGATTCCTAGAATGTTTTATTTGGTAGGGCAAAAATAAATCATTTTTCTCAACCGGGCCTCCAAAAAGGTACAAGGTTTTCATTACATGATTCAGGGCGCTTTATCCCATGGCTTTGTTTTTGCGGGTCCACAGCCAAGAGCAGCACAAGCCATCCAAACCGATTAAATAAATGGCAGTGTAGGTGGTACCACGACACTGTGTGTTCGTCTCAAAACTGGGTCTGCACAGTATAAGAATAAGCTATGAGGGATGAAGTCATGGTTATAACAAGGCTCAAAGTTTTATATATGCCCTTTCGGTTCTTTAGCTACGAAGAGGCTTCAACATGCAGCCAGAAACTCCATCTGAGAGACTGGCCATACTTGGGACTTTCACCCAAGAGGCCATTGAGCACCATAAGGTCTCCCCTGGATGTAGAAAGTACCTAGAAAAAAAGAAAGTGGAGGAAGAACCTTCTGTCTCTAACACCAAAAGGCCACATTGGAGAAAATCACATGGAATACAGTGAGGTTAACCTTCAGAATGTCCTTCTCTAAGACTGGGAGATTCTGTGTCTTGGTGAGCTGTAATCATGTAGATACAGATTCACTCTTCTAATTATTTAATACATTTTTTATGCATAGATTGAGATGATTTTTTTTTACCAGTTTAAAACACAAATGGAATTTCTCCTACAAGAATTATTCCCCACATTTTCATAGACAGACTATCTCTCATTTTAGGATGTGACTTATGTATAAGCAATCCAGGACAAATGTGCTCAATTTAAAACCGAGTATTTAACTGTCAAGTCCAAAACAAAAATCTATCCTGTCAAACAAGTAACGTGCTATAGCTCCTCAAAAAGCTCACACAACCTTGGGCTGCAGATTAAAGGGCACTATAGCCCCACAAAACCATGCTAGGATTCAGCAAATGCGTGACCCAGCTCAGGCAGTGCACACAGAACAACAAAGGTTCTCACAGACTCTGTGAGGATCAACTGAAGAAGTACAGATAATAAGACTATGTATAGACATGATGACAGTGTTCAGCTACAGTGAGCAAGATGAAGCTTGTTCCATGATGAAGGTACAGGTTAAGTGTTCCTTTTCCAAAAGGCTTGGAACCAGAAGAGTTTCAATTTTGGATTTTTTCAGATTTCAAAATATTTGCAAGTACTTACCAGTTGAGCATCCCAAAAATCCAAAATCCAAAATGCTTCAATGTGCATTTCCTTTGAGTGTCACACTGATGCTCAAAACCTTTTGGATTTTGGAGCATTTGGGATTTCAGATTGTTTGGATTTTGGATGCTCAACTTGTATGAGCAGGTATAAAGGCCACAAATCACAGGAAGAGAAGATCAACTCACTAAATGTAAGATCTCTTCAACAGTTAATGCACCTCAACAATGGAAGATGCTGAAATCTTCACTAGAAGCTGGGCCTGGAGGACCATCTCCCAGGGATGCCCAGGATATGAAGCAGATGACTTCTACAGTTTCTTCCAGGTCTCAGATTCTGTGATTGTTTACATTATTTCATTTGGGAAATACTAATTATTGTATACTAGAGCCAAACTCAAGTACTCCCTTTGCTCTCATGTCTACACTAGGACTATGTCTGGGCAGATGCACCCCTAATCACTTCCTTTTGTCTTATCTCCTCCTCCCTTGTGGCCTCCATCTACAGGACTTATACAAGCAAGACAGCAAGAAGAAAAACAAACTACTCCTGGTCCCAATTCACCAGTACAGAGACCATGATTCCTGGAAAACTACATGAAAATAATGTTTCAACCCTTTCTGTGTGCACATCCGTATGAGCACTGTTATTCATAGGGTAAGGCTATTTGAGAATCACTACAATTATTCCACAAATATCCATGTTATAACCTTTTCAACATAAAATTATTATAAGCAATGGTATAAAAACCTTTTATTTTTGAAGCTAGTCATTAAAATTTAACAGATTATAGGGTAATGTACTTATCTAAACCCTGACCTAATTAAGAATAAATACTTTTAGAATTTAACCTCAGTTTTGAGATAATACCATAGCACTTTCCTGATACTCACAGTTAGGCTGTGATCCTAGCCACTTTTAGATCTCCCTACAAATATATGAGGAGAATGATAGTCCAAAACTTATCATTTGGCAACCAAAGCTTATAATTTTTGTCAAACTGGAGTTGCTTCAGAGATGAAAACTTGAAGAGGTTGTGATAGATGCTGGAGGATGGTTTCCTAAGGTTTCATTTTCGTGCATTAAATTTGCTGGTACCTAACAATATCCTCATTCCAAGACTGTCTGCTGCACTGTGCAGAGTCCTGGGGAAGATTGACCCAGTAGTGGCAGTAAGAAAGGAGTGCTGGGATGGAGTCTTTAGAACTGGATCAAAATCCCAGATCCCTCTTACAGAAGTGAGATGTTCGGCAGATCATGCCTCTCTAAGCCTACAATGAGACAAGGGATGATAATCCCAACCCCAAGGAGTTGTGAGATTAAATGATGCATGTCCAAGCAGGGCTGCCATTACTCTGGATCAGAAAAGGGCAGCTCTTTGGGATGTGTCCTGCACCAGGACATGGAGTTTGAGCAGAGCATGGGCTGCATCCCAGGCCCCAGTCAACCCCCTCAGCTGGTGTCCTGGGAGGATAAAACCTACAACCAGCATTAAAGTGATGACCATGTGATAAGCTTTCAGGATACATTTCTTAAAAGTATTTGGATAGTTAATTATACCAAGGGCCACTCCACGAAGGCAGCTACAATGTCAAGGACCTACTATTTAATCTTACTCTGTAAGACATTTACAAATGATAATACTGAATTACTCTTATAAATTATCCTCATCACATGCATGTAACTCATTTTCTTTTGTTATCAAGAAGCATTATACAACGAAGTATACAGTATTTTATGTTTGAATAAAGAACATTTTCTCAAGACAGAATAAGGCATGGAGCCATAGGAGCAAATAAACAAAACTTGAAATGTTAAAGTAATACAGATTTTTAAAAATACTCCTAGAGATTGTACTGAGGGAAAACATGAAATAAAATAGAAGTCTGACTCATCATAGCTCTTGCAAGAGTAAGGAGGACTGTGTTTAGGCAATAGTAGAAACAAGGAAGTCACTCAATGGATCTACTGGGGAGAGAGATTCCAAAGAAATGGAACAGGTTTAGCTAAGCACAAGAGCAACCACCAACTGGGAAAGGACAGAGAGGGGAGGAGACACGGAGGGTAAGGAGAGAGAGAGGCAGGCCAAATATGAAGGAACAAAGACAGTGGGTGTGGAAAGTCAGAATAAGACAGAGCCAAGCCATGAAGCATTTTCCAAATTTGGGATCAGATTTATACCTGGACGTGGGGAAAAGGAAACATCATAGTTCCTTTTCCCAAAGCAAAAAAGTTTTGGATTGCTTCCCGCTAAATAATTGGCATCTTTTAAACAATGCAGAAATAAATGCAGAAATATTGATGATGAGGAAAGAAATTAAATGTTTTTATAAAAGCATAGTACTTTCTCTCAAATGTAAAAAAGAATTCCCAGGATAACATATATCATTTATGGGGAAAAAAGGAAGAAATTATATTTAAGGTAAATATGATCAGGAATAATCATAGGACAAAAAATAAAATAAAATGAGATGATTAAAGGCCTGTTGTCGATACTTTTCTTCAAACAAATAGCAGAAGGGGGTTTTTAAGTTCAGCACAAATAGGCCAGGTACAATGGCTCACATCTGTAATCTTAGCTACTTTGGGAGGCTGAGGTGGGAAGATCACTTGAGGCTAGGAGTTCAAGACCAGCCTGGGTGATATAGCAAGACCCTATCTCTACAAAACATTCAAATTAAAAAGATCAGCTGAGCATGGTGGCACGTGCCTGAAGTCCTAGCTACTCAGGAGGCTGAGGCAGGAGGATCCCTTGAGTCCAGGAGTTTGAGGTTACAGCGAGCTATGACTGGGCCACTGCACTCTGACAGAGGAAGATTCTGTCTCTAAAAAAGTAAATAAATAAAATTTTTAAAAGTTTATCACAAATGATCTCTTTTCTCAACAAGTGTTCTCCAGCCACAGTGAAGAAGCATCCTAACCCAAAGCAAACCCCATGATATTGACATGTCCCATGGCATCAATACACTATATGAAAAATGTACCTTTCTACACAATCATATTCCATGTGGGCCCAGTGAAAAGTAATGTAAGGATGACCCATAACTGAGTCAATGGCCAGGCACAGCTTTTGAAGATAAATAAACGTGGTTCACATCTTCACTTTACCAATCACTGCCTATGTTACCATGGGCAAAACTTGCAACCTCTCTCTGGCTATTTTCTCCTCTATAAAATGGAACTGAAAACAACCACTTTCATGGAGTTCTTGAGAGGACAGAGACAATGCATGGGAGATCGATTCCACGTGAGACAGCTACGTGGCCAGCATCCACTGGGCTCTCAGGCAATATTAGACCCCTTCTCCCAAGCCCCTCCTTTAAAAACCTGGGCTTATTTAACAAAGGAACAAGAACTCTAACAGTTATTTAACATACAATGTCCCAGATTCAACTTATGGAGAAGATATGTATAAAAATATACATTTAAGTTAAATATAGAAATAAAAGAAAAAGACATTAAGATCTTGCTAAAAAACATTCAAGTTTTCTCAAAAGCGTTCTGGCTAACAGACAAATGCTTAGAGATTACATGCTGTTGGAAGGTACGCAATTTTAGCAATTTCATTTTAATTCTGCTCAAAAACACAACATGGTATCACTGAATCACACTATTTCCACTCATTAACATCAATGTTCAATTAGCAGATGATTTCACTTTGGGAACATCAAGATTCGCCCTGCCATGGTGCCATGCTTTGGTATGAGAGAATCAAGACCATGAAGGGAAAGCACTGGAGCCCACTGTGATCCCTCTCTACAAATATCCACGGCCCAATCACAAAGCACCACAGAACATGGGACCCCCTACCTAAGACAGGTCCCAGAGACAGATCTGTCCTCTCAGGGTTAGATAGCAATGTTTTCTCATGAATCCTCCATCCCCAGAAGAGATGGCCTAAGAGCCAGGGTGGACTAGTAGAAAGAACACTGGACAAGGCACCAGAAAGCCTCAGTTTTAGTCCCCGCCTGCCACAAACTCAATGCAGGATGTTAAGCAAATTAATTTATCTCTCTGGATGCTAGTGTGCTCATGAATAAAATTGCTAACATTCACTTATGTGCCCAAATTCTATGATTTTGTGAAGGTTCCAGTGCAGGGCTGAGGGCAGCCAGGGAGCTATGGTAGAAAGGTTTCCTGTGTCAAGGCAATCCTGTGAAGATCAGTGTTCCTCAGATGTCCCTGCCTGCCAGGTTGATGCATTCGATTCCACGGTGCCTCATCTCATCTAGTTCTATCCTCCCAACCTGACCTGAACCAACTTAATCAGTGATAACCATACTGGGCCTCCTTTTCTTATCTTTTTCTTTCTCCTTTCCCTTCCTTTCCCTTCCCTCCTTTCCTTCCTTTCCCTTTCCTCCTTTCCTTTCCCTTTCCTTCCTTTCCTTTCCTTTCCCTTCCCTCCTTTCCTTCCTTCCTCCCTTCCCTTCCCTTCCCTTCCTTCCTTCCTTCCTTCTCTTCTTTCCTTCCTTCCCCTTCCCTTTCCTTCCTTCCTTCCTTCCTTTTCCTTTCCTTTTCCTTTTCCCCTTCCTTCCTTCCTTCCTTCCTTCCTTCCTTCCTTCCTTCCCTTCCCTTCCCTTCCCTTCCCTTCCCTTCCTCTTCCTTCCTCTTTCTTCTTTCTTTCTGTTTATTGAGGAAGGGTAAAATAGGTTTATAGAACAAGAGCAAAATCCATTCATCAGAGATGACAAATGGGACCCCCTGTCATAACAAAAGGGCTCCCTTTTCTTGACACTACCTCATGCCAGCCCTTTCTTGCTAACCTGTACACACAAAAAGGAAGCTCTACATTCCTAAAAATGATAATGGCTCTTAAATGGCTCCTTTCTAGAATATAATGAATTACATGTGATTATCAATAGGCAAGATCTCAAATTATTCAAGACAGTCATGGAGATGCAGATTTTGTGTGCACTGAGCTGTGACATAAAGTCACATTATGGTCCATCAAGCCACATTACACAGGTATGTCTCATAAATTATTCCACCGGTGCAGGTGCATCCTTACCTCCATCCACATTCAGAAGCACATTACTAGAACATTCTGACACAAAACCTTACAGTCTGGCAAACAAAAGCTACGCTTTTAGTACTCTGAATCTGTTTGATGAATCTGAATCCCATTTTTGGAAATTTTTAACTTATTTTCATAAGAACTGGAATAAGTTCCCTTATAGGAAAAGCACTGACTATATGTAATGGGCTGGATTAACCCAAACTTCTGTCTTAGCTCCTTTGCTCCTATTATCAATCTCTTCACTATAATATAAACACATTCCCACTTGGGCAAAGTGACTCCTGCCCACGCTCTGAGCAAAATGATGTTCTTCTAGCCTGTGGATCAACTATGGCTCCAAATTAAGCTAGAAACCCTCATGAGAGCTCTTCAGTGTCCCTATACTAGAACATGAAACATGTTTTTTCCTGTGTGCCAATAAGAAAAAAGTTCCAAATCTTTAAACCCCATCACTAATGCAACTAGAACACCATATATAATCAACTTGTCCTAAGGGCCATTGTCATGAAGAATACTGTACAATAGAGTACTGGCTGAATAACAGGCATTGTCTCATAAGAAGAGGAAAATGCTTAAATACTTCCAGATTTTCTAAAAGAACTTATAAAAAAAATTTGCTTTGGCTTGAGCAGAACATTCTTTATAGGCAAGCTTTTTTTTTTGTTTTAAAGTCCACCCAGCTTTCTTTTATTAGATTAATTAAAACAATGTTAGGCATTTGGGGTATCTGATACAACCATAATCCTCTGATATTTCAGGCTATTGATTTTACAAAGTATCTACTGTGACTAGAGCATTAACTGCTGGAAATGTATCCACATTGATTTCTGACAGTGTATTTGTTTAAAACCTGCTGAAGCCAAACCATGGGCTTCAAGGAATTCCAGACAACTACTTTCATTTATGAAATGGTATTTTAAAAGTTACACTAGGGCAAAAACGGTTTCTAAAGTAACGTACAAAGGGGGAAAGGAAACCTCTTAAGCATGACACTTATGATTCTACTAGACATGTTTTCTAAAGAAATGATCAAATTTGAGCTGCCTATTTTCTCCACCTCTGCAGTAACTTGAACATTTGAACAGTTAAACCTTCTAGGTTGTGATATGTGTGTCTTTGCTTTTCTTAATGTGCAAAAGGAAAAATTAAGTATAGTATTGTCATGATGATATTCTGACATCATACCTCCCATTAGCTTTTCCTTGAGGCAAAACAACACAAATCACATCATAAAAATTAGTACTAGATAGTGAGTAGTTTCATTCAAGTTCCATTATCAGGGATGTGCCTAAAAAGACTTATGTTGAGAGGAAATACAGATGGGTACACAGTGGTTACTATTACTGCAGCAAGCAGATCACCCCCAAAATGATGAACATAAACACCTACTATACATAGAGAAATTTTCTATATCAAGCTTCACTGCTGTCTATAAAGAGATAATGAAAGGAACAAAAAACGTTTTAGGCCAAACAGCAGTATGTGAAATTGCAATGCATGCCTCATTTGGTTAAGCTTTCAGATTCTTCTATGTCTCTTCCAAGTACACAGAACTCAAAACTAATAATTACCCGTGGTTTGGTTGCAAGTTGTGTAGAAAAACTGAATGCCACAAATAATGCTAACAGGTTCATTTAGATCCCTGGGAGCAGGGAACCATGCAGTCTTGTCCACTGCCCTGACACTTGTGGTAGGAACGATCATTGCTCACCAACAACCACTTGTTTCCCCACATTCCCCAGCTCCCTAACTGTCAGGTATCGCTGCCATACCAAAATACCACAGACTGGGTGGCTTGAACAATACATGTTTATTTCCTCACAGTTCTGGAGGCTAGAATCCCAAGATCAAGGGACCAGCATGGTAGAGTCTGGTGACGTCCCTCTTCCTGGCCTGTGGTCGGCTGCCATCTGGCTGTACGCTCACATGACCTCTTGCATGAGTGTGGGGGGACAGTGACTTTCTTCTAAGGACACTAATTCTATCACATCAGGGCCCCCCCCCCCAGCCTCATTTAAACTTAATTGTTGGGCTGGGCACAGTGGCTCACACCTGTAATCCTAGCACTCTGGGAGGCCGAGGCGGGCAGATTGCTCGAGGTCAGGAGTTCGAGACCAGCCTGAGCAAGAGTGAGACCCCGTCTCTACTATAAATAGAAAGAAATTAATTGGCTAATATATATAGAAAAACATTAGCCGGGCATGGTGGCTCATGCCTGTAGTCCCAGTTACTTGGGAGGCTGAGGCAGCAGGATTGCGTAAGCCCAGGAGTTTGAGGTTGCTGTGAGCTAGGCTGATGCCACGGCACTCACTCTAGCCTGGGCAACAAAGTGAGACTCTGTCTCAAAAAAAAAAAAAAAAAAACTTAATTATTTCCTTTTAGGCTCTATATCCAAGTACAGTCACATTGGGGGTTGGAGCTTCAACATATGAATTTGGGGAGGGGGGAAGGACACAATTCAGTCCGTAGCACTAAGTCAGGCCATGTGACTTGTTCTGAATAGTGGGCTATGGGAAAGGTAATGAATGTCCCTACAACACCACTCTGCAAAAACTCCCCTTCTGTAGGAATTGAGAAGACACGTACCCTGAGCACAGCAGGAGCATGATAGAACCACTGTCAGCCCAAGTCCCCAAGAACGTGAGTGCAGAGTTGTCTGCTTACACGTCAGCTGTCTAGCACATGTGGAATGTAAACGTTTGTTATGTTAATTTGTTACTGAAACACAACCTAGCCTAACTGACTAATACGGATGTATTTTCCGATGATTCACCTGTGCCCAGTACTGAGCTCAATTCTTAAGTGGTTCTGCCCTCATGAAAAGCACAAGCTGGTGGAGAAGACACAAGAGGCACAAAAGCCAACAACTTTAAAATATTTAAATTCAAAATTGCCTGATTAGATTCTAATTTAGAACTCCACTGGTTGAATTTTAGAATTTTATTCAGGGCTAAAGACATACTTTATTCTCAGTGGTGACAAATCCTTGCTCACTGGAGTTGAATTGATCATTGGACACTTTCAGATTAAGAACATAGTAAACAAGTGAGCTGAAGGAGACCAGCAAAGAAAGACTAATTTTCTTGTGCAGCTCCATAAACTGGCTCTGAAACAATTCCCTCAAACCAGACATGTTCAAACTGTTTGCACAATGGCAGTATCACCAGAGGAAATGCATAGCCTCATTAAGTGGCCTTGCTGAAATAGAAAATTGATTTTATATGTGAATTCTTTTACATACAAAAGGAGACAGGAGGAAAAAATAGAAGGACAAAAAAGAAAAAATAATACTATCATCATCTTGGAGAACGTGCTGGGCAGAGGAAAAGAGAGAATGTTGTTGTCTCTAAACTTAGGGCAATGTTTCTCTCACTACAACTTTATGGGTCATATCGCAGAGGACTTAATTTTTAGTAAACCAGATGATTCCACTTCATTGTAGCAAATCTCAGTTTCTAGGGATCGCACAGAGCCAAAAAACATCAGATCCTAGAAATACCAGCTGTAAATCTTTAAACATTTCTTGTAATGTATAGAGGGCCTAAATCAGCAGTCATTTCAAGCCATCATCTCTTAAAACTACTTCCAATGTGTTCAGAACTGTTATCTTCAAATACAATGACCATAAGGTCTTGCCACTTCGTCAACAGCAGAAGTAGCTTAATATGCTTCCACTTCGAGCTGCTCCATAATTATTATCCATGCCTATTCCTATGTAAAACTAGAAGTCTACTTATTAATAGGTATATTATTTTAGCGAACCCTAGAGCTACAAAATATGGAAATTTGATATTCCATGTCATGGCAAAGGCATTTTGGTTGCCAATAAAATGAAAAACACATCTGAGAGGAGGGGCTCAGGGAGAACCAAGGAGGAAACACAGACTTGCTTCCCTATTAAACAGGTCAGGGTGAGTGAACACTTGAAGTGACAGCCTCTTTGCTTCCCAGAAGACATCTGCCCGAGTAAAGACTGTAGGAGGGGTAATGTCTAGGTCACCACCCATTCTCTGAAGTACTCTACTCCAGCTCTAAGAATCTATACTTTGATTATCCTAATGTCTCAGTCCCACATTCTCAATCCAAGTATTAATAAAATAACCAGTTCTCCCCTGCACTGGAAGAAGCCCAGCGGCATGCAGACATGTTCTCTTTCACATGTGCTGGTTTTCTCCTTTGGATCTAATCTTTGTCTTTACTGATCATTCCTGACTTCATACAAGAGGGCCGCTGCATGAAGTCAGTCTGGCAGAGGTTGCTGGAAGGAGACTAGCAACCACTTAAAAGTTCTAGCACCTATCACTGAGATGTGCACACCACCTTCGGTGATACCTTCTGCTGTTAACACAGGTAACACTTGGCAAGGATGGCCACGGAAAGCAGCCATTTTAGGGCCACTAGAGACGACCAGAGTCACTAACACTCAATTAAATATTTCTTAGATGATGCCAAAGGAGCACTTGAGTAGGACACTAAAGAAAAACCCAGATGGCATAGGAAGTGCCTGGTGTTAATGACTTATTCCACCTGAAGGAGGCCAAACTTCAGTAAATGCAATCAACACATCCCAAGTGAGCTCTCCGCTCATGGGGCGGGCAGATGTCCAATGGTTCCAGCCTCGCCTTCCCAGCCACTGCCCAGCAGCAGTTTCAAAAGAAGATGAAGACTGCGGCCCATGTCCAAGCTCACTTAGAAGGACCCTTCCCCCAAGAGCACATGGGCCCAAGCAACGGGGAGAGAGAGAAAGGGCGACAGTCCACCCGTTCCTTCTGCTGACCCAGCCTGGCTGACTCAGTTCTTCTCGCATAAGGGCTGATGCCTGAGTGAGAGGCCAAAAGTCCTTGCTACAATGTTTTATAAGCATTTTTTTCTGTAGACTTCTAATCTATTTATGTAGTTTATAGACTCAGAGGAATAGCCAATGTGAAAAGTGTTACAATGATTCTGGTATTAATTCTGTCGGGAGAAAACTAGTTTTTCATCATAGCTTTAGGCCTCGCCACAGTAATAATTGTGGAAATTAAAGGGTGGGTTTCTAAGCAGAACTCACTGTCCCAGCTCCCTTAATTGGGCATGACATTCACTTCCCATCACTGAGAAAAGATTTTGAAAATCCGTAGCAGATCTCATCGATATCTATCCATCCATCTACCCATCTTTTCTCTGCCATGTGGAGTTGGCAGACATCCCATCTGTTTCCCCAGTTTCTCACTGGCTTCTGTGCGGTAGGAACCAAGAAATATTTTTCTTCAAAGTCCTGTGACAGAACTATTGAGACTTTTTAAAAAAGTATTTTAACCATGTAATTAGAATACTTTCCACATCAATGAGCTCACACTTTCCTACTCATGTCTCCATTATGTTTATTCTTTTTTTAAAAAAAATTTTAAACAAAAGTTAAGTGCATCTACTTGGCCTTTCAGAATGGGGGGAGTATGGGGGTGCATGTGTTCCAGTGCTAAGCTTTATAGCTCAAGGATGTTACCCAATATATCTGCCCAAAGAGACCTATTCTCAAGTAAATAATCTTTTTCTCCAATGGTCCATTCTGTTTCCATTGTTCCTGCCCAAAGACAACTGCTGAAATAATTTCTGGCACCTCTAAGAGAATCCCAAACAGTTCTTGTGTCACTTCAATGTTACCCCAGGGCTTATTATTTATGTGGCCAATAATTAAAGGAAAGAAAGATTTTTTCCAATGATATTGGGATTTCACTTCAATTACTGGTCCTTTCTTTTCTTTCTAATCCACATAAAGTTTATTTTCTTCTGTAGAATATATATTAGAGATCTTAGAGTTTGTTTCTCATGGTTTTTTAAACTTTTATAGGAGTTTTATAGCTGCAAACTAAAAGTGAGTTAATGTGTTATTTGATCATCTTTACCTGTGTTAGAGCACTGTACTAAAAACACATTCTCTTCCTCTCTTGCTATCTACTTTAGGTTTTCCAGAATGCTGGAAAACCTGCTTTTTAGTTAACCCAGGTGTTTGTATGTGAAATTTTCTGCTCTATAAGCATTTGCATTAGGAAGGTCTTGAAGCACTTTTATTTTTTGTCTCCTCTTGTCATGCCTGTGTCTAATTATGGGGCAAGTTCCCATGTTTGACAAAGACCACACGATTGTGCAACCAGACAATGGCAGATTCGGCATGGAAGCTAGACCCTGAACTCCGTGTCATGTTCTGAACACTTCACATACGAGGCCTTTTCTTACCATCTGGCATAATTAGGTCACTGTACATGTTTGCTTCCAGCAATTGGGCAATCAATAAAACATGTTTGAAACAATCAAAAATTAAGATGCCAAATAAGCTTCAAATTCAGGTCACTGTTAAGACAACCAATTTAAAACAAAGGACCACCTTATATAATGGAAAAGGTGTATATATTCAATGTCTCTGTGATATAAAAATATATTTGAGGGGTATTTTACGGAACTTGGCCTCTCTTCAAAGATGAAAACTAGTGTGGAAATATTCAAGTTTTATTATAACTATGTGAAAACATGAGATTACCCTAAAAGTATATGGTAATTATAACCACTGGAGTATAATTCTAATTTGATCATTCAGTGAGCAAAGTCTTATAAATGTCTTTAAATATATATGGACTATTATAATTTACTCCAGGTAATACAGAAACCTAAGTCCACAAAAATTATGACTTGCCAACTACTTCAAACTTGATATATATTCAAAAAACCCATTCCTCTCAGCCAGCCTATATATTCTATTAGATTAATTTCTATTCTTTGAATAAAGGGAATTTAGTGATGGGTATAAACTCTTTATATGATCCTAAAATAAAAAAATATTTTTTAGGATACTGAGAGATTAAACATCATTTTTTATAACAATAAAACAATAGAAATAATTTTCTCCCATATCTTGGCACTATCTGTCAAGGTTAAAAAAATATAGAAAGTTTCAAATCCACTATTCCTGCTCTTTTCTTATTATAATACAACACAAAGAAATGTCCTCTGTTGCTATGAATATAACTATCACCAATAGATCTATTCATTGGCCACTAACTTTTTTCTATTATTCCTCTATTGCTACATTTCTAAAACAGTATTCTTAATACCAATTGAGAATGGGGCTGCTTATAAAAAATATATAACCATTCATTGTCTCCTCACAAGCCTCCTTTACTGGTCAGCTACTCAATTGTCATGAGCATTTATCTGAAGCAGGAAAATTCAGAATACTCCAACTGATCATGATTTTTTTCTTTTTAAAAAATTTTTATTTCAGAGTATTACAGGGGTACAAACGTTTTGGTTGCATAAATTGCTTTTGTACCATTTGAGTCAAAGTTATAAGTGTGCCCATCTCCAAGATAGTGTGTATTGTACCTGTTAGGCATGAAATTACCCATCCCCTCCACCTCTCTCTCACCTGCTTGATTTCCTGTGAATGTTATTTCCATATGTGCATGTAAATGTTGACCAATTAATTCCAATTTAATGGTGATTCATTTTCCATTCTGTGATACTTCACTTAGAAGAATGGTCTCCAGTTCCATCCAGGTTAATACAAGAGATATTAGTTCACCATTTTTTTAATAGCTGACCCCAAAAGTAATCACAGCAATGACAAAAATAAATAAATGGGACCTGATCAAATTAAAAAGCTTCTGCACAGTCAAGGAAACACTCAATAGAATGAACAGAAAACCTACAGAATGGGACAAAATATTTGCATGCTATACATCTGATAAAGAGCTGATAACCAGGATCTACAAAGAACTCAAGCAAATCAACAAGAAAAAATATCAAACACGCCCATTAAAAACTAGGCAAAAGACATGAACAGAAACTTTTCAAAAGAAGACAGACATATGAAAAAATGCTCAACATCTCTAATCATCAGGGAAATGCAAATCAAAACCACAATGAGATGTCACCTAACTCCAGTGAGAAAGACTTTTATTAAAAATTCTCAAAACAACAAATGCTGGCATGGAGAGATAGGAACACTCATACACTGCTGGTGGAACTGCAAACTAGTATAACCTCAATGGAAAGCAGTAGGCAGATACCTCAAAGAACTAAAAGTAGACCTATCGTTTGATCCAGCAATCATGATTTTTTTTTCCCCACAACAGCCTATAATGAAATCTTCTTAGATTGGCCCCTGGTCATTTCACGCTTGAACCAAGGCCAACTTCCCTTCTCTGGCTGCCTCAGGTCTATCACTCTGACACCTATCCAACCCCATTCAAAAGTTAAAAACTTTAAAATTTTTTTGAATTAATATTAAAGGTACGGCTTTTCAGTTCAGCTTAAAGATATATTATTCTCTGTGTAAGTCTAGGAAATTTTAACATTATCCTACTTCTTAAGATATTTTCAAATATGCTGATATGTTCAAAGAATACTATAATGGTCACCTGCATATACACCTCTTACAGTCAAACACTGTTAGAATTTTGCCATATTTCTGTGTGAAATACATTTGAAAATATAAGCACACCTTGGAGATGATGTGGGTTCAGTTCCAGACACCCACAATAAAGTAAATATCACAATAAAGCAAGTCACATGAATTATTTGGTTCTGCAGTACATATAAAAGTTGTATTTACACTATACTGCAGTTTCTTAAGTATGCAATAACATAATGTCTTTAAAAATGTACATGTCTTAATTTAAAAATACTTTCTTGCTTAAAAAATGCTAACAATCATCTGAGCCTTCAGTGAGTCATTAACTTTTTGTTGGTGGAGGGTCTTGCCTCGATGTTGATGGCTGCTGGCTGATCCAGAGAGGTGGCAATTTCTAAAAATAAAACAACCCATGAAGCTTGCCACATCGATTGACTCTTCCTCTCACAAAAGATTAGTCGCATGCGATGCTGTTTGATAGCATCTTATCCACAGTAGAAGTACTTTCAAAACTGGAGTCGATCCTCTCCCACCCTGCCACTGCTTTATCAACTAAGTTTATGTAATATTCTAAGGCTTTTGTTGCTATTTCAACAATGTTTACAGCTTTTCCAGGAGTGGATTCCATCTCAAGAAACTACTTTCTTTGTTCATCCATAAGAAGCAACTCCTTATCTATTCAACTTTTATTATGAGATTTGCAGCAATTCAGACACATCTTTCAGGCTCTAATTCTAATTTTAGTTCTCTTGCTATTTGTGCCATGGCTGTAGTTACTTCCTCCACTGAAGTCTTGACCCTCAAAGTTATCCATGAGGACTGGAATCAACTTCTTCAAACTCCTGTTAATGTTGATATTTTGATCTCCTCCCACAAACTGTGGACGTTTTTAATGGCATTTAGAATGGTGAGTCCTTTCCACGAGGTATTCAATTTACTTTGCCAAGATGCGTCAGCAATATCCTTATAAATATATTTCTTAAATAATAAGACTTGAAAGTTGAAATTACACCTAATCTATGGGCTGCAGAATGGATGTTGTGTTAGGAGGCATGAAAACATTCATCTTGTACATCTCCATCAGAGATCTTGGGTGACCAAGTGTATGGTCAATGAGTAATAATATTTTCAAAGGAATCTTTTTCTGAGCAGGAGGGTCTAAACAGTGGCCTTAAAATGCTGAGCGAACCATTGAATAAACAGATGTGTTGTTATCCAGGCTTTTTTATTCCATTTATAGAGCACAGGCAGAGTAGATTCAGTATTCTTAAGGGCCCTGGGATTTTCAGAATGGTGAATTAGCATTGGCTTCAATTTAAAGGCATAAGCTGCATTAGCTCCTAACAGAAGAATCAGCCTGTCCTTTGAAGCTAAGCATTGACTTTTCTCTAGCTATGAAAGACCTAGATGGCATCTTCTCCCAATATGAGGCTGTTTCGCCTACATGGAAAAGCTGTTGTTTAGTGCAGCCACCTTCATCAATGATCTTCATCAATGATAACTTGCTGCAGATTCTCCATCAGCCCTTGCTCCTTCACCTTGTACTTTTATGTTATGGAGATAGTTTCTTTCCTTCAACCTCATGAACCAACCTCTAATAATTTCAAGCTTTTCTTTTGCAGCTTCCTCACCTCTCTCCTCCCTGAAAGAATTGAAGAGTTGGGCCTTGCTCTGGATTAAACTTTGGCTTAAGGGAATGTTGTGGCTGGCTTGATCTTTTACTCAGATCACTCAAACTTTCTCCACATAAGCAATAAGTCTGTTTTATATATTTTCGTATCATTCATATGTTCACTGGAATAGCACTTGTAATTTCCTTCAAGAATGTTTCCATTGTATTCGCAACTTGACTGTCTGGCACAGGATGCCTCAGCTTTTGACATGCCTTCCTCACTAAGCTTAATCATTTGTACCTTTTGATTTAAAGTAAGAGACATGTAATTCTCCTTTCACTTCAACACTTAGAGACCATTGTAGGGTTATTAATTGGCCTAATGTCAATATTATTATGTCTTAGCAAATAGGGAGGCCTGAGAAGAGGGAGACAAATGGAACAACCGGTTGGTGGAGCAGTCATTAACACACATAACAATTATTGATTAAGTTTACCATTTTATATGAGTGCAGTTTGTGGTACCTGCAAACAATTATAATAGTAACAAAGATCACTGATCCCAGATCACCATAACAGATATAATAATAATAAATTCTAAAATACTATGAGAATAACCAAAATGTGACACAGAGACACAAAGTGAGTACATGCTATCAGAAAAATGGCACCAATAAACTTGCTTTAAGCAGGATTGCCACAAACCTATTTGCACACAAAATTGCAAATGAAGTGCAATAAAATGAGGTGTGACTGTAAATTATAGACGCCATGGCATTTTACACCTAAAACTTTCAGCATTTATCTCTTAAGAATAAGCACATTCTCCTACATAATAATAGTATTACCATACCTAAGAAAATTAATAATTCCAAAATATCATCTAATAGCCAGTTTCCTAAAGTTTGCATGTATCCCTTAAAGTTCATCTGTTGGAAACTTAATACCCAAAGCAACAAAGTTGGGAGGTGGGGCTTAATAAGAGGTGATTAGGTCATAAGGGCTCTCATGAACAGATTGCCATTATCTCAGGAGTGGGTTAGTTAGTAGAGTGTGTTTGTTATAAAAGCAAGTTTGGTCCCTTCTTGTTCTCTGTACTCTCTTGCCCTTCCACCATCGGATGACACATTAAGAAGGCCCTGGCCAGATGCCAGCACCTTGAGCTTGGACTTCCCAGCCTCCAAAAGTGTGAAAAATAAATTTTTTAAAATAAATTATCCACTTTGTGGTATTCTATTATAGCAACATAAAATGGACTAAGATGCATTTCATATTCAAATTTCCCCAATTGTTCCCAAAATGTCTTTAGAGCTTGTTTTAAGAAAGAAAAAAAAAGATTTAATTAAGGTACATAAATTATAGTTATTGTTCTGTCTCTTTAGTCTTTTTCTAAAAAAGTCATCCCACTTTTTTTCATGGTATGATTTTTTTTAAGGAATCAGGCAATAACACCCTACATTATGAATCTGTCTGATTATTTCTGCTGTCTGTATGTGATGTTTTAAGCTTGTTTTCTTGCCTTCGGTATTCCCTATAAGACGGAAGTTAGATGTAAAGTTTTGATACCATTAAGGTTAGACATTTTTGGCAAGAATCCTTCCAAGATGATGCTGTAGCCTGTATACTGTCTCACAACAAGAGGCACGTGTCAGGGTTCCTCACTATTCATGATGCTGAGTTGATTGCTTGGTCAAAGAGGCTTCACAATACTCTGAAATTGCCACCAAGTCTATATTTATACTGTACGATGCTCTAGGTGTAAAAGGCTTAATAGTTGTACAAAAGCCTGCCAGGAATGCCAAGCTATTCTGTTTATCTGATCTCTTTTGACACCTCTTCCTTGTCCATTTCGGCAATGTTCTCTTTCCTCTGTTTAATTATTCTCCACTTTTGCTCTGTGATCTTGATTTTCTAACCACTCATCCATTTTCCTCCACCATCGAACTAGTTCTGGAAATTCTACTCTATAAAGGTTTCCTGAATTTAAATACACTGATCACAGTTCATCTTAGGTTTTCAATCTGAAGTTTACTGCCTAATTATAAGAAGGTACCACAGAAGCAAGAATGTTTCTGCCAAATTTATTTTAATACCTCTCATAGCAGCATATGAACATATAAGGTGCTTATTGATAACTATTGCATTAAAAGTCCCAGTGGCTGAAATCTACAACTAACAAGAGTGCTCCCACTGAGTAAAACAATAATGAGCATTTATGTAGGTTTTTCAGCCATTTGTTTATCATCTATCTATATATCCTGCCTAAAGCTATGTTTTCAAACCAACCACATCAAGAAAGCACTAATACTTTCCAACACCTTTATAGGATACATCTATATATTATTGACTATTTACCAGTAATGTATTTTTTAATGCCTGGTTCACCCTAATTGCACAAATTAATTGGGGCAATCATTGGCATCCAGCAGCATTTCCCACAAACAGAAAGACAAATAAATATATGCTGAAAATGTTTTCTAAAAACAGGTCTTATTTTGAAGCTCTGTATTTGAGACTACACATGCAAAATGAATTAAGAATTGAGATCACTGTCTGGATCTTTCAGACCAAAAGTCAGATGTATCCAGATAAGGCAAAAGCATTCCACTGAGTTTGAATTATTTGTGTAGCTCCATCAATTACCAAATTCATTTCAATTGTATAGTCCAGTTTAGGCTTACAAGTAAATAATTTGTCTTCATCTTTTCTAGTTAGCAATCACCTTGCCTAATATTATCCAAGAATAATAAGTTTGTTATGCCTCATTTTCTCGCTTTCTCTCATCTGCGTTCCAACTTGGAAACTGAGGAGAAAGGTACTGGGCATGCAATTTTTAAAGGATCTACTTTTTTCCTTTCTCCCTGACCAACCTAAGCTGGAATGACTAAACAATGCAAATAGGACCAAATTCATCCTCCCTCTCCAAGGCTAGTCCAGGGTAAAAATGTGACGTGTATAAAGTTTATCTTCAAGCCCCACTACGCACATCAAAACCTGCCCTTAACACAAAAATCCAGTTTTTATCTCTAAGCTAAATTTAAATTGATGATGTTGCTTTTCCCCAAATCATTTGCTTATACTAGATTTCAACTGAGGAATGAAAAAGCTATGTTAGGTCCCCTGGCGTTAATTAGCACTTCAGGAATCCACAGGCAGATAAAGGCTGTGTTTGCGGGATCAAGCCTGCCCCTGTCTTAGTGAGATTACATGACATAAGCAACCATCTACTCTGACTACTTTTAAGTTTGACCCTACCACTATCAGTACCTCTAAGCTAATATTTGGATAGTTCTATAATATTTGAAAAGCAGGATTCATGTTAATTATCTTGTTTAACTTTAACAAAATCCCATAAGCCCCATTATCTTGTCACCACTTTGCAGATAAGAAAGCTGATTCCCTGCCACCGGCACTCACGGCTCCTACTAAGGTCTCAGAAGCCCACATGGATGCTCTTTTCATCTCAGTGGACAAAACCCATTTTCCCTTCTCCTAGAAGAAAGGTGATAATCCTACCATTGACTGAGTCAGTACCTGAAAATGTTTTCCAGGGTTCTAAAACAGTAAACAATTGATTTTACTACCCCCAAGTATTTTACACACACACACACACACACAATATTTTTTGAATATTGAAGAAACAGAGGAATACTAATAAATGCACCTCATCTAACTCTTCTCATGAGGTTTTTAAACCATAACGAGGCCACAGAACAAAGCCTCCATCATTATCACATAATCTCAAAGCAGGTAGCACCAAGTGGTTAGGGTAGAGGAATCAATACTTATAGATTGTCTTCACTATGCACATTCAATGATGAATTTTAAAGAAAACTCAGCCTTTCTCTCACTTTATGATATAAATATAGGTTTTAAGTTGCAAGTAAATCCAATGTTATTTAAAATGCACTTTAAACAATTCATGCATTGCCCTTCTAGTTACAAATTTTTATCAGAATAAAGTAAAAGATGACATGAATTATTAATGCACAATGGATTAAAAATTCAACTGTACCCACTAACCCATAAACTATTGGCAAAAGGCATAAATATTTTCAAATGTCTTTCTAGAATATATCTCCTTATCATATCACATGCCTGACAAATGCGTTATACACAGAGAGTTCTAACTGAAAAAAATATAAGCAAATAATCATGGATGTCCAGCAACATTTCTGAAAGTTTACTACTGAAAATTATTCTATACATCAGGAATTGGCAAGCTTTTTCTGTAAAGGGCCATATGGTAAATATTTTAGGTCCTGCAGTCCATGTGATTTCGTTGGAACTACTCAATCCTGCAGTCGCAGCATGAAAACGGGCATAGACAATATATAAATAAATGAATGTGGTTGTGTGCCAATAAAACTTTATTCATAAAAACAGGCCTATGGGTCATAGTTTGTCATAGATACTCATTTTTACCAAGTCTGGCTTTCTTATTACAATGATACTATATCTGTTAAATGGAATGCATTACTAAAATGGTCTGGGCAATGCTGCTTACCTGTGACCCAATGGTTTCCTGGAAGCACCGGCCAAGCTGCGTCTTGGCAGTCACAGGATAGACATGAGGAATGACCTGCTGCTGGGAGTACGTGGAATGTACAGTCTGGGTCTTCTGGACAGGAAGCCCTTGGTAAGAGATTTGAGACTGGCCTGGTTGAGCTTCTTTTACCTTCTGGCCTGTTGGGCCATCGATTCTTGAAACCTGATGTATCTGGACTGATGCCTCAGGAGGATGTTTCACGTGGATATTGACTATGTTGGGAGGAAATTTCACTAAAACAGATTGGGAAGAAAACTTTTTAGCCATGAATAATTCACAGGTAAGTCAGGATTTTTAAAATATAAAAGTATATTTTATAAACACACATGCACACGTGTTTATATGCACATACATTATATGTAGGGTAAAACAGATGCATAATTAATATCTCTTTCTGCAGCATAGCCATCAAAATTCTTCAGAATAGAATGGTACACTCAAAATAAAAATTAAACCTGAATTTATATCTTAAAAAAAAAACTGCAATGGTAAAGAGAAATTAAAACTTTTAACAGTAACACATTCGTGAGACACAAGTATTCTTTTCAGTAGAATCATAAAACTATGAAATTCATGTTGACTGTTGTGATAAGTGAGTAGATTTTATTAAATGATAATAAGAAAGACTCACGAATTTGATTAGTTTTTAATTTTTCACAAAATTTCTATTGGAAAAATTTTAGGATTTGTATTTTTCAATTAAAAGAGGAAACCCAACTGCACCAAGTACAATTCTCTTAACCTTAAACGATATATGAACACACACTTTTGTGCTTCTTGTGAAGTGCACACACCTACATAACTCACAGATACCAAAGCATGTTATTTAACATCTGAAACAACATTTACTTTCTGCAGCTTTTAAACAAATCTCATCTTCTGATACAAAAATTCAGGTTTTAAAGAATAGGAGCCAGTAACACTTCTCTGACCCCCTTTTAAAAATTGTGTGTTTTAAAAAAAAAAAAAAAACAGGTTTAAAAGAATGAATGAGTCATAGAATTTTTGAGCTCCAAGTGACCTAGTTTACCTTCCTCTACAGATGAACAAATTGAAGCCCAGTGAGATTAAATGACTGTTCAGAACCAAAACCAAGCAGTCTTCAATTACAAAATTCACCAAAAGATACTGTGTGACCCCTTAGTTTGTTAACGCTGGCAGGGCCCCAACACTGTGTTGCTCATCTTCCCAGGCCTTGCCAGAACAATGACAGGCACATTTATTAGTTCTTGGTGTAAGAGTCACTAGAGAAGGACGGGCTCCTTTTTATTTTCTGATTTCCTAGATACTAATACTCTATGGCCTAGAAAGTACTGCAGTCACATACCTGGGCCCACATTCTGTCTTTACTGCCATTTCTCCGGCCACAACTCCTTTCTGCTTCAGTACCAGCCCTGACCATCTGTGGATACTTGCCTTCTGTGTAGGTTTAGCAGGTTAACACAGGCCTGGCGAATGGGCAAGATGAGAAAAGCTTACCTTTGACCCCCTGCTGGCTAGTCATGGTCAGAGGCAAGGTATGTGTAGAATGGATGACATGTGTCCCCAACACCTTGCCCGGCTGCTGGGAATGCTGATACAGTTTAGGCATGCTGGCACCGTGAACTGGGATCTGACAAAGCTTCCCTGTGAAATTTGGTGGGCACTGACATTTGTCCCTTGAACTGCACTGGCCACCATTCATACATGGAAGATGGCAAATTACTGAAAGAGAAAAGAGAAAATAGAGACAGTTGGTTAGTCTCTCAAAGACTAAGTAGCAATCCACAAAATCCCCAAAACACACAACCCACTGCAGCCATCATATTCAGGACTTTAGAAATGGTAAGGAAAAGAGTAAACACTAGACCCAAAATAGTCTCTATTCCTCACTGCCTTTTTCTTTCCATCTTTGGTCACTTAACTCTCCAGTTTGTGACTGTTCTCCCCCAGAGATGAAAAGAAGAGATCACAGGAAAAGAATATATATGCAATAGCCACAAAGAATTACTGTCTACCACAATGTGATTTTAAGTACCTCTTGCAATCTGTAATTACTTTGTTTTTCTATTTAATTACTAGCTTATTAACTGTCTTCCTAGATTATAACCTCCTTTAGAACAAGAGATATGTCCAGCTTAGCAACCTTTATATCCTTAGCACCTAGAAAAATGTCTGCCATTGATATTAAATAAGTATTATCTCAAAGAATAAATAAATGAGAGTGATAAAAAGATGACTATAGATAACAATGGTATGTTATACAGCTTCAAATAGCTAAAAGGAAGATACTGAATGGTCCCAACACAAAGAAATGATAAATGTTTGAGATGATGGATATGCTAATTATCCTGATCTGATCACTATACATTATATATATCAAAACATCACTATGTGTCCCAAAAATATGTACAATTATTAAGCAGTTGAAAAACACTTAACTTAAAAATAATAATACCTGTTGAAAATGTTTTCTATGTAAGACACTGAACTAAGTGCTATCCAGAACAAGAAAATAGAATAGTTTAAATCACACTTTATAGGAATTTGCAATCTCATTGGGGTACCAAGACGTCAGTAAATCCTAAAATTAGTTAGGAATTAACTTATTTCAAATACCAAAAGATAAGAGGACGTGTTGGGTGAAGAGTTTTAAGAGGAGGTTTTTAACTATGGCTAAATTCAGCTTACGGTCAACCTCTTTATCACTAATGAATTCTTCCTATCAGCGTTTAAATGTCATCAGATTTCCACTGGCTTAAGAAATATAATAAAAGCCCTTCAACTCCATGTCCTTCCAGCTTCTACCCTCTTTAAATCCATTCATCCATAACCAAACTTTCCAAAAGCACTGTCTGTTCATTTCTCAACACACTACCAATATATGTTGGGCCAGTTTATGTTTTCCCTTTCCCAGTCCCTCTTCTGTACGAGGCTGCTATTACGAAGGTCATCAATGGGCTGTAGGTTGCTAAATCCAGTGGACAGATTTCAGTGTTCCCCTGGTTTCCATGATATCTCACTCATCCTTTTTGCTACTTCCTGCTTGCCTCTTCCTGCTTAATATGCTTTACAGACTCTGCTTTCTCCACTTGTCCTTTAAATACTGATGTGCTTTAAGATTTGAAATTTTCTTCTTCACTAACTCTACACACTCGTCTTCTATGACTTCATCCTGTCATATGCTAATGTCACCCAAATTTATATTTCCTGGCCAAAGCTTTCAGCTGAGCTTCAAACTATCTACTACTATATATTGCCATGGAGATAGTACAAACTATCTACTACTATATGTTGCCATGGAGATAGTCCACAGGCATCTCAAACTTCAAATGTCCATCTTCCCCCCAATACTTTCATCCATTCAGTAATCCTTCACCAAAAACCTGGGTGCCACTTCCCCGTTTCCAACCTACTTAAACATTCACACCTGGAGGTCCTCCTTTTGAAACTTTCACCAAAGACGGCCACTTCTTTGCCATTACAGGACGCCACTGCAGCCTCACCACTCATGGATCTCACCTCCTTCTCCACAGTACAGCTACACGGAACTTGATCCAGATCCTCAGCATGCATTGCCCTCTCACCCCTCAACAGCTTTATCCACACTAATCCTCTGCCTGGAATGCTCTTTCCATCTGGCCCCCTTCAACTACCTGATTCCTACTTATCTTTCAGACTCTGTCTGAACCTCGCTTCTTCTAGAAGCATTCTCAGTTGCCCCTCCTCTAGGCTCGAAGCTTTTCCTCTGTGCTTCCATGCAATCTCGCTCACGACCCATCACTCCACATATCGTACTGCCTGACAGTTGTCTGACTACTTCTCTGTGTCCCTCACTCAACCAGAGCTCTGTGTGGTCTAGGAATTTAACTTGTCATGGTTTACCCTGAGCCTGTAGCTCAGAGTCTGGAAGGAAGGAACATATTTATGCCTACCACTTGGTCAAATACCATTCTAGGTAGCAAAGAAGATTCAGTCTTTGCCCTTCAAAAATTTAAGAGCTAAATGGAGAAATTAAATAACACATGATAACTAAAAACACAGATCAGATATCTCACAACTAATAACATTTATCGGGTGTCGAGTGGGTTGGAGGGAGAAGGGGATGGGTATATACAAACATAATGAGTGAGATGTGCAACGTTTGGGGGATGGTCACGCTTGAAGCTCTGACCCAAGGGGGGAAGGGGGACATGGGCAATATACGTAACCTTAACATTTGTACCCCCATAATATGCTGAAATAAAAGAAAAGGAGTATGACAGTTCACTAAATGAAAGAAAAAATACTCTATATCTTATATTATGCAATAAAAAAAAGCAAACATGTTCAAATTATTTCTGGTTAGTTTTACTCAAAAAAATAAAATACTTTAATTCTCAACATTTCTAACATTTTAAATTCCAAAGTACTAAATATTAGCTGCATTATTAGCCATATTATTTTTCCTATATAGTTATAACCTGTACTAAACATTTTTTAATGTTTTGGCAAACATTTTTAAAGGTCATAGAACTCATAATTTTTCCATTGATTATTAAGATGCAAAGTGAGGACTACCTATAATCTATACTAGAATAACTTCGTTTAAATTGTATGAGCCATCTTTTTGTACAAAGACACATTAACAAATTGACTTTTATTAGCTATTTCCAGTATCGATAGCAGACTTTGAAATCTAACATGAACTTAGAAAGGTAGATTGCTTAAATCTACCTTTAAACCCCCAAGATAAATTCCATACAATTGCTTCAAGGATTGTACTAGCATCAGTGGATATAGCAATAATCCCTTAACTCCAATTACCCTGCGTCTCTCTGGTTATTAAGGAAACGGTTTCTGCTTGACTTATTTCAACCAATAAAAGTCCATTATTTATAACCCTTTATGAACAAAAAATAAAGTATCTATTCTCCTGTTCCAGCATTTTCTAAAATCTAAATGACAACATGTACTTCTCAGCTGGAGAAGTACATGTTGAACTCTTTGTGCAGATAATCTTTTTATACCTAAATCAAAGAAAACAAATTTCAAATCAAGGTACAAACTTCAGGATTTAACTATGAATAGTTTCTTTCTGTTTCAAAAGTTCATACCACTCTCAAAATACCACCTAGTGATGCATCGTCTGTGCTGGCAGAGTTCTATGAAACCTCAGAGCATAAAGAGGAAAAGGAATAAGTTATCTTTAAGGTTGACTGAGATGCTTGTGGTATACTGGTTCTACGTCTAGCCATGGCACATATATTTTAGAAAATATAACTAGAAGATGTAACATAGGATGCTGCTGAGACATTCTGTAAGCTCGTCAGCTTGACATTTTGCTGGCCGTTGCCATAATTCACCACATTGCATCACGTGTCACCCTGGAACGACTGCAAATAACAGGAGGTACATGGGCCTTCGGCCTGTCATTCCAGAAAGTGTAATTGCGTGACAACCATTCAAAGTATCTCATGGCACCACTATAAAAGGTCAAAATGAGTAAAAGGAGCCATGCTGGGTAAGAAGTTGGAGGTTTTAAATATGTCAAACATTTCAGCTGGGTTCCACCATTCACTTTTGTCTGTAAAACAACTCGCAATATTCAAAAAATATTCAAACTGGGCTGATCGGATAATATTCACATCTTGTACCACAAACTGGAACCTGGTTTAGAGGAACAAATACTAATGACTTGTATATAAATATGGGCAAGCTGGGTTTTCTAAAGATGTGTACCATAAAAAGGTAGACTCTACCTCTTTCTTTCCTGTTATCTTAGCTGACTATAAAAATTCTTCAGCTGCTTGTTCCCAAAAGGCACTCTGAGAATGTTCTTGACCTTCCTGCAGCGGTATCCTGGCCGCTCCACCCACCCTCTGGCTCTCTGTGCCAGCAGACAGACCGTTTCAAGTTATTGTGGCTAAGGCAGAACAGGGAAAACAAACCTCCATGTGAAGGAAAACCTATATCTGTCAATTCACAGAACATGCACAGATGATTTTGATTTGAATAGCTACTTAAACTTTCCTTCTTGTCTCCGATGAGAAGACTAATGTTCCCTTAAAGGCTTTTAGCATTTTTGCTGATAACCCTTAGAGAAGAGGGAGAGGGAAGAGTAAAATTTTTAGAAAATGAAAGTTAACGCTTGCTTTCTCTCCCTTTTCAGCCAGACAGTGGGTTAATACTGTGGCTGTTGAAAGCTCCCAGGTAACAAATATGTTATATAGTAATTAAATGCTACAGCAAACCACTGCTCACTTTAAGAACCTATGTTGCTCTAAACAAGAAACTATATGCATGCCTCTTAATTTAGCATGTGTCACTGGAGCAAAACAAAAGGAGCTGGAATCCAAGAAGATAGTTTCTTTTCTTCTAGAGAAAGACCTAGCCCTACACATGACCAAGGAAAGAAGCATGTAGACTGGTTTTCTCCTTATGGAATACAGAGATTTATAATCGTGGTGCTCTAAAATTGCCTACTATCAATTCTTGATTGTCTGCTTACTTACACCAACTCAGAGACTTGGTCAAAAACACATATGAGATAGGATGGCCTGGAACAACCTGTCCAAGGAGGTGAACACATTTAAGCTAAACCTAAAAAGAGAAGAATCCAGTGATGAGAAAAGTTGGCAAAAGAGCATTTACAGAAGAACCAACAACATGAGCTAAGATCTTGGGGTGAAGTGGTTTAGAAAGGCCCAGAAACTCAAAGGAGGCTGATGTGGCTGCAGTGTAGGAGGTTAGACGAAGAGGAGACAAGTTGGGTTGCAGAGACAGACAAGCACTAGATTCCTATTTGTGTCCACAAGGACAGGCTGTCCATAAAAGTAGATATAGTAAAACAGGAAGGAAAAAAAAATCAGGTAACACTTAGGACTAAGGCACATCTGAATCACAGGAGACAGACCCAGTGAAAAACAAAGAACAAGGACACAGAAAGCAGTAGGATCCTCCACTTATGCATGTTAAATGTGCACTGTAAATTTGGCTTTTAGTTCCTAACCTTATTTTACATTTTTATATAACTGTTTAGCCAAGTTCATATTAAATATCTGAAAGTTTTAAAGTTCATTAAGTATATAATCATTCTGAAGGTAAGAGGATTTTATTTTTATGTTTTATACAAGTGAGAGACAAGACTAGTATTCTCTGTAGGACAAGCAAAAGAAAAAATAGAGCTCCAAAGAGATCTGGGGGCAAAGAGAATGCTTAGACAGTTGGAAATGTACCACCCACCACACTCTCCCACAAGTGAGCAGCTCTATGACTTTTTTGAAGGATATGTGCATTTTTAGACATCAGATGGGAAAATGCACACATTATAGTTTCATTGCTTTGTAATAAGATCATTTTCTAATTTGTATTTTACAAGAACTAAGAGATTTCACAAATATTCATAGTAGCCAGGCAGTTTTAAACTCTAGATGGAGAGGTTACATTTTTAAAAAGCAAATTAAAATATGCTGTAGGATGTAGGAATGCTCTAGTACCTGCAAAAATGTTAGGAGAGGAGGGATGTTATTAAAAGGAAGTTCCTTCATAGCACCCACCTCAGAACTCCAAGACTATTATCATCATGACCCAACATGATGATGAGATACCATACAAGCATCATTGATTTTAACAACTATTTTTAGCCATTGGTTTTAGTTCACCTGATCAAATAGGGCATTCTCTTTACCTGCTTTGAAAATTAATAAGACCACTTTCATTGCACCCCCACCTATCAAATACTAAGTACATTAGGCTAATGTTAAAGTAAATGCAGCTTTGACAAGTGCAAAAATATCAACCTTAATGCAAACAACAATTCCAAGTATACCATTAATTTTTAATGCTGTTGGACATTAGTAAATGCTTCAATACAGACATTCTGTTTATAATCCAGGAGATATGAAGTCCTATCACACACAGCAGAGCTTCCAATTTGGGATGAAGCCATTCATCATCTCAACTTTGTTTATGGCTTTCTGCTCATTTAGCAACAATCTCACCATTCCTACTGCCCATCTAACATGATCTTAACACTTTGCATAACCTAAGAAGCTCCATATATCAACCATATCACAAAATTCCACTTCATGCCATTCCTCGAAGATGCTGTCATTGTGGCTATTTCCAAATAATTCCCAAACATCAATGCTCTTTTACCCCTAAGAAAAACTTAGCAATATCTGCAGGCTGTAGAGATAGTAAATACACAAATTTCAGACACCTTGAATTTGGGGCCTCCTTTAGTAATAATCTTCAAAAACCTCAAAAATCACTTTGTAGATTACAGTGTCCTTGTCTGCAAAATGCATTTTTGGTGGCTGGGTGCTACAATCCACAGGGTTTTTTCCATCCCTGATATTCTGGTTCTCAAACTCCAACCAGGTTAGTAAATAGAGTAAAATTCAGATTTCCTCATGGCAGGATTTAACTGTTAAAATAAGGGCAAACATTTATCCAGCCTTGTGCAAACTATGTAGAAGGAACCGGAGTTAATCGGTTGAGTGGTGTGCTTTATTTTGATTTTTAATGCATACTCGGACACTGATTCAAATGTAACTTTCACACTTACCGACAAAAGTAGTTAATAAAATTGCTCATGGATGTATAAAAAGTTGACTTCACTTAGGGAAAGGATAATGCTGCACATTAGTGGGCAGTGAAATGGGCTTCATAAAAACAATGACACGCTTCATCCTTACCCACCTTTTACGTGGTATCACTGCAACTATCGAAGGGACATATTGCCATTTCAGTCATTGTAGCTTGGCATTTTCTTTGACATCACTGCAAAATGCTTTCTCAAAAGCCAAGTACCACCATTTAGGCCTAGACTATATACAATAATATTAAAAATAAACTTAAAAACCTTTTAAAATTTGTTTTAACCACTATCACTATAATTTGTAAACTCTATCTGCTGGGTTGCCTCCAGAGAGTAAGCCCATACCCTCATTAAGCTCATTAATATCTGCTGATTATCTATTTATTCTTGAGTCTCAGAAAAGGACTTGAGATGAACCTAAATCTAGAATTTCTAAATATTTACTAAGTCAAAAATCTCAACACACATATTTAACTTAAGAGCACAAAACTGCAATAAAACCTTCTGACATCACAGCCAGTCCAAATTCTTGTAGCCTTTAAAGTCTGGTCCAAACATAGCCTCCAAAAAAAGAAACTATCTTTCAAAGAAAAAAAGAGGATACTACATAGTAAGAAGGAACCCTGGAGATATTTGCAAATGAGGCAGGGGGTAACATCTAACATGATTTCTGTAACATGTACCCATTTTCCGTGTATTCTCATTATTTTATTCCTCTATTATATTTTGAATATACAGCAAAGAAGCCATGATATTTTAATCTCTGCATCCCATACTTCATAGCACAACATTTTACAGACAGGAGTTCAACAAAAAAAAAAATTGGCATTAATTAAATTTTAATGCCCTAAAGATTCCACATGGGAGAAATGCAGCATGCATCTACACCTCTTTTAACACCTCCTTTTTTTCTGACATAACTTTAGCATACACTAGAGAAGGAGTTTTCAATCTACGTCCATACAGTGCTACAGTTTTCACAGAGATGCTAAAAGGGACCTGTTAACCCATCTGATTCAACCACCTTAGTCCACAGTAAAGGAGTGAGGTACAGAGATCGTGTGTGCTTACAATACGAGACCCAGGTTTCCTAAATCCTGTTTAGGGGCTCTTTCCCACACACCTCCTCTAATAGAGGGGGCTGTGTTCCACAGACCTCAGCACACAGTCTGTGCCCAGCCCTTTGCAGACCCTTTCATAGGCAGAGACGTTTTTTGTAACTAGTAATGGGCTGCTGCAATGGAGCTTGAGCTGAGACTGACAGTTTGGCCAGTTGTACATGAAGTAGACTCAGGATCCTTCCCAGGGATCAAAAGCTGCAAGTCAGTCCACTTCTGGACTTTTAATAAAAAAGCAGAAGGACAAAAGAGTTTTCTGGGCCACAGGCACTGGAGGAAGAACAAGAGTAGAGTCAAGAATAATGGAACAAAAAGGGAACAGTGTTTGTTGAAGACCATACATATGGAACACTCCCGTAACTGAAGAACATTCTAGTGCATACTGCTGGTCTATCACCTGTCCCTCAGGGTTCCAGTGAGGTGAGAAGTGAAGGCAAGAAGCTCAAAAAGTGTTCAGTCATTCGGCGACTATTTATTTTCTGTTGACCATGGGCCAGGCACCGTCCGAACACTTGGCAAACATCCATAAAAGAGAGACAAAAATCCCTGCCCTCTTGGCACTTGGGTAATCTCACAGTCTCCGTGAGACTCTGGGCACAAGCAGCATTGCTCTGGAGCCCGGGAGTAGGATTGGAGAACGCGTTACTCTCTCAGCAGTGTGGATTATCAAGCACTTCTCAGGCATGTCAAGGGAATATGAAGCGATGGCAAGAAGGGCACAGACCCCGTGCTCTGGGGCGGGGATCTTCCATGGGGCAGTGGTAAGGCTCCCATGGGACTCCATCTGCAGTGGACCCAAGAGGGTCTTAACAGAAGACCTGGGCAGATGCTATGTGTTGTGGGGCAGGAAGCACCCCTTGGGCTCCTCAGAAATACCTGGGGGTGGGGTGCAGAGAAGATGAAGTTAAGCAAGCAAGGGCTTTAGGCTAGCATAATTTGGTTTATTATCATTCATCTATACCCACAAGCTAGTCCAGGTTACAGTTATAATCACTACAGTTTACATTTGTCTTATGTTATCACTACATGGCCTACATACTGTTACGTACTACATATTGCTACAGAGCCGTAATCACTGATATTCTTAGCAGCTACATAATATTCATAGGCATTCCTCTATTGTCTATCTAGATTGCATTTCTTTTTAACTATTGCAGATAAAGCTGTAATGTAATGTTTCTATTACAGCTTTATCTATAACAGTTAACAGCTGCAACTATTAAAAGCCATAAAAGGAACATCAGAACATCCTCAAGCATATAGTTTTATCCTTTTCAGCAATGACTTTCTGACACATTCGACTAATATTTCCTGATTGCTTAGTATGCACTAGGTAATATGCTAGGAGATACAGTGAACTAGAAAAAGATATATAGGTCAATTACACTAAAGGAACTGTCCCATCATGATGAGGACACAGAGCATGGACATTATGAGCAAGAGCCTGGAATCAGACTGCCAGGACTTTGAATCCCAATTTCATCATTAGTGGTAGGACCTTGGCCAAGTTACTTAACTTTTTTTTTTTTTTTTGCCCCATTTCTTCACCTGAGACTAATAATTGTATCTGGCTTCAAGTAGTCGTTGTTTGGCTTGAATGAGCTCATATATGCAAAGCCTTTAGAACTCAGCATACAGACAGCACTCAGTAAATGTTTGCCATCATCATCAACTTCATGATTATTATGGCAGGGCACAATGGGAACATAAAAAAATGTGAAGCCAAGACAGCATATCAGCAACAAATGGGATATAGAGTTAGGTCGTGCAATATACTTCACGCTGTTTCATTCACTACTCTTCCCAGAACTGAGTGCGGAGCTATTGAATTTCTCAGTATAACGATAGATGAATCTTCCAAAAAGAGTATGCCAATTCATAACATCGATAGCAGTATATTGGCATATCAAACTCACATCTGGTAACAATTGGATTTTATTTTTAAATCTTTTTATTAATTTACTAGTTACAAGATAACGTCTGAGCTATAAACATTTTCTTAAAATCTGATTGCATTATCACAATGTTAATTTTACATGTCTTTACTAAAGATTGTTTATAGCTTCTCAATATTCTATTATTTTAAAATATTGATCATACTTATTTCTCCAGCATGCCTCACACATAGTAGGCACTCAGTAAGATTTTTGAACATTTTCCCACATACTTGTTTACTGGTTTTATTTCTCATTGTTTGAGCTATCTTTTTATCCATATGTTTTAACCTATCTTTTAGAGTCTTAAAGATTTTTTAATTACTTTCATGATGGTTTTTATAGATAATGGGCTTTAAGATCTTATTTGTCCTAATGATGAGGATATCTTTGTCAATCTACTTCCTGTTCATTTTAGTTTGTCTTGGATACACAATTTTTATTTTGTTGTTTTTATATGACTAAGTTTATAAGTTCTTGTTTCTATAATACATTCTATTATTTCAATCCTTAAAAAGCCATTACCCCTCCAAGTATTTGATAAGTAACCTAACTTCATGCTAATGTTTTGGATTATTTTCTTCTCTTTCTCGGTTGATTTATTTAACTCATTCCATCTGGAGTTTTTACCCAGATTTGTATACATATGGATTATAACTAATTTTGAATCAAATTTATCTAAATATCTTAATATTAGTTATTAAACCAAACGTCCTTTCCCTTTAAAAAAAAAAAGATAAGCAGTTATTTTGAACAGAAGGCTTCAAAGGGGGAGAGAGACATAAAGTGGTGGAAAAGAGAAATAAAATCCGACAGTCAGGGTGGAGTCAGGCATGGAAGAACAGAGGAAGAATGCAGGGTGAAAAAGAGCACAGAGACCTTCTAGGACTAACACAAAAGCAGAGAAACTTTCCCCATGGGACATGAAAGAAGAAACACACTGGGCAATAAAATGAAATGGGGTCTGTAAAATTCAGTCAGATGCCAAAAGGAATAAATTCTGGGTAGACAATGTTTGGGAACCACTACTATAAACAAAATCTGCATGGCCCGTCTACAGCTTCTTTTCTATTCCCACCGTCCATGGATCATTACTTTCCCATGGCTCCCTCACAACTATGCTGCCACGGCCAAGCCTATTTTTCTATCCTGGTCTTTTCTTTCTTTTAAAGGGCAGGGATCCCTTTCCATCCTCCCTTCTGAGTAGCAAGCCATCACGTGCAGCACTTAGGTAGGTGAGGCTGGGATGCAGCGCTAGGTGTCAAAATCACCACAATTAGGGAAGTATCCACACCCTAAAGGATATGGAATAGTGTAGCTGCTGGAGGGATAGACATTCAAGAAGCTCAGCCTCAGATCTTTCTAGACACCTCAACTGGAAAACCCTTAGGAAGGAAAACAGGCTCCTGATGCCTTTTTTACATGCTAAGAAGCCCAGGCTAATTGTGGCCTTTAAATCTCATGCAAAAATGCCCAGGGAAAACTGGCTTTAGAGGCCTCTCTAGACTGGTGGTACACCATTCCAAACACCGATGGGTTTCAAAGTTTTACATGTAAATTAGAGGATACAGACAAAGTCTAGATAGAGATTGCCTAAAGTGCTCAGAATGAAAATGGGCTGAATAACTGAGAATTGTTTCCATGATTTAGATACTGATTTCTACTTCAGTTAATAAGAAAATAACTGATTTTCCATTTTTTCTGCCTTTAGATCTACAGGCCTTAGTTGAAGAAACTGAAGTCAGAGGTCAAAGAATGGCTCTTCACAAATATAAAATATTAGAAATATGTAAGACTGCATCATAAATATCATTTCACAACCTATTAGATAAAAAAAATTTTAATTCAGCCTGCTTATCTTACACAGCACCCATTCTCTGTGCTTGTATGCACAGAGTGATGAGAATGTCTAATAGGAAATAGAAAATGACTTACAGATATTGTCACAAATTCAGATGGAGAGCAAATAGGTTCCCAAGTAATTTCCAACTGGATCACACCTTCAGAGACAGAGTCACTTGAGCTAAAAGCCAAGCACACCAACTTCCTGTCTGACAATTTCAGAGATTCCCTACCACCAGTGGAAGAAATCTAGCCCACACTCATGGCAGAAAGGCTCTTCCTGATACCTGCCCAGTCTTCCCTACTGCTATTGCTGTCACATGTTCTGCAGTTCCAGCCACACCCAACATTTGGTCTCTTCTGGCCACTCACTGCTCCCATACACACCTGTGGCCCTACGCAGTCTCTTTCCTCTTCCTCTCCCCACCCCCCACACACTTCACTACCCAACCCAAGCTTCCTCCGCTTAAGCACTACCTCCTCACTAAGGCCTTTCCTGAATGAAGTCAGGGCAAAGCTGGTAGCTCCCACTCCCTGCCACTTACTCTCAAAGCAACAAATGCATGTGTACAGCACAAACAGAACTGGACTATAATGGTCTGGGTCCATGTCTGACTCCTCCAAAAGGCCATGAGTTGCACGAGGAAAGAAATCTTCTTTGGGACCTTGCCTTTTTCAGCTGCTCATGCCCAGAGCTTAGCAAAATGCTTTTACCCCATGGTAGGTACCTAATAATAAATGTTTTCTTGAATGACTAAATGAACATTTTACAAACATTTTTTTAATTGGGAAGACATCTGAATGCCAAATTCCTAGTTTTTATGATTCGCTTTCCAAAGTTTTAACATTGTATTGCCTAACCCTAAATCAGCTGTCAGTATTAATGATTCACTTTTATTGAGTTTCCAAATTATTCATTTTAATTTTTAAGAAAACAAGTTTTTTGTACTCATTTTTTTTATCAGTTTACATAACAGTTAATTAAATAATATCAAGTCAGGAAAAAAAAAAAAAAGAACTGACTCTTGATAGGACAAAAACTCAGCCCTGGGAGGTGTAATGTGTGGGGTAAACCCAGGGGTAGCCATCAGCTAGGAATACTCAGCACACTGTGGGTATCACTGTATTTTTAAAAGGGAGTAGAGGGTATTGGTTAATTTGGAAAGTCAGTTACGTGGAGGTAATTTTAGAGCTTCTACTGTGCACTGCTTAAAATCACATAGCAGAACGTTCCAGAGTCAAATGCTAAAGCTATTCAGAGCCACGTGATTCATTACTAACTGATGGGATGAGCCAAGATGTCTACTTCCATTTAGCTTAAGTAACTCGATATGTCAAGTTTGGGTTATTAAAATATGCCTATTCATTCCTCAGGGCTCCATATATACTTCCTCAATCTGGAACATTCCATTAAATCAAGACAATATGTATCAAAACTGACTTCCTGAAGATAATTCCTTCTAATCCTCAGTATTGGCCCATGAGTATGTTTCTAATTAACTCTCTTGAGATGTAGCTCAGACTTAGACTAAGCTGACTTTTGAAACATCCTAGTATATACGCTAACACTCAGTTACCACAATAAAACAATTGGAGGTCTAGATTTTGTACAGGATAAGAATCAGAGACATGGAAGAAAAGTAAATTAAAACTACTATCATTAGTCAGGACTAGAAAAATTTCCAAATCCTTCTGGCAACTCTCCTAAATAAACCAAATATTATCAGAGAAACTACTTGGGTATACAAAGAAGAATTTCAGAAACTTTTCCTTAGTATTCCTTCTGTTTCTCTCTTTCTCTTTCCCTTTTATGGCTAGACATTGAAGTTAAGACAACTATATAAGGATGCTTTAATTCAGAATTAAAATATAGCATACAATGATTCTTTTACTGATATAAAATGAAATATTTTCACAAGCTTCAATCATTTCTCTAACTCTTACAAACTAAAAAATTTAGGAAATTGATTTCAACATAAAATTTCATAATTTATTATAGATCCCTTCCAAACAATATGGGAAAAGAGCATATATTACTCATAGAAGGATGTGCATCTGCTTTTAGAGTTGGCTGTTGTGGAAGAGGTAATTTCTGAAACTGAACTAGTAACTTGAAAAGCTAATGGGGAAAGAAAAAGGTATTTTACACCTTTTATATTTACTAGTAGGCTTGAGACCAACAAAGCTTGAAACTTAGCCATTTTCAAGTACATATTCTCACAAGCCATTTGGAGAAAAGCATTTTTACTAGTTCACTTACAAAATTCTATTACATCTCTTCATGGAACTGATGCAGTTAAGCAATCTTGACCATATGAGTCACATTTTCTAGTCCATTACTTTTACCAAGAAAGAGACTCAGCCTGCTAAAATAACAATTACAATAATTTTTTAAAAATCCTGTATGGAATAAAATCACCTTTTCTACAGAGATTTTTACTGTACAAAGTTTAAAGTCTAATGTGTCAGAAGATACCTGTATTAGGAGCCAAGAAATCTCAGTTCCAGTTGTAGGTCTGCATCAGGCAGCTAAATGACCTCAAGCAATTCAATTCAGCTCTCTGGAACTCGTTTTCTAATTGGTAAAATGATAGATACAATTTCCTTCTAGGTATTAAGTTTTTATGGTCCTGTAATCCATTAAATTTTAAAGAATACTCTTTATGAGCCATAAACATTAGAGCCTAGATTCTTCCCTGTCCCATAAGTTGATAGCAATGATGACCAAGTTCTACTGCTTTCTCTCTTCCGTGTCTCACCCATTTCTTTCTTTCTCTCCACTTCCCAGTGCCTTTGTCCAAGTTCAGACTGTTATGTCTTTCATAGACTATAGCGAAGCCTCAATACTGTCCTTATCTCTTTTCCTACCTTCCTCCAATATGCTCTCTGTATACCACATAGCAAGAATAGGCTTTCTGATGCATATACTCGACCAATCAGTTCATTTCCCCACAGGACTTTTCTATGGCTGTCCATTGCAACCATGGAACCAAACAACTTGTGATTCCCAAAACATACCACACTCCCAGTGTTGACTCCATGCCGATGCACATGCCATTCTTTTGGATAGATTCTGGAAGAATTCCACTTCCTACTCTTCAGTTTTGGGGCCCCACCACCATTCCATGTCCTTCCATTAAGTGAGGTCTCCATGCCCTAAAGGCTTGAGCACATATTTGCTTCTCTGCACATATCTGCACAGCTATGCATCATACAGAAATTGTCCACATGCAAGCTTCAAGGATACACATCTTCTCATGAATACCTAGAAAACTGCTTAGACCTAAATGGGTGCCAAATAAATGTCAAAGGTTTGAACGAACCTCAGTGGAGCCAACTATCCAGCCTTCTGACACAGGCCAGAGAATTTAAAGTTAAATTCTCTTTGAAGCTATTCGTGGGTCAGTTAGGAGCATTTTTCCCAGTACAGTTTTTTATGTTATTTGTTATGCCAAATGACACCAAAATAAGTAGAGTAATAATGCTTTCAGTGAAGTGATAGTTTTCAACTAGCATTCCATGCTATTTTAGACTGTTTCCAATGCTTTTCCACCATAAGACAGCAACAGTCATTGAAAGATTGAACAGTTCTGCTACCTTAGTGGCAAGCCTCAAATTGTCCTAGCCCATTTACTATTACATCCAAAATGCTTTTAAGACCGTATCTTGTATTCTTTCCATCCTTTTTAGCATACTGGAATATTTCCAATGTCCAGTGCCAATTTCAAGTCTCCTAAAGCTTCCCATTCCTTAGGTCTAAAAGGAGCACTTTCTTAAACTCTTTACCAAAGCCTTCTTGCCTTTGCTTCTAACATACACTTGTGCTGTTTCTGTTGGCCCTGGGTCTAATGACAGTGGTTCCTGTCTATATCTAGCAGGTCTCTTCTAAATCCTTCCTACAAAATTCAACTAATTGCTCACTTATGTTGTTCATTTCCTTTTTTTAAAAAAAGTCAGAAACTATAATAAAATCCTATCATTAATCTCCTCCTTGAATATGAAGCCTTTATACCACTGGAGGAGAAAGGCTAAACAAGTGGATAAACTTACAGCTTATACATAATTTCCCTGAGAAATTTATGACTAGAACTTCCAGCTGATAATGTGCTGATCAACGGCCAGCCAGATGAAAGATAGTGAATCTAACGTGTCAAGTATGTGTGTAATCAATATAGTCTAGATTAGGAAAGCTTAAACTTTATTGGAAGAACAAAATTTCTGCTTTCACCATTAGCATAAAATTGTTCAGTGTTCTTACAATTAAAATGGAAAATTCTGGTTTTCATAGCACAATACCCAATGGAAAGAGGAAAAACCAGAGATTGATAGAATTTTCCAAGTAATTATTAGATCTATGGTCACAATATCCACTCAGAATTCCTAGAGCTAACACAAAAAATAATCATTAAGGAAGAACTAATTTTGATTTTCTAAGATGTTGCTTGACCACTACGTTTATACTTATTCATCATATATGAATCTACTGACACACATACAAACAAATGAAAATCTATTAAATAAACATGACAAATTGATAAACTTCACTCTTTATTCTGGCACCTTAAATTTAATACTTCAGCTACAAAATGTAGATAAAATGATACTAGTGTCTCCCTCCAAATTTGCTCTTTTGAGCCAGACAAAACACAGAAATTATTTCTCCATGGCTGCCACTCTATTCCAAAGAGGGTAAGTCTATCAAGTAAGTTCTTTAGCATGTTTCTCAAGCCTCTGTGAAGCTATCAAGGAATGCTAGCAAGCATGCCCATGTTTAACAAGTCACTCCATTTCCACTAGAAACAAGCAATTCAAAAGCCATAGGAGATAAATAAATAATTAAATGAGAACGGTCTGGAATTACAGAAAGGATTATTCATTAACTAACCAAAGGATTCATAATTTTTAAGACTGATCATCAATAAAAGCTATCATCTGAATGTTTAGTCTAAAATGCAGGTTCTTTAATATTCCCAACATAAACTTGTTGAAAGGTTTCTACTTTCTTTCTTTGTTAATGGATTAAAAGATTTAACTCCTTACAGCTAATAATTCAGTACATAAAAGTGATGGCAATAATAACATCCATTTTAAGTGCTTTAAAGCCAACATTACTGTTTTCCATTCATCCATATGAAAATATTCTTATTTGTTTGCAGAAGGCAAGCACAACAAAGTCTCAATAAAGAAGTTGCCTATTTGACCTCAATGTAACAGAAAGGTACTAACAATTGTTGGGCTTCTATTTGACAGGTACATTAATTATCTCAACGATCCCTTACAGCAATTCTGTGAAGACATTGTCTTATACCCAAGTTACAGAAAAGAACTGAGATTTTGAGACATAGAATATTCTTCTCAGTTGGTCCGAGGGTTGTGGGTTATTGTTAAGCTGATTTAACATTGTCTCCCCCCACAACCACGCTTGACTAGCTTTAAAAAAAAAAAAAAAAAAGAATATTCTTCTCAAAGCACACCATTAATAAATGGCAGGGTCAATATTCAAAGTCTACCATGCTATCCCCAAAGCATAGACATTGTTCCAATAACTTTTGGAAAGACCAGGAGGGGACAGAAAGATCAAGTCTTCACTGCCATGACTACTGGGCTGCTGAAAGCACCCATGGGAGCAGCAGCTATAGGGAAGGTGCTACACTCTCCTTGCCTATAAAAATAATTACTAACCTATCATGGCTCTTGCTGGACCTAGATGTAGACTTTGAATCCTTCTCAACATAGTCTACTCATCAGCCACAGAGCTGATACATAAAATAAAATCTACTTTCCATCCCTGAATTAAGCAATACAATGGCCAATTAATAATGAAGCAGAAATAATTGCTACTGATCACAAGGGCCAAACACCTAGTTGACAGTATTCTTATCTATAACATGTAGTGATTCTCAATAGAGCTGAGAAAGCTTATAGTAACATTAGATCAACCCACTTTTGCTGGATTTCCATACTACTTAATTTATTACATTAATTCATTATTAGAGGAACAAAATAGAGGGAAGATGTGACACATCATCTGTAAAAGCTTAGAAACTAGCTAGAGGAAACAAAACTTGCACAGGCATTCAAGCTCTTGAGAGGGCCACCCAAGGACGCTGACACAATCAATCAAAACATTCCCTTGGAAGCAATGTTGCCCTAACCACATGAATGACCTGCTCCAAATCATTCCAAGGCACTTGGATTCCATTAAATTCAAGTTTTGCTATTCATCTACCAACAATTAAAAGGGGCAAGTCTCCTCAAGACCCTAATAAATTTTCTCTGTGTGGCTACAGAAATGGAAATTGTCCATAATGGTTATTTTTACAACTGGATTTTTTTTTTACTCTGGATTGAATATTCTACTTAAATTTAATAGATCTAAGTTTTCTAATCGGTAAATGAAAATAACATACCCATTGTCCTCAGGATGAAGAGAAACAGCCTGGGAAAATGGCTAACACTATGCTGGGTACGCAGACGGTACTCAGTAAACACTCTTCCTTTCCTTCTCGCTCAGAACCAAATCTTTCCCCACAGTTTTACTCCAGGAATTCTTCAGCTCTAATAATCCTGTAGATGATCACACAGGATTATCACACTTCTCCAGTCAGAGAAGCCTACACTGGACCAACCCATAGATACAAGAGGCAGGATAAGTAAGTAGCTTCAGTAGGTCAATGGAGGGCCTTTAAACAGACTCACACCAGTGCAGTTTATTATTTAAAGAGTTGAATGAATTGGACACAAAGAATAAGAAATGGAAGAAATGAGGGACAGAAATTCTTTCTCTGGCAGAGGAGGCATTGATGTTACCTTTAAAAGGCGCTAGACAGGAAGTGCAAGAAGTGATAGCTTTTTGTTAACTCAAACTCAACAGCTTGGGGCAGTGGCTGCTGGACTGGCTGGGCCCTGACTTTACAGCACTCATGTTCTGAGGGACGATTATTACCATTAATTCAGCTGCAGCCTGGAAGGACCCATGTTTTTCATTGTTTATGATAGGACAGATACCCTGGAGTCGCAGGCCCACAGCAGCAAGCACATTGCTTCCCCTGTGAAGACAAGGACTCAGTCAGGGCTGGGGAGAGGGAGTCAAATGAAACGTCGTTGTCACTACCATGGCCACAGCTCACTAGGCTATGCTTTGTTCCGCACTCACTCAGGGCTGGGATCAAGCAGACCCTAAGCCCCCTACATTCCCATCTCATTGCATTTGTCCGGCCATGAGACAAAGAAGCCCAGCAGATATTTCCACCTCACCTTAACTGAGCTCTCCAAAGAAATGTGCTTCCTATTTCATTATACGGTGTGGTAGACTGAGAACACAGCATCAGTACTGTAGAAAAGAAAAAAGGTACACTCCGTGTATCATTTTGAAGACGTTTTGAAGTTTTTTGTCATCACAGCTACCTACCATGTAGGTATGCTATGATCCATCTCAAGGATCAGGGTTAGAGGGAAGGGGAGAGGAGAGAGGGATCTGGGAGGGAGCAGATTCATTGATTTGCAGTGTTTAAAAGTTATTGCCAAGAGACTTGAGTTTATGTTTTAAATTCCAGGAAGTCTAAGTGTTCTGGTTAATACATGTGAATCACTGGAAAGAAATCTTCCATTTTCTGGCTAGAAGGTGACTCCTTTGATAACCACAATGTCAATGAATCATAGGTACTTTATTACTCTACTTCCTTTCCATGATCTAAAAACATGTTACTCAGGACCCCCCTCCAGAAATTAGCCAGGGAAAAGTAAGTCTCCCTGACCGGAGCTCATCTGGGATGCCCTGTCTCAATTCTTCCTCTGGGTAAATTCCAGAAACTGTGGTATCCATCTTTATGAAGCCCTGCAGAAGTTTCTGTAGAGGCCTTTCTGTAGAGGCCGGTAAGTAGCCTCAGTGCCTGGCGGATGTTTCTTCTGCATGGCTACTTGCATTTTCAATTCCTAATCCCTGGATTACAGGGTTGAATATTCCATACATATCTCTATCTGAAGTTTACATAACATAATCTACTCATTCTTTTGTTAAACAAAGGTTTACACCAGGGGGTCCCCTTTTAAACAGGGGGCCAGTTCACTGTCCCTCAGACCGCTGGAGGGCCAGACTATAGTTTAAAAAAAAACTATGAACAAATTCCTATGCACACTGCACATAATCTTATTTTGAAGTTAAAAAAACGGGCAAAAACACCCACATGTGGCCCACAGGCCGTAGTTTGAGGACTTGAGGACACACAATGACTGAGGAATACTGTTTTACATATCTATGCTCCTTGAGTATGGTCATTCTGGTTTTCTCAGTTACCCAAAGACTCTCACCCTCACCTTATTTGGGTGGGAACAAAGATCAGTGAGAAACAGACATCTGCATTTCAGCAGCTGGGGCAGAATCCCTCTCTGGTATTCATTCCCCTCTTATACATGCAAACTGCATTAGAAATCTCCACATAGTAGCATCATCCTACAGACGGCCACTTTAAAAATGTTCCAGGTATAAAAATCTTACAAAAACAATCTCATTTGGCAATGCAACAGGAGTCAGAAGCCTGAGTCTGAATCTGAGTTTTGGCACCAACTGCAACCTTGAAGTACTCACTTCCCTCTCTGGGCCTCAATTTTCTGATCTACACAACGAAAAGAAAAATGAATGCTACTGTTCAGCTCTAAGGGTCTCCAATTCACTTCTCCATACATGCCCACAAAACATTCATTCCTCTTGCACTCAGGGTCATCTTGTACAATGGGTAAGATCGTCAGCTTTCATCTTTTCAGAAACATACTAATGACAGTAAATGAGCCAAGTCTGAAATACGGTTTTCCTTCCTTCACTGCCTACTGCCCTCGAAGCTCCTCATGCTCCCATACACATGAGCCACATTTCGATTCTAACAATGTCTTAAATAATCACAGACAATAACAAGTCTCTAGGCTCTAAACACCTTTCTTTGATGTTTGACATACTTATTTTTCAGCAACTCTTATTTCAAGGTTAAATTACATATTAAATTTCTAAAGCCAAGAACTCTAGAAAAGAGGAACATTACGTGTTTCCCATGCATGCCTTGAGTCCTAACAAAACCTCTCTGCTCTTTAGTTACCAACGGGACGGCTGCCAACTGCGTGCGATCTGTCATTTGCAGAACTGTCAAATTTTAAATTCTTCATGAAAACCCCAAACAGTAAATCAAATAGAATCAAATTTCTCCAGATTCTCTTAAAATTCATTAAAAATGTATGTAGCATAAGCAATTTCTTTGAATCAGACTTGAAATTGTAGCCAAATGATAAGAAAATATTGAAGGACTAGGCTACGCTATTTTGTAAATTTAATCTAGTATACACTGGTTACATTTGTTCATACCAATTTCTCATATCTTACAATACATTCAAATATGTCATTTGTTATAGCTCAACAAATTTGCATTTTGATATAATCAAATGTATGATGTACGATAATCAAGCAAGTAATACTAACTCACAGTAACACCTAACACATGGAAACCGCTCTGCCGATCCTAAAGCGTTTTTGCAAACCATTTGCTTTCATTTAGCCATTAAACATCCTATGAGGTGGGTATTATCCTTCCCATTCTTCAGATGAGGAAGCAGTTCACACCAGTTCATGACAGAGCTCAGACCAAGACCCAAGGTTCGGTGAACAGCGTGAGTCAGATGCAGTGGAGGAAAGTACTCTGGGGATTTCTCCAAGCCAAGCAGAAAGAAGAGATGGATCTCCCAGGGATGCCAAATATGGTCTTCTCCCTGAGAATTCCCTTGAAGCTTCATGCCAGCCCCAGCACAGAGAGCTTTGAGACAACACCATGCACAGGGTAAAGCATGACCCAGGGATTCTAGGGGATCTGGGTTTCAAACCTAGCTGTGCTTTTGCTTGCTCCGTGGCCTTGGCCAAGTTACTTTACCTCTTTGGTCCTCAGCTTCCTCATCTATAAAACGACCATAACAGCCTGATCACTCAGGGCTCTGCTGCAAGGATAAGACATAATACATGTAAGGCCCCTAACATGGTGCTGGGCATACAGAAGGAACTCAAAGGTAGTAGTTATTATTAATTTAAGAATTCTGATCCTCTCCAATACATCTATATGCTATTCATCAACAAAATCCAGGGCTTACTCTGGTTTCCCTTGTTTATTGTCTAAGACTGAAAAGAAAAGGTATAACAGCTGATTAAAGGAAGAAGAGGTCAGATATGCAGTGGCTCATGCTTGTAATCCAAGCACTTTGAGAGGATTGCTTGAGGCCAGGAGTTTTAGACCAGCCTGGGCAACATAGCAAGACCCTGTCTCTACAAAATATTTAAAAATTAGCCAGGCATGTTTGTACAAGCCTGTAGTCCAAGCTACTTGGGAGGCTGAGGTAGGAAGATCACTAGAGACCAGGAATTCTAGGCTGCAGTGAGCTATGGTTGCACCACTGCACTCTAGCCTGGGTGATAGAGTGAGACCTTGTCTCTAAAAACGAAGTAAAATAAAGGAAGAAAAATTTGGTTTGGTACCTTTATTTAACAAAATGTTATCAAAATCAATTTCTTTATCAATTATATATAAGTGAGAAGCAGACTGATAAATCTTACTACATTAAAAAATCCAAAATTTTTGTACGTCCCTTTAAAAAGAAATAAACAAACAATAAAACCACCATACGCAAAGTTAAAACACCTACCAATGCAGTGGAAAAGAAAAACAGTCAAAGGAAAAAAAGTTTTAGACCCATGGTTCTCAACCAGGGACAATTTGCCACCAGGGGGCATTTGGCAATGACTGGAGACATTTTTGGTTGCTACTACCTGGGAAGGTGTGGGTTGCCACTTGAATCTAATGAGTAGAGATCAAGGATGCTATAAACATCCTATACTGAAAAAAAACAATTCTATAGTGCACACAATAGTCCCTTGAAACAAAGAATTATCTGCCCAAATATGAATAATACAGAGATTGAGAAACTCTGTTTTAGATGCATGAAAAGAGACTTAATCTCATGCACAAGCAAAATGCTAATTAAAACTCCGAGCTAAGAGACTGGCAGAGTTCAAATGTTTAACCTGTATATAGGAAAGAGTATCGTCACATAGACAATCTCATATATTGTTGGGAAGATAAATTAGTTCAACTTTTAAAGTAGATAATTTGGTAAATATCTGTTAAAATTAAACAAGCAGCAATTTTGATGCAGCAATTTTGTTTCTATAAATTTATCCTTGGATATTGGCAAACATATACTAAGACTTTCATTGTTTACTGCAGCTTGAATGATAACAGCAAAAGTAGAAAAGCAAATGTCCAATAATTCAGTCTCATTAAATAAGTTAAATGCCAGGATGGAATATTATGCAGCCTTTTAAAAAAAACAAGGCAGATTTATCTGTGCTAATAAGGACTATTAAGTGAACAAAGCACAGTCCAATACAGTAAATAAAATAGTCTGGCAGTTTCAAGGATGTGAAGTACATTTGGATTCTGGGAGAAGACACAAATAGGAAAGAGTATTTGTCCCTAGGAAAAGGAACTGGGTGTTTAGAGAACAAAATGGGAGGAAAACTTACTTTTCACTCCATAGTAAGCCCTCTTATCCCTTTTTTCAATTTTGTACCGTGTGTTACATATTTTAAAAAGCTAATTACCTTTATTTTAAAGATGCTACACAAATCAACTTTTTTAAAAAAAATCTACCTTCAAGTCTAGTTAAACTGTAATTCCAGTATGAGTCAAGAGCCAATCAGGAAATAGAGGCACATTCAAGCATGGCAAAATTTAAGACAGTTTAATAAAGACACTCGTGATAAAGGTATAATAGGCAAAGTTCTGGGAAACCCTCAGGGAGAACCCTGGGATTGCAAAAGCAAAGAACTGGCACAGAGAACGCCTCAAGTTGGTGGCTTTGGCTTTAGGTAGAAGAACACAAAAGACCCCCTGGACCCTGCAGGAGGGAGTTGCAGGAGTAAAACTCAACCTTTCTCTCCTCTACCCTCCAATCTCCTAAAGGACAAAGGAGCCACTGGTGCCTCCAGGGACAAAGAGCCGGTGGATTCCCAGCACAAACGCCATTAAACACCATATTTTGACTGCTGAAAAAGGCTCATGTGTCTGGCCTATTCTTTAACTCCACAAGAAGAAACAATTCAAGGAGCTGTTAATCTAAGTAAATTATGATAACCCTGGGAACTGGCAAGAGATAAATGAATTTAAATGTGTATTAGAAAAACTACCTCTTCATTTACTATAAAACTATTTTCCTTAAGTTTAAAATTGACATTAGACTTCTTCGCCCCAGCGAATGATTTAAATTTAGACATTTTCCCCCTAGTGAAGAATTTAAATCCTCACGGCTCAGAGTTTTAATGCTAAATGATAGATACATGTGTTATAGTCTGCAGCAGGGCTCCAGCACACTCTAAGGCATGCAGCCTCACATTTCGGTTTTCTTTAAAAAAGAAAACAAAACTCAGCCCTCTGCAACCTTTTTGGCCCAAAACGACTCCATCCTTTCATCCTGCTCCAAACAAGCTGTGCTGCCTTCAGGCCACCATGGAGTCATTCTGTTTCTGGCCAAACTCTTTCTGAGAACTTTGGTTTTTAAAACTAAGCAATAAATAAATTAATTAATTAAAAATAAATAAATAAATAATGCCAAGTCATCTGTAAACGTAAATGTTTCAGGCCAAACTTTTTTTCTGACCAAACTTGTCAGGCTGATACATCACCACACCATATATCACTGGAGTTGTACAAAATCATATTTTGATTCAAAGTCAAAAGCAGGGCCGAAAAAAGTACAAAAGGGAACACACTGTACATACTTGGAAATCACAGAAAATATTTTCAGAGTAAAACATAATAAAGATAGCCTAATCACATTTACACTCTATCATTCTCCCCATTTACACAGGTTTTATATTAGACAAGATAATAGAATTTGAGGCATGCAAGGATCTTGAACAGCTACTCCCTAAACTCTTTCTTGTGCAGATGAAGAAATTAAGATTTAAAAATGAGTCTTGTCCAAGTGGCAGGACCAACCAACCTTAAAAATCAGGTTTCCCAAAAGACTCACAGTCAATATCAGCTAGAAATAATGATGTAAATAAGTATTTAGCTTGGTAAATGAAAATTCCAGTTTTTTAAAAAATTGACTACACCAAATTGATTCAAAATTGAGCAAAGGACTTGAATAGGCATTTCTCCAAACAAGATACACAAATGGCCAATAAGCACATGAAAAGAGGCCCAATGTCATCAATCACTAGAGAATTCCAAATCAAAACCAGTTCACACCCATTAGGATAGCTATTACTTTTTTAAAAGGCAAATAAGTATTGTTGAAGATGTGGAGAAACTGGAACCCTCAAACATTGCTGGGAAAGTAAAATGGCACAGTCTCTAAGGAAAAGGGTTTGGCAGCTCCTCAGAAAGTTAAACATAGAATTACTATATGAATCAGCAATTCCACTTCTAGGTATATGCCCCCAAAAATTCGAAGCAGGGACTCAAACAGATACTTGTACATCAATGCTCACAGCAACATTATTTATAATAGCCAAAATATGTGGGAATCACCCAAATGTCCATTAACAGATGAATGGATAAACAAAAGGTAGTATATGCATACAACAATTATTATTCGGCCTTAAAAAGAGAAGAAATTCTGATACTTGCTACAATATGGATTAACCTTGTAAACATTATACTAAGTAATATAAGCTAGCCACAAAAAGACAAATAAATGCTGTATGATTCCACTTATAGGAGGTCCCTAGAATACTCAAATTCATAGAGACAGAAAATAGAATAGAGGTTACTAGAGGCTAGGGTAAGAGAGAAATGGGGCATTATTGTTTAATGGGTATAGTTTCTGTTTGGGATGATCAAAAAGTCCATACATGGACAGTGATGAGGGTTATACAACATTGAAAATGTACTCATTGCTACTGAAAAGTATGTTTAAAAACGGTAACAATTATAAATTTTATATTATATATATTTTACCACAACTAAAAAAAAAAGTAATTGAAAAAAGGACCAGTCATATAAATTATGGATTTGGGGTCTCATAAAGATAAGCAACAAAATATATAACCTCCTATACATTGATGGAATTCAGAACAGGCATTTCATTCAAGTAAAAAAAAAGCACAAAAGAAACAACTGTGAAAATTCCAAACTTCCTGGGCAAGATGGCCAAAACATAAGAGAAAACTGCTACATGAGTTTATATGCAGGTGAGGGCAATGTCTTTTACTTGCTCTCTAGGGCTGTTTCTTGGTCCAAAAGTGAATGCTTTAAAAACATGATATACACCGTTGTCCAGCTGACCTAGAGTGTTTTGGCCACAAAGAGGTTTTTCTTTTTTCAACAAGTTAAATAATATGTCAGACTTTTAATGCTTGGATAGTTTTTCTTCTTCCAAACTTGGCAAAATGACCCTTCCGAAGGCATGTGTAAAGATGTTTGGGTTAGAAATAACAAATCTGTACCCTCCCAAGGTGCTACGTTTATTTGAACATGTGATGATGCTGTTATTCAAATAAACACACTCAGCATTCTCTCCTTTTCCAACAGCTATAGCTTAGACACGTTGCAAATGAGTGCCCACGGTAGTCATGGTTAGTGTTGAAAAGTGGTTTCTATTATACAATCACTTCTGAGATATGCAAAAATGCTTCCTGTGCTGAGTGGTTTCCCATTTGTTATTTCTTGCTTCAGTTGCTGGAGAATGCTCATAATAAAGGCTAGTCACAGCCCAAGCCACCTCAGGCCTTGCACCCTCTAAAATCCAATGTGATCCTCTCATATGAATTGCCTAATGTAAATCAATCCAGGATCCTGGGTCCAATTTATTAGGTTAACTCATGTACAAGGGCAGCTAAAAGGCGAGCTTGTGATCCATCCAGCACCATCACCAAAGGAGTAAATTTGTGACAAAATGTTAGGGGTTTCATCTCTAGAGAACAATCTTGAGATTAAGAGGGAGGGTTTTCCATGGACAAAATATCAGAGAAAGAGTCTAAGGTGTTTTCTGATACAGGGTTTCTCATCTTGGGAGCTATTGACATTTGGGGCCAGTATGACTCGTTGCCATAGGGCTTCTGTACACTGTAGGATGGGTAGCAGCATCCCTGGCCTCTACCCACGAGATGCCAGGAACAACTCCCAGTCTGGACAACAAAAAATACCTCTTGTCATGTCTCCCCTGGGGGGTGAATCAACCCCAGTGGAAAACTATGAGATAGACAGACAGCTTTGCCCCTTCTCTTCTGCATTATGGGTGTGAATAAGATATTTCAGAGTAACAGAAAGAGCTGAGTGAACAACAGCTAAGGCTATGGCTGACGGATACAGGTGAAATAAGGGGGTATAAGAGACAGAACCTAGGTATCAGTACACCCTGTGGGAAAGAGGAAGAGGGCAGAGTAAGGTAAACAAAATGCAGTGGGCTTTTTTAGTGGCACAAGGAAGGGGAAGTTTCAGTTTTGCTACATGAGCCAATGAATTCATATTCACTCTATTGTATTTTCTGTTAATTCAACTTTTCTGTGCTCAAAGTGCTCTCAAGTATCATGTTTTATTTTACTTTTTTCACATCTGTAAGAATGACTTTTATCAAATAAAAAAACATGACAAATGTTGTCAAGGATGTGGAGAAAAGGGAACCCTTGTATATGCTGATAGGAATGCAAATTTGTACAGTCATTATAGAAAACAGTATGGGGGGGTTCCTCAATAAATCAAAAATAGAACCACCATATGATCCAGCAATTCCACTTTTGGGTATATATCTAAAAGAAATGAAATCAGAATGAAGAGGCATCATCTGTACTCCCATGTTCATTATAACATTTTCACAATAACCAATATATGCAATCAACCCAAGTGTTCATCAGTGCATCAAATGATAAATGGTTAAAGAAAATGTGGTGTATATATACACAATGAAATGCCATTCAGCCTTTTTTTTTTTAAAGAGATAGAGTCTTGCTCTGATACCCAGGTTGCCCAGGCTGGAGTGCAGTGGCTCAAGTACAGGTGACTATAACCTCAAACTCCAGGGCTCAAGCAATCCTCTCATTAAGTATCATGCTTATATGTCAAAAGCCAGGCACTTACAAAGATCATATGTTATCCAAAAGGATGATGGTTGCATGACAAGTTTGGACTAATTGGTATCATTTGAGTGATTTCGAGTATACCCATCTCTTATCTCAAAAAACTATATCCTCAAATACTATCAAAATGTTTAATACTAATCACAAGTAGGACTTAACCAGAATAAGAATGGATCTATGCAAATACATCCTCCCATCCATCGCTCCTGGAAAAACAACTAATTATCTGTCCTATAACTAGTGAACCAAAAGTATCATCTTTGTATATAAGAATACCACATTATCGGCAGTTGGTAATGTTTCATTGGAATGTTGTGCAGACTATGGAACTTAACTTTTGTTATGGGATTTGCACTATATCCCAAAGCTGAGGACAAAAGGCGGTAACTGTCACTTCACTTCCAAGGATGCTGGCTGTGCTGCAGAAACCGGCTTGTTCTACTGGAACGGAGAAGGTGAAAATTCTCTGGAGAGCTTGAATATCCCCTGCAATTTAGGGGACATGGTGAACAATGAAACTTTCTTACTGTTCACTGAAAAATTTTGAAGACAGGAGGCAGAGCAGAGCAAGCTGAAATAGGAAGGTGAAGGGAGAAGGCAGCCTGCCCTCCCAGCATCTAATGTGGCAGGGACGCAGGACTTCCCCACAGGCGTAAGCCATCTTGGGGAACTCTGCCTGAAGGGCTGCCTGGCCAGTGAGGAAATCTCAGCTTTATTAGGGACAGGAACTGAGGTAGGAGATTTGAAAAAGACTGACATATTTTGATTACCTGCTTGAGTCCCTTTTGTGATTTATAAATCATTTCCCAATATAGTATCAGGCCCACATAGGAACTCAATAATAAATATCATTAATCTGTGATGATACATATTTGTAAAACCATTATCGTGGATTAATAACAGTTTAGATCTTTGTGACTCAAAGGGTGATGCACAGGTGGGCAACATCACACCCCCCAGGAGCTTGCTAGAAATGCAGGATTTCAGACCCCACCCAGATCTCCTGAATCAGAATCTGCATTTGAACAAGATCCATGGTGATTCGTGTGGACGACAACGGGTGAAGAGTATTGGCGTGGGCTACAGGTTCTCCACCGGAGTTACACAGAACAATTGCCTGCATTATTTGTTTGCAAAGTACACACACCCAAACCACACCCACAAATTCTGAGTCAAGGAGCCTGGGATGCAGGTGGGGTGGGCATCTGATCTGTACCTTTTAAGCCATCTTAGATTCTGTCGTATGACCAGTACCAAGAACCTGTGATTTAGGGATGGAAGAAAGCAAGCATTTAAAGTCATGTTTCAGCCACAGCTACTAACTACTGTCCTACCCTACAAACATGTTTGTACAGGTGAATCCACCTCTTACTCCATATGATCCATTAAGGCACTGATAACCTCTAGCAAAAGATAACAATTAGCTACAATTTCATCTCCCTGATCAATGAGGAATCCCACTGAAAATGATCAAAAAAGACAAAAATGGCATACCCAGCATGGACATGCAAAGCAAGACAGGTCAAAAATATACTGGAGGCCTCCAACTTCAACTCTGTCCATGTCTGCCTGGGATATGTCAGTTTGACTCAATCCTCACTTCTCAGAAGGGCTTGTTATTTGTGAATGAAGATGAAAGGAACCATTCACAAGCCACCAGCAAATTGTTAGGTTTTCTTGTGTAGATAGTGTCTTGAGGGAAGGAAGAACAGTGTCTGATTTAAATCAGGCCCTAACTTAGCTGCTGTTGTTGCTGCACACCCAAATGCTTCAGGCTCAGCCACTACTGGAGCAGGTCAAATTTCAAATAACCAGCTGAAATAGACCCAGGTTTCTACATCCCAGCCCGATTTCTAGGATAGACTATTAGGCAAATTGGACACTATTAGTCCCTGGTGCAGTATGTTTTTAAGAGTTAATTTCCTTAAATGAGATCTCTCAGAAGTCTAATATTTTCAAGTAACTGCCAGGTAAAAAGAAGAAATACTTCTTCTGGCAGAAAATGGTCTATAACATGATGGAGTTTGACAGAAGGGAAATGATAATTACTGTATGAACAGCAGAGTCAGAAGGCTTTTACCAAATAAGGTTATGCTTTTTGCAGTGGGTATATTTCAATGAAAGGATATTTTCAGCTTGAAGACTTTAGCTTCTTTCTGGAAAATGGTATGATACAAAGTAAATTTTGTTTAATACTAACTCATCTATTTACCAAGTACACAAATTTTGGCATCAATGTTATTTTTTTTTCTTTTCCACACGTCATGGTTTTCTGGGCACATTATGGGATTCTCAGATGTTTCTAATTACCCTCTGTGTACACCCAATAAAACAGCTGGCTCAAGATGTTATTAACACCACAAGAAGATCCAGAGGGCTCATAAATCACCCTTTCTTCAGAAAGGGACAATGCAGTGGCAAAAAGTGACATATTCTAATCTTGCTAAATAAGACTTTAGCTAAGAATGTTCTAGTGAACTTCCTAATTTGCCAGGAAAAGGGCAGTGGTCTGCTTTCCTTGCTGTGAAAGACTCTATGCCAAGTTTCCCTTTTACTTCTTCTAGGGAGAAGCTGATAAAAATTAGCCTGAATTTTTGCACGAGGAAAACTTAGAAAGTCCCAATTCTTATTGAATCTGATGGGCCTCTAAAGTTTGGTCTCAGAGTAAAGAAATCTCTCATTACTGCATAAATTTGGGTGTTTTTCCCTCAACAAATCTTAGGAAAAGCCAATACTGCATTCATGCCAGTTTTTCAGTAATTATTACTTGAGTCTAAATTCAAAATAATGAAGTTGAACAGTAAACCATTCCTTAAGCTCATACCCTTCAACTAAATAGAAAATCAAGTTTCAATAAGTGTATCAATGACAGCATTACATTAAATTGGCAAGTGGAAGGGCATCTGGATCTTCTTATTTTATTTGTGATATAAGTTTGGAGAATGAATTTCGACCAAACTTCCTCACTAACTTTATCCTCCCCCATTTGGTAGTTATTTTATTTTCCTGGACTGCTTAGCATGAAGATGACTGTGTGACTGCCCTCAAAAACATTTTCACATCATTTGAGATGTTAGTTCCAGGAGGTTTTTCCAACAATACACAAATTCATTATTCCTTCTCCACTTGGAAAATTATATATATATACCTTGATAGTAAAAGTTGGTAGAAATATTTGACTTTTGTACTATAAATGCAAAATTGAGCTCAACTCATATGTCAATAAATGCCGTACACACTGTATCACATGAATGTGGTTACAATACCTATTTTAAGCCTAGCTTCCTTAAATTTACTCTAACCTAGGAGCCCAGAGGTAAATTACACAAGTGACAGCAAAGTGAATAGCACAAAGTAGGATCAAATGTTATAATCATACATCATTGGAGATGCCCCCATCTATTCAAGATGATTACTTTTCCTCCTGACCACAGCTTTTGGTTCCAAGATGTATTACACTGTTTAAATGCTTTCACCCTTGCCAGCAGGCTTGGCAACAGGCAAGGGCTTCCTGTGTAAGCAAGTGAGCTCCTCAAGGAGGAACATGATCCAAGGCAGACAGGACATGGTGCTACAAATTGTCATGGCCATATGATAATGACACCTGATATTGTTTTGTGCAAAGCCTAACCTGCTCAGAGCAAGCCTAAATGTAAACATGAAGAAGTACAGAGCTTTCTGTGCACTCCTACTGGAGTACCAAAGCGAAGGAGCAATAGAAACAACCTTGATGCTATTGTGCTGTCAGGATCAGCAAATGGAGGAATCAATATCTTTGGGGTACACAGGAAACATCCCTTATCCAATCTCCAGAAGATGTAAGAAGCCCACTCCCCTCTCCCCCTCCCTCCCAGGCCTCCACTCCATAGCACAGGCAATAGGGTTTGAGAATCAGGAGAACTGAAATTTATCATCTTCAGAACAAGACAAAGGTCTTCAAATCAATCCAAGGAGCCCATGTGCACCTTCAGCCTGCACCTCCTTGTGCACCTCAGAGCAGCTCTCTACGGAAGGTCAGAGCATCATATAATTCATTTCCAGCGTGGAAGTAGAGACTCAAAGAGGTGAGACTGCCAATGCAGGTTCCTGGAGCCAGCCAACAGTATACCTGAGCTAGGCAACTGAATATCAAATGACACAGTAATGACTAGAGGTATTACAGGAAAGAAAAAACAGCACAGGCAGAACCATTTGAAATGAAACTTAAGATCCTAAGATTCTTCCTTAAAAGACTGGCAGCATTTAGACAGATGCAGGAGTGGTGAGCCGGGATTCCTTGTGGCAGGAACAGCTATACTAAAGGCATGAAAATCTAATTGCACTTTGCCATGAGTAGAAAGTAGAATGCAGCCAGTGTTAAAAACTTAAAACTCTGTGCAAAGTGCTACAAGGGTGCCCTTTTTCATGTATCTTGTGGTCAGTGGAATACATTCCTTCTTGTGCCTCTGAACTCTCTATGGACTTCTCAGTTGATGACTTTTACTTCTGTGAATTTACTTGCCTGAAATTAATGATGAAGCTGTATCGGGAAAGGTCTGTGCATGCCCCCATGACCTGGGCACCTGCATATACAATTTATGGTCAACAAAAATGCATTTAAGCATCTCCAAAGGGAGGCACTGAGATACCAAGATGAAGTAGACAGTTCACTGTTCCCAAGCAGTATGAAGTGTAGTGGAAGAAACAGGCATGTCAGCAAATAAGGGAAATGAGGCTTTGTAGCAAGATCATCACTTGGCTGAGAACTGAAAATGAAGTGGGTGATTGCCCAAGCACACTGGGTGGGGAAACGTACCCTCCAGGCAGAGAAAGCAGCGTGCACAGAGGCACAGAAGCACAGAGGTCCCAGAGCATTTGGGGACCTCTGATATCTGTGGAGGTTCAGTTTGGCAGAAGTAGAGGATGAGGGTGGAAGAAAGGGCACTGCCAAAGTGAAGGCCGTGGAGCCAGGTGGCAGCAATCCTGGAGGGCCCTGCACGCTATGCTAAGCAGTCTGGACTTTTCCAAAGATCACTCCGTATGCTCAAGCCGACAGACTAGGAAAGAATATACACTTTGTGACATTGTGTTACAGACTCCAAGGAATGTTGAAAGGTTATTTATTCCAGTCTGGCCCAGCACAATCCCTTTCAGGAGCCCCATCCACTCCCATGATACAGGCCAGGCATGGCTTAAAAGGAACGATCTATCACTCGTGCCTTTCTCCCAGATCTAGCAAACTGCTGAACCCTCTTTTACCTAAGGTTAATTTTTAAAACCATCCTGGCTGCAGACATTCTTTCTTACACAACCACTCCAATGCTGCTTACCTTCTCCGCCTCGGCAGGGCATCTTCCTCTTCAATCAAATAGGACCTCATTCTTGACTAATTTTGGCTCTTAGGGCCAACCTATTGCCCTACTTGTTCTGACCAGCCCCTGGAACCACCTTTCCATGTGCCTCTCCCTACCTGGAACCCACTCCCCTCAAAACCACACACATATATACACACCGCCATACTTGCACTCACAACCAAGAATCAATTTTATACTTCTCTTAATTAAAAGCAAGCTCCACACCAAAATCATGTGATCTGCTTTATATAAAAGAGTATTGGAGAAAGGTGACATTGCTTTTTTGGGAACTCATTTTTTACATCTAAGACCTTTTTATTATAAACCACCAACACTCCTGCAACAATTCCATGACCATATCCTTTTCTCACCCACAGGACACCTCCTGCTTGTCTGTGTCCTCTGTGAATAAGACTCCTGAGTGACAGACATTACTAATTTGATTCCTGGACACAATACAGGTGGCTGAAACCTAACCCAAGATGACACAGGGGAAAAGCCTGGAGGAATGTTGCTAATGCCAATCTTTTAGAGGTGCTCCACAGTTTAGGCAAAATAAAAAGCAGGGTCACAAAGCCAGGTGACAATGTTTGTGATGTCCCCTCACAGCGCTCACTCCTCACTTCATTAGCTCTCTGCTCAAATGTCATCTTGCTAGACAGTCCTTCCTGAGCTACCTAAAATAGCGACCAGTGCCTTTCGCCAACATTCCCCATTCTCTAGCCCCTTTCCCAACGTTATTTTTCTTCATAGTTATTAATCACTTCCTGACATTATAGCACATATAATGTTCCTTATAGTACATTTTTAACAGTATATATTTAACCCTAGTATACTCACATACTATATTTTTAAAATTATTTTTATTTCTAATTGTGGTAAAATACATGCAACATAACATTTACCACCTTAACCATTTTTAAGTTTATAGTTCAGTAGTGTTAAGAACATTTCACACTGTTGTGCACCCAATCTCCAGAACTTTTTCATTTTGCAAAACTGAAACTCTATACCCATTAAACAACAAATCCTCATTCTCCCTTCCTGTAAGCCCTGGCAACCACCATTCTACTTTTCTCCATGAATTTGACTTCTAGGTAGCTCATGTACACGGAGTCATATGGTAGTTGTCTTTTTGCAACTGGCTTATTTCACTTAGCGTAATGTATCTGAGGTTCATGCATGGTGTAGCCACATTATATTTTTTAATGTTAGAGGAGGGCAAGGACTTTGTCTATTTTGTTCATTGCTGTATCTCTAACTAATGCCTGAACCAATCCCTGGAACATGGTTTGTGTTCAATCAATATTTGTTAAATGAATGAATGCTCCTCATACCAGCGCTTTGAGAGTATTCTACCACTTAAATAAAATAAAAAGAGAAATGTTCTACATTACATTTATTCAATATTAAAAAATAAAACTATTTGATAAGACTAAATATATTTGGGAGTAGTTTCTTTGGTAAGTTCTTAGGTATTCTCAATTGCTCAGATAAAAAACAACCATTTTTAGTGTTGTATTGAATCATCTTTTAGAAATATAAGATATACCTGTATAATGCATTAAGGGGAAAATATATTTGCCAGTTAATCAAAGCATGACATGTTGGCATTTCCACTGGTTTCTGTCCTGGATAAACATTGGGGGTCTGAACAATGACAAATGGCAGAGGATATAGGACTCAGTGACTGAACTAAGTTGCCATAAAAAAATCTAAATGCTTCCCACTCCTTGAGCAGTTATGCCAGTTTATTCAATGTCTCAGTGAGAGGGAATCTTCTTCCCTCCCTGTGAGGAGAATCTCTGGAGTGAGTTTAGCAACATGAAGTGTTTCTATCCCTCATCAAAGCTTCGTAGTATTAGGTTGGTTTTGTGGAGTATGTGGGGAGGTTCCAGTGCGGAGCATCTGACAAACCTCAGAAGAGCTCCCCGGAGGCGGCTAGAGGCTGTCATCCTTCAGGAACTTATTTAGCTTCTTCAAACAATCGATTCCTACCTAAAAAAACAGGGAGCTTTTCTCCCTTTTCCAAAATGACAGATATCAATTTCGCCTTCGCAGGTAACTGTAGTTAAGTTCTGAAAGAGTAAAATCCAAATTCCTAAGCTTGAAATCCAAGTTTTTCCGCAGCCTTGCCCCAACCTACCTGCCCGGACTTGTCGTTTACTGTTACTGCCTCTCACACATCCTGTATCTCGGCGAAGCTATTCCCAACTCCCAGCCCTTTTCTCTGTAAGCACCCTCCCTCAGAGAGAAGGGATATCTTCCTTCTCTAGGCTCCCGCTAGGAGCTTTCTATCTTGATTTAGGGTTATTTACACATACTTCTCATCTCCTCCTCAAAGCATAAGCTCTTAGAGGGCAAGTTTATGATTTGCTTATCTCGGAAAATCTACTACTGCGTTTTATACATAATCCCTTAATATATGGTCATAAGAGGTAACATGGGATAGCCAGAGGTACTGGGACTCTAGGACAAGAAAACCTGACTTAGGGCTGGGCACAGTGGATCACACCTGCAATCCCAGTACTTTGGGAGGCCAAGGTGGGAGGATTGCTTGAGGACAAAAGTTTGAGAGGAACCTGGGCAACACAGTGAGACCCCCATCTCTACAAAAAATAAAAGAAGAAAGAAAGAAAGAAAAATTATCCGGGCGTAGTGGCACACGCCTATAGTCCCAACTACTCAGAAGGCTGAGGCAGGAGGATCACTTGAGTCTTGGGGTTTGAGACTGCTGTGAGCTATGATACCACTGTACTCTAGCCCAGGCAATAGAGACTTTGTCTCAAAAAAAAAAAAAACGAAGAAGAAATAAAAGAAAAAGAAAACCTGACTTAAATCATCCTTAATCAAACTACTAAAGCCTCAGTACTCATTTTTGCAAATTGTGTATATACCATTTACCTCTCTCAGAAGTAGTAAGCATCAAATTAAATAACATATGGGAATGTACCTTCTAAATTATCAAATGCTTTTTTATAATTATTCAGTCAGTGCTAATGGAACATGAGTCTTTTGTAATTCCTCAGAGAAAGCAGCATCCCATAAACCAAATGTGTTACTTTAGCAATCATGACTGCTTGTCAGTGTCTCCACAAGTAAGTTATGCCAAGTGACAGTAATACTGTATTTGAAATATTCTAGTTGTGACAACATGAATTCATATGTTCTTCTTGTTGGAGGAACTTAAGGCTTTATAAACAACTTAGAAATCCCAGAAGGTCATCTTCATTATATCCCCATGAAATGTTAAGAATCCACTAAAACAACAGTGGTGAACCTGCTAGCCCACCCAACTAGGGACATATTTCCATTTTTTAAAAAGGGAGGGAGGTAGAGTTCATTCAGACTGCCACCAAAAAAGTCATTATAATTAGAAATCTGCTTTATAGGAAACACCATTTGATATAAATATTCTGTTACATCATACCAGTATCTCCACTGATAAAAATGAGTTTCTTCTAGAATATTAGACTACTTCCCTTGGATATCATCTTCAATTGGGCCTCACTTTTAGATTCATATTAAGTGGAGGTTATATTTACTATTTCTCCCACTGAATACTCAAGAATAGAGACTGTGCTTACTAGTCACGGGAAAAGGGCCTGCTGCCTCTCACATCTGCATGCCCCCGGCTCATAGTCACCACGCACCAGAAGATCAACACAGAAGCAGCACGAACGAAGGAGCCTGCTATAGAACTACCCCAAATATCTATTAGTCCCCACACTATATGGATGAGCTGAGCTGGGCCTGGAGGAGATACAGATCCAGGACACGCCTGATGGCCATACTGAAGCCAGGATTGGAACCCAGGTTTGCTGGAATCTCAGCTGCTTTCTCTCTCTCTCTGTTATACGGTCTGACCTTTCCATAAGACCTAACTCCATGAACTCCTTCACCTCGTCCCTCCCATACATCATGGCCAGACTCCAGGGAGATAAGGAAACAGCTGACATAAGGAGACCTAGGTTCTAGTCTCAGCTAACTCACTTGCTGTGTAACTAAGGCAAGCTCACTTAACCCTCTACTTAAATTTCCTTATTAAAAAAATGGGCATTTATTGAAACCTTAAAATCTGTACCCCCATAATATACCAAAATAAAAAAAATAATTAAAAAAAAAAAAAACCAAGAAAAAAAAAAATGGTGACAATAATATCTGTTCTACTTCCTTCAAAAACAAAACTATAAATCACAATGTCCAAAATTATTTCTGTTGCTCTGATTATCAAAATGCATTATGTAATTAAAGTGCCTCAACTAGGAAGTCCATATGATTTTCCTTGTATTATTTTCACTCCTCGGAGCCGGGGTGGGCAAACTATGGCACTCGAGCCAAGTTCAGCCCCAGTGACTGTTTCTGTAACACAGCCACGCCTATTCCTGTGCATATTGTCTCTGGCTGCCAAAACACTACAACAGCAGAGTGAAGTAGCTGCAACAGAGACCATTATGGCCCACAAAGCCTAATACTTATACCAGGTAGACCTTTCTAGAAAAAGTTTGCCAGCACTCACCTTTTTGCCTTTAAATATCAGAGGACAAAGAGAATAGTTAATAAGTGATGATAAAGTCTGAATTTTCTTCAAACTGAACTAATTTCCATATGTATATCTTATTTTTCAAAAGATTTAATATATTATAAACAAAAAAATTAGAAAACCACTTTTTGTAAATAACATTATATTAAGCCAGTAAAGCCTGAAAAAGATATATGCACAAAAAAGAATTTTAAAAGCTTTCTATATCTTTGAAAGATCACAGTCTATAAGTTCTACAAAATTATCATTCTTCAATAAAGAAAAATCACAAAACTTGTCCCTCAAACTATCCAGTATTAGAACTAAAATGTAAATAGGAGAGGGAAACAGCTCAGGATATTAATGAAATTATTTCCCACGATTTCCAATGTGAAACTATTTATTATCAGCCCCACCTCACTACCCCCTACTTTTTCTTTTTTTAAATTAAAGTTCTCTGCCAATCCTTTGTGGAGAGCTGAGTTCTGTTTTTGAAATGCTTTTGTAAATAACTCTGCTTCATTTCGTATTTTGAATAGGCTATGTATATTCTGTTCCTAAACATCTGGTTAACTGCCAGAAAGGAAAGTGTGCAGAGTGTTTTAACAAGTGGACTTCCTCTGTTTCTCAAAGACCTTCAAATATTTAGTTTCAAAATGAATACACTGTAAGCCAAAAAATTACCACCCATTCAATTATTCTGGCATTGCTACTGTAAAGATTTACCATAAATGCTAGGAGCAGCAGACACTGTTGATGATGATGAAAGAAAGGAAGCAGTGAGTGAAGAAGGCAACCAAAAAAAAGGAAAGTGGGGAAAAGCCATTATATCCACAATAACCTATTGGGAATTGCCTTTTCCCTTCCTTTCCTTGTCTCCAGCCCTCCAAAAAAGTCATAAAATAATATTACTTACTGCTGATCCTAAGTTGTAGGATTTTAGAGATGAACTAAATTTTAGAGGTCACAAAATACAATCCCATTTATTTTATGAATGAGAAAAAGCGAGGCCCAGGAATATTAACTGGCATGCCCTGTGGATTATTAGCTAGTTAGTAGCACGACCAGGACCAGAACCCAGTTTCCTGATCATCAGTTCAACACACTTCCTATGAGACTCGGCTCCCTGCCCTGCTAAACATAACGTGCCATTTGGCACCTAACAGCTAAATTCTTTTACAAATATGCCCAAAGTACCCCTATCATAGCCAGGAAATTTACAATGCCCTTTTAAATCGTATTTATGGGCACTTGTTTTTTCCAAGTACAGACGATCAAAAACACTGCTTGGACCTCATAAGGATTAGGAGTCACAATAACGCAGTGGAATAATCAAAGAGCTAATAAGGACTTCAAGCTGTCCCTGGTATTTTGTCTTGATGGAAATCAGTTGAAATAGACACCCCTTTTTCCTACCCTCCCCCGGACACACACTCCCAAGACTAAACAGCAATATTCCATAAAAAGACCAGATCTAGCCCGTGTTATTATCTGTCTGACATTTGGGTTATTCTTGTGAGTAACTCATAAAGTAACGTGGGTGTCTGCGATTATTTGAGTACACATGGCAAACCATAATTGGTCAAAAAATAATAAAGGACATTTTCCTGTGACAAAAATACCGTATTGCATGACAACATGACAGCATGACAGTACTCAGTGGACCACAATACTTTCTTCTCCGTTTACAAAAAGTAAAAAGCAAAAATTTAAAAAGAAACAAAAAGGTTGTTTGTTTTTTGTTTTTGCAGTCAGTAACTACTGGTTCATATTTAAATTAATTTAAAGTTTTTTACTGCTGACAGTAATCTGCTAGTGTATCTTCCCCCAAATCCATGTTATGTATCAATTTATAATTCAGTCTTGTGATACAGAGCAGAAATGTGGCAAGAGGTGCAAGTCTATATTTATTTCTCCAAACAGGTTTTTGACAATTTTTAGAGGTTTTGCAGAGTCTGGCTATTTTTGAAGTAACAATTTAAATTTCATCACCACCCTCCACAAGTTTGTAACATGAGTCAAATCTAACACAAATTCTCCTTATCATTAGGATGATAAAACGTGAAGCTGATCAGATCAGTGCAAGTTATACCTTCAGGTTTTAATCTAAAACCTATTCTCTTCTGTTCTGCTATATATATTCCCATCACCACAGGGCTGCATAAATGCTAAGCAACAAGAGAAAATATTCCAGTTGACATTTCTCTAGGAAATCAAAATCAGGTTTAAAGTTATGCTGAAAGTAATTTAAAAGATCTCAAAGAAAGAAGCATATCCGTACTCCTAGACAGAAACCCACTGAAGCAGAGAGCAGTGTGCATGGATGGGGTGTCTAAATGCTACAATCTCATGCAATCTCATAAAACTCTCTTCAGTAAGGACAGTTAGGGACCGTGGAGGAACTCACCCACTCGGAAGTTCGTGGCCGTCAGGGTGTCGGCGGCATGACCATTCTCACTAATGAGAGTGGTGGTGTTCCCCTTCTCACAGCTGTTCTGACAGCTGCCCTTGGTGCAGGTCACTCTACAGATGCTCGGAGTAAAGACCACCTTGATGCGGCCAGTGTGGTTACTCACTAGGAGTGGAGGCAGGGAGAAAAAGAACAACAAACACATCAGCTTAGTATCCATGAACTTGCCTTGGAAGGTTTAAGAAAAAAAAAAAAAAAAGAAAGAAAGAAAAGAAAAGAAAAGGCACAAGAAGGGGAAAGAGAGAGCCCACAACCCGACAGGTTTAAGGAAAGAGGGAAGCCTTTAGTGCTCGCTGCTCTGTATCCAGTGGTGTCTCTGAAACAGGAGTAGGAAGCTTAGCAAACAGAACTCTGGGATGCACTCCAAAACCACATTTGAAGTCGAGTCACTGGAGTGGGATTACTAACCACAATGCTGCACTTTCTTCACGGGCAGACAAAGAGCAATACCGAGGGCACGACAGATTAAAGAGCCAACCCTGACAGGCAGATGTAATGCACAGAGGTTGGCCATGCACCTAGTGGTGAATAAACTCTTGTGTCCTCAACTTGCATACTTTCCCTGTTTCTCCACTTATTAAGTCACTATTTGCAGCCCGACCCCTGGAAATGTTTTAGGCATGCGGCATGTCTGAAAACATCTGTCTCAAATCTCCTGGCACTCTCCGCTGAAGTGATCAAATCCTGTGACGCAGCTACGGGAGCCCATTTCTTTTTCACAACTCTGGGGCACTATTTCTCCATATTAATTTATGCAACGTATTATTTTATTTTATTGTGAATTGGGCCCATCTAAGAAAAAGGCAGGCCAGGTCACAGGGGTAAGGGGTGCCTCCCTTGAAATACCATCCTTGAGCTCCGGCTGTTGCTATTCATAGAGCACCTGGAACAGGTATTTCTTTCATTCACGTGGCTCTCTCTTAAAAACCGAATGCTATAATATAATCTGAGTGCACAGCCGAGTATCAAAAAACTGGGAACTAGACTAACAGCAGATTCTGGCTTGTAATCCTGGCTCGATCATAGTATGACTTTGGACATGTCATTTCACCTTTTTTCCAAAACGTGAGAGAACTAGAGCTGACATTGTCTAGCTGGTTCTAACTTTCAATGTCTAAACAGGGGCCAGTGAGCTATGGCCCAGGGGCCAAATCCAGCCTTTTGCCTGTTTTGTAAATAAAGTTTTTACTCATTTATTTATGTATTGCCTATGGCTGCTTTGATGCTGTGACAGTGCAGTTGCACAGAGACAACTGGCCTCACCCAGACCTGCCCTTCACTGTCATTCTAAACTCTCTGGCAAATTGTGATACAGAGGCCAGGCACTATGGCTCATGCCTATGATCCTAGCACTCTGGGATGCCAGGGTAAGAGGATTGCTTGAGCTCGAGAGTTCAAGACCAGCCTGAGCAAGAGCAAGAGCAAGACCCTGTCTCTACTAAAAATAGAAAAATTAGCCAGGTGTGGTGGTGAGTGCCTGTAGTCCCAGCTACTCTCGAGCCTGAGGCAGGAGAAGTATTTGAGGCTGCAGTGAGCTATGATGACACTACTGCACTCTAGCCAGGGTGACAGAGTGAGACTCCATCTCCTCCCACCCCGACAAAAAAAATTGCAATACAGAAACGCTTTTTGACTTCTACATCTGTGATATGACTCCAGCCACGTCCTTCTTCTTTCCAGGAGACTAGGCAGAAAGCAAAGATGGTAGCAGTAGCTGAAGAGAGATGGTTCATCTAGGAGACTTTACAGCTGGTAAGAAGCAGTGACCTTCTGCCGTCTCCACATAACTAAAAGGGGAGATTGGCTGTGGGTCAGCCTTTCTGCTGCCTTCTCTATCCACCAGATAAGCTTCTCCCCCTTTATACCACTTTGGTTTGGCCAGTATTATACTTTCAGAAAATCATCCAAGATGCCTCTATAGACCAAATCAAACTGTGGCCAAAATCTGAGCTTGGAAACAAACAACTTTAATCAAAGAAGCTATCAGGATTTCAAGGTTGGAATGGGGCCTCGGAAGTTTTCTGATACAACCATCTCTTATCCGTTGCTTGCATTCCATGTATCAAGTGGTCACCTTGACCTTATTTGAACATCTCTTGTGACAGGGAGCTCATTACCCACAAAGCACATTCTAGGTGTAGACAGTCCCTAGAAAGCGCTATTCTTTCTTAAGTTGAAATACAGTTTCACAGTAACTTGCACCCATTAATCCTAATTTCGTTCACCGTGATTCAGTTCACCATGTCATCCTCCACATGACAGCCCTTCAAAGACTCAAAGATAACTGCCACAAAATCAAAGAAAGCTAAAATTAGAAGGACTTGAAGTCATCAGCTGAGCTGGCCCCCTCACTTACCAGAAGAAAAAATGCTTCCTCAGGAGGAAGAAGCCCTCCATTCTTTTCAAATGTTTTCCCAAGAAAGTTTCCCCTTTGCCAGCGATCCTAACACTGGAACATTGGGACAGGCTGTCTGAGGTGGGAAGACATCCTAGTGGCTAATCGGGCCTCCTGGCACCTTGCAAAATGGCACCCGATAGGAAGCTATTGATGCTTTATATCAATGGCTGGCAAACGTTTTTTTCTACCAAGAGATACACAGTAAATAATTTAAGGTTGCAGGCCAAAAGAACTCTGTTGCAACTATTCAATTCCATTGCAGTAGCTGAGAAGCAGCCTGTCAAAAACAATATGTAAACGAATGGGTGTGGCCATGTTCCAATCAAACTTTAAAGAATCAGAGTTTGCTGATCACTGCTTTAAATGCTTACATGACATTCTAAAATTATCTAGGAGTTTACCTCAGAAATTAAAAAAAAAATAATAACAAGATGGAATGGTGATTCCACCATCAGTGCAAAAATCCACCTAGTTTGGTTTGTTTTTTTACAACACATCAGCTTATACCCTAAATTGTCAGACTATGCTTATAAATACCTTGAGGATACTTTGTGTGTGCAAGTGTGTGAAGCCCAAGGAAAAAAAGAGACAACATCTTCCCACTTCAAAAGAATATAAACTTCTGTTTTTTCTGGCTCCTGGTACCATAATGAAATTAGAAACGGTGTGCCAACTATTTTGTCTCCTCTGGCGTTAACTTGCAGCACCAGCAGCTGCCATGCAGATGCTCATGCAGTCACCTAAATTACGCTCACTTAGGCAAACCGAGACATCCAAAGCAAGCAAGCACTTAATCATCATTCCCATTTCACCTCCCAGCTACAGTAGTCACTTTATAGGCACTGGAGATTCTCAGAGCCTATTGTTTTTAAAAACTTCTTATATTTCTTTGCCAAAAGAATTTTTTTTTTTTTTTTTGGCCTGGAATCCTCTGGATTTTCAAAAGGCAGAGACAGTTTCATATGACTTAATTCTGATTTTTACAATCTTTTTCACATCTTTTTGGAAGCAGAAGATACACTTTATTTCATATAAAAATAAAAACGTGTGTGTTTTACAAGCATTTGGCTATAAAGTAATCTAATTCTAAAACAGACACTTGTATTCCCAGGTCCTCTCATCTCTTCAGGAAGCATTCATTTCCTCATTACTATCAGCTTTAGGTTTTCATGTCAATCTTCTCAAAATTGGTAGCAAAAACTCACAACTGCTTTTGACATTAAACTATCCTTCAGATCTCTAATAAGTTTCTCCCTAAATATTGAATGGATTAGAAAATACATTCTCCCATCCCTACTTTTCAAAAGTTATTCCCACATATCTAGGGTATAGAGAGTTTATGTCTTAAAATACACAAAACAAAGGTCCAACTCTCTGCTCTGAGCTTCAAATTCCTCATGTGATAAACTGAAGACAATACCACTCACCTTTCAAGAATTTGGTAGGAATTTACTAACTGTGGACTTGAACTCTCCTCCATAGGCCATTTGGTATATATATCAGAGGCATCTTCCCTGAATGCCTTGAATAAGCTAATACTGAGGAACCCTGGTGTCTTACATAGAGTAGATACCCAACAAATGTGGGATAAATGAGGTGACCTGAAGTTGTCCATGGAACAAGGATGACTGCTGAACCCCACAGAGATCCAGGACTTACAGGATGCTGGAAGACATTCTGGTCTAAGGCCTCGCTTCACCAGTGCGGAGACAAGCTCAGGACTAACCAGTGGTAGACCACCCCCAGCGGCTCACTAGGAATTAACCACGAATTATAAATCTGAGAAGCAAAAGTTAGGCCAGTCAGGAGTTAACAGGGAAACCACTGGCACAGTTTCCCTGCTTGGTCCCTCTGAGGAAAAAAAAAATGTAATTTTTAGATCCCTGTAGATAAATCAGCCCCAGCAATCTTAAGCAAGCACTTTAAAACCATGCGTTTTAGAGGCGGCTAGAGGCGCACATTGCCTGGAGCCATGTAGCACCTCCACTGGGCCTCCCAGTCGGTCAGTCAAGGCACTCAAGAGGCAACATCCTGTCTGCAGCTTCTGCCAGGCCCTGTGCAAAGTCATACCTCCAAGAACAGGCAACTGGCACATGGCTTAAAACAAACCACAGATATTCAGAGTGAATGGCAAATGGGATGGAAGTGAAACCGACGCTCCTCCCCCCAAGATAAAAAGCTTTCATTTCTGCTTCACAATCATTAATGATAGGGGAAAAATACAAAAATGGGAAAATTGTTCTGGACAAATGGGCTTCAGTCTAGAAAAGAGGACAGTTGCCATCTTTCAGTCATTAGAGTAGGACGTGACCAAAAGCAAAGACAGCCAAAGAAATAAATATAACAAGTTCAAGACTCACATCAGATGTCATGAGCAAATACTGTCTCCTCAGCATTCGTCCAGAATGCTGTGACAGCACATTAGCACTCGTCCAACTTAAACAACAGGGACCAACTTGCACAGGCAATCTCCTCTGGGAAGAAGCAGCCTCTCTGTGGCTCAAAGTCACCACCCTGTTTAAAGAGACCTACAGGCTGATTCAATACACAGGTCACGTGTACTGTCTTCTGGGTGTGAGAGAAACTGAGCTAACAGCAGACCATTGCCTGCCCGAAAGCCAAGAATTCTTTGAAGGACAAATCATAAAAGCATTCAATAATGCTTAGAACAACAGGCCTTTATTGTTCAGCTCCCTGGGCTTGCTGAACTCCTCCTGGACTATTGACATACTGCCCATAGAGTGCTCTGTGTTCCTCCAGAAAGGTGCTATGTAAATAAAAATTAATAGCAAATCTATTACTTCACCAGGCTGCCCCAGTCCTGGAAAACCCTCCAAGAGGGAAACTCAAATGAGATCACTAGTACTGATGTGGCAGTTCCTCAGGTAAGAATCTAGAGGTATGCTCCAGCTCCATTTCTTGAGTTTTTCAGGTAGGAAGAACTAAATAAAGAGGTAGTGAGGGAAACAGCTGCTACATAGGTGAAAGAAATCTAAGTAAAGGAACATCTGAGCTTTCTCTTTCTCTCCCTTTCAATCCTCCCTTAACATTCACTAGAGGAAACTGTATGTCAGTTTCTCATCCTCTCTCCCACATATACATATCATTTCCTTCCATTTATGCACATTTAAGGAGACAACCTTACAGAGAGGCAAAGAAGACTATATTACATCATTTCATACATGAATAAATTTCTGGACACATTCTGGATTTCCTAAGGAAATGCTGATTGCTCATCAGAAAAGCAGGTTTCAAATGTACCCCGTTTGAAAATGCAGTCCCCAAAATATCATTCAAACAGACAGATGTACAGTAGTTACCTAATCGCACACTCTCAGAGGAGCCTCACTTATTGTTTCACTGAGAAAATAGAAGCCAAAAGGCACACACCTACTATCAACTTCCCTGTATCTGTGGCTGTCCCGCCGTCCTCCTGAGGAAGGACATGGTCCCTCCCTGAAGCAGCAGACCCCTTCTGCTCTTCCCAGTAGCATGCAGACATGCTGGACTCGGCCCATCTCTACAGAACACCCCCATCCCATTGTCCCCATTGCATTCCATGGCAGCTAATACTCTCCTCTGCTCTTCTTACAGCAAAACTCCTCCCAAGAGCTGTCTACACTGGCTGTCTCTGCTACCTGCCCTACCCATTCTCTCTTGAACCTGCTGCAGTCAGGCTTTCGCTGCCACCACTTTGCTAAAGCTTCCCTGATGAAGGTCACCACTGGCCTCCACATTGCCAAACCCAATGACAAGCTCTCTGGTTCTCTTACTCAAACTTTCAGTACATTTGACACAGTAGAACACTCTGCTTCACAACACACTTTCTCCACTTGGCTTCACCCTGTTCTCTTGGGGTTCTCTCTTAACTCGCTGGCTTCTTGTCCTCACGATCTTACTCAAGAGAGAGCCCCGGAGCTCAGCGTGTTTAGCCTCCTCTTCTCTACACTGACTTCCTAGATGACATCATCTTGTCCTATCCCATGGTTTTAAATACCACCTATAGAATTCTGTAGAGTAAATGTATAATTCCTGCCTCAATCAACTCTACCTTGTATATGTGTGTGTGTGCATGCATGTATCAGAGATACTAAAAAAATGTGTGTATATATGTGTACATATATACACATGCACATACACATATGTACACACACACATATATATATCTCTAATAATCCAGCTGTTTGTAGGACTTGGCCAGGTAACTGTCTAATGGACATCTCAAACAAAATGTACTCAAAATTAAGCTTTGATTTCTCCTTGTACCCACACATCCAAACCTGTTCTTGTCAAGTCTTTCTCTGTTTCTGAAAACAGTGGGTCTACTCTTGACTTTGTTGTTTCATCAACTGATATCAATACAGCAAATCCTGTAGCTCTATTTCCGGAAGGTGACAGTCTCACCACCTCCACGGCAAGCACCCTGGTGCAATACACCATCAGTCTCCTAGCTGGACTTGCTCTCCCATCCGAGTCCTCCTACAGTTTATGCTGCACACAGTACTGGTGCATCCTTTCTAGTGTACATCACAGCCCTCCTCCCTTCTGCTGGCTTCCCCAGCTTAATCAGAAGACAAGCTGGGGTCCTCACAATGACCTATGGGGCTCCCCACAAACCGGTCCCTGTGACCTCTGAGACCTCATCTCCTACAACTCTCTCCAGCCTGCTCCACTCTGGCTTCCCTGCTATTCCTCACAACCAGCACACACCTGTCTCGGGCCTTTGCACTTGCTGTTCCCTCTGCTTGAATACTTTCTGCAGATATGCACAGCCTCCCCCTTACCTCCTTCAAGGCCCTAAATATCACACTATCATGGAGAACGTTCCTGACTATCTGGCATAAAATTGCAACACCCTCCCCACATTACCCATCCCTGGCACCTTTCCTTACTTTCCCTATTTATTATAAACACACTTCATATGTTTATCGTGCTCAAAAGATAACAATGGAATAAACTTCACTGACAGGGAACTAAATAAATATTGGTATTTTGACTATGGGGTAACTGTCAGTAGTGTTTTTTTAAAAAAGGACACTCCTATAAAACCTTTAGCTGCAAAAAACATTTCTTACATATTTGTCAGAGAGAAATATGTAAATCATAAAAGTCTCAGATCAAAGGAAAGCATAAGTTATTATGGCTTGGAACCCTACAATCATTACAAAACACTTTTTTCCCCTAAATCATTACAAAAAAACAGCCCATGATATTTTTAAAAACTAAAACAATTTTTAATTAAATATGCCAAAGAGAATAACTGAATAAGCAACAGGAAATAGCAATTTCTAAAGCACTTTTCAAAAGAAAAACAATTATTTGCTACCAAAATTTCACAATATATGATGTAAGAATCCTATTACACATGATACAAATGTCTTCTAACTTTATAGATAAAAATCTGTGCAAGGTATTTAATTTTTAATATATTCTTTATTTACATTTATTTACATTTCCTTTGTTAGGCAAAGAACAACAAGAAAACCTCACACACCACTACCCAGATGCTACAACTATTATGGGAACTGCTACTAAGCTATGAAATTCACTCAAAAAAAGAAATACATTTTGGTTCACAGCTCAGGGAGACTGACCAAAGGTCCAGCAATAAAAATGATAGATATCATCTCAAATTTCTACTGACTGGGGGGTCAGGTCTAATTTCCTATTTCACTCATTTTATCTTGACTGAAGATTTAAAGACCATGATCTTCACCTAGGATATGCCTTTTCTCACCATCGATCCTGCCCTGCCCGCCTGACTCTACTGCCCCCAGCAGGACCTTAAACAGCACACCTTGAGACATCGGCATTGTTTTAAATCTTTCCTTTTTCTCTTCAGTGTTTTCCCTCTTTAAAAACCAATCTCCTCTTTATAACTATAAGCAAAGGTTCTATTATTTTATTTTTTATTTCAGCATATTATGGGGATACAAATGTTTAGGTTACATATATTGCCTTTGCCCCACCCGAGTCAGAGCTCCGAGCATGTCAATCCCCCAGATGGTGCGCACCACACCCATTAGATGTGAATATACCCATCCCCTCCTCTCCCCTACTCATCTGTCCCACATCCGATGAATGTTACTACTATATGTGTACATAAATGTTGATCGGTTAATACCAATTTGATGGTGCAAACTAGTTCAACCTCTGTGGAAAGCAATATGGAGATACCTCAAAGTGATACGAGTAGATCCACCATTTGATCCAGCAATTCCACTACCGGGCATCTACCCAAAAGATCAAAAGTCACTTTATGAAAAAGACACCTGCACTCGAATGTTTATAGCAGCACGATTCACAATTGCAAAGCTATGGAAACAACCCAAGTGTCCATCAATTCATGAGTGGATTAATAAAATGTGGTTTATGTATACCATAGAATACTACTCAGTTTTAAGAAACAATGGTGATATAGCACCTCTTGTATATTCCTGGATACAGTTGGAACCCATTCTACTAAGTGAAGTATCTCAAGAATGGAAAAACAAGCACCACATGTACTCACCAGCAAATTGGTATTAATAGATCAACACCTAAGTAGACATATAGGAATAACATTTATCGGGTGTCGGTAGGGTGGGAGGGGGGAGGAGGGGAGGGGTATATACAACCACAACGAGTAAGATGTGCAACGTTTGGGGGATGGGCATGCTTGAAGTTCTTACTCGAAGGAGGAGGGCGGCATGGGCAACATAAGTAACCTTAACACTTGTACCCCCATAATTCGCTAAAAAAAAAAAAAAATTCAAGTGCAGATGTCTTTTTTATAGAATGTCTTTTTTTCCTTTGGGTAGATGCCCAGTAATAGCATTGTTGGATCAAATGGTAGTTCTACTTGTAGCCCTTTGAAGTACCGTTTTTCCTCGAAAATAAGACAGGGTCTTATATTTATTTTTCTTCAAGAAGACACCCTAAGGCTTATTTTCAGGGGATATGTTATTAAGTACGGTACAACAATCTACATTTATTCAAATACAGTTAAGTCGTCTTCTTGTGGAACATCATCATAACTCTCCAAACCACAAATTCCATCCTGAATTTCTTGCAACTCTATTTCCTTTAGAACCATTGGTCCCAATCTCTCATGATGAGCAATAGAGCTCTCATGGACTCTATTCTTTAGCTCGTCTTCTTTACCTCTCCACAATGAAATGCATGGTTGTGCAGATATGCTGCACAGCCGTGCCCATCACTAGGTCTTATTTTCACGGTAGGACTTATATTGAGCAAATACTTTGAAATCCTGCTAGGGCTTATTTTATGGGTAGGTCTTATTTTCAGGGAAACACGATATCTCCCTATTACTTTCCATAGAAGCTGCACTAGTTTGCAGTGTATGAGTGTCCTTATCTCTCCACATCCATGCCAACATTTATTGTTTTGGGACGTTTTGATAAAGGCCATTCTTACTGGAAATAAGTGATATCTCATTGTGGTTTTAATTTGCATTTCCCTGATTATTAGAGATGTTGAGCATGTTTTCATATCTTTATTGGCCATTATTCTATCTTCTTTTAAAAAGTTTCTGTTCATGTCCTTTGCCCACTTTTTTAGGGTTGTTTGATATTTTTTTCTTGCTGATTTTCCTGAGTTCTATATAGATTCTAGTTATCAGCCCTTTATCGGATGTGTAGCTTGTGAAAATTTTCTCCTATTCTGCAAGGGTTCTATTTTTATCCCTACAACTAAATCAAATATTTTTGAAGGTATAATATATTTTATAGTCAAAAGACTTTTACCCAACAAGTAGTTAACTCACCCAGCAGGATCTGGCCCAGTGTTGGGGGAAAGGTATAATAAAAGTAATAAAAGAGAAGAACTAGCAAAACAAATCAATGACTTTTTGACATTTTCATTTTCTGACCTTTTCTGCAACATATTTTTCTTTAACATCATAGGCACTGAAGGGATTCAATTGTCCAAGTATACATAGTTCTTCAGTTTAAGGATGAGAAATCCCAGAAAAGTTCAGGACAGGCTCCAGACTGCAGTCCAGGGACAGAGGTGATAGAACTTGCTTAAGCCACCTAACTAGTGGCAACAGCAGGGCACACGTCTCAGTCCTGGCGTCCCTGGAACTGCACAGAGCTGTTCCATGGTGCTTCTTTCAAGACAAATGTTAAAACTCACCGGTCTAGAACATACCTGGAAATCTCTCCTCTATTCCTAATCCTGAATACTAGAGAAACTTCCAGTGTTGTCCCATCCAGAAGGGACAGTGGTAACTGAAATGCAGTGACTGGAGAGTTGAAGAAACACATCCTCCAGGAAGAAAGAAACTCTTGATAGAAGAGTGGAAGGAAGAAGGAAGGAAGAAGGGAGAGTGCTCAGTGTACCCATCCTCTCAATTCTGAATTGTGAATGTAATCCACAGTCACGATCTAGAAATGTGACGATTATGGGAACCATACTTGAGGAGGGTGAAATGAGTTTACTCTAAGATTTTTTGGAGGAGAAGTGAGGGACATCATGATTCAAGATGTTACTGTTTGTCTCCCAATGGGGAAAACCATTTAAAAGATACATTTTTTTCAGAAGTGAAAAATTTCTACCTCCCGCAAAGATCCTATGCCTGTCTCGGCAGCAGCACAGCTTTAGACTCCACCCCATGACACGTGGAGGGAGGAGGCGGGCGTACAATTGACAAGACTGACCTCACTGTTGTCCGTGGAACAGAGCAAGGAGCAGAGAAGTCAACACTTTCCTGTCTTCCATCTCTAATACTCATGCAACCCGGCCAGTTTGCACGGGCTCCTTACAAAAATAGTGGGTTAGATAAGCTTCATGTGACTCAAGTTTTCTGTTCCTTAATTTTGGAACAGAATTAGGTTTTATTTATCCCTGCATTTGTTGTTTTCAAAGAACAAGTAAATGGGGACATTTGCTAGTGGTCCATCACTCACCATTTCCATAAATAACATCTGTTCGTACACAGAGAAGCATGACCGACTAGACAATAGACAGTCTATCTGTGTACCAAGGAACACAGTTCATGGCTTATTCACAAGCTTAAGCAGGGGACATTCCCCTCAAGGATCCCAGATTATCTCTACCACACACCTTGAAAATTAGGATCCTATATAATTGTTATGACAAATATTTCTGACAAAGTCAAACTCTCTGAAAGGAAATTAAGACCCTTTCCTATCTAGGCTCAACCTATGTCTCCTGCCACACATCCATGCAGAGCCAAGGCATGAGCCAGGCCAAGCTGTTGAAAGGGCCTAACTCATGCACCTGTTCCCTCCACATTCAGTTGCCTTTCCCTAGTAAACCTTTCTCCCTCCTCCCCACCTTGCATCCTTTCGACTCAACTAAAATAACCACCTGCATGATTTTCACTGACCTAGGCACAACCAAATGTTACAACCCCCAGGTTTTCTTGACTCTCTGCAGATACTTCTATTCATGTATGTTTCTCCACTTTTTCCACCTTCCTTTGGTCTCAATCAAAAGACAATAGTTTCTATTCTTATCTTCCTTTTCTATCCATAACCGATGTCCTGCCTGGTCATTTTCTCTTTTGGGGAAAAGAAAAGAGAATGTGGTAAGAGGGGAGCATCACAGTACTAGAACACAGTAGTTGGAGATGAAAAAAGTTATCCAAGTTGATATGAACTCAGGCTAGGAACACATGGGAAGACAGACAATGGCCAGGGCATAAAAGTGACTTCTACTCCAACTAATGACTAGAAGTCACGAAATTTTAAAGCAGTTGAATGTCCTCAGGCTTCTATGACCTTCATAAAGAGGGCCTAGAAATTTTCATGACACCAAGCGCAGACACAATGAAGGAAATGACTTATTATACTTTACAAAATTTAAATTCTGCTTAAAAGGAAAAAATAAGTCAAAAGTCAAAATTGGCATTTTAAAATCTCTGCATTAATTCAGAAACATAGCATCATGGAATCCAAGCTTGCAGAATACTGATTCTGTCATTTACTTCATTTTTTTTTTCCCAGTACAAACTTCCCTCTGGCTCAGTTTTCAAATGTTTCCATCAAATGGTTCCAACTACTCCACCCAAGGGACAAATTCAATAGAACTCATTATTAGGAAAGATTTCAGCCTCTAATATCCCTTTTATCAAAGTCATCATATTATATCTAGCTATGTTCCAGTATTATGTGATAACTAAAAATGAAAAATAATTAGTTGCCAATAAAAATTACCAATGTACAATTGCACATTGTAAGTTTTCCAGCTGTCAGCTAATTCTTTTTAGGTTACCCATTTTCAAATTCCTCTCTTCCTTTGACTCTCATTAAGAGAGTGCCTTCTCTGTTGAACATAGTGATGGTTTTAAAATATGTCCACAAATTCTTTGATACATCTTTCTTCAAGAAATGAAGTCTAATCTCCCCTTGAGCATGGACTGGTTGTTGTGAATCTTGTCTACAAAACAGAACAAATGGAAGTAAGGGTTTGCGACTTCAGAGACTACATGTAAAAGGCACTGCAGCTTCTGTTTTGGTCTCTGTTGGGTTGCTCAGTCTGGAGAAAGCCAGCTCCCATACTACAAGGACACTCAAGCAACCTACAGAGAGGCCCATGTGGCAAAGAACTGAAGCTTCCTGTCAAGAGCCATGTGAATGAACCATCTTGAAAGCAAATCCTCCAGCCCCAGTCAAGCCTTCAGATAACTGCAGCCTCTACTGATATCCTGGTTGCAACTTCATGAAAGAACCTGAGCCGGAGCCAATCAGCTAAGGTACCTCTAAATTCTTGAACCACAGAAACTGTGAGATAATGTTTGTTGCTTTAAACTTTGCTATGCAACAATAGATAACATAAACATACACACAACACCACACTCCTCTTCTTCTGCTTTTCTTTTTGCCTAGATTCTGAGAACGGCAGAAATTATGGGCCTTTCTAAAAGCACAGAGCACTGTCTACATGATTGACAAACTGAGGAAACATGTAAAGTACCTACTAAGCTGCAGAGCTCAAATACATACCACATTGTGCAAGCTACAATTATACTGATTTTGCATACAAGGAAACCACAGAGATGTCAGTCAGAACCTGACCAGGGTCATTTTGTTAGGAAATGGTAGAGCTAGGATTTTAATGTAAGCCCTTACATTAAAGGACTTAATGTAAGGGCTTGTTCTTTTAATTAAAGGGCTTGTTCTTTCCTCAATACCCCAATGCCTCTCCTATACTAGTAATGAACATTACCAGGAAAATTAAGTGCTTGGGAAGGTAGAGATGAGAAAGGAAAAGAAACACAGATTGAATACGGACTATGTTATGTGTTTGGCAGTATGCTAGAGATCTTACATTCTTCATCTCACTTTATTCTCACAACAGTCCTGTGGAACAAGGGTTAAGATTTCTACTTGGCAAAGAAACTGATCTTCAGAGGTTCAAGGGCATAGGATTCAGTAAAACCACTCATAGGTTCTCCCCTCCAGGACCTTGAAATCTGGAGTGGGAAAAAAAAAAGACACACAAAGAATAATGCTATCTAACCCACCTATTACACCTCACAAGACTGTAGGAGGGGCCACGTGAAATAATTTGTATGGATATTATTTATAAGCTGTAAAATACTATGCAAATGAAAGAACATATTATATATGGTGAGTTCTCAGTGAAGCAAATGTGAGAAAAGCTCAAACCAGCAGGGACACTTAACCCATGATATATTATATTATAGAGCAAAATCTACAAGTGCATCTAAATATAGAAAAATTTTCATCTCAGTATGTCTGCTTTCATGATCCTAACTATTATTAAAGACTACAGAATAAAGCAACATTCTCCCATGGATTTTCCTTCCTATATAATTTCCAGGTACAACTTGATTGCTTGACTGTGTTTGAAAGGTATCAAAATGGATTTCAACCAGCTATAGAAACTCACTGATTAGAAAGGTTTACTTGGCATTTGAAAAATTTATAACAAATACTTCTTAAAACATCTTATTGTCTTAAATGTCCTACATATAATAAAATTTACAAATATACAAAATACAAATTTTGACCTTGTACTCACCTAAAAATAACTTACACAAGGAGCTAAAGTGGTACTTTTTTCAATTAATAAGATTTGTTTTGGCAATTTCTAACTCATATTTTTGGCTCCTAACTTAAACAAATGAATAACATGTAGGGTACATTTTAAATAGTCAAATAATGCACTGATACTGTAATGTATCAAATTAATGAATGCAACGTTCAATATGGTGGTTGACATGCAGAACATGCTAAATAGATGAGGAGGAGGAAGATGAAACTTACCTAGTGTCTTTGATATACAAAAATGAGCCTATGTCCAAATTTCCTAACTACCTGATCTTCAATGACAATAATTCAATTTACAATACCTTCAGGGTTTTTTTTTTTTTTTTTTTACTCAGAGTACTTGTTCTTGAGGTATATTAAGGTGTGGTTTGGAAACTGGGATCTCTGACAAGAAACATTATGAATCACTTTCTCCACTAAGAGACTCTGTAAAACTCCTTTAACGAGAAGCATCTAATTTTGCTATATTTCCGCGTTCAAGACATGGCAGAGCATGCCTGATAAGTATTTACACACAATACCACATTGTGGGTGCCAGAAAACCCATAGCAAAAAAGATGAATGAATAGGTGGCATGATGGGATTTCAGGAGTCTTGCTGGAGAGGTTCTCCAATCCACACTCACTGACAAACCGAAGCTGGTCGTTCTCCATTCCATGTGAGTGTGAATCCCTGAGACCCGAGCATTCTTCTGTTAAAAATTCAAATGGGTACTCAGACATGAATAGGGCAACACATCAGGCCCTACTGACCACCGGGCCAGACAGAACAATCGTCCAAGTGTTCCCAGGGTCTCACGGAACTGATGGAAGTCTGACCCACCCACTCCTCTCTCCATTTGCCAACCCACCCCAAACTTTCTCAGAAGTCAGCGGGTGTGGACAGGAGTAAGAGCTATAAAGGGAGTGAAGAAAAGAAGTCAAGCAGCTGGGTTTTCCCTCTCTAGGAGACAAGCTTTGGTGCTCTGAGTAATCAGGACATGCAGCTGTTAGAGAGCAGAGTAGAAATAGAACATGTGTTGGCTGGGGTCTTTTGCCTACAAAACAATGGGGGGTGCACATTATCTCAAGCAATAAATAGGATATTAAAGTAAGGCGGTGTGCAGCAGTAAAGGAGATGGAAGTTTCTAGAGAAGCCAGGAGCAGCCAGCCATACAAGCCAGACCTCACAAAGACTAAGAGATATAGTTCAACAACTGAAAAGATGCTAAGAACCCACAGTACTTTTAGCAGCCCATGATTTGCTGCCCCAGCCCCAATCCATTTCAGAAATGCTGCTGGACTTCATTTTTGTATGCAGCATTAATGTGATGGAAAGCTTCTCTCTGGCTGTTTATACTTCTTTTTGGGATTCCACTTCTGTTCAGTTACTTATTGTTCAACTCTTACAAATTCTTTAAGAGAGGTTCTGATTAATCGAATTTAGTCAATATCAGCCCTGTTTGGGAAAGCTCCCCTGCCAGGCCACCTTATAGGCAGCTGGCCAGTCTCAAGTGGGTTTTACTCTGGCCAAATGCCTGCCTGTTTTCCAGTCCACTGTGGCAGAAGGTGAGGTCACCCATTATAGCACTTTACCTGGATGTATCCTGTCCGATTACAACAGTATCATCTGCTCTACTGAGACTAACAACTGATTTGTACAGATTGTTTTAAAAAGTGGATCTTCTGCTCTGCTGGAATGGTAATCTAAGAACAGATTTTAAGGGAGTTGGTGTATCAGCAGATCAGAGGCATACCTTTTTTATGGTAAAAGAAGAAAGAATGGAAACATACAAGACCTCATAGAGTCCTCACTCAGAGCCTGCACACTTATTCCACCCACCCTCCGCTGGTCAGAGCAAGTCATGTGGTCAAGCCCATAGCCAAGGCTGGTGGCAGAGCAGGGAAGTCCTCTATACCCACAAGGAAGCCATGGCAAGAGGAAGGTGGGAAGGAAGAAAGAATCATGCATAAATAATACACTCTACCACTTTTATTATTTGTTCTAGGGTGAATAAAACGTTAGAGGAAAAAAGTTAAATAAATCAGAGAATCATTCTTAACAAAAATATATCCACCATCTTCTCTCCCTATAAAAGCAAACTAAAGTGCACTTAAATACCTCATTTTCACTACATTTCTACAGTTTCATAAAAAAAATTTTTAAAAAGCAACCCTTTGGATCAGAAATTATCTACCTAACTGAATCATAAAAGGTGGGCATAGTGTTTTTGATTGATGAATAAAGGAAACAAATATAAATCAAAAGATTTTGTTTGGAGGGAGAATTATTCTGTAACCCTCTAAAGGAAAGCAGACGCCTGCTCCACCCGGCTACTCTACGGAATGTACGCTGAAAGTGTGGGAGGAAGAGCTCTGGTTTCTGCTGGATCTGAGTCAGGCATTTGCACTCATGAGATGCACCTGTAGCCATTAAGAGGCGTTCATGAAACAAGGAGCCCAGCTGCCGGGTGTGTGTGCTCCCAGGCCTCCTTAGGGGGGAGCACTCGGTCCCACACAAGCAGCGCAGGGGCCATCGACACTGGGAACCATAACCGCCACCCTCTCACCTGCTTCCTGCTCTCTGTGGATGCTTTTCTTTCTCCCACCAAATCTCTCTAAATCTGTTTCTAGGATACAAGGATTTTTAAGTAATTATGATGTTTTTCCCAAAAGCAACCACTGCCTATTTAAAATATGTCATTTAGTTAAAAAAACAAAAAGCTAGAACTTTGAAACATCAAACTTGTGAAGTGCAGTTAGGGCTATGAGAATTTTTTTTAGTGGATATTTCCTTTATGGATAATGTAAGAAGCACAAAAAAATGACTTTAAAAAATATACACATGTATCTACTTGATTGACTATGTGTGTGTAAAGTTTGCCTATCAGAAGAATTACTCAACTATTACTATACAGCAATCACCTCTTAAGGAAGAAAGTTTTTCCTTCTCCTCTTCCAGCCCTGGATTAACTTCTCCCTCCTTTGTATGGGAGCAAAGTAGAGCCAGGGCAGCTGGGTTTTAATTTAGATACATTGCAATTTCACAAGGGGCTAATGCCCTGTAAATATTAAAAAATAAACAATGCAGAACTAAAATAATAGAAAATCCCAACACAAAGTCTTTCAAGAAATGTCATATAAAAATAGAAGAAAGGTACTGATCCTTCCCTCCAAGTGGGGACAGACTCACCACAAGGCAAGCATTGTCAGTGTTAAGTGGATTCTTCTATAAGGAGTCTAACTCATGGGAAGACAAAGCATTCCACTCCAATTCCCTTGGGAACACCTCATGAGCAGTATTTTGCACAGGCTTGTTTATTTTGAATCAAAGCTATCATTTCAACTCTAATAATGATTAATTCCCTCGAAACTATTTCCCCATTCAGCAGTAAAATCAAGCAAAGCCCTCAATTTCTGACAAAGACATCCTAAGGCTCAGTAGGTAGGCACTATCTCTTTTCTTTTTCAAAGGCAAGTTTTCTCCACCCCAAATGCTGCTTTGTAGTTTCTCCCCCTGTAAACTAGAAATCCACTTGTGTTATTTTTCCCCAGGGGAGGAAAAAAAAATCAGTTTGATTCCAGAATATTCTGGAGCCATACAGTATTGATTTCTCAGTATCTTAAACTCAGATAGTCTCAACACCCAGAAATATCCTTGAATTTGCTTGTTATAAAACCTTGGGCCCTTGGAATTAAAACCTTTCTCTGGCACTAAAGGCTGCCTAATAGAAGAATTTAAACTACATAATCCTTCACTCTAGAAGGTTTGTTTCCATGGCTATTTTCATATTGCTGGATAAGCTTCTTGGAAGTGTTTATAATCAATCCATATCAACCATTTCCCAGCTATCTTAAACTTTGGGTGGCCAATCAGGAGGCAAAGAAAACATTCATGTTAACATAGCCTCCCCGAACTGGGATGTTATCAAATAACTCTCAGATAAAACATACCATCCTCCCCTGTCCCCACCTAGCCCCCTCCCTGGCACACCATCATGGCAAGACTGCTCACACAACTTTCTTTGCAGTAGGTTATAACCTGTCCTTCAATAAAATCTGCATTCCCAAGGATACCAGCTTAGCAGAACCCTGTCCATCCACATTCATCAGAATGCTTTCTCAGGCATCAGTCTGTACACAGTGTAATGTTGTTCTACTGTCTAGACTTTCAAACCAAGGAATTGCCAGAAATCACCAACAAGTAGATGATTTTCCTCTAGGCATCTTTAGTGCTAACATCCACACCACCATACTGCTGAGAAACTGGCTCAAGATTCCTGATTCCCACACAGAACTGTACATGGGTGGCCCAGTAGCTTCAGGAACTTGTTGATTTCACAAGGGAAAAAGCTTTGCCATCACTCCTTCCTTAAAGCAGTCTGCTTTCACACCTAGTATTCCTCTTAAATGCTTAACCATTTTTTGTTTGTTTTCATCATCTTGTAAGGTCACTTCTGGCTGGTCCAGCTTCCACTGCCATTTAGTGCCCACTGAGTTGGTGTGGGGCCAATCCCAAAGACATGTTTGTGTGCACACAACAAGTTAAAGTAGTCTCCACACAAGGAAGGCTTTCAGTGCTGCAGAAATGTGTCTCTTGGTCCATCTGCACAGCTCTGCCCCAAAGGGCTCCCAGTCAACCTGCCAGTAACCATCAGTGCAAGTGTCTCAGAGAAGTGGAGTTGCCAACACACTAGAATTTTCCTCCTGCTGCTTCTTTTCTCTCATGGCATGATGTGTAATACCTCCCATATCCTCTCAACTTCAATATCTGAATTGAGGCAAGAAACACACTCTTATTCACTAGCATCCTCTAATGCTGAAGCTTTCCATATTTCAATTCCTCTCACATGTAAGAATCTGGCTCCAATTCTCCTTGACTATACTTATCATACCTATGTTTGTCTTTGTCCAGTCACCATTCCAGAGATTCTTCTCTCTCCTGCAAAGGGCCAATAAGTAAAGGATGAACTTGGTCTTCCATGCTCTGGAGCCAAGCATCTGTCCCACCGCAGGTGCTCTCAACTAAGCCATGGACATCCTCCCCTTGAGTATTTAGTAACTGGCATCAGGCATCCAGAGCCTTTCATCAACCTTCTTGCCCACTTCCCTGAAGTGGCCAGCACAAGCAGACTTGTCCAGGTCAAATACTGACTATTCTAACGTTCAGATTTGTTTTGCCAAAGCAAAAATCTTGGATGTCTTGTCTAACCTTCTGCAGAACTACTCTGCTCTCTCACTCAGGACAACTGAAAAGACCCAGACAGTTTTACTGGTAACCTCTTCGCTGTACCAGACTTCAACCACAGAGGATTTTCAAAGGGAGACATAACCATTTGTCATCAAACCTTGAGATGCTTTCATGCTTCTTGATGTCAGTCTGAACATAAGTCTGAAGGCTAATGCTACCAGCAGTACATTCAACTGTAGTGTCATTAAAAGTGTAAAGAAACAGCCTTGTGTGCCCAAAGCGTCCACACTCTTCTTAGTCTGGGACTACAGAACGTGTCAGGCCAGAACTGGAATGCAGGGGCTCAGGTAACAAGGCTGCCAAGAACAACAGATTCTTTGCATCCCTCTCAGTCCAGAGCTCAGGAGACCTGGGGAACTGTTCTGTCTCCAAACAGAGGAGTCGGGAGATTTCAGTCTGCCTGTGATTGACAGCTGGGTAGGAGCTGAGCTGAGTGGCCTGTTGCAAAGACTGGGAGAGATCAGCACAGACCAGAATTTAGGGCTAAGATTCTCCCACAGCACCAGTGCAGGCAGGAATTACATTTTCTCCTGTCAGAAGTGGCCTACTGGGGCCCATGTGTGTGCTTTTTCACCTCTATGGCAGTTCATTTAAACAAAAAGGGTTAGATTTAAACTTGAAGTAAAAAGTGGGGAGTTCTCATTTTATTTATTGATTTATTATTATTTTTTTTGTAATCTAACAGTACTTTGTGTTTGCAAATGCCAATCATTTCCTCACCCCCTGCCCCCCAATCTTACACATCAGAAGATACACTGGCAATATTTTAACGAGCCTGAGTTGTTATCTGTTTAAAAAACCTTTAGGAAGTTAGTATATAAAACATAACATCTGCCTTTCCTGACATTTAAAATTTCTGCTTTGTTGAATTTAAAAAACTAAAATTTTAGGAGACTTTGAAAAATAAATAACCCATTTGAAATCTAAGCCCATCTTGATAGGAAAACAACTGGAACTAGCAATAAGAAATCCAATTTGGAGAAGTTCAAATTTCTCAATCACTTCAAATATTAAAGCGATACAGTAACAAAGGGGATAAAACAGGCAAATGTTTAAATCAGAGATTCCCTAATCTTTCAGTTCTAGGACTCCTCTTCGTGCAGTCTGGAAACCAGTTGTCTAGGGAACCATTTCAGTTCCATGGATTTTACTGCTGTTCATCCTAATGATCTCTTTAAAAGTAACTCTACGATCTTAGTAAGCTCCCCAGTGTCTCATAACCCTGATAATAAAAATGTCCTTCTGCCATAGACTGTAACAGAAATATTATTTTCTGGTTTTAATATTATCAAGCATCCCATAATATTTTTACTGCAACAGTAGATAGTATGACATGGACACTTACTACCTTCAAGGTCTTTTTCTAGTGGGTTGTGCCAAACTAATCTATGTGTGTGTGAGTTACTTGGGTATGGTCCTAAACGTGTACTATTCTAATCTTTTTTTCTTTTTCTTTCTTTCTTTCTTTCTTTATTTTTAATTTCTTTCTATTTATAGTAGAGACGGAGTCTCACTCTTGCTCAAGCTGGTTTTGAACTCCTGACCTCGAGCAATCTGCCCGCCTAGGCCTCCCAGAGTGCTAGGATTACAGGCGTGAGCCACCGCACCCAGCCCGGAGAAAGTTTTAGTGGTCTGGATGGAAGATCAAACCAGCCACAACATTGCCATAAGCCAAAACCTAATCCTGAGAAAAGTGGTAACTCTCTTCAAATCTAGAAAAGCTGAGTGAAGTGAGGAAGCTACAGAAGAAAAGTTGGAAGCTAGCAAACTTCAGTTAGTTCATGACGTTAAAGAAAAGAAGCTGTGTCCATAACATTATGAAAATGCAAGGTAAAGCAGCAAGTTTTGATGGAGAAGCTGCAGCAAGTTATCCAGTGGTCTAGCTAAGGTCTTTGATGAAGATGACCACACTAAACAACAGATTTTCAATGTAGATGAAATAGCTTTATTTATAGTGAAAGATGCCATCTAGAAATTGTATAGCTAGAGAGGAGAAATCACTGCCTGGCTTCAAAGAACAGTCTGACTCTCTGGTTAGGGGCTAATGCAGCTGGTGACTTTAGTTGAAACCAATGCTCATTTAAATCCTAGGGCTCTTAAGAATTATGGTAAATTCTACTCAGCCTGTGCTCCATGAATGAACAACAATACCTGGATGACAGCACATTGGTTTATAGCATGGTTGGACTGAATGTTTTAAGCCCACTGCTGAGACCTAGTGCTTAGAAAAAAAAAAAAAAAAGATTCCTTTCAAAATATACTGCTCATTGATAATGCAACTGCCCACCCAAGAGCTCTGATGGAGATATACAAAGACTACTATTCTAATCTTGACTGACCATTTTTACAAGATGATCTTATTCAAATGTATGTCATTTCAAGTTTTTCTTCCTTTGGGTTAAAAATATTACTAAACTATGCACAACAGAATTTTGTTTTACATACTGAATTTTTTCCTACAAGTCACTAAGGAAGTTACCTTCCACCACACACCCTGCTTAGGACTTCTGAGAGCTGATGAGCTCCATTCCTTGGAGCTGATGCTGAGTCATCTATAACTACCTATTTAGCAGCAATTTCTTACATATATTTTTGTGATTGTTAATTGAGAAATAATATACAGACCATAAAATTTACCCTTAAGTGTAAAGAACTCAGTGGTTTTTAGTATAGTCACGAGGTTGTACAACCACCAAGACCATCTAATTCCAGAATACTTTCATCACCCCAAAAGAAACCCCTTACCTATAAATAGCCATTCCTCATTTCCCCTCTCCCCAGTCCCTGGCAACCACTCATCTACTTTCTCTATGGGTTTGCCTATTCTGGACGTTCTACACAATGGAATCATATAGTATGTTGTCTGGATTCTTTTTACTCAGTATGTTTTCAAAGGTCACCCAAACTGTAGCATGTATCAGTATCTTATTCCTTTTTATAGCTGAGTAATATTCCATTGTTTGGATATATCTCATTTTGTTTATCCACTTACCAGTTGGATGGACATTTGGGTTGTTCCCACTCTCTTGGCTGTTATGAATAATGCTGCTATGAACATTTGTGCACAAGTTTTTGTGTGAACATATGTTTTCAGTTCTTCTGGGTATATACCTAGATGTGAAATTATTAAGCCCTATGGTAACTTCATATTTAACTTTTTTGAGGAACTCAAGTAGTATCTTAATGTGATACTGTGCAGTGATGTGGCCAATACTGATTCATGCAATAAAATGTTATTTCCACAATATTAAAAGGTTTTCTATAAACAACCAGGAGTAACATCCATCACTTTCCCAATTGCTATATGGCCTGACACTCTAACATTAAAAGTAACTAGACCTACTCCATGAAAAAGACACCTGCACTCGAATGTTTATAGCAGCACGATTCACGAGTGCAAAGATGTGGAAACAACCCAAGTGTCCATCAATACATGAGTGGATTAATAAAATGTGGTATATGTATACCATGGAGTACTATTCAACTATAAGAAACAATGGTGATATAGCACCTCTTGTATTTTCCTGGCTAGAGCTAGAACCCATTCTATTAAGTATCCCAAGAATGAAAAAACAAGCACCACAGGTACTCACCAGCAAATTGGTACTAACTGATCAACACCTAAGTGGACATATAGGAATAACATTTATCGGGTGTCGGGCAGGTGGGGGGGGATGGGAATGTACAAACATAACGAATGAGATGCATACCAACTAGGGGAGGAACATGCTTGAAGCTCTGACTCAATGGGGGAAGAGGAGGGACAAGGGCAATACATGTAACCTTAACATTTGCACCCCACAATATCCTGGAAAAATATATATAAATAAATAAATGAAATTTCAGAATAGGCAGATCTATAGAAATGGAAAGTAAATTAGGGGTTTCGTAGGGCTGAGGGCAGGGAAAGACTGAAGAACAGTGGGAAATGGCTGCTAATACATACAGGAATCTTTTGGGGGTGATGAAAATGTTCTAAAATTTATTGTGGTGATGGTTGCACAACTCTGTGACTATACAAATAATCATTGACTTTCATACTTCAAATGGATACATTTTATAGTATATGAATTATGTCTCAATAAAACTGCTTTTAAAATAAAAAGTAACTAGATTTATCTGGCACAGTAATTTTGGGGTAGTTCATGCTTTGCTGGCTGCCTTCAAACTAAGTGGGGATGTAGCTGAGAAGTGTCATGGTGTGGAGGGTGGGTTGATGGGTCCTGACAATGAAGGGCAGTGGTTACAGGCACGGTCTCTTGGGCAGCATGTTCCAGGCACCATTCAATCAGGGTCAAAATCTAGAAGTTTTCAGTAGAGTGAGAGACTATGAGTCTCCAGACAGGGAGGTGGCAAAATATAGCCCATTAGCCAAACCCAGCCAGCCACCCAATTTTTTACAACCTGCAATATAAGATTGACTTTCACATTTTAAAGTGGTTGCCATTTTAAATAGCTCTATAAGTACGTATACAACATCCTCAATTTGCCTATTAGCTCACAAAGCCTGAAATATTTACTATCAGAATTTTAAGAAAAATTTACTGACCTCTGCTCTAGATGATACTCATGCAAACTAAATTCTTTTAACACTAATGCACAGAGCAGAGCACCAAGGTATAAATTTATCAGTACAGCTGATCCTTTAGCAGTGACCGGAGAACCAACCCAGGACGGCAAGTTACCTAGGAAGTGACTCTGTGGGCGGCTAAATACACAGAACCAAAACAGGAACAGTACTAGGTGTGCATTGGACAGGGATGTCCAATTATGATACCAAAACTCTGGGAATTCCGATGACATATTCATTCCTCACAAAAGAGAGCACCTCACTAGAAACTTGATGGTTTGTTTCCTTCTATTAATAATTTGTTTTATCTAGAGAGTGATACATTTGGCACATTAATCTATTTCACTTTACTAAATTCATCACCTCCACCTTCATCCCTTCCTTGCTTTATTCTGACCAATGCTCTCTTCTCTCACCAGGTGTCAACAGCAAGTCCTTGCAGACTGCTGTCTCCTCCTACGATGAGCTATTAAGTTATACAACACTTAGAACTCAGGTAGACATTATTACTGTTACTTGCAGGGTAACAATATTAAGCCTACCAATTAGTAATTAATTACTGTAAACCACCTTTTTATTTTATCCCCTTTAAAGGGGGAAAATAAGACTTGTTCCCGCCAAACTAAATGTTCTGTCTAGTCCTAGCAGCTTCTTAAAATAACAGCAGTGGACTGCTATGGCACGCACCAATCCATCGACTTCACCCCAAGATACATCATGCGCAACTAACCCTAATGTCTTCTATTTAAGAATCAGAATTATCAGCTTCTGTCTGACCTTCAAATCTTTCAGCACAATGAAAATTTAATCTGTTTGTATTTGATCTCCTCTGTAAAGATGCAAATAAAGATATTAAAACCTTCTACTTTTCCTCAGACTTCCCTTATTCATTTTTCCTTCCTTTCTGTTCCATGGAAAGTTTCCCTGGAGCCCCCTCTTCGAGTGGGAGTGTATGGAGACAGAATACTTTTAGGTCCTTCCTGCTACCCGCACCTCCTTTCCAGTTTTAGTCTTCCCATTGTGGTTCTTCCTCAGTTTTGCTATTTCAGTGTCCTTAATAGTCCTACCAAATTACCTCTTTTTAAAACTTTCCAATTAGCCCTCCAGCTCTTGGTAGAGCTCTGGCCTCAGTAAAAATAGTCACATTTCCCTTCCTGTCCTTCCTACATGCCCCTCTCAGTTAATTTCTGGGCCTCGTTTTGAACAAGAGCCATGTTTTGGGGGATTTGAGCTGAGAACTCCATCATTGCAATACTGTGTTAGTCTATATTCCTTTGCTAGATCCCCACTATGTAGAAAATACATTTAAACGGATGAGTGGGAAAGTAATGAACAGTACAGATGATTATAAGTCTAAAATGTGATTTCATCTTCCACAGTGCATTTAATAGTTAGGCAAGGTTTGAGAGTTTAAAATACATACACATACGCAGTAGGAATTTTCATCCAATAACAAATCATCGATAACAAACTGAAGCAGTCTAGTCTCTAGTCTTAATACCAGTGATCCTCAAATCATCTTTTCCTGACACTTCCACATAATGCAGAATACTTTTCTTCATGAGTATGATCATAAACTTTTAAAAACTCTCTTGCCATCACACTCTAATTTTGGAGAGCTTCTGAAAAAATATTGTCTGAATGAAACCCCAAAGGAAATAAGAAGTATCTTTATTTTTATGATATCTTAATCTTAAATTAAGATAAATTAAAGATTAAATTCTAATCTTAAAATTAAGATTAGAAAATTATTATACACTCAAGGAATCATCACATAAGAGAAACAAACTATTAAGTAATGAAATCAAAGGATCTTTAAAAAATAAGATAGGTACATCTATTCTTTTGCAGATGACTTAGAAGTGATCTTGCCTACAGGCAAGGAGATGTTCTAAATTATTTCTATCGTCTTCCCTAAGGGCATGCTTTCCTCATCCCCCGAAAAAGCCACACCAAACTATTGCTCTGGGGTCCAGCCACCAGTCACTGTGCAGAACTCTCTCAAAAGATGAAAAGCGGATGTACACGCCTGTATCTGATACTCTTTTTGTCAAATGACCACTTATGAGGGAAGAATAAATCACTTTAGGTTCAGTACAGAAACTGGGAGGTGGGAGTGGACCTGGGGAATCAAATGCACAGAATACAGATATGGACTTGAAGTGTCAAACAGTAGTAAAAAGTCTCTCTCGGCCCTTCATCCTATTCTTGGTGGTGAAAGACAGGCCTTTTCCACATCACAACTGGCATTCTCTTTCCCTGCTCATGGTGCAAGCAATCAGTCAACACGCGACAGGGCAGGAAGCCGCTGGAACGAGAGTGCGCGTCCAGCTCTCGCCTTCGGATGGTCTGCGCCTCACTCCAGAACGTTTTCTCCAGATGCTGCCAGCAGACACTCTGTAATACCTAAACCACAAATCATCACATTCCCCACCCTCTGAGCCAGGACGTGTCCTTGAGCTTCCCACATAGCGAGATACTAACCAAGCTTGCCACTGATACAATAGTGCTTTACAACTTCAGCGCAAACTCTGCCACACCGTCTGCCTGATGTACTAAAAAGTAGGTGGACCTTGTAACATAAAAATATCCACAGTAGGTGAACCTCAGAGAGTCATGCAGGACATTTCAGACATTTCACAAGGAACAAATCCTGGCTAGCTTACTAAGAAAATAATTTATCAATGTAAACATGTCAGACATACGCCTGTGCCTAAAATTAGAGGAAATATGTCTCAGAAATGGAGCCATCTTGCAAACACAGAACTACGGGGCAGGTCATTTCAGATTCATTTCCAAAATCCAGGAATACTGCCTTTCCTCAGAATAAGGAAACCATGCTAAACATCTGCCGTCTGGTTGTTTTAGGAACCACCGTGGGTTTTTTAATGACTCTTGAATTTTATCTACTGTGACACATGAAAGCCATCTAAACTGAACAAAGTGTTTCCAAACTATGATATTATAACTTAGGAAAATGATTGACTGGACTATACTCACGCTGAAAAGGTGCTGCAACTTGATCCTGGCCGAATCTTAAAGGGAAGGAACCTTCGGTGGACTGCTCTCCCGAAACCACCTTCTGGGCTGGAAAGTACTTGGGCTGGAGCACATATTCTTGGGTCTGGCCACGATGGATCCTCACATTCTGTGAGGAAAGGGGCGTCACTCTGGGAAGAAACAAAACAAAGACAAGGAAATAAATAATGGACTTTTAAAAGTCAACTAAGAAGAAAAGAACAAGAAATTAATTCAATTTAGAAAGGAGCGTAAATTACACACAAGGCTCATGCTTCCCTTCATATACCATAGCTGACCATTTGTGGCATATGTAAGGAAGGAACTAACAACTTACCCTTGGAAATCTCCAACATGAAAGGGACTCTGCCTGTCTAGTCATGAAGCATAACAATAAATAGATCATCACCTGTGGATTTTATCAGAGGATTCAGAGCATAGCGACCATAAGTCTTCATGCAAAACACATAGCATTTATATTTAAGAAAAAAGACAAAGATATATACGAACAGGTACATATATAAATAAGTGAGCAGCAACGGAAATGGGAAGTGGGAAATGGAGAAGAGAGTACGGGAAGGGGATTATCCAAGAAATGCCCAACTGGATCAGTTGAGCAAAATCAACTATAAACAATTAGAGCCTGTAAGGTATAGTGGCACCTTCCAACTCTGCCTAGCACTGTAAGGTTAGTTGGTCAACCTCCTTAAGCCTCACTTTCCTAATCTGTAGAATGGAATCCCTGCTATACAGGGCTGAGGAAAAAAATGATGCTCATAAAAATCTGAACACACAGAAACTTTAAAAACATTATAAAATAATTTTAATTCTCCTTGAAATATAAATTATGATGATGCCTTAGGGAAACACTTAATTTTTTTATGCTGTATCTCATAATGATATAAATGTACTATTAGAGTTAAATGGTTTATAATTACTAGTTCCTAAGAATAACAAGAACAGTAACTAATCATAATCTCATTATCTTTTGAATAACGCAAGTCAAGACCTCTGGGAACTTCTAAACATGATTACCATGTTTTCACACTCCTGGTCCAACCCTTTATTTTCTGTGACAGAGCTCTTCCAAGTGCATGTAATGCATACTTTAAAATAACAAGCCTTGGCCCACATTCAATTATTCCCTGAGGGAGAGAAATGAAATCATTAGCTAAGACTAAAAGGTCATGAAAAAAATATAAAGAAGATATATCAACTAATTCCAGAATATGCAAAATTACTACTGAAATTGTCAGAACAGTGCATTATAGCAGCAAATGAAGCCTTTGCAAAGAAATCTGTTGTCTAGTATAATCTGACCAAAAGACTAACGCTAAGGAGGGATTACCTGAACAAGGGACAAGGGGAAGAAATGACACCGTGGCAGGTCAGCGCAAAAAGTACACTGTCAAGCCACCATACAATGTTTCACCAAAGGTAATAAAAGAATCTTGAATAGACTCACTCTATTGAATTCATTCTAGTTGGGGCTGATGAATGAACTATTCTGTGGGACAAGGCATTCATGAGAAACGAACAGAAGAGGCTGGGATTATGGTGTTTTTCCCTCTTAACCAGTCAGTGATCTAGACCTATCACATTAAACCCTGTTGTCCCAAGAAAGCCTGGAAAATTCATCTTGGGCCTGGATTTTCCCAGACGCAATACCACGCAAGGGCACTCCCTTTGTCACCAGACTAATGACTAAATTTCTAAAAGCCTAAGGCTTAACATTGTAAGCACTTTTATTTTGATGATGTAAGTGTTGTTTTGAACTTTAAATATGTTTGCCTGGGACAGAGTAGAAAGTGAAACAGCTGGACACATCTGGTGGTGACTGATAAGAACCACAGTTCTCTCCTGTCAGCCTTGTGGAAAGGAGAAGCCCTCCTTCTCACCTCAGAAGCCACTTGCTCTCCAGGCACGCAGTCACCCTGTCTGTCACTATGTTGCTGCGACCCACTGAAAGACAAGCAGACTAGCTCCTGTTCAGAAAAAGAAAGCCTATGCTGTAAGCTACGGTCATGCCATGCACTCTAGCCCAGGCAACAGAGAGAGCAAGACTCTGTCTCAAAAAAAAAAAAAAAAAAAGAAAAGAAAAGAAAACCTAGCATTCCAGGAGACCTTGGGCTGCTACAACTAATTCCTGCCCTAATCACCACCAGGAAGGTGAAAAATGCTGGGTTTGCCTTCCAACTGACATCCTCCCTTCTCTCCCCTCTAAATCAAGGAAGCAGGGGACAGCCAGAAATGAGCTGAAAGCATATGTATGCATGGGCCCCTTTCCTCAAAGCAGAACAGCAAGGTAATAAACAAACAAGTAAGACCACGTGGCACCAGGTCTAGAACTTCAGTAACAACCCTCAGCCACTAAGGAAATTAGTACTTGCGTTCCCCTACTGTATAAATACTCCCCAGGTTACAAACGCATTGCAAATATAGAGCTACCATGTTTCCCCGAAAATAAAACAGGGTTTTATATTTAGTTTTCCTCAAGAAGACACCCTAGGGCTTATCGTCAGGGGATGTGTTATTGTTTTTAAGTACGGTACAACAATCTACAATCTACATTTATTCAAATATAGTTAAGTCGTCTTCTGGAACATCATCCTAACTCTCCAAACCCTGAATTCCATCCTGAATTTCTTGCAACTGACTCTATTTCCTTTAGAACCATTGGCCCCAATCTATCATGTCGAGCAATAGAGCTCTCATGGGGCAGATGAGAAGGACTGTTCCTCTTCTTCACTGCTCTGCGACGAAATGCATGGGTTGTGCAGATCCGTTGCATAGCCACGGCCATCACTAGGTCTCATTTTTGGGGTAGGGCTCATATTGTGCAAATGCTTAGAAATCCTGCTGGGGCTTATTTTATGGGTAGGTCTTATTTTCAGGAAAACATGGTACACACATGGAACACCCCATTTCTTCACCTTCCCCCGTCCCCCGTGGCAGGTATCTGTAGTTGATGACAGGTTGATGACACTCTGCCTCACAGGTTGATGACACTCTGCCTCACAGCCCCAGAGACAGAAGCAAAGCCAAGGATGGCACACAGCTGGGGCAAGCAGAGGAAACTGGCCCATCACTCATGCCACAAAAATTTACTGAGTGGAATCACCATTCTCCTCTCTCTTCCTAACCTGCCCCTTCATAGGTGGTACCTGCCATCTTCCCTAATTTCATCATTCATGATTATTTCCACTTTGGATCACCTCTCAGCCTTACAAACACACATCCTCTTCAACTCTTTTTCCGTTCCTTTTCTTTTACTCCTAGTATTTCATGAAAATCTCTCTTCCTTTAATTAAGTTGGGATTTCCTCCCTACTTCCTCCTCTCCCAGAAAAAAAAAGGCTTAACTATCACTAGTGAATATGAGATTAGTTATAGCAATGTAACTGGTTTTTTTTTTAAAGGAACAGAACTAAATTGAAGAGAAAATCAGATTAAAAATAAAAACTGTAGGGCTTCTGGTTCAAAATGGTTTGGGGGCACCTATTTATCTCCCCTTCTTCCAAAGATGCCCTTAAAATTATACGTAAGAAATAAAAGATATAAATCCAGAGTTGATATTTGATGGTCACGCAACAGTACAGCCATGCTAGCAGTTTAAAATATTTGAAAACTCTGTACTGGTGAAGAGCCGCCCCAGGCCCTTAAGTGCCCCTCCGCTGAGGGCACCTCCCTTTCCACTGGACCCCCAAGATGTTGTCTCAATCCTGTAAACAAGGAGTTAATATATGGCAGAGCTGGAAACCTCCGCTCCTGCCTTCCTTCTGCTTGGTCAGTACCTGTGCCCTGCAGGTTACTAAATACGCTTCACATCACCCATTAATAAACACACGAGACATTCCAATAAATTTCTAAGAGATTCAAAGTACACTGAGAAACACCGACTGTTTTAACAGAGTGGAGAAAACCATGACCTAAAAAAATATTCTTCCTAACTTCTTTTACTTCAACCTACAGTAAAAAAGTACATTTTATATGGAGATCCAGTACATAGGTACATATATGTCTGTGGTTTTGGTATAACTAAAACAAGCTTCATAAAACAGTTGTGTACCTTATTATGTGCAGGACACCCTGATATTTTCTCTGCTAATCTATTCTTTGATAATACCACAGTCTTGAACCACCACATTTATTTCATGACTTTGGGATTCCCTAATGGGTTGCAATCCATAGCTTAAGGACACGGGTCAGAATCACTCTGTCATAGAAGCAGACAAAGCAGTCTTGTCAGGATACCACAGAAAGGTTCTGAGCACTTAAACCAAGTGACACAAAGAGTTAGGGGGAGATGTAGGGCTTAACACTGAAAGCCAACATATGAAGACAATTGTTCTCCTCAACTCAAGCAAACAGACCATCTAGTTTATCACCCTTTAGAGAATAAAATTGGTATTCTTCTCCAAAAGAATGCAATTATCTGGGAAGAACCACAGAAACTTACTCTGCCAGAGTGAAGTTCCCTTGTTCTGGCATTCCGAGTTCCCCCAGCATAAAGGCTGGTTTCCCATATGTTTCCTGTAAAAGGAAGCTTGCTGGGCAACCAGGAAGGCAGGGAGCTGCAGGAGAATGATTTGGAAAGGGAAGGAGGAAGAAAGGTGAATCATTGGAATGGAAAATATGATTGGGATTCCGAAAACACTTGACCATATGGTGAAAAATGCAATGAATACAGAAAAAGGGAGAATCCATTCAAATGAGATGCTAGAAATATGCTTCTTCAAGAAACACAGGGAAGCTGGCAATGAACACATACAGAAGGAAGAAACCCAAGAACCCTATTTGGCTTTGCACTGAATGGTTCATACACAGACAACATATTGCCAATGCTGTAACTGTTAGAAGCAATCCATGCTGGCACTTCTGGTGATATAAATGCACAGAATTAGCAGAAAGAGGCTGGAAAATTCTAGAAGAGGAAGAGAAGTGGAGGAAAGACTAGGAGGGGCCAGTGCCCTCATCTTACCAAATGAAGGGTCATGAGAGAACATTCATGATCTCGTCACTTAAAATTGACAGAAGAAGAAAATCAAGGTTTAAATGAGCTGTTTGAATTTGCAGAGACAGAAAAATAATGAATACAAAATACAGGTACACAGGGTGCAGTGGCTCATGCCTATAATCCCAATACTTTGAAAACCAAGGCAGGAAGATCGCTTGAGACCAGGGGAGTTCAAGACCAGTATGGGCAACAAATTTAAAAAGTAGTCAGGCACAGTGGCTCACACCTGTAGTCCCAGCTACTCGGGAGGCTGAGGCAGAAGGATTGCTTAAGCCCAGGAGTTCAATGTTACATTGAGTTACTCCAGCCTGGGCAACAGACTAAGACCCTGCCTCTTAAAAAAAAAAATACAGGTATGCCTTGTTTTATTGCACTTTATTACATTTCACAGATACTGCATTTTTCACAAATTATAGGTTTGTGGCAACCCTGCATCAAACAAGTCTATCAGCACCATCTTCCAACAGCACCTGCTCACTTTGTGCCTGCATCATATTTTGATAATTACCATAGCACTTCAAACTTTTTCATTATTATTATATCTGCTATGATAATCTGGGATCAATGATCTGTGTTGTTACTATCGTAATGGTTTTGGGGCACCATGAGCCACACCCACATAGGACAGCAAACTTAAACAATAAACACTGGGTGTGTTCTGACCACTCCACTGACCAGCCATTCCTTGCCGCTCTCCCTCTCCTCAGGCCTTTCCTGAGACACAACATTATTGAAATTAGGCCACTTAATGACCCCATAATGGTCTCTAAGTGTTCAAGGGAAAGGAAGAGTCACACAGCTCTCACTTTAAATCGAAAAATAAAAATAATTAAGCTTAGCAAGGAAGGCATGTTGAGAGCCAAGACAGGCCAAAAGCTAGACCTTTTGCACCAAACATTAAGCCAAGTCATGAATGCAAAGGAAAAGTTCTTGAAGGAAATGAAAAGTGCTACTCCAGGGAACACATGAATGATAAGAAAGTGAAAGCCTTACTGCTGACATGGAGAAAGTTTGAGTGGTCTGGACAGAAGATCAAACCAGCCACAACATTCTGTTAAGCCAACGCCTAATCCAGAGCAAGGCCTTAACTCTCTTCAATTCTATGAAGGCTGAGAGAGGTGAAGAAGCTACAGAAGAAAAGTTTGAAGCTAGCAGAGGCCAGTTCATGATGTTTAAAGAAAGACATCATCTCCATAACAAAAAAGTGCAAAATAGGCCAGGCGCTGTGGCTCACGCCTGTAATCCTAGCTCCCTGGGAGGCCGAGGCGGGCGGATTGCTCAAGGTCAGGAGTTCAAAACCAGCCTAAGCAAGAGTGAGACCCCCTCTCTACTATAAATAGAAAGAAATTAATTGGTCAACTGATATATATATATATAAAATTAGCCGGGCATGGTGGCGCATGCCTGTAGTCCCAGCTACTCGGGAGGCTGAGGCAGGAGGATCGCTTGAGCCCAGGAGTTTGAGGTTGCTGTGAGCTAGGCTGATGCCACGGCACTCACTCTAGCCTGGACAACAAAGTGAGACTCTGTCTCAAAAAAAAAAAAAAAAAAAAAGTGCAAAATGAAGCAGCAAGTGCTGATGGAGAAGCAGCAGCAAGTCACCCAAAAGATCTAGCTAAGATCACTGATGAGGGTGGCTACAATAACCAACACATTTTCCATGCAGACAAAACAGCCTCATATTGAAGATGCCATCTAAGTCTTTCATAGCTAAAGAAAAGAAGTCAATATCTGGCTTCAAAGCATCAAAGAATAGGCTAATTCTTTTTTAGGAGCTAATGAAGCTGGTGACTATAAGTTGAAGTCAATGTTCATTCACCATTCCAAAAATCGCAGGGCCCTTAAGAATTATGCTAAATCTACTTGCCTGTGCTCTAGAAATGGAACAACAAAGGCTGGATGACAGCATATCTGTTTGCAGTGCCGGTTACTGAATAGTTTAAGGACACTGTTACAACCCACTGCTCAGAAAAAAATACAGGAAATATTACTGCTTATTGACAATGCACCTGGTGGTCACCCAAGAGCTCTGATGGAGACATACAAAGAGATGAATGTTGTTTTCATGCTGCTAACACAACATCCATTCTGCAGCCCATGGATCAAGGAGTAATTTTGACGTTTAAATCTTATTATTAATATTTAAGAAATAAATTTTGTAAGGCTATAGCTGCCATAGATAGTGATTCCTCTGATGAATCTGGGGAAAGCCTTGTGGGAAGGATTCACCATCATAGATGCCATTAAGAATATTGGTGATTCAAGGGAGAAGGTCCAAATATTAACAGGAGTTTGGAAGAAGATGATTCCAATCCTCATGGATGACTTTGAGGGGCTCAAGACTCCAGTGGAGAAAGTAACTACAGCTGTGATAGAAATAGCAAAAGAACTAGAATTATTATAGAAATAGAGCCTGAAGATGTGACCAAATTGTTGTAATCTCATGGTCAAGACTGAGCAGATGAAGGGTCACTTCTTACAGATGAGCAAAGAAAATGGTTCCTTAAGATGGAATCTACTTCCGGTGAAGATACTCTGAACATGTGAAATGACAACAAAGGATTTAGAATATTCAATGAACTTAGTCAATAAAATAACAGCAAGGTTTTAGAAGACTAACTCCAATTTTGAAAAGAAGTTCTACCATGGGTCAAACATTATCAAACAGTATCACATACTACAGAGAAACCCTTCAAAGGAAGAGTCAGTTGATGTGGCAAACTTCACTGTTGTCGTATTTTAAGAAACAGCCACCCCAACCTTCAGCAACCACCACCCTGCTCAGTCAGCAGCCATCAACAATGAGGAAAGAGTCTCCACCAAGAAAAAGAGGACAACTCATTGAAGGCTCAAATGATCATTAGATTGTTTTTTTAGACATAATGCTATTATACACATAACAGACTAAAGTTTAGTGTCAACACAACTTTTATATGCATTGAGAAATCAAAAAAATTTATGTGACTCTATTCTGACATTTGCTTTATTGCAGTGGTCTGGAACAAAACCCTCCATGTCCTGGAGGTATACCTACAATGACTTTGGGAGGAGGGCTGGGGACAAGGGGTAAAGTAAATATGTTAAATCTTCACCTACTACAGCAAGAAGTTCTTAGACAGCATTTAAAGTGACTAAGCCAAGAAGGAGGTACACAGAAGTAACTACCAGAAGAACTAACAGGACTTGAGGATTAAACAAGTGAGGGCCAGGGACAAAAGAGAAAGGAGTCCTGCAATACTAGGAGGTCTCAAAGACTGGTGGACTGGAAGAATATTTTTGGTTCAATGCCAGGGGGAAAAGTTAGTGCCAAGAGGTGTGCCAAGTCATGGCAGTCAGAAGAAAAGGCCAGTCTGAGGAAGAGTATTACATCAGTTTAGAGATAGAAATGTGGGCCAGGTCTCTAGGTCACAGTCGAGGAAAGTCTCTGAGTTTAGGAATGGTGATATTCTAAGAGGGACCAACCTCTTTAAGGGCAAAAAAATGTTTCAGTAAAAAAAGCAAACACGGAACCACACAGCCTTAGAGGATATTCACACTTAATGATGGGGGCATGAAGAGAATAGAGGAGAAGAACAAGAATGATGTCAGTCCAGAAATCAGTGGAAGAAAGTTTCTAGGAAGAAGTGGAAGAGGATTACCTGCAGGGAAATTAGGAGCAGGGAAATATGAACTGGGTTGGGTAGTTGGTTTCTGGCAACACCAACAGCGTGGTGTTGGGAGTGGCAGGAGATGACATGTGACCGTGTAGGGGAGACACTCGAGGGGGAGATGCTGGTGACACACAGAAAAGAACATGAGAAACGGGCCAGCAGTTGGGGAGCAGCTGGCCACATGAAGACTCAAATCTGCGGAAACCTCTATCTTTGTAAGCAGAGGGGAAACAATCGCCTAAAACTGCTTTCCTTAAAAGAAAGGATTAGTCACACACTGTTTACACTGCTGCCTTCCGAGTGGCAATTTTGGCACACGGACAGACTAAACTTTTCCATATTTCTACTAAATCCATTATTTGACCTGCAGAGAGGGTGGGAGGTTCTGGCAAAACACAAGGCTATTTCCACTTAAGAAAAGGGCTTTGGACCTCACAGAAGGGAACCCCCAACAGGCTATAAGAAGTTTCCCACAGACGGTGATCCAACACGATCTAACCCTTTCCGCTACGTTGAGAGTCCTAGGGTTTACAATCAGGAGTGAGAAAAAGCAGAAGAGGAAACAGTAATGCAGGAGGAAGGCACAGGGGGTCACCTCGAGTCTCTCAGGGCCAGTGCTTCTCTGCAAAATGTAAGTGATCATCCACACACCACCTGCCTTGCAGTTGTTGGGGAGCCTGAGTGAACACTACTCAACGAACAAGCAGGGCAGGCACTAGAGCACATGGAAAATGTCAGCTGTGGTTTGATGGAGAAATCCTCTTCCCCATGGACAGTACTCAAGGACAATGTGCACAGGGAATGACAAGGAATGACAAGGAAAAAGTAAACCATTATGCCTCATGGCAGCGTAATGCTCACACGTAACGAGAGACTAGTATTTGTGGTCAGTGACCCCATTCATAGGAATTACCTCTGAGACCAAAAAAGAATGGGGACATAAAAGGCTGCTGATGAGCAGACTAAAGGGAAGCACGTACAGACAGACTGCCAGTAAAAGAGTAAGGAAGAACCGGAGGGTGCCAGAATAAACACAGCAAAAGTAAAATGAAACAAGCAAACCAAACCCATGAGAACAGGAGGAAAGAAAAGATTGCTTTGAAAATATAAATGTAGGAGACCCATCAAAATTCTTAGATGTAAATGGAGACAAAAGGAACTGAGAAATTAAAAATGAAAGAAGTTGTAGCTATTCAAGGGAAAAATATAGAAAATAAGACAACGTTAACAGTGGTGATAAGCACGGTCAACACAAACCAAGTGGTTTTGACACCAGTTTTTCTTTTGTGGTAGTTCTTAACTAAGGGGGCTGAATCTGCCCCTCAGGGACATTTGACAATGTCTGGAGACATTTTTAAGTATCACGACTCGGAGATGGTGCGTGGGCATTTAGTGGGTAAGAAGCCAGGGACACTACTAAATATCCCTAATGTACAGGGCAGCCCCCCACAAAAAAAAGTATCTGGCCCAAATGTCAATAGCATCAAGATTGATAAATCTTGTTCTAAACATGGGCTACTATCACCAAACAATTATAACTGATATAGGAATAAAGAGCCAATGGCTTCTGACAGGTAGAATGGCTTCTACGGAAATGATGGGGCCAGGCACACAAAAATTTAGACTCTAGAGAAGAAAGGTCAAAACCTAAGAACCTCCTAAAGTGTCTTTTGGAAGCCCCAGAGGGGTGGGGCTTCCAAGCCCCAGAGGGGTGGGGCTTCTGGGGCTTCCAAGCCCCAGAAGGCCAGAGGGGTGACCCTAACTTCACGTGGCCTAGACATAAGGCACACCCTCATTTTTTTTCATTTTTAATCATTTTAATCATTAAAGCTACATGCTAATAAAGCAGATATCCTATCTGCAAAGGGTGAGGTAACTGTACACAAAAGCTCTGACAAATGCAAAAGACTAAAATCATTAAAACCTTGAACTGAACAGGTTATTTAACAAGTAACCATTGAAGGAAATACTGTCAATAACTAAAGTCCTGAGTTCATCAAAAATGAGTTGCTATATTGGGTTACATAAGACAGCCTCCTTAAACCCAAATTAAAAAGGAATTGCAACCATCTCTTATTTATCTAAGCTAAAGAGATACCACATAAAACCTAACTAATACAATAACCTCACCAAGAAAATTCCAAAATGTAAACAATTTAACAAATAATTAAGGCTCTCAGCCTACTGTGGAAATGCCAACTGCAAGACTTTTGAACTGAATCCTAACACCCGAACCAAATCTGAGCTCTACCACTTATGGTGGGAAGGAAGGGGAGAGTTCAATTTCCTCATTGCAATATACGGGTAATGACATCACCTCACAAAGTTATGTGAAAACAATCAGGAAATGTGATATTTTTTCTAAGTATGAAAATACCTAGCACAATACCCGGTACACACACAAGGGTATTCGATTCTTTCTCTCCCTTCCTCCAATAAGGACAAAACAAAGACTCTGATAATATTAGAGTTTATATCCAAAGACTACTTGAATGTACAGTTAAGAAAAATGCAAAGCTTGTTTTTTAAAGTTCTATTAAATAAAAGTATTATTTAGGAAAATATTTGAAGTTATTTATAAATAATAAGTACAGCAACCCTAGGGTCAGTTGTTCATACTGTTGTACCTATAAGTCTGTAAAAGAGTCAAGGAACCTGGCACCAAACCACTGTGGAAAATAGTTTTGCAGCTCCTCAAAAAGCTGAACACCAAATTACCATATGATTCAGCAATTCCACTCCTAGGTACTGAAAACAGAGACTCAAACATAACTTACACTCCTATGTTCACTGTAGCATTATTCATAATAGCCAAAAGGCAGAAACCACCCAAATGTCCTTGGATAAATGAATGGGTAAACAAAATGTATTATGTACACACAACGGTACACTGTGGAATCATAAAAAATGAAATTCTGATACATGCTATAACAAGGATGAACCTTGAAAACTTTATGTTAAGTGAAAGAGACAAAAAAACAATATTATATGATTCCACTTATATGAAGTCCCTAGAATAGGCAAACTTACGAGACAGAAAATAGAACAGAGGTTATCACCAGGGATTAGGGGAAGAAGAATAGGGAGTTATTATTTAATAGGTAGAGTTTCTTTTCTGGGGTGATGAAAAAGTTCTGGAAAAAGATAGTGATGACAGTTGTACAACAGTGTGAATATAACTAATGCAAAAGAATTGTACATTTTAAATGGTTTAAATGGCAAATTTTACATTATTAATACATATATTTCAACAAAATAAAATAAAAAAACTACTCAGAAAAAAGCAATTAGACCCCAGATTCCTTTTAAAAAAACAAACAAATAAACAAAGGAACCCAGCACCACAGAGAACAAGGAGGAAGGCAGGTTTCCTACCTCTCTGCCCCCATCCTCCACATTTTTGGATGATACAGTGTAAAGCTTGTTCATCCCAGCCAATTTCAAATATGTTTTTAGCCCTATTTAGCCAAGTGTTTGTTTGCAATGCCAATTCTAGAGTAGTAACTACCCATATGGTTCTATCCCTCATCACACATCAATGTTTTGTTTTGTTTTGTTTTTTTTCTCCTGCATTCTAGTGCTCTTCACCATTGTAGCGCTCCAGCCATTCCTGGAACCATGTCATGAGATTCCAGCCTCTGTCACCATAAGGCATCATGTTCTCCACCAATCCTCTTCTTACGGCAGTGTGAGAGATTAAGGTCTGGTTTGCCAAATGTGGGAAATAACCTCTATCTGTGTGCCTGGGAAGCCTTTTATACCTAACTTTTGCTCATTCTCCATGCATTGCTGCAGCTATTGCATTTCCATGGTAGTGTTAGTTGGCTCTCCATCTCACACCCTAATGGAAGCAGGAAGAGATATTCACAGATTTTGCTTTTGGACATTAACTTTATACAATTCCCCCTCATTACCTATAAGCCTGGAAGAATGGAAAAGACAGTGGGAACATTTTAGAGAAATTGTCCTTTCACAATTTTCCCTCTTACTAGCCAGCATCTCCCGCACACTAAACACTATCACAGGCATCCAAAGACTCAAGGATGAACAGAGATGCAAGTTACCCACTCCTTCAGGGCAGGGTATCTGTGAGGCACACACACAGCGCTCCAGATGGAGGCAGGATAAACAGTACAAGGAGGATCTGGGAAATTCACATCACACGTCTGCCCCTGCCACTGAATCTCTGACAGCCCTGTCTCAAACATTACCAAACTCCCCCAGTCCCCGTCTCCTCATTTGGAAGGCGTAGGGCTCCATGATCCTCCATAGCTCTCCAGCTTCCAGAGTTAAACTGGCACTGTACTTCCAAAACTGTTCCCCAGTCACACCAAAAAATATTTCATGTGGGATATTTTTTAATGGAATGTATATGTAGATATCTGTTCAAAGTAGGAAGACACTCTCTCAGGGTTTTATTTTCCCACATTCAAGCTAAATAAATAAAAAGGGAAAATTCTTTCAATTTTTAAGGTGAATGCAATAAACTCTGTTTTTCCCAAATGGCCTTGTTTTTTTCTATTACAATTGCTGCTAAACTAGGTCACCTAAGTAATAAATATTGAAAGCATTTAACCAAATTCAAACATCTGTTCCAATCCTCTTTTAGGGCTTGATCCAGCTGAAACAAAATATCCATTGCCCTTCAGGATCTGCAAGACCCTGTAACTGCTGAAAATGTTAGGGGTTTTTTTTTTCCCCTAAAGCCAATATATCTGATAAAAAAGAAAAAATGTGGCTTATTTCAGTATGTCTGGAGTACAATGAGTATAGTACTATGTGAGAAGCAACAAAATCTGATCGAGTAAATCCTCTCATACTGGATCTTCCTATACTAGGACAATAGGGCTCAGCTGGGTATATGCCCAGTGTAAGCCCCAGCTTGGTAGGTCTGGTCAGAGGACATGGTGAAGGAAATGCCTCTCCAGCTTCCATGTATTCCAGAAGAGCCTTGCTCCGAGGCTAGTTGCCCTATTTAACATTGGAATTTCCTAGCAAATAATTCAAATTGACTTTGGGAAAAAAATATATTCACTTTTTAAAATAAAAATGGTTCGGTGTATAAAAAGACACCATAAATAAAGTCAATAGCTAAATAATACATTAGAAAAAAATCTGCAATTGCACATGAAAAATTAGAGCATAAGATACAGAAGAGTCTTATAAATTGATAACAAAACAAATTGGTAACCCAAGGGGGACAAGCCAGGACCAAATAGGAAAATGGACAAAGGACATGATTAAGCAATTCACTGAATAAAGCCAAATGAGTATGCCTAACCTCACCTGTACTCAGGAAAATGCAAACTTAACAAGATTACATTTTGCACCCACTTCACTAATTTTTTCAAATTAGGAAAATTTTGGGAAAAAACAAGATAGAACTATTGCTGACAGGGATATAAAGTGGAGGGAATTCTTAGGAATTCCTGGTAGAAACATGAATTCTAACAAACTTTAGAAATAATCAATCTAGAAAAATATAAATTCAAAATGAACATATCCATTAACCTACTAATGACCTTCCTTATAATTTACTTTAAAGAAATAAAACTCTAGTATATAAATATATTTAACAACTTTATTGAATGCCTGTTCATATAGCCAAAAAAATGAAAACACTGGAAACAAGTTGAATATCTACTAACAGAAGAATGGTTCAATAAATCAATATGTTTATAAGATGAATTATATAACCATTAAAATGAATTATATCAATGTTATAGAGGAATTTCCATGTTCTATTTTAAGTGAGAAAATCAAGACGTAGAAACACTGTTTATTAAGCAATTTAAAAAGTTTAACATAATTATATAGATAGGAGAAAAACACAAGGTTATCCACCAAATTATTAATATTAGTTATTTGTGAAGGGGAGTGGTACAGTTAAAGTAAGGAGGAGAAGATTTAAAAATTGAATTTTAAAGATGTCTGTGATTTTTTAAAAGCATATATTCCAATTATGTAAAATTATATGTGTATTTCATAAATAGATGCATGAACAGATGATCAGAAACTAGGTGGTGGTCTTCAAACTAGGTGCCATATCAAAGGGCAGAAAATACAATTCTGGGATCCAAGAAGAAAATACTAGAACTTTATATATCTATTTTAATATTTATTTGTATTTTTATCTCATCCATTTTACCTATTTTTAGGATCTTTTATAAAATTAATAACAGATTACCTAAACAGACACCTATACAGAGTGCATACAAAAACATTTTTGCTAATATACATATGCAATTAAAAAGCTTAGAGACCATCATATATGCACTTAAGCAGGATAATTTTTAACATCAAGACTCCTTCAACAAAGTTTTGATCACCCAGCTGCCTAATCCTACAGAGTCTATGGGCATATATGATTCTATGGGAACAATGACCAGAGCCATTGTTTCTACCAGCTTTGGTTTATAAGCATCATCCTCTCCCTTGCATCCCCACCCCTTCTACCCTATCAGAGTCACCAAGTTATCAGAGCAGGACCTCTCAAAATTAAAAAAAAAAAAAAAAAAAGTTTGCTTCTGATATTGCTTTCTTTTTCTTTTCTGTCTTTTATTTGTTTTTTAGAGACAGTGACTCGTTATGTTGTTCAGGCTGACCTCAAACTCCTGGGCACAAGCAATCCTCCCACATACGTGGGACTAAAGGTATGTACCAGCTACTTTCTCTCTAATATGTGATGTATAGACACCTATCCTCACCACTTCTATTTTCTTACAATCTAATCTTCACAACACTGCCTACTAATTCTTCTCTCCCAAATAATCCTTTAAGAATAATTCTGAGAATATACATTTTTAAAAAACTCTGAAAACTACAGAGCGCAATAAAATTGCCACCAATCCTCTTGTCATTCTTATAAGAACAATAGATTGATAGGTCTCAATACTCTCGAGATTCCTACAGCACTTGTTACACAATTCTTATATTTTTACATGTATTACATCTATTAATACGTATGTGTTATAAATCCATGTACTCTATTATACTGAGTTCCTATCTGGTGTCATTTTTCGTAAGCCTAAAGAACTTTCTTCAGAATTTCTTGTTGTACAGATATGTTACAAAAAACTGTCTCCATTTTCATATTTATAAAGATATCTTATTTTCCCTTCATTTATGAAGGAATTTTCTTTTTGATACAGAATTCTGAATAGATAGCTTATGTCTTTAGCACTTTAAAATGTCATTCCACCATTTTCTAAACTCCTTTGTTCCTGATGAGAGGTGACTCATCGTTTATATCATTGTTTCACTGTATGTAATGTGTCTTTCAATTCTGGATGCTTTCAAGATTTTCTCTTATCTTTGGTTTTCAGCTGTCTTACTAGGAAGTGCCTTGATCTGGCTTCCTTTTATTCATCTTGCCTGTGGGCCTGCTGAGTTTCTTTGATCTCTAAATTTACATTTTTCAACTAACCTTGGAAATTAACAGCCATTATTTCTTTAAACATTTTTCCTGCTACGTTTGTTCTCTTATTGCCTTTTGAGACTATAATTACACATGTATTAAATTACTTGATATTATCCCAATAGCATTGTGAATTTTTTCATATTTCTTTAATAATTTTATCTTATTCTCTAGAAGGAATAACTCTTATTGATCACTTATGTTCATTTATGTTTTCTAACTTCCATATTTTTATATTTTCTATTTTTCTATTAAAATTCTCCATCTGTTGTTTAATTAAAACCATATTTTAATTCCTTGTACATATTTATAACAGATGCTTTTAAAGTGTTTACATGCTAATTCCAACATCTCAGTCATCTTGGGATTGTTTCCTATTGACTGTTTTATCTCTTCACTATGAGAAATATTTCCTTTTCTTCTCATGATGGTTATTATACATAGAATATTATGATATTATGTTGTGGAGACTCTGAATCTTATTCTAAAGATGATTTAAAAACTGTTTTGTTGCACGGGCAGTTATTTGGCTGGATTCAAACTCCAAATTCTGTTTTTTCCATAGTGTGTAGTGGCTGGAACTGCTTAGTTCTTTCAGTTTTCCAGCTGTTACTTTTCACTGGGAACTTTGGAGTCTCCCAAGGATCAGCCAAGAATTTGGGCAGAGTTTCTATACAGATGTTTGGGGACCCTTTCTTTCAAGAGTCGGCTCTCCTCCAATTTCTGTCTGCTTTTGGTTACTCTCCAATACCCTACAATAGCTGATTTTATATTTTGTCCAGCATTTATAACTGTTATCTATAATAAGGTTACTCTGACAATAAAAACTTCCCCCATCTATATTTTATAAACATATTTCTTACATTCATGATCACTATTATTTTACATTGATATTTATATGTTTTGTGCTTTTAAAAAACATGGAATAGAAACATTTCTTGTTAACTTTTAAGTAAGGAGCAGTAAAGGTCTGTTAGTTTTCAGTTCCATAGCAACTATTTACTCACACTAGAACAAAAATATAGAGCATAAATTTGGAAATGATTCTATCCTATAATGCATGTTTACATTTGGTAATGGAATTATTTTTAAAGAGGGGGAAAATATATTCACTTTAGAGGAAAAAGTAAATGTAATTTTTTCATTGGAAAGATAGCATTACCTCGTACATTAGCTCAGAAAACCAAGAGCTTTATAACCATGGGCAATGCAACTCATGAAAGCAGTCCATTTGCCAAGGCCAAAGGGATTCGTCACATTCTGGCAAATGGGGAATCTGTGCACTTTAACACACCAAACAATAAAATAACATTATTATGTGGTACTCATAGAGTACTGCAAGCCAATTAAATGGCTTTATGCAATTCCCCAGACTTCATCTGTATTTCATGCAATAATGGTCTGGTACTCTGCATTCATCAAGGAGGCCAGCTATAACTTCGTTGATGAAAAGTAGTGTTCAGACCACTAAAAGGGACTTGGGATATCATCTAGTTCAGTCACCTTATTCTACAGATAAGGAAACTGAAGGCCAAGGAAATTAAGTAATTATCTCGACATCAAAAAATTAAATGTCAATAATGACAGAAACAAGCCTAGAGCCAACTGCTTGTTCCAATACTTACACTACCTAGATCTAGCAAAAATAATTTTTTAAAGAAAGAATCAGAGACAAAAATCTTAAGGGAAGAAGAAAATTGAAACAAAAACCCCTAGGTTTTGACACTCTCACTGCTTGGCATGATTGGGCATTTAACCTTCTTACATCATTAAAGAAGAGAAACAGCAAAATAAAATTATTCCAAAAGAGTGGTTTTGCAGAACTATTAATAAAAAAGTGTAAATACTTTGCTAATATGAAAAACTATAAATGCTATATTGAAAGTTATATATCATTAACTCACATTGCTAACCCACTACCTCGTATTGCTAGAACCTATTTATCCTGCTAAAATCTCTTTTCACATCTTTCAGTTCCACATTAAACTATCCATGTAGGACCCAAAAGGAACTAAGTTCTAAGCCCCAATTTATCTGCTGAAATGTTGAAAGGAAAATAAAACCTGGTGATTTCCTCATTTCTAAGATGTACTGCAACTGAGATTGAGATGTACTGCATCATGAGATTTCGCACAAATGGCAAGGCAAGGCACGTTCTATGAGATCATCATCATCATTTTATATGATAATTATAGTTCTCAGTAGAATTCAACTAGCTAGCTTCTGATATCTGTAACTTCACAATCATGATTTCTCCTCAAAAGAAATAATCACGTTTTTAAACCAAAAGAACAAGAGTAATTTCTCTTTACATATACATATATACATATATACACATATACACACACGTGTTGATGTGTGTGTATATATATGTTATACTCATTGCCTAGGGTATTAAGAATGAAATCAAGAGAACAATTTGGAAACATTTATACTGGCAAATGCAGAAACACCTAAGAAGGTGAAACATTAAAAACGTTTTGAGCAGACATAGCCTAGCTGCCAAAAAAAAAAAAAAAAAAAAAAAACTGCCAAGAAAATGTTTCAAAATGCTTGGATTGTTCTGTGTAATTTTTTTCAACTGTTTCCACCAGGCAGTAAATAAAATCCCATTAGAGTCCCTGAGCAACAGGCTATCTCATTGAATGGGAGGGAGAGCGGGAGCAAAAGAATACAGAGGAGAAAGGGGGGGAAGCCAAAAACATTCGCATTTAACCATCTTAACTGCTGTAAACCAAATATTTGGTTTTGTGCACTTATTTCCCTTTGAAAATACATGTAAGTGAAACAAAGACTTGATTCAAATATACCAGGGACTAGTAAGAATGTTATGAACAAAACGCTAGTCTGTTGAAAGATATGTTCCCCTTTAGCAAAATGTCTGCTAGAGTCAATGTGGGTACCACATGGTCTTCTACTACATCAATGCCCTATAGGATGGTTTCCTCTTACCCCTTAGGTTTCTGTGTCAGGAATGAAAGAAATAAGTGAAATTATTCGTGAATGAAATCTTCCCCGTAAGAGGAGGGAGCCCAGGTCCATGAAACAGTCCCTTAAGGGCAGGTGGGATTTATACAATAAAGAACAAAATATATTGGCAGAAAATAGATCCAGGTAGGTTGAGAGGGTAGGGAGGGCAGGTGATAAGAACAGCTTGAAAGAGTTCAAGGTCTCTTTGGAGATAGCTATGTGTGTGAAGTTCAAGGGCAATAGGAAGAGAGGCAATCAAGGTCTCTTGTGGGACACCGCAGCTCTTCTTTCATTAACTATTAAAACTAAAACTGATGATAAATTACTGATGTTTCCTCTAAAGCTAAAATTCTACCTATGAAACATCCTTCCACTATTTATTCCTCTGAGGGAGAAACATTCATCCCCTTATTTGTAAATAATATAGATGATGAGAGGATGGGATTAAAACGTCAGAAGGCAAGGAGCAGGCAATTGCCCAGAAGTCTTAATGTCTGGAGTTGTCAACACCTATTTGATGGGAGTCTACACCGTAATTCTAAACCTTCCTTTTTCGCTTCAAAGCCCAGGCTGAAAGGTTGGTGGGTGAGTTTTACAAATTCTAACAGAAGACTACTGTTTCAATAAATTTGGTAATTAAAAAGGAACTTTATCATGGCATGCCATACATTGTCAAAGATGGATAGAACCCAATAAAGAAAAGATCTTTTACATATAGGATAACTGGTAAATGGATGGGCTTTGAGTGAGCAGGGTCGCTGGAGTCCCTTGGAATTGTGTGACAAATTCTGTGTGTATGTGTGTGTGCGCGCATGCGCGCTGCTTATTTTTTAAAAGATTGTTAAAAGGGTCCATGATTTTTTTAAATGGCAAAGAACTATAGAACTAGCATATCTATTACTGTAAGTCCCTCACATTGTAGATAAAAAACTCAAGATACAAAAAGGCCAAGCGTTCCAACAGTCACATGGCTAGGGCTGCCCCACACCTGGCCAGAGTTGTGTCTTAGAGCTTGGGGTAGGGTGAAGACCTCCTTCCCCCCAGGGCAACAGGGGAGGCTCCAATCAGGGAATGTCAGAATGAAAAATCATACTGAAAGTGAAAGTCTGAACAACATCAAGAAATGTTCAGCAAGTTTCCCTGGAAGAGCTCAGGAGGCAGATTGTGAAACTGGACTAGAGACAGAAATCCAGACCCAAGAGATACAAATGGGGCAAAGGCCCTGAGAACAGAGGGCTTCCTCCTGGTGCCCAGCCAGGCGCCAAGTACCAGGGATTCTTGCCACTGTCCTTGAACATATTACCACTACGCATTGTACTTGGTTCCCCTGTTCACGAGCAGCATTCATTCATTCAACTAACATTTATTAATTACCACGTGTCAAAGATGCAAAGATAAAAGAGAGAGCAGAGACTGATAAGGAGGGCACAGATGTTGACATCAGACACTCCCGGTTGGGAGCCCCAGCTCTCCCGGCCACTGGAGGAGTATCCTCGGGCATTATTTACCCCTCTCTGGCTCAATTGCTTCATCTGCAAAACAGCTTAGAATCCAGAGCCTCTGTTATTACTGGCATTAACACAGCATCTGTCCTTAAGTTGCTCACAGACCAGAGAGGACTAGGAACTAGTTACAGCCTCACAGGACCAGAGATCTACGAGGGATGCACCAAGGGCCCATGGAAGGAGACTCTACCCTCCCCATTACCACCAATGGGAGTCACAAAAACATGCTCTCACACTCACACACACACACGCACACACACACACACGCACACATCAAGTACAGAACAAACCTCAAATCATATAGCTTCCTGGACATGGAGGCCCCATAAAGTGCTGCTACCCAGAGGCACTGCAATCCTGGATGGCTGTTAGGTACAACTAGAGCATCGTGGGGCACAAAGAGGTCTGTCTAGACTGTAGAAGCTAAACCTGACTCAAGCAGCTTCTTCTCAGATCATTTGCATTCCTGCAAGTCTTTATTTCCACATTCTGCTCCAAATGCAAGCAAAGGGAAGGGAAAATTGTCTTAACAAGGTAATCCTTTTAAACCCTAACTCTTCTACCAGCAAGTGCCTTCCCTCTCCTTACAGAGCTATAAGAAATGGTGTTGAGTTCACTGATATTGTATTACTGTTGGAATTTCAAGTTAGATTTCTCTGTGTGTGTATCTCACTCAAAATACCAATACATCAAGCCCTCCTTTGAAGACAGCAAAGGTTATGAACAGGGTAACTTGACCTATTCTGGCCTCCTTACCCCCTATTTATACAACTGTGAACAAGTCACTTCCTTTCCAAGCCTCAGCATCCTATCTCCAAAATGGGAATCCTAACAGTAGCAACCTCATGACATTGTGATGATGATAAAATGGGTAATTCATGTAGAGCATTTAGTACTATGCCTGATACCAACACTCAGTAAATATTAATTTTAACCACAAGAAACTACAGTGAGTTGGCACCCAAGAGTTGAGAACAATGTCACAGATGTGTATCAGATGCCAATTATGAGAAACTTCAGAACACCAAAGGCAACACCTGTGATCCTACCAAGTGAGTTACTGATGTGGCATGAAACGTCCAGGGAAAGGGGTCATCTTTTCTTTCAAGCCAATGTTAATAAACACAAGAAAAAAGCCATAGTCTTTTCCACTCCATACAACTACTCAACCATGATACATTTCACAATGTCTGAATGAGAAACTAAATGAAACAATGGAATTACCCTAATTTTCCAGCTCTCTTCTGCCCCAGAAATTCACAGTATTCTTCCACAGAAAAATGTTTTATAGATGTAAAAAAATAAAAACTACAAGATCTAAAATGTAGGTTAAGTGCATTTAAAACACATAATGTCAACTATGTTTCATTTCAATAAATGTCAGAAAATTTATCAAATGTATTTTTTTGATAAGTTAATAATTCCATTCTGGTGTGGCTACTAGAATTATAGCAAATAATAGTGTCTGCTGAGCTCAGCAATGATTCATTAGGTATATGTTTACTGCCCTGTTTGGAAAGCAAATAATAGCTTTTTAAAATATACTGATAAAAAGAATCCCTGATACGAACAGAAACCATCAGTTAAAAATAAAACTAACTTAGGTCAGGAACCAAAGTAGCAAGAAATGAAAAAAATTCACTTATTTACTACATATTAACATACTTTAGTTCATAAGTGATATCTGATTTGACATAAGATAATACAATAATATAGATTTTTAGCTGGCTCAATATTTTAATACACTTCATGAGTAACTAGGACAGGGTCTCTCAACCTCAGCTCTACTGATACTTGGTGGCAGATAATTCGAGTTGTGGGGGGCTGTCTCCCGCACTGCGGGATACTGAGCATCCCTGGTCACTGCCTACAAGATGCCAGTAGTACCCTTCCCCCCAAGTCACGACAATTCACAGTATCTCCAGACATTGCCAAATGTCGCATGTTGGGCAAAATCACCCTGCTTGAGAACCACTGACTTAAGACATCAATCGCACAACCTATTTTGTGCCCATTATAAAAAAGATGGCCACAAAGTAGTCTTTCTAGCTCCAAACTTCAAGTTTTACCCACTTTATCAACTTTATCATGTATTTACAATGCACAATTATTTTTAAGTGATATATTATTTCAAAGGACATATTCTTATCACCATGACCATGAGCAAATAATATACAAAAGTCCCTAATTCTCGAATTTTACACTTTCACTTATTTGTCACTAATAAAGACCTACCTTCATTTCTTGCCACCTCTATGAACTGGTTTAGTAATTCATTCAACAAATGTGTATTAAGTCCCTACTTTACACCGTGCTAGGCCAAAGGGTCCAGCAATGAACAAGACTGACAGCAGCCTTGCCATCATGGAGCTTACACTCTAGTGTGATCTTTCCAAACAGAACGCAGCCCAGGATAGAATCAGCATGTGCGAATCAACAACCTGCCTTAGCATTTTCTGCTTTAAGACACTGTCTCCAGGAATGCTCTTTCTACATTTGCATTATTCTATGCAATGAAGGTAATCACTTCAAATCCCCTGTAAAAACTTTTATAACAGTACTTCATATGCCTGGTGCTATCTAGGAACTTTATCAAAATGAAGGCTTCAAGAGTGAAGTTTATTATTTTAGCACCAAATTTTTTAAATTCATTTTAACTGTATGTAATAGAATTTTGTTCTGTGTACCAAACAAAATCACTCCAAGTCCTAATCTGTGCTCCTCTACAATACATACTCTGCCCTTAAGTCATAACCAACTTTTGAAGTTCTCTAATTTCTTATAATAGTAATCAGAACATTATGGTATGGCTTATAAAGTAGACTCAGTTCAATTTCTGCAAATTGGAGAAATGTACTTAATGAATAATTAAGGCACAGCAAATTCTATTTGGATAAACCCTATTGGCATTTTACAAACCAAGTGACTTATATTTGTGGTCAGCTTTCTGAAAGATAGTTTGAGATACTGCTGTCATTCACGTTGTGTCTTCTTCCATGCTTGAAGTTGGGGGCAGGGCCGGGGTGTGGGGTTGGGTAGTGATCTTAAGGCAAGAGAATCAGAGATTTCTGCCCTCGGGTCTAAGAGTGATTTATTCTGTGTTACATAATAAATTCTCTCATATTAACATAAATTTAAAATCAAAATCCCCTCATCTTAGAATATGCAGCCTATTCTTTAAGACTACATGGAAAAGCAAAGGAAACCATCATTTTGAGAGGACTCTGAAAATGGTGAAAATGCAGCAAGGGCTAAAGGCAAACAGAGCGCATGAGTGTGGCCAGTGCCTGCACATCTAGAACCAACATGATGGCAAACCTGGAGGCCCAGAAAGTCTCTAAGAATTCTCTGTACAATACAATGCCCAAACCAGGGGAATTTCTACTTACCTCTGCAGAAGCTAAAATGCAATGCACATATCCACAAGATGGGGATATTCTCCCACCAAAAAAAGAAGACGATGACAATGTGCTACTTAATTTTCCTTTGCCAAAAGTTAACAAGAGATGGCATGGGGCCTACCGAGACAAGGAAGTGAAAATGATTCTGGTTGCTGAACCAACAGAAACTGCTCTTCTTAATGCTCTTAATGAATTAAAAGATACCAATAAGGCCAGTAAAGATAATAATTTTATTAAAAATGAAAATTAGTCAAAGGAGCCCACCATTAAGTTTATGGAGAGTCTGCTGTGTGATGCAGCCCAGAAATCATATAGCTGAACCCTCTGTTCACTAGTTACAATGGAGAGATAAAAGAGAACAAAACACACTGACATCAAGGACTTATTCCACAAAGTCTTGGGCCTCACCTATGTCACCATCACCACGAGGTCATAACCCTGGGGAACGCAATGTCAAGCTCCACCATCCCATCATAGCCCTGCTGTTGCTACACTTCTCACAGCAGGCACCAAGTGACCTCCGGGCTTGGTGTAGGTCATTCCTGCAGCACACAGACCCCTGGTGAAGAGCCTCAGTTCCAGTAACTTCACTTCTGCCTCTCTCCTGAGATGGGATTCCCATCTCGCAATTCCATTTACTGGACACCCACCTGGTAGCCTGAGCTGACATCTCTTTCTTGAACCTACCTGGTACCTCCGTTCCTGGAAACAAGAGCCCTGCCATGTCCCTGCAGCCTTCTTACTCAGGAACTTATCTGTACCTGAACACCGAGCAGCTGCACCCACAACTTACTGATGGTTCTCTTCCGTGCTGATCCAGTACCTGCTTCACAATGGGCAAGTACACACAAAGTACTTAGAACAAGCCCTGACACATAATAAGAGCTAATAATAACTGAAGGCTTATAATTATTACTGATGTTCTAACTTCTGGATTTTCAGTCCACCTGCTGGGATCCCATTACTGTACCAAGATGGACCATCTGCATGCTGCTATTTCATCAGACCCCTAATATCCTATGGATCCCATGTTCTACTTGCCAGACAGACTTCTTCTGGTAGTTACAACTGAGTTTGTCACCTCCTAGAATCTACCACACCCAGTGGCCAGGACATGCCAGATCATGTCCATACAACACAGAGCCAAAAAGTCTAAACTCTGGTTTATCTTCTCAATCCAGCATCACGGCTAAGATCACAGAATTTGGGGTTAGAGGTTGGTTTGAATCCTGGCCTTGCCTCTTACATAAGCATATGATCTTGTGCAAGTGACTTCAATACTCTAAACATCAACGTTACATCTGCAAAAAGAGGATATGATAAATGTGTGATGGGGCTGTTGTAAGGATTAAGTAAGAGAGTGGGGCACAATGCTTGACATCCAAAAAGCACTCGAAACACAGTAGTTGCTATTGTTACTTGCATTATTAATCCTAAGGCAAGAGTATATGTGATACATTTAAGGAGGAAAATATTATGAGGACTGAGAACCAAGATTCCACTTTTGGAAACCTGTCCTGCAGATGAACTTTAGCAGGTGTGCACAGACGTGTTCGGAGCAGGTGTTCGTTATCTTTCATAACAACAAGAGACATTTATTAGATGAGAGTCTGGGCAGTGTATTAGTGTCCTAGGGCTGTAACAAATCACCGTAAACTGGGTGGCTTCAAACAACAGAAACTTACTCTCACAGTAATGAAGACTGGCTACACTCCCTTCAATGGCTCTAGAGGACAATCTTTCCTTCCCTCTTCCCACTTCTAGGGCCTCAGGAATTTCCTGGCTTGTGGCTACATCACTCCATCTTCACGAGGTCTCTTCCTCTCCCTGGTCTTATAAGGACACTTGTCATTGGATTTAGGGTCCACATGGTTAAACTATAATCATCTTATCTTTAGATCCTCAAGTATATTTTCCAGTAAGGTCACCCTCACAGGTTTAGAGATTAGGATGTGGACATACCTTTTGGGGAGGGGGACATTCAACCCACTAAAAGGCTGGAAACCAGAAACAGACAAGGTGTTTATCATGGAAACCTGGTTAAACAAACCACGGCTCACAGTGGACTAGTCCGGGGCAGGGCGGGGTGGGGCGGGGCTGACTGTGGCCGAGGTGAGCAGCAGCGTCCAGTGTGCTGGTGGTACAATTTGAGTAACAGGAACAAAGAAAATTCAAGTGTCTTTAAAAGCATGCATGCTTATTTGTGAAAAGAAGGTTTTTTTATAGGGATAAACAGGAAACTCTTGTCAATGGTGGGTTCCAGAGAGTAGGATGATGTAAGGAAGGGGACTATCAGAGATGGTGACCTTGCTTTGTATGTTACACACTTATGAACAGTTTGATTTTTTTTTCTCTGCTTGCCTACAGGCTCACCAACACTGTTCCCTAAAGCCAGATGACTGCTATCCTCCGGGATCCCTGCGAGGCCCCCTGCATGAACTGCTACAGAGCACTGAGGATACAGAGCGAAGCCTCCAGGGCACCTCCTGCCGGCAGCACCTTCCCGGCTCCCAGAGGCCTGTCTGCTTCATGGTCCCTTTCACAGCTTCAAAGCCTCTCTCCTCCCTGCCCCCCACTGAAGGGGCCAATCTGAACTAATTAGGAAATCAGGCTCGGCTGAAAATTTAAAAGCATAAATGCCTATCTGGGCACACACACAAAAAATCTGATACATGTATGTGCTGTAAATGTGGAATCATCAAGTTTCACCAAGAAACTTTCCATGTTTCTTTATCCTACAAAAGCCTTCTTTGTCTGTTATTTTCTTAAGAGTCACAAAGAGAGCCTTGGAGATCTGTGGCTTAGCCTTTCAATGAAATGAGAAAGTTTTTTCCAGACATCAGACTCCTCCACCTGTGATGCAAATTTAATTAACACTCAGCAAGGTTTCCCCCGAGTTAATGAACTATTAGCTATCACAATCTTATTAGAGTAGCTTCCTCTTTTAAAGTATCCAGTGTCCTTTCAGGTCAAGAAACCCATTAGGAATTGCAGCTTTCTCCATCTGACAGTGCATCAGGCAGTCATGAAATGAAAGAATGTTCCCTCCATGAATGACCTTCTGTAACTTCCTTTCTCAGTGACTGATCCTTTCTTGACCTCAAATGGTGACATTCTGCAACAAGAACAGCTCTGCCTTAAGGTAACACATAGATCACAGTTAGTTACGCAACTCCTTTTTGACAGTTCCAGGAACTAAACCCTTGGGTGAGGCCCACAGTGCTTGAGCTGCACTAACCACTGTGCTCTATGATAAGGAAATTCACTGGGGCACCAGGAATCACTCAGCAGAGACCACCCTAGAAGCTTCCCCAGGGTCTCTCTGACTCCAGACTCTTCCCTCTCCTGTACGCTTCCCACTGCCATCAGGTGATCTTCCCAAAGCACAACCGTCATCATTTGTCACTCCCCAGGCCAGAGTCACTCAAGGCTTCCTGTCACCTCCCCTGTGCAGTCCAGACTCCTAAATTTGATATCAAAGACTCTCCTCAGCTAAGACCCATCCTGTGGGGGAGGAGGGGATGACACATAACATTTTTGAGATCCAATTATTTTGCTCCTTTTTTCATCCTCATTCGAGATAGGAACAGGTCCTTATGGCCATCGTCTAGAGAGAAGGATGCAGCTAGGAGGAAGCAAAACTAGCCTACAAGTGTTCCTGACTTTTATTTTCCGAAAGCCTAAGCCCACAGATGGGAGATGGTTCTCATGTGCAAAGCAAACAACTGCGCCCAAACTACCAAGTTCTACCAGAAAGAGGCTGCAGCAGGCGGGAGGGAGAAGAGGTGGTTTCTGGGTTCATACGCAGAGCTACCACAGAAGGAACAAGACTCAAGAGTTTTGTGTTGGATCTCGGCAGTCAGCAGCCACAAGAGGATTCTCGTGCCGCAGAGAACCGGAGGGCCTGAAGGGCTGGGATGTTTTATGTCACATAAGCAGTAACTTACGTAAGCCTACAGTGCGGAGGATGCCCACCCAGTGAGTTGACAGAAAGATTTCAGAACCATGATACAAGGCAGAGGGGAGCTCAAAACAGGAGTCAGGAGATGTTTCCCACAGCTTGGTCAGAAATGAGCTTGAAACATAAACCAAGTGGTAAAAAAAATTAGTCATACTTCTGCCAAAGTTAACTTTGCGGGCTGAGATTCATTCCCACTATGCCACCTGTCCGAGTCTGTTTGTGCTGCTATAACAGAATGCCACAGACTGGTAATTTATAATGAACAGAAATTTATTGGCTCACCATTCTGGAGGCTGGGAAGTCCAAGACTGAGACACACATTCTCTCCATGCATGTGTGTTCACACAAGCTTTATCCCAGAGCAAAAATATTTAAGGGCACAAGGTATAACTTTTCCAGCTGAGATCCCAGTACACAGTGGCTCTGTAACTAGTCAGTGCATAGGCTGGGCGCAGTGGCTCATGCCTGTAATCCTAGCACTTTGAGAGGCCTAGGCAGGAGGATCACTTGAGCCCAGTAGCTTCCAGCCTGGGCAACACAGCAAGACTCTGTATCTCTCAAAAAAATTTTTAAATTAGCCAGGTGTGGTGGCACACATCTGTAGTCCCAGCTACTCAGGAGGCTGAGGCGAGAGGATCGCATGACCCCAGGAGTTTGAGGCTGCAGTGAGCTATGACTGTACCACTGCACTCCAGCCCAGGTGACAGAGCAAGACCCTGTCTCAAAAACGACAACAAAAAGACTATTTGGTGAATAAATTTTAAAAAAGAAATGAAATTCATAATTAATGAATAAAAATAACAGATTGGTTTCAAAGATTAATTTATATGTCAGTTATTGGAAACAGATAAGTCTTTCATAGAAATAGTGTTATATATATTAAAAATATATATGATAATTTAAATGCATATTTAAGATTTTATACAAAAAATATAAATAAAAATAAAAAATAGAATTAGTAGATTCATTTTATCTAGGACACAGATATAAAAAGAAAAGCATAAATTTTAGTAGATGATGGAGAAACAGATAAAGACATGCAGGTTTTAAGCAGGACTTCTAGGTCTTCTCAAAGGTGTAAGCAAATGGGGACACTGGTTCTACTTCAAAATATGTGGTCTACCTTCTTGACACAGCAGTATCAATTTTTTTTCAATTTATATAAATTTATGGGGTACAAGTGCAATTTAGTTACATGCATAGTGGCCAAGTCTGGGCTTTGAGGGAATCCATCACCTCAATACTGTACTCAATACTGTATATCGTATCCACTAAGTAATTTGACTGTATCATTTATTTTTATTGTTGCTAGTCATGATTAGGGCTTTTTAGTCTACACATGGAACACAGAAGGAAAAAAGGGATAACAAGTCAAAAAAAGAAGAAAATGAGTACACAGATTAAGAAGAACACACATACATATGGAAAAAAAGGCAATGTGTTGGGGACTTAAATGTGTTGCAAGTGACTAAACAAAAGAAAAACAAAGACAAGTTTCCTGAGGAGCCAAAAAGATGTGGCAGGGTGACAGGCCTCAAGTGTCTCCACCAGCCTAGGACAGCCTGGTTGCCTTTAGAGGCAGCAGAACCAGAACTGGGAGGGCAAGTCTGCAGTGGGACAGAAAGCAGAGTGCAATCAGCTACTCCAAAAAATGGATCCTCTGTAGTCAGATAGTCCCAACTAGAGACATATTTCTATGACAGTCACAAATTTCACTCCACAGGTTCAGATTTTACCACCTGGTAAAAATGGAAATACCTGAAAAACCACCAGTAATGTCACAGGCATCAATGGATTTCCTGACTTGATAATATTAATTCTATATTAATTCTCCAAATGGCCTGATTTGCCTAAGTTTTTAAGATACACGATCTGTATGAATAAATGAACTGCTACATTCCTACTTGTGGGTTTTGCTGTTTTAGTGTACTATAGCTGGAAACATCCAGAAAGCTTCCTCTAACCCTGCATCTGTGCTCACACTTTCACTGTGATAATCTCCACAGCACTTGCACTGCCCTGTGATTCTGATTTCTTCACCTGTTTTCACCACCAGAATGTTTCATCTTTAAGGACTGAGACCCTCCCTGACTCAGGTTCGTACCTCCTACACATGACGCAAAGTAAGTGAATAAACAGAGTTACAACGCTGGTCAGAATATATAAGAATAGACAAAACAGGCCGGGCGCTGTGGCTCACGCCTGTAATCCTAGCTCTTGGGAGGCCGAGGCGGGCGGATTGCTCAAGGTCAGGAGTTCAAAACCAGCCTGAGCAAGAGCGAGACCCCGTCTCTACTATAAATAGAAAGAAATTAATTGGCCAACTGATATATATATAAAAAATTAGCCGGGCATGGTGGCGCATGCCTGTAGTCCCAGCTACCCGGGAGGCTGAGGCAGAAGGATCACTCGAGCCCAGGAGTTTGAGGTTGCTGTGAGCTAGGACGCCACGGCACTCACTCTAGCCTGGGCAACAAAGCGAGACTCTGTCTCAAAAAAAAAAAAAAAAAAAAAAGAATAGACAAAACAGATCAAAATGAACAAGATAAACTAAAAAAGTAATTATTCTATCCTGATACCACAGAAGGGCTAAAATAATCACCTTGCTAAAGAGACTATATCATATCCAGCTTAGTGATATACTACTCTTAAATTTCTACCTTTAAAAATAAATATGTATCAAAGAATTTCATTAAAATTAACTCAAGCTTACCTTTGGTTAAAACTGACTATAAAATCTGGTTAGATTGTAAATAACACATTGTGTTATTCTGGTTTGAAGTAAAAATAATCACGCACATAAAGAGTATGTATTGCTCCCCAATTTTTTCTGACAATTATTCCTCCCACAGTAAAAATATATATAATCAAAATGGGCTTGGCTTTAATATCAGTGCTTCTGGTCACATTATTAGCATCATTATCTCCTAACAGCATGGTTAATTTTAGGCAAGGTCTAATTGCTTCAAAATTCAGATCTGTAGGCCCATGCCAACTGTATGGCTGCTTCACTAAAATTGTGTCAACTCTACCCTCCACCTCTACCCTTCGTTAGGTCAAAGATGCAGCCTTTCCATTTCCTTGAGAGAAAATGTTGGTTCTGCTTCTACCACTTAATAGCATCTAATAATATTGGTTGTGTGATTAATACCAAGTTCATACTGTTAACAACAGTGTTCATCACATTTCATGGCTAATGAACAGTCTCGCCAATCTCCAAGGCTTCAGTTACATATAAATGTCTCCAAAATTTATACATGTAGACGTGACCTCCCTCTAAGCTCCAGGCATTTGCAACTGCACACTTGCATTTCCACCTGAATGAACATCCTGTAGGCCAATCAACCTCAAAATCTACAACAGTAAATTCATTAACTTTACTTCCTGCTACTTCCTTTTTTTCCAGTGAACGGATACCCAAACTCACACCTCTTGTTTGCCTAAACCTCACAGTTCACATCCACAGTGTTGCAAAAGTCATCTAGTTCAAAAAAAGAACACAATCTGTATTACCTATACTACAATTTCAACAGAATTTTTTAATCAATATAACCTTTGAGAGTTTTTGTTTTTAAATAAAACTAGGAAATAAAAATAATACTTTTCCAAAAGCAAATCAGCAAATGGAGAAAGCTCTGTGTCAATTTCAAAGAACTTTAGAAATTCTTTGGAATCCAAGTTATAGTTGTACTTGAGGAAAAAATTTTAAACCAGCAATACAACTTTTCCACTGGATAGAAGATTGGTTTGGGAAGTTTATACGGGACATTCACCTTTGCCACATGGCCATCTTATAGTATCACGGCTGACCACGTCAGCCATTATAGTAACTTGGCTGACCACTTTTAGAATTCAGTTTTCCTTCTCTGGGTAACAGGAAGGAATGCCATCTCCTTTCCCTAGGAGTATATTTCCACTGGTAGAGGAGGAGAAACAGAAACTCATCTCTCTCAACCACTCATGGTCAAAATACATACAACCCCAAACATATCCTTATTTATCTGTTATGCATGGGCAGTAATAATTTCAACAACTCAAAGAGGTTTAATTTATTACTAGGAAATAATAAAGCTTTGGTTGCCTACTCCCGCATGCAAATAACTCAACCGCTAAACATCATATGTATAATAGCCTGAAAAAAAATCCAATGCCTAAAAAACCAAATAAGCAATAATTAGTAAAAAGCCACCCTTAGATGTATTTGCCTGCAAAAGCATTTCACTTATAAGCACCTGGAAGTGACTTTTATCAGAATACCATCATGTTCTAAGAAGTATGGATTATATCATTTGAGTATTAAATTTAAAGACACCCACTGACAAAAACATAACACCTAATAAAACAGGTAAATTGGTAACAGGCAGTTGGGTAACTTCAAAGTCAGATGTTGGTTCAAACACACATAAGGCCATTTTAATGGCTCAATTTTACAGCCCATCATTCTTACATTTTGCCAAGAAAGTGGAAAGGAATTTTTCATAAACATAAATCCAGCCTAACTCCATAGCTGAATAATTTCAATTTCTTTCATAGGACCAACAAATAAATGTTTTGCAGGTATCTCAGGGTAATTGTTTTATTAGGGGATGGGGGGGGAGGTACTCACTATGTTGTCCAGGTTGGTCTCTAACTACTGGGCTCAAAGTGATCCTCCCACCCTAGCCTCCCAAGTAGCTGGGATTACAGGCACATGCCAAGGTACCTGGCTAGGATCATTATTTTAAATTATGATACTAATAACTAATGCATTTCAAATTTTGAAGTTCAAATACTGCAATGCCAAGCTAGTAATAAATCAATGTGTATACCTAATATTTACTTTTAAGAAAATTTTATCCCCATGAATAGTTTTTCATCATTCATATATCAAATCTCTACTATCTATAAGGTCACCAAAACCCTGCAATATTTGAATCAAAGCTAATTTCTCCTTGACAGCTTAAGCCATTCCATGTAAGATCAGCCCCCTGAGGAGACAGAATTGCAGGTGTCTAAGATAGATTTCAGGGATCCTCAGATATCAGCTTTCTCCAGCCCCTATCTGTTATCTGAAATTCAGCCACAACATCCATTTTTTTTGTTTTTTTTGTTTTTTTTTTTGAGGCTTCTTGAAGTCAGGTAATACCAATTCTTTCCTTTCTGTATCTCCACCTAGTGTAGGGTCCAGAGAAAGTAACTGGAGGAAGAAGTGGAAGAGACCATGGCAAGAGATGGAGGCTACTGAGACAAAATAACCATCAATGTTGCAGTTGGGCAAATTCAGCCCTGGTCTGCAGCTATATCTATTCTCTATTAACTCTTAAATATTTATGAAGTACCAGCTTAATTATTTAGTTCAGGACAACATATAATATGTGAAATCTATCTTTTTTAATTCTGCGAAGTCGAATATAATCAATGTCTCAATTATCCAACTTCAGATCATCCACACTTTGACTTCAGACCATTAGCTTACAACAGAAATAAAACATGCACAACGTTACGACTTGGCTACCCAAAAGCAATGAAAAAAGTGGCAAAAACAATGTGTACCTGTACATCACTTTACAATTTACCAAGCGCTTTCACAAATCCTGCTTGAATACTGAACTCAGCAAAAAAAATGGAAAACTGATGTTTCAGAGTAAATTAGGAGATTGAATCAAACTTAATTATTTCCAAATTTCCAAAAACAGTTAATAAAAAGAAAAAAAGAAAACCAACAGAGCAACAAATAAATATATGGTAGGGTTCTGCAAAAAGCTTTGTAGTTCTCATAATACCCTGACTTTGGCAGAAAAGAAAACTGTAAAAAAGGAATGATTTCTTATTTAAATACAATATTGAAAGAACACACAAGATTAACTCCCACTGGACATTTCTGAGATTATTATTAAATCATAAATATAAAAAGTGCTTTAAAGAAGAATCTGTTGACATGTATCTGCCACACAATTAAAAAAAAACAAAACACCATTACATCATTCTATGATTAAATAAAAAAGAATGAGGAAAGATGGGTGATTGGACCATCGTTCCTGTCTGATAAAGAAATGTCTACAATCTGGTTCTTCCACACTCTCTCCACCTTCTCATCTCCCATTCAGTCTTCAACCCACACAATCAGGGCACATGTCATCCTTCCAAGATTAGGATTAACAATGACCACATTATTGCCAAACCCTCTGTCAAGGGCAATGTTCCTGACGACTACCCTGGGGTTGTCACTAGTACTGATCGAGTATCTCTACATTTCTACCCTTGGGACACATGGCAGGAGTACATATCCTCACCCCCTTTGAAGTGGTCACAAGCCATATGACATAACTTGGCCAATGAAATGTGAATGGAAATAACATGGGCTGAGGTTTTAAGAGCTAATACATGCTTCTCCGTAACTTTTTCCCTCTGCCATGGCAACCAACAATGTTTCAGATAGCAGTTATGTGATATTATGATCTATATACGGGTTTTCATAAATGGACTGTGGCTCATAATTCCCATAGCCCTTGTTATACAATGTTGGGGCGCTTTCGGCCTCAGAAAACAAATCTCTCTTTCTCTGACCTTCTCCTGCCCTTCTTTTCCACAAGGCAGGCCTTCAAAACTGAAAATATATATATATGTTAAATTTATATATTAATATAAATTTCCCCCTGCCTTTCCGTCTTATAGCCAGACATAAATTCTCTGATCTACCTTGTCTTGATGTAGGTCGTATGACCCCCATTTCAGAAGGGGTCCTGCCCCACACCTTGAAGAAAGGAAAGTTGCACTGAGAGGCCGAGAAGAATCTGAACAAACAGGCCTTGCTAGGTTTTCCCACTCCATGCTTCAATCTTGCCTATCTAATGAAGTCTCGTTGGAGACTTCAAAGGCCCAAAGCACAGGTTGGAAGAACATCTGGGTAGCTGAAGACCTGGAGGTTCCCCAAGGTTAGCATGCCTGGGGAGGACATGGAAGCTCCTCACTCCTTCCCATACCTCACCTCGTGCATCTCTTTGTCTGTATTCTTTGCAATACCCTTTTGATAAACCAGAATAAAATGGGGACACAGGAACCCCAACTTGAAACTACTCAGTTGGAAGTTCTAGAGGCCCAAACATGTGACTGGTGTCTGAGGTGGGTGGCAGTCTCAGGGACTGAGCCCTCAACCCGTGGGACATGACACTATCTCTAGGTCAGTAGTATCGGCACTGAATTGGAGGCGCCCAGCTGGCGTCTACTGTGGAACCGGCTGCTTGCTTGCTGGTGTCAGAAGCAGGCTGTGAGAGCACAGCACAAGAAACACAGTTTGAGTTTTTCCACATTCAAGTTGCTTTATTAGCTTGGGCCCCACAGTGAAAATGACATGGAAAAGAATCCCCAGATGACCTGCAATGGACATGTCCCAGGGGTGACTATATGGCACAGAGTCCAAAACAACCTGTGATGAATATTTACATGGGGAAGAAATAAAACTTTTACCTTAAGCCCCTCAGATAATGAGCTGTTTCTTACTACGGTACAGCTTCTCTCCTCCTTGCATTGTCTTGTGGGAACACCCCCTTCTGATTCTTCACTTGCCTGCCCCAAAATCAGTCTGCAGCCCCCTCTCCCATGCTGTGCTGGGCAGCTGCTAAGATGGTTCCCAAGGATCCTGCCTCCTGATACTGAAGGTTCTTGCATAATCCCATCTCCGAAGTGTCAAGCAGATCAAGTGACTCATTTCCAATGAACAGACTATGGCAAAAGTGATAGTACGTCACTTCTGAGAATAGGTTACAGGAAGACTGTGGCTTCCATTGGCCCACATCCTTGCTCGTTTGCTACCTAGATGGCTGCCCTGGGGAGAGGCAGGAACAAGGCCTTTGGCCAACAGCCAGCCAGGAACCAAGACCTACCCAAAACCACAGGAGTGAAGCTGGAAGTGAACTTAACTACTCAGTCTCTTTCGCACTGCAATATCTAGTCAATTGTTACCTTTATTCATAAAAACAGGAGGGATTGCAAATAGTCATCTCAACCTTGGCCAAAGAGAAGTTTGGAAAAATCTTCACTACCCAAGTTCCCTCCAGACTTGCTGAACCCCACTTTGGGGATGTGGCCCAATCATGTGTATTTAAAGAATAAAAAGTCCACAGGTATTTCTGATACATAGCAAAAGAACCACTGCTTTGGAGAATCTGTCACTCAGAATAGTTATAGATGATGAGGACATATTTAGAGAAATGAACCGTGTAGGTCAAGATCCTACAGCTAGTGGCCAACTTCAAGTTTTGACCTGGTTCCCCTGATTCCTAGACAGGTGTTGCTCCCCCATACCACACCAACTTCTCTACCAGGGTCCCCTCTGAGCCGAACACTCTGGGAAAGCACGTGGGAAAGGCACAGTCCTGCCTTCAAGGAGCTGCTGGCACAGGATCTGCAAATTAGAAGTAAATGAGCCTGTTGGAACATGCTTCATCCATAAGCTGTAAGAATAAACCAAAGAAGGGAATAGGGGCTCCAGTTCTTGTAAATTAGGTGTGGCCCTTAGGCTTCTGGGAAGTTCCCGGCGTGGGCTGGCAAGTCTAGGCATTCTCCTGGCACAAAACCACTGAACAGTAAAGAGGTACCCACTTAGGTGAGTAATGGGCAAGAATCACTTAAAGAACTTAAAGGACTTCTTTAAGCAAATCCCAGCCACACTTGAAGTGAGGACCTGTGGCCACCAGCCATGGCTAGCCACCCACTGCCTAACACCAGCTAAGTGGTTTCACTGCCCCAGACAGGCACGCCGCCCCAGTTATTTTACCCTTCACTCAGGGCCACAGTCACCTTGCCATGGCCCTAAGCAAACTATCCTTGGCAAAGCGACAACAACTCCAGATGGAGAAATGACAAACTATTCCAACAAACTTTTCAAAGGAAAAAAAAATAGATATTCTTGAGTTTGTTTTTTGTGGGCAGCTGGAAAAAAAAATAAATCCACCAAATACCAACACCTCTCCAAAAAGTCTCTTGCCAGAACCATGATGACTGGTGTTAAGAATGCGAGTTTCCGGCAGAGGGAATGTGACACATCACTGAGTCAAAGACAGGACCAGCCCTGGCTGAAAATCTTTGTCAGAACTGGGTTATGCTTTCACTGTAAGAAGTTTAAAATGAGGGCAATGGTGAAGTCACATCCATGAGTCATTTTCCCACATGCTAAGCTCACTTTCCAACATGATCAATCGACCATGTACTCACAGGGCCATGGACTCTAGATTGTGAGCTGAGAGCCCTTCAGAGAATGGTGTCTTCCATTCTAAGTACAGATGCACTGTATTCACCCACCCACCCACCCCCATAAATAACCCACAGAAATTAAGATTGCACAAAATGGTAAAGACAGTGGGCATTTGTGGATGAGAAAAAGGAAAAGAGAGAGAATTGAAAGGCAAAAATTGAAACTGCACCGTATTCATTCTTGTTCTCTAGAACTTTGTTTTGTGAGCAGAAAATTGGTCTGTAAGCAGATGTCTGTGCTAGGAACCTACGCTTACAAGGCTTGAGAATAATCCTGACCCAGGACTTCCAGGCAGTTTGTGCATGCACCAGGGCCTTCAAGGTCAGCGGGGTTGGGCCACTGCTACTGCCTCCTCTTCCTCTTTATCCCAGAGATGCCTTAGGAAACAGCAAAAACTCTGGAGCAGGCAGCTCTGATCTGCCCACTGCCTTCCTAGGAGATAAGACTATCTTCCAGACCTAAAATGTATTGTCAGAGGGAATGACAAGAATGGGTGCTTGCCCTGTGGCGGTTTGGGAATTAAGGGATTACAGATATTCCCATGAAATGGAGGAAGAGGAGCAGACCAAAGAGGTGGGGTCTGGATGTCAGTGGGGTGGGTGAGGAGGAAGGAATCTGTGCACAGAGCCAGTGGCATCCTCCTCCTCAGTTCAAGCTCTCAAAACCCCAGCCTTGAGTGGGGCCATGCTCCCAGGAACCAGGGATACCTACCAAGTAGAAGGAGAGGAATCAACTGTCTTACCTTGTGTTCCATCCTCTCCCAGACAACACAATTCAAGAACAAGAGTAAATTTTGAGCACGTAACTTCCAGTGTTGGAGGTGGAGCCTGGTGGGAGGTATCTGGGTTATGGGAGCAGATCCCTCAGGAATGGCTTGATGCCCTCCCCACAGGAATGAGTGAGTTCTCACTTTATTTGTTCACAGGAGAGCTCATTGTTTAAAGGAGCCCGACACCTCCTCCTCTGTCTCTTGCTCTTCCTCTTGCCATGTGACGTGCTGGCTCCCCCTTGCAAGCTTCCTGAGACCCACACCAGCAGCAGATGCTTCTTGCACAGTGTGCAGAACCGTGAGCCAAATAAGCTTCTTTTCTTAATAAATTACCCAGCCTCGGGTATTTCTTTACAGCAATGCAAAAAAGGACTAACACAAAAAAGTAAAAAGATTAGTGGTTGCCAAGGATTAGAGGAGAGAGAGAGGGATGAACAGGCAGAGCACAGAGGATTTTAGAGCAGTGAAACTATTCTGTATGATACTATAAAGGTAGATACATGTCATTTTATATTTCTCTAAACTAAACCCACAGAATGTACATCAAGAGTGGACCCTAATGTAAGCTATGGACTTTGGATGATAATGATGAGTCAATGTAGGCTCATCGATTATAACAAATATACCACTCTGGTGGGAGATGCTGATAATGGGGGATACTGTGCATGTTTGGGGGCAGAGAGTATGTGGAATACCTCTTACTTTCTGCTCAATTTGGCTATGAACCTAAAACTGATCTAAAATACAAAGTTTATTTTAAAAAAACTAAATATGCAACTACCAAAGGACTGCACCTCTGGGCAGAGAAATAAAAACATGTTTATACCAAAAATAAAAATGTTACTGTTAATACTGATCTGAAATAAGATTTTACTTATTTTATCTTTGAAAATGTCTTCACACAAATAGGTAATAGTTTCAAATACTGAAATCCAGGAACATACATTTCTAATTAAGCATATTCATCACTCAGATAGCATTTAAGAAACTCTATTAGATTCCTATCTTTATGTTTTCCTTTTAGCATGTCACTATATTTCAGATTCTTCCCTTCCAACTGAAGTTAGGTAGAAATTCTTCAACTGCACAGTTAAATGGATTTTGAAACATGGAAATCGCCTATGTACTTTCACTGAAGTCCAAAAAGCACTGGGGGTACCACTGTCCTTCAGTATCCATGGGGGACTGGTTCCAGGATCTCCCTCAGATACTACAATCCACGGATGTTCAAGTCCCTGATATGAAATGGCATAGTATTTGCATATAACCTATGGATATTCTGCTATATACTTTAAATCATCTCTAGATTACTCATAATACCTATTACAATGTAAATTCTATATAAATAGTTGTTATACTATATTGTTTAGGAAATTACAACAAGAAAAAAGTTTGTACATATTCAGTAAATTTGCATTTTTTCCCCTAATATTTTTGATCCAGCATTAGATGAAACCATGGATGCAGAATCCACAGATATGGAGGGTCAACTGGACTTAACTGAGAAAATATATCTGGTACAAACTGGTTTAGGAACAGAGATCACATTTCTTATTTTAATTTTTGATACATAGGAAGTCTATAAAGCAGCTTGATGTTACTAGTGATTCAAACAATGTTAGTTGACATCTAAATGACTTCAATATTAAGTTTCACATCTAAGCACTGTTTTGCCTTATACTATTTATGTTGAACTCATTATCAAGTGTTTGCGGCCAAAGCTAATTTCCAAAGGCCGTCAGTGTTCAATAATAGTGGCTAAAAGCAGTTTATCCTGTTCAGAAAAATTTTAATACCAGCCGTGGACTAAAATAAAACCAAGCAAAACAAACCTTTATCACTACTAAGCCATCAAATTGCTGTGTAGTAGGGAACTCAGCATATTCACCTTCTATTTCTCACAAAAATTCACAGGACTGATGTAGGTCCAAGAGATCAAATCAAGTTCATTTGGCATTGGTATCACTTGTTTAACAACACAAGACAAACTCAAATATTTGCAAAGTACATGGTGATAAAACAATAAATAGCCATAGACTTTAAATACCTTACATTTTCCCTAGCTTTGTAAATTTATCCAACCTAAGCCCTTTTTTGTTCCATACATTTATCATCATCAGTTGTAAACCATCTTAGTAGATTCTACTTCAGATTATAGTAGATCCATGTTTTCTCAATTTCTTTGAAAACATTCTCATCTGTAGTTGTTCTACACAAACTACCCATAGAGGCTAACTTTTCAGTCACTTCAAACTCTACATTGATCCCTTGAAAAAACAACTGATCAGTATTAGTAACATTTGTCAACTCAACAAAATCAATCTGCCTCATTAATTGACTACTGACATTGATCTTAGTGTCCCCAGTATATCCAGCAATTGTTCTCTCCTCCAGGCTAAGAGTCTTAAACAATTCTGTTTTCTCTGAACATATTTCTTCAGCTGCTGTGATCAAATATGATTTGATTAACTCGCCATCAATAAATGGTTTTTCTGAGTTGGCTAACAAAGGTGTCACTTGGAAACTTACTTTGGTTACACCCTAATTTTTTGTGTGTGAAGAAATTTTGCTCTAATGAGATATTTGATTTTAAATTTTCTAATTTATCAGCATCGCATTTCTGTGAGTTGGGAATAATGTGAAAAGTGCTTGGTCTGGTAATGTCAATGTATAGTATATTCTTTTAGCATAGTCTTATTACATAATAAACACAATGCTTGCCATCTAATTCAATAAAAAAGAACCTACACACCCCAATGTGACTTTAAAGTATGATATTCAAAGTCTACTTTTCTGTTCTTGCTTGATATCAAGGATTTGTACTAATAAAAAATAAATATAATGTCGCTGTAAGCTAATACCCATGGCACTCAAAACACTGTCAAGTTATAACTATGTCACTGTAATTTGTCATGTGCCAAGCAGCAGTGCAAAAGTGATTACAGAGCTATATACAGTCTCTGTCACAACTCCCCAACTCTGCCATTACAGCAAGAAAGCAACTATAGACAACATGTAAATAAGTAAGCATGACTACAATCTAATAAAATTTTATTTATGACATCAGAGCCAAAAACATATAAAAATAGATAAGACTGCAAAATGATTATAATCTTCTGTATACCAAATACATATAAACAAAAATAATAGACAAAATAACTAGGGAAAATGTTGATAACATACAGCAGAGGGTTAATATTCTTATTATGTAAGGAGTTGAACAAGAAAAAGATATATGCCCTAGTAGAAAACTAGCCTAAGAATGTAAAGAAAAAAATGCAAACAGCCAATAAACTATGAATACTTACCTTCGCTGTTATTTAAAACATATTATTTTCATCTGCCAGATAAAATTTAAACAGAATGATACAAGATGAAACAGAAAATAAAAATAGTCTTATATTTATTAAAGAAAATGAATTTATCAAAAACTTTTTACAAATAAATGTTCAGGTCCAAATGGCCCACCGGTTAATTTTAGCAAACATTTTAGAAAGAAATAAAACCTGTCTCATAAAAAGTCTTCACAATATACAGGAAGAAGATACATCTCCCAACTTGCTTTTTGAGGCCATCATAACTATGATACCAAAACCTGGCAGGCCAATATCCCTCATGAACATAGAGGGAAAAATCCTTTATCAAGTATCCACAAATCAAATTCATAATATATAAAAAGGCTAATACAGTCTGACCAAGGGGGATTTATCCCAGTAATACAAGGTTGGTTGAACATTTGGAAATTAATCAATGTGATTAATTGACATTAATTTTATTTATTGAAAGAATAAATAAAAAATATGACACTTGACATGAAGAAAAAGCTTTTTCTGATATATAAACACAACAAACATTCATGATAAAAACTTATTCATCAAATTAGGAATATAATTTCCTCACCTAAAAAAACCTACAACTAACATACCATACTGATTGGTAAAATAATGGACACTTTCGCCCTAAGACCTACAAGAGAAAGGCAAAGATTGACCACTTTCACCACTTCTGTTCCGCATTATACTAGAGGTCTTAACTAGTACAATGGACAAAAGGGGGAGACATAAATACTGGAAAGAAAGAAGTGACACTGACTATATTTGACAGGACATGAATGTTTAAGAAGGAAATCCCAATAAAACAAGTAGAGAAACAATTCCCCATGTGTCTCCTGTGTTTCTACATGTCATTATCAGTTTTTGTTCTAAACTATCTTTTCAAGGATGTCTGTATAGCCCACAGCCTTGGAAGACAGAGATAGTGCCTCCCCCCTCTGGTACAAAGGGCAGATTTATTTGCTATTCAGGAAAACAAAAATAACGTCTCCCTGTGGGGCAAAGGTTAGGCAAGGTTTGCTAGCAGCCTCTTTTAAAGAATGCTATTTTGTAAGCTCAGTGTTCCCAAGTTGTGACACAAACCCGCTGCGTAAGTAGCATCCACCTGGCTATTCAGCATTTACCCATGGGACTGTAAGAAACCAATCTGAACACAAAGCTCATGCTGCCTGCTACGCCATAAATTCTTTGTCTCTTATCCATGATTCTCATGTCTTCTTTCAACATCCACGAAACTATGGGAGGCTAATTTGTTATCTTACAAGCAGGATAAAAATCTCAAAACATTCACAGTTCTTGACAAACAACTACCAGACAGATGTGTGAATTCATAAAATTTGCAGCCTACAAGGTCACTAAATACAAATCCAGTGTATGTATATCTACATATTAGCAGCAAACAAATTGGAAAATTCAATTTCAAGTTTTATTACATTTATGTAAGCACCAAAAAGCATACAATACTTATAATACATTTAATAAAAGATGTTCAAAAATTTCTGCTGAAAACTATAAAACATAAATATAGAAATAGACCATGTTCATGGGTTGGAAAAATGAATACTGTTAAGGTGTGAGCTGTTCCCTCACACGCTGAGATGCAGCAGCAGTTATCAAACTCTTTGTTCTCAGGACTCCTTGAAACTCTTAAAAATAACTGAGGATCCCAAAAAGCTTTTATTTATGTGGCTTATAGCTACCAAAATTTACCACAAAACAAATTTTAAAATATTAAAATATTAATTCATTTAAAATTAACAAACCTATTAAATGTTAACATTTTTATTAAAATTTTCCTAAACTATAAAATTTATGCACTGATTTACATTTTTGCAATATCTTTAATGTTTAGCATAATAGAAGACAGCTCTGGCCGGACTCCGTGGCTCACACCTGTAATCCTAGCACTCTGGGAGGCCGAAGCAGGCGGATGGCTCAAGGTCAGGAGTTCAAAACCAGCCTGAGCAACAGTGAGACCCTGTCTCTACTAAAAATAGAAAGAAATTAATTGCCCAACTAATATATATAGAAAAAATTAGCTGGGGCATGGTGGCGCATGCCTGTAGTCCCAGCTACTCAGGAGGCTAAGGCAGAAGAATTGCTTGAGCCCAGGAGTTTGAGGTTGCTGTGAGCTAGACTGACACCACGGCACTCTAGCCTGAGCAACAGAGTGAAACTCTGTCTAAAAAAAAAAGGAAGACAGCTCAATTTGCATATCTGCTTCTGCATTCAAGCTATTACAACGGCACACATTATTTAGTCTAGGAAGTGTGGAAGCAAATAATGTCTTAGTATTCTCTTAAAAATAGTTTTAACCTAGGGAACCCCAGGTGTTCCAGATTCAAGACAATGCAAATTGTAATCATATCAGGCTTTAAAAAAAGGAACTGACAAGTCAATTCTATAATTTGTATGAAAATACAAAGGGCCTATAAATATCCAAGAGTAGTTTTGAAAATGAACAAAATTGGAGGACTTACACAACTTTATTTGAAGATTTACTTTTGAAGCTATAGTATTCATGCCAGTGTGGGACAGTAGTCCCCTTTATCCATGGTTTTACTTTCTGCTGTTTCAGTTACCCACAGTTTTCAGTTTGATAATATTAAATGAAAAATTCCAGAAATAAACAATTCAAAAATTTTAAATTATGTACCATGATGAAATCTCACATCATGTAGCTCTGTCCACCCTAGAATGTAAATCACCCCTTCCTCCACCATATGCACACTATATATGCTACCCATACACTAGTCACTTAGTAGCCATCTCAGTTATCAGATCAAAAGAACAGTATGTGTGTGTACATATATGTATACATGCACATGCACCCATGTGCACCCACACACACACACACACACGCACTCTTCTTTCATACTATCCACAGTTTCAGGTATCCACTCAGAGTCTTGGAATATATTTCCCCCATGGATTGGGGTGGGGGGGATTATTGTACTAGCATAAGAATCAACAAATAAATCAACAAAATAGCTAGAAACTACCACATAGAAACTACCATCATACATATATGATCAACTGACTGATGATAAAAGTGCCAAAGCATTCCAATGGGGAAAAGAAACTTTTCAACAAATAATACTGGAATAACTGGGTATCAGTATGAAAAAAATGAAGCCAGATCCTTACCTCATACCATACATACATTAACTCAAAATTTAATCATAGACCTAAATGTAAAAGCTAGAACTATAAAGCTCTAGAATAAATCATAGGAAAATATCTTCATAATTTGGGAATAGACAAAGGTTGCTTAAATAAGTAACCACATAAATACAGATAAATTAGACTTCATCAAAATTATTTATGAGTGGATTAACAAAATGTGGTATTAACATTAAATGAGTGGATTAACAAAATGTACATCATGGAATACTAGTCAACTATGAAGAAGGATGAATTAAGGCCTTTTGCAACAATTTGGATGGACCTGGAGACCGTTATTGTAAGTGAAGTTTCTAAAGAATAAAAAAACAAACACCACTTGTATTCACTATTAAATTGGAACTAATGAACACATGTGCACAGAGGGAAGTAAAACTCAACAGAAATCAAGAAGAGGGGAGGGGAAAGGAAGGAATGGGCAAAAACCTACCTAAAGGGTACAATGAACACTGTCTGGGTGATGGGCACACTTTTAACCCCAACTCAAGCACTACAAAAGCAATCCATGTAACCAAAAACATTTGTATCCCCGTAACACTTTGAAAGGAAAAAATATGAATAACTTCTGCACACCAAAAGACACTATGAAGATTAGTAGACTAAGAGGGAGAAAAAATGATGTGTGTGTGATAAAATTGGTATCCAGGATATATATATATAAAGAATATCCACTCAGTAAGAAAAAAACAAACAATTAATGGGCAAAAGATTCAACAGACATTTCACAAAGGAAAATATGCAGATGGCCAATGTGTACATAAAAAGGTATTCAACATCACTAGTCATCAGAGAAATGCAAATTAAAAACATAATGAGATGTTCCACTTCTACTGCACACTCAGAAGAATGATAAACATTAAAAAAAACTGACAATACCATATCGATGGCCCAGATATGGGGTGACCAGAACTCTCATCCACTCTTAGTGGAAGAGTAAAATGGTAAAACCACTTTGGAAAAAGGTCTGAGTTTCTTATAAAACTAACCATACCCCTACCTTATGACACAGAAATTCTACTCCTAGGTATTTACTCAACAAAACTGAAGGCATGTGTCCACAAAAAGACTTGTACAAGAATGGTCCTGGCAACTTTATTTATAGTAGCCCCAAACTAGAAACAACAGATGACTGGATGAACAAATTGCCATATATTTTATATAATGGAATATAGTACTTAACAAAAAAGAATGAACTTAGTCATACGACAGTATTAATGAATTCCAAAAACAGTATGATAAGTAAAAGAAGACTTCTACAAAAGAGTATACAACTATGTAATTCCATTTATATGAAGTTCGAGAACAATGAAAACTAATCTATGGTCAAAAAATTTCAGAACAGTGGTTGTGTCTGGGATAGGATTGACTGGAGAAAGTCATGAGAAAACTTAGATAATGGTCAAGTTCTCTATCTTAATAGAGTTTTGGATTACATAAGTACACATTTCTCAAAATTCAAAGGGTTTTGGTTTGAAAACTAGCCACCTTTCTGACTCTCTCATTTTCAATAAGAAAATAACCCATTTTCTCTCTGATCACTTCACTATTAAAGACTATAAATATTTAGCCATCATAAATTCACTTATTTCCACACACAAAAAAATATAAACTTTAAATTCAATGCAACCAACAGCATTTAAAAGTTCCCTATCCCCCCACGCACACATACCCCAAGATTATTTAAGCACAAATTACGATATATACCTGAATGGCAAAATAATTGTGCCATTACACTTTGGGCTTAAATTATTCCCAGTAATAATAGAAACAACAGGTTACTAAAATCAAAAGAAACCTATCCTGAATGCAAATATTCCTACAGATACAGAGTCGAAGGTATGTACACATACCTTTTTGTGTTCTAGGACTCTAGTGAGTTTTAACAGAAAGAGGAAAATTAAAAGCAAAAGGATCCATATCACCATTGTCATTTAGCCTCTCCCCATTTATTTCCTCTCAACCCACTTCCAACACAGTTTTAGAATCCTAGATTCTCATTCCAGCCTACAACAGTGTGTAAACTAACTTAAATAATCCCTGGTTTTAGTACTTGAACAGTAGAAGGGTAAAAAATGTGGGAGTGAAATGGAGTCTACAGTTTAAAAATAGGTACATGTGCCCAGTCCAAAGTCAGCTTGCAAGAGTGGAGCTATGAAAAATTTCTGACATTACCTGAACCAACAACATCTAGACAAACTTGGATCTCTTATTCCAAACTCCTTTTTTTTTTTTTTTTTTAAGAACTGAGTAAAAGGTCAGTCTGCCTGCCAGAGGTCTAGAAATAGCTTGTCTCCCTATTTGCCACAGATCCATCTGAAGTCTAGAAGGCATTTATTTCTTCTGTTGTTTTAGGGATGTGTCTGACTTTTTCTCAGAAATGCATGCCTTTTCCCTTCATTAGTTGAAAAGCTTCTATGCTTAAAATTTATCACCGCAGTTACTATGGAAAGTTTATTATATTCATAATTATTTGTTGCATGGTAAAAAGTCTTCCTCTTGCACATTCATCTTATGATTCCCTGAGATAACATGCATCTGGCATTGGAACATGCTTATAAGTGAATGTATCCCTGTATATTTCCACCTTTTTAGGCCCAGACTTTCGAACAAGCCTCCCAAATCTGAAGGCCAAGAGTGAGTGTGATTGGCTCAGTTGTTATAGGCCTATAGAGGTTCTCTGTTTTTCATATAGATTTTTCAGTTCAGCCCTTACACTGGGCACCATGGACACAACAAGCCTGAACCAAAAAAGGAGTCCCTTTAAGGTGTTTGAAATGAGATCCCAGGGCTCACTTGAAGTCTCCGTGTTCGCTCTTTTGATTTATGGGTCTCATTACTAGGGAAGGCTGAAATAGCTCTCTTCTTTTTCTCCCTTAGTAGCTTCAAAGCACTGTACGCTTGATTGCCCAACTACATTAAAACTAATTTAAATCATCATCTTAAGCACCAGTGTGCTCAACAAACCAGAAAAGACCTTGGAATCCAAAATATATGGTCACATTTTATACTTAATAGGACACAAAGTAGCAAATCCATCAGCATAATAGTATAGCTTTTTATGGGCAGGAGCAAAAAACACTTCTTAAATGTTGCATTGCCTAATATTGCCTTTTAAAGGTGAAATTCACATCCTTTTCCTTCTGCTCCTGACAAACTTAATTTAATGATGATCACTTGTAAGGATAATGCCAAGTGGCAGTGAATGCATACAGCTGTAGAAAATAACAAGATAAATGCTCACATTTGTATAAACTCCAGTTAAAATTAACAGGATGGCACTACACACTTTCCCTCCTCTCCCTGTAGCACTGTCATTTCAATGCATGCTTGTCATATTCAGTACTTTGAGGTTAAAAGGCAATGCTTTTTCCCCTGCTATATTTATAGTAAGCTGCCATTCTCAAAATAAAATAAAAGCAATTGAATTAGTACCAGTAAAACAGAATTTCTAGAATCAAAAGTATAACAAAAAAAATGAGAGAAATTGCTGGTCTGTGATGAAAGCCATATAAAAATGTGAAATTCACTGAAGTATTTTTATATGCTATTAATAAGCGATCAACTCGAAACACAAATGTAAGAGAATATACAAATTGATCTATTGCATATTTATTACAATATATCAATGATTCCATATCTGGAAAATATTTCAAAAATATTCATTTTTGAAAAAGAGAAAGAGAAAAGAAAAACCACAAGAAGACCAACAGCTTGATTCAGTGGAAAGGATTATGTTTAGAAGTCACCAGGCTTGAGTGTTAGTCCTGGCTTTGCTTAGGCAAATCACAAACTCTAGAGACTTTTGTTTCTCATCTTAAAATAAAGGAGGTAGGGTAGTTGACTTTTAATTTTCTTTTAGCCTCTAAAAACCTATAATCAGTCTTTTGTGAGAATTAGTCTCTTGGAAATAATAATTTAATTAGTAACTATTAAATAATTTTTCTAAAAGACAGAGTCTCACTATGTTGCCCAGGCTGGCCTTGAACTCCTGGGCTCAAGAGATCCTCCCACCTCAGCCTCCTGAGTAGCTGGGACCACAGGTGTGCACCACCCGTAGTAACTGAATTTTAATACCAATTATAATTCTATTACTTAATATTTATGACTTTTATATATATGAACAAATTTCCATATACTTCATTATAGATGGTAATTACTGGTCTACAAGAGTTTTAGAAGGATCATAAAATGGTTCTCATTTAACGGTTACCACTTGGGAATAGCGATGTTACAATTTATCCCAGGCCCAAGCAACAGAAACCAAACATAGAAGCACTACTAGTTTTCTTACTTTTATGAATCGGTGGGGATCAGAAGATTTTAGGACAGTGATAGTACTCTGTATGATACTATAATGGTGGATGTCATTATACATTTGTCCAAACCCATAGGATGTACAACACCAACAGTGAACCCTAATTTTAACTACGGGCTTTCAGTGATAATGATGTGTCAGTGTAGGTTCATCAATTCTAACAAATGTACCACTCTAGTGGGAGATGTTGATAATAGGAGAGGCTATGTCTGTGTGGGGTAGGGGGTATATAGAAATCTCTGTACCTTCCCCTCAATTTTGCAATGAACCTAAAACTGCTCTAAAAAATAAAGCCTTTTTAAAAAAAACGTTTATTTTGATCCAGGAGTTCATCTGAAAGAGCTCCCAAGGACCAAAGGTAGAACAATTTGAGCAATAAAATCATAATATAATCTGAAGAATAAATAAATGAGGCTAAAGTAATATAAACAAATGATTAAGTGGGGGGGAGAGAAGAACAAATCCTCCACACAAATTGTGAATAGTATATGAAGTATACCCACCTCCAGAGGTACAGCTTGCTTTCCCTCCAAGTGTGTTCAGTGACTCACTTCCAAAGAAAAAAGTATGGAAAAGGAAAATACCAGTTTTACAGTGGGAAAAGCTGGTAGATACCACCTTAACCAAGTGGTCAAGATTAATATCACCAGTGATAAGTCACACTGATATCATAAACCCCTCTAACATGATGTGAGGAGAAGGGCCCTCACTTTTGCAGTATTCCACCCCAAAACCCATAATTGCAGTCTAACCATGAGAAAGCATTGATAAGCCCAAATTGAAAGACATTCTATAAAATATGTTCACATGGTCAAAATCATGAAAAACAAGGGAAGACTGAGAAACTGACACCAATTATAGAAGATGTGACAACTGAATGCAAAGTATTATCCCAGATTGGATCCTGGAATAGAAAATGAACAAACTGGCGAAATCAGAATCAGACTAAAATGTGTAGTGCAGTTAACAGCACTACATCACTGTTAGTTTCTTGGTTTTGACAAATGTACATGGTAATGAAAGATGTTAACATTAGGAGAAACTGGGCATGGAAACTCCTTATATCATCTTTGTAATTTTTCTGTAAATCTAAAGTTATTCCAAAATAAAGTTTATTAATATGATAATCAAAATGTTTTAAATATTTAGAGTAAAATTTATTACATGGTGACTCTGTATTAACTCATTTAAATAAAATAAGCCAATATTCCAAGAAATTTTGATATACACATTGGGTATCTCTCATCTGTGACATGAATGCATTAATCTATTGAATTTTACTTACTATAGCATGGTTTATCCTATCCTAATCAAGACAGCCTGAACTTTGTTGCTGGTATACTACCAAGATGGTTGCCCATAGAAATTGCTAATGGACATTTGTCTCTTATACACCCCTCCCTCCCTGCTCTAATCTCAAGGGACTGAAAGAGTAGACCACATACCACCTTCTTCCTTCCATTCCCTCAAATCTCAATCCTCACTGGTCACAGTAAGAGAGAGATAAGGAAGTTTCTCATCTGATATGAGACTGGAGTTTCAAAATTGAAAGTGACTTGAAAATCCTAGAACATGACCAAGATGCCAGATTTTAACAAAGCATGATTATAAAATGGTCACTAGAAAAAAATAAAATTATTATTAATACCTCTTCAATAAACCAATTTCCCACACTTTCTTCTTTGCTTTTTATTGTATCTTAGTTTTACACTTTTTTTCTTTCACACAACATAAGTTTATTGCCAAGAAAAAACACAGTTTAACAGTTAATCAAGTCCCTAGACTCACTCGTACATGATACTAGATTTTAATTTGGGGGGATTACTTAGGTTTTTCTAATCCATTTCTCCTAGCTTTCAATAAAATGGATATTGTCTGTTTTGTCTAGTATTTTCCCATTGCCTCTTGGACTAACAATGATTAAATGTTTAAGTATCCTAATTTAATCTTAGCTAGGTATGAACATTATTAAGAATGGGTCACGATTAAGAAAAGTGAACATCAGGGGACACCTCTTCAAAGAATCAGCGGATCACTAAATATCTTTTCACCTAAAGCTTTCTAAATACTACTTATCCAAGTATTTGGCAATCAGTAAATTTTTTAATGTGAGAGCTCAAAGGTTTTTCCCATACCAATGGTCAAAAAACATGGCTCTCCACTGGACACCCAGAAAGCTGCCCTAGACCTGGCTAAAGTTTCATGGCTCTGGACAGAAAAGCACATGGAAGTCCGCACCAGCTTGTCCACTCAAGGCACAGGTATGAGACCAGGCAGCACCCCTAGAAGTCAATGACTGTAAAACTGGCCTGAGACATGCAAAGCTGATTCCTAGCTTTGCACACACATCTGTTTAAAATTCAAACAGCTTGTGCAAACTACGCATCAGCATTCAAATAAAACTTTTAAAGAGATTGTATTCATTTAAAAAGGAAATAAAAATATGTGCCTATGTCTTTTGGGCTCTACATTTCCTAAGGAGAGTTGATAGGCCTTCTAGGATTTAGACGGTTGTAAGCCTAGCAGAATGAGCATGATGTGGGAGCAGAAATAAAGTGGCTTTTGATTACGAGTCACCTGCATCTCGCGCCCCTCTGCACGCCACACAGGAGGCCAGCCCTGCAACCCCACGGCAACTCTGCACACGTCACACTACTTGGCAACACTAGCTTTGGGAACCTGAGAGCAGGCAGGAGGGCAACTGAGCCATCAGAAACAAAATCCAGCTCTGAATGTTGCTCTGGGGCAATACAAACATTTAACAGGCACATCTAGAGAATTCTTGATCTCTGTTAGGGTAGGACCACCACAGTTAGAATGAAGGGGGCTGCCTACCTGCATCTCTTGAGTCTCAGTCAAGCCTCACTCAGAGCACTTCAGAGGGCTTCCTAGTTCTCACAGCACTTCCTTCTTTCTGCCCTAACTCACTGAGCTTCGCAATCATGAAGAATGACCATGCTCATTTTCTGAAGGGGGAAACCTCATCAAGTGGTTCAATGATTTGCCAATATTATAAAGCCAGGATGGAGCAAAGTAGAAAGCTGAACCCAAAATGTTCTGATTCAAAGTCCAGGACTTTTGCCCTAGATCAAGGCCCTTAGGCACTAAGGCCCTGTAGCACATTCAGGTAACAATTTAGGTTCAGAGGTATCTACATGACCTCATATGTAGAACTTCTCCTTATTCTTTGAAGAGATGTCAGAAGGTGAAAAATAGCATCTGAATCTTTCTCCACATGGAGAAAATTCAGAGATTCCAAGAAAGAGTGTACAACTGACCCATACATGGGCTACCAAAAAAAGTGCTCAAGTCTTTTAACTATCATGTAGTCTTTAAAAATATATGGAACTCCACTTTTTTAAAAAGTGGGAGAAGGTATAATCCCAGTACTTTGGGAGCTGAAGTAGGATGATCGCTTGAGACCAGGAGTTTGAAACTAGCCTGGGTAACCATAGCAAGACTCCACCTCTACAAAAAAAATATTTATTTAAAAATTAGCCAGGCATGGTGGCACATGTCTCTAGTCTTAGCTATTCACAAAGCTGAGGCAGGTAGACTTGAGCCCAAGAGTCTGAGGTTGCAGCAAGCCATGATGATGCCATTGCACTCTAGCCAGGGTGACAGAGGGAGACCCTGTCTCTAAAGAAAAATAAAATAAAATGACATGTTTGCATGTATAGCACTGTTCCAAAGACAGAATTCATGATCAAAACTGTTGCTATCCAAGATGGAAACTATGACAGGCTGGGCAGCACCTCTGCAGACATTTCCTCCTTCCCCACGGGCAGGCGAATTCTTGCCAGCAGAGCACAGCCCTGCCTCCTTCAGTAAGAGCCCCCCACCCACAGCCTAACCCAGGCAGTGGACCCCCAATGCTCAGATGAGTGGGGCCTACACCCAGTCTACCAGCTCTGCCACCACCTCTTCCTCCTCCTCCTCACTGCTGCTGCCATTCCAATGACAAAAATGCTGAAAAACCCATCAACTCCTCAGAGAACAAGATGATTTTGTTAAAAGGTTCCCAGCAGACTTCCTTCTGTATATAGACTATGTAGACCAATGGCTGCTGCTTTTTTTTTTTTTTTTTTTTTTTTTTTTTTTTAAGAGAAAGGTCTCACTTTGTCTCCCAGGCTGGAGTACAGCAGGGTGATTGTAGCTCATTGCAACCTTGAAGTCCTGGGCTCAAGCCATCCTCCTGCCTCAGCCTCCTGAGAAACTGGGACTACAGGTACATGCCACCATGCCCGGCTAAACCTCCTAACTGTTTTGATCATGCACCATATTAACCAAAGGGGGAAAAAAAGGCCTAATCCCCATATGTATCTATAAATTATATACATATCCTACTGTATCAATAATACATACATTATAAAATATAAAAATAGAAATTTAGAAGGCTGAGATGAAGATGAAATTAAGAATTTTTACAATAATTTTGCTTTATTAATCCTTTTTGTTCTCACTAAAAATATTTTTCAGTGACTGAATGTACTTCATTTTCTTTTTAAATCTTGGTTTGACACTTTGTAATACAGCAATTCAAAGGTCTGATTCTAAGATGAGTATATGTCAATACTTACCTTTAAGGTCTGGACTAGCTCAAAAGAGATCTGACAAAGACACATGGATGCAAATGGAAGAAATGTACCTACAAAGTCATAATAACTCATGTTTCAATCTCATACATTAATTACTCAAAGTCTTTTTGGCTAAACTTAGTAACTTTCCATTTTCCCTAATGTCATTCTGGTGGTCTTGCAAACTTCCTGGGACAAGTTACATTTTGACAAATTTTTTTATTGGGGTTTAAAACTCTTTGGAAGACTTTCATTTGTTTCCAAGATTTTAAAGTATGCAAATATGAGTGCTTACATATAACACATAACTATTGTTTTTGGCAATGAAAATGATGTAAGAAGGGCAGTATTTCTATATACTTATTGTACAAATGCGCAAACATTTCTTTCTTTTAAAAAAGGTTGCTTTCTTACTATTGTACGTTTATTAATTTTTTAAATATCTGCAGGGCAATAATACCACTCATAGCCACACATTATGCAAAAGGCCAGCAATTTTGAAATGTCTGTCTTTTGCAAGAAACCTTCTTAACTCACGTTCAATAATTCCTTTAAGAAATTTGCTCTAGTTAGCATCTAGAGCAAAGGTGGTGTAAAGGTTTATCAGAATCACACCTGAACTCATGTTAAGTGCTGTAAGATTTTTTTGGCTATTTTTTTGCTGTGCCATCACAATAATGAATTTGCCATCATCTGTAAATCCACTAAATCAGATAGTGGATTTGAACAAAGTTAGCAGAACATATACTCTTTCCTCGAAACTCCCAGGGCTGCAAATAAGACTGCTGACCTTCTGACCATTTGGACCATATGAAGGCACCAGGGTCAGTCTATATGTTGACTATTGGTTAATTTAATTTCTATACTTAGAAGAAAATATAAGTAGAATGTTTACTGTTTTTTTCTTGCATGCTAGTTAGTGGAATGTCTGACACTCCTCTAGGGTGTGAGCACCTTACTCTGAAAAGCACTGCTATTAGACATCGTGTCTGGTCAACATTTAACTCTAATAACCACTTCTAATCCAGTTACTTGTTTTTCTCTGCGATTAGAGAACAACAGTATTGTTCTCTTCCAGGAGAAAGTTGGAGGATTTTTACTGCACTCCCAGAACACTTTGATGGTTCTGGTTCTCTGTCTTTCCTGCCAGTATTTGGCTGGTATTCTGAGGAAGGGGTTCAACTGTGGTCACACACCTCCTTGTACTAAGCAAGTGCTCTTAATCTCTTTCTATCAAGACCATTCACTACCTGAAATCCTCCCCTGCTTTTGAATTCCTGATTGCTTTTTTGTTCTCTTCACAACACATCTCTGAATCGACCACTCCAAAATGGTGCCAGGTTAATGGTGCCACAACTCTATGCCTGCAACATTATAGTTTTTATTCAGGCTTTTATCCCTTGTGATTAAAAAATATATATTTTTTTCCTTTAACAACTCTTTCATAAAAAGCCCAAATGGCTTTCCTTTTGAACATTTTTAAAAACCTTGTAAAAAAGAGAGCATAAATCTATACACCGCCGAGCGCGGTGGCTCATGCCTGTAATCCTAGCACTCTGGGAGGCCAAGGCGGGTGGATTACACAAGGTCAGGACTTCAAAACCAGCTTGAGAAAGAGTGAGACCCCATCTCTATTAAAAATAGCAAGAAAGTAATTAGCCAACTAAAAATATATATACAAAAAATTAGCCGGGCATGGTGGCGCATGCCTGTAGTCCCAGCTACTCGGGAGACTGAGGCAGAAGGATCGCCTGAGCCCAGGCATTTGAGGTTGCTGTGAGCTAGGCTGACGCCACGGCACTCTAGATCAGGCAACAGAGGGAGACTCTGACTCAAAAAAAAAAAAAATCTATACTGTGGACCTAGTGTCTATAAGTCGGTGGAACCACCTGACCCACCATTCTCCCTCTCCTTTCACAGGGCACAATCCACCTCCTCTACCTCTATAAGGGCTATCCCAGACAGCCCTTCCCTCTTTGTGGCTATGTGACTGCATAAACTATGTAAAAACTATCTCTCCTTCCAATTTCTTGCTTTCTCTACAACACACCTGGCCCTCCACCACCAGATTTCCCCAAACGTCATTTCACCTGTGTTGCATTTTTCAACCCCCATTTGTGGCTATTCCCCTAATAGGAATAGTCCATATAAAGCACACTCAGCCCAATTTCCCCTTCTATTTCCTCCTCTGAGCGATTGCTTACAGATTTCCTCCCTTTAAGCCCATCCATCCAACAGCTAAAACCTGCCACCCCACCCTGAAATGCTCTCCCCCTCCACCCATCTCCTTTGGGCTTCATGCCCTGTGCATATGGCTCTTGTCTTCCCAACAAGATCGTAGCTCACACTGTTTTGTCTTCTCCAATGTACAGCATGGCACAATGCATATATTAGGCCCTCCCTATAACCTGTGATTTTTGTTAAACAAAATAATATAGGGTTTTTAAAAAATAATTATAGCTACATAATCAGGAACACACATATCTGGGGTAATTCTTTTAATAATTAAAGAAAAAAATTTTCTTGGCCAATTGTTATAGATTCATTATGTCAGGCAGAGAATCAAAGCTGCTTATACAAGAGCTGAAAAGGCTCTGGGCTCAATCCCACTACTTTAATGTATACCTAATTTCATCTGACGCAGGACTTCCTGCCATAATGTTTTCAAGCTGAGACACAGAATATTTGCTGTGCCATCACAATAATGAATTTGCCAAGCACGCCCTCTAGAACAGCAGTTCACAGCCAATTGGGGATTATCGGCTTCTTTGAGGCTGAGGAGAGCTATGTATCCATTACCCATAAAAATACTCGCATATGCAAAACCATGTAAACAGTGTTAGGATGTGGGGGGTCAGATGCCCAGAGGCCTTGAACCATTGGAGAAGAAGCCTGGGTTGGTTTTTATCCAATGGCACAGGGCCTACCAGTCAGGTGCCAGGAGGCAGGGAGTCTTCTAGCCGTATGCAGACTCCTTCCCAGAATGGTTTTTACATAATCAGCCAAATACTTTTTCTTTTTAAAAGAAATACCAATGTATTAGCATGTCAACGTAGATGTTAAAAATAGATACATATTGTAAATATCTAAGCATAGATTAACACATTTTTACTCTTCCTAAAAGTATTCCATATCTGCTTAGATCACTCCAGGATTACAAAATAATTTGAGTTCATTTGCAGTGGTAGAGTCTTCCCATCGGTCTTGCCTCATCCAGTTCTGTACTAAAAAGGATGGGTGTTTTTAATAGCCTTGCTCTTGTTGTTGTTATCCAATTGCTTTTCTCATCAGAGTAAACCATCCCTTTGGCATTTCTAACCCTTCTAGCTTCCACTGGCAACCAAAAGAATCCCTGTTTTCCTTTTAGACAGAAGATCAAAGTCCCTCCTGTGCTTTCTGGTTCTCATTCCTCTCCCTTTTCTCTCTCCTCCTGTTTCAAAACCACACTGAGGAAAAGCATACATCAAACCTCATCCTCTCGACTCTCACCCCAGTCAAGATCAAAGTCCACTTTAGTCATCCTTGGCAACCACTCCTAGAGCATCTTCTTTGAAGCACTTTATAAACTGTTTATATCAAATGCACTGGAAACCTAATTAACAAATTCCTAAAAAGAAAGTTCTGTTAAGAACCAGTAATTATCAACAAATAAATGTAAACAGCCCAATTAAAACCATGCACAGAAGATCTGAATAGACACTTTACCAAAGATGATATATGGATGGCAAGTAAGCATATGAAAAAATATTCATAAAAGCATGTGAAACGATTAATCACTAGGAAAATTCACATTAAAACCACAATGAGCTACCATTATACACCTATGAGAATGGCAAAAAGAAAAAAATGACAATACCAAGTGCTGATGAGGATGTAGAGGAACTAGAACGCTCATAAACTGCTGGTAAGAACACGAAATAGTACAGTCACTGTGAAGAACAGTCCAGTGGTGTCTTGTAAAATTAAACATACATGTGCCATGTGACCCTCAGCCACCTAATCTCTTCAAATAGATGCAACTAGATGTACCTAGTGCAAATTTCTATCATTACATTTATCACACTGCATTATAATTATCTGTGAGGAAGACAGAGAGAGAGACAGACTTCCAGTAAACGGGAGGTTCTTTAAGGGTAACTATCCTGTCCTATTTGTCTGTTTATCTTCTAATACAAAGCTTGGCACATAGTAGGTGTCCACTAAGACTCTGCAGAATAAATAAAAGAATGAATGATTATTTACTGTGTGCTCTATTCCAGATTAGGCACTGGAAATAAAGAAAAGACACGGTCTGCATCTTTAGAGAGCCATTTGGCCAGAGAAAATAGGCTTGGGCCAGATGAAATGGTGAGCAATGCAAGGCTCTGAGTGAGTCACTGCTCGCTGTGTGAGGCTCCATGGTGGTGATGAGCTCTTAATCATTCCTTGGGGTCAGGTAGGCTCAGGTTCAAGGTCTGACTCTTACTTACTAGCTGTCATATCAGCAGGTAAGCTGACGTTTCTAAAAGCAATCTTCCTGATCTATAAAAAGAAAGTATGAGGGGGGATGGGCAATATATGTAACCTTAACACTTGTACTCCCATAATACACTAAAATAAAAATTTTAAAAAATAGAAAAAAAAAAGAAAGTATGAATGGTGGGGTGGTTGTTTGGTTGTGAGGCAGCCCAACAGTCAGCTGGTAGGTACCAGTCTAGCACCACCAATGTAAAACTGCCCAACTTCTTCCACAGCAGACGGTAAAGAGATGCGGTCCTGCGTCCCTCATATGCTACTGCCACCCCAGCTCACCCCCACCCAACCTCCCTACAATTCGGCACCAGCACTAGAGGAATGACCCCCAGAACAGCAGGCGCCCCAACACGGCAGCTGGCTCTGTTCTGATTGCTCTATGCCTGTGCTATCCAGTAAATAGTACAAGATCATGCATGCACAACACCTGATGGGTTGTAAACACTGTGTGCTCTCAATACATACTGGCTGTTGTGAAAAATTCAGAGGAGGCTCTTCACAGCGGAATTGTGCCTCGCATTGCAAAGGAGGATCAGACAGGAGGAGGCAAAGAGAACATACAAAATGGAGTGGAAAAGGAGTGTGAGGAGGTAACAAACAGCAAGGCGTGAACTGGAGAGGGGTAAAAAGTGTATGGCTGAGCAGGTAGTAGATGGGCCCACATTATGGAGTGCCCTGAAGTGAGGTCAGATCTGATGGAGTAGGAAATGGTACATCACTCTTATCGGAACTCCCAGATCACCTGCTGCAAAGCTTTATCACACGAAATATTATTCAATGTACATATGTAGTACACTTTCCACTAAACTGTGAGCTCCTTAACATCAAAGAAAGGAGACTCAGATCATCATGGGGGGTGGGGCTGGACAGCTCTCTCTGGAGCTGGAGTTCCTGATACCCACTGCTCCAATCATCTGGCCACACCCAATCTTAGACAGCCTGTAAATTCCCTCCAACTGAGCAGCTGCCTCCTGCCTACAGGCCCTCCCTACTGCTCATTGCTCCTGTAATCAAGACCCAACACCTCAAACCCAACACTTACCCTCGCTCATTTTCCTTCCATCATGCCAAGAGATGAAATCTCTATGGACCTTTGCACCCTACTCACCTGGCCTTTGCCAACCACTCCCTTGCTCCAAAACCTGTCCCATTAGATCTCTTTTACCTGACTTCTGCTTTGTTCCTCCCCTACACTCCAGGATTCTACACCTACTCTCCCTCCTAGTCTTGTTTGCAGTCCCAATCTAAATCACACACAAAACCAAGCCTTCAGCATCTAAAACCTCAACTTTAAGCAACTATTATCAGCTTTCCCTTGCCCACGACCCGCCTCTCCAAACCCATTATTGTTCCAGCATTGACCCTGATATAATAAACTGATGGCTATCAAATTCCTACTCAGCTTCCTGAAAAAGAAATAACATGGGGCAAAAAAAAAATTTAATTTCATTCACTCCCTTAATTTATTTTAACTGCCTATAATTATATCATTATAGCCCACCACAAACATAACATGTAATTTCTCAATGATTTAGACAAGTCTGGGATTAGAACCGGCGAGCCAAAAATATATTTGATTTTAATTTTGGTTAAAAAAGATATTTTACTTGGGGTCCTAATATATTTGGCAATGCTCTGCATGCTGACTAGTTACAGGTGGTCATTGCAAAAGATGGGTCTAAAACATCATTAAAGATCACAAATTTAGAAACAGCGATAAGAAACACACTCAAACCAGATACAATACTGTTTCCACCTATAGGCGTACAACTCTACCAAAATAAATTCAGGGGTATTCATAGTTTAAAATAGAGAGAGGGGCTTCTCTCTCCATCAACTCTCCCTTGAAAGAGCAACTGCATTTTTCCTGTCAGATGCTGCTAGATTAGAAGCGACAACTATGTGTCTGCCTTTTTCCTGCCCCAAAATTACTCTCCCTCTCCTCTTCCCAGAGTAATGACGAACAGAACTTCAATTTTGTCTCATCAAACCCTCAAAGAGAATAGTGGGATTAAAACACACAAAGGCCAATTTAACCTCTGAACACACTACTCTAAAAGTACATGTCTGTGAGAGCTAAAGACTGAACAAATGAAACTACTGGGCAAAATGAAGACTCAGATGAGAAGGTTTAACAACTAGGCTGAGGACAAAAAGACAGAAGGTAGGAAACAGAGGCACAGCCCAGGGAACAGGTGCCCCAGCTGGGGTGCCAAGGGGCAGACATGGGAGAAGCCACCCCAGAGTAGCCTACAGCTCTCTCAGGCTCCGCGGCCACTTTGTTGCATGAGCTCCCCCTCCCCCCCTAAAAAAAGAGGTTTATCATGAGACCTCTCATGTCATACATGACAAGGAAAAGAATGCCTGAATCTCTGCAAAGACCCAGAGTATAGTTATTGAACTGCAATATGAGTTCTTTGCAGCACAAGGAACTTCATGATCTGCCTTCCAAATATCTTCTATTTCTCAGAACTAAGACTCTTTAAAATAAATTAGCTAGGATCTCTACTTCTGGCAAAACAGAGGATTAGATGTTCAGAGAAAATTTGCCAGGATAAAACAACTAAGATTGCTGGACAGAATATAAAAATATGGCTGTGCTGGCAGGAGAGTAAGAGAAACCCTCAGAGGCCAGGAACAACCAGAGAGCACGAATCCAGGGAAATGAGTTGGCCCCAGAATAGGAATTTTCCCTGGAGGGGAGCCTGCCATTTCTGGATGCCTAGATTACAGGTTTTAATGTGCACAGGGACAAAACTTTGTGACTGCACAAAGATTCAATCAGAGACCCCCACATGAGACTTTCAGTAGGTAACCCCCCCCAAAAAAACACCCCACAATGAGAAAACATTAAGAGTTGTGCCTATCTCAGTTTGGCCTTTGGATGAACATGAAGACTAGCAACAAGAAAAATCTCAGGTGAGATTTCCTAACTACAAGTCCACCTTCATGCCAGTTTGGCATTCAAATTAAAAATACCAGGGCGGGGGAGGAGAGGAGGGGCACCTAACAGGTACAAAGAACACTATTTGGGTAAAGCATTACAAAAGTGATCCATGTCACAAAAAAAACATTTGTTCCTCCTTAATATTCTGAAATTTAAAAAAAAAATTAAAAATACCTAGTGATCAAAACAGTAACAACCCCCAAAATTAATTAAAAGTGGGCCCGAATGGATAGTACCCCCTAGGAACTTGTTAAAAACAGGCACAAATGCCCACAGTAAGAACTTACCTTAAAAAATAGATCTTAAGGAATTCTAGAGACAAAATTCCAATGAATACTTACAATCAGAAATCACAAAATGAACAAGGAAACAAACCAGAATCAGTAGGAAGAAACCAAAGTGCAAGAATCAGTCCAACTAACAACTGTATATTATTAGACTGTCATTGTAAGGTATAGAATATAAGTATATTTAATATGTATAAATAAAGTAAATGTGGAAAGGATGACTGGGTGCGGTGGCTCACATCTGTAATCCCAGCTACTTGGAAGGCTGAGGCGGTAGGATCGCTTGAGCCCAAGAGTTTGAAGCTACAGAAAGCTATGATTGTGCCACTGCATTCTAGCCTGGGAGACAAAGTGAGATCTCATCTTAAAAAAAAAAAAAGTATGACTAAATAATAAGAGACTATTAATATAGACAAGGAAGATTTGAAAAAGATTCAAATAGAACTTTTAGATATAAAAAAATAAATAACATTTAAAATGAATAACCCAAAGGAAGACAGCAGGTGTAACAGAGCTTAGTAAACTAGAAGAAATTGGGCAGAATGCAGCACAGAAAGACAAAGAAGGTTATTATACATACCAGGACCGATTACACAATTATAGTGTTTAAGGTAGCATGGTATTACTGACTTGAGGATACTCAAAGATCAGCACAATAGGACAGAGAACCCAGAAACAGACTTACACATTATCTGGAAACTTGAACATGACAAATATGGTAGCCAATTTTGGGGCCTTTTTGGTGGGGAGGGAGAGAATTAGTCAATAAATAGTGCTAAGACAGTAACTTATCCATAAGGAAAATAATATCACCATACTCAAAATCAATTCCAGGTACATTACAGGAAATGTGAAAGGAAAAGCTTTTAGAAGAAAATATGGAGAGGGGCATCCTACAGCAATGATACAGAAAACGATTTCTTTTCTTTTACATAATTTATAAAGAAAACAGGGTCAATGACTATCCTAGAAAATTGGCTTATAAGCTTCTTTGAAAAGAGCCCACTACCAGTAGGGAATTTTACATAGCAGAGTGTGCTATTTCAAAAACAAGTTTCAAGAAACAAGGCTTACCCCTAACACAAGTGAAACATTTTGATATTTTTATTCCATTCTATAAGAACTCCTAAAAATGTTACAGAAGACTTATATGAAAATGTTCATCACAACCCCAAGATGCCAAAAACACCCAATGCTTATTATCAGTAGAAAGGATAACTGTGGCATGCCGATGTAATGGGATACTTGTAAAGTAAATGAATACCAGCTATAACCATCAGCATAACTGGTGATTCTCAAAGCATGCTCTGCAGATCAACAGGATCAGTATCACCTGAGAGTTTGCCCTGCCCTGCAAACCCTCAGCCTGTCCCCAGATATACTAAATCAGAAACTCCACAGTGAGCCAACAAGCCGTGTTTTATTTAATGAGCCCAAGTCCAGGTGATGCTGATACACACTCAAGTTTGAGAGCCACTGTTAATACATGAAAGTCAAAAATACCTTGAGCAAGAAAAGCAAATCTCAAAAGAATATAAACAATATTATGTTTATTTAAAAGGCAAAAACCAGCTAAGTGGCACTGAATTCTGATATACCTAAAAATATGATAAAACTATAAAGAAAAGCAGAAAATGATTGATAGAAATTACTCTGTGGGAAACGATAAGGGGATTGGGAAGAACCACAGAGAGAGCCTCTAAGATAAGGACAGTGTTTTATTTCCTCACTTGGCGGGTACAAGAGTTTGGGTTTTTTATCATTATCCTATAAACTGTGTGGGTGCTACAAATTATATATCATTTTATGGATGATATAGTTTCTAAAACGAAAAAATGCAGAGTTGTAATACAAAAAAGTTGAGAGTATGTTTTAAAAAATTATGAACATAAAATAACACATTTTATGTGAACTCAATTCTAACCAAAGGCCTATGAAAAACTGAATACAAAGCAGGTGTTGAATACTCACAGACTATTAAATGTTTACAGTAACTGATGTGCTTTTTCATCTCCATTCTCCCAAGTTTTTCACAATGCATAAAATAACCCCAAAAGAATTTTTACATAGAAAGGATGAACAAATACTGTAGTCTATAAAATAATTTGGTGCTCACCCCAGCATGACTCCCATCTTCAACCCTATTAGTCTCTTTTCCAGACTTAAATTTCAAATCCTGACTAAATGCATAATATAGCCCATCAGAAGATAATGGTTTTCAATTCTGGTCTCAAAATGTACTTTTCTTCTCTAATTTTTCAAAATATTGTAATGCAATTCTATTCAGTTTTGTTTACTTCTAGCCTCCATCTCAAGGTATTTAGCCAGTTAGTAATTTTTTTTTAAATTACAAGCCATGTATGTATCATTTAGTACTAAATAAAACTACAAGACAAAACTTTCTATGAAATCATACAGGGACTGCCTTAAGAAATTCATTTGTTTCTAATTTATTTTCCCCATTAGCAACGTGTTGCTAAAATCACAAGTGAATAAAGCATTGCTCATATGAATTAATCCCGATCCCTCTGCAGTAAGGGGAACTGAGGGTCGGCCACAGCATCCAGAGAAAGGCAATTATGCACAATGAGCGAAGGAGGTGGTTCAAGGTTGCACTGCCAAGAAATGACATATTCCAGTGGACTCAAACCACCCTCTTCAAATTTTGGCATTCTGTGGTATAAAAATAAAACCAAAGAACATTGAAAAGCAAAGCTTGCCACCTGCTGCCCAATGGCATAATCGTAAATGTTCAAATTGTGCCCACGTTTTTTGACTTAAAACCTTTTACTAATTGATTAGTATGGATGTCTGCATATTGCATATTTATTCTCACCACGGTCCTTTTTCTTTTAATAAAGAATGTCAGCTCCTAAAGTTTTTAATCAGATGCTATTTCAAACTACTGTGCCTCTAACCAAAGAAAACAAAAAACCCACCACACCCACTTCCAAATTGTTATACACATTGTATACTGCATATAATAAAATGATCAAACTGCAGTTGTGTATATTATAGTATCCAGACCAGGGAAGAACTCCTTTGAAAATGTGCCAACATTGTCCTACGCTTCTACAGCCTGTCATCATTCTAGATGGTATGGAATACTAAATCCATTTTCTGACCCATGCAAACTTTAAAACTCAAATATTATCAGCTTAACTTCATTAAGCTAGTTTATAGTTTATATACATTCATGTAACAAAAATTTAAATAGCAGCCCAGCTAATGAAAAAGAAAAATCTCACCTCAAAGATCTGTCATCTTGAAACATTTAAACTTTTAAATATTTCTTAATTATGTTAATACTGATAAGTGTTCGCACAGGCCCTCAACAAAATATTTTCAGTATTTTCATTTGAATTTATTCTAAGAAAATCTGAGATGTAAATGCATTTTAGCCTTTTTAAAAACAACAACAATTCTCCAAGTATTGTCTCATTCTTCTAATTGAAGAATTGTGTATCCATACCATCACGCCTTCAAAAACAATTCAGAACACTGTAAAAGAGAAAGAGAAACTTTGAATTAAAAAAGAAAATGCCATCGGAGAGACAGCTGCCCCAAAAGCCAATCACAAACCTTGGAGAAGGAATGGGGCAAGGACAGAGGCCATATGCTCTCCTGTCACCAGGAAGCTGGGGAGGGACTGGGAGGGAGGCTCCTTGAGAGCTTATGGAAGGTGTCTCATCCCATCACACTGGTTAACTCTTGAGGCCCTTTGAAATGCAACTTTAAAGACTTTTGCCTGCTGAACTTGTCCATATGCAAAATAGCACCGAAGCTAGTTGAAGTTTTTTAGTTGTCTGGGAACTACTATAAAGCAGACAATAAAAAATAACTCATTTTCAAGACAGATGGCACCATAATGTTGCACGATTTTCTAGTGCGCATTTTTTTCTAAACACTAGAGGCAGCGTCTCCATACAAAAGAAAACCGATCCAGCTGCAGCTAGTTAGCTTTCACAGACTGCTGTTTCGGGGTGAAGGAGCTCAGGAAACTTCATCCCAAAATATGACTCCTTGGTATAAAGAGTATTTTGAATTAAAGGCCCTTAGAGATCAACAGGAATTGGAAGGGGCTTTCCCTCTTTCTTCACAAAAAAAAAAAAAAAAAACCCAGACCCATCAAAAAGAACAATTGACTTCCCTTCCCCTCCCTGTTATATCAATATATTACAGGAAAGAAGATTAAGAATGCAACGAGACCCGGCCCAAATCATTTTAAATATACCTGTCTCTCAGGTTAATTTCCAAAGAGAATCATTTACAAGTCGATCTGTTTCCCCCCATCCATTCACTCTCCCAAATATCTATTCATCCTCCCTGGATATTCATCCAGGGAGGATGAATAACCACTTATCACCCCTCAACAATTACCTATATTCCTCATCTTCCCCTCCTCTCTAAAATGAGGGTATATAAATTTCTGGCCCCCACTGGGATGTTGGGTAATCGCTCTGTGATTCTCCCCCTGCACACAGTAAAATCTCTTTCTCTTATTAATGTGCCTTGTTGTTAGCTGATCTTTCAGTGAAACTTCTGGAGTGAAGGGGGAGTTTCCCTTCACCCCTACCCCCACATGGGAAAAGTGTCCTTTTGGTGCTGTGGTTGGCTTAACCCTTTCTTCTAAAACTCCACAGGAGCTATTAATTCATACACTAATGTTGGTCAGTGTTTCTGATCAGGGAAAAATCTCTTTCCCACTCTTCTGATTGCCCACACCTGAGAACATCTAGAAGCAGTTTGTATTTGTAAGGCTAGAGTTTAGCTGGCTCTTCCTAGGCGCTAAGTCTACAATTCAGAAGGGTGCCTGGTGCACACAGGTAATGATAAGGTAAGCTAATCCTTTAACTAATTGATTCCAGACCCATTAATACCAGAGCTGGGCTTTGATTGAACAGGTCAAATATTTGATTTAATATAAATAGAGGAAATAACATTAGATATACTTTGTCCCATAAAAATATAGCTCTTAACTAAAAAACAAAAATTATTTAGCTACTCATCCTAGAAATAATAGAAAAGGAAAAAAATATATTCTAGGTATGGATTATTCATTAAAACTAAAGAATATTTACTTTAGCTGCTAGGATAATGCCTGGCACATACTAAATAGTCAATAAATACATGTGAGATTGATAGTCCCAAATCATTTCTTTTGGTTTCTTACCAAAGACTTCCTAATGGAACTTAATCAAATCCTTATTTTTTATGAACATTCTAAAGTATTTAGAACATAAAGATAAAATATAAGTTTTTTAAAAGAAAGCACAGCATTTCCTCAGTAGGTTTGTAAAATATTTCTGATTCTGTGAAAGGCAATATGATTATTTCTATCAAGTAGCATGTTACTAAACTGAGTACTTCACAAAGCAAATCATAAACACTTTCCTAGCAGCCTTAGACCTTAATAGCTAAATTAAATATAATTAAAGTTTGAAACAAAAATTGCCTATTTATGTGCTATTAATAATAAAGCAATTTTTGTTTCAGACTTTATTTCATGTTAAATTTTAACTAATAACTGATGAGAAAGCAAAGTAACTAGAAAGACATTGAGAGCCTAGCAACATGAGAGTTTATACGTGTGTGTGTGTGTGTGTGTGAGAGAGAGATTATCCACAGCTCACTTCCCGTTCACCAGTATAGACACTGAAAAAAATGTAGCATTTCTGTTGCCTAAAGGAGGAGAAATATAGATGAGTAGAGCACTCCTTGTGCAGCATGAGAAAACACAGGGAGGATACACGGAGATTTACGTTGGAAGGGGCAGAGATAACATGAAGTAGTTATGGCAAAAGGTGCAAAGCCAACAAAGATAAAAGCAGAAAACCAGAGTCTGCTGAACATCTGAAAAAGAAACAAACAAACAAAAAAGACCTCGACTTTTCTACAGAACATGGTGAATGGCCACCAAACATATTTTGAAGACAGTCTGATCAACACAGAGGGAAATCCAATCTGGTTTTGATTATGGGTTGGTGAACTTGAATTTAGGGATAGGGTGGAATAACCAAAAGGAATCATGCAAGGACAGCCCCTGCCTTCCCATTCCTAAAGTGATACGTTTACATAGCCTTCCATTTAACATGTCTAGAGAGACAGATTAACATTAGACTACACATTATTCCTTAACCTGGATCCAAAGGAGTTCTTTTCTAGACTAGTAGTCTAAATCCTTTCTGTTTTTAAGGAATTCCCCTCTCAAGAAGTCACCATGAGAGGCAGGTAGGCTGCAGAGCCAGCTCCCCTAGGCCTCCCTTTCCCTAATCAGTTCCATTGACCCCCCTGGGCCTTCCCTCATGCTCACCAGCACCCTGCTGCCCTGGCTCCCCCCACCACCACCCCACACCACCCCACCGCATCCTCCCAACTCCCCACCCCCCAATGAGTCTGATACTTCTTATGTGGATGTTAGAGCCATCTTTCTGTTTCTCACAGCCCCACTCAAAGATCCTCTGCCTGCTTGCCAAAGCGTTCTATAACCTGGACCTGCCCACGCAAACTCATTTCCTATTTCTCAATCCCCCCGAAGAGATCAATTCCCCTCAATGGTGCTATGGAAACGGGAGACTCATTCTTACCCTATGATCCTCCCTATTATTTATCTAAAGGCCAGCCTCTATACTTTGCCAAGTACCCCAACTCTGGTGAATGTTCCTTTATTCCAATCCTTCAGTCCCTGCTGAATTCCCCTCCCCTTCCTTATTCTTCACTAGAATTTGGAATGGGTACCACATAGTTTAGCAGTTAATTAGGTAGTATCCTATATTATTCGATGTTTTTAAGGCATGTTAGCCTGATTATTCTAACTCGAATGCCAAGAACAGTACCTGACATGTGGCTGACACACAATAAATATTTGCTAACAGAATAAAGGAATACCCTATTGTCAACTGGAAATTTATGTCATGGAGGTGAGGAAGCCTGAGATTCTATCTTCATTACAGTGAACCAGAGATAAGGCAATTAGAAATGCCGGAAAACTATTTAGGCTTGGAAAGTTATAGACGGTTCAGTAGTACATCACGATTTATGTCTGTGTATGTCAATAAACCTTGCAGAAGACCAAAGGATTATGAAGTCAATGAGTATCAGATTGTATTCTTATCCTCATGGGCAAGTGGGGATTTTTAAAAATCCAACTTAACAAGTTTCTTCCAAATTTTGGGATGAAAAATTCAGTAAGTACTAATAGTATTTTTTACATAAAAGCCCCTGCCCTTGGAGAATTCTTAAATGTTTGACAAAAAGGTTCTTTAATATGAAAAGAGCTCTTACAAATTAAAAAAAAATATTAAGAACATGTAACAGAAAATGATGTGAAGATGTTAATAAATTATTCACACAAGAATACACAGGGTTTACAAAAATGTGAAAAATGTTCATTCTCACAAAAATGTGAAAAATGTTCATTCTCACTAAAAAAAATCTAAGAAACACGAATTAAAATTATTCTGTGAGGTGGTAAGATTATACTTCATAAGAATATTTAAAACCACTGAGACTTTACAGACTGTAATTTATCAAAGTCTTATTTGACGGAAACCACATTTACTCTATTTAAAATATCAAAGATTACATATGTCACTAACATATTTACTTCCACATAAAAATCACTACACTAATACCAAGCAACATGGCAACAAAGAAATTAATCAAGGAGCCTGCAAAGTGTTCCAACCTTAAGGAAAGTATTTCTACTGTGTACACTAAATTTTTCAGCTATTTGGATTCACAGGTCACCTTTTAAAGACATCAAGGGCAATTAAGTTGTGAAATGCCCGCCTCATTACACAGAAATGGGTTTTCTAAGAATTTTTTTTCTTTACTCCTTCGAAATAGCTTTGTTATGCCAGGAGATAAATGGGAACCACAAGAATGAAAGAGGAACAGAAAAGGGGAGAAAAGAGCTTCACAAAGCGGCAGGGGAAAATGCTTGTGTGCCCGGGGAGTGGGAACTTGAGAGCATTTCCTTTCAAATTTCTTTTCTCAGAGTAAAGTGCATCCTAATCTTCTCAAAATGTCTATGTCATCTTCCTGTTTGAGTTAAGAACATCCTTCCTAGAAATATAATTAAGAAGGATTAGCTGCTGCATAAAGAGGCTTTGAACAAATTAAGACAGAATGATGCCTCACTTCAGATTCTGTCCATCAAATCTCCAAACACTGGCACTTGGCAAAACACCAGCACGAGGCAAAGACACAAATGGCACTGCTTTGAAAGCAACAAAAGTGGGGCCTATGTCAAGAAAGCCCTAAAATGAGAATTTTTAAAAAATAAATTCTGTATCTATGGTTGACAGTCCAGCTAATTTTTAAAGATCTGGGAACAGCTTTCTACTTGGTAACTTACCATAATGAAGAGGTTGTCACATTTTCTTCAAGAAACAGAATACATTTTAAGTGAATCATGACTGTTTTGAAAATAAACAGATTTTTGTCAAAAAGTAGTGATTTACTTGAGAATTCATGAAACAACTAAATTTTTTCACTTCTCTATACTTTTTATTTGTATTTTGGGCTTCAAAAATACTGTGCAAAGTATTTTTTTCTTATTTTGGTAAGAGGAGACAAGGACATGTAAAAGATGCAAGGAAAATATGGAATACAGGTCAGGAAGCCTGGTTCAAGTCACAGCTCTGCTGCTACCTTTCTGAGTGACTCTGAGCCAGGCATGCAGACTCTTGCAGTTATAAAACTTTATGGTTTGCACTGGTTGAAAATTCTGGAAAAAAAAAAGTTGTACCTAATTCTGGTTCTCTTTCCCATTGTGCTCAAATAATAACTTTCAAAGGGACAAGTACCCAGGATAAATTCTATTCAAAGATACTAATATTGGTAAAAATGTTTCTTCTGTGTGTTTGGGTGAGAGCTAACTCCATTAATCACCTAACTCTGAAACTGTATGAACTCTAAGTGAAAAATAATTAAAGTTTGCCTGAACATCCCTGTTTGCTTTCCACGAACACTTTAGTCAAACTTGTGTGAAGGTTCATGTCAATATTTAATTTAATACTCATGAGTATTCAAGCTCATACACTGGATTTATAGTATCATGTTCAGTAATTTTCCCAAGAGACTGGCTTCCTGGGCTTTTCTGTCACCCTTTTGTTTGTCAATATACCTGATGTTTATTTATCAGAGGCATTCTAGGAAGTACAGGGAGCAAGAAGACTCAGCACTAAATGGTCAAGAACATAAGACCTAGAGAATTAAATATGGTCTAATCCGTGAAAAACCCTTATACTATCCAGAGATATACAAGAAGTGGGTCCCATCATGACCTAGAAGTGCCATGAAGAATGGGATGCCATAACTGAACCACATACTGTCCTGGGGTAAGGATTGGGGTGACTGAGTCAACTTTTGCCTACTCTGATCAGTGACTCCTTGGACTGGTCTCTTATCATCACTTTGGGGAAACAGAGGCAGCCTAGAAAATGGGTTAATATCTGCATTCCTGCTTGGTCAGACTTTTTGGATTCAGAGCAGTCATGTAATATCTTCATTCACGTGTTCATATCACGTGTTCATTCACCAAGTAAGTACTGTTCCAGGCAGAGTAACACAGACTCACACAAATTGAAATGAAGTTTCCCTGAGGAAACTGGGGTCAGTAGAAGGCACGGGTGTTAAACAGGGAAGGGGGGTGTGGATTACAGAGAGAAAAATGCATGGGCAACAGCCTATGTCAGGAAAGAGCCGGGCAAGGGCAAGGAGCTGCTTGTGCCCATATGGCAACAACCAAAGAGCACAAAGGAAGACCAAGGAGTCAGATCCCACAGGTGTGGGGACCTTTGATCTTTATCCTCAGAGCACTGAGAAGCCAGTGAAGGCTCCTATGCAGGGCACAGCAAGATGAGACCTATATTTTGAAAAGACTGCTCTAGTTATGGACACAGGTTTGGCTTTAATGCTCAAGTACTTCATGAAGTCCCAAGCTCTTGGGACACACGGGACAGTCAGGGCCTCCTCACATTACTCATGGGAGAGTCCACCCAGCTCCGACAGGTATAGAATTCCACCTGGTCTTTCAGGTTCTTCTTGCTATGACACATACTCACATAAACATCTTACCCAAAAATAGCAGTCCTGAATAATGACACACATTTTTTCCTGGATTAGCAAATCTAAGGTTTCTCCTCTCCATAATGCTTAAGTAGACATTCTTTCCAGTTAGAAGTTCTTGTCTCTGGGATCACAGGATCAGCTATTTTGGCTAGATCATCTCTAACACATTTTAGGAACAGATAAATAGGTAAAAAAAAAAAAAAAAAAAAGAGAGAGAGAGAGTCAATGTACAGAACTTCAGTGAAAATATACTAATAACCCCATGCATATTTACCATATAAGTTATTGAACTTTGCTTTTTATTTCCTACCTGCTGCTTATTTTACATGATTTGAGGTGTACTTCTCACCTCTCTCACACAAGACTCATACCATTTAGGCTCTTATTCTGATCCCAGGCAACTCTGGGGCAGGGAACTGCTATAAAAATTTAGTCTTAAAATTTAGTCTACACTTCGCTCAAACAGAAACAAACTCTTATGCCAAGAGAAACAAGGAAAGAGGATTTAGTGCAACCCAGAGGCACCTTTGGAGGGATTCATGGCAATATCTATGGAATGCAAAGCATATTCAAATGTTAAAAAATTTTTAAAGGCAATATAGTTTAGAAGTTCACTTTACAGACTGCCAAAATTTGAATCCTGCTGCTCTGCTTACAAGCTAAGTGAATTTAGGCAAATTATTTAAACACTCTGCACCTCAGTTGCCTCAGCATGTAAAATGGGAATAATAATAGTATCCATTTCATGTTGTTTTGAGAGGATTAAATGAAATAAAATTCAAAAAACACTTAGAATACTGTCTGGCACAGAATAAAACACTCAGCAAGTATTAGCTATTATGATTACATAGCAACAAAACACTATCATGATTTCCAGCAATTCAACTAGGGAGCAAACTCTATCCCTGTACTCCCCTTTTTGGTTGCAAACTTTGGGTTTCCACCAGACCCAGGAGTGTGCAGACAGCACACAAGTGACCTCCCCTACTCTGTCCTTGTCTCTCTCACCTCCACACCAAAGTCTACTCTTCTTTCAAAGTCTATCCCAGGAGGAAAATTGAGAGTTCCTTCCAGTTCCTCAAAACACTATCTCATCTCACCATTTTCCCCATGCGCCTGTTTTCCCAAACAAAACAGGTCAGATCAACAGTTAGCAATATGACCAAACTACACAATTTTCATGGATTACAAAGTCCTTCTCCAACCTTTTAACATTGCTATGTCCAATTAAGCTTGGTTTTATAATTTCAAAAAGGACTTCTTCTGGAATTCCCACAAATACATACCTACACAGCAGTATTCATATGAGCAAAACTTGGTCAAAGGATACAAAAGTTCAGTTATGCAGGATGAATAAGTTATGAAGATTAACTATAGTTAATAACACTGTATTGTATACCTGAGATTTGCTGAGAGTAGATCTTAAATATTCTCGCAACAAAAAAAATGGTGACTATGTGTGATAGATATGTAAATTAGCTTGATTGTGATAATCATTTTATAAAGTATACATATATCAAAATATCACATTGTACACTGTAAATACATATGATTTTTTTGTCAATTATACTTCAATAAAGCTGGGGATAAATAGAGGAAAAATTTTTAAAAATTCAAACATCCATCAAAAGCAGAATAATTATGGTCTATTCATATGATAGAATAATCTTTGGCAATGTAAATGAACAAACTACAGCCACACGACTACATAGATGAGTCTCAGAGTGAAAAAAATGCACACTGTATCACTTATGTATATATCAGAACTGATCTCTGGTGTTAAAAATCAAGATAGCAGCTCCCTCTGGGGAGGACGGGGTGGGTAGCATCTAAGAACAAGGGGGCTTTGTAATGCTGGAAAAGTTCTATTCTTTAGCATGGATGGGACTTACGTGAGTGTGATGTCAGTATGGAATAATCATTAGGCTGGGTGCGCTTATGATCTTTGTACTTTTCTGCATGTAATTTCAATTTAACTTCAATTTTTAAAAAGTTTCAATGTATATAAAATGATAAAATCAGTCATTGGTTCAAATTCTATTTCTCATCCCATCCCTAAGGCATCATGAAACGAGCACTATAAGCCTTGGAGTGAGTTCCTTTTCCTCAACATTCTAACACTTTGCCTTTTTTCCCACATCATAAAGTTGGGATCAAAACCTTCATCTCCCTCACAGACTTTTGCTGGGCAGATGAAATACAATAAGGAATGCAAAGTACTCTGCAAAATGTTCAGGGCTTTACAAAGGCAAATGGTGTTATTCCAAGAGAAAAAGGTGACTCCTGCAATGTAAGTATTCATGGAACAATCCACAGACAAGGATTTAGATGTTATTAATACCTATTTTCTCCAGGCAAAATTCAAAAAAAAATATGTTAAGGACACATTTATTGAAGCCCTTCCATGTACCTTTGTGGAAACAGAGATTAAAGACTGCCACAGTAAGCATTATGATAATGGTAAATACTGGGATGCACATAAGAGAAACCTGGGAGGTCAGTGGGGTCAAGGTGGGGGGTCAACACTGAGCAAGCCCTCCCTTACAGTCCGAGAGATCATTTGGGGAAACTGTCCATCTGAGTACTGAGTGCTCATCTTAGTGCTGCTTTAGTAAGTTCAGTCAAGTTCCCAATATCAACTACCAATGCTATAAAAAGCTTGAAACCTCTCCCTAAAGTTTTAACTGTTGGTGCAGCTTTATAATGGACTTTTTTACCTTTAGAAAAAAAAAAAAATATGAGAAAGTCCAAATAAAGGGAATGAGCTTACATTCTGCTGCTGTTGTTGTTAATCAGAAGGGCAGAATACTTCAAGGAACATTCCACAAGTTCTTGCATCCTTTTCTGAGGACTCACAACCACAGCGACAGGAAGATAAGAAGTGGCCAGAGATTAAGGACAGTGTAGCACTCTCTTCTTCCTGGCACGGATGTCGCTCAGCACTGCTTCCTGACCCAGGATAAATGTGAAGCATTCATGTCTCAAGACCTTTGAAAGTAGAACCCATCATCTCAAGGTAGGTTTTAAAGAGCCTTCTCTATATTTAGAAAATATCTGGCATGCTATAAGCTCACTTGGTAAATACAGAACATATTTGAATTGCTCCTGTTTTTTAAAAGAACTTTTATCTCCACCACATGTCTGAAGAAGATGACAGAAAAGAGAAATAAGCAATGCCATTAGATGAATTCGGTCCTCTCAAATGGTTTGAGACAGGAAAAAAGACTAGTTTTTCTGGAGAAACTAACCAACATTCTCCGTAACATCAGGACACCATAAGATGATGAAAACAGCCATCAGCAGGGAAGAAAGACAGACTGGGTATGTGTGAGCTCTCTAGATAGATCTGACATCCATATCCTGAGTAAAACCAGACTTCCTTCTCAAGCTCAAAGAGGGGGGACTGGGTACACTGTCTCCTGCAAAAGTGCTTCCTTCTCACACAGCACAGATAACAGGTCCCAGCATTCTCTACAAAACCAAAAGGCATTTGCAGCTAAAGAATGTCCCTTATGACCTCTGCCTCGTGGTCCCATGGTCAGTGCCTACAACATCCATCACAACTAGCAAGGATAAAAATGGGCATTTTAAACTGATAAGAACAGATACTACACTTGATCTTAGCCAAAGGGCCAAGAAGTGATGAAAAAAAAAATGGGCATTTTACACAAGTCTAAGACAGCTTCATTTAATAGCACTGGGAGTTGAAAACAAACTTTTATGGAGAACTTCAATGCCTATGTGAATAATGATGCTGACAGGTGATGAAAGAACTCTAGGAAGCTGAATGGTTTTGAATTTTCTCCTTTGTCGATCCTTCCACCCATAACTTATAAGCATTAACACCTTTTTACAAATAGAACCACAGACCGATTCCTAGGATGCACCTACAATCTAATAGTGGCAATTCTTGGATGAACACATTCACAACAACATTTGAATAACATCTATATGATGCAATTATGATCATGACCTCAAGTTTTAATATGGGCTTCCTAAGGAACCCAGTATAATAAAGAGCCATAAAAGTTCACAGAATCTGAAAAATGACTGTGAAAATTTATATACGAGAAGAGGCATCATTTGATCTTTTCATCAGCTCATGGAGTAGCCAGGATGTGGCCCATGAAACTGGAAAGAGTAACACCATAATAATAAACTTCAGTGAAAAGCATGAATGAAATTAGCAACTACAACAATGACTACTACCGGAATACCCTGGCCAAAGACTTTCCAAACCAATACCTGACCAAGTGGCCAGCCATGTACTACTGATACCCACTTGCTTTTAGTCCCTAATGGGGTACGGAGGATGAGCTTAGCTATTAAACAATAAAGCTTTGTCAGACAGCGTCTATTTACCAAGCATCCAACACCTTCAAAGACCTTGGAGATCCATGATCTTACTAAAGCAATCCTCAAAAAATGGCAGGATGGAAAGACCCCCACATTCTCCCTCTCTCCCACTGTCGCAAGCCTGGACCATACCTGATTCTCTCTCCCCTTGCCTTCCACATTCAATTAGGTGCCAAGAGTTTTCATTTCTAATCACTCCTGAGTTCACTTCCTTCCTCTCCATCCCATTAGTACCACACCTGCTACACAGCCAGCCTGCAATTCCTACTGGTTCTAATCCATTTTAAATACTACCGCCAGATTAATCTTCCAAAGCACAAATGGTAGCATTCTCCTACTTGAAACTTTATTATGCTTTCAAACAGAAAATTTCAAAAATATAAACAGAGAATTCTGTAAGAAAGCCCCATGTACCCAATACACAGCTTCAATAATTACCACTTCATAACCAATCTTATGACCTCTGTACCCCAACCCACTGGGTTATTTTGAATCAAATCTCAGACATCACAAAATTTCATCTGTAAATACTTTTGTAAGGTTCTCCTCCTTACAAACATAGAACTATAAGGCCATCATCACAGCCCTCAAAAATCAAGGACCATTCTCTTTTATCATCAAATTGTCTATCAATGTTATTAGCATGTTCATGCTTGTCCTATAATTCACCATTGTTACCTTTTTCTTTTACTTTCAGTTTGCTTAAATCAGGATAGAAACATAATCCAAAATTGTGATTGGTTAATGTGTTTCTTAAGACTTTTTGAAACTATAAGTCCTTTCCCCACTGATTTTTTTTTTCTATTTTGTTCTGTGGTTTTTTTAGGATTTTTTGGTTGAAATCTTAGTCATTAGCCTGCTTTTCAACCTTATATTTTAAAGCCTCGTGTTACCTTATATTTGCACTAGTCTTCATCTTTATCGAGTTCCAATCAAATCATATCCTAAATGTGATCTTTTTATTTCAGCATATTATGGAGGTACAAATATTTAGGTTACACATGTTGCCCTTGCCCTCCCCCCAGTCAGAGCTTCAAGCGTGTCCATCCCCCAGATGGTGCACATCACACTCATTGTGTGTGTATATACCCATCCCCTCCTTCCCCTCCCATCTGTCCACCCAATAAATGTTATTCCTATATGTGCACTTAGGTGTTGATCAGTGAAACCAATTTGATGGTGAGTACATATGGTGCTTATTTTTCCATTCTTGGGATACTAAATGTGATCATTTTTAAATGTCCACAAAGTCCTTGATATTTCTCTCTTCAAGCTGTGCAGCTTACTTCCACTCTCCCTGAGTGAGGACTAGACTTAGTGACTCACTTCTAATGAGGAGAATAAGGTGAAAGCAAAGGTGTGTCACCTTCAAGACCACAGACTAAAAATGCACTGTGGCTTTCTCCTTGCTCCCCCTCGTCTGGGATCACTCACTCTGGGAGAAGCCAAAGGCCACGTTGTGAGGACACTCCTGTACATCTTAATCCTCCCTGCAGGAACCAGATAATGGGGCAATCTATAATCATTTATTAAGTAAATATCAGAAGTGACAGCATCCTAGACCATCTCTTCTCTTTACCCCAAAGCACGCAGTAGGCATGCCCATATACAGATGCCTGTAACAAATGCTACCATAAAAAGCATCTTCATTCAGCAGATGAAGTCTCCGAAGCAAATTACCCAACGACTTTATTTTCCCAAAGCCAAATCAGAGCTGAAACCTTAGCCTCCTCTTTGACTCACAAAATTCTTGTCTAAATTATACTGCTGCTACCAAAAGAAGAAAGGGGAAAAAAATTGTTCCTTTATCTGACATCCAACATATGGTTCTTACTAACAATCCACATATACACATTATAGAGGGCCAAATTCTAACAGCGGAGGGTGATACTCGAGATGAATGATGTTGCTTGTAAATTACTTCACAGTTTATGTAAGTAATAATGCTAGAGAAAAATAATTGCACTACACAGTAATCTGACTCTTGATCGCCAGAGCACAGTTCAACACAGAATTGTTTCTTTGTTTTTAAGATCCAGAACAACGCTGGAAGGGAGATGTCTAGCTACGATATAGTCAAAGCTTTGTGTCACTCCAAGGACACACAGTTACATTCATGTTCTGGCACCCAACAAGAAGCATTGCTATCCTTTAGAGATGGGGTTAGCAAACTATCCAAATCTGACCCACAGCCTGTTTTTGTATGGCCCACAAGTTAAGGATGATTTTTATCTTTTTTAATGGTTGAGAAAAAAAAATCAAAAGAAGACTATTTCATGACCTGTGAATTTATATGAAATTCAGCTTTCAGTGCCCATAAATAAAGTTTTATTGGAACACAGTCATGCTTATTCATTCAGGCATTGTGTACGGCTGCTTTTGTGCTTCAAAGGCAGAACTGAGTAGCTTCAACAGAAAACGTACATCCTACAAAGCTAAAAATATTTACTATCCAGAGCTTTACAGAAAATGTTTGCCAATCCTTTCCTTTAGGACATGAATGCTGTAACCTATCTTGGCTTAAATTCTAAAACTATCACTTAACTGTGTGATCTTGAACAAATTACTTAACCATACTGCACCTCAGTTTTCTCATCTGTAAAATGGGGTTAATAATGACACCTACCTTATAGAGTCATTGTGAGTTGTAAATTAATTATACATACAAAGCATGTCAAACAGTACCTGGCACACAATAAGCCTTTCCTAAGTATTCATGATACCTCCCATTCCTTCTTGCTGAGACCTACAGGATGTGTTTTCCAATGGAAATGCAAAGTGGTTAGACGTCAAACTAACCCCCAAATCTATTTATCATGGTAGAACTGAAGTATTATAAGAAGAAATAAGAGAAAAATGAAGAAAAATAGGAAAAAAACAGGATTAAGGAGGGAAGAGAAAGGAAAAGTTATAGACACCCCACTCAGCAGAAATAGTAGGTGGCCTGTTTTACGAGGAAGTATAAATTAGGATAATTTCATCTATAGTAACAGATTAAATAACCTCTGTGGGCTGACTGGGTACTAACCACCACGTGGAAGCTGTCTCTATGGAGGAAAAGAACATTCTGAAATTCCAAGTGAGTGACTTACAAATGAACTGCTGGGTCAAGCCCATTTTTAAGTTGGGAACTTCCTGTATTTTACATTCCTTGACAAATGACAAGTGATAGTTGCAGTAAATTCTGCATCTTAGTATCCATATAGAATAGCTAATTAAGCAGAGACAATTTGTGTAAGAACCCAGTACAGCTGAAGGGCTCCTTATAATACAACTCAGAGGAGGACAGGAATAATCTTTCTGATCCAAAATTCTCATTTTGTTCCGAATAGCACTTACTTCCTAACGCTAAGAAAAAAAAAAACCCATGTACCCATAAATAGAAAACAAGCTCATTCACCAAAAATGGGCTGCATGGCAACTGGAAGATAAACATGGTGTTAACAGAAGATACACTTAACCTGCTACTGAGGTTGAGAAACTATCTCTTTCCATGGACTCACTTTCATTTGAATACCTTCTTTGTGCAAAGCTGAATTCCTATCTTTCTCATGTATCTTTTAAAAATCACACTCACTGTTTCTCTCTTTAAAATTATTTCAAAACTCTAAAGCACATCCTCCACAAAAAAACAAAGAATTTTAAAACTCACAACTTCACCACTATCTTCATCATTCCCTCCCAAACTTGATCCCTATAACCCTCACTATTGCTATGATGTATACTTGCAGTAAATTTTCCATGCAGAGGCTAAATACAAACATCAAATATTTTTAAGAGACTTGATATGTAAACCTAATATGTAAAGCCTTTGGGAAAAGAAAGACATTATTATCCAAATGATTTCTGCAAATTGTGCAGGAAAAGGGAAGTGATTTAAAGCGATGCATCCAAGACAGCAATTAAGATGCTCCTTAACCAGAGGCAAGTTCAAAACACTCACTGAGGACGTATCTGCTGGGAGAGTCCAACTGAAGGCTTCGGCTTGAGGGTCAAGGTCATCTGGGCCACAGGACTGACTCTCGGTAGAGCGTCTGCCTTCTTAGACGAAGTGTGCTTTGCTGCTTGCTCAGGAGGGACCCAGGAGGAGGCAGCCCCAGGACTCTGTCCTGCAAAGACAGGCGACGAGGTATCCCGGGCAGCTATTGTCTCACAGGCTTTGCCCTTGGTCCCCGGTTTACACACACAGAGTTGAGGCCGGAGACACATCCCTCCGTTCTGGCACGGTGGAACGCAGCTCGCTGCAGAGACAACACAAGACAGAGCTTTGAAGAAAAGCATTGTAGACTTTCTAATGCTTCCAAAGGGTTAACAGTAGTATCAGATTGTTCTCCAATAAAATAAAACCACCCTTAAAACATGCAGCACGATGATGATAATGGTAACTAATATTTATTAATGGCTTCCTATGTGACATACACTATTCTAATATATATCAACAAATTTAATCCCCAGCAACCATTTTAATAGATATTTTATTTTGCTCATTTTACAGATAAAAAAACAGACCCAGAGGTTAAGTAATTTGCCAAAGGTCACACAATTATCAGTGAATATAAAAGCTGGGATTTGAGCCAGCTCCAAAGACACCATTCTTGACCACTTTACTATGGTCGCCTTCCCAAAATGCATCAGAAAACACAGGAAAAAATCTTAAGAAAATGCTCTGCCATTATTTTTAAGTTGTGCTCCATGGCTTAATTTTAAATTTAAGTTTAATTTTAAATCCGTAAGCTTAAATTTTTTGACACAACTTGGCAAATAACAAAAGCCCAATCCTTAAAAGTGCTCTACTATAGACTTTGCCGTGTATAGGCTATCGGAGCACAGAGACACTGTCTTAGAAATTTAGTCCAATCCATGCTTTGACATATGAGAAAACCAAGGGCAGAAAGGTTGAAAGTCATCCAATATATACCTGCTAGTTGGTACAAAACTCCAGTGCATTGTACACCATCCCTAATTTTATAATGAAAGGCAACCAAAAAGAAACAACAACTTCATCTCCTATTTGCTAAGATGTCAATAATTTGAATCACCAGACTTGTGACCAAGCAGAGTTTGAGACTTAGCAGGGCTGGCAGCCAGGGCTAAGGTAAGTGGATTTTATGATAGGCAAGGTCTCCAGGGAGTTTAGATGTTACTGACTTAAGTTTTATCAGGTTTTATCATAGACCTAGGGGCATATTCCCATGGTCCCTTATTTATTTGTTCAAATATATTTATCATGCTGCCCCTTTGCTATCAGCCAACCTTGGACTTAAACGCTTGTCCTGGGGCAGATCACACTGCCACATCGCCCACAAAAGTCAATGCAAGTCAAAACAATTACAAAGTGAACCTCAGAAGACTTAGTTATTAAGGGCCAAATGACCAAGACTTCACAGCCCTGAAACCTATTGATTTCTATAAAAGAGATAAGATACTTCTCCCATCTTTCTACAATATTATTCCTACTAGCTATAGCAAATAATGATTTTAAAATGGCCCTTGAGTGTTAGAATACTAGGCTGACAAAATTTTCAAAATGTTGGGAAGGATGAAAGAAAGAAAGAGAGAAAATCGAGCAGCTCCCTCGGTGACCTTGTAGTCACTTAACCTTGGCCTCTGCACCTGTGTGGGTTCAGGGTCTGCAGTAGAGCAGTAGCTACTTGTTTTAAAATGGTCCCCAAGGGCTGTTCCCATATTATGCTTCTCGAATTCAAATTCAAAAGCTATATGCTTCTAGAATTCACGATTCTAACTTATCACAGTCTTCTCGACGGATGGAGCTAACTCTGGACGTGAGATAACTTTGCTCAGCCACGGTTATTTATGGAATGTCACAGGAGCGGGAATGGGCTCCCCCCAGGAGAACAGAAGCCACAGCAAGGACTGGACTGGGCTCTCAAAGTGTGCCTCCGCCAAAGATCACCCCCCTAGGCACTTTCATGTATACATTCTCTTCATGCTTTCAATTAGAAACATGTTGAAGTTTAACATCTGAGAATGATTTCCGCTTCTCCTCCCTCCCAAGGTGTACTGCAAATGTCTTCTCATCCACCAGGAGGGCTGCGCTGAGCAGCTTGCAAAAGCCAGCAGCTATGTGGAGGCCAAGGACTGACGTCCAACACACCACTGAGAGCGTGCCACAGGGACCTGTCTCATCCATCCATGGATGGACTGGAAATGTAAGCGGGTAGCAATTATTTTTAACTCTTCAAATTTTGCATGTAGTAGGTGGGGGGGGGGGTGGCAGGCAGAGAATAACAAAAGGAAAAAAAATACTTTGAACTCACAAATATTTTTTACTAGAAGAAAAAGAATATGTTATATAATAGTATGGCTATATATTATACAATACCACCCTTTAGCCCCCAGAGCACACAGATGAAGAGAGATTGGCTTGAAGTGGGAAAGGGGACAGGGTCCCTAAATGCCAAGACAAGCCCTTCATCTGACATGAAAAGGCAAAACTTATGTCCTTGAATCACATTTTTATCAAGCCATTTTTCCTGTAATATCTGGACCCCATGCAGTCAGGAATGGTTCTCAAAGCATGATACCCAGACCAACAACAGCAGCGTCACCTGGAAACACGTCACAAATACACATTCCTGGGCTGCCCCAGGCCTGCTAAATCTGAAATGGGAACCCACAAAGTGTGACTACCCTCCAGTTGATTCCAATGTACCCTCAAGTGTGAGAACCACTGACAGATAACATTTGGAAAGTGACAGTCTTCCACCTGTAAGTTTTTGAGGATTTATATTTTTATATATGCAATTTTCACATAATTGCTTTTATTTTGCTGAATTCTTAGCTATGAAGAAAATATTTGTCTTATCTTGTCCTCTTATTTTTAATGCAAATGAGGGTACATTTTCCATGTCTATATATTTCCAAAACTATATTTGTCACCATCTACTTCATGGCCAGTGCAAAAAAAAAAATTGTAGGCATTGGTAAAGGCAAAACTATTATAACTGAGGTGTTGGACTGCGTGGAATATTATAAATAAAGTCACAGGTGTACTGTTAAAATGGGTTTTTTCCACCAGTCGGTTCTGCATTTGCCTGGCCAGACACTGTGCTGGGGTTCAACACACTGAGTTAGGCCACATCACGATCTTATCAGTGGGCTGGGCAGTAGTTCTCAGGCTTGGCTGCACATTAGAATCACCCAGGGAGCTTTTAAAACTTCTGAAACCCAAGCCGAACTCCAGATGGACTAAATTAGAGTCTCTGGGGAGGGCCCCAGGCTGCGGTCGTTTAACTCCCCAGGTGACTGCAATGTGCAGCCACGTCTGAGAAGCAGTAAGTTAGGGAACAAAATCCTAATCCAGACTTGCTGACAAACTAGTCTTCCTAAAATGCTGCTTTTTGAATCCTTTTTTTTCCCCTTCATTCAAAAACTTTCAACACATTTTAGCTGCCCATGGGAAAATTTCAAGACCATCTACATCTGGCCCAAACCCCACTTCCCACCCTTGTTTCCTACTGGTCCATCCCTGCAGAAGCTGGCCAGTCCTCTGGGAGTCCCACGTCCCTGTCTCTGCACACAGGGTGCCCTGTCTAGAAACGCAGGCCCCAAGACCCATCGAGCGCGTCAGCAGCCCCCAGTCCTTCCAGCTCTTCCTTCTCGGTGAAGTCTCTCCCAAAAGCATGCCCACCGTACCGTGATCTTTGTGCCACCTGGCTCCTGTCCCACACTTTAATCATCCGCTTCACATTTCACACGTGCTGTCATGTATTATTAGTCTCATGTATTATTAGTCTCATGTATTATTAGTCATCTTTTTACAGATTTATCTCCTAATTGCCAACTAGATTATAAAATGGGAGGTTGGTTAAGTAGCTTATGCAGAACTTTCTGTACCCTGGGTCAGGAGTTTGCACTTCATCTTGGTTGACTGGCTGACATAAATCTTTAGAGCCACTACCTTCCAAATGATGCTGGGATTTAAGGACATGTATAAATGAAAGACAGTCAATTGGGTCTTAATCCATTGCTTAATAATGGCTACACCTCCGGACTTGGTTTGCAAGTTTTTCAATCGAACAGCAGATGTTTATTCATCAAAATTAATATTCAAATATACTCTGCAAATATATAAGGTCTGTAGTAACACTTAACAGGATGTCATAGTTACTCATAGAAACAGTTTCTGAAGCCAGATCCGATATGTTCTAGAAGAACTCTGAAGGCTAGTGACAGTGAAACAGACCAGTCAAGGACAAAGAGAACAATGAGCTGCTGGGAACTATGATCAGTTATTAAACTTCTCATACAAACGTAGGGGGTTAAACCTAAGAAGTTCAGGTGCAACAGGAAAAAAAGAAAGAGCTTCTGGGAAATACACAGTTTGTGCAAAGGATCTAGAAAGGGAGGGGAAAAAAACCTAACAATTGATAAAATAGATAATCCTATAAATGAACTTCTGCTCAAAAAAGCATAGTGAATTAACCCTCCACCCTCTTCCATTCCAAACGCAATGAGTAAAAAAATGTTTGTGTTAAAAAGATAATTTCTTCTGCTGGTCATGAAGGAATAACTTTCACCAAACAAGCCTCGTTGCCATAAATAACCGGAAGACTGGACGTAAGAAGTAAAACAACTGTTTTTGGACACTGGACCACTGGCAGCACAAGACTGTGCTTCCTAAGACACGGGAATCAAATGAGGCGAGCCCTATAATCACCAAACCTTCTGCAGAAAGCACTCTATGGACCATGGCACAGGGAGGAGAACAATCAGAGCTTGACTGGTTTTGCTTAGCTGGGGAGACAGAGACCTGCCTCAGGAGGGTAAGCAGCCGGAATCTGTAGGGCAGAGAACTGGAGAGAAGAGACTTGCACACAGAGACAACCCAGAAATCTACACAGGGGTCCCCATGAATCTTTGCCTGATACTAATCTGCACAGGCCCAGGCTGAGGCCAGACAAAAGACAACTACCTGTAAGGTGCAAATTCTCAGCACTCCCCTAGGATGGATGCTGTTCCAGTTCTGAGCTGCTAGAATCAGAATATTCAGTAGAGACCCCAGAATTAAACTCCTTTGGAAAGGATAGTATAAGCTCAATATCAAAATCAGTCAGGAACATAACCTTAATATCAAAATCAGACAGGAACATACCCAAAAGAAAACTAACGGTTATGAATATAGATGGAAAATACCAACATAAAATATTAATAAATCAAATATATCAGTATTTAAAAAACAAAAAGTAGAATTCCAAAAATATAAGCATAGCTCTAATGTTAGCAAATCTATCAATGAAATTCCTTATTAAAATTTAAATGAGAATTTATCTCAATGAGTGCAGAAAAGCTTCTAATAAAATGTATCACTTATTCATGATAACAAACAAAACCTGTTAGCCAACTAGGACTACAAAGGGATTTCCTTATTCTGGCAAATAGTATCTATAGCAAATCCCACAACAAACAGCATATCACAATGTACAGCAAATATAAGGAAATTATAGAATGTATTCCTACCAAAGTTAGAAACAAGTCAATGTCCACAATAACCTCTAATAGTTAATGTTGCATTATAGGTCCCAGGTGACAAAACAAGAACAAGAAATAAAAGGTACAAGTACTAGAACAGAAGAAACAAATCATTATTTGTAGTTTGCCTAACTGTCTTTGTAGAAAATACAAAAGACAGAAAGGTCAGCAAGGTTCTTATCTAGTGAATCAGCCTAGAGAAAGACATTATTCCTATAATAAGCAATATGTAATGACACAGATGTAATGAAAAGAAGATACCTAATAGCAATACTAATTATAAGATACCTAGCAAATATCTAACAAAAGATATGCAAGACTTTTGAAGGAAGTTACAAAGCATTTAAAGACCAAAATGAGGGGCGGGGGCTGAATATCAAGATATACGCCACATGCATGGATTTTAAGATTTAATTCAGATAGATATAATTCTCTCCAATTGTTACATGAATTCGTTCCCACTCCAATTAAAAGCTTAGTGATTTTTCAGACAAATTGACGATCCACTCCTAAAATTAATAATGACACATTAAAGGGCCAAGAATGGTCAAAAGAATGCTAAAAAAGAAGACTGAGGGGAGATCTGCCTTACTATATATTAAGATTTATAAGTTTAAAATAATTAAGACAATGTGGTGCTGGTTCAGAGATAGAAAAACAGAGCAATGAAATTTAATAGGAATCTTGGAAACGATTCATATATAAATGGAGGCTTGGAAAGTGGTGAGGAAACATAGCAAAGTATGTAGGGAAACAACATACTTAATAAATGGTGTTGGAAAAGAAATAGCCATCCATCTAAAAGAATTAATAACAATTTAAAAGAATTGTGAAAAGAATGAAAATTAGATTGTGCTTCACACAAGAATATATATTCCAGATCCTTAAAAGAAAATATGAGAAAAATATCTTCATGATTTGGGGTAGGAAGAATTTCTCAAATGTGAAATGCAAAGTAAAACTCAAAAAGGACCGATAAACTTGATTGTACAAAATTTAAAAGCCATCATACACAAAACTGAAAGACAAATGACAAAGAGAAAGTACTTATAACATATTTAACAAAGGATTAATAACCAGATATATCAAGAATTTCTACAAGTAGGAAAACAATAAACAAAAAATGAAAAAAAGCATATGAACCAGCTATTTCCAGATGATGAAATCCGAGTGGCAAATAAACATAAACCAATACTCAACTTCTTCAATTATCAGAGAACTGCAAATCAAAATATAAAGACGTAATTCCACCTTCAAGAGACTGGGAAAATGTCTGTTACCACCACTGGGGAAGGAATCTTGGAAACAGATAGGCAAAGACATCGGAAAATGAGAACTCTTACTGCTGGTGGGGACATACTTTATACCCACCTCTATGAAAAGCAATTTGGCAATATCTACTATGGTTATAATGTGAAAACCCTAATACTCAGCAATTTCACTTCTAGGCTGTCATAGGTTCAAGGAGGCATATACATGAATATTCACTGTACAATAATTATAGCAGCAAAATATTGGCACTGATAGATGAATTGATGAATAAACTATAGTATGTTCATACAATGGAATACTAGATAGCAGTTAAAATTATGATGTACATCTGCACCTAGCAACATGGATGGATCTTAAAAATAACACTGCCTGAAGAAAGCAAATTACAGAATGCTACTTTATATTACTGTCCTTTATATGTTCATATTATAGTGACAGTCCACATGAATTTTAAAACAATACCACTTGCTTTTATGGATACATATGAAATGAACAAAAGTATAAAAATATGTACTAGAGTGACACAAAGTTCACTAAAGTTCACTAAAGTTCACTAAGTTCATGACCTCTGGGAGGGAAGTAGAACAATACTTTAATTGGAATACATTTTTCTTTAAAACAAAAAAAAAGAAAGAAAAATGGGTAGCAAATATGACAACAAGTAAATATGTATTAACTGTGTGTAATAGAGACATAGGTATTTACTATTGGGATTTTTTGTACTTTAATTGTTCATAATCAAAATAATTTTTTTTAAATAATCTAACAGAAAAAGCCAGTGAGAACTGAAGATAGTTAAAACCTGCTCCTTGATCCACAAGGTGAAGGAGTGAGGATGCAAGTGTCATCAGCCAAAAGTGGCCAAAACTGCTACCAAGACAATGATGAACTCAGTTTGTACACACCAGGCTTGCAGAAAGCCCACTGACATCAAGATCTGAGTGAGCAGGTTAGGCAACGTTATCCTACTCCATCCTGGCTACCAGGTTGGTCTTCTGAAAATATTCTTTCATCATTTGAAATGGTCAAAATTGAGTAAATTCTCCATTTTTGCCCCAAATAGTAAAATAGTGTCAGATTTCTTCCACCTTTGAATCTACTCCAGTTTGACAAGCTGATCCTAACATTCTTTAAAAGTTCAGTGACTGTATTTTTAGGAAGTAACCCATGCCCTGAAGCTCAGCTTCTATTGCTTTTAATTCTAAAAAAGCAACCCTTAGTTATATTTAAAACTTGCCTCAGCCCACACAGTGCAGTGTGACTCTCTGCCCCTTGCCTTTCTCTCCAAACAAGTTGCAGCATGTCTACCGCATGTGTCCTGGGGAGAAATGTGAGTCTAACTGTGTCTTCTGTGATCAGAGACAGCAGGTGAGAAATTGCTTTGCTGTGTGTGTCTTCACAGTAATTCCCAGCTGCCCTTTGAAGTTATTCAATAACACTAAGATATCAGATCACAAGAAACATAGCATGAGGTCACACATTTTAGTCTCACTGTGTCTGCTCGTTGTACCAAACCCAAACAAATCTGTACTTTCCTTGTAAATATCTCTGGGTCAGCCTCCTCCAATATCCCAAAAAAGGAAGAAAATATTAGCATAACATCCCAATGCCTTTTCTATCCAACCTTCTGGAATAATGAAGTATTCCACACACCCGAATGTTCTAGGTAGGTGAACCATGCCTCATTAAGCACCAATACATTTAATAACCTTTATAGGGTTTTGATGGTTATGAAAATCCATTTGAAAATACATGAGGGTGTGTGTTTGCTTTCATTGTTCTTTCTCCTCCCTCTAATTCAGATTGTCAAGCCACATGGGCTTTCTCCCCACCTTTCCTACTTATCTGCCTTTCTCATCTACTCTCAAGTAAGCACCAAGCGGACAGATAGTTGAGCACAGTACAAATTACATGTACTACAAGTCACAAAGGCTGTGTGCAGAATCTCATGGTTTCGGTCAGGAGTTTAATGCCTTTATGTCAAGTACTCAGCCCCTGTCTAACCAATTCCCCAAGAGCAAGCTTGAGGTTCTCTAAGGCTGAGCTCAGCAGGAGTGGCTGTTACCATGTGATTTAATTTAAAATAGGTGGTCATCTGGGGCCAAACACACCCCTCCCAATGCCATCAATAACTATAAAATCACTCACAGAATATAACATGATTAAATCACAAGTTGTGTAATAAAAAACAACCAGCAGTTTTTCTGGATTCTGTTTTTGGTCTTATTACTGTCCTTTTATGAAGATTTCTTTTTAAAGACGTAGAAGCTCAAGGCAAAGCAAAAAAAAAAAAAAGGTTAAAGATCTACAGTTAGACTGTACAAACATTTAACACTTAATTTAAAATAGCAAAAGAAAACCAGAAAAAATATTTTAAAATGCTATTATATAAAAAAAAATTAAGAAGAGTTGTCTTTAAGAAACTAAGACCAAAAATCAAAAAATGAAAATAAGGACAGAAATAACAAAGGGAAATGAAATTAGTAAACAAACCTGTGGAGTAACATCCAAATTAATGAAGTCATCAAAAAAATGCAAACTGAAACAAGGAGAGATTATGGTTACTTAATTTTTTTAAGAAAACATTAAAAATATTAATGCAAAATCCTGCAAAGGTGGTAGTAAAATGATTCAAGCCTTTTAGAAAGCAGTTTAAGAATATGTTTCAAATATTTCAGTAGCCTAATTTCTAGAAATTTATCCTAATCATCAAAAAAAGGAAGCCAGGCATGGTGGCTCATGTCTGTAATCCGAGCATTTGGGGAGGCTGAGGCATGAGGATCGCTTAAGGCTGGGAGTACAAAACCAGTCTAGGCAATAGCAAGACCACTTTTCTAGAAAAAATAAAAAAATTATCCAGGCATATTGGCATATGCCTGTAGTCCCAGCTAATAGCTAACAGGGAGGCTGAGACAGGAAGATCGCTTCAGCCTAGGAGTTTGAGGTTGCTGTGAGCTATGGTGACACCACTGCACTCTAGCCCAGGCAACAGAATGAGACCCTGTTTCCAAAAAAGAAAAAAGGAAATAATTATGTGCATACATATGTCCAGGTGTCCACAGCAGTGTTATTTATACCAACAAAAAATCTTCACATGTACCCCACAAACATGTTAAAAAAAAAAAAGAAAAGAAATAATGTTTTTCATTTTTTTTAGTGTATTATGGGGGCACAAGTATTAAGGTTACAAAATAATTTTTTAAGTCAAAAGAACCATAAAGGTTGAGTAAAATATGGTATCATATAGCCATTCAAAATTAGAATGAAGTGATATTACAAGTTTTTTAAGTACCGATAATATGTGAATAAATACAATGTTATTTCAATACTCATTCAGCCATTCATTCCTTAAGCACCTTCTCTAATAATAGTATAATTTTACTTTATGCATTCATGACAGTACATATGTACAATGAATACCAGTTTTTGACAAATCTTGGGTTTTACCGGCTGTAAACTATCATACACGTATAAAGTATTGTTATAACTGACACCTTTATAGTTCAACCAAAGGAAGACAATGTTTCTAAACAATCCATAAATTTGTTTTAATCCCATCCATATTATCTTTGTTTATTCATTATTAAAAAATTGAGGACCCCCCCTTAATGCTAGTATTGTGCCAAGAACTGTATAAAAGATCAAGACAAATTTCTTGCTCACAGGGAGATCAGAGTCCAATAGGGAAGACACATAAGTATAGAAAAAAAAATCACCATATGTTATAATAATAAAGGTATAGTAGGAACAAGGGCGCCTTAATAGGACAATCAGCAAATGTTTGTGAATTATTATATACAGGCCATAAAGGATACAAAAATTCTTAGAAATGGTTTGTTTCCCTGAGGTGCTACTACGTAGCTGAAGATAAAAAATCTAAAATTGTGACCATCCACCTCCCTGCCCAAGCTCATCTCCCAAGCAGGTAGGGTGGGAGGGGCTGGGCTCTAGGGATGCACAGATTTGAGGACCCCTCCCCCTCAGCTCCATGTCCTTGGACAATATGCTAAATTCAACCTGTGCCTTAATCATTCATTCAACAAAATACTGAGTGACAATTATGCACCAAACACTGTCACACACATGCCCTGGGACTAGAACTGGAGACAAGAAAACATCACCTGTCTTGTAGCACTCACAGCCCAGCCCCACCAACCCACAAGGAAACTGACTGTAACGATCACAAGCCTTTACGAAAGAGAATAGTGTGCAGTGGGAACTGATCCTGGGAGCTAGGAATTCAGTGGGATTCTGGGAGTTAGGCAAGACCTCCCTGAGACCAGGCACTTAACCACGAGACCTGAAAGCTGAGAAAGATAAATAACGCACAGACCTGGCCCCAGAGTGTGAGGCCACGTGTTAGTGGTAAAACCTGCCACAAAGCAGCAAAACTGAAATAGACTCTACTGATTCAGGATTGGGAGATCAGGTTTGGGAGGAAGAATCATCATATATTCCTAAATATGTATCTAGTGTGTTGTTCTAGAATGATACATAACCACCAGAGACATTAGTCTGTAAATCAGGAACAAAACATTGATGCCCTGTATTAGTTTGCTAGGGCTGCCATAATAAAGGGCCACAGTAGGTGGCTTAAATAACAGAAAGTTATTTTCTTACAATTCTGGAGTCCAAGGTCAAGGCATCAGCTGGGCTGGTCTCTTTTGAGGCTTCTCTCCTTGGCTTGCAGATGGCCATCTTTCCCCTGTGTCTCCACATTTCTGTGTCCAAATTTCCTCTTCTTATAAGAGCATCAGTCATACTGGTCTAAGGCCCACATTAATGGCCTCACTTTAACTCAATGACCTCTTTAAAGATTCTGATTCCAAACACTGTCACATTCTGAGATCCTGGGGATTAGGATTTCTACCCATGAATCTTGAGGAAACACAATTCAGCCCATAGCACCCACCATCGCTGTTATAACTTAACACTTTATAGAGGAAGAGAGGTGTGCAATGAGACAAACACACTCCCACACTGCTGAGGAGGGTGTACGCTGGTACAGACTTTCTGTGAATTGGCCACAGTTTAGGATTAAGCCCTAAAAATAATCATCCAGCTGTGTCTTATCATTTTTAATCTAGGAAATTTTATATTCAAATATGCCTACTGAAGTATAACATTCAACATACAGTGGTAAAATTAGAGTTAGGAAAGACCACCCCCCCACCCCCCGAGACTACAAACTTATAAAACAAACAGGGAATAGGTAAGAATCATGGACTGTGATACTATCATTAAAAACAATGTTTAAAGAGTATTTTATTGACACATAAATATTTGTACATATTTATGCATGTGATATTTCATTACATGCACAGAACAGGTAACGATCAAGTCAGGGTAGGTGAGGTATCTATCCATCACCTTCGGTATTTGGGGACATTTCAAGTCCTCTCTTCTAGCTATTCTGAAATATACAGTACATTGTTAACTTCACTCACCCTGCTCTGCTATCAAACTTAGAATTTATTCCTTCTGCCTGTGCATCTGTGCCCATTCACCAACCTGTCTTCACCTCTCCTCCCACCCACACATCCTTTCCAGCCTCTGTTTAAAAGAGACTTTTAATGGCATGGAATAATGCTTGTGATGTAAAAGCCAAGTTTAAGTGAGTTCCCACTTTCTCTAAACTCCCTCCAGTCAGCCTTGCGCCCCCACCTTCCCACTGCATCTGACCTTGTCAGAGTTGTCAGTGACCTCTAGGTGGCCGAATCCAGTGGGGGTTCTCGGGCCTCCCCCTTCTTGACCAACAGCAGCGCTGGCCACCGAGACCCAGACCCTCCTTCCTCACCACTCCTTCCGGGGGCGGCTGAGATGCCACACCCTGCCAGCCTTCTTCGCACCTCACCGCCAACCCGCTCGGTCTCCCCACTCTACCCGACCTCTCAGTGTTGACAGTTCCCAGGGCTAACTTGATCCTACGACACTTTTCTTGGTGATCTCATTCAGACCCATGACTTTCACTGCCATCTGGAGTGTGCCCAAATATAGTCTGGTCTTGCCCTTGCATGTCTGACTGCCTCATCAACACCCTGTGGCAATAGCTAAAAGGCTTCCCAAACTTAGCACATCTTGAGTCCCCTCTCCCTCCCCCAAAGGCCAAGACCTGCTCCTTCCTGATAGTCATCACCTTGAAAGGTACCCCTGTCAACCAAGTCGCTCCCCAAGCGCATTAGTTTACCAGGGCTGCTGTAACAAAGTGCCACAAGAACTGGGTGGCTTAACCAAAAGAAATGTATTGTGTCATAGTTCTGGAAGCCAAAAGTCTGAAACTAAGGTGTCAGTGGGGTTGGTTCCTTCTGAGGGCGTGAGAGAGAATCTGTTCCACGCCTCTCTCCTAACTTTGGGAGCCTCAGGCACTCCTTGGCATATGCATGCTGGTATTCCTACGTCTTCACATATCTTCCCTCTGTATATGCCTATCCCTAAATATCCCCTTTTTATAAGGACATCAGTCATATTGGATTAGCTCGCCCCTCACACACTTCAGTGTGACCTCATCTTAAATAATTCTATCTGCATTGACCCTATTTCCAAAGCTGGTCACATTTTGGGGTTTGGGGGCTTAGGACTTCCAACATTTGAATGGGGGGAGAGGGCAATGTTTCAACCGATAACACGAGGTTATCATCATATCTGACTCTTCTATTTTTCTCATACCACACATTTAATCCATCTCCAAATCCTGTTAAAAACATCCTGAATCTGACCATTTTTCTCATCACCAGCAACCAAACCTTTCTCCCAGCCACCTTGTCCCATTGCAATCTATTCTCACCAGGGCAGCCAGATAGACTGTGCTAGAACCCAAGCCAGATGACATCACTCCTCTGCTCCAACCCCTCCAAAGGCTTCCATCTCACTCAGTGAGATGCAAAGCCCTTATTTCTATAGGCTGCAAGCCTCTGTGACCTCTCCTCTGTCATTTCTCAGCATTCTCTTACATGCCACACTCCTGTCACATTGGCTTCCTTGCCAGTCCCTGGACACACCAAGCCTTTCACAGCAGGGACCTTGCACTGGCTGTGCCCTTCCGGTAACATCCTCCCCACAGGATCCCTTTCCTCACACCAGCTAGCGTCCTCTGGGACCATCTGCCCCCAAACGGCAACCTCTGTGCCTCTGTTCTCTTACCCAGCCTCATTTTTCTTCAAAGCACTTTTCCCTCCTGACATTATATGACACAATTAGTCACTGTCTGTTCCTCCTATTAAAGTATAAACTCCACAGAGAGAGAGACTATTTTGGTCACTGCTTTTGCCCTTGTGCCTAGAAACACATTTGGCTCCTAGAAGATAATCAATAAGTGATTATTGAAGGAATGAATGTAAGAATGAAGTCTGGAAGAAAAATATACTTAAATGCTAATGAAGTATTTACCTATGAATGGTGAAATTATACAAAAATTATTTGTTTATACCATATAATACTCCCTAGATTTTCTAAAATGGTCTGTTATTACTTCTATAGTATGGCAAAAATAAATAATACTTTCTTGAAAAGAGATGTGAATTCACTTAAGGACTAGTTTAAACATATTAAATTTTTAAGGGCTGTAATTTCTACAATCTAAACAGTATGTGTGACAGAGTACCATTCACTAGACTTTATGATAACTGCACTATATTGGAGCTTACATTCTTTTTACTTTGAAACTTATTCTTAACATGCTGTTATTGGTTAATATGTCTAGCACTATTATCAACATGTTTAATCTGTTCTTTTATTTTCATCGACTTCTTTTATTTTCATCAACCAAACATGTTAAACAAGCAAAGCTTTTTTGACAACTGGAGCAATAAAAAATAAGCTTTATAAGACTGAAATGACTGCCAACTTGAGCATCAAGTATTTGAAGCTTGGTTGAACATAAATGGAAAAAAAGACTAAGAGAGAGTAACTTACTCTGATTAAGGAGTGTCATATAGCAGTCAAAAGCCAGAGCCTACTGAAGCCAGGCAGCCAAAACCAAGCCCCAGTTCAGACACTGAGTAGCTGTGTGGCCTTGGGTATGTTTCTATCACCTTTTGTGTCTCAATTTTTCCATCTGTAAAATGGAAATTATAAAAACAGGCTTGTATGTAGATTAGTATCTGCAAAGCACTTACAAACAGTTCTTGGTTCAGAGTAGCACCAGACAGGTGTCAATTATTATTATCCTATGCACCAAGTTCATCCTACACATGCACCAAAATAGCCTTCAAAGAGGCTCTTGAGAAGCAGGTCACATTAACATGTGGGATCGAATTTTATTTCTACCATTGGAATTTTACACTAACCTAAAACAGCCTTTCTCGTTGAATCAAACATAATAAAATATGAGTTCTTTTATTTCCCACACTTACCCATTCAAACAGTGACAGCAGCAAAATGACAAGAGAGCATTAAGCTAAAATAAAATGCTACATGACTGTTCTCGTGCTCAAGATTCGTATTTCCAAACTAATTTTCTTAACTGAATAAAGACTAATAGCTACGTAAGTAAAACAGAGTCTTTTAAAATTACCATTTGATTTATTTTGACAGCATTCCTTCAGGTAAATTAGTAGTATTAAGTGACTAAGGGAACACCCTGGGAGAAATGCAATCCAAGCCATGCCAGGGATTTTCCTTGCTAACGTAAAAATGCTTCCAAATGTCACTGATGCCTGAGTATCCTTGTAGAACACAAACATCTGACAGGCTGTGGACACAGCCCCTGCTAAAAGACCACAACAATTAGATTCTGACACCCCAAAAAAGGAGCAACAGGTGAAGCCTCACTGTGAAATATAAGGCCATTCCTCTAAATGGAAGGAAGCTGCACAGCAGATGATGCATGTGCAAACACTTAGTCCTTTGGCTACTACCAGCTCTCTCACTGTGAAAATATGATACAGCCATTTTCAGAAATTAGGCTGAAATAGAACTGCGGACTTTAAGGGTCCATCAGGGAACAGCTGAAAAGAACAAGCAAAGCTCTGTTTTCCAAACAGTAATAAATAAAATTAAAATTTTTTAAATAGGTTTTGTCATTTCTGGCATTCTTCCTAATGGAGAAATTATTCTAGTAAAGATTATGAATTAAAATCCTCCTTTTAGCCAAATACTGGGCCTAGCTTTCCATATGCATTTAATTTTTATAATTAATTGATCACTCAGATTACTCCTATCTCTGATCACATATTCAGGCCATGTCACAAGTAAATAATGGGTAAGCACTAAACAAATAGAAATTTAAATAATTATTAAGAACAGAAATTAACAAGGATTATCTTCCTGTTAGAAGTTGCCAACTTTAAAATAAATTAACTATTTCCTTCTAAAACACTACGCCAAACTTGTTGATAAATAATGGCTGATGATAATCTAGTGTCACTATCCCCAAATTCTTAGTTTTTGTTTTCAAAAAAAAAATGGTCATAGAAAGTGTTAAATATTTAATCCAAGTAATTCTTTTCATTGTTCAAAATAAGCCATGAATAACTGACTTATTTTAATAGTAATTTTATTTTTCTCTGTTTTCTTAGAAAGTATAACTGCTAAATTTTCCCTAATCAATACTGGAAAAACACAATTAAGAGAAACAAAAATAAGGAAACTCTATACAACAATTCTGGAAGTAAAAATTTTAAGAAAGCCATGAAAAAACATACCAATAATCATGAATCTCACAACTGCCTAACAGGCTACACAGTAATTTATTCTCAAGCCACAATCCCCTAAAGTGCATGTATTCCTAGAATCCATTTTTTTTAATTGTTCTTAAATTTCTTCCCATTATTTTTCACCACTAGCTCATACTGTGATTAAAGACAGGCTTCTATGGAGTGAGAACGAGGAAGAAAGAGAAAAAAGACCCTGGTGGGTGGTTCTTTGTGGTAGCTAGTCTCTAAAGATGACCTCAAATAGAATTCCACCCTTCCTATCAGCTTGTGTCGCTCCTCCCATCCTCCCTCTTGAATATGAGCTGGGCCTGATTGTTCTAGCCAGCGGAAGGCGGAAGTGCCATTCTAAGACTGGGAGCCCAGGCATGAAGATCAGGCAGCAATACTTCTTCCTTCTTGGAACCTAGCTGCCATGTTATGAAGCAGCCCAGGCAACCGTGTGGAGGGGTCCCCAGCCAAGCTGCATCCTGCCAGCCATGTGAATGTGCTACCTTGGAGGTAAATGGCCCACTCTCAGTCAAGCTATCCATGCTCACGTCGTATGGAGCAGAGACAAGCTGTCCCTACTGAGCCCTGTCCAAATTGCAAGATCATGAGCAAATTAATGACTATGTTTGTTTTAAACCACTAAGAATTAGGGTAATTTGCCTTGCAGGAATAAATAACTGAATCTTCCTGGAAAAGAATCACCACACTTCATTCCAGGGCTTCTACTAATTCTAACGTGAGGAGGCTCCTGCATTAACATTCACAACTGTGGCTGTGTGAACAAGTCTTCAAAATAAAAATTAGCACAGAAGCGATTAATAACCTCATGAATCCTACGAAGCAGGGAGAAGACCCAACATAGGGCTCCATATCCATGCATTTTCAAGCCCCCGAACATGATCAATATAATACCAGCTTTCCAATGACTTCCTGGCCAAATCACCAGGAACAGAAAAATACTTATCTTTGATAATACTGGCCACGACTAAATACTATTTTAAAAATTTTATGTTATATATATTTTATAATTTTTAAAACAGTATAATATACAAAAAAATTGAAGTGCCCAGTTTAAGTAGGTGAATAGTATGATATGTGAATTATACCTCAATAAAACTGTTATTTTAAAAAGTCACTGCACCCATATAAGATGATATATGGGAGGTCCTGCTCATCCAAGAATTACAATTCACCTACAATCTCTCTGCATAAGTCAGGTACCTCCAATAAGGATCTCTACCCGCAAACAGCCCAGTTCATCACAGAACAGCTCTATCGTAAAAAGACTGTCAGTCAAACCTAAATGAGAGACTCTCTAAAAGAAAATGACATTTATTCAGGAGTGGGCAATGCAATGGGAATACGCAAGGGCATATATACAGGGAGGTGAAGGAAGACATGTTTTGAAAGGAAAAATGAGAAGGATTATATAAATTGCTTTGAGACAATTATCCTTGGCTACAAGAATCAATAACAAGGCGTCAGTCCAAGGTTGGACAGAGGGTTGCTGGGCAGATGTCCTCACAGAAGTTTATTTTGTGTGTGTAAGGTTGTGGTAGCCTTTGTGCAAGACTGTGGTTTTTGCAGTCTGTTGTGACAGGTCTTGTCATCAGGCCCACGTGCATGAGAACCCTCCCTTCACGGCCTTCACCAGCTCCATTTGTCAGGGTTTCGACCAAGTAACTGCACTTGGATTCTGACCACTTTCACACTATTTGAGTTAAACTAGCTTCCACTAGTTCCCTCCCCTTTCCACGGTGTTTGAAGAAAGCTCTACCACCATGCTTAAGACTTCTTTTCTTCTGACTCAGTCTACCCATTCCTGCGGCTACTCCTCCTATGGACATCATTTCAAGCTTCTCTAGCACCTGGTTGCACGGCTCTGAGCATACTACAGCAGGTCCCAGCACTGGTGAACAGCATGATCTCTGGAGTCAGAATGAGTAGGTATAAATCTGAGTTCCATCTCTAACCAGCTGCATGATCTTCAGCGAGTTATATAACCCTTTAAAGCCTCATGTGCAACATCTGTAAATTGGGGAGGGTCGAAAGAAGTCTCAATTTGGGGGAGGAGTGAAGGAGGAAATTAAGTCAAGATGAAGATCACTTGTAGTCAAAATTACTCTTGCAAATGTACTTAGTATGACCAACATAATGGCTCTCAAAATGTCTTACATTTGAGCAGGTCACTTTCTTTGCTTAAACACAATCTCTCCCCATCTGCTAACCACATGTAGTAATTCAAGCTCATTAAATGCATCTATGATACAACTTTATTATAAGAGAACTCACCTCAATGATAGGCAACTAGCACAGAGTCTGGAACCTCGGAAGCCCACCAAAGTTGCTAACTTTTATTATGCTCTCTGTTGTTAGGGAAGAACAAAATTGAATGTGATGTTTCCCAAGTGGTCAGCTCAGTGAGGAGCAAAGCAGACCCACAAGTGGGACAGTGCCAGGAATGACATGCCCAGGACCTCCTTCTATGTTTTTCATTATCTCCTACTTCCTTTAATAGGCACAGGATAAAGAGGACTGGAAGACCAGACACAGTGGCTTATGCCTCTAATCCCAGCATTTTGGGATGTCAAGGTGGGAGGGTCACTTAAGACCATTGAGTTCAAGACCAGCATGGACAACACAGTGAGACCCTATCTCCACAAAAATAAAAAATTTTAAAAATCAGCCAGGCATGGTATTGGTACACATCTTGTAGTCCCAGCTACTTGGATGGCTACGGTGGGAGGATCACTTGAGCTCATGAGTTTGAGGCTGCAAAGAGCTGTGATGATGCCACTGCACTCCAGCCTGGGCAACATAGTGAGAGCCTGTCACTTAAAAAAAAAAAAAAAAAAAAAAAAAGAGGGCTGGAATATCCACCCACAAGGGCACTGGAGAGAAGAGACGCTGGGCCTAACCCTCAAAGATACTCCCAAACAGTGCCTATCAGCAGCTGTGTTCACACTCACCTGGAAGTGCTTATCCTAACGCACAGACAGCTCGGGACCAAGCCTCATGGACGGAAAAGGATAAAGTGGTTTCACCTAAACCCACCCCACCCAACATTAAACACACACACGTTTTCTTTTTTCTTTTCACCATCTCACAGGTGGCTGCCCCATCACCTGCCCAAATGTAATTACCTTATTAATGAAACCTTTGCATTTGTTTCAAGGGCAGTTAGGAAAGTCACCCAGATGTACTGTTGAAAACTGAAATTAAATATTCTCCACCACAGAGTTGAACCACTACAGAGGTTAAAGGAAAAAAAAAAAAAAAACAAAAACAACTCAAGGCCTATTTTTCTTTTCAGTATAATAGTAATTATAGTCATTGGCCTGGTCAAAACATTCAACAACTGAGGAAGAGTCCAGGAGATTTCCCAACAGTGACTGGTGTAGTACCTGACCAAAGCTGTGATGGCCTCTGACTCAGACAGCAGCAACCCTGAGGCTGTGTTTTCTTGGCCGCTTGGAGGACACCCCTGCCTGCCACCATGCCCGCTTTGTGCGAGAGTGTGGGACTGGAAGAATGAGAGTCCCTAAAAAGACCATTTTAATAGAGGACACTTTCTTTTACTATTTGCGTCAGGGAAGATAAAAGATCTGCCTTTCTGATAACCAATGTTCAGTGATGATCTATCACATTCTGACCAAGCTTCACATTGCCAGAACCCTGTCATTGCCACAACCTACTCTGCCAGGGTCTATGTGAGAAGTAGCAAGAGGACCATAGTGTGCAATGCACCTTGCTGCAGAAACAATGTCATAAGTAGTCATTAGCTTGGCAGGTGAGCCCAGCAAAACCTAATGCGTGCACAGCAGGCCTGAGCAGTAATCCTAATTTACACTAACCTCTCCACTCCGGTTAGTTTGCTCTTCAGGAAAGCTATATCCTCTCCTCATAAATTTTAACACCAAAGGAAGGACTACTCAGTGAGAAAATATGTCTAGCAGGAGCACTAGACCCCAGATGTATCCAGCCTTATTTAATCTTAAGGCAGTGGTCCTAAGTGTGGTCTCGGGACCGGCAGCATCAGTACCACAAGTGCAAATTCTCGTGCTCCATCTCAGACACATGGAATCAGAGAGACTCAGGCTGGGCCTCAACAATTTATGCTCTAACAAGCACTCCAGGCGATTCTGGTGCACAGAAAAGTTTGAAGGCCACAGTCATATTTGAGAATCACTTAAGGTACTGTGATTCGTGCAAAGGACATTTCTGGGGTGACCAGCATTCTTTCAGCTGCAAAGTAATTTGGTACTTGGGGCAAAAGGCAGAGTCAAGCAACCCCATAATGTGACTGGGGCCACTGTCATCCAGGATGTCCATCCGTCCAACTGTCCCACCGTTATCCAGAATGGGTAGCATCACAGGCTGGCTGTGACGCAGCTCGGGTACTGAAGGTCAACATGGCAGGAAGGAGAGGTGGTCACAAGGCGAGAGGCTGTCCTGAACTGTGGCTGAAAAGGTGACAGCACAAGAACTTCAGAGAGGTCCTGTATCAATGGACAGCCAGGACTCATTTTCAACATTTTTCTAAAAAGTGAAATCCTCTCTTCAATGCAATTTTATGCTGAAGCTTAATATATAAACAGGGCGAGGTGGCTCACACCTGTAGTCCCAGCACTTTGGGAGGCTGAGGCGGGAGGACTGTCTGGGGCCAGGAATTCAAGACCAGCCTGAGCGAGAGTGACATCACTACAAAAAATAAAAAATTAGCCAGGCATAGTGGCACACACCTTTAGTCCCAGCTACTCAGGAGGCTGGGGCAGGAGGATCACTTGAGCCCAGGAGTTTGAGGATGCTGTGATGACACCACTGCACTCTACCCCAGGCGAGACCCTGTCTCAAATGTATATATATATGAAGCAGATAAAGCTGGGGTGAGTGAGTGAGCCCTCCCAACCCCCGGGGAACCCTGGTTATCATCTTACATCTCTCTGTTGGTAGCCCTGATATACTTTGGTGGAATCCTGAGGGTTTCTGAGAGCAGTTTGAAAAGCCCAGGGTACTTATTAAACATGCTGATTCCTGGACTCCACCCGGCCTACTGAATTAGAATAGCTGGGGCCAGGGCCTGGAGACCTCTGTAATTCTGATGAGCAGCCAAACCATGCCCTTTGAGCAACACCTGTGACCCCTGGAGTGTTACATCAGAGGCACTTGAGGGAGGCTGCTAACAATGCAAATTCCTAGGTTCTTACCAAACGCTCCCGACATGGCTCCCTGCAGTAGGGCCTACAAATCTGCATTGCTAAGGTCAATCTTACGTACTCAGGCGTGAGAACCACTGTGACCTGATGCCAGATAGTGCACTCCATCCCTCCAAATCCCACAACACTGTATTGTCTGTGCACACCTCTCTCTCTCTCTCTCTCTCTCTCTCTCTCTCTCTCTCTCTCTCTCTCTCTCACACACACACACACACACACACACACACACACACACACCCCTGAAAATATAAAGAGAACTTATCCTTCTTGATCATTTTGAGGCAGGGAGTTCTGAGCCTCCACTCCTGCAGCCTGGTGTCAGGTCACATTCTGGGATGGCAGAAGAGCAGGAAGGAGGAAAGAGAAAGCAGTCCTGGCAAGTCCTGGGGCCCTGACCCCTTTTCACAGTCTTATCACTCGAGCATGAGAACAGGGCTCTGACAACCAGGCACCAACACTTAGACCAGGGCTCTCACCATGTGGTGTCCAGGCCCTCCTCAACTTCACAGATTCTGCTTTAATCTCCAAGGGTGGAGGCGGGACACTGGTACCCTTTTAAAGGTATCTCTTTAAAATGCACACCCAGGGAAGAACACCACTGTCCAGAGGCTGGCTTCCCAAACATGAATATGCACAGATATCACCAAAATGCAGATTCTGATTCAACAGGTAGAGGTGGGGCCTGAGACTCTGCATTTCCAACAAGTTCCCAGATGCTGCTGCTATTTCTAGTCCACAGATCACATTTTGAGTTGCAAGGATCTAGTGACTCTCAAGCCTTAGCAAACAAACAGAATCATCTGGAGGGCTCATTAAAATAGAGATTACTGGGCCCACCCTTACAGTTTCTAATCCAATATGCCTGGAGAGGGCCTCACAGTTTGCATTTCTACCAATTTCTCAGGTGAGGCTGATGGGCCAGTGACTACACTTTTGGAACCACTGGTCTTAGCTCAGGCTGCTATAATAACTGAGCTGCTATAACAAAATACCATAAACTGGGTGGCTTATACACAACACAAATTTATTTCTCACAGATCTGGAGGCTGGAAGTCTGAGACCAGGGTGCCAGCACAGCCGGGCTCTGGTGAGGGTCCTCTCCTGGGCTGCAGATTGTGGAGATCACTTTGTATTCTCAACAGCAGAGAGCAGAGGTGGGAAGCAAGCTCTTCTGTGACTCTCCACCAACTCTAGTCATGAGTGCTCCACCCTCAGGATCTCATCTAATCCTAATTACCTCCCAAAAGCCCCACCTCCTAATAGCATCACCTGGGAGGGGTAGGGTTCTGTACATAAATTTGAGGGGGACACAAAAATTCAGTCTTTAACAACCATGGTTTTTAAATATCAGTATACATTAAAACAGCTTGGGGAGCTTTTTTGAAAGGTCAGAGGTCACCAGCCCCAATCCATATAAGTAGTAGGCCTGAGGAAAAACCCAAGAATTACAACTCAATAGGGTTCTCAAGGGACTAGCATGGTCCACTAATCCAGAGACCATGCTCCAATCTAGACTTTGCATCTTGCAAATACAACAACAAGCCTTTCTGGTACTGACAGTACACTTTACTGGAAAGAGACTCAATGTTGTAAAGATATTTCATAAAATGCCATCAACTGCCACCCTAAGACACTTTCTCATAAACTACAACCAGGTGCAACATACGGAGAAGAGAATAAGGACCCTTGGAACTAGAAAAGTTCCAAATAACTACTGGGGTTACGGGGATGTGGTCTCTAGGGCCCCTACTAAGATGTAAATGTTTGTGCCCCTACAAAATTCTTAAGTTGAATTCCTAACCCGGAAGAAAGTCTTGGGAGCAAGATGGCCTAATAGAAACTTCTGGCAATCATCGCTCTCCACAAACACCTAATTAAACAACTATCCATGCAAGCTAGCACCTTCAGAAGAACCAAAAATCAGGTGAGCAATCATACTACCTGGACATACTACCTATTTGACATTATATCCATACTACCATTATATCCATACTACCTATTTGACATTATATCAAGGAAAGCAGCACTGAACAGGGCAAAAAAGACAGCCTTGCCTTGCCTATGTCACCCCTCCCTCCCTCATCTCCCAGCAGTGCCAGGCCAGCTCACCGAGTGGAGAGAGAATCTGTGTTCCCAGGGGAGGGAGAGTGAAGTGATATGGGACTTTCCACTGAAACGCAGGGCCACCCTGGCACAGGGCAACATAGCACAGGGCAGAATTCTGCTGGTGCCCATGGAGGGAGCATTTAGACCAGCTCAGCAAGAGGGAAATTCTCCACCCTGAAACCAAGTTCTGGCTAGCCCCACCACCTGCTGATGAAAAGCAGCCTGGGGCCTGGACTATATTCATAAGGCAGCCGGGCCACAAAGGCTGCAAATCCTAGGTCATTTCCAGTGTCTGTGCTGGCCCAGAGCCAGTGGACATAGGGCATATGTGACCCATTGAGACACCAGCTATGGCAGTCAAGCCAATATCTGTGTCACCCCCTCCCCCAACTACAGGCAGTCCTGCTTACAAAGAGTCTCCCCACTTGGGGAAAAGAAAGAGAAGAGCTCAGAGAACTTTGTTTTGCAACTTGGGTACCAGATCAGCCACAGTAAAACAAAGCACCAAGCAGATTCCTGAAGTCCTGAATCGAGGCCTTAGTTCCTGGACCACATTTCTGGACTCATCCTGTGCCAGAAGAAAACATGCTGCCCTAAAGGGAAGGACCCAGTCCTGGCAGGATTCACCACCTGCTGACTAAAGAGCCCTAAGGCTTTGAATAAACATCAGAGGTAGCCAGGCAACAGTCACCACCGGCTTTGGGTGAGACTGAGCTAGCTAGCTTCAGGTGTGACCTGGCGGAATGCCCACATCACTCCTCCCCCAACTCCAGCAGCCCAGCACAGACAGTGAGGGAAGAGAGTGAGAGACACTGTCTGGTAATCCAGGGAATTCTTCCATAGCTTACCCAAGTCCACCAAGACAGTACCACCAGGAATCTGCAAGAGTCACAGCAATACTGAGCTCAAGGTACCCCCCAGTGCTGACATGGCTGCAGTGACCAAAGACTTAGATGACAACACTCAATTCCCTTTGAATATCTGGGAAGTCTTCTCAAGAAGGACATATTCAATTAAGCCCAGACTACAAAGATTACAATAAATACCTAACTCTTTTATTTATTTATTTATTTTTGAGACAAGAGTCTCGATTTGTTGCCCAGGCTAGAGTGAGTGCCGTGGCGTCAGCCTAGCTCACAGCAACCTCAAACTCCTGGGCTCAAGCGATCCTCCTGCCTCAGCCTCCTGAGTAGCTGGGACTACAGGCATGCGCCACCATGCCCGGCTAATATTTTGTATATATTTTTAGTTGGTCAATTAATTTCTTTCCATTTATAGTAGAGACGGGGTCTCGCTCTTGCTCAGGCTGGTTTCAAACTCCTGAATTCGAGCAATCCGCCCACCTCGGCCTCCCAGGGAGCTAGGACTACAGGCGTGAGCCACCACGCCCGGCCAACACCTAACTCTTCAATGCCCTGATAGCAACAAACTTCCACAAGCATCAAAATCATCCAGGAAGACATGATCTCATCAAATGAACTAAATAAGGTGCCAGTGACCAATCCTGGAGTGATGGAGATATGTGACCTTCCAGACAAAGAATTCAGCATAGCTGTCCTGAAGAAGCTCAGTGAACTTCAAGATAACACAGAGAAGGAATTCAGAAGTCTATCGGAGAAATTTAACAAAGAGATTGAAATAATTTTTTAAAAATCAAGCAGAAATTCTAGAGCTTAAGAATTCAATTGACAAACTGAGAAATGCATCAAGTCTCTCAACAGCAGAAGTGACTAAGCAGAAGAAAGAATCAGTGAGCTTACAACAGGCTATTTGAAAATACATAATCAGAAGAGAAAAAAGAATGAAGGCCCCTAACAAGATCTAGAAAATAGCCTCAAAAAGGGCAAATCTAAGAATTATTGGCCTTAAAGAATGAGAAAGATTGGAGTAGAAAGTTTATTCAAAGAAATAATAAAAGAGAGCTTTCTAAACCTAGACAAAGAGATCAATATTCAGGTACAAGGTCGAAGAACACCAAGCAGGTTTAACCCAAACAAGACAACCTCAAGGCATGTAAAAATTAAGCTCCCAAAGGTCACAGATAAAGAAAATGTCCTAAGGGAAGCAAGAAAAAAGAAAAAAAAAAAACATATAAAGGAGCTCCAATACATCTGGAAACAGAATTCTCAGTGGTAACCTTACAGGCCAGGAGAGGGTAGGATGCCATATTCAAAGTGCTGAAGGAAAAAATCCTTAACTCTAGATTATAACCTGCAAAAACATCCTTTAAACATGAAGAAGAAATAAAGACTTTCCCAGACAAACAAAAGCTGAGGAATTTCACCAACATCAGACCAACCCTATAAGAAATGCTAAAAGGAGTTCTTCAGTCCAAATGAAAGGATATTAGTAAACAAAAGAAATCACCTGAAGGTATACAACTCACTGGTATTAATAATAGTAAGTACACAAATACATACTACTCTATTGCTGTTAACTGTTATGTATAAAACATGTACATCTTGAGTAAAAAACCTAAAAGAAAAACCTACCAAAAATAACTACAACTTTTGGAGAGATAGTATAAAAAGATACAGATTGAAACAACAAAAAGTTAAAGGGTGGGGAAAGAGGGAGTTAAAGGGTAGAATTTCTATAAGATTTCTCTTTGCTTGCTTGTTGTTTTGTTTATAAGAGGAGTTGTCATATGTTTAAAATAATTGGTTATAAAATGTTTTTTGCAAGCTTCATAGTAACTTCAAATCAAAAACCTACAACAGATATACACACAAACACACACAAAAACAAGAAATTAAAACACACTAACAGAGAAAATCATTTTTAACAAAGGAAGGCAAGAAGGAAGGAAGAAAGAGATTTCACAACCATAAACCAAATAAAAATATGGCAGTAGTAAGTCCTTAAACATCAAGTAACATTGGATGTGAATGAACTAAGTTCTCCAAAAAACACAGAGTAGCTGAATGGATAAAAAACAAGAGCCAACTATATGCTATCTGCAAGAAACCCACTTCACCTTTAAAGACACATGTAGACTAAAAATAAAGGGATAAAAATATATTCCATTCAAATAGAAACCAAAAAAGAGCAGAGTACTTCTATCAGACAAAATAGATTTCAAGAAAAAAAACTGTAAAAAGAGATAAAGAAGGTCATTATGTAATGATAAAGGGGTCAACTCAGCAACAGGATATAACAATTCTAAATATATATGCACCCAACAGTGGAGCACCCAGATATCTAAAGCAAATATTATCAGAGCTAAAGAGAAAGATAGACTTCAATGCAATAAGTGTTGGAGACCTCAACACTCCACTTTCAGCATTGGATATATCATCCAGACAGAAAATCAATAAGAAACATTAGACTTAATCTTCACTACAGACCTAATAGATATTTATAGAACATTTCATCCAAATAGCAGCAGAAAACATGTTCTTCTCCTCAGCTCACGGATCATTCTCAAGGATAGACCATATGTTAGGCCACAAAACAAGTTTTAAAAATTGAAAAACAAAAAAAAATGAAATCAAACCAAGTATTTTCTCTGACCACAGTGGAATACAATCAGAAATCAATAACTAAAGGAACATTGGAAAATATACAAACACATGGAAATTAAACAATATGCTCCTGAATGACCAGTGGGTCAATGAAGAGATTAAGAAGGAAACTGAAAAGTCTCGAAACAGGCAGGGCACAGTGGCTCATGCCTGTAATCCTAGCACTCTGGGAGGCTGAGGCAGGAGGACTGTTTGAGGCCACGAGTTCAACACCAGCCTGAGCAAGAGTGAGACTTTGTCTCTACAAACTATAGAAAAATTAGCCAGGTGTGGTAGCATGCCTGTAGTCCTAGCTACTTGGGAGGCTGAGGCCCAAGAACCACTTGAACTCAGAAGTTTGAGGTTGCAGTGAGCTTTAATCACACCACTGCACTGTAGCTAGGGCAATGGAACAAGACTCTGTCTCAGAAAAATAATTAAGTAATTAAAATGGATTAAAGACTTAACTCTAAGACCTGAAACCCTGGGGAAACCCTTCAGGACGTTGGTCTAGACAAGGACTTCTTGAGTAATACCCCCAAAGCACAGGCAACCAAAGCAAAACTGGACAAATGGGATCACATCAAGCTAAAAAGCTTCTGCACAGCAAAGGAAACAATCAACAAAATGAAGAGAAAATCCACAGAATGGGAGAACATATCTGCAAACTACCCATCTGACAAGGGATTAAAGCTCCAAGAACTAAATAGGAAAAGATCAAATAATCTGATTAAACAATGGGCAAAAGAACTAATTAGAGGTTTCTCAAAAGAAGACATACAAATGCCCAACAGGTATGTGAAATTACGCTCAACATCAAAACTTCAATAAGATATCATCTCACCCCAGTTAAAAAGGCTTTTATCAAAAAGACAGGCAGTAATGAATGCTGACAAGGATGTGGAGAAAGGGGAACCCTCGTATACTGTTGGTGGGAATGTAAATTAGTGCAACCACTATGGAGAACAGTATGGAAGTTCCTCAAAAAACTAAAAATAGAACTAACATATGACCCAGCAATCCCACTACTGGGTATACATCCAAAGCAGGGGAAGTTAGTAAACTGAAAAGATTATCTGTACTCCATGCTTATTGCAGCACTATTCATAATAGCTAAAATATAGAATAAACCTAAGTGTTTACAAACAGTGAATGGACAAAGGAATTATGGTATATATACATGATGGAATATTACATAGCCACAAAAAGGAATGAAATCTTGCCATTTGAAACAACATAGATGCAACTGGAGAATCTTATGTTAAGTGAAATAAGCCAAGCACAGAAAGACAAATCTCACATGTTCTCACACATGTGTGGAAGCCAAATATTAAAATAATTGATCTCATGGAGACAGAGAGTGGAATGATGGTTACCAGAGACTGAGAAGGGTAGTGGGGAAGGGAGACAAAGGGAAGATGGTTAACAGGTGCAAAAATACAGTTAGATAAAGTTAGAATGAATAATATTTGATAGCACAACAAAGTGCCTATAATCAACAATAAGTTAGGGTATACTTCAATGTAACTAGAAGAGTGGAACTGGAATATTCCTAACACAAAGAAATAATAAATGTCTGAGGTGATGGATACCCCAATTATCCTGATTTGATTAATTTACACTGTATGCATGTATGAAAAGATCACATGTATCCTGTAACAATCTACAACCATTATGTGCCCATAATAATTAAAAATAAAAATAAATGTTAAAAAAAAAAAAAAGGAATCCTAATGCCCAATGTGATGGTATTAGACAGTAGGCCCTCTGGGAGATGATTAGGTCATGAGAGTGGAGCCCTCATGGATGGGATTCGTGCCCTTTAAAAGAGGACCCAGCAAGACCCCTGCCCTTTCCACCATGTGAAGTCACAACCTAGAGATGCCATCTAGGAAGCAGGCCCTCGGCCAGACACCAAATCCGCTGGCACCTTGATCTTGGACTTCCCGACCTCCAGAACTATAAGAAATAAATTTCTGTTGTTTAAAAGCCACCCAGTTTATGGTATTTTGTTTTGGCGTCCTGAATGGACTAAGACAGTTCCAAACTAACTCATGGGGTTAGAAAAGAGAGATGAAGCCACAGATGATTTTCTCAGTCACAACATCTACACATACACTGGAAAGCGACACAGTGTGGTAATCACACAGGTGTTAGATTCAAAAGACTCAGGTTAGATTCTGGCTAAACTCCACGGGCCTCAATTTCCTCACCTATATAAGGGGGAAATGATAGCTTCTTTAAAAGTTATTGAGAGGATAGGAGATAACGTATGTAATGTTCTTGGCAGAAGGCTGACACAGTAAAATCACAAATATATGACAGAACTTATAAATATCAGTAGAGCTATAAAATCTTAGAGTTGGAGGAAACCTCAGTGATTACCCTTCAACCAAGGCAGGAAACTCAAAGACCAGCAGCACAGCATCACCTAGGTGCTTGTGAGAAATGCAGACTGCAGGCTCCGTCCCAGATCTCCTGGATCAGAATCTGCACTTCCACATGACCCCAGGAGATTCCTACACACATCAGTATGAGAAGCACCATCCTACCACATCTCTGGTGTACTTCAGTGGTCCTCAGCCTGGCTGTGAGTTGGAATCATACGAAGAGCTTTAAAGAATTACCAATGCAAGGTCCTGCCCTCAGCAAGTCTCAATGAACTGGTTTGGGATGCACTCTGAAAACTGGATTTTTAAAAAATTTCCCAAGAGACTCTAACATGCAGCAAGATTGAGAACCACAAATTAAAGATGAGTGTGTAGGCCCTGAAGTCAAATGGATGGGTATAATCCTGGTTCTACCACTAAACTGTTGTGTCCCCTTGGGCAGTTTGCTTAACCTCTTGGTGCCTAGTTTCCTGACCTGTAAAATTAGCATAGTAATACTAATACCTATCTCACAGAGGATGAAAGGAGACAAAATCCATAGAAAACACACCTGACAGTGCCAGGCGCTCCATCAGTCCTCGGTGAATGTTACCTACCGTTAATTCAAGCAGATGGATATTTAGGTTCTATGTAAAGATCTATGATGACAAGGGTTTCATCCTTCATATTTTAGCACTTTCCTCCATAGGACACTAGTTAAAAAGTTCTGCTAACAAATTATGAGAATATTACAATAATCGCTCAGGTCTGAACACTCTTTCCTACAATCAAGCTCTGACACACACACACACACACACACACACACACACACATTCACTCTCTCTCTCCCCCTCTCCCCCCATCTTCCCTCCTCTCCTACCCAAATTGAAGTCCCCTCTTTGGGACATCTACTTTTGAATGTGCCCAGAGGTCCCTGCGTGGGATGAATAGGTCACTTCAAGTAACAGGAACGCCCAGCATCAAGCCACAGGCTCTGCCTCTAACGAGCTGTGTGACCCTCAGCCAGTCCCAATGCTCTGGGCCTCAGTTTCCTCATCCGTTAAACAAGGGGGTCAGGCCAGCCAAGCCCTGAGGTCCCTTCCAGCACCTCCCTTCTCGAGCTCCCTGGCACAGCGCCAGGAAGAAGCACTCATCGAGGATGCAGCCGTGCTTCCCTTCAGGGGCTTGAACAGAACAAAAAGCCCAGTCTACACAGCTGACGTGTGGGTTACACTCCACGGTCTCCCGGCGATTACCCGGTAAACTAAAATTTAACAATAGGCTTTCTCTAAAAATCTTTTAAACATAGACACATTCTCTGGGAGAGCAGAGGATTTCCTGGGGGTTTTTCTGAGGAAACTAACAGGCCTAAATAATAGATGGGTTTTGGAGTGAACGTATACATGAGGGAGAGAGGGAGAGAGAGGGAGAGAGAGAGAAAAGAATGAAACAGTGTGAAGATTGTTTTGCGCCCCACCCCACCCCCCCACCCCCGAGAACTCTAAGATACTGGGAATCATTTGTCAGGCTGTCTACACGAATTTTTCTTTCACTGTGTCTCCTGAATTCATTCCTCTCTTGGCTTTTACATGAGCCTGATTGGGTTCTGGCTCCGCTTCCACACACGCTAGCTGGACTGCAGGCTCCCTGGGATCAGACCTCCCTCGCCTGCTCACACCTGTGTTCCTGGCACACTCCTTGGATCCAGCCACCCTCCCCCTGCTGAGATTTCCCACCTCCGCAGCTCACCCAAAGGCCCAGGCTCCCTGTCTCCAGCTGCTGTGCTCTCTCCACCTGGGGGGCTCCAGCACCTGCAGCTCAGCACGCCCAACACCAAACTCACCTTTCTCACCTAATCCGCCTTTCCCCCAAAACGTGAAGTGACCCCCCTCTCTCCACTTCCTCCTGCCCAGTACATTAAGTCCAATTCTGCTGACTCCACCTGAGTCATAGCCTACTCTTCCCGGTCCCTGCTGCCGGTGCAGTCATTCGCACCTTCCTTTCTTACCTGGGAGAGCCACCACCCCTGCCATGGTCTTCCTCTACAAGCTCCCCTGCCCACTCTGCAGGATCTGCTCGCAGGGCTCCCCAGCCCATCAAATTCATGCATAGTAACCGTCCTGGATCAAGCCTCTGCTGGGTCCCAGGCAGCTGCTGGATTCCTCATGTGCGTGTCCTGGGATCCTTATAATGGACACAAATCTCCATTTGCAGACTAGGAAGCTTAGGCTCTGGGGCAATACCTGGATTCAAGTCCAGGTCTGTGCCCCTGCAATGGAATCGCAGTACCACTGAGCAAATAACGGAGGCAGGAAAATCAAGCCTATCTGAGCTCTGGGCTCAGCCAACCACTTCATCCTTATCACCTTCCCTTTCTCTCTACAAGCACCCTATAAGATGAGCAAATAACACACTCCCTCCCTTTAGGACGCAATTCGTGTTTCCCATCCCTGGGCTTTTGTCCATGCTAGTCTCTGCCTGGAATGCCCTTCTCTCTCCCAGTCCCAACGTGCAAAACTATCCTACCTGCCTATCTCAGTTCCTTCCCAATGCAGGAATTTTGCAGCTGAGTTTGACATTGATCTCTCCCTTTTGAACCCCAATGACACTTGATCTCCCTCTTGTATCAAATCTGTGTGCTTTTCCAATGCATTTCACACTGCCACACACTCTTAATCATCTTTGTGTTCCCACATCTCCCACCCTAGCACTGAGGACAGCGCCTTGCATGCAACTGACACCCAACAAATACTTGCAGACCTTGTAAGATCTATCGGGGGAGGCATGCGGAGAGAACACAGGAGTCAGAAATTACACATAATCATCCTACCTCTACCAATATTTTAAAGAATTCCTCATGAGTGTGAGGACTCTTTTTGTCACCTGTAAGTAGAGACCAATAATATCAGCAAATGAGTGGAAGTTTTAAGGAATCACATTCCAATTCAATAAAATCAATCTTATTTTTCAGGATTAAAGTTGTCTGTGAAAGAAAAGGGTTGGTTATGAGGGAGTGGGTTTCTTCTCCCTAGAAAAAAATCCAACTCCAGGCTAAGTGGCCTGTGGCAGAGGTATTCCACAGGACTCCTGGGTCGGAGCAGGGATGCAGTAGCTAGTTTAGATGACTGACCTCCTAGGTCATTTCCAAATAGGATTCTAAAGCCACCCTTTTCCTGTTGTAAGGCGCCCACTGAAGATGACTAGCATGTTCTGTCATGTTACAACAACTGAAAACAGTTCACTGAAACCTGAACCCACATCACTCACTCAACCATCAATGTATCACTTAACTCTGAAGTTGTGCAACAACAAAAAGTCAAAGCCAATGAGTTCATCCTCTCTGATCCCAAACCCTAATTTTTATCATGAAACTCTATGTGTGATTTTAAAACATTTTCCAAACCTGCCAAAAGCTAGCTGAATAGTTACATAGTTCAGGTGGCAATTATTTGGCAGACTTTAGTGAAAAGTTAAATTATACAACTATTTGGAGAAAAAATATTCAAGTTGTTAGGATCATAAAAGTTCGTTTACAAGTTAATAATCACAGTATGCAATGAACTAAAAAGTATGATTAATCCAACTCTGAACAACTAAAATCCATTTTTAAAATGTACTGGCTTGAACCCTCTGTTATTACAGGTATTCATGTGGGCAAATATTAAAAGAGAAAGATAAAACAATGAGATAATATTTTCTGTTTAGTAGCTTTTAGCAACACATGCTGCGATATGAGATAAAAAGCAAGGTGAATAACAGATTCAAGCAAAAGGAAATAGGCATTCTTCTTCTCAAGTCAAAATTTTGTCATCACACTTTCAAAAATTTGCTACCACTCTCTTTATTAACTGTGAGCCAGGAGTAGTAGCTATGAATCTTTGAAAGCAAACTGCTTATCTGTGAGAGATGGGCTGTCCACTGAGAACCACTGCCACATGCTTCTCTAGAGAAAGGACAGCACCCAATACCCCAACAGTGAAAGGACTGAGTAATTTCTTCATGGAAAACTTTTACTTCCACCTTTATGTGTCATCTGAAAAGCTGAGTTAATTGAAATTGTCTCCCACCAAGATGAAAATGCTGTGCAGACAGGTAGACTCATAATACCAAACTGAGTCATAAAAATTACCAGTGACACATATAACTTTTCTCCACACAGCTGCTTTGCAATGCTGTGCTATGAATCATATGAGGCAATGTGAAGATCACTCCCACACACACATACTCACTGATTTAACAGCTTATCAAACAGTCATCAAAAAGTATATGAAAAGCATCCAAATTTACGAAAATATGGTAACTCACCCAGGTATAGTCATTCCCTAAAAAATCAGTTTTCATGTAAACAACACAATAGTGAAGGATAATATGACTCTAACCCAACAGTCAGAAGGTTTGAGAAACTCACCCAGTATGTTTCTAAGTGAATTTTTAAATGAGTGCTTTATACAAAACTTAATGAAACTAACATCACACTAAAAAAATTTTTTTCAATACCCTATATTTTGTCTCTAATATGATTTGATATAAACATTCATCATGAGGTTGGAGTTTAAAAGTTAAACGTGAACTCTAGAAGTACTCTGGTCCCACAGAATGCCCAGAGATCCTGACAATATTCAGGAGACAAGAGAGCTTATGGGCTTATTGGCCAGAGACCTCTGTCAATTGCATATCACAGGATCAATAAAGCAACTGCCAAAATGATGAGATGCAGGACTTACACTTGGTTGTTATTATCCTCGCTTGGAAATTAATAATAGCCAACAACTACCTAGTGCTAGGGAACTGCCAGGTACTAAGTCTATTGCAGTACAGACATTAATTTATTCAGTTACCTACTATCCTACGAGGTATGTACCATTATTATCCTCATTTTACCATGGAGGAAACTAAGGCTCAGAGAAGACATATAGCCAGTCAGTGGCAGAGCCATAATGGGAGCCCCAAGTTTGCCCCCTTGGCCACTGCACCATTTGACCTTTCAAAAGTAAACACACATTTCTTGATGGCAGGTCAACACTGTAATTGGTTCCTCAGAATCTATGCAACTGACCAGTCCCAGTACTGAGAGGAAAAAAGGACATTTTCCCCAGATACCTCCATGCTGGCACACTGTGACCCTGGGCTTCCCCCTGTCCACATTACCATACTGCTATTCCAAGTAGAATTTGAGACACATGTCAGAGTAAAGCATTTACCATCTGTCAGGAAAAACTGTGAAAGACTTTGAACTGGACCCAAAAAAAAGTCTAACTCACTCTTTCAGGTTACCTTTGCTTTTCAGTGCCTTGGAGCAATTCACAATCATGTAAGTTGTTGAAAACTGATATAAATGCAAATGATTCATGACTGTAAAGATGGAAATTGTGTCTGTGAAATTTAATTGATAATTAATTGATTAATTGATTGATTAATTAATTGATAATTGCCCTATGGACAGACCTATTTTACATGTATTTATAAATTCATTTCAGCATTCCTTTGAACCAGTTCTAACATCTCACTGGTTCCCCCATTAATTAATAAGTTAAATAAAATCTGACACATGTTCATTTTCTATCTGAGTCATGATTATACCCTCATTTTAAAATTATCTTTTCACATAGACTTCTGAGAAGAGAATCAGTCTAGAGTCCAACCAAGGACTCAGTTAGAGCAATGTTCCAACACCGTATTGTCATCATTTCAAATTCAAAATTCAAACTCAAATTCAAACACCATCTTTCTGGAATGATCTTATTGTCTGAATCTCGGATCAAAATTGTGCTGTCATTTTGGAATGCAAAGTTAGATGGTGGCACAAAAGTAATAAATCCTGTCCTAAAAAATCAAAGTCTAAGCATTTGGGAGAAATTATGCAATATTACCCCAAAACAAAGATAAGACATAACTACTCAAGTGCCATTTTGTTTACTCTTAACACTACAACGATAATTATATTCCTATTAGGAAGGGCAGAATAAATAATACTATCACCCGGTATTGACTCAGTTCTCAGATGAGAGTGTGTAGACCACTGCTAAGTAGATTTCTGCAATATGCAGGCAGTGGGACAGGATGAACTTGAAGGATGTTCACACTCTAAATACTAGGAAATCAATAAAACAGTAAGTGCCATGCTTGTTACTCATATTCAACCAATAATTTCCATTAAGTGGGGACTGTAAGAATAGATTATTGCTCTTTCAAAACTTAAAAAAAACATCTGTGCCTCACTCAATGTAGAAACGCCACAAGAAAGTGCATGCTCTCAGGTAGTGACTACATGACTGGCTCCCTATCTCAGAGTTAGAGAGCTGGCTCCATGTGACCTGCATCCCAGGGGGCCTGTGGCTCTCAGTTCAGTGTGGTAGAAATGACATGTGCAACAGCCTTGCCTGACTCCCCAGAGTTTAAACCAGAAAACTTCCATGGGTGCAATATCATAGTAAAACACAGGAACCAAAGCAAGTAACCAGGATCCACATACAAAGAGTGTATTATTTTCCTGACGCTGTTTGTACCAATTACCAAAACTAGTTGGTCTACACTAGAAATTTATTCTCTCACAGCTCTACAGACTTAAAGTCCTAAATCCATATTACTGGGAGGGAATCAAGGTGTCACCATGATCGCAGTCCCTCTGAATGCTCTTGGGGAGAATCCGTTCCTTGCCTCTTGCAGGTACTGTGCAGGTGTCTGCCAGCATTCTTTGGGTTGTGGCTGTAACATTCCAATCTCTGCCTCCATCTTCACATTGCCTTCACTTCTGTGCACAGGTCAAATCTCTCTGGCTCTCTCTTATAAGGACCACTGTGATGGCATGTAGAGCCACCTGGATAATCCAAGAAAATCTCCCCATCTCAAGATCTTTAACTCAAATCACTCTGCAAAGTCTCTGTCCCATAAGGATCATTCACAGGTTCTAGGGATTAGGACCTGGTACCTTTGAGGGGATCGTGATTCTGCCTAGCACCAAAGGACTGTGTAGTTTTCCACTGTAAATACAGCTAGAGGTGTTCTGGAGGAGCACGTTCTGTATGGTTGTGGCACAGGAGTGACCTTCATTTCCTGAAACCCCTGAAACAAGTACTAGTAATAAGAACAGTGAGCATCTCCTAAGCACCTACTTCAAACATCTATTCAAGGCATCTTACTAATAATTCTCATCAGCTATTTGGGAATTATCAAGCTCCCCATTTTACAGATGATAAAACTGAAGCTTAGTTTTAGGTAATATAATTAGCCCAAGATCAGTGAGTGGCAGAGAAATGACTCCAAAGGTCCTCCTGCCTCCCAGAGGAAGTAAATTGAAGGAAAGCTGCCTGACTCTCATCCTCACTAACTATAAGAATTCCTAAAACCTGGCCCAGGGTGACTTGATTACAGGCTGGCCCCAAATGATGGGACTATTTCACATGTGAATGGCAGCCAAGGGCAGCTACCCTAGCCTACAGGTCCTGGGGGACTTCCCTTCCTTCCTCTCTACCTGCTGCCATCCTAGGATATCATCGCCTCCTCCCTTCCCTTTTCCCTATACTCGGTTCAACCTATCTGCTGTCAGAAACCACATCCTCCCCTATTTACACCCCCTTGTCCAGTCATATATCCCCTTTCTTTGGCCACACGATGGGTAATGACATGCAGCTAATTTTCTTGTCTCCCACCTCCCGGATTGTAGTTGATCTAATTTTCTGTCCATCCAGCATCCCTTCCTTGAGGGATACTCCCCTCCCATTGTAAAACGCACCTCCCTTGGCCCTAAGAGCTAAGTGGGCTGGCCCTGTCTTCCCTTCTCACCCCCACCCCCATCCCCACGACCCTACCCAAGCCGAGTGCTCCACACCACTGCCCATATGACCAGTTTAGGGATGGGAACGTGCCCCAAGCTTGGCCAATCGCCCATCAGAGTTCTCTCTGGGACTTTTACCAGAGCTCTGCAGACAAATACAGTATTTTGTCTTTCTCTGAGATCATTAGGCCTAAGGACTATACAAGTTTGGGACGGTTGGTGTCATTTTGATGTCACATGGAGAAACCCTATCTGAGAATGAAGACAACTGGAGATTGGCAAGGTTGTGACTTGAGAGAGACAGGATCCTGATCAGCTTGTAATCTGTGCAGCTGCATAGGGTGCTATGCTTAGAAGGGCCTTGTGCTTGATTTAACACTCTGCTGCCACCATCTTGAAATTCGTAACATTTTTTACAAAGGCTCCCACATTTTCATTTTTCACTAGGCCCTGCAAATGATGTAGCCAGTTTGGGTCCTGATATCACCATTTGCAACCTTGCAGACCCAATCAGGCCTGATGCCAACATAAGCCCTATGGACAGACCTATTTTACATGTATTTATAAATTCATTTCAGCATTCCTTAGGACTTCCACATTACCTGGTAATAAACAGTCTCTTTTCCTTAAGCCATTCATAGCTAAAGGATCTTCCAACCACAGCCTCCAAGTCCACCCCCTCTCCCACCACACCCTGCACCCACTACCCTTGCCTCCAGTCAATCCATTTCCTCACCAACATCATCCTGAGAACTCTAGTCTGATCCTCTGCCCTGACTGCCAAGAGTCTAAATTTACCACAGAATACAGACAAATCAAATTCAATCTTCTATGATTTGAAGACTCGCCTAATGGACCCAAAAGGGTCAGAAAGGCATGGGAGATTCATTCATTCATTCATTCGAAAGATATTTATTGTATACCTACCATGTCCTAGGCACAAGAGAAATATAAGGAACCTTTTTGCACTTGTAACTGATAGCAGAAAATACCCCTAGAACTCCTCAAATAAGCTATGTCCTTCCTTCAGAAACACACAGGCATAGAAGCTTAAAGCTGTGAGAAGGGGAAAGAATCCAACCAGAAGCCACATGTGGAAAGGAGGACACTCAGGTCTTCCCTGAGGTTTCCAGAAGAAAAGAAAGGGCTTAAAACAGAGCAAATGCAAAACCAAGAAGTATCCTGGAGGGTTACACAGGGCCAGATACATCCCTGACAGTCCCCAATCCCACGACCTCCCACATTTCCAATCCTGCCTGTGGGCACCCCCTGCCCCCATACCAGGAGCCTGGAGTTTTGAGGAAAGAATGGTCTTCTCGGGCATTTAACCCTGAACAAGAATGCCCACTCCTAGAGAAATATCTAAATCTTTCTAAGAACACCTATACATGTGGAATCTTTGGGGTTTTCAACATATAAGATCATATTATCAGCAAAGGGCCATAGTTTGACCTCCTCTTTCCTGATTTGGATATCCTTAATATCTCTTGCCTGATTACTCTGGCTAGGACTTCAAGAACTATGTTGAATAGAAGTGGTGACAGTGGGCATCCTTGTCTTGTTCTAGTTATTAAGGGGAATGTTTTCAACTTTTCCCATTCACTATGAAGTTGGCTATATGGGTTTGTTAGAGATGGCTTTTATAATTCTGAGATATGTTCCTTCTTTGCCTAATTTGCTGAGGGTTTTTATCATGAAAGGGTGCTGGATTTTGTTGAATGTGTTCCAGGTGAAAGCTGCTTTGACTTTCCATATTTTTAATACTAACAGTTATATAAATCCTAGTTTAGCAAAATTAAAATAAGATACCTTATCCAAAATATAATACCAATTATAGTCAGTATTTATATAGCACTTTTAAGTAAATTTAAGATGTGTCTTACACATTATTATCAAGCACTAGGGAAATAATAGGCAGAATATTTTAAAACTCTTTTTATAGAGAGAGGCAATTGGAGTCCACAGAGCCTGGAAAGTCACTTTTCTTCTTCTGGCCCCTTACTCTTCTCCTCTTTAAAATGGGAGGTTGAAAAAACATGAAAACATGACCCCTAAAGACTCTTTAAGTTCTCTCCTCTTGACCCCAGAGGTCCACAAGTCAAGCCCACTGCTACAGGCCCAGCTAAGATAAAACATTCTGTAGAGACTGTTCTCCTGGAGTGTAGCTCTCCTGTTTGGAAAAACCATCAGGAAAGGAGATTTCACAAGATGAGAGGGCTCTTCAAAGCCATGTTTTTTACTAGCATGCTAGGTGATGAGTATTGTCAGAAAGAAAGATGAAAGGAGTACCTAAAATTTATTCAGATCCCAAAAAAACAGACTTGGCCAAAACCCACTTGTAGTATCAGCAGAATGAAGAGATCACTAGCAATAAAGTATGAACAGAAAGTCTGTGCTTTTCCAGATGGATATGACAAAAGGTACATACTAATGCCTCTATCTACTAACATACTTCAGAACTCTGATCTATTTGTGCAGCTGCCCTGTCACTGATACCACCTTATTCCATGGTAGGTACTTTCTATAAATGACATTTGTAAAAAGGGTCCTTGGGGGACCTCCTATGAATGCTCTGAAAAGCTAAAAGCATTATAAATGTAAGGTGGTGTCTTCATAATCCCAAATCCACCTCAACAGAACAAAATGCCATAAACAAGTGTCTTAGAAGAAAACTATTCAGGACAGTTTTGACAATCTGGCTTTATGATCCAGTGACATAAATTAGGATTTGCATAAAAGGGAAGAATTATCAAAGGATGCTTTAGAGGCCTTATAATTTGTAATTTCATTCTTCTTAAAATTTGAAATTACATTCTCCAGTCTAGCATGTAAGGAGCTTAGAAGTCATTACTCCATACTAACAAGTAAAAATCTGAACTGAAAAAAAATCAACAACTCTTCCTAGATCCATCAAAGAAAGGAGGTTGCAAAGCAAACTGCTACCCTCAAAATTGTACAGACAATCAGGCAAATACACAGAAATACAATTTGCTGGAACAAAAATCTCTGAACAGACACCTCTGTGAAAAAAATACCAAGAACATCATCATATCCGGCTACCAAGAAAAATTCTGAGGCATACTAAAAGGTAAAATACAGTTTGAGGAGACAGAGAGCATCAGAACCAGACTCAGGTATAGCAGAGATGCTGTGATTATTAGACCAAGAATTTCAAACAACTATGATTAATATGCCAAGGGTTCTGGTGGATAAAATAGACAGCACACAAAAACAGATGAGCAATGTAAGTAGAGAGATGGAAATTCTAAAAAAGAATAAAAGAGAAATGCTAGAGATCAAAAAAGTCTATAAAAGAAATGAAGAATGACTTGTAAGCTCATTAATAGACTGGGCACAGTGGAGGAAAGAATCTCTGAGCTCAAGGGTATGTTAATAGAAACTTTCAAAACAGAAAAGCAAAGAGAAAAAAAAAAACTGGAAAAAGAAAAAGAACACATCAGTATACCCAAGAACTGTTGAGACAACCACAAAAGGTGTCACAAGTAATGGGAATTGTACAAGGAGAAGATAGAAAGGAACAGAAGAAATATTTGAAGCAAAATGACTGAGATTCCCCCAAATTAATGTCAGATACCAAACCACACATCCAAGAAGCTCAAGTAAACACACTTTCCCATATACTGCTCATGAACAAGTGGAATTTGAAATTAAAAATACAATATTATTTACATTAGCACCCCCAAAAATGAAATGTATAAATCAATCAAAATATGTACAAGATCTACATGAGGAAAACTACAAAAAAATGCTGATAAAAAAATCACAGAACTAAATGAATGAAGAGATATCCATGTTCATGGATAAGAAGACTCAATATTGTCAAGATGTTAGTTCTTCCTAACTTGACCTAGATTCAACACTATCCTAATGAAAATCCCAGCAAGTTATTTTGTGGATATCAACAAACTGATTCTAAAGTTTATCTGGAGAGGCTAAGGACCCACAGTAGCCAATGCAATATTCAAGTAGAAGAACAAAGTTGGAGGACTGACACTACCTGACTTCCCTACCTTATTATATATATATAATCAACACAGTGTGGTATTTGCAAAAAAATAGACAAATAGAACAATGGAACAGAATAGAGAGCCCATAAATGGGCCCAAGTAAATATAGTCAACTGATCTTTGACAAGAGAGCAAAGGCAATTACAAGAAAGCAAAGACAGTCTTCTCAACTAGTAGTTCTGGCACAACTGGACATCTACATGCCAAAGAAACAACAACACAGACCTTATACTCTTCCTAAAAAATAACTCAAAATAGATCATAGACCTAAATGTAAAATGCAAAACCATAAAACTCCTAGAAGATAAACATAGGAGAAAACCTAGATGACCTTAGATATGTATAATGGTTTTTCAAATAAAACACCAAAGGCTCAATCCATGAAATAAGGAATTGGTAAGGTGAACTTCATTAAAATCAAAAACTTCTGTTCAGTAAAAGGCATTATCAAGAGAATGAAAAGACAAGCCACAGACTAGCATATCTGATAAAGGACTGCTATCTAAAATATTAAAAAAATAATAACTTAAAACTCAAAAACAAGAAAATGAACCCAATTAAAAAATGGGCAAAAGATCTAAACAGGTACTTCACCAAAGAAGATACACAGATGACACATGAGCTTATGAAAAGATGTTCAACATCATGTCATTAGTGAATTGCAAATTAAAACAACAGTAAGATTAAAACCACCACATACTTATTAGAATGGCCAAAATCTAAAACATTGACAACATCAAATGCTGATGAGGATGTAGAGCACAGGAACTCTTTATTTATTGCTGGTGGGATTGCAAAATGGTACAGCCACTGTGAAAGACAGCTTCCATTTCTTACAAAACTAAACATACCCTTACTATCTGATCCAGCAATCACACTCCTTGGTATTTACCCAAATGAACTGAAAATTTATGTTCACACAAAAATGTTTATAGCAGCTTTATTCCTAATTTCCAAAATTAGGCAGCAACAAAGATGTCTTTCATTAGGTGAATGGATAAACTGTAGTACCTTCAGACAATGGAATATTACTCAGTGCTAAAAAGACATGAGCTAGCCAGCAACAAACGGAATATTGAATAACTCCATTCAGTATCATGCGGAGTAAAAGAATCACTCAGTCAAGCTTTCTCAAATTTCTGACCCATAAAATTGTGATATATAATAAAATGGCTGTAGTTTTTAAGCCACAAAAGAAAAAAGACATGAGCTATCAAGTCTTGGAAAGACATGGAGGAAACTTAAATGCATATTACTAAGCAAAAGCAGCCAATCTGAAAAGGCTACATACAGTATGATCCCAACTATATATATATCACTCTGTTAGAGGAAAAACTATGAAGACAGTAAAAAGATCAGTGGTTGTCAGGGGTTAGTCAGGAAGGAGGAATAAACAGACAAAGCACAAAGGATTTTTAGAGCAATGCAATTATTCTGTATGATACTATAATGGTGGATACATTTCATTATACATTTGTCAAAACACATAAAATGTACAACACAAAGGGTGAACCCTAATGTAAACTACAGACATTAAGTGATAATGATGTGTCAATGTAGGTTCATCAATTGTAACAACATACCATTCTGGTACATGATTTCCATAGTGAAGGAGGCTGTATATGTATGTAGGGGTATAAGGTACATAAGAACTCATATGTTCTGCTCAATTTTGCTCTGAACCTAAAACTTTTTAATAGTCTATTAAAAGATGAAAAATTAAAAGATAATAAAATTCAACATTGTCTACTTTGACCATGGAGCTTATTATTAATACTTTAATCCATGACTTTGCTTTATATTCTACTGTTTTCCCATACTGAAACTGAAAGAGTGAGAAACAAAGGCTTTTTAAATCCATAATTTTAGCCACTCACGGTGGCACATGCCTGTAGTCCCAGCTATTCAGGAGTCTGAGGCAGGAGAATCCCTTGAGCCCAAGAGTTCCACTCCAGCCTGGGCAACATATTGAGACTCTATCTCTAAAAACAATTTTAAATTTTTTTTAATCAAAAAAATTACCAAACCCTATTTTTAAGTAATTCCTTCAAATTTGAGACTTCTCAAAATTTTAGCACCAATTCCTAGGATTGTGGCCTTTACATGATATTTCAACATTTGCACATTTCATGAAAAGTCATGCAGATATTCAGATGTAGTTACATGCTACTAGCACCGGGAACAAAAAATATTTACTTTTAACCAGGCATAGCTACTACTACAAAAACTGATGATTTAAATACGTTTTCCCAAGAAAATGCCTTGCCTTGGGAAGGAACAGATATTTTTAAAAGATCTAATTATTTTTCAGTACTCAGGCAAAGTATCTTTGCATTGATTTATTCTGTAGAAAAAAAAAGAAAAGTTACATAATGGGAGAAATAGTTCCTATTTCACAGGACAAGCAAACCAACTCCTTCTTCAGCTCTTTCTACAAAGGGTCCTAGTCTTATAATAGGCAATTCCTTTCTTCAATACACATCTAATAAAAGTGTGTGTCATTGCTGAAATTCTGAACTGGGTTGTTTCCAAACATCTGATGCATTCCCCCAGCGACTTCCAGGACTGAGTCAGTATGGCCCCAAGGAACAGCCCAGCAGGCCCCCCCATCCCCTCCGAGCCTGAACTTCCTGATTGTGACACAAGGAAGCACAGGCCCTGCCAGCGCTGAGGGCACGCTCTAGACAAGAGCTTGCTCTTCATTTCACTTTCAACTATTTTAGAAACAAATAATGGCACCTGCCTCTAAAATAAAAAGTCACAGTCACTCCTTTGTTTCTTTTACTAGTTTTGTAATGCCTTTCCCATCATTCCTTGCCTTGGACATTTTTGCACTTTAAAACCCAGGGTCCCCAAGCTTCAGCATGGATCATTCAGCCGGGTGCTTGTGAAAGTGAGGGCCGTGGGGTACATCCCCGGGGGTTCCAATGCAGTATTCTGTGGGAGGGCCCCACACCCCGCATTTGTTATACACCCTATATATAGGGCTCCTGATGCAGGGGGCCTAGGAACCATGCCTTGATAAACACAGCTTTGAAGAACAGGAAGAGGTGTGCTATAGGCACGTTCTATGTTAAGGAACAGAATAGAACTTGGAAGACCTAAAGGTACAAAACCCACATTTATAGGTGTAGTCACTGGATGGCAAATGGCTTCTCTGGGTCTCCTCAGTGAGAATACGGTATAGAATATGTATTCATGTGCATGGCTACACCTGCTCAGAATCCAGCGTTTCCACCTAAAACTGGAGGAAATAATCCATTCTTTTAGGCTTTTTTATTATACAAACTCGTCCTTCAGCAGAAATGAGGGAAAGAGCCACTAATCCCCAAGGCAGGGAGCACAAAGGAGCTGGTTTCCCTGTCCCCCTTGTCCTGCCCCAAGTGATCACAGCAGGGACAGGGGTGTGGAGGAGGAGGAGGAGTTGGGTTCAGCTGGAACAGTAGTTCTCAAGCCATAGCTGTGTCTGATCCCCCAGAGGACCAGTTAAAACACAGATGGCTTGGCCCCATCCCAGAGTTCCTGGTTCAGTAGGTGTGGGGGAGGGTGGCAGAGTTTGCAGCTCTAATAAGTTCCCAGGTGAAGCTGATGCCCTGGTTCACCTTCAATACTCTGAGAACCACTAGCCAGGCGTCCTCAAACTACGGCCCACGGGCGACATGCGGGTGTTTTTTGCCCATTTGTTTTTTTACTTCAAAATAAGATATGTGCAGTGTGCATAGGAATTTGTTCATAGTTTTTTTTTTAAACTATAGTCAGGCCCTCCAATGGTCTGAGGGACAGTGAACTGGCCTCCTGTTTAAAAAGTTTGAGGACCCCTGCACTAAGCTAAAGGTCTGGGAAGCGCCATTCAAGCAGCCTATATAAAAGGAAGAAACGGGGAAATTTTACCAGAGAAAGATCCTCTAACACTCAAAACTGAGCGTTGCAAACTGTTACACAGGGGCGTTTGTTGTAGTATGCATTCTCTTGTAACAAAAAGAACTACTTAACAACATAATCTTGGTATTCATTGATTTAAATGAATTTCAGCTGGTTTTCCACTCAGACACAAATGTGACTTGCAATGCTTATTAATCAAGAAACCTTACTGAGGGTCTATTGTATACACAGAACTGCTGTGTAGGCCAACTTCCTAATGGGTAAAAAAGTAAAAAAAAAAACACAGTCCCTGCCTCTAATTTACTTATTGTCTGTATTATTTCACTGCTAATTACTAAGAAATTTTGGACTAACTTAACATAACCATTTCAACTGTCACAAAAAGAAAGAAAGAAACAGGGATCTCTCAAAAGAATGATTCTTATCTTGGCCTCCTACTTTTAGGAGAATAAAGTAAATCCTCACGGAAGAGGGGATTAAAGTATAAATTTAGGCCTATTTTGCTATATTTACACTTCCAGGAGGTGTCCCAGAGAAACTGTTGGTAAATGTGATGGTCATTATAAAGATCCTCAAGCTCTTTCATCAGCAAAAGCCCACTGAAATTGGGTGGATTTTTAAGCACTCTATTTTTCAAGACAAGAAATACACCAACACATTGTAGAAAAAATTTTCTTAGGGCAGCTATAAAAAACTTCTTAATAATATTTAATATCATCTTATATTTAAACGGCTCTTCTATGAAGCATTTTCATGAGCCTCATTTTATTTGATCTTGGGTGGAGCCAATGGGTAACTCAACTTGTAAATTAGGTTGTGCGGAGTGAAGGAAAATGTACAAAACTTCGGAACAGCATTCAAATGTGTTCCAAAAATATTTAACTCTCACTTTAACTCTCTGTGAATTTTCTATAATCATCAAAATGAGATTTTTATCATTACTTTTTAAAAGATTGAACTTTTCTTATTTAATACCACGTGAGGATCCCAGATAATGTGACTTTTAACACAGCAGTGACTAGAGAGTTGTCCTTCTTAACCCTCACACTTCTATCCTGTGTTTCAGTCTCGTGGCTCTGGTGAAGGTCTCGCCTTTCTGCCAGACATCCGCAGAGGCCTGGGGGGGTCCCATCAGCAGGGGGCTGGTATGGCAAGCTGGGCACAACACAGGTGGTCAGGCTATGACATTAATGTGTGTGTAGACACACATGTTGTGTGGGTATGTCACTGTTCCATATGCAGTTTTTCTCATCAGTAAAAAATAACAAAGTGATTTATAGAATTTACTATGTAAAACATTTTTTCCATGACTTGAAAAAAATACCAAAACCTGTATTTTCTTTAATTCCTTAATAATAAAATCCACTTACATTTATAAAGTATTGTCCAGTCCCTCTTATTATCTTATCTATGACCTTGCACAGCCTACAAGACCCAGCTTGGCATCCAGCCCAGCGACCTCTCCTAGCTCATTGTCCATTCCTGCAGCCCTCACTGACAACCCAACAATACTGATTTATATCCCTGCAGCGGGTCAGGCCTGTTCCCACCCCGTGACCTTTGTGCTAGCTGTTGTCTTGGCCTAAAATGCTCTTCTCCCAGACCCTTTCATATCACACAGGTCTCACATGTCACTTCCTTCCCCCTCCCCCCACCCAGCCCTTGGCACTCTCTAGCCTCATACCCTGATTTGGTTTTTTCATAGTATTAATACTTAACACCTTCTGTGCACCAGTATCTAGTATACAGGAGCTCGATGAAAGTATAACAAATGAATCCATTCATTCATTCTTTCTATAAAGGTCTATGTGCTTCCCAGGTACTGAACAACAACATGGCTATGGTATGATCCCTGCCCTCACAGAGCTCACATTCAGGCACGAAAGCCAGACACATACACAAATGACACAAATGAAACAATGTGAAAAGTATTAAGAGAAAAGAAGATGTGTATGCCTGATATTCACAACAATGACTTGACTGAGGCTGAGTAATGGATGGTCCTCTCCCCGTTTGAAGGTTGAGAAAAGTGTCAGAGGAGTTAATTGATCTGCTTGAAGTTTCACAGCCAATGAAGAGGCAGAAGTCTCCTCACTCTTGAATCAATCATTGCAGCAAGTGATTTATCAAGGTGAGGTGACATGGCTTGGCCAATTTAAGTAGCTTTTATAATGAACATATTTTGAAGATGCTAACTGTTAACTATCCACTTGATATGGTGTTAAAATGAAATACTTATGGATGAGGATTCTAAGTTTTAATTAAAAATAACAGGAATAAGATGAAGCTCATGCAAGATTAAAAGTCACATTGAAATTGTTTGGTAATCCTATAAAAAATAAAAGCATTTTTAAGTCTCCAAGATAAAAGGTCCTTATTGTTATATTTTCCTTACTTTATCTTCCTATTTTCTTCTGCTCATTTTTTACTGATTTTATCCTATCTCCTCTTTAAGGATCTCCCCTCCTAACCTCATTATCAAAATCCCTCTGAAGTTTCCCTTCTGGCCACTTGGTTCTTGCTTGTAAATAACTGATTGCATAAGTTCAGTAAAGTTGACCACATCAACTTCGGATAGCAACACCTTCCCCTATTTCATCTTCCCATCCACTAACCAAATTCATCTTTCCTCTGGCCCAGCAGAACCAAGAGTATATATTAAAAAACCAGCCCATCCATCTTCTAATTTACAAAACACGACATTTCGCAAACTGTTTACTTACATCCATGCCAACAATATTACTCAAATGTGGTAGAGTGAAAAAGCCACAGGGAATAGTGGAGTTGGCCAAGAGCAGTATTTGGGGATCTAAAATTACAGGGAAAATCATACAACATTCATTTTACTCAGTCCCAAATCTCTATCAGATGATGATGTTGAGCAGAAAGATTCTAAAATTGGCAGGGAGAAAGGAAAAGTCATCTTAAAGTCTGGGCCATGCCAGGGCAGCCTTACAGAGAAAGCAGCAGGAAACAGGATAAGGTGCTGTACCCTTGAAAAGCTGTCATAATCAGCAGGGTCTGTCGGGCAAGGATAAACACAAAGAGAAGATGTGGGAAAGAAAAACAAATGGAAATTATTGCCCAAAGGTGAGAGTAAACAAAGAGAAAGCAGAATTCTTTGTATAATATTTCAAGGACAGCATTTGCAACACAGCAAAATCAGAGATGCTAGTTCAATTGCACTCTAGTCAGTATCTGTTCTATAGCAAGGCAAGAGGCCCGGGTACTTCAAACTGATGCCTCTTCCACCTGGCCCGGCTGTACCCAGAGCCAAGAAAGAGTGAAATCAGAATGCTTGGAGAGCACCAAACAGAGAGCCATGACTGTCACCAGGGGATCTGAGAAGAGAGGCGTGTAAGAGACAGTGACACCCATGAGGGGCCAGTCCTGAGTTGGCAAATGAGAGCCCCTGGGCGCTCGCTTTTGTTCAGTACTGTGCAGGGGCCTTGCTCTCCATGCACTTTTCATATATGACCTCACGCAGCCCCCAGCAAGCCTCTGGAGGATGGCCAGAGGCTGTGATTACACCTATTTTTTGAATGGAGTTAACTCAGCCCTGTCCCACATCTCACAGTTGTCTACCCAACGTCACACAGTGAGGGAGTATTAAGGTCAAGATAGGAACCCTGTATTCTAACTCCAGAGACTGAACTTCTAACCCCTAAACTATACTCCCTCTGGTCCAGGGCAAGCCAAACTGAGACCAAGCAAGAGGAGGAAGAGGAAGATGGCAACAAAGGCAGGTAAGGAAGAGGAGGGGGAGGGAAGTAACCAGTGGCATTTTTTTTCTTGTAACCACTTGGTCTTGGGTCTAAATGACATCTAAGTAGCCAATGGGCTGTGTCTACGTGAAAGGCTCCATCAGTAATAAGCAGGGAGAAAGAACAGGTGCACGGGAGAATATACAGGCGCACCTCACTTTACTGTTCTTCACCTTCTCGCACTTCACAGATAACTATTTTTTACAAATTAAAAGTTTGTGGCAAACTGTGTAGAGCAAGTCTGTTGGTGCCATTTTTCCAACAGCAAGCACTCATTTGGTGTCTCCATTACATTTTGGTAGTTCTTACAATATTTCAAACTTTTTCATTATTATATATCCTATGGTGACCTAGGATCAGTGATCTTTGATGTCACTATTGTCACTGTTCTAGGGCACCACAAAACACACCTCTATAAGACAGCAAATCTAACTGATATGTGGTGTGTGTGTTCTGACTGCTCCACTGACCAGCCCCATTCCTCATCTCTCTCCCTCTCCTCTAGGCTCCTTATTCCCTCAGACACGATATACTGATATTAGCCAATTAATACCCCTATAATGACCTCGAAGTGTTCAAATCTAAGAAGGAGTCACACGTCTCTCATCTTAAATCAGAAACTAAAAATGATTAAGCTTAGTGAGGAAGGCATATCGAAAGCCAAGATAGGCTGAAAGCTAGGCCTCTTGCACCAAACAGTTAGCCAAGATGTGAACGTAAAGGAAACGTTCTCGAAGGAAGTTAAAAGTGCTACTCCAGTGAAAATATCAATGATAAGAAAGTGGAATGAACTTGTTGCTGATACGGAGAGAAAGTCTGAGTGGTCTGGACAGAAGATCAAACCAGCCACAACATGCCCTAAAATCAAAGCCTAATCCAGAGCAAGGCCCTAACTCTCTTTAGTTCTAAGGCTGAGAGAGGTGAGAAAGCTGAAGAAGAAACATTTGAAGCTAGCAGGGGTTGGTTCATGAGGTTGACGGAAAGACGTCCTCTCCATAACATAGAAGTGCAAAATGAAGCAGCAAGCACTGATGGAGAAGTTGCAGCAAGTTATCCAGAAGATCTGGCTAAGATCACTGATGAAGGTGGCTGCAATGAACATACAGATTTTCCATGTAGATAAAACAGTCTCATATTGGAAGAATATGCCATCTAGGATTTTCACAGCTAGAGATAAGAAATCAATGCCTGGGTTCAAAGCTTCAAAAGACAGGCTGACTGTCCGGTTAGCAGCTCATGCAGCTGATGATTTTCAGATGAAGCCAATGCTCATTTAACATTCTGAAAATCCCAGGGCCCTTAAGAATTATTCCAGGCCGGGCGCGGTGGCTCACGCCTGTAATCCTAGCTCTTGGGAGGCCGAGGCGGGCGGATTGCTCAAGGTCAGGAGTTCAAAACCAGCCTGAGCAATAGCGAGACCCAGTCTCTACTATAAATAGAAAGAAATTAATTGGCCAACTGATATATATATAAAAAATTAGCCGGGCATGGTGGCTCATGCCTGTAGTCCCAGCTACTCGGGAGGCTGAGGCAGAAGGATCGCTCGAGCCCAGGAGTTTGAGGTTGCTGTGAGCTAGGCTGACGCCACGGCACTCACTGTAGCCTGGACAACAAAGCGAGACTCTGTCTCAAAAAAAAAAAAAAAAAAGAATTATTCCAAATCTACTCTGCCTGTGCTCTATAAATTGTACAACAAAGACTGGATGACAGTTCATCTGTTGATAGCATGGTTTACGTAATATTTTAAGCCCACTCTTGAGACCTACTGCTCAGAAAAAAAGATTCCTTTGAAAATATTACTGTTCACTGACAATGTACCTGGTCACCCAAGAGCTCTGAGGGAGATGTACAAGGAGATTCATGTTGTTTTCATGCCTCCTAACACAGCATCCATTCTGCAGCCCAGGGATCAAGGAGTAATTTCAACTTTCAGGTCTTTTTATCAAAGAAATACATTTCATAAAGCTATAGCTGCCATGGATAGTGATTCCTCTGATGGAAACTGAAAACCTCCTGGAAAGGATTCACCATTCTAGATGTCATTAAGAACATTCATGATTCACAGAAGAGGTTAAAATATCAACATTAATAGGAGTTTGGAAGAAGCTGATTCTAACTTTCATGGATGACTTTAAGAGGTTCACAACTTGAGTGCAGGAAGTCACTGCAGATGGGGTGGAAACAGCAAGAGAACTAAAATTAGAGGAGGAGCCTGAAGATGTGACTGAACTGCTGTCATCTCATGATCAAACTTGGACAAATGAAGAGTTGCTTCTTATGAATGAGCAAATGAAGTGATTTCTTGAGATGGAATATACTGCTGGTAACAGTATTGTGAACATTGTTGAAATGACAACAAAGGATTTAGATTATTGTATACAGAGGTTATAAAAGTTGATAAACTTTTTGCTGATAAAGCAGTGTCAATGTTTGAGAGGAAGACTCCAATTTTGAAAGAAGTTCTACTATCGGTCAAATGCTATCAAACCGCGTCTCACGCTATAGAGAAATCTCTGGTAAAACGAAGAGTTATTAGATACAACAAACTTCATTGTTGTCTGATTTTTGAGAAGTGCCACAGCAACGGCCACCCAGATCGGTCAGCAGCCATCAACACCGAGGCAAAACCCTCCACCGGAGAAAAGATTACGACTCATTGAAGGCTCAGATAATCACTAGCATTTTTTAGTGATAAAGCATTTTTTCCATTAAGGTATGTACATTGATTTTTTTTAGTGTGAAATAATGCTATTTCACACTATTAGACTACAGTGTAGTATAACTTTTATGTGCACTGGGAAACTAAAAAAATTGTGTGACTGGCTTTATTGAGATATTCACTTTATTGCAGTGGTCTGGAACTGAACCCTCAATATTGCTGAGGTATGCTTGTAAATACAGCCCTGACATATTTTTCCACAAGTACCACAACAACCAATTTGTGTCACACCAACAAATTATGTACTATTTTCTCTCCACTGAGAAGGCAGGAAGCATAATTAGAAAAATATGCATTTAAGTAAGATAAGACCGTATTTTCTGCTTTATCTATAAATCACTGTGCTTAATTACCACATCAGGAAGCTTTTAAAAAGATGACTCTGAAGGACACTGTTGGATATATTATTGTCTATATTTTTGTGGGTTTTTTTTTTTTTTTTAATGAGGCATGGTCTCGCCCTATTACCCAGGTTAGAGTGCAACCTCAAATTCCTGGGCTCAAGCAATCTTCCTGCCTCAGCCTCCCAAGAAGGCACATGCCACCATATCCAGCTAATTTTTCTATTTTTGTAGAGATGGGGTGGGTCTCGCTATTGCCTAGGCTGGTCGCAGACTGCTGGCCTCAAGCAATCATCCCACCTCACTCAACCTCCCAAAATGCTGGGATTATAGGTGTGAGCCACCACACCTGGCCCTTTTAATTAAAAATAGAATATTTAGGGAGAAAGTCAAGTGCTTCAAAGTGTTTAAATTTTTTTTTTTTTTTTGAGACAGAGTCTCGCTTTTGTTGTCCGGGCTAGAGTGAGTACTGTGGCATCAGCCTAGCTCACAGCAACCTCAAACTCCTGGGCTCAAGCGATCCTGCTGCCTCAGCCTCCCGAGTAGCTGGGACTACAGGCATGCGCCACCATGCCCGGCTAATTTTTTCTATATATATTAGTTGGCCAATTAATTTCTTTCTATTTATGGTAGAGACAGGGTCTCGCTCTTGCTCAGGCTGGTTTCAAACTCCTGAACTCGAGCAATCCGCCCGCCTTGGCCTCCCACAGTGCTAGGATTACAGGTGTGAGCCACCTCGCCTGGCCCTAAGTGTTTAAATCTTTATTTAAAAAAAAAAAAAAGCACTTCAATCACTGATGCATAAACATTTTCATAAATTGCATCAACAATTTCGCAAATTTCCAACTCTTCCAAAAATATACATACATATCAAACATTCAACTGACTAAAGAAAAACTGGATTTAAAAAAACCCATGGGCAGCAACCTTTCCATATTCTATTTAAAATTGAGCTAACCCAAAGTTTAAAGGGCTCCTGCCTTCAGAAGTTTCAGGTTAAGTGTTGAGCTTGGCCTTTAAATTCCCACACAAAGGGTCATAAATATTGTCCAGGTTCCTCCTGGATCAGTTTCTCAAAATGTGAGCCACCTCCATCAGCATGACCTGGGGGTACTTGTTAAAACCCCCAAGATTCTGATTCAAAAAAGCATTTTAACAAACTCTTCCAGTGATCCTGCTAGACATTCATGATTAAGAAGCACCCAACTAAAATCTCTTTAAAATAGGCCTAGTAAAAATGGCCAGAAGCATAACCAAACTCACCTGTGGCCAATTCCCCATCTCTTCTAACACCCCCTGAAGCAGGGGTCCTCAAACTTTTTAAACAGGGGGTCAGTTCACTGTCCCTCAGACCATTGGAGAGCCGTTGGAGAGTGCAGTGCACATTCCACACAAGCGCACTGTGGGCCCAGGACGAGTCAGCTGCTAAGCAGGACAGGCAGCGGTGGCAAAAACACCCGCGGGGCCAGATGTCCTCGGCGGGCCGCATGTGGCCCTCGGGCCGTAGTTTGAGGACCCCTGCCTTGGAGTAACCAGAGCTCCTGCATCAGGGAAGTGTCTGAGTTAGATCTACAGTCCCAGACTAGTGGTGGGAGCCAATCAAACCCTACCCACCCATCCTTGGGGCAGCTGCCAGGGAATCCCCAGGTGCTCTGGGAGGGAGCCAACTCTACCTGGCCACCTCTGCAGCCCATGTGCACAGCATCCACGGCTGTGCTGTGCGTTGAACTGTGCCCCTCCCCACTCAAAAAAAGATATGTCAGAGGCCTAACCCCAAGTACCTCAGAATCCAACTTTATTTGCAGAGAGGGTCTTTACAGAGGTCATCAAGTTAAAATGAGGTCATTAGGGTAGGCCCTAATCCAGTATGACTGGTGTCCTTATAAAATGGAGAAATCTGGACACAAAGACACACATGCATAGGGAGAAGATGATGTGAAGAGACACAGGGAAGAGATGGCCACCTCTAGCCCAACGAGAGAGTCCCAGAATGGACCCTTCCTTGCAGCCTGCAACAGGAACCAACCTTGTCAACACCTTGATGTTGGACTTCTGGCCTCCAGAACTGTGAGAAAAAAAATTTCTGTTGTTCTAAACCACCCAGTTTGTGGTACCGTGTTACAGGAGCCCTAGGAAACTAACACAGCTTTGAAAACCGTAAAGTGAATTTAGGCAACGAAAGCTAATCCAGATGAGTTAGGGCTGTCAGGAGAGTTTTAAGACCAAGACCTTAAGAGAGAATGCCTGAGGTCCAGGCAGCCCAGAGCAGCAGAAAGAGCCACAAGACCTGGGGTGGAATCTGAGCACTGCCCCCCACTTGGAAATCATGCCTGTCTCAGCAACCCCCTGTAGCGGAAGCTCTACAGCACTGCACAGAGCCCTCATGGGATGGGCAGCTCCTGCTGCAGGATCTGAAATTGATCAGTGTTAAAAGGGTGGTGACCCCGCCCCATGCTCTTGAGTTGCCCCTTTCATTGCTAAAAAAGACTTGGAAGCAAAATCTGCATTTTAGGAAAATTTAATTCGAGCTCCCAAACATGTTTGAGTATGTTTAGAATTGCCAAGACAACAAATAACAGGGTCCGAAACAGCAAAACCCTGCGGCTGCCAAAAGTCCTTTCAACAAGTCAGGCTTCCAAAGGGCCGAGGGTTCACTGGACAGCAGAAACTTCAATAAAACAGAGCAGGCAGAGGGCAGGCGGTGTGTACAGCCGGGCCTCGGGCTGGAGGAGGCCTTCGCCATGAAGGTTTAAGTACTATCGCAACACTGAATTTATGGTTCCTAAATGTTTATTTTAACTAGTGTTGAGAACACATATTTGACCCAGTGTGAACTTGACCTCTGGGTCCCTCTCCCTTCGCGGGGCTGTCTGTGCTGCATGACAAGATTTTCCAGCCGACCCTCCCACCCCAGCTCCCAGCACTGGGGCCCGGGCGGCCCTCCCAGCAGCTGCCATGGTAAACTTCACTGCAGATCTGTTGGCAAAGCAGCTGTCAATGGCCATAGCAGGCATATGAAAAATGTGTAATCATTCTGGGCCCAACTCCCAAGCCTGGCCAGTGCAACGCCGAGCCAGAGGGATGAGATACGGCCTGGGAGAGTCCTCAGCATCACCTGAACTCCAGCTGCATCACACCCTCCCAGATGATGCCATCTACTGCAGCATCTTTGAGCACCAAGGGTATGCATGGTGATGTCTTCTCTGCTTATAATTTAAGGAAAATTTCTAAAGTTGTGGTTTGTTCTTTTTTTTTCCCCCGAAGTAGCATGGGCTGAATGCCAATGGAAAAGCAATGGAATATCGATTTTCTGTTTCTTGCTAAGGAGAGAACAAGTCATTTGATGTGCCATGAGTTAAGTGAGTAAAAACAGACCTGCACTCCCTACAGCTGGCTGCGTTTCTCCTCTATTCATAGAGCCTGGCACACAGTAAAAGCTAAACAGATATCCATTAAGTAAATGAAAGAACCATCCATGCATTTATGGAGGGCCTGAAACGTGCCAGGCTCCTGCTTTGTATTCATATCTGCCATCTTTCCTCTTCCCTCCACCCCTCCCTGCCAGCTTGGCCTCTCTCTCCTCTCCCCTTCACTCTTTTGTGTTGTCTGTCCCCTGGTCCAGCCTACTCATTAAAGCTGAGCCTACAGGCAGTGTCTCCCTGTGTCATGCACTCACCCTAAAAGGGGGACAAAAAGATTGGAAGAACCAATGGAATGGGGTGGGGGGCCGCATTCAGTTTTGACAGGAGGAAAAAATGCAAAAATGGGGGGAAGCAAAAACGTTACACATCAAAGGTTTCATATCCCACACAGAAGACAAAGCCCTTAAGCCACAAAACCCTCCCATAAATGTTAACTCTTTAGAAAGAGCACAACTGTGGTACCATCTCATTTGCCCAAAACAGACATCACCAGCAACAGTCACCCAATGGTAATAACTAAAATGACATATCCCATGCTATGATTTCAACTCCTAGAGATCCACACACAAAAGGTGTCTGGAAAAGCAACATTTACATGCAACTGGGCATCTCTACATAGTGACTGGGTGGCTAGAGGCCCAAGGACCACCTTGGTGGATGCACATATCCATTCTTTGCCCCGTGTGGGTCTGCCGCCTGCTTATTTCACATCTCTTTGATTTGCAATTTAAGGTTCACTAAATCTTCAGTCCTCAGAAGCATTTGCCTATGCCCTATTTCTAAATTAAGTTTCAATCAGCAAAAACCAATCCAGGCTGGCTCAAATACCTTATTCTTCTCTGCATTAAGCAAACACTGAACAACATGAACACTTCCAATTTCTTACACAGAAATATTTTTTGCATCAATTGGACATGTCCTATACAAGCTCAAATTCTTCATTATCCTCAAATTATAATGACAATTATAAGACATGCTGGGTTATACATTTAAATGTGCATGCACATTTTATGATGACTATTATCTTAAGGGGGAACTTCATGTGGACATATCATTGGGTTTTGTGCAATAAACCATATCTAAGTGCAAGTGTTCCATCTCAGCACAATAAGGAAGTGAGAGAGGAAGGAGAGCACAAAGGGAAATAAAGGAAAAATCAAGTCACAGATAAATGAGACAAGATTTTCTGGGCATGATCCAATACTAAACCCTAAAACATCTTTCAGGTTTCATCAATGCTTTCATACCCATTCTCTTTCCACCTTGATACTTGCAACAATCCTACAAATGAGGCAAGGTTTTAGCACAATCTATTTCTAAATGGAAAAAATATAAGATCTGATAAGTGAATTCTCCAAGGCCACAGAGCTAATAAGGGATTCAGCATTTGAACTCAGGTCTTCTGATCCCAAGGCCAGGGGCCTTTCCTGGTGTCACACTCTTCAGTCATGGACACAAATTTCACAGCATCAGAGGTAACCCCAGTGGTCTCATCTGAAGGCAGAAGGATCTCTCATCTCTCTGGATCTCCCAGATACACAGAAAACAAGTCCCCCATTTAAATATCCATCTCATGTATACATTAGTTTGGATTGAGCACTGACCTACCCCGGTAGCCCTTTTAAAAGCATAATTATTCCTGAAGTGAGTTGTGATTTAAGTTTCTAGCATTTGGGCCTGAATTCATTTGCCAGATTGGGCAGTATAGGATGGCTAATCTTTCGAAAGCTGAAAGCATAGAAAGGGAAAGGATGTTGCATTGCTCATATCCTGGTGTTATCCAAGGGCTACCTCCTAGAAGCTGAAAGGAAATCTGAAGAGCTAGAGGAATTTGTTGTAGGTATTGTGAGATTAAATCAATGTAGCAACTTCCTCTGGAACCCTAGAGAACTAACTGTTCAACCAGCACCCTTCTGTGGCCTCTCTCTGGACCACCCAGGGTCAACCCAGCTAAACCTAGGTACACACACATCTCTGCCTCCCTTACCTAGAGAAGCAGGAAGCCGTGAGACAATTCTTCAGGATCTGGAGCATCTCTGGATTTTGTAGAACATCTCTGGATTCCCAAGCGCTTGGGTAACCTAAGAATGGGGTTCTATCCTCTTTTCAAAGACTGCACTCAGTTGCATCACTTGCCAAGTAAACTTCTTAAAGCCTTAGAGCATTCTCCCCAGCAGGCATCAAGGAGCATCTAACAATCTATAAAATCCTGCCCTGTGTTTCTAACCTTCACACAGCAATATCCTATTGCAATGATGCTGTCATGGACGGGGTTACCTCCACACTAGAGGCAAACCATATCATATCAGGTTTTGGGCAGAGCGAGTTACTGAGGAGGAGGGGAGGGCATGTCATTTGGCCTGAGCAATTCCAAATTCAAAAATGCTGACACATTCCTGTCAAGTGTAATCTAAGAAGTTAAAAAATGTAAAATTATGATTTCATCTAAAATACCTACAACCCTGATCTAGTGGTATGAGTTCAAGAATCAAGAGGCTGTTCATGTCTGCCAGTACTTCTTGATGACAGCCAAATCATAAAACACATAGACGTTTCTTTTTACAAAAATAAAGCCATTATGCCAAACCTTCTCTGTTTCCTTTGAGGATTGAAGGCATTTTCAAAAAACAAGGTCACTAGAATGACTATATCAGAAATTTTTTTAATTCATCCACCAGTGTTTTAAAATCCAAGCTATACAAGAGGAATTACTTAATTTTGTTTATTATGCTAATCCTAATAAGCAGCTGAAATTTGGACAATTCCAATCCACATGGGATGCAGAGAACATCTAAGAATGCTTAACTTTTTCTGTGAAACGCTTATTTCCAATTAGTCCCAGACAGCATCTGCTTGTCAAGAGCCTCAAGATACATTTTAACTTAATCCTTAACTTCATGATACATAGGGAAAAATTTTCCCACTGTTCTCAAATCTATATGCACTGTATACATCATTAATGCATTCTCTCTCTCTCCCTCCCCCTTCTCTCTTTTTTTTCTTTTGTAGAGACAAGATCTCACCCAGGCTGGAGTACAATGGCACAATCATAACTCACTGCAGTCTTTAACTCCTAAGCTTAAGCCATCCTCCTGCCTCACCCTCCTGAGTGGCTGAGACTACAGGCGCATGCCACCACACCAAGCTAATTTTAATTAACCACATTTTTCTAAAACACTGCTGAGCGTGCATATTAACTGGAGAAGCACTGCAGGAAGCCCCACTCATCAGTTCTAAAGAGGAGTACAGAGTGGTGCACTCCGAAAAACTACCAGGCCTAAAAGATGTAGGATTCAGGTTGCTGTTTTCAAAAAGCTATAAAAACTACTGATGTTTCTTTCCAGAATTAGGTCCTCTACTTACCATTTCCCTCCTGCCATCATCTTAAAGAATGTTTTCATGTGTTGGCAACATATTTAAACTAATTTTATTGGTTCTGCCATATGGCTCATCCTCAAATGGGATTTTTTTTTTTTTTTTTTTTTTTTTGCCTAGCTCCTGATTCACAGATGTGACATAGTAATTAATATCTCAGTTGAGGGCAGAGAAATCTTGGATGCACAGCACGGTCCTGTACAGCACATGGCTGCTGGCACTGATACTATCATTACACTGCCCCAGCCCTTCCTAGGTGGTAATGAAGGCAGCATGGGTAACTTGTGTTTCAGACTTCAACCTCCCCAGAGCAGCATCAGCCCTTGCAAGTGGCCCCTGTGAGATGCCCCATGTGGACAGCCTCACTTCGCCTTCCCTGCAGGCCCACTGCGAGCATGGCAACTTACGTTTGGTGCACCTCTGGGAGCCAGGGGCCTTACTCCAGCCATGACAGCACTGCCCTCCACAGACATTGACCCTGAAAGAAAGCAAGACCCCTGAGTCCAGCAGCAGCGACACTCTCTTAACAAGAACCCAAGCTTCCAGAAGGTTCCAGAAAGCCCAGGCTCCAACTTCTGCACTCCTCTGGATTGGAGAGAGTCCTAACAGGTACCTGGGATGTCCAACCCAAAGCTACCCAAGTAGAAGTGTAAAGACCATACATATTTCAGGGAACGGTGGGAGAACCAAAAAGCCTGCATAACCTACAGCTATACAGGAGGGGAAAACGAGGTCCAGGTAAATGGTTTTGTTAACCCCAAAATCAAAATACAGCCAAACTCATTTTGTATTTTATCTGGGCCCACATTTTAAATTGAAACGGAGTCTCAGAGAGAAGCATCCAAAAAGGAGTGAGGTCACATCGCCTGGAACCACCCCTGAAAGGGGTGGGGGGAACCAAATAAGCAAAACAAGTTTTCCCCTCCACCCCAGCCTGTGACACAGGGAAGATACTTGTGAGCTCCCAACAACAGAAACTTTACACCCGCCCCACGAAAGCAAACCCCACAGGTGCAGGGAAGCCCAAGCCCACAATTTCCAGGATGCTGAAAAGTTCCAGGCCACGAAACAGGAGCGGGACCTTTCTAGCCAGCCCTCCCTCCAAACATTTTTTTCACTAGCTAGACCAAAATTAAAATTGACTTGCAAAGCAAAGTTTAATTGATGCTGAGGGATTCAGTCGTAGTGACTTCATGTTTACGCCCATCTTCTAGGAGCAGTTTGGTTTGCGCACAGGAGGTTACGCCCCAGGCAGAAATGCCTTTTGTGTTTACCCGCAGCTCCGTAACAATGCACTCGGAGTTTAACGTGACGGAAACTTCCAGGGCTTCCCCGCACTCGGCTCTCCCCTGGCGCTCCAGGCCAGGCAGAGGCGGGGAGGAAGCCGACCCCCCGCGCTCCACGTCCCGGCCACCGCGGGACTCCGAGTGGCCCTGACCCCGCGGGTGCCTTCGCGGGCGGCGCGAGGCGGGCGGGGAGAGGGGGTGTGGGCTTACCCCTGCAGCTGCTGCTTCTGGTGAACCTGCAGCCTCGAGCCCCCGCCGCTCTGGGTCTCCTGCAGCACTTTGGAGCGCACGACTTGCCTGCCTTGTTTGGCGAACGGGGCGGCCGCCGGGTGACCGCCGGGCTTGGGGTGGAGCTGCCCGCTGGGGCCCCCGGGACGCGCCGGCTCGGGCGGCGGTGGCGGCCGGAGCCCCTGCAGGGCCCCGCTGCCCGGCTTGCTCGTGCGCCGGGTCCGCTCCGCCGGGGGCCCCGGGGAGGCGCGGCTGGGGGCGCCGGCGCCCGCCGAGCTGCGGCTGTACCTGGCGTTGAGCGCGACGTTGAAGGTCCGCGGGCGCGGGGGCCCGCCCAGGGGCAAGGCGCCCGCCGCCAGGCCGGGGCCCGGGCGCACCACGTACGTGATCCTCCGCACCCGGCCGTGCACGGACGACGCGAGCAGCGCTGCCCAGAGCAGGAGCCCCCACCTGAGCCAGGCCCCCGCCATCGCGGGCCCCAGCCGGCGCGACCGGCCGCGCGCGGTCCGGCCCCCGCCCCCGGCCGTGCGGCTCGCCCGGTGCGGCCGCCCTCGCCCTTCCCCGCGCGCGCGGCTCCCCCGAGAGCTGCCGAGAGCACGGGAAAGGCGGGAGGCGGCCAACTCGGTTGCACGAGAGGAAGTTCTGCGGGAGGCTGAGCGGCCCCAGACCCCGGCCGACTGTGGCGGGGAGGAGGGGGCGGGCGTGGGGGTGGGGAGCGCGAGCCCGGAGGGGAGGGGCGAGGGGCGCGGGCCGCGCAAGGTGAGGTCCGGCGCCGGGCGGGGGTGCAGCGGGCCGGCGAGAGCGGCCGAGGGCGAGCGTGAGCGCGCGGGACGCTCGTAGGCAGCCCAGGCTGCAAAGTCTTTAAAAAGTTGCTCTCCCGTGGAAGCGAGTGTCAGATCCCAACAGCCAATCTCCGGCAGACGTGACGTCAGGCGGCAGATCCTAATTGGGGAAAGCGTGCGGTGAGCCCCAGAACGCGCAGCCACCCTCCGCATCCACAGCGGTTGTTACTGCGGGTCGCCGAGGCGGAGGTCCCACACCCCGCTCCCGTGTCCCGGGGGAGGACAAAGGGCTAGGCAAAGTTACTCAACGGTCCTTTCCTTCTAGAAACCCCACAGAATTCGTTTGATATTGGTTGGAATCCAGGCATTTTCTTCTCCGTGTTTGCGCGGACAACTTGCTGCAGGGGTTGGACTAAAATATCAAATCCTGCCCCAGAAAGGACTGTCCGGGGTGCGCTGAGCTGTGCATCCGAAAGCGTTTAGACGGTTCCCTTTGGGACTGTAAACTCCTGGTGGCTTTCTGGGTCTTCAGCCTCTGGTACCCTACTCCCCTCCGGGCAGGTACGGAGTGAGGGCGGGCAGCAGGGGGCGCCCGCGCAGATGGGGAAACCGCCACGGAGCCAAGCGCACAGGCAGCCCTGCCCTTGGACATTTAGGGTGGGAATACAGAGTTTAGGACCTAATTCAACCCAAGCCATTACTAGTAGTTGAGGGCGGGAAAAAAATCAGATGCGTTCCCTGGGCCCCGATCCGACGGGGTCACTCAGCCTGGAAATGACCCTAGATCACATTAAGGGAGATGGCAGAATGTTCCAAGGGACAGAGTCCCTGGGGGTCATAGTGTGCTTTAGGGAGAACCATGAAGTAATGGCATATTTACTTATAGCATTTGAATGTAAAGCAATGTCACCAACAGAATGTTACTATTCAAATTATTATATGAAGGCAATAGAAAACCTATGGTCATAGCAGTCCTTTTTAAAAAAATGATTTTTTAACTTAAGAATGATCTATTTCCAAGGCTTTTATTATCATTCATATTTATTTATAGCTTATTCTTTTGTTGTCTGGCTGCAGTGGCTAATAGACAATTGGTAGCAAGTGACAATGGTTTAAGAAGTATTAATGGAAACATTTAAAGTTGAGGAAGCAATCTATTAATCTTTTTTTTCTGTACATTGGAGAAAGTCCTCCAATATTTGATTTGACATGGGAGGGCTTCAGTCCAACTTTCTGAGTGCCAGCTTCCTGTGAGAACACAGTCTGAGAGCCACTGTCCTAGAATAAATAGCTCTGGATGGGAGGGAAAGGACCTCAGTTCCAGTCCTAACTCTGCTGCTAATTAGTTGGACGACCACAGGCAGTTCACCTCTCCTCCTTGAACCAAATCTTCCTCCTCCATTAAACAGAAGAATCCGATTAAAAGTCCCTTTCAGCCCGCACAGTCTGTGGCTCTAAGAACACCCAGGGTCCCTCTGGACAGGCTCATTCCAGGTCAGCCTCTGAGCTGGGCTGAAGTGAATGAACTAGCTGAGAATATCAGAGGAAGGAGATGGATCAGCAAGCCACCTCCAGGCACTGGATTCTATACCAAGGATACAAATATCTTCTCTGAAGAAGGCACAGAGGCTGATGCTCTGGAAATATAAAGAATCAGGAGGTAGCCTTTGTCTTTGGGAAAATTCCTATCTGGCTAGGAAGAGAAGATATGAATAAATGGAAAACTTCTAAAAAGATAAACAACAACCAAATTAAGCAACACTTCAAGATACTAATAGAACTCTTGCAAGGGAGGACTTGATTTGTATGATGCCTATATTATACTACAGCCCATATAGGGTAAACAGTTCCTACTACAACTCAAATCAGTCCACAGGGCTCTCACCTCTCAGGTGGAGATGACGTGACAACAATTGAAATGGACAGGGTATGGGAAGGGAGGTGTCTAGCAGAGCTAACAACATTCTGATGAGCCAGGACAGGAGGGACAGATGTCAGATAGGTGGAAGCTCAGAACATAGTATAGGGCAACAGCCCCAGCAGGACCAGGCTTCACTAGTCTTCGGGCAACCTGTTCTAGTGGATCACTCACAGATCTGCAGGGAGGGATGGCAAACATCAAAGCTGCTTTTAGTCAATAGAGGCAGCTGCCTGCAGAGGGCACCGCCTGGGGGGTGGGGCTGGCTCTAGCTGCTGCTTTACTCCCCATGGGAAGGAATTAAGTCAGTTTCCAGAGAACCTGGGAATCTGCCTGAGATCCTTATAGTGTGGGGAGATGAGTGAAATGCTATTTACCATGCTCTGTGGCTCTGCAGTAAAATGTTTTCTGCCATGAAAAATATGTAATACAATTCTCTCTCCTGACTCACAGCAGTGGGTATTTCACACCAGTCTTCAACCGAATTACAATCTTCCTTCTGACAGATTTGGATATATTACAATCAGATCATCTCTGAACCATAATCACAGAAAAAATCTCCAGTGTGTTAATCCCATCCCTCTACACAGGTTTGTAGACAGGTGTGTATCCATATCCATTAATATGGAAATAGACACATGAGCAAGCAGCTCCACTCTCTAGCTGGGAGACTCTAAGCAAAGTCACAGTTTTCCACATAAGTCTCTTACTATTTACATAACTAGCAAGATAATCCTTGAAAAAATATGTTATGTGCCCCATGTACTATCATATGAGATGGTCACTCATCTGAAACACTGAACTCACTATTATTCTGAAAGTGAAAGCCCAGTTTCTGTCAGGCATGAGGACAGGCCTTCGCCAAGTGTAGACCCAGTTTAATGCCATGGATCCTGGACCCAAACCCCCTGAGGGTTCAAGGTCCGTTTATATTGGCAGTACACAACTTCCTGGTTCAAAAAACAAGTCTTTAAAGATCTCATAAAACTTCTTGGACTTCAGATGGTTTTTACAAAACAATACTCAGATGAGCTAAGTGTAAATGAATCAGAAAAGAGGATTATGTTTCCCATAAAAACTCATGGGTTTGAGGATTAGAGGAAGAAAGCAAGGCTGGCAAATGCCAAACATTTTAAAGCGCTTTGAGACCGTTAGTCAAACTCAAAATGCAGCCAGGTTCCCTCATCTTTGCACTTTATGAGTTTTGTAATTGAAAATCTTTTCCTACATTTAAGATCAGCTACAAATCAAATTTAGTGGCTGCCTATGATCAGAACTGCTTCCACCCATGTTTTCTTCCTGCCAGGGATTTCACGGAGCCCCTTTTAGTCCTTTTCTAGGTGCATGAAGACATTCTTAGAAAGAAAAAGGGAGAAGGAAAAGAAACAAGAGAGAGAGAGAGAGATCAAGAGACAAATGAGGGCAAGAAGGAGAAAGCGGGAGAGAGAAGGTGGGAGGGGAAAAGGAGGGAGCTGCAGAGTGGAGGGAGGGGTGGGAAGGTGGACAGAGGCAAAGAAGGAAGAGGAATGAATGGAGGATGGGAAAAGGAAGGAGAAAGCAATGAATGAGAAAGGGAGCAGACAGAGAGGTAGGAGAGGAGGAAAAGGAAAAAATGAAACATAAGAAGAGAAGACTTTTCAGCAGAACCTGTGGCTACATTTTCTTGGTTTGTTCATCAGGATTCTGGCAGCCTTTTCTGCACATCGGCTACTTCTGACCTGATCCTCAGCTTGTCTAGGTTTGGGCTAGAATTAAACCTACAATATTATTGGGTACTAGCACAGTGTGGCTGGCTGCCCCAGAAGTCACACGAAGTGGTAGGGACAGGAAACCCCATGTTCTCTTCAGTCAGGAGGCCAAAGACATCAGCTCCAGCTCGAGACTGCCCACAAATAGGTACCTCATCACTCTCACGGTCCTCTCTCTTGTACTTTCAACCATTTCATCGAAAAGTGGGGGTGAGAAAAGTTAGAAATGTGTGACCTCCTCCCCCTCTGTCTTGGCTTCCATGAGAAATACGATGAAGCTTTACAAATGAAGAATGAAGGCAGAGGCTCATGAGATGAAGGTGTCAGTGTCTGTCTGCCAGGCTGTGGGATCAAGATGGAGACAGGTCTGCTCTGCAGAACAAGGTGAGATGCCCTCTGGAATAGAGCAACAGAATGGGGTTTACCCCAGCATTTCCCTTCCCTTAAAGTACCTTTAGATGTTATTCAACAAACATTTATTAAACAACTATAGGGCCCTCGGTTAGCTTACCTAGACCCTTACTGCAAATTCAAAACAGACTTCCATGTTAGGTGGAGAAGGTAGAACGAATATGTCATTGGATTGCAACTCAAAGTTGCCCCTGGGCCAGCAAGTGCCTTTGTGCTAGCCCTGACTTCCTGGCCACGGCAATACTGACCCTGTCCCCAGGGAGCGTACAGTCTAATAGGGTAAACACACCCTGATAATTACAAATAATTACATGTGTGGAAAGTATTGAAAAGGACTGTGGGGTGGGAAATGGGACCCTTAAGATGAAAACATGTCAGGGGCATGGTCTACCTTCCTATAAAAGAGCCAATCAACAAAAAGGGAACTCACTAAAAATAAATCTTTGTGTACACTAAATTTCCTTTCTGATTATTCTGTTCCCCTTCTCACTTGCTGTATATATAATCAAGACAAGTCACACAATGGGGCCTGTTGAAGACAACAAAATGACTCTGTCTGCAGGTAGCCAAAATCTGTTAATTAATTTAGTTTTCACTGATATTATTCAAGCCCATTCATTCAAACTTTTGAACATTAAACATGAAACTACATAATAAATAGCTATCAAAACAATTTTATTTACACTTGTCATTCACACCCTCCAAACCTGAGTGGGCTATTGGCTGGTCTGAATTCAAGGAAACACAAAGAAAATATGTCCCTGCTCTTAAGGAGTTTGCATCTTGGAAAATACTTAGATGTACAACAAACTGAGAGGTACTTCAACAAAGAAATCTATGAAACACTTGCCTTTTGATCACAAAAAGTCTCCACATTACTCTCATTTCACTCTGATATATCAGTGTTAAACGCTTCTTTGACCTTTCATTGAGTCAACAAAACTTTTCCTAGTTTCCCTGCTCAAATTTGAAGTTCAAAGATGCCCAGACACCTGCAAGGTTGGTTGAGAGTCAGGTGGGCAGTAATATCCTCTCCACTTAAATACAGCTATTTAATACTTATATATCATGATTCCATTTTATAAGGAACCTTCTGCTTTGCTTCAGCTTCAACGTTGTCCATGTTGTTGAGTTATTGAATTACTTCTTTATTTAAATTTCATGATACTAGTAATTAGAATTATTTCTTTTGTCTACATTAGAATTTTTTTTTGCCCAATGGTGCTACCCAGGCTTAACCCTTGATCCTAATTTTTTTTCCAAAATAGTCTCTCTACTTCCCATCAAATTGATGAAGACATTAAATAGTGAATAAAGCAGTCTAGAAAAAAGAAGAAAATAAGAATGAAGGTACTATCCCACCTCTATTATATCAATTCCTAGCCTTGTCTGCTTTTCTGAGATCCAAATCCCTTCATAGATTGCCCCCTTCTTATTTTTTCAACCTAATCTTGGGTTACTCCCTTAAATAAACCTTCTGATCCAACTATCTTTATTTATCAATTTTTCTTCTTTCTCTTTGGAAGGAAAAAAAAAAGACCCTGATCAGTCACTAGTCTGCAGAAATAAGACACGTAGACCCCTGCCTCTAAGCTTCCCTCCATATCATTCCCTGAAATGCCCCCAACTCCTCAACTAAGTCCTCCTTCTCCTTCCAATAGAATTCAGATTCTTTCCTTCCCTGAAACTCTTTAGAGTACCCTAAGTCTCAGTTTACTCTCTTTTCTTAACTCTTGTGACATCTATTATCCATCCTAGCACTGAACACACAGTCCATGCTTAGTAATAGACACAGAACACTTCTTGCAGGGGAAACTTTCTTTTCTTCTTATTCATAGTAAGATAAACCAGAATAAAGGCAAGTTATGGTTAATAATGCTTAAAGGTTGGTTAGGACATTCTGACTTGTCTTTAGCTGTTTGCAAGAAGGGTTCTACTGAACAATGGGATTTTCCCAAATTTTCCCCCAAGCTGAATTAAGTTGCTTTAACTGAATCTCAAGTGGAACTTTGTGTGTGTCTTGAGGAGGGGAGGGGTGCAAGAGAGGGGTGTTTCCTATCCCTGATTTAATGGTTTGAAAATTTCTATAGAAAGAATTTTGGTATAGCTGTGTCTGAACACTGTTATATTGACAGAATTATATCATCAAAGTAGTCAGTGCTTTTATAACATCTCTCTTTTGCTGCCCTCTCAACTTACTCTGTTATTGGAGACCAGGACATACTCTGGGAATACAACTAGTAACAATCAGCATAACATGGATGAACTGAGCAATATACAGAAGTCCACCAAAGAAACACCAGCCATGCAAGGAAAAGCCTAGCTTTCTAAACAGAGAGGGGAGACCAGTAAAACCAGCCCAGTGTCTGGGATTCCTCCAGGTTTCCTGGTTTTAAAGCCCAGGTTTAAAAAGCTACTGCTGAAAGTGATCAGGTTACATTTGCCAGCTGCCAAAGAAATTTACACTTAACCCTTTCCAATCCTCCACCTGAACATTACACTCCCATTTCCTTACTATTAATAGAAAGGGCATCCTCTGTCTTTATGTTTCCCCCTGTGTTTTCTTCCCTGTGTACAAGTAACTGGCCAAAGCCCCAGGTGGAGCTGCCTGTGCCCACACTGATTTCCATGCCTCAACCTCATTTCTGGAGGGCTGCGTTGAGACCTTGTGTGTCATATTCCCAGTGCCTACCACAGTGCGTAATTCATAGTGAATGCTCAGTGTTCGTTAAATGAACGCCTGTGTACCTTCTGGTGCCTAATTGCAGCGGGTAGTCAGCACTAGGAAACCCACTATCTTTTTTTTTTTTATCATGAGCACAAACTTTGCCCAGGATGTTTAAGTATTCAAGGGTCTGGAGACTGATTAATTGATTCATCCAGTCATTGATTCATTCATTCATACATGCACCATTCACTAGCCATTTTTTGAGGACCAATTGTTTTTAATGAACAAAGAATAGAGAAAGAATTTTAGCTTAGGAAGCTAATGTTCTTAACTAGATCCAAAGATGCTCTCTGAAAATTGAGGAAATTATCTTTACGAGGCATGGTATAAACAGACAGATAAGCAGAATCTCTTCTTACAGTCCTCTTGCAGCAGATTGGCAGAAAATCTACATGGGCACATAGAATAGTATCTGTAGAATGTAAACACACAATCCTGGATATTCGTGCACCAGGTGGGAGTAGAATGTATGGTTAAGAGCACAAACTTTGCAATCAAACAACCTGGGCTCAGTTCCCAGGTCTGCTCCTAAGTGTAGGAGTGAACTCCCCATGTTCTAGATGGATCTAGAAGGTAGCTGGATGGACATTAAGGAACTAGATTCTTGAATCCCCCTTGAATAATCACTTTTATGAGGGGATATTTTTTAGTTACTCAGTGCTGTCCTGGGAACTGCTTCTCAGCTGGAAACAGTTGGAAATAGATAATCTCAGCCTTAGGTTCTAAGGGGTCTGTGAAGGCTGCCATTTCATTTTATCACTTTATGGTTCAGCACACAGAGTAATTTCTCAGCGATCATGAAGTGTTTCCTGGTAACCAGCTCAGACTCTATGAATTCACCACGCTAACTCTCCCAGTAAGAGAAAGTCATTTCTGGAAAAATAGCTTGGGGTTTTATATAATATAATCAAATAGCAAAAGCTGAAGAGTCTCTTGTGTTTTTCACTCGGTGGAGAGAGACCTCAGGAACACAATTTTAGATCTTCTTCTTGCCTGTAGATGACAGAACCTGGCTGAGAGGCGATTAAGAGCAGAGATGGGAGAGGAGTCCTCAGTTTCACAAAGGGGGATGGTGGCAGGTAGAGAGAGGAAGAAAATCATTCACACTCACTCATGAGCACTGACAAAGGCCATCAAGGTACGGGGGCGGGGCCTCTGCACCTGCTATCACAGCTAGAGCCGCTCCATAGATGTTTGCCTTCCTAACTAAAAAGTGGCCTTCCATGATTTGATAGACCATGTACCTTTGTAAGCTTCTATTTTGTTATCTATAAAATGGGAATAATACCTAACACAGGCTTCAGCAAGCTTTTTCTGAAAAGGACTAGATGGTAAATGTTTCCCATTTTGTGGGCCATACAGCATCTGTCACAACTACTTAGCTTTATTGTCATAGCATGAAAGTCGCCACAGACAACAGATAAAGGAATGGGTGCGGGCAGGTTTGGTCTGCAGGCCAGAGCTTGCCATCCCCTGGTCTAATCCCTTGTTTTAATACATACAGTGTTGTGAGGATTAAATGAACTAATCCAGGTAATATATTTTGGTCTAGTGTGTGGCAGGTAAGTGTTCAATAAATATTAGTTGTTATCATTGCTTTGATTTAAGTCTCTCCCATCTGTGTCTGTTGCCTTTGTTCACTTTGGTGAATGAGGTAATCCTCGGTGTTCCTCGGGAGATATTTTCGGCCTTCCTCCTCTTGGGCATGTGGTAAGTGTCACAGTTGGGTTCTCCAAGAAGAACCACGAGATGGAGTTTAGAGTACAGGATGTTTATTAAGCAATGTGCCTGGGAACAACCCCGTGTAAAGGAGGAGAAGGAAGCAGGATTGGGAAGAGGGAGAAGTCACATTGTCCAACAATGGACTCAGCCAAATCCAAAGACATTTCTGGAGCTAAAATGGCCACCAGACTCATCCCATCTTGTGCTGAAATGTCTGGGTATTTTTATTCCCACCTGGAGCAGTCCCTGGATGTGGGCTGTCCTGAGAAGCTTGTGGCGAGATAGTTCATACTCTTCTGAAGTGGCTGACAGAGGAAGCTTGTCTGCTGACAGTACGCCCAGCAACTGGAGCAACAAGCTGGTGGGAGAGGAAGACATGACCAATTCTGACTGTGAACTATGTAAGAATTAACATGTCACTTGCAGACCAACCACCTAATTGTTGTTTCATGACCCTCCTAAGCTCTTTTCCCCCTGTAATGACTGGCAATTTCCAGATGGTGGCTGCTGCATCAGCCTGGGTCCCGGAGGGATGCCAGTGAGCAGAGCCCCTCCCTCGGCAACCCACAGTGGAAATGGAGTACGAGCAAGATCTCCAATCCGAGTTCTTCAGAGCCACTGAGATTTAGCAGTCGTCTGTTACTGTAGTATTGTTGGCTTTCTATTACAAGTCATCAGTAGCATTAGAGGAAACTACATTGGATATATTCAAATATTTTGAAGGGAAGATACCCTTATAATCTTAAAAAACCAAGGAACTGGTTTTAAACCATTAAGATTTCCAGCAGAAGCATCATGGTTAACACTAGCACTTATGTGAATGTGCTAATTTAATATTCACAACAACCTATGCATGACACAGGTATTAATAGTATTATCATCCCCATTTTATACTTGATCTTAGCCAAAAGGCCAAGAAGCAGTTGTCCTCATTTTTGAAATGAAGAAACTAATGCATAAAGAGGTTCAGTAAATTGCCCAAGGGCAAATGTGTGCAATCTATAGCCCAAAGGCCAAATCCAGCTCACCTTCTGCTTTTGTCCCTAAAATTTTATTGGAACACAGGCATGCCCATTCATTATATAAGTATGGCTGCTTTTGTGATACAGTGGCAGAGTTGAGTAGTTGCACTTATCTTGCAAAGCACAAAATATAGTCAACCCTCTATATCTGGGGGTTCCACATCTGTGCATCGACCAACCGTGGATTAAAAGTATGTTTTTAAAAATTAATTTTAAAAAAAGTAAATGAAAAAATGATACAGCTATTTACATAGCATTCATATCACATTAGGCATTTTAAGCAATTAGGCATTTTAAGCATATTAGGTATTTTAAGCAATTTTAAGGTATTTTAAGCAATACAGGTGATTTATTTATTTTTATTATAAAAAATAAAAGTTTTTATAAAATTTTTAAAAAATAAAATTAAAAAATTTTATTTTTAAATTTTATTTTAGAGTATTAAGGGGGTACAAATGGTTACATAAATTGCTTTTGTACTGTTTGAGTCAAAGTTATAAATGCACCCATCCCAGATAGGGTATGTTGTACCCATTAAGTGTGAATTTACCCATCCCCATTTCCCTTTAGAGGTGATTTAAAGTATATAGGAGGATGTGCATAAGTTATATACAAATACCACATCATTTTATATAAGGGACTTGGGCATCTGAGCATTTTGGTGTCCATAAGGAGTCCTGGAACCAATCCCTGTGAGTGCTGAGGGACGACTCTCTTGCCATACGGTCCTTCACAGAAGCTTTGCCCACTCTCAGCCCCAGCAATAGTAAGTGGCAGAGCTTGGTTCTAAATCCAAGTTGTCTGACTCCAGAGACAACAGGCATAACTTGTATATAAATAAATACTAGGTAGGCTTGGAGCCTGCAGGAGTGTTACGAAACTTTTCCATTTTCATTTTCCTAATTGTACAGTTTTAACTTAAAAATTTCCTGATGTTTATTTCCAGCAATATGGCAGACTCCGTATAGTCTCAAAATTCTCCCCCCAAAAGCACCTTTCAAATGCTGAATCAAATGAGTAGCTAACTTGGGAAGAAATTAAAGTACCTTAATCCTTAGAGGCCAAAAATGAAGTTGGAAGCCAGAATCCAGATTGAGCCTGGTAAATGCTCACTCAAGCAGGCATCAGCCCCTAAGGGCATTTGCCAGTGTTTTGTAAATCAGAGCTTTCAGTTTTAAAGGCCGAATGGGGGAGAGAGGGACAGGGGAGGTAGGTGACAAGGCAGTGTAGTGTCAGCATGGAGACTTTGGAATGAGTCCCCAAAGGCCCATATTCCCAGTAAAATAGTGAACTAGAAAATATTTGCCATGCTAAGGGAAATAGCAAAGAAAATTTTGTATCTCAACCTTGATTTTGGTTGGAAGAAAAAGTAAAAAAGTCCCTACCCTCACCAGAGATTATAAATAATCATAAGTCAGGGCTCAAGCCTGGGTTCAAATTCATTCAATGTTCCCATTTTGAAACTATTTTAAGCCAAAAAAAAAAAAAATTAACTTAAAATGGCCAGGCATTTGGCAAAGGTAAACACAAATAGATGGAACATTCTCTCAATCCAAGCCTCATAAAATTCTTGCAGATAATGGCCCAACAAAAATGAGCTCACACACACAAAAAAATCACAAGACCACCCAATGGAGTAAGACATCATCAGACAGAGTAAGCAGAAACATCAAACAGCAGAACCAGACAAACAGGCTTTGGATCAGAATTATCAAGTACAGTAGGGTTTGGCAAACATTTCTCCAAAGGGCCAGATAGTATATATATTAATATTTTAGGCTTTGCAAGCCACACAATCTCTGTCAGAAAGACTCAGTTTTGCAGGTGTAGTGTGAAAGCAGCAGGGAGGGATGATATGTAAATGAAGGGGCTTGTCTGTGATCCACTGAAACTGTATTTACAAAAATAAGGCGTGTGTGTCGTATTTGGCCAGCAGGCTATAGCTTATAAAATAATTATGTTTTCAATATTTAAAAAATTTAAAACATGAGCAAGGAACAAAATACTGTTATAAATATGAAGGGAGATTCTTAACTTCTAGAAGTAAAATATATAGTTGAAAATTTTAAATTCAGCATATGAGTTAACACATTAACTGCCATGCGAGCTGTATTTAACTCACCATAGTTTTGAGCCCAGGGCCTCTGAAGTATATGCTACTCACACATCTCTTCACCTTGGGAGCTGCAAGAACTATTTTTCAAGTTGCATATAACTCACACAGAAAACAATAAAAAATAACAAATTTTTCATTAAATTAGAAAGGATCATTTTGTTTTCAAAGTTTTTATTCTATTTTTGTAATAAAACACCATGGCCCCAAGAAAATAAATTTTTTTCTGGTGTGGCAGTCAATGTGTTATCTAACAGATTAGAGCTGATAAGCGTAATTAATAACTTGAAAGTTAGAGAAGGAAATCATGACATAGATATGGAAGTTTGAATGAGAAGTTCTAACATTCATCTAATCAAAATTCCAGAAGGAATGACTAGAAAGAATGGAATAGACAATATTCAAGACTTTTCATGGATCCTTTATATTTAGTAAGTACAAAAAATTCCAAAAAATATTGACACCCAATGAAACTGCAGAACACTAAATGCAGATTGAATAGCTTTAAAACAGCTGGAGAACAAGACTGCTTTCCTGCTTGGTATCCGACTTAACAATACCAAAAGCCAAGAAACCATTAATATAAGGTAATATCTTCAAAATGCTAAAAGAAAATAACTATTTCCTTTGAATCAATTTATAATTGCATACTAAGCCAAACTTATCTTTCATGAGGATGAAATAGAATGTATTTAAGATGAACAAAAGTCAAGACAATTTATTATGGACAGACCCTTAGTAAAGGAACTTTTTGAGGATATATACTTCAGAAAGAAGAAAAATGACCCCAAAAGGGAGACGTGAGATGTAAGATAATAACCATGTGATCCTAGAAAATGGCAATCACATGGATAAATCTCAATAAATATCAACACTAATAATAACATCCAATTTGTAAAGTTATAAAAACTAGAGGTGGGGGAGATGAGCTTCTAAAGTAGTGGTCATATTCTATTTCTTAAAATAGTAGATCCATGAGACTGTGTGTGTGTATGTTGTATAGTCTTCTATATGTAATACATGTCACAAAACATTTTTAATAGAAATAAAATACTGGACAATAATAGCCTGCCTATAGGATGAGAAAAAGTTAAAACACTATGTTTTAAAAGGAGGGTAAATATAATTATTAACTTTAACTGTTAAAAAATTAGAATTTATAAGTTCCAAAATATTATAGGAAAAGAAAATGGAATAAGAAAAGAACTTTACAGGATAAATAGAAAGTATGAAAAAAATAGTAAAAATTAAATGCGAAGAGAGAAATGAGCCAAGACCTAGGTTCAGAATTAATATTATCTGAAAAAGCAGCTCCACAGTACTATACTGGTGGTATTCAAGTAAGCATTGGTAGAAACCTGAGACTTAATGGTGTGAGTAAAAAATAAATGTAATTTAACATTTCTCAAGTTTAGGTCAAATTTCTTAGCAATGGCATTTAGAAAATAAATAACACTTCAAAGTAACTTGCATTTGAGAACAAAAGATTAAAAGATTTACTTATATTATTAGATTATCACTTTTAATTATACTAATATTTTGAAATGTATAAGACATTAATTTAAACAGGGATTCTAGGTAAAAGTAAATACAAAAATAATTTTGAAGTGTGAATGGATTTGACTATTTTTAAGACTCAGGGACAAAAATTTGTTTATAAAAGTGGACAATTATTGCATTAAAATAGAGGAATTGTTAAAATGTGAAGCTTATGTATAATGAAATGTTTTTATAGCTATTTTAGTGACATGGGGAAATTCCTATGATATAATTAGTTAGCAAACAAAACTGTAAATACATAAGAATAAAAAATACATTTAAATGTAGTAAAATGTGTCTAGAAACAGGATTGGGAGGAAAAACAACAGAACATTAAGAGTGACAGGTCCGGCATGGTGGCTCACACTTGTAATCCTAGCACTCTGGGAGGCCGAGGTAAGCCAATTGTTTGAACTCAGGAGTTTGAGACCAGCCTGAGCAAAAGCAAGACCCCATCTCTACTAAAAATAGAGGGAAGTTGGCTGGACAACTAAAAATATATAGAAAAAATTAGCCGGGCATGGTGGCGCATACTTCTAGTCCCAGCTACTCAGGAGGCTGAGGCAGGAGGATCCCTTGAGCCCAGGAGTTTGAGGTTGCTGTGAGCTAGGCTGATGCCGCCACGGCACTCTAGCCCGGGCAACAGAGTGAGATTCTGTCTCAAAAGAAACAAAAGAGTGATGAGGAAATAAGTGATTTATATTTTTTCTACTTTATACTCTATTTCCCCAGGGTTGTTTTGTTTGGTTGGTTTTGGTTTGTTTGTTTTTTGTTTTTGGCAACAGTAAGCTCTTTTATAATCAGAAAACAGAATAATTTTATTTTAAATCTTTAGTATTTTGTTTGTTTATATATATATTATGATCCAGAATCCCAGTGAATGAAGAAGTCTGTGAAAAATGAATTCTAGAAAGAGAAAACTTGATAAGCCTTAAGAGAATGTTTTTTAACAGGAAAATCTGTAGCCTAATTAGTAGGTAACTAATATAAAGTAATATATAATAAATATAAAGTAATATATAATAAATATAAAGTAATTTCCTCACTTAAAAGTTTCAAGAAGGTGCAACAAAGTGCCACCCAGGGGTTGCTATGGCAACAGAGTTACACCTGATGGGGCTGCGGTTCACTCTGCTCTCCCAGCTCCCAGGTGAGACGGGGAAAGAACATAGGGTTCATGAATCAGACGCCTTCCCCATCTCTTCCTTCCCACTTCTTAGCCTCCGCTGCAGACGACCCTATCAGGCCCTGTTCTTCCTGACCTCCCTTCTTGCTGGGCCTCCACCAGATCCTGCACTTTCCTGAGCGACATCCTCACTTGCTATAAGTTCTGGAGGGCAGAGACTACCTGACTACACCCTGGTGCTCAGGACCTGCCATGGGAGGTGCCAAAAAATATTCGTTTTCCAAATGAACGCAGCCATGCATAAATGAATGGGTGGATGAAGGCAGTTCCTCATCTCTTTGTGTGGGTTCCTCTGCATCTGCTTATCCTTAAAGGAGGACATTCTCGGAGATTTCATGCTCAGTTGCTTTTACTTTTTATTCTTTACTTTTTTCCTGGGTGATCTCCCTTCACCTTAGCCAACATTCACATAAAAATGAGCCCCAACTTTTCCACTCCACCTCATCTGTATTTCCTGGACCCACAGGAATTCCATATTTAACTTGCCCCAAAACAAACTCATCATTTTCTTCCCAATCATTCTTCTTCTTAAGAGCTCCAACTTGGTTAACATCAGCACTGTCCCCTCAACATTATGGATTTAAACTCAGAGGAGATTTCTTTACTCTCCTCCAACCATCCCTGACTCCTGTCTACCAAGCACCGCCATCTCTGGACACACACCCCCCCCCTCTATTCCATTCCCACCGCCCCCTCCCACCTCTCACCAAGCTCATCCCCAAACCCTGGAGAGTTTCCTTATGTTGGATCTGCACTTCTTGTGGCTGCTGGATTTATTTTCTAAACTCTGTGTGTCTCTGTCTCCGTCCCCATCTCTAAGAGCCTCGCCAGGCTTCCAGCCAGTCAACATCCCTTCACTCTGCCTCCTCGACTGCTCATATTTCTGGCCTGCCTGGATGCCTTTCTCCCACTACTCTGCCTCTCAAATGGCTCCTCCTCCTCCAGAGCCCATATCAACTATCACCTCTTCTAAGTAAGCCTTTTCCCAAGCCTTCCATCAGGATGAACAGCAGCAATCTCCCCTGTGCTCTGACAGCATCTAGACTGTGCTGGGTGACAGCACAGCCCGCAGTTGTCAGGTGCGTGTGGGCGGGTGGAGGGAGACAGCGAAGGTGCCCTGGAGAACCTGAGTGCAGTTCCCCTGCTAGAGTGAACTCAGGAAAACAATACGTAATGGAAAAGGACAAAGTGCCTGCTAGGCTCAGAGCAACACCCCCCTTTACTAGCAACAGCTGTAGCCGGAAGCCAGGGATGTTACCGTAGCTGTGGAAAGGCCGTGCTAACAGAAGCAGGTGCTGTCAGAGGAGGTGGGATCCAAAGAGGCACATTCTGGTGTTTCTAGTCTTTTCCAGGGGAGGACTATGCCAATGGATGTTGGGATTGCATTCCAGGCACTGGAGTTGTGGTATCCAGCAAGGGACTGCGCTAGTGTCTCTTCTGGTCTCACCTTGACCTGAACTAACTGTCCTGGGAGCCCCCTGCTGTCTGGCCATGCTCTCCAGAAAGCCTCAGGATAACCAGGGGACATGCTGTATTATGCAGAAAGGGCGGCCCTCTAGGAATCATTCCAGTCCCTGAAAGGGCCAGTCCACACCACATGCTCGTTTCTCGCTTACCCATCGGTCTGTGCTTGGGGACGTCTGTCAGTTTATCACAAACTCTGTAACTGTACCCAGGTGAACTTACAAAGTCTAGTTTCCGGGTCTGCAAGGTTGAGGGCTGCTTGGCCCATCATGGCAATGCCCCTGCGAGGCAGCCGGCCAGCCGTCCCCTCCCCATCATCGCCACCCACGGATCCTACTCAGAATGCTACAGCTGAGAAGTAGAGTTAACTGTGCGCGGCTGTGTCTCTTCCACAAGACCAGGGGTTGACCAGCTTTTGCTATAGAGGGTCACACAGTCAATATTTTAGGATTTGTGGGCCACAAGGTCTCTGTCACAACTACTCAACTTTGCTCCTATAGGGGGACTAGAGAGTTATAGGCAATATGTAAACAAATGGGTGTGTCTGCATTCCAATAAAACATCTTTAATAAAAATAGGTGGTAAGCCAGATTGGCCCACAAGCCATAGTTTGCCAACCCCTGCAGCAAGTTTTGAGTTCTTGATAACACCAGCTGTGTATGTCCTCCTTGGATCCAGCCTGTGTGCCTGGGGCATGGTCCATGCTCACTGTGTCTGCAGAATTGACCTGAATGTCTTCCACCTAAAGAATGACCCTTCTCTCTTGTGTTGACTGCCTCCCAAGAGCTACTCGATAAATACTTGCTGTCCCATTGGTGGTATTAATGAACAAATTTTTTGAACTAGCTTTCGTAGAAGCTGGTTGTTTCCTGTAGAAATTTTAAGCAACCCAAATAAGGACCTGAAGCAGAAAAGACATATTATCTACTAAAAGCATGTAGCCAGCCCTTCGGTGGCTGTAAACTCAGCTGCGATGCCGCCTGCCTTCTGCTGACTGGGAGGGAGGCTGCAGCCTTGCCGAAGAGTCAGTGGGCAAACGGTGCTCCTCCAAGTGGTGCTCCCCAGACCTGGGGATCGCCCGCGGCACCCTGGCAAGTCTGGAGGCTCCGAGGAGGCTGTGTGGTCTTTTGCAATGCACATATCCACTCTGGAGCAGGCCTTAGCATGTGGGGGCTGGGAAGAGAGACGCTCCTTAGACTGTGAGCTCCTGAAGAGCAGAGCCTGAGAATTATTTATATTTGAATCCTAAACAGATAGAAGAATCCTCAGGCCAGGGCAGGTGCTCAACAGAGCCCCCTATGGGTTGCCTTGGGGGGCATTTCTGCATCCTGCTTACCTGATCCCTCCGACCTGCGTCTGGTCTTGGCAGAGTCACCCTAACAGAGGCTGCACTGGATTCCACAATGTCTCATTCACAATACCAATCCCTCACTTTTCTACAGCTTTAAAAATGTGCAAAGTGCTTTCACATGGCCTTTCTCTCTTTTAATCCACACTGAAACTCTATAAGGTATGAGCGTTGCACATGTCCCGGGCCTCACCAACTTGTGAGGTCCCGTTAAAATGAAGGCTCCATCTGCAGAATTACAGCCTTCAATATCTCTGACACCCCCACACCCTCATCACTTGGTCTCCACAGTTGCCTTCCAGGTGTCCCAGAAGCTGTCTCCAATTAGCTCTTGAACAAGTCTATACATGCCCCTCTGCCCTCCTGTCCTCTTAGCCATACACCCATGGCCTACAAGCCACTGGAGCATGGCACATTGCTGCTGGTGTTTGCTCTGAGCCACAGATTTTTGGTAGAATGGGGAACAATGTGGTTCTGCCACATCTTTGGGCAGGACTTTGTCATCTGGGACACAAAGCTACGCTCTACTCCAAACTCCACTCCAGTAGGCCAGGGTTCGGGGGCTCAGGAACAGAGAAATTTATGCTCAGGATGTGGGACAAAGGCACGGGACACAGTTACCACATGACCCTCCCATTGTCCTCCTGGCACTTCTTGGTCCCCCACATTCAAGGATACCTAGACATTCCCATTTCTCCTTCAGTCAAAAAAAGGAAATCTTTGTACACAGTATCGTTTTCATAAAATGGCTGAAGGAAGGGGTCACTTGTGCTCACATCCAGTTTCTACTGGGCCTCGGCCAGTCTTGCTATATAGGCATCATCTTCCCATTTTATAGCCAGAAAATTGAGGTTTACTGCTCATTTAAATAAGTGAATAGGTGAAATGGGGCTTGACCCCAAGTCCTTGACTTTGAAGCCATTTCCTCTTTCACTTTACCACAACTAAACAATTTAATGCTCTACCTAGTCTCCTTGTTGAACAAGATATGGTCCATTTCCTATGTTTTAAAATGCCAAAGTTAAACTCTGGCCCATTCCTGATTCCTCCTTCTTCCTGCCATGAGTGGTTTTTTGGCAGAGCGGAGAAGTAGGATGCTAGTTCATTAGCTTCAAGAAAAAGTCACTGCCACAGGCAGCTAATATGACAGAGTATTTTCTTTGTAAAAGTAATTTTGGCAGAAGCTGGTTATCTTCTGCAGAAATTTTAAGCCACCAAAATAAGAATCGTGATTGTATTTCCAAACAAGTAAAGGCTGCCTCTGTTTAGCTCCTGCCTCCCTCTAGGAAGTGGAAAATTTCATAACAAAAGTAAGTCTCTGCATCTTTCCATCTTCTTCACAACACAAGCCCTGCCCTTTGGAGCCTCCACCTAGAGCAGCTCAATAGAAAAAATAAATATAAACCGCAGAAAATAAAAAGTTCATCACACAAAGCATTACATTCAAGCCATTGTTTCGCATGTTTTGGGTAACTCTAATTTTTAGTTTAGGGAAGAAAATCTGAAACAGAACAATTACATCACAAGTGGAACATTTATATAGTTACTGGAATAGAAAAATATTCAGTGAAGGGAAAGGCTGCACAATTTCAATGAGATCCAGGTGGAAGGATCCTTTCAGCAAACGTCTACACACCAGCCCATAAAAGCGATGGAAAAGGTATCAGACAAGAATAAAAGCAACAAAGTGCCAGGTGCGCATCCTAACTAAACCCACATCCTCTCCGACCTCGTCCTTTCCAGCTGCTCCCGCCATCCACCCTCCTCTCCCCAAAGGGCTTGGATTTCTCTTGTGCCTTCCTGGTTGTTTTGCTCATTGTCCTCCTCTCCTGCCCCACTGGGCAACCCAAGTGTCTCCTGGTCCAGAGCTGGGGAGGGCAGCAGGGAGGATGAAATAACCAATACAACTAGTAACAGTAACCACAGCAACTTGTGAAGTCCTTGCTAAGCACCAAACGCAGGACTGGATGCTTTGCATGGAGTATGTATCTCATTTAATTGTGACAATCCTGGAGTGTGGGCTCTACAATTGTTGCCGTTTTATAGCTGGACAAAATGAGGCATAGAAAGGTTAAGTACCTTGCCCAACATTACACAAATAGTTAGTGGCAGAACCAGCTCTCAAACTTAACCCAACTCCAGAGTTAATCACCCTTAACCAGTAGCCCATACATCTCCCCACAAGAGCTGTTAATTATTCATAATTAATTGTAATTAATTATGATACAATTTTTGTACTTATTTATCTTTCCTCAAAATAAATGCTACAAGTAGATGCCATTGTATCCATTTTATAGATGAGGAAACATATTAATATATCAGCTGAACATATAGGCCAGGAAATATGTGTGAGTGTGTGTGGAGGACTGGGCAAAATATCTGTACTCATTGTTAGGATTATTATCCATATTTTACACATGGGGGTGCTGAGACTCAAAATGATTAAATAACTCATCCAGTTGGAAAATAGCAAAATTTGTATGAGAACCTGAGTCTGCCTGTTTTGACTGCCTACCCCATACTGCCTATAAACAGACTTTTGAATAAGTCTCAAATTGCAGCCCCAACAGCACATGCCACCTTGCATGTCTGCAACCCGGGTTCAGTGCATGAGGCAAGGTGGGACAAGCACAGACGCCAGAGAGAACTTAGGGGGCAGCACAGGAAGCAGAGGGCAGGAGTGGTGGGGTAGGGCCACAGGCCTGGGCTTCCCTAAGGTCCTGGGGAAAGCCACTGCCCCAAAAGAAGGCAGTGCAGGAAATGTGGAGTACACAGGTGGGGTGCAATTCTAGCAGGAAGAGGGGAGGTGGTGTTAGAGCAGAATGGCAAAGGACTCCCCTCCTAGCCCCGTGGGAGCCAGAGGGACGGTGTGGTTTATCTGATGGACAGAGGGGGAGGGGAGGCCACACCCTGCAGCCCCCCCCTTCTCCAAAGCCCACTGTCCCTCTTCTAATCCCACCTCCTTCCTAGAACTTCGCCCTCACTTACTCATAGCCACATCCCCTACTCAAAAGGACAAGGGGAAGCTTCTTTTTGTAACACAAAGAGGGCCACATTGCAATCTGCATGGGGCCATTTCTACAAGTCATGCTTCTGTAGCTGTACTCCCCATTCTGTTCTTCATCAGAATCACACTGTCAGCTAAATTAAGATACATCTTTTCCCTGCCAGTTTGTGCAAGGTATGTTCTATATTTGTTCTTGGTGATCACCAATTACTCTGGAATAACTGAAGTAATGATGCTGGCAGAGGAGCAGGAAAAGCCTGAGAAGAGCACCTTTCCATACACAAGATTATTACCAAAATCAATCAATCAATAAAGACAGACTGCCAAAGGGTTAGAACATTAGGGAATCAGAGGGAAAATCTTATCAAGGAGGACAGGAGAATGAGAGGCAAAGGTAAGAAGAATGGGGCAGTCCGGAGGAATTGCTGGAAGGGTAGAGGTGGTACCTCACATGTCATTCTTGCCTGAAACTAAAAGAAATTCATCAGGAAAAAAATCTTCATATGGTTGATCTGAGTGCAGTGGTGTTTACAACTAATTGATCACAGATTCCTTTGTTCCTTCTGATTACAGATTCCTTTGTTCCTTCTCCACTCCCACTGCTTCATTTGACCAGCTTTTAAAATTAAAAAAGAAAAAAGAAAAGAAAATCTTCATGTGCTCAAACATCTCTAACACTGATTCACAGAAGATGAGCCGCAGAGAAAGAGAACTTCCCTTTAGACAGGAAGCTAGCCATTCTCAGTAGGGGAGGTGGGACTCCTGCCTGAAATAGAGCAGTAGAAGGAGGAGGAGTTTCAAAAGAAACTAAGTGAAAAGAGGATTCAAAAAGACGACATGCTTCTGTCCCGAGGGTCACTCAGTAACAGTGGCAGCAGACTGGAGCCACGGGCAGAACATAAACACGAGTCTGCCCAGGGTGAGGGCTTACCACGGATGCCCAGGAATGGACGGGCTTTTCTGAAAGCAGACCGCATAACTACCAGCAAGGGATATGGACTTGACCTATCTTTATGTATGTTGGAGGTCACATTTTGCAAAAATAGAGTAGCTTATAAAATTTTTTGACATTCCTGGCTAACAATTTCAGCTGTCAGATGAAAGGAGAAACTGGAATTCTGGAGGCAATTTTAACCAATGGGCAAGAACTGGTTTCTGTATGGAAATTATAAAGACCCTGGGAGAATGTGGCCATGTCTTTTGGGAGTCCATAATAGCTAGGAGAGGGAGATTACATACATTCCAAGGCAATGCAATAACGAACAATCCCAGTGATAAGGGAAAGGATGAGTAAACTCGCAAGCCAGGGTGGCCACACAGAAACCGTTCTTGTGAATGCATGGTTTTTTAAAAGGACATGTTCATAAGCAATAATAAATGACACTTATCCAAGAACCAGTACAAAAAAAGAGAAGGTTTTCAGCCAGGCACAGTGGCTCATGCCTGTAATTCTAGCACTTTGGGAGGCCGAGGCAGGAGGATCACTGAGCCCAGGAGCTCCAGACAAGCCTGAGCAACACAGCAAGATAATTCTCTACAAAAAATTTAAAAATTAGCCAAGCTTGATGGCAATTGCCTGGAGTCCCAGCTACTCAGGAGGCTGAGGAAGGAGGATCGCTTGAGCCCAGGAGTTTGAGGCTGCTGTGAGCTATGATGATGCCACTCCAGTCTGGGTGACAGAGCAAGTCCCTGTCTCTAAAAAAATAAATAAGTAAGTAAATAAATAAATAAATAAATAAAGGTTTTCAGGAAGGCTAAAGCCTCAGCTAATGGGAAATGTAAGAAACAAGTGAAATTAAAGAGGTGTTCCACTATAAGTTCAGTTCAGGGAGAAAATGGAATGGCAGAGGAGGAAAGAAAGAAGGAAGTAAGAGAGGGAGGGAGGAAGGGAAGGAGGAAAGAACAAAAGAATAAAGATTAAAGAAGGGAAGAAGGAGGAAGAGGATAAGGAAGAGAAGAACAAAGAAGTGATAGATCCAAGAAGACCGTGTAATGTCAACAGGTGACAAAAAGCACGAACTACCAAATACTCAAATGCCACCTTCTGAAGCGAGGAGAATAGATTTTGGATTCTAAATGTGCAGCAAAGAAGATGATAAAAAGAGGACAATGGAGCCTACAATAAGTTAGAGAATAAGGAAGAATCTAGCCATAATAAGTGATTTTAAAGTTCCAGGTCCAAACAAATTATATTCCAGAGTACAAAATGAATTTGCAGACAGAATCTCAGAGCCACTAGCAGCAAGTTTGAGAAATCATGGAGATTGGGAAGGTGCCAGTAACCTTGGGAATGTTCTATTTTGCAATATGTTGAGGACAAAAAAAAAAAAAAATAGATCCTGGAAACTACAGACCCATAGGCTTGATGTGATTCTCATCAAGGAAAGCGAGTACTGTTGGGCCTGCAGTGGTTAGAACATCCGATTTTTTTTTTAATGAGGGATGTTGTCAAACTAGTCTTCCAGCAGAGTGGTTACTGTGATGAGAAAGCTGGAAGCCATGCCATACAAAGGAAGGTTGAGGGGTGTGTACAGCACAGAAATAAGATGCCTAAGAGGGGTATCGAAGGTTTGAAATGAGACCATGTACACTGACAACCCAAAACAAGTGACTGAGGCAAGTTTTCAGTCAATGGAGGTTTATCAAGCCAAAGTTTAAGGATCCACCAGGGAAAACCACAAACCACAGACAAATCTGTGGACGTTTTTCCAAAGGGGAATTTGGAAGCCTCAGTATTTGAGGGGGATAGCGAATACAGAAAGAAAAAAAGAGCAGCGGGGGTGGCCAGCGAGGCAAAATGGTGACATTCTTGTGAGGCCCAGGACATCTACATTTTATGTGTGAGAAGGCCGATGTTAGAGGAGATAAAGGGAGTGAAGGAAGCATCAGTTACTTAGATGTCCCTGGATAGGTGGAAGAATGTTTGATCTTGGCTCGCCTCTGTTTTGTACCTGGGAAGATAGATTTGTAATTCGTTATTAGTGTGGAATCAAATAGACTTTAATTTTAGGAGCCAGATGTAGCCTGCAGACCTGAAGTTACAATTTACATGCCCTCCCTTGTTTATGGGAGACCAGCAAGGAATTTCTTTATGAATGATCTGAGGGCCAGTCCTTCAATCTGCCTGAGGCCTTTACCTTCCCTTTTGCTAAGGAGTTGGGGGGATGGTCCTGATATTTTTATTTTCCTTTACAATATGAAGCCATATACTCATTACATATTGCCTTAGATAACAGAATTACAACCACTGGTGGAAATTTTAAGTAGGCAGATTTTCCCCTCGACATTTGAAAGGATTTTCTGTTCATTCATTCATTAATTCATTCAATGACTATTTTTTGAGCACCCTCTTTTGTGCCGAACACTATGGATACATGATAGATGTGATTCCCACTTTCAGGGGATTTAGAGTCTTACGAGGGAAAACAAACAATAACAAATAAATAAGGAACATAACCACAGAGCCTAGCCAAAGCCAGGAGGAGAAGAATAGGGGATGGACAGGGAGAAACAGGCAGTGCCTGCTTTGAGGACGGTGAGGGAAAACCTCTCTGCAGAAGTGACATTTGTGCTAAACCTGCATAACGACCCGACCCGTATGACAGAATGACGCGAGCACCGTGAGACAGAGGGAACAGCGGTACAGAGTCCTGAGACTGGGAAGAGACTGACGTGTTCCCAGAAGTTAGGATGACAAGTTTGGTGAGCAAGAAAGAGGAAATGAGAGAGTATGAGATAAGGCAGAAGTGACAAACTGGAATCAGGGAATGAGATGCTGCCATCAGAAGGAATTTAGACTGTACCCTAGGAGACGTGGGAAGGCATTGAGCAGGAAAGACATCTGATCTGATGTATGTGTTCTGATGATCATGTCCGCTGTGCTGTGCTCGGGGGATCAGCAAGGGGCAGGGGAAGCCGGGAGAGTATTTGGGGGGCTGCTGTAGGCTCTAGATGAGAGATGGAAGTACAGATAGTCCCCAAGTTATGATGGTTCCACATATAATTTTTCAACTTTATGATGGTACAAAGGTGATATGTGTTCAGTAGAAATGTACTTTGGGTACCCATACAACCATTCTGTTTCTCTCATTCAGTACAGTATTTGATACATTACATGAAAGATTCAACACTTTATTATAAAGTAGGCTTTGTGTTAGGTGATTTTGCCTAACACATGTAGACTAAGGTGAGATAGGCTAAGCTAAGCTATGATGTCTGCTAGGTTAGGTACATCGGATGCATTTTCATTACAATGTTTTCAACTTACGATGAGTTTATGGGGAGGCGGCCCCATCATAAGTTGAGGAGCATCTATACTGCTATAAGGGCATGAAGTCGAATTAGGGAGAAATTCATTTGAAATGCTTTTGAGGTAACAGAGAAAGAATTTACTAATGAATTGAACATGGAGTTTGAGGGATAGGAAGAAAAATGACTAAATGAATCAAAAATGGGCTTGGGTGGCAGGTATTGTCCACCTGCAAGGATACTGCAAAATGGCACCTGGAACTGGGCTGGAGGATGGACTAGAAAGGCTACGGTTGCATTTGATTTGCTGTTGACAACAGAACTCCTGAAAACATGTGTCAAGCACCTACTTCGTGGTGGGGGTCTATCAAAAACTCCAGAAAACAGGATTTTGGTTAGACACAACTCTTAAACTGTAAGCAATTATGAATTTTGTCACAAGAACCAAGAAATCATTTCTATAGAAACTTATGGTGCTCTCAGTGAAAAACAAAAAAAAATTAGCAAAGTTGTATATATACTTTACTATATGTATATTTTATATGTACATACAGCTTATAAAACTGTGGATCTTTTCTCATAGGTTAAAATATAGAAGGCATCATGCTCTCAGTGCACATAATACACATTAATACCCAACAGACACAAATACCATGAGTTTTACTAAAGAAAGCACAACATTCTCATCTTGCTACATCATCAGGAAAAATTATCCTTTGAAAAGACAGGTTTTTGAAATGTAATAACCTTAAGACTCTTTCATGTCAGAATGGATTCCAAAAATGAATCCTCTCATCTCTCTTGCACCCCCAATAATCTCACCTTCCACCTATAGAAAAATTCCTGCCTTCAAATATCATAAATATTGTGTCCTAACAGCAGAACACATGAGAATTTTACTGTGGCACAAATTCTTTGTTAGAACATATTGGTCTTAAAAAGATAGCCAGGCCCAAACTGCAAATAACAGTTAAGACTAGAGCTGTTGTATTGTCTGCTATTATACGCTACATCAGTCCGGCAGAAATTAAACAGAGGGGTTTAAACTACAAATCACAAACTGCTTAAAATCCACCACACCCCTCAAGCTTTAGTTAGGCCAAACAAAATATCACTGACTCCATTAAGTTTATGTGGGAACCTCACCCTGCGTCCTTTTCTCAACATTCAATTCATTTTACATTTAATTTTCTTTGTAGGGAAGGGGAAAAAAAGAGAAGAGGAAAACACAAGCAGCAATGTTGGCCGGCAGGTGTGATTTTGCATATTTCTCATTCAGGGATGTAGACTGTGGTTTCCACTCCAATAGGGTGTTTTGTCTAACTGTCTGGGCTGTAACGTGTGTTGTCCCACAAACAATTTGTCACACTATAAGAGTTGCATATTTGGCGACAGAGATAGCACATAGCATATGGCAAAATGTGCTGGCCTTGTCAATTAAACTCCTTGGCCACAGGTAATTTCTTAGACCAAAAGTCATGAACTCATCAGAATTTTGTGCCCATTGATAACCCCTACCAGTCAGAGTCTGCCTGGAAGACGTGCTTGTTAAAAACCACAAAATATAAAAGGGCTAAAGAGCTTTCCTACAGTAGCAACTTCTGGATGATTCTTTGGAGAAAATAGTGTTTGCAAAAGAAAGATTTTACTAGCAGATGCAGGTTTTGGCGGAGATAACCTTAATGATGTTAGGATAGGTCTTACAAATACCTACTTTTGATTTTTTTTCCATTCAACAGTTGTTTTATCCAGCTGTGCTGGTGGACCGTCTTTAGAGAAAAGCTCACCGTTTACAGGCTAATGGAGTCGGCCTGTTGAGCAGAGCGTTGCAGACGATGCAGTGACAATTAAGCATGCTGTCCTCGGGAATGATTCCACAGTCAGGAGTGGGCATTTGGGGACCTCCTCTCTTTTACAAATCGTATCACTGGTATGCTGCTCATCTTTGTCCATAAGAGAAAACTAATCATGAGCTTTTGAGTGAACGCGGGCGAGAGGCCCAGGTGCAAATGTGGACCTGCCAACACCGAGAAGCAACGGAGGGCAGAGAGGAGGCCTGGGGCAGGGCAGAGAAGGGGCTCGAAAGAGGAGGCTACAGATGTGGAGGGGCAACCAGGAAATTTCAGAAAATAACCAAAAAGGGACTCAGAGAATGGTGAAAGGGGAGGATGGAAGGAAAACAGCCTGGGCCCCTCTGGGAGATCTCTTTTCCTGAGTCATAAAACCCTTCTGTTTTTCCCTTCTCTGGGATCACTGTCCACAGCCTAGAAACAATGTGTTTTTATTTTCAATGTTGAAAAACCAAACCACCATGAAAACAAGGGTAGTTTTGATACAAAACAGAGAAAATTTTCTTTGCAGCAAATTAATTAGGATTTGGGGGGAATGGACGAACGCTGGATGAACCGGCAGTGACAGTGGAATCCGAGGCTGCCTGCACACTGGCTTCAGTCTTCCATAGGAGTGGTTAACCGTGTGTTTGATTTACAGTTTGTTCAATCAAACAAATATGTACTGAATACTTCCTACAGCTTTCCTGCAGATTTACGTGGCATAGGCAGATTTTCTAAGGCAGCGCCAGCCCTTTGATCTTCTGGGGGCTCTGAGGTCTGCTCTTGTCATCTGCATATTCATACGCTCCTAGCAAGGCGAAGAGCAAGACCAAGGAGTGGCAATCTGAGGCCCCAGTGAGCCGTGTGATTTGTCCAAGCTAACAGAGTCAAGATTTATGCTTATGGAGATAATAGCATTTTATTAAGTATTTTTGCATCTATACTCATCAGGGGTATTCATCTGTAATTTTCTTTTGTTGTTTTCCATCCCAGATTCTTGCAGGACCAATGGCTTACTCTGGGTAAGAGTCATGAGGTTAGAGAAATCATGATGAAAATCTAGATGGGAAAGTGACATAGGAGTTGGGAGACCATGGCTCTGAGCCTGTCTTAGTCACTTACTGATTGTTTGACTTATAATGGTCACCCTAGACCTCTAGGCCTTGTGAGTAGAATTGGGTCTCACCCAGCGGGTATCTTAGGTCCCTTCAAGCTGTAAATATTCTAAGGATGATGCTGGGATGGACCCACAAATGTTTTAATTTTAATGTTTTCATTTTAATGAAGTTTAATTTAATTTATCTTTTTTCTTTGCTTGTTTGTACTTCTGGTGTCACATCTAAGAAACTATTGCCAAATCCAAGGTCATAAAGATTTATACCTATGTTTTCTTTTTTTTTTTTTTTTTTTTGAGACAGAGTCTCACTTTGTTGTCCAGGCTAGAGTGAGTGCCGTGGCGTCAGCCTAGCTCACAGCAACCTCAAACTCCTGGGCTCGAGTGATCCTTCTGCCTCAGCCTCCCGAGTAGCTGGGACTACAGGCATGCGCCACTATGCCCGGCTAATTTTTTTATATATATATATCAGTTGGCCAATTAATTTCTTTCTATTTATAGTAGAGACGGGGTCTTGCTCTTGCTCAGGCTGGTTTTGAACTCCTGACCTTGAGCAATCCGCCTGCCTCGGCCTCCCAAGAGCTAGGATTACAGGCGTGAGCCACAGCGCCCGGCCTATACCTATGTTTTCTTCTAAGAGTTTTATACTTTTAGCTTTTACATATAGATCTTTGATCCATTTTAATTTTTATGTATGGTATAAGGTAAGGTTCTAGATTTATTTCTTTGCATGTGGATGAGGAGTTGTACCAGCACCATTGTTGGGAAAACACACACACACACACACACACACACACACACACATTCTTACCCCCATTGAATGGTCTTGGCACTCTGACTAGAAATCAGTTGACCATAGATGTTTATGTTTATTTCTGGACTCTCAATTCTATTTCACAGGTCTTTGTGCCTATCCTGTGCCAGTACTATACTGTCTTGATTACTGTAGGCTGCCTGAGTCTCTTTTCAAGATTATTTTGGTTATTCTGAGTGAAAAACTTTTAATACACCTTCTATACATTTTGAGAAATTGTGCTCTCTCTCTCTGAGATACCCAATAAAGAAGTAAATAGAACAAACATTAATGTCATAATACCTTTACCTTTATTCTCTCACTTCTCTGACTTGCTATAGTAATCAATCTTAAAGTACAAAAGAATCTCTCGCTCACTCTTTCTCTCTCCCTCCTTCTCTCTCTCCATTTCACTCCACTATCCCCATGGATTTGTGTAATATTTCTCTATCTGTAAAACCCAGAATCCATGTCCATATAAAAATGGTAAAAGGCACCTATGTTCCCTTCCTGCCAACGTCATGCTACCTGGACACATTCTGTGATGATTCTACAAAGACTCCCTTAGAGTCTTGTATTTCTCATAAAGAACAAGTTTAGGCCGTTGGCCAATTATTTCCATTTGAGGTTAAGGTTTATAAGAAGTTTAACTCTTTCTAGAGAATCAAAATAAAATAGCACACACCAGTTACAAAGTAAAAGCAAGAAGAAAATCAAGTACTTTCTATGTTAAGAATCAGAGGTGATGTACATTTCTGATAAAAATTAGTTGTTTCATTATTGAAGTTTTAAATCAAGTAGAAATAAAGCACTTAAACTGTCTATCCTATGTTGTACAACTATAGCCTGGGAACAATTACATGTCTGACTTGGGCACTTCGCAGAATCTGAAAAAAACAAATGTTTCTCTGTGAGTTTAATTCTGCAGTCAATACTTCAGCCCTTTTGGTTCCTATAAATGCTTTTCACTAAACTAAATATTACAAGGGTTTTCAAAGATGTTACAGTAAATCCTAAAGTAGTATGAACAATCTGGGGACACAAGAAGCACTGGGCCGCTCTCTTTTGTTTTGTTTTGTTTCATTTTTTTAGAGACACAGTCTAGCTCTGTCACCCAGGCTGGAATGCAGTAGCATGATCACAGCTCACTGCAGCCTCCAGCTCCCAGACTCAAGCAATCCTCCTGCCTCAGCCTCCTGAGTAGTTAGGATGCCAGGTGCACACCATTACATGTGGCCAATTTTTAGTTTTTGTAGAGACAGGGGTCTCACTCTGTTGTCCAGGCTGGTCTTGAACTCTGGCCTCAAGCAATCTTCCCACCTCAGCCTCCCAAAGTGCTGGGATTACAGGTGTGAGTCACCATGCTAGTCTGAAAGTTACCAATTTAACTGCTATACGGGGGACAGGCTGGGCACGGTGGCTCATGCCTGTAATCCTAGCACTCTGGGAGGTTGGAGTAGGAGGATCACTCAAGGTCAGGAGTTCGAAACCAGCCTGAGCAAGAGCGAGACTCCCGTCTCTACTAAAAAGAGAAAGAAATTAATTGGCCGACTAAAATATATATAGAAAAAATTAGCTGGGCATGGTGGTGCATGCCTGTAGTCCCAGCTACTCAGGAGACTGAGGCAGTAGGATGGCTTGAGCCCAGGAGTTTGAGGTTGCCGTGAGCTAGGCTGACACCACGGCACTCTAGCCCGGCAACAGAGTGAGACTCTATCTTAAAAAAACAAAACAACAAAAAAAACCCCAGCTATACTGGGGACAATAGATTTGGTTCTAAAGGACTTTTCTGCTTTAATTGGCTTTTCTAGAACGTGCCTGAAGGTCCTTGTGACAGCAGCCACACAAGAGCAAAGCACAAGCCCAGGCAACTCTGTCACTTCAAACGCTCTCTAAATCCTGCCCTCCTCGACTGCAGAGCTGCCCTCCATGAAAGGAAGAAACCAAGTCCTGGATGCATGGCCTGGATTTGAAGAGGCACGGACTTTGGGCAGCTGGGACTCCTTTATCCCTTTTATCCTCTGTAACAAAAACAGTTCTCGAGAAATCCTGAGATCAAAACAACCTCAGCTGAGGAACTTCAGTTTGGAGAGACTCAATGTATTCAGCTTAGGGCAGAAAACATTAGGAGATACCACAAATCTATAAACTCATAACTGGCTTGCCTGGAATAAAAAGCAGCCCAGCTTTAATTTATAAATATATTCTTCAAATACCAAGCCAAGTTCAGAGACTGACATGAGATGGGGAATTTAATAGTATTACCTAATCCCTGAAAGTGAAACAAAATCGGCAACAATTCTATGGCTGCAAACCCAGTTGTAAGGTTAGGACTGATTTAGAGGCAAAAATGTATATTTTTAGATTCTGTTTCACAGGATATCCAATAATACAGCAAACATTGGGATCAGATTTGATGACAAATAATGCTGGCCATGAGGAGCAGCAGGTGGCATGATGCTAAACATGTTCTGGGTGTGTCTCATTATTAAAATATTCTGCCATGGCAAAGAGAGGTCAGTAGAGGTACCGGCCACGTACTATTTCATAGTAGCTGTGGAAGTCCTCAATTTGCTGCTCTGCGCCCGTTTAGACTTTTCTGCTGCATTTTTTAAAAAGATCCCCTTTCTTCCTCCCAGCTTTGACCACTCTGCAATGCCTCCTTGAAATTTTGGGGTGGATACCCCTCAGAGACCATAGCCCCTTCATCATTCAGTCCTGTTTCCTCCTTGCCTTCAGCCTGGGCTCTACCCATGCAATTTTTCCACAAGAGTTTGCCTTTCTTCATTCTTTTGAAAAATCACACTCCTAGAGTAAAGGTCAGAGGAATGTGACCCTCTAAGACACAGTCTGCTTGGGAGTGACTTGCAGCCATGGGTCATGATCACTACAGGACCCAAAATAGCAAATTATTTTTTATCTCCACAGGGTGACATTAGCCTAAAATGAACTAACACCACACAAAGGTTTTAAGTTAAACATAAACCAAGAGCATCCTAACAACAACCACAGATTTATTCTAATCTTTCAAAGAAAAGGTTCTACAACTTCTCTCTGAACCACTGACACTTGGTGATGGGGCCTAGAAGGTTGAGATACAGATCTGTTCAAAACATGTGGATTTTAAGGTTACACAGATGAAGAAACAATGGTTGTAGAATTTTAAGTTCAAAAAATTTTTCTAACTAAAACATTTTTTAAATTAAGAAGAACAGGCTGAGCGCGGAGGCTCACGCCTATAATCCTAGCACTGTGGGAGGACTGCTTGAGCTCAGGAGTTTGAGACCAGCTTGAGCAAGAGAGAGACCCCCATCTCTACTAAAAACAGAAAAATTAGCCAGGCGTCATGGCATGTGCCTATAGCCCCAGCTACTTGGGAGGCTGAGGCAAGAAGATGCTTGAGCCCAGGAGTTAGAGGTTGCTGTGAGCTAGGCTGATGTCACGGCACTCTAGCTGTGGTGCCACAGCAAGACTCTACGAAAAAGAAAAAGAAGGAGAAAATAAACACAACAACACATGGAAACTTTACAGCTGCACTGTCCAATACCACAGCCACCAGTCACATGTGGTTGTTGCGTGCTTGAAATGTGGCCAGTGTAACAGAGGAGCCGAATTTTAATTGTGTTTAATATCAATTTAAATTTAAAATGGAAGCAGTATAAAATATGTTTCTGTTAGACACAACTTTATTCTGGAGGAACTACACTTGATTTTAATTGTTGTGTCATGTAAGATATTAGTGTTGTAGTGTACATGATGGCACATGTATTACTTTAGTATTCATTAATAACTGAAAATACTGATTACATGTTGAAATGATAGTATTTTGGATAGATTGGGTTAAATTAAATATATTGTTAAAATTAATTTCACTGGTTTCTCTCTCTCTCTTTTTAAGATATGGGGTCTTGCTTTGTTGCCCAGTCTGGACTTGAACTCCTGGGCTCAATCAATCCTCCTGCCTCAGCCTCAATAGTAGCTGGGACTACAGGTGAACTTGGGATATGACAAATTTAAGTTCAAATCCTGACCTCAGTCATTAGCTGTGTGACTTGGGCCAAGTTTCTTAACATCTCTGAGCCTCACTTTCCTCATCTCTAAAATGGGGTGATACCTGTGCTGTCCTCACAGAGATAGTTTGAGGATTAATACATTAAAGCTCCTAACAGGTGATCAGTACATCAGCAAGTACGCTCCCAAGCCTCGCTTCATACTGGCCTTACACCATATACCTGTGGATTTATACTAACGTCAGGCCTTGTCTGTTCTGTGTGTTGGTGTAGCAGCTAAGAACCTGCAGTCATAGTACACGGTTCAAACTCCAGCTTCTTGTTAGCTGTGCTATCGAGGAAAAGTTGCTTAACCTTCGAAGCCACAGTTTCCTCATCTGTTAGAGAGAGAGAGAACAGAAGACTCCCTCCCAGCGTTTTTGTGGGGAATCTCATTATTAGGTGCTGCTAGTCTGCATGTGAATGCACATAAAAAAAAAAAAAAGACGTTTTATAAAATTGCAACAAAATCATGGTCTTTTTCAGCCTTCCTCCCTACCTCTACCCCACCCGACCCTAAGGAAATTTGCTGGAACTCCAAAGCCCTCACACTTCATTTTGTGAATGCCCAAAAGTATGTCATCTGCTCCTCGTGGCTTCCTCCCGAGAATCCTCTTCTTGTCACTGGAAGTTCTCAGGTCTCCCGGGGCTGTGGCATCCCCAGGTCCACTCAGATGACCCCGTAGGCTCTTTCTGTGGGGAGGCCGGGCTTTCTCCCATGCCACGATCATGCCAAAATGGAGGAAATACCCTCCACTCGCCAGCACTGTGGTCTGTGACTGGCTGAGCCTCAGTTCCCTCTTTTGTAAGATGGGGTAATAACTGTCTTCCTCATAGAGGATTAATAAGATAAAGCTGTGAACAGGTGTCTGATTAGGTCCGGCCCTTCCAGCCTTTCTACAACACTCTGGTTTCCTGCCTTGGGACCCCTCCCTGTCTTCACCCCACTGAGGAGCATAGTCCCAGGGCCAGGGCTGCCTTGCTGCCCTCCTCACTGGCCTTGAACCAGGGACTGTGGGGGAGGAGACAACATCTAGAGAAGTCGCCATCCCATGTGTCCACTCATCTCCTGAGAGGTTCTCTGGGCACCGGGAAGCTAGTCCAGAGTGAGGTTCCAGCCCTACTCAAAGACTCTTCCAGACTGTTCCTTCTCCCATGGAACTCTGCAATCGTTTGCTAATTCATGCTTCCCTTCCCATCACACTGCCTCAGTTCAGACCCTCTTCAGCTCTCCTCTGAAGTATGTGCCACTTGGAGCTGGTCTCCCTGCTTCCAGTTTTGCCTCCATCTGATCCTCCTTCCCACCCACCTTCCACGCAGCTGCGCGTCTGCCGTCTCTGCCCCGTGGGAAACACTCCAGTCCCCCCAGGCTCCTTAACACCCGCACATGGCATTCCGGGCTCTGTCACTTCCCCAGCACCTTCCTCTCGTGTGGCTCTTTGCCTGGTGGTGCCACAACCAACCTCAGCTCGTGCCATCCCAGAGTGCCCATCTCCTGTCCCCACTGCCTTCTGGGCCAGACCTGCTCCACCTCCAAGGCTCAGTTCAAACATCTCTTTCTCCGGGAGGCTTCACCTCACTCGGGACCGAAATGCTGCTCACCCATGCTACGCTGTGCACGCCTCTATCATTGCACTTTCTCCTCACTTCATAATAATCTGTTTGCGTCCATTTCTTTTTCTTAATCAAGAACTCCCTTAGGTAAAGAGTCCTTTACCTGTATAAAGGACTGTATCCTATTCACATTTAGAGCCCATCACATAGCCCTTCCACAGGGCAAATCCTCAATAAATGCTTGTTGAGTGAATAAGAGGGGACAAGGGGGGGCGTATGATAACCTTTAAACGCTGCGACTGTGACAGGGCGGGGGTTTCTTTCCCTCTCAACCTCCTCGGGCCTCCATCCCCACCCTTTGCTGGGAAAGTGTCTTTTGTACAAAGAAGCAAAGAGACAGCTGTGAGCACAATAACTCACGATGCTGCGCTATGAACAGTGGTTAATATTTGCAAGATAAATGTGATCGGGGCTGTGGGGAGTTCCCTTGTGGAAAGCTTAATGGATCTACTGCTGTCCCTTCAGACTGAGAGCAACTGGCTGAGAGCCCAGGGCCCTGGGAAGGGTGGGTCCGAGGGCAGAGGGGACTGGGGTGACAGCACACGGGGAGAGAAGGGAAATCCCAGGGAGCCTCCAGGGTCGCCTCCAATACAGACTGGCAGCCACTGGATGGAAAAGGAAGCAAATGTCTGGCACTGTCCTCTGGGCTCTGTGACTCTTCATAAGACCTGAGAGTAGGATTTCTTTCTGGAAGTGACTAGAGCCTTCCACCCTCACACTCCACAAAATAATCTGACATAAATAAGAGATTACATTAAAAAATATATAATACCACCCTCCTCCCCAAAAAAACCCAGACATGGTTGATACTGTGATTTATCTGTTATGGTTCAGAAGTACCAGTGTGTCCTTTGGGTTCCAGAGAGTAAAGGTTTTATTGCCACCCATCAACCCGAGAGACTGCAGTTACAGTCTCAGTGGCACAATTAACCTCCAGGTCAGTCAAAACTCACACTCCCGGGCCCCCGTCCTCACACTTGCAAAAATGACAAGGTCATAACTTTACTGTAGGTCAACTAGGCCAATGAAAGCAGCATGGTGTAGTGGCAAGGACCACAGAACAGGAAACAGATTCTAATGTGAACTCTGCCAGTAATTTTTCTAAGTCTCAACGTTCCTAGACTTCAATTTTCTACTATTTCCAATGGAGCCATTATTACCTGCCACATTGGGTTCAGAGGGATACAGTAGAGACAAAATGAGGCATTAGATTCAAAAGCCCATCAAAATGGTTAGCTGCTGTGCACATTCAAGGTGTTTTTGTTATCAATTTATTACATAGCAAACATCTGAAAGCTTCCACTCATTCCCTGGACTGGACCGTGGGCACCTAGCCGCCTGGCCGAGGCCCACGTGTGAGTACAGAAGCCAAAGGGGGAGGGGACTGGAAGAAGCAAGAGGAGGAGATACGAAAATGAGAAAGATGTGCTCCCTTCCCTCGGGAGCCCCCTCTGTCACAGGAGAGACAAAAGCACAATGGCAGTGAGTCTCAGGCGGAATGGGTGAAGCACCAAAGCAAACAGGCGAAGTGTTTGTTCCTGGAGGACGGGGCACTTCTCACCATGCAGATCACTGCCGTTCACAACCAGCGGACCCTAGGCTCTTGGGGAGTCGTGGGGGCATGTGGGTTTGGGGTAGTAAGCTCTGTTCTCTACCGTTTTCATGCTGATGGCAATCAGATCCAAAGTGAGACTAGTTGAGTGAGATGGTTTTGCAGCTGTTTGGAGAACACAGTGGCCAAAAGATCTGATTCAGAAAAAAACAAACTCATCTGTCACGAAGAGATGAAAGTAAGCGGCAGCGAGCCCATCACGGACACACGAGACACTGCCCGAGTGACTTCCAGGGATACTTTTTCCAGGCCGGGCTTAAACATACACCTGCCCCAGTGGAAAAGGAGGGGATGAGTTCAGGGGCTTGCAGCTGAAGGGAACAAAGACAGCCCATTTGGGGAAAGTGCAGCAGCTGTTTGCAAAGCAGTCTGGGCTTTTTCTCTGCAATTGAGGAAAGAGGGGACAGAAAGTGAGTCTCTTCCTGGTGCTCGCTCAGCCTCAACAGCATCCTTGGTCCTTCAGGACTAACCTGGGGCTTCTTGGGGAACAACAAAATGGAAAGTGAGAAAGACTTCCCCTCACCCCACCACTAACACCTCCTCACTGCAACAGGCACATCCCAGTAACTCCAGCTACTGGGCTTCTCGCCATTTCCTAGTGGCCCGCTCCTGGCTCTGACACTTTGGTCAGGAACATTTGCTCCCTAAATTCCTCCCTGAGTTTTCCTTTGCTTGGCACTGAGCCAGGCTCCCTCTTGGATGTGCTTGGACTATCTATGGGTCCTACATATCCTTTGAAGGTCTGTCAGTCAAGCTATTAACAGGGACTGATACACTATAAATATCAATTTTAGGAATGAGGCTGAACACATCTGTAGCCCTTTGCAGCATTCCTTCACAGGTATTTTGAGGAAACACCCCTTTGTTCTAAAGCAGTGTATCAGCTGGGACCCTGCCTCCCACACGGTTTTGAAGCATGCCCTTTGGGTCTACGTATGGTCTTCCTCATTCTGACATTGCCTGGTCCACAATACCTTGCTCTAGAAGAGTATCTAGAAAACTAACAGTGGTTGGGCATGCAAATACACACACACACACACACACACAAAATTCCAGATTTTTAATTCATTAAAATGAAGAGTCTCAATTTTTGCTGTATTAGTTTCCTATGTCTGCTGTGACAAATTACCACACATTTAGTGGCTTAAAACAACACATATTTATTCTCCTATAGTTCCTGAGGTCCGAATCTAAAATCGGTTTCATTGGGCAAAGATCAAGGTGTCAGTAGGGCTGCACACCCTCTGGAGGATCCTTTTTCTTATCTATTCCAGCTTCTAGAGCTGTCCTCCTCCTACTCCTTGGCTTACAGCTCCTCCTTCCATCTTCAAAGCCACTTGCTTAGCATCCTGCTTCAGTGTCCTGTTTCCTTCTCTGTGTCAAATTTCCTTCTGCCTTTCTTTCTTTATAAGATCACATGTGATTGCATTAGAGCCCACCTATCTGGGATAATCTCCCCATTAAAAAATCCTTAACTTCATCATATCTGCAAAGTATATTTTGACACATAAGGTAGCATTCACAGGTTTCAGGGATTAGGACCTAGATATCTTTGGGGGCCATCATTCAGTCTACCACACTGTGGCAGATGCAAGTAACTTGCAGTATTTACCTTCTGCTGGGACTCTGAAATGCTGCTCAGGAAATGTGTGATACCCCTGAGTCCTGCTGGCACATTATGGATCTAGGATAACCCACTGTCTTAGTCTGTTTCATGCTGCTCTAATAGAATGCCTGAGACTGGCTAATTTATAATCAACAGAAATCTACTGGCTCATAGTTCTGGAGGCTGGGAAGTTCAAGATCAAAGAGCCAACATCTGGCAAAGACCTTCCTGCTGGGTCATCTCATGGTGGAAGGGCAAATGAGAGCAAGAGAGAGAGAGACAAAAGGGGGCCAAACTCACCCTTCCATAACACCCCACTCCCATGATAACAGTGTTAATCCAGTCACTCCACCCGTATGGCCTAATCACTTCTCCTTAGGTCCCACCTCCCAACATGGCTACCTGGGGATTAAGTTTCTAGCACATGGTTTTGGGGGGACACATTCAAACCGTAACACCCACTATCATGCAGTTGAGGAAAAAAGGGAGTAAAAAATCCAAGCATAATAAGTGCAGAAAACCTTTTTATGTTAATTATAATGGGGCATCACTAAAAAAATAACAAACCAAAAAAACCTTTCCATTAAGCAACTCAGGAATCTAGGTTTGCAGTCTTGGGGAGAAGATAGGATTTTCACAGTGGTATTAAATCTATATTTTATGATTCTGGAGTTACCAACAGTTGGTTGTTTGGAGATTAACATAGTATCAGTAAGCATCAGAAAGCTCTAATTCCTTTTCTATCAGAGGCCGAGAGTTCAACTGGGTTAACTTGTTTACATCACTGCACAGTCCTAGACATTACTGCAGGATCAGCCTGTGATCATCATTCTGATTCAAAGTGTAGTAACATGGCTATGCATGCCATGAGATTCTAACACAAAAAGACTGATTAATTAAATAAACTAACAGAAATTTACATATTGAGGTGAGTTTTGACTTTCAATGTAGCCCACTCATGCTCTTACACTAATGAGGCTGCCATTGCATAAATCATTTTTGAAATTCCTCTTCAGGAAGACTCTTCAAAAACCTGTGGCATACTCTTTTTAATAACCCAGTGGTAAAAAATCTTCATCCACTGATAACGAATTTGATTTCTGAAAAGAACAACATCATGTGGATCTAAAAGGTCATGATTGATTTGTACATGATCTAGCTGAATTATAAAAATGAGGTGTATTGGCCAGGGTTCTCTGGAGAAACAGAACCGATATGATAATTATAAATATATAAGAGAAGATTTATTATGGGAATTGGCTCACATAATTTTGGAGGCCAAGAAGTCCCATAATATGCCATCTGCAAACTGGAGAACCAGGAAAGCTGGTGGTGTAATTCGGCCTAAGTCCAAAGGCCTAAGAACCACAGGAGCCAATGGTGTAAATTTGAGGCCAGAGGGTCACTGGTATAAGTCCTAGAATCCAAAGGCACAATAACTGGGAGCTCTGATGTCCAAAGGCAGGAGAAGATGGACATCCAGCTCAAGAAGAAAAGAGAAAATTTGCCCTTCCTCTGCCTTTTTGTTCTATTCTAGCTCTCAATGGATTGGATGATCCCCATTCACATTGGTGAGGGGGAATCTTCTTTACTCAGTCTACTGATCAAAATGCTAATATCTTCCGGAAACACCAAGAAATAATGATATACCAACTATCTCGGTATCCCTTGACCCAGTCATGCTGACACATACAATTAGCCATCAGGGACATATAAAAGTACTTTTCCCAAGTTGCTCAAACTGTTTATACATGTACTCCCAAAGTATGTACAATGACAAAATTATTGTGAATAAGATCATGGCCTCCCAAAGTGAATAAGGTCATAGCCTATCATAGCCTTGAAGAATAGCTTACTATTAGTGCTCTGTAGGTTCCAAAGGGGATATAATATACATATCTATGAAGTAGAAAATAGAAATATTTTTATGACCAGTTACCACTGAATTGAAGAAATGGAGGCTTAGCGAATATGTTTTCACCCACAGTTCCCAAATGGCAGAGCCAAATTCATGCTCAAGTCTTCAAACTTTAAACCCAGGGATCTTACCATTAACCCAGGAAGGGCAATGATGTAGCGCTTGTGTTGCCACTGTCCCCAGCCATGTGCATGGCAGACCTTGCTCGTAGATGGAGGCACTCTTTCCCACTGAGCTAGATTCAGCCTCAGAATTCCCAATGCAGCTCTCCAGGGAGTCACACCAATGAAGCAGGGTTGATACTCAACTTAGTTGACCTTTTGCATTATACCATGTTGAAGAGACAGCACTCACCTGAATGTATAATTTCTGGTATGTTTGTACTTGATAGCCACATAATATGACAGTTAGTTTCTTTAGTTCTTGGTATTTGTTCCAGGCCATAGAACCTTACAATTGATTGAACAGTAGCAGATCTAGGTATTCTCAATCATTCATCTTCTTCTTTGGAGATCCTCTGAAGAGTTATACAAGCCTGCCTGCACAAAGGAAGGATACAGCTCTGAAGATATTCTTATCTCCCCAAGCTGTCTAATTATGTCTACAACTGGCTCACTGAGAAGCAACAGCCCAACATAAAATCAGTACTAAATGAAATAGGGTAACTATCTGGCTTTTAGAAATTATGGGCTGTGTCTGTTTACATACACACCAGTTTGTTTAGATTAAGTTATTCCCTCCCCACATATACCATTTATTGAGGTTTAATTGACAAATAAAAATTATATATATTTATGGTGTCCAACATGATCTTTTGATATATGCATACATTGTGAAATGACAATGTCAAGCTATTAACATATCCATCACCTCACATATTTATCTTTTTTTGTGGTGAGAACATTTAAGATCTACTCCCTTAGCAATTTTCAAGTATACAAAACATTATTATTAACTATAGTCACCATTCTGAATAATAGATCTCCAAAATTTATTCATTCTAATTGAAACTTTGTAGCTTTTGACCAACATCTCCCCATTCCCCCATGCCCCCCTCACTTAGGAACCACCATTCTCCTTTCTGCTTCTATGAGTTCAAGGTTTTCAGATTTCACATATGAGATCATACAGTATTTATCTTTCTGTGGCTGGCTTATTTCACTTAGCCTAATGTCCTCCAGGTTAATCCATGTTGTCACAGATGATAGTATTTCCTTATTTTTAAAGGCTGAATAGTATTCCATTGTGTATATATATCCCATTTTCTTTATCCCTTCATCTGTCAATGGACACTTAGAGTGATTCCCTGTTTTGGCTATTAGACAAATGCTGCAATGAACATGGAAAGTCAGATATCTCTTCAAGGTACTGATTTGAATTCCTCTGACTACATACCGAAAAGAGGGATTACTAGATCATAATTTTTTGAGGAACCTTCATATTGTTTTTAATAATGGCTACGAGTTTTGTTTTTAAAGTTGGGTTTAGTAAAGCACTCTTATAGCTTTGTTGATGATATTGCCAAAGTCTCAATTGAAGCCAATTTGCACGTTTCAACTGCTAACTGCTTATTTTGACTTTAGCTATTAACAACAAGTTATGTTTCTCTAAGGGTGCCTGGGGAATCCCCTGGGGAATTTTTAAATATCCTAGATCTTGTCTGATGTGTAGTGATATTTCTCAGAAATATGCATTTTTAACAAGTTCCTTGGATGGTTTAAATAGTTTAAGAACTACTGAAGGTTCTACTTTCAGCTATAATGTAGACAATTATAAAGGACTATTGAATTAATATGCAAGTAGTTGCTTAGTAGACAAAAGTTTAGGGAGTCAGAGGCAAGATGGCTGACTAGAGAGACATAGGTTGCCAGATTTTCTCAGAAAGAAGGAAGGAAAATTTTAGATGAAAAAAACAGCCCAGGTGTAATTCTGAGGTAAAAATGCCAGAACTTACCAGGGATTCCATGGGAAGAAGATGTGGAGCAGAACAAGAAGGAGCACAATTTCAGCAGAGACCAACTCCCAAGGAACTTAGACCCCAGTGGAAAGGGTAGGTGGGAGTGTTTAGTTTTCTACCCCTCACATCTCTGGCAGACTGCAGGCTCCCAAACTGTTGGAGAGCTTCTCTACCATCACAAGCTGCAAAATTACTGCTGCCAGTGAACTGGGAGCTTCTTGAGAACAGAGCACTGGGCTGCCAGCCCCCTCGAGGTCACTCCCCCTCAAGATGACCCGAGCTGCAGTGGCACTTGCCATAGTGCTTCTCCACCCACTGTGTGCTTTTGTCTTCCCCAGGGAGCATCAGCCTTTGGGTTTCTTGTCACTGGTCCTCACACAAACATTTCCTAACTCCTGCCCAGACTGTGGTGGCCACAGGGGGCCTGTGAGTCCCAGGGGAACTGTGTGATCCCATAGCTTGGACATTCACAGCAAGCTACCTGCAGGGGAGAAAAGAGTGCAGCAAGCCAGGGGAGCCCCTCAGGACAAAGGGACCAGAATGCCAGCTCCCCTTCATTCAGACTCTTCTTTCCCCAACCCTCACCCACAGCTGCTGACATAGTCGTGGCAGTCCCTATGTGGGTCAGCATGGTACCCCAAGTGATGATTGAGCTGGAGCTCTTAGCAGTGACTGCCTCTCCTCCACACCAAGGCTTCCACAGAAAATGGGGCATACTCCTTTCCTATTAAAAACCTGCAACAGGCCAAGGGGTGCTTGGACTGTGAACTCTCTGCCTGGTGCTGCCCACCTGGCTGCTCCAGCAGAACAGGGTATACTCAGAAATAGAAGGACATTAAGCCTGCTTGAGCATTCCATGGGCAACTTAGGACCAGCATGCTTCTCCCTTGCATGGTTAGGGATTGGATTTGGGGGACAGGGGACAGGTCCATAGGCTGAATCCCATACCCCCAGGACTTCATTGTGTCATTTGGGAGCATGGAGGGGAGGTTTGTGAACTAATCTTGGGAGTTGAGGGAGCCTACGTGGGCAGGACTAAAAGGAGAGTGTAATGTGGATCCCAGCAGTGCCCTCACAGGGTGTCTTTCCCCAACAGGAAAGCCGTGCTGTAGTCCAGAACAGGATTCTGGGACAGGAGGCTCCTAGCCTATGGCAGCATTGCTGGTGAGCTCAGCTAGCTTGAGCTGCTGCTTGAGGACAGATGCTGGAAGGAGATCTAGGGGCAAGGGAAGAGGGAAAAGAGCAAAACCCACTCCCACTTACCAGATTGTGAATCCCAGATGCCCTTCCCTATGAGCAGAGTTTCCAGCTTAGTGGGGTTGTTTCAGCCCCTCCTTGGTGGCTTACCCATTGGCCTGGGAGGTGACTCTCAACCTCTTCCAAGAAAGCTCTTGTGTCCATCTTTGTGAAGCCTGAATGCAGGCTCACCTGGCCTGGGAAACCCCCTTGCCTTACCCCTGAGACTCACTCCTCCAGTCACCTGAGCTGTTGTGGAGTACAAGGAATCCCCTGAGAGCCCCAGGGCCCCACCAACCACCTGGGACATGTGAATGCTTCTCCTGATTAACTATAGCCAGACACAGGTCGCAAAAAGCATCACTGCAGCTGGCTCTTTCCTGCAAGTGCCACCTACTGGCAGGCAAGACAACTTGTACAGCCCATTACAGCATCTACTGATTCAATAATACAGGTTATGGCTAACTCTTATCCACAAGCACCACCAAATAACTTAGAGATTAAACTAGGCATCGCAATATAATTCATACTGTTAAAAAGATCATAGGGCTGGGGAAAGAGAGGGGATTTCAAAGACCTCTATCTCACATTATTAACAAGAGATAGGGAATCTACCCAAGCACATAGAACATAACTGCTACAGTCTACAAATAACTAGCAATTGAGAAAACCACCACACTAAGGATATCTATAACCAAGAAATCTATATAGAACCTAGACCCCATCAAAGTACCCACAAGTAAAGCCAAAGGTCCTTACTCAACATATGCTATAGGTATATACTTAAGAGGGAAGGCAAAAAAAGTATCATCTAAACAAAAGAAAATCCAAAAACAAGAAGCAACAACTACTCCAGATGAGAAGGAATCAGTGTAAGAACTCCAGAAGTATTAAAAAGGTCCCCCCCTCAAATAATTCAGGAAATGAATGAAAAATGTACTAAAGAGATAGATGTACTTAACAAAAACCAAATAGAACTTCTGGAAATGAAAAATTAATTTAGGTAAATATAAAACACAATGGAAAGTTAAGAATAGACTAGACCATGGGCCGGAACAATGGTTCAAGCCTGTAATCCTAGACTATGGGAGTCTGAAGTTGGAGGATCACTTGAGGCCAGGAGTTCAAGAACAGCCTGAGCAAGAGTGAGATGCCATCTCTACAAAAAATAGAAAAATTAGCCAGGTGTGATGGTGTGTACCTCCAGTCTCAACTACTCCAGAGGCTGAGGAAGAAGAATTGCTTGAGCTTAGGAGTTTAAGGTTGCAGTGAGCTGTGATGGCACTACTATACTCTAGCATGGGTGACAGAGCGAGAGACAAATCTAAAAAAAAAAAAAAAAAAAAAAAAAATAGACAAGACCAGGCAGAAGACAGAATTTCAGAGCTTGAAATTAACATAGTCAGTCAAATTAACATAGTCAGTCAAAAAGAAAGAAAATAAACAAGAGGAATGAACAAAGTTTACAAGAGAATATGAGATTAACTAAAATAGCCAAATATAAGAATCATAGGTATCCCTGAGGGTGAAGAAGTAAAAACAAAAGGCCTAGAAAACCTATTTGAGTGAATAACTGAGAAAAACTTCCCTGGTCTTGCTAGAGAGTTACACATTCAGATATAAAAAGCTCAATGAACACCTGAAAGATTCATTGCAAAAAGGACATCACCAAGGCATATAATAATCAGTCTGGCCAAAGTCAATGTGAAAGAGGAACCCTTATGAGCCATGAGTTGAAAACATTAAATAACTTAAAAAGGAGAACCCATTAGACTAACAACAGTCTCCTGAACAGAAACCTTACAAGCCAGAAAGGAGTTGTTTCCTATCTTTAGTCTCCTTAACTAGAATAACTGTAAGTCAAGAATTTTGTATCCTGCAGAACTAAGTTTCAAACATAAAGGAGAAATAAACTCTTTCCCAGACAAGGAAACACTAAGAGAATTTGTCACCACAAGACCTGCCCTACAAGAAATGCTTAAAAGTATTCTATACATGGAACAGAACAGTTGATCCCCACCAGTGTACAAACACCCAAGAGTTAAAACTAACAGCTCTTACAAAATAGTAACACAATGAAGAGAACAAAGTAACTAGGTAACAATCAAAATGATGACCAGAACATTATTTCATATATAAATACTAGCATAGAATGTGAACAGTCTTAACACTCCCCCTTAAAAGATGTACATTGGCTGAAAGGATTAAAAAAACACAACCCAAATATATACTGTCTTCAAGAAACTCATTTAATTCACAAAGATTCTCATAGAATCAAGGTAAAGGGTTGGAAAAAAAAAATTCCATGTAAATGGAAATCAAAAGTGATCAGGAATGGTTATTCCCATATTAGATAAAATATACTTGAAATCAATAATGGTAAAAAAAAAAAAAAAAGACCAAGATGGTCATTATGTAATAATAAAAGGGTCAATTCAACAAGAAGATATAACAATCCTAAATATCTATACACCTAACACAGGAGTACCCAGATTCATAAAGAAAATTCTGCTAGATCTAAGGAAAGAAATAAAAAGCAACGTAATAATAACTGGAAACTTCAACACTCCACTGACAGAACCAGACAGATAATTAAGGCATAAGATCAACAAAGAAACTCTGGACTTAACTGGAACTCTATAACAAATAGATATTACAGACATTTATAGAATACTCTACCCCAAAACAACAGAATACACATTCTTCTCATCAACACATGGGACGATTTCCAAGATAGATAATATGTTAGGCCACAAAACAAGTCTCAGCAAATTTAGAAAAACTGAATTCATACCATGTATCTTCTCAGCCACGGTGGAATAAAACTGGAAATCAATTCCAAGGGGAACTTTCAAAACTACACAAATACATGGAAAATAAACAACCTGCTGCTGAACAATCCTTGGGTTATTGATAAAATCAAGATGGAAATCAAAAAAGTTTTTGAATTGAACAACAAAGGTGTGACAAGCTTCCAATATCTATAGGATGCTGAAAAAGCAGTGCTAAGTAGAAAGTTCATAACTACTTACATCGAAAAGACAGAAAGATCACAAATTAACAACCTAATGTTAGGCCACAAGGAACTATAAAAATAAGAACAAACCAAATCCAAAGCTAGCATAATGGAAGAAATAACAAAGCTCAGAGCAGAACTAAACAAAATGGGAACCAAAAAAAACAATATAAAGGATCAATGAAACAAAAAGTTGGTTCTTTGAAAAGATAAACCACTAGCTACATTGATAGACCACTAGCTACATTAAGCAGAAACAGAAGAGAAAGGACTCAAAAAACTCAATCAGAAATGAAAATGAGACATTACAACATTACAGAAATACAAAATATCATCCATGACTATTATTAAAATCTTTACACACACGAACTAGAAAACCTAGAGGAAATGGATAAATTCTTAGAAACACACAACTTCCCAAGATTGAATCAGGAAGAAATAGAAATTCTGAACAGACCAGAAACAAGAAGCAAGATAACCCCACCAATAAAAAAAAGCCCTGGTCCAGACAGATTTACAGCTGAAGTCTACCAGACCTACAATAAAGAACTGACAACAATTCTACTAAAATTATTCCATAATAATAGGAGGAGGGACTCCTTCCTAAAGCATTCTACAAAGCCAATATCATCATGATACCAAAACCAGGAAAGGACACAACAAAAAAAGAAAACTACAGACAGATATTCCTTATGAACATACATGCAAAAATCCTCAATAAAATACTAGCAAACCAAATTTAATAGCACATCAAAAAGATAATCTACTATGATCAAGTGGGTTTCATTCTAGGGATTTAAGGATGGTCCAACATATGTAAATCAATAAATGTGATTTATCACATAAACAGAAAGGAAAACAAAAATCACATGATCATCTCAATGGATGTAGAAAAAGCATTTGATAAAATCCAGCACCTTTTCATGATAAAAAGCCTCAACAAACTAGGCATAGAAGGAATGTACCTTAAAATAATAAAAGCTATATGTGACAAACACACAGCTAATATCATACTGAATGGGGAAAAGTTGAAAGCACTTCCACTAAGAACTGGAACAAGACAAGGGTGCCCACTGTCACCTTTTCTATTCAATGTAATACTTTAAGTCCTAGCCAGAGCAATCAGGCAAGAGAAAGAAATAAAGGACATCCAAATTGGGAAAGAGGAGGGCAAATTATCCCTGCTTCCTACAATATGATCCTGCATTTAGAAAACCTAAAGACTTCACCAAAAGATTCCTAGAATGGATAAAGAAATTCAGCAAAGTCTCAGGTTATAAAAACCAATGTATACAAATCAGTAGCATTTCTATATACTAATAACAATCAACCTGAGAGTCAAATCAAAAATGCTATGCCATTTACAATAGCTGCAAAAAAAAAAAAAATGCCTAGGAATCAAAGAGGTGAAAGATGTCTACAAAAGAGAACCACAAAACACTGATGAAAGAAATCATAGATGACACAAACAAATGAAACACCCATAATCATGGATTGGAAGAATCAACATTGTTAAAAGGTCCATACTGCCCAAAGTGAGTTACAGATTCAACACAGTTCTCATAAAAATACCAATGTCATATTTCACAGATCTAGAAAAAATAATTCTAAACTTCATATAGAAGGAAAAAAGAGCTGGAATAACTGAAGTAATCTTAATCAAAGAGAACAAATCTGGAGGCATCTCATTACCTGACTTCAAATTATACTTGAAGGCTTTAGTAACTAAAAACAGCATGTCACTGGTATAAAGGTAGAGATATAGACCAATGGAATATAATAGAGATCCAGAAATGAAATCATAGCTATGACCAACTGGTTTTTGACAAAGCAGACAAAAACATACATTAGGGAAAGGATGAGCTAGTCAATAAATAGTGCTAGGAAAATTGGATAGCCACATGCAGAATTATGAAACAGGCTCCCTATCTCTCACCATATACAAAAATTAACTCAAGATGGATTAAAGAATTAAATGAAACCATAACAATTCTGGAAGATACTATAGGGAAAACTCTAGTAGATATTGGCCTAGGCAAAGAATTTATGACTAAGACTGCAAAGGCAAATACAACAATGATAAAAATAAATAAATGGGACTTAATTAATTTTAAAAGTTTCTGCACAGCTAAGGAAATAGTCAACAGAGTACAATGACAACCTACAAAATGGGAGAAAATATTTGGAAACTATACATCTGACAAGGGGCTAATATCCAGAATCTACAAAGAACTCAAACAAATCAGCAAGAGAAAAACAAATAACCCCATTAAAAAATGGGAAAAAGACATCAACAGAGTTTTTTCAAAAGAAGATATACAAATAACCAGCAGACATATTAAAAAATGCTCAACATCACTAATCATCAGGGAAATGCAAATTAAAACCACAATGAGATATCACATTACCCCTATCATAATGGCCATTATTGAAAAATAGAAAAAAATAGATGTTGGCGTGGATGTGGTGAAAAAGGAATGTTTACACACTATTGGTGGGACTGTAAATTAGTACAGCCTCTATGGAAAAAAGTGTGTAGATTCCTCAAAGAACTAAAAGTGGATCTACCATTTGACCCAGCAATCCCACTACTGAGTATCTACTCAAAGGAAAAGAAGTCATTATATCAAAAAGACACCTGCACCTGAATGTTTATCGCAGCACAATTCATAATTACAAAGATGTGGAATCAACCTAAGTGCCCATCAAGTTATGAAAGGATAAAGAAAATGTATACATGGAGTACTACTCAGCCATAGAAAAGAACTAAATAATGTCATTTGCAACAACTTGGATGGAACTGGAGAACATAATCCTAAGTGCAGTATCTCAGGAATGGAAAAACAAACACCACATGTTCTTGCTAATAAGTAGGAACAAAATGATGGGCACACATACTCATAAAGTGGTGTAAAGGACATTGGAAACTAAGAGGAGGAAAGGATACAAGGGAAGTTAGTGATAAAAACTTACCTGTTGGATAAAATACCCAATACCCATTAGATGATGGGCACATTAAAAGCCCTGACTTCAGCATTATACAATTCATCCATGTAACAAGAACCCTTGTATCCCCTAATATTTTGAAATAAAAATTATATGTTAAAAAAGGACTATTGCTCTTACCAAGGGAAAAAATATATCTATATTTATCTATCTACCTATCTATCTATCTAATTATTTAAACCAGTGAACAGTGAAGAGGATAAGTGAAGTAAATTCCTAAGGATAATGAAAACAGGGTAAAAAAGGGTTTGGAGAACTTGAATACAAGCCAATAGAAATTAACTAAACAAAAGCACAGAGAAAAAAGATTAAAAATAAAAGTATTAGTAACTTTGGGGGATGATTTCAAGTAGTCTAGTCTATATTGAAATGGAGTCAAAAAGGTAAGAAGAAAGAAAATTGGGCAAAAGAAATATTTGAAGACATAACAGTTAAGAATTTTCAAAAATTGATTTAAAAAATACAGAGCAATAAACCACAATGCAAGAAACTCAGTAAAGCCCATGCAGGAAGAATTAAAAGAAGATTGCTCCTGGTACATCATAATCACTGAAAACCAAAGATAGAGGGTAAACATTATAGAAGAAGGCAAAGTAAAAAAAACATTTTATATTGGGGGGGTGCTTAGGGAGTGAGAGGAGGGACATGGATGACGGCTGACTTCTCATCAGAAATAATAGAATCCAGAAGCTAATGGAGTAACATCATTAAAGTGCTTAAAGAAAAATAACAAATATCAATCCATAATTCTATATCCAGTGAAAATGCACTTCAAAATGAGGGAGAGATAAAGAACTTTTAATGAAACAAAAGCTGAGAGAATGTGTTACCAACAGACACAAACTACAAGAAACGGGCTATTTTGTTTACATCACTAAAATCTCTGGAATTTTTTGTAAGCTACAGGGAAGTTATCCCAGATGGAAGCCAGATTCCAGATGGAATCTATAGGAAGAAATGAAAAACACTAAAAGAGGTAAATATGTGGATAAATATAAAAGATTATTTTTCATTTTTTTAATTTTTAAAAGATGTTTGAATGTTTAGATAAAAATAATAGCAAGTATTATGGGTTTTTTAACATATGTAGAAATAAAACACATGACAAAATGCACAAAAGGATGAAGGGTGTAAATGGAATTATAATGTTTTAAGCTATTATTCTGTCCATGAAGTACTATAATATTTATTCAATATAGACAATGATAAATTAAGGTTGCATATTGAAATTACCAGAGCCACGATTAAAAGAATAAAGAGGCATAACTAAAAAACAGTAGAGGAGATGAAACGAATATGAAAATAATAATCTAAGAGAAGGCAGGAAAGAAGGAACAAATAAACAAAAACACATGGGACAAATAGAAAACAAAGCAAGATGTTTCATACACCTAAGCTAACAGAAATCACATCAAATATAAGAGAATAAAATTAAAAAGTAGAGATTTTAGACTGGATTAAAAAGTGACAATTCTCTATATGCTATTCATAAGATGGGCACTTTATTCTTCTGTTTTGGGGAGGAATTTGTTCAAGTCTTTATTTTTACTTATCTTCTATATTCTCATTGACTTTCCTTTTTCTATTTATTCTATCATTACAGGAAAGAGTATTGAAATTGCCAGCTAAAATTCTCTACTTCTCTGTTCTCCTTTCACTTCTATCAGTTTTTGTTTTGTGTTTTTCACAGCTCTCTTGTTAGGCACATAGACATGAAGGATTATATCCGCTTAGTGAACGGGCCCCTTTATTATTATGAAATGTCCCTCTTTATCCATGATAATATTTCTTACTATGAAATCTATTTTGCCTAATATTAATATATCTACTCAAGCATTCTCTGGGTTACTGTTTGATTGTGTATGTGTTGCTATCTTTTATTTTAATCTATCTATATCTTTATATTGAAAGTGGTTTCTTGTATAGGCAGTATATACTGGGTTTTGCTTTTTGTTCATTTGATCTGACAATATCTAGATTTTAATCGGAATATTTATACCATTTCCAATGTACATATTTACAGGATTGGGTATATATCGATTACCTTGCTATTTGTTTTCTATTTTCCCAATTGTTCTTTGTTTTCTTTTTTCCTTTGCGTCTTTTGTTGTTGTTGTTTGGTTGCTGTTGATGTCCTGCTAGCCTCATTCTTTTATTTTTGATAAATTTTAGAATAGCTTTAGATTTACAGAAAAGTTGAAAGCTAGTACAGAAAATTCCCACTCCCAATTTCCTTGTTGTTAACATCTTACCCTTAGTTTCTACCTAACACCTATTTTCTGTCCCAGGATCTCACCCAGGATAGGATGTCACGTTTAGTTGTCATGTCTCCTTAGGCTCCTCTTGGCTATCACTATTTCTCAGAATTTCCTGGTTTTTGCTGATCTTGACAGTTTTGGGGAGTACTGGTCAGGTATTTTATAGAATGTCTTTCAATTTGAGTTTGTCTGACGTTTTTTTATCATGGTGAGATAGGAATGATGGGTTTTTGGAAAGAAGACGATTGAGATAAAGTATCATTCTCATGACATCACATAAAGGGAAGAACAAATTCCTCCCCAGAACAGCAGAATGAAGTGTATGTCTTATAAATAGTGTATAGTCATCACACCGAGAGAGCTTATCACTGTTGATGTGAACCTTGATCATCTGACTGAGGTAATGTTTGTCAGGTTTCTCTGCTATAAGGTTACTCTTCTCTCCCTTCTTCCGCCCTGGACTCTTTGGAAGGAAGCCATTATACACAGTCTACACCTAAGGGGTGAGGAGTTATGTTCCACCTCCTTGAGCGGGGAGTATCTCTATATAAATTATTTGGAATTCTTCTGCAGGAGAGATTTGTCTATTCTCCCCATTTATTTATTCAATCATTTATTTATATTAGTATGAACTAATATTTATATCAAATCTTGGGTAATAATCCAGTACATCATTTATTTTATTTGCTCAAAGTGTTCCAGCTTTGGCCATTGGGAGCCTTTTCAGTTGGCTCCTATATGCCTTTGACGTACCCCTCTGGCACTACAGTCTCCTTTTGTATGTTATCTGCCCAGGCTTAGAATCAGCTATTTCTCTCAGGAGCCCTGGTTCCTTTTCTTGGATAAGAAACCAAGAAATTGGTTTCTTGGATTAGAAACCAAGATCAGGGTGCTGGGTGTGCTCGTGGCTACTAGGATGTCGCTCCTAGATCCTCTCAGCTGACAGAGCATGGGAATGTATGTGTACATTTCCATGTATCTACACATACCTGCAAATATTTCCATATGTAATCATCTGTAGCTATAGTAAGCTAAGCATGGGTTCATACTGATATCTCTAACTCTAATCCACTACCACATAGATCATTCTAACCTTCCTCCCTTAAGAGTACTTCTTGTAAAATGTTATTTCCTGTCCTGGCCACTTCTTCCCTCTTTCCCCTAAATCACCCCACCTAGAAATGTTTCACCTCAGCCTTTATGAGACCTTCAATTCTGAGCCAACATTATATATTTGCTCAAAAAAAATCATTCTCCAGCTATGAAAAGTCTTTGCCTAGGTGTTAAAAATGTGGAAGATCTACACTGGAAGGCATCAGACGACTGCCGTGTTGACTTCTGGCTCTTCCATTCGCCTCTAGAGGCACAATTAACATATTTAATTGCTCTGTGCCTCAATTTCTCTGTCTGTAAAAGAGGCATAATCTTTGTTCTCTAATTACACTGTTGTAGAGATCAAATATATCGTGGAAGTAAAAATGACTTTGTAAAATAAGAAGTACTGAGAATATACAAGGAATTAGAGTAAACTTCGACCAAGCTCATAATCCCATGCCTGATGTTGTGAGGAAGGAACAAACACTGTCTCATGGGGTACCTTTTAACATCTATGTTTCACAATGAGGCTTATAAAAGTTAAGAACTTAGGAAGTGGTAGTAATAATACCACAGAGTTAACACTTTCTGAGGGCTTACTCTAGGCCTGGCACTGTTCTAAGAACGTTACACATATGAATTCATTTAATTCTCACACCAACCTGATGAAGCAGTTTTGTATTATTCTCATTTTACAGAAGAGGAAACTGAGGCACAGCAAGGATTCCATAGCTATTGATAGTAGAAGATGGAGTTGGCACTGGAATCCAGACATACACACGCACTCTCTGTCTCTCTCTCTCTGTTTTTCCAGGTCTGTCTTAAGTATTAAATTAACACAGGACTGCCACACTAGAAAAACGTTTTTTTCCTTGGGACCATGATGTTTTATTACAAAAATAGAATACAAACTTTGAAAACAAAATGATCCCTTCTAATTTAATGAAAAATTTGGGGGTTTTTTGTTTTCTTTGTGTAAGTTATATGCAACTTGAAAAATAGTTCTAGCAGCTTCAAAGGTGAAGAGACGTTTGAGTTATATATGCTTCAAGAGGCCCCAGGCTCAAAACTAGTGTGAGTTAAATACAACTCACACGACAGTTTATGTGTTAAACCGCCCCCAACATTATTTCTCATTCTTTTGACAGATATTAAGAACCTACTATGTGTTATTCATTAGTCTAGACCAGGCGTCCTCAAACTATGGCCTGCGGGCCACATGCAGGTGTTTTTGCCCGTTTGTTTTTTTACTTCAAAATAAGATATATGCAGTGGGCATAGGAATTTGTTAATAGTTTTTTTTTTAAACTATAGTCCCTCCAACAGTCTGAGGGACAGTGAACTGGCCCCGTGTTTTTTTTTTTTTTTTTTTTTTTTTTTGACACAGAGTCTCACTTTGTTGCCCAGGCTAGAGTGAGTGCCATGGCGTCAGCTTAGCTCACAGCAACCTCAATCTCCGGGGCTCAGCGATCCTCCTGCCTCAGCCTCCCAAGTAGCTGGGACTACAGGCATGCGCCACCATGCCCGGCTAATTTTTTGTATATATATATTTTTAGTTGGTCAATTAATTTATTTCTATTTATAGTAGAGACGGGGGTCTCGCTCAGGCTGGTTTCGAACTCCTGACCTTGAGCAATCCGCCCGCCTCGGCCTCCCAAAGTGCTAGGATTACAGGCGTGAGCCACCACGCCCGGCCTGGCCCCGTGTTTAAAAGGTTTGAGGACCCCTGGTCTAGACACTGCAGATCTAGTGAATAAGTAGTGAATAAGACAAAATTCTTGCTCTTATGATGCTCCTATTAACAAATGTGATTGTGTTAACTTGGAAAACATAAGTTTCTATCTAGAGTAGCCCCTTTCACTAAAGATCACCTAAGAGATTTTTCCTTAAGGGGTTACGCCAGCAGTAATCTATGGAGTGTAGCATTATTTCATTTGATGTGCTGGTTGTTTTATCCTGGAATTCAGAGAAAGGTAACTGAAGGTGTGCATGCCCTTCTCAAAAGTACCCATCCACAATTACACATCCCTTGTGTACTTGCTCTCATAGGACCTGTCAGTCTTTCAAATCTCAGCTGTCCTCAGGGCAGCTGGTTCCAGCACCTCCTTGCTGAGGAGAGTCAGAATTCCCCAATGAACACACGTGTTCAGGCAAGACTGGGGCTAAACAGACCACAAGATGCTGTTGTGTATGGATGTGATGCTCAGAGCTGCAGCAGGATGAAGCCAATGAAGAGAAGAGGACAAATGCTGAAAGCCACAGAGATGTGAGCCAGCACCCCGGTGTGCCTTGGACGGAGCATGGCTACTGAAGGATTTGTTATACAAGATAATCAATCTCCTCATGGCTTAAGCAATCCTGAGTTGGATCTGCGGTTACTTGCAGCTAAAAGCATCCTCACCAATATAACATCCCAAAGCTTCTTTGTTATTAAGAATATGTGTGGGCTGGGCGCAGTGGCTCATGCCTGTAATCCTAGCTCTCTGGGAGGCCGAGGTGGGCGGATGGTTTGAGCTCAGGAGTTCGAAACCAACCTGAGCAAGAGTGAGACCCCGTCTCTACTATAAATAGAAAGAAATTAATTGGTCAACTAATATATAGAGAAAAAATTAGCTGGGCATGGTGGTGCATGCCTGTAGTCCCAGCTACTCGGGAGGCTGAGGCAGCAGGATCGCTTGAGCCCAGGAGTTTGAGGTTGCTGTGAGCTAGGCTGACGCCACGGCACTCACTCTAGCCTGGGCAACAAAGTGAGACTCTGTCTCAAAAAAAAAAAAAAAAAAAAGAATATGTGTGCCTGGGAATCTGTGCTGTAAACCACTCCATTTCCCAGAGGTGGAACTCTTCCACGAACCAGTGAAATTCCCAGTCTTTGTGGTCAAATGCCCTCTGTCTGCCCTCTTCTTTCCCTTAGCTTTATCCCCTTAAACGGCTACTCAAAGACACTTGGTACATAGAAATCACTCCAGCATTACCAAAAGCATTTAGTAAAGCTATGCGATGCTGACGGGAGACGCTTGAAGAAAAAACAATGCTTTGAACTACAGCACGTTTCCTCGTGTTATTGAACAACACATAAATAGGACCCGCTTAGCCACATCCCCCCACTGTGCTATTCACCGTCCAGCTGCTTTGGTGAGTGCCAAAATGCTTCTGGGCCCTCCTGTACACTTCTTTCCTTTCCATTCCTTTCCTTGATTACATTCAAAAGAACTAAAAACAAACAAGGCATGTTAATTACCAAGGGTTATTCATTATTTTGTTCAAAGCCTCAAAGCTCCAAAGAATCAGAACACTTTATTTTCTGAATTCATTCACCACAGTTGCAAACCAGCCAACATGGGAACAAGCTTTAGTACTTGCTGAAAGGATTTTCACTGTAAATTGTAGTACCCCTGGAGCAATGTTACGAGATCATCCTGTGGCCCGTAGGCAACAATTAAGTCTATTTCAAAAGATACACAGATAAGACTGCCCAGGAGTTAGGAAGTCCAATCAATTCCTAAAAAACATAATGTCAAAATTTCCCTTGCAGACTCGGGAAGGACAATGTTCTCTGTTTTGTCAATTCCATAAACTGTACTTGTCCATTCTTTTCATGGCAGGTCTAGAACGTACAGAGAATAATAAAGCCAATACCTGTATAGCAGCCATAATAATTTAACAAATGCTAACATGTCACCATATTTGTGCCACATGTAATTATAATGATGGATATCTCTATTTGACTCACGAAATAAATTGTTAAATTAAACCGATAGTCTCATTTGCATTTTTCTCTTTAAGGGATATTTACAATTAAACCTTTCAATTCTGAGCCTTTTGCAACCAGGATTTCAAAACACAAGAGTTGAGGGCCAGGAATAGACCATAAATGCTCCGAATGGGACTTTAGTAAGGCTTTGTTGCCTTCATTGTTCTAGGCCAGGGGTCCTTGAACTTTTTAAACAGGGGGCCAGTTCACTGTCCCTCAGACCGTTGGAGGGCCAGACTATAGTTTAAAAAAACTATGAACAAATTCCTATGCCCACTGCACATATCTTATTTTGAAGTAAAAAAACAAACAGGCAAAAACACCTGCATGTAGCCTGTGGGCCATAGTTTGAGGATGCCTGTTTTAGGCACTGCAGGTCCAGTTCAGTCATGGCTGGTGACAGAGTCTGCATAGGACACTCACATAGGACATTCAGAGAGATAAATGTCTGTAAGCATCAAAGTAGCTAGATCTGAACATCATGAGGTTCGGGAAGACTAAAATTCTAAAGTTACTCAGGTCTGTGTTTTGTTGACTTCCTTTAATGCATACATATTCTGAGATTTCATTTTACAAAGATCTTCATTTTAAATAATACTCATACACAATCAGAATTGCAGAAGTTTAGAGACTAAACTCCTATCTATTCCCCTATTGAATTGACCCACACAGTCACATCTAATCATTGCAGGACTTAAATGACTTTCTTCCAGATACGAACATAATAAAGTTCCCCACAATTCCCAAGCCAGCCATAATAAAAAAATTTTTAGAGCATTCATAGATTTTTGTAGCTTTTCCCTGGTTTACAACCATCCTAGAATAAAAGCAAAGTTCAAAAAAGGGTAAAACGTAATATGTTGACAGATACAGGCATAGCTAACAAGAGTTAGTCTCAGTAATAGTCTACAGTCCTAGGCAGAAGAGAGCAAACAAACAACTGCTTATTGACCTCAGCAAAATCGTGTATTTCTCTCTCTTTATGCTTATGTATTGTATCTTAGAGAAGCTTTAAAAAATCAGACATTAAGTTCTGGAAATAGTGGTGATGGCTATGCACCATTGTGAATGTACTTAATGCCACTGAATTATACACTTAAAAATAGTTAAAATGGTAAATTTTATGTTATGTATATTTTACCACAATAAAAATATTTTAAATTAGAAATCATAAAATATTTAAAGAATAGTTGAATAATAAGTAAAATTAAATTTTTAAAAACTAGCCTTCTATCATGGCTTTTGGGCAAACAGAAAGCGTTTTCAGAGTTGACAAGGTAAAGTTTACAAATACCATGTGACGTTCTATTTCTTAAATACTAATGCTCACCAGGAAGAGAGCAGGATATCTGATGATTAAAATCATAAGGGATTCCAAATTGAAAATATGGTTCTACTCTGCTTCTAGACAAGGTCCTCTCTGCCATCTTCTGTCTGGACATCCCCAGCCAGTCATCTTGTCACTGTGCCAAGACCACATGGCATTATTTGATATTAAGAAATACAGTTTTAATCTGTGTTAATTCACAGTTATTCTGTGTTAGTTTATCTTTGTTTACTTTGAAATACCTTTTCCTACTGGCACAACGTGTAGGTCGGGTTACTGTGGAAAAGCCCCAACAAGGCCGTATACAGGTTTTATTAAACATTTAGCATCTGTTTCCCAAAACCTGCTAGTGAGGGACTCAAGAAAGTTAATAAGGTGATCTAGATCATTTTATTATAGGGACCTGTCACCTGGGAACCGTGTGCCTTATGTGTCCCAGAAATACCTGACTGCAACCAAATAGAAAAACAAGCCATTAGAATTTCTCCCCGACATGGCCTTAGTTTACAACCAGCCAGTACATGATGAAAGTTTATGCTCCTTTTCCACATAAGTTATTTTTCCAACTAAAAATTGTTCCCAGCTGTTCTGACCCAGATGTGTTGGCAGCCCATGCTGTGAGGGCCTTTTTACAGGTGATGAAGCCCGCAGACAATAAAGTTTACACAACTTGTATACAGATGGTCTCCAATACAATTTTGGACTTACACTGGCCCATTTTCCCCACAAAAAAAAAAAAAAAAAAAAGTCTGTGGTTTCCTGACACCTTGCTTGGGGCACAGCTAAAAGAGGATTTCAGTGCTGTAGGCCCAAACTTACGTAGGCCCTGGACTTATGAAGCAAGAGTAAGACAAATGACCCAGTTTCCCCATTCCCCTCGAGAATTCAGCCTGCTCTAACTCAAAATAGCTCCAGCAAGAAAATGATCAGAAATTGTCCCTGGGATTTGGCTTCCAGGAGAGATGAGTTGTGAGATATCTGCACTAATCCACTGGGTTTCCTCATTGTTTAGCTTCACATTGTCCCATCGTAGACTGTACCAACTCCACCCTTTCCTTTACGTTTAATTGAAAGGTCATTTTTATTATGTAGAAATTGTTTGTAAAATTAGCACAATATGCTGTTCCATCAGGAATTCACAGGCTAACCAAAGCAATGGATGATAATAGGGGTGAAAACATCCAGGTTTTCCCAGACATGTCCCAGACAGTTGACATGTATCAGATCTTTCTTTCATTAAAAAAATTAATAATAGTGGAATTCAACAAGCTAGAATGGGTTTAGTAGACAGACCTCTACTTGGCATTCTGAGCTTTCACCAGTCTTGATCATTAGTGATGAGATACGTGCATAGTAAACTGGGTTCTCATTTTAACTCCTGGTAAGATCAGAAGGGTGACTGGCAATCCCCTTCTCTCTTTTCCCAACCATTCCCTGAGAAGCTGCAATGGACACTCACTTTGAAGTGCTGCATGATAAATTGCAGTGTGCCCAGCCACGAGTTTCTGGAGACTCCGTGGGGTGGTGGGAGACATACTCACCCTGCACCTGGCCACCTCTCGCTAGCCCCTGCTGTAGGCTAGGAGGCCCATGAAACTTCCTGGCCACACATGGGCAGGGTCAGTGGGAAATGTGAGAAGTATAAGTTAGGTTAAGTGAAATATGTGCAGGAAATGGAATCTGAGCAGTTTATCATAGAGCATACAGGCTGTAGTTTGAATGTTCTTGTTTACAGTGGTTTTGTCATTTATAATTTATCTACAACTATTATTTACTGCATTGTTTGGTAACACCTATTTCTTTTTGCAATAAACCCTTTGACAGCATTCAATCAGTTTGAAAAGATCAAAGTATTATACATTTTTAGTGAACAATTAAAATATTAAAGTTGCAAGTGGATGTGCAACTTACATAAAATATCTGTTGAACTCTAGCATCCAGTATGGGGATATTATAATGCTATCACTGGCCATGTAGAAACTAGAAAACAATAATTTGCTGAAGCAGCAGCATTTACTTCAAAAGTTAGTAGTTACCTTAAGTAGACCATGCCCAAAGATGACGATTCAACACAGGCAGCTGCACAAGGTGCGTTTTCATATCATTCTGTGAAACTTAATTTTTCAGTTAAATGCAATGGCTATTCTAAAGTAATTTCATTCATTTTCAATTCCAAATTTTCTTGTGCATGCCTGAAAAATTAAGTATTATGAGTCTCATTTAGCAGAATGAGAACTGTGTAAATAGTAAAATGACACCATTTTTATTTATTTAAATTTACTTGTATGTATTTAAGGTCTACAACATGTTTTGATATCCATAGTGAAATGATTATTACATTCAAGCCAATCAATACATCTATCATCTCACACTGTTACTCTTTTTCATGCATGTAAGAGCACCTAAAATCTACTTAGAAAATTTCCAGCATATAACACAATACAATTAGCTACAGTCCTTATGCTATACTTTAGATCTCTAAATTTATTCATCCACATAACTGCAACTTTGTACCCTTTGACCTACATCTCCCATTCTGCATCCTGCTGCACCTCTCGTAACCACCATTCCACTGGTCTGTTTCTATTTATTCACCTTTCTTTTTTTAGAGTCCACATATAAGAGAGATCATGCAGTATTTTTCTTTCTGTGACTGGCTCATTTCACTTACCATAATGTCCTCTAGGCTTATCCATGTTGTCACAAATGGAAGGATCCTCTTCTGCTTTAAAATGGAATACTATTCCATTGCAGCGGTCCCCAACCTTTTGGCACCAGGGATTGGTTTCATGGAAGACAATTTTTCCACGGATGAGGGGTGTTGGGGATGCAGGTGGAGCTCAGGCGGTGATGTAAGTGATGGGGAGCGGCTGTAAATACCGATGAAGCTTCACTGGCTCACTTGCTGGCTTGCCTGCCACTCACCTCCCACTGTGCATGCTCCCCACCCTCCCACCCCAGCCTGCTGGGTCCCTAAGAGGCTATGGACCAGACCAGTACCTGTCCTCTGCCCAGGGGTTGGGGACCGCAGTTCTATGTACATGTACTGCAATTTCTTTAACCATTCATTTGCTGATAGACATTTGGGTTCATTTCATATTTTGGCTATCGTGAACAATGCTGCAATGAACATGGGAGTGCAGCTATCATCTCCTTTGGATAAATACCCAGCAGAAGGATTGCTGGGTCACTTGGCAGCTTTGTTTCTAATTTTTTGAGAAATGTCCATACTGTTTTTCATAATTGTTGTACTAATTTACATTCCCACCAACAGTATACATGGGTTCCATTTCCTCCACACCCTCGCCAATACTTGCCATCTCATCTTTTTTATGATAGCCATCCGAACAGGTGTGACACCAGTTTTATGTCAGGGTCATCAGCTGCCTCCAATGAGAAATCAGTCAAGCCTAATAATGGTTCTTTAACACAAAATTCATGAAATAAAATTGAACCTTTGGAAATTCATTCTGCCAAAGGTGAACAATCTGACACCATTCTGATTACTGCCATAAATCAAGTTTAAAGGTTTCATCATTGAAAAAAAACTTTGTTTTTTAGGTAATAAATTTTAGTGGACAGAATCCTGGTGGAAACAGTAATCTTACTAAATTAAGAAACTGTGGAGCAGAAAGGTACTTGGATTATAGTGGAATGAATATAATTAGTATAATATATTGGTCCAAACAAGGTGCAGTGGCCTACTAGTGGAAATGAAATTTGAGCTGTCAAACTTTACACACACCTATGTAACTGAATTACAAAATTCTCCTTGAGGCCTACCAGGTAATTTGAAAATATCTCAGCCTTTATGATAAACTACTTTGTTAAAATCAACTATCCTACAGTACTCTGAATTTTGGTTACATTTTGTTTAAAATCATTTGGAAGATGTTAATCAAAGAATTGAGTGGTTTTTTTTAAAAAAAAGTTCTGCTTTTCAGCTGGAAATTTTTAGAGAATTGCAATTATAGAAAACCACACTGACAAACAGGTAGGACCAACTATTTAATATATAAATATCCAGACCAAGTGCAAAATGAAAATGTAGGATCCCTTGTTCGAAAATCAAGAATTTCAAGATGGTGACAGCAGAGCATTAAACCAAGCAAGGGACCCTACTAAGCACTGGGCTCTGTGGGACTTCACACGCCATGAGCCCATGAAGCCAGCTCTGCAAACCGGAAGACACTGAGATTTATCCTGCAAAAGCTAGGCAGGGAAGAGGGTTCTAATTTTATTTGGATAAATTTAGATTCCATCCTAGAATAGAAGGTAATTGAGAAGGCCTGCAATTTTAAATCAGCTAAATTTGGTGAACCATTCAGAAAAATCATAAATAGAAACAACCTATTTGACAAGTTGTATCAAAGAAAGGCCCTCTGAAGAGAGGCCAAAGTACCTAAGGAAAATAATTGGGCTAGACTATTTATACATTTTTAATTTTTAATTTTATTTATTTATTTTTTGAGACAGTATCTCATTTTGTCACCTGGGCTAGAGTGCCATAGTGTCAGCCTAGCTCACAGCAACCTTAAACTCCTGGGCTCAAGCGATCCTCTTGACTCAGCCTCCCGAGTAGCCGGGACTACAGGCATACGCCACCATGCCCAGCTAATTTTTTCTATTTTTAGTAGAGACAGGGTCACACCCTTGGTCAGGGTGGCCTTGAACCCCTGACCTTAAGCAATCCTTTCACCTCAGCTCCCCAGAGTGCTAGGATTACAGGCATGAGCCACTGCGCCCAGCCACACATTTTAATGTTTTTTTAAAAAGTATAATTTAGAATAGTCTTTATTTAACAGAATTGCTCTCAACTTACACTTCCACACCTATAGAGTGTATTTTTTACAATTAAATATGTTGTGGTCTACAGAGTATAGTCAATTGAAGTATCAACAATTTTAAATTTATTAAGCCCAAAATGCAATTTTATGAAAAAAGTTAAAAATAGTAAAACTACTAAAAAATACATTCTTCAGAAAAATACCTTGACAGATAGACCAAGAAACTTATTAAAGTATATAAATGTTTCAAGAATAATTATTCTGTCTAAATTTTTTTAAATGTTCAGATAAAATAAGAAAATTTTCCAATTTGCTTTAATGTACATAGATATATGCTATTTTATCTCTTCAAAAGAATTTTATCTTTGAAAATAGCTTTTGAGTAGAACCATTTTATAGGTCCATCAATTTATCAGTTTATTTTTCCTTAAATAAATCTTTAAGAAAAGTTATCATTCTAATTGTTTTTATACCCCCTTCACTGTCAAAGTATCTTGATTGGGATATATTATATGGTTCCCCTCCCTAGTCATGATAATAATAGCCACCATTTATTAAGCACTTGTTGTAAGCCCAACACTTTATAGGCATTAGCTCATCTGACCTATAAAACAAGCGTATGAGAGAGGGAGTGTTAATATCAACCAATTTAACTGATGAGGAAACTGTACCTTAGGTGGTTCAGGTACTTCCCTAAGTTTAAGCGGCTGTGAAAGACTAAACCTAAGCCTTGTCTGACTCTCACATCAGGGCACTTTAGCCCCCCACCCCCATGAGATGAGCTTACCATAGATTGATTTTTTTTTTTTTTTTTGAGACAGGGTCTCACTCTGTTCCCCAGGCTAGAATGCCATGGCATCTTCATAGTTCACTGCAACCTCCAACTCCTGGACTCAAGCTATCCTCCTGCCTCAGCCTCCCGAGTAGCTGAGACTACAGGCACATGCCTCCACACTGGCTAATTTTTCTATTTTTTGTAGAGACAGGGTCTTGCTCTTACTAAGGCTGGTCTCGAACGCCTGCTCTCAAGAAATCCTCTGGTCTCAGGCTCCAGAGTGCTAGGATTACAGGCGTGAGCCATCGCGCCCGGCCAGATTTAAAAAGGAAGGAAAATTGCCCAGTGACATTTCCAGGAACAAACCCAGATCTCTGATGTAACCATCAAAAACCTGCTGCCTCTAAACATGACTAATTTGTGGTGCTCATCACAACTGATTAGCTCATGCCTTCACGTTCTGGCACTGTTAATAAGGGGTAACAGAAAGTCCATTCAGTTTCCAACAGTCATTAATCACCAACTATGTCTGTGCAAGGCCCTGTGGGGACACAAAGGGAATCAGATCTCGCTCCCCAGACTTTCCCTTGAGCAGGGAGGCAAGTGGTGACATGTGCCATTTAAGTCCCCTGGGGTGACGAGCCTTCACCCACCTTGGTCCTACAAGGGCTCTCCTCTGGCAAAGAGAGATGGAGAGCAGAGCAAGAGGGGGAAATGGAGAGAGGGGAGGAGAGACCACAGGAGGACAGTGACCTGCAGGGCTGGGTTTAACCCTTTCCAGCTCTGCAGATTGTGAGGGCTTGTACCTCTGTCACAGTATGCATACAACAGTATGCATGAATGAAGACACCTACCCCAAAATACCCAGTATGGTTGTTAAAGATAAAAAGTGCTTATCAAGCTTTCTGGCAGAAAAATGCCCTTAATTTATGAAAATTCTTGATGGCTATTTGACTATTATTCTGTGCCGTGGGCTGTATTTTTATTTATAAACAAATAAAGGCTAATAGTTGCTTGCATGACTGGCCAAAAAAATTTTGCTCCAAAAAGATGAACAAATCAGGAAAATTGAAGAAACATGATTTCATCCCAAAAGACATGATGTTGCACCGAGTAATGTGCTTCACCTTAACATGTGTGATCTTGACCTTATAAAAGGGGATATGGCATAGTGCTGTTTATAAACCAAAGTACACTAAATCAAGTTTAAATACAAACTATGAAGATCTTAGTCAGTCCACAGGCATTTACGGGATATTTACTACGCACTCAAAGCCATATTACGGTACTTAGCTTGGTGCTTTCAAAATTCCATTATCTCTTCTCTCACAGAGTGGCTGTGAGTTGAGAGAAGGCACAAAAGGCAACCTTTCTAGTTGGAGGATCAGCATCTCTTCTTTGATATCCCCACTGGCCTTAGTTCAGAGCCTTCCAGCACGCTTGCAGCTATTACTGAACAAACGTGATTACTTTATATTCCCGATACCAACTTGTCCTTGGCAGTCTGAGAAGGGATTTCTTGAAAAGTCATTAAAAGTCTGACTCCAAAACTCACTTCAAGGCAACCCTTATATAGGGCAGGATCGTACAAGATGGAATTCTTTTATGGAGCTGGCAAAGAGAAATTTAGGAAAGTCCCTTTAGCAACTATAAAGAAGAGAAGGGCCCGCTGCTCCCCCCCACCACCAAAATAGCTCTTTCTGAAGATGTAAACAGACCCCCTTCAATGTCCCGAGACAGGAAAGGAAACAGCGTATTTTGGAGTATCAAGCCATTCACACAGGCCTGGCTTTAATCTGGCTGATATGGGGGGAGGATGAAAAACCTTTGATTAATTGTCTCCCCTTCTGACGTCCCCTTCTGCAAAGCCATCATAGTAATGGTGGCTACAATAGATGCTGTGACTCACTGCTCAGATCCCCTTCAGTACCAAGGTGCCCGGTCCCTGGGGCTGCTGGGGGCACTAGCTGCTGATGGCTCAGTCTGTCCTCTGGCCTTGTCCTCAGCTGAAGGGACCCAATCTGCCCAAGGGGACACTGCTCTCTAAGAGCAGCCCACATATACAGCCTGGACCACTCTAAAGGACCATCCCAGCTCCCTGTAGGATCGTCCAAAGCCTCGTGCTGCAACTGCACCATAGTTCCACTTCTCATTCTGTCCAATCCTCTGTCTCCCCCAGCTCCCAGTTCTCCAAATAAACTACCTGCATACAGATATCTGTCTCAGAGTCTGCTTCCTGAGCAACCCGACACTGAGCATGGACAGAGTGCCTGTGATGTCCCAGGTACTTCACATGCTTCTTATCTAACCTGTGCAGCATCTCTGCAAAGTGGATGTCATTAATTGCATTTTGTAGATGATAAAGGTGAAGCTCAGAGAGGTTGTGTTCCTTGCTTAAAATCACACAGCAAGGGAGCTAAGTCAACATTCACAGAAAGAGCTCTCTAACTCTTCAACCTTAACTTTCACACAGTTTACTATAGGCACAGCACTACACTAGGCTCCAGTGAGTCTAATCATAGATATTTTATAAAGTGTAACTTTCATTAAAATAAAAACTGTATTTTGAACATGAATGGAGTGTGACTATAAAGAGGAAGCATGAAGGAGTTTATCTGTAGCTATAGAATAAATAAGGTCTATGGGTGAGTTAATAGTGTTGTACTAATTAATATTAGTTTCCTGGCTTTGATGATGTCTATGATCATGTAAGACATCAGTGGGGGAAGCTGGGTGACAAATATAGAGGAATTTACTCACTGTACTATTTTTGTTCCTTCTTTTGAGTCTAAAATTGTATTTCAAAATAATGTATTAAAAATCTTTGAAGCAAAAAATGAATTAGACATAAGATATTCTAATGTCTTAAGAAAAATAATCTTCAAAAGATGATTTTATCTTATTTATTTATTTAATTTTTTGAGACAGAGTCTCACTCTGTCACCCTGGGTAGAGTGCAGTGGCATTATAGCTCACAGCAACCTCAAACTCCTGGGCTCAAGCAATCCTCCTGCCTCAGCCTCCCTAGTAGCTGGGACTATAGGTGTGCACAATGATGCCTGGCTAATTTTTCTATTTTTAGTAGAGATAGGGTCTTGCTCTTGCTCAGACTGATCTTGAACTCCTGAGCTCAAACAATCCTCCTGCCTTGGCCTCCCACAGTGCTAGGATTACAGGCATGAGGCCCTGTGCCTGGCCCCAAAAATGATTTTAAATGTATTTAACAGGCCAGGTACAGTGGCTCATGCCAGATCACTGAAACTACTCCTCCAGTCAAAATCCTTTGACCAACATCTCCCCTGTCCCCATCTCTGCTCTGCCTCCCAGCTTCTGGGAACCACCATTCTACTCTTTGTTTCTGTTAGATTGGCTTGTTTAGATTCCATATATAAGTGAGATTATACAGTTTGTCTTTCTGTGCCTGGTTAATTTCATTTGCCATAATGTCCTCCAAGTTTGTCCATGTTGTCACAAATAACAGGATTTTCTCCTTGTTAAGGCTATATGGGATTCCACTTTTTTTTTTTTTTAAACAGAATCTCACTTTGTCACCCCAGCTAGAGTATACTGGCATCATCATAGCTCACTGCAACCTCAAACTCCTGGGCTCAAGTGATCCTCTGCCTCAGCCTCCCAAGTAAGTAGCTGGGACTACAGGTATGTGCAACCATGCCTGGCTAATTTTCCTATTTTTTGTAGAGATGGGATCTCGCTCTTACTCAGCTTGGTCTCAAACTCAGCATGGTGACCACAGTTAATAATAACATATTGCATATTTCAAAATTGTTAAAAGAGTATATTTTAAATATTCTGACCATAAGAAAATGATAAGTAGGTGAGGTGACATATATATTAACTCACTGATTTAATCTTTCTACAATATGTACATATATCAAAACATCATATTGTACCCCATAGATATATATAATTATTGTCTGTCTATTTTTTTTTTAAAGTGGGACATAAAATCCTGGCTTAGTCTCATTCATTAATATTTCCACCTCTCTCACCAGAAGGGTCTTTAGGTGGTAGGAATCTGGGAGGCTCATGGTGGCATTTACATGTTTTCCAAAATTCTAATTTTTACTCGAAAGTTCACATTTTATCTTTGGCAACAAATACTGACAATTATTTTCTGTCCTGGCCCGAGGGACCTTCTGTTACTCACAGGGGGGGGGGGCGAGGGGGACCGTACCTGAAAGAGATGGGCGAGAGAAAGGAAAGAGACCAAGCAAATGGTGGTCAAGGTCTACTTTACTTGGATTTTTAGTAGGTTTTATATGCAGAAACAAGGAAGTAGAAACAGAAAAATAGAGTGGGGGGATGATGAGGTTTGGGTGTGGGCCAATCAGCCCCAATCAGCATCCCAATGGCACCGGAAGCTGTTTGTGATGGATCACTCAACCCCAACCTGGCAGGGGGTCGGGAACAATTACAGGTAGCATGCCCTGGAGCAAGCACGTCATGGAATGCATTCTTCTCGGAACTATAGCTGGAGGGCTGGGTGCTATTTTCGTCTTAGGCTATTTTCCGGGCGAGGCCTGTGCGTAGGACAAGTCGTTGGGATGTGGAGGGTCTTAGTCTCCAACAATTTTCTTTGCTGTGACAGGCTCTCTTTGTTCACTTTTGAGAAAATATCCACCAGACACCCAAGTCTGAATAACCATAGTCTGTCACTTGTTCCTTCAAGTAAAAATGGTATTCCATGGAAAAAGCAGGTAATTCAGCTTGCCACTCATTGCACAAGTGCTTTTCCTCCACACAGCCATCCTACTACAGTATACACAGAAGTGCTTCATGCCCCCTTCCCATTTTGCCATACAAAATATTTAACAACACATGCACAAGCATTCAAGAGTCAAACATTAACAATTTTTACTGCTCATCAAAGGCGTTTTTAAGTGAAACTGGCTTTTCTTTCTTTTTCCTCTTTTTTTTTTAACAACATAGTCTGTGGTTGTGAGGAAACCAATGAATGGCTGGTAGTTCGATTTGGTGTCACTGCCTTGATTTACGCTAAAGCAGCTCCAGTTTCATTCACCAATGCTTTTGTGCCCTCAGTGCTAATGTCAACACAGGGAACAAGGCAAATCACCTCTTAGGAGGCCCCTGGGGGTTTGTCGATGCTCTTTGATTACTGCTGTGGTACAAAGACGCAGGCAGGGATGGGGGTAGGATTGCTTGGGAGAGGGTGCGAAGGCCACCCACGGGACACTGGGCCATCCCTTTGGGCTGAGACATGAAAGAGGGGTGGAAGTCTTCTGTGGGACCAAAAGGGAAGCTGATAGGCTAGGCAGACGGAACAGCATGGGTTAATACAAGGGCTCAGAGGCACAACAGTCCATGTGGGCAGAGGCCCCAGGTAACAAGACGGCCACACTAGCAGCCCAGCCTCGCGACCTTCACAGTTCACAATCCAGGAATAAGAATCCACCTTTTAGCATTTAATACGTGCCTGGCATGGTTCCTACCACTCATTTAATCTTCGAAATGACCTTAGGGAATAGGTGTTATTATTATATTATTATCTCCTTTTACCAATGAGGAAATAAACAGGCGAAACAGAGAGGTGAAATGACTCGCACCAGATCCCACAGCTAGTGCGTGACACAGCCAGGAACGGACACGGATGGCCTGACTCCAGTCGCTGAGATATACCACATACCAGGAGGAACAGAGATGCCCACCGGCTTCCAATTTGGGAAATCCCAATTGCCCACCTAGGTCACATGCTCATCCCTGGGACCGGTCCTGTCAGGGGACACTTGCCCTCCTGCACAGGGATGTCACCAATCACACTAGGGATACGATACAGCAACAAGAAGGATCTAGTACAACACCCAACGACGTGGATGGCGAGCCTCCCTCACGTAACACATCCTTATAATTCCATTTATTAAAGCTTAAAAACAAGCGAAGCCACCCAGTGCTGTTACCACCAGGAAGGTGCTCACCCTTGGTGGGGTGGGTGTCAGGGGTGATATTCTGCTCTGTGATTGGTTGGATTCACTTTGTAACAATTCAAAAAAACACTTGTGCACTATTCTGCAAGTATATTTTTCATTTTATTAACTTTAAACTTTTCAGTAAGCCTATGGTGTAAAACAATTAAGAATGGAGGAAATAGATTCACGAAGGAGTTATATTTAGCTGGGGTGGCAAACGGACTTCTCAGGATGAATAAAAGATTTATGCGCCACATCCTAGGGGATAACTGGAATAATAATAAAACCCGAGGATGAAGGGGCATCGTGTTTCAAATGATCTTAATGAACATTTGTTCAGGTTTCACTCATTTGCATAGTAAAGCAAAAGGAAAGACCCAGAACACAGAAGTGCCCAGCTTTTTCCAATCAGGCGGCCCCCGTGGGCTGCACGGGCTCCCCTGCCCACTGCCACCTTGGGATCGGGCGCATGGCAGGGCGGGCAGAGGTGCGGAGCCCAGCGCCTCCCTGTACCCGTCACAGTCCTGGCAGCTTTGCCGTGCTTTGCAGGCTATAGATGTTTCTCAACCTTCTTAACCCGAGCTCCCTTCTTTAGGAGATGTAAATATCTCACGCTTTTCTTTAATGTTATTTGAAGTTTCAAAATTCATTAAATATTATGACAAAAAGCCAAGCCAAGCCCCAGGACAAAGTGCTGCTTTGTTTTCGAGCTGCCTGCGCGGCCCCCACCAAGGCCCCAGAGTGTGCGCGCCCGCCCCTCTCCTCCGCTCTCCTCCCCGGCCCGTGAGAAGCCTTGGTTTATAAATTACAAGCCTTTTCATTTCCTCCAGGTTTTTGATGAGAGATCTGGGGATGCGGCCACCAGGTGGACGCCATGCTAGGCATTTACAAGCTCGTGGTCTGGCTTCCCCGGGGGACGGGGGACTGAGAAGCAGACATACCTACTTTGTTTCTAATAAAACCCACAACTCTTTGCTTATTAAATAAGTATCATTTCATGGTAATAGCTACTATTTATTGGGTGCTTCCTGTGCGCCACACACAGCGTGAGGTGCTTCCGGCGTTCTGTGACTCCATTCTCACCACAAGCCTGTGGGGGGAGTGTCGTCATCTCTGCTTTACGGCCAAGGAAACCTAGGCTCAGAGTGGTGACTGCGTGACCGGCCAAGGTCTCACAAGGAGAAGGCAAGGATTTGGAATGTAGATCCCGGCCAGGCAAAGCACACGCCCCTGATCAGCGGCCAGGTAACTATGTGGCAGAGCCAGGATTTGAACCTTTGCTGTTCAAGTCCAGACCCCTCACCTGTTATACCACACATCTAATTGTTAGAATAACTGCTGATTGCCGGGGCTTGTGCTGTGCACGGGGGCTTGAGCCCCCCAGTCCAGGGCAGTGCCCAGCCTCTCCAGGCTCACTGGTCCTGCTGGAGCTCAGACTGCATAGGTGAAGTTAGCAAGGGCCAGGGTGAAATTATGCAAATAAGTAGCCTGGCATGGCTGTCCTGGGAAAGGACAAAAGGATGACCAACAATGGGCAAATGAGGTGGATAGCAGTTCAGATCCTACTAATTTGATCATTAAGAGAAACTTGACCTTGTTCCTGGCCAAAGATGATGAAGAAGACTGAACAGTTAATCTGCATTTATAAATAGACAACTCAAAATGTATTACTGGCTTGCATATCCCCTTCACTATCTCCACGAGGAGAAGCTCAATGTCAGCTGTCTTGATTTACACAAAGGCCTGGGGGGTTGGCGTGAAGCAGCTGGGCTCCCCAGAAATTAAGGGTTTCGTGGAGCAACAGGGAACAAGCCAGCAGCACTCCTTGGAGCCATGAAGAGCAGCTCTAAAGACAAGGAGGCCATCAGCCTTCGAGGGCCCACCCCAAACATGGCATTCCTGCTTTTCTGCCAACACTTTGGTCATCGACCTACCACCATGCCACCTCTGGGTAATCCCAGGCTGCAGACTGATTCAGACACTGGATCTATTACTTCTGGACAGTTATTCTTCCTTCCTCGACTTCTGCAGGGTCCCAAAGCTGCTCCTTTAGACCTCTAAATATAGAAGGGAACCTTCTGGAACAATGGAGGGATACACTTCCCCTTCCTGGCATCCTCCCAACCCTCCATACACAGGGGAGCAGACTGTCCTGAGGGAGTGGTTAAATCTCTACACCCAGAAAGGCTATTCATACTCCCTCCTAAAGAGAGGGCCACAGTTTCCCTGGGTTAAGTTAGAATCTAAAAAACAAACACAAGTTTAACCATGTGCTAGCTTACTGCCATATTTAGAATGAGATTTAAAGAAATAAAAACACTTAGAAACAATTGAGTCACTTTTTTCACAGACTTTTCAGCTGTTATAATTCACTGCCTAAAATTAACAAATATGAATTCTAGATTCTTGCTACACCAAGTGTGGTTCCTGAACCAGCAACATGGACTTCACCTGGGAGCTTATAGTAGTATTTCAGGGCCCCCTCACACCTAAAGATGCAGAATCCACATTTTTACAAGATCCTGAAGTGGTCTGCGCATACCACTGCTGCTCTAACTCACCCAGAGTCTCTTTATCCTGTCCAGAGTGTTTTGCCAGGGGGACACCAAATACTATCTCAGATGCCAGAACCCCCTATGGCCACAGATTTCCGTTGGCTATCCTCTGCCTCCTGCACAGGGGGCCTATTTCCTGTGCACTTAGAAGGTTCCACCTGCCTTCCAAGTTCTGTACATTCCTCTTGTCTTCCCTATATCTCCCCTGTCTGCCCCCATTCCATTCATGACTGCCATATTAGCCTCTCTGGTCATGTCCCCCCACCTTAATAATCTTCAGGTTTACTCCTTCCCCTCTGCCTACTAAATGATGTCCACTCTCCCTGGCCTGAACTGTACTGATCAATTCATCATTCCCTCTTCATTTCACTGTACCTCCCTCCCATGACCTGAACTCCATTACCCTTCTTTGCAAATTTCTGCTTACATATATCACCTGCCTTCAACACCCAAGTACACACATCTGCTATTTTGTATCCTTCGATACTGCCTAAAATGCTTCCTTTGGGTGGCCTTTCTAGCTCAAGGTAATCTCATTCTCTGAACTGTTCAGTGTTTTGTTCCATATAACACTGTCCCTTTCCACCTTCCATAAGAGTTATTGGTATATACACCTCCTGTCCCCTGCTACAGTGAACACATTTGAAGCAGGAATGATGCCTTATTCGTTTTTGCTCCTAACAGAGATACTAACACTCAGCTGAGGTGATCAGATAGTCAAATTTCAAACTGGGAACACACAATTCAACACCCCTCTTTGTTTTCCTAATTTGTGTATTTATAAGAATGAGGTTATCTTGCATAATGTAGACATGTGGTCCTCAACGCCTGGGCTACAGACCAGTGCTGGTCTGTGGCCTGTTAGGAACCGGGCAGCAGAGCAGGAGGTGAGCGGTGGGTGAGCAAGTGAAGCTTCATCTCTATTTACAGCTGCTACCCATTGCTCATACCACCGCCTGAGCTCTGCCTCCCGCCAGATCAGCGGTTCGATTCTCATGGGAGGGGGAACCCAACTGTAAACCGTGCATGGGAGGGATCTAGGTTGCGCTCTCCTCTGGAGCGTCTAATGCCTGATGCCCTGAGGTGGAGCTGAGGCGGTGATGCTAGCGCTGGGGAGTGGCTGCAAACACAGATTATCATGAGCAGAGAGGTTTGGCCGCATAATAAATATAATGCACTTGAATCATCTTGAAACTATGCCTGCTCCCGCTACCAGTCCATGGAAAAATTGTCTTCCATGAAACCAGTCCCTGGTGCGAAAAAGGCTGGTCTGGACCATCTGACAGACGTTCAATAAATGGTTGTTGAATAATGAATGAGAACAAATTATTTTTCTTCACTATAACGATGTGTTAATCCTTAGTTCTCCACTCTATGTAAGCTAAACACTGAATTTTGAGATGAGACAAGCACGCAGTTTAAGACTAATAGCCCGATGAAAGCAAGAATTAAGAAGTTCCTACCGCAAGGAGACCACGTGATGTGACCGTGAAGTAATGAGGCTCATCTCCCCACGTGGCTGCTGGAATCCCTGTTGTTGCCGTGTAGTCACACACACTCCCATCAGGCCTCAGTCGCGGACGTGCTGACTGAAGGCTTCGTTTCCCAGACTGATTAAAGCTCTGCCAACATCTGAGCTGCCACTGAAAACTCAGACAATTTCCAAGCAGTGGAGCGTGTCCTTGCTGATGAAGGAGGAACACCTACCAGATTCAGCTGTGAGGGGCGTGGGGGATGGTGACTTGCGAGAAATGCAATGGGAAAAGCCTCTCATTTTGGCTGAATTTGCCAACTTTGGTTTGCAGCTTAAAATTAACTCTATTGTACCATGACCCCATGGAGGAAACGTCTGTACTGGGGCAGTGTTGCATAGAGTTACCTGTGCAAGAAGGAAAAGGGGGATGCTAGAACTTTCTAAAGCAGGGATTGCTAGTGCTCAGGTCTGTTCCCCAGAGAACTGGGCTTAGCCCTGTTCCTGGCCTTGGAAAGTGACTAAGTGATATGGATCATTATCTGTGTCTATAAATATTTTGGAACATGGGATTGCCTGATCAGCTTCAACAGTCACGTGGAAAGCTTAGAAAAACCAGTCAGTCCATAAGAGTTAGCAGACAAAAATATCAGATTTTCAAAATCACTAAAGTCTTAATAAAATAATGAAGTGGAAAATGCTTCCTTTATCTTTTCTTAAAAAGAAGATCCTTCAGATGCTAATTTCTTTTTAAACAATGTTGTAAAGCTTTAGTCTTATCTCAGCAGCTGATCTCCTGGGAAGAGCCAATAAACAAAACGCCTGTGATAGTTTGTCATTGGAAATTCAGCTAGAAAAACAAAACTCAAGCTGTTTTAGTGTTTGGTCACTCAATAGACTCTGGTTTTGATTATAAACACCAGAAGTCTCAAAGATCTGTTTCTAGATGCCAAATGTATGCAGAGCTGCAAACGGGCACCCTTGCAGAGTTTGCTTTAAGAAGCAGGATAGTGACACAGCCAGTAAGTCCTACCTGTAATCACCTACTGTACTAGCAAATGGAGGTTCTGGCTAATTAGTGTGGAATTGTTTCCATTAAAGCTTTCCTGGAATTCAAATCAGCTAAATTAATAGCTAGAGAAACAGCCACAACTAATTACGTCCCACTGTTTCTAATTAGGTTGGAAACATTGGGTGCAGTAACCACCACATCACAAATAAGGAATCTTTGCCAGAAATGGACTACCTCAATTTTTCTTAGACCATCAACAGCATTTGCCAATAGAATTAGCTAACTGAATATGTGCAGAAAAATGGACTTAAACAAGCCACTTAAAAGCATTAACTGATTCAATGAAACATTTTGTGCCAAAGGATATGCTAGGTACAGGTAAGATTTGAAATGTTGGGCTCAAATGAGAGACCCCTACATAAGAGGAAAGCAATGTCTGTTGTTTATGATTGCCATTCCCAGCACACTTAAAGAATCATTTGCCTTCTGAAATCAAAGAGAAACTATCAGACTGGCCAAAAGCATTAAACCCTTTGGGTCTTCTGCCATTGCTGGTAGCTTTGGGTTACTGAAGTCAAATAACTATGATGTCAATATTTATAAAGCAGTTTCCAAAGACTGCTTTATAAATTAGGATTGTTTTCCAGTCTCTAAGAGAAGCATGATCTTTAGGGAAAAGGACAAAATTTTTGTTCTAGTAAGTGTAGCTTGAGGCTACACTTAAAAGGCTGTCAACAGAACACACTGCAGAGCTAACATGTGATGTGGAGGAGCTCTAGAAAGGCTCTGATGCCCCCAAACCCATTCCCTTCCTGCTGGTACATGTCCAAAATTGTGCTATTGTGGCCTCTTGGCTTTGGACTTGGGCTGAGATTCCTATTAAAAGCTCTTAGAGGAGACACACGCTTGGTTATGACGATCTAAGGACTTAAGCAGGCTTGGCACTATGGAAGCTTAAAAAGTGAGTGAGGTAAGTTTCTGAATCTGATCTTGCCATCCAGCCTGTCCCCACCCATCCTTCAGTAAAGTTCCTTTTTTCCTATCTTGAGCCCCAGGGCTTCGATATATCTCTTTCCTTTATTACAACATTAGAGATCACATCTCTCAGATCCTTGGCTTTACAAAGATATAAATGACTGATACACTTTAGTGTGTTACTTCTTCAAAGGACTTTTGCATTTACCAAGATTCAAAACCTGAACATGGAAAACCTCCAGCAAAAGGAGTTTCAGGAAGCAGCCAGCTGCATGCCAATAATTGTCTGCTTTTTGTCTATAAGCAGATTTAGCACAGGGTGGACTTTGGTAGCTGGTCTCCAAAGACGCCCCTTAGTGAACACCTGGTATTTTCACTCTTGTGTAGCCCTGTGGAGTCCACAGGGCTGGCCTGTGCTTTGAAAGAGTTTGCAAAGAATTGCTTTTAATTCTTCTTTAAATGTTCCATTGAATTCACTAGAGGAGCCATCAAGCCTTGGGAAGATGATGATGAGAATGATCACTAATTCAACTTCTTTACTCATCTATCTAGATTTTTTATTTCTACTTGAGTCAGTTTCAGTAGTTTGTGTCTCTCTAGGAATTTTCCCATTTCACTTAAATTATCCAATTTATCATCATACAGTTGTTCATAGTATTTCTTTATAATTCTTTTTGTTTATGGAAAGTTGGTAGTAATGTCTGCTGTTTAATTCCTGATTTTATTAATTTTAGTTTTTTCTCTTTTTGTCTTGGTCAGTTTAGCTAAAGGTTTGTTCATTTTGTTTATTTTTTTCAAAGAACCAACTTTAGGTTTTGTTGATTTTTTTCTAATGTTTTTCTATTCTATATTTCATTAATTTCTACTTTAATATTTATCATTTTTTTCTTCTGCTTGATTTGTTTGCTCTTTTTTCCCCCCAGTGTCTTAAGATGAACCATTAGGTTAATGATTTGAGATTTTTTTTTCTCTTTTTTTAGTATAGGCATTTACAGCTTACATTTCCACCTAGGTACTGTTCTAGCTGCATCCCATACGTTTTACTATGTTGTAGCTCCATTTTCACTCATGTCAAAGTATTTTGTGATTTCCTTTGAAATTTCTTTTTGACCCATTGGTTATTTAGGAGTGTGTTGTTTAATTTCCACATATTTGTGAATTGCCCAAATATATTTCTGTTATTGGTTTCTAAATTTATTCCATTATGGTTAGAGAATGTACTTTATATAATTTCAATTCTTTTGGACTTGTTGAGGGCTGTTTTATTGCCTAGCGTATGATTTTTCCTGGAGAATGTTCCATGTATACTTGAGAAGAATGTATTCTGCTGTTATTAAATGTTCTACAGATGTATATTAAATCTAACAGGTCTATAGTGTATTCAAGTCTTCTATGTCCACACTGGTCTTCTGTCTAGTTGTTTGGCCCATGGTTTGATTTAATCAAAAGAAGACGTGAATACTTGAACAGAAAGGTGAGTAAGGGGGAACTCCTTCTGCCTGAGTGCTTGAGTTGGAACATTAGTCTTTTCCTGCTTTTGAACTTGAACTGAAACATTCTCTCTTGGGTCTCAAGCCTGCTGACTTTCAGACAACACAATTGTCTCCTGATTCTCAGGACTTTGTATTCAGACTAGAACTATAGCATTTTCTTGGGTCTCCATCTTGCTGACTACAGATCTTGGGACTTCTCAGCCTCCGTAATGCTGTGAGCCAATTCCATAAAACATACACACACACCCTATTGGTCTTGTTTTCTCTGGAGAACCCTAATACAGAAGATTTTAGAGTGACATTCTGGGATTTGTGAACCAAACATTAAGATGGTTTGGCACACAATAGGAAGCTGTGTGTTAGCACATGGCAATGACTTGCACATTTAGGAGTCCTGAGCTACTATATAAGAAGTGTAGCTAGCTTGCTGGGGAGACCACACAGAGAATAAAGGCCCTGACATCACACAGAGAGGGAAAAAGACCCACCTGATGGTGTCCCAGTCAAGCCTCCAGATGACTCTGGCTATACCTAATATCCTCTGGATCCACAAGGGCATGAAAGTCTATCCCTGGATTTCATAGGTTCATGAACCTTTCCCACCAACCATATGTATAAGTAGATACATGTTTCCTTTCCTTATGAAGGCCACAGTCAATCTCACAGGGCTTCTGGAGCTGAGGATATCTTCAGATTTGCCCTGAACTGAGATGAAATTGCTGAGCCTTTGAACCTTTGAATCAGCCCAGGCCACTCTGGGGAGAGGTGCAACCTTGCATGAGGTAAATCCATCAGCTATGGTGACACTCAGAAAAGGACTCAGCTTTGAGCCATCAGCAATCAATGACCTCAGTAGCTGGGGGAATGAATGCTGTGGTGGAGAAAGGGGATCTGGGTGGTGTACTACATCCTCCATTACAGACCTCACTAATTTTACAGCCTGGATTGAAATTCTACTAGTCTTTCTGGCTCCAAAGTCCTGATCATCTCCACTGCTTGTCCTTGTTATCACCACTGTCAGGCTGGTGACCCATTCTGGGGAAGTTAAGATCCTGTTGCTGTGTCTACCTTCATCTGCAAATATGCTTCCATCACATTCACATTTAGAGTTCATAGCGGGAAGGTATATTCTACCAAGTAAAAAGATGTTCACTAATACTGACAAATACTACTACACTTCACCGTTTCCAGGTAGTATATTAAGAGCGAGCTTGTGTTGGGTAGAAATTTACAGACAAAATGATGAGGGCAAAAATACTTCATAGGAATCTTTCCAGCTATACCAAGCACAAATAAACAAAAAATGTTATTACACTTTGCCAACTAGCTCAGACAGAATTTAAGGAGGAAAAGTTATTAGTTATGGTTGAAAGGAAATTGGCAAGAAATGTATATGGCCCAAGGCATCTTTGTTCAAGGGTAGAACTGAACGTCCTTTCAAGGAACTTGCTTATGCTATGGGATGACCCCCTCCCCACCCTTCCCCTACTTCACCCCTGCTCCCACACTCTTTCTATTTCTCTCTTTCTCTTTTCTCCTCCAGCTCCACGACCCACCTCACACATACTGAGAATTTGGCATCTTGTGAAGCGCCATGCTGTACGTCCACGGCTGTGTCTGCTCAGTCCTTCTTGCTGGGATCTGCTTCTCTGTCCGCTCTAACCACAGGGTCACCCGCCCTCAGAGGGTGCACTTGGCCAGCCCCTTTCTGGAATGTTGTGGCTAGGAACTAAGGAAAGAGAAGCAGCTCCTCTTTAATAGTGGAGAGGCAGACGTAAAGCCAGGCCTCTCAGTGGCTTTGTTTTTCTGTTGTGTGAAAAACCCAAAGCCAACATGCAGAGAAAGCGAGAGGTGAGAGTGCTGGTGGCACCACTCCCTGGTTCTGGGCGTCCCCAGACCAACCATGCCCTTGCCCCCTCGGAGATTGGTTATGCGCGCCTTGAACACTTGTCCCTTTGCCCAGGCTAGCCAGAGTTGGATATCTGTTCTCAGAGTTCTAATGTGTGGTAGACATAGTTCTCAATAGGTTAATTTTAGAGGATATCTGGTACAACCCTCTGTTCCCAGGCAAGACAATCCTTAAATAGGGAAGGTGGCTGTCATTCTTAAGATTCCCCAAGGAAAGAAACACCATTCTTTCTTTCATAGTCTTTATTCAATATTGAATTAACTTGAAATATTTCCTCATTTTCCTCTTTGCAGGATGTCTTTTGAGCTTCCTCTCTAGCGTGGAACCCTAATTCCCAACACCTGAGGTCACCAGGAAGCCTCAGAATGTACCATGGAAACCTCCAGCCCTTGTTTGCATGGGCCATGAGGGTGACTCTGTCCCTCAGCTTCCCTCTCTAGAACTGAACTCCCTGGGTCTTCCCTTAGAGGATGTTCCGTCAGTGCCCACACTGCCCCCGACAGAACCTCAGGGGAGACTGACAATACAATCCCTTAATTAGCTGACAATAGAAAGCAGATGGGCACCCTTCACAGAACCGGCCTTCTTTGACTGAAACACAGAGATTTCATCTAGCTGTGGCTTTCTCTTCCCAAGCTCAGGAATCACAGCACATTTAAACATTAGGCATAGGCATAGTACCCATTGTTTCTTTTCATAATGTTTTTTCCTTCTTCTTGGGATCTCTTTGGATATTTTAATCTTCCTCGAAATGTAGAGTTCAAACCTGAAACTGACACATGGGTGAGGCCTTGAGCCGTGGGGAGTTATTTCTCAACTGGTGCCAGGCCAGGAAACATGCAAGTGTCAAGTTTGATTTTAAAATAACATGGTGGCCTTTGTCTCTACTCTTCTAGGACTTTGAGTCAAACCCTGTGCCCAGGGCTCCTTGGTAGTCTCTCAGGAGATGAGCGCTACCCTGTCCACAAAACGAGGGGAGGGGTTGGCACGGGTCCTCGCAGTCACTAGCCCACACCCGTTACAGTTCTCACGTCTCCGATGCTCTGACCAGGGATCCATCCAGCACCCACAATCCCGCCCTTGTTCTGGAGGCCCGAGTAAGAACCAGGGCTCCTCTGGGGCTGCTTGGAAGATTTTTGAGGCGATATGTTGGGAGTCTCTGAAGGGCCTCTCATTCTTTAGGGACCTGCCAGAGTTACAATAGACCTGTTAGGGCAGCTGTGATCCCAGGGACAAGATTCACTCACAATTTCTGTTTGGTTGGGCATTTTTTTTATATGTCTTTGAGTAACCTTTCTATGCCCAGGCCAGGCCCTTCCTTGCTTCCGGAAAAGAAGGTTTGGGGAGCATCCTTTAAATAAATGCAATTTTGCACAGCCCTCTCATCGTCAGCACCTCTGCTGGTTTCCCCCACCCATGGGGAAGAGGAGGCTTACAGCTGTCAAGAAGCTAAGGATGGTTCAGCAGGGAAGGCTGGGGGGAGCCTTTGGCTTGGGCAGCAACCTGACAACTAAAGGACTCAATCTTGGTAAATGTAGTCAGCAGAGAATCAAGGGTGGTTTTAGTTGATTTGGTCCAATACTCTACTAGGAGGTTAAAAATGTCTGAGGCATGTGTTTGACAATCACGAACAAACCTAAAACACCAAACCCTTTTAGAGACACAAGAGAAAAGAATGATGTGACCAAGTGACAGTCTCAGCCTCTCAAACACTCCTAGTCCAGAAGAGCTGGGAGAAATGCAATCTGTTTTAGGGGCTTTTTAAAAAAAGGAATACATTTGATTTCTCACTCCAAGTGTTTGTTTAAAGAGGCCCTGGGTAGGTGTGAGTATGACACTGCTGGTAGCACAGTAGCCCAGAAGACAGTGTGGGATGCGGGGCCCCGGGAACTGGGAATTCCTTCTCCTCCTTCATCCTGATCCTCACTACTGCTGCTGGCGAGGTTTATGAGGCCTCGTCATTTATTATGTGAGTTTTCTATATTTGGAAACACTTTGGGGGAAAATTTTCCACACTTAGTAAGTCATTAACCCTGAGTCTCTGATACATATATTTTTCCACACCCTTCCTTTACACACTGAAATGTTTATTCTCAAGAATGTTCCTTTTGGATGCAGTTGAGTCAGGGAGACACAGAGACAATCCCGCCTCCCCAGAAGTTCCGGCCCTGGGTGTGAGCGGCACGCTCTGGCCCTCTTGCAGGCCATTTGTTGTGGCTTGTGGAGGGCTGGACGGAGGTGGGGTGTGGGCTGCTTTTTTAGAGCTGGGGTAAGTGCGCTCTGTGCTTCTACAATAGGAGCTTGGCTCAGGCTCCGAAAAGCTTCCATCCTTCCCTCCCTGATGCTGGAAATAAGCAAGTTGTATGAGCAAGTCAAGAGGGATGGTTTTTTAATTATAATTTTTCTTATGTGTGTCTTATGACAAAAGCAGAACAGGTTAATTTCAGGGAAATACAGGTATGAAAAAGCAAAGGCATCTAGAATTCCATCAGCATAGAGAAAAACACTAACACCTATTAAGGAGTACACCTTCCTCAGCCTTCATCTATGCAAGCATAAGAATGAAAGTAATAACTTACTAAGGGCCAGCACAGGCCGGGTGCTGGGCTGTGTGGTTTATGTCCAACATTCCACGTAATCCACACAACCAGTCCACTGGTCACTCCCCTGGGTCCCAGCATGGTGTGTGGACAGAGTGTGGGCTCTGGAGCCAGACTGCCCAGGTTCCCAGCCCTGCTCTGCTGCGCAAGGGTGTGTGACCTCTAGCAGATTGGTTAGCATCTATGTTCCAGGCCCTTGCTATCAAATTGGGGTAGTACCAGCATCAGTGTGCTATGGGTTGTCAGGAAGATTAAATGAGTAAATGCACGTAAAACATTTACTGCCTGCTACCCACGGGTGCTCAGCTCAGTGGAGTTACCTATTATCTTCTCTGTAGAAATATGGAAACATGTTCAGAGAAGTCAACGACTTGGTTGAGATGCCACAAGTGTTAACTGACAAAGCCAGGTTTGAAACTTACATCTCTTCTGAGTGCAGATCCTTTATGATATACTGCACATGGACGAGAGAGACAGACCGAGGTCAGCACCTCCTTAACTCTATGTTGCAAACATCTCTTGCTTACTGTATCCAGGCCCAGATGTGCTCTTGACCACGTGTTAGTCAATGGGTGGAGACTTAGAGGAGCTGGCAAAAGCTTGGCCTCGTTCAGACCAGGGCTGTCAAGCACAGGGACCCCTGGGGCTCTTGTTAACGGGCGGATTCTGAGTCAGCAGGTTGGGACAGGACCTGAGACTACACTTCTGACAAGTACCCACGTGATGTCGATGCTGCTGGCCTGGAAACCACACTGCAGTGAGGTGACCCTGCTTTATCCTGCACCTTCCTGCTGCCGCCTCTTTTGTTCACACAAGTTGCCTCCCATCTCACCTTACATCTGGAGTCTAAAATTCTGAGTCCGTCTCCATGGTCCATCACAACATCAGAGCTCCTGCGGTGGCTCTTCAGCTAGAACTGGGATGGACCCACCTGGGACCCACCCAGCGGGGTGCTGGTTCACGGCGCACCCAGTCAGCAGCCTCAACTTGGGGGCTCTGTGCAAACACTGCTGGGATTGCTGCTGACCCCCCATCTGAAACTTCAGGGGACACATGTTTAGGATTCAAAAGAAAAGAAATATTCACTGTAGAGCCAAGCACTGGGGTTGGAGGGGAGCACGGGAGGGTGTGGGCCACAGCTTGGTGAGGTTCATCCACGTCCCACCAATGGTCCCAGGGGCATTGAGTCCTTCCATTCTCAAACCTTTAGGGCCACGGCTGTGCAAATTTCCTGAGCTTTCCATACGGTGCCGTCTGGAAGCCCGTCCCTCAAGCAGGACATCCTTTAGAATGTAAAGGAAGTTACATTTACACCCTCTGTGGAAATTCCAGGTAGTGGCCACGGGGTATGAGACACAAACCAAGAGTTCCGAGTGTGGGAATGAGGAGTGGGTGTTGTGTGAGTGGAATAGTCTCAGCTGCCCAGACCCTGGACACACAGGAAAGTCTGTCTTAAAAAGATATTTCACCATGATTTTTCCATGACGTGACTAGCTTTTCACTCAGTTGTTTATCCCAATAGATACCAGATAATTCCCAACAAAACCAGACGTGCAGGGAGAGAGACCCTGGGAATTAGGAATTTCTCTGTCCTTTCTTCCTCAGGACACACTCTGTTTCCACAGCAGGTACTAGCTGTGGGTACCAGTTGGGTCAGCTGCTATTTTCACCATTTTAGAACTAGTTCCCTCACTACTGGGGATTTTCCATGGGGACATAAATCTCTAAGCCTCATTCTAGCAAAGTACATTCATTGCTACCTCAATTGGGACAAGTGAAATATTTGGAAATTCCCATGGCCTTGGCCAAGACCTTAATGGGGTGGGTTTAAAAAAGTTCCAATTCCCCTTACTTTCTGTGCCAGCCAAGGGCACGTTTCCCTGGCACATCACATCCCCCTCAAAAAGTAAAGCCCCTGGACTGGGGGCCTCTGTCGGCCTGCCCCTGTGGGCCCTGAACTTAGCATGAGAATACTCGATGTAGAAAAATAAGCAGAGCAGGAAGGTCATTTATTCAGCTAAGCCTCCCAGCGGTGGGGGAACTTCCTGTTACCAGACATCCGAGAGTGGGGTCAGGTCTGGCCTCTCCAGCCCTGTGACCGGGATACTGGCTCAGAACCAGAAACCTGACCGCCAGGGCTGCAGTAGCAGGAAGGGAACAGAAAGGGTCAAGCTTGGACTTAATGTCAGGTCTGCCTCTTCCTGGCCGTGTGACCTCTTGGAGCCAATGTTTCTTTAAAATGAGGATAATGATACCTCATGGGGAATTGTGAGAGCAGGCAACATATTTAAAAGTGATTTCAAAGCTGTCGAGTGTTATTTCATGCATAATGGGGGCTTTTTATGAAGAGGACATTAAATGAGAGTACTCACATAGACACACACAGTGGTGCTCCCGTAAACGTTTTAACAACTGGCTTTTTAGAGGGGAAAGTGCCCTGATATTTAGTGTTTGTCAGTTTCCATGGTGTGAGTATTCCTACCATGGCTGATTTCAAACTGCCAATGCCACGCCATTGTTCTCCAGTTGAGAGGAAGGGCACGTCACTGACGCCTGCCGCTGGGCTGAGCCACTGAAGCACTGTGTCACTCCCCTTATCTAAAGCACCAAGCACAGTGCCTGAAACACAGGGGCACAGACCGCCTCGACCTGCTCATTGCGCTTTCACCAGATGAGGCTGTCCAGTGGGGAAAGGGCAGCGCCACCCTGTTGGGCTGAGTCAGAGTTTCCGAAGGCTGGTCCCTGGGGTGACGCCGACACACAGCCCTGTCAGGACCTGCAGCAGCGGTGGGTCTTGCTTGTGTTTGCACCGCTGGTTCCAGAACAGGGCCTGGCCACTTGGTGCTTTCCTGAATGACGTGATGGAAGCTTACTACCTGGAGCTAAACTGATCCAGAGAGGGGTGAGACCCCCTGCCACGTGCCTTCTGCATGCCGACCCTGCTGACCTGGGGCCCGTGGCCACCATCGGTGCTGGTTCTGCCGCAGCCCCTCTAGGTCCTCACCGCACAGGCCGCCTGCGGGACCTGGGGCCTCTCATTCCACTCCCTGCACGATCCCCTCTGGACCCTCAGGGCCCAGGAACGCCTTCTCCCTGCATCTGCGCAGCTCCTCAAAGAGCCGCCTGGGACAGACGCATCAGACTCAGTCAAGGTGGGGTGCGAGTGCAGTGCCTGACCCCCGCTTCCCCTGCCCCCAGCACAGGCTGTGTCCATCACAGGCCCTCGGGACACTTTCTTTGAATAAAGAAAAACAAGTTCCTGGAAGAGACTACAGGAAGGGAGGAGAGGAAGGCATTCCATGGGAATTAATTACTCCAGGAAAGACCTGAAGTAATTGGTACTTCCTTGGCCTGAGTATAAAAGCAAAGGAAAAATGGTTTTTAAGCCAAAATGTTCCCTTCTCCATCCATCACTGAATATATACGTCCCACCCATTTTTATGTTCTCTCAATCCTGCATGCCAATATAAATACCATCTCCTTGTCGTTCTCAAAGTAACCCAAAGAAAATGAGAAGGTAACACTCCAAGGGGGGAACAAAAATTCCTAAATCATCTGTTTTAGGTACAAATACAATGAGCAAATTTTCTCAACTATGAGGTGTAACAATTGCACTTACAGGGACAAGGGAACAGCCTAAGTGCAACCAGGACTAGTATAGAAATATCCAGCTTTAAAAGCTAGAATGGTTCTGATGGCAGAATGCCTGAGCTGGAAATTAAATGTTCTTCTTATACATGCAGAACAAGTGTGGCTTCTCTGATTTACAGAAAAAAGAGGAAAGGAATTGGCATTTATTGAGCATTTAAGACAGTCTTAATTTAGACAGCATGCTCAGCACGAAAGCACTGATCTGCACACAGCCCTGTGAGTATCTCTTGACCCCATCTTAGGGATGAGGCAAAGACGCACAGAGCAAATGCGGCAGGGCATGCCGTAAAGGAAGGGCAGGGATGAAACCATCACAGGCCTCTGACTGCAGAGCCTGTAGCTCCTTCCGCCATGGGCACAGATTCCAGACCTGGCTGCTGCCCCTGCTTTACAAGAGGGCCTCCAAAAGGAGCCTAGGAATAGTGTCAAGGGCACAGAAGGAGGCAAACACATTTCTTTTGCCTTTCTTCTAATGCCCCCTTCATGGAAGCAAAGCATGGAAAGCAAGAGAAGGGAGGAGCAGGGTTTATAGCAGGGAATAGGTGACAAGGGACCAGATAGAAATTCTTCAGTTCACACAGCTATTAGGTCTACAGGCCTAAGACACCCAGAGAAATGATGGCAGCTCTTCAAAAAAAATAGAAGGAGCAGCTTAGAGGCAAGAAATGATTATTTAAATTAAAAGTACGATCTACACTTGGAATTCATCATGCTCCTTCCATTAATCAGTTCCTATGGGCCTCACCTGACCTCTGCCCTAACACCCCCAGCTGAAGTCCCAAAAGGAAGGGAGTCTGCCTCATTCATCTTAGAGTCCTTAGGACCTTGCAGACAGAGTTGCTGGCAGAGAAAGAGAGTGTTAAAAAAAAATCTGTTAAATTGGATTGTTTTTTCCACTTTTATTCCCAAGGTAACTTTTCCACATCTTTTAACTAACACTCATCCTAGGCTTCCCTTCTCCTCTAGGCTAAGTGTCTCAACTGGTGCCTTCCAACCCCCACATCCCCTTTGCTTATATACAGGCGATAACATGGTTTTAGCACTTGCAGAATTATATTAAAATAATCTGTTACATTCTGAGTCAGAATGGACTTTCTTTAGGGCAGGAACAGTTTATGATTGAGTTTTATACCCTAAGCACCTAGCACAGTGCCTGACACATAAGAAATGCTAATTAAACATCCATAAAATAAAATTGAATCTGGCAAAGATTGGTGAAAAAGCGAGTCTCTAATATCTGAAATCTTTAAATATAGTCTCTGCCACCTTGAGGAAACATGAGGACAGGGATCATTATGTCAAACTAGTTATAAAATGTGGTTCTAAATGCAATATAGATAGCTTAGTTCCTAACAGTGGGATTTGTGTATTTTTAAGAGTATCCATTCAAAGCATTATCAGTTGAAATCACTGTGGAATCGCCTGTGATTAATCAAGATATAGACCATATAGCACTATAAAACTCATGGCCTTACTGAGGGGAAAAAAATCAAAACCACACTGCATCCACTAAGAGGTGAGCTCTAAATGGCCAGGGACCCTGCAGAGATGGGACTAGACAGCTTCCAAACCACCTGCCCAAATCACAGCAACACAGAAAGCCAGGGCTGGATGCTGGGCTACTCCTGTTTCTACATTTCAGAGCTTCTTAGAGACTTTAATCATCTAATATCCCTGGTAGCTCCTCATGAAGGGCATCTTAGTCCATTTTGTGTTGCCGTAAAGAAATACTTAAGGCCGGGAAATTTATAATCAAAAGAGGTTTATCTGGCTTGCGGTTCTGCAGACTATTCAAGCAGCATGGCACTGGCATATGCCCGAAGGCCTCAGGCTGCTTCCACTAGTGGCAGAAGGCAAAGGGGGCGGGGGGCTGGTGTGTACAAAGACCACGTGGCAAGAGAGGACGTAAGAGAGGGGGACAAAGTGCTGGGCTCTTTTTGACAACCAGCTCTCTCAGGAACTAATGGAGTGAGAACTCACCCCCGAGGGAGGGCATTAATCTATTCATGAGAGCTCTGCCCCCATGACCCAAATACCTTTCACTAGGCCCCACCTCAACATTGGGGATCAAACTTCAACATGAGGTTTGGAGGGGACACACACAGCAAAGGGACAGAGCACACCTGAGTTCCAAAACTTCTTTCACCACCACCTGGGTAATGCTGTACTACATCATGATCTACCCTTCATGAAATTCAATTCCACAAACATTGGGTGGCCACCTCCTCGCTATGCCCAAGGTGATGTTCTAGGTGTAGGAAAGGCCACAGAGAACAAGGGACGGTTTCTGTCTTTGGTCTCAGAGGAGGCAGAATCAGAGGAAGGGCAGAGAACAAACCAGGATGAAGATCAGAACGTGACAAGTACCCTATGCAAGAACAAAAGTGGTGTGAGGTTTAAGGGGAGCAGACAGCACCTGGCTTAAGGGTGGACGTGGGCTCTGGAAGAAATCTCAAAGAAGGGGTGACTTGGAAGAGGTGGGTTTTCCACAGCAGATGTGAGGTGGTAAAAGGAGGGGAGGGCAGCAGAGGGCAGCAGGAAAGATGACAGACATGGGGAGGGACAGGCTGAGTATGAGGAGGGTGCTGAGGCAGGGGAGCTGTGAGGGGGAAAAAGCTTGGGAAGGTGGTTTGGAGTTACGTCATGAATGTCACAGCAAATAGTCTGTACTTCATGGAGAACTCCGGAAGGTTGTTAAGCAGAGGAGTGCCATAACTAGAACCATATTTTAGACCACAGAGACTTCTTAATGCTTGCTCTAATATGATCTGCTAGTTTACAAATAATTCATTAAGGAGATGACTGATCTTGATGCAATATGGTATACTATGAAAGCATATTGAGTTTGTCAGTCTATCATCCTCAAAATAACAAAATCCAAAATATACCCAAAGAAGATACAGTTTGTAATTGTTAGTGACTGTTATGGGTCTATATTATGAAAAGAAAGGTGACAGATGAAATCCACTGTTAATTATCTATTGCTAAGATAAATTTAGCAACGTAAAAACCACCTACATTTATTATCTCATAGTTTTTGAGAGACAGGAGTCCAGGCACAGATGAGCCAGAACTTACCTCGAGGTCTCTCACAAAGCTGCAGTTCAGGAGTCAGCTTGGGCTGGGGTCTTATCTGAAGGCTCAACTGGGTGAGGATGTGCCTCCAAGCTCATGCATTTGTTGAAGTATTCAGCTCCTTGGGGTTGTTCGATTGTGCGACTTCCTCAGTTCCTTACTTCCTTCAGGGCTTTAGGGGCTGTTAGCCTGAGGCCACCCTCAGCTCCTGACCACAGGGGCCTCTACAACAAGGTGGGCTGCTCTATGAAAGGCACCCAGGGAATCTGCCAGGAAGACAGAAGTCACTATCTTATGGAACCTACTCCGTGGACATGAAATCCTTTCAATGTTGCCAATATTTTATTGTAGAAAGTAGGCGCTCAAGGGAAGGGGATTCCACGAGGCTGTGAACACCAGGTACCAGGGATCATCGGGGGCCCCCTTAGAGGCTGCCTACCACATCTGTACTTCACAAAGTTCCTAGGACTTAGTAAACTTACGAGAAACTCACAACATTTTAAAATAATATGTCCCAAATGAACATATACATCTTAGGATCAATGCCCCAGGGAAGCAGTTTATTTAGTGGAATGTCACAGTCAAGGATGAGTAATCCTGTGTCAATCACTGCTTCCTCAGCAGGATGGGACTGCACTATAAGAACAATCATGGAGATAGGAAAGCCACCCCCCTTACCACAGCGAGCCCCACAAGCTGCATCTCTGTCCTCGCGACTGAGCTCAGCAGTCTGCTTTCATTCAAGTCCTCAGTCCCATGCAGGCAGTGGGAAAGGAGAGACACTCTTTTGTTCTGTGCAGATGAAATAAGATACTCTTCATTCAGTCTAGTTCATAGCCCTTCCTGGGATTGCCTTTTTCACATAAAGAATGTACCAGCTACATTCCTGAAGATGAGAAACCAAATGTTGTCAGGGCTGATTTGTGATTCTTGTGATTCTTGGAGGAAGAAAGTAAAGACAGACAGGGGAGGGTTTCACTGCATGCATGTAACAGTCAGGGAAGGATAGTAGGATTGGCTGGGTCAGGAGACGGCTAATAAAATACAATGTCTTTGATCTATAGGTCACCAGCTTCTTTAGGGTTGCCCTGAGACATTCCCTTGAAATATGCATTTTTGGAATTCTTCCAGAAAAGCTTCAAATCTTAGGGTTATCTTTTCCTTTTTTGCAGTGTACTGGGTTTCTTGATTTATCATTCCTTATGAAGTTGTGAGTGAGATTTCACCTTTATTTGTTCAAAAACCATCCAGGCACACATAAGTGCTCTCCCTATAACTAGTAGTGTGTGGATCCTGCCAAGATACGACCATCAGTATTTCTATCACAACTTAGACAGAAATCACCACCTTCGCCAGAGCTGTGAAGTGAAGGGTCTCAAAGCCTCAACTTGACCATCATACATTAACTGGGACTTTTTCCATCAAACTACAGAGCCCAGAGAAAATGCCACAGGATATTAAACATGTCAACACCATGGTTTTCAAGAAGAAATGTGAGAATCTGGCTTTGGTCACCGAGATGACCACACTCAATCACTGACTAAATGCTTGCCTGGCTGCCTTAGGTTAGTGCCCTACTGTTGATCCAGACAGTAACATGGAACAGCACAGAACCTTAACTGTATTAGACAAAAGGAATAAAGAATTTAGAGTATAATGTCAAATTTATCCACACTTTTGCCTGAGGGTAAAACCAGGTTAGAGTTGTAAAATGTTGGTATATTTTGTTTAAGGAGGTGTTTGGTAGTGAGGGTGGATGAGGAGTTAAAGTTACATGGGGTTAAGTTCGGGTCTGTGTCGCCACGTTTCACTTCAAAAAGTAGTATGCTTTCTCAGAAGTCAATTTTATGAGTTGTGAGGAAAATTACTTGAAAGGGGTAAGGTCCCAAAGAGAAGGACAAAGAGGTAGAAAAGTGCAAAAAATCCAGAGGGAAGAAAGCAGATATTCAGGTTCACAGTAAGAGTGACTGTACTGTTCCTAATATTTTTACTCTGAAATATAACACACATTCAGGAAAAACATACAAAATAAAAATGTATTAATATAACTCTATGATTTGGCAAAAGAACCATGTTAACAATGACCCAAGCTAATATTAATAACTAGGATATTGCCAACTCCCCAGAAGTCCTGTATACACCCACCCAGCCATCACCCATTTGTACCCACCAGAGTAACCACTAGCCTGTCTTTTGTGGTAATCACTTCCTTGCTTTCCTTTATAAGTTTAACACTGAGCATGCATCACTTAATAATATAATTTCATGTTTTTTGAACTTTTATATTATATACATGGAAACATACAGCATGCAATTTTTTTTATACCTGGCTTCCTTTGTTCAACATAATGTTCGAGAGACACTCATGTTGTTGCTTTGGTGTAGCTATGAAAATTCATTTTCATTGATGCAGACTACTCCCTTGCATGATTATCCCACTGTTTATCCATTTTACTGTTGGTAGATATTTAGAATATTTCTATTTGGGGGGATATTATGGATAATGCTGCTATAAACATTTCTATATGAGGGTTTTGGTGCACATGTGCACGCATTTGTGCTGGTGTGTGTGCATGCACCTAGGAGTAAAATCGTTGGGTCACAGAGTATGCATATCTTCAAAGTTAGCAGATATAGCCCAACTGTTTTCTAGACTGTTTGTATCAAGTGATGGTCCCATCAGCAGTGTTTAAGAGTTGTTGTTAATCCATATCCTTACTATCACTTGGTATGCACACTTCTTTTTTGGAGACAGTATTTCACTCTGTGTCCTGGCTACAGTGCAGTGCTGAGGTGGTACATAGCTCAGTGCAACCTCAAACTCCTGGGCTCCATTGATCTTCCTGCCTCAGTCTCTGGAGTAGCTGGGGAACTACCAGCATGTGCTACCACACCTAGCTAAGTTTTCCATTTTGGAGAGACAGGGTCTTACTACGTTGCTCAGACTGGTCTCAAACTCCTGGCTTCAAGCAATCCTCCTGCCTTGGCCTCCAAAAATGCTAGGATTACACATGGGAGCCACTGTGCCCAGCCCATAGCCATTTTAACATTAGTCATTCTGTTGAGTATGTGGTCATATCTCATTGTGATTTTAATTTTTATTTCTCTGATGATTGAGTCTGAGTGTATTTTTGTATTTTTATTTGGCTATCCTCTTTTGCAAAATGCTCAGTTTTTCATAGGGGTTTTCCTTATTGATTTTTAGTTTTAAAAGAATTTTCTGAGTACATATCTTTTTTCAGTAATATGTATTACAAATATCTTCTCCCACATCTTTAGCTTGCTTTTTCATTCTTCTTGTCATATATTTTGATGAACAGAAGCTCCTAATCTTAATGGAGCCCAATATTAAAATTTTTTTCCTAAAGGGTTAGTGTTTTTTGGGTTCAAGGAATCTTTACTTCCCCCAATGTCATGAAGATATTTTCCTGTATTATCTTCTAGAAGCTTTATTGTTTCACATTCAGGTCTATAATTCATTTGGAATTGATTTTTGTGTATGGTGTTAGGTAGGGGTTCAAGAGTCACTTTTTTCTAGCATGGATAACAAAATGACCCAGTACCAATTACTGAGCTCATCCTTCCTCCACTGTTAAGCAGTGTCGCCTTTGTTACAAATGAAGTGGCTACATATGTGTACTTCTGGATTCTATATATTCTGTTCTCTTAGTCTACTTGTCCTCACACCAAGATCACTTATTGTCACTTTATAATAAGTCTTGATATCTGGTAGTATAAGTCTTCAACTTTGTTTTTCAAGGTTGTTTTGGCTATTCTTAACCCTTGAATTTCCATATACAGGCTGAATAGGCCTTATCAGAAATGCTTGGGACCAGAAAACTTTCACATGTCAGATATTTTTTGGATTTAGAAACACTGGAATTATACTATGGTTGAGCATCCCAAATTCTAAAACCCAAAATGCTCCAATGAGCATTTCGTTTGAGCTTCATCTTGTTGCTCAGAAAGTTTTTAAATTTGGAGCATCTCAGATTTTGGATTTTCAAATTTGGGACCTGTATATATTTTAGAATATTTTTAATTTCCACAAAAAATGTATTAGAAGTTTGAATGAGACTATAATTGAATTTATATATCAATTGGGAAGAAATAACTTCTTTACTATATTGGGTTTTCTAATTCATGAGCATAGTATTTCCCACCATTTACTTTAGGACTTTAAAAAATTTTTTTTAATTGACATGTAATCATTGTACATATTTATAGGATATGTAGTGACGTTTTAATACATATAATGTATAGTTTGCCTGCAAATGTTTTAGTTTTCTTTTGAGGTATTTGCCTTTATCAATCTTTAAAAAGACTGATTCCTAAACATTTCAATTTTTTGTGCCATTGTAAATGGTATTTTTTCTTTTTCACAATTCTTGCAGGCTATATGTATGTGTAAATTGAGAGTTGATTTTAAAAGCTATATAGAAATTCTGAATTTGGGAATCAGTAATTTTCATTGATTCAGAATAATTTTCAGCTGTTACCTCTTCAAATACTTCCTCCCCATTCTCTTTCATATCCTTTTGAAAGTTTGGTTAAACATATCATTTTGTAAATCTATCCTCTAGCTTTTTCTCTTTCTGATATAGAATATGCTATATTATCTCCAGAGCTATCCTTCACTAATTCTCTCTTCACCTCTGTCTAATCTGTTGTTTAACCCAGGGGTTCTGACACTCGGCAACATGTGGAAACATTTCTAGTTGTCACAAGTGGGAAGAGTGTGCTACTGATATCTAGTGGGTAGAGACCAGAGATGCTGGTAAATATCCTACAATGCACAGGACAGCCCCCAGCACCAAAGAATTATCCGGCCCAATTGTCAATAGTGTCAGGGGTGAGAAACCTTGGTTTTACCTATCTTGAGAGAGAGGGGGGGGTTTGTTTAGTTCCTTAAGTCACTCATCCTCGCTTGGAGTAAGTATGGAGTGGAGAGAGGCTGAATTGTTCCTCCTATTCTTTTCATTCCTAGTATGTGAAATAGAAATATTTTTAAGGAATATTAAGGGGCGAGGAATAGGTGTTTCTCTCAACAACTCCTATATCTGACACCATTTTCCCATGAGTATCACCCTTTAATAAAGACAAGGGGTACCTACACCCTGGGACTTTCACTTTAAAAAGTCTTTGTCTCTCCTCCAGACACTCTTTGTTCATGAGACCAAGGGAACTTGCCTACCTAGAGCCTGTACTAGCCCCATCTTCTAGACCCTGCTTAGGTACCTGGCTCAAGAGTTTGCTGCCCACAGGCCCCAAATCTGTATGCAGAGGCTGCATGTGCCTCTCCCCAGGCCTATCTTCTTCTGCAGGTGAAGTGGCCTCTGGTCTGTGCACTCTTAGGTCTCAGGGGTCGCCATGCAGAGCTGTTTGTGGGTGGTATGGACAGACCTGAGACCTGCAGTGGGGGTGTCCACACATGTGCACAGGGCCCTGCAGGGCAGGATGGAGCTGAGGGAGGGCCAGCTTTCCTTGCGCCCTCTCTTCTGGTCTGGAATTATCAGATGTTTGAGAACTCTGTATTAAAATATGGCCTTCCAAGTCATTATAAAAGAATATTTGTCAAGATCAAAGCATAAAACAAATTTTACTTAAGAGTTTCTTAGCTTGATTTATAACTTTAAAATATTTAGATATATAGTAAGTAGCCCTCTATTTGTACTTCTGCCCTGAGTTTCACAAACATTAAAGAAAGGCCTGCTTCCATGTGCTTTATTGAAAAGCCTAAGTTAATAAAAAGCCAATCTTTCTCATTTCACTCAGATATATTTATTTATATAAGAAATAGTCTGGAAGGATATACAGAAAAATGTTAAAATGTTAACAGGTTATCTTCTACAGGAGTGGGATTTGGGATGATTTTTTCTTATTTGTATTTTCTCATCTTTGGAAGATGAACATGGAACACTTGTGTTATTTATTAAAGAGGGAAAGTGAATGTTAATCAGGGCATACCTATCTCAAAAAAATAACCCTATAACCTACTGATTATGGTCAGGGGAATCAACTTAGTATGGGAAGCACACTCTAGTTCTGTTGCTATTGTATATTTCTTGTGAAAAAGAACTACTGAGGCATAAGCATGTCTTCCGGCCAGACAGCTATGAAAATACCAAGACAGCTTTTATCAGCCCTGGCACCAGACATCCTATAGGCCAAACAGATTCAGCAAGTGCAGTGGCGAAGGGCACACAGAAGACTGACAGATACTCTGTAGCATTGTTCCTCCACCCACAGGGTTATGACCCCCTGGGGATTATAGAAACTAGAGCCAAGCTGCTGGATACCCCTATCCAGGGAATGCCACCAGCCCTTGGGAACAGACAGACCATCCACAATGCCCCTTTCTCTTGATAACAAGAACTAATTGTACACCGAAGCTCACAGAATATTTCACATACATCATCTGATACATTCTGTCTGTTCTATAGTGGGGTATTTGCATTTTATAGCTGGGGAAATTGAGGCTCAGAGAGGTTCAGAGGCTCAGGTGTGGTTATGACTAGGAGGTAGTAAACTGGGACTTCAATCCATGTCTTCTCACCCTCCAACTGCATCTTAGTCGGCCACATCCCCATTTCATCATTTTTGGTCTATTCCTCCCCGTCATCGTTTTTCTTTCCCTCTCGTAGCACCAACCTGAGAAATCCTGATGATGAGAACTTGGTTCTTTCTCCTTCACTAAATAAAAATCCACCATATTTTTTATCTCTTTTCTTATTGCCACTTGCAGCAGCCCAGAAATGGGAAAAAGGTCGCTACAGAATGAAAATGCTGACAATTACAGCACCTTAGTGTCATGGCCCAGCAGACTGAATGTCATCAGGCTCCCAAGTAGGGAACAGAAAAGGCTGTATCCGTGTTTATTATCAAACGGTTTCTCAGACACTCTTATCTGTATTGTATTTCTAGAAAACTTTTCTATTTTCAAAATATGTCATATGTATCTTCTCAACTGATCTTGTTATAACACCTCTGTACGATGTGGATCACTAACAAGCTACAGATAAGGAAACTGAGGCTCAGAGAGGTTAAGGAACTTCTTTGAGTCCCACAATAATAGAGTCTTCAAAAAGCACATCTGTCTGGGAGCAGCACTGTGTAATAGTTTCTGTATGCCTATAGATAGTGATGTTCATTTGAGTTCTCAATCTGGAAAAAGTTAGCAATGCATGGGTTAGATCCTTAACAACATTAACATGATTTACCTCCCGCCACCCCTTTCTGGCAATAACATCACAAAAGATTAAAAAATGGCTGATACTCACCGTTCAGAAGACCACTTTAATAATATCGGTTTTCTGCCTCGTAGCCCTTGGCAGGACGCCCTTTTCACAGATCACAATGTGGGCTCAGGGCCAAGAGATGGTGAGGTTGACTCACAGGTCACTGCAGTTTATAAGAAGTCAGAATAATAAAAAGGCAGGCAGATCTAACATCACTGGCAAGAGAAAAATTTTGGTGTTGTACTGAGCAAACTACTTACAGCGAGCTCTGAATATTACGGGGGGGAATACAGAGCTGCTGAACAAAGCCAAGCCCAAGGGAAAAAAAAGTCTACATAAAAAGGCAAACCACGACACAAAGAGCTTGCAGATAATTTCAAAACTGACCATGAACTTGTTATTTACCCTAAAGTCAAAGAAAAAAAAACAAAATTTGCTCAAGCAAACACTTCTAATTAACCAGTGTGAAAGAGAGGGTGCTTTATGATGAAGTAATGACACGCTCCCCCACACACACTTGATTTTCAAACTGGCTTTGCTGTAAGCTGCATATCCAGAATAAAAAGTACCTCTTTTTTTCAGTAAGCTGCTGCAATTTAAAAAAAACTAGAAAAGAAAAATTTCAAGATAAGCTCAGCTTTTAAGTTCATTTGGTGAAAACCAAATACAGTGACAATCATTATTAGGTCTTGATGTGTGAAGGACTGTAAGAGGTTAAAGTAAACCAGCACTACCTTTAGCCCATAAGGGATTACTCTTTTATTAGTATAGTCTTGGGATTAGTGGAAATATCTGTCTAATGAATGCAGCTACTATATTTGAGCACATGCTTGAATAAGCTACTTGTTGATTGAAACCTATCTATTTATAAGCACTTCTGCATGTTGTGAAAAATCCATCTGTATTACCACAGCATGGCACCCACCATCTGAATAAAGGCTCTTTGCCATTTCACTATAGGGCCTGTTGAATGAACAGGCAGAAAGGAAGTGTGTTGCATCCACTTAACAGATTTTATTCCTCACTCTTGGCCAGTAAAGTAGAGTTACCTTATCTAAACAGCAATTTAGATTGATGTGGATGTTATAAAAACAGAAATGGGAAAAAAAAAAAATAGAAATGCTTTTCATCAGACTCACCCATGGTTTTAACCTAGTAGATCTACTATAATTTGGATAAATGGTCACAAAGACGAAACTGGCCAGACCTCTGCTCATGTCATAATCTTTGAACTAAGTCTGGAAAGTAGGTGGATTTACTACATATACTCGTTATCTTTTTTTTTATATTTTTGCTCATAAATACCACCCTACCAGCATGTCCAACAGAAACAAGTACAGCATGAAAAGAATAAGCTGAAACAAAATTAAATAAGTCAATGCTTTCAATGTTTGGGATCCCCTTTACTGTGCTCAGTCTCCATTTGAGGTAGGGCCAAACCCTCCACCCCAGAGTGGGGACCTCAAAGCCCACTCTGGGCTTCTGCAATTCCCCTGCTCTACCACCCACCCCTCAACACACACCCTTCTGCTCTGCCTCTCAGACTCAGCACTGAGTCTCTAAGCTTCTTGAGTTTTGGGTATTGAGAAGGGAGTATTCTATTGGAGTTTATTCTCACTCCTCTGCGGATAGGGTCCCCATTTATTATGCTACCTCTATAGAAAATGGCTGACCAGGGATTTATTTAAAAAAATTTTTTTTAAAAAGTAAATAATCTTAAACAATAAGCTAGTATTAAATACAGACCTCACAGAATTTCTCTTGAAGAATATTATAAATGATGCCAGGCAAACTGTCCAGGTATCCCATTGTTAGAAAGAGAAGACTGAAATCCAGTGGACCACTGCAAACTTCACCACAGCAAATAGAAGACATGCAGGCTCTAGCAGTCTTTGACTCCTGGCCATTTCTCTTTCTAGAGTTTGTGACCCTAGTTTCCTAGTGTTATCACAAACTGACCTTATTTGAGGTTAAAAGATGATGCTATGTACGATACCTGACACAAAGTGAGAACTCAATGACTTGTAGCTGTTATTATTCACACTGTAGAAACTCAGTAAGATTAGAGGATCACATCTTTTCTACTTTTATAATTGACAAAGTGAAAGAATAATTCTAAAAACAAAAGTATTAATACTAGAAAACCAAAGATGAAACTTATGAAAGATAAGTCATTTGGAAACACAAGTTATTTAAACATATTAATACAAAGCACCAAAGACCCTATAATAAATGATATTCAGCTAATTAAACAGATACTATGTTAGTAACTCTGAAGCTGGGTGAAAGTGTTGTAAGAGATAGGAAGAACTTGATGGAAGGTACTACTACCACACCTATTTTATGGATGAAGAAATCAAGTACCTAAGTGTTAAGTATTAAATGTTAGCAGGTGGTAGAGATGAGGTTTTGATTAGAAACCTGCAGGCTTTTTCCTAATTTATCCCCTCATACATATTCGATTATGTTAAATATTCACAGAAGTAAGATTATTAAATATAATAGGTCTATGTCTTTAAAAGAGAATATATCTAATAATTCTTCCTTTTGTGAGATCATTCCAAGATAAAAGAGGATACAGGGCAGCATCCTGGACTTTGGTCCCGCACGCACTGGAGAACAGGACAGGAAGTAAATAACCCTCTTGTGACAGCTCACAGTCACTGACGTTCTACCTCGAACCCAAAGGAAAGCAAACTGAGAACCAGAAACTTCTAAAACTATGAAACTCTACTTGAGCCTTCCACTTGCTTCTTGAAATCTTTGCCCTTTTCAGTATCTTTTCTAACCCTTTTCTATTGGAGTTCACAGCTTGGTACTGACAAAAAGAGTTAATCTTAAAACTTTGTTTCATCCATCCACTCAACCATCCATCCATCCATCATCTGTTTACCTACCTATTTCTTAATGGCTTCTATAAAAGATTTAAGAGCCTTAAGTTAACTCATGTTACTACCTCATTTTATTGATCTTTCTCACAGGTATTATCTCTTCTGTAAGAGAAACTGCTTTGGGGGCATATCAACATTTTTTTAGGCTAGTATGATAATAGAAAAGAGAAGCAGGTGGTTAAGGAAAGAGAGCATTCAGCACTGGTAAGCATTCAAAACCAAAATTCATTAATGAAAGAATTTTTTAAAGACTGTTTTTTAATGTTCAAGAATATATTTATGATGAATTTTTAAATTTCCAGAGGCAGTTGAAACTCACAAAGAAGCTAGGAGTAGTAATTATTCACATCTTATAAGTAAGAACATGGAAAAAAACAAGGGTCAAGTGATTTATGCATGGGACCCAAAATTCAGCAACTCAAGCCAGGATTTAGAATTCCTCACTGTGACTTTTGTACTAAGATTATTAAGCTCAGCTGCTGCCTTCAATATTTTTTTTCCCATAGACTAAGAAAGTATTTTACTTTAGCATTTCTGTAATATGGCACCATTTATAGCTGTCTTCACCCACAATAACCTAATTAAACAACCATCTTTAGGGCTGGCAGTAACAGCCTGGTTACCAGTGGTTAATGGCTGAGTCAAAATTTGGGTTATGCCACTTTTTCTTCTTACATTTTCTTGACTTAGAAGTTAATCCATGCTCACATTTCCAATTCAGCCAAGGTTGTATCTTTCTGGCATAAACACAAAATCTCAGAAGCACAAACATTTCCATCACCAAATCCTCTCTTTTATCAATTTGAACAACAAAGCAGCTAATCTAATGATTCCAAAAACTTGTACCATGTGATTTTTTTTTTCTGTTCAGAACAAGGTTTTCCAAAGAACGATCCAATCCATGATAGGCTGAAAGAGAATAAACTCTATGCTAAAAAGAAAAGTAATGTATTTGCTCTTTGTGCCAAAATACCTCAGGAATAATGAAAATACTGAATTCAACTGTAACTAGGCCTAAAGAAATTTATTTAATGTACTTCAGAAAGGACACACATTTAGAAATATCACAAAAACAAGAATGTTAGCCATAAAACGGAAATTTATTTTAAAAATCAGTATCTTGTATTTCAGATACACAAGTATATCTTTCACCAGAAGGTGAAAGCACCTTTTCCAGAAACTGCCCCCAGCATGGTCAATACTGATTTCGAAACTGGTTGCTTAGGTCTTGGAGCTCTATTACTAAAGTGTCCATAGCTGTTATTTCATCAGCTAATTCCCGGGAAATTTCTCCACTGGCCACATCTGTAAAAAGTTGCTGCAACATAAAAAAGCAGAACCATCAAAACAAGGAAAATTTCTTTAAAATAGATACAGAGTATAGAGTTAAAATGCCCTTTGTATAATAATACCATAAAATTATAATAGCAATGGTAGCATTTTTTCTGTTCATCATCCTAGAAATGTACTAGTTGCAATAATTAAACAATAAATCAAAACAACATGCCTGAACTTATAAATTCAAATGAGCTCTGCTCTTCAGAGCAGCTGCCTAATTACTGGTTATTCATTTCAATGATATAGGGTGGTTTTTGGATGAACAGACATTATTTGACCAAACCAAACCAATTTATCTATTGTGTATGCAAGCAAAACAAATATATTTTATATTCAATTAATATAAATCATACTTTTTTATGCTACTTATTTGAAAATTAATTTTGGTTTATGCCTCAAAGACCACAGATTATCAAGATTTGGCAAAAGCAAAAATGCCCAGCAAAATAAAAATAAATGTGCTCTCTCCCTGGAAAAGGAATTGCCTTAGGAGGTTTATTGCAACATACTTCAATACTACCCAAACTAAAAATATTTTGAAATGCCTCTCCAGGAACTGCCTGCTGAGCCAATATAAGCACCCAAGAAAATCAGTTTCAGGATTTTATGACCACATTGTGTGTGTGTGTGTGTGTATACATGTGACCATGTGTATGTGTTTTAATCAGAAATACAATTTACTTAGCTTGACATATCTTTTTCATCAGCTTTGACTAGATGATCTGTACAGCATTTCCTAACAGAATGACATAAGAATTGCTGTAACGTGATCAGTAGAGACAACACCTTTCAGGAAAATAACTTGGCTTCACATAGTGTATGTGTGTGTGTGTGTGTATTTTCTTTTCTAAAACTAAGAATTACAGTGCCTACAAACCCTAATGAATCTGTATCACTTCCCTATGAGGTAAGGAGGAAGCACAGAGAAACTGATGTTTACAAAGAATGAATAATTTGCTGATTGTCTCAAAGAGTATAAGTGATAAAATGTGTTCTGTGTCCATGCTCTCTAGGACTCTCATGAACAGCCCCCTCATGCCACTCTTAGCAGCAAAAGACAGGGCGCTAAAGGCAAAGGAGTCACTTTGTCCTGGGAGAGCATGGAATGGATGATCTCTTAGGTTAATCTCTAGGTTCTAGGTAGGAACTTATTTCCATGAAGTCCCTGGCCTAGCAAGACCAGAGATTCATGTAAACCACACCTACTGCAAGCTACTTACAGTTATCTTAATTCATTTTCACTTTTGAAAGCATTCTAAAACAGATTTTTTTTGGGGGAATGCAATTCAGTTTAGCAAACCCAATTCATTAAAAAAAAAAAACAGAAAAGGTATAGAAAAGGTAATATGATCTACTACAAAACCAGAAGTTCCCAAATATTGTATATGAAAACATGTTTCAAAGGAGGTGTTGGGAGGCAATTTTCCCATTTTTGAATGATCCAGTTGGGATCTAACGAGAATAAAACCTAAACATAGATGATGATCTGAGGCTTCGTTCTCAACATTTGGGCATCTACCCCAATACAGAAGAATGTCCAGTACCTGCATAGATAATACTATTTAAGACATGTAAGTACAGATTTATGTAAACATAATAACTTATAAGAAAAAGCTTTGGGCCAGGCATGGTGGCTCATGCCTGTAATCCTAGCACTCTGGAAGGCTGAGGTGGGCGGATTGTTCGAGGTCGGGAGTTCAAAACCAGCCTGAGCAAGACCCGGTCTCTACTAAAAATAGAAAGAAATTAATTGACCAACTAAAAATATATATACAAAAAATTAGCCGGGCATGGTGGTGCATGCCTGTAGTCCCAGCTACTTGGGAGGCTGAGGCAGTAGGATCGCTTGAGCCCAAGAGATTGAGGTTGCTGTGAGGTAGGCTGACGCCACGGCACTCACTCTAGCCTGGGCAACAAAGTGAGACTCTGTCTCAAAAAAAAAAAAAAAAAAAAAGCTTTGCACAGAGATAAGGGAGCTGGAGGAGTAATTCCTGAAGAAATAAACAATTATGGATAGGTTAATGATCTAATGAAAAGTAGGAAACTTAGCTCACAGTTTGGGAAAGAAAATCATAGAAAAAGCTTGCTCTGACTTTGAGAAAGCTCTTGCAGATTTCTGAGAGACACATAATTCTGAAGTTGTGCAGCCAAGCTAGGAGAAAACACAGTTCTCCTGTGTAGCATGCAGATAAATTATGCTAGAAGTTACATGCATTAAATTTTGCTTCCAGAAGTATAATACAATCCAAATCTCACTGCATATTAAAATCACCTAGGAAAGTTAACAGATTTCCTGGGCTCCATCCCAGACCTGAATCTACATCTGTCACAGACAAAACCCAAGAATCCAGTCTTCAAGAAAAAGCTCCCTAAGTGATTCTTAGGCATCTCCATCCAGCACTGGACTACAACTTGATATATGTGAAATAATGGTATGCTTCAGTTGTCAAACCTGAGTCACCCATCTACCTTAATAATAGATGGGTGACTATTCAAACCCCTATACCACCTACTTAATATTTTTATCTAAATAAAATTTTATTTTACTTAAATAAGTCTTTTTTAGAAAAACCATTACTCTACTACTGTAAATGAAACACATAAGCTAGTTCTATTTTTTTGTAATGTGTATTGAAATAAATATATATGCAAATCAAAAGTTTACCCAAGTGCCACCAGTGATACATATGCCACACTTTGGGGAAAATGAGAAGAGCAGTGTTTTAATTTAAAGAAAGCATTAAGGTCTGGATTGTAAACATTAATTTCAAAGACTCCTAAGTTACCCATGTTTAGGGTGGCCTAGCCATTGGGCCGATAATATCCTTACCCACACACCCAACCACCTGGGGGTTGTCATCTAAAATATAACATGTGCCTAAAATTATCCCTGATATAAAAGATTTAGGAGCAATAAGCTGATATTAATGACTTTTTCCTATATGACAATTCTAATTAATTCCCATGTCATGCTCACCTTAGCTTTAGATAATAAGCCCCGTAAATTGAGTCGAACCGAAGAAAGCACTTGAACAGCTTCTTGGGGACTGGGTTTGTTTTTACTGCATTTTATTGCCACTGGAAGATAAACATGGGGGGAACATCCATTAAAAACTGGTAATGGCAATTTATAGCTACAAAAGTCAATTATTTAATTAGAATTTTATAGTAACAAACTTCAGAAATACTTTTACCTAGAAAGTTTTTTATTTTTGAAAAAGGATAATTATGTGCACATCTCTTCCCTTTATCCTTCTTTAAGAAAGAAATTTACTGCTAAGGGGAATTTTGAGGAAAACAGGTGACTTTTGGTGAGTTACAGATCATTGGGAAAAGACTGTAAACACCTGCACACATGTGCACACACTAATGAAGTTAGGCAAGGAGACAAAATGTTACTGAAAACAAGGTACCCACAGAGAAAAAAAAAGCAGATGCAGCACATCTCAGTGTGGCATTTTCCAGGATACAAAGTCCCTACTGGGGATTTCCTAACTGCTGATGAAACTAGCCCAAGGAAGTGACATGCTGTACACAGATAGCTCAATTCTTACTGCATTTCATATTCAGTGTTTACAGCATCATTCTGGAAGAATAGATACCAACAATCCACATGTCTTCCTTTAGGGAATGTGAACACAACTAGGCTCTTGAGTTCCTGAGAGATGCTGGCATCAGCAGGGAATGGGACAGTGAAGCCAGTCATCCACTACTGCCTCTACAACTCTGCCTCTAGCATTCTGGGGAACTCATTTTCCTAAAACTTGAAATTATGAAGAAGGCATACTCCTTCCTGGAAGAAGGCCCAACTATGAATGCTTTATACGAACAAATGAAGAACTTTGTACCAATATAATGATTGATATTTCTCCATTGATTTGTTCTTGGTTTTGTCCTCCTGAATTATATATGCTTACTAAAATTCAAACAGACCAATAACCAGGTCCTATTTTGAAACTAAACAGTGCAAGGATTAAAGTCTCTTCAAATCCTAGATTGTAGACCAAGAATAAAAAATATATTTCTTTTTGCAGGGAAACTCTAATCAATTGGTAGAGGCTGCTTGTACTTAAAATAGAGTTCTATCATTAATTATTAAATAATATTTTCCCTGGCCAGAGAAGGTTTGAATTCCTAGAATGAGGCTTGGGATTCCTATTTCAGAATAGTAATCAGACTTTGATATTTTTCAGCTAAGAGTTGAAAGGATACACGGTAATTAGCATTTTTAATCCCATTTTCAAAAGGCACAGTTAACCCACAGATAGCGAGGATTATGATGTCTGTTTCTCTTAGCATAATAGAAGAAAGTTGTAACAACCATGGCAGAGGTATTTGAGCTGTTTAATACCTAGCAGCTTATATCAGAAACAGCTGTGATTCTTTTTTTAATCCTTTATTTTCAATCTGAGAAAAACAAAAATAGAGCAAAAAGACAAACACATATTCTATTATCTTCCCTCCTTAATCCCATTTCCAAAAGGCATTACATATTGAGACACAGATAGAGAAGGAGAAAAGGGAGGGGGGGAATAACCTGCTGCTTCAAATCATCCGAAAATCCAAGAGAGCAGTAGCAGTTACCCCCTCTATGCTGACCATAGTTACAATGAATAAATATTATTTTAAAAGTTCCTGGATGGCAAAGAACAAAAAGCACTTTAGCCTACCCTTTCCCAGAAAATAAAATAGCAGAAACTGTAAATAAATACCCTTCAGACAATATAAATAGGCACACAATGACAACATTGTTATAGGTAGGTCTCAAATACTATATCAAAATTACAATACCTTATCAAGCTTTCTGAAGTACCTGGCTACTCTTAACAATACCAACTCAAGGAGTAAACCATGTGGAGATTTAACAAAATGTTAAACAGTCATGCGTTGCTTGATGATGGGCATATGTTCTGAGAAATGGGTTGTTAGGAGATTTCCTTTCTGTGAGAACATCACAGGCTGTAAACAACCCTACTCACACTTAGGCTATATGGTATGGCCTACTGCTCCTAGGATACAAACCTCTATGCCAGAGTCCTCAAACTACGGCCTATGGACATTTACCCGGCCGCCTGGTGTTTTTGCCGCCGCTGCCTGTCCTGCTTAGCAGTCGACTCATCCTGGGCCCACAGTGCACATGTGTGGAATGTGCACCGCACTCTCCAACGGCCCTCCAATGGTCTGAGGGACAGTGAACTGGCCCCCTGTTTAAAAAGTTTGAGGTCTCTTGCTACAGCATGTGACTGTACTGAATACTATAGGCAATTGTAATACAATTTGGTAAGTAACACATAGTGGGTTTTGTGTATGTAGACATATCTAAACATAGAAAAGGTACAGTAAAAATATGGTATTATAATCTCATGGGACCACTGTCATATATGTGGTCTATTGTCAACCAAAAAGTTGTTATGCAGTGCATGACTGCATTTCCTTTTCAGAATTGGGTGGGGTGGAGGAACAGTGTTGGGGAGAAAGACGAAAAAGAGAATAGAACAATGGAGAAACCCAGCTCATTCTCTAATTGAGCACTGGTGGATAAAAGCAACAAAGGAAAGAAAATATCATTAGACACCATCCTCCTAAGTATTGCAAGAATGGAAAAAAACCCACCACATGTACTCACTATTAAATTGGAACTAAATGATCAGCACTCATGTGTACATATGGTAGTAAAATTCAATGGAAATCAAGCATGTGGGAGGGGGAAGGAGGATATGTGTAAATTTATACCTAACAGGTACAATGCACATTATCTGTGTGATGGACACATTTATAACTTTGACTCAAACTGTACAAAAGTAATTCATGTATCCAAAACGTTTATTACCCCTGTAATATTCTGAAATTTTTAAAAAAAGGAACTAAATCTGGGCATCCACTCAAATATGCTTACAATGTTGCAGGAGCACCAACGCGTAATTCATTAAAGTCAAAGGAGAACTTAAAAGAATAGACACTTGTTTTTCTCCAAGTATTGCTCAGGTGCCAATAATAATTTAAAACCACTTTAAGATAAAAAATGAAGATTTTTCTTAGAGTATCTCTTTGACCTGCTTATTTATATTTGACAGGTTTAATACCATCACTTGGTGATTACAGAAAACATTATGGTTTTGACTGTTGTAGAGCCAGTGGTTCACAGAAATGTTTAGAGTTGGCAAGTTAAAGTAGATAAGATAAATTCTTCAAAGTAAATCCCACTCTGCTAATTATGTTCATAATACACCTTAGCGTGGGTTTCTCCAAATATAATACTATATCCACAAAGACCAAAGGAATAAGGATTGGACCCCATCTGAGCCCACCCACCATGAGGTCAGGATAAACCACATGAATTGTAGCCACCCCTAAGACATCCTTCCACTGATCTATTAGCAATTATCTCAAACTGTTCTACACTGAATTTCAGCTGTACAGAGTTCAGCACTTCTACCTTATCTGCCAAGGGCTAGGTGGCCCAGGAAATTGGATATTTATATACTTTTGGTCAAAGACATCAAAGGCCCTAAGTAGAATTATTAACTACCAAGCCAATTTCTAAATTGTTCAAATGTTTTGTGACTTCTTTATAGGCAAGTTAAACTTTATCCTTGTTCTTCATTTTTCTCTTTTAGTTTTGAGTCCTTTATTACATAGCCCAACTCCTCTGCTTTGAAAGGGACAGGGTGGAGGTGAGACGGTAAGAAATTAACATGATGTTACAAATTAATATATGTAAAATGCTTCCAAGTGTTGAAATGTTTTCATTTATTCTTCACAACAACCATACGTAGGTATTATCCTCATTTTGATGAGGAAACTAAGGCTCAGAGAAGTCCTGGAGCTTAGGTCTCACAGAGCCCTTTTCACATTTCCTGGTTGGCTCCCGATTTGCTGTAACTATTAGTGGCACCAAAAGGTTAGGCAGGGACTTTGGTATAGGTTCACAGTCCTTGTGATTCAGTTCTTACCATTGGGGCTTCATTATTTTATAGTAAGTGAAATATAAAATATATTTTTATTTGAATATGGGCATCACATACCCATATTCAAATATAAATATAAATATAAAAATGCATTACTATTATAATTAACTGGTATGTTTTTCATTAATGCAAGTAATTAAAAGCAGTCCTGGCCGGGCGCTGTGGCTCACGCCTGTAATCCTAGCTCTTGGGAGGCCGAGGCGGGCGGATTGCTCAAGGTCAGGAGTTCAAAACCAGCCTGAGCAAGAGCGAGACCCCGTCTCTACTATAAATAGAAAGAAATTAATTGGCCAACTGATATATATATAAAAAAAAAAATTAGCCGGGCATGGTGGCGCATGCCTGTAGTCCCAGCTACTCGGGAGGCTGAGGCAGGAGGATCGCTCGAGCCCAGGAGTTTGAGGTTGCTGTGAGCTAGGCTGACGCCACGGCACTCACTCTAGCCTGGACAATAAAGTGAGACTCTGTCTCAAAAAAAAAAAAAAAAAAAAAGCAGTCTTTATCTGGACTGTATTTATTCAACAGGTAAAACAATTTTATATGTAAGGTTATCCCTCCCCTCAAATAATACCCTTTAAGTTTCCCAAAGATAAGGATTAGATATTTTATATTTCTTTTTTGCATGATGTAGCTCTTTGTATATTGCTATGTACTCTGAGATCTATGCATCTTTATGAATATTTTTATTTTAAAGGAAGAATATGAGTCCAGGAAAAATTAACAGATTTCCCTAGTACTACATAATCAACACAAACTGACTCTGTATGGAGTGAAGGTTATATGCAGTTGTAAAGGTATTTCACATCTCTAAAAAGGTTTCTAATTCCTGTCACTTACTCAAACAGTATTTAAGCCTCTATCCTGTTTCTTCCTATTGTTCCAAAGTGCCTACTATAGAGCATCATTCTATAAATGCTTGTTGAATTAAATACAACAATTTCAATACAATGAAATAATCTGATATTAATTATAATGGAACTTTACTTTTGACTAATACTCTTTTTTATCAGTAAAAAATACATTAAAATATTCTATGGATATCAAATGTTACATCAAATACCATGTGCAAGTCCTAAGGCTCTTTGAACAATCTCCTTAAATGATGTAATGTCTTTCTCCCAACAACTGGACTGTGTGTCACACTTGTATGCCTTCGAGAGACACTGGAATGCCTGAGCAAAGAGAAAGAACAACATCAGAATAACAAGTAGAACTCACGTTTCAAATTCTGTTTCGTGGAAGTCATATGGAACTAATTCCAATTTGAAAAACCAGCATCTGTGTTGGACAGCACAGTCTCTATTATTGTCATTAAAGAAGACATGCACACCCAATAGCAACAGGCAATTTAAGAAATCAAATGGATGTATCTGGATATAGACACTTCTCTATAACCAGAAGATTATAAACCCTAGGTCTAGAGATCTCTAAGAAGTGTACAGATTTCCTCAGCATTTGTAGTCATCAGCTTAAGAAACCCGTCTAGAGAATGAGGCATGAACTTGGTTAAAACTATGGAGAAGTTTAAACCACTCTCTTTTAAATCCTTGAGAAGTCACAGATGAGAGAATTCTGGGTACCCTTAATTGCATATATGCAAGAGTGTACATAATTCAGGAAGAAAAGGACAGAGAGGAGCAGTGCGTGCATGCGTGCAGGTGATGTGTTCTCCGGGCCGACAAGGCAGTGGTGGAAGCCAGCTGTGCGGGCCGAAGGAGGAGAGAACAGCTGAGAAGCACGCAGATTAGCTGCACCGTGGCTAATTCCAAACCCACACAGGGAGTACATTTGATTTGTTGTGGATGTTTTGAAAAGAAACACAAAACAATTATTTCAATCTTGGAAACTCTGGGGGCTCCTTTAAGCTCTAAGAGGCTAAAGGCACAACGTGAGTGTAATGATCTACTGTACTTGTCAGAACGGGCAGGGCAACCTTGTAAAAGCACTATATGTTTAGACTTTAAAAGTTCTTCTTCATATCCTTATGTAGTTCCTTTTTCTTTTTCCCTTTTGTTGTCCCCATCTCAGATCTAACCACTCTGCCCAATCTACCTTAGTCTTTAGCAATGAACCTGCAGAAAGGGGGACAGAGTAATAAAAAGAGCCAGTTGTTTGCTGCAGATCTGGTAGGGGTAGCAAGTCCAAGAGACTCTTGCAGGAAACAGAGAACAGCTATATAAGAAAAATTCATGGAAAGTAAAAAGATGAATGCTACAAGTCTTAACTTGCTCACAATTCAAAGTGCTTATGTTAAAGACTTTGTATGAATCAAAGCTAAACTTGAGTATACTAATCTTATCTTTCAGATTAGACTCTTCCTCCACCCAGCAGAAAAGCAAGTCTACTACACACTAGCTTGAGCAAAAGCCCAGGGCCCAGGAGGACTGAAGGACTTACCTTTTCATTTTCTTCAGCCTTTTCACTCTGCCCATTTCCATATACTTGGGCATACAGCCTCCAGATTTCTCCATCATTTGTCACTCTTGAAGTTACTCTGCCAAATAACTCCTGCAGCTTTCCTTTGAGGCTGGTTGCGACATCTCCACTTCTATCAGTCATTCCATCAATTACTGCCCTGACCAGAATTTTAAGGACCTTAAAAATGCACAGAACAATCTGGTAAGGTAGAAACTACCAAACAATAACAAAAAACAAAGAGCTATCCTCACTATCATTAATGACAATGAAAATCCTTGTGAAACCTGTTAGAATATCACCCTTATACTTTTAAAGAATAAAATAAAAGTGAAGCCACTCTGAATGCTCTCTAGAATTTCATGCTGACTACCTGTCTGGACATCCCATCTCAAGCCTGAGAGGGCTCTTCTTCCACATGGCCCCATACTTGGTGCTTGTCTCTTCCCACTTGGAGAATTCTCTCTGAATGATCAACCAGATCCACAACTATACCTTCACCCAGTTGGCTCTGCTAATGTCTGTGCAGCTCCAGCCAGACTCCTCTCTGGAGCTCCAGAACTGCACCTCAACATCTACAGGGCAGGTCCCATCAACATCTTGCACCCCAACTATCCAAGAGTGAAACACGGATCTCAAATCCCTCTTTCTCCTGTGAGCCTATCTACCATAGTTCCCAGAGCATCTACCTAGATTCTCTTCCCTCCCATTTCTGCCATGTCTGATTTGATTCCACATTCCTAATGAGTCCCAAATACAGCTTCTCCTATCTTAGTTTTGGCCTCATTAACTTCCATCTGGACTGCTGTAATAACATCCTAACTCTGCTTAAAGAGGTCCTGGCCCTTCCTAATTATTGAATGATAAATTCCCCAGGTCTGCTCACCACTTAGCAACTTCTTGGCCATCTTGCTATCAGTTAGTCTTTGCACATTCTATCCCAGATGCTTTGAATGCTGATAGATGGGTTAAACTGAGCCCCACAGCAGGTTATAATATAACAAGGCACATCTGTCATAGCTACTACATTAGGCTGTGCATCTCAAGGCAGCTCCCTGGAAGCATAGAAAGTGCACACTCAATCTTCCACTCCTTTAGTGGGGGGACAAAAAAAGAATCAACTTGAGAAGAGTACCCTAGGACCTTGCTAGTCAGTGTGGTCTGTGGACTGACAGCACTGGTAATATCTGGGAGCATGTTAGAAATGCAGAATCCTGGACAGAGATCTTGGGCCAAGATTCTGCATTTCTAATGAACTGATGCTGATGTTGATGGTCCACAGACCACACTTTAAGGAGCAAGGTTCCAAGAGACAGGTGCTCACCTCTTTACTTTTAGCCTGAACTTTATGGAGAGGACATTTCATCATCTTGTATCATCAGTGTTTAACATAGTGCCCGGCACACAGCACGGACTCAATAAATACTTGTGCTGAAAGACAGACTGAATGCGTAATACACCTCTTACAAAATGTAGCTAAGAGAAATGCAACCAGTGTGCCACCTTGCTCTGTCTCCTTCACAGAACATTCTGATCCATGCATGAGATGTGGCTGAGGCACTGAGGCTCTTCTGGAATGTGAATGCTTTCAGGAATGTGAGCTCAGACTCATGGTTCTAATTATATACAGTGATAAAAGCGGACAGGAGAAAGTTCAATTGTGCTTTTTCTTTCTTGTTTGGAAAAAGTACACGTCTTTGTTGGTAAATACACATTACAATCCCACATATGTAGTTTTACATCTGAAAGTTACCAAAATTCATACTACAATCCCACTGGTGGTTTTAAATCTGAAAGTAACAGTGCAGAAGAAACAGTATGAATGTGCACTATGTATTCCAAGTGATTATTCTCTAAGCATTTCAAGGATTAACATATTTTGAAAGGGACATTTTATTAAAATAGTTACTAACATGAACAAATGAAATTACTAAATGAGTACCACTTTACTTCTTCTGGGATCTCACAGTGGGACCCATATCCCATCCCACACTTTAGCCTACTGATGAGACAATGGGGGAATAAATTAAAGATAAAAATAGGTGCAGTGCTGGCGTTTGAGAGGAAAAACTTTGTTGAAACTTGTGCCTCGTGTGTGTGTGTGTGTGTGTGTATGTGTGTGTGTGTGTGTATGTGTGTGTATGTTTGGGGGATGTGTGAGAAGGAAAGGGAACTGTAGGTAGAGCAGATACTGAAGGCCTCTACCCAATTTATATGCAGAGACCACAAGAAAAAAGTGGGGTGGGGGAGGAAATAACCAATTTGTTTCATACCCCCTACTGCATGTTCAATTGCCAACTGAGTCTGGAGCTATGGAGTTCTATATTGGAAGAATGGATAATGCGAGTCATTCATGGCCATGGCAGATATTGCCTAAAGAGACTATTTTAGGCAAGAATAAAGCTCAGGATAGAATCTTACGGAACACAACATTTAAGAGGGGGGCAACTGAGTAGAACCCACTAATAAGACTAAAAAGGAGTGGCCGGAAAGGTAGGAGAAAGTGATGTCATAAAAACCAAGGAAGGGGAAAGTTACAAGGAAAGTATATCTATCTACAAAAGATCAGGGCTGGAAGATTCCACTGAATTTGGCAATCAAAAGAGTTAGTGACTATATCTAAAACCAAAGCCAGAACAAGGAGGGCAGGCGAGATCATGATTTTAGATGTGAGGTTTACAAAAAAAGAGAAAAACATGGAAACCATGACAATCATTAACCTCATGAAAAACGAAGAGCAAAACAAACAATACAAAACCCACCATTGTAGTGTCCTATAATACCCACTTTGAATACCATTTCCATAGACATATGATGTTAATAGAGAATATTCACTTAACCAAAAATTTTAATGTAAGTATATTGGGAAGATAAGAAAGGGATGTAGTGTTAGTGCTAGTGTATAAGAGAGTTAAGTTCTCCTTTACTGTGACAGGAAGTCAACAGGTAAGGCCCAATTTTGGATAATGAAAAATAGCAGTACTATACAACTATTAATATGAAATACAGAAATGTGCAAATAGCAGAAGAAATACTAAAGGGTTCTGCCTTTAGTATAGGAAGGGTTATGCCTTTCCCTGGGAAGCTGGAATTTGTTATTAATATATTTTGTAATAAGCCTTTTACTACTATTTAACTTGTAAAACTACATGCCCATGCTTTTTAATAAAATACAAATTTAATTTGAAAAGAGAAAAAGCTACCTAGCTTATAAAAACAAAGAAAAAAGAGAAAAGGCAAACATAAACACATTCAAAGATGTGTTTCATAAAGATGAAACAAAAAATGATGCCACGATGGAATATACACTTATTAGACTTTAATGTCCCCAAATGGTGGTTGCCCCGGGGTGTGTGTGTGGGTGGTAGTGACTAAAAGAGGGAGGGGAGGGTTTGAGGGAGTGCTGGTAACGTTCCGATTCATGCTCTGGTGCTGGTTACACAGGTAAGTGTTCTCTTCATGAAAATTCTTGTTTATGTATGATCTATATACTTTTCTGTGTGTATACTATATTCTAATAAAAAGTTAATTAGAAAATTATTCCCTGCATTAAGAAAATCCCATGAAAGAAAAAAATAGTTATTTGAACATATTAACAAATGAAGCTAATATACAATCTTAAAAAGTGGTTTTAGACTAATAATAATTATTTTTAAAAAACTATTAAAGTAACTTTATAAGCTATTAACTAATCACCATTTTCACCATTCCTACTAACTAGTAAGTCAGAAAAATCACATTCTAGTTACTCAGACTGACTACAAGAGCAATAACTTTTAACATTTCTTTAGAAAATAGATATTTGTAGATTAAAAAGAGCAAAGAGTGTTATAATAGTATTTCTTTGATTAAATGAATCACCAAGGAATATAATTTCCCCTTGGGCAGTCTACAAGTTTATCAACACTACACTTCTTTGCCTCATCACAAGTGGAAAAAAAAAGTTGAAATAGGTAAATGTTTTTGTCATCTGTGATGGATAAATTATTATGATTATTTAACCCATCAGTAACAACTCAAAATTATAAATAACATATGTAATAAGCAGCTGAAGAGTAGAATATTGTAGGTCAAGATTTTAGAGGTGGAACAATTCTTGGGGAAATAGGATGGGAGATGGCCACAGAGATGAGTTGTTCATATGAAAAAAGACAAAGGCAAAGAACTTTAAGTTCAAAGTGCTGGATGTATCATCTATTTAAAACACCAAGTATTCAAGAAGAGCTAGATCAAGACTGAATGGGAGGGGAAGGGCATACCTCTAACTCTTGCTAAGGAGAGGCAAAGATATAAAATGTAACCAAAATGTTAAGAAAAAAAAAACATTTATTGGGTGTGGGGCAGGTGGGGAGAGGGGATGGGTATATACATACATAATGAGTGCCATGCACACCACCTGGGGGATGGTCACACTTGATGCTCTGACTTGGGGGAGGGGAGGCAAGGGCAATATACGTAAACTTAACAGTTGTATCCCTATAATATGCTGAAAAAAAAAAAAAGACTGGATAGGATATATATAGAGCCAGTTGTTGAAGCATGTCATGAATATGGGGGAGTGCCCAGGAAGTTGCTGAATAGCAGTAATAACAAATGATCTTCTGTCTACTATATCATACAACTATAATATCAAAGAGTCAGTATGCATGGAAGAGCTTTGAGTACTGTAAGGCAATGCAAACCTATAAACTATTATAACTATCATTGATCAGAAGTAGACAGTCGAGCCCTTATCACTGGCTCACTCACTGCGCCCCTGCCTTTTTGCTCACTTCTATATTTCCATATGGTTCAAAATAGACCTAAAGAAAAACCAGAATCCACCACCATGGTATGAATCCTGATACTCCCTATTATTTCTGCTGTGAGCATTTACTATGTGCTAAGCCCCGTGCCCTGACCTGTTTGATTTCATTAAGTTCTTACAATCACCCTAGGAAGCAGATACTTGATTATCTCCACTTTACAAATAAAAACCGCTGAGGCTTGGAGAGGTTAAATAAACTTTTCCAAGGCCATACAGCAAGTGGAGCTGGGTTTTGAATACCAGTAATAATTGACTCTTGAGCTTTGATGAGGATAAGATGATAACAATGAGGTAGGTAACACTTAGTGTATATATAGCCCCTCCTATGTGCCAGGCACTGTAGGGGTACACTTAATCCACCCGACAATCCTATAAGGAGGGTGCTGTTATGTGCACTCTGAGATGAACAACCTGGAGACTAGAGTTGAGTAACTTCTCCAAGGTCACACCTAGGGAATGTGGAGTTGAATTTGAACTCACAGTCTGAGTCCTGGATCTACTCTAAGGCATTTGCCATATTCATTTACAATTGTCTACTCCTCTGTTATTTCTTCCTTTCTATTATGTTCTTTTACATTGGAAAGATTTCTCTTTTATGAGACATGTATGCTAGTAACTTTTATCATTTCATTATTATTTCTCCACTAAATTTTGAATCAACCAAAAGCAGACAGGTTTTTGTTTTCATAATTTACTTTTTAAATTAAAATCTCCCCAAGATAGAGCTAATAGAAAATAAAAAAAGACAAGAAAATTTTTATTGGTCCATCAGCCAAACACAAGCACTACTAACAAGAGAGTGAATTTCTAATCTTTTTACTATGTGTAAGTTTTATAATATAATACTATATAAACTGTTTTTGTTTTGTTTTGTTTCTTGAGATAGGGTCTTGCTCTGTTGCCTTGGCTAGAGTGTAGAGGCATCATTATAGCTCACTGCAGCCTCAAACTCCTGGGCTCAAGAAATTGTTCTGTCTCAGCCTCCTTACTAGCTGGGACAAAAGGTGTTGCCCACCATGCCTGGCTAATTTTTTTATTTTATTGTAGAGATGGGGTCTCGCCATGTTGCCCACGCTGGTCTCAAACTCCTGGCCTCAAGTGAAACTCCTGCCTTGGCCTCCCAAAGTGCTAGGAATATAGGCATGAGCCACTGTGCCTGGCCAAACTGTTTTATCTTACTTTTAACATTATTTTATGGAATTTTTTCATGTTTTCACCTATTCTTTAAATCTATCATTTTAATAGACTCAAAATATTCCACTGGTTTGATAGACCATAGTCTATTTAACAATTTTCCTGCAGGTAGATGGTTAGGCTGCTTCCACATGCTGGCATTGTTATCAGCAATAGTACAAATAACATGTCAGTGCATATCTTTGTGCCTAAAGATTTTTTTCATAATGAAGCTTTCTTTAGGTTAGAATTCCAAGAACTGAATTATAGAATCAGAGAATAAACATTTTAAGACTCTAGAAGTAAGTTAGGTACTTTCTAAAAGGACTAAGTCAAATTAGATGCCAATTACCAGTCTGTATATGAAAATGTCACTTTATTGTATATTATCAGTACTAGGTATTTTTTAAAAAATCTTTGAAATTTTATTCTATAAAAGGTATAAGCAGCTATTAATCTGAACTATGTTTATTATTAGTAAAGTTCAACTTTTCCCTTTCCTTAACCATTTCCAAATGTTTATGGACTAAATATATTTCCTTTTTAGGAAAATTAAATTTTTTCTTAATTTGTATCGAATTCATTCTTTCCCTAATGTGAAAATAGTTTTATTGTTAATTTTCATTATGAACTAACACACGTTGCTAGCTCCTTCTTCTGCACCCCAACCTCATACTTTGCTTGGAAGAAAGAGGGAGTTGATGGATCAGAGAAAGTAACAGTAGACACATGGGGAGACAGAAGCTGGCTGGGTCCTGGTATAGTGAACAGTAGCCCAGGGTGGAAAAGTGCTAGGTGCCAAGGGCTGAGAAAAGCATTTTGATTGTAGGCTTTTTTTCTTCCACATACTACTCTACATGTTATCTGCCATCAGCATGGAGAGACTGAGACACAGCAGTGCTAGCTCAGTGCCAGCCAGGACTATGCGGGCACGTTGGGGCAGAGGGCATGGCTAGGGTGGGGAGCAGATAGCACAGGCTCAGGCAGCCTGGACCTGAGAGTCCCTCCCCCCTGCCCTCCACATGCTGAGGTTAGATGACTACTCAGGAAGATGAGCACTGGAAAAAGAGCAGTGCCTGGCAGAGATAAGGAGGGCTCTTGAGGAGCCAGACCACTTGGTGGTGGTCAGAGGTGGCAGTGGCAAAGTATACCCAATGGGTGAGTTTCTTATATCGCCCAAATTCACCAGAAAGGCTACAAATTAGAGCTTAAACTTTAGCCTTTCCCACAAAGTACACATTATCAAATTGCCAACATCCCCAAGGAAGTATGAAACAGCAGAGAAAATATTAAAACATTCCAAAATTGTAACCACAATAAACTAAACAAATTGAACAGCCTATGTGAAAAAGAGTTAAGAGGTCATGTGCAGGAAATCTTTTAACTTGTTTTCATAATATGTATTTTCAGGAAGAGAAGAGAGAAAACCAAGGCAATGAATGCGATCTCTTGGGTAGCAGTGTATGAGGGGAAGAAAAGAAGAGGACTGAGCCTTCCATCGCATTGAAACGGAAAAATGTAGATGAGTCTGCAAAGGAGATTTTAGGAAGCAGCAGCAGGTGAGGTAAGAAATGTGGAATCCTGGAAGTCAAGTGAAGAAAGCGTTTCAAGAAGAATGCAGAGAGCAACACTGTTTGATATTGCCGGTGGGCTGAGGAACCCAACTGTCCACTGGATGTGGCAATACAGACCTTGAAGATTGTACTTTCAGTGGATTCCTGGGGATGAAGCCCAAATGGCATGGGTTCCAAAGAGGGTGGGAGGAGAGAAAGTGGAGATAATGTGGGAAGATGCCTCTCCTGCTATAAAGAGCAGCACAGAAATGGAGTGGTAAGTGGTCGTGGGGGAGTGAGATTTTTTTATTTGTGGCAAAATTATTCATACGTAGTTTTAAAACACCGATAACGTTCACAAACTAGCGCAATAGATAAATGCATTCAGTGATATTTTCCCATTTGTATTGTAAAAAATTATAGATGTAAATTTTAACCCAAGGTGATTACAAGGAAAGCCCCACTTGCTTTTTTTAATCTGAAAACTAAGTCTGATAGTCTACTCCAAAGATGATTCTTTAGTCTGTGCTTTTTTCTTGGGGTTCTGGACACTTGTCGATCTAACGAGAGTTTTGATCCCTCTTCCTAGAATATGTACATATCCACATGCACAAATCTTTTCATGGTATTTCAGGTAGTATCACATTCTCCTGAAGCCTAATAATAGACCCTTCTTAGAAATCCCAATTTGTCCATCATGACCTGGGATTTCACACTTGTCTCTCCATACTACATGTCTCTCTTATGAAAAATTTTATTAGTTCTCTATCAATTCTCTTCCTATTCTATCTCTTGTCACTTCCAGATGCCCAAATCTCTGCTAATGGCAGGACCTTAATAGTGGAGGCCTTCCCTTGAGGCACCTCTGTGCATGTGGCCTCTGCTACCACTGAAAGTTCCTAATGAGGTGTTGGATGCAGTACCTTCCTTATCAATACCACTATTCCCAATGCTACTGCTACAGCTGTCTTCTCCCTGCAAGGGAAGCATGAAAGCTGTAGTAGGTTGAATAGTGTCCCCCCAAAATTCACATCCACTTAGAACCTCAGAATTTGACTTTATTCGGAAATAGGGTCTTTGCAGATGTAATTAGCTAAGATGAGGTCATACTGGACTAGGGTTGGCCTAATTCCAATTACTTCTTTCTTATAAGAAGAGGAGAGAACACACAGAGACACACAGAGGAGGAGGAGGTGAAGGTGGAGGGAGAGGTTGGAGTTAGGCTGCCCCAAGCCAAGGAACTCCGGGAGCCACAAGGAGCTGGAAGAGACAAAGAAGGATCTTCCTAGAGTCTTCAGGGGGACATGGCTGAGTCAACACCTTGACTTTGAACTTCTGGCCAACAGAACTCAATAGAGAGAATAAATTTCTGCTGTTTTAAGACACCAAGTTTGTAGTAATTTGTTACAGTGACCTAGAAAATGAATAAAGCATTTTTAAGTAAAAAGACCATGACAACATTTAAATAACAGTCCCTAACCTTTTTGGCACCAGGGACCAGTTTCATGCAAGACAATTTTTCCGGTGAGAGGGCAGCAGAGCTCTGTGGCCTGGTCTCTAACAGGCCATGGACTGGTACCAGTCCCGGAGGTTGGGGACTGCAAATTTCAAACATTGAAACAAACTCCCCCCAGGGCACTCATCTGGCTTCTAGTAGTCATCTTGCCATTTCAGTTCAGGAAGCAATCAACAAATGAATGTCACTGTCACAGCCTATCTCTATTATGGTTAGTGACCTCCAGTCTCTCACTCACCCATCCGAAGTTGTCATTTCCCCATGTGTAGATGTTTTAAGTACCAAATCTCTTAATCTTTTCCTTAATGGAGTATGGCTTTTTGTCATGATAAAAAAATCTTTTCTCCATCCCCAAGCCGATAAAAATGTCATCTTATTTGAGTGCTTTTATGATTTCACTTTTTCAGTAATGATGATGATGATGATGGCAGCTATATTTAAATAGCACTTGTATTTGCCAACCACTATTGTAGCCCTTTACATATATTAACTCACTTAATCTCATAATAATCTGTTAACTCATTTAATCCTCACAACAATCCTGTGAGGCAGGTACTATTATCATCCCCATTTTATGAAACTGAGGCAAAGAATGGGTAAGTAACTTGCTCAAGTTCACATAACTAGTGACTGGGTAAAATGGGATGCAAACCCAGGCTAACACCAGAGTATACGCTGACAACGCTGTTTCTCAAGGAATTCCAATTTAAATATTTTATCCATCTGAATTAATTTTGGTTTAAAGCTTTTGGTCCTAAATGTTTGGCCAACCATTCCAATACATATTAAATATTCTATTTTTATCCCACAGATATAAAATACCATTATTATCATGTACTAAATCCTCATTCTTACTTGAATCTGTTTCTGAATTCTCTATTCTGTTCCATTTCATTCCTGTAACAGATGTTAACTCTTTATATAATAGGGATATTATTAGCTTCTTATCATTCCTATTTGTTACAAATATTTTGTCACATATTTTTTTAATGTGGTCATAAAAATTCCTTCCAGTTTTCTTTTACTGCTTCAGAGTTCAAGAAATTTGATAAGTATCTACTTCTAGTCTTAATTTTTCTGTGAGATAAAAAAATATTTAGCATAGATTTAGTCTATTTGCAGTTCATTTGGTGTATCATAAAATAATCTGAATAAATTTTTTAAGCCTAGATGCTTAGAGAGAGTTTTTTCCCCTATGTTAAAAATTGTACTAAAATACATACATATAACTTCTAATTTACCATCTTAACCATTTTTAAGTGTACAGTTCACTGGTGTTAGATTAATAATGTTGTACAGCTATCACCAGCAACCATCTCCAGACCTCTTTTCATCTAATAAAGCTGAAACTCTATCCCATTAAACAATAACTTACCATCCCTTCTCTTCCCAGGTCCAGCCACCATTCTACTTTTTGTCCCTATGATTTTGATGACTCTAAGTACCTCATATAAGTAGAATCACACAGTATTTTTCCTTTTGTGACCAGCTTATTTCACTTAGTGTAATGTCCTACAGGTTCATTCATGTTGGAAAAGGTACCAGAATTTCCTATCTTTTTAAAGCTATGTAATATTCCATTGTATGTATAGAGCACATTTTGCTTATCCATTCATCTGTAGATGGACACTTGGATTGCTTCCCTGTTTTAGCTATTGTGAATAATGAATGTTTTATGAATGTAGCAAGGTCTCTTTGAGACCTTGCTTTAAATTCTTTTGGTTGTATACCCAGAAGTAGAATTGCTGGACCATATGGTGTTTATTTTCATATTGTTTAACAACTGCCATACTGTTTTCCATAGCAACTGTACCATTTCACATTCCCACCAACAGTACACAAGGCTTCCGAATTCTCCACATCCTTGCCAACATTTTTTATTTTCTGGTTTTTTGACAGCGCTCCTGATGGGTGTGAGGTGGTATCTTGTTTGATTTGCATTTCCTTAATCATTAGTGATGTTGACTTTCATCTCCTTGGTTAACTTCATTCCAAAGTATTTTATTTTTTTCATGCTATTGTAAACGGAACTGTCATAATTTCCTGTTTGGATTGTTCATTGTTAGTATATAGAAATGCAACAAATGTTTGTGTGTTGATTTTGTATCTTGCTACCTTGGCTGAATTCATTTATTAGTTCTAACAGCTTTTTTGTTGAATCTTTAGTATTTTCTACACATAAATCATATCATCTGCAAAGAAATAGCTTTATTATTTCTTATCAATTTGGATGCCATTTATTTCTTTTCCTTGTCTAATTGATCTGTCTTGAACTTCCAGTATTGTGTTGAAAAGAAGTAAAAATGGGAATTTTTGTCTTGTCCCTGATCTTAGAAAAAAAGTTTTCAGTCTTTCATTATTGAGTATGATGTTTGTTGTGGGTTTTTTGTACATGACTTTTATTATGTTGAGGTAGTTTCCTTCTATTCCTACTTAGTTGAGTGTTTCTATCAGGAAAGCATGTTGAATTTTGTTGCTTTTTCTGCATCAATTAAGATACTTGAGTTTTTTCTTGCATTTTGTTAATGTGGTGTGTTATGTTGATTGATTTTCATATGTTGACCCATCCTCACATTCCAGAAATAAATCCTAATTGGTCATGGTATAGAATCCTTTTAATATGCTGCTGAATCAATTTGCTAGTATTTTGCTGAGGATTTTTGCATTAATGCTTATAAGAGTTTGGTCTAAAGTTTTCTTTTCTTGTAGTGTCTCTGTCTGGCTTTGGTTAACAGGGTAACAATGGCCTCAAAGAATGTGTTAGGAGGTGTTCTCTCCCCTTCAGTTTTTTTGAGAAGTGTCAGAAGGATTGGTGTTACTTTTTCTTTAAACGTTTGATAGAATTCACCAATGAATCCATCAGATTCAGGGCTTTTCTTTATTGACTGATTTTTTATCACTGATTCAATCTCCTTAGTAGTTACAGATCTATTCAGATCGGCTATTTCTTTATGATTTAGTCTTGGTAGGTTTTGGGTTTCTAGAAATTTGTCTATTTCATCTAGGCTATTCAATTTCTTGGCATATAATTTTTCATAGTACTCTCTTATTATTTTTTATTTTTGTAGAATCAGTAGCAATACCCTTGTTTTCATTTCCGAATTCAGCAATTTGAGTATTCTCTCTTTTTTACTTAGTCCATCTAACTAAGGTTTGTCATTTTGTTAATCTTTTCAAAAAGCCAGTTTTTAATTTCATTGATTTTTCTCTAGGTTTGGGTTAAGTTTGTTCTTTTACGAGTTCCTTAAGTTGTAAAGTTAGCCTGTTGACTTGAAATCTTTCTTGTGTTTTAATGTAAGATTTTATAGCTATAAATTTCCCCCTTAGCAATGCTTCTGCTGTGTCTCTTAAGTTTTGGTTTGTTGTATTTTCATTTTCATGTCTCTATATTTTCTAATTTCTCTTGTGATTTCTTATTTGATCCACTGATTATTTAAGACTGTTGTTTAACTTCCACAATTTTGTTAATTTTCTAGTTTTACTTTTACTGATTGCTAACTTCATCCTGTGGTGGCCAAATACTTCATATGATATTACTCTTTTTAAATCTATTGAGACTTACTTTGTGGCCTAAATTATGGTCTCGCCTAGAAAATGTCCCATGTGCACTTGAGAAGAATGTATATGTTGCTGTTGGGCAGAATGTTCTGTGTATGTCTGTTATAAAATTCAATTACATACAAAATCTCTGCTCCTTTAGCAGCTTCATACCCACCCTTTTGGTTGTTGGTGTCGCAAAATTGTATCCTTATACATTTTGTACCCAACAACATAAGCTAATAGATTTTAATGCATTAGTCTCTTAAATAGAAAATAAAATGTAGAGTTACAAACCAAAGTTATGATAATACTAGCTCTTAGACTAAAAATAGTTTTTTAAATGTATTAGTCTCTTAAGTCATGTAGAAAATAAAGAGTTAAAAAACATTTGACAATAATACTAGCTTTTATAATTGCCCATGTATTTACCTTTAATGAGATCTTTCTTTCTTTGTATAGCTTAGAGTTACTGTCTAGTGTCTTTTCATTTCACTCGGCAGTACTCCCTGTGCATTTCTTTTTTTTTTTTTTTTTTTTTGTGACAGAGTCTCACTTTGTTGTCCAGGCTAGAGTGAGTGCCGTGGCGTCAGCCTAGCTCACAGCAATCTCAAACTCCTGGGCTTGAGTGATCCTTCTGCCTCAGCCTCCCGAGTAGCTGGGACTACAGGCATGCGCCACCATGCCCGGCTAATTTATATATATATATATATCAGTTGGCCAATTAATTTCTTTCTATTTATAGTAGAGACGGGGTCTCGCTCTTGCTCAGGCTGGTTTTTGAACTCCTGACCTTGAGCAATCCGCCCGCCTCGGCCTCCCAAGAGCTAGGATTACAGGCGTGAGCCACAGTGCCCGGCCCTCCCTGTGCATTTCTTGCAGGGCAGGTCTAGGAATGCCTTAATCTCTCCCTCACTTTTGAAGGGCAGTTTTGCCAGATATAGGAACCTTAGTTGACAGGCTTTTTTTTTTCCTTTTAGCACTTTGAATTTATCAGCCCATTGCTTTCTGGCCTCTAAAATTTATAATGAGAAATCTGCTGATAATCTTACCGAAGATCCTTTGTATGTGATGAGAGATCTCATTTTAATCTGTAAACAACTCTGTTGTCCCTCATATCCTACCCAAACCAATGCCATGTCATTGAGTCCATGTAATGGCCTATAAATCCCTTACCCACACCTCTAATTCGTTTAGGTGACACTGAACCTTGTTTCATTCTCTATACTAAACCTATTTTTACCTCTATCATGGACCATGCTTAGGGATGCAGCAAGCAGAGGATGACTGGGGAACCAACACTAGCCCCTGCAGAGTTGAATGCTTCTCACATGGAGGAGCAGCAATTCTAACATAAATGCTGTAGAATTTATTTTTATTTTTTATTTTTTATTTTATTATTATTTTTTTTAACATACCAAACATCTGTTTCAAAATGCTGTAGAATTTATACAAAGAGAAAATCATAACTATTCTCTTCCTCCAACACTAACCTTAAAGTCCTTGGCCAAGTCTCACTGAAATCTTGGCCTAAAGTACAAGGTGGTGGCCCTTTGAATCCTGGAGGTCCTCATAGCAGGAAAGAATAAGATTGTCTTGGGACTCATTACAAAAACTTCCAGGAGGGCTCCAGGCCAGGAATGAAGCAATTTCCCACCTTCCCTGCTTGGCTAACTCCCTGCTCTACTTGGAGCTCTCTAAGTACTTACTCTGTTTCCTGGTCTGATAACCCTAATCCTTGGCTTCCCCAAACCTCAGTTATCAGAGAGACAGAAAGGCAGTTTAGCATTTTCTCTTTTACTCATTCAGAATAAATAAATAAATAAATAAATTCTTAGAATATGGAAAGAGCTTTAGGTTAAATAGGCCAGACTTCACACCTTAGCTTTACTACTTGTTAGCTATAAGAAATCAGCCTTATTAGTTTACTTTGTGGAGCTTTAGGTACCTCAGGAGTTAAAGGGAGATAATACTTATTCTCCAAAGCTATACTCTGTGTAAAACATATCCATCCCTTTACTCTTTACTTTCTCCTCTTTACTTTCAATATTTTTAATACTCAGCCACCATATGTTCCAGGGCTTCAATTTGGTTGGCAACCTGCCCCACTGCATATCAACCACCACATTTTCTTGTCCTCAAAGAAAATATAAACAGAAATCCACACAAAAAACAACATCAATATATAAGAATACATATTGTATGATTCTATTTATACGATATTCAAGGAAAAACAAAGCTGTGCTGACAGAAATCAGAGATGGGGTAAAGGGTGGTAGTTCAATTGATTGGAAAGGGGCATAAAGAACTTCCTGTGATGATGAAAATGTTCCATAACTATTTGGGGTGGTTACATAAGAATATATAATTGTCAAAACACATCAAACTAACACTTAAGATAACTAACACAGAATGGGGGGAAATATTTGCAAAGCATATGTCTGATAAGGGGTTAATATCCAAAATAAATGGGAACTCAAACAATTCAATAGCAAGAAACAACCCGATTAAAAGGTGGGTGAAGGACTTGAACAGACATTTCTCAAAAGAAGCCATAAAAAATCCAACAGATCCATGAAAAAGTGCTCACTAATCATTAGGGAAATGCAAATTAAAACCATGAGATAATCACATCACATCTACTAGAATGGCTATTATCAAAAAGATGAAAGATAAGTGTTCGGAGGGTACAGGAAAAGGGAACTCTTGTACATTGTTGGTAGCAATGTAAATTAGTATAGCTATTACGAAAATGGTATGGAAAGTCCTCAGCAAACTAAAAATAGAACTACTATCTGATCCAGCAGTCCTGCTTCTGCATATATATCCAAAGGAACTGATATCACTATGTTGAAGAGATATCTGTACTTCCATGTTCACTGCAGCATTATTCACAATACCCAAGATATGGAATCAACCTAAGTGTTCATCAATGACAGAAGAATAGGTAAAGAATATGTGGAATATATATATACACACACACAATGGAATACTCTTTTGTCTTTTGAAAGAAGGAAATTCTGATATTCAAGACAGTGTGGATGAACCTGTGGACATTATGCTAAGTGAAATAAGCCAGGCACAGAGAGACAAATACTGCATGATCTCGCTTACATGTGGAATCGAAAAAAGCTGAACTCATAGAAGTAGAGGACAGAATGACAGGTGTGGGGTGGGAGTGGGGTGGGGGTAATGAGAGTTGTTGGGTAAAAAGTACGAAGTTTCAGACAGAAGAAATAAATTTGAGATCTACTGCACAACAGAGTGACTACAGTAAAAAATAATGTATTGAATATTTCAAAATAAGGAAAATTTCAAATGTCTCGCCATAAAAATGATAGGTAAACAAGGTGATGGATATGCTAATTAGCCTGATCTAATCATTCCACATTGTATACATGTATCAAAATCACACTGTAGCCTATAAAAAGTATACAATTATTAATATGTCAACTAAAAGCACTATTTTTTGAAAAATTAAGACATGGAGAAAAAAGAAATAATGGTAAAGGTAGTATCCACTCATTCTCTAATTATAAATAATGGGGAAAAAACCAATAATCTGTAGCTAATTTACCCCATATCTGTATTAAAATGAGTATAAATTTATATGTTCTTACACATATACAAATTTAAGTGACAATAATCCATATCCATAAAGAAGTGGAAAAAGGATAGATAAAAAGAGAATTTTGAAGCAAATTAAAATAGAATGGGGTCAGGTAGTGTCTCACATAAGAATATCAGAGATTTTTTCAAAGACAACTGTTACTAAACATAAGGAGTCAAATTAAGTAAAATCTTTTTACCTACGATAAAAATACTCCAGACAATCTACCCATTGTGTCGATGCACACCGACCCATTGGAGTAAAGCCTGATGACACAAGTATGCCACGGAGCTCAACACGCCTGAGCCTATCACGAGCCATCATGGCTCCCTTTCAATGACAACTGAACCACCATAGAGTGATTCTGCCCATACCTGCCGGACACTAAACAGTGCCAGCAGAATTCTATGACACTTCTAAAGAGAGCCACTGCCAGGGCCTAGCACTAGGATAACTCTTTTTTGATATAAATACCAGAGTTATCTCCACTGGTATCTACCACTGTGATCACCAATAGATTATTTTAAATGTCACCTCTCTTGCCATACATTTATAGATACTCAAATACAGCAGTATTATCTAATAATCAGCAAGAATTGTTTTCATCCTGAGAGAGAATGAGACTCCTAAACTGGGAGGGGAGGGGAGAAAAAGGAAATTTAAGTAGAATTCTCCAATACTTTTTCAGCCATTATAATTGCAAGAGGTAAGAATGATCCAGGCTGAACTTATTATATTCTAAATCACCTTCAGTAAAGAAACTGCTTCATTTTTTTCTTGCCTTTCTTTTGGAATAATGAGTTATCAGGAAGATTTGGTATATTGATATACCTAAGTCAACTAAAATTGGCATTATCTTGATGACTTTATAACTCTTTATGATGCAGAAGTAACAGTTTTTCAAATCAATCTTTGATATAGTTAGTTCTTTAAAACAAGGGGGGTAAGACACATGTTAATACACACATTACAGAGTCAGACATAGCTTAGGATAGAATAAACCTATTCCATGCAGCTGTGGTGACAAATGAGCTAATATATGTAAAGTGGTTAGGATAGTTTTTGACACACAACAAACCATTGACAAATATTAGTTATTGTTATTTTAACAAAGCCCACTTTGACCTACTCTATGTATATGCTTTGGGAAGCAGGGGAGAATAAGTGAGAGATAAAATAGAAAAGCCCCCTTCCTTTCATGCTTACATACCATAACCCGCACCAGTCCATCTCTTATCTGGGGAGAAGGGCCTATACCTAGAAGGGCCTATACCTAGATTCTTTTTATTGGCACTCCTACTGCTGCCAAGCATGAAAGGATGATCAGGATTTTCTCAGGATCCCAAAGCCATCCTGATGAGCCAAGTGTTACTAATCCTTAGCAGATATGAAGGGTTACTGTGCATGAAAGTATAGATTTAACCCACAGTAGTGAGAGAGGAAATCCCACTGACATCAGAAAGAAAAGCAGATCACTAGAAACTGGAGGCACGTGACAGATAAATGGGATCAGACTGACCCAGGAAGCCAATTCTAAGACAATTTAAAAAGAGACAACACAGCCAGTCAGCAGCAGCACCAGTAGGATAGGAAAGCAGACTGACAACTTGGGGAATGCCCCTGCCCTGCTTATTAGAAGAAGGGGAGCTCCACACTCCTTTCTGACTTGGTGTATAAGCTTATTCAGCCTAGCCCTAAAGGACTCTTCGAAGGTCCCTTCTTGTTCTGACAGTGTGTGACTCTAAAGAATGCTGAAATTAAGCCAGCAGTAATAATGTCTAAATGAGAAGTGTTGGAGTTGAGTGTTTCATGTACATTTTTTGAATGTGAAAGAAAACAACAGAATTTATTTCAAGTGTAAGATGAAATATACTGCCAATGTAAATTATTCATAGTCCCCCTGAGATTTTAACAGGTTTCAGAAATTTTCCTTAGTAAAGAAAGATCTTCTTAAAAATCACAGTTGAAGGGAACAAGAGATAAGCACTGTCCTCAGCAGATGGCAATATACTCAGATCTGCCCAGAGTCGTTGCCAAGGGCAAAGTGCAGAAAAGAGAGGACTGTCTCAGTGGAGAATTTCCCTTGTGTGAACAGGACAAGCACTGCTCTGCCAGGAGATAGTGCAAGTAGATTTTCTAGAGCCCCCCCCCTTCTAAGATGCCTCCATTCATGTTTTAAGTGAGCTTTACACTGTAAAATTCAAGACCCTTCTTTCTATAATGAATGCTCAATGTATAATATTTAGAAGGAACCAAAAAAAAAAAGAAAGAAAGAAAGAAAGAAAAAGAGAAATCTTGTTCAATGTCCAGTAACTGGCAAAAGAGAGAGAAGAAAAAGAGAAGTAATTGAGTGAATGGCCTAGAACCTGAGCCTTAAAATAACTTGACAATTATATGGTTGGGCTTACAAGACCATGTACACAGTCGAGAGCTGGGGCTGAAGACAGGGCCCAGATAAGCTAAACTGAGAAGAACTGGGGCACAAATAATAAGTCATAAGAATGGTGAGATATTATCACATATTAGATATTATTTATGTTTTTGCACAATTTTAAATTTATCATTTGAAATAGCATATGTTGACTATTAAAAATAAAGTGTTAAATTTTCTAGCCCACTGACTTCATAATCCATAAGCTCCTGCATACCCCTTTGTACACTGTCTTCAACCACAATTAAACTCAAAACATCTTGTTTATTTAATCTTTTGGATGACAAACACAATGGCTTCAAATTTCTCATATTTTCCGAAAGGATAACTTCATTTAACCAAAAAGAGGACCATCTTAATAAACATTGTATAAAAAAGTTAGCCCTCCTTTCTATATTGTTTGTATCATCTGAAAGTATGCAGTATATGCTTGTTAAACGAATGAATAAATGAGTGTGAGATTTACCCCAGCTATTACAAATCGCAGAATACATTGAGATACACAAAGAAATAAGTAACACAAATGGCATTCTATTTAGTTTTTGCAAGCTGACTGTATGTATGTGTATATATACACACACACACACACACACATATATAAACACCACATCAGATTTTCATAAATGAGTCACAGTAACATTCAGTTTATGACTGTACAAACACATTTGATGTTGGAATGCCAGAATTCCATAACCAAAAATATGTGACTAGAGAAACAATTATTTTCTTATATTAATGTGTTTAACATAATTTTCTTGTGCATGTTCAAGGAAACAATTTATACCATATAATCAAGAATTAATATCAAACACAAACAGAAATAACAAAATATGAATATCCTACCTGAACATCTTTGTATTTGTCTCGTAAGTCCAAGAGCCGGTGATAAGCTTTAATAGCTTCTGAAAATTCCCCAACGTCAGTGCTGGTAAGAATATAGTTTTCCCAAATTTGCCAATGTTCGTAGTTACACTTGAGAGCTTCTTGTAAAGTTCTAAAAGCTTTTACTCTGTTGAAGGTCAAATTTTAAAGAGAACAATAGTAAACACTTTTTATCAGGCTAAACCACAGCTAAATGTATAAAATGCTAATATGTACGGTCATTCCTTAATTTTTCATTGTAATAAATAGAATTAGAGACCAAAATAATCCAAAAGCACCTCAAATTTCCATACAAAATTCAATGACAGACCATGTGGTACATATAGCATACATACAGAGATATTCCTTCCCTAATCTATTTACTGGTAACAAGGACATTATTTTCTAACTGGGTATCAATCCTAGTATCACCCCAGGAGAAGGCTCACTCAAGTTCCAGACTTGGAGTCAGAGTTCAAGTGCCAAGCAAGTTCAAGTGCAAACCTATAAGCAAAAAGTAGTAAGCATGGCAATAGTGAAGGGACCAGAGGTGAGAAGGTCAAAACAACAAACTCCTCATATATTCTAAATGATTATACAAACCAAAATTCTACAAACTGTGGGGAAAAAAACTATACTAGGAAGGACTGTCAACAACATTAACTAACAGGACATGAATTTACTAAAGATAAAATTAATTTTAAGGAATGATCTATCAAAGTATTTAAATAAATACATTAAATAAATATATTTGTTTAGAATACTGAAAGAGACAAAGAAATAATTTTCATTTAAAAGAAGCAGAAAATTGGGAAATAATAACATGTAAAAATGAAACAAGAACAAGGAGGTGTGAATAAAAACCAACTAGAAATTTTAGAACTGAAAGAGACATTAAAACAACAACAATAAAAAACCTCAACAGATGACAAAAACCAGACTGCATATAATCAAAGAGAAACTGGTGAACTGGAAGATAACAGTGAGGCATTTACATAGCATTCAGATTAAAAAATATAAGAGGCATAAAGAGACAGAGGCTCAAATATACATCTGATAGACATTCCAGAGTAAACAAATGCCATATACTGAAAAGACAATAGCTGAGTATTTTCTAGAATTGAACAAAGATCTAAAGTCTATGATCAAAAGTATATTTCACATACTGAACATTATAAAAAGTGATAAACCAACACCTAGACATAATGTGTAAAATTTAGGAAAGATATTCCTACAGCCTACAAAGGAATGACAAATAGAATACAGATATTTCATCAGCAACAAGATGACAGAAGACAATAGAATACGACTTTTAAGGTGCTGAGTGATAACAATTGTCAGTCTAAAATTCTATAACCATGTAAAGTTACCTCTGAAAAGTAAATGCAAAAATAAAACATTTTTAGATGTACAAATGCTAAGAGAGTTTATCACCTACTGACCATACCCAAAATAACTACCTAAAGGATCCCTTCTTGCAAAAATAAAGTAGAATTCAAAAAGAAAAAAAAAGGAAACATGTCCTTAAATTCAGCCATAAATTGTTTCTATAAGATTTTTTTTCTTTTTTTCCTTTTCCCTACACCACCCCATCACTACCTCCCATGTAACAGCAACTGCTTTCAACAGTGGTGGACTGAGACTCCCCAGTTCTCCCTTCCATAGCAGGGGTGGAGATGAAGTTGTCTTACTGGAAAAGAACTCAGCAAGCAGCAATCCATACTGTAAGAATTGTCCTTTTTCCTAGATGTCCTCCCACCTTCTAATCACAATTTCCTGGCTTCAAAATTGTTCAATGAATTCTTTTTTGGTAGCTTCTTTATAAGGTGCTTCATTTCAGGATTCACTTATCAAACCCACCATAATAGAGATTTTGCACTATGAAAGTCATATCCTGAAGATAGGAAATTTTCCCAAGGGGACTGGTAGGGATATGATATCTAAGAGAATCAGATCAAACAGTGAAAAGAACTCTTTAGTGAAGAATCTTGTAATGACAAAGGGATAAACACAGATAGTTTAATGGGCCATTTTAAGGCATGAATACGATGCTTTTGAGAGGAACAGTAATAATTTACCTCTGAAGTAACAATCTCATTAGCCACGACAGTAGTGGCAAAGGAAGGAAAGAGTAAAAAGGCAAGAATAAAGGAATGATTTAACTCTGACCTTACAACCCCACTTTTATACAAAAACCTATTCATGGAGCTGCAGGAAGGCAAGAAAGTATCAAAAAGGTTGAAAAACAATGTGCAAGAACCCCTAAGAGAGAAAGCAGAATTCCTAACATTACTGGGCCAGAAGACAAGGTAGAGTATCAAAAGTCTCACTACATACAAACTTATCTGGGTTACCAGAAAAACTCACTGAGATCATTCCAGAACTATGACAGGGATTTCCCCAGCCTGTTGCTTTAAACCAGAAAGGTCTCCAGTGAGTTTTAACACAATCAGTTGCAATCAAGAACATAATATTATCTTCTGTAGAGAATGGTAGAACAAACAGTACTTTATTCATGTAGTCTGTCATCCAAGAGCAGAGGATGCATTTCATGATCTCAATGTAATATGGATTTAATGATGTCTTCAGAACTATCATGTGATTCCGCAAAGAAAAATTAAATTAAATTTGAAAATAAGGCCAAATAAAAGTAGAAATACATTCTTCCTGTAATTGATTTATTAAAACTCTGGCAACAGAAGTTCTTGTCTCTTCCCTTTATTTCACTTTTTGTAGCCACTCAATAAGCCCAGTTGGTTGTCCCCTTTATAAATGGTTTGGCATCTGCCCCTTCTTTTTCTACTCTAGTTATCTCATCCCTGGATTGTTACAACAGCTGTCTCCTAACTGGTTTCCCAGCCTCCAGTTTCCTCTCTAGTCTGTCTCATACACTGCCACCAGATAAATCTTCCTAAAAGGCTTCTTTCTTCATGAAACTACCCCACCAAAATCTCTGGCTTCCTGTTATCAACAGGATAGTCTCAACTTGTTCGCTGGATAATCAAAGATATTGCAATCTGACCAGAGCCTACCTTTCCAACCTTACCTCTCACTGTAGATCTTGTATACTGTGTAGCTAGACTATTTTGCTTCCTATTTCCTAAAATACTGCATTCATTCCTGTTACTCTGCCTTTGGTCACATTATTTCCCTTGCCTAAGAGGCTTTCTCTGTCCCTTTCTATCCATCCTTCAAATTTCCAGTTGAGTCCAACATTCTCTCAGAAGTGTTTCTAAATTAGAAGCATAAGCCTTGTCTCCTCTGAGATCTTCACAGGACTAAATGAGTGTCTAGCACATAATAAGTGCTCTACAAATATCACCTACCATTACTATAGCCCTCTTTGTATTCTCACTTGATATTTACCACATATAGCTTATATTACTAATCAATTTTTTAATAATATGGCATATTTTATTTTTTAAACCCATATTTCCTGAAGACATTGGTTCATATTTATTTACATTTCTCAATAATGTCTAGCACAGAGCAAGCAATCCACAAAAATATCTGTCAATTGAGTAGACCAACTAAAGGCACCTTTGCTTTTGTCATTGTAATGAAATTTGGGACAAAAAACTTCAGTATCGAATAAAGATTTCAAGTAATATTTCTTATTTTATTGCATAGTAAATGTTTAAAGAAATAAACTGTATTTTAAAATTCAAATACAGGCTATACTGGGCTGGGCACAGTGGCTCACACCTGTAATCCCAGCGCTTTGGGAGGTGGACACAGGAGGATTGTTTGAGCCCAGGAGTTTGAAACCAGCCTGAGCAACACAGCAAGACCCCATCTCTCCAAAAAAAAAATTGGCTGGGTGTGGTGGCATGTGCCTGTAGTCCCAGCTACTGGGGAGGCTGAGCCAGGAGGAGTGCTTGAGCTCAGAAGTTCAAAGCTACAGTGAGCTATGATCATGCCACTGCATTCCAGCTTGGGTGACAGAGAGAAAGCCTGTCTCAAAAAAAAAAAAAAGAAAAAAGAAAAAAGAAAAAAGAAAAATAAACAAAAGGCCATATTAAGTCATTCTACCTCATATACATGTGTAAGAAAGGGAAAAAGAGTAAGGTACAATACTTCAATGTTCAGCTGGAGATCATCTCATTCATTTTTTTGGAAGCAAAGTTCTTCATATTTCTCTGATGTACTACTTACTTTTGTTTTAATCGTATATAGGAAGTTGATAAATTGTTCCAAGCCTCAGCATTCTGAAATGATAGAGAATTCAGTTATAGACTATTCTCATTTAGGTAAAAAATTTATAAAAAAGTCAAAAAGAAATAGTCAACCAAATCATATAACTATTATTGTACTGATGTGGAATTGTTAATATTTTATTTTCAAATTTAGATTTACAAAATAGTTGGATAATTCACAACATAATCTCTATACGACATAGATTTATTATAAATCCAAGGCAATGCAGAATATTGTTTTACCTATCTTAAAAGGCTTTGCTAGTCTACCATCATGCTTCTTCACCAGATAGGAGAAAAAAGAGTAACAATGCATTCTCCAGTGTTACTACCAAGTATTTCATCAAACATTTTTCTCTACCTATTCCTGTATCCAATGACAAAAATAAAGGTCTTACATAAATGTTGATTCTAATAAGAATGATGTGAATTATATTTGTTCCTCTTTCTTCTACTATTTATAAAATACATAGTTGTCAAGTTCCATATACATGATTCAAAAATTAAGTGACACTGGACCTCTATTTGCAGGCATGGCCAAGACTAACCCTCTCACCCTAAAAAGCTACAAATTTGACAAAATATAGTGAATAACTTTTTGAGAAGTTGGCCAACAGGCGGCACAGGAGTGTGACCCTAGAAAGCAGGAAAAAAACCTGAGGAGTCTGAACAATCAACCTAGACGTTTGTCTAGAGGCACTTTCAGGGCTGCAGCAAAGAGAGAGAGAAACTAAACAACGCACATCAAGACTTACTGAGATGAGAAAAAAGAAATCAGAGTTAAGGGCTGAAAAGGTAGCTGGAGTTTGCAGGACAAAATACCAGGGAAGAGATATCTGTGCAGCTTGGGGAGTGTGTCTGGAGAGAAATGGGGAGTGATTACTAAGAGGAGTTTCTTTATAGACTAATAAAAATGCTCTAAAATTGATTGTGGTCAAGGTTACACAACTCTGAATATACTAACAATCACTGAATTGTACAATTTAGATAGGTGAATTATATGGTATATAAATTATTATCTCAATAAAGCTGTTAAATATAAGACTACACACCAAAGAACTTTCTAGTAATGCAATTAGCATAGGCAGCACATTTTAGTGAATGACAAAATATATATGACACTGCTATACATTTTAGCAAAGTATCTTTTTAACTAAAAATTGTTTTATCAAAATTATTTCCTGGCCGGGCGCTGTGGCTCACGCCTGTAATCCTAGCTCTTGGGAGGCCGAGGCGGGCGGATTGCTCAAGGTCAGGAGTTCAAAACCAGCCTGAGCAAGAGCGAGACCCTGTCTCTACTATAAATAGAAAGAAATTAATTGGCCAACTGATATATATATATAAAATTAGCCGGGCATAGTGGCGCATGCCTGTAATCCCAGCTACTTGGGAGGCTGAGGCAGAAGGATCACTCGAGCCCAGGAGTTTGAGGTTGCTGTGAGCTAGGCTGACGCCATGGCACTCACTCTAGCCTGGACAACAAAGCGAGACTCTGTCTCAAAAAAAAAAAAAAAAAAAAAAAAAAAAAAATTATTTCCTAAAATGAAACCATGAATAATTTAGCTATTATGAGAAGAAACTTATTTCCAGATTTATAAAACCTATACCTGAAGGTGTGACCTTCCCTCAAATGTACACTTTCCTCCAACACAAAAGGAATTGCTGAACTACATAGTATAATTCAGATGGCATAGAGAATAAAGAGCTGAAATAAGGAAAGAAAACCAAACTTACATCAGGTTCTAGAGTCACACAACGCTGAAACGCCTTTGCTGAACCTCCATAGTCTTCCAAGGCCAAATACGCACAGCCTAGAGAAAACCATACCCCAAGCTGCAAAGACAAAAGTCAAAGTCATTCAAACACATAGATATATTTATAGGATGTAATCTGAAAATTATTTAAGATACTATCAACAAACATACTACTATAAAGAATTCAGAGCTATGTAATAAATACTTGCCTTACAGTTAGTTTGAATGTAGGAAATTTAGCAATGGAGAGTCATTTTTCCATATAATTTCCAAAGCCAACACTGAAAGCATGTGCAATGTCACTGCTTATCTTTTGCTGAGAAAGACTATACTTTTTGTTAACCAAACTCCTTAAATGTGATGGACAGCTCTGTTTATAAAACTTTATATTAGAGCCTGATATGATAAACCTGGGACTAATAAAACTTTTTTTTTTTTTTTTTTTTGAGACTGAGTCTTGCTCTGTCGTCCTGGTCAGAGAGCAATGGCATCATCATAGCTCACTGCAACCTCAAACTTCAGGGTTCAAGCTATCTTCCTGCCTCAGCCTCCCAAGTAGCTGGGACTACAGGTGTGTGCCACAACACTCGGCTAATTTTTCTATTTTCTGTAGAGACGGGGTCTTGCTCTTACTCAGGCTGGTCTCAAACTTCTGACCTCAAGCAATCTTCCTGCCTTGGCCTCCCAAAGTGCTAGGATTACAGGCATGAGCCACTGTGCCTGGCCTAATCAAACGTTTTTACTATCTACTATGTAAAAGGTAGTTGGCCTTCCATATCTGTGGGTTCTGCATCCATGGGTTCAATCAACTGCAAACTGAAATATTCAAGAAAAGAAAATGAATGGTTGCATCTACTGAACATGAACAACATAGTATAACGTCTATATAGCATTTACATGGTATTAGGTATTATAAGTAATCTAGAGATGGTTCAAAGCATATAGGAAGATGTGTATATGTTATATGCAAACACTACACCATTCTACATAGGAGATTTGAACATCCATGGATTTTGTATCTGAGAGGGCTTCTGGAAGCAATCTCTCATGCCTACTGAGGGACAGCCATATACAAAGTATCAGCAGATTGACAACTGATGGATGTATTACAACCTTAAGAGGACAAACTTATGCTTTCATCTTCAAATGACCACGAGTACTTCTGCAATTTAACCAAGAGCCAAACTACCTTAGCATATATCTACTTAGGCATGCCTGGAAATGGTTTAGAGAAAGTAGGCTCAGAATCTGGATTATCAAATAGTCATTCAAAATGTAAAGCCTGACTTAAGACGATATGATTTATAAACACAGAGATTTAGAAAACAGATAAAATAGGAAGTAGCTATTCAAATTACAAAAAAATTCTCTACATCACAAGGTTTCCTTAAAATTGGATAGCCCCTGCCAAAAGAGAGATAAAAATGATAAAAATTCAATGAAATTAGTCAGAAATGCAGCTATTACGAGTTATTTTCCTTCCAGACACAGTCAGTACAGCCAACTTTACAAGTAGATTGAAGTCTACTTTCTTACAGACTTCCAGTCCAAAGGCAGCCGGCCAGCTGATAGATTTGGTTGAACACTTCAGGGTGGGAAAGAAAACAAGGTGCTGTGTTATCTGTCCATAGCCTTCCACAGAGGCAGAGTAGGAGGCTGCTTCTAGGTCCCTCCTCCCTCAACCATTCCCACAAAACTTGTTCCATATGGCCAGCTGAGGCCTCCAAGTTCTTTAAGCAGATAAAGATTTTTAGTAATTAGAGATAAGGCTTAGAAAGCAAACGTCCTTGGGCAATTTAACACTTTGCCATGAATTCACAAGGGGCTATAAATAACTGCTATCAGGAACCTTTATGGAGAACAGATTTTGTTAGAGGGATAGGTAAGGCCTGAAAAGAGCCTGGCTGGCTGTGTGTCTGGTGCGAGGGGGGAGAAACAGAGGGACTAGGCTGAAACTAAAAGTTAGAAGTTCATTTTTCTGAATCATGGGACTTTCAGCAACTTAAAAATGAGCTCACTACTTTGCTTTCATCTGGTTATTTATAGAATCAAATGAAAAGAGCTTCAGTGCACCAAACCATTCAGTAGACATGATACATTCTGAGAGGACTTAAAGTCTGATGCTAGCATATAAAACAGAACAAGCTCTCTAACTTCCAACCAAGCAGAAAGTTCCAAAATCTGTGTATCATATTTCATCAATTCTAAGATATGTTTTTTTCACTATTTAACATCTTTGAAATAGAGACTCATCTTAAAAACCTATAGCTTGTCACTTTTATAGTCAACATTTTTTATATATACAAAGTAGTACTTAAAGGAGCCCCTTACAATTGATAGCATCTTAGATACAATGAATTATAGCAGCAAATTAACTTGGAATGAAGAATAGCTGATTCTGAGATTAAATCAAGAACAATGAAAATTGCCTTCGAGGTTCTCAAATGCATGTGCCCTGCTTATCTTCTGCATCAGGAAAGAACAAGTACTATTTCCCATATGTTATAAAAATAATGAGTGTAAATTCAAGATCTAAATAAAAAACTTCATTTTCTAATCCACCTGAAAAGATTTACAAAGACTGCAAATGTCCAAAATGGCAATTACTTTATATTTCTAAAACAAGCTGGTGATGAAACAAGCATTTTTTTAAGTTTTTAAAACCAGTTAATGTTTTGTAACTAGTGTCTTAAAACCAAAATGAATTTAATGAAAATCAGATGACTTAATATTATAAAGTATAATGGTTCCCTTTATTTTTACTCTTATTTTTGCAGTGTTTTAGTAACTTACATTTGAAGGAAAATCCTAAAATCATTGACTGCTAGATTTTATCTATTGATAACATAATTATAATGAGAGATGACCTTTGCACACACCCTAGTCTTGGAAATCATTCAATGGTTCTTTAAAAAAAAAACAACTCTAGAATCTTCTGATTGCTTGTGGCTGCCCCACTAAACCACGCATAGCTTGCTTCTTATTTGAGGTCCTCACAGTCTGGGAAACTAAGGAGAATATTTGGTGTCTCTTTTACTTTTTTCATTTTAATATATTAAACTATTACTAATAGTGATTGGCATCTTGGCTCAGAATGGTCATACTCTTTTAAGAACAGAACATTGTAAAAGAAAAACAAAATCAAAAGAACAAAAGAAGCCTCAAAAAACAAAACAAAACAAAAAAAAACCCCAAACCAAACCAGACCAACTGTTACAGGATTCCTCAAAATATAGTTATATATGCTTGAATACCAAGATCTCTATCCTCTAATTCAGTGCTATCAGATAGAAATACAATGCTAGTAGCCTCAGTATGCTTTCTAGTAGCCACATTCTAAGAACTAAAAAGGAATGGGTAAAATTTAATAACATTTTAATTAACTCTATATATCCAATATGTGATTATTTCAACATGTTATTGATATATAAAATTGAGATATTTTATATTCTTTTTTTCACACTAAGTCCTTGAAATCTGGTGGCAATTCAACACAGCATGTCTCAATTTTGACTAGCCACATTTCAAGTGTCAATTGCTATATGTGGCTAGTGCTACTGTATTTGCACAATACTTTACTATTTCTCTGGAATACAGCCATAGACCTTGGAATACCTTGCATCCTTCACTTCTTTGTCCAGTATAAAACTAGCTCCTCTGGCTGAGACCATCCCTTGAGTTTCTTTCATATAATGTAGTTACTTATTTCTGTTTCTTTATAATATCAGCCAAAATAATTAGTTCTTAATGAGCATCTATTATGCATGCCAAGCACTGATACCACAAGCTTTCCACACATTACCTCATGCATTCCTTACAACAACCTTGCAAGGTAGTTATTAGGTCATTAAATATGAAATGTCTGATTTCAAATCAAAGTATGGTTTATTATATCTCAAACAAGCCGCAGTACAATTAATCAGTATGCACCTAAACTATCAACATAGTTTTGCCATCTTAACAGTAGCTTGTTTATGTCAGCAGAAAAGAAGTCTGGAGAGTGAGTGCTGATGAAATCATGAAAGGCATTTTCCATAGCTTTTTGGGAATTCAATATTTTTCCTTGCAAGAGGTGTTCCAAAACCTGGAAGAAGTGGAGTCAGTTGGGGAAAGGTCTGATAAATACAGGTGGATGACAGAGGGTTTCCAAGTCCAGACAGACTCTGTAGTTTGAACAGTGTTGTTTGTACAACATCTGGCCAAATGTTGTCTTGCAAGAGGATTGGCCCGTTTCTATTGATCAATCTCGGTTGCTTAGTTGCAAGCATCCTCATCATTTAGTCCAATTGGTTGCAACAGACATCCGCTGTAATCAATGACCAGGTTTCATGAAGCTGTAGTAGATAATGCCAGTGCTAGACCACCAAACACTATTAGCTTTTTTTGATGAATATTCAGTTTTAGATCATGTTTTGGCACTTCATCTTTATCTAACCATTGTACTAACACTTGCAATTGAATCCATTTTTCATCACATGTTAATAATATAGTGTAGAAATGGTTCACCTTTATGTCATGACAGCAAAGAAAGGCAAGCTTCCGGACGATTTCTCTCTGATGCTCATTTGATTTATGTGGAATCCATCTATCCAGCTTCTTTACCTTGCTGATTTGTTTCAAATGGTTCAATATTGTTGGAATAGTAGCATCAAACCTTGCTGCTAATTCACGTGTACTTTGAGATAGATTTGCTTCCCCTACAGCTTTCAGCTCATCATTATCCACCTTGGTCTCAGGTCACTCACATTTTCAAGATAAAAATCACCAGAACAGAACTACTCAAACCATCACTGTTCTGGGTGTTCATTAGCCACATCCTTCCCAAACACATGGTTGATATTTCCATCTGTCTGTGCTGCATTGGTTCCACGATGGAACTCATATTCAAAAATAATATGAGTAATTAAACAAATTATGAAAACTCGTATTATAAACAATAATATGAGTAAATAAACAAATTTTTGACTTATCCATGGTTTCACAAAAATTGGTCTACAAAAATAAGTGAAAGATAATCACAAGTAAAATGTTCATGAGAAAGAGGATGTATCTTCACAATAAAAATAAAACAAGAATTGTCAAACTGAAATGTCAGAGAGATCAACTGTCAAACTTAGTGCTTAAGGAAATTAGATATTGCATACTTAATAACGTAAGAAAGATAACAAAGAGTCGGTCTGGGAGAGAGGAAGGACTGGACCCAGTTACTGTGACTCCAAAGCCCGCATCTTCTCCATTTTGACCGCACTACCTCTCACTATACCATTCTGCCCATACCACAAGCCATTACATATGGCAAACCATCCTTGTTACTGATAAAGAGAGGGAAAAACAGGGCAGCTCACATGTGCTGGGAAAATCCAGATCAGTTGTTTTTTAAGAACCAGAAGCATATCTCTTCTCCCCCTAAAAGCTCTCTTGATTGGGCCAGGCAGCAGGACAAAGCAGCAACAGAAGAATAAATGCCCATGTTTAGTTGGAAGGAAGAGCTAAAAAGAAACCTCTCATCAAAGGTACTGGGCAAGAATCAAGCAAGATAATCACCTAACAGATGGGCTCTGGTTGAGATTTCTGTAGAGCTTATTTCCAAGGCAAATTGCAAAGGCAAGCTGGCTGTAGGTAGGCAATGACCTTCCGGGACTGACAGTCTAGCATTTATCTCTGAGCAAGCCAATACAGAAACATGAAAGCAGGCCAACTATTTATTTTGAATGTGATAATATCTGTACTTAAAGGATGATTTTAAATTATTTTTTAAATAATTAACATAGAACAAGAATGGTTGAGAGCATGGTCTCTCTGAATTTCCCTCACAAAGCCCCCTAGAGTATAATGTGGGCAGGAGGGAAGCTAGATAACTAGGATTCAAGGGGTCCTGAGTAACTGTATGACCTTGGCCATGTCACTTACAGCTGAGTCTCAGTTCCCCAGTGTTAAATGAGCAGGGGTAAACTAGGTTACCCCAGATTCTGACAACCCAGAGGTGACAGGGTTCAAAGGTGCACTAGTGCCATCTAGTGGCAAAACAAGTACATTGACAATACAAATAGAATACAGATGCTTCCTTCTGCACAGGTGTTCCCCAGCCAATAAACCTATTGTAAATTGAAAATATTCCAAGTTGAAAATGCCCTCAATACACCTAAACTATACACCACATAGTGTAGTCTAGCCTACTACCTTAACTGTGCTCAGAACACTTAACATTAGCCTATAACTGGGCAAAATCATCTGACTTACAAAGCCTATTTTATAAAAAAGTGTTGAATAGCTCATGTAATTTATCGAACACTGCACTGAGAGTGAACGATGGGATGGTTGTATAGATACTCGAAGTATGCTTTCTATTGAATGTGTATGGCTGTCACACCATTGTAAAATCAAAAAATCCTTAAGTGGATTTTTCTAAGACCATCACAAGTCTTTAGAATCAGCAGGTTTAAAGAGCTAGAATGGAAGCAATTAAATTAGAGGTCTTAGAAATCAATTCAAAAGAGGCCAAAAGGAAAATATGGCCTACAAAAGAAATAATTTGGCTAAAGCCACACAATGGTTACTGATTCCTGGTGTTCAAATATGTGTGATGAAGAGAGTGAACTCCAGTACTTAATTAAAATAGAAATAAAACAGTCTATAGGTTGGGTACAGTAGCTCACGCCTACAATGCTAGCACTTTGGGAGGCCAAGGCAGGAGGATCACTTTAGGCCAGGAATTCTAGACAAGCCTGAGCAAGAGTGAGACCGTCTCTACAAAAAAGAGAAAAATAGCTTGGCATGGTGGTGTGTGCCTATAGTCCCAGCTACTGAGGAGGCTGAGGCAGGAGGATTCGCTTGAGCCCAGAAGTTTGAGGTTGTAGTCAGCTGTGATGATGCCATCGCATTCTAGCCCAGGCAACAGAGCAAGACCCTGTTTCAAGAAAACAGTTTGCTGCTGAGGGCTTGCAAAGTTAAGCACCAACAATGGGCAAAGATTACTTTTATTATTAATGGATTACCTAGCACTCTGGGAGGCCGAGGCGGGTGGATTGTTCAAGGTCAGGAGTTTGAAACCAGCCTGAGCAAGACCCCGTCTCTACTAAAAATAGAAAGAAATTAATTGAACATCTAAAAATATATATACAAAAAATTAGCTGGGCATGGTGGCGCATGCCTGTAGTCCCAGCTACTCGAGAGCCTGAGGCAGGAGGATCACTTGAACCCAGGAGTTTGAGGTTGCTGTGAGCTAGGCTGATGCCACAGCACTCACTCTAGCCTGGGCAACAGAGTGAGACTCTGTCTCAAAAATAAATAAATAAATAAATAAATAAATAAATAAATAAATAAATAAAATAAAATAAAAATATTAATGGGTTAAATTTTACAAGGACATTTAAGGCACACCAGCAATAGGTACCACTTGCTTACATATCACAATTTTCTTCTTAAATTATGAGCCTACTACACAAATTTCCTTCCTCCTCGAGGTTTCTACAGAATGAATAATTAGTAGCTTCACACTCTCCACTCACTTCTCTTGTAGAATCAACTGTTTTGAAATTTTCTTTCATACACAATAAAGGTTAACACACTATACTCTAATCCTAAAGCCATGCAGCACTCTCCAGTGCTGCTGTCTATATCCCTGCCTCATTCCCACTGCCCCAAATGCAGACGAGTTGTCGAATGCAGCTTCATCAAACAGGAAATGACCCAGGCCGAATCCAAGAGTGATATCAATGTTGCTTGGTAGTAGCTTTCCCCAAAATGATGCTTTATGCTCATATTTTTTAAAAATGTGCATCGCCAACTCTTTCATAACAAAGTTCTCATTTACTAAATTCTAAATTTTCCTCCCTAAGAAAACACTAAGGAAAGTCTTGACCTGCCAGCTTCTTTCTCTCTTTAAATGAATAGTTTCCTCTATTTGAGTGTCTTCCTTTAAAGTAAAGAATCAGCTAAATTTTATATAAACTTTTTTTCTTTTACTATAAGCTATTAATTGTTTAATGCCCTTTTTTAATTCTTGTCCTAGGTTTGGTTACCAGTGATTCTTATGTTGGCCTTCTCTTTCCAGAGAGCTCACAATGTGAAGTAATATAGGTGTTTACATGTCATCTGTATGTAAGATTCTTCCATTACATATACCTCTACTTTATCATTACATATATTCCTACTTTTTTAGGCTACAGACAATGGGGCAATAATGGTTTTCTACCACTATTACTACTACAGTGCAAAAGGCAGGAAAGAAAAGTACCACATGTAACATCTTTTACTGAGAACTTACTATGGGCCAAGAAATATATTAGATACTCCACATGCACTGGCTCTAATTTTCCCAGCAATAAATTAAGGTAGAGATTATAATTTCCATTTTATAAAAGCTCAGAAAGATGAATAGATCTGCCTATGTTATCTTCCTTGGGCTTATTAGAATTCACAATCAGGTTCATGGTAGCAAAGCTTTTGCCCTCCCCACTATACCCCAGTCACAGCTACAGCCCAGATGTTATCATGGGGCTCGTATTTCTTCACAGTTATGCAAGTTAGACCTTAAGAGTTTCATTTTTTATTACTCACCAATGTCAGAAAGGAAGAATAAAAAGGAAAGAATCTCTTTTTTCTGTACATATTCTTCACACATGTTCATCCTGTCCTCTATTGGAATTTAAGCGCCAACCTCCTTGAGTCTTCCCACCACAAATAATATTAAGTTCACAAGAGAAACTATATAATGCATTTCAAATACAAATATTTCCTCCTTTCAAAAACTAAAATGAAAGAGAAAGTTAACCCCTACAAATCAAAGAAGTGCAGGGTACCAGCCCCCAGATGACTATATCATAGAAGTCTGGTCTGCATTATATATGATGGGCTGGGAAGGGGTACCTCAGTTCCTTTAAAATTCCCTGGTCTCAAAGAGACTCACTGCTGTCATGTGCTGGGTGGTCCCAAAACACCAATCTTACAACTTGACTGGCTGGTATTCAGGGCTTTCCATAACTTCACCTCACCCAAATCTGCTATTACCTCCTAACAGAAGATGGTCTCCTCGAGAAGTAAAATCATGAAGAGGTTATGACCAAGTGCTCTAGAATCAGAAGCCCAGGTTGAAATCCCAGCCCCAGCCCTCATAAACTGTGAGATCTAGTGCAAATTACTTAACTCTCTATTTCTTCATCTGTGAAATGAGGGTAAAAACAATAAGTACCTCAGTGATTGTGCAGAGAATTAAAAATGTATGCAAAATGCTTCTAGAACAGTACTTGGCACTGCATAAATACTCAACATTAATTGCTATTATTATTATTATAACTGAATAAAATATAAACAGTCAAAACCTATAGTTACCACAAAAATTCTCTCTACATGGTTGGTTTTTACATCTGCTAGTCTCCTTTCCTGGAACACGCTTTTCCCAATTTTTCCGTCCTACCCAAATCCCAACCATTCTCCCTAGTCAAACCAGCGCTCACTTCATCAGGCCTTTTCTGACCATTCCCATCTTCATTTATAAGGTCACCCAAAGAAATCTCTAGGCCCCCAGAGCATGTTGCCTGTTTACTCCACCCCTTGGTTACACACATCACACCTCCTGTCTCCACCTAACCCAATATGAACCACAGCAAGGCAAGGATCTATGTCTTATCTATCCCCTGCAACACCTCAAAATGGTTTACAAAGAATCTGTACTCACGTAAGAGCTTAGATATACATGCTTAATACATATAAATTGCTATTATAATATTAATGTGCTTATCTCCTTCCAGGCTCATTTGAAATATTACTCCTTATTTCCAGAGCTAATATCTTCATCTCTTCTCCTCATTCCACTTTCTCCTGGAATGATATTCCCACATTTGTCTTCCCCTCTCCCTTTATAACATTCAATATCTCCACTGGATTCATCCCCTCCTTTATCCACTCACTGCAGTCTTTCCTTTTTGCCTTCAACCACATCAAGGTCTCCAGTATCTTGAAAAGTTTTACCTGGCCCTTCTGACCCCTGAGTCCAACACTCCACATTAGACTCTTCTTGCCTCTCTGGTGTGCTCCTAAAATGAACAGTCTGTAGATGCTATTTCCGTTTTCTCATCTACCACTCACTCTCTAATCTCCTTAATCTGTTTTTGAACATCACCAGTGAGCTCAAATCCAGTGACTTCTTCTTAACCCTCTCTGGGATTTATCACTACAAGTGACATCACACACTGACACCTGTTCTTCCCTTAGTTTCCATGAACCTCTTTGCTTGAGTTTCCTTCTATCCCTCTGACCAAGACTCTGGTGTATTTGTTTGATTCTTATTTCACTGGTGCCATTTCTTCTATCTTTTGCCAATGGTAGAGATGTCCAAGATTCAGGACATTGCCTGGTCTTCCAACACAGTATTCTGTGAAGAACTCACTCACTTTCACAGCTTCAACTCACTTCCACAGAAAAGCCCCATCTGCACACTCAGTTCTAACCCTACTCCTGGGCTTCATTCAGGCTTTTATCTCCAACAGACTATCAGCCATCTCTGCTTAAATACAGCACCATCTCCTCATATTCAACATCCAAAACCACATCACCTTGCCTGCAAAAGATATTTTCCTTTCCTCCTAAATTCCCTATAGCTGTCAATAGAGACATTTTCCTTTTAAACCAACTGAGAAAATTGGCATCCTCTCTGGTTCCAAGGTCTCCCCCAATACTGCCAGCCCAATGAGTAAGTCCCAGAAAATTTCCTTTGTAATGAGACTTCAATCTGTTCTATCTTTTCCACGCTTACCGCTAAAGCCACTGATCACTCACTCATGACATTCATTCCTTATTTAAACTTCCTATAATACCACTTTTGTCGTATCACTCTTTTATTCAAAACCACAACAGACTCCCACATCCACAGGGTTAGATAACCCTGAAGCAGGGCATTTGAGGCTCCTTGAAAACTAGTTCTATCCACGATCATTTCCCAGCGGAAACTCTCTGCTCTCTGCTGATAGATTGACACAGCCTAATTCATTACCACATCCGTGTCTGGTTCACACAAGCAGTTGATAATGCTTAGTTAGGCAACCACATAATGTACTGTCCAAACTGCAGCACTTCTGAAAGTGAACGGGGCACTAAAAATAATTTAAATTATATGGTTTTTAAAAACTTGTTTATTGACCAACAAATTAGTTTTACTATATTGGGTTACCTATAAGATCATTTTATTAAAAAATCATTTTCAGGTGGGCGGAGCAAGATGGCGGACGAATAACACCGCCAGACAGAGGGTCTCTGCAGAAAAGACCGATTCTAGCAGAAACTAGAGGAAAGAAGCAAGAAGACGAGCATACAGTGGACAAGGGCCGGAAGGAGGGGTACCTGAGACCCCGGGAGACTCCACGGGAGGAGGCTGCGGAGAAGAACTGGAGGCTGAGACCACCGGAGCAGCCCGGAGACCAGCAGCAAGGGTAGGTGGATCTGCTGTTTCCCCTCCCCTGCATTCGGGACTGCTGGTGGGCTCCCCAGCGGGTGGAGAGACCTGCGGACATCAGCCCAGAGACTGCCGCCGCCTGCCAACGGTGAGCCTGTAGCAGACGTGGCACCAGGTTCCCAACTTCCTCCGGGCACCTCCGTGTGCAGGGACCCGAGCCTCGCGGCAGGCGCCATATTGCCTCCTCCCCCCCTCCGCCGACCCTACCCGCGGCTGCCCAGAGAGACAATACAGCCACCAGCCGGAGGCACCTCCAGGGAACGGGACGTTCCCGTTTGGGACCCCGCCCGCCCTCCCAGGTGCTGCTGGCACCGTGTTCCCAGGAAAACGGTGCCGACTCAGAGGCTGAGAGACATAGACCCAGCTTGGGCTCCCTGTGGGTGAATTAGGACCGGAAATCCTCTCCCTGGTGGGAATACAGTTTGAACTCTGGGACCCAGAGGTCGGACCTGCAGACCAGATCCCCTGCACCGAGGGCTAGCATTGCCCGGGGCACAGAAGGGTTATACGTGAACAGCCTACTGAGGGCTGTGTGCCTCCAGGGGCGGATCGGCGCCCTAGAGAACAACCCTCCTCCCAGGAGGAGGCCGTGCGCCCAACCCAGGTGGCGTTTCTGTGCAGGGAACCTCCCCGCCGGCACCACAGTCCGGGGAGGCCTGGTGGCTTGTGGTCTGGCCTGCTGGCAGAGGCCCAGGAGTAGCTGCAGAGTTGGGGAGGGTGGAAAGAAGCGAGGCCTGCTGCAGACTGCGGGTCTCAGACAGCCCCACCCCCACACCCAGACTTTCTGGCTGAGCAGGACCATTCCAGCCCCGCCCTGACAGCTTTCCCTGGAAGCTGAGAACAGAACTTTGACCCCTGCTAACGGCCTGAGGGCAGGCTTATCCAACCCAGCTCCGCCCAGAACAAGAGCTGATAACAGGACTCAAAATCAACACCAAAGCCTGTTCCTCCAAGCAAACGCCACCTACTGACAGGGACAGCATCTTGCACAGCCTTGCCACGGCATCCACTGACTCAATATACAGGGAGTGGTCCAATTTCACCCACAGGCACCACCTAACGCCTCAGAAACTAAACAAGGTGTGTGAATACCCAAACAATAACCTAAGGAAAGAAACAACAACTGATCGACATGGGAAGAAATCAGCGAAAGAACTCAGGAAATATGAAGAACCAAACGGAAAACACACCCCCAAGGAGGAGCACCAGCCCCCTAGAAACGGACACCGACCAAAATCAGGCAACCAATATGACAGAAAAGGAATTTCGTATGTGGATCATAAGAACACTCACCCAGCTGCAACAACAACTCAATAACCAACACCAAGAAAACACAAAAAACCTCCAAGAAATGGAACAAAGGTTCAACAAAGAGATTGACACGGTGAAGAAAACTTTAACCGAAGTCCTGGAGATGAAGAATCAACTCAGAGAACTACAAAATACTGTGGAAAGTCTCAAGAACAGGGTAGATCAAGCAGAAGAAAGAATCTCAGAGCTTGAAGATAACACCTTCCAATTAAATAAATCAGTCACAGAAATACAGCAGAGAAACAAGAGAAAAGACCAAAGCCTACAAGAGCTGTGGGATTATGTGAAAAAACCTAACGTGAGGGTCATAGGTTTAGCCGAAGGGGAGGAAGACAACACTCAAGGGCTGGACAAGCTTTTTGAAGATATAATAGAGGAAAATTTCCCAGGCCTTGCTCAAAATCTCGATATACAAGTTCAAGAAGCCCAGAGGACCCCTGGGAGATTCAATGCAAACAGGAAGACGTCACGTCATGCAGTCATCAGACTGACCAAAGTATCAACTAAAGAGGCCCTTCTAAGAGCTGTAAGACAAAAGAAGCAAGTGACATACAAGGGAAAGCCAATTCGAATAACATCAGACTTCTCTAATGAGACTTTACAAGCAAGGAGAGACTGGGGCCCCATTCTCACTCTTTTGAAACAAAACAATGCCCAGCCTAGAATATTATTCCCTGCAAAACTAAGCTTCGTATATGAAGGAGAAATAAAAACATTCTCAGACAAGCAAAGGCTCAGAGAATTCACCAAGACAAGACCAGCCCTACAAGAAGTACTTAAAACAGCGTTATGCACGGAACATCATAATAATAATCCACGGATATAAAAACAACCAAAACCCAAAGATATTAAAGGCCAGATATTACAATGGCTCAAGACAGAAATCATAGCAACAACATCCAACCCAACAGAATGATCAGTAATCTACCTTACCTATCAGTTCTCTCAATAAATGTGAATGGCTTAAACTCTCCACTCAAGAGACATAGGCTGGCTGAATGGATAAGAAAATACAGGCCAAGTATATGCTGTCTTCAGGAAACACATTTAACCTGCAAGGATGCACATAGACTAAAAATAAAAGGGTGGAGATCAATATTCCAAGCAAACAGAAGCCAAAAGAAGGCTGGTGTGGCAGTTCTAATTTCAGACGATTTAGTTTTTAAACCAACAAAAGTAGTAAAAGACAAAGAGGGTCATTATATAATGGTGAAGGGCACAGTCCAACAAGAAGAGATAACAATTTTAAATATATATGCACCCAACTTAGGTGCACCCAGATTCATAAAGCAAACCTTACTGGAGCTAAGCAAATGGATTAATAGCAACTCCATAATCGCCGGGGATTTCAACACCCCACTGACGGCACGAGACAGATCCTCCAAACAGAAAATTAATAAAGAAATAATGGACTTAAACAAAACTCTAGAACAATTGGGTCTGACAGACATCTACAGAACATTCTACCCAAAATCCACTGAATATACGTTCTTCTCATCAGCTCACGGGACATTCTCTAAGATTGACCATATCCTAGGACACAAAGAAAATCTCAAGAAATTAAAAAAAATTGAAATCATACCATGTACCTTCTCAGACCACAGTGGAATAAAACTAGAAATCAACCCTAACAGAAACTCACATTTCTACACAAAAACGTGGAAATTAAACAACCTCCTACTAAATGATTACTTCGTAAATGAAGAAATCAAGACGGAAATAAAAAACTTCTGTGAAGAAAACGACAATGGAGAGACAAGTTATCAACTCCTCTGGGACACAGCTAAAGCAGTTCTGAGAGGAAAGTTTATCTCCATAAATGCCTATAACCAAAAGGCAAGAAGATCACAAATAGACAATCTAATGAAACGACTCAAAGAGCTGGAAAAAGAAGAACAGACCAACCCCAAACCCAGCAGAAGAAGTAAAATCAACAAGATCAAATCAGAACTAAATGAAATTGAAAACAGGAAAGCTATTCAGGAGATTAATAAAACAAAAAGTTGGTTCTTTGAAAAAATAAACAAGATTGACACACCATTGGCTAAGCTAACGAAAAGCAGAAAAGAGAAATCTCTAATAAGCTCCATCAGGAATAAAAAAGGAGATATCACAACTGATCCCAAAGAGATAAAAGATACAATTTATGAATACTACAAAAATCTTTATGCACACAAACTGGAAAATGTGGAGGAAATGGACAAATTTCTAGAAACACACAGCCTCCCTAGGCTCAACCAGGAAGAAATAGATTCCCTGAACAGACCAATCTCAACAGCTGAAATAGAAACAGCAATTAAAAATCTCCCTAAAAAGAAAAGTCCCGGTCCAGATGGCTTCACACCTGAATTTTACCATACCTACAAAGAAGAACTAGTACCTATCTTGCAGAAACTATTCCACAACATCGAGAAGAACGGAAACCTCCCCGACACCTTTTATGAAGCGAATATTACTCTGATACCAAAACCAGGAAAGGATGCAACAAAAAAAGAAAACTACAGACCAATATCCCTAATGAATATAGATGCAAAAATTTTCAACAAAATCTTAGCTAACCGAATCCAGACACTTATCAAAAAAATAATCCACCACGACCAAGTGGGCTTCATCCCAGGGATGCAGGGATGGTTCAACATACGTAAATCTATAAATGCAATTCACCACATAAACAGAAGCAAAAACAAAGACCACATGATTCTTTCAATAGATGCAGAAAAAGCTTTTGACAAAATTCAACACCCTTTCATGATACGAACACTTAAGAAAATAGGCATAGAAGGGACATACCTAAAAATGATACAAGCCATATATGACAGACCCATAGCCAACATCATACTGAATGGGGAAAGATTGAAATCATTCCCACTTAGAACTGGAACCAGACAAGGCTGCCCACTATCTCCACTTCTGTTCAACATAGTGCTGGAAGTCTTGGCTACAGCAATCAGACAGGAAAATAGAATCAAAGGTATCCAAATAGGGGCAGAAGAGATCAAACTTTCACTGTTTGCTGATGATATGATATTGTATCTAGAAAACCCCAAGGATTCAACCAAGAAACTCCTGGAACTGATCAATGAATTTAGTAAAGTCTCAGGATACAAAATTAATACACAGAAATCAGAGGCATTCATATACGCCAACAACAATCTAATTGAGGACCAAATCAAAGACTCAATTCCCTTCACAATAGCAACAAAGAAATTAAAGTACCTAGGAATATATTTAACCAAAGAGGTAAAAGACCTCTACAGGGAGAACTATGAAACACTGAGGAAGGAAATAGCAGAGGATGTAAACAGATGGAAATCCATACCATGCTCGTGGATCGGCAGACTCAATATCATCAAAATGTCTACACTACCCAAACTGATCTACAGATTCAATGCAATACCTATTAAAATCCCATCAGCATTCTTCACAGATATAGAAAAAATACTTTTACGCTTCGTATGGAACCAAAGAAGACCCCGAATATCAAGAGCAATTCTAGGCAACAAAAACAAAATGGGAGGCATTAATATGCCAGATATCAAACTATACTACAAAGCTGTAGTAATTAAAACAATATGGTATTGGCACAAAAACAGGAATACTGACCAGTGGAACAGATGTGAGAATCCTGATATAAAACCATCCTCATATAGCCATCTCATCTTTGACAAAGCAGACAAAAACATACGCTGGGGAAAAGAATCCCTCTTCAATAAATGGTGCTGGGAAAACTGGATAGCCACCTGTAGAAGGCTAAAACAGGACCCACACCTTTCACCTCTCACAAAAACCAACTCACGCTGGATAACAGACTTAAACCTAAGATATGAAACTATTAGAACTCTAGAGGAAAAAGTTGGAAACACTCTCCTAGACATCGGCCTGGGCAAAGAGTTTATGAAGAAGTCCCCAAAGGCAATCACAGCAGCAACAAAAATAAATAAATGGGACATGATCAAACTACAAAGCTTCTGCACAGCCAAAGAAATAGTCATGAAAGTAAACAGACAACCTACAGAATGGGAGAAAATTTTTGCATCCTATGCATCCGATAAGGGACTGATAACTAGAATATACTTAGAACTCACGAAAATTAGGAAGAAAAAATCAAATAACCCCATTAAAAAGTGGGCAAAAGACTTGAACAGAAATTTTTCTAAAGAAGACAGAAGAATGGCCAACAAACATATGAAGAAATGCTCAACATCTCTAATCATCAGGGAAATGCAAATCAAAACCACAATGAGATATCACTTAACTCCAGTGAGAATGGCCTTTATCAAAAAATCTCCAAACAATAAATGCTGGCGTGGTTGCGGAGAGAGAGGAACACTCCTACACTGCTGGTGGGACTGCAAACTAGTTCAACCTCTGTGGAAAGCAATATGGAGATACCTTAAAGCGATACAACTGAATCTACCATTTGATCCAGCAATCCCATTGCTGGGCATCTACCCAAATGATCCAGTGACACTCTACAAAAAAGACACCTGCACTCGAATGTTTATAGCAGCACAATTCATAATTGCAAGGCTGTGGAAACAGCCCAAGTGCCCATCAATCAAAGAATGGATTAATAAAATGTGGTATATGTACACCATGGAGTACTATTCAGCTCTAAGAAACAATGGTGATATAGCACACCTTATATTTTCCTGGTTAGAGCTGGAACCCATACTACTAAGTGAAGTATCCCAAGAATAGAAAAACAAGCACCACATATATTCTCCAGCAAACTGGTATTAACTGAGTAGCACCTAAGTGGACACATAGGTGCTACAGTAATAGGGTATTGGGCAGGTGGGAAGGGGGCGGGTATATACATACATAGTGAGTGAGATGTGCACCATCTGGGGGATGGTCATGATGGAGACTCAGACTTTTGGGGGGAGGGGGGGAAATGGGCATTTATTGAAACCTTAAAATCTGTACCCCCATAATATACCAAAATAAAAAAATAATTAAAAAAAATCATTTTCAAAAATAAAATTGTCTATTGAAAAATGAAAATAAAGTAAAAAAAAATGTAACGCTGATTATCTGAACACTGGGCTTCATTCAGGCTTCAAAATAACAAAGGAATGTTAATCAAGCTGTATATTTATACAACATACAAACATATCTGTATGTTTTAATAATTTATTACAGAATTAAAATTACCTTAATTTTTTAGATGTTGATATACTTTAATCAGTTTCTTAGTCATATCTGATTCTAAAACTAATCATTAAATATATGTATATATGTTTTCAATATGATTTTAGTATTTTCAATTTTTTCATAAGATTGCCTGCTGTCCACTTTAAAGTCGTTCTTTATTGTTACTTGTCAAATTCATTTTTATACATTTAAAATTATCGAAAGCTTTTACTGACTGTTCTGTAGGCCATAATAATTTTAATTGAGAAATTATTCTTTCTATATGTACTGCAGTACCTGGTAGGCTCAGAGCACTTCTGCTAAAGAGAATTCTTAAATTAAATATTCTTAATTCTAGTTTTATTAATAGTGAAACTTTATTTTCTTAGGTATTGTCTTTTGGCTTCTATTTAGAGTACTTTTCTTCAATAAATATTTTTAACAAGACAAAATTCATCAAATAAGCTATCTCTGTTTACGATTCTTTGTAATGTTTCACCAAACTTAGATGCTGCTAAAATATAGACCTTCTCAATTACACTCTATTCTAGTGTAGAATATAAAGGTATTCAATTAAAATCAGCTCAACAATTTCTTACAAATTATTATTAATGTTTTAAGTGCAATGGTATTATGGTTATTTTTTTAAGTCCTTATTTTTTAGAGAAATATACTGAAAAATTTTATAATGAAATGATTCAATGTATGAGATTTGCTTTAAAATGATATAAGGTAGATTGGGGAAATACAGATGAAACAAGACTAGCCTTTGTTCCAACAGCATCTGCTTACTTCATGTCTCTGTCACATTTTGGTAATTCTTGCAATGTTTCAAACTGTTTCATTATTATTACGTTTGTCATGGTGATCTGGGATCAGTGATCTTTGATGTTACTATGGTAATTGTTCTCAGGCACAACAAACCACACCCATGTAAGATGGCAAACTTACGTGATAAATTCTGTGTGCATTCTGACTATTCCACTGACTGGCCATTCTCCTGTCTCTCCCTCTCTTTGGGCCTCCCTACTCCGTGAGACACAACCATATTGAAACCAGGCCAGTTAATAACCCTATAGCGGCCTCTAGGTATTCAAATGAAGAGTCACATGACTTTACATCAAAAGCTGGAAATGATTAGGTACTGTGTATCACAAAATAGCCAGAAGAGAGAAGCTTTTGAAAGTCCTTGCCACAAAGAAACGATAAAAGTGTAAGGTGATGGTCACACTAAATACCCTGATTTGATCACTATGCAACATACATATGTATCGAGATATCCAATTGTACCCCATAAATATGTATAATTACAATGTGTCAACTAAAAAAAAAAAAGAAAAGAAAAGAAAAGAAAGCTAGAAATGATTAAGTTTAGTGAGAAAGGCACATCAAAAGCAGAGACAGGCTGAAAGCTAGGCCTCTTGTGCCAAATAGCCAAGTTGTGAATGCAAAGGAAAAGTTCTTGAAGGAACTTAAAAGTGCTACTCTAGTGAACATACAAATGATATGTGAAACAGTCTTATTGCTGATATGGAGGAAGTTTTAGTGGTCTGGATAGATGATCAAGCTAGCTACAAAATTCCCTTTACTCAAAGCTGAATTCAGAGCAAGGCCCTAACTCTCTTCAATTCTATGAAGGCTGAGAGAGAGGTAAGGAAGCTGTAGAAGTTTGAATCTAGCAGAGACTGGCACATAGGGTTTAAGGAAAGACACCATATCATAACATAAAAGTCAAGGTGAAGCAGTGAACACTGATGGAGAAGCTGCAGCAAGTTACCCAGAAAATCTAGCTAAGATCATTGATGAAGGTGGCTTCATTAAACTATAGATCCTCCACGTAGACAAAGCAGTCTTCTACTGGAGGAAGATGCCACTCAGGAATTTCATAGCTAGAGAGGAGAAACCAATGCCTAGCTTCAAAGCTTCAAAGGACAGGCTGACTCTCCTATTAGGGGCTAATGCAGCTGGTGCCTTTTAGTTGAATCCAATGCTCACTTGCCATTCTGAAAGGCCCTTAAGAGTTATGCTAAATCTACTCTGCCTGTGCTCTGTTAATGGAACAACAAAGCCTGGATGACAGCACATTTGTCCACAAGATGGTTTAATCAATATTTTAAGCCCACTGTTGAGGCTCACTGCTCAGAAAAAAAAGATTCCTTTCAAAATATTACTGTTCATTGACAACACACCTGGTCACCCATGAGCCCTGATGGCAATGTACAAGGAGATTAACATTGTTTTCATGCCTGCTAACACAACATCCATTTTGCAGCCCATGGATCAAGATGTAATTTCAACTTTTAAGTCTTCTTATTTCTGAAATACATTTCATAAGGCTAACTGCCATAGACACAGATTAATCTGATGGGTCTGGGCAAAGTCAATTGAAAATCTCTGAAAAGGATGCACCATCCTAGATGCCATTAACAACATTTGTGATTCATGGGAGGATGTAAAAATATCAACATTAACAAGAGTTTGAAAGAGGTTGATTCCAACCCTCATGGATGACTTGGGGGGGGTGGTTAAAGACCTTCAGTGAAGAAAGTTCACTGCAGAGGTAGTAGAAACAGCAAGAGAACTAGAATTAGAAGTGGGGTCTGAAGATGTGACTGAATTGCTGCAATCTCATGATAAAACTTGAATAGATGGGGATTTGGTTCTTATGAATGAACAAAGAAAATTATTTCTAAATATGGAAACTACTCCTGGTAAAGATGCTGTGAACATTGTTAACATGACAACAAAGGATTCAGAATATTACATAAACTTAGTTGATAAAGCAGCAGCAGGGTTTGAGAGGACTAACTCCAATTTTGAAAGAAGTTCTGCTGTGGGGAAAATGTTATCAAATATCATTGTCATGCTACAGAGAAATCTTTGTGAAAAGAAGAGTCAACAGATGCAGCAAACTTCATTGTTGTCTTATTTTAAGAAAGTGCCACAGTCACCCCAGCCTTCAGCAACTACCACGCTTATCAGTCAGCAGCCATCAACATTAAGGCAGGACCCTCCACCAGCAAAAAGATTACAACTCGCTGAAGGCTCAGATGATCATTAGCATTTTTTAGGAAGAAAGTATTTTTTAATTAAGGCATGTACATTGGTTTTTAGACATAATGCTATGGTACACTTAGTAGACTACGATATAAACATAACTTTTATATGCACCAGGAAACCAAAAAGTTTGTATGACTTACTTTATTATATTTGCTTTATTACGGTGGTCTAGAACTGAACTCACAATATCTCTGAGGTATGCCTACATATATACTGCCAGTAATATCATATATAGCCTCATGAAGGTAAGTGACCAGTTGATTAAGGAGGAAGGTTAGGGAAAATACTTTTTTAAAAGGCAGAGGAGACTGACAAAAGTAAAGGAAACATGTATATATGTTGAGTGGGGGGTGGAAAAATGGATAGGAAGTAACATTTTCCTTTTTCAGTGGTACACATACTGGTTTGATACCTAAGCAATTTTTCTTTGTTTTTACTTTTTTGTATATAAGCAGCAGGGAATGGACATAATAACTCTCTAAGAATGGGAATAAGAATGTATATTTAATTCTGGGCCTGTGTCTGCAAAATCCTGCCTGGGAGATTTGGTTAGATTTTCCTCCCACTTTCTTCAGCTTCCAATACCCCACAAACCCCAGAAGCCTAAGGTTGAATTTTAGTAGTTTCAGAAGTTACTTAGGAAAATGAAAGAAGTGGGTATAAGTGAAAGATAGCTAGCAATCCCAAAGCACAAATGTAAATGGTACATGTCTTCTGGTTCTCTAACGAATGTACCATAGACAAAGTATTGAGTTTTGCAGCCGATCCCTGATATGAGACAAAACACTCCTAGTTTTTAATAGGAGCTCTCACTTTTTAAATTTGAGCTCTTACCCTATAAGAACTCTTTGTTTTTATTTAAGCTCTCACTTTATAATGTGTTTAAATCTAAAAGATGACAAGAAATAGTTTCTTTTTCCCCACAACCCTTTCCAGATACAACTATTCTTATACCAATTTGACTTTAGAAAGTCATTAAGTTATGCAAAAGCCATTCAAATACCACTTGCAGTTTGCCTACATTTTTGTTATTGAACCTAATTCTTTGGATATGTCTGGAAAAAAAAAGAATTTTTAAAATTCCGTCTTTCTCTTTCCCCTTTATTGCAGGATTTAAAGGAGATGAACATAGCACACAGGAATTCTTCAGAGGCAGTTCAAATTTGGTTCGCAAGTTAAAGTAAGTCTATGGTGTTCAAGTTTGCATCTTGTAGTAGTTCTGTACAACTGTAGCATCAAATGCCTGCATATTTTGGCATGGCTCACAGGCTGCCTGAATTGGATTCATATGACAAACTGCAAAATAGCCGCACATAACATCTGTTTATACTGTGACTCTGCTTTAAGCAGTTGCCATTTCTTTGTCTATTAAGTAATCAATTCTAAATTATATAATGAGACCATCAAGCCTTGTCAATTCTTCCCTTGCAACTTCCCTCACTTCATCCCTTCCTTCCTATTGCCCCTCCCACACTGATAACCATCAGGGCTGACACTAGACTATTACTATAGTCTCCTACCTCTGCCTGCATCTAGTATCCCCAGTTTGGCAGCCAGTGCTGCCAAAACAATATTCCTGAATTACCTCCTAATGCACCGCATTCCTTCATTTAAAACAAAACCCAAAACAAATCAACCCTTCAGTGGATCCCTATGTACCAAATAAAAAGCCAATTTAGCTTCATATTTAAGACCCTTCATAACCTGGCTCTGGTCTAGCATTCCCACTGTAACTGTCCTACTTCCTTTCACTCTGAAAAACGAGTCTATTCAGCAGCCCCTGTCTTCCCTCAACACACACACCCCTTCTTTTTCTGTTTCCAAGGCTTTGCTCATTCCAGGCTCTGCCTGGAATGTCCTCACCACTGCTCTTCCTTTGCCTAGTCAAGTACTACTTGCCTTTCAAAGCCAAATCCAGCATCTTCTCTTCCTTGTCTACCAAAGGTAGAAATGTTTTCTTTGGCCTCTATATTACCAGGGCTTTACAAATAACCCACTTGGTATTTCTTTTGACGCACTGTATTGTTAGCTAGTTTTGTCTGTGCTCTTTTCACTAGATTGTACCATATCATAAGGTACAAACAGAGAAAAATAGAGTAGGAAACGAAAACTAGGAGTATATGGTGAGAGTATGACTTTAAATAGAACGATCATGGAAGGCCACTCTGAGAAGTGACATTTGAGCAAAGAGTTGAATGCAATGAGGGAGTAAGGTATGAGGATATCTGGAAGAAAAACATTCCAGGCAGAAGAAGAGCAAGAGAAAGACTCCGAGGCAAGAGAGCACCTGGCTTATTCAGAGAAGAACAAAGAGTACAACATGGGGTGAGGAAGGAGGAAGGTTGGAGGGAGAAGGGAGAAGCAGCAACAGGAGCTAGCCTGGGGACAGCTTGAGGGCCATGCAATGGGGAGCAGAGGGGTGATGCATCTGATCTGAGTTTGAAAAGATTAATTTGAATGTTCTTTATGAACTGGCAGACAGGAACAAGGAGAGAGGCAGGAAGATCAGCACAGGCAGGAAGATCAGCACGGAGGTAACATAATTAATTAGGTGAGAGGTGATGGGTATTTGGACCAGGATGGTGGCAGGTGGCCACAAGTGGTTTGATTCTGGATATATTTTGAAGGCAGATCTGCTAGGATTTGCTGATGGATTAGATGTGGGGTATGAGGGAAAGAGGAATCAAGGACAACTCCAAAGTTGAATGCAGCACCATTTATGGTGTGGGGATACGTTTGGGGGGAACAGGTTTTAGAGGAGAACATTTCAGATTGGAAATGTCAAGTTAGAGTAAGGAATAGGGAGACTAAGTAAGTTGTTAGATATAGGTGTCTAGAGTTCAGGAGAGAAAATAAGACTGAAAATAAAATTTGGGGAGCTGTCAGTGTACAGATGATATTTAAAGCTATGGGACTAGATGAGGGAGTAAGTGTAGACAAAGACAGGGACCAAGGACTAAACCCTTAGGGCACCTCTAGGAACCAGAAAAGGAGACTGAGAAGGAGCAGCAAGGAGGAAAATGATAATGTTGATATGTTAAGAACAGACTGTTCCCTTAAGAGAACAATTCCCATCCGTGAGATACCAGGCACTGATTTAACTATGGCAGGCTAAGGGAGAGAATTCATTTTCCCCACTCACACCGCAGCTGAGGTTAGGCAAACTTTAGGCAGAGGCTACTAAGATAAGCAAGGATATAGTACAGCTTTCTGTAAAAAGTAAAATTTTAATAACACGATATTGAGTGAGTTCTATTTTCTAGCCCCCAAAATACAGTGATAATCAAGTTACAGCAGGGTTCCTCAATTATGGCATTCTTGACACCATAGGCCAGACAACGCGTGGTGGGCTATGCTGTGCATTGTGGGATGTTTAGCAGCATCCACTAGATGCCAGTAGAAGACTGCCCCACCTGCCCCCATCATCAAAACCAAAAATGTCTCCAGAAATTGCCAAGTGTCCTCTGGGGTACAAAATCATCCCCAGTTGAGAACCACTGAGTTAGAGACAGCTGTCAACAAAAGCCAACTCCTAAGTGTCCTTTAAGCACTGTTGTTGCCAAATACGTATACCCATTAATTTCTGTTGATAATGTCTGATACCCATTAATTTCTGTTGGAAGGTTCTAATTATATTCACCACCCAGAGTGAAGAAAGTAAACAATAGGCTCAACCTATCATAAAAAATGCACTTCTGGATTTTTTCAGTGTAAAAGACACTCCCTGAGTCTACCCAGTTCGAAAATGACCATTTCTGTACACCCATGATCACAGCAGCACACTCATAGTAGCGAAGGGGTGGAAACCCAGTGTCCATCAAAATATGAATGGGTAAATAAAATGTGGTGTATATGTACAATGGACTATCATTCAGCCTTTAAAGGAAGGAGGTTCTGACACACGCCACAGCATGGAGGAACCTTGAGGACATTATGCTGAGTGAAATAAGCCAGTCACAAAAAGACAACTACTGTAAGATTCTACTTTTATGAAGTATCTAGAATAGTCAAATTCGTAAGAAAGAAAGTAAATGATGGTTGCCAGGGGCCAGAGGGGAGGGGACAATGGAGAATTATTGATTAATAGAGTATAGAATTTCAGTCTTATCAGATGAGAAAGTTCTGGAGATTGGTTGTCCCATAATGTGAATGTATTTAACACTACTTGAATTATATAATCAGAAATGGTTAAGATGGTAAATTTTACATTATGTGTACAACTGAAAAAAAAAAAAAAAAGAGTGTAGCTCTGGAGTCAGACCACCAGGATTCAAAGACTGGCAAAATGCCCAATGAAGGTACCTGGTTCACAGTAAGTACTCAGTAAACATTAGTCACTAATTATAAATTAGCATTTTTAACTGGTATTATACCAAGTCTGTGTGCATGGTCTATCTACAGCCATGATTGACAGTTTATATATGACTGATTGATTATGAAGGCAGTTATAAATAAAGGTGGGTAGGAAAAAAACCGACTCTTTCTCATAATAAAATCATTTTGTTAACTGAAAACCATTCATTAAGTTCAAAATAAGGTTAATCTCTTTCTCCTCAAAATTAGATCTTCTATGGATTTATCATGACTCCTACTTTAAAGATTCAGATCCTTTTTGTATTATTTTTTTCAAACCTTTAAAAACTTTTAAACTTTTAAAATTTGTGTGTATGTAAATATATACTATTTTCCCTTAAACCAATCAACACTCTATTCAATGTTATCATATTTATAAAAAGGTTTTTCTTTCATTACTGATGCTAACAATTACCTGCAGAGTCCTACACTATCTCCAATTCTGACTCTCATTCATTTCCTTCCTAACATATCTGCTCAAAATGGCACCTAATTTTTTTTTTTTTGCTTTTTAGACAGGGTCTCACTCTCTTGCCCAGGCTAGAGTGCAGCGGCATCATCATAGCTCACTGTAACCTCAAACTCCTGAGCTCAAGCGATCCTCCTGCCTCAGCCTCCCAATTAGCTGGGACTACAGGTGTGCACTACCACACCTGGCTAATTTTTCTATTTTTTGTGGAGACAGGGGTCTGGTTCTTGCTCAAGGTACTCTCAAACCCTTGACCTCAAGCAGTCTTCCCACCTTGGCCTTCCAGAGTGCCAGGATTATAGGCATGAGCCACCATGCCTGGCCGGCACCTAATTTTACTAGCCTTAATTGAATTTAGGACAGATAAGAAAAAGAAATACCAAAACAAAACAGAAAATTCAAAGCAGCAGAAAGTGAATAAGAGAAAACCTACCTGTCAACCTTTGGTGACAAGCCAGAAGAGTATTAGAGACTAAGTTCGTATCTCTCAAAGGCAAGCTCATCAGTCAGCAGGATAGAAAATGGGTACTCATTCAGTAAGATCAAATCCACAGAAGACTGCAAGCACCAAGAGTGGGGGTGGGGAGGTGAAGTGTCTAACCTGCATGGGATTAATCTTCACTGATCGTTCGAAGCATTCCACACACTCTTGAAACTCCTTGTTCCGAAGATGAAGGAGGGCTTTGGAGCGCTGAGCACGGGCACTGCGGTGCCGGGACAACTCCCAGGCCTTGTCATAGCAAGAATGGTCTCCAAGGACATCTCCAAGCAAGCAGTATAAACTTGGCGTTTCTTTTTTCTCCAGCTCTTGCCTAAGGATTTCTTCTGCCTAGAAACCACAGAAATAATGAAATTGCTTAATAGTGACTAATGGCTATTTTTTTGCACATATGCATCTTGTATTTCACACAATCCAAATTCTAATTTTGAATGTTTGAAATTACTTATTTCATGCAGCTAGGACACAGGCTGAATAAGAGAAGACCAACAGAAAATAAATACAGGCATATCTTGAAGATGCAGATTGGGTTCAGACCCCCACAACAAAGCAAACATCACAATAAAGCAAGTCACACAAAGTTTTTTCTCAGTGCATATAAAAGTTGTGTTTACACCATACTGTAGGTCTCTTTAAGTGTGTAATATAGCATGTCTAAGAAAAACTAAAATAGCTGTTTAAAGCAAGAGGGTAGATCTAGTATCAGTTACTTCATCCTGGCCAGGAGCAGAAGAAGGCATTGTGCAAGAGCAAGATCCAAGAATTTAAACGAGGACATTTGGGATGACTCAAATAACAGAAATACCCTAAAACCTACTGAGTTCCTATACCAGCAAAAGCAGCCCTCCTCTATCCAATGAGACTGGTGCTACCTTGCCTAAAGATACTATAATGGCTGCTCCCTCCCATCCCTCATTACCTCCAGACATATAAATAAACCTACACTTAAAATCTTGCTTGTTCTGTTAAAAGAACAGCCAGATTTTGTTAATTTATAGAAGGAAAACCTTGGGACCATGTAGTAAAAGAGATTCTAAAAGTGCTAGACCAGAGAGAAAAAAGGATCATAATTTAAATCAGGCTAAATTTAGATACTCATCAGAAATTTTTGATTCACAGTGCTAACTCAAGCAGCTGGGGATGATTCTAAATTATTTGCTCAACTGCTTGACTAAAACCTGGACTCAAATGTGGCCAAAACTAAACAAAGTTGAGATGCCAGAAATTCCTTGGTGTAATGTGAAGGAAGGAATCCAACAACTTAGAACAAAAGGCTGTTGTTAATTTATCAACCTGCTCACTCACCCCTAACTATGTCCCCCAAGAGGGCCCAGGGGATATTCCCTTCACCTTGGCTTAGAGAAACACATTGTATATGGGAGAACCAGTATTTTTGAAAAGTGCTACAGCAGATGTCCTGTGTAAGCTGGGGAAAAACTTAGAGATCCTTCGCCTTCCTGATTTCAATGGGGATAATTAGAATCCAGCATGGTAGAGCCTTGCTGATAGCACTGAACCTGGAAGCAACATAAACATAGTTATTTGCAATAGGCACAGCCAGAGTGATAATTAAAATGTTTGGAATAGCATGGATCTTAAGTGGTAACTGACAATCATGAAGCTTCAGGACCAAATTAGATGGGCAGCCAATGAAGTTCAAACTCAATGGGTTTAACATTAAAAAAAGAAAAAACAAAACTAGGTTTGGAGATCAGACGCCTGACATGAGTCTCCATGCTAAGACTTTTTCTCTCAATACTGGAGTCACTTCAGACTCAGAGCCTGTTAAATAAAAATAAAGAAGAAGCCAATATCATTGAGGAAGAACCTGCAATAACATAACAAGTTATACTATAACTCTTTTTCCTTAGTCTTCTCCAAAGGTAACGGTAAACATTTGCCATGTAATTGTATCATGGGGAAAAAGAAAGACCTCATCTTTTTAGAGTTAGTTCTTAGTTAATGCTAATCCTTTAGGATCCAGAACATCACTGTGATGAGTGAGTTGGTTTATGGTAGTCAGTCCATCCCCTGGTAACCCTAGTGAGTCTCTGAACCCACCCAGTGGTTACTTCCCTAGCTCCTGAATACATACTAAATTAGATACATAAATCGAGCAACCTACCCACTTAAACTGAGCAGAACACAAATGTGTTATAACCAACTCCCACCTACCACAATTCTTATCAACTTCTGTAAGAACAAGGAACATAGTGGGTGGTATATAACTTGTTACCAAACAATATTAAGTCTACATATTTTATTCATCGGAACATGTGTTTGGAGGTTCAGAGTGAGGCAGCTTTCTAGAGAAGGTAACAAAAACTAGAGCAGCAACCCTGCTTGGTCTGAACTTACTTCTTCTTTCCTCAAATTCCTATCCCACATTTTTGTGTTAAATAAGTTAATTCTTTCTCCATGAGATCTTACACCTCTTCCTCCTGCCCACAGAATTATCTTTCCCAAAGGCAGTGTTTGCAGGCATATACTTCCTTCAGCTAGTCCCACTGCACCCCTCAGTCTTCTTCACTCTCTCCAAAATGTTCTATTTTCTCCCTCTTCCTCTACTTATCCACACAAATTACATAATTTACTACCAAATGAGAATAACAAAAGATGTGCTCAGTGGATATAAACAAAGCACAAGGGCATTGTACTCAACCTAAAGCAACAAGCCCTTCTAACCAAGTAAGTACACCTAGAAAGCAACCCTTCCTGCTGAGGAGCAAAACTGATGGCCTAAAAGGAGATTCTGAGTGCATGAGGGGTTCCCCACCCTGGTGGGGAACCTTTTGATCAAATGGTGCAGTACTGAGAGGTAACTGAGAACTTCAGAGACACACAAGCAAAGTGGTTAATATACTGAAAACATGCCACACTGGGACCCATTAACATTTATGATCACATGTTTTTCTGCAAGTTGTTATATGGGAAATTTGAAATTTGAGGGAGGGAAGACCTTACCCTAAGCACTACTAGGATTCTAGGAAGCACCCTGCCAGGGACAAGGCCTTGAGTTTTGGGTAAAGAATATGGCTCAATGAAAGTTAAGTTGAATCTCTAGTGAAAAGGTAGAAAACATTTCAGGAACAGTATTCATACTTGAGTCAGAAGGAATTATCAAAATAAACTGCCTATTTTGGCTATGATTTGTGCCTTGATTTTGTGAATTAGCAGAAGGAATTAAAATTCTAATGTGTGATAAGAATGACTGTCACTTGACCTTGCATCAGTACAAAGGGAAGGGGAACTAGCAGACAAGCAACTACAGGAAGCCCTACTGGCAAAAACTGAATGGAAAAAAATGAGCTCTCGATTCAGAGATGGTACCAATCATAAAGAGTGTCTTTGAGGACTACAGAAATGGCAGAATTAGGCTTAACAACTAGAAGTTTGCTCTAAGTGGGTGGGAAAAAGGCAGGCTAAGAATTTAAGGGCAAGTTATTAGTTGATTTGGCCACCTGACAATAGCTTTATGATTTTTTAAAGAGAGAGAGAGAGAGAGAGAGAGAGAGAGTGTGTGTGTGTGTGTGTGTGTGTGTGTGCGCGCGCGCGCGCACACGCGCACAGAACTCACACAACTTTGGGCATAGCCTAATTTCAGTTTTCTCCCCTGAAGGAGAGTGCAAAAATGGATTCTGCTCTGTGCTATTATAGAAGCTGGTTTTCGAGTATAGGGAGACTGAGCACTTGAAAGGTGCTCTATTTCCCCGAAAAGGATGACTGGGGCAGAGCTGAGAGAGCACCAGAGCACAGCTACCAGGGACAATTCTTCTAGCAGAAAGGCAGTTTACTTCCAGCCTAAATTCTTGTTCTATGAGCAGCAAACAAGAAGTGAAAAATGCAAAACACTTCGCCTCACCCCGGTCGGACACTAGACTTCTTGGTGGTGCCTACTCCGATTCACTCCCACACAGAGCCAACTGTTCACTAATTGCTTTTCACATTTATGTGTGTGATGATACTGTGCTCTGGCTTGATTTGTCCAAGGATACTTGCCAACATAAATACTCCAGGTCCAAGATAAAACAGTATAATTAAAAACAGGCCTAGTTATCCAATTAGTTGATCATCTCCCATTTGTATTACTAAGTTATAGAGTATTTTCAACTATTTTGTCTATTTTTCTCATTTAAGTGAGCAGAACAGGTTTTTTTTTTTTTTTTTTTTTTTTGAGACAGAGTCTCCCTTTGTTGTCCAGGCTAGAGTGAGTGCCATGGCGTCAGCCTAGCTCACAGCAACCTCAAACTCCTGGGCTCGAGTGATCCTTCTGCCTCAGCCTCCCGAGTAGCTGGGACTACAGGCATGCGCCACCATGCCCGGCTAATTTTTTATATATATATCAATTGGCCAATTAATTTCTTTCTATTTATAGTAGAGACGGGGTCTCGCTCTTGCTCAGGCTGGTTTTGAACTCCTGACCTTGAGCAATCCGCCCGCCTCGGCCTCCCAAGAGCTAGGATTACAGGCGTGAGCCACAGCGCCCGGCCCCAGAACAGGTTTTAACTTACAAATCTAATATCCAATTTTTATGGGATTAACAATAACCATGATGGAAGGCAGGTGTGGGGAAAGCAGTGCAGCCTTTAAAGGAAAGAGAGGTCTAAGCTCAAATTCCAAAGTCTGCCACTTGCTAATGCTAATCAGGAAAGTGATGAAACAATCCACAATTGTAGCTTGTTATGAATAGTATATTTCAACTAAAAATTTGTTATGTAAAGAAAGTAGTACATAAGAGGCACTCAAAAACCTGTGTTACACAATAACATGCTAACAGTGTCTTTAGCATTTACTGAGCAAGAATCAAAATTCTTGAAGGTTTGTTCCTATTTTTATTCCTAAAGTTAAAAGGTTAAAATGGGAGGGGAGAAATCTCATAATTTGTTTTTAGAGAGAGAATAATATGCAATGGTTGGAGATGTATTTTCTGCCACATGTAAAGCCATCCATAAGGAGGGTCCTACTTGGAGAGTTGCTTCAATACAGTGACTATTCAGTGAACACTCACAACTCATTTATTCAGCAAATATTTCTGAATACTTGCTATGTGCCAGGCCTGTGCTAGGTTCTGAGGAAACAGCTGTAAATAATATAGACACAGGCCTGGTTCTTAAACAGCTTACATTTAGTAGGTCATATAAGCCAGCAAAGGGGACACAGAGAGGTACTGGGGTGCAAGAGGAGTACACAGGTGGACAGCACCCCCAAATCTGGAAGGGAGGTATCAGGGAAGAACCTCTGGCAAAAGCGATTGCCAAGGAGAAGAAACCTAAAGAAAAAGTAGGAGTTAGCTGAAGGAGGGCAAGTATTCTAGACAGACAGCAGCATATACAAAGGTCCTGAGGTGAGACACCGGTGCAAAGTCAAGAAATGACAAGTAGGTTTTAGTCCTGCTGGAACTTCAGGTTCAATCTGGATGAGAGGGTAAGAAGGGAGATGAAACAGAGAAAAGAGCAGGTGAACCTACAGCTGGCAATGGAAGCAGGAGCCAGATCATGAAATGACCTAGAACCCAGTCACCCGAAAGAGCTCAGTCTTCATCCTAGAAACAAAGGAAAATTACTGAAGGGTGAGAATGACATGGTCAGATTTGTCTTTTGGAAGACTCCTCTGGCTATAATGTGGGAAAAGAATCTTTTAAATCATATAAAGAGGCTCTATCTTTGAAGAAAAAGCCTCCAAAAGAAAAAGTCCAAACCAAGAGCTAAAAAAAAAAAAAATCTCAGATGTCTTAGAAATAAAACATTTACTTACAACTTAAAGGAGAACTTTTTAAGAGCCCATGGTTACAATGACCTGCAAATGTAGCATAATTAGGGATATGGTTATGTAATCTCAGGGAAGCCTTGATTCCTAGAAACAGAAAACAAGAGCTGTCCCTTATCTCTCCCCAACCCCTCACCCTCCACCCTAACCTCCACCACCCAAGCAGCTTGTGCCATCTCAGTGTTTGTCTCTCATTTAGGGACCAAATTTGCTCAACAAAATAAGAATATGTCCATCAGCTAGGAGAAATTGCTATAAGTGGGCCAGAAAACTTTTAAAAATTAAATGCTAACAGATGAGAACCAGTTCTGATCCCAAGGTCAAACAAAATTAATCTAAGCTATTTTGCCAATGGTCATTAAATAACAAGAATGTATACAGGTAGTTTCTAAATTAGAAAGTCTGAAACTCTACAACAGCCGGGTGTAAACATGAGCACCAGAATACAATAATTAGAATTAAACATCTCTCCGAATTTGCCTTTTAAAAATAAATTATGCTGTTAAGCATTAAATGCAAGGATTAAAATGTCACAGACTTCTAGTTAAATCAAAATGTGGTGACAACTACTGGCATATGACCAAATACTAAAAGAATCTCAGCTGTTTTAGAAATAAAACATTTGCATCAACTTGCAGCAAAACTTCTTAAGGTCTATGGTTAAAATGAACTGCAAATATAGCATAAGAAAAGCAGGTAAAAGAGATCTTTTACTGGATAAATAAAATGCTAAAATTAACCTTTAAAATCAAGATAGGGGGTTAGCTATAACTCACAAAAAATTTAAGACAAAGTTAATAACTATACATTCCTAAAAATTAAGTATGCACATTTTCTTGACTACTTAGAAATGCAGGCATTTGTTATTATAGACAATTCTTACAAGGTCATGTGCAAATTTAAAAAAATAACAATATCACAATTATTTAGGTGGACATAGTCAAATTCCTTTTCTGAAAAGGATGGATTCATTATATTTTTTCTTCTCCAGTTAGAGAAAGTTTCAACTTTCCATACTTTCTAAGAATAATTAATTTAATATTTCAAAACATGCTTTCAGTATTTGTGATTTACCAATTTGCTTAATTATTTCAAAAACTACTATATTTTTACATAGTTATTATTTGTTTATTTATTTATTGCCAATGTAAAAGTCTATCACAGTAAAGAATGATGCAGTGGGAACTACATCAAACTGGAAGTCAAGATATCCATTCATTCCTTTGTTAAACAAACATCTGAGTGCTACTTAATGCCAATGGATACTAAAAAAAAATATTTAAGCCCCTGTAGAAATGTAATACCATATTTCATCAAATTTGAAATGACATCAATTGTAAGACAAACTTTTAACAAAGAAAGAAAAAATGCTTTCAATTATGACCTAATGCCTCTTATTTGATTTGATTTTTTTCAATCTATTCAGAAAACTTTGGCAGTTCTTCCTCCCATTGCCTGACATTTTAAATGTCAACCTTTCTTTACAAATCTCAGTATGAAACAAAGCTTTATCTACTTTTGAGTATCTTACTTTTTTGCATTTGATTGTTGCTTTCAAAGAAATGTAAATGGAACTGTAATGAGTCCTCCAACCACAAATGTTTATTTCACTAATACCAAATTTACATCTCTCTACTTTGGTTCTGCCATTTTCTTTGTATTTAATAACTTTGTCTCAATGCCAAATCACAACAAAATCTTTTTGAAGATATTTTAAATGGCAATTAAACACAACATATGCAGTGCTGACACTATGACTCAATTGAAATGGCACTGATTATAGCTATAACTGAGCTTGCACGTGCACAGGTATTGAAAACTGGATGAGACAGCCACCTGATGGCACTCGGAAGATGCCATTAATTGCTAAATACATTCCAATTTTAGAGATATTAAAACACGAAAAAATACATCTCTTAGAAACACAGCAGGAATGGCAGCAAACTATAGCACTACAAGGTAAGCACTATTCTGTGTACTTTACACGTATTATCTCATGAAAACCTACAAAGTAGGTAGATTAAGTGCTTCTAGAGGAGGAAGTTGAGGCAAGGAGGGTAAAGTAACTTGTCCAATAGCACAGAGCTAGCACAGAATTAGCACGCGGCCAGGCTAGCATCTGAATCCAGGCAGCATGAGTCCAGAGGCTATGCTTTTAACCACCATGCCATCCTACCTCTCAAGTAAATAATGACTACCTTTGTGAACTGAGGCAAACCAGAAGGGAATCCTTTTCTTATCTGGAAAAGGAGGAAGTTAAAATGCATAATTATGCAGTTCTTTTCCAGGATCAAAATATTATAATTCTATAATCTTCTACAGTAAAACTTTGCTCCTATGCTGGTTTCTCCTTAAGTCAATACAATTCAAAGACATTCACTGCCATCAACTGATAAGCAAAAGAAATGGAAATTTCATTGTTAGTCTAAAATAGACATACTTAGGAAGACAGTAATATTTAAGAAAAACACGCACTTGAACCACTATTTCTCTTTTTTTAGGGTGATGGCAAAAAGGTTGACTGAAGGTATAAATGATCAAATTTGTGGGTTTTACTCTGCTTGTGTACTCTACTGAGTCATTTAAAATTTTAATCCAAAATTGAACATATGATTTCAATGTGTCAGTTTTTATAGCGACTCATACTGTAGAGCCCCTCATTCTTCTTAAAATTCTGTTCATGTATGAGGGGACAAACAATAGATTAGTAACAGATGCAAATATTACAACATATTGCCTCTTGACTCAGTTTAAGAGTGGAATTGAATGTGCATTACACACCTGACAACTCTTCTGCCCCCATGGGGGTCGTTACACCCTTTGGATTTTCTTTTACAGACCAAGCCAACTGCTTTCCCTGCTAGCTAACCCCCTGTGAGGCCCACAGCCTCTGATCAACAGGCGGCCCAGTGATAATTAAAGAAATTTCTAATATTTCACATTGAAGTTATCCTACAGGAGAAGAGTTAGTAAAAGAAAGAGATGAAAACACACAGCATCTTCAAAGCTTTTGTTATTCTTTCTTAAATGTCAAATACCATATCAATTTCAGTCTACCTTTCTCTTTTATATACATGTATGTAGGCATACACATAAAGTAATCTGACCCAACAGAAATAAGAGAAAACATTAAAAAGTTTTCTCGAAAAGTGAAAAAAGGAATGTAAGTGAATACTGACAAAAAGTGGGCTTAAAAAACAACTTAGAAGGCAGGGCGCGGTGGCTCACGCCTGTAATCCTAGCTCTCTGGGAGGCCGAGGCGGGCGGATTGCTCAAGGTCAGGAGTTCGAAACCAGCCTGAGCAAGAGCGAGACCCCGTCTCTACTATAAATAGAAAGAAATTAATTGGCCAACTAATATATACAAAAAATTAGCCGGGCATGGTGGCGAATGCCTGTAGTCCCAGCTACTCGGGAGGCTGAGGCAGGAGGATTGCTTGAGCCCAGGAGTTTGAGGTTGCTGTGAGCTAGGCTGACGCCACGGCACTCACTCTAGCCTGGGCAACAAAGCGAGACTCTGTCTCAAAAAAAAAAAAACAAAACAAAAAAAAAAAACAACTTAGAAGATGCTCCAAGAGAAAAGACTGTCACCAGTACATAGGATTAGGCTATTATTAATACATACCTTCCCATGCTGCCCGGCTCTTTCATAACAAATGACAACATCTTCCCACATTTCTAGCTTCTCAAATATCTGAAGGGCCGAACTGGTACATCCCAACTCAAAGAGCAAACTCGCAAGTTGACGCTAGAAAAATCAAGTTACAATAACTAACACTTCCTAATATAAAGAGAGATTTCGGTTTCATTTGCAGGTATATCCAATCTGCCTTTTTAAGAGTCTGCTTATTGTAATAAATGTGTAGTTTCTAATATTCCACCTCTACTATTCAGGAATTTGTGACAATACTTACCTTTATTTAGCAAGCTTCTTTATAGGGAAGAGTTTAAAAACAATATAGAAGCTGTTCAAAATAATCAATGTATCAAATGTTTTCCAAGAACTCAAAAGAATTTAAAAAGCAAAAATCAATTATTTCTTTCTTACCAAGAGATTCTATACATAACAATCTCTGATTTGTAAAGCTTAGATCCAATAAATCAATTTTAAAACTCTGAGCAGTCAACATAGATGACATAAAATCTATGTATTAGCCCCCTTTATGCATGGATCTCTGGCCCATTCTCACTCGGGTCTACTTTGTTTTATTTTAAGCACATTATAACAAACTTAGCTCCTAATTTCTGTCCCTGGTAAATAAAAAGGAGCAAATTAGGTTGAGGTCAGTGAGTTTAAACCCATTAAATAAAACAAATATGTTGTAGTTTATAAGTGGCCCAACCTGCAGGAATGGAAAAAAAATATATCAAAAAAGTTAAAAAAATGTGAGGTTTGAATAAGGTATAGTTGCATATTGGTGAGAGCTGTGTTATTTTCTCTTAAATATGCTTTTACTATTCTTCACAAATTCAATACATATTTAAGAGTTAAGCAAATGGGTACAGAAGGTCAAGTAAAATGAATTATGCCTATAAATTATAAGCTAATATATTATCAAAATAAATAAGCAGAGTGGTCCGATACATCTGTATCCCACAAAATAAAGGAGAATTTGGCTATTTTAGAGCATATGATTGGATATTTTCTAAAACTGAACATAGCACGTGGGAGCTTGAACAAATCTTAGTGCTCATGTAGTGAGTAGTTCCATCTTTTCACTTAACAGATGAAGAAAGTTGGTGACACCCAAGATGACATGGCTAGTTAGTGAGCAGAAACTAATTCTCTTTTCATGATAGAGTGCTGTTATTTCTTGATATTTAAAATAACACATAAAAATGTGATTACTATGATGTACGAAAAAGTGATTTAACTTCTTAATGGCTGGGCGTGGTGGTGTGTGCCTGTAGTCCTGGCTACTTGGGAGGCTGAGGCAGAGGGATCACTTGAGTTCAGGAGTTTGAGGTTACCGTGAGCCATGATGATGCCACTGTACTCTAGACTGGAGGACAGAGTCAGACCCTGTCTCAAAAAAAAAAAAAGGATCCTTATCTAACTGCCTAAAGATCCTAAAATACACAGCTTTCTAGAAAGATAAAATAAACATTTAGCCTAAATTCTACTTAAACAGTATTACGTTTCCTAATGTTTCTGTTCAGGAACAGATAAAGAACAACATCCCCAACAGATAGATTTTGTCATAATAATAGCTCTGAAATGTTTATCTACCACAAACCACATTATACAAAGCACTTAACAAATTTCACAGATCAGAGTCAAAAACATGCTGAAAAATTCCAGCTGTTAACACCTTCTTGAAGAAACTACTCCTTTTGAGATGTATAGCAAAGCATTTTACTTGATTATGCATTACTGAGACTCCTTCAATACATAAAGTGGATTCCAATGTGTAATAAGCCTCCTACTTTACCCTGCGTTTAAGAATATAACCTACTTTAAGAAGTCTTATATTAGGGATTCTGAACTATTAAATGGTGGGTTGGTATTTATAATTTCTAAGTCACTACCTGTGTGTATACTCCATGACAGAAAGAACAGGAAGCTGATTAAAATGACAATAGCTACTAAATATCTAGAAACTGCTAGCTGACATCATTTGACTCAACTCCTCTGTGCCACAGCTTCCTCATCTGTAAAATGGAGCTATTTCACAAAATTGTTGCAATAAAATAATGTGTGTGAAATGCAGAACAAAGCACATGCACTATACTAAAGGTACAGTAAAAGTTGGTTGTTATTAGCTTCATTGGGTATACAACCCAATGAAGAGATAAGAAAAGGAGGTAAACTAGACTAAAAGTAGGAAACTAGGAATCTAGTTCATGTACAACTGTGTGATCAACACTGGAAAGTTGATTGCCCTGGGCCTCAATTTCTCCTCTGTAAAATTAAAAAATTGGACCAGGTGTCTAAGTTATCTTCAGTGCTGAAATTTTATAAAATAGGGGAACCAGACCTATACAGGTGAACTATGTGGACAAAGAGCCAGAATCTCTACCCTAATAAGGGACTTTAAGAGCTGTCCTAGGTTTCGCACATCCTCAGAAAGAGGAGAGCAGTTAATGGTATCTCACTACATAAAGTATACCGAATAAATGCTCTCTTTTACTTTTTGTAGACAATTTAGTTACAAGGTTCATTCTTTGTCAGAAAGTCCTTAATGGACTTTTAAATGTAAAAATATATTTTGAAGCTGGGTATGGTGGCGTGCACCTGTCACCCCAAATACTCTGGAGGCTACGGAAGGAAGATTGCTTAAGATCAGGAGTTCAAAGCTGTAATGCACCATGATCGCTCCTATGAATGGCCACAGCACTCCAGCCTGGCAACACTGCAAGACCACATTTCTTTAAAGAAATTATTTTGAAAATGAAAGAATTTACAGTTTTCCTATTATTTAATTTGTAGGATTCTATTTAATATAGTTTTTAATTCTCTTAAAAAGTTTTATGAACCTAACATTGCTTTAATCAAAACAGCAATTTGACCAGGCATGATGGCTCACATCTATGGTCTCAACCTATTGTGGGGGAGTGAGGGATGAGATAGGAGAATCGATTCAGCCTAGGAGTTTGAGGTGACATCACCACACTCTATTTGGGGCAACTGAGCAAGACTCTGTCTCAAAAAAGAAAAGCAATTTGATGTAGTTAGCAGTCTCCAGCTAGATATTTATGTTCTCTTCACTGAAATATTTGAAAATTCAAACAAATTTAAATCATTTTTTTCTAATGCATTTACCTTTCTAATGCAAAGTATTTTTCATACCCAATGACAAACAACAAAAATACCTGAATGGCCCAGTGAGGTGGTACTTGACAACAATAAAAAACCTTCAGACGTTCCAATACGGATGTAGTTTCATCTTGAAACTGGTCTGCGAGAGCCTTAAGAACACATATGAGAATCAGAATCTATATGTGTAATAACGTTAATAAAGACAAGATTCTTACTGTCAAAGTTATATAAATGCACATATAAATAATAAAGAACTCAAGTCATTCTGATAAGTTGATGTGAGGTTTTTTTCTTGAATTTCTTTAAATGTTTAAAAAACTTTAAAGCTAATCAACATTTATAGAAACATATACATTAAAAATAGAACAGGAAAATAGTTTTAAAACTAAAATTTCCTATAATAGTTCATTCAAAGAACTAGCTTTTAGTTTTTCTAAGAAAAACTGTTCTTTAGCATATCTATTTCACAAAATAATGCCACTTTGACAATGACACTTTCTAATATAAATCGGAGAAAAATTATATGAAGAACTCATTTAGGATTATTTTTCTCAGGAATAAAAGTGAAAGAAAAAAGTAGGCTTCTAGTCACAGAGAGCAGGTTCTCTTCACTCTTCAGCAACAGAGTAATAAGGCTGGACGTTCATTCACACAAGCCACCTGCATGGTGCAGTGCATTGAAGAATCCCTCTGATGTACTGAAATTCCTCCACAAGCACTGAATACTAAATACTGAAAAACTCTCAGAAGCTACATCAAGAAGCAGACCAAGATGGCTGACTCTGAGAAAAGGTACCAGGGCCATCTGCTAAGGCAAAGGTGGTCAACTGATCATCATCAAAAGAGCTCACATATTCAGGATCAAAGTGAATGCAAACACACTCTGGAACGCTGGAATTCCTCGACAAACACATGGACAGCAGCCCCATTACCACCCTCATCTTGGTCGGCCTCTTCACTTGGCAATTATTTTATATTAAGTATACATATTTTTCTAATATTATACAATTATACCTTCTCTTAAATTATCATGACCTTTTTTGTATAACGTAGTAACTCACATTTTGTTTGTTTGCCCGTTGACTAGTTTTCTCAGATCTCTCTTATGAGAGATAATAGTAATATGTCAATGTTAATGTTCTGCTTTTAAGGCACATATTGGGTTAGGTAGGCGAATGTCCATGTATTTGAGCATGATTAAGCACCATGTTGGCAACTTACTCTCCAAAACTTCAGGGTACAAAAGACAGTTATACTGTACTTGTAACTTTTCTGTAAGTTTGAAATTGTTTCAAATTTTTACAAAATTAATTTTAAAAATGGAAAATTTTTTTAAAAAAGTAGAAGAGGTAGCAAGTCCAAATTTGTTCAGAAGAAAGAAAAGGACAGCAATGTACCATGTCTGTATAAAAACTTAAGAAGACCAGTTTCTGAGCAGGGAAACTGCTCCTAAATTGTGGGTTCTCTATATTATACTAACTGGGAGATATATTTGTTAGCTTAAGAATGAGCACAAGTGTGAGAAAATGCTCATTACACAACACTCCTTTTGATAATACAAGCTGTTATTCAACCAAGTCAGTGGGAACAAATTGAGATATAACCAGATTCCTAAACCATCTCATTCAAAATATGTTTAAAGCTTTCTGGCCTTACTTCATAGTAATTTATAATAGCAAAAAGATTGCATGCTTCTGCCCAAAGCTGTTTAGTTGTGGGAGGGAGGGTAGAGAAGAATAACTTCTGGCTGAATACATATGGTTACAATACATAAATAAAGAGATCACTGAACTACTTCATAAAAAGAAGGGCAAATTCAAAACAGGGTGGGGAGACAAAAATTTTTATCAATGTTGTTTTTTTGGAAAGAAAAAAATAATGTTCATTTAGTAATAACAAAAACAAAACAAAAGCAACACTGTCAAATTTCCTTTTATTAAAAGACCTGATAATATGCAAAAAAATTATTTTCAAATAAAACCCATGTTGTTTGCCGTAGTTACTACAACCAGCTAAGACATATTAAGTGCTCAGTATTTCTTGATTTATTAATAAACAGATTACATGTTTCAGATACTCTCAGATACTGTGGATGATCTTAGAGTATCTAAGTGTCTCTGATACTCTTGGATACTCTTCAAAGTGGGAAAGACCACTTGGAGAGAGTGCACAGACCCAACACTCAAGTGAGCTGGATACCATAAATAAGCCCCTGTATAAGAACTTGATTAAGCCATATGCAGGATAAAGACTAAAAACAGAACTATAGCCCATTTTCACTCCTGCACAGAATGAACTTCTTTCTACCTTAGCCATGATAACCATCTAAACAAGATTTATGTACCAATAAAAACTAAGAACATTAAATTAATAAGATTTATGTACCAATAAAAACTAAGAACATTAATTAACATTAATTAGCTAAGAACATTAAACATTAATTACAAAAGTAAGGAGTGATAGGTGTTCTGCTATTTGCTCATTTCCTCTACTGGATCCACTGTACTTTTTTATTTGCTGATTTACTAAAAATACAGGGTTAATGTTACAATACATCACTAGGCTTGTCAAAGCAAGATTATTTCTAGAAACTCATTCTGAGATAATTCCATCATATTCAACCAAATTGGAGTCCTTTACAGGCATAGTAAACGGGAAATGCAGTACAGGCAAGTGAAATCACTTGGCTTCTGTTCTAGATCCATCCCCACATAGCAAGCAAGTCATTTAACCACAGTGACATTCATCTATGAGATGATTTTTTAAATGACCCTTGTGCTTTCAACTGTCTATGAGTATGGCTTTATCAAGAGTATTTTATTTCAAGCATTTGAGGTTTGTTGGTTAATTTTAGGCACCATTAGCTGAACACAATATCATGTACATTTGTTAGAAGCAAACCAAATGCCCCAGTAGTCTGGAAGACAATGGTAGAATGTTAGCAGAATGGAATGGCATGAAAGTGAAGCCTCAATACTACCATGTATATTTCTGTGCATGAATATGAACATAAATATGCTCAGTGAGAAAGCTTTGCAAGCTTTCACATAAGCCCAGAAATTTAGGTAAATGGTCTCTAAAGCAGTGTGCCCTACCCTTTTACCTACCTATTTTCTCTTTCCAGTTTTTAAATGTCATGAATTTCACACCTGAAAGTTATGGGCACTTGGTCATAAAGTAAAAACTGTATGAGGAGGTGGTCTTTGAGGAAAGATGATAATGTCAAAAATGGGGGGGGGGGCAGTCCGGCATGGTGGTTCATGCTTGCAATTCTAGCACTCTGGAAGGCTGAGGCAGGCAGATTGCTTGACACCAGGAGTTTGAGACCAGCCTGAACAAGAGCGAGACCCCATCTCTACTAAAAATAGGAAAAATTAGCCGGGCATGGTGGCTCACCTGTAGTCCCAGTTACTTGGGAGGCTGAGGCATAAGGATCGCTTGAGCCCAGGAGTTGGAGGTTGCTGTGAGCTAGGCTGAGACCACAGCACTCCAGCCCAGGCAACAGAGTTGTCTGTCTCCAAAAAAAAAAAAAAAAAAAAAAAAAAAATGAAGGGGGGGTAGTGAATATACCCTGAACCAATCATCAAGAGTGGTTTGAAGCAAGACAGAGTCTACTTTGGGAGGGTGACTGAGAGCTGTGGACAAATGGAAAAGATAACAAGTAGAGCGTGAGGAGCTCTCTGGGGCACAGACTGGAGGGGCTGGCTACACCAGAGATGATGCCGGTTGCATGGACTACTGTGACATGAGACTGTTTTCAGGTTTTAAAACTCCCTTTTAATATCATTTTCCCCAAACTCCACTTAAAAATCATTTATACTTTGAGTGTCCTTTGAGAAAACATATTTGTGCATATGGATCCCTCAACCTCATGCAATAACAACTGCTAAATCTTCCAAGAGCCACTGTACCACAGGTCAAGACATATCTCTATGGAATGGGGAATAAAAGAATAAACCTCTAGAAAGCAATAATGTCCCTCTTTTTCCAATGCTCTGTTTTCAGTAGAGTAAAAACTTCCCAGAAGAACCAGAGAAGATCAAGACTACATTTTAAAATTAGCCCATGGAGAGTGATTTAGGGCATGAGGACAACTCAGAACAAGGTCTGGTATGATTTAGACTTTATTTATGAGCTTGTATCTAAAAGTATAGCACATACATCTCCAAAAGAGCAGAGCTAGTCCCAAAGGAACTGCCCTTTCCCTGAAAGCTATTCATTCTCACTAGCGTGATTTCCAAGTGTTTACTGGCTTTCTGAAGAGCTGAGTAGAATTAGCTGATAATCTAAAACGTATGACTGATCATATGCCAAGTCATCTTATACTTGCTTTGTTGTGCAATCTTTGTATGTGTGTGGGGGAGAAGATGAGATTTATTATTAAAATATGTACTTAATCAAATATATCCAACACTTGGGCAAACAGCTTTCTCTGACAGGAGTCTGCAGTCATTCAGCTGTGATTTACAAATAGAGTACTCAAGCTAACTGCCACCTCAAACCCCTACACCAAGAAAATTTCCAATGGAAAGAGGGAGAATGACAATTAAAATATATTAACACACCTAAGTATCAACAACACCATTAAACCTATTGTTAACTAAGTTTTACCTCTTACATAGGAAACTATAGTTCTAAGAGATAAAAATGATTTGCCCAGAGTCATAAAGCCATGAACTAGGTGAGCCTGTCTGACTCTGACACAGAAAATGTTGGGCGCTGGGACACGGCCGCTTGCCGCCTCTGCATTGCTCGGCATCTCCGCGGGCCAGTTGGAGGGCACGCTGCTGGGGCGGGGCCCCTCAGCAGACAGCCACCTAGGGCCCACGTGCTGGAATGCCCGGGGCCCACCTCCTGCCACCTGTTTCCAGCCACGCTGCTTGCGTGATCCTGATTGGGTAATTTTTGAATCCCACTGTTGTTGGTTGGATGTTAAAGCTTGTTGCTGATTGGATGTTAAAGCTTGATGCTGATTAGATGTTAAAGCTTATAGTTGATTGGACACTTTTTAAGCCCTACCAAAGGCATAAAAGCAGGAGGAGAAGAAGGAAGGGGATGTCAGAAGATCAGAAGAAATGAAGAGAGCTGTAACACTTGCTGGGTTGAGCCTGCCTGAAGAATGAAGACTGTTCTCCGACTCTTCGTGTGACGCTAGGTTCTTTCCCCAATCAAGAGCTGTAACACTAGCTGTACACCTTGCCACAACAATTCCAAAGACCAAAGACCAGAGCTGGCAGCTTCATTAAAACCTTCTGTCATAACTATGTGGACAATGACCAGATCTATGGAAACAGAACACAGCTTCTCATTGAGAACTCTTTTTTCCTCCTAAATTCCAGAATATGGGAGCCAGGATGTGACCTGGTCAAGAAGATGCACACTTATTGCTTCTGTCCTAGACATAGACAGAATTTAGGGTATGGACTGGAAGGAACTGGGTCTACTAACTTATGTGATTCCAGAGTGAAGAGATGAACATAAGGAGGCAGCCCTCAGGACACCCACATGGATGTCACGGAACACTCCCTTAATCAGCCGCACCTTGGGTTAGCAGTTCTACTGTTTGGTTTCAGACCCCCTTTAAACTCTTGTAAATTATTGAGGGACTCCAAAGAGTTTTTGTTTCTCTGGGTTATAATCTATCAGTATTTATCACATTAGAAATTTAAACTGAGAAAAATTTAAATGTTTATTAATTGATTTTAAAACAGATTTATTACATTAACATAAATAACATGTTTTCATGAAAAATAACTATTTTCCAAAACAAAACAAAAAAAGTCTTGAAAAGTGTGGCACTGTCTTACAAATTTCTTTAATATCTGATTTAATAGATGATAGCTTTGCTTCTGCAATCAATCTGTTGCAATATGACATTTTGGTTGAAGTTTATGAAGAAAATCTGTCCTCATACAGATATGTAGTTGGAAAAGGGAAGAGTATGTTAGGAGCTTTTTCAGTTAATTATGGATGTTATTCTTTAATACTACACCAAAATTCAACATATGATGGTTTCTTAAAGGTTACTTGCAATGTGGAATTTGAAATGCTATCAATGAACTTTTCTTTATCACATTAAATACTCTGTTATACTAAAATCCACTGGTCTAAAATCAAAAAACAAAAATACTCACTGGTCTACCTTGTACTTTGAATGGATCTTTTTGACCCATGCTTGATTTTTTAACATCATGCATTGGTCCTTTGGATAATAAGCTGATGTTCCCAGTGTTGACACATTTCATACAAAACCAAAAAATTTCATGCATTAATATCACCACCAATTGCACCAGAAAACTCTTGTCTCAATACTTGAAATATTAGGAAGCTGTTGCGTTCACAGTCGCAGATTCAAGTTTTCCAAAACTCTCATTTTTTTCTTGAAAGCTCAGAACTTTATCATTGCTAACAAACACAGTCAATTATTTTCCTTAAAGTGGTGAGCTTACTTCATTCATTTTTGAGAAAATTTCTATAAAATATCCAAATCTAAATACCTACAGTGACTACTAGCACAGTCTGGTGCCCCTACCTTGATCTGCACAGAAGGGCAAACAGTTTGACCCCCCACCCCCACCCCACTGTTTCTGCATCAATATGCAATTATCAACAGAGTGAAAAGGTAAGTAACATCTCAGTCTTATTATAAAGATAGTTTTGACCTACAAAATGTACTCTGAGAACTGCTGCCTTAGGATTCATAGATGTACAATCTCTCATGCCTTCCCTATACCTCACCCATATCCAACTTTCTCCCAATACTTCTGCTGGGGACCTTGCTCAGTGTTTAAGGAAGTACTTAAAAGTTCTTATGTATTATCTTGTTTTAAGAGATTAGGAAATGAGAGTACAAGTCGGTCTGTTTACAATCTGCAAATAGTATAAGAGTACAAAGAATAATAAATATTTATTGATTATTACAACCTGAGTGAATGTTTTAAATTCCTAGCATTATCTTTTCTTTAAAAGTTAAAGTAGTTGAGTCTAACAGTCATTAGATGCTACTTTCCTGAGTAGGTCTCAGTCAAATGCAAAGCACTTGTTCTTAAGAGAGCTCAATTTCCATTGGCCCCAGGTAGTTGGCCCTCAACACTCAACTCTGGACATTTCCTGCTGCCACTCAGTCCCCTGTTAAAGCACAGCACTGGCCTCCAGAGCTTGGTGAATGCCCAAGTCTCCCTTCTGTGTGTACCTGGGCATGAGACAGAAAAACACCTGGAGCTGCTATAGATTAACAGGCTACCTCTGCTTAAGGCAGTCTTTCCCCCACACACCCATAACCATCACCCACATTCCAACCCAGAAGATCTGACAGCTAGGCTGAAGATCTAGGGTGTTAAGATGTACACAGAATGTTATCCCACAGAAAACTAAAGCATCAATTCAAACAACATAATCTGACCTTGTCCAAAGAACTTAAGTTTGCCATCTCTGGAATCTGACTGAAGTTATTATTTGGTGCCTTTACAAGTGTGCTTTTAAGCGGGTGTAATTTTACTCCGTCCTATTAGTAAGTTCCTTTCCTGTTAACTATTTTTTACTTTTCTGTAACTTTCTAGTGTTTACTTTTTGCTATCATTAATAAAGTATATTTTAGGTTGTATGTCACTAGTCCCATTCTAATCCCACTTATCAATGAACGAAGCTTTGCATATTTTTCACTACTCTATTATCATGAAGCTCATATCCTGGATCCAGCCTATCAGCATCCCTCTGGGCAGCCCCCTTTCTTGGCCTTATCAGAAGCTGACTTCACTCATCCATTTGCATGTTCCTTTCCCACGCAGTACCACATCCTGATATTGTGTGTTCCACTTCCTATTCCTTCCACCTAAATTGTAGGACTTGAGAGGCTAAATTCTACAACAAAAACCTTTTTCACAAAAACCTCTATTCACTTCTTCCTGCTTATGCTCATTCAATTCCTTTCCTCCAGATTATGCCAAATCTTCTACTGATATCATGTTTCATTTTTAAGCCAGTTCTCTGAGCTTCCTTAGGGCATGATAGATAAAAGCATGGACTTTGAAATCAGGTAGACCTGTTCTAGTATTTAAGACCTAAGACCTTGGTTGAGTCACTCTAAGACCTTGGGTGAGTCACTTAAACTTTCTGTCCTTCAGTTTCTTCATCAGAAAAAATGTATTAATAGATAATGTCTACTTACTAGGATTATTTAGCATCTGGCATATGAATGTTTGGTAAACAAAAGTAATATGCAGTTAACTAAAGGGTAATAACTATATACAGCTCTGTATAAATAGTAGTAACTATAATTATTCCAACAAATAAAAGCACAGCTGCAATCATGAACAAATCTAATATACTTTTCAATAACTTTCAAATGCATTTACACATGGTTATTCATGCAGGTGAAATACAAAACTAGAATGGAAAACACATTTCATATCTCAGACATCTGAAAAACTCAATGGCATGACCCAGAATACTATACATGAAGCATTGTTAGTTATCCCAGTGTTCGTATTTCCTAGGTAGCCATGCTTGTTTTTAATCAGTACCTAAACTTCCCCTCCTGTAAAATGAATATAATATTAACAGTCAACATTTATTATCGAAGACTAACTATGTGCTAAGCACTATTCTAAGCATTTCATGAGTATCAGTGCTGGCATGAGGTAGGCACCTGCTGTCCCCACTCTACAGATAAGGCAAGTGAAGCACATGAGGTTAGGAAACTCAACTTTGGCCTTAGCGAGCACGTAATCTCTTTTCCTTTTGGATTATGGAGCCTATGGTGCTATTCTAACTGCTGCTATTCTAACAACAAACTTCCTGATTCTTAAGAAGGCAGAAAAAAGCAGAGCTATGAGAATGAGGGTCAGAAAAGAGAGAAAGGGAAAGAACTGATGATCTATTTGAGCTCCTGAATGCAGCTATTTCTGAACTGGAAAACCCCTACCCCTCCCAGCTATACTAGCCAATAAATTTCTTTTTCTATAGCCATTTTGAACTCAGTTTCTGTCCCTTACAACTAAAAGATCTCTTATTAAGACCTGTTTTTAAATTTTCCTGAAGCAAAAGTGTCAACAGTCTTGAAAAGCTCTAAACTTCAATCTGTCCATTATAAGCACCTTATATTTAGGAGAAGGATGTTCAAAATAAGTATGAAAATCAAATGTAATTTCTCAAATTTTGAAGCCATACCCACTCGTTAGGCAAGCAAAATACTACCAACGTCAGCTTGAATGACTAGCTCATGTCATCCATTCCACCTCCCAGTCCTCCTTCAGTGTCTCCATAATGACAGCGTATATTCTCCACTCAACACAAATAGTTACACATCAAGGTCAATACCAAGTCTGCCAAAGATAATGCATGTGGAAGAAGATACATGAAAATATAATCAAGCACACGAACATCCTGAAACACTAAAACATGGGAGAGAAGGTTTTAATGTTTTAACAGAATAAGTGACCAGTTTGTAATACAGAGGAAAAGCTTTGTTTTCTGGTATGTTGAAAAATACAGAATAAACATTTTTCTGGTTAATTAACAAGTTAATTCATGAATTCCAGTCTCTTACCACCACTTCTTATGAGCTCAAAGTATAGTGATGTACGCATTAATTCATCATTTTCTTAGGAAACCCAATAAGAAAAACTGATATGCCTTTATCTCTTTTCCCTTCCCTTAAGAAAAATACAACCAACTAAACTGTGAATTACTACCCTGTGGAAACTGTTAACCTCAATGTGATCATAGTGACTACTCTGTTCCTATTAGCTTTGGCATTGGGGCTTCTTACTATACTGAAAATTTGGACTAGAATATCAGAAAGACTGGTCTCTACGGCTCTCAGATTACTGAACTGCCAGATGAAAATATAGTCTTTAATTTAGCTAAGTCTCAATTCCTCCTGCTATTAAGCAGGTAATTCAAATTTCATTTCTTTTCAAATTCAACATTTAGCAAACATTCATTGAGTGCCCATTCTGAGAATATAAAAATAAGTAAAATACAGAACTTGACCCCTCAAAAAGCTCACACACTAGCTGTCAAGGAAAGGTTTCCAAATAAAGCATAATATAATTACTAAATGCTAAAATACAGCTATGAAAATACAGAGTCCAAAAATAAACCATACATGTATGGTCAGTTGATTTTTCAACAAAGGTGCCACACGAAAGAAGAGAGGCCAGTCTGTGGTAAGGAGAGAAAGTGAGGAGGGTTGAAACAGTCTTCCTGAAAAATCATGACGACCTACAGTACATTAATTCACATATTATCTAGTGGATAAAACTGAACTTCTGAAAGCTTTCTCTCATAATTTAGAAGGCAGCTAAGACAGGTCAAAAGCCTGGGCCTGCTGAGGGAAACTTGCTCTCATGATCAATATTTGGAAGGAGGACAGGAGGTGGCAGGCAGCACAAACCATACTTTGCCCCATGACAATACCAAGGGGAGCTTCTGGCACTGTCCCTCACCGGGGAGGTCTCCTCTGTAGCCGGATGTCTTCATGGGAAACTGTGGCATCCTGGGGAGGCCAGACCTACACCTGAGAACATGCTGTGTTGTCTCCTGCTTAGTTTGATTAAACATTACATCCTATGGTTGTGATTCTCTCTTGTAGTCATATCCCCATCCCTTAGAAAGAACCACATACTTACATCGTCATTACCAAGCTGAGATGCTAAGTGCTCTTCCTTTCCGACATACAGTGGGCAATTCTGATGAGCTAAGTCTAGGGGCATAAAAGGAGGCCCTTGTTAATATGTTTGATGTACAGCTAATGTAAGTTTCCCATATAGTCAACCTCATACCCATTTTCTGGGTTGTTAGATCTTTTTCTGACCCTGCTGTCCCATCCTTTAAACCCTTTAACCTTTTTCTTGATGAACGGGTGCCTCTCCTAACCACTGTAAGCCTTCTGCATCTTTTGCAGCCTCCAAATTCAACGATGTGAGAATACTTCACACACTGATTAGTTCACTGCTCTATGCATAGCTCATCTGTTGGGTTGTCATTTTGGTGAGTGTGATCCAGTATTCCAGACCATGATTTCTGTAGCTCAGTACCACTGGCTATGCTTCAGACACTCACTGAGGGGAGGTCCTCCTAATTGGGACTCTATGTCTTGTTCTTGGCTCTTCACTTGGGATATCTTGGTCCTGCTACCACCTCCTCCGGATGCCTACTCTGCCTCCGAGGCTCAAGCACACTGCCACCTCGCACATCTAGGAAATATCGTCTCAGTCTCACATGTCTTGTCATAAGGAAAGCAATGAGGGATGAAGCAACAGAAGGTGTAGTGGCTACTTAAAAAGAGAAGCATCTCTCTTATAACAGCAAGAGGCCCCAAGTACCTCAGTTCCCCAGTTCAGGTCCCTAGAGGAAGATATAGAGGGAAGATCCATGCTGATCCTTAAGGCTGCTAGTTAGACATACTCTTGCCACATGTGCAGAGTCTGCAGCCAGCCCTCCCATCCAAAGGAAAAGCCTCTGACAATAAGACCCATATAACTACAGAGGGAACTCATATTAACCATCAATATGAACAACTTTGGCAATCATCAGGCGTTTAAGGAAAAGCAATTATCTATGAAAGAGAAGGGCCAAGAAGAACATATAAAACAGTTCACCTCTGAGAAGAGAGAATTCGTGGAAAGAAAATAATTTTTAAAATTCTAATGAATATGCAAATAAATTAAATGAGATATTACATCTATAATATAAGAAATGGCTATTACGAAAAAGAACAATCAGAAAAATATAGGCTTCCTGAAAATTAAAAATAATTGTCAAAAAAAATGCTGAAATTAAAAAAAAAATTCATGGATAGACTCAATATTAGGAATTGGGCTAATGATCAAAAACAGTGATACAGAAGAAAAAGTAGAAGAAATCTCCTATAGCAATCAAGTAAAAAGACAAAGAGATAAAGCTTGTAAGAAAAGAGTCATGCAACCTACAGAATGGGAGAAAAGTTTTGCATCCTACACATCCGATAAGGGGCTGATAACTAGAATATACTTAGAACTCACGAAAATCAGCAAGAAAAAAATCAAATAACCCTATTAAAAAGTAGGCAAAGGACTTGAACAGAAACTTTTCTAAAGAAGACAGAAGAATGGCCAACAAACATGAAAAAATGCTCAACATCTCTAATCTTCAGGGAAATGCAAATCAAAACCACAGTGAGATATCACTTAACTCCAGTGAGAATGGCCTTTATCAAAAAGTCTCCATATAACAAATGCTGGCATGGATGCGGAGAGAGAGGAACACTCCTACACTGCTGGTGGGACTGCAAACTAGTTCAACCTCTGTGGAAAGCAATATGGAGATTCCTTAAAGCGATACAAGTGAATCTACCATTTGATCCAGCAATCCCATTGCTGGGCATCTACCCAAAAGATCCAATGACACTCTACAAAAAAGACACCTGCACTCCAATGTTTATAGCAGCACAATTCATAATTGCAAGGCTGTGGAAACAGCCCAAATGCCCATCAATCCAAGAATGGATTAATAAAATGTGGTATATGTATACCATGGAGTACTATTCAGCTCTAAGAAACAACGGTGATATAGTACATCTTATATTTTCCTGGTTAGAGCTGGAACCCATACTATTAAGTGAAGTTTCCCAAGAATGGAAAAACAAGCACCACATATACTCACCAGCAAACTGGTATTAACTGAGCAGCACCTAAGTGGACACATAGGTACTACAGTAATAGGGTATTGGTCAGGGGGGAGGGGGGCGGGTATATACATACATGAGTGAGATGTGCACCATCTGGGGGATCGTCATGCTGGAAACTCAGACTTGTGTGGGGACGGGGGGGAAAGGGCATTTATTGAAACCTTAAAATCTGTACCCCCATAATATGCCGAAATAAAAAAAAAAAAAAGAAAAGAGTCATGGAAGACAGATGCAGGAGGTTTCCACACAGCTATACTAAAATTCCAACTGCAGAACTAAATTGGAGAAAAGTTTTGTGTTTTTTTTTAATGAAGGAAAAAGTATAATTAAAGGCATAACAGAAGAAAACTCCTCTGAACTATAGAGACATGATTGCTCATAGTTAACCTAGTTTATACTCCAGGAGACAAATAACAATATGACAACATGACAACTAACATTTACTAAGCACTTCCCACCTGAGAGATACTACTTTAAATACTAACTCATATAGCCTCATAAAAACTCCATTTATCCCATTATATACATGAGGAAACTGAGGCACAGAGAGGTTAAGTAGTTTTTCTAAGGCATAGTCAGCTATTATTATATATGGCAGACTGGGCATCTATTAATAAAACCAGGCAGTATGACTCCAGAGCCCACGCTCAAATGTAGATACATTCAGAATTCTAAGAATGAAGAGAAAATTCTAAAAGTTTTCAGAAGAAGAAGAAAAGAAACATAAAATAGGACTAGAATCAGACTGCTGTATTTATCAACAAACAAGGATGCTGGAAGATATTTAAACATAATGACCTCATTTAATGTCCAGCCAAACTACTAAATTATGATTGGAAAATACTTTTTACAAAGACTCAAATCTTACCATACATATTCTTCATATGAAAAAGTTATCCAAAAAACAAAAGGGAAAACAAGAAAGATAACACCTGAGAGGAAAGAAACAATGGTAGCTGACTATGAAGTAGCAAAGAGATTAAAGTAGAAATTAATGGAGAATTCCCTGGACCTTGATTCTTGTAATAGCTTCCTTCAAGCAGCAAAGGTAGAGACAAAGCGCCGTATTTTCTTCTCTATGGGTCCTATCACACCATTTGGTTGTATAATTAATACACACACATAACCATAATTATAATGCTGTAAAATTGTATTAAAGTTTTAAAAAATCAACACACAGACCAAACACATGACAAAAATTACACACAAAAATGCACAATACGGCCGGGCGCTGTGGCTCACGCCTGTAATCCTAGCTCTTGGGAGGCCGAGGCGGGCGGATTGCTCAAGGTCAGGAGTTCAAAACCAGCCTGAGCAAGAGCGAGACCCCGTCTCTACTATAAATAGAAAGAAATTAATTGGCCAACTGATATATATATATAAAAAATTAGCCGGGCATAGTGGCACATGCCTGTAGTCCCAGCTACTCCGGAGGCTGAGGCAGAAGGATCACTGGAGCCCAGGAGTTTGAGGTTGCTGTGAGCTAGGCTGACGCCACGGCACTCACTCTAGCCTGGACAACAAAGCGAGACTCTGTCTCAAAAAAAAAAAAAAAAAAAAAATGCACAATAACAATCTGTATCAACTGGGAAATAACATAAAAATGGAAGAAGGGATGACAGGCACTCAGTTCTTCATCAGTCACAGCATGGAGGCAACAGCTACTATCTAAAGGAACTAGGAAATGGGGAAGAATTTTTATCTTTCATTTAAAATCCTTCTGAGTGAACTGGATTTTTTTATTATGTGCAGTATTGAAATTTTTAATATGCAATTTAAAAATAAAAATATATTCATTAAAGGACACCTTCAAAAATAGGAGACTGGTTAAACAAATTGTGGCACCTCTATTTAATATAGTGACATGTGACTGTTGGAATGAATGAGCTGGAGTCACAGGTATTGGCATGCAGAGTTGATCAAGCTGTTATGTAAAGAGGGCAAAAAGGTATAAAGCAACATGGATTATATGATCTCATTTATGCTGAAGTATATTTATGTTTATGTGTAAAAAGAGGTCTAGAGGGTACAAATTGTTGAGATTGGAAGGCAAGCAAGGGAAAAAGAAAGCTGTTGTTTTTTACTTTCCATGTCTATATTACTTACATTTTTTATAATGAGCAAGTGTTAGATCTATAATTAAAAACAATTAAGAGCAGTGACATAGTTTAAAAAAACAAAACACACTTTGCCACTACTAACCATGGATTTGGTTCAGGTGTTACACATAATGCCTGCAGAATGTGGTAATTCCACTAGTACAACAACAACAAAAACCCATAAAGTAACTCTTTCTCAAATTATTCAAACACAAGTGCAAGGCTCAGTGCACAAATTCTGACAGTAAATTACTGTGACCAATTTTCTTCCAGTCACGGTTTTGTTATGACATACCCTTAATCCTTACTAGAAACCAACGATATAGGTCATGGGGCTCATATAAAGAAAGGACTACCAGAGAACTGTTTATAGTAGAGAACTGAGAGAACTAAGAGAACTGTTTCAGCCCACACAGGAGCAATAATCTCCACAATGGTAACAATCATGGTGTTATGGGTCCTCCTCCCTCCATAATTAACCATGATAAAAATCCCTATTCCTTCAAAGCATGCAACTACAGTATCAAGAACAGATGTTCTACAAAGAAAAACTCATTTAAAAATTGTGAAATCTGATTTAACTACCACAGTTAAGAAAATAAAATCGCAATTCCAAACGGACTCCAGTGACAGAACACTGCAATATTCTTATATTCCCAATTCAATGCAATGTCCTCCCAGAAATTCAGGGGTGAAGGAAAATATTCCTGCCAAGTAATCATCTTTAGAGGCACAACTACTTGGACAGGGCCAGATCTTCACAATTTAAATTAACAGGCTTAAGAGATAACTAAGTAATGAAATTTCCATTAGCAAGATTATTTTAACAATAAACGTAAAATAATCTAACTTTAACCCCGAATGACTGAACTGAGTTTACCTAACATCGGGTTAAAACACTTTATTTTGAAATTTAGGCGACAATGACAAAGTTGGTTTACACATTTTTTTCCCCACAATGTTTTTGGTTTGGACATAAATAATATGGTCTCTTTGAAGGTTTGTGGTTTCAATTAATTTGCTTCATATTTGGATTATGTGTTGTTTTAGCCCATTTTGTGCTGCTATAAACAGAATATTCAAGATTGGGTAATCTATAATAAACAGAGATTTTATTTCTTGAAGTTCTAGAGGCTGGAAGTCCAAGATAGAGGGGCCAGCATCTGGTGAGGGCCTTGCTGTGTCATCACGTGGCCATGGCGGAAGGCAGAAGAGCAAGAGAGTGAAAGTGAGAGAGACAGAGAGAGGAGAAGGGGGCTGTATTCATTCTTTATCAGGAACCTACTCTGGTGATAACTAACCTACTCCCACAATAATAGCATTAATCCATTACTGAGGGCACAGGCCTCATGATCTAATCACCTCTTTAAGGTCTCACATCTTAATGCTATTGCATTGGGGATTAAGTTTCCAACACATGAACTTTGAGGAACATGTTCAAACCACAGTATATGTATAATACACTACTTTCACCATACTAAAGAATATGTGATCGCATAAAAAAATGTTGCACATATGAAATGAATCAGATGGGGAAGGGAAGGCTGAATTACGATAAAGAATACTACTTTTTTATGTCACTGGTAAAAAAAAAAGCAGAGCATAAATGATTACTAGAGAATATGATCTCATTTCACTTCAAGCAGCTTCTCAATCATAGCCATTAAATAAACAGTGCTTCCATAAACATTATTTTCTTCTCACCAACATCACCACAGTCTTGAATATTCAATAATTAAAGCACTCCAGCCTAAAATAATTTCATAAGATAGAGTGTTTTTAATGGAGTGTCCTCAACTTGGAGTTCCTTCTTCCTCTGTGGATCTTATAATATAACCTTGATGTATTTATCTTTAGGTATGATGCAACAATTTCTTTATAAGTTTAACGTGTGTCACTTAGAAATCCCTTCCAATCTGCTATTCTTTAAGATCTGCCATTGGAACCTTCAAAGTAACTACCTGTAACTGTGTAAATTATATAATCCAGACTGTCATTAACCAGCTAAACAAATTAGAGTAAATCGCCTGACTTCACCACACCTGCATTTCCTCAGCATATAATAGGACAAGATTAAGCTTTCTCTAAGGCTCCCTTGTAGCTTACTTTTCCTCCAGCTTTAAAAGTTTATTGTTTTAAGCTGGGGGCGGTGGCTCAGGCCTGTAATACTAGCACTCTGGGAGGCCGAGGCGGGAGGACTGCTCAAGGTCAGGAGTTTCAAACCAGCCTGAGCAAGAGCAAGACCCAGTCTCTACTATAAATAGAAATAAATTAATTGGCCAACTAAAATTATATAGAAAAAATTAGCCGGGCATAGTGACGCATGCCTGTAGTCCCAGCTACTCGGGAGGCTGAGGCAGGAGGATCGAATGAGCCCAGGAGTTTGAGGTTGCTGTGAGCTTGACTGATGCCACAGCACTCTAGCTTGGGCAACAGAGTGAGACTCTGTCTCAAAAAAAGAAACAAGTTTATTGTTTTATCACTTTATACAGCATAGAAGGGAAAAGATTTTCACAGTAACTAAAACAGAATTTTTTTAAAAAAAAAACATTGTTTTATATACACATGTCATTTCTAAATCATTTTCCTCTTATTCTTTAGGAATGCGGTAACTTCAAAAACACAGTAATATCAAACTCTGAATCACAGGAATTGGCAAAAGTTCAGATTATGAGCTTAAATGGGTCAACAGTGATAGAAAATTAGACAAAGTGTGCACCCATCCTGTCACATGATCTGGCTAATTTCCAAAATTTGTGGGTTAAGGGAGTAAAAAGATTTTTTTCCAGGGTACCACCCTGCAGAGGCAGAAATAACAACTCCCTAATTCTGTTCTACCCGTGGAGAGCTATACAACTCTTCTGATAATGTAGCATTTGGGTGGCAAAATGAAGAGACTCCAAATACAGTAAGGCCATGGAAAGGACAAAAGAACAAACGTCATAGAGATTTGACTCTTTTTTTAAACCCATGTTCCTCACTCAAAGCACATTCTGGTTATTTGACATCTAAAAACATAACCTTCACAATTCAGACTGATGCAGGTTTTGAATGGAAAAGATATACACTTATAAACACATAAAAGATTTACTTTTATGTTTTTTTATTTTTTTTTAAGTTGAGTTTGCCACTACAAAAGAAGCGTGAATGGTGATCTGGTTATTTTACATGCCAAAGTTAATGGAAGAAATGAATACAAAGCAAATCTCTAGGTCAATATGTTCTTCTTTAATAAGTGAATGTATCTGAGTATTATTTGTATTAAGAAGGCCAAAATTTTGACTCAAAAAAAATACAGTACATTTAAACTGTTTTCTATAATACAGAAAGTATTATGTGCAGTCTCCTTGAACAAGAAACTATATACTTCTTTTAAATATGCATATTTGATCATTTTAACATTTTAGTCATTTCAACAATTTTGCAGTTTTCGTGTGAAATGAATGTTTGATAAATAAAATTTAAAACAACAGGGAAGGTCATCAGGAATAATTGAAGATGCTGATCATGAAACTGTACCTTTACCTTCCCTCTTTGCTCTACATCACTCCCAGCTGTGGGAGTGGGGTCAGCACACAGTCTCAGGCCAGCAGCTGTGAGTCACTGCAGCTACAGAGAGCACCTGGCCTGAGGTCATGCCCTTCCCCAGGCTGCTTGTATACAGTGGGTGGGCAGACAAGGTTGCGGATGAAGGCCCAGCCATTTCAGCCTAAAGGGTCACCAAGGTGGAAAATACCGGGGCTTTATCAGGCCAGCACCTCATTTTGACTTATTCCTCAGCCTAATTCTGCTTCCTCCTATTTCTCTTCGATAGGTGTTACCCCCTAGTAACACTCCTAGCTCTGTCTTACCCTTCTAGAGAAAACACCCTGTGACAATAGTATAGTGGGACACGAAATAAGATAATTATTGAAAAGAAGTAAAATGATTAAGAGACAAGGCCCTCCATAAAATGTCTATTGATTCAAACACTGTGCAGGAAGAAAAGCAAATGGACGTGGTAATTGTATAGTGGAAAAATACTGAGGCTTAGGGTAATGGTTAAAAAGAGGTGAAATGGAAAATAATTCCAAGACAAATAACCTGGCCCTTAGAATTTAAGCTCTTTGAAGTCAAAGATGATGTATTAATCATCTTAGTATACCCAGGGCCCAATACAGTATCTGGTACATGCTAAGAATTCAATAAATGTTTGCTAACAAGGAAGTTAGTAACAGTAATGTTTACATTACTAGCTAATGTTCTTACTGATTTGCCAAACAGTAGGCTTACTGTGACACAGAAAGCTACTGGAATGGAATGAGTGTCATTGTTTTCACAGTTGTTTTTTTTTTAAACAAAAATTTCACTTAATCCAGATAAATGTCTGTTTTCATCTAATAAATAGATTTCTAACGCAGATAAGCTGTTTCTAAAAAAAATAAATTTAAAAACTCATTTATAAGTACTCGTTTCGTTTCCCTATTTCTCTCAGTCTTTGAAAAATAACCTTATTTGAAACATTTTTTAAGACACTTAAATTTACACAGCCATATGAAAAGGTTTTATGAGTTGTATTACCTTTCACTTTAATTTTAAATTAGATGACTTATCTAAATTAGAAAAATGAAGTAAGTAAACTGTCTTTTAAATGTCTTTCTCTCTTCTATCTTTCTATTGCATCTTCTCCCAGTAGGCCTATTAAAGAAGCCCTCTAATTGAGGTCTCTGCTTCTATTGTCACCAATATATGCTGCACAGTGCTCCAGACTATTAAAATTGTGACTATTATCATGTTGCCCATAGTTTCTTTTACTGAGAAGAGAAAATCCAAACTCTTTAACTTTATATAAAAGTTGGCACCAGCAATGGAGAAATCAGCCTTTCCAACATTATCTCATACTACTCTCCAGCATGAACCAGGCAGACTGAAGGACTCTTTATCCCTGTACACACCAAATATATGCTCCTTTCTAAGTCAATTCTTCCTCTTTCCTCCCACCTGATATTGTTGACAGTACAAGTTATGCTTAAAATGATTATTTGTGCATACTTCACCCAATATTGTTTTAGATCTCATTATTTACTTCCTTCCAATATTCTGATTTAAAAATCTAACTCAAGACTCATTAAAATAACAGTCTGGGCGAGGTGGCTCACACCTGTAATCCTAGCACTCTGAGAGGCCAATGCAGGAGGATCACTTGAGCTCAGAAGTTCAAGACCAGCCTGAGCAAGTACAAGACCCCATCTCCACTAATTATAGAGTGCAGTGGTGCGCAAGCCTCTAGTCCTTGCTGCTCCACAGAGGCTGAGGCAGGAAGATGGCTTGAGCACAGGAGTTTTAGGTTGCAGTGAACTAACTATTAAGGTAAACTTTTTATTTTGGAAGAATTTTTGATTTACAGCAATTTTGAAAAGATACTACAGAGAGTTCCTACATATTCTTCCCCCAATTTCTCCTAATGTTAACATACTACCTAATCATGATATATTTTTCAAAACTAAGAAATTAACATTGGTAAGTTACTATTAATTAAACTACAGACTTTATTTGTATTTCATCAATTTTTCTATTGTCCTTTAACTGTTCCAGGAGCCAATCCAAGGTACTGCATTGCATTTAGTCATCACATCTCCTTCATGTATCTGATCTCTGATAGTTTTTCCAGTTGTTTTCTATGACCTTGACACTTGACTACTGGTCAGGTATTTTGTAGGATGTTTCTCAATTGGGTTTTTCTTATGTTTTCTCATAACAGACTGGGGTTTTGGGGAAGAATGCTGCAGAGGTGAAGTGATTTTCTCATTGTATCCTATCAAAAGGTACATAGTAATACATGTTGAGCATCCCTCAAAATCCAAAATCTGAAATACTCCAAAATCCTAAACTTTTTGAGCGCTGACATGACACCACTAGTGTGAAATTCCTCATCTCACCTCATATGACAGGTCATAGTCAAAAAGCAGGTGCACAACACACAGTTTATTCAGTGTCCCAAGAAAAAAATAAAATTACCTCCAGGCGATATGTCTAACGTATATATGAAATACTAATGAATTTCATGTTTAGACTTGGGTCCCTTTCCCAAAATATCTCATTATGTATATGCAAATATTCCAAAATATGAAAAAATCCAAAACATTTCTAGCCCCAAGCATTTTGGATAAGGGGTGTTCTACCTGTATCAACAGACTTACCGCCAGTGGTAACCTTGATCACTCGGTTATGGCAGTGTTTGTCAGTTTTCTCCCCTGTAAAATCACCATCTTTCCCTTTCCATACTGTATATTTTGGGAGTGAGTCACTAAGTCCAGCTCATACTAAAGGGAGATTAGTCTCTACCTCCCAGAGGGGATGTACATAAATTATTTAGAATTCTTCTGAAAAGAAGGTTTGTCCCTTCTCCTCCATTAATTCAATCATACATTTATAAAAGTATAGACTCACGTATATTTATTCTACACTTCGAGTTAAAATCAAATACTGTTGGCCCTTGAACAACACAGTGGTTAAGGGTACCAATCCTGCATGTAGTAAAAAATCTACATATAACTTTTGACTCCCCAAAAACTTAACTACTAATAGCCTACTATTGACCAGAAGCCTTATGAATAATCTAAACAATTAACACATATTGTATATATCTACTATACGCTGTATTCTTACAATAAAGTAAACTAGAGGAAAGAAAATGTTATGAATAAAATTATAAAGAAAAGAAAATATATTTACTATGAATTAAGTGGAAGTGGAAAATACAACATTTCTGTAACGTTACTGCCAAAATTATATAACCTGAATCAAATCATGAGGAAACATGAGACAAATTCAAATTGAAGAACCATCTCAAATATAACCAGCCAATAATCTTAATATATATATATTTATTTATTTATTTATTACACATACATGCATACATCGAACCCAGAAAGCTCAGAAAAGGTCTGAGGAATTATCCCAGATTACAGGAGACTGAAAGGACATGACAGCTACATGCTGTGCCTGGATCCTTGTGCTATAAAAGACGTTATTAGGACGGCTGATAAAAGTTGAATAGGGTCTCGTGGTGAAGGGTATATGGGAGTTCTTCACACTGTTTTTACACTGTTGTATAGGTTTGAAATTGTTATGAAATAAAAATAAACTTTAAAAAATATCACTTTTATTGACTACTATGGCCTGAATTTGTCCCCTAAAATTCATATGTTGAAACCTAATGGCTAATGTGAAAGTATTAAGAGGTGGTGCCTTTAGGAGGTGACCTAGAGACTGGGGCTCTTAAAAAGGGGCTTAAAGGAATGGGTTCACTCTCTTCTGCTCTTTGGCTATATGAGGTCACTTAGATGGTGCCATCCATGAGGAATGGGCCCTCACCAGACACCAGAGCTGCCAGTGCCTTGATCTTAAACTTCCCAGCCTTCAGAACTGTGAGAACACAAATTCCTGTTTTTTATAAATCACCTGGTATCAGGTATTTGTGGTAGTAGCACAAACAGAGTAAGACATCGACTTTATGAAATCCTATATCTTCTGCAGAATTTTCAAGTTTTCTTGGTAATAAATTTGCAACATGGATAGTTTATTAGTCAATGTGTGAAAGAGACTAAATGATACTGACTCACTGGACAGGAATAAACATTACTATTAAATGGAGAATGATGGCTGAATGTGGATTAATTTTACATGTGGTTAGTTCATTAGTGAATTTTTTTTGCATTAGGATGAATTTTATTTCCTTATACAACCTGTACGTGTGGGATTGCATATCTTCTTAAATTAACTTTTATATTGTTTCTTTTAATGCTCACCATAAACCTATAAGCACTATTATTATTACTCTCTTTTACAGATGATGCAAATGAGGAATGGAGAGGTTAACTACTGAGGTTAACTTCAAAGCTGCTAGCTGAGCTTTGAAGCCAAGAGGTCAAATTCTAGAACCTGTACTCTAAATAATAACAAAGTGAGTAAAATGCAAGCCATGTCATTCTTTCATTCTTAACATACATGTATACTTACTGATAGCAATAAAGAATTGGAAGAAAAACAAAAACTGCCACATTAACTCCTACCTGTGTCTGTCTCATTGCCCGTTCCACTCGGCGTGTGCTTCCTCTTTCAAGTTTTGTCCGGAGGATCAAAGCTGATGTCTGAATGGCCCAGAACTTTGGTTGTGAAAGCAAACACTGATGAAAGAGAAAGAAAAAAAAGACCACAGAAAGAAGGATAAGCTAATATTCCAAGATACAACTGAATGCAGACTTGAACATCTTCTCAGTGAACAAAGGCAAAAAGTTCTTCTTTCAATTTACATTACAGAAAATCATTCTAAAACATATGAGAATGCTTTCTGGCCTTGGTTAGGGTAGAGTATTTCCAATTTTAGTTAAAATACTTTCCTAGAAGGAGCATCTAGCCCATAATAAAACATTGAATATGCACATACGAAACCTAACCTCAGAAAAAGCCATGACTGCCATCAATTTAGAGAATGTAGTAGAAACCATTAAATATGACCACAAATGTAGTGGTAAATAAAGTGAAAGTATTGGGTATCATTGGGACTGCTTGGCATAATGAACACAATTTAAGCTCTCTTTGATGATGACTTAGAACCCAGTACTGTCTCTGGGTGATCACTTATAACTTTCATTAAAGATCACAAAAAGAAAAGACCTATTCATTTGTCTGAAAGTTCATACCATCAACCCTTTGCTTGTTTCTAAAAGTCAGGTGTGGAAACATCCAGTTGCAGTATAACTAATCATTCAAAACCTAGCTACTCATCAGAAGCACCTGGGAAGCTTTTAGTTTTTTAGTGGGTGGCTTTTTTTATTTATTTATTTATTTTAAGTACATCAGATCTCTAAGAGCAGGATCTGGGCATCAGTGTTTTTTAAAATATCCCCCAGGTAATTTTCAAGTGTAATCAACTTTAAGAATCATTAGGCTAAGATAACATAAGTATTCGTCTTTGGTCAAATTCATTCATAACTCCTAATTCTCATTAAAAGTTATCAAGAAGTCCTTCATCCTACAACTCCTTATGGTACCATGCCCAGTTCACTTCACTCCTTTGTATTACCTGCCTGGCCACTATAGGCATTTGAATTTTTAAGCTCTAATCTAAACCAACCATTTTACAATCAAGAAGAAAATGAAGCCCCAACAGGTTATATCACTTGCTCAATGTCAAACCTTCAGTAACAGTAAAAGGTGGTACTAGGTCTCCTTAACCCCAGAACATCTTTATGTTATTTTACAACACTTTCTCCAAATGATCTTGTGCTCTTTTAAATGCTAAATTAAGATATGATTACCTCCTGGAAGTAGAAGATACTACCCATCAACATTAGAAAGTAATGTAAAAAGAGGAATCAATTAAGAACCTTGGAGATAGTAGAAGAGGAATAAGCAAAATTATACAAATAAGAGAGGAAAAGAATCAAAAGAATGGAATTTTGATGAAGTTTGTTTATTAATTCACTTGAGCACCTACTCCATACAAGGCAGCATGCACTAGGCCCTAGGAACAGAGTAGCAAACAAAACAGACAAGGTCCCTGCCCTCATAGCATGTATATTCTAATGCAATGTCTATTAGGTAATCTCATTCTTCTACAACTAACTTTGCAAATTGAGTGTTTTTATCTTCTTGAAATATAGTTTATAACATTAATGTATAACATTATCTTATTAGTATCCATTAACTTAAATCTACAAAAAGAATGAATTTACCAACATAAATATGTACATCTGGCACTTACAAAGGTATGATGATGAAACAGAAGATGTTTAAAAAACTAGTTCTTTAAAATGTGCAACACTATTTGTCAGAAGATTTTATTATAAAAATGTGGCCTCAAAAATTTTCAAAGTAAAGGACTTTTCTCATTAGCTCAATTTGTAATACTGATTCTACTACCTATGATGAGTGGTATCACCTGCCTTCTTCTTTTCATTTTATTAAAGGGATTATCATCTGTAACCCATGACAACAAGATGGAAGAGCACTGAGGCAACATTCCTGTACAACAGTGGTAAAAGTCTTCCAAGTCAGCCAAAGATTAATGCATTTTATCTTAAAAACAAAGAATACACTTCCAAGTTTCATGCACTGAAAAGCAATGACCAACCTAGAAGCAATGAATACCCCTAATTACCCACTGTTCCTCAGAGAAATAGCTAGGTCTGGGGAAGGAGATGTATGTACAACATGAGCCTGAAATATCTTGACATACAGACAGTAAAGCAGTTAAGGAAAGAAACTAGCTGGGCATGGTAGTGCACACCTGTAGTCCCAGATACATGGGATGATTGTTGCTGAGATGGGAGGATTGCCTGAGCACAGGAAGTTGAGGTCTACAGAAAGCAGAATGGTGGTCACCAGTAAAGGGAGGGAAGAATGGAAATTACTGTTAGGTACAGAGTTGTAAACCACTCACCCATGAAAATGTATTGGTCATCAGTTATCTCAAAGTCTAACATGCCTAATACTAGCTAGCTACGTGTGCTGTCAAACAGCAGTTGTGCACAAGAATAAGCTTTTTTTTTTTTTTTTTTTTTTAATTTATTTTTATTTTGGCATATTATGGGGGTACAGATTTTAAGGTTTCAATAAAATCTTACATAAATATTCAAATTTATTAGAATTTTTCCCAAGTGACAGAAACCCAAATGATGTCCCAACATGACTGAATTATGTCCTTGTAGACTTCAGGGTATCTGGCAACTCCATCCTCGTATTTGGTGAAATGTTCAGAGAGCATTAATTGGAAAATAACTGGTTGTACATTATTAAAGCATGTTTATCTCTGTTGTACAAGAGAACCCCCTACAACCACAATTGTTACATTTATGTTTCTTTGTTAAGATAAACAAAAACATACAAAATCACCTGTAATTTGATGCTTCTGTGCTTTGTACAAGAAATTGTCACTTTTTTCATATAGGGATACACAGAGCACCCTGCATCTCAATGCTTTCTAGCATTGATAGACTCAAGGAAATAAATCAGATTCTTCCAAGGAACGCACTAATATAGCTGGTAAGTTTGGAGCACCATAGTTTATCTTCACCTAGAGTGTACAACAGAAGATGTATTCAAACATGTAAATGAACTTAACACATCTATACAAGAAACTGGAATGAATTTTTTAAACTATTAGTAGTTAAGCTTTGGGAGAGTCAAAAGTTATACTTGGATTTTTGACTGTGCAGGGGAGTTAGTGCCCGTAACCTCTGAGTTGTTCAAAGGTCAATTGTATTCCATTACAGTTTTCATTTGTATTTCTCTAATGACTAATAAAGTTAAGTACCTTTTTTATATGTTAATGATCATTGTAAGGCCTCTATATTAAGTCCCTATATAAATTCTTTGTCCATTATTTTTCTATTGGGTGTTTAGAATTTTTGTTATATTTTGTTTTTATTTTCTGGATATGTTGCCTTTTTGTTGGAGGAAGGTGATATATTACTTATTTATACAACACATTTTTTTGTGCTGGCCAGGTACTGGTCTAAGTGCTTTACAAATATTAATGTTATCTTTTGATAAAAGGAAGTACTTAATATTAATACAGTCCAGTTTATCATTTTTTGTTTTATGGTTAGAGCTTTATTGTCCTATTTGTCCTAAGATTTCAAAGATGTTCTCCTAAAAGCTGTATAGTTTTGCTTTTCACTTTTATATGGTCAATCTATCTGAAATTAATTTTTGTACATAGTATGATATAGGGGTTAAGATATCTGTTTTCCATATGGATACATAAATTGTCTGGTACTATTTTGAAATGCCTACCCTTTCATCACCATACTGCAATACTACCTTTCTCATAAGTCAGATGAACCACATGTGTATGAATCTGTTTTGGGACCACTGTTTGATTTGTATTTCCTTGTGTCAAAAATGTCTTAATTTAGTGTTTCTCAAACTTCAAAGTACATAAAAACAACCTGGAGAAGCTTGTTAAAACAGAGTCCTTGGCCCTGACTTCAGAAGTTCTGATTCAATAAGGTTTGGGGTAGAGCCAGAGAAACTCCATTTCTAACAAGCTCCCAGGTGGAAGCTGATGGTGGTGGTCCAAGGACCACAATTTGATAAGCACTGTCTCAATTAGTATAGTTTTAAAATAGGTCTTGCTATCTGGCAATGGAAGTCCTCCAGCTCTGGTCTTCTTCAAGACTGCCAAGCTATTTCTAGCCCTCTGCATTTCCATGTGAATGTTAAAATCAGCTTTAATTCCACAAAAAACAAATACAAGAGAAACAACCACCACCACCACCACCACCACCACCAAAATAACCAAACTGCAGGAGTTTTGTTAAGGATTGTATTAATTATGTTGGTTAATTTGGAGAGACATGAAATTTTAAAATTGAGTCCTCCATGAACAAGGCATATCCCTCCATTTATTTAGGTACTCATTGCTTTCTCTAATGTTTCACAGATTTTAGTATAGACATAAATATTTTGATAGATTTATTCTTAGGAATTTGGTATTTTTGACACTATATTACAAATGCTATTTTTTCTTTTTAACTTTTGAAAATTATGGCAAAATACACATAAAATTTACCAGCTTAATCCTTAAGCATACAGTTCAGTAAATGTTAAGTACATTCACACTGTTGTACAACCAATTTTGAGAACTCACCTTGCAGCTGAAACTCTATACCCACTACACAACTCCCCATTCCCTTTGCCCCACCCCTGCCCCCAACCTCACAACCCCCAGCCCCTGGCAACCACCATTCTGCTTTTTGTCTCTGAAGTACTGTAGGCACCTCATGTGGAATATCCCACTATATACAACAGTTGCAAATGCTATCCTATTTTTAACCACGGAGTCTATTAACTATAGTCATAATTAGTGCACTAAATTTTAAGTATTGGCTAAAAATCCAAATGAGGTTTGAAAAAGAAGCTTAAGAAAGCTGGTATATTCAACAAGCCCACTTACAGAAGCAGGACACTGCTAAAGAAAGAACCTTATGCCATTTGCAATGATGAGGTAGCTGTATATGGCTGAACATGAGATGGTATTTCCACCACTTGTACACATCAGAACAAAAGCCAGAAACCACTTATATATGAATGATAACATTTGTGTAGCTATTTTAAGAAAAGTCCTCTCATTTCTCAACTCTCATTGATGAAAATCTATAAAAGGTGACTTATAAAGCCAGTTAACCTTTATAAGAATATAATTTTTCACATACTCTTAATATTTTTGATTGTTGTGAATGTTGAAATAAACCCTAGTAATATCTCTTTAATAGTTACAATGTTTTATAAATTAAAGAATCAATCTACTTCAGCAATTGTTGATGAGGAAAGTAAGAAGATATTTTGAAAACACTCCTTAAAGATTAAGAGAGCCTGCTCTGCAAGCCTTAGTAGGAGCTTATCACTTTAAGATATACCACCTGAGCTGATGCTCAGCCTCATACCAACATCTGAGGAAATTCAGTCAACTGCAAAACGAAGTCAGTAAATACCACTTCTTAAACTCACACTAAAAAGTAAATTTTCATATCACGACAAGCTATATGTATACATATAGAGAAACATTACTTTATTCAGCTAACAATATCCCACTATATACAACATTTCCCTCATGTTCCAGAAAAGCAACAGGAGTGTTGTTTCTATTAAAAATAAATTTCCTTTTCATTCTTATCACTGCACGTTTCAAATAATCTTCTTCCAAAGATCACTAGGATCCCATTATGTAACAGACAACAGTCCACTCCTTTAAACACGAAGGAGTTTCAGATAGCTGCTTTTTCCATACATAAATCAAAGCCAGCTCAGAGATCTTCTTGCACATAATTATTTGGCTACACCAAAGCCAAATGGGACAATGCCCACCCAGGTCAGGCTGACCTTGCAAAGCAAGGAACAAAGAAATACTATAAAAAGCAGAACTAATATTCCCCCCTTTAATGATCTACTTAAAAGAGAAGTCATTTTTAAAATCAGCACCAAATAACAATAAACTTAAAATTCCAAGTTTCATCTGTATTCACAATAGAAATGGAACAATAGTAAAACTCCTTGTCCTTGCTCTGTAGACCATTTAAAAACTGTCTCAAATCTACTTTTCTTAAGTCTCTCTATTACCTGAACAAGTCCTCCAACACAGCTAAAGACACCCTAGTATAGCTTACACTCTCTCATCTCTTGGCCTTAGCTTATGATATATAAATCCATCTAAACCCCATCTGTCTTTCAAGGTCGGACTTGAATCCTCCCTTAGTGAACGAACAAGGCCTTCTTTGACTGCTCAGTCCTAAATATCGTCTTCCTTTCTTAGCAACTAGGGGATTTATTTATCTATTTCTCCCACAATATCTAGTAGCATGCATCGCAAATCTTGAGATTCTGGATCATCTGCTATTAAGCTTTTAAAACTCTTTTCTCTGCTATGCAATTTTCATATAGAAAGCAAAGACACCAGAGATATCAATTTGTTGGTCATTTGGCTGCCTCAAAAAAGAAAAACCTTCCACATTCTGGAGATGTGAGATGCACCTTTCACACTATCATGTAAAGCAGACCAACTTAAAAACATATGCATTATTTTCAAACTGAATTCATTTTTTAATACCATGTTAATTCATACTTTATCAGGTTAATATTCCCTTCTATTCTTAGTTTACTAAGAGTTTTTATAAAGAAAGGATGTTGAATTTTGTCAAAGGCTTTCCTATTTCTATTAAAATAATCATTTGGGTTTTCTCCTTTACTATATTAATAAAGTGAATTGCATAGTTTCAAATTAAGTCAATTTTGTGCTCCTGAGATAAATGCTTTTTGGCCATGCCATTATCCTTGTTATACATTGATATTATCTATATTTTGTCCAGTTTTGTAGTTTTTGACAATGGGAATTCAAGCCCAGTACCAGTTCCTTTAACATGCCTGGAAGGGAAATTCACAAATAAGTATTAACCTCAACACATGTTTAACTGTGGAGGGAAAGAAAGGGATCAGTCACCAGGTCAGTTCTGATTTGGAAGAGAGCTACTAGAGAAAAAGACAAAGCAGAGAAATTATACAGCATAGTTTCCAGTGAAAAGGTGAAGGTCTTTGCGATTGTTACTCCCTCTTATTTAATGTGTCATATTTTTCTGTTTGCTATCAAGACATTCTCTTTTATGTTTTATTTTCACCAGGTTGACTATGACATGTGTAGGCATGAATTTGTTTTATTTTGCTTATGTCTTGATGTGCTTATTCCTCTTTTAGTGAAGTACTCCTGAAGTAATTAACTCTAGTAACACAAACTGTCAGAAGTACCACTAATTCATAGTTACATCGCCTATCTTAATAAATTAAAATTAGGAAATGAATATTCCCTAGAAGAAAAATCAGTGATCATTTTAATTTGTAAAGATAATTAGCAAACTATGTTATGTTCATGGATAAGTTCTTATTAAATAGCTTTAAAAATCAATAGCAGAAAAAGAAAACATTAATACATACAATATAATGTATAATTTCCAAAGGTCTTTTTCCTTCTTTCATTTACAGAGACCTCAGAGGCTTCAGGCAAAGAGTCAGAAGGCAAGCTGCCAGTACCCATTCACACCTAAGCCTTTTGCCAATGAAAACTGAAACACCTGTATGAATTAACAAAATTGTTCCCATTTTCAACAATGAAAGGAAATTAAAAACATTGCTGAATGTCACTGACTTGGCTCATCTGAAAGGAAGTAACGTAGATAACACAACTAATTTTAAATTATCAAGCCATACAGCATAAATGGCTCTCTAAAACAATATAGGTTATTTTTACTATGACTCAAGTCAGTTTTCCTGAAACATGTAGATATAATATCTCAGAAATAGCACCATATAACAACAACCTTAAACAAATAAAGCTATTTCTCTAAGGACAAGTTTCTGAATTTGCTGAATTAAAACAATTTTCCCAAGATATCTCACATATATTTCAACATGCTGTATCAACAAAAAAAGTGGCAAATACTTCTGCAAAAAAGAGATTTTGCCACCATTTTAGTAAACTTTAGGACAGTTCATCAAAACTGAACAAAATTCAGAACCAATGAGCCATTCATTTGTTTATCCAATAAATATTTACCAAACACCAAATAATCATGGTCTCTCTCTCCAACTGCTTACAAAGTTTCTGGTAGGAGTATTAAGACTTCTATTGCACTTGCTTTTCCATCAAAAGAGGATGACACTTCATAAGTTCAATAGTTCACAATTCCAGTCTCAGGCCACCAAGCTTCTGCCAGAGCTGGGAAATGGATGCTAAGCAAGAAAGACTAAGCTGTTTCTTTCCTCTCTATGTCCACTGTTTCCACATCTATGGCTAATCCCAAACAGATCCTATCCATTTAAGTTGCTTAAAAATAAGAATGTTGTCCTATAAACTAGTGACCAGACGGCCTGGCTCATCACTGAATGTTACACCAGTCTCTACCTACTCTGGAGTACTTTCATGTACATTCTACAATTTGACCCTCAAATAAAGTTTTTGGTGTTGGGAGACAAGCACATCACCACTTTCCCCATTATACAGAAAAGGAAGATGAAACAAGTCGTTATCCCTACCATCATGTAATACTAACTAAATTATGGAACTAAAGTGGAGAAATGCAGCTCTAGAATAGAATCAATCCTATTCCAGGGTTGTAGCACATATATTTCATTCATTCATGTATTCTGCATACATTTATTGAGTAAAAGCACTGAAGCATTGTCCTAGGCCTTGTAAAGGACCTAAAAAATAACAGAGCCCAAGTTCTAAAACTGGAAGTTTATAATGTTATAAGGAAAAGACATATATATAATTCATTATACTATAAGCCAAAATACAACCGTTGCAAAAGGAGAGGCACAAAAATTCAAGAGTTCAGAAGTGGGGTGGCACCTAAAAGTGGTTCTTCTTGGTCTCAAATACAGATGCTCCTCAACAAATGATGAGGTAACATCCTGATAAATCCATCATAAATTGAAAATATCTTAATTCAAAACTGCATTTAATAAACCTACCTATCCTACCAAACATCTTAGCTTAGCCTAGCCTACCTTAAATGTGCTTAGAACACTTATGTTAGCCTATGATGAGCAAAATCATCTAACACAAAGCCTATTTTATACTAAAGTGTAGAACAGCTCATGTAATTTATTGAATACTGTAGTGAAAGTGAAAAGCTAAATACATGTATAGGTACTCAAACTATAGTTTCTACTGAATGCATATCACTTTCAGTCCATTACAAACTCAAAAAGTCATTACGTCAAACCATCGTAAGTTGGGGGCCATTTGTACTCTTTTGGAGTTATACTACAGGATATAAATAAAGTTTCTTTCTTCTTTGAAACCAGGGGCCACTTTTAATACACCATCTCATCCACTTCAATATCATGCACAAAGAAGGGATAAGAGGAAAGACTGATAGATGAAGGCAGCGTTGACAAGGGCTGACCTGGGTTTTTCTGGTATATCTGCATGTTTTGTTTTGGATTTTAAAAAGGGAAGAGGTGCAGAGCCCAAAGTTTCATGGAGCTCCTAAAAGCCCTTCTCACATATAAGTTTCTTGCCCTACTTCTCTCCAGTTAAAGATACACTTGGGATTAACAAAATCATCTCTTTAGAAGAGTTAGGCCTGGCACTATGAGACACTGTCATCAATCAGCTTTCCTCCAAAAAAGATCAGTCCTCAGATCAGTTCTGACTTGGAAGGGAACAGGAGGAAAAGAGAGAGCAGAAAAATTATGCAGCATAAAGCCCTTAGGAGGAAAAGTATAAAACCAAATTTATGACCTTCATTGCAAGCTAGGAGTGATGACTTACCTGTTATCAGAAGTTACAAGAGTTAATTACTTCACAAGTATCTCACAGTATAGACAATCAAGAATAGGTTAAAGAAAGGAAGGGTTTTTAAAAAAGGAAAGAAAAACATACCAGGCCCATAAGTAATGCTAAAAAATTAACTGTCTGAATATAAAAAGAAAGCTTTAGTGTCTTTTCAGGGTAACTATAAGACATACATATACACCACGATACACTGCTTATGAGACCAATCCAAGAAGATGTCAATACTGACCATCCTCCCCAGAGGAGGCCAGCATAGACATTTCCTATCATATGCCACATCCCTGTTTACCTCAGTCATCAGATAACCCCATGCCTCCAGGTCACCATTTATCACCTAGACACTTGTCCCCATCTAGCTCTATACTTTCCTACCCTGACTGAAGCTCACGGCCATTCCAGATTGTTCATTTCCCTCCCCTGTACCTCGATTCACGCAGATCTATGTTCAACATCACCTTCCCACTGGGATCTTCCCACCCATCCCCTTCTTAGTCCCTTTCCCTGCCATATATTTCTCCTTAGCACCTCTGTCAAATATCTAGTTCTCTCTTTGTCTACTAAGTATTTCCCACACAAGAATGCACATTGATGTAAACTCCAGAAAGGACCCACTGTTTACTGCTATATTCCCTATGATAAGCACAATGCCCGTATATATTAAGTATTTAATAGATATCAGCTGAATATATAAATGAAAGGTACATAATATGTTTTTATGCCATTTTTAAAAATTTTAACATATCAATTTCCTTATAGCACATGTAACTGAATAAATAGGGACATTCCTATATAGTTACCTAAAACACACATGATATAATGACACACACCAAGATTTCTAAGAATACTGAAGTAGGAAAACAGGCATTCAGAGGACTCAAATGACTAACATCTTATCATTTTTAAGAGACTATGTAAGAAAGAGCAATTTGTAAAATTTATATTATAGCATAAAACAAGCTAGCTTTTTTTCTACCAGATAAAAATACTTTCTTTTGCCTTATCTGAAAAATAATGGAAGATTCTAACTTGATTCCTAATTATGATAATAAAAATGCTGTTGAAATGATATTTCTTAAGCAACCCGTTCATTCATTAACCTGTATTCATTAAATAACACATGTATCTTTATTTACTTATAAAACCAAAACACACTCACTGACCCCTTCCTTTGTGACTTTTCTCTTCTTGAAAACTTTTTTTTTTTTTTTTTTTGAAGACAAGGTCTTACTCTGTCACCCAAGCTAGAATGCAGTAGCATCATCATAGCTCCCTGCAACCTCAACCCCCTGGGCTCAACCTCCCAAACAGCTGGGAAGACAGGCACAGCCACCACCACATCTGTGGCTAATTTTTTTTGCAGAGACAGAGTATCGCTCTTGTTCAGGCTGGTCTTAAACTCTTGGCTTCAAGCAATCCTCCTGCCTCAGCCTCCCAAAGTGCCAGCATTACAGGCATGAGCCACAACACCTGACTGAAAACCCTTCTTTGATCTTGAATCCACAAATATCTACTACTCCATCTTTCCTTTTCACTGCCATTCTTTTCCTACCGTGGTCTTTACCTATCAACTTTACTTCCTTACAACCCCATTCCCTTCTGAATTCTCTGAATTAAGGTAACTATCCAGATATCCCACTGAAACTGTCCTAGATGGAAGCAATGTACTCCTAATTATCAGTCTCTTCTCCATCCATATTTCTTTCCTGACTGCTCTATTCTGCTGAACACTGACTGACAAGCACCCCATGCTCTTGACACCCCATCCTTCCCTGGCCTCTCTAACCCAGGCCCTCCTGCTCCCAGCTCTTCTTTCTCACCATGTCCACACCAATACCACACTCAGTTTTAGGCATAAGAGTTGTAGACTATAGTGGCTCTGGCTCTGTTACTTCATTTATTCATTCAATACATATTTCCTGAGCACATATTATATACAACATAGTAGAGTAGGCCCTAGAATAAAACAATGAACAAGTAATAGTTGGTCACTACCTTCAAATCCAAGCAAGTACAAAGAAAAAGGGTTATATTTAAGTCAGCAGCAAGACATATGTGACTTGGAAACTAAAATGATGAGGTTTTTCTCCCCTTACTTTCTTAAGTGGCAGTGTTTCAACATGAGCAATCTAAGTCAAGAACATACCAGAGGTAAATAATTCACAAGGAAAAAATACAAAATGGAAAGGAAAAAGGCATTACTCACTGATGTAAATGCCAGCAGCTCCTCTTCAGTTAATTTATGCACTGGGTTGTTCTTTTGAAGATTTATGCTTTAAATTAAAAAAAAAGCAAATTAGTTCTAAAGTGCATATTGTATTAATGTCTAATATAATTCTTTTTTAAAAAAACAAAGCAGTTGCTATATTTCATATATCTGAAAGCACATATCTAAATATTATGGCACTGTATACAAATGTAGACATGAGTTTGCCAAAGATAAGTATAAAAAGTAATAAAATGCTGATAAAATGTGGTTGGTGTACTAAAGTCAACATAATTTATCTTACTAGGAAAAAAGAAATCAAATCTGTGCCACTCTGCAAAGAAAATGAAAAGAATTATTACAGCAACAACTCCTATTTATTAAATTCATGCCAAAAATAATGAAAATATTACTATAACCACTAGGAGGGAAAATTAAGAAACTGTCAAAGAGGCCAAACAATAGGAATTCTAAAATCCTGCTGATCCAGGTATAATTGGTAGAATCATTTTAGAAAACAATATAGGACTATCTTATAAACTCATCGTTTATATATCCTCAATAATTCCATCCTAGGTAAAGATCCCAGAGAAATTCTTGAACTGGTGAACCAAGAATCATATACATAAATAACCATAGTAATATTTTGTGTAATAGGAAAACTCTGGAAACAATCCAAATGTCCAAAAGAAAATGGTAAACTGTGATATATACTTCCAATGGAACACTATATAGAGCAAAGTAAAATGTAGCTACATATAGCACCATGAATCACACAAACACAATAATGAGAGAAAAAAGGCAAATCACAAAGAACTATATAAGATATCACATTTATAAAGCTCATGAACAAGCAAAATGAAGCAATTGATTTACAGGTATACAAAACACGAGATTAAATATACTTTTTAAAAGGCAAGAAAATGACAAACACAAAATCAGGTAGCAGCTGTCTCAAGAAGAGTCAGGAGGATGAGATGCAGAAGCACACAGGTTGGGTCAATGGTATTTGTAATCTTGCCTTTTAAAAAGTATATTTAATCTCATGTTTTGTATACCTATAAATCAATTGCTTTTAGTTATTCAATTGAGTACTGAGTTCAACTGTATTCATTTTATTACCATACTATGTAATTTACATTTATATGTTATATAAAGTCTTTTGTATGTAAATATTACATATATTAAAAGGGAAATGAAAATACCACTCTATAAAACAGTAATACTGTCTGGTTATTTTCAATACTATAAGAATTTTATAATGAGCATAAAATATTCATATAATTTTAAATGAAACTATTTTTATTTTTGGTAAGAAAAAAATAAATGAATGGGGAAGGAAAGAACTATGAAATAATTTTATTTAAAATATACACAACACACACAGACACACATATGCACAAATACTTAGACATTTCCAAATTGAATGCACAAAGGAATTATGTATCAGGTGGCAAGATGATCCAATTAACCCCTCCTAAGGTCCTTTTAGTTCTAGTCACTGAGATTCTAATGAGTGAACATGAGTATAAAAGGCATTCCAAGATAAGAGTCTCATACAAAATGGATCAATATTCATCTCTCACATAAAAATTCCAATCCTAAAAGCATTACATAAAGTATACAGATAAAGTGAAATGCTACAGGCTCATTACAAATAATTATTACATAGTCACTGAGTTGGGTCACCACTATTTAACATAATTTACTATCAAAAGCTTATAATATACTGATATAGTTGTCCCTCAGTATCTGCAGGGAATTAGTTCCAGGACCTCTTACAGATATCAAAATCCAAGCAAGGATGCTCTGGGAGGCCAAGGTGGGAGGATCGCTCGAGGTCAGGAGTTCGAGACTAGCCTGAGCAAGAACGAGACCCCGTCTCTACGAAAAATAGAAAGAAACTAATTGGCCAACTAAAATAAATAAATAATTAGCCAGGTGTGGTGGAGCATGCCTGTAGGCCCAGCTACACAGGAGGCTGAGGCAGAAGGATCGCTTGAGCCCAGGAGTTTGAGGTTGCTGTGAACCAGGGTGACGCCACAGCACTCTAGCCCAGGCAACAGAGTGAAACTGTCTCAAAAAAAAAAAAAAAAAAAAATCCAAGGATGCTCAAGTCTCTTACATAAAATTGTGTAGTATTTGCATATAACCTATGCACATCCTCCAGCATACTTTCAATCATCTCTACATTATGTATAATACTTAAAATAATAGAAACACTATCTAAATAGATGTTAAACTGTATTGTTTCATCTGTACTGTTTTTTATTGTTGTATTATTTTTTATTGGGTTTTTGTTTGGCAGAATTTTTTTTTTTTTTTGAGACAGAGTCTCACTCTGTTGCCTGGGCTAGAGTGCCATGGCATTAGCCTAGCTCACAGCAACCTCAAACTCCTGGACTCAAGCGATCCTTCTGCCTCAGCCTCTGTAGTAGCTGGGACTACAGGCATGCGTCACCATGCCTGGCTAATTTTTTCTATATATTTTTAGTTGGCCAATTAATTTATTTCTATTTTTAGTAGAGATGGGGTCTCACTCTTACTCAGGTTGGTCTCAAACTCCTTAGCTCAAAGGATCCACCCACCTTGGCCTCCCAGAGTGCTAGGATTATAGGCGTGAGCCACTGCACCTGGCCTACCAGAATATTTTTGATTCAAATTGGTTGAATCTGTAGAAAAGGAACTGGTGGATATGGAGGGCTGACTGTATTACTACTACACACAGTTGAAAATCAAACTGTTAATTTAAGAGAATTACCATTCCCTACTCAGTAGTCTGAATCACTCAAGGGCTACTATATTTTAAGGAATTCTTCTCACAATGGTTTACACAAATGCCGTCAGGCATACTGAGGTATAAGAGACATAGGGCAAATTCCAGTGTTTGGTTTTCTGGCAAAAATCAAACTCAAGCAGGAGGCTAGTGAAAGACAAGAGTCAGGGAAGAAGTACAAAGCTATCCCCACAATTGCGTCAATCTACAATCCATAAGAGCATACCTACACTTAGTCTCCATTCCAAACCAAGCTAGCCTACCACAATGTCCAAGTCACCTCTTCATAGGGGGTTAGCAGCCATGGAGATCAGATGGAGATCAGGCAGCATAAGAAAATCACTATTTATCCCCCACAGTAACTCAGTTCATGCAAATCATGAATTTGTTGATGTTCTAACCCAGAGGTTTATAAACTGCATATTCTAAGGTTCACACAATAACTAAGTGGTTTCTGCCAAACAATTGAAGATTTAAGCAGCCTGTGAAATCCATTCATCACTTTTATCTGCTCTATATATTGAAATTCCACCAAAATTTTACTTAAGAGAAAAATAGTATTTGAAGACAAACTTTTTCTTGGCTTTTAGTCCTCTCTCACTTATGCTGTTTAACTCAATAAAAATTAAGTTCAATTCACAGAATGGCTGAGGAATACATTTGTTCGCTACAGTTTTCCTGATGAGTTGACAATTATGAAATTGCCAAAATAACATTTTTAAAAACAGCATAAAGAACCCATAATTCGAGGTCAATAAAACCTGGACTCAAATCCTAATTGCTGCTTTGTAATTCTGGAAAAGTTATTTAGCCATTTGAACACTATTTTCTCATCTGAAAAAAATGAGACAAATAACCACCCCAAGGGGTGTTAGATGTGAAATGGGGGTTATTGTGAAAGTACTTGTTATAATGCCTAGCACATAGTATTACTCATAAATGGTTGCTATTTGTGTTACTAATGTAATAAATATATTATAAATTGAACATGTAATTTTTCTATAGTAAGTGTGAATTCTGTCACTGAGATCAAATAATGTAACAGGAAGATCGCTTTGGATTTAGAGACAGAACTCTGTATGTACGATCCCTTTTAAACAAATAAACAAGTAGAACTGAATTCAACTTTTATATAAATGAAAACCTATTGTTAGTATATAGGAGGTAAAATGCTATGCGGTGAACAATACTGAGTTAAAAGAACAAATTTTTTCAAACACTCTTTCCTAAATTTCCTATTACTAATTTAACTGATGTCAACATTGTAACTTTGTGAGAGATTCTACTCTGAGCATTACTAATTCTCTTGATGACATATGTGATATTTATATAGTCTTTAAGTACCTCCCTATAACCTATTAAATATAACACAAACATAAAAAAGAATAAATTTACACCGCAGAAGCATCGCAAACACCACTTTAACCATGTGATGAAAGTTCACATCACCAATAGTACAAATCAAAATCATGTTCTACCTCCTAGAGAGACTAAGAATGACAAAATTTCACTTCTCTGTTATCTCTGCTAATAATGCATAAGGTGAATCTAATCATTAAGGGGGAAAAAAATCAGATAAACTCAAACTGAGGGAAAGTCTGCAAAATAACTAACTTGTAAATTTCAAGTGCCAAGATCATGAAAGTCATGCAAAAATAAGCAACTATTCCAGACTGACAAAGACTATAGAGATATGACAACTAAATGTAACACATATGTTCTAGACTGGATCTTTTGCTCTAAAGGAGATTATCATGATAACTGGCAGAATTTGAAAGGGGTGAATTAAATGATAGCAAAGTACGGATGTTAATTTTCTGATTTTAATAGCTATATTGTGGCTATGTACAAAAATACTATTACTTGTTGGAAACACACACTGAAGTATTCAGGGATATCATGTTGAAAACTTATACTCAAAAGTTCTTTGTACTTTTCCTAGTTAAGGCTCACTAAAGAAATTTTGCCTATAAAGGAAAGATAATAACGAATATAGCAACTCATAGGAAATTCCTAATCTCTAACACTTTAATTGGCTTCCCAAGTATCGGTTTCAATCTTCATAAGCACTATAAACCTCCCTATTCATCCAGAACCCTTGGGACCTCCTTGAGTAAAGATTTCCCAAACACAAGAGAACCAACATTCAAGGTTGTTCAAAGCAGCCAAGCCAGTCATTAACTTACCAGATTCCGAGGATAACAGCAAGCTCTTCAGCACATAGGTCAGGTACCTGAAACTGTTCACAATCTGCTAACTTTATCTCATTCAGAACAGTATCGTCATTCAGCTCAAGATTCTGGTACAATACAAAAGAAAATATTTAGACCAAAAATTAAATTTGATTCATTCAACTGAATGGCATGTAATATTAATAGATTGTTGGGGGGATAAAGTTAACTTACTTTTTTGTTTAAGATTCTGTAACATCTACATATGGTCAATAGGCTGTTTCTTGTGAAACACATATTTGGAGACAGTTTACCTTGCAGTAATGGAAGATGTGCTACCTAAACCTCAAGAATGCACAGACAATAAAAATAATAGGTAACAATAGCTATCACTGATTGAGCCCTTCTACAGATAATTTCAGATATATTTTCTTAATCATCCTCACAGTAATCATAGGCAATAGGCATCTCTATTTCCATTTATAGATGCAGAAACAAGCATCAGAGAAGGTGATCCAATATCACATTCAATGTATGTGGCAGCATAAAGATTTAAAAACACGTCTTCTTACTTCACTTCTAAATTCTAATCTAAAACATCAACTCCCCTACTCTGTGTCTCAGCAGTCCAGTGTGATGAGTTATGAAATAGGTTATAAATAACTCATTATTAATAGAAATACCAAACTGACAAGCTGATTCTAAAATTTATACAGAAATGCAAAGGTTCTAGAATAGCCAAAACAACTTGAAAAAGAACACAATCTGAGAACTTAAGAGTACTTGACTTCAAGAATTACTATAAAGCCAAAGTACAGTGTAGTACCGGCATGCAGACACATAAATGAATGGAAGAGAATGCAATCCAAAATTTAAGGCCCATGCATATATGGTTGATTGATTTTCAACAAAGGTACCTAGGTGATTCAACAAGTAAAGTCTTTTCAATAAATGATGTTGAAACAACTGGATATCCATTTGGGAAAAAAAAATGACCCTCCACCCTCATCTCATACCTATCTATACAAAAACTAAATCAAAATTGATCATAGACCTTAATGTAGGTGCTAAAACTAAAAATACTTCCAGAAGAAATTATAGGGAAAATTTTTGCAACCTTGGGGTAAGCAGACAGTCCTTAATTAGGATACAAAAGACATAAATGATAAGAGTAAAACTTAATAAATTAGACTTTATCAAATTGAAAACTTCTGCTCTTTGAAAACATTGGGAAGAAAACAAAAAGCCAAGCTACAGATTCAAAGAATATACTCACAAAACACATTTTTGAAAAGGGACTTATATTCAGAATATGCAGAACTCTTAAAACTCAAACATAAGACAAACAACTCAAAAAATGGGAAAAATACTTGTACACACACTTCATAAAAGAGGATACACGAATAGCCAATCAGCACACACAAAAATCCTTGACAGTAATAGTCAACAGAGAAATACCATTAAAATCCAAATGAACTATTAGTACACACACACACATTAGAATGGCTACAGTTAAAAAGATTAACAATATTAATATTAATGATGGCAAGGATCTGCAACAATTAGAACTTTTATACATTACTGATGGAAATGTAAAAATGGCACAACCATAGAAAACAGTTTCCCAGCTTCTTATAATAAATATACATTTACCATAGGAACCATCAATTCCACTCCTAAGTAGTCACCCAAGAGAAATGAAAACCTATGTCCACACAAAGACATGTTCATAGCAGTTTTATCTGTACAGCCCAAAACTGGAAACAACCCAAATGTCTGTCAACAGGTAAACTGATTTAAAACATTATGGTATATCCAACCAATGAAATTCTATTCAGCATTAAAAAGGAACTACTGACATATGCAACCATATAGATAAATCTCAAAAACATCATGCTGAAAAAGAAGCTAGATACAAAGGAGTATATATGATTCCATTCATACAAAATTCTGTAAGAGGCAAATATCTGTAGTCACAGAAAGCAGACCAATGGTTGTTAGAGCCAGAGGGGCGAGGGATTAACTACAAAGGAGCAAGATGGAACTCTCTGGGGCGTAAAGGAACACTTCCTGACTATAATGGTTACGTATCTATATTTGTCAAATTTCATTAAACTGTACAATTAAAATGGGTTAATTTTTATGTATAAGTTATACCTCAATAAAAGTGATTTTTTTTTTTTTTTGAAATAGGGTCTTGCTTTGTTGCCCAGGCTGGAATGCAGTGTCACGATCCCAGCTCCCTGCAGCCTGAAACTCCTGGGCTCAAGCGATCTTCCCTTCTCAACCTCCCAAGTAGCTGGAACTACAGACATGAGCCACCATGCTTAGCCAAAGTGATATTTTTTTTAAAATGAATCACCCAAAACCAGCAAAACCACAATGAGATAACATTATACACAAACTCACTAGACAAAAATTTAAAAGACTGACAATACCAAATATTGGCAAGGATGTAGAGCAACTTGCATACTCATACACTGATAATAAGAATGTAAAATAACATGAGCACTTTGAAAAACAGTTTGGTAGTTTCTTATAAAGTTAAAAATATACTTAACAGACAAACCACCCATTCCATTCCTAAGCATTCCAAGAGAATTAAAAACTTATGTTCACACAAAGATTTAAACACAAACGTTCCGAGCAGATATATCAATAATAGCTGCTAGAAACAATGCAAATGTCACCAATAGTTCAGTAGCTAAAACACATTGTGGTTTATCCATACAACGAAATACTACTCTGCAATAAACAGGAGCTATCTTGTTATTACAACATGGATGAATCTCAAAAACATTATATTAAATGAAAGAAGCCAGACCCAAAAAGTACATGCTATATGATTTCATTTATTTGAAATTCTAGAGAAGACAGGTCTAATTTGTGACAGAAAGCAGACCAGTGTGAGGGAAAGTGACTGACTCCAAAGGAGTATGAAGGAAATGGTTCTATATTTCCATTATGGTAGTGGTTATATGGATCTATTTGTTAAAACTCAACAAACTATAATTTAAAATAGGTGCATTTTATGTAAATTATTCCTCAATAAATTTGATTTAAATTTTTTCCTAATTCAACAAAAGTATAGTTAAAACAAGAAAGACTTTAGGAGCGAAATGAAGCTCTGCAGAGACTTACAATTTCAGACGGCTGGAAATTATCTATGGCTATAAGCTCAAGCTTTGGAAATGAGGATAAGCAGTTAATCTACCCAAATCACAGACCAAAGGAACAGCTTTCCTTATCTGTCCTCAAATTCACCCTAATTGCAGGCCCAGCTTTTCTCTACAAGGTTTCTTTCTTTCTTTTTTTTTTTTTCTAAGACAGGATCTCACTCTGTTGCTGGGGCCTACAGTACAGTGGCGTCATCATAGCTCACTAGAACCTCAAACTCCTGGGCTCAAGCCATTCTCCTGCCTCAGGCTTCCAAGTAGCTGGGACTACAGGCATGTGCCACCATGCCTGGCTAATTTTTCTATTTTTTGTAGAGACGGGGGTCTCGCTCTTGCTCAGGCTGGTCTTGAACTTCTGGTTTCAAGCAGTCCTCCCACATCAGCCTCTCAAAGTGCTAGGATTACAGGCCTGAGCCACTGTGCTCTGCCTCTTTACAAGGTTTCCAGGAAAGAGTACGACAACACTCAGCAAATGCTGACTGGGAGAAACATAAAACTTTAGGCAGTTCCTCAGTCTCTACTACAATTCCTCCCTGGAGGAGCACCCCTAAAAAGGCAGGGTTGGCAGGTGTACAGCACACCCTCGTGGCCATCCACTTTCACCACAGGTCTTTCATAATTTTTTAAATTCTGTAGTAAGTTGTCCATAATTTTTATACATTCCTCATAATAGTCATCACATCCTATTTATCACCATAGGAGAGAATTTTCTATAGGAAAACTCCATTAAAAAAATACCAAAAAATAATGCATTACTGAATAAAATGCTAGATTCCAGAATTAAGTCTCTTCACAGATACTGTGTTATGGCCTAAAAATCAGGCTTCTGACAGTTAATCTAAGACTTACAAAGGAAATTGGGTGACATCCAAAAACTTGAGGAAGACCCAGTACATATAAGGAGGAAGTGAGGGGTGGAGGCAGGTATTGGCACAGTTCCCTGCCCAGCACCAGGCCCGAATCTTCATTCAGACATGGTTCTACCTCCTTCAGGTAGCACAGGTGTCACCTTGTGTTGTCTCATCCCTGAGTTTCTACATTTCTCCCTTCCTTCCTTCATTCTCTGCTAACAATCAAGAACTATTCCTCACTGAAGTTGTCACAAAAGCAAACAATAGAGTACTTGGACAATCCCAGGAGATAGGCAGTATCTAGCAAAAGCCTTCCTTGGGACTAACAAGTGCTGCCATGCTTCCTACCCAGCCCCAGCGCCGCCCCTTGGCATGATTCTCAGTACAGAATAGAATTTTAGTGTGCAGTATACCCAAGATAAGCTTGCTTGCAGGCTCTGGAATGAAGAGTAGCAACACATGGGCTTTAAGGACTGTGAAATCAACCAAAGGACAATAAAAAATGTAGGTTTGCAGTCTCTGGGATAGGAAAATGCATACATAAATGTTAATGGCCTCCATGGAAGTATCTGGAGAGGCCTGTAAATAGATAAACTGACCAGGAGTCATAAATTCAAGCTACAAGAAGAGAATTCATTAGATGTATCAAAAAAAAAAAAAAACCAGCAAAAAAAGGCAGCAACCAACATAAAAATGACACAGTAGCAAAAGGCAAATCATAAAACTGGTGAAAAGGAATTCTGATAAAACTGTTTATACATTTATAAGAAGCCCAAGAAATTTCAAGTCTCTGAATGCTCAAAAATATCCAAACATAAGAAGACAAATATGGTAGCAGCTAGAAAAATTAGTCTCTACTCAGTCTGACTTTGATATTTCTTCAAAGGGAGTAATACATAAGTGACTATATTATTAATTTATATTTATTCATTTCTAAAAGAAAAACACCATTTTCTCTACTTAAGGGTAAATTGAAAAAAGGCTTAAACACTGGATTCTTCCCTGCCCCAGCCACCTTGAAAAGGTTCAAGAAAGGAAAAAATGAAGTCTGTCTCCACCCTATTCAGTGTTTCTTTTTTTTTTTTTTTTTTTTTTTCAGCAAGCAACAGCCATGGGACCTATTCAGTGTTTCTATGGTACTCACCTATTGAAATGGTTAGACTCAGCTATTAATTGAATTAAATAACTTATAATCCTACTTACTTTGGTTAAATGTTCCAGAGGAGTGGGAGCTGGACTGAATTCACAACGTGAAAGGACATCCCCTTCCCTTCTTACATCTAGAATCAGTTGTGCCACATAATTTTCCTGGAATCGTGTCCTTTTTCCCAAAGCACCTGAAAAAACAATAAAATTATATCTATTAATTTGTCCATAAGATCTACTGTACAATCATGAAGAGTAATATTTTCAGAGTTCTTTAGAGTTTACAAGGTGTTTTCTCCATTTCACATAGAAAAGGCCCAGCCTCAGGTTTTAAATGACTTATAAAATTACAAAGCCAATAAGCTATGGCGCCAAGACTCAAACCCAGGATTTCTGCCACTAGATTCCACATATGTACTTTTGCATCAAACCATCACCCTCCTCAAAAAAGAGTAACTCATTAAGTGTTATAGGTAGAACAACTACTATTATCTCTATAAACAGATGAAAAAACCGAGGTTCTGAGATACTGTCACTTATTCAAGATTACAGGACTTCTTAGCGACAGAGCCAGAGCTAAAATCCAGGATTGTCAGGTCCTAAATCCCACAGTTGGTTAAACTATCTGGCTTCATGTAACACCAAAATTTTTTCATTATGTCTCTGAAATAACTTGCTGCAGAATAGCTGTTTTCAAACCACTTTAAGAGAATCAAAAATTCCAATATCCATTCTCTGGAAAGGGTCAGATTACAAAGACCCTTGATTATAAAAACCAGTCTAAGAAGTCTGGATTTTATCCTGTGATGAGTCTGGCTTTAAATTATACATCAACCTTTTAAACATGTTATGCTAAAGATAGCCATTGAAATGGTGTAGTGTGGCTTACTTTTTTATAGTAAGGCTACCGCTGAGTGGAAAAAAATAATAATCTGATTCTCATTTTATATTTGTGAGCACCACATCTGTATATTTAAATTCTTCATCCCTAATTTGGAAAACAAAATATAAAGAACTAGGTAGTAAATTCAGCTTAAGCTGAATATACAGAGTATTGTGCCATTAATATTTTTAAACAGTTCCCAAAAAGCCTGTTAGGACCAAAATATGTAAAAACATAATATCTGAAACTAACTTCACAAGTTATATTATATATAATTACATTTTCAAATACAGATAAGACTCCAACTTATACATGGCCATTGTTCCAAAAGCTATAAGGTAGATATTAAATAATTTTTCCCACACAATGTAATAAAAGGTAGCTAAGATTCCAGACCAGCCCACAAAGTTATATATGTAACTCATAATATATCTGATTTTATTGATAGGACTAGCTCAAGCAGCACAGAATCTGAGGACTAGGCATAGCCCTTCGAGACAATCTAGACCCAGCCTTGGACAAACAAATAGGTTCTGTCATTTCAGCATTCACAGATAGGTAGTTATATCTTAGAATGCTCAGCCAGGTTCAACAGGTATAAATGGTGTGATCAGTTGCTGATGTCTAACTTTCATTAATTTATTCAATACTGACTGCCAATTATATTGTGAGACATTAGGGACAAAACAATTCATAAAAAGAAAACAATGGTTCTTATCTGATATTCAGAAGAAAGCAAGGTTTTTAGGAGAAATTCTTTAATTTATTCATTCACTCAACAAGTATTTATTGAGTGCCACAATATGCCAGTGTTCTAGAGCACTGAAGAAAAATATCAAGTAAATAAAGCAGCCAAAAATTTCAGCTAATAAGGAATACAAAAAAAAGGAGGATGGATGCAATAGGTGGGTACTTATAAGAAAGGGCAATGCAGAGAGGCCAAGCTGAACTGGGCACTCTAGAGACACCTTGGGAGGCCCAGATGCAGAACCACAAGGTCAAAGTTCACTTGGTACAGCCTGGCTACTATCTATTACTAACATGTATCTAACTAGATTAGAACAATAAATTAGAATCTCTAAAAATAAAGAAAATATATAATTTCAAATTTGTTCTAAAACTATACATTTTTAAATAAAATCTTTAGAATCCATTTTTATAAATCAAAGAATAGGATATAGACAACCAAATGCTAGCATATAATACAAAGTGCCAATGTACATATATGAGTTTTGTCATAAAAATAAAATCAATTATCCACAAAAAGTAAAAAATCTTACCTGTCAAATCAATTTGTAATTTGCCAATGTCTTTGGCAATACTGAACTGATCCTTTGCTTTCCGATACTCATAATAATATAAAAAAATATATGCACATTCCAGATGGAACTGAATAGCCAAATATTGACCTGAATCACCTACAAACAGATTCTCTAGTTTCACCACTGTTAAGACAAAAGAGGAAACATTTAAAACTACGATGAGAATAAAAATATATTAATGAGTAAAATGTTAACTCTATAATATGTAAAGTATATATTACATAGTTATCTACTTTTCGAGAATTTTAAATGTAGAACACGAGGAATACAAATATAATAACAGTGACTACCTAGTATTCTCTGAGTACTTATATGCCCCCAAAGATGAAGCCAAGGACATTATATATATTACCCCCTTTATTCCATACAATCCAGAAGATATGATTCTAACCTGCTCTTTCTTAGAGTACTTATATAATTAACACTATAAAAAGGCAATATAAGGTATTGATACAAAGTACCAAGAGAATCTATAAGAGTTAAACATAATATGTGAAATGTACACATATAAGAAATTGATTAACACTGAATATTAAATAGGTAAGATAAAGAAAAAAGAAAGACCTGAACAATACAGAAAACTGATAAAGAGGAAATCAGCTTACAGTTTCCTTCATACAAAATATAGAATTTCTCCCTTAAAATAAAAGGGGAAACAGATATACAACCATGTAGATCTAAGACAATGTAAGTATCAAATAGAGAATGACTGATTATAGGCTTGACAGTTGATTCTAATTTATTTCTCTAAATTCCTAAGAGGAAAAGATGGGAGGATAATAACCTAGTAACACAGCATCTGAAATAAGACGACTGTCAAAATTAACTATAAATAATAAAGGAGCTAGTTGATATACACCAAGTTTCAAAGGTCTCTTAACAGGTCACCTCATCCAACTGATCTTCTAAAACAGAATTCCCTCCTACACCCTTGCAAAATTATCCCTTACAAATGTTTCCAATAATGGGTTTGTCAGCATTGCACAAAGCAGTCCACAAGAATGAATGCATAATGAATGAATGGAAAATGCACTTCCAAAGTCCAAAGAATGATGACAATTTTTCCATCATTCAAGATGAAAGAGAAGTTATATTTACTGAATGTCTACTCTGCCTAGCAATGAGTATTTTACGTGTCGCATTAGTTAATTCTCACAATCATGTCTTTGAGGCTGACATTATCTCCATTTAATTCATTAGAAAATTGAGTTCAGACAGCTGGCCAACTAATCACTTTAGTTGTTAGGTGGCAAAACCAGGACTTGAATCCGAGCCTGTGGGGAAAAGTGGGAAAGGGGAGCTGGCAGGGAAATGATGAAGGTGCAGAAGTGATGCTGGAAAAGCCTAATCTACTCTCACGCCTAGCAGTCTTGCACAAACACCCATAGCTAAGAAACTGACCCCTTGGTCTTAATGTGAACTGAAATTAAAATGGATCTAAAAAAGAAAGCTAGTGTTTTTCTGTACCCCATTGAAAAAAATTCTCTGAACTCAAATAAAGAAAACAAGTCAAAATGTCTATGTCTCACCTTAAAAGGCACACAGGCATTCTAACATCAACTTCTCACTGTGAAAATCCTTCACTAGACTTCATCCATGCAAACCAAACTCAAGAAAAGCTGGATCTGATGATACCCAATGCTCTTAGTAAGGGCTTCCTTTCCTTAGCTTTCTTTCCTTTTGTCTACCCAGCATTCCTGAGTGTCTAGCCATTGCTCTTGGAAATATAATAACCTTCTATAAACTTAGCACAATTCAAAAGTGACACAATTTGGCCTGGTTGTCAACAACAGTAATCTTCCCAAAAAGTTCTGGATGCAGAAATTATGGGTGAGGGTTGGCCAAGGTTTTTAAAAATGCTCTCCCAAAGATCACAGAAAGGCCACAGATCTAGGGAAGACTATCAAATTCAAACCATCCTAATACTACATAAATAAGTCACAGAAATGTCCAAAGTTGGCTGTATTTATCTTCTCTCCTATCTACCTACCCACCTACCTCTATATACATATATATCTGTGTATAATATTATCAGCATAAACTGGCTTTCATCTTGTACTTCTGTGCTTTCTCTGAATATCTTATGTGTTTGAAATCAAATGTTAAATAAAGTAGGGGAATAGACTGATTTTTTTTAAGAACTAGCTTATTCTTTAGATTTCAGCAGCACCTAAAAAACTGAATTTTGAAATTTTAATACAGTCATGCATTGCTTAACAACAGGGATATATTCTGAGAAATAAGTCACGAGGCGATTTTATTGTTATGCGAACATCATGGAGTGTACTACTTACACAAACCAGATGGTATATGGCCTACTACACAATTTCGGTTCCATTATAATCACATACGTGGTCTATGATTGACCAAAGTCTTATGCCACACATGACTGTATATGTAAATGCTTGTGCTGGGAAGAAAAAAAAGGAATCTTTGGGGAACAAAAACTAAATGAAAACTGCAACCCCACAAAGTAAGCATGCAATGAAGCCATATTCTTCCCTAAAGCTACCTACCAAACCCTATGGATCTTAGCATTCCATTTAAAAAAAATTTTTTTGAGACAGTGTCTCACTCTGTCACCCGGTGAGAGTACAGTGGTGTCATCATAGCTCACTGCAACCTCAAACTCCTGGGCTCAAGTGATCCTCCTACCTCAGCCTCCTGAGTAGCTGGGACTACAGGTGCGTGCCAGCATGTTGGCTAATTTTTTCTATTTTTAGTAGAGATGGTGTCTTGTTCTTGCTCAGGCTGGTGTCAAACTCCTGACCTCAAGTGATTTTCCTGCGTTGGCCTCCTAGAGTGCTAGGATTACAGGCATGAGTCACCGTGCCCAGCCAAGATTCCATTTTGATGGCTGCAAGGAACACCAGACTACAGATGAGGCCTGGATCCACCCAAAGTATGCTATCTAGGAGATGCATATTTAAAGCTGTGACCCAAAGAAATATATCTTCAACTTAAGGTTAAAACAGAGGTAAGTCTGCCACACAAAAGAGGGTAGCAAGGAAAGCGGCAGTGGGTGAAGGGGAAAAATTTATCCCAAGAATTCATATCCAATAAGCCAGCCTTCACACAGATCTGTAGATTGAATTCAGGGTATCTATGCAGCCCAAAAACCTCAAGCCAAAAGTTTAGGTCCCCAGAGAAGCAGCAGAAATAAGACAAATTCTCTTCTGAAAGAATGCAACTTCAGTTAGGATAGAAAGAATTCCCACAGATAAAATTCCAAGGAACATGAGCTCATAGCAAAACAAAACAAAACAAACTCCCACAGGACATAGAAAATAAGGTCCTAATACCTGAAAGTCAGCAGAAACAAAAGGCAGAAACAGACTTTCAAAGCCTTCAGAGGCTGAAATTACCAAATACAGTATATGAAATGTTTATGAATGTATAGGAAAGGTTTATGAAAGGTTTCAAAAAATAAAAAGCTAGAAAATATGAACAAGCAACTACAGAAATCAACCAAACCGGAAAGGGAGCCCAGAAAAGTCCAGAAATTTTTTCTTAAATTAAAATTAAAAACTAAAGGGACACATCAGAGAACTATTAATAGAAGACAGATCCAAATAAAGTTATGTAGAATGCAATACAGGGAAACAGAGAGAAAATAAAAGAATTAAAGATGTTGAACATGCAGATGAGAAGATATAACATGTTTAAAGATGTAGGAGAAAACAGACAAGAGAAAATATCTGAAGAGATAATGGCTAAGAATTTTCCAGAAATGTGGAAAGATACTAAATCTCAAAGTCAGAAAGCCCATTAAATCCCTCAAGATAAATAAAAAGAAATCCATACCTTGTCTGAACATAGTCAAAGTAAAGAACCACAAATACAAAGAGAAGATCTTAAGAGTAAGAAAAAAAAAGTAAGACTACTACCCACCAAAGAAGAACAATGGGACCAACAACTGATTTCTCAACCCCAATGATGGAAACCAAAAAAACAGAATAGTGTCTTCATGGTGCTGCCTAGAATTCTTTAGCCAATGATTTGAGGAGGATGAAATAACATCTCTAAGCATACAGAAATAGTTTATTACCAAAATATGCTCATTTGAATGGAGCAACTGCTAAATTACTTTATATAAGTTTTAGGATACAAAAATATAACTTTTGAGTTTTACCTCCCCTACGTAGAAAGAATAATGAGAAAATACTGCCCAAAAGCATAAAGGAAAACAGCCAAAAACCACATTAACATTGTAGTTTCAAACTTCAAAAAAAAAAAAAAATACACACACAAAAGAATCTTTAAAGTTTGGAAAGTAAGAAGGCTGAGTCTCTTCATGAACAAGTTTTAAGGAGGATTGAGGCTTTTCTCTATTTTTAGGGCTTCTGGTTTAGAGTAAACATTGAAAGGTGCTAGAAGTATCTGCTTCAGCAAAAAACTTTCCAATGTAATTAAGCTACCAATGAAGACATATAAAACTCTAAAGAATAAAGAGCAATGAAAAGATAGAGAATAGGTGTTTCCCCAAAAGCAATGCAGTCATTTGAGTGACAACACTCTCGTGAGAAGCTGAAGCTCATGCATATTAGTTAGACAAGCATAAAGAAAAACAAAGAAATGTCTTCAGATAATGCCTGTAGAGAGACACAGATGCAGAAGTAACAGTAGATATGAAAGACAGGTTGGAATATATCTGAACCTACAAAATGAAGAAAAGTGACACCCGATAACTCTTGATTAGAATATAACTAGGGTCACAGTGACACTTCATTGAGATCTAGTACTAAATAAACTTCCAAAAAATTTGATTTTTTAAGTAAAGAACTGTATAATTTCTTATTAATACATGGTTATTGAGCAGCTACTATAAAAACTCAAACAACTGAAACACATGGCATAATCATCAACAAAACAGACTGAGTCCACCCTAGCTAACTCCCTTAACTGATTCCCATTGCTCTTAGGATAAAGGCAAAATTCCTAAGCCTGACTTATCCTGTCCTGCACATTCCTAGACCTCTGTCTCACACATAGTCCTCTCTCTGCTCCAGCCACCATAACCTTTCTTAGACCTTCAGACAAATGACACTCTCTCTCAGGTTATAGAGCCTTTATGGTTTACATAAGCCTTTCTTTCTAGTATCAAAGGTTACAAAGTTAGCTATCTGTCAAGACTAACCCATCATCCACATACAAGATGCTGCCTATCTGATTCTACTATAGGCCCAGATTCCCTTATCTGTAATACTGAGATCCAAAAGCTCTGAATATCAAAAGTGTTCTTGCAACTGGCACATGCCTGTAGTCCCAGCTACTCAGGAGGCTGAGGCAGGATTGCTTGAGCCCAGAAGTTTGAGGCTGCAGTGAACTATGATGACACCACTGCACTCTAGCCAGAGTGACGGAGTGAGACTCTGTCTCAAAAAAAAAAAAAAGTTTTCAAACACATGTTAACAGGAAATACCAGCCAGTTTGAACAACCTCCCAGGCCAAATCTGGAATAACCTGACCATCAAAAGAATGGTAGCAGCAGACTATAATCCACTCAATAAATCAGGAATCCATGAGTCCATACTAATACCAATACATAAGTGAATAAATTCAAAGTTTGGTGAGGAATAGGATACTCTTATGATTGGCCTCTAAGAACATCACCACAAAACATGGATTATAAAGAAAAAATGGGTAGCTGTAAAGAAGACTGACAGACAACACGTTGATCCAGTAACAAAGTTAACATCACTGGTAATGAACAAAGTGAAATTGTGTGCCAGCTGATAGGATGCAATGAGAATAAAACAGCACGACCTCTGTGCTATTTCTAGATTGAAAGAGGGATATGACGACTGAATGCAACACAATTGTGGTCTGGATCGTTTTGCTATCAAGGACATTTTGGGGATAAATCCTAAAACATTGTAATTAAATATTAGTATGAATCAATGTTAATTTCCTGCTTTTGATGGCTGTACTATGGAAATGTCTTTGCAGGGAAACACTAAAGTATGCATGGGTGATGGTGCATCTTGTCACCAATTATTCTTAAATAGTTCAGAGGGGGAAAAAGTTCTTTGTGCTGTTCTTACAATTTTTCTAGAAGATTATGAGTGTTTCAAATTATTAAAAAAAAAAAAAAAGACCCCCAACTACTGGCAATTAAAGAAAAATAATTAAGAACATAGCTTGCCTTTCCTGCATGAGTGATACTGTGGGATTAGCAAATAGCCCTGATGAGGATGAGCCCTTCCTTACAAAAGAATTCTTGGGGGAAAAAAAGTAAATGAAATGACTCAATTATGAAATCACTAAGTAAGTAATTAAGATTAATGGAAAGACTACATTTTTGGGGCCAAAAGCAACCTGGGTTGTCTAAGTAAAATGCCAATCAAATGGAGGCTTTATAAAATCCTCGGTAATTGGTTGAAGGGTATCCTTCATAAGCCATTAAAACCTGGGAGGCATGCAGCCAATCCTGTCTAAACAGGAAAGTGCTTGCCAACTCCAACTCATTTCCCCTCAAAAATCCACTTCCCCCGACCTCTATACTTCTCAGGCTTCATTTCCTGTGGCTGCTCCCTCTGATTTTTCCATCTGTCTCCTGCTTCTCTCCCTTTCCAACTATTACCCTCTCTTGCATCCTATAACTTTTAATCACTATTTATTGAGTTATTATATATTCTTAGGATCGTGCTACATCCTACAGCAAGGTTTAAGTCTAAAAATGGGGTGGGGGGAAGAGCTAGGCAGCTTGAAAGAGAAGACACGCAATCATTATTCAATACACAGATAATTTGATTCTAAATTGTGTGCTATTGACCATAAGTACCAAAGGGGCAAATCCATAAGACTTGAACAGTTGAATCAACCTTGTCAGAAGGGTGGGGCCTTGAAAGATGAGTAGAATTTGGCTGAAACCTCACATCGAGACTATAAATCGAGGGGTCTACATGTGGCTCATCCATTGCTGTACACCTAGCACCTACCATAGTCGGTGCTCAAAAATTATCTTCAGAATCAGCAAATATTCAAAAATCCTTTGAAGGCTATCACCAATAAGATAGAAAGCCAACATCTTAGTGATCTAGCTCCTACTTACCTGTCAAAGCTCATCACCTGACACACATCCCCTCACACTCTGCTCCAGCCATTCCAAACCACTGGAATTCCCAACCATACAAAGATGTTACAAGCCTAATGACTCTCTTTGTGCATATTATGTGCCCTTTCCAACTTCTCTACCTAAAAAATTCCTACAGTTCTTCATGATTCAGTGACAGACTCAGCTACTTTGTAAAGCCTTCTCTGACCTCTCAGGTTCAGACCAATCACATCTTCTCCTTCATTCCTTACTCTTTACGCTGTTTTTCCTACATGTATTTTGGCCCCCATCTCACTGAGTTTGCTGATATTCACGACACTTAACACAATGTATGGAACATTGCAAGCATTAAAAAATGTTTTTTTTAATTAAATATCAACTTGAGCAGGAGATAGAAGGCCAAAGATAAAAGTGAGACTAAAGATTTTCCTTATGAAAAAAAGACATCATGAAATTGGTATTTATTAATAGAAAAATGAATCCAGTACTGACGCACAGGGAGAAGGAACAAATGCCAAGGAAGAGCCTACATGTGATGTGCAACCCTCAGACATAAAGTGATGACAGTAACCTTAAATAACTGGGGGCCTGGCCACACAGAAGGAAGGACAGACCTATCTTTTCATTCCCTACTGCCCAACAGCAGTACTGTCCAAAACAACTTTCCCTAATGATGTTGAGCAGTCTATAAATGCAGTTCAAAATGACAGCCATTAGCCACATGTGGCTTCCGAGCATTTGAAATGTGGCTACTGAAAATGAGGAGTTGAATTTTTATTAAGAATTTCATTTCTTTTACTTACTTAAGTTTAAATAGCCATATGTGGCTAGTGGCTACTATATTGGGCAGTGTAGTTCTAGTTAGCAGAAACAATGGTTGTAAGTGACAGAATAAAAGACTTTTTTAATAAAAAGAAGCACTTTGTAGCAATTATGAATCCTAACAACAGAATGAGCTTCTTCTAAAAGTAATATCTGAAAATGTCCAAGAAAAAAGAAGATAACTTTTTTAGACACAAGCTTTTAAGAAGCCAGTATCAGGATGGGTGAGAAGTTAGACTACAAAACAAGGCATGATTTTACACCTGGAAAGAATTCGAAGACCATTTTACATGGAAGGAAACGTTGGTTTGGAAGTCAAATGAGTTACTCAAGGTCACATAAGGAATCAGTAACAGAGTAGGATCTAAAAGCCAGATTTTAAGATACTATGTCCTGTTAATCGTCTTGATTGTGATCATTTCACAGGTGGATACATATGTAAAATGTCATTTGTACACTGTAAATAGGAGGTCTTATTGTAGGTTAATTAAACTTTTAAAAACGCTGTTTTTTTAAAAAAGCACACTATATCCACTACTACATTATCTTCAGTTCTACCTCACAGAGTTGTGAGGAATAAGCTAGTTAACATATTTAAAGACTTCAAACAGAGTTTGATATGGAGTACATACTATAGAAATTTTAGCTGCGCTATCATTATTAGAATTCTGCCCTACTGACCAGCTTGGAGAAAGTAATGGAAAGAAGAATGAACAGGACACAGAACAGGACTCAGAAACTCCAAATAATAGTGCTGGTTCCTTGGCAACTTCTCTGAGTTTGTAAAATCCTTTGTAAAATGAGTTAACTTGACAAGATAATCTCTAAAGGGCCTTTCCAAACTCAAGATTTCAGACTAGGATAAGAGCTGTCGAAGTGGGAAAAAGGGGATAGATATGGAACCCTTCGGGAAGAACTGATAAGATTTAAGAACTAGCTATAAATGTAAAATGATGAAAAATAATGAGCCAACTATGAACACAACTTTTTGAGCTTTGGATGACTGAAGGTTTAAATAAAAAGAGGAACATGTTGACCTAACAGACATATATGTATTATTTTAATAAGTCAGTAGGTTCTCCATGGTAATAGATATTCTTGACCTCTGGATCAAAATAACAACTAGTATGTTTAAAATCCTTTCTTGTGAAAATATTTTAATGCTATGTTAAAATGAAATCCCTATGGATCATTATAATTATAGATAATGATATTTAGTCCACTTAATAACATTCATTCCAAAGTATCAAATTTATGGGAAAAAAATCATTGTATACATCTGTCACCAAGAAATTAATGTCTTGAACAATTCTTCTGACATATAAACAACCTAACCCCAGAATCACAGAGCTGCCTGTAGGTGTCACAGCAGAACTCAATGACACAGCATTTTAATTTGTTTTCTCTTAGACAGTGATTTCATGAGCTCATCTTCATCTAGCTATGACATCTCATGCACTACATGGAACACGCTTTCAGTATCAGATCCCACAATAAATTGTTGTGTTCCCTGAAGTAGTCTTTAGAGAATCATGGCGTCATTTAGTGTGACATCCAAAAAATGTCTTAGATCATGCTGAGGGACATATTTTCCAAGATTTTGACCTGCTCATTTCATAGATGTGATCAGCCTAGCAAAGTTATGTTGACATTCTGATAGGCTCCATTCCACAATATTGTACTGATGTAACATTCCTGGACAAAAATCTAAAGATCACAGCTGTTCACAGAACCCGTTGCTTATATTTCACGGAATGAAAAATATCTGGCCAACTTTTTGATGATCTTTTCAAGGGCAACATTTCAAATATAATATCCTTCTCTGGACATTGAATAGTATTTCAGTTATAACTGACTGGTCAACATTTGGGTCAAATCCCAGAACAAAACATTTTAAAAATAAAATTGTTCATGAAATGTTATAGTTTAATACTATCTGCAGACCTATTTAGACATAGCCAAAATGGACCAATTTATGACTAGATAAAATGAAAAATGTCATTGATTAGCCTAGAACAGCAACATAAAAAATACTTAGTCCCAAGGCAAAGCAAATGATACACTGAAATACACTGCAGAAAAGAACAGAGACCACTTGGGAAATGAGTCACTTAGAGTCATATTTTCCAGATATCTTAGTTAACCTTTTCTGTTTTAGAACATAATTTTAACTCTTAGAATTCTCTCTAAAACATACCATATGGCTCCTGCCTTTTAAAAAGATACGTATTTTTTCTTCTTAATTACAAAGACTAATCACTAAGATGTGGTAAAGATGTAGCCATAAATGCAGATTTATATAATATGGGATAATATGGAATAAAATCAATGTTTTTTCTCTATAGCAATTGCATCAAACTTGATTTCCTTAAAAACAAATAAACAAACCTCCTCATGACATCTTGCTTTTTGTTCACTTATCAATTTTCCATAATAGTATAATGAAGCATAGGTATTCTTTTAAGTATAATGTAACTACTCTTTTGTAAAATGAAATAGTGGCTGAATCCTGATGCCATCTTCTTCCAAATGCTTTCACTGTCCTCTGGCAAAATCAACATTGCCTTCCATCACTATCAATGACATGCAACTCATCCCTGGATTTCAAAACTATACCTAATTTCATGAACTAAAAACTTATAATCACTCTTCCTTATCCATTGCACAAAATTGGCTTACAGTGTATATTTCACTTCATTTCAAAAGTATGTGATGACATGTATGGGGGAAGACTTAGTCTACACAGTTTTCATTTTACTAAAAGTAGAAAGAGGACAACAATGTGTCTGCTACATGAAGCATCAGGTCTTAATTTTCTCCAAGTCCCACATCATATTTCATGTTGAAGAAAACTCTACACCTAAGCAACAATATTATTATGAGAAGATTCAAAGTCTCATACAAAACCTGTATAGGATCAAGTTTCTCATAACTTCTACAATACATCACTTTTGAAAAACCCTTGTTCAGAAGTTAACTCAGATAAAAATTGCTATTAAGATGGGGGGCAAATATTCCCAGACACCAACACTGCTTCCTTTTAGGGACCTCTACAACTTCTCCCCTAAAAATTGCAAATAGTAAGGGCTCAATAAATGTTTCATGTTATTTTCAACAAATATGTACTAAATATTTACTATTTTCTAGGCACTAGGCTAACCAGAAATAAGTAAAATACCTCAGCCCTCAAGGAGCTGATAACCTAGAGCGCTTAGTGCCTTAGTAAAAATATATGTGGTTCGGTAGGTTAAATTTGCTCATAAAAAGTCTTTTGTAATCCAAAAGCATAAGTCCAAGACTTTTTGCAGGAAAAAGATAAACTGTTTTTCAGTTGTTACTTAAGAAATATCACTGGCTAGAAAAGCAAACTCCTTCCATTTAATAAAGTGACTAATCTGCCGTCTCAAGTATGGTGTAAGTCCCAGGACAGAATAAATTTTTTTTAACATACGGTTGGCCTTCCATAACCACAGGCTCTGCATCCACAGATTCCCTGAACTATGGATTGAAAATATTCAAGAAATAAAAATAATTTAAAAATAACAATACATGGCCAGGCGCGGTGGCTCACGCCTGTAATCCTAGCACTTTGGGAGGCCATGGCGGGAGGATCGCTTGAGCTCAGGAGTTTGAGATCAGCCTGAGCAAGAGCAAGACCCCATCTCACTAAAAATAGAAAAATTAGCTGGGCATGGTGGCATGCACCTGTAACCCCAGCTACTTCGGAGGCTGAGGCCAGAAAATCACCTGAGCCCAGGAGTTTGAGGTTGCTGTGAGCTAGGCTAATGCCATGGCACTCTAGCCCAGGTGCCAGAGCAAGACTCCATCTCAAAAAAAAAAAAAAAAACAAACAATACAATTTAACAACTATTTACATAACATTTACATTGTATTAGATATAGGCAAGCTAAAGATTACTTGATATATATGGGAGGATGTGCATAGGTTATACACAAATGCTACACCATTCTATGCAAAATTTTGGTATTTGTAGGGGAAGAGGGATGAGTGGAATAGAGGTATGAGAGGTCCTGAAACCAATCCCCTAAAGATACCAAGGGACAATTTACAATGTTTAATTAAGTTCAGGTGGTCTAACATGCCCTTGCTTGTTCCATAACCTTGTATGATCTAAAATCTTGAAAAAATATAAACTATGTCCTGGTTCAAACAACATAAATGAATCAATTATTATACTTATTGAATCATATTTTCCTTACTTTTTCTTTTTGAATTACATATGTTCATTTTATCTAAGATTAGCATATGTTTATGTATTCCTATCCTAGAATAAAAATTCAGAAATTAGCTTCAGCCAATCACCTAGCTTAGTCATATTTATTACTATATAAGCTGTATATAGTACACCACCTCACCACCATATTCTGGCCTAGCTTATTAGTATATAGATAAACGAGTGAAGGAAACAGACCCCAGAAAGGCACAAGAGCTTCTGGCAATCACACATGCACAGATGATGTTACTTTATGCCCTCATGGATGTGCTACCTCCACCAAGTACAGAACACTGCTTCTCCACACAGAGTGATGCTAACCATCACTCCCCCACCCCTATACCTTATACACACATACACTTTCTCCCCTTCCCCACATACTCTTGGAATGTGAAAGGAGTATGGGCTCTGGAATCAAACACAGCTAGAGTCAAATCCCATCTCTGTAACTCAGAAACTCATTATCAAGTCCAAGTTCACTTGTGTTTACGTATTCTTTCACCACAAGAGAATTTGTTTTTGTTTTGTTTGACTTTTGCCAAGAAAGGTCGTTCTGAGAGCCCAGGGACACTGAAAACCAGTGCCAAGGCACCTAAGAGTCTCCCCTTTTTCAAAGGGTTTCCCTGCAATACATGAGGAGTATCTCCAACAAAGGTAGCAGGAGGCATTTATATGGGTGTTTGGTTCATCGTTATTACTTATGTACTTTTCTGTATGCACATTATATACTACAAAAAATAATAAGATAAAATGTAAAACAGCCTCCCTACCCATTGTCATTCTCAGCAAAATGTATTTTCTATGAAATGTTAAAAATATGAAGGCTTTCTTCACACACTCAATAGGATATAGGATAAATAATATCCTTTTCTGTGTGCAATTTAGCATAATTTACTCTCGCTCAAGTTAGTTAAGGACTTTTCTAAAAAATAACAACAAAATAGAGAGTTAACATTTGTTTCTATTAAGGCTTCTTAAAAAACAAAGAAAATATTAAAACCTTTAAACAATCTGTGATAAAATCATGGTGACCTACATACAGCAAATCACCTGTTATAAATAGGTAATATATATGAAAGTGGTTGCCTTTTTTAAAACTCAGAAGAAAGTCTATAATCTGACACCCTAATAATTTGTGATATTCTATACCCGGAAAAACAAGAGAAATAACTTCAAATAAAAAGTCACTACTATCTACCAAAGAATAAACTAAAAAGAAAGGTCTCAGCCAAGAAATTAGAGTGGAACTACAAGCCCATATCAAAATTCTGCTACGTACCTTCATCAATACAGTTTTCAGCAAGAGCATAAAGCTGAGGTGAGCGTTCCTCAAGCAACTGCTGGTGAATATTCACATATCTCAATGTCCACCATGGTAAGCTCTAGAAAAAAAGCACCATGTAAACTAAAATAAAAGAATACTTCGGAAAACTTTATATTTACATTAATTGAGATTAATTCCTAGAATCTTTTTTTTAATAATCATGAAATTAAATTTAGTTCTCAATAAGCTTACCCACCTACTACTATTTTTAATAATAAGGCCAACATCCATTTCTATGTCTTCCATAGAATAACACCTCACCTCCATTCTCTCAAAGCCTATTTTTTTTTAAGCCACTTGGGCTTCCTGATGCCATTTCAAACTTATCATTTCTTCTTTTAAAATGTGTGTTGCAATTATCCTGTTCCTCTGTGACACTCTACTCCACCATAATCCAAGTACACAAACCCCTTGTGGGGGTAACTTTCCCCTTGCCTGAACTTGCAGCACATTATTTGTACTTCCCTTCGCAAACGTATTCCACTGTATGTATGTATGTGTCCCTAGGTTTCAGTGTTGTTTGTGACCTATCCAACAAGATGAGAAATCATGTCATACTCACCTCCATATTCTCAAAGCAATGTATTTTGCACAATCTAGATAGTAAGAAATACCTTGGATTCAGATATTCCCCAAAACTGGGATGATCCCCTCCACACCTTTGTGAAACTTCTTCCTTAAAGTCTTCTCCTAGGGTGGCACACACTGATCTCTCACTTCTCTGACCCTCTACACTGTTCCTAGAAGTCGGCACCACATGAATCGCACTTGTTTTTAAGTGCATAACTCTACCTAGATCATATATTTCTGAGGGTAGATACTACAATATATACATTGTCTTGACTAATGTACAGACTGAGCATATAGTAGCTTTTTCTTTCATTCTATGATGCTTTTTCTTACTTGATAAATATCCTTATTTTTTAAAAAAGAATAAAAACAGGAGACAACAAGCCAATATAGAACTATCTACAGTGAGGAGTGTAGATCTCCCTTCCACTGCCCCAGTGCCATCCTCCTTCCCCAGAAAAATCCATGGTACAGGTTTATATTCTTCCAGACCTTCCTCTATGCATGTGCATGTGTGTATGTGTGTACAAGTTATAATAGATATCTTTGATAGGCCCATTATAGTATGAAATATGATCATGTACCAAATCATCTACATTAATTTTAAGTATGTTATTTGAATTATATTACATGAAGGTGTAAGAATTTTCCTTTTTTAAATAGCAATACCAACTAATAAGAAATCATGCTTGGCAGGGCGCAGTGGTTCACATCTGTAATCCTAGCACTCTGGGAGGCCGAGGTGGGCAGATCGTTCAAGGTCAGGAGTTTGAAACCAGCCTGAGCAAGAGCGAGACTCCGTCTCTACTATAAATAGAAAGAAATTAATTGGCTAACTAAAAATATATAGAAAAAATTAGCCGGGCATAGTGGTGCATGTCTGTAGTCCCAGCTACTCAGGAGGCTGAGGCAGTAGGATCTCTTGAGCCCAGGAGTTTGCGGTTGCTGTGAGCTAGGCTGACTCCACGGCACTCTAGTCCGGGCAACAGAGTGAGACACTGTCTCAAAAAAAAAAAAAAAAAATCATGCTTAATTACCAAAAAGCAAATCTTTTTATTTTTTTTTTTTTTTATTTTTTTTTTTTTTTCTTTTTCCTGGCAATAGACTGATGGAAAGCAAATCTTTTTAAATAGAGATAGGGTGTCACTATGTAGCACAGGCTGGAGTACAGTGGCTATTTATAGGCACGATCATAATGCACTATATCCTCAAACTTCTAGACACAAGCAATCCTCCAACCTCAGCCTCCTCAGTAGCTGGGATGACAGGCACACACCACCATGTCCTGCTCAAAAGTATTTTTTTTAGTTGAACTTAATTTCTTCATTAATTAAGGGGTTCCCTTCTAAACTGCTACATACCACAACTGCTATAACACTGATGCAACCACAAATGAACTATGACAAAATCTTTTCTAATTATCAGTGCTGTTTCCTCAGTCCATGTAAGGAAAGGTAGAAATATATAGTAGAAAGAAAATTTCAAATCATTTTTAATTGAATTCTTGGAGATGTTGCCTCATTTTCATTCTTTTCCTATCACGATGGACAATGAAGTCAGTCTACATTTCAATTATCTCTCCTTTATCTGCTGTCAGCAATAAGTGAGTCAGGTTTGGCAGTGAATTCTTTCCTTTTCTAGACATGGGAATTTAGATACATACAGGCAAAAAGGCTCCCCTTTTAAGAAAACATGACACAAGATGCTGAACTCTCAAAAATTAGATCTAGAAATTAACTCAACCCAAAATCTTTATATGGGGGGAAAGAGTATGAAACAAATATAGAAACACAGCCTATTTTTCTAGTAGAAAATATAACAGACCTTTTCTATTTGCCAAGAATTGCTTAACAGAAAATCTGAGGCTGTAATAAAAAAGCAAACTTGAAGCATTGCTTTGAACAGTTTCTAGATCTTATCTCCTGATTAAGGCACCTATTACAGAATGGCCTGATTGAAAAATCACACTAGTCAAGAACGTCCTAGATGGCAGGAAGAGGTCATGTACTCAAAAGGCACCCAGTAAATGTTTGCCAGCTTATTTTGTTTTATAAATATGGAAACTGATATTCGGAGACATTAAGTAGCATATGATCACATAGCTGTTAAATGGTTGTAGCAGACAAATTCTGGTCTGCTTTGAAAGCCAAGACTCTTTTAACGCAACACTTACATATTACTACATATTACTAATTCTAGTCTGTATACTTTACAGATTAGGGAGTGAGGGAAAAATCATCTTCTTTTATAGTTCCATAAGAATAATATTATTAATATAATAAACAGCTTATTACATTTCTTAGGAATCAGGCTACTTAGAAATTCATTTAAAAGGTTAAAATTAACTTGGATAAGTATGTGATGCTTCTTTATCATTTTATCTTCATTTATCAAAGAAGCCTTTCTTTTTTCTTTTTTAGAGACAGGGTCTCACTCAGTCACCCAGGCTGGAGTACAGTGGCATGAACATAGCTCACTACAAGCCTTAAGCTCCTGGTATCAAGCAAGCCTCCCATCTCAGCCTCCTCACAAGTAGCATGGACTACAGGTTTGAGCCACCACACTAGGCTTATCTTTTAAATTGTTTTGTAGAGACAGGATCTTACTATATTGTCCAGTCTGGTCTCAAACTCCTGGCCTCAGCAATCCTCCCACCTCAGCCTCCCAGAGTGCTGGGATTACAGGCATCAGCCACCACATCAGCCAAGAAAGCCATTTTTTAGTAACATCATTAAAAGAATGATATAGTAAAGACCCAAAGGAAAAAACCTATAATAGAAAGAATGTTTCAATTAAAAGGCAAGATTGCAGCATAAACTGATGTTTCTGTGGTGATGTACTACAAAAAAACCAAGTTTTTAAGCAGAAGTCAAAAGTTGTTTACTTTTGCCAAGAAATTAAGATAATCTATCTCTCCAACCCTACAGAGGATGACATCCAGGCTGGGCACAGTGGCTCATGCCTGTAATCCTAGCACTCTGGGAGGCCAAGGCAGGAGGAATGCTTGAGTTCAGGAGTTCGAGACCAGCCGGAACAAGACCAAGACCCCGTCTCTACTAAAAACAGAAAAGTTAGCCAGGCATGGTGGAGCATGCCTGTAGTCCCAGCTACTTGGGAGGCTGAGGCAGGAGGATCTCTTGAGCCCAGGTGTTTGAGGTTGCAGAAACTATTATGAGGCCGTTGCATTCCAGCCTGGGTGACAGAGCAAGCCTCTGTCTCAAAGAAGAAAATAGAGGGGGGGGGGGGGAGGATGACATTCATAACCAGCAGTCCACATATTCACTGATTCTCCTAAGCTGTTGATAGTACTTGCATTATTTTTCAAATGATGCTTAACATACTTGATGATGAAAGTTTTCAAACAACTTAAAACTGTCTCACTCATTCATAAATGATCTTAGTCTCACTAGAAAGAAAATTATGCCATTTGGCATCCTCATGCCTTGGTGATACTTTCATTAGAGCAAAGGAATTGTCAGTCTACAAGACCATTTAACTCAAATTAACTTATGGGAAAATTTTTTATTCAAGCTACTATCACTAAAAGATTAAAGATAAGACCCCATATCTGCTAAGACATGTTGAAACCCATCTATTAAAAACCCTTCTATACAGATCCTTTGTAATAAATCAGCGTTATGACTGGGTTTTTTATGCACATGTGTGAGATGAGTCTCCCTCAAACCTTGTTCTGACATGAAGAAAAAAAAACTCTTCTAAGCAACTGATTGCTAATCCTTGGGCTATTGTGAGAGTTGCCATTAGAGGCATCACTTCCCTTCTCTTCTTCTTTAAAACAAATTCAGGGTCTAAACTTAAAAGCCTAGGAAAGCAAGCCCTTACACAGTACAGATCAAGTCTATATTACATCTAGAGAAATATTAGGCTTCTCGGTGATGTATATACTGAAAGCCCTGACTTCACCACAGTACATCAATAACAAAATTGCACTTGTACCCCATGAATATATACAAATAAAAAATAAATGGGAAAAAGAAAAAAATGTTGGGTTTCTTAAAAATCTTTAGCCAACACTTAGAAATGAGGAGATTTCACGTAAAATTTAGATTTACTATTTCTGACACTATAGGGTCTGCATCAAACCAAGTTGCAACAATCAGAGCAGGACTCAGCAAGTTACAGTCTGTGGGCCAAATCCAGCCCACCACTGTGTTTATATAGCCCAAGAACTAAAAATAGTTTTCACATATTTACATAGAGAAAAATCAAGAATAATATCTCATAAGATGTGAAAAGCATAGGAAATGTAAATTTCAGTGTCCATAAATATAGCCTTACAGGAACACAGTCCCTGTTTGTCTATGGATGCTTTCACACTACAATGCAGGAGTGGAGAGTAGCTGCACACTGTACTGCTCACAACCTCCACTGCACCTTCAAAGACTTTACCTTTTCTTTCATGTGGTTTTGGTCATGGCCTGCTGCATATTAGCTTTCTGTGAGTGTGAGTATTTCTCCTCACTACTTTCTTTATACAACGAAACCATTTAACAGATATTCAACAAATGCTCTACTAAATCCAACCCAAATAACAAAACAACGTAGAATGGGACCCAGAAAACAATAATTACGATCCATTGCATTTTGGTCATTGCTCATTATCCTTATATGAAACTCATACAAGACTATGAAGGATATTTTTAAATCTACGTTGAAGATTCTGAGAATGAATAGTTATATACATACACACACAAAAAAATCCTACTAAAGAAACTCAATATAATCCCATTTTATACTAGATCAATCTTATCAGGGAAGAAAAGTTTTTGCTTATTTTCAATAGAGTTAGAAATTAAATACCTAGAAGAAGACTTAAAAAACAAAATGTATCAACACATGGTCAGCATCACACCTATAATCTGGTGTTAATGAGCACAAAAGTCACACCTGGGTATCAATCTCATGGATCCTTTTCTTGCCTTACCTGAATGGTTGTCAGTTTATGTCTCATATTCACCAGGATAATGCGTGCTAATAACAGTAGTACAGGCTTTGAGGTCAGGCTGTACATTGATTCACCGTCTAGAACGAGCAGGCTCAGAACAACTGCATCCAGTCCCCTGACCTGAAAAAAAGTTTGTAAACTAAGATGATAAAATTTAACAAAATATTAACCTTTATATATCTTACAATAATACATAGATTTTCTAGTTAATTCAGCTTTGAAACAAAGGCATTAATATATTACACAGCAATTGGCACTGGAGAGAATCATAACATTGCAAATGCCCTCAGACATCTACAAATCCACCCTGCCCTGACAGATCCCCACCCATCTGCTCAAACTTTAGAGGGCCAGAGAACTCAAGAAAGTGCTAGCATTGAAGAATACTCATGGCATCACAGATTTACTTACTATAAAATACCACCTCGATAAAAAGTTCCCCCATGTTAAATATTTTAATTGGTATCATATTAAACACCTCTATTTCACTTATGCTTCACTAGCTGGCAAATGTCATTACGAAGCATGTCTCCACACCACAATTCCTATCAAGACAATCAACAAGTTCTTACATATCAAATACAGAAGAGGCAAAAACAACAATGAATCAAAGCAAGCAGAAGGATACAAAAAAAGAATGCCTTTGAAAAACTCACTCCTCTGCTGAACAGAGATTTTTCTACAACTGACAAGGTATCTGTGTTTCTAAAATTTGGAATGCAGAATTTTAACAGCTACCACAAAATAGAGAGCAGGAATCCTTAACCATTAGGAACACGGGCTCTAAAGTCACATACACATTGCACTATGTACACATACACTATGTACACATAGTCACATACACCTAGCCGTGTTTCTCTACTTCTTCTTAGTGTCTAGGTATATGTAAATTTTTCCCAGAAATTTTGCTGAGGAGGCCTCAGTTTCATCAATTATAAAATGAAATAACCGAACCTATACCTCAGTGGGTTCTTATAAGGATTAAACTAAATAATCCAAGTAATGCCATGGCCTGGTTCAATACTGAGCATTCTGAATACTGAATATTCGAATACTGAATTGTTTGAATATTGTTTAAAGTATTCAATAAAGGCAAGAAGGAAATAGCTGTGGGTTCATTCTCTGTCCTACCTTCATCATCATTTGAGAGTGGAATAGAGGAATAAAGCTTTAACATGAATTAGCACCACCCAACACCAAATAAAGAGTTTACTATTATCTCCGTTAAAGGTGGAAGGAATTAAAAAAAAAAAACTTCAATAAGAAAAACCATTTTTAAGTTATTACAACTGCCTTGGTTTTGGAAGTGAGGAAACATCCACAAAAGTTAAGTGAAGCCCAGTTCTTCCAACTCCGAAATCAATGTTCCTCCTACCACCCCAGCCTGCCTCCCCACAGATCTAGAAGGTAGAGAGCTACCTCTTCCCCACCCTCAGCAAGGCCCAGGGCTGTGTAAGCATTAGGAGGGCCTCAAGGACAAGGCCTGGGTGACGTCAAGCCTTCTGACTGGCACCACATCATGGTGGTGTGGGTAACTGAGATATGGACACTAGGAGAGGATCTGGTTTGGAGAACTTCATCATGAGTTCAGTCTTGGACATGATGAGTATCTTGTGAGAACCCCAAGTAGAGGTACTAAATACGCAGTGAATATACCAGCTTGAGAACTCAAGAGAAGAAGTTGCCTAACATGCCCAAACTGTACCTGCAGCCTCATTGAATCATCTTCTAAATTCAGATAGATATAACAATCTTATTTCCTAATCCAAGCCTAACTGGTGAAGGACAAGATATAAGGCATGCCTTTAAGAAAAAGAATACTTATCCCAATCACTTCGAGACAAGAAATATGTTACCTGCTACCACAAATCATTATCTTCTAAACTGAAATCCCTAAATATAAAAAATAAGCAAGTTAATAGAACAACAGAAATTATACAAGCAGATACAATATATTACCCTGGATATCATTACCTCTGATACTCAAGCTATGTTGTTAGTACAAAGGAGATTTACTATTTAAACCGTACACGTGTCATGTGCCCTTTCAAATGTTTGAGATAGTTCCAATAAAAAAGTTAAAATCAAGGACTTAATCTAAGTTTCCTGTATTCTGGCCTGACCCCCATCAAGTCTGATCTTTCTCTGGTACTCCAGGGAGCTCAAAGGATCCACTTCCCACAAACACCATGTTCCTCTCTTCTCTAAATTTCTACTCATACAACTGCACCTACAATGTACTTCCTCCTCTTCCCTACCTATCCATTTCCCAGTAACCCTTCAGGTTCTATTAATAGTTCAAGATCCACTCCCAGCTAAAAGGTCTTCTTTAACAAAACCCAGTTTCCACAAATCTCTTTGGTAATGTAAATATCTCTTATGGTCTGAACTTCTCATGAAACTCATTTCTATACTGCTTTGAATGGTTACCTGAATATACAGGTGCTTCTACACTAATAAAGCAGGATGAGTACTAGATTTGCAATCAGAAAATGTGCATTCCAAACCCACAGCTATAAGACCTCTGACAAGTCTCTTTTACTACTCTGAGCTTCAGTCTTATCTATAAAATAGCTCAAATCTGTAAGGACCAAATTGATAGAACACGTGTGAATTACGTACCAAAGCACACATCAATGCTCCCTAAGTGACTCACTAAGCTGATGTGTACAGAGCTAATTATCGTGTTTTACACAGTATGCCTGCCTTTGTAGTTCTCTTTCCACCACACCATTATGAACACCAATCTCTCATAACTCTATTCCATGTTCATTTGCTACTTCTCTAATTCTGAGAAACCGGGTAACAATAAACAGTAAAATATATCTATTTGAGGCTGGGGGGTGGTGGCTAACGCCTGTAATCCTAGCACTCTGGGAGGCCAAGGTGGGCAGATTGCTCAAGGTCAGGAGTTCGAAACCAGCCTGAGCAAGAGCAAGACCCCATCTCTACTAAAAATAGAAAGAAATTAATTGGACAACTAAAACTATATAGAAAAAATTAGCCGAGTATGGTGGCGCATGCCTGTAGTCCCAGCTACTTGGGAGGCTGAGGCAGTAGGATCGCTTGAGCCCAGGAGTTTGAGGTTGCTGTGAGCTAGGCTGATGCCATGGCACTCTAGCCTAGGCAACAGAGTGAGACTCTGTCTCAAAAAAAAAAAAAAAATTTATTTGACATATATATGACTATGACTGTTTGGTGGATTTCTAACCTATACTATAGGGCCACAGAAACCAGAAACTGTTTCATACACAATGAGAAAGGGATATAAATGTTCCAAATAAGTAAATTTCTAGATAACTGAAGTTTTTCTTTTTAAGTGCCATAATCTTTGGGTTCCCCCCCCCCCATTTTGGATGAAAATCCTTATAAAGTGTAAATTATAAATTTTCTTCTTAGATATAAGGTACAAAAGATCTTCTAACCTTTCAATAAAGACTTGGAGTCAGCATTATAAATTTCAAATATTTTATTGCAGTATCTATAGTGACTCACGAAGCTGATGTGTACAGAGCCAATTATTGTGTCTTACATATGCCTGCTTTTGTATTTCTCTTTCCACTCCACCATTATGAACACCAATCTCTCATAACTCTATTCCATGTTCTTTGCTACTTCTAATTCTAAGAAACCAGGTAACAATAAACAGGTAGGTTCCTTTTGCTACATAAGCTTTGATGCTAAGGGGCCCTTTTCTAGGCTAAGTGATGGATACCTATGTTCAAGATCACCAAGGTATCTGAATAAATCAAAGTTCTTACTTCAATTTAAATCATACTTCTTTTGTAGATCATCTCATACTCACCAAGTCCTATGCATATGTGCTTAAAAATTCCAAAGCAACTCAAATTCCATTGACAACCTACTTATACAGGTCAATAATATTATCTTCACCTATGAATAATAATTGTTATCACCATGGAGTACCTCTGCTGTGCCAGGCACTTTAAGAAAGTATTTGTAATATAAAGGAATATAAAGGAAACACCCTGGGAGCCATTTTAAAGCACAGTAGCAAAACTTACCACAATAAAATTGAATAGGTTTCCAGATTTGCTGCTTTGCCAGAAAGATCTTTATGTAACTGTGGTGATTATAAGCAACTGGGTGATTGGTGCAACTGACTGTGGTTTAATAAAAAGAGCAGCTAGCAGACCTCCATACAATGGAGAATATCTGAAGAGGAGTCTGAAACTGACAATGAAACTTCTGGAATATTTGAAAATCTAATCAATGAAAAAGCATTCTCAGTAGTTTTGTGCAGGCCACAAAGTCATGTTTCTCTCCTACCTACTACTAACTCCAGTTAACTAAGACCTGTTCATAAATAATAAATAATACAACATTAATTATATTTTCAAGAAAACATTTTAATGACATTTTCAAGAAGCCTACCTCACTAAATTGCTGGAACAAAACAGATGGCAAAAAATCCTGAGGGTGTAAATCAATAAGAGGTCCCGTCCAGTTACTCTGAACAAAAAGTTGCAAACTGCTCACACCAAGTAGGAACACCAGCTGTTGTCTGCATGTAAGAATGGTTAGAGAAATAAATACAAATCACTATCATGGTATAATCTCAAACACACTATATCATATTAGTTTTATTAAGAAAAACATATCCTCACTAGTGGCACTCTGTATAGGAAAAAAAAAAAAAGAAAAATATATCAACCAACATTTATTGTGACTATCCTAGAATATTACCAAAAAAATTTCTGCAACTTAAACAATTTAGGTCTGCAATATCCAATATTATAACCATGAGCCATATGGTTAAATTTAAATTAATTAAAATTAAATAAAATTTAAAATTCAGTCCTTTAACCACACTGTCCATATTTCCAGTGCTCAATAGCCACATATGGTTAGTGGCTACCATATTGGACCATGCAGAAACAGAACATTTCCATCATCACAGAAATTTCTCCTGATTTCGGTCTTGATCGGGCATTTGTAACTTTTTCTTGCAATTCTATTTAACAGCTCTGACACTTCCAGAAGATGTATGGAAAACTGACTTTATACAAAAGAAAACTGACAATAAAAAGTTGTTTCTAACATTTTACTGATCCTGTAAATTGGTGGCAATTGCTAGAACAACAACAATAACAACAACAACAAAAAAAACCACAAAGAAATTTGAGTGAAACCTCTATTTTTCAACCCTGCTTTGGTTTAAGACAAGGGTAGGCAAACTTTTTCTAAAAGGACAGATATGTAATATCATAGGCTTTGCCATGTTACATGTGTTTGTTTCCAACACTTTAAAAATGTAAAAGCCAGCTAGACGTGGTGGTTTATGCCTGGAATCCTAGCACTTCTTAGATTAGGAGCTCCAGGACAGCCTGGACAACATAGTGAGATACTATCTCTAAAAAAATAACAAAATTAGCCAGGGGTGGTGGTACATGCCTGCAGTCCCAGCCACCTGGGAGGATGAGGCAGGAGGATCACTTGAGCCCAGAAATTTGAGGCTGCAGTGAGCTACAATGATACCACTGCACTCTAGCCCAGGCAACAGAGCGAGATCCTGTCTCAAAAAAAAAAGTAAAAATCATTCTTAGCCACTTTGGCCTGCTAGCCATAGTTTGCCAACCTCTAGATTCAGACCTAAACAGTGAGGATTCAACTCTAGCAAATCACAGCCAGGGAATACTGGAGTTTCATTTTGAAGACAAAGTATAAGCAGCCACCTTTTTCTTCCCATAACCCCTAGGCCCTTCCTTCAAAAAAAAAAACAAAAAAACAAAACAGACAAGGTGCAATGGATCACTCCTGTAATCCCATCATTTCAGGAGCCTGAGGCCCGGAGTTCAAGACCAGCCTGGGCAACATAACAAGACCCTGTCTCTACTAAAAGAAAAAAAAAAAACAAAAACACAAGCATACAAGGTTATGGTAGCCAAAGCTCTGGATGCAGTGCAACTGAAGACAGAGCAAAGAATAAGCAACACTAGACCAAAAAAAACTGTTTATAATCGGAAGCTAGGAAATTTGGGGAAAATAGGTGTGTGGCAAAATCTTAAAACCTTAATATAACTGCCCTACAGGTGCACACCACCACACTCAGCCAATTTTTCTTATTTTTTGTAAAGGTAGGGTCTTGCTATGTTGCCCAGGCTGTTAAACTCCTGGCCTCAAGTGATCCTCCTGCCTTGGCCTGCCAAAGTGCTGGCACTACAGGTGTGAGCCATCACGCCTGGCCTGAAATGTCCCTTTTCAGCTTTCTGTAACAAACTAGAAATCTGGTCTACTAGTGAGTATTTCATTTGTGTGAATGTGCACCACAAGGCTAGTTACTATAATAGTGCACACATATCAAAATGCAAAATATGAATCAGGATTGACAATTCAGACATGTAAACTACCAGTAAAACAGAAAAATTAAAGGAATGATATTAATTTAAAAAGCAAAATAAGAAGCCTATAGTAGCATTCTTTGGTAACCTCTTTATCGATATGGGTTATGTCTTAATCATCTTCACAACCTCAATACCTAGCCCAGTAGTTTATTCATTGAAGGACTAAATGAAGCCATTCCCTAGAAATAAAGGTAAAATAAAATTGCATGCATTTACAATTAAAACTTGACATGGTGGTCACAGATAGTAAAGATAGAGGTATCAAATATGAGCCACTGAAAGGCTTAGGTTTCATTGCTATGTAACCATCTACTACTCTTAACCCTATAATGTTACACAAACTTTAATGGAAGAAGAGTTCCACAATAAAAACATTCAGTTCTCTGAGCTCTAGGAAGATAACAATCCAAAATATAATAAAAGTACTTATAAGTTAATACTTAGCAATCCAGAAATAATAAGACTGAAGTAACTGTTTTCAAGTTAAAAGGAAATAAGATTTGAAGTCTTGCCTGTGGCTAAAACCTATCAGACCCAAGCATTTGGAAGCTCAGTGCATTAGCAGTTAACACTCAATTATGCGCTTTCATTCTGGACGGTCTTCTGGACAAGAATTTTTACATAGATTACTGGTACATGATGAGTCCTGAGTAAATGTAAAGCCAGATTTCTCAAGAACTGCTAAAATCAGTGCCCTACACTAACACAGTGCTATTAAATGTACTTAGAGTCTGTTTCTCTATGAAAATTTCAAATAAAATTCTACCTTTCTGTTTTGTCCAAATCTGCTGAGTAATCCAGGAATGTCACTATCTGCTTCTCCAGGTAGCTGTCAATCTTTTCTTCAGCCATCATTGTGGAATTAAAAATATTTTGAGTCACAGAATTTAAGAATATGGCTTTATACCTCCCTTCTAGCAGCAACTGCAGGAAAGATGCACTCTCTGTAATATAAAAATTAGTGCGGTAATCCAAAAGAAACAATTTTTTCCATACTGTAAAAGATAATAGTATTAGGCAAATATACCATTTAGTGTACAAAAAATGTATATACTTAAAATACTTGCTGTACATTAGTCTCAAGGTATTGAGATTTCTCCATCATTCTACAAACATCATCTCTCCAGAAATTAGAAGCCCATCCATCCTGATAATGAGCAGCAAGGTGGAAGTCAGACCTCGAAATAACATTCCTCATTAGTAGGTATTGTTATCTTTTTGCAGGGAAATTCAAAGATTCCTACTGACAGCAGAATAGTTTCCTTAGTCAAGATTCTAAGACTTTTCACAGCATGGCTCCTCTTATCCTCACTATTCTCCTTCATGGAAAGTCAATTCAAGAATGCTGGTTCACTCACTGTTCACCTAAATATCACGTGCACATTCTTTCCTCAACACTTTTGCACTTTTAATTTCTCCTGCTGAACTCTTCTCCACTTGTCAGTCTTACCCTTCAATCAAAATTCAGCTCAAGTCTGATTTCTTTCATGAAACTTTTCCAGATGACCAGACTTCAAACTTCCTCCCTCCTGAAGAACTTACTGTACACACACCCACCCACCCACCCAAAAACACACATACACAAACACAAAACTTATATACTGTCTGTATACTTATATTATTCTTCTAGGTCCAGCCTAAATTCCACAACCAGACGTGCTTGTATTCCACTAGTAGATGGGGCTTTTAACCTGTTTATCTCTCCGGTAAAGGCACACTGCTCACAAGAATTACATCCTTGCTGCCTCATTTCAGCTCTTCTGCTTACTAGCTGTGAGAACTTGAATAAATTACTTAACCAATCTGTACTTAGCTGTCTTCATCTGCGAAGTGGGATTAAAAGTAGTATTATCTTACTTGCCGATTATAAGGATTAAATGACTGAATACATGTTAAAGGTTTAGAAAAGTAACGGACATTGCCATTGTTATTATTACTAAACCTGGGCAGTGAGAAACATTGCACAAAGACACCTAAGGTTTTGGGCGAAGAGTCTGAGGACCACGCCCACCATGTCAAGGAATCTACAACCCAAAGTCTTAACAAATCAGCTAGATTTTGTTAAAGAAAACAAAAAAAGGAGGGATGAGAATCCAGCCGCCGCCACCCCTTTTCCTCAGAGCTCCCACGGTGGCCTAAGTCCCTGGCAGGTGCGCCTCTCACCTAAGTCAGCGACCCCTTCCTGCTTCCATTGATGCCGCTCAGCCTCAGTGGGGAAGCCCCTCAGAAGTGCCAGCTCCGGGGTCCACATCTCCCCGGACAGCGCTGCAGCCAAAACAGGCTCCTAGGAGGGTCACACAGAAGTCCACAAAAGAAAGTGAAATTTGAAGAGTCCAAAGACGCCGAAGTCTAGTGGCCACAGTTACAGTAAATAACACCCACAGCCTTAGAACTCCATGTGCGGACACCAGCACAGGGAGGCGGCCATGACAGCAGCGTGGAGCATCCTGGGAAAAGCTCCCACGCTCCCTGGTCCGGCTTCCGCCCCAAAGATAAACACGAGCGTGAGTACTGCGCATGCCCAGGGTGTCGGCCTGGTCCTCGGGGCGGGGAAGTGGGCGGGGTTAAGGGCGCGGTCGAGCTCAGTCCGGTCCTCTCGTCCGCTGGGGAAGTAGCGGGAGGATTTGGAGATGGGTGTGCCGCCCACCGAGGACTGGGGTGCGAATGCAAGACGAAACAGGTCTTATGCAACAGCAGTTTGATCGGAAGGGCTAGAGCTGTGATTCTTAAACCGTTTTGGGGTCAGAACCCTGTTGACTACCTGGTGAAAGCAGGAGTCCTTCGCGCAAAGTCCACGTGGGCCCTCACTCCCACATTTGGGCACCATTTCAGGGAATTAGAGACCCCCCAAAAGTGGAGTCGGCGAACCCCAGGTTAGAACCCCGTCAGCATAGAATAGGTCTATTCTTAGAGTGAATTAACCTGTAAGGAAGGTATCTGGTTTTGACGCTGCCACTACATGAATCATGATGGAGTGGGAAATTCTGGCCCGGCCGCTGGTGCAGGAAGGTTTTTGTAACAGTCTATGAACGCTGCAGAAAAGCGAGCCCAGGAGTGGAAACGAGGAAAGTGCAAGGGGACATACCCCAGCTGAACACATAACCGGTGCCTTATTTGCATGTCCTTAAATCTTGGTAGCAGCATTCCTAGGAGAAAACGAAGGCTCTGAGAGCTAGGACTAGCGGGCCTTTCTTTCAGGGCTTGACGCCTGCACTGGGATATGCCATGCGAGATCTAGGAGAAAGAAACCTGCAGGGTAACACAGGCCACACAGGATTCTTGGAGGTGCAACAGTTCTCTGAAAAAAGCCTCACCAAGTACTCAGCTCCAAGGAATAAGTAATTGTTTTTTGGTTTTTTTTTGAGACAGTTTCGCTCTGTGCTCTGGGGTGGAGTGCAGTGGTGTCCTCATAGCTCACTGCAACCTCAGACTCCTGGGCCCAAGCAATCCTCCCGCCTCAGCCTCCCAGGTAGCTGGGACTACAGGCATGCGCCACCATGCCCGGCTAACATTTCTATTTTTTGTTGAGATGGAGTCTTGCTCTTGCTCAGGCTGGTCTCAAAACTCTTTAGTTCAAGCGATCCTCCTGCCTCAGCTTCTGAGTACCTACCTCAGAGTGGTAAAAGTAGTACCTACTTTACCTGTTAGGATTACAGGCCTGAGTCACCACACCTGTCCTAAATTGAATTTTCTATGACACCTTTCTCCATGTAGTTCCAGGTTTGATATCCTTATGTGTTTGAACTAATCCTATCTCATCTTTTTAAGTGGTTAAAGAGAGGCAGGATCTTTCAATAGTACAAGCATAGAAAAGTCAGGATTGCAACCAGCATTTCATAACCTTTCAATCTCCTCTCATATTCATTAACAAATGCCCATTTTAAAGGTGTTTGTAGCAACTTTATTTGTAATAGCCCAAAACTGGAAAGAACCCAAAGGTTCATTCACAGATGAATAAACAAATTGTGATATTTTCATCTCATGGAATACTATCCAGTTATAAAATAAATAAACTATTGATATACACCATATACATGCATATCAAAATGTTGAGTTAAAGAAGCTAGAAAAGAGGCGTACACACTGTATTACTCCATTTACATAATTCTAGAAAATGCAAACTGATTTATAATGACAGAAAGCAGATCAGTGGTTGCCTGGGGTGGAGAGGATAGGGAGGGCAGGAGGGATTACAAAGCAAACGAGACTTTGGGGAGCGATGGACATGTTCACCATCTCTATTGTGGTGTTACTTTCATGGGTATATACATATGTCAAAACCTAACAAATTGAGGCCGGGCGCAGTGGCTCACGCCTGTAATCCTAGCTCTCTGGGAGGCCGAGGCGGGCGGATTGCTTGAGGTCAGGAGTTCGAAACCAGCCTGAGCAAGAGCGAGACCCTGTCTCTACTATAAAATAGAAAGAAATTAATTGGCCAACTAATATATATATACAAAAAAAAATTAGCCGGGCATGGTGGCGAATGCCTGTAGTCCCAGCTACTCGGGAGGCTGAGGCAGGAGGATTGCTTGAGCCCAGGAGTTTGAGGTTGCTGTGAGCTAGGCTGACGCCATGGCACTCACTCTAGCCTGGGCAACAAAGCGAGACTCTGTCTCAAAAAAAAAACAAAAAAAAAAACCTAACAAATTGTACAGTTAAAATACATGCACTTTATTTTATGCTGATTATACCTAAGTAATCTGTTTTTAAAAATTGTCTATTGGGGTATTTTTTTGGGGGGGGCAGAGTCTCAGTCAGCTGAGACTGAGTGCCGTGGCATCAGCCTAGCTCACAGCAACCACAAACTCCTGGGCTCAAGTGATCCTTCTGCCTCAGCCTCCCAAGTAGCTGGGACTACATGCACATGCCACCACACCCAGCTAATTTTTTCTCTTTTTAGTAGAGACAGGGTCTCACTCTTGCTCAGGCTGGTCTTGAACTCTTGAGCTCAATCACTCCCAGAGTGTTAGGATTACAGGCATGGGCCACTGTTCCCGGCTAAAAATTGCCTGTTGTATGAAGCTTAAAATCTGATCTCCCAAAACCAATTATTTTACAAACACCTCCTCCTGGCCTAACAATTCTTTCTTCTCATGCCACCACTGGTCCTCCACCCTTTCCAAACCAGAAGTGTGGCCTCACAACCACTGCTTTCTCTCAGAGAGTGATCCAGCCTTTGCCCTGTGGTTCTTTCTCATTGGTGCTACCCAACAGATCTGCGCCCCCTTTCACCCCTCTGAAAACTCCTTTAGGACCATTATTTTCTCCAACCCCCTGGCCTCTTCCAACACGTGTTGAATTTACATGGTCAGCCGTGCACCTTTGCCCTGTTTTTCCCCTTTGGGAAGGAATGATGCAAAACTTCATCTCCCCATCACACAGTATTCCCACATAGACGTGTTATAAATTGTATTTATTTTTCACTACAGATCACAAGTTACTATAAACATTTTACTAGAATCATGAGTTTGGAGAAGATGAAATTTTATGATAGGCCAGGAACTATATGACATAAATTAGAGAGGAGATAGGAAACAAATTAACATGTTACTAACACATCTTTTAAGTAAAAAAAAAAAAAAATTAGATCCAAGGCATAAAATGAGCCAACCATGGTGTTAACCTCTGTTAAAAGTACATCATTTAACTCTTACAATAACTCTTTCAGGGTAATATATTAAACTCATTTTTCAGATAAGGAAACTCAGATTGAGAGGTTAAGTGCGTTCTGCAGGGTTACACAAGGATTTAAATTTAGCCCAAATCCCAAAGCTCTGTGCTCTACATCTCATGAGCAAAGATGGATGAGAAGTTATGTGACTAGTACATAGTAGACTGCAGGTATGCAAATAAGTAAAAATAACCTCCCTGGGGAACATGCTGGAACCTACTCTGAAGCCAGGGTCAGTGCAGATCCTGGGAATCCCTAAAGGCCAGGCCTGGAGAAGCAAAGAAAATAATTTCTTTCTTTGCAAAGAAAATAAAATAATTGCAGTAGAAATGTTAGAATTCAAGTCAAGCTGAGGATAGAACAAGATAGCTGCTCTCCTTAATAAAAACCAGAACCTATAAGGTCTATTTTTCAGCAACTGCCTTGGTGAGTGGGGGCCAAAGCAGGTAGTTCAGTTATGTCCCCCTAGGTCTTACTTTTCCTTGGGACTCTTAGAATTTGACTGCTCTGACTGCTAGCATGCTTCCCCTGAACGCTGTGCTGCTTTTCCCATACTGCTTGGGCCCAGGTCAAAACAAGATCCTTCCTTTTGGTAGACCTTAATTCAGCTGCAAAGGGTAAGGCTATTGAACAAGACTTCACTAAATGCAGTGTGGGTGCAAAGGGGACATAAACATAGATACAATGCCACAGTGGCTCTCACAGCCTAGGATTCATCCAGCCACCCCTGACTGGGTGCATCACTCCCTCTCCTCTGGAGCTCTCTTCTAGATGCTGTTCTCCCCTTAGGCTCACACAAGGAGGCTCCTCCCTGGGCCTGTGCTTTAGGCCACATATATCACAAACTAAATAAATAAAAGAATACATGGGGGTTCCTGCCAGTCAAGATCCAAGGACACAAGTTGTCATTAAACAGCTGTTCTCTTGATTTTATACTGTTCAGGCTCTAGAGAAAAAGTATTTCTACATCTTTTCTATGTCCTTGACAAAAAAGGCTCTCACATCCAAATGCTTTAAAAGTTTGTAGGTTGTGCTGAGCATTATGTGGGGAACACGCGCTGCAGAATTAAAAATAGAGGGAGTATTTGAATTGCGGAAGCTCATAGGTAAGAGAAAAGCTGAATTAATTGATCTCAACATGCATGCAACAGATTCTTATGTAATTAAGTGTCATTTCTCAGTAGCAATCTTTGTGTTCTATTTTTGGTTTGGGAGGTAGTCATGAAATAAGTTTTATTTGCAACAAATATAAACACTGGCTAGGAAACATTTTACAATTTTTTTTTTTTTTTTTTTTTGCGACAGAGTCTCACTTTGTTGTCCAGGCTAGAGTGAGTGCCGTGGCGTCAGCCTAGCTCACAGCAACCTCAAACTCCTGGGCTTGAGTGATCCTTCTGCCTCAGCCTCCCGAGTAGCTGGGACTACAGGCATGCGCCACCATGCCCGGCTAATTTTTTATATATATATCAGTTGGCCAATTAATTTCTTTCTATGTATAGTAGAGACGGGGTCTCGCTCTTGCTCAGGCTGGTTTTGAACTCCTGACCTTGAGCAATCCGCCCGCCTCGGCCTCCCAAGAGCTAGGATTACAGGCGTGAGCCACAGCGCCCGGCCCATTTTACAATTTTAAACAATTCATGTTAGAGGAAACATTCAAATGAGGTATGTTCGAAACATGTTATCAATTCATTACATTAGCAATTAGATGACATCAAATGCTATAAATAAACTGCTAGGTTTTGTTTTTATAAACATAAGATTTTATTAAATATTAAAACATAAAAATGTTATTAGTTCTCAGACAGACGCGGTAGCTCACACCTGTAATCCTAGCACTCTGGGAAGCTGAGGTGGGATAATTGCTTGAGCTCAGGAGTTCCACACCAGCTAGAGCAAGAGCGAGATCCCGTTTCTACTAAAAATAGAAAAATTAGCCAGGTGTCGTGTCTCATGCCTATAATCCCAGCTACTCAGGAGGCTGAGGCAGGAGGATCACTGGAGCTCAGGAGTTTGAGGTTTCAGTGGGTGATGATCACACCACTGCACTCCAGCCTGGGCAACAGAATGAGACCTTGCCGCTAAAAAAAAAAGAAAAAAAGAAAAAAAAAATGACAACATCCACAATGGCTACAACAAACAACAAATATACCCAATTATTATATTTTGTAGATTTTGTGTTTTTTTATATTTTGTAGATTTATTATATTTTGTAGATTTTGTCCCTACCTAGGACATCCAATTTATTAATCTAGTGAAATGAGAGAACATTTAGCTGGAACAGTTACTCATGAATTTAAATTACACAGGTTTTGTGCCCTACTCAAAAAACATTATGACTTCATCACTCCAAACCTCTGGAATAATGATATGGACTGTAACCGAACTGGAAAGTTATACCCATCAGAGGTCTCCAGAAGCAGATGGTCCAGAAGTTAACTGCTAACCCAAGAACTTCGGAGAAAGCTGATAATCACACAAAATAGACAGCTTCTGCTCAAGCCATCAGTACAATATTCTATTAATCTTGCTATCTTTAGCATATCATTATATATTATCATTTTGATCATACCTTTCTTTATTGGTTCAAAGTTATGACTTTTTTTTGAGACAGGGTCTTGCTCTGCCCACCAGGCTGGAGTACAGTGGTGCAATCCTAGCTCACTGTAACCTCCAACTCCTGGACTTAAATGACACTCCCAGTAAGCCTCCCAAATAGCTAGGACTACAGATGTGTGCCACCACATCCAGCTAATTTTTTTATTTTTGTAGAGATGGGGTCCCACTATGTTGACCAGGATGGTCTTGAACTCCTGGCCTCAAGCAATCCTCCCACCTCAGCCTCCCAAACTGCTGGGATTACAGGCATGAGCCACCACCCCTAGCCCAGAGTTATGACTTTTGATGTAGCCTATAGTGATCCCATTACTAAAGAATAATTTGTCTAAATCCAGCCTTCCTTGTAGATAATCATTACCCTAATTCTATAATTAAGTTCTCCCAAGCTATTGCTAGTGCAATTTGAAAAATAATATAACAAAAATATAATCTTTGCATATAATGCATAAATGTGAAAAAAATTCTTCATGCCAGAAAAGAGGATATAATGATACTTAGGGTTTAACTATTGCCACAATGTTAACAAGAAGATATCTACAGCTCCACTGAGACTGATTACATCTTTTGTACTGCCCCTGGATTCTTTCTCCTAGGTGAAAATAAGGTGCCAACCCAACCCAAAATTAACTGTTCTATAGGACTATTAGTTCAGCCATTCCAAGAGTACAGAACCCCAGTGGACTGCGTCTACTTGCAAAGACTACAAAGGGTAAAATCATTCTGGGGAAAGACTCCTGAGGACAACGTAAGAGTGAGATAATTCAAGATGTGACCAAAATTTTGTTTCTTCACATCGGCTGATGTAAATGGATTTTTTTCCTTTCATTGCAACCTCAAACTCTTGGGCTCAAGCAATCCTCCTGCCTCAGCCTTCTGAGTAGCTGGGACTACAGGCATGTGCCACTGTTCCCGGGTAATTTTTCTATTTTTTGTAGAGAAGGGGTCTTGCTATGTTGCTCAGCCTGGTCTGAAACTCCTGGCCACAAGTGATCCTCCTGCCTTGGCTTCTCAAAGTGCTAGGCTTATGGGTGCGAGTCACCACGCCTGGCCAAAAAATACACTTTTAGTGGTGGTTTGCACCACTCAAGAAAGTCATCAAGTAGTTTCCTCTGAATGTGCACAAGCTAAAGATTAGCGCAAGCAGGTTTGGAATGAACTAGACTGGCTGATTTTAAGGCTCAATATTTTGTGATTTTTTCCCCCAAGGAAATTTAAGATTCATTACTGGAAAGGTTCCAACATATGTTATTTGATTATAAGTGAGTAGAGAAAAAGATATGCTGATTTCTCCCAAGTTATTTATTTCTGAACATCAATGATAGCACAAGGACATTAGTAAGAGTTGTTGGGATTGCCAGCAACGGAAGTAAAGGTGTGCAGGCGCCACTGTTACGCACCTCCTGGCCTCCCTGTTGTCCGTGTCCTGATATTAGAGGGTCTCCAGGCCTCCCCATTAACCATTTCCCCAACCTCCAACAGTTCCTTGGTGCAGAATAGAGGAGAATTTTGAGTATACAGTTTCAGCTGCCTCAGTAGAGGTTAAAAACAAACAAAAACCCACACACACAGCTCTGGTAATGAATGAGTATAATCCTCATGTTTGGACAGCACCTCAGAAACCAGTAGTTAGAGATAAGCTTTGAACTCACATAAAGGAAAAAGAGACCAATGATATAGATTTCAGTGAGTAGGTAAAGTCAGGGAATTAGTGATTAATCCTAGCTGCAGACAAGAGAGGATGGGGGTGCAGGGGTCACCTGCTAGAGTCGAGGGAGGGTCAATTGGAGGGAGGGCTTGGGGCACAGATTAGTAACCTGCTTCCATATTTCACATGCAGCTTAATGCTGCTTTTCCCCTAGCAGTTGTCAAATTGTTATGAAAAGACCAAGTGATGACAATTAAATTATCAAGTAGCAAGCAAAGAATAGGATATAGATGCCAAGAAATGGCAGCAACTATTAGCTGTATTAGGGGCCTCTACTAAGAGGCAAAGGTTATAGTTTTCTCATTGTGAAGTCTGAAGCCACATGATCAAGGGGTCAGCTTTTCCTAGAGCTGCATGAAGGATTCTGAAGGAGCTGTCTTTCCTTGGCTCACAATCCAAGGTGATCCCTTTGGTTCAGAGTTTGGAATGGGCTCAGAGAGAATTTGTTGATAACTGGAAGAGTCTCAAAATACAAACTAAATGATCAATTTCAATGGTCCCTTTTCTTTCGTTGGAGCCCTGAGGGTACAGTCAGTCTTACATGACATTTTATCTTCAGCCCCTAGCACACTGAAGGGCAGGCAGAAAGAGCTAAAATGTATGATAAAATTAGAATCAGAACAAATTAAGACACTATCCTTGGGACAGAAGTGGTGGGGGCAAGGATGAGGGGGATTTCTGCCTACATGCCTTCCCTGTGCCCTAGCCCTTGGCACGGAGACAAGAGGCCAGGGAGGTGGGAGGGACAGTACTCTGGAAATCCCAGTAGGCAGAGGGGCACAACCTGAGGCTGTGTCTTCCGGCAGCCCAGGGCAGCCTGCAGCTGACATTGCTGGACTGGGCATTCCCTCCCTGCAGAAATGAGAAGTGAATAAAACCGAAAAAACAATTAACATGGTGGCCTGCTGGAATCTCTTCCCACACCGGGAAACACAGCTGGCACAATCTGAGGAGGGGTACATAATGAAGGAAGCAAAGGAAAGCAGGTTTTTAATGGAGCCCAGGGGAGCACGATCACATCCAGGAGCTAAGAGAGGGTAGGCGGCCAGCGGATGCCTCTTCTGTCGAAGAAATGAATCTGTTCAGAGGGCCCAGGTCAGCCCTGGTAGCTTGAAGCACCAGGACACTACAAGGTGAAAGGACAGCTGCTAGAAACTGGGCAGATTTTGAAGAGGAAAGAGTAGGCAGGTTGGAGCTTCCTTTCAATGTGGCTTGCACCTTCTATCCACGCATGGCATCTGCCTTCTCAAAACCATGCTGGGCTCTGGGGGTGGGAGCCAGGAAGTGGTTTAAGCCTGTTCCAGTTCAGCTGCAGTCAGGCTTACACCAATACCAAAATCCAACCCAGTTAGAATATATGCATGATTCTTTTGTCTTTGCGTAGGGAAGCTCTTGAAAAGAATAAAAAAGCTATTCAAATCACAAAGGAAAACATCAATAGATGATTTCATAATTTAAAACTCCTAAGTGAAAAACTAAAAATTAAAGGCCATCTGGGCAAATACATAAAAATATGACAAAAATTAATATTCTACAAGTAGCTCATCCATATCAAAACACTCTAAGACAATACACAAAATAGGGAAAAGGCATAAACTAATAATTGACAGGAGAAATTCAGATGGGTAATAAACAATGTTGAAGAAATGTAGATTAAAATGATAATAAAAATGTCAGATTAAAAATTTATAATCCCCAATGCTAGCCAGGGCATGGCAACAGCATATAATATTAGAAGTGAGTCAGTACAACCTCTGTGGAAAGCAATAGTCATTATACATCAAAACCTTTGACCTAGCAATTCTACTTCTAGAATTTATCATAAGGAAATAATAAAAAATATAGACCATATCCATCACACCATTATTTATAATTAGAAACACAGAAACAACCTAAATGTCCAACAGTAAGGGACTGGTTAAGTACATCCATATTACGCAGCCATTAATTTTCTTTACAATAAAAATGTGCATAATAGTTTTAAAAGCTGATAAAATCTTATATATACCAATTATATAGTAAATAGAAGGAAAGATATCAGAAAATTATATTTTGTTTTTCAGTATTTTCCCAATTTTCCATAGTGAGCTATAAAGTTTATCCCAATTATAAAAATTCAGTATTATTGAAACCAGATGAGCCTGATGCCCTGCCATGCTCTGACCATCTTCCCAGAGATGGAAGTAGTAGTCCAATAGCTTGGGATGTCTCCTCCTTCCAGTCTTCTCTCACCCCGATGCCTGCTCCCAGCTCCGAGTCTACCAGCTCTCCAAAGTCTGCAATGGGTCTCTTCCCATGTCGAGGCTGATCCAGTGGGCCTATGATTTCCATCTTGGAATCTTTTGGTCTAATCAGTCTCATTACCTCCCAAGATTTGAGCCCTGTGTTTCAGAAAACTGATAGTATCCCAGCATCACCTGTATCTATATAAGTACTTACCAAAGTATTAACTTTTAATTTTGGAAAAGTATATAGTATGGTGAAACAATGCAACTGTAGACATTTATCTGTATTACTAAATAGCATTAAGGAATAAACAAGTTACTAATACGTGGCTAGGGCCCAAACTGTGCTTAATTAGCACACTGCTACTCAATTCACAGCTCAGACTGCTGCCACTCTGCAATGAGCTAAGTACAGAAAGGGAGTAAGGTGACATTGCTGTAACATTTTTACTGTATTTTACAAAGCATCAGTCTCTGATGGAAGAGGGAGGATAATCAAAAACTTTGGCCCTTCAGCACAAATAGCGTGAGACACACTAACTGGAATATCTCACCTCGGACCATCTGATCCCATATAAACACACTTATAGGACATCAAAGACAAAAACTGTTTATAGTACTTTCTATGTTTGTCTGACTTTGGAGATTCTGCTCTTGATGCTGGGAGAATATTTAAGCAGTCTTTAAACTTTTCTTTAAGATAACAACTTTATAGTTAACAGTTTCATGAACAGACCAATTCACTTTACCGGTTTCCACATTTCCTTGAGTCCTCCGCACGTGCTCTTGGACCCAGGCCATCTACGTCTGTTGGGCTTTATTACGTCCTTCTCCAAGGCCTCCACACTCGCCCTTCTCCCCTGGCTCCTCAGCCTGTAACATGAAGTTATTCTCATACCAAAATACGTAATTCTCCAGTTCTGTCAACTGTTTCTTTCTCTCCACCCTTTGATTGCCCTAGTTTATGAGCCACCACCTACGTTCTAGAGTGGGCTTTTAACGTATCTCCTTGCCTCCCAACAGCTTGCAGAATGATCTCCCTGAAACAGTCTGCCCAGGTTGCTTCCCTAATTAGAGCTTCCTGAGGGCTCTCCATCATCTACAGGATGTCAAAGCTTCTTAACAGGGCAAAGGCCCGGGATAACCCTACCCCTCCTATCTTTCCAACACCACAGCTGCCATCCCATTCCACTTTGCCTATGAAGATGCTCTCATGTGTCTGGAATAACTTTTTTCTGCCTGGCTAACTTCTTTATCTTTATCCTTCAAGACTCAGGATATCTCCTTTTAGGAAGCCCTTCCGGACCGTATCACTTCAGTACCCATTAACATTTTGCCTGAGGTAAGTACCCCTCCTTTGCGCTCCCAACAGTACCCTATAAATAACTCTACCACAGAACTTACCAGAGCACACTGACATTGTTTTCATGTCTTTCACTCATCAAGCGCAGGAACCAGTACCTAGTACAAAGCCAGTGCTCAAATGTTTGTTGACATAACCTATGGATCTCAGATGGAACTGGTTTAATGTAATTGGTTCCAAATTTAGATGTTTAGACCTTGGTTTTTAAAAAACATGAACTGGGCCTTATATGACCAGTATTGTTACTTTCATCTTATAAAGCTTTCTGAGGTCTAACCTAATGGTGGCAGGGGCAGGGAGGGGGGTGGAGAAAATGAACCAGTGATCTTTTAATCATTTTTAAAAACCCAAAACAACAAAAAATGGCCTGGAGGATTGGTGAATGTCCTTTTACTTCTTACTGCTGATACTTTTATGCTTAGATTTGAGCTAGCATGCCTGTGGGTGCAATATAATTGAGGAGCTTTTACGTTATCATAAATTGACTCTATCACTATTTTGTCATTCTCATTGTAGCTCACTACTTACCAGACCTAACACTATGTGTTTTAGAACCTTTGATTTCCTATTCACATACTATTTGTTCTTCCTTTATCCATGCTTGAAGGAGCTCCGTACCTTGTACATGAGAGAGTTGCCCCTGAATCCTTTTTTCTTCAGAGAGCAACTCACTGTTTAGAGTACAGTTTCTCCTGGTCAGCTCCAGCTTTCAGGGTTCTCACACACTTTATTTTATATAAATACCGTCAAGGATCCCCTTAGTCTTTCCTTTGTGGTAGTCTCAGAAAAACATCCTTTGTTCTCCCATGCTTAGGTCTTGAAAGTGTCCAGTTCTTTGTAGAAATAGCATTTCACGCCATGGCAAAGTGTTTTAGAAACAAGACATACTAATTCACCTAAGTCTTTATTTATTTGGCTCTAGGAAGAATTTGCATGAAAATGAGACTGTATGGCAAGTACAGAATGTACTGTAACAGCACCAGAGAGGTACATCCTCTCTCCTCTACAGAGCCTCAATGTTTAATACATACATGTGACTTTAGTAATAAAACCAGATAATCCAGAAAAAAAGGAGCCCTTTAGGAAAAAAAAATCAGTTTAGAGTGACTTTTCAAATTGACCATTCCTTTTCATATACTTAAATTCAAATAACAGATACATTCAGAGGCCCAAATGTTGGCATAGAATAAAATCATGTTCATTTATTTTTTCTGCATCTTAGAATTAGAAGGCATAAAATTAAATATGTTGAATGTAATAAATTCATCCATACAAGTGCAAGTCTCCAACTATAATGCATTTTATGGCAGATTTATTATTTTAAAAATGTACCAGTAAATCAAAAAAGAGGGAGTATGTCCATTTAACTTTTATTGAAGTGTATGTAGGAGGTCTTCAGAAATCAAATATGAGCATGAAGATATGGCCGAACATAAAATCTATCAAATTCAGTGAAAAGTTGCTGACTTTAAATAGTAGATGTAAGAATGACCAATATATATTCTTTGTTAACAACCCCTCACTCTACAGTAAAAAAAAAAAAAATAAACATTCAGTAAACATTCTTTCCTAAGGTAGTTTCCCTTATATATCAGTGATTTATCCATTTCTTTGTATACACAAATTTGTTGAACATACCAATCAGTGGTTCTCACAATTGAAAAATAAAAGCACAAAAAAGTTTACACTCTTGTACAGGTAAATAAAAGATCACCTTGAATTAAAACTGGATCTCCTTAAGGGCATAGTATAGTTTCAGTTTCATTACCTATTACATAATTAGTTTCTTACATACAAATATTGACATATTTGGCTTGTGCTTCGAAGCCTTTGAGTCTATGAAGTCCACGTCAACGCAGCTCATAATTGGAAGTCACTGGGGAGTTCTTTGCTGCTGCTGGGTTTGACCTGATCGTGCATTAGAGTCTCCTCAGCACCTGCTGTGGCCCTGCACACCTCTGAGGCATCCTCAGAGTCAGGGTCCAGGCCTTCGGGGCAAGGAAGTTTCAGCAGCTCTTCACGGAGCTGTGCAGTGTGACGCTATGCAGGAGAAAATAGCTGATATAATGAACTGTAAACCATGGGATTCTGGCACAACATCATTTGAGGGAGGTACTGGGCTTTAACAACATCTAAAGCATTAAGCCTAAAAATATTTACTGAGCACCTCCTTGTGCAAGCCACTGTTAGACAGTTAATATAGGAGGCAGTAAGCAAAACTTGCAAGAACCTCTAACTTCAAAGTAACTGATGTTGCTGAAAAGCCCTGAGTAACACACCCACAGACCCTACCCATGCCTCCAATCCGTCCCAGAAATAGTATTACTGATCATTTAAAGACATCATTAATTTGATATATATACTCTTTTAAATGAAAGACAATAACCCTTGTCTTGTCATATATACTACCTCTGACTAAATGTTTTTGAGAGAAAGACGAGTCCCTAAGTCAAAATAAATCCACAGCTATTTTAGTGAATGAAAACAGGCCTTATGTAAAATGTTTGCAAAGTGTTTCATACTAATTTTCTCACTTAATGTTCAGAATAAACCTTAAAAATAATTTTACCATTAGAATTAAAAAAAATTTTAAACAAATAAAAAAGATCTAGAAAGATTAAAGAATTTTTACTCTATACTACAACTGACAGAAGGATGTAAGAATGTTAATAGAGAGTGGCTGCTTGTCTACAATTGTGAAGATTTGGTTTATAATTTTCTGGTAGGAGAGAAATTACCTTAAATATCATTTCAAAGACTTTAGTTGTATCGATAACTGACTTTGAAAATTAACTAACCAACATTTACAGAATAATTTTTACTTACGAGGCATGTATTAAATACTGACAATATAAAGGCAATGAGTAGAGTAAGGAAGACAAATCTCTCAGAGCTCATGGAGCCTAAATTCTGGCTGGAAGAATAAGACATATAAACAGGATAAAACAGGTACACCCTTGCAGCCACCTGTAAGGTGGTTTCAGAGTATATTTACATGCTGGTAACTCAAAATTCCTCTAGTCTTGATTTTCCTTCCACTGTGGACAATAGGTGAAAACACTACAGTAAAATCTGGCAATTTTGAGGGCCCAGTGAGGTGGTGGATACTATTGGGGAATCAAGCTGAACAACTGCATGAACTTTTCTAGAGTAGCACTCAGCAGCAAAAGTATAGTTGAAATGATATAATTTGGATTAATCTAGAGGTTGAGATTTTCAGGTCAGGGTGACACAGAAAAAATTTAGTAGAAGAATCTGGGATACAAAGCAAAGCAATAACTGAAATTACATAGCTGGAAAAAAGCTGCTGAGGTCTTGTCTAAGGGAAAGACATATCTAACACGTATTTGGGGAGCATCAATCTGCTTTTGCACTACAGAAAGAACTGCAAGGGGGAGAAACTGGTACGAGGAAGCTGGTCAAACAGGATAAGCTGTAGGAACTGAACAGAAATAATGAGATGGGTGGGAGCAGCCCCCTTATGAAGGCAGCACTGAAGAGCCCAGAGCTGACCAGGTGCACTGGATCCAGGAAGCGTTTAAGGAGATCTTAAGATTTTAAGACAGAAAAAATGGTTTCAGATTAAGTAAATATGGAAAGCTAGAAAACGTGATTTGAGAAAAATAGTTCTAATTTTAGACCTTTAAAGAGGTGATGACAGAGCATCTAAGTAAAAATTGTCAGTGATTCAATTCAGAGACAGCTAAGAGCACACAATAATTTGAAGAGTGACTTTAAAAAAGTAAATGGCCAAAGTCAGAGGTATAGATACCATGAGAGAAAAAGAGAAAGAAAGAGAATAAAATAGCTCTGAGGATGAAAAAGTCAGTCTTCAGATAAACAGTCATTCAGGAGAATGGAAAAGGAAAAAAAAATATGCCAAAAGAATGAAAGAGTATAAGAAGCAGCAAGATATTCTATAGATGAAAATGACAGAAGAATAGACAAGCATTGATAGACCATGTTATGAGTGTTTTTTTTTCTTGAGACAGGATCTCACTCTACTGCCTGGGAACAGTGGAGCAATCACAGCTCACAGCAACCTCAAACTCCTGGGCTCAAACAATCCTCCTGCTTCAGCCTCCCCAGCAGCTGGGACTACAGGCACACAACACCACATCTGGCTAATTTTTAAATTATTTTGTACCGACAGGGGTTCTTGCTGTGTTGCTCAGGCTCATCTCAAACTCCTGGGCTCAAAGCAATCCTCCCACCTTGGCCTCCCAAAGTGCTAGGATTATAAGCATGAGCCACTGTGCCCAGTCTGTTGTAAGTCTTTTAATAGTTAGGCAAGGGGAGTTATTAATACAAAAAGTTTATACTGAAATGATCTAATAGTCTCAACAGTCAAGGAAGAGCTCCATGAAGTAAAATTTAAGCTGAAAACTGAATAGAGGTGAGTAAATAGAGCAGGTGAGAAATAAAGGGAAAAGGAAACCATGTGTAAAGGCCTGGAGGGGAGAGAGATGATGTGTGAATAGAGAAGTGAGCCAGGGTCACTAACTTTGAGAACTGGAGAGAAGGTAAATGGTAGAATAGAAGTTATACTGTACAAGGTTAATTAGTGAAACAGTGATTTGAAAATGAAAGCAAGAAGCACTAATTGCTCTAGACTAACAGTAAAAGAGATACTTTTATAATAATTGGGACAGACTAGAACTAGCTTAGAGGGATGCAAGTGTTTATCTCTGTTTTTAAAAGGTTTACAATGGAAACTTTGGAACATATCCAAAGTGGCCAGAACAGTAAAAATAAACTTCCATGTATCTATCACACAGGTTTAACCATTATCAATATCAACTCATGCCCAGTTTTGTTTCATGTACAGTCCCACCACTCGCCCCTTCTCATTTTATTCTGAAGCAAATCCCAGACATTGCATGGTTTTTCATTCATAAATATTTTTTTATGTAACCAAAAAAGATAGGGACCTTTTCAAAAATCACACCTAAAATCTAATCTAACAAATCCTTATTATCATCACGTAGTTGTTTTAAGTGAAGACAGTTTTAAAGTTAGAAGGAAAAGGGCCAGGGGAGATGGGAAAGCTTCACAGGGAGAGGAAGGTAAACTAGCAGAGGCTGCAAGGCAAAGGGGTTAAGTAAAGACATATTCAGAGGCAGAAAAAAGCATGGTTATTACAAGGAATAATTTCCATATATGGACCCCAAACCCCACCAAAACCAACATGTTTTACACCTTCATTCTGGAAGAGGCCAAGATAAAAACCATTGCTCAGTTCCCTAAAGTAGGTCTGTATCACAGCCACTGCTACCAATCAGCTGTTAGAGGCTCTGCAACTCACATCTCCCTCATTATTCCAAGTATAATAACAAAATCTTGGAAGGTAAGAGGCCGAGAGAAGGCCTAAAGCAGCGGTGCTCAACCTTTTTGGCACCAGGGACTGGTTTCACAGAACACAATTTTTCCATGGGGTGGGGGTGCAGGAGTGAACAAGAGGCGGAGCTCAGGCAGTGACCCAGCCTGGCCAGGTTCCTAACAGGCTGTGCACCAGGACCAGTCCATGGCCCAGGGGTTGGGTACTGCAGGTCTAAAGTAATAAAAGAAGTCATCCACGGAGCACACTTTGCTTTGCTGTCATATCTTCAAAGAACTCTACAAGTTGGTTCAGTCCCTGTACCCACTTTAAATTTTAGGAACTGTTGATCCATTGCCAAAGGAATGTATCATCTCTATACACTTTTGGGTAACAATTTAGTCCCCTGAACTTAAAAATAAATTTTATGTTTCTTTGATTCCTTCTCTCCCTTTACCTTCTGGTGAACTGGTTTTGTCAATGAATACCCAACGCTTCTTTTAAAGCTATCAACAGGGCTAATGTTAGCAAGACTTACTCACCTTGAGAGCTGCTGCATGGTGAGACATAGTCCTGCCTACCCGTTTATCACTGCTGTACTGCTGGATGTCTGCAATCCACTCCTCACACTGCGCCATGATCTCAACTCTTTTCAAGTAAAAATGTTTATGTATAACCTTGAGAAAAAAAACAAGCAGTGGAATAAGTAGTGTTTGTGGTCAGAATTTAAAGGATATAGTATGTAGCATTACAAAGAAATCAAATTTAAATGACACTGCAATGTTTCTCTGTCCATAAAACTCAATTTAGTGAATTCTACATCATTAGCAGGGAAGAATCAGGCTCACGATATCAGATATGTATTGAAATATCCAGTTCTATAGCAGAAAAGAATGTCCAATCTCTCTCAGACACTCAAACAATACTGTCCAGGGAGCACAAGACATATATAATTCAAAATATTCAGAAGGTGAATATAAATAAACATGTAACCAAGAGAAAGGATTAAAAAACTATTGACAACAGAAACATTTTTTAAAAAGAACTCAAAGAATACCAAGTATTCTAAAATAAAAGTATTCTAAATGTCAAAGGCATTCACACAAATATCAGAATGGAACCCTAAAAAAGGACTCATTCTTACTACTCTCTTAGTTTATCTTCTTGTTAATTTATGGATAGGATTTTATTTTATAAAGTTAAATTTCCTTGTAATAACTGTGGCTTATATTTGGGACTTTTAAAAATTCTATCTTTGAAAAACTGAGTAAATGTCTTGCTGTGTAATAGTAGGAGTCTATTTCTGACAAATTTAAATTAGAAATAGACATTAATTTGGGATTATTATTCTGTATTCTGGTTGAGCTACTACATTGTTCAATGAGTTTATCTGACCTAAAGAAAAGAAGGTAATGCATACACAAAGAAAAAATCATTAGGAAGATATGGGAGTGAAGATTAAGATCCCATTTAACAGTGTGTTTGATGCCAGTGAAAGATAAAATTTTATGCTTAAACCAGCCAATTATAATTGAGTATAACTGAGCATTTTTAATACATTTTTAGACTGAAGTTTAACATATACAGAAAGATACAGAAATCATATGTGTACAATTGAATGTATTTTCCCACAGTAAACACACCAATGTAACCTACACTCAGATAATAAACAGAACATCACCATATATGCCAGAAGTCTCTTGTGTTTCCCTTCATCACTAACCTCACCCAAAGGCATATACAATCCTGATTTAAGCATAAGTTAGTTTTGCTCATTTTTCAACATTATATATTTAAATGGAATCATTTACAGACAGGGAAGGAAGGAAAAATTAAGAGTTCAATTTTTCATTTAAGTTTGAGGTGACTGTTATTCATCCAAGTGGAGCTGTCAAATAGTTCAAATATCTAAAGACAATATTTGAATATTAAGGGTACTGAATAATTAATGTATGATTCCAACAAGAGGAATATAGGTTTTTCAAGGGCAGGAACAAAGTTTCATTCATCTTTGAATTTGCAGCACCTTAGCACAGTGCCTAAAAACAGTTGATATTCAATACAGTTGCAAAATGAATTATTTAATATAAGTAAGCCAGGCTTAAATACAGATAGACTATTATGCTTCAGAGGACAAAAGAAATGTTTATATTTCCTATATTAGGAAAAGTGACTCCCCACACACAGCATTTCAAGGTAAAAGTCAAGCCTCTGCAAAAATAAAATATACAAATTTATCATTCAAAGGACTCTGGCAAGTAAATTCACTTAGTAATAACAAAATCAAGATATGAGATGTTCTTTTTACATTTCTTCAGTGCACATTCATCAATGCTATCTGATGAAGAAGAGGACTTCAGTTGTGTAATATCTGCTTAAAGATCAATTTTCTGTCAGATAAATATGCTAACATTACCTCTGAAATATTTCAGGACAGTTAAAACAAGATGTGATGCTTAAGTAATTTGATATGACAGTTGCAAAGTAAAATTGTACTTAAGCAGACCCTGGAGAAACAACTAAGCACAGGAAATTAGCCACACTTCAGGATGTGGTTTAAAAAAGCACATGAGAGTATTAAAGACAGTCTTAGAAACTCAGTGTCATCCCACTTTTTCATAAGGAAAGTCTTTTCCTTAGTATTCACATAAATACATCAGTATAAGGGCAAAATTTCTATTTGCAAGACCAACTTAGAAAGTATCTTGACCTTCAACAAAAAAATATTTCTATGAGGAATGTTTTAATAACATATTTAGACAGTTTGCTCATAGAATGGTAAATAATGAAAATAAGGAATAAAAATGTTCCAAAATATACTCTGATATCTTTTAGGAAATAATTTTAAACCTGATCTGTACTGTATTACTACTAAGTTTTTAGGATTTATTCTAAAATTTTATTCTAAAATTTGTTCTAGTTTTATTCTAAAATTTTAGAATAAAAACTGAAGTTCAGTATACCAGATACTCTAAAGGCAAGTATACTGCTAACAAACTATATTCTATGTTTTTAATAAAGTATTTCACTAATTTGACTGAATATACCTCTTTAAAACATGGTGAAGGGTTTCTGATTTGTTCAAGCATTGCCCACTTAACCGTTGCTTGTCGAATGTTTCCATCATATTCTCGAGAACTCTGCGTGCCACTGGGAGTGCCTCTAGACCGTTCATATCCTGGTTCATTAAAATAAGGCTCAGCTACTAATATAAGGGACTGGACAGACACCAGCACCTGAGGAACAAAAGAAATAAAGAATAATTGTAATGGGACATTTTTACTACCAGCAAACTGATATCCTTCCTGCTTTACTCACAAGGAGGCTCTTTTAATATGTGTTTCCATGTATTTCTGTCACCATAAAATTGATGTTCATGATTATGACATTGAAATATTTTAAAAAAGCAAAATTAAATTAGGTACACAAAAAAGTCTTATATAATATTTATATATTCATTTTATATTCTTGAATGCTTTAATAAAAATAGACATAAAGATTATATTTCCTGAAAATGCTAAAAAAATCTGGTTTATAACAACTGATACCAATTTAAATACTGTGCTTAAATTGTCCTTACCCTTAAAGAACGGACAACTAGCCATGCACTCTTAACAATACTCACTTAAGGCATGAGGCAGCTTTAAAATTTTATTCCAAGAAAACTTAACTGCCACAGCATCACAAAATCCTTATTATTGAAAGTTCTCATTGGCAAGATGATCTTATGGTTCTAAGACCAATTCTAACCTCTCACTTACATACTAGAAGGCTTGTTTCCCCTGATAATGCTAACATATATTGAGAGAGCTCATGTCTACCTAATGTTAATATTCCTACCTATGTAACTAACATAAAATCATTGAAGGCAGGAAAACATCAGGTACCACTGATCTACTTCATAAACTAAAAAGAACTAACAATGACTGCACTTTTATTAGGCAAGAGGATTAAATGTTTTGAGATTAGCCAACATAGTAAGACCCAGTCTGTAAAAAATTGAAAAAATAAATAAAAAATTAAAAAGAGGATTAGATCATGTCCTGGATATGTATCTTAGAAATCAAGGCATACAGTCCCTTAGAAAATTTCAAAAAGGAGTACTTGAAACTGAAATATTTGCCCTAAATGATTAAACATGACCTGGAGTGACAATGTTACTGAGACCAAGGTAAACTACAGAAAAAAGTGTAATCTGTATAATTCTGAGAAAGATTAAAGGAAACTAGATATATCATTGAAAGAAAGTGGTTTTCCTCTGGCTATATACTCTCTCCTAATCCAAATCTGATACATATAAAATAATCTTCAAGGCCATAGTTACTAGTTTCTGTCCTCCTCCCTTTTAAATACTTTTCCTCTTCTATTAATGTGAGTAGTGTATAATCTGCATTTTTCCACAAAAGCAGAGAAAAAAATTAAATCAAATATTCATCAGAAATTTATAAAAAATGATCCAGTTATTTATTTATTTAGTTTCATCTTCTCTGAAACAAAATAGTTTTATAAATCTCAGGCAGTTATAGATTCAAATTTTATATATATATATTTTTTTCCTTTTTTTTGAGACAGGGTATTGCTGTCACCCAGGCAAGAGTACAGTGACATGATTATATCTCACTGCAACCTCCTGCTCAAGTGATCCTCCTGCTTTAGCCTTCTAAGTAGCTGGCCTACAGGCACATATGCCACCAAGCTCAGCCACTTGTTCTATTTTAAGTGGAGACAGGGTCTTGCCATGTTGCTCAGGCTGGTCTTGAACTCCAGGGCTCCAGTGATCCTCCCGCCTCAGTCTCCCAAAGTGCTAGGATTACAGGCGTGAGCCACCATGCCAGGCCAATTAAAATAATTTAAACATTACTTCAGATTCATAAGCCTACTTGGTTTAAAAAAAAAAGTCCACTAAAGGAAGCATAAAGAATAGATACTTTGTGTATCAGAAAAAAAGAAATAAATTTGGGTATAACACTGTTTGCTAAGAGAAAAAAGAAATACATTGGATTATAAAGTTTTATAACAAGGACAAAAAAAGATTACCAGAGACCCATTTTTACTAGAATTAAATTAAAAGAATACTTTTATGGCATGAGTTCTCTTATCCCTGGGTGACACAGCAGGTATCATCATTCATTCATTCATTCAGAGACCAGCTCTCACTTTCTTGCCCAGGCAGTGTGGTGGTGTCATCATAGCTCACTGCAATCTTGAACTCCTGGGCTCAAGTGATCTTCCTACCTCAGCCTCCAGAGTAGCTGGGACTACAGGCACACACCACCACACTGGCTAATATTTAATTTTTTTAAATTTACCTTTCTGGAAATACATAAATGATACTTTATACTGCTACACTGAACTCAGCTGTTTAAGAATTATAATATTCAGGGGGGAAAATTGGCATTTATTGAAACCTTAAAATCTGTACCCCCATAATATGCCAAAAAAAAAAAATTAAAAAAAAAAAAAAAGAATTATAATATTCAGCTAGGTGTGGTGGCTCATGCTTGTAATCCCAGCACTTTGGGAGGCCGAGGTGGGAGGATCTCTTGAGGCCAAGAGTTTGAGACAAGCCTGGGCAACACAGTGAGACCTCGTCTCTACAAAAAACTGAAAAGATAATTAGCCAGGCATGCTGGAGTGTGCCTATGGTCTTAGCAACACGGGAGGATCACTTGAGCCCAGGAGTTCAAGCTTACAGTGAGCTATGCTTGGGCCACTGACTCCAGCCTGGGTGACAGAGCAAGACCTTGTCTCAAAACAAAAAGTTTTTGTTTTTATGCAATTCCTGTACATTTGGATTGTCTGAACTGGATAGAGTCATTTTATTTTGCAGCAAACTTCATTGTAGCCCATAAAACACTGGGCATGAAATAAACAATAAAACAGTAAATCCTTGGGATGAAGGATTTTCCTTTTTTTGAAAGAATTTGATTTTCAGTATTCTTAAAAAAAAAAAAAAATTTATCTAGCCCTGACAAACAGTGTATAATATTTGAAGTCAGAGAAATAACAAGAGAAAAAGTAATCTATACCCTTAGAACCTATTTTTTCATCATCTGTAAAATGGGGATAATATATACATGTGTTTATGATGACTGAGAGAATAAGCCTTTTAAAAAATAAAGTTAGTAGTGTTCGTAAGTGTTTAATACATAGCAGTTATTCTAGTAGTAACTTCCTTAGTTACTTTGCATAAATCATGTAACCTCTTTTTTTTTTCTTGGTCTCCATATTAGCAAAAAGGAAAATATTGTATTGTAACACTGTTTATTTAATTCATGGAGATAATGCAAAGTCTTTTCAGAGAGTCAAAAAAGGTATAAAGTATTATTTTTCACATCTTCTTTCACCTAATGCAAAATAAGAATGTAGGAAAAGAATCTTTTTCAGGATAGGTCAACTTTAGTAGGCTTAACTGGGGATAATTTATGATGTTTTTTCTTAAACACTAAACTGTAAATATGAATGTATATATATTACATGTAAGAAAAATATTATGCAGCAACAATGATTGTTTCTGCTTCCTAAGTAAATAAGCAACAAAGTTAATTCATATTACCAATATGTGTACTTGTCCACCTGTCTGCTGGGATCCTGAACTATTAAGAAAAAGTACTAGCAAAAAATGTTTGGAGATATTATGTAACATATATTATATGCTCAAGTGATTTGTGTAAATAACTTATAAAATTCAAGATTATGAAACCTGTATGTCAAATGCTGTGCGAAACAAGAACTACAAATCCCAAGTTTTATGAGTTTCAGGAAGTATTTTTGAGCCTCAGATAAGTTAAATTATTAACTATTATAGAAGAACCATATCATTTCTGAAGAAATATGATAGAGTATTAAAGTCTATTCATATAAGTTTAAGTCCTATAGTTTGAACTGAGAGATGGGAGACCTATCTGTCTAATCTTGCTGCACTGTAAAGTATTTTAAGAGCAACTCAGGAATTTTTTGGAGGGAATTTTGACAAAACTCAATTTTTGTCTTATGCCCTAACTTGAGATTTTAAACTCTAGGTAACATTAGACTCCACTACACTGATGTCTCACTTATAAGCTATTTAATATGTATTTCCAACCAATCTATCTTTTTCTGGGTTTACTATATTTATTCTTGGTCACTAAATAACCTTTTTAAAAAATCCATAGTTCTTTATTCTCTAAGTGAAACTGTCAGAGAATTTTTGTTTACTTGCAAAAAGCTTGAGGTCTGAGGATTCCACTTCTCTTCTGGTCTTCCATGCCACGTATTTAAGATGCTTAAACAAACCTGAAAAAGAAGAGGAAAAAGTATAAACAGAATTGAAAGAAGAGTGCTAAAAAGCAAATTGTCACAACTAGAAGTAAAAAGGAAATGCTATCATGTCAAAGCATCTTAGTTTTATGTTCCAAGACAAAACGCTAAAGGTCAGTTTGTTAACAAATTGGCATCTTCACATCTGATCCAAATCTGTGTGGCATTATAATTTCTTCATATGAACCAGCACCTATTACATGTCAACATAAATCACATTTTTAATGAAAAATAACTCTTTTAAAATACATACATATATTTTAATTTACACATAATAATTGTACATATCCATCGGATACAGTATGATATTTCAATACATATATACAATGTGTAATGATCAAATCAGGGTAATTAGTGTATCCATCACCTCAAACCTTTATCATTTCTTTGTGCTGGTAACATTCAAAGTCCTCTCTTCTAGCTATTTAAAAAAAATACAATAAATTGTTATTTACTATAGTCATAGTACTGTGCTATAGAACACTAGAACCTATTCTTTCCAGCTGTAGTTTTTTATTCATTAACCAACGTCTCTCTATTCCATCCTCCTCCCTCCCCTTCTCACACACCGATAACCACTATTCTATACCCTGCTTCTATGAGATCAACTTTTTAAGCTTCCACATACGAATGAGAACATGCAATAGTTATCTTTCTGTGCCTGATTTATTAACAAGTTCCATCTACGTTGACACAAATGACAGGATTTCATGGTTTTTTTTAATGGCTGAATAGTATTCGTTTGTGTATATATACATTTTCTTTATCCATTCACCTGCTGATGTGCACTCAGGTTACTTCCGTATCTTGCCTATTGTGAACAGTGCTGCAATAAACAGATATTCCTCTGACATCCTGATTTTCTTTCCTTTGGATATATACCCAGCAGCGGGGCTGCCAGATCACATGGTAGTTCTATTTTTAGAAAAATAACTCTTTTCCAAAAAACCAAAATTTTTAGTAAGGGAAAGTGGTACTATTTTAAGATTTTGTAAATCTCTTTCTAAATTTTGACAATGAAACATGGCTTAACAGAAGAGAGCTTGGTTTCATATCTGCCTCCATATTCAACTTGTTGTAAAATATTGTTTTTGTTGAAATATAAGGAATCTGGTTTCACACAAACATGAAGATGGAAATGGGAGGATAGATATCACAGACCTCCCCTCAAAGGGTCTTGAGGATTCCCAGGGTTTCTGAAAATATACTTTAAGACATTAGATATTCATTGACTTAGACAAGGGAAAAAGAGAACTGAGGACATTTTATCTGTACTTGTAAACCACTCTTGTGATAAAAATAAAACCGGATATTGGAAGTGGCAGCTCATGCCTATAATCCTAGCACTTTGAGAGACCAAGGCAGGAGGATCACTTGAGGCCTGGAATTTGAGACAAGCCTGAACAAGAGTGTGACCCCTGTCTCTACAAAAAATAGAAAAATTTGCTGGGCGTGGTGATATGTGCCTTTAGTCTCAGTTACTCAGAAGGCTCAGGCAGGAGGATCACTGAGCCCAGGAGCTTGAGGTTGCAGTAAACTATGATGATGCCACTGTACTCTAGCTTGAGCAACAGAGCAAGACCCTGTCTCAAAAAACACAAACAAAAACTCATTAGATTTTGTGAATTTTTAATGGTAAATTTACAATTTCTTATAATGGGCGAATAGATTTGGAAAATAAGCAGGTTCTTAAAAAAGCACAGAGGTCCTTCTCTTCACTACTCTTTCAATAATCTGTGAAAACAGTAATGCAAAATACATGAATTCACTTAGGTAGTTTCACTAACAATTCAGGAAGACTTGTACCTGTGTAGCCTTGTATATTATTCAAAGTACTGTCAGACATATCCCATTTGATCTTTAGAACAATCCTGTGACTAGCAATGGCAAGTATGTATTCTTATCCCTATCTAGATTTGTTAAATGTTACCAATGTGTAAACTTTAAGTTTATAATGGTATATATCATGGAACATAGGGAGTTATGATAGTAAAAGACTATATAATTTAGGGCACTGGACTCCCAAGCCCTTACCTTCTTCCCTATATGATGAAGCCTTAAGGAATTATTTCTTAAATAAATTTTAATATTTTATACTTAAACTATACTCAGGTTCCACTGTCTCTTAAGTAAACACTGCTGTTTTATCTTCTCTAAATAGTTATAGAAAACCTGTTCTTTGCTCTTCCATAGAAAGTAAGGTTAAATATTCTATACAAACCCAGAAAACTAATTCCAGCTAATGATGAAGACAAAATAATTTACAGCCATAAATATGAAGCAGGCTGTACCTTTTGAAACAAATAAGGCAAAACCAACGGAAAACTTAGGGATATCTTTGATAAAACAATCAATTTCAAGTACTTGCTATTCTCACATCATCAAAGAACTGGCTGCTTATGAAGTCTATACATTTCTTCTCACTTGCTAGTAGTTTTTGAACATTGAATATGCAACACAGAATTTACCACTGAAATTCCATCAAACTGCCCAAAATTACTTTGAAAAGTGATGATTGTTCTTTTTAAATCCAATTTTTAAAAGTTTACTATCATATGGGATGATTTTTATTATACCTCTGTATTTTTTTTATAGCAATGCATTTTCCTGTTTTTAATACAAGAAAATGTAAAAACAATTTAATATAAATTTCACTTTAAAAATAAGTTCACCATAGTGTATATCATGGAACATAAAGGAACTTAAGATAGCAAAAAAAAAGTTATTACATGCAAAAAAGGAAGTCAGAGTACATGGTATCATGCTTTTGCCATTAATCTTCTTGCAGGCACTTGTGAAAAGATGACTGGAACCAGAGATGTAGAAAGTAAAGGAAGTTAAGAAGCAAAGACAGACACTGGCCCTTATATGCTCTGAGCAAGGATAGCTCTCAGGAGTTGGTCATGGATATGCTGAGTAAGTTAGTCCCTCAGTAACTTAAGACTAAGTACTTCTTAACACTGTACTGTTGCTGCCCTTTTCAGTTCCTTCTCTTATCCCTCAAGCTAATCTGTGCACATAAGGAAACAGAAGCACAAAGAAACTCATGTTCTCTTAATATTAATAAGAAGATAACTAAAATAATACTTTTGTTCACTTTACAAAAATCCTTTGTATACAATACATTGGCATTAGAAATAAAATATTGCAATTCTTTACCTTGCCATCATTATAAAGGTTTGGATTGAATCGTACGCTATGACCACCAGTTGTCTCTAGATTCACAAGAGGGGGTGAACTGGGATAATCTTGAGGAAAATATACATCAAACTCAAAGCAGCCATTTGCATAAGGGGTGTCCGCTGGACCAGTTATCAGAACCTAGTATGCATACACAAACACACAAAAGCCAATGTTACTATTCCTAAACACTAATATTTAGAAAAATACAATCCAACATCAAATAAATAACTTTCCGATGGTTGCATTATATACAACTCTATAAGAATGCATTAAAAATGAAATTAAAAGTTAAAAGATATATTGCAGTGGGAGGATTGCTTGAGGCCAGGAGTTTGAGACCAGCCTGAACAAAAGTGAGACCCCGTCTAATAGAAAAATTTGCCGGGTGTGGTGGCGCATGCCTGTAGTCCAGCTACTCGGTGGCTGAGGCAGGAAGACTGCTTGAGTCCAGGACTTTCAGGTTGCAGTGATCTATGATGATGTCACTGCACTCTAGCCAAGGTGACAGAGTCTCCTTCTCCAAAAAAAAGTTAAAAATAATACAGGACCAGGAAATGATCTTGGGTTAGAATTAAATTGATTTGGTTTTGGTGAAAGTGGGCTATTGAAAGAAAGATGCTTTATTGACAGCAATATTATACCTTAATATCAAATACCTTTTAAAATATTAAGTTACCTTTTTTCTGAGAACTTCATGACTTTCTCCGTAATATTTTCAACAACTTGAGATTTTACATACATTCATTATTGTATCTCAAAGGTGTGAGGAAATTTATCTGCTTTAAATCTTCATATAAGTAACTGCTTTAAGAAATAACTTATTGTTTTATATTCGTCTCTTGGATAAAAAGATTTCGAGAAAACAGTAGGTCTTTCCTTAGGGGTTATTGGTAGTCCAACAAACATCAGAGAACCTTACCGTGAGTGCCAGAATTATTTAATGGATTTTGAGTTAATCAAGAGATATTTATTATGCAACACACAACCAACAAAATCTTTCATCCTTAAGAGCTGTGTGTGGAGGCAAAAGGGCACTAGAGCCTCAATTTGTAACAGTTGTGATTTATGCTTTGGGGCTCTGTGTTGGGATCTTTCAGGTATACCACAATGCTTAACAGAGACAAACTCGAGTTTTTACCTGTGTGGTTTGTACTTTCTTAGGCAACGATCCTATAAAGCGTTATATTGCTTATAAAAAGGAACAGGTTAGTGTGTGGCCAAATAAACAAGGTCCATGAGATTTCTTCAGAAAAATTATCTCCAAAAGCAAAACATGCAAGCAAACATATAAAAACCCTCCCACAAGTCAATGGGTCAAAAGTTTGCTGTATCTAGAGTATTTAACCCATGAATTAAATCATAAAAGTAAAGAAAGCTTTTTTCCCCAGGTGTCACATTTTTAGGATTTAATTGATGCAGCAGTCTCCTGGAATTTAAGGACAGTGTTAAAACATAAAAGGTACAGATTATGTATCATCATACTACAATTCATTACTTAATTTACAGACCTTATGGATTTATAAATACATAAATTTCCTAAAGAAGAAAAAAAGATTTATGTCTGAAGAGTAATAGTATAAAACATATATAAAAACTACCTTGGATGAGGGCCGGGCGCTGTGGCTCACGCCTGTAATCCTAGCTCTTGGGAGGCCGAGGCGGGCGGATTGCTCAAGGTCAGGAGTTCAAAACCAGCCTGAGCAAGAGCGAGACCCCGTCTCTACTATAAATAGAAATAAATTAATTGGCCAACTGATATATATATAAAAAATTAGCCGGGCATGGTGGCGCATGCCTGTAGTCCCAGCTACTCGGGAGGCTGAGGCAGAAGGATTGCTTGAGCCCAGGAGTCTGAGGTTGCTGTGAGCTAGGCTGACGCCACGGCACTCACTCTAGCCTGGACAACAAAGTGAGACTCTGTCTCAAAAAAAAAAAAAAAACTACCTTGGATGACAAGGTAGAAATCCTTTAACTTTTTTTCTACTGACCAGCATTAAATCTTTTGATACTATCTATGCTCTGAAGAGGTGACTGGTTTCATACAGCCTTTGCTCAAGGGAGATGGCTCTTTTTGCATTTTCTTCTAAATTTTTATTTTGACAATAATCTGATCCAACACTCTGAACTAACAGGGGAAAAGAACTTCTTTCACTGAAGTCCTTGGTCACCAAAATTTTTATTGAATTTATTAAAATATTATTTCTAATATTTTATATAAATATTTGAGTAAATAGATTTGTCAGGGAAATATAGAGAAAAAGTTCTTGTTTCTACCTTCATGATGTCAAGTCGCTCCTCATCACAGCGTACAAACACACTGGAGGAGGATGACAGAGGCAGTGAGGTTGAAAGTGTCACAGCTTCCTGGGCAAGGCGGCGGGCTCTGGCAGCACTGTTTGCATCATTTGCATTTTTCACCTGAGATATGTAGTGGTAATTTACTTTAAAACCCAATTTCCCATCTTCATCTTCAGAAACCATTTCAAATGTATCTAAAAGAAAGAGGGGAAAAACCCACTGAACAAAAAAAGGAACCACAATGGGAGACAGCTGTTCTAATAACAAAAATCACAAATAATCAGTCGTCCTTCTTCCATCCAAAATGGAGAGATACTAGACAGGACGTACAGAAATGGAAAGGTAAATAAAGAAAAACACTTTCTGCCTATTTTGTAGACATTTAGCTTGCTTTATATTTTTCTATGTTCCTACTGTCCTTTTACTGAAGCCTCAATTTCTATAGATACAATTTCAAGAGATAAAGATGATAAAAAATTTTCATACGCATACAAATAAAGTGTTATTCATGTTACAAACAATTCTTAAAATCTTTAATTTCCTAGAACATGTTTCAGTAGCACTGCTAAAAAGTGGGAAGTGAAATTTTAAACAAATAAAAAATTTCATCTTACCAAACTGTAATTTCTTCATAACAGCCACATATTTTTCTTCAAGTGATTTTAATACTGACAAAGGTTTGGGTTTCATGGCCACCTTCTTTGAGTATTCGCCTAGTTTTTTTTCTGTTATTTAATATTTCAAGATAAATAACATTTTAGTATAGTTTTTAGTATACATTTTAGAAGATTAAAGTTAAAATCAATTAATTCTAGATTTCAAATTTTAAATTCCAAAATGCTGCCAAACTCTACAATTTTCAATACACTATTTTGAGAATAGATTTCTATTTCATAAACATAATAGAGCAAAACAAAATCCATCAACTTTAAAATTTGAAAAAATTTAAATAATAGATAATGCAGAATCACTATCTTGTTGCTAATATATAAAAATATTAATTTAAACTAAATTCCCACATTCTTAATGTACTATTTTTTCTCTAATATAAAGGCTTTTTAATTTCATGACTTTCAGTGGGAAGGAAAACTTATGATACATGCTCTCAGCCTACTAAATGTCTACTAAATGTCTTAGCAATCATACATAGTAAAGATAAATATTTTAAAATCGGATACTATTCATAATTCAAATCTGACAAGGAACAAAACCTGAAGACAACAAAATTTTTAGGTAAAGAAACTTGCTAGAAAATCATTAACATAAAGCAAGAATCTCGGAAGTCAGTTTTCAGTAGGTAAAAGAAAAATCTTTCCATGAAATGAAAGGTAGCATAAGAGAAATAATCTTGTACCTTGATTTGCTTGCCGTAAACTGGTGGTGGCTGCATAAACTATCTCAGCAGTCTTTTGGATGTCTGGTACCAAAAGAGTAAGTCCTTCTGGTTCTTGATCAGATGAATCTGGTTTTACTCCTGCTTTAACATTTTCCCTTTTGGATCTGAATTTTATATTTAATATGGAAAGAAATGTAAGGAAAATTAAGACTTTAGGACTGAGAAATAAACACCTCCATCAGTCAATACTAGTGGTTACAAATAAAAATGAGTGTGCATTTCATTTGTCATATACATGATATATATCAGGAGTAGTTTAAGTTGCTTTTGAAGCCATTGGCTAATAAACAAAGTTATGGATAGGTTTTCCCTCTAATGTAAAAACAGACAAGACATTGACATTATACAAGTGTTATACTATAAAAGACCAAGATATCTGATTATGTCCTTAGATACACACTTTTAAAAAGATACTTAATTATAAATAACTAGAAAGAGAAATTACTTCTATACCTAAAAATGACAGATGTCTATCCTCTCTCTTCTAAGACTTGGGAATCAAAGAACTTCATATACTTTTAAAATTTAATACTACTTGTATTTCACTCAGAGCTAATAAATTTCCAAGAAAAAAATAAAAATAGTATTTCAGAATAAAATGTAGGTTCATTGCTGAGTATCTTAATACAATGTGCTTCTATACACTGAAACTTTCAATTAATTAAACACTAAGTTTTAGGGCATAATCATTTCAAAGATATCTGTTATTTTTTATCAGGATCTCAAACATACCCAACCTCATATCAAATTGTTATCATAAAAGGATGTATTACAGCAAGGATTCAGTGTATAGGGCATCAAAATGTTTCTACACATTTTCTTGATAAATGTAGTAGTAATTTAATACAAGACTCACTGAACAATCACAACTAAACATTATTTCTTTTTATTCTATTTCAACTCTCAAGCAAGTTATTCAAATAAACATCTTTACATTACTGCTTAATTTTTTAAAAAATCTAGATCTTCATTAATTCCTTAAATAGATAATTTAAAAGAAACTGAAATTGCATGTAAATAAAAGTGCTTAAAATATTTATGCTACATATAAAAAAAAAGAAAAAAATATATATTTATGCTACAGTATGATCTATACTACACGTCACTTATTTTTTTAGTTATATACCTACCAACAAAAGGATTTGGCCATTATATTAAAATAATATTTCACAAAGTGGACATGGAGCCTTAGAGAACTATAAAAAGAATAACAGAATGTAGAAGAATCCTTAACAAATAATATTATGTACAGTAAACTAAGAAGCCACTCAGGTGTGTAGCAAAGGTACATGAAAACAGTATTGTGAATGGTGTTTTGAATAGTGGTCCCTAGAGTGTGTAAAAAAAAACTAATATCCACAGACATTTTTAAGTATAATAAGATATAAACTAACTCATCTAATAAGATGACTTAACTGAAGAAGCATAATATGTTACTGGATTATTGTCTTTTCTCCTTTGTTCTCTCATCTTTCCTGAGCAATAAGAAGTTACAGAGAACACATGGCCACTTTGCTTTGCACTCAGGGAAACACTTGGCAGATGTTATACTGTACACCATTTCAGCCATCAACTTCTGCATACGTGTATCTGGTGTATCTGATTACGTATGTTTGCACGTATATGTAAGCAGAGTAAAGTGGAATGTTTTAAGATAGAAATATCAGATACTTTTATTGCTAGAAACAACTAAGATACTGTATCTTATAGCTATGAAATAAAAGTGAGACTATAGTTTAATAATGAGTCTGGCCATTTCTTAATAAAGATATGATTCTGGTAGAGGAGCTCAAACAGATTCTCAACTTTGACATTTGTTAATAGCTATTAACAATCTATGTCAAACACTGAGAATCAAGAAAAGTGCATAAGCTGCTTGACAGTACCCACTTTGAATTTACAAGGATTCTCCCTCCCCAATTGTAAATGATTCTCTATTACCAGTGCTTGAAAAAATTCTTACGTAATAGGGCCACTGAATTATAATAAGAAAACAACAGTAAGTTGTTTGAGAAAATAGTTATGGTTATAGCTATAATAAAATATAGATGGTTTTCTAAGTCTATCATCAATCAGTTAAATCCACCGTACTCTGAATAAAGATTCACTTAAAGAAACATATCTTGCAGAGAAGGAAGATATGACAGTGAAACTCATTTTTCCAGAAAGGGTATTTTCTCCTTGAAGAAACAAGAACCTCTGGCATAGAGAGTGAACTGCATTAATCTAGTTTAGGGCTTCATTGTATACACCACCCCAAACATAGGTTACCCTTGAAAAACTACCGATTCTTAATTTCAAGCCCTATTCATGAATATCAATATCCTAATTCCAGTTTTTAGAAGAAGATTAGTAGGAGATTATTAAAATAGTTCAAATGGTTAGGATGGTAAATTTTACGATTTTTTGACCATGATTAAGAAAATGTAAAAAGAAAAAAACAGTGCAAGAATCCACAGAAGTTTTAAAAAATTATTTTTTACAACAAATGTGTGAAAGGAATGAATATATATATATCTCATATTGAAGACAATGGTTGAATCATAAAGCAGATATGTATTAGACCTTTACAACTAGGTTCTAATGAGAAATTTTTACTTGGATAGTCTCTCTGACAAAAGCATACAGGAAAAAAGGGATAATCTCTAAAAGGTGAGAGTACTTCAAATATATGAAGAATACACACTACCTACCTATCAATGATCGCAACTAGTAATTTTCTGCCATTAGACTATAGTCAGTAGTCTCTTTTCTATAAAAGTTGCAGGTTACTGTCAACCCATATGTAGGCCCAGCTCATGAAAAAAGGCCATACCTTAGCTCACATCCTGAAGTCTGTGTGAAAAGCTATTTGAGTTCAAGGCACCTAGCTGGAAGTAGGTCTCTGAGACTGACAATGGATCCAACATGGTAAAAGCAATCAGCGACGGCCGCTACCATGGTATCCGCTGCTTTGTGCATACGTTGAATCTGGTTGTGATCACTGCCCTGAAGAAATACGAGGAAGCAACTGAAGTTTCTACTATTGCACAGAATTATCTGCAAACATTTCCACTATGCTGTGAATTCCAACTAAATAGCTAATAAATTAAGCGAATTTTGACTCTGTGACATATGCTCTGAAGTAGGATGTGAGCAAAATGGGCAAATCTTTCTTCTGAAAATAGAACAAAACAAAAAAAACAGACAAACCCAAACCTCAACAGTTTTATTGAACTGCCTCTACTAATACTGGCCCCAAAATTAAGCTGGATCTTAGTAAGACTAAATGTATCACATCAGAATTATGTTCTTTTATACTCATAAACTGAAAACAGCTTAATAGATCTATTTTCTCAAAAGGACACTATTAAAGATATCTTTAATCCCCTGCACTCCTAATTCTACAGCCAAAAAGTACCACACGGTTGAAATAAACATTTAAAAAGCAGAGCCACTTTGAAGTATCCACATTCAGGACTATTAAGAATAAGCACCTTAGAAGAAGATTCTAAAACTATAAAAGAATGAAACTTTTACATTTACCTATAAAACAATTATTACATCGTGCTCTTCAGTTCTAAAGCTCTTTGCTAGGGAATTATAGTTTAAAACAAATTAAGATTAAAGGTAAACTGAAAGTTTTTTTTTTTTTAAAGTTATTAATGTGGAAAAATGTTTCCTTCTAAAGTCTTCAGAAAACACAAAAATAATTCTTCGAATGAACCAGTAAAGAGGGCAAAAATATCCATATGAGGAATGTTCTCCATCATTAAAGCTTAGTTTTTAACTCCATGACTCCCTTTTGTTTTTATTTATACTCTTTCTAAATTAAAGTACTGGTTTAATTTTTAACTATTTAAATGAAAGTTGAAAAAGCTTGGTAAGCATAAGTGAATAGTATGACAGAAGGAAATACTTAAAATGAAGGTCTAAGAAGCCTTTACAAACAAAACCTTGACTTTTATATTAGATAAAAATAAAATAAATTTTAGGGCAGATTAAACACCACCAGACATAATGGAGGTACTGCATGCTACTGTGGAATGGAGCTGCCACAAATAACATGCTTCACCAGTTTACTAATCACAACTCAACTGAGCCAAAAGGAGATATTAAAATAAATGTTGGCATTTCTGTCTCTACCATCAAGGAAAAGATTGATGAGCAACTAAAATAGAAACTTTTAAAGAAATATATGGGTACAACAAATGCTACCTGGCTAAGAAACCAAGACTTTTTCATTTCATAGATATGAGAGAGGCGGAGGTAAAAGAGAAACTAGGAAATGTTCTCTTGTTCTCCCAACAGAAACCAAAGTAGTAGGTGTGGAACTGCAAATTCTTTATAACTGACTGAAACTGTAGAAGATCCAGGTTAAGGGGAGTCAAAATAAGACAGTCTGATAAAAGAATATACATTATAAGGAGTAGGTCAACCAATCTTTCATCACATAGGAAATAATAAGGAAGTCAGGGTATTTCTACAAGAGAATTCAGTTACTTAAAAATATGATGAACAACTTTCACCAGGAAGAAACTTTGAGGATACTTGCTTCAATGCTGTTCAAAGAGACATTCAATGTTCAGAACACCTCACACTGAACATAGATTCATCTGTATTATGTCCTGATAGTAATTAAGACTATTGCTATCAACAAGTCTCTTGGCACCAAGTCTCTCAAAATTCTAATGAAAGCTCAAATACAAAAATACACTAAAATACAATTGTTTGCTTATTAAAATACAGCAGGAAAAGTCTCCACAGATGATCAGATATAAAATAATTAATTGCCTTTGTTTCTGCTCCAAGGAAGCTATAAAGTGTCACATTTATTCATAAGTATAACCAAACTGCTATGGCTAAACTTTGACTTCAGCTAGGCACAGTGGCTCATGCCCATAACCCCAGCGCTTTGGAAGGTCAAGGTGGGAGGATCGCTTGAGGCCAGAGTTCGAGACCAGCCTCAGCAATATAGTGAGACTCTGTCTCTACAAAAAAAATTTTTTTAATCAAAAATCAGCCAGGTGACATAGCGCACAACTGTAGTCCTATCTATTTGGGAGGCTGAGGCTGGACAAAAATTGCTTCACCCAGGAGTTCAAGGTTACAGTGAGCTATGATTAGTCACTGGACTACAGCCTGTGAGACAGAGGAAGACTCTGTCTTTAAAAATTGTTTTATTTAAAAAAAAAAAAAAAAGGCTGGGCACGGAAGCTCATGCCTATAATTCTAGCACTCTGGGAGGCTGAGACAGGAGGATCTCTTAAGCTCAGGAGTTCAAGACTAGCCCAAGCTCTGAACCCTAGCCCTGAGCAAGAGCAAGACCCCGTCTATACTAACTATAGAAAAAACTAGCCAAGTGTGGTGTCATGTAGGCCCAGCTATTCAAATAGCTAAGGCAGAAGGATTGCTTGAGCCCTGAAGTTTGAGGTTGCTGTCAGCTAGGCTGACACCATGGCACTCTAGCCCAGGTGCCAAAATAATAATAATTATTATTATTATTTTAAAAATTAAATAAATAAACTTTGACTTCATTTTGAGATAATGCAGGCTGAAATGACCAGCAGCAGATGAATTCCACCAGGAACAGCACGTAAAAGATGAAGGGGTAACATCTTCACAGTATGACTAATTTGTGGGCAACAGAATGAGTTTTCACACTAGAAGAAAATATTTAATTTCAAGTGAAAGCAATATATACGTACAAGTGTAAAGTATTACATGATCCTATTTAAGTATTATGTTATGCTACAAATGCCTTTATTATCAGAGGTAAGCGACAACTACTTTCAAGTTCTATCTTAATAGTCTAAAATAAAATATTGAACGATAACTGGTCATAAACAAGGGGAGTGATTTGCTCAGTCTTTGAATTTTAAGTACTGCTATAAAAACCCTTTAATAATTTACTCCTGACAGAGGAGTTAAAGATATTAGAAATATAGTATATCAAGTTAGCAATAGAATTCACAAAATGGAAAATCACTGTTTGTTGGGGGCAGGGTCTTTTAGCAACACATAGAGAAAACAATTTTACCACCAACACACCACCCTAAACCATGCCAGTGGATATAAAATCAGCTTGAAAAGACACTAGAGGAAAAAATGCATGCACCAATAACTAAGAAAGTTTAAAAAAAATGGTTATTGCAATTCAATTAATTTTAGCCATTAATTGAGCAAAAAAACCTTCAAATGGGTAAAGCTGACATACTCCTCATAAAGTTGCTGCCTGCCCACATACTAGATAGACAACAAAGCACAATGAAGCTAGTTTACTTTGGTAATCTAGGCACAACTAGAATGTTACACACATCTAGTGAAATATGCTACCTTTTAATATCCTAAGATATGACAAATTATTCCAGCGAATGAAAAGATGAGTAAAAGTAAAATATCATAAGAATGCTATAAAATCCATTACTATATGTACTTTTAAAATTATCAAAAGCAGATTTGTCTATTCAATTGAAAATTTTTTATTTCATTGTCACCATTTGAAAAGAATTTTTATATATCCTAAATACTAAAGCTAGCTCAGAAACAAGTCTATCTCCTCATTTTGAATTAATCATTGATATACAAACCCAATTATTCTTTGGATGTTTAATTAAGTAGATAAATATATTTGATTGAAACATTAGGAGATGTGAATTTTTACCATGGTTCTGTCACTACCCATCAGAGAACCTAGAATAATTCACAATCTCTAGACTTTGTTTTCCTCATTTGTAAAAATAGAGGATCTGAACTACCTGAATTCTAAAGAGTCCCTTACAGCTCTAAAAATCTACAGATAATATGGACAAGTTAGTAACTATAATGTGCTCAGAAAGATTTGTTATAAACTAAATCTTACTTAGTAATAGACTTCAAATTCAGCATTAAGACTGGTTTAGATTTTATCTAAGAAAAGAATATATAGTCGAAATTGTCCTGAAACATTAATGCAACTTGATATATAAAATGACCAATTTAAGAAATACTAAGTCAGTTTACCATTTTTATTTCTTATTTTTATTTTTTGGAGACAGGGTCTTACTCTGTTGCCTGGGCTACAGTACAGTGGCATCATCAAGAGTATTTCTTAATCATGTAAGTAATATAATAACTTGTATTGTGGCGTTTAATCAAAATGTTTTTCAGGAACCAGTTAAGGCCTAAAGTTTAGCTGTTATACAAGTATGAAATCTAAGTGATTAATGAACTATTTGGGTAGGAGGCAGTACAGTAGTGGTGTATGAAAATAGAAATATATAGACTATGGGTCAATCAACTTGTCTTTCTTCATAAATACTGTTTTTCATAATAAACACAATACACATCAGTAGAGTTAGATGCCAAATCCCAGCTTTATTACCTATTAGTAAGTTTTTTTTTTTATTTTTTTTTATATTTTCTAGACTCAGCTGTGTGCTAAGTAAGTTTTTAATGTTAAACTCTTAGCAACAGTTTCATTCTCTGTCAAATAAGGATAACAAACCTTTTTTTCTACTACATAGAACAGGAAAAACAAATAACATACATCTAAGCAATTCTAACACTACAAATCTTACACAAAAGTTAAAGTTACATTATTACCTCTTGATCTATTTCACATTACTATAGGCAACTATATATTTACTATAAATTACCCACAATTTAAGGCAGATTGGCTTATTCTTAAAAAACAAGAAGGGAAATCAATAAAAGCAGAGAGGCTGGAACAGAAATATTAATCTAAATTAAAATGGCAGAACAAAAAGAATCCAGGAAATACTCTAGTTTTCTAAGTCACCAATCTCAACATTATGAAAATTCATTTTCACCACATTTTGAGCCCTCATAGTTGGCATGAAATCAGATGTAGTGGCACTGAATGTGTGCACCAATAAACACTTTATCCCAGTGTGTCTTTGGCATGGGTATAACACTACTCACACCTGACATATACCCTTTGCCTGTCACTTCTCTCTTTTTCTCTCTTGTCCCTTAGGGAACTATTTCCTCCCTCTGTTTATAGGACTAAACATCAAAGTATTACATACAAAAATCAGTAAGTCATGAAACTAAAGAAGTAAGCCAAAAGCTACGACTATGGAGATAAAATAAATGAGAAACTGGCACATTTTTTTCTGCATTAGGCAAGAAAGAAAAGGGTTTCAATCACAAAATGACTGAATATTACCACCCTGAGGGCACTGAAAAAAAATCAAACATTTATGGTTATAAAAGTTTTCAACCACTAGCCAAAGGAATGACTTCACCTAGAGTGTAAGTCTTTGGTAGATGAATACTAAAAGTTTTTGTTCTGCTTAAGTAACTAATATAGTAGCAGACAAGTAGAAGAAATAATAAGAGCTTTTTATTGATTTGGAAGCCACTTTAATCTTTCTATTGAAGTGATTACTGAGGTGGTTCTTAATTTCTCTGAAATAAAGTAAATAATTACTTAATATTATTCAGGCAAATAAAATTAAACAGAATGAAGATTTATGGTTAAATCAACCATTTCTCCATTTTTGTTCAAACCACCATTTTAAAATTTTGATTGAACAAGAAAAAAAAAATCACAAAATTTCTTGATGACAGCATCCTGAAATGCTCCACTTTTTAATGTTTAGGTTTTAAGTGATAGAAGTTTTTAGAAAATGGCCTAAGTAGAAAATTACATTGCATTTAACCTTATAGGTACAATTAAGGTACAGTTTCAAAATGCTATGAAGCTAATGTATGAAACACGTCATACATATTTCTGAAAAATTTAAATTTCTGAAGAAAATGATGGGGGATGGACATGTGGAGATGCTTGAAGCTCAGACTCAGGGGAGGCAAAGGCAATATATGTAACCTAAACATTTGTAGCCCCATAATATGCTGAAATGAAAAAAAAATTTTAAAAGCAGTGACATAAAAATGTCTAATACAAAAAAAGAAAAAAAGAGAAAATCCTGAGAATTACTGATTTTGAAGTTATCTGAAAAAGGGAAAGCGTTGAATGTAAAATTCTCTATTTTGAAGTAATGCACTTGCCTTTTTGTATGTCCAGAAAATTTTATCGCTGAATTGTTTTAATTCCAATGCTTACTAATAACCAGCCAACAGCAGTATTAATCGGTTTGTCTATGTTAACTTTTACACTTAATACTATGTAGTTATTACAAATTATGAATCTTTTTTATTTTTTTTTAAGAGACAGGGTCTTGTTCTGTTGCCCAGGCTTGAGTACAGTGGTGTGATCATTGCTTAACTCTGGGCTCAAGCAATCCTCCCACCTCAGCCTCCTGAGTAGCTAGGACTACAGATGTGTGCCACCACACCTAGCTAACTTTTTCCCCATATATATATACACACACATATAATTCATATATATAACGTATCATACAAATATACATATACATAAATATAAATATACATAAATATAAATATATATATATAGAGAGAGAGAGAGAGAGAGACAGAGACAGAGACAGAGAGAGAGACAGACACACACGCAAGGTCTCACTATGTTGCCCCAAAGTTCTGCCCTAAAATAATCCTCTCTCCTTGGCCTGCTAAAATGCTGGGATTACAGGTGTGAGCCACCTTGCCAGGCCCACAAATTGAGAATCATGAAAGGAGGTGTTAAGACAGGTAGAAGATTGTAGAAACACAGACTCATGAATCAAAGAATATTAAATTATTATCTTGAGAATCTCTTAATAAAATTTGTAAATACTCAACAACTGCCTAAGGAGTAACAATAAATCTTTCCCAGCTGCCACCCTGCAGTGTCAACAGGTTAAATTACCAGATAAGTCAGGAAAGATGAAATTTATAAACTAAAATTCTTCAAGTAGCGCTCTGGTTTACACTAAATATCAATACCATCAGAGTACTATAATTATCAGTCACCAAACTGTAAGGGATAATCATTTTATTATTAAGGTATAATTATAATTAAGAGAAATCTGAAATATGCCTTAAAGTATATTATTTTAAAAATGAAAATTTCAAGGATACTTTTCAGATGTGTACATTTATAGATATATATATATTTATATACCTCATACATTACTATCTGTAACAATAGTAAACTCTGTAATTAGAGAAATACAGGGCATAAAAAGAATCCCCATGGTGTTGTGCCACTTTGTCAACCCAAGTTCATTCATTCTTACTAAAGTGTTTGGATATATAGAAAGTTCAGTAAAATGGCTGCAATATTAATTCTATCTCGTATACTCTCCAGCAGATAACTTAAAAGGAAGCATGATGTAGAAGGGAACCCAGTAATACATCTCCTCACGCAAGATACTCCTTCATTTAAGAATTATCTGGGTTACCTTTTATTGAAATACATGTGCCCCCCTGAAAGGCTGTGGAGGTCATTTCCTTCTTTATGTAGGTTATAATAAAATAATTATGTACACTATTATAATAAGAGATTTATCTTAAAGGAAAAAGGCAAAATCCTAGAACAGTAGCACAGACCTGGATTTGAAGGTATGTCAGCTAGACAAAGGGCCAAATGAGGACAATGGGTATCATTGTGAGCAGGAAAACGAAAAATAAAGAGGAAGAGAAGCATGATAAGTTAAAAATCAAGCTACTTTGTATAACTCTTAAGGTGATAATGAGAAACACACCACCACTCTAAATCATAGCCACATTTAAAAACAAAAATCAAGGCTAGTTTGGCTGTCCGCTAACTTTAGTTTCTCCCAATCAAGCACAGAAAAACTGGAGGAAACGAGTAAGATGGTAAAGGTAATGTACATCTTCTCATTTCTTCTCTTTCCATTTTGTTAGTTTATACTTGCAAATGCCTTTACTTTTGGGGACTTGATATACCATATAGTGTTTCCCAAAGTGAAGTAAAAAATGTTAAGTGGTAGTTAGATATGGTATTAAATAACTGCATCATACAGTAAGAAAGCTCTATGAAAGGAACGATCTCAGTAAGCCTTTGTTAATTCTTTAGCATTTGCTAAATTTTCCTTTTTAAAATAGAGAGCATGTCTGGTATCAGAGACTATTTTTTGCTTTTTTTTTTACATTACCAGGAAAGTCAAAATTATAGTGATGGAAAGTGTATCAGTGGTTGCCAGGTAGCATTAGGGAGATTTTTTTTTTTTTAGAGTTGTCACTGTGATTATACAAATATAAACATGTATTAAAATTCATAGAACTGTACACCAAAAGAAAAAAATATCAAATTTACTCTGTAATAATTAAATTATAAAAAATAAATAATTGCACAGTCTATGTATTTCACCTTCCTTTTCAAAATTAAATGATATATCCAAGAACTCTCCTTTATTCTTTTCCATTACTGCATAACTTTAAGTGTACAAACACACTGTGGGTTAAAAAATCCCCTGTAGATGGACATGCATTTTATTTTTACAATTTTTTATTTTACAAACAAAATGGGAATGATTACTCCTGATTATGCTTCTTTGTGTACATGGGCTATAGATTTCTAGGATAAATAAGTAAACATAATAAATAGTTGATTCAATTTTATAATTTCTATGATGGCAAATGATACTGGCTTTTCTGGTATGGTGGTAATTTGAAGTTTCCTCTTTAAATAAAAGCTTGAGAAAACCTAATTTTAAAAAAGTTAGTTAATCTAAAGAAAAACTTTAAGCAAACAACAGCACAGGTGGTTATAAGATTTAAAATTCTTCCTCACAAATGCAGAGGATCTACCAAGAAAAATTTCCTTCAGTTTTCAATCATGAAAACTATCTGACTTATTTGGTCAGATTACAAAAATTACATTATCACATGAGCTTTCTTTTAGATTATAATACATTCTAAAATAATATAGACAAAAGGCTCTAGAAAAAAATTACATCTTTAAAACCTATTTATTGTTATACAAGTGCTCTACATCTACAACTCTTGCTGGATGACAGCTTTAAGTAAATACTAGAACACATGAGCATGTACATCGTCTTTTTTTTCCTTTGTTTTGTTTTTGAGACAGTCTCACCGTCACCTGGACTATAGTGCAATGGCATCAAAATCAGCGTCATTGTAGCCCACTATAGCCTCCAACTTCTGGGCTCAAGCAATCCTCCTGCCTCAGCCTCCCAGGTAGCTGTGACTACAGGCGCATCTGGCTGGGTTTTATTTTTTCCAGACTGGGTCTCACTCTTGCTTAGGCTGGTCTCAAACTCCTGAGCTCAAGCAATCCTCCCAGCTTGGACTCCCACCCAGAGTACTAGGATTAAAGGCATGAGCCACCATGCTAGGTCCATGTATATAGTCCTGCCTTCTCATTCCTAGACTTTAATACAAAAGACTTAAGATTCTCTACTAATGATGTAGCCTCTATCAAGCCAACAGATGATAGCTTTCTGCCTTACTATGCCAAATAACCAAATAGTAGGATCAATTCTGGAAAACTTCTGCCTGGATTACAGACTTCAGATTCTTATATGAGAAGAAATGAAGAGATGCTTCCAGAACCATTTATACTATGGCTCCTGTACTCTATCTGCAGTCACCAACCCCCGGATCACAGAAAAATGGTCTTCCATGAAATTTGGGAGGTGAGCAGTGGGTGAGTGAGTGAAGCTTCACCACTCCCCATTGCTTACATCACTGCCTAAGCTCCCCTTCCATGGAAAAATTGTCTTCCATGAAACCCATCCCTGGTGCCAAAAGGTTGGGACTGCTGCTATATAGAAGGAGATCCATAGGGATAAATTTGCAGTTGCCAATATTAACACATAGAATAATAATGTTAGTAAGTGACTAAGTCTGAGTTACATGATTGCTTTCAGTCAAATATCTGAAACACTGAATATATTTCTACCTAGGAACCAACTTTCTATTAAGTCCATAATATAAGAGCAAGATTGCTAATGAATGCCAAATTCTTTTTTTTTTTTTTTTTTTTTTTTTTTTGAGACAGAGTCTCGCTTTGTTGCCCAGGCTAGAGTGAGTGCCGTGGCGTCAGCCTAGCTCACAGCAACCTCAAACTCCTGGGCTCAAGTAATCCTTCTGCCTCAGCCTCCCGGGTAGCTGGGACTACAGGCATGCACCACCATGCCCGGCTAATTTTTTATATATATATCAGTTGGCCAATTAATTTCTTTCTATTTTATAGTAGAGACGGGGTCTCGCTCTTGCTCAGGCTGGTTTCGAACCCCTGACCTTGAGCAATCCGCCCGCCTCGGCCTCCCAAGAGCTAGGATTACAGGCGTGAGCCACAGCGCCCGGCCTAATGCCAAATTCTTAGTCCCCAGAAATAGTAAGATAGGGATAGGACACATATAGTTCTACTTGTTGAGATGAAGAAGATGAAAATCTCTTCCATGTAGTTTAGTCTTGTTCCAACTCCCACCTCAACAATTCAACTACACTATAAGACCATCTTTCTATAATTCAAGTCTCTGCAGAAAACCTTTTCAGTGGCTTATCACCATGTTTTTGTTTGTTTATTTGGTTTTTATTCTTGAAGTTCTTTCCCTCTCTCATCACTACTTTTAAAAGTAAGCAACTCGAACGAGGCGAGGGAGCTGGTCGGTGGCCGCGGCCGAGTGGACGCAGAGATGCAGATCTTTGTGAAGACCCTGACGGGGAAGACCATCACCCTTGAGGTCAAGCCCAGTGACACCATCAAGAATGTCAAAGCCAAAATCCAAGACAAGGAGGGCATCCCACCTGACCAGCAGCATCTGATATTTGCGGGCAAACAGCTGGAGGATGGCCGCACTCTTTCGGATTACAACATCCAGAAAGAGGCCACCCTGCACCTGGTGCTTCGTCTGCGAGGTGGCATCATTGACCCTTCCCTCCGCCAGCTCGCCCAGAAATACAACTGCAACAAGATGATCTGCCGCAAGTGTTATGCTCGCCTGCACTCCCCTGTGCTGTCAAATGCCGTAAGAAGTGCGGCCACACCAACAACCTGCGCCCCAAGAAGAAGGTCAAATAAGGCCCCTCCATGGGCTCCTCCTCCTTTCCCCACAGGGCAGCCTCCTGCCCAAGCCCCGTGGCCCTTATAAAGTTTCCCTTTAGTTGACTGAAGCAAAAAAAATAATAATAATAATAAAAATAAAAGTAAGCAACTCTGTGACACATCCCTCTTCACCTTTTTGCCCCTGGTTTCCTTTTTGGCCTCATCTCTCACCACTGCCTCTCACCTACACTATATCCAGGCACACCAAACTTCTTTAGGTTTCCTGAATATGTGATGCTTTTTTGTTCACTGCTAACATAGTTTCCACAGACTGCCTCTTCATTCATTTAACTCCTACTTATTCTTTAGGCCTCCAAACTTGGGTTGGTTCTCCTGTAGTGTCCTTTTACTTCTCCTAATATTCCATGTATTGTGTTATTAAAACTGCCCCATTAGTATTAAGTTATTAAGTATGAAATGTCTGATTTCCTTAAGTACTAAGTTTGACAGTTGATATCTCTGATATTTCACTTTGACATTTATTGACTTATTTTGGGAGAAGGTATGTCCTCAGTCTTTCAAACGCACATTTTGGCTTTTGATTGTCTTTCAAAAAAAATTTTTAGAGCAATTTTTGTGAAACTATGCATAAGTCAAAAATTCGTGTTATTTTCCAATATGAGTTATATCATGGAACCAAGGCAGTGCAGACAGCTCAAAATACGAATGAAATGTTTGGGAAGGATGTGGCTAATGAATGCACAATATGATGATGGTTTGAGAAGTTCCATTCTCGTGATTTTAACCTTGAAAATGAGTCACGTGGGTGACCAGAGACCAAGGTGGATAATTGTGAGCTGAAAGCTGTAGTGGAAGTGAATCCATCTCGACCTATGGGTGATTTAGCCGCAAGGTTTTGATGTTACATTACTATTCCAACAATACTGGACCACTGGAAACAATTTGGCAGGGCAAAGAAGCTGGACAGATGGGTTCCGCATGAATTAAATAAGTGTCATAAGAGAAATCATCTCCAAGCTTGCCTTTCTTTGCTGTCATAACATAAAGGTGAACCATTTCTATAGCATATTGTTACATGTGATGAAAAATGGATTGTTTCTGACAATTGCAAGCATTTGGCACAATGGTTGGATAAAGATGAAGTGCTAAAACACAGTCCAAAACAGAATATTTATCAAAAAATCCTAATGGTGTTTGTCTGGTAGTCCAGCACTGATACTATCCACTACAGCTTCATGAAACCTGGTCAAGTTGATTACAGTGGATGTCTACTGCAACCAACTGGAAGAAGTGATAAGGATACTAGTGATTAAGCAGCCAAGATTGCTCAAGAGAGATAGTCCAATCCTCTTGCAACAGAATGCTCCACCACATGTTGCACAAGCTGCTGCTCAAACTACAGAAGCTGGACGTGGAAACTCTGTCATCCACTGTATTCACCAGACCTTGCACCAACTGACAATCACTTCTTCCCACCTTTGGACCACTTCTTGCAAAGAAAAATACTGAAATTCTCAACAAGCTGTGGAAAAGGCCTTTTGCGATTTCCTCACCACTCACTCTCCAGTCTTCTTTGCTGCTGATATAAACAAGCTACTGTTAAGACAGCAAAATTGTGCCGACAGTTTAGGCGCATACTGTGATGAATCGTACTGCTTCTTGTTTGACATATAATAAATGACAGATTTGATTCAAAATCGGACATTCTGCATTGAATGGTCTAACGTTTCTCCCACTTGTATGTCAGTGCCTTAGAAAGAGGACCCAATTTTCTTGTTATGCACCCATGAACATTCCATAAACAGCTGTTAATGAATGAATCAATGATGCTCTTATGACCAGGCCAGATCTCACCTATCTCAATATGATCATAAAATTAGATAAATGGAAGATAAATTACCTGCTTTCAAATTTCTTAATGATATCTTTTTATCTCCTCTTATAAAAGGTTTAAGGCTTAGGGACACATTAAACTACAGAATCTCCTTCAGCCTTTGAATTATCACATCAAAAAACAAAATCAACTTCAAGACAGAATAATCTCAATTAGGTTATTCCTGCTAGTAATAGTAAACTTCCTCTCTGTATTTGGCCAAAAACATTTTTTTCTATTTCTCTCATCCCCTAAATGAAGATAAAAATTCTAAATATAACATACACAAAACAAATAATTCCAATGCAAATCATATGCAACAACAATCATTACCTAGAAATCCGCAGCATGTACAATCAACAAGAGATTGATTTATATAAGATAACCAAAGAGTTAAATACAATAAAATTTCATTTGATATAAAAGAAAATGCCTTTTGTATATGCTTGGTTAAAAAAAAAAAAATGACAAAAGAGAAATAAGTTAACAAGGGAAAAAAGGCAATAAGGTATATATATAAATAAATAGCAAAATATTACCTGCTCTGTCTTACTTAAAAAAAACCAAAACCTTTACTAAATATATGCACATTATTCATCCTTAGATTTCTTAGTTACAGAGCAAACACAAAAAAAAAAATTGTGAAAATTTTCCTAGTGTGTGATACACATTATTTTAAAAGTCATAAATCCAAATCCTCATAATGCTCTAAAATGTATCCTAAAAGTGAAATACAAACAACATATTTTCCTTGACGACTCTCTTAGAATATTCTAGGATATTTGTGAAATACAGCTGGGGATGAGGCAGACTGGGGTCGGGAGGAAAAGGAGATTTGAGCTTTGTTTGAGACAGTGTTAAAATTGAACTAAGGCTAATTTCTATGGGTATAAGCTCTATAAGAAGCTGTACTATTTTGTTCACTTTATTAGAATTCTATTGTAATGAAAAGAAATACATCCTAAGTCTTGACAGGCTGGAAAAGATTTTACTTTCTCTGTGAAGTTGAAAATTAAATTTCAATGTGCCAACCTTTGAAAGGAAAGTAGGGAAGTAATAACATGTCATCACTGGTTTCCTTTTCTAACACTGGATGCAGAGTATAACAGATATCACAAGGGGTCTCCACTAAGAAGCATATTCAAGTCTTAATGCAAAACACACTAGGGTTTCTTTACCAGTAAAAAGAAATCACTAAAAATAGTTACAGGGTCACTGTAAAGAAAAATCAACCTAAATGAAATGAGCTTTGTGAACAGTAGTTATGATCTTCACAAGCATGTTTTGTTGGTATATAATTCGTAAGTCTGAAGTACTATTTTTAATTGACGTAAGAAAAGAATTTGAAGAGTAATTTTTTCTAGGTAATCAAACAGAAAAATAAAGAGCTCCAACGGATTGCAAGTTAGCTATCCTCTATCTGAAATTAAATTTTCATATTTTGTATAAAAATCAAGATTTATTTTTCAAAAAAATTATACAGTATAAGTTATGTGAATAAGAAATACAGTAATTTAAGAAAAGCAAATACATCAAAGAGGTATACTACAGGGGCCCAAATTCCATTCAATGCAAAAGGCAATTATCTTCTCTACTTATCTCAGAATTCAATACTCTGTAACTCTATTTTTATAGGATCCAATACACAGGGTGTCCCGAAAGTCACCATACATAGGGAAAATGGGAAATTGTAGCTAAATGTATCTTTATTTACAAAATTCATTACACAATTTTATAAAATTTTTCCTTTGTATGGAGACTTTGTGACACCCTATAGAAATTGTAGCATAAGGATATATATAGTTTAAAGAAACATATTCTTATTTTACATTTTTTGTTTTTTGAGTCTCACTCCGTTGCCTGGGCTAGAGTGTCATAGCATCAGCCTAGCTCACAGCAACCTCAAACTCCTGGGCTCAGGCAATCCTCATGCTTCAGCTTCCCAAGTAGCTGAGACTACAGGCATGTGCCACCATGCCCAGCTAATTTTTTCTATTTTCAGTAGAGACAGTGTCTTGCTATTGCTCAGGTTGGTCTCCGACTCCTGAGCTCAAGGGATCCTCCTGCCTTGGCTTCCCAGAGTGCTAGGATTACAGGCATGAGCCACCGCACCCAGCCTTATTTTAATTTAAAACACTAAAAATTTGCAATGTTTTTAATCAAGGCTTTAATTTTAACATTCCAAATCACTACAGAATTTTTCATCTGAGAAAGAAACTAAATACCCCTGAGTAAAAAAATCACTCAAGGTTTTATAAATTTTCAATGATTAATTATAAGCTAACAGTCATCTCAAAACACAGAAATATAAGATAAAGAAATACAGGGCAAGATTCCCCCTAAAAAAACACATGGGCAATTTCAAAGCTTGATATATATTATAATAATTGATTTTTCAAAAACTACATGCTTATTGTAAGGGAACAGATAGCCAGAGCAGGGAATATAGGACATTCTGTTAGATGTTTCTCAAGGAGATACTTGCTCAATTAGACAATTAGATGTTCAGTTCAATTACGATACTGCACTATTCTTATATAATTACACTGGCTTCCTAGGTTATCAATCTGAAAGATTTTGAGGGGCCACAGGGTTGGGAACAAATACAAATCATTCTGTTCTCTGCAACAGAAAAAATGTCATACCATCAAAGAAAACATACCTTTACATTTTCCTACCTTAATAACAGAGTAGTATGAACCTATAGCTTTTATTTTTTTTTTTATCTCTACCAACTAGATTAAAAAAAATCTCTTCCCTCATCTATTATTCTCACCACTTGGCAGTAATCCATTAGTTTTTAAAATAATAATGACAACATATTAAGCCAACAAAGTTAGGATTATCTGATAAATTGATTTTTCCCTCGAAGGTAAAGATTGACAAAAATTATTCTTCCAGTAAACAATTCTCTGCCATCCTTTCACCTATACTGTTTCTTAAGTTGTAGATTCTTAAAAAAATAAGTGAGAACAAGCAAAGCAAATATAGCACAAAGATGGTAAAGAACATTAATTGACTCAAAAGGCTACTGACAAAGGAATAAACTTTCACTGGCAGCATAAATGCCTTAAAAATCAGAATTAGGTCATCTTTAAGGAAAGTGACGGCCACTGAAGAGATTCTGCCAAGAGAAAAGGTTTTCTAGACTATTTTTTTAAAGTTTTGATAACAGTTTCTGAATCTACTAAGTTATGAAAAAACTAAAAATAATTTTAAAACATTCAACTTTATTATACTTCCAACAAATAATTTACTGAATCCTTTACTTCTAAGAAAGACTACAGCATGAATCATACATTAAAATGAAACAGGAGTAATCCATAAACCCACCAATTCTGCTTCTAACATTCTACCCACCAGAGATTTCTATAAGCCCCAAAAGATGTATTGAGGTTATGAGAAACTGAAAATTACCTAAAATCCACTAATAAGTGGCTAAATAAAACATGACATCTATACACAATAGGGAATTAGAAATATTAAAAAGAGTATCAGTGATATGTCTTTATCAATACTAAAAGAAGCCTCTGACATCAATATGGAGTGAAACTAGCACTGATTTATCTAATAGGTACAGTGTGACAGCATTTAAGAAAAACTTAATACCTAGAGGTATAAGATCACATAGGGAGTTGTCTGATAAGCCATTGTGAATCAATGTTTCTAAGCATAGGATTTGGGTAGATACTTTCCCTTTGTATGTTTATATATTGCTTGTGTGTGTGTGTGTGTGTGTGTGTGTTTAAATGGCCATGTATGATTACAAAACAAAAACCACAGGGCTATTTAAAAAACAATTTGGGAGGCAAGCTCAACAGAAATGAACATAGTATTGTACCTTAAACGGTTGGTGTAGGTATCAACACAGGTCTTCATTTTGGCTAATAATGTACCAACAGAAGTTTGACACTCTGACTGTTCTTCTTCCTCTTCACCATTCTCTGTAGAAAGAGGCAACAACAGGGGCACCATGGATGTACAAGAAGCAATGGCCCGGAGCAATTCCAGTAGAGCCCGATACAGTGGCACATGTCTTGCCATGTCCAGAACTATAAGGAGGAGGGGGAAAAGCACAAAATGAGAAAACATGCAACATAAAAGTATGTCCACAGCAATGTAGCTTTTACCTGGATCATAAGATTACAGTTGACCCTTAAACAACCTGGGTTTTAACTGCATGGGTCCACTTATAAGCAGATTTTCTTCCACCTCTGCTACCTCTGAGACAGCAAGACTGACCCCTTCCTGTTCCTCTTCCTACTCAACGTGAAGATGATCCACTTCCACTCAAACAACAGTAAATATATTTTGTCTTTCTTAATAATATTTCTTTTCTCTAGCTTACTTTATTGTAATAATATAGAATACATATAATATATAAAATATGTGTTAATCGACTGTTTATGTTATTGGTAAGGCTTCTCGTGAATAGTAGGCTATGAGTAATTAAAGTTTTGGAGGTGTCAAAAGTTATATGGGGATTTGTGACTGTGTGGGAGATCAGTGCCTCTAACTCCTGTGTTGTTCAAGGGTCAACTTAACTGGCTAGTTGGTAAATACAGCAATGGGCAGATGTTTATGAAGCACCAGTGTACAATGTGTAACAGGCAATTTCAGAAACAAAAAAATGAATAAAGGTATCAAATTAGGGGAGAATAAGAAGTGAAACTACATAATTATCTAGTTATATTATTAAATAGCCAGGATAATACATTATAGAAGATAATACATTTATTAGTATGAAGTGGAAATACATTTTTAAAATTAAATTCTGATGAAGTTATTTTATCTTATGTAATGACAGACTGCAGTTTATCAAGTCTGTTTCAACAATTCAACATTCCTGTCAGAAAAAAAAAATTGACTATGCTAACCTTTCAATTACTAGCTATAAGTCAGATGACATTTTTCTTAAAATAACATGTGTCTCGGAATGGATTCCTTATTCTAAGAATATAGATTGTTGCTGCTAAGGCTCTTTTAAGCTGTTATGTTGGTTTGTGTGGCTTTATTCCAATTGGAATTTACTTTTGTGAATCATATGAGATAAGAAGCTGACTTTTTTCCATTGCCAATTATGGAACAGTCATTCCATAAACATTTACTGAAAACATATTGCTAGACAAGCTGGGAATAAGCAGTGAAGAAAACAAACAGAAATCCCTACCTTCATGTACCTTACATTGTAGGTGGAGGACAAATGAGTAACAATTTTTCTAGAAACTAGTACTTTGAATGAAATATGGAAAATTGAAACAGGAGAAGAGAATTAGGGGAGCACCAACTAGAAGTAGGAATTGTCTCAATGCCCATAGAGCAATGTGGGGCTTAGGCATCACCCAGCATCCTGGACTTTCTGTGGCAACTGATGTAAAGGGGATAAAGAGCTTGATAAAATTAGTTCTGATAGTCTAGTGACAGATAGTGAGGCTACTATTCAGAGTGATAGAGGAGCAGGCCCTCATTTTACACCTTCCAATGATGATGCAAAACACAGGGGTAGGAAGGTCTGCTATCTGGTCCTTGCTCTTTGAAACATTACCTTCCATCTTTACCATACACAGTACAAAATTTCCATATATAGTTGAGTATGTTTAATGCCTCTTTCCCAACCTAGGATCAATGTCACAACATCCAACTTACTATGATTCTATACTATAACACAGAACAGTGTGTTATTCAGAAAATTTCAAATTGATCCAAAAGTTACTAATCAATACACATAAAGTATAAACATCAATACTGTGGGAAAGCTAGACTCCTACAGGTAGTTAGAAACACAAATAGGTATAACCAATTTGGCATTATCTATTAAAATTTAAAACGCCTGTATTCTATAACTCAGTAATATCACCTGTTATTACCAACCCTGTAACAGTATTCAAATGCTGTTTTCAATGCTGAAAGATGGAAACAATCTAATAATATCATATCCAAACAATAACATATCCTAATGATTCTATCCCTAATATTCTATCTATGTAGCATTTAAAAATAAAGTAGATCTAAGTCCCATATCTATATTTAAGTGAAATAAGCTGCAAAAAATATATGTAGATGACATTTATGTAAACTCAGATACTATTTATTTTTTATGACTGGGGGACTACATACATATGCTTAAAGGAAAAAGGTGAATTTTTTTTTCTTTTTTTTAACATAAGCACGTGTCCAAAAAAAAGGGTGAATTTCTAAAAATTAAGTTTAAATACATGAGTAATATTTCAAACTGATTAATCTGATAAAAAAGTAAAACATTCCTAATAATGCTATAGTTATAGTCTCTTTTGATCATTTCTCTCTGCCCCCACTTTTTACCAGGTATATCATTTTGGTATACATCCTTTTCCTATATGACATTTGTTTATTCTATGGAATAGTATTATCCCTATTGTGTATATAAGAAACTAAGATTTAGTAAGTTGCACAAGTGGCTGAGTAGAAAGCAGGAAGATCAACATTGACACCTAGGTACTCTAACCTTATTTTGTTTTATATACACAAGCAATGAAAAATATGTGGGTGGTCAGATATGACGAATATTCTTAGTATACATTCATCTAAGAATGTTAGTGTTTCACATTCCTTCCTGAAGGACATATTCCTAGTTATAGAATTCTAAGTTGACAATTCTCTTATTTCGGCCAATTTAAAGCTGTTATTCCAATGTCCTTTAGCTTCTATGGCTTCTTATGGAAAGTCTGTAGTCCCACTTGAATAATTCTTCCCTTATATGTGTCATTTTTCTCTAGATATTGCCAAATTTCTTTCAGTATCTCTGGTTTTCCGCAGTTTCACTATGTTGTTTCCAAGTATAATTTCTTTTGAGTTGATCTATTCTATGGTTTATATTTTTCTGTTGAGAATATGTTTTCATTCATTTATTTTTTTCATTTCAAAAGTGCTCACCTGTACCTAATATAATGATTATTTCCGGCATTCTCCCTGGCAGGGTCAGGGATTGAGTTCCAGGCCCGGAGGACAGGCCTGCAGACCAGATCCCATACACCCATACACCTGGGCAATCGCATTGCCCAGGAGCACAGAAATGATATTTTCAAATAAGTCTACTGAGGTGTGTGTGCCTTCAAGGGCAGATCAGAGCAGGTTCTAGCAGCAGCCAACTCTCCTTCAATAGGAGGGCTAAGATCCCAGCTCAGGCAGTAATCCTATCTTGGGCAGGGACCCACCCCCACAACCTCTTGCATCACATTCGGGAGCTCCATGGGTTTGAGGACCTGCCTGCCAGCAGAGGCCCAGAAGAAACCATGGAATAGGGGAGGGTGGAAAAGGGAGCGAGGCTTGCTCCTGACCACCAGACTGCAGGTCTCAGACAGCTCCGCCTCCACACCTAGACGTTTTGGCTGAATGGGGCCATTTTAGACCTTCCCTGGCAGCTTTGCTCTGAAGCAGAGAACAGAACTTCGATCCCTGCTAACAGCATTGGTGGAGCTTGAGGGCAGGCTCACCCAACCCAGCCCCACCCAGCTTCACTTTTCCATATCCCCCTGCTGAGGGGGGCCACACTCACCACCTGAGGCACTACAGTGCCTCTCTAGAGGAACAAGAGCTGGTTACAGGACACAAAAACAATACTTTGCAGCTTGCTCCTCCTGCCAAGCACCACCTACTGACAGGGAGGCTAATTTGCACACCTTTTTTACTGCATTTATTGACTCATCATACAGCCTGTAGCCAAATCTCATCCACAAGCACCACCCACTGGCTCAGAGACTAAACTGGGCATGTCATGATCTAAATGAAAATGCAAGAAGAAACAGCTGATCCACATGGGAAGGAATCAGCAAAAGAACTCTGAAAGTATGAAAAGTCAAAGTGAAAGGATACCCCCAAAGGAGAACACCAGCTCTCTAGCAATGAGTATCAACCAAATTCAGACACTAAAATGACAGAAGAATTTCAAACATGGAATGTAAGAAAACTCTATGATATACAAAAGAAAATGAATACACAACACAAAGAAACTGCAAAAAAAAAAAAAATTCCAGGACCTAGAAGAAAAACTTGCTAAAGAAATTGAAATATTAAAGAAAAATCAAACAGAATTTCTGAGAATGAAGAATTTATTCAAGGAATTATAAAACACAGTGGAAAGCCCCAAGAATAGGGTAGATCAAACAAAAGAAAGAATCTCTGGGATTGACGATAACACCTTTCAATTAAACAAGTCAGTTGCAGAGATACAGCAGAGAAATAAGAGAAAAGAGCAAAGCCTACAAGAAATGGGGGGGGGGGTTATGTCAAGAGGCCTAACATGAGAATTAAATGCATCCCTGAGGGTGAAAAAAGAAAATGCACAAAGGTAGGATAAACTATTTGAGGATATAATGGAGGAAAACTTCCCTGGCCTTACTAGAAACCTAGATACTCAGGTACAAGAAGCTCAAAGGACTCCTGGGAGACTGAATGCAAACAGGAAGACACCAAGACACACAGTCATCAGATCAGCCAAAATAAACAGCAAAGAGGCCCTCATATGAGCAAAAGGAGCAGGTAGGTAACCTACAAAGGAAAACCCATCAGACTAACAGACTAAACCCATCAGACTTCTCAAGTGAGACCTTACAAACCAGAAGAGACTGGGGCATCATTCTGATTCTTCTCAAACAGAATAATGCCCAACCTAGAATCTTGTATCCTGCAAAACTAAGTTGTGTATATGAAGGAAAAATAAAAATCTTCTCAGACAAGCAAAGACAGGGAATTCATCAAGACAAGACCTGCCCTCCAGGAAGTACTCACAACAGTGTCACACAAAGATCAGCATGATAACACTCACCAGTGTAAAATCACCCAAAAGCTTAAGCTCAAAGGCCAGATGCCACAATGGCTCAAGAGAGAAAACAAAGCAACTAACTTCAACACAATAGGATGAACAGAAATAGGCCCCACTTATCAATTCTTTCAATAAATGTGAATGGCTTGGGCTGCCCATTGAAGAGATCAAGGATGGCCTGATGGATAAATATACACAAGCCAAGTATCCGCTGTCTTCAGGAAACACATCTAAACCACAAGGATGCATTCAGACTCAAGTGAAGGGATGGAAAACAATATTCCATGCAAATGGAAGCCAAAAGAAAGCTGGCATAGCAGCTGGAGGATTACCTGAGCCCAGGTCTTTGAGATTGCAGTGAGCTATGATGATACGACTATACTCTAGCCTGGGTGACAGAAGGAGACTCTCAAAAAAAAAAAAAAAAAATTCTGCCATAGTCATCTGCCTCATTAACAATAGTTTTTGTCTTAGAAGTCTCTTTTTGATTTTATAAACTGATATTGATTTCTTGTTGTGCTATGAATGCATAGTGCCCTTAAAAAGGAGAAAAAAAAAAAAAAAACAGAAAAAGAAAACTAAAACTCCACAAGAAACTCCTTTCCTCTCCACTCTCAGCTCACTTCAGTCTGTTAACAGACAAGAACACAGGATTCCCTCTCATCTAAGCTCCCAGCTGGAAGCCTATCTTCCTGGGAGGGGCAGGATGTCAGCATTTCTCATCCCACCATTAAATACCTGCTGCTGTGGCTAAGTTATAGATGAGTATGGCTGAGAAGTTGATGCTTCCTTCTACCTAGCCCTCACTCATGGTACAGAGGAACTGAGTATTTCTCCAGAAAAGATACACAAATAGCCAATGAGCACATAACAAGATGCTTGACATCATTACTCATCAGGGAAATGCAAATTAAAACCACAATGAAGTACCACTTCACATCCACTAAGATGGTTGTAATTTAAAAAGTCAGATAATATAGAGTTACCATGTGACAAAGTAACTACTCCTAGGCATATACCCAAAGCAACTTAAAGCAAGACCACCAACAGATACTTGTATGCCAAAGTTAACCAAACATTTTTATACACAATAGCCAAAAGGTAGACACAATCTAAATGTCTATCAACTAATGAATGGATAAGCAAAATGTGGTATATATCCACACAATGGAATATTAGTCCAAAATTTATCAAGTCCTAAAACATACAACAACACTGATGAACCTTGAAAACATGCAGCGTGAAAAAAGCCAATTAAAACATTCAAAAAAGGCAACTCTATATAGAGATAGAAAGATTACCAGCTGCTTAGGGCTGGGGGAGATAAGGGGAATGAGAGGATAAGGGATAGGGGGTTCTTTTGGAGGTGATAAAAAAAATGTTCTAAAATTGACTGTGGTGACAGTTTTACATATCTGTGAATACATTAATACCAAAAATCAATTAATTCTGTCCTTTACTGAATTAAAGGGTATGTGAATTCTCTCTCATTAAAGCTGATATTCGAATTTTGTTCACCTTAGTTAAGTACCTATTCACAAACATTTACTCCTTTTCATACAGGGATATATATATTTTCTTCAATTCCTTTATAACATTACGTTGTATATGAGAAAACCACACAATAAGTTTTACAAATATTTCACAAATAAATTGTTTCAAATTTCAAATATATGAAAACATAGACACAAATGCACAATCATACAGCCTCTTTCAACCTGGGACTGGAAAACAATGAAGCCGTAGAAAAACCTTCCCTATTCCAGAGAAGTTTCCATTTTCACATTTAAATATCTGAAAAACTAGAATTTATATTGATATAAACATAGCCTGTTATCAAAACATTTCCATTGGTACTGCTTTATAAACTCATTTAGCAAAGTAGAACAGAGTCCAAACTGTTCCAAGCAAAACCCCAGCAAGTTATTTTGTGGCTATCGATCAAATACTTATGTATATACGGAAAGGCAAAATGTGTAGAACAGCCAGCACAATAATAAAGAACAAAGTCAGAGGACTGATACTATCTGACGTGATTACCTGATATAAAGCTATCATAATTAAGATGATATGGTACTGGTGACAGAATAGGTCAATGGAACAAACATGGGGAAAAAATCTGAATATTTCTAGCAGTTTTATTCGTAACTGCCAAAAACTAGACGCAAGCAAGATATCCTTCGAAAGGTGAGTGGATAAACAAACTGTTTTATGGCCATACAATGGAATATTATTTGGCAATAAAAAGAAATGCACCATCATCAAACTATGAAAACACATGGAGGAACATTAAACACATATTACTAAATCAAAAAAGCCAATCTGAAAAGGCTACATACTGTCTGATTCCAACTATATGACATCCTGGAAAAGGCAAAACTATGAAGTAGGAAGAACAGTGATTGCCAGAGGTTTGGGGGTGGGGTAGGGAAGGGGTGCAGGATGAATAGAATTTCTCAGGGCAGTCAAACTATTCTGTATAATCCTGCTTGATGACACCAATGTACTCTAGGCAGCAGAGCAAGATGTTAACTCAATAAAAATTAAATAAACTGATAAATAAATCATTATTAATCAATTTTAATATATGTATCATACTGATGTAAGATGTGAATAATTGAGAAATTGTGAGTGGAGGTATTTGGGGTTTTTTTGCTCAATGGCTCAATTTTCTGTAAACCTAAAAGTTTAAAGCTTTAAAAAATAATGTCCATTAAAAAACTATATAAAATAAAATTAAAGAATAGTATTGTATAGAAATTATACAACACAAGTAATACAAGATATGCTTTTTTTTTAAAGAAAAAATGCAAACAGAAATTTTCAAGCACATGTATGGTTGATGATTTCAAATTTTTTAAATCTGGAAATAATTATTTTTATGTATCTCTGATGAAAGTATTATTTATTCATACAAACACAGAGGATAATCCTAGATACTTTAAGAAATTCTCAATTAAAAAACCCAGAATATAATTTATGACTGAAAAACTCAAAAGGAACAAAATAAAATTATATCAAACTATTTCAAATTTGGTGACTTATGAATATTAATTAGAAAGTATCACATTCTCAAGTCAATTTATAAAGCATGAGGTGTTATACTATGAAAATCATAACATATGGTTACTTTCTGCTCACATGTAAGTATATATGGGCATAGAGAAAATAAGGCAGTTGTTCTAAAATAAACAAAACATAGAATTTCCTTTTATTTTACTGGTATTTATTTTATTCTACTGATTTGGCAGTGGAAGGGACCAACTAGGAATCTTACATTATAGAAACAGCAGAAGATATTCTCTTCGTATGATGATGGAGACAAAAGTCATGGAAATAGGGTAATAAGCACTGGTCCAGGAGACTAGGAATAGTACAAATAGTGCGAGAAGTAAAACTGTGTGTTTGTTTCACAAAGAACTTCAAATAATTTTCTTTACTGTGCCACTTCTTAAAATATCTCAAAATATCAAGTGTCTGCATTTTAAGCTAAAACTGTCGAGTTTTTGTATGTCTGCATTTTTCTTGACAATTACATAGTGTGCTCATCTTTAAGTTAAATTCTACAAGATATGAATGTACCTAGCAAATCTATGCTATGTCTGGAACCTGGAACACAGTTATTTATATATAATTATAGAGATCATTAGTGTTGTTGTTTTTAAAAGATGCTGAATAACCTCAAAGAGGGGAATCTATAAAACTAAGGAATGGCTAACTTATGCCCTGCCTTAAGATATGCACTTTTAATTAACATGTATGGTGGTCAGTGGACAACAGTAGAAAATGTAATAAACCCTTAATGAAAACCTGCCTGTTACAGTACAAAACAACATACCAACCATTCAGTCTTGAATTGTTTAATTCTATTTTTGCCATGAAGAGCTTCATCACAAAACACTTTAGTTTTTATTACAAGATTAAATGTGCCTGCCTGTCAGAGTAGAGGCACAACATGCTGTTACACAATACTATGTCTGCAAGTGGAGCTTGCAGCTCCTTTACCCAGCAAGTGTCAAGTGCACGTTTAATCAGTGTTACAACTTACTACTACACAAGTCAAATCACTATCCTTCCAACCCTCAGATGTGCCCTGTTGCTGAATCACTGAAGGCTTGAAGAATACCTTGGAATTAGCAGCAGGAGCTACAGATGCAGATGTGTGATTTTACTATAATTATGCCCATAAACAAAATTTTCCCATTTTTAAAGCAGTAATCAGTACTAGAAAGAGGAAAAAATTCTGACTTTCTGCGTTTGGAACTACCACATTTCAAAGGGGAAAAGATTCTTTAAATGGCTGGAAAGAAACAGTGTAAAATTTCATCAGATAGAAAATTGATGAGAAATAACCATAAACATTAGCATTTTTGTGAGACGTGATTCAGCATATATAAAAGGCTAAAAGTAATGCTAAGATAAAAATAGAACCTATTTATAGTGTGACTCATTACTTGCAAAAGCTATCAATTTATAACCAAATAGTTACAGTGAAATTCACCATGGATTACCCAGCCCTTCAGGAGATACTGAAAACACTTGCTATCTTCAACATGAAGCTTGCCCAGGTTTTGTTCACTTTTTTCTCTGAATGTGAACAGAAGGTCTCCATGAAGAGAAAAGTTTCGTTCATCAATATTATGGATTGAAACAGCATATCTGGTAACACTTTATTCCTGATAACAATGTAAGGTAAGGAACACTTACTTTTTAATTATTTTAAAACTGATAATCAGTTAACTCCATTATTTTGAATTAAAACATACAATAGTATTTAATCTGCAGAAATATTTTATCAAGAAGAGATAAACAACTATTATTTTAATGTTTTTTCAAAATAATGGCAAAACAGAATTAATTTGAATACTGGAACATTCTAAAACTAATGACACAATTATCACAAATCATCAAAGGGAAAAAATTTTTTAAGTCCTCACCCTGCCCAACCCCCAAAAAAGGCTGCTTTAAAAAGAAGTCTATGCTACAAACTCATCAAATTGTATACATTAAATATGTGCACTTTATGCTTATGTGTAAATGATAATCAGACATAAAAAGCAGTTCACATTAAATATGTATGCCTAGCTAGATGCATATGGAAAAATATTTAAATGTATTTACAGCTACTAAATATAGAATATAATATATAAATGGCAGAGTCCAACATGTACCTTTTCATTATATTTTCTATTATTTTCTCCAACTGTTAAAATGGTAATAGATTTTAAATTCTATTAAAATACACTCATTTCTATTATCTTTCAGCATGTTAGCAGACTAAAGCCAACTACACTCATTTCTATTATCTTTCAGCATGTTAGCAGACTAAAGCCAACCTATACAATGAAAAATTAAGCAAGAAATGCAACAAGTATAATAAATGTAATTATTAGCTCTCTATATAGTTGAAAGCTTCTTTTCCTAGGGATTTGTTTCATAATCACTTTCTTTTTTCTCTAGATAAAGACATTTTTCTGAGAAAATGGGTACTTCTGTCATCACTACAGACAAGCAAAAAGAGAAAGAAGAATCTATCTTGAACATGTTAGGTGTAATTAATTGAACAGTACACCTAAACCTCTTGGTGACTGTTTTTGTGTACATCTATGCCACACTTTGAAAGCTGCTTTCAAGAAGGGATTGCATACAAGGCGAATCCCACTCTAGTGAGAATGATTTCTAAGACTACCCTTTAAAGGCATATTTGCAGAAGATTATGACATACATTCCTGAGTGATTATAAAAATGCTTCCAGCTTAACAAATCAAATTATAACAAGGAAAGTAGGCTAAATTTAACTTTTCATAGGGGAAAAATACAAGGAGGACAAAGCAATGAATATAGACAATAAAGATTTACTGCCCTAAAACATATAACATCTGATAAAATATACAAGATACAAAAGCAACAATGCCATATTTTTCTAAAAGTACACATTATATATAGATTAATTATAATCAAAGTGCATTTAGATTCAAGTTTTCCTTAGCCCCTAATAATCTACCTAAATATAGGCAAGGGAAATTTAGTGTGAGAAAGAAGACTAAGAAAATATTCAGGAAAATAAATTTTTGTAGCTTTAATAAACACTGAATATTTTCAAAATTGTCCTTCCAATTATATGTAGTACCTCAGAAGAAATAAAGGCTTCATCATGATTTTTTGATAGTTAAGCAATTGTAACTATAATCTACATAGAAAAATTAAGTTTCTTGTTGCAAGTGTTGATAATTTCTCTGTTAAATTTCAGTAATATAAAATAGAAGGATAGGCTCGTCTAAATACAAAGACCTCAACTCAATCTAACAAAATAATAATATTTGTTTGGGGCATATTAATTGGAGGGATTCGTAAATGTGAAAAGTAAATAAATTCATTATTCAAATATTTAATTTTCAATTCAAGAATCTATTCATTCTTACTCTGTACTGTAACTTGAAATATACATACTAATCACCCTATTGAAACAAAGTATTCAGAGATCCTTGTATCATGTTTCTATAAATTATAACCCTTTAAAATAATTGAATACTAAAACTAAATTCAAATTTATTTGCAATCAGTGTCCCTACAAGTAACATCATTAATATGTGTATCACTATAAGATAATCATGTAACAAATGTATTTGCCTAGTCAACTTATTCAAAGGGATAATTCAATTTTTAGTACTGATAAAGTAATTGTAGCTATAATTCTCCCTAGTCCCAAATTGTAACTTTCTCCTCTTGCAGATCAGTAATTGTAGAAATTCTACTTAAACAAAATACACTTTTTAGAAAAAAGCCTGAAATAAACACTTAGTAAAGTAATAGAGACAGAATTTTTCCAACTAGAATAATCTTAAGTACTCACTTAAATGCAACTCAATAAACAAACTAAAATATTCTCTGATACTATACATTTAAAAAACACAACACTGGAAATTAAGATCCTTGTAAATGAGACTACTGGAAGGATATTATAAGTGAGCTAACGTCATCAATAATATTTGTTCATTAACAAAACATCAATCATAGCTGTTTTATTGTAGGACTACATTAATAATTCAATAATATGTAGATGCTGTAGGAAAAACATCAATGAGTAGTTTTATACAAAGACTTTGATGCCAACCATTTGTGTATTTAATGATTTGTACACAATTTTTCATTTCCCTTTCAATTTTTCCATTACTGAATTTATTGAATTTATATACCTCTCAAAGCATTAGCCAAAAGTCTGTTTCAGGGATTCGTGTCAACCCTAGATATGGCCCAAAAGAATTATATACAAGGAAACCCACATCAAAGAGTCAAAGAGTTCTGGCAGAAGTTCAAAGTATGAATATTTTTTATACAAGTCAGAGCCAACTTGCTCTATCCAGCTGGAAGGGTATTCTACTGAAGAAAGGAAAGAAAAGAAAGAGGCAGTCTTTTATAGTTTCTCATGTAAACCTAATTGTTTTTGTCATTGTCCTTTTTATAGGGACTTTTTCTTTAAAAAAGTATTCCATGATTGACCATAAAAACATCTAGTTTGCAAAATATTTAATTATATAATGGCAAAACAACTGCCATAAATAAATTTAGAAACAAAACTAACTCTTAAGAGGGCACAAGTTGTTATGGTCAATCTCGTAGGTAGGAAGAATCTGATTAAGAAATTTTATACTGTAATAGGACTCCAATGTCAAGTGACAATTTAAGCATCAGTTACACAAGGAAAGAACGAACTTCTCTACTTTGGGTAATCAGGGACCATATCACTGACATGTTTGAGATGTTAAGTAATAATTTATCCTTACAAATCTGTACAAATCAAAGCAACTGAAAACCTATCTAAATTTTAATTTCAGCAATTTCTCCTACCCTTATAAAATTTACCAGTTTTAATTACTTAACAGATAGAGTGATGTATTCTATACTGAAGATAAGTCCACATAGGATGCTGTTGACAAATATGAAAATTCTAAATAAAAAGAACATTTGTTGCTGAGCACTTACATTCTAGACACTCTGAATGGTCATTAACGTGCTCAAAATTTTGGCACTCTATACTCTCTTACCGAGAATGAAATGATATATAAGGCTCTGACAGTATCTTGTTAGCGAACCATACACAGAAATAAATACATTGAATATAAGCAAGCGTTTCAAATTTTAATTGAAATGCCCAGCTAATGCAAAAAAAAAAAAAAAACTAGAGCCATATTATAAAACAGTTTGGGATAAAAATAAAGTGGTATATGTTACTCTACTTAATAGGAGAATCATTTACAATATCCACCCATTTCTGACAGACTTTTATTTTTAAAAGTATACAGAAATGTTATATTATAATTCTAAAGTTTCAAATGAACTATTACTGTGAAAAGTATAAATAAGGATACGCAGTTAAGTACTGTGTGTTATGACAGCTCAATAATTTTTAATTATTTCTCAGGCAATGTGTATAACAAAATAAGAAAAATAACTATTTTAATAAATGACAGCAAAATTATGTATTTTCAATTGGTAACAAACCTTATCTTTTCATGTAATAGCACTAATATAATTTCTGAACCCTCAAACAATAGGTCCCTCCTTAATTTGGTGCCCTGAAACCTAGCAAGATGGCCATGCTTCCAACTGCACACTTACTTTCAAGCAACTATTCAGTAATAACTTTTGGATTTAACAAATGTGGTCATAACACATTTGCCATAACAACATTAATTTTACTCTCAAATAGTCGACTCACAAAATTAACCTTACATACTGATTTTTTGAGGAACATATCTAAAGGTAACGTAACAGTAACAGCTTCGAACACACAAAATACAATGTGAAGAAAATCGGACTGTATATCAAAGCTTGCAGTAACGGATTTTTTTGCACTACAGCTGGTTATGGAATGGCAAAACCAATACTAGGAAAATGAAAAAAATTTAATACTAGCAAATAAATTGTCATTTAGCTAAGACAAGCCACCAAATTAGTAGATGCTTTATAATTTTCCCAATAAAAAAGTCCTGTGCTTGCTTTCTCATTTTTACCTTCCTCTAACATATAAAGAAATGTGAATTTATTCATTTTTCCTTTTCACACTGACAGGATCCACTTATCTTGCTTTTAAATTTGAAAATAAGTTTAATAATTACCATGTTAGTGCTAAATAATTAAACTCAGGCAACTAAATACATTTCTCTAGATTTCATTTTTTCATTTGTTCTGTCCTAATCTGTAAATTGCCAGGGATTAACCAGGATAACTCTTATTTCCCTTTGTACTGTGAAAGTATATTCATCTCCTCACTGCAAAACCACCACTAAAAAGGTAAAAATTTGTAACACTTTATGGATTTTTACTATACCCCACTAAGTTAATGGCAAGTAATTTACTGTGATATGAGACCTAGTGTGCTGTTTTCTGAAAAAAGAAACATGCCATCTTTCAAAATGGGAGCGAGATGAGGTGAGGGGCTCTAAAGTAACATTCTGCCTCTTAACTAACATTCAAATATTATTACTAAATATTTCTAACAACGAAGCAGGAGCACCTTCTAGTGACCAGTGGGGTAACTGCACGCTTACTAAACAGTATAAAGATCCCCAGCCTACAAATGCAGCTTCTGAAATGCCATAGATATGACAAGTGGAAGTTAAAATGTTGAGAGAGGAATTAAAATGAATACATACTTTATATAAAGATTGCCCTATCTATTTAAGAAATCATTCATGAAAATAACTACTTTCTCTCTATATGGGATTTTTATCACTTTTTAAGAATGATACTGGAGATAAAATATCCTAATACAAATTTATAATTCACTTATTTATTTCAGCTACCTACCCTTGAAGCTGTGGCTTCAAATTTACTATTTGATTGTTTTCCTCTGCACTGTTTTTTATATCAATTTTTTTTTCTATTTTTGAGACAGGATCACGCTCTGTCACCCCAGTTAGAGGGCACTGACATCATCATAGCTCACTGCAACTTCAAACTCCAGGGCTCAAGCAATCCTCCTGCCTCAGCCTCCCAAGCAGCTGGGACTACAGATGTGTACACCACCACACCTGGCTAATTTATCTATTTTTTGCAGAGATGGTTGCCTTGCTCTTGCTTAGGCTGGTCTTGAATTCCTGACCTCAACAAATCCTCCTGCTGTCTTGGCCTCCCAAAGTGCTAGGATTACAGGAGTGAGCCACCATGCCCGGCCCAACCTTCTTAATTATTGACTTACCTTACTGAATAAAGTTCTTTGAAGAAAGACCCAAAAAATTATATTTTAAAAATTACTACTGTTACAGGTATTTGGACTATGTAGAGTCATGTTACTGATTTCACATTTATCCAAAGTGCAAAACCCTAACAGAACACTAACAGATATTTTCATTTTGATTAGTTTCTTTTAAAAAAAACTATTAAAAAGCATCAAGCTAGGCCAGGCAGGCTCATACCTGTAATCCTAGCTCTCTGGGAAGCGGAGGTAGGAAGATGGCTCAAGGTCAGGAGTTTGAAACCAGCCTGAGCAAGAGCAAGACCCCGTCTCTACTGAAAATAGAAAGAAATTAATTGGCCGACTAAAAATACATAGAAAAAATTAGCCGGGCATGGTGGCGCATGCCTGTAGTCCCAGGTACTCAGGAGGCTGAGGCAGGAGGATCCCTTGAGCCCAGGAGTTTGAGGTTGCTGTGAACTAGGCTGATGCCATGGCACTCTAGCCCAGGCAACAGAAGGAGACTCTGTCTCAAAAAAGAAAAAAAAAAAAAAAACAGCATCAAACTTACTAATCTATCAATATTTTAAGTAACTGGGCCCATGCTAATCTTTGATAACTGATTAATCTAGCTGAAGTACAAAGATTTATATTGCTGCTTTGATGCCAAACACTTTAAAAGGTCTCCTTTCATTTACATATAACAGGCTACTAAATTTTCCTTTGTACATTTTTAGGCCTACAAAAAGCTGCTAACATAAGAAAAGGTTATAGTAGCTAAGCTACTATTATTAAGTTATTAAAATTTCTGCTAGAAACAGTGAATTCACAAACAATGAAATACCAGGAATTCATCCTAAAAATATTAAATCTGTATAAAGCTCTAGATATACAAATGTTCTTAAAAGCATTTAATTATACAAATAAAAGCAATAATCTAAAAATAACAAGCTGGTTAAATAATGGATAGCCATTATTATATAAGTAAAAAGGCTGCTAGAGAATTATTTAATAACTAAATATACCTAATGATTAAATCACTAAATGTAATCAGTGCCTATCTCTGGAAAATAGGACCAGGGTCTCAGGTACAGAAAGAACCTCAGGAACTTGTATACTTCCTCTATTCTGGCAATATTTTTGCAATTGAAAATATTCTCTTTTTACCTCTGATGCAAGGATATTCAGAGCTAAATGTGAAGACCAATTTTATGTACAATTATTATTGATCCCCATGCCCAGTACAGAATTATCATTTAAAATGTTTAGGCCAATTTTTAAACTTCTGTCAAAATAAAATTGATTTCACCAACCTGCTACATAGCTCTCTAATATGAGAACTTGAAGGTTTTATTAAAATGAGGAGCAGACTCATGTGTTCCTACCATTCCTTTAACAGTCATTAAGAAGAAGAGTTTAAAGATTATAAAGCTGGCCAGGCACAGTGGCTCATGTTTGTAATCCCAGCACTTTGAGAGGCCAAGGCGAGAGGGCTACTTGAGCCCAGGAGTTCGAGAACAGCCTGGCAATAACAAGATCCTGGCTCCACAAAAAATTAAAAATAAAAAAATTAGCCAGGCTTGGTACTGCCTGCCTGTAGTCCTGACTACTGAAGAGGCTGAGGCAGGAGGATTACTTGAGCCTAGGAGTTGAAGGCTGCATTGAGCTGCGATAATGCTACTGTACTCTACCCCAGGCAACAGAGAAAGACCTTGTTTCAAAAAAACATTACAGGCCGGGCGCGGTGGCTCACGCCTGTAATCCTAGCACTCTGGGAGGCCGAGGCGGGCAGATTGCTTGAGGTCAGGAGTTCGAAACCAGCCTGAGCAAGAGCGAGACTCCGTCTCTACTATAAATAGGAAGAAATTAATTGGCCAAGTAATACATACAGAAAAAATTAGCCGGGCATGGTGGCACATGCCTGTAGTCCCAGCTACTCGGGAGGCTGAGGCAGGAGGATTGCCTGAGCCCAGGAGTTTGAGGTTGCTGTGAGCTAGGCTGACGCCATGGCACTCACTCTAGCCAGGGCAACAGAGTGAGACTCTGTCTCAAAAAAAAAAAAAAAAACATTACAAAGCTTCGAGCATCTAACTTATACTTGGATGGAGCTATGGAGCTAGAAAAGAAGGGCAAAAGGAGGGTGGGGTGATGGTAGGAAAGCACATTGGATAGTTAAAGGTTAATAGCAGACCAATCTTTGAACTGAAAGCAGGGCACAAAATATTATGTTTCTATATTTTCTTGACTTCCTTACCAATCATTTAAAAATATGAAATAGAAAGGGAATGCACACTATTTTACCATAGGTCTCAAAAGAGACTAATATACTAGATTTGTGTTTTTGTATAACACCTATTAGCAATGTGGGCAGACCATCCTTTGAATATAATGTCTCAAGCAAAATTACTAGCTCTGTTCTCACACTTAAAAACCAACTTATAGAATATACTAGAAAATAAATGGTTTGTATTCTGTTAAATCATCATTATGAAAGATAAAGAAAAACTGGAATTGTACCAGATTTCAGAAGAATAAATAGACTTGACAACTAAATAAAGTCAAAAGATTCTGGAATGGATCCTGTAATCTATCTCAACCCCAAAATTGCCAAAAATAATATTAGATAAATGACAAATTTGGAAAATGGATTTTTAATTTTCCAAAATAGTAATTTTGCCAAGTTTAAAGAAGACTCTGGCCAGATAATTTGGATTTTAAAATGCCACTTAAAAAATTACTTATAAACATTTTAATCAAAACTGATAATATATTTTTAAAAACTTTTATTTACTTATATAATATTAAGCCATACATTCCTGAAAACAATTCATATTTAGAATATTCTAAATGGCTATACTTAATATACCTTGTTTCTCACAAACTAAAGGTCAGAATATCTCCCCAACTCCAGAATAATTTTCTGTTTATTAAAAATGTCATTTAATAGGTATGCTGCCATCTAGCTTACTTATGACAAGTAAACTAATCATTTTATATTAATTTATCTTAAAGTATTATTTCAAAATAAATTTTTGTTATCATATTTGAATATAAATGTTATCCATTAAAATAATACCACTAGACAATGTACCAGATTAAAGCATATATAAAGGTAGGGTGAAGAAATTTCTTTTTTCCAGGAAAACAGTGAGTCAAAAAGGAAACATCAAACTCTGATCTGTCACATTAAATTTCTAAAATAGTTCCAAAGAGACTGAGAAGCCTGAGAAAAAGATAAGCATCTGAGTACAATCGTATTGACCCACCTATGTTTTACTGTATTTAAATGCTTTGCAACAGTTTTGAGATCCTCAATCTAACAGTCTTGGGACCGTTCTCCCCTCCAAAAAGTTATTTGCAAATAGAGAGTTATAAAACTCCATGATGAAAGATAGCATACTTCAGAAAGGGTGGTGGTGGTGGCATTTACTTAATTTACAGATTGCAACCATGTGGTCAGGCCTTGGTTCCCAGTCTTCTCAAGTATGAGGTCCTTTTTATAGCTTTGTAAAAAATCTTGTGAAACCTCATATGCTAATAGTTGTACTTCTAATATTCACTGGTTGATTAAATATGGGATACACTAAGTTGTACTTCTTGTATTTACTGGTTGACTGAATATATAACCACTAAAAATAAATAAACCAGTTTCAAGAAATAATATTTAAGTCTCTGCAATTCACCATCTAATTCCCAAAAATCACAGCTTATTAATTAACATATACTCCTCAGAAAGTGTATTTACATGAATAGTGATTATTTTAAATATTATGTAAATAATATTGGATTTCCCTTTTAACCCTGAACCATAAAGATAAAAGTTCAGTGTTATACAACGGTGAATTTCAGAACAAAAGAGAAATTTAAAATTTGGGGATAGGTCATTGGTGAAAGTAAAAGGATTAATAAATTAGTATTTTAATGATGATGAAATGAGAAAAAGAGAAACCTATCGCACCCTATTCTATTGTTCTATATAATCTAAATTTGACACAGTGTTCAATATTTTACTTAATCAAAAAGTACATTTTGCATTTGACATACACTTTTTTAAAAAGACCAATCCGATGTATATCTAACAGGTCAATCTAAATAAAAAAATCAACTTAAAAAATAAATCACTCCAATACTTTTATGAAGGAGTTTGAGAAAGACTGGGAAATGATGTGTCTTTGAAGCACAATAATTCCCATAATAGTGGGGAATATGGTCAGTAATTCCTTTTCAAATATGAAGACTTTTTCCAACCATCCAATTGTGCAACTTAGCTGCTACCTACCACCAGACTACTTCAAGATTCATTCTGACTAGTTTCCTAACCCATTCTTAATTAATGAAATGCATAAATAATTATTTTCATGAGTAAGAATATAAATAAAGGCAGAGATAAGGGTAAGAATAACAGCCAGATGAAATAATAAAAAAATAAACCTAACGTTCCTGGCAAAAAGAAGTAGATGATAACTGCTGGTTTTTCTTGGCAATATCTATATATTTCAGAGTCTCTAAAGAAAAGACATAACTTTCTATTAGGAAAAGAACATATTTGCTGGGTGATAACTTCACAACCAAGGAAATAATAAACTAGTTTGAATCAATAAGTTAAATATTGGCAAAGTAAGTATCCACAGTACTTTCATCATGTAATTTTAAAAAATTAATCCTATTATCAAGTACATTTGGACCTGAATGATTTATTACCTGCCTTTCCTCAAAATTTATAATTGTCTACAATTTTACAGTCTTTGACAAAAACATTAGAAACATACACAAGTTCAACCATATTCAGATCAGAATATTGTTATGATGCTATTAGCTTTTGTCCTATCATTTTCACTTATAGGATATTAAATATTTTTTTTTTCACAGAATACAAAGGAACGATGAAAACTTTTATTCTGTGTTCTAAAACAAATGATGACATTGAATCAAGGGTACCAAAAGAACAACTAAATATTTTCAGAATGATTTTAAAGAAATAAATCCATGAAGTATTTTAGTTGAACCTTGCTATTTAAACTAATAATGATAAAGTCAACACAAATATTCATCTACAAAGACACTTCAAAGGATGAATTATTTACCTGAATCATTTCGTAGGTAAGATGACATAGCTGGGATGAGGCAGGACTGACTAAGAAGCTCTAAAAGTACAGAAGGAAGGGCATTACTGTTCTGTCCTCTACTCTCATGAGATGACTGAGCTTCTCCATTTACCACACCACTCATAGGATTTATGTAACTGGCAAGAACCTAAAAATAAAAATTGTTAAAATTAAAATAGACTCTAGTTTCACATGCTTTAAGAGCCTATATTTTATGTTAGACATTCAATCTGAATATTAAGAGTATATACTTACTATTAAATATTTAATCAATGTCTCACACTATGTTTCAAAAATAAGACTTTGTTTAAATTGTCAAAAGAGAAGGATCTGTTTTGCCCGAGAGTGGTGCTTACAAAGGATAGTACACTGTATATGACTAGACATATAAAAACAATCCATCTAAGGACATGAACTTAAAAACTCAGTAGCAACTCTAATATTATTTATAATAATTTTTTATTGTATAAATTCAGTTAACAGTTTGAGGGTAATGGAACCTTAGAACTTTTTTTTCTCTCTTTTTGAGACAGGGTCACCTAGGCTGGAACACAATGGAGCAATCACAGCTCACTGCAACCTCAAACTCCTGGTTCAAGCAATCCTCCTGTCTCAGCCTCCTAATATAGGCACATGCCATCACCTGTGGCTCATTTTTTAATTTTTTCGTAGAGATGAGGTCTCACTATGTTGTTCAGACTGGTCTGAAACTCCTGACCTCAAGTGGTGACCCCCCCCAGCCTCAGCCTCCCAAAGTGCTGGGATTACAGGTGTGAGCCACCACCTCTAGCCAAGATTAGAACTTTATATTAGAATGAGCATTATCATGCTAGAATTCCAGAAGATAATGCTCAAGGACTTGACCAACTTCAATTAGTTGATGCAGGAACTAAAGGTAAACTTTTTGTTAAGCATCTCTCCTCATTTCTGTGATATACAGACTTTTAATATTAGTCCCATTTGCCTGATTCTAGAAACTTCACAAAACAACATGAGAAACAAAAATGTTTATAAACAGATAATCATGTTTTAAATAAAAGAGTTCAGATACAATATGTTGAGATGACCGGAAGAAGGTATATATATTATATATTTTCCAGTTATTGGATACTTTCATCCTTGCCACTTTCCTCTCAGTCAAGAAGCTAACTGACAGGGAAGAAATACAGAGTTACAAGCAGGGAAGAACAATCTTTATTTGGTAGTATCTTACAATGTATTGGGAACAGGGAGCATATGTGGGCATAAGAGTAGCTGAGGATGAGTTGGACCAGTCATCAATATTTAAAAATCAGTATAAATACAAAACATGATTTACTATTACCACTGACAATATCAACTTTACAAACATACTTGCAGAAGACAGGTAACATGTTCCTCTTCCAGCCTTTGTTTAGTTAAGGCCTGTTCCACATCCCACCCAGAAGCTGTAGAGCCTGTTCCAAAGCCAGTCCCTTTGGCCCAGTATAGCTGTTGTTCTTCTGTTGATGTAGGGTTATGAGAGCTTGACACTTGTGGCTTATAAAAGCAAAAGATAAAAATTTATTACTATTTGGTTTTATTTACCTTCAAAAACATTTATCACTAGGAATGTAAAATGGTTCAGCTAGTATGAAAAACAACTTGCTGGTTCCTCAAAAAATTGAGCATAGAATTACAATGTGACCCAGCAATTCCACTCATATATATTCATATATATATATCTCCCTAAAAGAAACAAAAACTAGTACTAAAACAAATATACAAGTATGTTGATAGTGGCTCTATTCAAAACAGTTGAAAGGTGGAAACAGCCCATATGCCTACCACCAAATGGACTAATGGATAAACAAATTCAATGGAGTATTATTCAGACATAAGAAGAAATGAAGTACTGATACATGCTACCAGGATGAACCTCGAAAACATGATGCTAAATAAAAGATGACAAACACAAAACATATCATATTGTGTAATTCTACACATATGAAATATCCAGAATAGAGACAAAATGCAGACTGGCAGCTGCCAGGAGCTGGAGGAAGGAGTAAATGGGGAGCAACTGCATATATTTAAGAATAAATAAATAAATAAATAAAAATATTTATCAGGAAAAGGAGTAAACCACCTTAAGGCCTAAAGAGTTAACAATTCAAAATTAAATACAGAAAACGGTGAAAGTAACAGGGATATGAGCCAGATCTTTCTAGGATGAATCTAGTAAAAGGACATCTCAAGAGAATTCTGTCAAAGTGTCATATATGTTTTCAATCATAATAAAACAGATTCTATTCCTAGAAGGAGTAATACTCAATTTCTTTCTTACCCCAAATGTGAGGTATACAAGTAAGTATCTCTTGGGAACAGAGGAAATATTACACATGAAAATGATGTGGAAACAGAAAAAATAATTGTGAGCCACTGGTTTAGTAATAAAACCTTAACCCCTGTAAAGGTCAAGACTTAATTAACTACTATTTATGTGGAGGACTGTATAATTCTGGAACAAGAATCTTTCCTTAAAGAATTTTCACTAAATTTAACATAATATGTACATACCCTCAAAATATTTGCAATTAAATGTTAGTTTTAAAGATAACTCATAAGCAACATCAATGCTTTCTGTTTCTTTTAATGGAAATATTTTCTAAGGAAAAATATTATGTAGAAATAGTACTTTTATAAATTGACATATATAGTATTATATATCCATTACTGGTGAAATTCCAACTTTCACATTTTAGAAGATAAGCTGTTAAATCATCAAAATCTTATTACCATATAAACATTTACTACTAGCATAATCAGTTATTAATTTTTAAAAAGCTATTTCAAAAACATGTCTTAATGTAAAATATAATATACTTATAAAAAGAGCACAAAACAAATATGTAATGCTTAATGAATTAATGCAAATATCTATATAACACTCAGGTCAAGAATTAGAACACTGTACCTGAGAAATTTCCCTCATTCCATATTCTATTTGTCACACCCTTATTACTCTACAAAGCTAAGTGTCATCCTGATTTCTATAATCATTACTTTCTTAATTTCCTTTATAATTTTATCATCTAAGCATGAAACCCCAGTCACTATAGTTTAGTTTTGTCTAATTTTTCAACATTACATCAATGGAATCATTCTGTATGTAGTCCTTTATGTCTGGCATTTTAGCTGAGCTTGTGAGACTTATTTATCAATGCTGTCATGTGCAATTGGCTATAGTTGCTCACTTTCATTACTTTATAGTAATATTCCATTACATAGCAGACCACAATTTATCCATTCTACTGTTTTTTTCCATTATTTCTTTTATCCATTCTATTGTTTTTAAATTATTACAAATTTTGATGGGCCCAACATTTGGTACTACTGCTTTTTGAAATTTTAGACATTCTGACGGTATGTCTAATGCGTTAAAGTTTTGGTTTGTACTTTTCTGACAACTAATGGAGAACACCTTTTCACATTTATTGTATATTTAGATTGCTTTTTTTGCAAAGTGCTGATTCAAGCCTTTCATCCATTTTTCTACGGGGTTGTCAGCCTTTGCCTTTTTGAAGCTTTTTATATGGTCTGGATATAAGTTCTTTACCAGAGCTATCTATCTATTTACCAATCTATCTATTAATATTTCACAAATAGTCTCCCATTCTGTTTGCCTTTTCTTTTTTGAGACAGAGTGTCGTTCTGTCACCTGGGCTAGAGTGCCGTGCTGTCAGCCTAGCTCCCAGCAACCTCAAACACCTGGGCTCAAGAGCTTCTCCTGCCTCAGGCTCCTGAGTAGCTGAGATTACAGGTACACGCCACCACGCCCACCTAAAGTTTCTATCTTTAGTAGAGAAGGGTCTCACTCTTGCTCAGAGCTGGTCTTGAACTAATGACCTCAAGCAATCCTCCCACCTCAGCCTCCCAGAGTGCTAGGATTACAGGTGTGAGCCACTGCGCCTTGCCTGTGGCTTGCCTTTGTATTCCAATAGTATTTTTGATGAAAAGAAGTTCTTAAATTTAATGTAATTGGTTTTTTTTCCAATTTTTTCCTTATGGGTTGGTGCTTTATTTTGGGTTTTTTTCTTGGTATCCTGTTCAAGATATCTTCGTCTACTCCAAGATCATCAAGGTATTTGCCTTTTACGATTTTATAAAAAAAAATTTTGCAAATGGGTATTGTATATATTTTTATACATTGTATACATTTAGATCTATCATTCACTTAGAAGTAATTTTGCATATAGACCACAGTAAGTTTAAAGATTCATTTTTGTTCCACATGGATACCAAATTGACCTATTACTATTTATTCATAAGACCATACATAATTCATAATGTTGCATAGTCACATGTCATATTCATGTAATCATATATATGAGTTTGATTCTCTATTGTTTGTTAGACTTCTATCTATCCTTCGACTACTAGCACTATAGCTTAACAATAAATAAATTTAAAACCATTAAGGTTTAAATATTTTGGAAACATCATGTTAAAAAACACTTTATTAAAATAAAAAATTATTTTTATAAACACAATCAAATCATATAGAAATAATGAGTTTTTTTCCGTTTTTATTTTCCCTGTGTTACTGTACTGGCTAGGACCTCCTGATCCATAGTATTATTCTCTAAAGTGCAACAAAAGAAAGGAAGAAGGATACAGCATAAATTCAGCATGTCTTGGCAAATGGGAAAGTTTATAATACTCTTAAATCTTTTCTATTTTTCAAGTAGATGAGTTAATCTGTGGTTTTATGCCTAGATAAAACAATTTATCATTTCTCTTTCAAATATCCTTTTAGGTAGGTATAAAAAAGGGAACATTCCAATACCTTAAACACTAATTACTTCAGAAAAAAACTTTATTCTGCACTCTATAATTTAAATTTAGTTTTCATAACCAAAATAATTGTAATTGAACCTACCTCTGCTTGATTAAGGCTGGTGTTTGGAACTCGTGGGGCATGGTGGCTCAGAGCAGAGAGACAGACAAGAATGAGGTGTAGGGCTCCAATTTCCAATGCCATCCGCCTTAGAAGCACACCATCGTCAGTTGTCAAAGGTGTACTGCTAAATAAGCTACGAAGGACATGGAAAGGAAGGGTTGGAAGCACGTTGGCTGATGGAGATTGCAGAATATGACCTAAAGTGAAAAGAGAAGAGGACTCAAAATTTAAAAAAATACTTAAAAACACAGTAAGGAGCTACATACAGGGTCATAAATTAATAATAACAGTAACATAAAATTATATCACTAAATTTATTATAAAACAACCTAAACACCACAAATAGAACAGTCATATCTTAAAATCTAATCACATATAGTGCCAGGAAAAGCTCCATAAGATACCTTATATAGAACTCCAAAAGAAGGTTGAAATATAAACATATGATAATAGCTTTAAGATTGTATCAGTTCTCTCTATATATATGTTGCTACAAACTAGTATTTAAAATAAAACCTTAACACTAAAAAAGAAGCATTAAACATTTATTAACTGTTAAAAAAAGTAACTGCTTGCCCTGGAAGTAGTTTTAACCATGAACAGATACTGAATGAGTGTAATTATTTTTCTACCATACAGTTTTTGACTATGTTCTAGCCAGAAATGAGTATTAAATGCAAAGGAAACAATATTACATGAATGGTGGATGGGACTATTACAGCAAGAGATACCGTAATTATGCTTTTTAATAAACATTCATTGTATATTCACTAAACACAGTATGAAATAGCATAAAGGCAATTTTTTTCCTTATCTGTTTAGGGTTATACCTATTACCTCTCTGGTAATAGATTGTTAAAATACAATGGTTCTCAATATACATTGCATGTTTGTATCAAATTATTACATGTACCCCATAATTATGAACTATTATGTAAATTTTAAAAATGTAATGGTTCTTACCTCTCTATCTCCTTAAAACAAAAAATCCAATCAAGTAATTAGAAATTCCTGATCTACTAAAATAAATACAGTTTGTCCTTGAACAACATAGGTTTCAACTGTGTAGCTTCACTTATACAGATTTAATACACAGAAATAATCTCACACCTATGAGCCTCTATAACACTGCACTCAAGTGTGTGCAAGGCTTTTTATAACTTGCTAAGTCAATATGTTTATATATATTCCTCGTTATTATTGGAGAACATTAGCTACTTGAGGGTAGATCTAAATACTTGCTTCAAGTTTAAATCCCTCCAATGATACCCAGCAGTTTTGTAAGCACTCAGTAAATACTTTCTGAATGAATAGAGAAATGAAACTGAAAATTCTTTAGGTTCCACTCTGTCTAACACTGGAAATGAGCTGCCAACAACTCACCTAATAGCTTAACTATGAAAGAAATAAATGATGAATAATGGGCAATGATCTGGACTTTACACAACCTACTTACATATGTGTTAAAAAATTTAATTAATAACACTAAACACTTACTTCCTTCTCCATCATCTGTCACTCCCAATACCAATCGAAGAAGGCACTGGGCATGTTTTCTCTCTTTCAGTAGCACTTCGGCATATCCCGGAAGACGAAGAAATAATCCAAAAGCAGCCAAAGAATGGGCAGGTATGGGAGACATGGTCTGTACTGCTGACTTGATAGGTGGAGGTTCAGCTGCAATTGTTTCTGGTGCTTCATAAACTAATTCCCCTGACTGTTCAATTGTCACCCATTCAAACTGATCACTATCCTTTGGCTTCTCCTGAGTGGTAGATGTTACAACTGGAGCACTCACCTTAAAAAAAAAAAAGGTGTTTGCTTAGCTATTTGCATGTTCCACTATGAGGTTCAAATTAAAGACTTGACTTCACTGATCTCTTTAAAACAGAAAAATAAGGATTAATAAAAATGCTTGCTTTAAAAAACAAGCTTCCAAACATCAGGAAGCACATGATGTCATGAGTATAGCAGCGTCTGCCTTTCCCTTATGACTGAAAAGGCACGATTTTTTCTCAAAAAGCCAAATGTTTTAGTTCAATAACAAAAAACGGGCTTTAGTTTGAATTGCAGAAACATGGGATTAATGTGATTTCAAAAATCAGAGCCATGATAGTTAAAAATTAAAAGACTAGGCCGGGCGCTGTGGCTCACGCCTGTAATCCTAGCTCTTGGGAGGCCGAGGCGGGCGGATTGCTCAAGGTCAGGAGTTCAAAACCAGCCTGAGCAAGAGCGAGACCCCGTCTCTACTATAAATAGAAAGAAATTAATTGGCCAACTGATATATATAAAAAATTAGCCGGGCATGGTGGCGCATGCCTGTAGTCCCAGCTGCCCGGGAGGCTGAGGCAGAAGGATCACTCGAGCCCAGGAGTTTGAGGTTGCTGTGAGCTAGGCTGACGCCATGGCACTCACTCTAGCCTGGACAACAAAGCGAGACTCTGTCTCAAAAAAAAAAAAAAAAACAAACAAAAACAAAAATTAAAAGACTAAAAAAATCATAGCTATGGTATTTAAAAATTAAAACAGACTTAAAAAAGTTTATGTTGTATTATAATTTTGTAAAAGTATATACGTACAATCATATATATCTACTTTTTGATAGGTTGTTTTTCAAAGAATTCATCCATTACATCTAATTTGTCAAATCTGCTGGCATAAGTTGGTTATAATAGTCTCTTAATATTTTATTCTCTAGAAACTATTATAACGTGCTTGCTATATCATTTGTGATATTGTCAATTTGTGTGGTTTCCATTTTTCTTTAAGTTTCAACAGATTATCAGTTTTATTACAAGTTTCAAAGAACAAAATGTTTAGCCTTCTTGTTTATTTTTTTGTTTTACATTTAATTGATTGTGGCTCTTACTTTTAATTGGTGCTTGCTTCTTCTTTTGGGTTTACTCTTCTCTAATTTTTTAAAGTGGAAGCACACATCATTGACCTTAAATCTTTTTTTAATTATAAGCATTTAAAGCTATAAAATTTCTCTCTATGTACTGCTATAGCTATATCCGATGTCATGTTTCCATTATCATTTTAAAATATATTGTAATACATATGGTGATATCTTCTTTCATCCAAGTATTATTACACAGAACTGCACTGCTTAGTTTTTGCAGATATTGTATTGCTACTGATTCGTAATTTAATTCTGATGTGGTCAGGGAATAGGTTTGGTTTGATTCCAATGCTTTAAAATTAACTGAAGTTTGTCTTTCTTGGTGAAGTTCTGCATAGGTTTGAATAGAAGTTCACCCTGTAGTTGGTAAATACTGTGTTCTATAAATGTTGATTAGATCTGTATAGAAGTTTTGGCTTTTTACCCACAAATCTCCTATATCCTTATTTATTTTATTTTCAATTACTGAGAGATAAATGTTATAATCTATAACTGAATGTAGATCCGCCTAATTCTCCTTCAATTCTATCAATTTCTTTTTTTTTTTTTTTTTTTTTTTTTTTTTTTGAGACAGAGTCTCACTTTGTTGTCCAGGCTAGAGTGAGTGCCGTGGCGTCAGCCTAGCTCACAGCAACCTCAAACTCCTGGGCTCGAGTGATCCTTCTGCCTCAGCCTCCCGAGTAGCTGGGACTACAGGCATGCGCCACCATGCCCGGCTAATTTTTTATATATATATCAGTTGGCCAATTAATTTCTTTCTATTTATAGTAGAGACGGGGTCTCGCTCTTGCTCAGGCTGGTTTTGAACTCCTGACCTTGAGCAATCCGCCCGCCTCGGCCTCCCAAGAGCTAGGATTACAGGCGTGAGCCACAGCGCCCGGCCAATTCTATCAATTTCTGCTTCATGTACTTTTAGGGTGTGTTATTAGATGCACACATATTTAGCATTGTTAAAACTTCTGAATTAATCTTTCACAGTGATTTAATAATCTTCTTTATTTCTTATATGGCTTTTCCGTAATTTGACTCTGTCAACTATTAAAATAGGGACGCTAGCTTTATAAGGCTTTCAAATTCGTCTCTTATAAACAGCATATACTACAGGACTTTTGCTTTTTTCTTTATTCTGATAAATTTTTGCTTTTGAATGTTTAGTATACTTATATTTAATATAATTATACATATTGCTGGATTTAAGTAGAGTCTTCATAGATACGTCACAATTATTTTAAAGTACTTGTCTGAAAATTCTAACATCAATTTCACTGACTGATTTTACTGTTGACTATGGGTCCCATTTTCTTATTTCTCTGCTTGGCTAGTGATTTTTATTATATACTCCACATTGTTGATGAGATATGTCAACTCTTGATTCTAAAATCTTCCCTGGAGTGTGCCTTGTTTGGTTTTAGCAGACATTTAAATTACTGATGGATCACTCAGAACATATAGAAGCTTTTGTAATTTATGAGGATAGTCTATTTTGGTTGTGCTCTTATTTCTAAGGTAAATCATTCATTAGTGGGATGTAGTCTTTACTCTTAATGTTTGGCCCATTTAGAATTCCAATGAAAAAGCAAAGATTTTTACTTCTAACTTGGCAGGACTAACTCTTCAAATTCCATCTTCTCCATAAGAAACAGCAGCCTAAATCACTGCACAACTCCACCAGCATTCCAGCTCATGCTTGTCCTTAACACACTTATGTGAATCTGACCTTATATAGAAACAGGGTCTTTGGAGATGTTATCAAGTTAAGACAAGGAAATGTTGGCTTGGGGAACCCTACATCAAATGACTGGTGTTCATATAAAGAGAAGGTTATAGAGACACACAGTAAACTCAGGGAAGAAGGCCATGTCAGATGTAGGCAGAAATTGGAGTGATGCAGCTATAAACCAATGAATGCCAAGAACTACAGGCAAACAACAGAAGCCACTAAGAGGTTAGGGGGAGCATGGCCCTGGTGACAACTTGATTTCAGACTTATAGCCTCCTAAACTGCTGAGAATAAATTTCTGTTGTTTTAAAACACCCAGCTTGTGGTGGTGTGTTACAGTAGCTCTAGAAAATGAATACAAGCACACACAGAGTATACAAAATCAATGAGAATAATTCCTCTACCTCATTCAACAAACATAAAAGTGTTCATGCTTACAACTCTCCATAAACCACACTCTCCCCTCACTAATAAAAGTAGAAAAGAGCACAGGAAGCACACACATAAGTGACAGCAACATTAAGGGATATGTGAATGGTTCAAATTAATACAGTTTTTAAACTACCTAAAATGGAAATGGCACCTACAACAAGAATAAAAATTACACAAAAAGACATATTTCGGTAGCAATATACACCATAGTACTATTTTACTCTCTCATTTCCAATAATATCCACAATACATATCACACCTAAAGATGCACAGAAATGAGAATGCTGGTGCGTGCAACAACCATGAATTTAAGACAAACATTAGAGTTTGTCATGAATTCAAGACAAACACTACAGTTTGTCTTGAATTTGGCAAATGTGGTTGGTCTTCAACATTTCTTCTGTATCAATTCTCATGAAGCTCTCTACAGGCTGACCTTTGAAAGATTTATACAATGCTAAAAGATTATAAAGGAGAGGGTACTTCCACAATGTTAATGCAAGTAAGTTAAAAAGCAAAAAAAGAGGGCTTTTTTAATGATACATTAAATTAGGAAATAACTTACCTGTTGAATTACTTCTGGATATAGCATGGGTAGTCTCTCTGCAATAAGAGCCAATCCACCCATTCCTGCAAAAACTTGTAATGGTGACTGAATGGGACAGGTTTCCAGTAAAGATTCATCTAATATCCCATCCATGCACTCATCACTTGGAGTGAGAGCCTCATCTTCTGGACAGCTACCAAGTAAGTCTCCATGATCTAGACAGTAAATTACAAATAAATGAATAGATAAGAAAGTATCTATTTTTAAAATACTCTTTTGTTTACAAAAGCAGATAATGTTGTCTTCTCTCTGCTCAAGAAAAGAGCATAAAAATATCATCAGTTATTCAAATATGGTTGTATTAAGGCTAGATACTACAATGACCTTTAAATGACTTCTGATATTGCCTTCTATACTCATTACCCAAAATATGGTTTACTGACCAATAGCATGGGCATTGCCTGAGAGCTTGGTTGAAATTGTAGAATCTCAGGTCTCACTACAGACCCACATAATAAGAATCTGTATTTTAACATGATTCTGTAAATAATCTGTAAGCTTAATGAAGTTTAAAAAGCACTGTCCTTATGGGTATAACTCTAAGTTAGATTCTACGTTAAAATACGTAAGTCCTCAAAAGATGCTCATAACGAGTAATGTAATACACTTACGCTCTAAAGTATCCAATTAAGAAAAACGAAATAATTTTCTGACTGAAAACTAAATATTATACCATATTGGTTTAACTTTGAATTACTCACTTAAGAAAACCAAAGGTTAGTATGTTCAACACAAAACCAGACTTTATAAACATTAAAAAAAAAAAAAAAGATAATCCTGTTGAAAACTGGGCAAAGAAGATGTATTAAAATTTATAAATACAAAAGGCCAGTAACTAAAAACTGAACTTTAATCATGAGAAAGATGAAAAGTTTAAATAAGCTGATAATAGATTCACATTATGAAAATTCATTAGTTAAATAGCATTTATAACAGCAAAAAATTAGAGCCATGAGTAAGTTTCAATGATTAGGAAACAGATAAATTTTGTTATATTCATATAAAAATATAACCAATAAAAATGCACACTTAAAAATATTTAACAGAATATATTATATAAATGAAAAATAAAAAGATAGACTGCATATGGGAGCTCACGCCTGTAATCCCAGCCAAGGGGGGAAGATCACTTGAGGCCAGGAATTCAAGACTAGCTTGAGCAACACAGCAAGACTCCATCTCTACAAAATATTAAAAAATTCAGCTGGGCATGGTGGCATGCACCTGTAGTCCAAGATGGTGAGAGGCTGAGGCAGGAGGATCACTTGAGTCTGGGAATTTGAGGTTGCAGTTGAGCTATGACTCGCCACTACACTCTAAGCCTGGGAGACAGAGCAAGACCCTGTCTTTAAAAAAACTAAAAATGAAAAGCAAAAAGATAAAAAAAATATATGATCCTAATTCTGTATAAGGAAAAAATGTTCTTGAGCATGATGTGCCACTCAATATAAATTTTAACTACATTATAAATTGCGGTTCTCGCTTTGAGTATAGAATGACAAACAATTCACATAGTTCTCAAAGAAATAATATTAGAAATTAAAGCAGTTGTGTTCATAAAATAAATGATGGTATAGAGGAATTAACACAACTTGATATCTGAAGGAAATAATGGCAATTTCCTATATTTATAAATAACTCAGTCACTAAGAAAAATGACATCTTGTTAAGTAATAATAAACATAAGGTCAATTAAGTCATTAGCCATACAAATAAATCCCTGTCTCCTTGTATGACAGACTATAATTATTAAAATAGTATCATACACATACCTTTTTCAGGGTGTAGTCTTTTAAAAGAATCTGTTTTTGACAGACTTGGGTCTGTGATAACTCTTGATCCCAATTTGACAGTTAGATCTATTGAGCGGTAACCTTGAGGAAGTTTTCGGTCATACAGGAGAGTTAAAAGCTGGGCAAGTGTCATTTCAGCTGGCAAAGGCTGGCCTAAAAACAACATAACTAAGTTAAATCTAGAGTCCAAGAAAGAGACATTTTTACTTCGTTCAATTTACTCAATTATTTACTGTTTTTACTAAATTACATGAGTTTGATTCTGACACCAACTACTAAACAATTTAAAAATAACCATTGAAAAGTTTACAAAAATCAAATTTATTTATCTGACACATAAATAATATCTGTAGAAACTGTTAATTAAAGTATAAAGTCATGGGTAAAATAGAAACAAAGGAACAAACATTCCCATAAATCTGGGGCTGGCAAGTTTATTCCATAAAGGGATAGATAATAAATATTATAAACTGTGGGGGCCATATGGTCTCTGCCAAAACTACTAATCTGTTGTAGCAGAAAAACAGCTATGGACAATACATTAATAAGTGGGCATAGTTGTATTCCAATAAAACTTTCTTTACAAAAAGAGGTATTCAACCCGCCAGCCATAGTTTGTTGACCTATATTATAAATAGATAACATGAAGTTAAGAAGGCAATCCTTTCAAGTTTAGTTGGCAATTTCATCATAATGTAACAAAAAAATGGTGGCAAATGGATATAGGCTGAGTATCCCTCATCCAAAATGCATTGGACCAGAAGTGTTTCAGATTTCTTATTTTTTTTTATTTTGGAATATTTTCATACAAATAATGAGGTATCTTGGCAATAAGACCCAAGTCTAAACATGAAATTCACTTATGTTTCAGATACACTTTATACATATAGCCTACAGATAATTTTATATAATATTTTAATAACTTATGCATGAAACAAAGTTTGTATACACTAAACCATCAGTAAAGCAAAGACGCTACTATCTCAGCCACACATGTGAACAATATTGAGCTGTTTGTCATCACCATCATTCCTGACTCTGAATTCTTATGCTACCAATAAGCAATCATTTTCTTACCTATTCACACAAAGTATTAATACTTAACAGTAAAAACATACCATTAATGCAGTGAAAAAATAAGTGTTCAGGGTAACTAAGAAAATAGTAGCATCACCAAAATACCTGTGTCAACTATAAACAGCAGCAACACCAAACAACAGCAGGCTTTCAGTTTCACCTACAAAGCTATGTTTTGATTAAAAAGTCACTGTACACTATATTTTTTTCCCTCATCCCACTATAACACAGATACAAAGTACATTGTATATTTTTAGGTGAGAAGAAATATCAGAAGCAGTTAAGGAACCAGAAAGTGAGTTCTATAGGAATGAGTAAGCATTCTGCTGGGTGGCTTTTTAAAATTTTCTTACAGGCTGGGTAAAGTGGCTCACGCCCATAATCTCAGCACTTGGGGAAGTTAAGGCAGATAAGTCTGGAGGAAAAGAACAACAGTTTTTATCTTAGAAATCTCTCTTTGATTTTATAAATTGACATGATTTCTTCTGTTATGATTGCACTCTGCTTTAGTCCTTCAATATGCCCATCATACATTTTCATTATGTCAATCACAGGCACTTTTTTTGTAGTGTTAACGCTATCTTCATCATCACTATTATCATGATCACCTTGATTCAGAACCATTTTGGCTATTTCACCATCAATCAATGAGTGAACTCGGCCCTCATTATCAATCTTAACTTCTTTGATATCCACTTCTTCCACTGGACTGACAGACTCTGAAAATACTATTTTTTACATATGGAAGGAGGTCTGACATCAATTTTTTCTCTCTGGACATGCAGAATCCTTAAAAGTCATACCTAGTTCACTACCATCAAACAGTGACAGATCAAAGGTTGTGCCAGGCATATACAATTGTGCTTTTAGCCATTATGTTCCAAGCACCAGCAGCAGCATATATAGCCATCCTTCATGCTAAACTTCTTTTGAAAACCTCCATGCCCATACCTCTATTCATTGTTGGCAGCATGCTGTTCAAGCATGTGTTTCCTCCCCGCCTCCAAGAACCAGTGCCATAGTAAAGCACAGGCTTTTATATTTATTCTTTATTGATCTAAAGATACCTTGGTCACATGGCTGAATTAATGAAGTCATATTTGGAGGAAAGTACATTATTTCTGATGAGAATTTCAGTTGGAGGAGAATAACACATGTCTAGGAATAACGAAATCTTGCAGTCATCATCCAGTCTGTCTTCAGTGCAGTGAGCATAAGCTGCTGATATAAAATGTTTGTGAAACGAATCAGAAAAGATGTCCCCAGTGATCCATGCATTTTTGTCTGCATTATACTGGACAGGTAAGAAGCAAGCTTCTCCCTATTACAGCAGGTTTATATTTATGCATGCTTACTGCTTTAGCACATCCCAGCACAGTTATTGTGTCCTTGGCATCCTTAATTCCTGTAGCAGCTATCTCATCAGCTGTAGTCATTATTTTTCTGGGGCAATAATGCCAAAACATGTTGTTTTATCAGCATTATAGACTTGTTCAGGAGCCAGATATTCATTAGGGATGACCTCGGCAAACTCACCAATGAATTTCTCCATCTGCTTCCTGATAGCGGATGCTTTAACACCACACCTCTTTAAATATTTAATGCCATGTTTTTTCCTAAATTTGTGCAACCAGCCTGTTGAATGTTCATGGTTCCCTTCAATTATCAGTTCATCATGATAGATCCTTGCTTGTTTCATAAGCAGCATATCATTAGGTGGCATGTGTTCTTACTGCAATGCTGACAAATCCACTCTTCTAATGCACAACTGAGATCTTCGTTTTTAGCTTTATGCGGTTTTTCTATTTTTCATTAATTTCTGCTCCTCACTTTCAGCATAGAATTTCAAACAGCTTATCCTTCTGTTCCTTTAGGTAATATGGTGGTCATTCCAACAGCATACTCTTCTGTAAGATGCTTCACACTATGCAGTTTCTCTAACAGCTTGACTTTCTGTGCCACAGATAACCATAAATCCTTCCTCTTACTCTTAGCATCATTACCTATAGGGGTATCTGCAGGCCAGTGTGACATTTTAACAATATATTTAAAACAGGGAGCAGAAAATAAGCCAAAAAGCACAGTGAGTAATGAATGTAGGTCTTGGAACCATGTGGGCATCTGCTGTTGGTGCATCCAGCCTGCACACATGATTACACCACCTTTTGTAGGAGTGTTTGTGGGAGGGTATGTGGGCATGCATGGAAAAGAAGTATCACCTTAAGGGGGCTGAGAGAGTCATTTTTCCCTTGTGGGTGCAGAATAAACTGTGTGTTGTACGCCTGCATTCTGACTGCAACCCATCACATAAGGTCAGGTGTCGAATTTTCCACTTGTGGTCTAATACTGGTGCTCAAAAAGTCTTGGATTTTGGATTTTCAGATCAGGATGCTCAACTTGTATTACCTTCACTAATGACAGTATATTGGTCAATTAATTAGTATTAGCGGGGAGGAACATATTGCTCAACTACCACGGGTCTAAGAATTCCACTGCTAAAACTAGTTCTACAAAATGTGACTCACATTGCTTTCTATATAACTTGACATCAACTCTCTTAAACATTCATCTTATCGATTGTTTTATGGCACACTGACAGAAAAATGTAGAAAGCCAGTAAAGTAGAAATATGTAAATAGATAGTGCTAAAAAAGATATGTAATAGGTTATTCCCTTTTTACCCTCACTTGGAGGGAACTATATGGAGAAAGTCTCTAACCCATTTATCTCGTGAATACTACCTGATAAAATGGTGATTACACATCTGATTTATATAGTTGAAAGGTTATTATTTCTTTGATATTTATTCATTGTGAATATTACCTGCCAAGAGTTTGTGAAATAGGTGAAACACAGGGACAGTAATTATTTTGTTGGCAGCCTCTGCTCCTGACGAAGTACTTCCTATTTTATCAGGTATAGTCCTTCCCCTCCTGGATGGTGGGCGAGGTGGTGTAGCTGACACAGCACGTTTAGATTGGGATTTCAACCCTACAAGAAAAGAAGCAGTAAGATTCTGTATAGCCAATATAGTAATATGAAGTAAAAGGGTGTTTATAAAATATTTTAATAAAACATGCATTCCTAGCTAACACCAAAAGATAGAAATGTTTCTTCTAGGCTGGGCATGGTTGCTCACACCTGTAATTCTAGCACTTTGGAAGGCTGAGGCAGGAACATTGTTTGGGCCCAGGAATTCAAGACCAGCCTGGGCAACACAGCTCTACAAAAAAAATGTAAACAGCTAGGCATGATGGCATGTGCCTGTAGTCCTAGCTACTTGGGAGGGTGAGGCAGGAGGAATGCTTAAGTCCAGGAATTCAAAGCTGCAGTGAACTATGATTGTGACACTACACTGCAGCTTAGGCAACAGAACAAGATACTGCCTCTAAAGAAGAAACAAATTATTTTAAAAAGAAAATATTTCTTCTGTCCAATATCTAATCTCCCAATTCTATTTGTCTGTCCTTCATGATATACCATAAATAATTTTGACTTTATATCTGTAACTATTTTCCAATAAAGTAAAAAATGCAGCTACACTCTCTGAAATATAGGTAACTATCCATTTAGTAGAAAGCAGTTTTATGCAAATATGTAAAATCTTGTATTTTTAATTTTTCTCCAAGATAGAATTGATTACAACAATACAGAGGTCTCCTAATTGAGGAGTAAGGTAACCTATGCTGAGACTTCTCTTTTGAACTAAAATCACCTTACCTATGTTAAGGAAATATCCTTCCCAAACTACCAGTTATCTTTGCTAATTTTTCTTCTGGAACCTAATACTAAAAACTCATTTTTCAATCAAGTTTAAAAATTATTTTTATTTACTAATTTTATGTAATAAACACATTATAAATGAAAACTAGTGAGTAAATTTTCATTTTTTCTTAGACAATGAGGTTATACAAAAATTCCTTAACACTTAGGAGATTTATAAGGGTATGATTCACCCAAGAGTACACTATCAAGCTTAAATGAAATATCTACTTTTGACACATGTACTGTATCTGATAAAATATAGTAAGCTGTGGACATAAAATAATATTTTAAATATATTTAAGTGTAACAATAATTCCAGTTCCAAAGAGTAATGAATTTGTTACAATATTTTTAAATTTAGTATTAAAACATCATCACAAATCAGATTTTTACATTTACTTATTACATTTAGTTCCTATAATTAAAAAGCTTCTATTTTTATAGAAACCCAAACAAAACCAAGGTTATAAAAATGGAAGGCATACCGGAGGCAACAACAACACTGTAATTGTCCTGAAATCCATTTTCCGCCTTAACTTTTTCTTTCTCTTCATGGTTTTTCTTTTCTTTGTCATCTTTTTGTTCACTAATTAGTTTAGCTGTGATACTCGGAGTATCTGTAAGAAAATATTATCTAAAATACATTGCTTTTCCAAATCATTAAAAAGGGGAAGCACTAAGTATTTCAGGAGATTATATGAGGTAACATTATCCCTAATACTGAGGAAATACAAAACAATTTAGAAAAAATGTTACACAGTAAAACCTGACATTCAATCCTTCCTGATATTGATAAGAGACTTGTCACTGTTCTTAAGCCAGGATATTTAAGTTCCAATCTCTAGGAACTATTACATACAGCATTTTAATAGTACTACCTCTAGAGACAATGAAAAACCATTAGCATGAAAACTTGCTTTATTTTAGGGATAAGTCAATGTGCTTGACAACTACATCTATTTCAGTCCTCACAGTATGGATATTAAGAAATAAAATTATTTTTGAAATGAAGAAACAGCCTTAGAAATACTGATGATAAAACCTGTTAACGGGAAATACAAGACTCAATCTCAGGACTCACTCTAAAGAACTCACTAGACTTCTTTTTTGTACTATAAATAGGAGTATAAAGGAACAAACTTCTTTAACAGCTCCTGTTCTGTTATTTTTATTTAGGAATAAAATAAGAATCTTAGATGACAAAGTAATATGTTTTACTACCATTTTAAAAATGAATGCTGAAAGATTTCATAGACAGTTATTACTCTCTGAATTAATATTTCATTACTTTGATATACAGCATGCAATTAAGTCATGAAATAAACGGGAGATAATATAATGATATGATTTAGCCATTAAATAATCCAAAGGCTGAGTGAACTATTTTGATATTAGAAATTTTTTCCAATATATGAATATGATTGATAAGGATTCTTTCTACTTTTCTAATTTAAGTTATGATCCAAAGTATTTTATAATGTTGAAAAGATTGAGATAACAATAAATAGCACCTTTTGTAATAACTCCTATTTTATAGTTTTCTTTGAGTATCAGAAAATATCCGAGTGATCTCAATTCCTAGAGCTTCTTATTAACTGCTGATTGCCTTTAGACAGTTTCTGTTTATGTGAAATTTAAAATTCTGTAAACAATATAAATGCATAGTAAAAATAAATTTTACTTTCTAACAAAAGTAAGCAACCTCAAATGGCAAAAATATTGACATAGGTCAGGGAGAAATAAGTAATAAAAAATTTACAAAATTCATTCAGCATAATCAAGCAGAAAAAAAACACAGAAAGAGCATTAGGTGATAAGAATGTATTTAGTACAATCAGAAGTTCAACTGATGTTCATTTATTTACTCTTACCTCAAAAATAAAATCTAAAAAATAAGTAGCATTCAAACATTAAAAGACATCACTAAGACAAATTTTTCTCAACTTCCCTGTTTAAAACTGCTCTGGTTTATAATTGTACTACCGGCCAACACAGAAAAATAAGGACCAATTTCACTCTCCTATCTAACTAGTAACTAATAATTAGGAAATATATGCAACAACAGTTTTCAGACATTGGGCAAGCAGGGCAGGGCAGGGGAGGACAGTCAAGCCTGGGTGAGTGGAAACAAAAGACATGAGCCCAGGATTGAGCCAGCTTACTGTCTGGAAAGTTTCAGCTCAGCATAACCCAGGTGTCACCCTAGGTTAAGAATACAAAGCTGGGAATCCAAAAGACAAAAGTAGTTTGTGCTAGTTCATAGGGCACATTTCTAAAGGTAAGAGATTTGCAGAGAGCTCTAGAGATCTATAGAGGGTCTTTCTCTGAGTCTTCAGAGTGCACTAACAACTATGTACATGTGAGGAGATCATTAAAGGCCAGGAAAAGTACTACTGAAAAGTAGCAAGGGAAACAATCCCAGGGTTTCAAAAGGGGAAGAAATGCCTGGGTTCATAATGACCAGTGAACTCCTGAGTACTCAGAAGGTTATAGCCTCAGAAATAACATAAAATTGGACTCAGACCCACATTGTCAAATCTGGTAGCCTATTTGTATTCTAATGCAGTACCTGTTTAAAGTTAAGTTCGCTAAAATTAAAAATTTAAATTAAAACTTCAGTTCCTTAGTCTCATTTCATGTACTCAACAGTTACTGAACTAGACAATAAAGGTTTATAAAAATTTTCCTCATCCAAGCAGTTTTGTCTTAGATTAAAACTGCTCTGATCCTACTTAATAAAGCTTAAAAAGCATACCCCAAAGCAACAAACTTTTTAAATAACAAAACTACATTTCTGAAAAAAATTAAAAATATTTATTAGAATACAAAATCATCCAGTACCTGAGAAAGTAAAATTCACATTGCATGGCATCCAATAAAATTTTCCAGGCAAAGAAACAAGAACATACAATCCATAAGGAAGAAAAAAAATAACACAAACAGACTAGTATGTTCAAGAAAGCAGAAGAAAGCCTGAACACTTTAAGAAAGCACAAGGAAATATTTTTTTTAAAATCAAACTTCTAACAGATTAGACAATGAAGAGGAACAGATCTTTTGGTCGACATACCAAGAGAAATTATCCAACATTTAAAAATAGAGAAAAAAAATTGCCGGGGGAAAAAAAGGAACAGAGCTTTGGTGAGCTGTGAAGCACCTTCAAGTGGCATAATATATGAGTAACTGTAATCACAAAAGAGGGGGATGAGACAAAATATTTAAAGAAATATTTGCCAAAAAATATCCAAATCTGATGAAATCTATAAACTCACAGATTCAAAAAAACAAACCCCAATCATAAGAAATGTAAAGAAAAAACTATAACGTACATAATAATCAAAATGCTTAAAACCAGTCACAGAAATGTACAAAATCAAAATGATTGACACATAAACTTGATTATTTGAAAGCTATAGAAAACGGGTAAAATTGTCAGGCAGGTGGGAGGGGTGAGGAAGGGATGGATATATACAAACATAATCAGTGAGATGTGCAACGTCTGGGGGATGGTCACACTTGAAGCTCTGACTCAAGGGGGTAGAGGAAGCATGGGCAATATACGTAACCTTAACATTTGTACCCTCATAATATGCTGAAATAAAAAACATTTTCTAAAAAGGCAAAAAAAAAAAATGGGTAAAATTACCAATTATATACTTTTAAATTACTTGCTTATATACATGTTATTACATAAATATACATGTAAATATATCATAAAATATGACTAAAAATCATAAAGTTACTTTAAAGGACCAAAGCATTGCTAAATAGAGGTTAAATTTAACACATACATTTTGATGTAGTACTTCAAAGCATTTTTTATTTTTATATAATCAAGAAAATAATTTCAAAATTATTTTAATTAATGAAATGTTTTAGAATAGCATTCTTTCGCAGTATATGAATGAATAAAAATCTTAAACTTCCAGTTATTTTGTAGTAGAATGTCTATACTTTTTCAAGTTAAATGCATGAAATATCAGTAACTCAACTTCAGTAACCTTCTTTATTTCCTTAATCTACCTAATTAATTTTTACTTCTCATTTTACTTCATCATGTAGAATGGAAAATCTCAGGGCTATGATAGAAACAAGTTTCTAAAATCAAATTTACAGAAAAGTTAAGCTGTAATAGATAAGGTGGCCATTTTCAAGTAAGAAAAAATGTTTTTAAATATATAATAGTATGTTAACCATTTACTACATAACTTAAAAAAAGGTAGGAAAGAATTACTGATTTTATGTATACACTTTTGTTAGACACGATGACTGTAAACTGGAGAACAATCTTTCCTACATATACTGATCATACTCATTCACATGGTTTAACTTACTATCTATCTATGTTAACGACTCCTAAATCTCTACAACCCCATCCGTTTGTATGTGTAGATATATCTTTTGTTTTCAGCATATTATGGGGGTACAGATGTTAAGGTTACATATATTGCCCATGCCCTCCCCTTCCCCCCTCGAGTCAGAGCTTCAAGCGTGACCATCCCCCAAATGTTGCACATCTCACTCATTATGTTTGTATATATCCATCCCCTCCTCTATCCTCCCACCTGCCCAACACCAGATAAATATTATTTCTATATTACCACACAGAAGTACAACCCCATCTTTTATTCTGAGCTTTAGATTTGTATTTTAAACTGAGAAATGGATATCTCCAGTTTTTTTTCTTAGATACTCCTACTCTTCCTTCAGTGCACAACTCCCCTTAAAAACTTAGGTTCCGTAAGGTGGGGGGAGGGGGGAGGAATGGCAGGGGCAATATATGTAACCCTAACAATATTTGTACCCCCATAATATGATAAAATAAAAGGAAAAAAAAAGCTTAGGTTCCCCTCTTATGTATACAGATAAAATTTACTTTTTTATATTTATGCTATAATGCAAATATTTACATTTCCAGTTTATTTTAAAACCTGACAACATACATAAGACCATAAATACCTTGAGAGGAAGAAAATGTGTCTTGCTCACTTTTACATCCTTAGGACAAATTACAATACTTTGCATATTACAGATGCTCAATAAATTCATTCATTGATTAACTGGGATTTCTAAGAGGTAATAAACTCTAAAGTCGATAAGAATCTGCCATCAAAAATTGCTTTTTCTTTAATAACCCATATTTTGTTTAAACGCATCATCCTAGTTAGGCACAGTAGCTCACACCTTTGTCCCAGCTATTTGGAAAACTGGCAGGAGGATCATTTAAGCCCAGAGCTCAAGGCAGCAGTGAGATTCCATCTCAAAAATAAATACAGTCAGGAAACCTAGGGGAAAATGTTCTGTTTTCTTCAATAATATAAATAATAAGGTGACTAGTCAACTCTACCTACTCCATTTTGATCTCTTGACCACTGACTTTTTTCCTCTAATTTAGTAAATATCCATTTATTAGAATCCTGCCATCCAAACAAATACCCTGCAATTAAACTACTATAATATGACCATAGTTTATCATGGGAAAATTCCATCAATGACTTCCAATGGCTCATCTACATTTCCAGCTGCCCATTTTGTAATTACTACACACTAACACATACTAAACCAAAAAATCTATAAATGCTTGAATGTTTTGTACATTTCGCCCACTTGATTGAAGCTTCTTACACTTCAAACTATGCCCATTTATTACCTTTTCTAGTTAATAAATGGATACTAAGTAGATGTAGTAAATATCAAAAAAAAAAACTCCATATACTTCTAATGTACAGTTAAAGAAAAATTTATACTTAAACATGACTTGCCTGACACTCTGTCAAGAACATCTGATAATGTTGTTGAGACTGGCAAATGAAGAGTACGGAACTTGTGGCCTGCTCCATACATTGGATGCTGGATGACATGGCTAGTAGCATTAATTCTACCTTTGTATAGCTGAAAATCAAGAAATCAAAGAGTGACTTTTTGGAATACATATCATTATGAAACAACTGCAAAAGGATACAAGAATTTAAAAATTCAATAAAGCAAACAAAATGCAGTTTATTTTACATATTTCTTTAAATGTAACATGTTTGCCACATGATTAACAAATCGACTTCTGCATTAGCAGTACTGTACCTAAAATGTTCTTTCATTTTTTTCCCAAATCAAATGACACTACTCAGGGCAAGGAATAATTATGCTATTCTAAGTGTGCGGGTAAGTATTATCCTAAAGAGATTTTTAAGTCTTATCATTAAGTATAAAGGTTGTTCTAGTTTCAGTTTGCTACATCAGAAGTTAGAAGAACATATATATATATATATAGGAAATTATCAGATAGGAAGTTATAAACTATATTTACACACAGCTAATCATTAAGATTTAAGTTTAAAAACTCACTGGACAGGGAGACTGAAGAAACATTGTCACTTTCTCATCTTCCAGCATCAACTGTAAAAATAATCTTCGTATAAATCCTGAAATGTTCCCAGATGTTGGAAGGTTCCCTCTTTGAGGAGATGTCTGAAATAGTTCACAGAGAACCTGGCAAGGCAGTAGATATAAAAAGTTAAATGCCCAACTCATTTGCAGCTTTTTATTTTAGAGAACAAACAGGACATTTAAAAAGTAGATTAACATTCTGTGGGTAAGAGAAATTTTGCTCAAGAGTTTCGCATAATGAATACCCCACGCGACCAATTTATTTTTAACTTTAGTCAATGTTAAGGTGGTTATGATACAACAAAAATTATGAAAAAGGTATATTAAAAATATAAAACAAAGCCTAAATTAAAAAATTAGACATAACTAGGCCAGAAAGCAATGGAATACAAATTTTCAAGTATCTATAATCATGCCCTTGGTTCAGTTGCTCATTTAAGCATTTTTTTAAATTAGGTACATTTTGCAGAGATATTTTCTCAATAAATAATTCTACCGGAAGTAAAATATCTTGCTTTTATTCTTAAAGAAGTTAAATCATTCAATAATTTATAAAAATTGTGATGGCTATCCTTCCATACATTAATGAAGTTAGATCTGAATGAGTACTATTAAATAAGGGAGGAAAAAAGAAGCTAATTACTATTTATTAGTATCTACGATATCTCAGGCTCCCACACTAGGTACTTTATATACCTTAAAATATTTAATCCTCTCAAAAAATCTGTCAAGCAGGTGTTGCTAGCCCCATTTTATTGGTTAAACAACTTGCCAAAGGTCACAAGACCTAGAAAGCAGCAAAATTTGGCAAAATACAACTACAATTACTCTTCAAATAATTCTGGCTTTCAAGGTTTTAGGCCACATAAATCCAATACAATATACAATCTTCTACATTTTTTAACATGATTTATCTGTAGCCTCCTATCTAAAACCTACTATAATTCTAATGTCTATATAATGAGAAGCAAATTATCATTTATGGCAATCTGGTTACACCAAAATGCAATGCCTCAATGCAGATATGGCACTCAATGACCACTGCCGAGTAGTCAATCCTGTTTCAGCAACTGCAATGTTCTTTTTGGGCTTGTTATCTTGGGGAGTTTTTTTAAAAGGAGGGGTGTATGATCGATAGCTAGAATACCCATAAATATGCCAATCATCTCATCATAAAGAATAACTTATTTATGTGACGGCATATTTTGAGGGGATGAAGAGATTAATTTTGGCTGAAATTCAGATCCTTAAACACATTCGCCCTAAAGTTTACCATTATCTGGCCTTTATACATGCCCCCCCTTACCCAATTCCACCAACTATATCACGGCATCTTAAGATAGTAAGAGTTTTTCTTCCCTTACCTGTGCCATCAGCTTTTGATTATTAGGGTGGCATGAAATGCACTGCAGAAAGAATGCAACAGTTGCATTCTCAATTGCTGTGCGCTGTTGAGTAGTCAATCCCGTTGTAGCAGCTGAAGAAACAGAAGCTGACCTTGCGCTAGTCTGTTGTGCACCTAAATTATGTCCTCCAGAAGTGGACCCAGAGTGACACAATAAAAACAGAAGTGCTGTCCATAGTGGGTTTACTTCAGAACCACCAAGCCAATCTTTCATAATGTGGCTATTGCCAACTTCTGTCAAAAATCTAAGAATAGGAGCAACCAGGTCTGCTGTGATAGGCATCTTATTACATTGTTGTGCAACATGATGCCGCCTCAGTTTGTCCTGGGAAGTGTCTACTGGCTGAGCAATGCTTTCTGAGTAAGAAATGTGGCTAAAACAGAAACTAGCCAGACTCCTCACAAGAAGAGAAGGCAAACCTGAGTCTAGTAACTGTTTAATAGCTTCTGGAGATTGAGAAGAGGAAGCAAGAGTTGCCAAATGTGATTCAGTTAGAGCGAGAGGTGCTTGTGCATTTTTAGAGTCATCTGTTAAAGATGAACTAAGATCCTGCTTTTTACTATCATCTGTCATAGATAGTCTGTGGTGACACTGCACTGGAGGAGGGGTAATTCCCATCCAGCCCATGAGCAAAGAAAAATAATTTGGGTGTATGTGACACATTGAGCAAAGTAGACTGTCAACAGCTTTCTTCAAAACGATATTACAGGGAAGAGACATGGACCAATTAAAAAGTAACCTAGAAAAATAAAAAACACCACGTTAATAATACTGTTTCTTAAAGAACTCATCTCAAATATTTTTATTAGAGATCTACACTGACAAAATTATTTGACATTACATAATACTGCAATTTATTATAATAATGTTGTAATTTAATATTTCAGAAATATTTATATATATTTATATAATTTAATAATTTAGGTAGATTGGGAATTAGGTTACACTTACGAATTAGTACAGAAAATCAAGCAACCAATATTAAAATGGTTCTACCTGGTTCTGTCATTCTCTATGTGGCCTCAAAAAGTCATGTAAAGAAACAATGGAACCTACAGCCTCAAGGCCACATGTGGTCCCTCCAGATCCCCAAATATGACCCCTCGACTGAATCCAAACTTCACGGAACAAGTTCTGTGAAGACCGCATTCAAGGATCCAGAAGGCCACGTGTGGCCTTGCACGTTCCCCTCCCCTGATTGGACATGAATGATGGCCTAAAATTATGTTTCAAACAAAAAGTACTAGAGAGGTTCACTAATAAGTCATGGATGATATCAACTGGCAGGGCCAAATATGAAGATGACAGACTAGAGAACAAAAGGCCTACCTTTTATAATTCATGGAAATCTTCAAAAATAAATATAGTATTCTGCTACAGACTTACCAGTAGCCAAACAATTAAGTTCACCAAAGCTTTAGCTGAATATGATGAAGAAACGTAAGTAAATGAAAACCACTTGTCAAAAGGTCAATCTAGAGATAGTCTTTCAAAGTTTCTAGCTATACTTTTCCTCCACAGTTTTATTATTACACATTAAAGATAAAAGAATCTGGTAAATAAATTTACAACTGAGAACAATGAAGTAAAGGAACACCTACATTGAGCCTTTTGATTTTAGGTAAGAAATGCAGGCAGTGCTGCTAATACATCTTCTTAAAACATGAAGATAAATTACATTTGTGTGACATCTCATTTCAATAGTATACCTGATTAAATCTACTACATTAAAAATATTTTATCTAAATAAACATATAAAATATTATTTTATCAAATGAAAACTTAAAGTGATCTAGTACTAGGAAAAAAAAGATTTCAAAAATCATACTTACTCAAAGAGGTCTCGGTCCAGCAGTGCTGGTAAATCATACTCTACAAGCAGTTCGTAACTATGCCACAGAATTGCTGCTACACAGTGCAAATGAGAAGGAGACGGCATTAGAAGACCATACTCTATTGCTGAAGAGTTAGGGCACACGTAGTTGATCCTGCCACTTTTCTTCATAGCAGCCACTCTTGCAGAATCACTGACCCATTTTAACAAGGCCTGAATTCTTAAAAGAAGAAAATGAATTCAAATAACCATCAACAGCAAAACCGGCATTTGATATAGATGCCATCTTTGCATATAAAGCAAGATATTTATGAGAATAATATACTAATTGCTCTTGATCATTTTAGTCTAAATAAGAAGAATTTATAACCAACAAAGACATAGTAGTTCCAGTTCCAGTTTTCCAATATCCTTACCAATTTTAACCAATCAAAATGTTTATAATAACACAATTATGACTCAGCAAATAAGCAATGAATGCTTCTTACCTTATTTATAACAAAACATATAAATTTTTAGAATTATGGGGTACACATACACACATTCTTCTATATTTTCTCTTGCCTTATAGCAAATCCACAAAATCTAGAGCAGTGATCTTGAGCTAATTGCTTATTTACAAAGTCTCATGAAATACAGCATGTCTCACATCCCTGGACCTTTAGCAGTACATACTAATAGCAGCCACCCATCCTCATTCATTCTAACCAACAGAATATAGCCTCCACACATACAAATACTTTTTTAAGTACCACAGCTACTCTCAAACTACTGGAGCAAGAGACTAGTAAAACACACCCAATTTTGAAGCATTAGCTGAGAGCAAAAAAATTTTTAAAGCAATGATGCTTTAGAGTTAGTATAAAAAACAAAAAAATGGGGCTAGATTTAATAGCAAATTCTTAAAACATTATGTTTATATTTGGTTTATCTCCTTTGAAATTTCTAGATTAGGCCATAAGATTCTTTGCTTCAGGGTAAAGAAAAGAATGGGGATAAGATGGTATATAATACTAATTAATCTCTCTAATCTGAAGGACTGAAAGGTAAGACTCTTAAATTTTCAATTTCATATAATAGGAAATAAAGACAATTCACAGAAAGAGAAGGATAAGGCACCATTTAATTTATTAACAATTAATTGATTAAATAGTTATTTATTAAAGTTAATTAAATCATTAATTAGTTATTTTCCCCCAGAATGTCTTCAATTCTATATTTACAATCCTGACATCCTCCTTATTGGGTGATACTGTCTTACCAACCCTGGAGCAGGACTCAATTAACTTTCTCTCTAATATCTAGCAGCATGCCAGCCATATAGCAGCTATTAAGGAAATACCTATAAGTACCAAAACATTAATAATTCAACAATTTGCAAAGAAGGAAATAAGCTCTAGCATAAAAATTATTAGTATAGTCACACATACTATAAATATGTTCTTCTAATATGGATGCTATACATAAAACCAGAGAATTTTTTACCAAAGATTTGCTCAAAAATTTATCAACAAAAATGTGTTTATCATTTTTGAAGTAAAAGCAAAGCAAAACTACATTAGGACAACTCATCAAAACTACCTTAATGTCAAAATCAATAAACATTTAGATGAAGTGTTCAGATATCATTTACTTGGTATAATATTGTTTCATTTTGTGGTAGGAAGCATGACAAACAGGGTATACAGTTTAATTTAAAGATGTCAGTGAATATTATAAATAATTAATAAGTAATCATTAAGAACAAGTATTGTCATTATCAAAATAGTCCAAGTACCAACTATGGACACAATATTCCTATATTTGTATACATTTAGTAAGCACTACCTAATATAGTATGATTATGATACCATCACCTTATAAGGATGCTATCACAACACGGTTAACTTAAAAATCATGTTTTTATTCCTTTCCATTCTTCAAAAGAAATATTAAGAAATCTAAGTTCAAATTGGTTTAAAATATATCCAAATATGAAAATTTGTTTGATGTTCATGAAAACCTTTACAGAAAGGTTGCATCATGTGAGGAATATGTTTAAACATGCAACATACGACAGTATTTGTCTTAACTTTTGTAAGATCATCCAAGGAGAATGTATTATTATAAGTAACATTCACTACAGGATGTAAGTGTGCATAAATGAAAAACGAGATCATGTACCTGTCTTTTGTTCCAGGATCCTGAGTTGTTCCAAGCTGGTAAAGAATGTCTATCGTAGAGTCAGAAGAAAGTCCATTCAGTCTTCCAAAAAGTAAAGGGCTATTTAAATCTTGCAATAAAGAATCAAAAGAAAAAGGTTGCTAAATAGGCAAATTGGGGGTGGGAAGATTTAATTATTCATTAAAATAAGTCTACTATAAATTCTACCAACAAGAAAAAACAAACTCCAAAAATAATGAAGCTGTAAGGAAAATTAATTTCTGAAACAGAGTTAATTACAAAGATCACAGAGTTCAACTGCTGTTACTTTGTAGATATGTAAAAATTAAAATATCAAAGTTAATTAACTTTGTCACCTGTAGGATCACTGCCTGATGCTGCACAATTCCTCAGGAGAATGTCTATAAGCTTCAGGCCAATTCTAGTGGACTGCAGTCCTATCTTTACAAGCACAACCTCAATATTGGGTGAATGCATTCCACAGTACGGAGACATCAATAAGGCAGCACAAGTCTGTAGCAGATTAGCAGTAGGTGCAGCTGCACTTGCCATCATTCCTTCCAGATCACTTATGTGAGTAAGGCAATGATGTAATAACCGTAACCATCCAATACTGAAATACACAACACAAAATTACTTGTATGGTAAATATAAGTAGCTCAAATTATCTCAGGGGCAGAACAGAACTTTTTAAACATCAGCATATTGTGTTTCACAAATAGTCTTAATCAATCTAAAAAACCATGTTTTAGAATGCTGCAAAATCAATAATTGAGCACATAATAAGTTTCCCCTATAATACAATCACATACAAAAGGACTTAAGTGTTCATAGCATTTAGAAACTATATGCTTGCTTTTTTAAAAGAAATCAGCCAGGAATCTAGTTTTAAACTTATATACATTTATATGTATTAATACAAACTGGTTACTATAATAAACATGTAAAACTGTAAAGTCTTCGTCCTTTCAGGATAAAAAAGAAATCTTGATTTTTTTTTTTTTTTTTTTAAGAGACAGGGTCTTGCCACATTGTCCAGGCATGAAGTTATGACTTCAAGCTATCCTCCCACCTCAGCCTATCTAGTAGCTAGGACTACGGGTGTCAGCCACCATACCTGGCTAATCTCAAACTCCTGGCCTCAAGTGATTCTCTGCCTCAGCCTCCCAAATAGCTGGAACTACATGTGCAAGCAATAAAACCCATCTGTAAAATTATCAACTATCAAAATTTATCAGAAAAATGTTGATTAAAAGATATATTAAGGTTCTAGTTTGGTTCAGATATAATCTTTCTGTTAACTGACATTGAGGAATTACCATATACATCTAAGTGTCCCTGTTTCTAAGGTCAGTTGGTATGGTTCTGACGAACTGGTTACAGGCATTTGGGAATCCCTAGAATTGATATAATCCAAAAAGTTAGTACCTACACTCACATACAGTGTAGATCATCTCACAGATAAAATATACATAAATCTCAATTTTAATCAGCCTCAGGGTTGTGCTTCCAGAAAATTGTCTCCATTACACCTAATAAAATTATGTTACGTTGATACCTATAGAACAAAGAACTTCCTAAGACCTAAAAAACAAAAAAAAAAACCCTACAGAATGAATAATTTTGAGAAAAGCATAGAAAACTTTAAGAATGAGAAATAAAACATACCTTGTTTTGGATACCTGATCTTCAGATGGAAGAAAGGGATTATTAACTGTTGCTGAAGAAGTGGTACCAAAAGCGGTGAGGCCCAATAATTTAATTTGTGAAAGGCCTAATGTGCTGGCATCTCGTGGACGATGTAGTCTAAGGCAGACAGCAGAAGCCACTTCGGCTTTCACAAGCTGAATTTTTATATAGGTGAGACCACTTGTGACAACAGGAGTGGACAAAGGTAGCATATTTACTCCATCTGCACTTACTTCAACAGACACTGAGGATGGGCAGGCTATAGGAAGAGAAAATTGAACAATCACAAAAGAAAAAGTAAACGCTATAGAGTTCTCCATAGATAAAAATCCCAGTAAAACAACTGCTTTCAGTTATATTCATTATGAACTTGTAAAAAAGAAATTTACATACCAAATAGTACTTTGTCAATGACTTCTATCACAATTAATTTTGGAGATGCTTTCTATTAAATAAAATATTTAATCCACATTATAAGTTGTACTTTAACATTCACCTAAAAAAAGAGTAACTGAAGGAGACATGCACTCCACATGTACTGGATCTTCCCCAAGAAAAAAACAGCCAATTAAACAATTATTTTATTTCTACTTTACTCAAAAATTATCACAGACAATATGGAATCATCATTATTATGTCATAATATACTTTCAAAATAATATGATCAGGACAATTGTAATAAAAAATAGTATTCCAGCTGGCAAGGTGGCTCACGCCTGTAATCCTAATGCTTTGGGAGGCTGAGGTGGGAGAATTGCTTGAGGCCAGGAGTTCCGGACCAGCTTGAGCAAGAGCAAGACCTTATCTCTACAAAAAAACAGAAAGATTAGCTGGGCGTGGTGGCTCAGGCCTGTAATTCCAGCTACTCAGGAGGCTGAAGTAGGAGGATCTCTTGAGCCCAGGAGTTTGAGGTTTCGGTAAGCTGTGATGCCACTGTGCTCTAGCCCAGGTGACAGAGCAAGACTCTGTCTCAAAAAAATATAGATAGGCAGATAAACATTTTTCCACCAACTATTTCACTACTACCATACTGCAATGGTTTCAAACATTGAGTTTAAACTCACAGATGAGTTTACAAATGTTTTCACCTCTAATCTCCTATTTCCCTTTCAAATTGACCCAAACATCCATAAGAAATTTTCTAAAAATCAATTCTTGCTAAAATTTAAGGAGCAATCAATGAAGTAACAACTGGCAGCTACTACAAGAAAATTATTTCCTCCTAGCATAACATAGAAGCCCATATAATAAATGTATCCATCAACTTAAACAACTTTTGAAATTTGGTCTTAATTTTAACTTTAATGGTAAAATTAGGAAGTAACCTTGACTATATGCCAACTAGATGGCAGGTTTACACTGATAACTAGACAAGTCACGTTGATTCTTAAATTTTACCTTCAAAAGCTTTTGAGGAAAGTATTATCCACATTTTACACAAGCAGGAAAAGTGGTTAAGTAATCCACATTCCAAGAGCAAATGAGACACTTTATTTGCAAGCCCATGTTTGATTCTAAAGACTGTTATTTCTACAAAACATATCTTCAATTTCTGCTCAAATCTATTTATAAAACCAAACTTTTAAATCAAGTACACTTAAGGACTGCTTAAACCATAACAGAGTTTCCCACTGTAATATGCTTCCTATCTCAATCTCTATGTGCAAAACCTAACAATTTTGAAAAGCTACCATTTACATGAACCATTCTTCTTTGCTTTCCAAATAAAAAAAATCTCTTCAACATTTTAGATTCTTCCCTAAGTCTAAATGTTGACTTATATTTTGCATTTCAATATAGTTATTTTTTGATCTATTATAAAACACATTTCTTTCTATATTTACATTAATTATATCTGTTTTTTTCATCTAAGTAGTGTGGATTCCACGACTAACTAAGATACAAGATACAACTTGCAAGTCTACTGTTGCAAGTAAATAGAAAAATATTTCTTCTTCAGATATGGCAGAAACCTACAAAATTAAACATAGCTCTTCATCCAATTATTGGGTGACATCTGATAGCAGTGAGAATCAATGAACATCAATGTAACAATTGCAATAATTCTGTAAAAACTGTAATTATGTGGAACTGAGACCATAAAATATAAAATATTTCACATTATTTATGAATACTTGAAATAGTTCTTGCTTATTCTATAACTTATTTTCTAAAAATGTTTAATTATCTTATAAAATTTAGTAAAATATAATCAGTGAACATGCACCAAATGAATAACACAATATTATAATAAAATTATATAATAAAAATATTACAAATTTAAAATCACATTCATATAATCAAAGTATTATAATAACAAATTTTTCACAGAAGGAGTTATCTTCTGGAGGGCTAGAGGATCAGACACACAAATAAACCAATGTTTATTTCCCCCTTACAGGGCTAGGACCAAGGACCAGGCTAAAAAACTACTTTACCTAACCATGAGTGTATAAATTAACTAATTTCAGCTTAATACTATAGCTTAATAAATTTGGGAGAGAAGGAAAGACAAAGTAATATATAACTGGGATAGAAATCCAAATATTTATTTGAGGATAACTGCTATGTCATTGCATTTTGTGGGAAATGACTTAGTGGTAATGTTAAACATTCCACTAAAAACTATTCAAAAGTTACACAATCTGGTAATCGTAACTAAGTATACCACTGCTTGCTAAATATTTTTCTCATTTTGAAATATTTCTAAATTATATTCTCATGATGCTTCTTTATAAAATATTACTCACTTGCAAGAGATGCAAGGTGAGGTTGGATATGTATCTCTTTAAGAAGCACTGCTGAAGGAAGGTGAATGGTAAGGTCACACCACGCCTCTTCTGGCAGAAAGATGTAGGACCATGCAGCAGAGCGAGCTCTTCTATGTGGAGGTGTAGCCTGCAAAAGCACTTCAGCTGGTTGGGCAGTAGGACTGCTAGATGTGATTGTACCTAGAGATGATATTTTAAATAAAATAAGAACTTGCAATATAGCATTAAGAAACAGTCAAATCATACTAATTAAATTAGGACAATTAACTGAAACCATGAACATCTGATACTATTAAAATAATCATCTCTATTCTAAGATGTTAATGTCTAAGATGTTTATGGATTAGAAATAAGAAAAATATAAAAAGAAACTGTAGGCTGGAAAAAGAAGTAAATATCTAAATTCAAAATATTTTCTAAAGATAGTATCAGTTAAAAAGGAACAAGTGATTTCAATCTGATTAATATTTAAAAGGAAAACTGATATAAGGATCTCTAGTTTCATAAATTGTGTTTAAACTTAAAAATATAAGGAAACTTTATTGCTAAAGAACTGTTAAAACATTCTTTCTAATCAGTAGCATGTTTTGACTTCCACTACCTTTAAATCAACAGCTTGTAATTAAAATGTTAACAGTATGCCATCATCAACTTACTTCAACAACTAATTTGGCTTCATACCAGTGAATAAACAAAACAAATTCATACCAGCAAGATTTAGCAACACTTTTCTTACCCAGGGGTGCAAAGTTATGGATCCCTTCTGCATTGTCAGGCTCAGAAGCTAGTATTCTTGTTTTCAAAGTGCTGTCAACAGCTTTATTCGGACCAGAATCAAGAAATTTCATAATAGTAGATACCATACTTCTTGCAGTGTTCACAATAGCCCTTGTACTAGTAACCATATTGTTGCATATGAGCTGAACACCACCTAAATTTACAAAGAATATGAAATGAAAACTACTTTAGGATAGATGGTTCAGCATCAAGAGTCAACTTTCACAAAATACTACAAAAACGAGAATATAACTTACTATCACATGATTATATTTAAATAATAGTTTTTGGAATTTTATCTTACCCATATCGTGAAATGCTTTCAAGGCATCACTAGTATCCAGCACTCTCAAAATGAACCACAATAATGGCTCAGATAACTGGCAAGTAGCAAGAGAGCCCTAAAAAATAAAATATGCATATATTATTTTGTATCTTCCTATGACTAAGGACTATTAAAATTCTTAGTGCATGTAATAATATTCCTTTACAGTTAATTTTGGTAAATTCAGTCTGCCAAAATACATGAATCAGAAAGGAAGAGAAGTATCTTCTCTCTGAACTCAGAGCAATTTTTAAAGTATGTGTCTTCACCTATTTTCTCTTTATAATTTCCAACAGAGAAATAAGTATATTCAACAAATATAAAATGATAATTGTATACTGAAATCAAAAAGACTATAAGAAATTGTTTTAAAATCTCCATTTCAAAACAGTATATGGAGTATACAGCTATATAATCAAACTGGCTCCTAAAATTTCATTTTTAAAAAGGAACTACAGGCCGGGCACTGTGGCTCACACCTGTAATCCTAGCTCTCTGGGAGGCCGAGGCGGGCAGATTGCTCAAGGTGAGGAGGGTCAGGAGTTCGAAACCAGCCTGAGCAAGAGCGAGACCCCGTCTCTACTATAAATAGAAAGAAATTAATTGGCCAACTAATATATAAAGAAAAAAATAGCCGGGCCTGGTGGCTCATGCCTGTAGTCCCAGCTACTCGGGAGGCTGAGGCAGGAGGATCGCCTGAGCCCAGGAGTTTGAGGTTGCTGTGAGCTAGGCTGACGCCACGGCACTCACTCTAGCCTGGGCAACAAAGCAAGACTCTGTCTCAAAAAAAAAGCAAAAATTCTCTTTCTTTTCAAATTGCACTAATCCCTTCTAAGTGAAAGAAAGCTAAACAGGCAACATAAATTTGAACAAAATGCTCATTAAATTTTCTTATAGACAATCTATATAGAACATCTTGGTATGTCACTGTGTTATTTTTAGGGAAAAGGAAAGATCTACTTCCTGGGATTATAGAAAGAAATCTAAAATTTAAGAATACATTAAATGCTTTATTTTTATATTACTGTGGTCATCTTTGAAAATACCACTTTAAGAAAACTTTACTATCCAACTTTTAATAATCCATAGCCCTTACCTACTAATGATTTTCCCTGTCCAATATGTAATATGAATACACTTATTTATCTCTGTCCTACATAAAATTCTTCACTTGTGGTGCCAGAAAGCTATTCAAATTACTGCAACTGTTGCTGGCTTGAACTTACTTGTCTTCCCATATATCCACAGGCCATGTAGGTTAAAATTGGCTGCAGCATCATGTGGACTGTAGAAGCTTTTTTACTAAGGGTTGTCAATATAGTAAATAATCCATCCCCAACAGATATGGCATCTAACCCACCATGAAAGTTTTCATGTTTAGTGAGATGTAATCCACTTGCCCCTAATAAAAATAAAAGATTATACATTTTTAAAAAGTGTATCCTTAAAGAACAATAATAATTAAAATAGACTTTAAAGAGTCATTTTTTTTCCAAAACCACTTAAGGATGAGTACATAATAGCTATAAACAAACACATACATACACACATCCCTAAACCCACTCACACAACCCTCTAGAGATTAAAATATCTATAACATTCAATATAGCATTTTTTTGTATATCTTCTTACATAAGATGATTGATAACAATAAAAAGAATGTTCTCTGTTATATGACTGAGGGAACATCATTCTACATAGTACCTATGTATCAATAAAAAAGAAAATGAAGAGCAAAATAAGTGATTTGCTATGTCACTATACTGCAAAATATCCCACACACAAAAAAAATATGGTTGTTTCACATACACTGACAAAGAAATATCAGCAGGTAAAAACAAATCAGAAATGGATTTTGTCACAATTTACATAAGTTAAATTATTTTTAAAATTTAATGTAATATATTAGCTTTCCAATAGGTAGAAAAGTTAAGCAACAATATATAAACAATATACAAACTTCACTGATATATGTGTCATAGAAATTTTGAATACAATTTTATATTTCATTATTAAAATGTAAACAAATAAATCTTCTGGTCTCTATTAAAAAATTTAACAAGAAAATTCTTCATCTTGAAACATTAGAGATGCTTGGGTATATATTATAATAACTGACTCATGAGATTCATCTTTCTATTAATTAAAATTTACATTGTTAGTATTTTCCAATATTTTTTATTGAAATCGACATAAATTTTTCAATATTTCACTTTCATTTATTAATTGAAGCTACTGTATCAGTCACAATAAGAACTTAACAGTAGGGGGATGGATCAAGATGGCGGACAAGAAACACCGCCAGACAGAGTGTCTCTGCAGAAAAGACAGATTCTAGCAGAAATTAGAAAACAGAAGCAAGAAGACGAACATACACCGGACGAGGGCCGGAGGGAGGGGTACCTGAGACCCTGGGAGACTCCACGGAAGGAGGCTGCGGAGGAGAACTGGAGGCTGAGACCACCAGAGCAGCCCGGAGACCAGCGGCAAGGGTAGGTGGATAAATCATCTTTCCCCTCCCCTGCATTTGGGACTGCTGGTGGGCTCCCCAGAGGGTGGAGAGACCTGCGGACAACAGCCCTGAGACAGCCGCCGCCAGCTAGCGGTGAGCCTGTAGTGGACACAGCACCAGACTCCCAAATCCTTCAGGGCACCTCCGTGTGCACAGACCCGAGCTGCGCAGCAGGCGCCATATTGCCTTCTCCTCCCCTCCAGCAACCCTACCCGAGGCTGCCCAGAGTGACAATACAGCCACCAGCCAGAGGCACCTCCAGGGAACGGGACCTTCCCTTTTCGGTCCTTACAGTTGACTCAGGGGAACTCAGACTGTGAGCTCCCTACCCGCCAGCCCTCCCAGGTGCTGCTGACACGGGGTTCCCAGGAGAACGGTGCCGACTCAGAGACTGAGAGACACAGACCCAGCTTGGGCTCCCTGTGGGTGAATTGGGACCAGAACTCCTCTCCCTGGTGGGGATACAGTTTGAACTCTGGGACCAAGAGGTCGGACCTACAGACTAAATCCCGTGCACTGAGGTCTAGCATTGCCCAGGGCACAGAAGGGATATATGTGAACAGCATACTGAGGTGTGTGTGCCTTCAGGGGCAGATCAGCGTCCTAGAGGGCAACCCTCCTCCCAAAACGAGGCCATATGCTAAGCCCAGGTAGCGTTCCTGCACAGGGAACCTCCCCGCCAGCATCACAGTCCAGGGAGGCCTGGTGGCATGTGGTCTGGCCTGCTGGCAGAGACTCAGGAGTAGCTGCAGAGTTGGGGAGGGTGGAAAGAAGCGAGGCCCCCTCCAGACTGCGGGGCTCAGACAGCCCCACCCCCACCCCCAGACTTTCTGGCTGAGTAGGACCATTCCAGCCCCGCCCTGACAACTTTTCCTGGAAGCAGAGAACAGAACTTTCACCCCTGCTAACCACATTGGTGGTGCCTGAGGGCAGGCTTACCCAGCCCAGCCCAGCTCCGCCCAGAACAAGAGCTAATAACAGGACACAAAATCAACAGCATAGCATGTTCCTCCAAGCAAGCGCCACCTACTGACAGGGACGGCATCCTGCACAGCCTTTTCACGGCACCCATTGACTCAAATACAGGGAGTGGTCGAATCTCACCCACAGACACCACCTAATGCCTCAGAAACTAAACAAGGTGTGTGAATACCCAAACAAAAACCTAAAGGAAAGAAACAACAACTGATCGACATGGGAAGAAATCAGCGAAGGAACTCAGGAAATACGAAGAACCAAAGGGAAAACACACCCCCAAAGAGGAGCACCAGCCCCCTAGAAACGGACACCAATCAAAATCAGGCAACCAATATGACAGAAGAGGAATTTCATATGTGGATCATAAGAACACTCACCAACCTGCAACAACAACTCAATAACCAACACAAAGAAACCAAAAAAAAGCCTCCAGGACCTAGAAGAAAAGTTCACTAAAGAAACAGACACAATGAAGAAAAGATTAACCAAACTCCTGGAAATGAAGAATCAATTCAGGGAACGACAAAATGCAGAGGAAAGCCTCAAGAACAGGGTACATCAAACAGAAGAAAGAATCTCAGAGATTGAAGATAACATCCTCCAACTAAATAAAACCATCACAGAGATAAAGCAGAGAAACAAGAGAAAAGAACAAAGACTACAAGAGATGTGGGATTATGTGAAGAAAACTAATGTGAGGGTCATGGGGTTACCAGAAGGGGAAAAAGACAACACTCAAGGGTTGGACAAGCTATTTGAAGATATAATAGAGGAAAATTTCCCCAGGCCTTGCTCAAAATCTCGATATACAAGTTCAAAAAGCTCAGAGGACCCCTGGGAGATTCAATGCAAACAGGAAGACGTTACGACATGCAGTCATCAGACTGACCAAAATATCAACTAAAGAGGCCCTTCTAAGAGCTGTAAGACAAAAGAAGCAAGTGACATACAAGGGAAAGCCAATTCGAATAACACTAGACTTCTCTAATGAGACTTTACAAGCAAGGAGAGACTGGGACCCCATTCTCACTCTTCTGAAACAAAACAATGCCCACCCTAGAATCTTTTTCCCTGCAAAACTAAGCTTCATATATGAAGGAGAAATAAAGACATTCTCAGACAAGCAAAGTCTCAGAGAATTCACCAAGACAAGACCAGCCCTACAAGAAGTACTCAAAACAGTGTTACCCACGGAGCACCATAATAAAAAGTCACAAATATAAAAACAACCAAAACCCAAAGATTAAAGGCCAGATAGTACAATGCCACAAAAGAGAAATCAAAGCAACAACATCCAACCCAACAGAATGAACAGTAATCTACCTTACCTATCAGTTCTCTCAATAAATGTGAATGGCTTAAACTCTCCACTCAAGAGACACAGGCTGGCTGAATGGATAAGAAAATATAGGCCAAGTATATGCTGTCTTCAGGAAATACATCTAACCTGCAAGGATGCATAGAGACTAAAAGTAAAAGGGTGGAGATCAGTATTCCAGGCAAGTGGAAGCCAAAAGAAGGCTGGCGTGGCAGTTCTAATTTCAGACGATTTAGTTTATAAACCAACAAAAGTAGTGAAAGACAAAGAGGGTCATTATATAATGGTGAAGGGCACACTTCAACAAGAAGAGATAACAATTTTAAATATATATGCACCCAACTTAGGGGCACCCAGTTTCATAAAGCAAACCTTACTGGATCTAAGCAAATGGATTAATAGCAACTCCATAATCACCGGAGATTTCAACACCCCACTGACGGCACGAGACAGATCCTCCAAACAGAAAATTAATAAAGAAATAATGAACTTAAACAAAACCCTGGAACAATTGGGTCTGACTGACATCTACAAGACATTCTACGCAAAATCCACTAAATATACGTTCTTCTCATCAGCTCACGGGACATTCTCTAATATTGACCATATCCTAGGACACAAAGAAAATCTCAAGAAATTTAAAAAAATAGAAATCATACCATGTACCTTCTCATATCACAGTGGAATAAAACTAGAAATCAACCCTAACAGAAACTCACATTTCTACACAAAAACGTGGAAATTAAACAACCTCCTACTAAATGATTACTTCATAAATGAAGAAATCAAGACGGAAATAAAAAAATTCTATGAAGAAAACGACACTGGAGAGACAAGTTATCAACTCCTCTGGGACACAGCTAAAGCAGTTCTGAGAGGAAAGTTTATCTCCATAAATGCCTATAACCAAAAGACAAGAAGATCACAAATAGACAATCTAATGAAACGACTCAAAGAGCTGGAAAAAGAAGAACAGACCAACCCCAAACCCAGCAGAAGAAGTGAAATCAACAAGATCAAATCAGAACTAAACGAAATTGAAAACAGGAAAGCTATTCAGGAGATTAATAAAACAAAAAGTTGGTTCTTTGAAAAAATAAACAAAATTGACACACCGTTGGCTAAGCTAACAAAAAGCAGAAAAGAGAAATCTCTAATAAGCTCCATCAGGAATAAAAAAGGAGATATCACAACTGATCCCAAAGAGATACAAGATATAATTTATGAATACTACAAAAATCTTTATGAGCCGGGCGCGGTGGCTCACGCCTGTAATCCTAGCACTCTGGGAGGCTGAGGCGGGCGGATTGCTCGAGGTCAGGAGTTCGAAACCACCCTGAGCGAGACCCCATCTCTACTAAAAAATAGAAAGAAATTAATTGGCCAACTAAAAATATATATACAAAAAAATATTAGCCAGGCGTGGTGGCGCATGCCTGTAGTCCCAGCTACTCGGGAGGCTGAGGCAGGAGGATCACTTGAGCCCAGGAGTTTGAGGTTGCTGTGAGCTAGGCTGATGCCACGGCACTCACTCTAGCCTCAACAAAGTGAGACTCTGTCTCAAAAAAAAAAAAAAAAAATCTTTATGCACACAAACTGGAAAATGTGGAGGAAATGGACAAATTTCTAGAAACACACAGCCTCCCTAGGCTCAACCAGGAAGAAATAGATTCCCTGAACAGACCAATCTCAACAGCTGAAATAGAAACAGCAATTAAAAATCTCCCTAAAAAGAAAAGTCCCGGTCCAGATGGCTTCACACCTGAATTTTACCACACTTACAAAGAAGAACTAGTACCTATCTTGCAGAAACTATTCCACAACATCGAGAAGAATGGAAACCTCCCGGACACCTTTTATGAAGCGAATATTACTCTGATACCAAAACCAGGAAAGGATGCAACAAAAAAAGAAAACTACAGACCAATATCCCTAATGAATATAGATGCAAAAATTTTCAACAAAATCTTAGCTAACCGAATCCAGACACTTATCAAAAAAATAATTCACCACGACCAAGTGGGCTTCATCCCAGGGATGCAGGGATGGTTCAACATACGTAAATCTATAAATGCAATTCACCACATAAACAGAAGCAAAGCAAAGACCACACGATTCTTTCAATAGATGCAGAGAAAGCTTTTGACAATACTCAACACCCTTTCATGATACGAACACTTAAGAAAATAGGCATAGAAGGGACATACCTAAAAATGATACAAGCCATATATGACAGACCCATAGCCAACATCATACTGAATGGGGAAAAATTGAAAACATTCCCACTTAGAACTAGAACTAGACAAGGCTGCCCACTATCTCCACTTCTGTTCAACATAGTGCTGGAAGTCTTGGCTACAGCAATCAGACAGGAAAATGGAATTAAAGGTATCCAAATAGAGGCAGAAGAGATCAAACTTTCACTGTTTGCTGATGATATGATATTATATCTAGAAAACCCCAAAGATTCAACCAAGAAACTCCTGGAATTGATCAATGAATTTAGTAAAGTCTCAGGATACAAAATCAATACACAGAAATCAGAGGCATTCATATACGCCAACAACAATCTAATTGAGAACCAAATCAAAGACTCAATTCCCTTCACAATAGCAACAAAGAAATTAAAGTACCTAGGAATATACTTAACCAAGGACGTTCTCTCCTCTACAGGGAGAACTATGAAACACTGAGGAAGGAAATAGCAGAGGATGTAAACAGATGGAAATCCATACCATGCTCGTGGATCAGCAGACTCAACATCATCAAAATGTCTATACTACCCAAACTGATCTACAGATTCAATGCAATACCTATTAAAATCCCATCAGCATACTTCACAGATATAGAAAAAATAATTTTACGCTTTGTATGGAACCAAAGAAGACCCCGAATATCAAGAGCAATTCTACACAACAAAAACAAAATGGGAGGCATTAATATGCCAGATATCAAACTATACTACAAAGCTGTAGTAATTAAATAAATATGGCATTGGCACAAAAATAGGAATATCGACCAGTGGAACAGATGTGAGAATCCTGATAGAAAACCATCCTCATATAGCCATCTAATCTTTGACAAAGCAGACAAAAACATATGCTGGGGAAAAGAATCCCTTTTCAATAAATGGTGCTGGGAAAACTGGATAGCCACCTGTAGAAGGCTAAAACAGGACTCACACCTTTCACCTCTCACAAAAATCAACTCACGCTGGATAACAGACTTAAACCTAAGGTATGAAACTATTAGAACTCTAGAGGAAAAAGTTGGAAACACTCTCCTAGACATCGGCCTAGGCAAAGACTTTATGAAGAAGTCCCCAAAGGCAATCACAGCAGCAACAAAAATAAATAAATGGGACATGATCAAACTACAAAGCTTCTGCACAGCCAAAGAAATAGTCATGAAAGTAAACAGACAACCTACAGAATGGGAGAAAATTTTTGCATCCTATGCATCCAATAAGGGACTGATAACTAGAATATACTTAGAACTCACGAAAATCAGGAAGAAAAAATCAAATAACCCCATTAAAAAGTGGGCAAAGGACTTGAACAGAAACTATTCTAAAGAAGACAGAAGAATGACCAACAAACATATGAAAAAATGCTCAACATCTCTAATCATCAGGGAAATGCAAATCAAAACCACAATGAGATATCACTTAACTCCAGTGAGAATGGCCTTTATCAAAAAGTCTCCAAATAAGGAATGCTGGCGTGGATGCGGAGAGAGAGGAACACTCCTACACTGCTGGTGAGACTGCAAACTAGTTCAACCTCTGTGGAAAGCAATATGGAGATTCCTTAAAGCGATACAAGTGAATCTACCATTTGATCCAGCAATCCCATTGCTGGGCATCTACCCAAAAGATCCAATGACACTCTACAAAAAAGACACCTGCACTCCAATGTTTATAGCAGCACAATTCATAATTGCAAGGCTGTGGAAACAGCCCAAGTGTCCATCAATCCAAGAATGGATTAATAAAATGTGGTATATGTATACCATGGAGTACTATTCAGTTCTAAGAAACAATGGTGACATAGCACATCTTATATTTTCCTGGTTAGAGCTGGAACCCATACTATTAAGTGAAGTTTCCCAAGAATGGAAAAACAAGCACCACATATACTCACCAGCAAATTGGTATTAACTGAACAGCACCTAAGTGGTCACATAGGTACTACAGTAATAGGGTATCGGGCAGGTGGGAGGGGGTGGGGGGGCGGGTATATACATATATAATGAGTGAGATGTGCACCATCTGGGAGATGGTCATGATGGAGACTCAGCCTTGTGGGGGGATAGGAGGAAATGGGCATTTATTGAAACCTTAAAATCTGTACCCCCATAATATGCCGAAATAAAAAAAAAAAAAGAACTTAACAATAAAGTAGTTTTACACTATAAAGGAAAATGAATCCATACATTGCTAAAGAAAACAGGTATAGTACTAGAAACAAGTGTACGATTAATATTCTCAATACATACCAATTATCATTGCCATGGCACTGCTATTACACAGCCCCAAAGCAGATAAAATCTGGCTCATAATCTGTTGGTTTGCTAAGACTAAGTCGGCAACATATGCGGGTGATCCTTGAATACTGGTACTGCTTCCATTGCCATCTTTGCCTCCTGAGACTTTTTCTTCATCTGAAACACTATCTGTCGTATTGGTGGTCACAGACACTCTTGCACTGTATTCCCTATTGCCTGAAAGAGGCAGCTGTACTAAAATGTTAACAAGTTTTAACAAATCAAACATAAGTTGATCTCTTGTCATTTCGCCACAAACTGCTTTCGCATCGCCTGGACGAATGAGGTTGGCAAATAGTCCTCCAAAGCATGCTCGAGCGCCCACGGAGCTATCTGATCCACTTCTAGACACTACTTTGTCTGAGCAAGTGATATAGTGGTGCACTAAAAATGTGACAGATTCGATCACAGCAGAAATGGTACTAACTGAAACAACTTCAAAATTCTGCTCCAGAGTGAATTCTAAGAGCTTCACTTGGGCATCAAGAGGTCCTTGGCCTGTCTGGAAAGCACCCCTGCAAAAGAGAGAGATTAAAAATTAAACCATTTTAAGTAGTTGTGAAAGGAGTAACCACCACAATATAAGACATCTAAATAATAATTAAACTCTTAATAATCTCTATTTCATTTGGTGGCTAACAGTTTCCATCTCTTCTGGAGCTCCTGTTCTTTCCTCCACTTACGCAGACTCAAAAACAACTTCTCTTCCAAATAGAAAACTAAGGGACAAGTAAAAACCAAAGAAGTAATTTTGAAGATACAGACTAAAGTACTCCAAAGTCACAAGGCACTCATTGTGATAGAATGAGCTCTAATTTGTTACATTCGCAAACAGTGCTATCATAAACATTCCCTACTGATTTTATTTTCAAAAATTAAGATTTAATCAAATCTTTCTTATGTATTGAAATTGAATGCTCTCAAACTCTGCTTATGTCTAAGACACAGAAAGCTCGAAAGAGCATCACGTCCAACCAAAAAATTAGAAAAGGCTAAATTAACTTAAACGCTGAAACTTTTCTTGAACCCATTAGACAGCCGAAGTCACAGGATAATGAAAAAAGCTTGAAAAAGACAGGCACCCGCAAGGAGATGGAACATGAGCACTGGCTTCATTGTGGGAGGAAGAGACATTGGCAATGTACAAATGGGCAAGGAGAATTCACCTAAAATATTTTTTAATTTGCTTCTTGCTTTTCTCTCTTAGTTCTTTAAAAAAAAAAAAATGCACAAGGCTGACATGGTGATAATCAGCCTAGGGTGACAATATACTCCTTACACACTCACAGGAGCCCTCCCCAGCCCCTAAACATCCTGCTTTATGCATCTATTCCATTTGGCTGTTCCTGAGTTGTATATTTTTTATAATAAACTAGAAAATATAAGTAAAGTGTTTTTCCTGAGTTCTGTGAGTCATTCTAATGAATTACTGAACCTGAGGAGAGAGTTTTGAGAACCCCCAAACTCACACCCAAGTTGGACAGAAGTATGGATAACTTGGAACCCAGTCTTGTGGGACTGACCCCTTAAACCTGTGGAGTTGATGTTCTGGGTAGTGTCAGAATAGTATTGTAAGGATACCTAGTTGGTACTGAAAAACCAAAGAGCTCATGTTGGCAAAGATACCACATATTTGACTACATAGAAAGAAAATCTTATGTAACCTGTAACTCTGACCAAACTGACCTATGGGTTCATGCAATCTTTATCAAAATCCAGAAGGAATTATTTTGGGAGGAAATCTATAAGCTGATTCTAAAATTGATGTGGATAACCAAAGGAAATAAAACAGTCAAAACAATTCTGAAAATAAAAAACAAAGATGAAGAACCTATACTACTAGATTTCAAAAAGTACTTTAAGGGCACCAAGAGAGTGTGGTGCTGGATAAAGAACAGATACAAACATCAGTTCTACATAATAAGAGTGTACAAACAGACCAAACAAATATGGTTGATTCATATTTGAAAAAATTACAAAGGGATTTAATAAAAAAAGGATAGTATTTTCACAGAATGATATAGGAGCAACTGAACACCCATAAGCCAAAAAAACAAAAAATAAACAAACAAAAGCATACAAACTACAGCCCAAAAGCAAAAAATAACAAACCTAAATATCAAACACAAGACTGTCAAATTTCTGCAAGAAACAGGGGATAATCTGTGTGGCCTTAGGTGAAGAAAAGATTTCTTTGTGAAGCAAAAATAATTATACACAAAAGAAAAAACTGACAATTTAGATTTCATCTATAATTTTTAAATTCTGCCTTTTGAAAGATACTATGAAGAAAATGATAATATCTGCAAAACACTCAACTGATATAACTAAATGCCTTCTTTATATTAAGAGTGGGTATTTCTTTTCAGTGTATATAACAATATCGTTAATCCAACTGAAGAGCTGCTGGTTCTTTAACAGGATACCAGAGACTTTCTTAAAAATATCTCCATTCTAAAAGATTGGATGTAACTAAACTAAAAATAAGCCTAATACTCCTTTAAAAAATGTTAGAGTATCGTACTAAAGTTTCAGATGAAAACCTCACTGTTGGATAACTCTTCATGGACAGGACTATGCTGAAGCCTATACCTAATAATGTTTAGAGTTAAAATAAAAAAGTCTAATTAAAAGAAAAATGATAAAAACGGTGACTGATATTTACCTACCAACTAGTTTTATTTATGTCATTCAAAATCTTACAAAATCCTCCCTAATAAAGTATGGATAAATATTATTTATTTTCGTACTGATTTTCTCCGAATGTATTTGTATAAAAACCGTAACACAACGTCCCTGATATCATGAACCTATTCCTTCTTGACACTTCCCTTATTTCTGTGTATATTCTCATATGTTGCAAACAAATTATACCACAACCACACCAGTGTTTGAAAATAGTTTTAAAGGAGAAGGAAACTACTAGGTATTGAGCATTTTACTACCATTTTACTAATATTATATACATATTATAAATTTTTATGTTAATTTTTTTTTTTTTTTTCAAAGAGACAAGGTCTCCCTTTGTTGCCCAAGCTGGAGTGCAGTGTCTATTCACAGGCATGACCATAGCTCAGTACTTTGAACTCCTGGGCTCAGCCTCCCAATTACTTTGGACTACAGGTGCACAACACCACACCTATCTTATGTTACATTTTATAAACTACACATTGTCCTATGATTTCTAATAAGTTAATTTTTTAAAAAGTTATGCAGTATAAAAATTATTTTACTCACTTTTGAATATGTATTTTTTAAATAACTTCAAATGCATTGGCATTTCCAGAATGAAATTACATGATAAAGGTGGCAACAGGACCTTTGACTTGTTTCTGATATTACTGAGAATTTTTTAAATACTCAAAATATGACAGATGTTGGCTGGGCGTGGTGGCTCACGCTTGTAATCCTAGCACTCTGGGAGGCCGAGGCGGGCGGATTGCTCAAGGTCAGGAGTTCAAAACCAGCCTGAGCGAGACCCTGTCTCTACTATAAAAATAGAAAGAAATTAATTGGCCAACTAATATATATATATAAAATTAGCCGGGCATGGTGGCACATGCCTGTAGTCCCAGCTACTCGGGAGGCTGAGGCAGTAGGATTGCTTGAGCCCAGGAGTTTGAGGTTGCTGTGAGCTAGGCTGACGCCACGGCACTCACTCTAGCCTGGGCAACAAGCGAGACTCTGTCTCAAAAAAAAAAAAAAAAAAAAAAAATATGACAGATGTTTTGTTCATCATGTAATTTATCATGTAGTTTTTTAGTTTGTTACTTTAAATAAATGACACTGTTTATATCCATTAAATGTTTTGTATAAAATGCCTTACAGTATGGCGGGCTGTAGAAAATGTCTTACAAAATGATAAAAATGACTATAATATTGATGATACTGAAGCACTCATGCATTATAAGAATCAACCGATAATCGTCACAATTTATTCTTTTAATATATTGCCTGATTTGGTTAATAAATTTAAGATTTCTATATGAGATTAGTACATAATTTTCTTTTCTAAGCTGTATTTGTCAGGTTTTCTTACATATAAAATCACTGGTGGCTTTAATTCTCTCTGTATTCCAGAACAGTTTAACAGATTCAAAATAAATTTCACCTATTAAGTTTATAATAACTAATCTATGAAATCATTAAAAGCCAAGCCAAGTTTTGACACTATTCCTTTCATATTAAAGGGAGTTGAGGGAATTGAGAGAGTCATAAACAAATGGAAATAATCAGGAAACTCATCAATAAATCCTTCCCCTTTAATCCCTACTGTCCTCCTATTTATCTTTTCCTAGATAAATCCCCAAGCAATGTGTTAAGAAAAGCATATTTGGTCACTCTAGCCTGGGCAACAAAAGTGAGACTCTGTCTCAAAAAAAAAAAAGAAAAGCATATTTGGAAGATTACATGTTACTTCTATATCAGGAACATATTGAGTACATCAAAATTTACCTTTCAGTTGAAAGTATGTGAATTAGCTTGAGCAAAAATTCACTGAATATCTGAGGACATGTTGAAGAAAGATGCACTTGTAATCGTGTAAGAAACTCTTGCATAGCTTGTGTGGCTGTTGGACCAACCTGAAAAGAAATATATATCCAATGAAAACTGTTACATGATAGCATTTACACGATCATTCATTTACAAAGTATCAAGCATAATGTCAAGAGTTTACAAAAAAACTTCTGAATTGATTTTCACAAGTAATTGTATTAATTATCCCATTTCAAAACAAAAGAACTCAGGTGAAGAGAGGTAAAGTGATCTGTAAGAGGCCATGCCTCTAACTGCTAGCAGAGCAAGTATTGAAGTTATTGAAAAACAAAACTAAAACCTAAAATCAAACTATACCAAGACACAAAAAACCTCTGTCTCAATAATGAAAGAAATGGTAATGAACACTACACTAAGTAACCTGAGGTGTGTGTTGCAATGTGGTGTTAACACTTCCATAGATCATTATGTGATCCTAATTTGTTATGATGGACAAGTCACAAAACCATGGAAGATTATTGGGGAAAAAATGCAATATAAACCCCCAACTATATTGGAGTTAAGTAAAGTTAATTTCTCATACTGAGCACATAAATCCCAGCACTCTTAACTGAACTTCCTATACAAAAAACAAGATTCCAGTAGGAAAGCTTGACTCTTCAATAACTTTTTAAAAGTCTTTCGAAGTTATTTCCTCTTGCCTTAAAAAAAAAAGAGGAAAAAATATTATTTTTCTATAATGGCTTATTTCCTGATACCTAGCTCCATCACTAACTAGTTGTACAATTATGGGCAATGTAGCTGATACATGTTTTCTCACACATAAAATGATGTAATTGGGGCCGGGTGTGGTGGCTCACATCTTTAATCCTAGCATTCTGGTAGGCCGAGGCGAGCGGATTGCTCGAGGTCAGGAGTTTGAAACCAGCCTGAGCAAGAGCGAGACCGCCGTCTCTACTATAAATAGAAAGAAATTAATTGGCAAATTAATATATATATATATAGAAAAATTATGCAGGCATGGTGGCCCATGCCTGTAGTCCCAGCTATTCGGGAGGCTGAGTCAGTAGGATTGCTTGAGCCTAGGAGTTTGAGGTTGTTGTGAGCTAGCTAGGCTGACGCCATGGCACTCACTCTAGCCTAGGCAACAAAGCGAGACTCTGTCTCAAAAAAAAAAAAATTATGTAATTGGAAATCGTGATCCCAGGATTCCTCTTGTTCCAAACTCAATATTTAAGTACAATAACTACTTGATAATACATCTCTGACCCCACCAAAACCCTGTTCCAATCTAACTATAAGTAGTTTCTTCTCCCTTCCTTTTTCCTTTTCTCACTTATTTTATTATGAACTATAAAATTAGGGTATATTTAATATCAGAATATTGACTAAATATATCTATCAGAATGTAAGCTCTATGAAGGCAGAGATTCAGTCTCAGTAAATACTGTATGTCTAGAACCTAAAGCTGTACCTAAACTAGCACATAGAAGCCTCTTAAATACTGAATAAATGAAACAGAAGGAACAGAACTGTTATGGAGTAAACAACTACCTTAAAACGTATCTAATGGAAACTCTAGACAAGAATTCTAAATGATAAATTTGCAAGATAATCTTGAATAACTTCCGTTAAAAGGATGTTATAAATACTAAATTTATATAGAAGCAGTACAATATAGCAAGAAATTAAGCTGATAAACTATAGTGAGATGAAAATGCTTTGAAGTCCTGAGCAATAATTTGTTAAACAAAATCACTGATCTCATAAAAGGATTATATAAGGTAAATTGACAATCTCAATGGAGGGCATCAAAAATGATACATTATCAAATTTTTTTAATTCCACAATTTTTGAAACATTTCTCTGAGTTTGCACCAAGTATTTATTCAAAACAATTCTTAAATTATCCAAAATTAATGTCCATATATTGACAAAAGCTAGTATGGTTCTAAGACAACTTTCTGATATTATTCAGTGTCAGTATAGCTATTATTACAAACAATGCAAAATATTTTATTATCTTGATACACAAAAATGTACATAGTTTTACTTTACAAATATTGTGTATTCAATAGTCTGGGCATATCCCAGTTTAAAAGTCATATTACCTGTGGACTGTGTTGATTTGTTCCATGTGGACTGGTGCCAGAAAGAAATTTCACTAATACATGAATAAGGTTTGGATCTGAAACCAACAAATGAGCAGTACTCTCCTGAGTTCCAATGGCACTGCTGGAACCAGCTACAAAACATTTTTTTTAAAAAGCTCTTAATAAAGGGATCATGAAACAATGGAAATGTAATGTTGTAAAACATCTTGTAGTTCCAAGTAAAACACATTTCTAATATATATAGTTTATTAAAACAGTTTCAATATCTACTATATTGACTAAGCTGGACTTCATTCTTTATTTTCATTTACCACATATCTCCTCCTGTCTCACTTCTGATTGTGAAAATATGTTCTTTTTAATGGACTTCTTATTCAGTACACAGCGAAGTCGGAAAAAACTTAGATCCTTACTGTCTTAGTGGATAGCCTATTCTTAGTAACTACCTCTCACTACTAGAAACAGCAGGATACTTTTCGGGTAAATTTTAACCTAGTATTTTGAAGATAAAATGAGGCAAAAACTATTGCTTTTTGCATGGAAGTTTATACAGGTTATCTGTGAACTAATATACAGGTAACACACCAGTTTTCTGAGCTGAATAAAAAGAAACGCTCTGTGTTAAATCTATCATGAGTATGAGATAGTGATGTTCTGATTCCATTTTTGGAAAATATATTCCAAATGAGAAAATGGAATACCATTTTGATGCTAAGCAATGACTTAAATTATAAACAAAACCCAGGGAACTAGTCATACATGTTTATATTATAATGAATAAATCATTTATGTGCAAAAGTACCTTAAAAGAATAACCAACATAAAAACTTAAGACAAGTGAAAATTTCACTTTGTACTCTAAAAGCAATCAATTTTCTTTTAATAATCAGTAAGTTTTAAAAATATAAAAATATGATTTGAACTTCTGATGAGAGATATTTGAGAATATTTACATTACCAAAGTAAACAAGTACAATGGATAAGATATATAAGAACAAATTCAGAAGAAACATTTAAATAAGGGATTCAATCATTTTCACAACTATATCACTTCTTTGAAAAACCTATGTTACGAATCTGATAGCAAGAATACTAAAGTATATGCCAGAGATTTACATGAATATACTGAACTTACAATTAAGCTGCATGTTTGTCATGAGTGTTAGGCTATGAAGCACAAGGCACCAGGTCCGGAGCAAAGTATTCGGATACCAAGCTAACACCGTGAGAAAGCTAGTTATTGATGCTATACAGGAAAGAGAAAGGCAAAAAGTTTTTACTCAGAGAAAATAAATGCTTGGTAAAGAATTAAAAAACAAAAGAATGAATTCAAAACTAAGACATTACTTCTATAAACCAGCTCATTAATCAGTATCCCCAAAAGAATAAAAAGAACTCCCCATTAAACACAACTAAAGCATTAAGAGTAAAATTTTATGACAAGGCTTAAAGTTCAGCCCACTACATATAAAATAACATCATTACAAGTTTGTTGTACTTTCCAAACTACAGGCATTTCTACTTCAACATAATTTGTGTTACTACAAATCCTCACATTCTACAAAACCAAAAGCTGAAAATAAGGCGTGTTGGAAAAACTGGGATTAAATAAATTGAAATCAATGCAATTTAACAACAAAAGCACAAGCTCACACAATAACTATGTAATTTGGAAGACCCAGACAGGAAGCATGCAGGGCAGCTGGAGAAGCCAGTTACTCAAAATGCACGTAGTTCAGGGTATAGTGCATAGCACAGAGCCTAGATTGTACCCTTTAGAAATGGTTGATTCCAGATCTAGGGCACATCTGCCATACCTCATACCAAAAGTTAACAAAAACATAATCATACATTTTAAAAACCAAAAATGACAAAAAGGAGCATCTTACTGGCCACAAATAGCACAATTTCAGTATCAAGTACAGTAATTGTAAAAGAGACATAAAAAGATTTTTAAATCCAAGAACTTATACAAATACATATTAAAGAAACTAAACTGGTCATGACTATAGATTGCTTGTGAACCAATTCATTTTAAAAACTAATTTTAAAATATGAAAAATTTCCAGCATTTTTCCTGCATTTCTTACACAAAGTGTACCACAGGGTTGACTACATAGCATTTTAGAAGGAAGTTTCTCTTTATGGAAATATTTCAGCTAAGAAATGAAACAGGAATGAAATTAGATTATGATCATTTAGAAACCTCTAATGACTTGTTAATATGTCTAGGCACTGCGCATCAGTGTCTGCTAATATCATGAAATAAAAAGACAACCCATGAAATTACCTTTAAAAAAAACAAACAAATGAATTTAAAAATCTGGATCAGTTTAAGCTCTAGGTCTAACAATCAATTTACCAGAAATTCAGAGGGTACCATGTAGATACAAACACCAAATATCTGAACCTTGGGAACCCTGGAAAACAACCAATCAAACGTCTTCCACAAATGACTTTACAAAGGAGATTTAAAAAAAAAAAAAAGACATGAAGAGAAATTATACAGATTAAAAGGGTCTTAAGAAACACAATTAAATCAAATGTGGCTCTCAAATGGGTTCTATTTCAAACAAACACAAACAGATTACAGTATTTGAGATAATTGAAAAGTAGAATACTATCCAGATTTATGGTAAGGAATATTTATTTTTTACTCTTCATTAAATATATTTAATATTTTTCATGATAAAATTGAGAAGAGAAAATTTTATAATAGCAATAACTATAAATAATTCAGTGGAAAAGATGAAAATCTGTTGATTAAAGCAGGGGTGGCTGATGCAAAGACAATGCAGATATAAGAGGAATCATGAGCCAGTGCAGCTGTCAGTAAGGTTGGAAGACAGATCAGTTAAGAGCTGAAAAGGATATGGAATGCAGCACTTTTGAGGAGAAAGCACCAGGAATAGATGCTCATTTTTACTTTTCTTAAAATATAACTAAAATAGATTCCTCTCCAGCACTGAAGGTTAGTTCTTTTCCTATTGAAGGATATTTTACTACCACCATTCCTATGATCTTGTATTTACCAAAGGGGGAGAAAAAAACACTAACATGACTTCTCCAGCTGACCACCAATTCACACAGGGGCTAATTCATTTAAAAAAAAAAAAAAAAAAAGACAAAATACCAAACACCTGTTGCAACAGAACAGACTACAAATAAGACAAAACTTTAATATGATGTAAAGATTAACAGAACACTGTGAATTTAATTGCACACAGGCATAAAATAACAAAGACCAGAGAATAAAGAGTTTTCTGTTCTCTTTTCTACTAAATAGTAAAGTCAGTACATTTAAAAAAAAAAAAGGACTTTCCCCACTGAAACATTTTAACCCTAATGACAAAAATTAGGTATATTTTAACCTAATCATTACCTTTTAAGCTTGTTATTTATACTATAAAGCTTTTCCTTCTAATAAATCTTACCTTGATTTAATGAAATGACAGGTATTCGATTAGCATTATATAAAAATATGTCTGCTCCATTTTCTTTGCTTCCAGATGAACTAGAATTCAGGCTCAATGTGAGCCACAACTGGAGAAGTGACTCCAACTGAAAAAGAATGAAAACTGACAGTTAAAAAATGAGATTATGAAACAGCATTTAATCAAAAATCTTATGTTTAAATCCTTGTCTTGAGGAAAGAATTTTTTCTATTAAACACTGAGTTACCTCAATTCATTTGCTAAGCAAATCTACCTTAAAATTCTTGATGAAACAAAATTTAACTTAATTAAAATTTATAATTTACCACGTAAGAATGTTTTTCTAAATCAAAACAGGTGATTTAAGTCTTTAATCACAGATTTATGTATATATGATAGTAGGAACTGAAGTACTGAAGGCTAAAGCTTTAAATCATACAAATTATAGCACTGGGGGAACTGTGATTACTTTGATAATCAAAGTACTTCTAATATTTTTCCACCTGAGTATAAAAGAAACCTATCAGGTTGAGAATGAGCCTCCCAGTTAGTTTTCACTTTTTACTAAGCTAGCAACAATATGTAAAAATACACCCTTTCTCCTGCAGTCATACCTGAACATGATGGACTTGAAGCATGGAAAAAAGTTTGTTGAAACAAACATTTAACATTGGGACAGATGATAACTGTATAATAAGCTGGTTGGTTTGGTTTGCAGCTTGTAAACCCCCTAGGAGTGAATCATCTGTTCCAGTGGGAGACTGTGATACTGAAAATTAAACACAAGTAAGATTTTAAGTATAAGGAGACGTGGTAACTGGTAGAAAACTTTTTGTAAAAAAAAAAAAAAATTGAAGTTGCATTCTTTAGAATGGTTCGAAGCTATATTATTTGAAAAAAATTTTTTAATACTTTTTGAAAGTTAAAAAGACAATCACTATAGAAAGAAGCTCCAAAATTCTCAGAACTCATCCAACAAAAGAATCTATTCTCTAGGAATTTCTAATTTTATTTTTCTAAAGAATTAACAAAGAAGGAAAAATAAAGGAAAAGAAAGAAGAATCTTAATTACTGAGAAGGCAGTTTTGGAGTAATCTAGATTCTAGTTCATTGAGTCTTAATTTTGACTGCACATTAGAATCACCTGAGAAGCTTTCAAAAGTTCTGATGCCCAGGCTACACACCAAACTAATTAAATGAAAATATATACATGGGGAACAGAGAAATGTAGTAATACTGAGAAAGGGTTTTCAAATATTTAGAACATACGAAAAAGGGACACAGTTGTGAGCAGCAAAATCAAAAGACTATTAAGAAAACGAGATACCAGGCCGGGCGCTGTGGCTCACGCCTGTAATCCTAGCTCTTGGGAGGCCGAGGCGGGCGGATTGCTCAAGGTCAGGAGTTCAAAACCAGCCTGAGCAAGAGCGAGACCCCGTCTCTACTATAAATAGAAAGAAATTAATTGGTCAACTGATATATATAGAAAAAATTAGCCGGGCATGGTGGCGCATGCCTGTAGTCCCAGCTACCCGGGAGGCTGAGGCAGAAGGATCACTTGAGCCCAGGAGATTGAGGTTGCTGTGAGCTAGGCTGACGCCATGGCACTCACTCTAGCCTGGGCAACAAAGCGAGACTCTGTCTCAAAAAAAAAAAAAAGAAAAAAGAAAACGAGATACCAATTTCTAAAGGATTTTCTAATAAACTGCTTGAAACAAGAAATGTCTAACAAAGAAAAGGGCTACTTTAGGCAACATTAAAGTTATCTGTAATCACGCAGAGGCTGGACCCTACAAAAGGGATTCCTCTATTATCTGGGAGATAAGATACAATATTAATGTGCCAATGTTAAAATGATAGAACACTAGATCATCTTTTCTGTTTTTCTTTTTCCATTTTTCTATATTCTAAGGCAAGAAATAAATGAAAATTGCAAACTGAGAGAATTCCACATAACAAAAGGAAGATCTAAAAGCCCAGATTTCTCTATTTAAATGGGCTGTGAACTCTCCTTCTGAGAAGCACACTTGATTTTCCTAGCTTCTACCTATTATCTCTAAACCATTCCTTGTTCTGCCCTATATAAGGTCAAATGATCTGTAGGCCTAAGAATAATAAAACTATTACCCTCTCTCCTCACACAGATTCTCAATCTGTCCTTCAGAAACAGGGTGCTATCTTCACTGTATATCCATGACATGAGAAGATCTATACAAGTCTAGCATTGTATATCAAGGTTAGCAAGCCATGACCTGATGGTCAAATCTGGATGGCCATCTGTTTCTGTAACACAGTCATGCCCAGTCATTTATATACTGTTTATGGCTGCATTCCTGCCACCAAATCAGAGTTGAATAGTTTCAACACATACCATATGGCAAGCAAAGCCTAAAATATCTACTATTAGCCATTTACTAAAAAATCTGCCTTCCTTTTCTGTAGATAATTAGGTAGTAAATGCTCTGAATTCTGGGATTCAGGTAGCAGACCCATTTGGCTGTCATCCGATCCTATGTCTTCTATCCTAGTCTTTAAGGATGATAAATACTGTTACTTAAAAAAATCCACTTCATCATAAATTTGGATATGGCACAATGAACTCACAGGCAGCTATTCAGGCTTTCCTGGTAATTTCATTCACCTCACAACAACACAACAACAAATATACAGTAACAAAAACAAGATTCAGGTTTTTGGAGTGAACTGAGAGCACTACATGGAGGTATAGTGCACACTCCTCCCTCCATTTGCTAATTCTTTGTCTTAGTTTTTCTTAACTTACTACTTAAAGGAAGAGAGGTGCTATATACTAAGTCCCCTCATACTCACACCAGACACAGAATTTTAAAATCTGCCCTGTTCAATGTACCTGAAAATAATCAGTTGAGAAATCACTCACTACAATACTCTAAAGTCGGTAATTTCACTTACACATAGGAGATGTATTTGTTAATGCCTGTAAAATGGAATCTGCTTCCAGGGTAGACATCATTTTCAACATTAGTTCTGCTTGCTGTTCAAGTCCAACTTCTAGACAAGCATCTAGGGCTACAAAAAACAATTGAAAGAAAAAAGGCATATTTGACAATTATTACTCATGTCCTTCTTTCTACAATAAAATACCAACATCTGAACCCAACAGAGGTGATGAGAAGTGTGTCCTTACAGAAGAACAATCTGACATGTGGTATCAGAGCTAGAGCAGGGGTAGACGATCTGCGGAAAGGAGGTTAGAAACAGGAGACTAGTTACACAGAAACAGGTAGATCACAACCATGAAGTAATAAAAGCAACTATGTTAAGGATGAGAGCCAGATTTCTCACTGCTAAGGAAAAAAAAAAAAGGAGGGTATAAATATGGAAGGGAAAAAACTAAAATGAACCCTATTAGATTGTCAGATATACTGATGTGAACACATCACAGTCAATATATATAGACACTGAAATAAAGACACATGAAAATGTGTGTGCTCACTCGTGTGTGCGCGCACGCTCCTTCTCTCAAGTCTACCAAGAGGGTATGGAAGCAGCCACCAAAATAACAACAAGTACACCTAGCACCCAAATCTTTATTTAAGCACATCTCTGCTTTAAAAGGTTTTGAACCACTCTACTCCTTGCAGAAGTGGCTAATTCACAGATTGGGACAGGTAAAGTAAATGATGAGCGTGGGGTATCATGTTTTGCCAGAGAACAAGGAAGTGTTCAAAGAATGATACGGACATGTCAAAAAGCCACAGACAAGATTAACAGTGATCCTACTGATCAACTTTGGGACAAATTGAACATCAATAAACAAATAATGACAATACTGTTAGCGTGCTTAATGACAGTAAACTAACTATACACGGAAAAATGGTTAAAATATTTTATGTTATTTACATGTCACCAAAATAAAAACAAATGCAAAATAATATTATACCCCACTGAATAAAAAAGGAAATCATGAGTCCATTCAAAACTAAATGAATAAATTAGTAAACTTTTAAAAAGAAATATGGTGAGGAACAAGGCAGTTATACTGTTTCCAAGGACTACTCTGCTTCCCCAATCCCCAAAAACCTTTTGCAAAGGGAAAAAGAGTAACTTTACAATGGAGAAGCCTGGCAGACTCCTCCTTAATTAAGCAATTAAACTTAACACCCTCAGTAGTGGACAGATCAAAATCATGGGTCACTTAATATTAACAGGATGAAAGGAAATAAAATGAGCACTATGTATGTGATATTCCTGCCAAGATGCATGATCTCAATCTAATCATGAGGAAATAGCACACAAAACAAAACTCAGGGAGAGTCTATAAAATAACTGGCCTATATAATCTTCAAAAGCATCGAGGTCATAAAAGTCAGATCTAAGGAACTGCTGCAGACTGAACAAGACTAAAGAGAAGTGACAACTAAATGTAGTGCATGATTTTTCACTGGGTCCTTGTGCATAACGAACATTATTTGGACAACAGCTAAAATTTGAATATGCTTTCAGTGTTTGAGAGTAGTGCTAATTTCTCAATTTTGAGAGAATATGATTCTTGATGTGCTTATGTAGAAGAATGTTCTGCTTTGTAAAACAAACAAAACAAAAATAACATCAAATTAGCAACTTATTTTCAAATGGTTAGGGACAACAAACATTCTCTGCATTGTACTTGAAACAATTCAGTAATTATGTAATTGTTCCAAATTTTTAAAAGATGTTTTATAAAAAATTGAGGCCGGGCGTGGTAGTTCACACCTATAATCTTAGCACTCTGGGAGGCAGATTGTTTGAGCTCAGGAGTTCGAGATCAGCCTGAGCACGAGCGAGACCCTGTCTCTACTAAAAAAAATAGAAAGAAATTAGCTGGACAACTTAAAAAAAATATATATATAAATATATATACACAAATAATTAGCTGGGCATGGTGGCGCATGCCTATAGTCCTAGCTACTAGGGAGGCTGAGTCAGGAGAATGCTTGAGCCCTGGAGTTTGAGGTTGCTGTGAGCTAGGCTGACTCTCTAGCTCAGGCAACAGAGGGAAACTCTGTCTCAAAAAAAAAAAGGAAAGAAAGAAAGAAGAATTAAGTATGTCTCATATATTTTACATGACTATAAAAGTACAAAAATAATATTTAATGTGGTTTCATTCTATTTATAAATAAAAGTTTACTTTTAAAGATAAGAAATTAAAACAAAGGAGAATTAATTAAAATCACTGTTAATACCATCCCTACAAAAAGCTTTTGCTAGATGTTATTTTGAGAGAGAAACACAAAGACCATAAATGGAAGCTCTTCCAAATTGACAAACAGTGTAAATGGCACTTGTGACACAGATGATACTAAACTCTCCTGGCATACACATACCCAGTCTCAATTTCTCCACGTATAAAGTACACATAAATTTGGGACTTGTTGTAAGCATACCATATGCCTTAAAATACAAACATACACTTACCCTGAGACACTGAAACACTAACTGTCTGTGATCCATTCTTCTCTGTGTTTGCTGGTGGCTTTGCAACAGGAATTCCCAGACCTCCAATGTAGGGGTTGTAATTGTAGGTGCCATAATCAGCACCCCAATAATCATACCATGTACTGCTTATTGGCTTAAAAGAATGGGAAAAAAAATGTGGGTTTTTTTGTCTTTTCACTGATTGTCACATTATTTACATGATCTAAAGCCAAATACGATTACAAAATAAACATTCTCCCCACCCTTTACATTTCTAAAACCCACTTAAGAATGGCTTTAATTTTAAACCATTATGTAAGAATGGTACAGTAAGATTCTCTTCATTTTCTGCCAAAAATCTAGAAATACCTTATTATGTTTAAAAACTGAAAGATAACTAGCATCTCTAATAAAATCTCTTATGCACCAAAAAAAAACAGCACCTCTATAAAGTATTACAAAAAAAGAAGAAAATGTGGAGACTAACATAGAATGAGAAGCTGCAATGAACTCAGCTTGGATGAACTGTAAACAACTATCTGAAATGTTGATGACTCATAACTATACTTCTGCATACTTAACAATGGTTCTTATTGTTATAAGGTAATTATTAATGGCTATATTAATAATATTGTATACATTTTCTTTATTAATCCATTGGTATATTTTTAAAAACTACTATAGTACCTATAGCAATTCAATGCGTTTTGAACGTGCTGAATAATGGACTGTATTTAGTGATAAACATGTATATTTTCCTCTTTTAGGTAATTACTAAGCCAAGAGTATAAGATGAAAGACTTAAACTGCAAAGAATATTCTAATGTACCATACCTTAAAAACCTTGGCTGCAAGAGGATCCTTTTCCAAATCAATATCTAAAGGATCAATGTCAACTTCCATGAGATCTTGAAGTAGTTCAAGGTCAATTTCTTTATCTTTTTCCAAAGAGGAGAGTGGAGGTGCACCTTCAAGTAATTGAAAGTGATTTTACTGGTGGAGTGCATTGCATAAGATTTAGCTGATACATTGCTTTTATTTACAGAAAAAATTATTTTGCTTGTATGTAACATATATATGCCTATTTATTTTAAAAAACACAAATGTTTCACTTAACAATTAACCAATAGATATGCAAATGTATCACTCCATAACATACAATGAAAACATGAATGCAATGATATTTGCTTTCCTAGGGAAAAGACTAGTATTAGTTCTTATTGAATCAAGTTTCATAAACTTTGTTATTAAAAATAATTATTAACATTTCTAGAATAAATATTGTTCTAACATATCAATATATAATTCATTATGTTGCATCCATTATTATTGGTAATGTTATCCAGTAACAAAGAGAAAAGCAAAGAGGATTTAAGTTATAAGACCTCTATTTATCTTATTTTTCTATTATGAATTAAAAATTATTTTGCTCTTAGGTGTCTCTGAATTTTTAAGTAGCTTCCTATCACTTATAAACCTTACTTTCCCATCATTCCCATGTTCTTATTCAACATATATTAAGAGAAAGCCTACTAAATGCCAGCCTGTACTAGGGTTTGAGGATATGTACATAAAGACTAATGAAACAAATCTCCTCTAATTAATAGAGGTTGAGAGGTGGGAGTGTATCTATAATTTAACTAACTCCAACATCATATGCTAGCAGAGATACTTGAAAGTACAAGAGGAGTACAGACGGTATAGTCCTGATCTCTGCAGGTAGTGGTAGAAAAAGCCTCTTGGAGAAAGGTATGTTGTATGTAAACCTTAGATAGACAGGGAGGATTTCATCATCCAAATAAGAGAAGGAAGTCTATACCAGATAAAGAGAATATCATAAAAAAAAAAAAAAAAAAGATCAGATCATGAGAGAATGTTAAGAGTAAGGAATGACTAATGTTTGAAAATAACCACAGCATCTGACATATATAAGGTAGGAATCAAAATGGAGTTTCCACATCACAAAGGATTATACATGGTAATTTACAAACATCGTTTTTAAAAAAGAAGAAAAAAACAAAGAAAAAACTCCACCCAAAAAAATCCACAAAACAGCTTGATCTAAAGAACAAGTCTTTAAACCTTGCTATCTTCACTACAGCTTATCTTAAAATGTTTTCTGTTTTGTATTTTCTTCAACATAGGCAAATGGGACTATGTCAAAATAAGTCAGTACATTATATGTCAGTACATTATAAAATGTCAGTACATTATAAAATGCAACCACTTTGTTATAAAAAGCATTCATTTAGAGAACCAAGACAAAATGTTATTTATCAGGAAAATAAATTATGTAGTGTATAAGGCCAAATACCTAATAGAAAAATATAAAAATCAACTTTATACTTCTCTAACATTTTTTAAATGATTTTATTTAATAGAAAAAACTGAAACATCTTAAATAAAACACAATTAACAAATGTACCTGTTATATCATGTGTCAAAGGTTCATCTATAGTTTCCAGCAGCTGAACTGAGGACTGCTGAAGGGAGTCATCAGAATCACCAGCTGTTGCACCTACATCATCACCCACTGTTCCTTCTTCCATGGCTTCTGCAGCTACTGGAGCCAACAGTTCTCCTGTATGTAAAGAAACAGTCTCAACTGCTTTAAAAATTTATACAGAGACTTGTGAAACATATTAAACCAGAATTTTTCCTCCAATTTAGAGAATGACAAAATATATGCTGTACCAACTACAAAAGAATTTAAAGCAAATGAGTCCCCAACCACCTAAGGAATTCTAAGACTCAGTACATTACCTTCAAATGCCAAAGTCAAGTAACTAGTAGTAGTAAACACAAAATGCATATGTATAAAGAGTTACTATAATTACCTTACATATATTGACAACTCATTTTATCAAAACTACCTTGTAAGAAAGGTATTTTTATTATCCTATGTTACAGATGAAGAAACTGAGGCACCGTGATTTCCTCATGGTTACATAAAGAACCAATAAGCAGCATACCACTGGTAATAATAAAGCTGACTAGCTCCAATGTACTTTAACACATTAAAGTACATGCACTTTACATGTACTTGCACTTTAACAAACTAACTCCTTTCTAAAGATGTATATTTATCACATCTGTCAACATAATTAAATATAAAGTAATTCTAAATAGCTACTACTATTACAACATTGAAGACCTTTATTATTTTTTAAGAGACTCCCTATATTGCCCAGGCTGGAGTGCCATGGCTATTTACAGGTACGATTCCCACTACTACTTATCAGAACAGGAGTATTGACCTGCACTGTCCATCCCTCCTTAGGAAACCTGGTGGTTCTCTGCTCCCAGGAAGTCACCATTAATGCCGAATTTAGTGCAGACACCCAACTGGCATAGAGCACTACAGCCCAAAACTCCTGGGCTCAAGTGATCCTCCTGCTTCAGCCTCTCGAGTACCTGAGACTACAGGTGCTGCACTACCACATTTGGCTAAAGAAACCTTTTATCCTTTTAGGGGGTTACAATTCCCTTTAAAGATTACTTAGCTGAGCAATAACAAGCTAATTCTGACATACTCTTATGAAAAATAAAGCCTGACAAACCTGCTAAAATATCCTGTAGCATACAAGTCAAGGAATACTGAGCCCAAGCACCACCCCAAGATATATCTCCTCTATTGAAGTCAGTTCCAACCAAAAGCAATAGCAGTCTTTCCAGCTGGGGTTCATTCACAATCTCACATAGATGAATAGTTGGCCTTGTGGCATTTGCAATGCGTGCAAGAACCTGTAATACATTTCATAAAATCAGACACTTAAATAGCAATTACATATATTTTTTCAAAAAATAACATTAATATGCTAACACTGGAATAATATGTACGATATCATCATTGGAATAATGATGTACGATTCTGTTTTCAAAATAATCACTTGAGAGGGAATGAAAACGAATGTAATTTCATGAAACAAATATTAAAATCTGATTTAAAATCTAGGTGAAAGAGTTAAAAATAATTTCAACAGTGAATATGCTACATTAAAAATCCTTCATTAACTTAATGACATTTATTTGCATATTTCCTATTTTAAATAATATAAGAAAGGTAGGTTGGAGATAGATATAACTACATTACCTACGTTTGAAATTCTCAAGTTTTCACTAAAGTAAAATATTAATCATATTTTCATTGAAATAAGTGGGGAAAAATTAAAACTTTCCAGATATAATAAAAAAAACTTAACTGCACATAAAAGAAATCCAAAAGAAGTACTATTATTTCTTTTAATCAAAATCAATTAAAAACTGTCCCTGTAAATTTATATTTATAAACAATGCCTAATAGCTTACTTACCTTACAAACAAATAATAAGAGATCTGCATGACATGTAAAATCCATGGAGAGGAGAAACAAAACAAGTTTCTGGACAACTGAGATACAACGTTCATGGGCCAGAGTAAATGGGAGTGGTTCTATCTCTGGACTTTCTTTTGTTGTTGTAACTTCTGTATCTAAATTAGAACGGGACCATTCTGCTGTCCGACGTAATCGAATTAAATCCTTAAAGTGCTGTGTGCAAAAATTTACAGTATTTGAATCAATGCTTACTTAACAAATCTTTTAAAGTACAAATTTATGTAATGAATTTATTAATGTATTCACTCAGAAAATTTACAACTTTTAAAGAACAAAATTTTTTTATTAAACATGAGATTCAAAAGGTAAGATTATTAAAAGCTATACTGATCAACATACCTTAACTACTAGATTTAAGATACAGGATATATAACAGAATTTTAAAAAAGTAAATTTCTACAGATATGTAGTATAGGTAATTTCTTAAATTGTTAGGTCAAATCTAACAACTTAAATAAATATTACCATAACATCCTAAACATAAATCATAGAAGGCTGAAGATACAGAAAACCTTAACTTTTAAGTACCAAGTATTAATTCAAGTTATTTCTAAATCTGGTAGAATAAGCATAATTGCACATTCACAGAAACAATAGACAAACTTGGTTGCTATATACAAATGTCATTTCCCCAAATTAAAAAAAAAAATGTCATATCAAATTTTTTAAAACTTTTATTTACAAATCACTTGAACTTCATTTTCACTTAGGAAGGACATGCTATGGCCAGGCACCATGGCTCACACCTGTAATCTTAGCACTCTGGGAGGCCAAGGCAGGAGGTTTGTGTGAGGCAAGAAGGTTAAGACCAGACTAAGTGAGACTCTGCCTCTACAAAAAATAGAAAACTTAGCTGGGCTTGGCAGCACGCACCTATAGACCCAACTACTCAGTAGGCTGAGGCAGGAGAATGGCTTCAGCCCAGGAGTTTGATGTTGCAGTGAGCTATGACAATACCACTATACTCTAACCCGGGCCAAAAAAAGAAATAAAGAAAAAAAAAAAACAAAACACATCTTATATTTGAGCCTTTTAGCACCACTGGATCCAAAAGAACTTTTCACTTCTAGGCTCAGCCCCCAAAATTTTCCAATAACAAAACTAAAAGGAAAGGGAATGCCAAATTTTTCACTTTATATATTAATTTTATTTTTATGGCTGACACAATGGTATTTACAATCAAGCTATGTATTTTTATATTATAATATGGAAAGAATCAACAGCACTGTCAATGCCACAGTATTAAAACTGTACATTCCATTGTCTTTTATCTTTAATTAACTGTAACTCAATCTACTTTGAAAGTAATATACTAGAATAATACCTCAAGTCCACATTTATCACACATTTCCTTGAGTTAAAATCTACCTTACCACAAAAAAAAAAAGCTCAGAGTAGACTGAGTTTTGTCTTGATAAACTGAATAACATAAACATAGCATATATTTTAGTTTCCTTGTAGTTATTAAAGATACTCGAATAATTTAAAATACTAAATGAAAAAGTGACCTTTCTGAGACAAAGTCTAGATAATACCTTTGAAGTAGCCTGCTTTAATTTTGCTTGCTCCACCAGGAGTTTATAGGATGATCCTTTGTTACTTTGTATTTTTTCTTTTTCCATCTGTTCCACCAGAGCCTTCTGTTTTGCTTTTAAGAGGTTAAGTTGCTTTAAAAAATAAACAAACAACTTAAATTTAAAATGTTAAAAACAAAAAAGTAAATTATTTTACTCCTCACAGAATTCCTACACCAAATTAATGGAATAAATAAATCCTTGAAAGATCTATTGTGTTTCCCCGAAAATAAGACAGGACCATATATTTATTTTTCCTCAAGAAGACACCCTAGGGCTTATTTTCAGGAGATGTATTATTTTATTTAAGTAAGGTACAACAATCTACATTTATTGAAATACAATTAAGTCATCTTCTTCTGGAACATCATCATAGTAAAATGGCAGCCATAGCGTTCCTTGTTCCCCTGGGGACACACAATACCTAAAGCGGAGCATCCCGCTCCTCACTTCACTGAGGAGACTTTCCCCTCAAAGCCAGCTTGCAGCAGGCACAGGATGGCCGGGACCTGACAGGGGTAGCCAACTTTGTTGGTGGGGCTGCCGGCACCTTTCTGGTCACGTCTGGGATAGTAGCTGTCAGGATGGGGCAGATGGGAAGGGTTGCTCATTTTCTTTACCGCTCTGTGATGAAATGCATGGGTTGTGCAGATGCGCTGTGTAGCCACACCCATCACTGGGTCTTATTTTTGGGGTAGGACTTATATTGTGCAAATGCTTAGAAATCCTGCTAGGGCTTATTTTATGGATAGGTCTTATTTTGGGGAAAACACGGTAGTAATACAATTTTAACGGTGCTGATTTTTAAAAAACAATTGTTTCAAAATCCTGACTTCAAGATCTCTGCATGTTATCATTAAGATCTCCCTTACTCCCATTGGAGAAAGGAGTAACTAGAAGGCTTTCTTACATAAGCTACTAAAGAAATTGAGGCCAGGCACTTTGGCTCACTCCTGTAATCCCAGCACTCTGGGAGGCCGAGGCTCAAACTCTGTTTGAGCTCAAGAGTTTGAGACCAGCCTGAGCAAGAATGAAACCCCATCACTACTAAAAATAGAAAGAAATTAGCTGGACAACTAAAAATATATAGCAAAAATTAGCCAGGTATGCTAGTGCATGCCTGTAGTCCCAGCTACTTCGGAAGCTGAGGCAGAAGGATTGCTTGAGCCCAGGAGTTTGAGGTTGCTGTGAGCTAGGCTGACGCCACGGCACTCACTCTAGCCTGGGCAACTGAGTGAGACTCTGTCTCACAAAAAAAAAAAAAAAAAAAAAAAAAAAAAAAGAAAGAAAGAAAGAAATTGAATGATAGGTATTTCTGAATAAAGGAAGAGACATATTTAGCTTTAAATAAATACATTAAGAAAAATATATATATTTTTTTGAGACAGAGTCTCGCTTTTGTTGTCCAGGCTAGAGTGAGTGCCGTGGCATCAGCCTAGCTCACAGCAACCTCAATCTCCTGGGTTCAGGCGATCCTCCTGCCTCAGCCTCCCGAGTAGCTGGGACTACAGGCATGCGCCACCATGCCCGGCTCATTTTTTCTATATATATATTAGTTGGCCAATTAATTTCTTTCTATTTATAGTAGAGACGGGGTCTCGCTCAGGCTCAGGCTGGTTTCGAACTCCTGACCTCCAGCAATCCGCCCGCCTCGGCCTCCTAGAGTGCTAGGATTACAGGCGTGAGCCACCACACCCGGCCTAGAAAAATATTTTTTAATGCTTAGTATTTCTTAGCTTTGCTTTTATAGGAATCTCCCTCAGGAGTAATCCATATTTTTAGTATGTCTGTGGTTTTAAGTAAATTTTTTGAGATCACTGTAAATTCATATATAACTTAAGAAATAATAAAGCTATGCTAGAATAAATTAAGAAATAATACAGGAATTTCTTGTATGCTTTACCCAATTTTCCCTAATGACGACATCTTGCAAAACTATAGTATATCACAGCCAAGTACTCGCGTTGATACAATTCACCAATCTTATTCAGATTTCTCCAGTTTTACTTGTACTCATTTGTATGTCTGTGTTGTTAGTGTTGTATACACTTCTACACGTTAGTTCATGTCACCGTTGTAACATTCAATGTTGAAGAGCTCCATCACAAAATTCCCTTATGTTGTCCTTTTATAACTATACCCAGCCCTCCAATCCCATCTCTCGCATCCCTAAACCCTGGCAATCAATAATATATAGCAATTAACAAACAGACCAAAGGGGGAAAAAAACTCTGCCAATAAAACCTTACAATCTTGAACTGTTGAATATGGAACTGTTGAATGAATGACTTCCCCATGTACTCATATACACAGAAAGTTACTTTAAAGAGAATGTTACTACAAAGGTTTATTTATAACCAAAGTTACAAATGAATAACATTTTAGCTAAGAACTTAATAAATCTGCCTTTTCAAAGAATACTTCCTAAATTTCTACTATTGACACATATTTTTGGTATCAGGGAAAAAAATACTAACTAATGTTATAAAGAAAAATCAACTTGGCTGTTATCTTCATAGATGAAAAAAATATACCCCAAATTTAAAAAAGCTTGCAAATGTATTAATAATAAAAATTAACTGAGAAGTTAATTACTAAGTCAGTAGTGTCAGAAAATAGTTTCAGAAGTTCTACAATTAACAAATATAATTATAATCAAAATTAAAATTTTTATTTTTAAACTAGTTTTATTTATTGTACAAATGTTTTCCCTAAACTAAGTTGGCAACCTGATGTCCAATCACCCTGAATACTTCAGTGTATAATTCCTAGAAACAAGAATGTTCTACAAATCACAATACAACCATCAAAATCAAACAAGTAACAGGATGCCTGAACACCAATTATTTCACAGATCCCCTTGTTAAGTTTTGCCAACTATCCCAACATAGCGTCCTTCATAATAACGATTCAAAACAGTAATATTTTACAAAGAAACATCTACTTTGTTACATGCTGGGTTTTGTTTTCCTTCTTCATATCCTAAAGTAAATACAGAAAGCATAAACATTAAGCGCTCGATAAATTTTAGCCAGATTTGAAAAGATATAAATTATTACTACCTGAAATTGATTAAAAATCTCAAAAAGAAAAGGGAGTTGAAGAAGAAGCTTTACATCATTCTTCCTGCAAAACTGATAGTTGAAAATTTTAGAAATGAAAAATAAACAACTTCGTATCAAGCCTACCTTTAAAAAAAGGCCCAAAGCTTTCACAAATATGCCAGATCTAAAGATTTTCACGTAGAATCTTATTTCATCTTAAAGTAATTATATTTTTAAACTACTACATATAACACACCGGGGTCTATACCAGGAATCAAGGATATAGTTTATATCCTTTGAAAACTGTCTTTCTCTAGGAGAAAGAAAAAGATACTTTTTAAAAAGGAACTGTACTAATAAAGTACTGGTTCATGTGAATCTGACATCAGCTATAAACTCACTTCCTCAGATAGAAATGCACATTAAATAAATTTTACATGTAAATTTAGGAGAGATCATGTAACTAATGTAGCACATTTATAGAAACCACAAAGATTCAATTATCCTGCAATAAAACCACATTCTAATACATGACATTCTGTGAAGGAGAGCAAGAGTAAGAAAGAGACAGAATGTATAAGTACACTAAAAAAGTAGAAAGAGGAATATAAATACTATATAAGTATGCATATTTGTTTATATTTCAAAAAGAAACAATAGACAAAATGAGTCAAATACTGACAAGTTAATCAACAAAAAAATGGATAAACAGATTTTGGAACATTCAAAGAATGGATCTTTGCTTTAAAATACTATTCATTAGCCGGGCGCGGTGGCTCACACCTGTAATCCTAGCACTCTGGGAGGCTGAAGCGGGCGGATTGCTCGAGGTCAGGAGTTCGAAACCAGCCTGAGCAAGAGCAAGACCCCGTCTCTACTATAAATAGAAAGAAATTAATTGGCCAACTAATATATATATAAAATTAGCCGGGCATGGTGGCGCATGCCTGTAGTCCCAGCTACTCGGGAGGCTGAGGCAGAAGGATTGCTTGAGCCCAGGAGTTTGAGGTTGCTGTGAGCTAGGCTCACGCCACGGCACTCACTCTAGCCTGGTCAACAAGCGAGACTCTGTCTCAAAAAAAAAAAAAAAAAAATACTATTCATTGAACAAAAACAAAAAGAAAAGTACATATTTATTTACTTATAAATAAAAAAATAAACAAAAAGGTAAAAAAAAAACAAAGAATGGAATAGTGGTCAGAAATAAAAAAGAATTACTAGTATACTCAACATAGATAAATCTCAAAACATCATTTTGAGCATAGAAGTCAGATACAAAAGAGCATATATAGCACAATTTCCTAACAATACTTTAAGAAACAATTTACTCAAAGTGAAATGAACAAATCTCAGGTTAACAAAAGAATATCTACAAAAAGATGAAAAATGAATAATAAAAGGAAGAATACAGGATACCCAGGGAACATACTGCATGAGGATACTATTCTAATTCAGAAACCAGGGACAACCTCTTTAAGGAAATGAATATAAACTAATAACTGAAAAATAGGTTAGGTTATCCAGGCAAAAGAGTAAAGTGTATAGTTGGAAAGAAAATGACTAGTAGCACACACAAAAAATTCCTGAATAAGAACACCAGTGTGAGTGGTCCTAAGAACTTAAATTCAATATGGCTCAAGCATTCAGAAAGCAAAATTGAAACCTGCAAATTAGACAGAGCAGGAGATAATGGAGACCCTACAGTCATGTGAAGGAGTTGTACCTTCATACAATAGTCAATTGAAAGCCACTAAGAATTTAAGGAAGGAATGAGATGATCAGGTTTGTATCTAAAAATAACTTTCTAAGGACAGGATGGAAAATGGATTGCATTAAGGAACAACAAGGACAGGGAGTCTTTTTGACTAGTCAATAGATAATGGTGACCTCACTTAAAATGGTAGTAATATAGATGGAAAAAGGCTGTGTTTACAGAACATCACCAAAACTGTATAAACTATATATTACTGTCATTTTACAATTAAGAAACCTCAGTCTCCATAGTATTAAATAATTTTCGTTAGCTAATTAGCTCTTCAAATACCTAGGATCTCATGGCACATCTATCTCATGCGACCTCTAAAACAATAATTTCAAACACTGAAATATAAAATATAATGATAAATACCTGTTTATGATGAACAAGCTGCTTTCTGATTTTCCTGGAATATAACCTGTCAAGGCTACTGCTACCTTTGGAAGATCTATTTAAGCTCTGAGTGTGCAGATTGTTGTTAATAAAACTCCACTGATTACCTATAGGGGAAATAAAAGTTTTATTACTAATTCTGTTAAATGTGATTGTAAAGTACCTTTGATATCCAGAAAACACAAAACAAAATTATACATGTGTCAATCATGACAAAGCAGTTTTAAAGAAAATTAATGAAACCATTGTAAAGAAGTTGCTAGAAGATCTCATTCTAGAGAGGTGAGATAACTATCATTACTATAATCTAGACCACAAATGATTTTAAGACCAGAGTTCTGTCTCCAATCTTTCCTTTAGGATTATAGCCATCTCTCTCCACAATTGTTTAAGATTAATCTTAAACAGAGTTCTAATGACGTCATTCAGTTCTAACAACAAATACTCACTACTGCCTATTTCAAACACAAGCTTTCATGCAGGGACCAAAAAAGGGTACTCAACAAACTGACTAATCACTGCCCAAATAAGGTTGAATAGCTAAAAAAACAGTTGTGTATATAGCTACATTTATTCTCATTTTTTTGAATACATCAGACTATTCTGTGTCATTATTTTTGTCAATTTAAGCCCAGTAACACTTTATCCATCTCCAAACCTTGGACATCTTTTTCTTAACCTAAAAAATATTTTCCTCTTCTCTACTATCCATTTATTAAGACTTAGTTCAACCTCTAAAGAAATTCTTCCACCACTGTATTCATAGTATCTAAGCAATATAAACTAATACTTCTAATACTGTTACATTCCAAGTTTATATTGTGTTTTTATTTGTGTATCTTACCTCTCTATATCCTATAACTACAGTAAACAAACCCATAGATACACATTATTTGTTTTTAAAAAGTCGATATAAAGCAAATTCTCTGTACATGACAATTCCCCATCATCTTCGAAAACATAGTATGTAAGCAATTTATTCAGCTATAAAACATGTCAAGGGAGTTTCTTAAAAATACTAGGATGCTGACAATGCATAAAATTCCAAATTTTATGGACCTCAATGGCTGTGTTTACAAATTAGATTTAGCTATCTCAAGTCCTTTATAAAAAGCTTTGTTAACTGGAAGAGGGGAAGAAAACAATTGGTCGTGCAGTTTGAATTCCTTTAATTTTTAACTTTTTCTGCTGTTAAGTTCATGAAGAAAGATTACAACTCCAAAAAATCTGTAGTTAAGCATAAAACCCTCTTGTAATTAATTAGGAGAACTCGACAATGGTAAAATTAAATAACATATTATACCAAGAAAAAAACTACAAGAACTCTTCACAAATTTCCCTTTCATAACTCACTTATATGCATGTTATTTTAAAATGTTTAAATTAGCATACAGGAAAAAACATTATGAAAGACATAGTTGTATTTAGAAACTAAAAGTTATGTCGAGACAATTGAGCTTGTCTAGAAAGTTCATCAAGTATAAATCCTATCTTTAAATATTATAGACTCTTAGTAAGGTTAATTCATATTTTTCATAAATTACATACAGGTGGCATTCTCCAGGCCAATAGCCAGTTCTGGAACAACAGCGGAGTCACTCAAAATCCCCACCAACATATTATTATAAACTTCTGATACCTGTCAGAAACCTCTCCCTGTCTTTACCATTCAAAGGTTTCTTTGCAGCTGCTGCTTCATCTTCAACAGTTGCCACATAATCCAGCAATCTGGACACCAGCATAACCACCCAGCTGATCATGGGAATATCTAGTACTCCTATACAGAGATAAGAGGAAAAAAAATTCCAGGTGACTTTGGGTTCTAATGAGTTCTAATAAAACAATTGAGATAAAATATTTCATAAATCCAAAACATACCATATCACTACTAACACTAATATTTACATATAATGAGCTTCAAAATTAGGTACCTGCAGCCACAAATTGAGTAGAACATCAAATCTAATGAAAGAAAAATGCTTCGTGGTATAAAACCAGATTAAGTGTAGGCTGAATCCAAAAAATAATTTATGAACTAGAAAGATATATGGTCCTATTCTTACACTCACAGGCGACTAAAGTAAGATCTCTAACTCTAAACTTAAAATTCATATAGTACTAAATTATGTTCTAAAGTTTTTATTCGTATAACAATTTCCGTGCTCAAATGAAACTCATTATCATTAGCCAGAAAAGCAACTGTGCCTTAAAGCTTAATCTTATATAAAGGAGTTTGATTTTAGTTACGGTAGTATAGGAAAAACATACTAAACTAAGTTCAAATAATGAAAAGTATTAGATTTAAAAAGTAGTAACTATAACACATGAAGGTTATTCACTCTAAAAAGTCTACAACATAAAAATACTAAAATGTGCTGCAATGAATATTAAAATAAGAATTTCAGAAAATATATTTTATAAAAGCAATATTTATAAGAATCTTATAAAGAACACTGTTTTATATTAATACCTTCTGTCCTCCTATGCATGGGTAACTGTGGCTGAAGAGGTGACAATAAATTATCCAAGAGGTTAAGTAAGCTTTCTAATACTCCACTATTACTAAGTGACCGTTGACCAATGCAGGAAAGTAACATGAAGACCCTAAAAATCATATATATAAAGAAAATATCCAGTAAGAATCAATTTAACTGTTCAATTTCTTAAAATAATTTACATTGAAATTTAACAAAGTGATGATAAAATTTTTTGTTCCTTAAACATATTTCAGATTGGGTAAGCAAGATTTATATCTGAATGCATGATGTTAAATTAGGGTTTTTTCTAACTATTGGTTATATTAATAATCAACAGGAAAATGAGGCACAGTGAAGAAAGAGAATTTTATTTTAGCCTCAAAAAAGTAACATAATCTGATAGGAATTATTTATAAACATAGATCTCTAAACTCTAATTTTTCTTTCAATTAGAAAACTAAAGAATGCAGACTAGTTATATCATGAATAATCTTGATGCCTTTTGTTGGGGATTCCCAAAATGCTGAGAGAAACTGCTTGATTTTTGCCCCACTTTGTATTCACATAAATGGGATTTCAAAATCTGACCAATGACTATGCGAAGCACAAATCACTAATAATAAATACCTCCAATATTTTCTGACCTACCTATCCTGTGGAAAGATGAGAAGCTGCTCTGAATTGTACAATTCCTGAAGTACATTAGAGAGAAATTGGCCCCACCATCTTTCACCACCACAGAGTTGAACAAGCAGAAGACCAGTATGTAATCGTATCTTTGGTGTTCCACTGATACACAAGTGTTTAAAGAGCTCTTCACAGGCCTGGGCATGAAATGTGCTCTGCAAAACTGCAGGAACAGAGTGTCCTATTATAAGAAAGAAAACAGTAAAATATCCTATTTAAGTGTATGATATAATATAAAAATCAGCATGCTTAGATAACACTTTCTTCTTTACTAGCAAAGAGTGGACAATTATATTATTCTGTTATTTATTTACTTTTCATATGTAGAAATTTAATTGTTAAATGCTTGAAGAGGAGAAGAGCTAGCACTTAAGTCAATTATGTTTCTTATCTATAGAGTTGGGTGTATCAGGGCTGAGAGAGAGAGCGCGAGAGAGAGACTGATGATCAAAAATAGCTACTGGCTAGAAAATGATAGTTCTATATTAGGTTAGCAATTATGAAGTTTTCACTGTTGGGACTTTTAAGCAATAGTTACTACTTTGCCAGTAGCATAATGACATGCACACCAACAGCACTAAATCAAAAGAACCCCATCAAAAATTTAAGAAATAATAAAAATAAATGGAAAAAATAGGTGAAATTAGACATTTCATATATAATCATATTAGAAAAGATATCAAAATTAACAATACCGAGAAAATATTAACATGGAACCTAAAACATGCAAAAAAATTATATCACATATATTCCCAGCCTTTGAAGTACATAAGCCAAATACAAACCATTAGAAGAGTGAAGAAGGCTGAGCAAAGTGTCCAATAAGTATCTGATGATAGTACGTAATTGCTCTGTTGAAGATGTCTGAATTAAATCTTCTGGATCTGTTGTTTCACTCAACATCTTCCGACTTGTACCTAGAGCTACTTTGAGTCTCTGCACGGCATTATGAGCCAAATTTAATTGAAGCTGTAGCTGAATACAATCTTGATAAGCAGAAAAAACTCTACTGTCTTCCTCGACTGCCTTGTCTGGTTTTCGTAAAAAGTATTGTGCATTGTTAGCACTGTTGAGAGGAGGAAGATCGATACTTTGCAAAAGAGTTTCCAGACGATGACAAGCCAAATTATATCTATAAGTAAAAAATGAATAAACAAAATACTTCCTGCAATGTTCTCTTGATATACATGTACAAATACTAAGAATTAAATCTCTAAAACATGTTAACATGCAACAATTGTAAAAGAATTGTTGGTAATTCAATTGGTAATTACAGTACTAATAAATGGAGCTAATTATTTAGTCAATATTTTTATCTAGTATTATTGTGATGTACTAGTGTCCTATATCCTTTTGCTGAGTTCTGTACACCTACAAAATGACATTTTCTTGACAGAAATATTAACAAGATATATACAAAATATAGTTTCAATAAGATTGTAATTTATAATTTTATACTAACCTGCACTGTATATCCTCCTGCAGAGCAACCATCATTGCTAAATGCTGGTCAATTTCTGGTTGGTTTGCAGATTCCCCTTCTCCCCTAAGAGGATCATGCATTAACTTCAGTTCACTTTCCCAAGGCAAGATATAGGTATGACCATAGTAAAATCCTAATGGGATTTTGGCTCTGGCATTTGTACTTCCGTAACGTCCAATGACAGTGATCTGAAATGAAAAATTATAAATATATGTATATACACATCTGCTATAATAAAACTGAGCAATGTATTTTTTTTTTTTTTTTTTTTTTTTTTTTTGAGACAGAGTCTCGCTTTGTTGCCTAGGCTAGAGTGAGTGCCATGGCGTCAGCCTAGCTCACAGCAACCTCAAACTCCTGGGCTCAAGCGATCCTTCTGTCTCAGCCTCCCAAGTAGCTGGGACTACAGGCATGAGCCACCATGCCCGGCTAATTTTTTTATATATATTAGTTGGCCAATTAGTTTCTATTTATAGTAGAGACGGGGTCTCGCTCTTGCTCAGGCTGGTTTTGAACTCCCGACCTCGAGCAATCCACCCGCCTCAGCCTCCCAGAGAGCTAGGATTACAGGCGTGAGCCACCGCGCCCGGCCTGAGCAATGTATTTTTAAAAAGTTAAAGTATTTTTTATAACTTGTCAGAAACATGCAAAGCATATCAAAGTACTTTCTTGAAGTTCTTTACCTTCATGAACCTGCACACAGGTGGTGGTATTAAGTCATGAAGAATTAGTGAATGGGTGCTTATATCAGTTGCCACTACCAATCGCCTTCCATCCACTTCTTCTCCTAATGTCCAAATGTCAATTGATAAGGAGGCCAAGTCTCCACACGTGGGAATTAATACATCTGTCAACAATATAGGTCTGCCAAAATCCAAGGTCACAAATCTCCTTGCCCCTGTGAAAGAGAGAAAAACAGATGACAAAAAATATATTAATTAACCACACAATACACTCAAAAACAATTTGGATCACTCATTTTAACAAATGAAATCAACTCACTAAACTATAAACAGATGAGTGGAAAAATAAACAAGTAAAAATGGCTTGTCAATTCTCATTCAAAATTTTTCTGAAATCCCAAACTATAATAGCTTTGTCTTTTTTATATTTATTTGTTGTCTTTTCAAATCTATACCTACAGACAGTCTGTTAGTTTTGAACTCCAAGACTTAAGTCAAAAATTACAAGAGTAGCTAGGTGTGATGGTGAACACCTGTAGTTCCAGCTACTTGAGAGGCTACGGCAGGATGACTGCTTGATCCCGAGTTCAAGGATGCACTATGGTTGCACCTATGAATAGCCACTGCACTCCAGCTGGGCAACAGAGCAAGACCCTCCCCCACCAAATCTTTAGAAAACAAACAAACAAAAAAAGAAAACCACAAAAAAGAGTTAAGATTGTTACAATGAAGGTAATCAACTAACTGTACCCATAAGCTTCTTTAAAACATTAGAGTTAAAAAAATTAAATCAGCAAAAGTGGTATGTAAGTTAATTCTGTGACATGCCAATCTGATCTTTCAGCCACTGGCCTTTTTTTAATGACACAACTAGAAGCATTAAAAATACCAAATTTTATTATTTGACTTTAGTATTCGTTATCCATGCTTAACTTCTTTTGGAGTTGTATACTGCACTGGGATTAAGATGCAAAGTGAAGTGTTAACTGAAATCATCTGTAGTAAAACCACCACTGAAAAGTTCCTTGGAAGATCCTCCAAAGAGACAAACACAGCTAATTTCAAAACTGTTTTTCCCCAGTATGGACATCACTGTTTCTTTAACTCAATACCAGATAAAATAGATGAAGATAAAGCAGATTCACCTCTCTCATCACACACATTACAAGGATAAATTCAACTAGTGAAACAGAAGGCAGACTGTTAATAATATCATACTTCTGTTTCTTCTCCATTGCATTGGGGTGAGAGGCAGCTAGTAACCTTACCAGAAACATTTTACAGTGAAGGAAAACCACTACTAAATTAAATTTCTAAGAATAGTCCTATTCTTCATGGAACTAGTGTAAAAGAAAACAAGGGAGTTACCAATATTTTCCTAAAGAGAAAAATTATCCAACACCTAATAACATAGTTCTCCTCAGGAGGCTTATGCGCTGCAGTCATTTCCATGGATAAAAATCCAAACTGCAGTGTAAACAACTGCTCACATCCCACACAACTGCAGAATAACAAATTTTCACTGTAAACGTTATAAGCACGAATGTTGTTGCCAATAAATGATTATTTGGGCAGAAAATAAGACTACTATTTTATCTTTCAAACTCCCTCTTCCAAAAAGGAAACACCCCATTGCAATAAAGCAAATACGGTTTAATTGTTCATATAATGAAAAGTGCTACAGTGTGCACTGTATCCATGTTACTTCCCTAAGTATATTTTTGACTTCTGCTGCTACTCAAGAACAGAACAGTTGGTAGAACTATAAGGTAAAAACTGGCTAAAGTTTATTTGTAATTATGCACTAATTGAAAGAACCTATTCCAATCTCAATTATCCAGCATAGAAGCACGAGACAAACTTAGGTGAGATTTAAACTATTCAGAGACCAGTAAGTGTTATCTTACTCAGTTATTATAACAAACAGTAGTTCTGTCTGCTATTCTCAGGAAACAGTTCCACTATAAGAATGCTAGTTTCAGGAATACTTCCTTGAGTGTAATTTCTACTGTGATAGTAACTTCACCAACTACAATATCTTTAACAACATGCAGATATTCATGTATAGATCAAATCCACTACACAATAGCACTTTTCACTCAATTTGGTGAGCACACACAACTTGAACCTTAAACAGTGCTTATTCTTGGTAAAATATACTTACCCAAGAGCAAATGTCATTTATTTGCAAAGAGAAATCAAACTGAAGAATAATGAGTCTTAAAAGGGACAGACTAGGAAAAAAAATATTTTAAGAAAGTCAAAGATTACCTGAATGCATTCGCTCTATAATAATCGACTGGTGGGGTGGAGGTTGAAGAAAATGTGAAGCATGAGAAATTGCAAGGGCTAGACCAGAACCAAGTGGATTCTAGAAAAGAAAAAAGTATAATTCTATATTGATATTATTCTTGCTCTATAAAAACCACTAATCATAACACCAAATTAATAAGTCTTTTTTTCCTGAGTATATTTTATAATATTTTATAAAATGGAATAATCTAATTTGATATATTGAGTTGGTATAATAAAATTTTGCCTTCTAAAGTTATGGTATACTTCAAAATATTTTTAAACATTTTAAGCCAACATCTATTTAAAACATAATTTACCATTCTGGACTTGTTGGAATTTTTGTTATGTGCAGCAAGATTGACTGTTGGAGGATCAATCACCGAGCCTGGGAAAAGCTGTGCAAGTTCAGCATTAATCACAACGGAAACTGCTTCATTGGGTGGAGTGAGTGGTGGAGTCATAAAAAGAGGTGTTGTTTTTGGAGTGGGTGGAATAACATCAGATGGATGAATGAAGAATCCAGGAGCAGCCACTGGGTTGGAAGGCACAGAGTTGTGAACAGGACCAACTGCCGATGCTGCTGCAGCTGCTGCAGCTGTTGTCTGATGTAACTTGGCTTCCAGCTTTGCTTTCTGTAAAAGAAGCAAAAGCAACAAATATAGACAGATCCTATCTCCCTGAGATTTGGGGAAAACTACATGGGTATATATTATGAACATAAACACAAATAACTAGGTCTTTGTTAAATAAAAATGAAATTAAATCAAAACTGGACTCGAAAATGGAACATTTGCTACATATACTTCACAAATATTTAATATAAAATTTCCTGTGTGTTTCAGAACTAGGACTTTCTCAAAACAAAATTGAAGAGGAAGTAGAACAATTAAATATAAACAAGGAAACAAAGTTCTGCCAAAACAAAATATTATCAAGAGGTGGATTATCATGTTGACTAATCTGATACAATTTGTCACCATGAATTGCCACAGGTTTTACCACAATGAAATCTATAAAACATCTCTCATTATCTCTAAATTTTAAGTCACTTAAATTTAATTGGTCTTTAAAATTTTTTTTTAGGTTCTATACTTCACGGAAATAGTAACTGGTAACTGTAATGTTTGATCAAGGGTGTTTAAACAGAGAATGGATTTTGCACAAAAAGTGCCAATCATATTCCCTCAAATATGTACCAAATAAAATGCATTCACAGAATGTTAAAAGATTTAAATATATCACAAAAAATTTACCTCAATTTTTGTTGAAAATGATTAGGTCAGATCGGTCAACCTACTTTCCTTTACGAAAATAATGATCATTTTTACAGTATTTTTTTCAGCTTTTGAAGTTTAGAGACAGCATGAACAAAGAGCCAAATAGTCTCCAACCTGTTGCTGAAGCTTCAAAAGCTGCTGCTGTTTCTCTTGCAGCACCTGTAGCTGTTGCTCGGCTGAAGCCATTGCATGAGAGAGAGACTGCAAAGCTACCTGGGCTGCTGAAGTCAGAGCTGTCGAGGCTTCCCCAACTGTCCCAGATGACAGTCCACCTACTGCAGGAGTAACCCCGAAGGAACTCACTGGCATGAGGCAAGAGGGGAAAAAACAACAAAAAACACCAGGATGAAGAAAACGTCCACAAAGAAAACATATTCAAATATTTCCACACTATTTGACTAAACTATAGTTAATTTTCATTTTTAAAAAAGTAATCTGGAAAGTATAAATAAAGAAATCTTCATTGTTAGAGTGTATTGACAATTCTAGCATTCAAAATCTAGGAAATCCAGCAATGACTCATAAAGCAAAGAAAAATTAGAATCAGTATATACTTTCAAGTTTACAAATATTTTCAGTATAGAAGAAATTTCACTTAATTTTATGAAAATTATCATTAAAAATGAAAGTAGTCGCATTATACAACTTTTCAATTTCAGAATATTATGGGGGCACAAATGTTTTGGTTACATGAATTACTTTAGTACAGTCTGAGTCAAAGTTATATGTGTGTCCATCACCCAGATAGTGTGCATTGTACCTGTTAGTTATTATACAATTTCAGCATAGGAAATAAATTTCCTTTACTAAGTTTTCCGACAGCAACAACATGCCCCTCTCCACCTCCAAAAAAGCTCAAAAAACTTTCAATTATAAGGACATCATTTAAGAAGAGAGATAACACTTATTTCCTCATTTTAAAGCACAGCCTGGACAGAGGTAAGGCCCACACAGAATATATAAAGCAACGTTTCCTGCTATATGCTCCCCAGAACAGTAAACTGGAGAGAAGCATATCCAACACACAGTCAAATCTAACATACACTGTTTTCCATGAACATCATCATCAATAAAGGCTCTATGAAATCATGCAACTAAAGAAATTTCATTGACTTTCCTTTTCAATGTTATTCAAGTATACATTATAAAAGAACTCCTTTTCTATCAAATATTTATCAGCATTTATGACAAATATTTTGGGAAAAGCTGGGATAAAAACTTAATCCAACATGTCAGCATAAAGCAAAAAGTAGAGGCCAACTCTACAGCATAAATAATTTATATCATAACAGGACTTTACCAGAAAGGTACATTAGGGAAAAGATAACTGCTATAATAGCAGATATTTAGTATTATACGTGTGGTAAATGTTTTAATGAAGCACTGCATTCAACATACGAACAACCCTATGGGATAGATATGATAATTCCCTTTCTTATGGCTCAGAGATATTATCCTGTAAACTCATAGTGGGAGAACTGGGATTAGGACCAAGGGCTATGTGAAGTCAAAGCTAATGCCAGGCACAGGGTTAAGCATGGAACTTATTATCAACTCATTTAATCTTGGAAAGAGCAAAGTATTAGGTATTAATTAGGCAAAGTAGTAGTCACTATTATATGTATTAGGTACTATTATAACACCATTTTATAGATAATAAAACTAAAGCTGAGGGAAGTAATTTGCTCATAAATACTGGAAAAGGGGAAAAATCCAAGCAATCTGACCAGCTTATCTTTTTAACGTCTAACAAAGGCTATATTGTGGCTGGTCCGAAGGTAGTGAGTTATCTCACGTGATTGTTCACAGTCAGTTACAGATTGAACTCCTTGTTCTACTACTTTCCCCCCTCCTCACTACTGCACTTGACTAGTCTTAAAAAAAAATTAAAAAAAAATTTTAAAAAAAGGCTATATTGTGCCACAATTCTAACAAACTATTTAAAAATTAAGCTACAATAAACAAGATACCAATAACACCAAAACCTGTGCATAACCTCTTATAATTAAAAGCTTCTTCGTGTGAAAAAACAAAACCACCATTCATTACAGTGTAGTCATACCACCCTTCATTTAACACATTAACTGCCATGTAAGTTGTATTTAACTCAAACTAGTTTTGAGCCCAGAGCCTCATGGAGCAAAACCTGGGCAAACCCTGTAGTTGGTTCGTGAAAATCTTGTTGATGTTCTTATTGTTAAAATTAATATTGACAATTTAATTCTAAAAATACAGATTAAATTAATAGAAGTCAATAACAAATTTTTCATTAAATTAAAAAGGATTGTTTTGTCTTCAAAGTTTTTATTCTGTTTTTGTGATAAAACACCATACTCCCAAGGAAAAAATTTTTTTTCCTAGTATGACAGTCAACGTGTTAACATCCACTAATTCAGCTATATAAGCTTGGTCAAAGAAGGAGCAATCTTATCTCATATAACATGTGTGACCCCAAAAGAAAAGTTATTTGCTCCTTCTAGTGCTCCACCAAAAAGCAATAGCTATTAATTCCAACTCTCAAGGAGAAATTATTAGACTTAACTAAAGCATTCATATTATGCTTGTATTTGGGGGTAATATAAGTGATTTTCAATACAGTGTACTTTTACACATGACAAATTTTATTTTATTTTATTTTACTTTTTTGAGGCAGAGTCTCACTTTGTTGCCCAGGCTAGAGTGAGTGTCGTGGCATCCTCCTAGCTCACAGCAACCTCAATCTCCTGGGCTCAAGCAATCCTGCTGCCTCAGCCTCCTGAGTAGCTGGGACTACGGGCATGCACCAGCATGCCTGGCTAATTTTTTTTCTATATATATTAATTGGCCAATTAATTTCTTTCTATTTATAGTAGAGACGGGGTCTCGCTCTTGCTCAGGCTGGTTTCAAACTCCTGACTACACCTGACAAATTTAAAACCTTATGCACCCAAATAATATTTATGGGAAAACCAACTAAATCACTACAAATACATCAAAGACATAAACAATCCAAGAATAATGAGTCATCTTGCTACTATGAAACTGAAACTCTTTTGCACAATCTAGTTTTCAATATCTGTTGCTTTTTCTATACTAAGAAAGGCTTCAAAAACTCTAGATATACAAAAAGTGAGAGGTGAGAGTTAAGACAAAGGTGACTACTAGCACCATTTCTGCTCAACCACATATAGGAAAATCCTAGGAAGTATATTAGGGCAGGAAAAATAAATAAAAGATACAATGATTAGGAAAAAAGTAAAACTCTCTTTATTAACAAATGACATCATTGCAAACATTTAAAAATCTCAAAGAATCTATAAACTCTATAAAATTAGTAACACAGCCATATCACCAAATATGACATTAATGTATACAAACTAGCAATGAAAGAACAGAAAATAACATATTAAGAGCAAGTTTAATAACAGCATTAAAAAAACAAATATATAGATATAAATATAAAAAAGATATGTAAAACTTCTATGTTGAAAACTACAAAATATCACCCAAGAGAAATTAAAGATCTAAATATATTAAAGAATATAGACCTCCAGTGTATATTCTGGATGAAAAAGAAAAAAAGAATAAATACCATGTTAATGGATTTAAAGGCTCAATACTAAGATGTCAATTCTCCCAAACTGATTTACATTCAAATCTCAAATTTTAAAAACATGCTCTTTTGTGAGGAAATTGACAAATCAAATCTAACATTCAAACAGATATACAAAAGACCTAGAATAACCAAGGCAATCTTTAAGAAAAATAATATCTGCAGATTTCACTCCTAAGTAGTTAGTTCTAAAGAAAACTGAAAGCATACACTAACACAAAAACATGTACAAAAATGTTCATAGCAGCATTGTGCATAATGGCCAAAGGAAAGAAACTGCCCAAATTGTCATCAATTGATGAATACAGAAACAAAATGTTTAATAATAATATTGAGTATTACTGAATGCATACTATTAAATATATATTCATAAATATATTAATATTAAATAGTTATCCACTATCCACTCAATAGTGGATAGTGATAAATAGTTATCACTATTTATGGATAATGATAAATAGTTATCATTATCCACTCAATAATGAAGTATTATTCAGCCATAAAAAGGAATGATGTATTGATACATGATGAATGGAAAGATTCTGCTAAGTAAAGAAGTCAAACACAAAGAACTTGTATCGTAGGATTCCATTTATATGAAATGACCACAGTAGGCAAATCCATATAGACAGAAAGTAAATTAGTGATTGCCAGGAAATAGGGGTTAGATTGGGAATAAATGGGTAAGGAGTTGCTTTCTGTAGTGAAGGAAATGTTCTAAAATTAGGTAAGGTTGATGACTGCACACACTATGAACACACATTGTGAAAACCTAATATTTAAAAAATTCTAAAACTCTATTTTAAAACTCTGCCTAAAAAGAATGAAAAAGAAAAGTGATGTATTTATATTAGCAGATGTCAGGACTTAATATAAAGTTGCAGTAATAAGACAACAGGGCATCAACAAATGGCTAGACAAATGACTATAGAGGCAACCCTGCAGTGGTGTGGGGAAAGTATAGTCTTTTTCCATAAATGATTAGGTAGCAAAAGAGAGAGTATTAAAAAAAATGATGGATTAGAATACCCAAAATTCACTAAGGAGAGATAAAACAATTGGAAATTACATCAGGTACAGGCATGAGATATAACATATTAAATTGGAGACTCAAAAAGAAGACAAAAGCAATATTTGAAGAGTTAACTGGAAGTGGTTTTTCTAAAGCTAATGGAAGGTATCAAGTAAAAATTCAAGAAGACATCAAGTAAAGATTTGAGAAGCCCTATAAATCTGAAGCAAGATAAATACAAATGAAACCACATGTAGGAACATCACCAAAAATTTCTGAAAAAAAGAAAAGGGAGAAGTACAATCTCTAAAACAGCCAGAGAAGGGACCTTAAGAAAAGCAATACTAAGACTGGGAGATACTATCTTCAAGGTATAGGGCAAGAAAATGAAAGGCTGACAGGTTTCCAAGTCACTGCCAAAAACAAACAAAAAGACACATGACTTCTAATAAATACAATTTAAGGGAAGATTATCTTTGAATCACCAGAAACAATTAACTGCTAACTCAGAATTCTATAATGCAAAAATATACTTCAGGAATAAAGACGATTTTCACTCAAATAAGCCAGCAGTAAAATATGATTTTTGTGATACTGAAATAACGTAATTATGAAATTATGTATTGAAAACTTGATGATACCGTGAAACTGATTGTGTTAATTTAGTTGATTATAAAACTTGCCTACATAATAAAATATAATTTAGTTGATTAGGGTAAAGTGGTATCAGCTATTAAAGAAGTTATCTCTATTATTTAAAATACTTCTGTTTGTATCATACATGGACAAGTAAAAATGATACAATGTCTAGGATTTGCTTTTGAGTACTTGGGCAAAGGAAAATAAAAAAGGTATAGATAAAAGAAATGTGAAAAAGTAACAATAATATTGCAATCTGGATAATGGCTAAATGGTTTGTTCATTCAATTATGCAGAAAATTTTGAAATTTTTCCAAAAAAATCTAAGTGAAAAATCTAAGTGAAAAAAATCTAAGTGATCAGTAGACTCGAACAAAAAGATATCTATTTTTCAAACCTAAGAAAAATCATACCAGATAAAGATCAAAGGCAAAAAAAAAGAACAGCAATGAAAATGGAATTATGAGGTAAATCCAAAAGAATACTGAATATTAAAAACTATAATCATAATTCTAGGAATTAAAATATACATAAAATTAATATACAGACCACATAAAAATTAAGCTATTAAGCACAGTGCCACACAAATTGAGAGAATGATAAATACTGTTCAAGATATTTTCACTATGTGTTAAAAACAGAAATTAGAGAATTCAGAATGTATATTGTGCTCTCAATGACAGAATTACTAAAAGAATAGCTTTAAAAAATTAGGAAAATAGACCAGTAAAAATATAACACCTCAAAAATGAGAAAAAAGAATGTAATTATAAAGATGAGAAATTTAGTAGTATATATTACAAAACATGGTAGATTTAAACACAAATGTGTCAGTAATTACATTAAATGTGGCTAAACCAAATGCTCCCACTGAAAGACAAAAATATCAGGCTTGATTGATTTTTGAAAAAAACAACTGCATGCTGCTTATTAAAAAGTACGTCTAAATTATAAGGAGACACTGAAAAGTTGACAGTAAAAAGATGGAAAATTATATACCATGCAGATAGCAACCAAAAGAAAGTTGGTGTTAGGCATATATATATCAGGGTAGATCTTAGGAGAAATCGCAAACTTAGAAATAAAGAGACAATGCATGCCAGGTATCATGGCACACGCCTATAAATCTCAGCTAGTCAAAAGGCTGAGGCAGGAGGATCTCTTGAGTTTAGGAGTTTGAGACCAGCCTGGGTAATACAGTAAGTCCCCACGTCAAAAAGAAGAGAGAGAAATAATTCATGATGATGAAAGAATTAATTCCCAAGAAACAACCATCCTAAATTTATATGGTAATCTCAAAATGTATGACATAAAAATTGGTGGAACTAAAATAGACAAATCCACAGTTATTATACCAAGATTTTTAAGATATAGACCTCATTAGCTAAAAAACAAAACCAAAAAAAAAAAAAAAAAAGTAGATAAAATAATGAATAAAGACAGAGAATTTCAAGAATGGAATTAGCAAACCTGACCAAATGGATATATATAGTATACTTCACCAACAAGCGCAGAGTAAACATTATGAAACATGCATGGAATATTTAAAAACTGACCCTATAAAATTACTAATAAATGTTGCAAGATTAATAATCTGAGTATTTCCTTTAACCCTATGGCAACTTAAAAAGAAATTAATAGCAAAAAGATAACTACTTACTGAAGTTGAATATATGAATACCCTATGAAGAAGTGAATCAACTTCTACATTCACATCCAAGAGAACAGTGTATCCATTAGTACTAATAGTCCCACAATGAAACAACTCAAATGTCTATCAATAGTATATAAATCAATAATGGATACATAAATTGTTTATTCAGATCATGGAAAACCTAAACAGCAATGAAAAAGAAGTGCTTATATGCAGTGATGTAGATTAATGTCATAATCATAGCATTGAATGGAAGGTAGGCCAAAATATACATATATGCACAATTCTATGTTATACAGACCCTACTCAACCAGTGCTCAGGAATACATGATTAAGCGGTAATTCAAAGAAACAAACACCAAGAAGTGATTACTCTAAAATTTAGAACAGTGTTTACCTTGTGAAGAGAATGAGGGAAAAATAAATGGAAGTGGGCATGAAGACACCTTTTGGGGTGCTGGAAATGTAACTTCTTTACCCAGTTGGTGGTCACATATGTGTCATGATAAACTGCTGAGCTATGCAATTGTTTTCTATACTTTTCTGCATGGATATTGTATTTAGACTGTAGTCATCTTTTAGCTCCTTATAATCACTAGTCAGGACTTGGCTCTAACATTTAATAAAAATCCCTCTGCTGGCAGTGGTTTCAGACTGGGAGGAATACAGAGGTGATTGCTTACAGAAACACAGACTACCTCTGAACAGGTAAGAAACTGGTTCCATTCCTTGCTTTGGAGGGGAAATGGTGAGTGTGCAGGAATATGTTTTCAAACCTAACTTATCTTTAAAAAATTTTATACTTTCTAACAGCATGACTTATTCACACACATGAATTTTCTTAAGATAAAAATTCTTGAACACTTAATTTCAAGCCAGTTCCAAGAAAAAGCCTGATTTATAAATAATTTATAAATTCTTTATAAAGGTCAATTATAAAGGTCAAATAAAGAGCAAAATTTTTGTCATGGTATGTTTCTATTCCACTGTAAATGTAAGAGTTTTTACAAAATGAATATTATAGTCCAAGAAAACAATTAATTTTGACGCTTCTAGCATCACCATATAAAGTTATTTAAAAAGCTCATCTATACTACATATGCTATGAATTTCACTTAGTAGTCACTTTCACAATTGGAAGATACAAAATACTAGGAAAAAAAAACAAACACTAAAATAAAGAAGAGATGAATTCCTTAAAGCCCTTGCCATTCTGGAGCCAAGTGCAAGATTAGATTTATCACTACTTCTCATGCAAACTGTTTTTGCTTTCTGTTAAACTGTTGAAGAGAATAAGGCCACACCCACTTATACAAAACCACCACCAGCAGAGTCACTTCCAACACAATTTTCAAACACTTCAGTGACTGTAATATATACATAAAACCACATACTAATATTCTTAATTATAAAAACGTCAATAATTTGTACGATAGAATTATAAACAAACACTGACTCTGCTATGTAAAGGAAAAGAATCAAAGAAAATAAAGTTTCTACTGCTTGGTAATCAAGAACTTAATTTTTAAGTGTAGATATTTATTTAAAATAATGCCACCACATATTCGACACATTCAAGTAGTGTTTCAGATATTCAAAGTTGCTTTATACTAGTTACAAACAGTATTCCCTTGTTATTCATCTCGAATTTCTCAAAGACATCACCAAATATAATGTTCACATTAGATGCAAGAAATAATATGATGCCAAAACTACACACAGTCCAGACAAAACAAGACTGGTCACCAGTTGATGATTGTTGAAGCTGAGTAGTAGAAACATTGAGTCTATTTTACTCTTCCATTTCCATTATGCTTGATAGTTTCCAAATTAAAAAGTTTCTAAAAGTGCACGCACATAAAAACATAAGGATTTAAGACTGTGGGGGGGGGGACCCTATGAATCAAATTAGAAAAAAATATAAAACTATTTATATATTTCCCCAAAATATCCCTCCCATAAATAAATTTCCATGAAACATGATAGCAATGAAACTTATATATAACTGATACTTAAATACTTACATATCACTTTATTACTGCATAAAATATATAATAAAAGAAGGTATATACCAGTAAACGTACTTGCATCATCCCTTTCTATTCTGGTTCCATCACTAGTTGAGACACAAGTGAAGTGCAGGGGTTCAACTTCTAGAAGTCCAGTGAGAGATGTGAAACTACCCTCAGCAGCTGTGCAACTACTGACCTTCCCATTTCCTAATACAGAGAAAAGACAAGTCTTACAATATATGAATTTTTATCTTAAAAAGCAATAGTCATATTGATAATTATAGCTGCTACTTCAATTCTAATTAAAACATACATAAATATACAACTCTTTCATAGTACCTCAACAACAGACATGGTATTAAGAAAACAGCATACAAGCAACTTAGAAGCCTTTTACATTAATAAGAAACATGAGTAATAGTTTTCTATAACACAAAATTTACATTCGGTAACAAGTGACTTAGATTTTAAATGGGGGAAAAAATAATAATAAACTAGATACTGTCATTAGCTATCACCCAATCTGATAAGTATGCATAAAATCAGAACACACTATATGATGTTAATTGTATAAATATAAGACACTAAAAAAGACTAAAGAAACATTTTAAAATATTAATAAGAATTATCTATGCCTATTTCTTTATATTTTGTATATATGTTATCAATTTTCTAGAATGAAGCACACTACTTTATAATCGTAAAAATAATTTAAGCTAGCACAAGTAGTTTTAAAAAGAAGAAAACCACGTGACCAATAAAACCACAGAAAGACAACTGGAAGGAAGAATATAAAAGAATTCACACGGCCAGGCATGATGGTTCAAGCCTATAATCCTAGCACTATGGGAGGCCAAGGAAGGAGGATCACTTGAACCCCGGAGTTTTGAGACCAGCATGGGCAACATAAGGAGACCCCATCTCTACAAAAAAATAAAACAAAAAATTAGCCAGGCATGGTGGAGTGTGCCTGTAGTCTTAGTTTCTCAGAAGGCTGAGACAGGAGGATCACCTGAGCCCAGGAAAACAAAAGGATTCACAGTAACTATGTATATAGTTTGGGAGAACAAGATCATATTCACTACCTTCCAAATTTTCTAGAATTGGCACTCCTTTAAACAGAATTCTTTAAAAGACAAAGTAAAACAAAATCCAGAGATGAAACAAATACAGAGATATAAAAAGTGTCATCAACAGCTGAAGAACTATTGAATGCCAGACTAAACTGTCATAATCTTGTTTTCCACTGTGCTACTGGCGGCCAGCACATGGCCTGACATGTTCAAAAACATTTATTGGGCACTTAATCAATGCAAGACTTGGGAGATAAAAGAGTGAAAGGATAGGCCCCAGTCTTCATGAAGTTTATATTCTATGTTAGTGGTTATTAGGCATTAAACAAGTATATAACTGAACTTTAAAAAAAGGTACAAGGTTTTACTTAAGAGAAACTTAAAGGACTGATAAGTCAAGGGGCAATGAGATCTAAGTCAAGAGGTAATAAAATGCTTCCCTGATGAAATGATGAGATTCTCAGGAAGAATAGAAGATTTCTATGTATTTATTTCTATGAAGTGGGAAGGCAAAAGGACTAGGAGTGAAATCCCTACAGTAGGAAGGAACATAGCACATTTGGGGACCTGAAAGAACAATATGATCAAAGAAACGGGTCTCAATCTAAGATCCCTCTACATAGCTTTAACATATTAAGAAGCCTAAAGAGCTTTTGTTTGTGTTGACTGTACTGATATTTACCAAAGTAGAAATTTTAAGATATGGAATTTGAAGTTTTAATTTATTTAATAAAAAACCCATTAAATGTCAAGAGAAATAGCATAATTTAATGAAAAGCAACTATTTTCCAAAAGAAAAATAATTTAATGAGAAGAATGGTATGTTTTACCTATTTAAAAATCTCTTTAAACTCTGGATTATCAGAGGATATCTGGATTCTCCTCTCTGCCTCTGCTTTCAATGTGCTGTAGTATGTTGCTTTGGCAGAAGTATGTGAAAAAAATCTGATCCCACACAAATATGTAGTTCGAAAGAAAATTTTTAAGAGCCTAGCATATTCAAAAATTTGATAAGTGGTAGTTTCTAAAGGATTAGTTACAGTTCGGATTGGTATCTGAAATCTTAACAATGAACTTCTCAAACTGTTACATTAAGATCACATCTTAATACTTTTAAGGAATCTTTTATCCATGCACAACTGGTGAAACATCATGCATTAACCATTTGGAAAATATTGGCTCACCACTATATACAAATCTTCCAAATGTTAACACATTTCACTATACAACATCAGAAAATGACACTCACTAATATCATCACATGCCAAAGAGTCTCTACATATTGGGAAGCTATCAAGCTCACTGTGGGGGACACATGATTCCCAAAATTCCATTTTTTGCTTAAAAACTCTACTTGTAGAGAAAGGGTCTCACTCTTACTCAGGCTGGTTTCAAACTCCTGACCTTGAGTGATCCCCGCCTTGGCCTCCCAGAGTGCTAGGATTACAGGCATGAGCCACAGCGACCGGCCTGAAATACTGTTCTTTAACTTTAAATAGAGATAGCAAAGGTACAGCAAATAAAACTGAAAAGGCTACAACAAATAAATCAACTTTAAATAGTCTCTTATGAGCATTAAAATTGCACTGACATACAATAAAAAACAAAAACAATAAAACAAATTTACAACCATTTCAAAGATAATTAATATACTGGAGTCTTTCTGAGGGTAAAAGGGAAAGTTAAGACATTAAAACAAACGATTTAATGATTCATAGATGTTAAGGTTAAGTTCTAAAGAATTTTAGTTCTCTCAAGACAAGTATAGTAACTGCAATCTATTAAGTCAATGGTAATTTAAATCCAAGAGGTAATATTCAGTAATTCCTTTATTAAAAGAAGCCACTACCTGAAAGGACTTCTGATAAATCAATTTCATCTGACTGGACACCAATGCTGCTGTTATATACATTTTTACAAGAAGAGCCACTCATCTCCAAATCAAAGAGGACTGGATCAAATGGTGAGCTATACAATCCGTATCTGAAAAATAAAATAATGTACTAACAATTTTCCTCTCAGCCACCTAATTAACAAATTACCTATTTACTTAGTTTCAAAAGCAATCTGACTAACAGGGCAGAGGGAGACACTAACCAGATTTAAACCATCAAATCCAGTGAATTTCAACTCTGTTCCCTGCAAGCTATACTCCAAAGGACACTGTCCAGAGACTCAACAAACGTTGAGTTCAATAAGCTGGTAGCTAATGCACCTGCATATTGAAGCAAGTAAGAGAATATCAGGCATCCTCTCTCCTCTCAATCACTGCAATGACACAGTAGCTTGCTTAGAGTAAATTTCATCAAAATAAAAATTTCTAATCTAAAAAGGTTAGAAAAATCACTGCTCTGGGTAAAGGAATAGCTTACTTCAAACACTGACCATCACTAAGATCTCAGATCTAACCTTTTGTTATTTCTTAATTCATCACGTTAAAGTTTGAGAAACATAACCAGCAGATGGAAGAAACACTAGTTAAGTAAGGGCTGTAAGTAATTTACATTAATTCCACCTATAAAGCTATAACAAAAAATAAAAAATCACATTAAAGTCTTCTTCTCTTAGCAAGGAATACCACTTTTAAGTAGTAAATAATATAATTAGCCCTCTCACAATAACCAGCTTAAGGACTTCTCAAACTGCTAAAGGGAATAATTTCAGAGAAAATTGGGGAAAAGAAAACCTCAGGCTAATATCACTTGGTAAAAGGTAAAGCATAAAGTAAACATCTTTTTGCAAGAAAAATAGCATTATCAACATATATATTAAATAACTGTTTTGTACAAAGGTGGTAACAGACCCAGAAAGGCCCATTATTAGTCATTAGATATACTAAAATACCTTGTTTGAAGTAAAGCCTCCAGTGGTGTTAGCCTGTGCTGTAATTGTCTGGACACAGCAGTAAGCAAAGATGCACAAGCTGTACTGCACCCAGCTAAGTCTTCATCTTTAACGTAATTCAGTAAGACAAAATACCAATAGACAGAACCTAGAAACAACAAAAAGAAATGGGTTTTTATTCTTTTCTCTAACAAGGAGAATTTAAGATTACATTATTTATCAGTTGTAACTCCTTTTGCTAAAAAGAAACCTTTTTCTGGAAAAATCTGTAAGGGTAACTTACAAAGAAGAACCAAGTTTTTGCAGGGATCAAAGAGGACACTGACAATATAAACCACAACCCAATGCATAATCTTAAACTAAAAATTTCAAACATATCTTCTGAGAGGCTTATCAAGTCAACATAGGCATTAACATGTAAAATAATTTGACATGACTCTAAGGGACATTTTAGAATAGCTGAAAAAGTAAAGAGATTACAGGTCATTCAGGCTATTCTTCCTGAAATGCTGTTTCATTGCATTAAAATTTTCAAAACCACTGGATGGCAGTGAGCTTCAAAAAAGCACACTGAATGTAATATATGAATAGCAAGTGAATGAAATATACAGGGTGCCCCAAAACATAAAGGTATGTTTAGCTACAATTTCCTATTTTCCCTGTATATGGCGACCTTGGGGACACCCTGTAGTTCTTCTATACTGCCAATTGGATATAAACCAATATGGCTTAAAAGATGGTCATTTGCATCTCATATGGTTCAGTGAAAAAAAATAAATAAAATTATTGCATCTCACATGGTTTAGTGAAAGCATAAATTTTTTTAAAACATGATCATGATGGCATATTTTAATTTTATAAAACTTTTGATGTCTAACAACCAAGGACACCCCATAATTTAAGCATCCCATCTTTAAAGCTATCAAGAAATTTTTTTAAGCATCAGAGACTATTACAGTGAGCAACTGAGTGTAAAACATTCTACTCTATATAAAAGCCAATAGTTTTATCCAAAATATGTTCAAGTAAATATAAAGACTCTTTAACTAAATTAAGATAATGATATACCAATCATTTAAAAGTAACTTTGAGCAAGTATTTTTTCTAGTTTACCACAAAGATCAAATCCTTATGAAATATATATCTCATTGAAGTAACTTACAGAAGACTGTGAGAAATGTCTACAAAAAACATTAAGTTTAAAAGGCCAAATAAGTAGCCTTTCATAGTAACAGCAAAAATAGTGGAAAGCATAAAATTTGTTTTAAATTTTCATTATCTCATATATATGCTACTTTGGGGAATTGCTTTGCCTTGTAAATTCCTGCTTGATAACTACATTCTTTTACTGATACATAATAATTACACATATTTATGGGGTAAAAGTGATATTTTGATACATGCATATAATGTGTAATGATCAAATCAGGACTTTTAGGAGATACATCACCTCAAACATTTATCATTTCATTATGTTGGGAACATTTCAAATCTTTTCCTCTAGCATTTTCTTGAGATGGGGTTTTGTTCTATTGCCCAGGCTGGAGCACCAAGATGCCATCAAAGTTCAGTGAGGCCTCAAATTCCTGGGATCAAGCAATCCTCCTGCCTTGGCCTTCCAAGTAGCTGGGACTACAGGTGCACACCATCATACCCAGCTAATTTGTTGTTGTTGTTGTTAAAGAAGGGGTCTCACTATGTTACCCAGACTCATCTTGAACTCCTGGCCTCAAGTGATCCTCCCACTTCAGCCTCCCAAAGTGCTGGGATTGCAGGCATGAGCTACCATGTCTAGCCTCTTCCAGTTACTTTTAAATATACAATACATTATTATTAGCTATAGTCATCCTATTGTGCTACTGAACATTACAATTTATTACTTTTATCTAATCATATGTATGTCCTTATTAATCTACCTCTCTTCATTCCCCTCACCACCCCCCTTCCCAGCCTCTCTGGTAACTATCATTCCACTCTGTGCCTTCAACTACATTCATTCTTGAAAGGCATTTCTACAGAGTTTTTAAGGGGTAAAAAAAATCATTGGTCATGTTTAGGAAACTCTAGTTTTCCATGGTCCCTACCAATCATATATAATATATACATGTGCAATGATACTCAGACCATCTTACTTATTTATGTCATATTCCTTGGTACTTGCTGGCCATTTTAGTTTGTGACATCTGGTCTACAGTCAATAAACAGCCAAACAACTGAATGAGTTTAATAAAATAGAGAAAAATGTTATAAACTGAAATTTTTTTCAGTTCATATTTACTTAACTGTCTCGCTAACTTTTTCCCAGGAATATTACTAACAGAGTATATGCCCACCCAACTGCAATTTATCAATCTCTCCAAAAAAAAAAATACAAATAAGGTACAGGAAATGGAGAAAAATTCTGTCATAATCCTTAGTATACATGAGAAATATTCCCTATTATGACAGCTGTTTGTGATTAAACTAATTTTACATACCACCAGTTGCTGCTGCAGGTAAAAATGACATATTATCAAGTAAGGCCTTCAACAAAACAGATCCAAATCCTGGTTGACATGGGTCACACTTGCCATTGCTGAAAAAAATGTTAAAAAGAAAAAATTTTAAGACATTTCTCAAGGTATAAATTCAACCATGAACCTGCTGTAGTACTTAAAAATCTTTCAAATGTATTCATACTGATTATAAGAAAAATCTCCCTTGAAGTCCTACAGACATACCAAAATAGAGAACTGATTAGACTAAGCATCTTTGTAACTATTTTCTTATGTGGACAACCATTATCTTTACTAAAAAGGGCTAACAAGCAGGTACAGTCAACATTGACCATTAGCTCTTTTATTTTTATAGAAATATTTATTTTAAAAGTAGCACTTTAAAAAAAAAAACAAGTGAGTTACATTAAAAGCTCCAAGGTGTATGTATTATTTCAAGTACATGTTATTACTATCTATACCTTTACCCCACTTCTTAAGCCAAAAACATTTCAAGCAACTTTAAGTTTATAAATTAATAATGAGGTACAGAAGCCCAACCAGAATGGGACAGAAAGTGATCCAAATTAGAAGGGGACAACATTGACCATTAGCTCTTCAACATTTCCTAAATACAATAGAAAGCAGGAACCCTCATCTGCAGTTTCAAATTCCAGTTTCAGTTACCTAAGGTCAGGTGTGGGCCAAAAATAGGTGAGGACAGTATAAGATTATTTTCACAGGGATACAACATTCACATAACTTATTATAGTATATTGTTACAGTTGCCCTTAGTTACCGTTAATCTTTTACTGTGCCTAATTTATAAATTAAACTTTAACATGAGTATGTATATACCAAAAAAAACATAGTATATATAAGATTTGGTACTATCCACAGTTTCAGGCATCTACTAGAGAGGGTCTTGGAACATATGCCCTGTGGATAAAGAGGGACTACTATAGTTCAAGTTTCAGGGTTTAGAGAAAATGACCTGTGCAGTGTTACAGAAACACCAGTCAGATATGTATACAACAGGGAACACAGCTTCAGGGGAAGAAAAGGATAATCAGGGACATCAGGAATAAAAGTGAGGAAAGAGTTCCCCTTATCATAGTGCTACTAGTAGGGAGAAAAGCTTAGCAAACTTATTAATAGCCTTATTTAACATGACATTTTGCCCTAAGAACCAAAAATTCTTGCTTAGAATTTCAATAAACCTAATAAACTTTTGTAATTCTCTTAAATTATACATATATTCAACTATAATTACACTGCAGACAAGGTATCACCCATAAACTGCAGGTGTACCTACAAAGTATGCTTTCAACTTAAAATCACACCAACCTAATGCACAAGGCTAGAAATCGGGCACACTTATGGGCTATACTTCGTCCTGCCTCAAAGAAGCAAACACGTACGATGTCTGAAAGACATTTTCGTGTTTTGGAAAGTAGACTCTCATTTCCTTCCTTTGAGCTGCAAAACAATAGCAGACATTTAGATTCATCTTGAAGTTTCAATCGTAACATGCAAAAGGCAATCATCAATGATAAGCAAAATCTTAATTATTAACCTTCCAGGTCCATTTGAATGTACTCCAGCTAACCAACAGAGAGTATCCAACACAAGGCTCTGGGCATGTTCTGTGATTTGGCCATCATCTACTTTTCTACAAAGAGTGTTAAGAAGCTTCTCATGAAATTCTGAAAATTGTAACATGGCACATCGTTGCACCCTACAGAAAAAGAAAATATAGATACAATAACAATCAAAACAGATTAAACTAAAGCTATCACAACCTGGTTGATCACACAATGTTTCACTTTAAATCATAAATATCACAATTATATTTTTTAAGTTTTTAAAATTATATATGGAGTATTTTGTAGACCATTTTAAAAGAAATGGAGTTTATAATAATGTGTTATAATCTGACAAAGAATGAGTGTAACTTCACTTTTTTTTTTTAAGAGATGGAGTCTCACTATGTTGACCACGCATCCTGGACTCAAGCTCCTGGGCCCAAGCAATCCTCACACCTCAGCCTCAGCCTGGGACTACAGCCTGTACCACCACTTTAAGCCAAGTATACCTTCAAACCATAGTTATTTCTTTCCTCATCTATTCCTGGTATATAACAAGCACTGTACAGACACTGTACAGAATAAACCAATGAAGTAAAAGACAATTCATACCCTCACTGAGACTGTAATTTATTTCTTAAGAGAAATGGAAAGCAAACAAAAATTTTCAGGTCAAAGTTAGATTCTTAAATTTGCGTGTCTGTTGATATGTTTTGTAGTTTTATAACTATAACAGCAGGAAAATGAAATGATATTACCTTTCCTTAGAAATTGAAGTTTTCTTAAACCTTCGAATGGTGACTGAGACCTCTTGAAGTAAGTCACAGCCCCGGAGGTTTTCAGATTTACGGGTGCCACTTGTATTTTCATTCTTAACATTAGATGATTTTTCCTAAACATACAAAAATAAATAACTAAATAAACAAACAAAACTAAATTACTATTAAAGTTGTAAAATAATGGAAAATAATTGAATATGACTATCAAAACATAAATCTCAAATTAAATGATAGCTATTACCCTCATATTCATGATTTTTCCCCAGAATTATAATAGAGGGGGAAAAAAAGACACAGTCACTATTTTAAAGGCAATAATGCAATGATTAAAGACTATAAATCCAAAGTCCTGAGTCTAATTCCCAGCTATAGCACTTATATACTATGAGATATGCCAGCTCCCCAATTGCTAAGGTTCACTCACTTTCAGTATAAAAACATGGAGATAACAGCACCTGCTCTGCCTACCTCAGAGTTAATTTGAGGATTAAATAAGATAAAGTACACAGAAATCCTTGAAAATTTGGAAGACTTATACAAATATAAGATGATTGGTGTTACTGATATTGCTGCTATTGTTGCTTATTAATAATGATAGAGAAACAAAACCTCCAGAGTTCAGGAAAATCCAAGATCAGAAAATTACGAAGAGCTGCATGGTACACAGCTAGTTGTAAGAAATCAACCATGAAGATTAGGACATATCTCTAAAATTACTTCCCAAGTTCTCTTTCTGCATCCTCCCAAATTTATCTAAACTACCAACCCCCACCAAAAAAAAAGTTGTGCTGCTAGTAGAGGGCATAGAAAAAAACTCTCATACCTAAGGAAATAAGTATTATAGTCTAAAATAATTATAAAGGGAAGTACCTGCTAACAATTATCCCCTACCAAGTATACTTTATAAAAGCTAGGTAATCTGCCTAAAGTTAATTCAAAACATTTTCTTCTTAATTATATTTTTTCTAAGTCACTTCAAGGAAAAAATACAAACTAAATGTCAAGTAAAACATTAATGAAGGATCGCAGTATTTCCAATTGTATGTCAAATCTAATCTACAATGTTTAAAACAGCACTGTTATTGTTCAAAATGACAGTTTCATACCTTGCCTGCTGCAACTTTTGCCAAGAGTGAAGCAAGTGAGTAACCCTTGTTACTATGGTGTTTTAAGGATGGAAGTCTTACTACAGGACGTATGCCACCATTACAAATCTCATCTGTTCCTCTTTCATTCACTGCCTTGACATGGATTAAAAACGAACGATATTTTCCTCCCGCCATACCTAGAGAAATAGCATAGAATAGGACAAATTGAATCACCAAAAAAGTCAGTTGTTTTTCATTATCATAGAGCAAGCTAAATAATCATCTCCACAAAAAGGCCAGAACTTTCAAGTTATACTGTTTGAGTATAATGTGGTTTGACAACCTTCGTATGTTGGTAGCAAAAAACAAAGAGCACAGGAGTAACATGAATAGTGTAAGTTAGAAATTTTTACTGATTTTTATAAACATTTAGCATGTTTTTCCCCAATAGCATTATTCATTTTAATGGTAGAAATTTTGTGAACTATCAAAAAAAATTACAAAAAAGAATATACAATTGTCATTAAGGGGTCAGGCACAGTGGCTCACACCTGTAATTCTAGCACTCTGGGAGTCTAAAGGAGGAGGATCGCTTGAGGTCAGGAGTTCAAGACCAACCTCAGCACAAGCGACACCCCGTCTCTACTAAAAAATATATAGAAAAAATTAGTCAGGCAACTAAAAATAGAAAAATTATCCAGGCGTGGTAGCACACACCTGTAGTCCCAGGAGGCTTGAGCTCAGGAGTCTGAGGTTGCTGTGAGCTATACTGATGCCACAGCACTCTAGCCTGGGCAAAAGAGCAAGACTCTATCTCCAAAATAAAAAAAAAAATTGTCACTAAGGTGCCGCCCACAGATAATTATGGTATCATTATGTATATCTACCTAGACTTCTTATGAAAACATACATGTGCACACATACATAGCATTACAGGATTAATAGTGAAAAAAACACAGGCTTTGGCATCACTACCTGGGTTTGAATAATGCCATTTATTAGGCATGTGACAAATTATCTTTTCTGTGGTTCATCTTCTTCAAATGTAAAATGAGAATAATAGTACCTACCTACCTCACAGTCACTAAAACACTTTGTGCTTGGCTCAAAGAAAGTATTCAGATAATTATTATTGCTAGAATGTGTTTTATCTTGTTTTAACTAAATAGAGATCATACTACACGATCTGTGTAAAATATATTGTAAAAATTCCCTCAAATTAATATACCTGCCAGCAAAACACCAGTCTATTGCTGCTTTAGCAGGTATTAAATCTTTTCACAATTGTGAATCCTACCATTGTTGTTTTCCAATTATCTACCTGCCTACTGTGCTAGCACTACACTGTTACACTATGCTTTTTGCTGTACTATTCTGTGTTATAGTATCTGACCAGACTCTCCCTTTCAATCTTCCATTTCAAAATTTCTTTGGCACATCTCACCTCCCTTTACTCTTCCATAAAAATTTAGCCATCACATTCTCTAGTTCCAAAGATTTTTGAGGGAATATGATGAGAAAAAAATAAATCTTAGTAAATTCAAAAAAAATTAACACTTTTACATTATTAAGGTTTCCAGCCACATGCTGTGTAATTCTATCCCCCATTTTATCAAAACCAACATTTTTATTATCATATAAAAATTTAAGTTTCACACTCTCATTAAACAAAATTAAAATACCCTAAACAATATGAGAAGAGATTTATAAGTTTTTGTTCATCACTGTATCCCAGCATGAAGACTAACACATCATAGGTTCTCAAAAACTTAAAGAATTAATAAGATATAGCCAGGAAAGCACAATAAAACTTGCATATACACAGGATGAGTACCCCTCATCTGAAAATCCATAATGCCAAGAATCTACAATTCTTTGGGTATCAACATGATGCTCAAAGGAAATGTTCACTGGAGCATTCTAGATTTTGGATTTTTGGATTAGGGATGCTGAACCAGTGAATTATATTACAAATATTCCAAAATCTGAAAAAAAAAATATGAAATCTAAAATACTTCTGGTCACAAGCATTTCAGTTAAAGAACATTAAACCTGAATTATGTCTACAACTAAATGCAAATGTGTGAATGTGGACAAACATTATAAAGGGAAAGTACACAAATTAAAATTGTTGTTGTTTTGGTGGTCAGTTTTTTCTTGGTTTGGGAAAGTATCTCTATACCCCATTCGACCTCCAAATTTCTTGAACAACTGAGCTAGGCATTTTGTTTGTTGGTTTCCTTAATTCATCCACAGGATAAAAAAAGCTTAAAAAGTCCTACTACTGATATTTCTATTTATTATCTATATAATAGCCAATCATTTTTAAATATACATTCCTTATAATTTGCATTTATTTATGACACTCAGATAATTGTGTCTGATACTGTCAAATCTTTTCTATAAACCCTCTCTTTTAAGGGAAGATATATATATAACAATATACAACAAAACTCTGAAGACATGGGACTTAAGTGATGGAAAAGGTAAAAATGATAAAACGATGTCTGCTTACTTCGAAGAGCTCTATTATGTCACACTAAGTCACCCTGTAGTCATTTCTTTATGCTTTTTCAAAAAAACACTGAGACTTCTGACACACAAAGTAGGATAGATAACCGTACAGTTATTATGAGTTGAAATGACCTCAATAGGAAACTGATGGAATTACTAACGAAAGTCCCAAACAAAACAGTATCTTATTTTTTTTTAGATCAGTTTTCTTAAAAATCTTAAAAATCTCTTTTGTAACTGTGGCATTATTTATTCTAGTTTTGTGAAATATATTACTTCACCTTTAACAAGTTTGGGGCTTGTCAGCGTCAGCATCCCAGCATGCCCTGAGAGATCAAGGCCACTAGCAAGCCACACTGGCCCACACAGAATGTCTTCTTTATGATCTTCTAAAAATGGACATAATCTAAGACCTAGAAAGAAAAATACACATTTTTCTTTTAAATCAGTTTGGTTTTTTTTAAGTATAATATATGGTAAGCAAATATCCATCCTATTTACATATATCACCATACAAAATACCATACTTAGAATGTGCTCAAATAAGAATTCATTGCCATGCTAATGAACTATTATCAATTATCTGACATATTATCTTGCTTTCTAGTCCCATATTATTTTACATTCCACCTTGATTTTCAAAAAATTTATAAAACCATGATTTGATTTCAAATTCCAAGGAATTGAAAAACAAGAATGCAAGTATTAGCGCAGCTGTGTTCACAAAGATGAGCTGAAAGTTAAAGCATATTGCCAAAGCAGAATTAGGTTATTTTTTAATCATGTTCTTAAAACCAAGTTTTTGCAAGCCATAAGGAAAACTTTGCCCAACATGATGCATTCGGACCACTACTCCTTTTACTGTCATGGACAACAGCTCTGTAATTTAACTCACACTGTGATTCCTCTACATCCATGTGCTGCATTTCTTCATTCAAATCAATCAGGGACGGTTTCCCATTTTGTTCCACTTCAATGTTAAGAGCTGGAGACAAAGGAAAGGTGATCTGCCTATCTACTGCTGTTTCTAGAGGATAAAAATATTAGTAAACTTAATTTGCTTAATATCAATGATTTATGTGCCTAAAACTCTATAATTTTCTGTTAACTTGGGGAACTACTGTGATTTTCATCACAGATGCCATAAAACGGTGATCAGGAGAGGAAGAAAATTTGACTCAATTTCAAGAGTTTGATACACTCTTGAAGTTTGATACACTTCTCTCTTTTAATGGTAATAAAATAGTCATGTGAAGAAATAATTTGCTAACAAATAAACTAGAAGTTCTTACCCTAGGCCATACAGTACAAGCACCTGCAGAATTTTAAATATACCAAAGGCTAAGTCTTACACTCAATTCAAAATCTGTCAACATTCAAAAGAATACATACATACACACACATATACACAAACACATACACACAGTCATCCCTTGGAATCTGTGGGAAATTAGTTTTAAGACCAAAATTCAAGTCCCTTATATAAAATGGCATAGTAGTTGTGTAGAACATACCAACACTCTCTCATATACTTTAAATAATCTCTAGATTACTCATAATACCTAATACAATGTAAATGCTACATAGTTGTTATACTGTATTGTTTTTTATTGTCATATTGTTATTATTTATTGGGTTTTTTTCCCCAAATATTTTCAATCTGTGGTTGGTTGAATCCTAAGATGCAGAACCCACAGATACAGAGGGCCAAATGTATATGTAATTTTTGAAACAGGAAATTTTTCAGATTTCAATGCTTGAAACCCTGGTGTTAATTTGCTTTTTTACCCTAGAATTACCAGCCTTTTAAACTAACCTATTAAAAAGAAAACACTGAGAAGTAACATCTAGTTCCAAACATGCTAAATGTGTACAATATATTTAATAACTCAGTATATCAAATTCTGAGTTTGTAAGAATAAATAAAATGCATATATTTCGGGCATTACATGAAATGTTGGTTTCACTAATAACCTTAAAAGAGTATGTAACTTCCACAACAGTTCTTTTCACAATCAAATCTCCTCTTAGGAAAAGAAATGCAGGAACCTAGTAATACTAAAAGTGAAACTAATTGAAAAAGAAACTAATCCCATTTCCCAAAATGCATGATTATATTATTCAAATTCTGAACATTACTGGGTTACTGAAAAGCTCTGAAATGTTCTCTGAGTTACTTTTCTAAGTAAAATCACAAAACAAAGAGCAGGCAAACAGCGATGGGGGCAGGATGGTACATCAAACCTAGACAGCCACCAAGTTGAAAATTAGTATTTTTAAGAAACAAGATAAAATCTTCAAACATAAATTTTGACCCATTCTTACCATTGACTTTCCCTAAGCCGGGAGCTTTATTTTTCAGCAGTGTCACTTGTATCTGTGGAATATTGGTGATGTTTGAGTTCAAAACAAATTTGAAGTCCACATGTCCAACCATACAAGCTTTGGGTAGTACCAATTCAAATACATGTTCATCCCAGCTGTTGCTGTCAAATAAAAGGAAAAATGCTAAATAAAGCAAAAATCTTTCTTCAGCCATAACCATATTATCATTAATATCATCTTTACTGATTTTTGACTCACAGCTTACAAAACTTAATGTTTCTCAATGGGATCAAGAGAAAAGATAAGCAGCTCCCAATGAAGCAGGTTAAATGTAGGGTAATGAATGATTTCACTTTAGGAATCTACACCTGTGTTGAGACTTGTACATACCAATAAACTCTTGTTCCTCAAAGTGTGGACTATCACACCTCAGAATTACCTGCAGATTGCTAAGCTCCACCCTAGACCTATGAGTGGGGCCCCAGAAACTTCATTTTAAAACAAAAACTTCTTGTATTTCTTATTTATATTCACTCTTGGGTTTTAAATTCCACCTATATGTTGGAAAATGAAAATCTCCAAACCAAACTCCTCCACTAAATTTAAGGTTCATATTCAAATGTCTACCAGACATCTCAAATTCATCATGAAAAAAAAAAACAAACTTCTTGATTACCCACTCCCAAATTTCAGTGAACAAAAATTTCATTTTTCAATTGGTTCAAGCCAATACCTTAGAGTCACCCTTGACTCTTCTCTCACACAATATGTTCAGTACATCCGCAAATTCTATTCCTTCTACTTCCAAATTATATCCAGAATCCAACCACTGTTTTCACTACTTCCATCACGAACACAATGATCCAAACTACCATCAGCATTATACCTCGATTACCACAATAGCAACCAAATTAGAATGCCTGCTTCTATCACTGCCCTCCACCACCACAACCACTATAATTCTCAACACAGTAGTCACAGTAATCCTTCTAAAGTATGAATCATATAACATTACTTTGTATTCAAAACCTCTAAACACCTTCGATTCCATGCAGCATAAAAGTCTTCTGCTACAGCCTATAAAAACACTCACGATCTGGCTCCTAGCCACCTCTTTTGATCTCAACTCCTACCACTCTCCCCTACATTTGCTACACTCCAACAACATGGTCTTTCTTTACCTAGAACTCATAAAATATACTCTTCAGGGTCTTTGTACTTGCTCTTGCCTCTGAATTAGAATATCCACAGAGGTCTTTCTCAGTCTCCTTATATAAAAAATAAGTATACACATTTTCTCTCTTTCATTTACTCTCTCACACTTACACACAATTACATGCCTAACAACTACACTCTATTGCCACACTCCTGTTTAATATTCCTCATAGCTTTTATGACCATACAGATTATATTATGTATCTGTTTACTGTTTATTACCACCAGAATGTAAATTCCACAAGAGCCATATTACTAGTGCCTACAAGAGTGCCTGCTTTTATAAAAACAAGCATTTAAGTATTTGTTAAATAAATTTGTGGACTAAGTAACCAAACTAATTGCAATGGTAGGCTACTCTCTAACTATTTTATCCAATAACTGAGAATATAGCAATTTCCAAAATCAAGATGACAAATGGAACAAAGTTATTAAAATGCAAAAGTTAAGATAAACAATAATAAACCTAGGAATTCTATGTTGTTTCTAACAAATATATAATATGGACTTAAAATTAAATATCTCGGGGAAATGTTTTACCTGTCAGTCTGTAGTTTCCAAGTTCTAGTATGTTGAGCAGCATCTCCATGGTGTTGCTGATGCAAATGTTGAGGATGCCTCCTTTGCTGCTGTTCTTGCTGGACTTCTACCCAGCATGGAGGAACAGTTGCTGAAAACCGTGGAGTCAAAGTCTCAAAGCGGGTTAGCTCCACTAGAGACGTCAAGATTTCAAGGGTGAAGGGCTGGTCCACCAATAACTCAACTCCTTAACATTAATGGATGTAGTATTTGAAATGGGTTAAAAAAAAAGGAGAAGATGATGATGAAGTTTTAATTCATATTTTTTGTCATTGAAATGGCAACACTTGCCAAATATCCTGAAAGTTAATAAAGTGGGCTCAGGTATCTATATACAACTAAAGTTAGCAGCACTGACTAAATAATATCACAGAAAAAAACTCCACATTCAATATGTTAAATTATAGCCAGTGTAGCACTATTGGAGAAAACTAAACACAACCCAACACAAACACAACTGAGTGTTAGCCCTAAAAATGAGGGCAAGAAAAGCAGTGGTGATAAAACGCAAACCAATTTACATCGGATCAATAATTAACTTTTAGGGCCCAGTGAGGCGGCTCATGCCTATAATCCTAGCAATGTGGGAGGCAAGGCAGAAGGATCAGTACAGGTCAGGAGTTTGAGACCAGCCTGAGCAAGAGCAAGACCATCTCTACTAAATATAGAAAAAATTAGCTGGGCAGCCTATTCCTGTAGTCCCAGCTATTCAGGAGGCTGAGATAAGAGGATCACTTGAGCTCAGGAGTTTGAGGTTGCAGTGTGCTGTGACACCACTGCACTCTTGCCAGGGTGACAGAGTAAGATTCTATCTCAGAAACAAAAATTTAATTTTTAGATCTTGTTATTTAGAAAAATGCTCGACATCAGCAAATGCATATCATATGCCCTTTCAGAATCAATAAAAAATGAATATTAAAAAGTAATCAAAAGCCATACTGATGGCACATAATTACAAATGGAAAGATAGGCCAGGCGTGGTGGCTCACGCCTGTAATCCTAGCACTTTGGGAGGCCGAGGCGGGCGGATTGCTCAAGGTCAGGAGTTCGAAACCAGCCTGAGGAGACCCCGTCTCTACCAAAAATAGAAATAAATTAATTGACCAACTAAAATATATATATACAAAAAATAAGCCAGGCATGGTGGCGCATGCCTGTAGTGCCAGCTACTCGGGAGGCTGAGGCAGTAGGATCATTTGAGCCCAGGAGTCTGAGGTTGCTGTGAGCCAGGCTGACGCCACGGCACTCACTCTAGCCTGGGCAACAAAGTGAGACTCTGTCTCAAAAAAAAAAAAAAAAAATGGAAAGATAAACAGTTATTTTTTTCTACTTCTGTAGTATTTTAGAATATCTTGTGTACATATCAGTATTTCAAGAGTAACAATCTGCTTCAGACAGGTTTCCTTTACAAATCCTATACATATGTTCACATCTATGAGATGTCTAACATTTGACAAAGCTGAGAAGCTGTTGTTCTTGTTTCAATTTTTTTTAAAAAGACTAAAATATGAAATTTAAAATCTGGTAGGTTTAGAATATTTTCACACAGAAAAATGACACCAAGTTCTATAAAATTATTACAAGTTTACTTCAAACTACATCTTTTTCTAGCCCTTTTAAGCCTGATTAAGAGTATTAAATACTGTTTGTAAACATAATAGTATGGTATCAGTATCTTTTCTTTACATTATTTAATTCTTTACAACCTAATTCATCTTGTCTCTACTAAAACTACTTTTATGTACTTTATATGAAAATTCTTCTTTATTCTACCAATAACCTGCAAAATATGAAAATATTCAGTGTGTGAACTTTTTATACAAGTTGTACAAGTTATACAAGTCAAGACACTGAAGTCTTAAGTAATTACAGTAAATCATTACATCTCAACTGGGGGAAGATTCTGCCTCCAACGAGTTATTTAGAAATATTTCATTGTCATGATGGGGATGGTTGTGTATACTACTAGAATCCAGTGGGTAGAAGCCAGATATGCTGCTTAAACAACAGAGGATAGTCCTCTAACAACAAAAACTATCTGGTCCAAAATAGCATTGAGGTTGAGAAAGCTAGACACATAAAGTAATGAAGATTGTAATACATTGTAACAGTAATCCCTAAAAATCACTAAAGTTAACATGTATTAGTGATCACTAAAAGTTTGCTTTTAGTGCAAAGAAAAATGATCAAATGCCCAAATACAAGTGTCCATAAAGATCAAATAACAACTTTCAGAATTCTTATTTTTTTGTTGTTGTTAAGACAGAGTCTCACACTGTTGCCTGGGCTAGAGTGCCATGGCATCAGCCTAGCTCACAGCAACCTCAAACTCCTGGGCTGAAGCGATCCTTCTGCCTCAACCTCCTGGGTAGCTAGGACTACAGGCATGCGCCACCATGCCCGGCTAATTTTTTCTATATATCTTTAGTTGGCCAATTAATTTCTTTCTATTCTTAGTAGAGACGGGGTCTCCCTCTTGCTCAGGCTGGTTTCAAACTCCTGACCTTGAGCGATCCTCCCACCTTGGCCTCCCAGAGTGCTAGGATTACAGGTGTGAGCCACCACGCCCAGCCAACTATCAGAATTATTTACATTTAAAATTTGAGTTTAAACATACTTTTCATTAAAGATTTATTAAACTTTTAATAGGTTCAGAGGATAAAATGTGGTAAGTGCTAAGAGTAAAAGATAACAGCACTATGAAAGCACAAAAGGACTAACTGTACGTGTAAAGAGTGAGGTTAAGAGAGCCTAGTGTAGGCTGGGCACGGTGGCTCACGTATGTAATCCTAGCACTCTAGGAGGCCAAGGCGGGAGGATAGATCAAGGTCAGGAGTTGGAAACCAGCCTGATAAAGAGCGAGACCTCATCTCTATTATAAACAGAAAAAAATTAATTGGCCAACTAATATATACAGAAAAAATTAGTCGGACATGGTGGTGCATGCCTGTAGTCCCAGCTACTCGGGAGGCTGAGGCAGAAGGATTGCTTGAGCCCAGGAGATTGAGGTTGCTGTGAGCTAGGCTGACGCCACAGCACTCACTCTAGCCTGGGCAACAAAGCGAGACTCTGTCTCAAAAAAAAAAAAGAGAGATCCTAGTATAATACATGAAGAGCATGAAACTGAATTACACACTGGGGATTAAGAAGCAAACTAGAGTTATTACATGAAGTCTACAAAGCAAATAATGACTTTTCAGCAGGGAGTAACATGCTTCATTACTCCTTTTAAAAACATAGCTCTGGAGGGCAACATGGAACTTGGTTAGGGAAAAAAAGGCAAAAACAAGAAACAAAAACAAATTTATCTGGAGATTCAGGATAGAGTAATGTGGATCTGAATGTACCAACTCAATACATTCAGTGAGAGGATATTTTTTCAGCTTTTCAATTCCAGCAGTAATATTAATAACATTAGCTAATCTGCTGATTTTATACTTACTCAATGAATTTTCTTCTCTTTCATATGTTGTTTTCCTCTCTAATTAGACTAAAAAAAGCTTCTTAATGGCTGAAATAATGTTTTTATCTGTTAGGTGACTTCACCAATATTGATTAAACTACCACAGGTTGATAATCATTTCTTATTTTAATATGTTTGTAACATCTTCCAACTACTAGCAAAATAATGAAAGATAATACACAGTAACAAGTCTAGTAAAAGAACCGCAACAAGGAAATGAACTCCCTCAAAAAGGCAATCAAAAGTTGATTATAAAAAATGAAATTTGTTTAAGATTATATAAAACAGGCTCAGAAAACGTAACATGACAAGAAGTCACATTTTTAAAAAATTATTTAAAAATTTAATATCATACCTGAAATGCCAGGACTTGAAGGATTTGATAAAGGTTTGGAACCTTCTGAAGATGGTTCTATTCCTTTAGAAAGAGATCCATCCACTAGTATATCAGCTTCATCAATATCATCACAGGTTCCTCCAATTTGGAGAAAATGAAGCTCACCACCTATAGTGTAGTAAATTTCATAGATATATGTAAAATGAGTAAACACTTGAATATTCAAATGCAATACTACTTAGTTAAGAAACAATTTACTTTAGTATCATTTCAAAGGCAGATAAGGCAGGCAATGAAAGTGAGATAGCTCCAAGAGTTAAGAAATTTAATTGCCAAGGAATTGCAAACTGAAAACCAGTTTTAATGAACAAAATGACAAATTCACAAACACATGTGAAAATAGGTATTTCTGTAGTACTATATATAGGAGACTATTTTAAGTGCTTTAATTAATTAATTTAATCTTCATTAAAAACTCTTGAGGTAGGAACTGCTACTGTGGCCATTTTACAAAGGAGAAAAACTGATGCACTCCCTAAGCTATACTGGGATCCATAACCCAATCTCTTAATACCAACAAGAACAAAACTGAACAAATACTCCTAATTTTTTGAAGAACTCACAATGAAATGAAAGCCAACTCAAATTTCTAGTTTTCATATCTCTGTCACAGGAAAAAATTGACAGCAAACTTAGCAAATAATTAAGACCAAAAAAACCAATGATTAATAGTACATTCCAACAAGAATATTTGGAGATTCATTTTCAGCATGATAGAATAAGGAAGATGATAAATCTTCTTCTTGAAAGCCATTATAAAGCTGCACAAAACTGTCATTCAACCAGAACTGGGCCAGCATTGTAAACAGCAGATTTGCTGCCACTTTTTGAGAGGGCTCATTTGATTTGGAGAGCTTTCAGTTGAAAGCAGTGATTTCAATGAGAAATGAACAAGGAGATGTGCTATCCTGTCTGGGGCAAGCAAAGCACTAGAAATACTTGGAAATTTAACACAGAATTACAAGAAGTAAGAGAAGTTAACTCTCCACATAATTTAATCAGAGGCTGTGCACATGTGCAGCAAAGACCAGAGGGGACCCAAGCCATCAACATATCCCCAGCCAACTAACCTGTCTACCTACCCAGAAGAGACTTGAAAGAGTGCAATGGAAAATAAAAGCCAGGGCACACCTGAACATGGCCTTACTGCCTGAAGGTATTCGGGAACAAGTTATCGATCTTTGGCTAAATACTAACCCAGGCTGACACAGAAGCAACAAAGAAACAAGGCTTAAAAATGAAAGCCAAGGGGGAAAAATGAGGAGAGAAATCAACAGCTGCACACGGTAACAAATAAAACAAATGGGGCAGGGGGTGCACGTAAGGGATCTGAATCCAGAGTTTCTATGTTATGTCTGATGATGAAGAAAACATTACAAGACATGCAAAGAGTGATGTATGCTCAAGATTTCAAAAAAAAGAAAAAGAAAAAGAACAGAAAATGACTGAGTATTCCAGATGTCAGATTTAGCAGACAAAAACTTCAAAGTTATTGTAAATATTTTTATAGAACAAGAGAAAACTAAGTATAGTGAATTACAGGAAAGAATGGTGCAAATGGTTCAACAAAGAAATAGAAATTATTTAAAAAGAACAAAAGGGAAATTTTGGAGTTGAAAAGTAAAATAACAGAAAGCTAACTAGAGAGAATCAAAGCAGATCTAAGCAGAAGGAATCAGTGAAATAACAATAGGTTAAGAGAAAATAACCAATCTTAATAACAAAAGGAAACTTTTTTTTAAGTAAAAAGAACCTCAGAGACCTAAAGGGCATATCAAATATAAGAATATACATGTAATGGGAATTCCATTAAGAAGAGAGAAGTAGGAAAAAAAACTGAAGAAATAACAGGCAAAAACTTAACAAATCTGATAGAAAACGTTATCCTACAAATCTACTCAAATTCAATGAACCTAAAACAGGATAAACACAAAGAGAGAACACACATACATACAAACTATTAAGAGTCAAAGGCAAAGAGAACATCATGAAAACAGCAAGATAAAAATTACTCAAAAAAACAACAATACACAAAAACACCAATACAAATTAACAGATGACTTATCAGAAACAATGGAAACCAGAGGCAATGGAATGGCATTCAAAGTATAGAACAAAACTTTCATTAATAATTCTATATACAGCATTATTCTTCAGAAATGAACACGAAATGAAGACTGAGAGAAGTATATGTTAGCAGACCGGCCTTACAGTAATCACCAAAGAAAGTCAAGAAGAAAGAAAGCAACACCAAATTCACAGGCAAAAATAACAGCTAGAAATGGTAAGTAGGTAAACATAATAACTTTTTTTCATTTCTTTATCAACTATTTTAAAAGATAGGGGTTGTAGGGCCAGATACGGGGGCTCATGCCTATAATCCTAGCACTCTTGGAGTCTGAGGCAGGAGGACTGCTTGAGCTCAGGAGTTCAAGACCAGCCTGAGCAACACAGTGAGACACTATCTATCACTACTAAAAATAGAAAAATTAGCAGGGCATGGTGACATGCGCCTGTAGTCCCAGCTATCTGGGAGGGTAAGGCAGAAGGATCACTTGAGCCAAGAAATTTGAGGTCACAAATGAGCTATGTGATGACACTGTACTCTGCCACAGGTCATGCAGAGAGACTCTGTCTTAAAAAAAAAAAACACATCAATTCCATCTGTAGTTTTAAAGAAAAAAAAAAAAAACACAGAAAGAAAGAAAAAGGTTGTACAAAATAATCATCACATGTTTTTGTTGGGTTTATAGCCTATCTAAATGTAATATATGGGGGCAAAGATAAGAGCAAAGTGTCTATATATTTTACCAGAATTAAGTTATTATTATTCTGAAGCAGATTGTGTTATAAATTAAACCACTAAAAATATAACTCAAAAAAAAAAGTAGTGTAAAAGAAAAAAAGAATCAACACAGGGACCAGTGATTTCATGTCAAATGGCAGAGTAGGAAGCTCTAGGAATGAGTCCCTCCACCAAAACAACCAGTGAACTAGAAAGTGTAACTGGAATCAACTATTTCAGAACTCTAGAACCTAACAGGACACTTAGAACAAACCTAGGAGTGCCTGGGGAAGCGGGAGGCTCTCCAATAAAAGAGTAGCCTACACGCACCTGCTATGCATTTGGTTGGACTGGTAGTTCCTTGAGGGACCAGAGTAGACATTTGACTCCTTTTCAGCCTTCGAAGGCTGCAGCCACTTTGCCAAGCAGCATCTACAGGAAGATTTAAAGTGACAGAACCTTTTTTTGGAAGGGACAAGGGGTTCTATGGCCTTTGTAAAAAAAAAAAAAAATGGTTTGTAAAAGTCAAAAATGTGTGACTGCAGGTGGCAACAAGCAAAAAATCTCCCTAGGTAGGAGAATCAGATTTCCAGAGGTACCAAATTATAATACTAATGTCATCATCTCAACAAAAAATTACAAAGCACTCAAGAAATAGGTAAGAATGGCCGATTCACAGGAAAAAAATAATTTAACAGAAACCATCCAAGAAAGTCCAGGCATTGGAATTAATAGTCAAAGATGTTAAGTCAACTGTGTTTATATGGTGAATTACCCAAAGGGAACAATGGATTAAAAAACTGAAGGAAAATAAGAAAGTAACATATGAACTTAAGCAGATTATCACTAAAAGATAAATCAGACTTTTTCAAATTAAACTGCTTTGTGTATGAAAGATACTATCAAGAAAGTGAAAAGACAGCTCAGAGAATGGGAGAAAATATTTCCAAATCATATTTAATAAGGGTTTACTATCCTGAATTTTTTAAAAAAAATTCCTACAATTTTTTTATTCCAACAAAAAAATTCCTTCCAACAAAAAAAATTAACAACCCAATTCAAAAGGACATGAATAGTCATTTCTAACAAAGAAGAAATACAATGAAAAAATTCTCAATGTGGCTTATTAGGAAAATGCAAATCAAAACCACATTAAGATACCATTTCACAACCACCAAGTTGGCTAGTATCAAAAAAAATGAAAAATAACAAAAGTTGGCCAGGATGTAGAGAAACTGAGACCCTTCCAGGATGCTCATGGAAAAGTAAAATTATGCAGCCTCTGTAGAAAATCATTTCATGATTCTTAAAAAAGTTCAACATAAAATTACCATATGACTCAGCAATTCCATTCCTAGGTATATAACCAAGAGAACTGAAAATAGGGACTCCAAATACTTGTACATCAATGTATACAGGAGCATTATTTACAACAGCCAAAAGGTAGAAACAACCCAAGTGTTCATCTACAGACAAATGGATAAACAAAATGTGTTACAGTAGTCGCCCCTTACCCTTGGGGCGTAAGTTCCAAGACCTGAGGTGGATGCCTGAAACAATGGATAGTAATGAACCCTATACATATTTTTCCTATACATACATACATACCTAGCATAAAGTTTAATTTATAAATTAGGCACAGTAAGAGATTAACAATAAGAAAAATAGAAGAATTATAACAATATAGTGTTCACAATTTCACAAACAGAAGATTCATTCTTATCACAGCCCTTAGGCACTTCAGTATAGAATTTTTTTCTTTCCTTATGAAGTCCAAAACTTTCACCTTTTCACTTAAAGAAAGCACTTTAAAACAGTCTCTCTTGCCAGGCCCAGTGGCTCACACCTGTAATCCAAGCACTTTGGGAGGCTAAGGCAGGAGGATTGCTTAAGGATAGGCGTTCAAGACCAGCCTGCGCAAAAGCAAATCCCCGTCTCTAAGAAAAATAGAAAAATTAGCCAGGTGTGGTGGTTCACGCATATAAGCCCAGATACTTGGGAGGCTGAGGCAAGAGGATCACCTGAGCCCTGGAGTTTCAGGTTGCAGGGAGCTATGATGAGGCCACTGCACTCTAGCCAGGGAGACAAAGGAAGATTCTTGTCTCAAAAAACACTGCCTCTTTTTGGCATACTGGAACTGCCAGCTTCACTATTCTTGTGCTTTGGGGCCATATTAAGTAAAATAAGGGTTGCTTGAACATGACAGTGAATCTGATAAAAAGACTGCTAAGTGACTAATAGGCAGGTAGCATATACAACATGGAGACATTGGACAAAAGGATGACTCATGTTCTCAGTGGCACAACAGGAGATTTCAACATGCTACTTGGAACACTGCACAATATGAAATGTTGACTTCGGAAATTTTCCATTTAATATTTTCAGACCGCAGTTGAACACAGGTAAATGGAACCGCAGATAAGGGGGTCCTACTGTATATACATACAATGGAATATTATTTGGCCATAAAAAAGAATGAAGATGTGATACATACTAGATGTATGAACCTTAAAAATATACTAAGTTAAAAATATACTAAAGCCAGACACAAAGGACAAATTTGTATGATTTCACTTATATGGCCTGTCTACAACAGGCAAATTCAGAGACAGAAAATAGAATAGAGCAGGGATCCCCAACCTACGGTGAATAGTATAATTATTTCATTAAATATTACAATGTAATAATAGGAATAAAGTGCACAATAAATGTAAAGTGCTTGAATCATCTCAAAACCATCTCCCACGCCACCTATGGAAAAACTGTCTTCCATGAAAATGATCCCTGGTACCAAAAAGGTTGGAGACTGCTGGAGAACTTCCCAGGCAGAAGGCAGAGTGAATGGGGAGTTATTGTCTAATGGATACAGAGTTTCTGTTTAAGATGATGGAAAAATTCTAGAAATAGTGGTGGTTATACAAGATTATGAACATACTTAATGCCATTATATTGTATGCTATAAAATGATTAAAATACTTTGTTATATGTATGTACCACAATAACAAAAAGGAAAGAAAAATAATTATATTCCATGATCCAACAGTTGTGCTCTTAAAATATACCCTAAGAGCCTCTTACATGTGTGCACCAGGGAACTTATAAAAATGTTTATAGCAGCAGAGTTCCTAATTGCAAAAAAACTGGAAACAACCCAGATGTTCACTGACAGGAAAATGGATAAATTTGTGGGTTTATGGACCAATGGAGTACTATGCAGAAGTGAAAATTAAATAATCTAAACGATAGGCAACAATATGGGCAATTTTAAAACATAAGAGGGGAAAAGCAAGTCCTCCAAAACTAAAGTTTGAGACCATTTTTATAAAGTACAAAAACAACCGAAACTCAACATGTCATTCTAACATTTACATATGAAGTATAAAACCAGTTTTCTTATTAAAAGGAAAGATATAAAAATTATTCTGAGTAACAATTATCTCTAGAAGAAGGGCAGAGTTTGGGAGGACGGAGGATGGACACATCCGTAGATACAAGATTTCCTGGTTTGCCAGTAGGGCCCTGAATGGTCCTAATAAATTATTCTTTACTAATGTTATATAAATGTTTTTTAAAAGCAACAGAAGAATTAAAATAGTACACTAAAAATACTTATTCAATACAAAAGAATGCATTGAAGGAATAAGAAAGGAATGTAAAAAGTATTTAAAACATCAAAATGGCAAACATCAATGCAACCATAGCAGCAATTACATTAAATATGAACTGATTCAAATGAAAAGGGCAGATTACTCAACTGCATAAAAAAGCAAGACCTAACTACATTCATCAATAAGTAACTGATGCAAACTATAACCATAAGACAGCAAACTATAATCATAAGACAGTGAAAGTGATTTTATTCATATGACACTATTTCGTAATGACAAAAGGGTCAATCCAACAGGAAGATGTAACAATTATGAAAGATTCTCCCAAACAAAAGAGCCTCAGACTAAGTAAAGCAATAGAAGTTAAAAAGAAAACAATTCAACAAAAAATAACTGGAGATTTCAATATTTGCTTTCAAAAATGACAGAACTCCATATAAAATCAGGAAGACTAATAACTCTAACAGCATAAATTTATACAAGTGAAATTTATAGAACACTCTACCCAGTAAGTTCACAATACACATCCTTTTAAAGTACATATGGAATACTCTCTCCAGGACAGACCATATGCTGGGCCATAAAACACTAACAACATACAACAAATTATGTTCTCTGACCACAATGGAATTAGAGAATCAGAACAGAAAGAAATCTAGAGAAATCTCAAATATTTAGAGGCTAAACAAAACAGTTCTAAATGAAAGAAAGGGAACTTAGAACATATTTTGAACTAAATGAAAAGAAAAATAAAAGATATAAAATTTAGGGTGATACAGGTAAAGCAGTGCTTCCAAAAAAATTCATAGCTTTAAAATTCCTATATCAAAGCAGATCTCAAACCAATAACACAAGCTTCTACCATAAGAAATTAGAGCTAGTTCTCCATGGAATCCATTTTTAAAAAAGAAAAAAAAGTAAAGAAACTAAAGAACAAAATAAACCCAAAGCAAGAAAGAGAAAGGAAATAACATTAGAGTAGAAATCAGTGACAAGGGAAACAACAAGTAAAAATGTCATTTAAACCAGAAGCTGATTGTTTAAAAAAAAAATCAATAAAACTGATAAATCTCTAGCTAGACTGATCAGGAAAAAAGAAAGACGACACAAAAATCATTAGTGTCATGAATAAGAGCAGTGGCATCAGTAAAGAGTTTAAAGATATTAAAAGGATTGTAGGGAATATTTGGTTGTTTTTTTGTTTGTTTGTTTTTTGGGTTTTTTTGAGACAGGGTCTCCCTCTGTCACCCAGGCTGGATCGCAGTGGTGAGATCTTAGCTAACTGCAGCCTCAAACTCCTATGGCTCAAGTGATCCTCCCACCTCAGTCTCCTGAGTAGTTAGGCCTACAGGCACATACTACCACACCTGGCTAATATTATGAAACTCTTCATGCTAAAATTTGATAACTTAAATAAAATTGACAAAGAAATTACTGGAGCTCACTAAAGAATAAGTGTGTGGATAACCTCAATAATTCCCTATAAAACAAACTTAATTTGCATAGCCACAAATCTTTTTGTCAAAAAAAAAAAAAATCTCCAAGGCCAAGGGGCTTCACTGGTAAATTCTATCAAACATTTAAGGAAAAAATAAGACCAGTTCTACACAAACTTTACCACAAAACTGGAGAAAGAATACTTTCCACCTCATTCTCCACCCCCCTTTTTGCCAGGCTCTCTTGTTAGTTTGCAAACTTTCCAACTCATTCTATCAGACAAGCATTACTCTGATACAAAAAACCAGAAAAAGATTACAAGAAACAAAAATAAAATAAAAAGAAAGATTACAAGAGCCATATAATATTCCTCATGAATATATAAAAATTATGAACAAAATTTTAGCAAAGTGAGTCCAATAATGCACTATCACCAAGTAGGTTTTATCCCAGAAACGCAAAGTTGATTTAGCATTCAAAAATCAATCAATGTGCCCGGCACAATGGCTCATACTTGTAAATCTCAGCATTTGGAAGGCCAAGGCAGGAGTATGACTTGAGTTTGAGACAGTCTGGGCAAAATAGCAAGAGACTATCTCTACAAATAATTAAATCCAAAAAAATAGCTGGGCATGGGGTGGTGGGTGCCTGTAATCTTAGTTACTGGGGAGGCTGAGGTGTGAGAATTGCGTGAGCATAGGAGTTCGAGGTTACAGTGAGCTATGATTACACCACTGCAGTCCAGCCTAAACAAAAGAGTGAGACTCTGTCTCTATACATAAGTGAATAATATTTTTAGCTCAATCAACATAATTCACCATACGAAACTAAAAAACAAAACCCGTATCGTGATCCCAATGGAGGCAAACAAGTGTTTGACAAAAAACAATATCTCTTCCTATTGGAATTCTCAGCAAACCAAGAACAGAGGACTAAAGGAATGCCAGGCGCAGTGGCTCACGCCTGTAATCCTAGCACTCTGGGAGGCCAAGGCGGGCGGATTGCTCGAGGTTGGGAGTTCGAAACCATCCTGAGCGAGACCCCGTCTCTACTAAAAAAAAAATAGAAAGAAATTAATTGACCAACTAAAAATATATATACAAAAAACTAGCCGGGCATGGTGGCACATGCCTGTAGTCCCAGCTACTTGAGAGGCTGAGGCAGGAGGATCGTTTGAGCCCAGGAGTTTGAGGTTGCTGTGAGCTAGGCTGACGCCACGGCACTCACTCTAGCCTGGGCAACAAAAGTGAGACTCTGTCTCAAAAAAAAATAAAAAATAAAAAAAAATAAAAATAAATAAAAAAAAAAATAAATAATATAAAATAAAATAAAAAAAAGAAGGATATAACCATATAGACCAATAATCCCAGGTAGTGGGAATATTAAGGACTTTCAAAGCAATTATGCTCAACTCCTTATTATGCTCCCTCTGAATATCATTACAAGTATACAGCTTTATGTGGTTGGGGTCACATCTATATTCAGTACTGTTACTTTGGATGGTATCTTGCCTTTTAATTGTAACCTCATAAAAAAACTTCATTTTGAGCCGGGCGCGGTGGCTCACGCCTGTAATCCTAGCTCTCTGGGAGGCCGAGGCGGGCGGATTGCTCAAGGTCAGGAGTTCAAAACCAGCCTGAGCAAGAGCGAGACCCCGTCTCTACTATAAATAGAAAGAAACTAATTGGCCAACTGATATATATATAAAAAATTAGCCAGGCATGGTGGCGCATGCCTGTAGTCCCAGCTACTCGGGAGGCTGAGACAGAAGGATCGCTCGAGCCCAGGAGTTTGAGGTTGCTGTGAGCTAGGCTGACGCCACGGCACTCACACTAGCCTGGGCAACAAAGCGAGACTCTGTCTCAAAACAAAAAACAAAAAAAAAAAAACTTCATTTTGTAGGCATTAATATGTTTGTCAGGTACCATAAATGTTTCATCTTATGTTTCATTGATACATCTTAGTCCTGTCTTCTCATTTTTTTCCTATTTTAAATGTAACTGCATCAAGCAGAATACCAATTTATCTTTCATTTTAAACTCTAGATATTTTATAAAGAAATTCATGATTTTTTACTTGCCTTTTCCAAAATTTCACGTATATACGTGTATTTTCTATTTCTGAATTTTAATCAAAGATAGCTTTATCAAACCTACATTTAGTACATTTTTAATCCTACATAAAATTAGCTCAAGATATTTACTAACTGCAGATTTTTATGAAAAGATTCAATGACTGTTCATGAGAAAAGAGTTTTATTTTATTTGAATGTACTCAAAACACAGTATCACATACATTGGACTCAGTCAGAGATGCTTGTTAAAAATCATACCTGTACTTATGGCCTGTACTTATGGTAATACATATTTTAAGATATCAACTTTTCTTTCCCCTTTATTTTTATCAGTATCTTTTCAAATGCTCCTTTATCAGTCAATCCTTAAAAAATTAAGAGATAACTTTTTTTTTTTTTTGAGATGGAGTATCGCTCTGCCACTTGGGCTAGAGTGCCGTGGCATCAGCCTAGCTCACAGCAACCTCAAACTCCTGGACTCAAGCAATTTTCCTGCCTCAGCCTCCCAAGAAGCTGAGACTACAGGCGCGCCACAACGCCCAGCTAATTTTTCTATTTTTAGTAGAGACGAGTCTCACTCTTGCTCAGGCTGGTCTTAAACTCCTGAGTACATGTGATCCTCTCCCCCTGGCCTCCCAAAGTGCTAGGATAACAGGGAGGAGCCACTGTGCCAGGCCAGAAGATAACTTTTTTAAGTGGTTCATTTCTCAGGCTTTTTCTTACCTTTCAACTCACCTGGATAAATTTCCTATCACATGAGATTACTTCCTAAAGCTTCTTACTGTCCAAACTCCAAGTAAACAACCATCTACTTTAAATACTACTATTTTAAATACTTAGTACTTAAATATTTAAGCTTAAATACCATTTCTCCTCTGAGTTGCCTAAAGGATATCTCATCAAATAATTGAAAGCATTAAACCGTTATTGCATTTCTGGAAAATACTAGTGTCTTATAAAGATGCGCCCTGGGGCCAGGTCACCTAGGTTCCAACCCATTTTGGATGATCTTTGGCAAATTAACTGTTTTCAATTTTTAAATATTTCAGATTAAAAGACTGCAAAGAATTCAACGTATGATTCTTTGGCTTTTCTTACATTATGGTAGTATAATGTCATTTAAAGCACTCTGATGAAAGACTGTCCAGGTTTGATCACTGGCTATGCCATTTATTAGCTCTGTAAGTTACTTAACCTCTCTTTCGTTCAGTTTCTTTATCTACAAAATGGAGACGATAATAGTACATACCTCATAAAGTTGGTAAGATGACTGAATGAATTAAAAGAGGTAAAATTCTTACAATGAACTGACACCTATATATGTGATCAATAAAATTCAAATTATGTTTGATACCACATAGTATTTTAATGGTTGCTCTGAACTTTTCAACTCTAATTTAAAGTTTTATTAATCTTAAGTTGTTCTACACTGCTCATTTTTTAAATTAATTTAGTTGGATTTTGATGTTATTTGAAGATTCTTTTTCCTTGTTATTTCACTTAGATGTAGTTCAAAAAACGCAATCTGAACACCATGTTAACAATTATCCTTCATGGGCTAAACTCTTGAGATCTCTTTAAAGCTAGAGAAAACTCAGGTTCATTCCTACTAGAACCACAGATGATAAATATGTGTAACTCTTATAAAATTCCAATTCCTCCACCATGCCTTGGTTATAGTTGCCTATGCTTCAAATATCTCCTGGTCCTAAATTCCTAGTAAATTATCAATAAGAGTATTCATTTTGCCTGATATTATCAGTAATCCTTTACAGAAATTACTTTATATCCCCAACTTAAGATGTATATGAAAAATAGGAAAAAACATTGCACACTATGCTATTTTACATGGGACTTCAGATGCTGCAAAACTGATTCACCGCCAGTCAAAAGTTAGGAATAAATCAGACAAGTTTTATTTGGCAAAATAATTATTTGCTAAGTATTTTTATTTCACAAGGAAATAACCAGTATCTGTGCCAGAAACTTTACACACATTATTTCACTTAATTATAACAAGCCTAGGAAATAGGCCTTATCCTAGTATATAAATAAAAAACAAGTTTACTGAGTTTAAAGAACTTGCCCAAGGTCACCAATTTGAACAGATGCAAAGTCACAATTCACAGAAATAACAGCAAGCTATTTTCTTGAGTCTAAAGCAAAGAAGATACTTTCTGGATTAACTTATTTACAGTAAGAACCCTTATTCAGGACAGTAGGAAAAAATTTTAAGAACAGTTTAAACAGAAGGCTTTACCACTTCATTATAAAAAAATAAATTCTTCTCCGTCTATATGAATCTAAAATTCATGCTAGGTACACACACAAATGCCATATACATGGATTTTTAAGATTTGCAGAAGAATCAAACAAACAGCTTACCTTTGGTGCATGCACATAGCCTGTCTGTGCCAGAGCAGTAAATGACAGAAACAAATGTGTCCTGTTCCTCAGTGCCCTCCTTTTTGGGAGGCTCCACTTTGGCCAAAATTTCAAAGTTTGAAAGATCTAATATTTTTACAAATCCTCCCTGAGTAGTTATTACCAGGTGTCCAAGAGTAGAAATGTCAGACGTTTTTTCTCTCTCAATGCCATTCTTTGAGGTTAACTGCATTTCCTCAACAGGTTCCTCACAGTCATCCTCCCGATTATCCAATATATCTGGTGGAAGCAAAATGAGTGAGGTAATTGTGTCCTGGGGATCTTTGATATGTTGGATTTTTATTGGCTCCTCTTCTAAAGTCACTATCCGAGTGGCATAATTCATTTTATAAAGAATTAGATATCCACCACTAATACTCCTCTGCTCAGGGTGAATTATCAAAGGAGTCTGTACATCTGCTGGTGATTCATGTTGGATTACACTAATATTTGCACCATTCACTACAGCAAGATTTGATTCTAGTTCACCTTTCCGTCGATTACATAGTGCAGAGTTTAATTTATTTAAATTATTCAAGGCCTCTACTTGATTTATTGCACTCAAGGATTCAACAGGGCATGTCCGCAGTCCTACCAACAAATGAACTCCATCAGCACAAGGAGTTATTGAGTCTATACAAAGATTCTCCTCCTCTGCAAACTTTGGCAGCCTCAAGCACTGAACCAAAGTCCCAGGCTTGGGAAATACAGAGTTCCACTTCTCAGAATCTGGAGAGGTAAGATTGGCTGCTGCATCTGCAAATTGCTGAATGTATGTCACAGGAGGATCCTGCAACAACAACTGCTCCTGACTATCCAGCTCCATTTCAATAATCTGCGGAACGGTAAAACCATCATCATGCAAACTTTTACTCATAATATTGTTCATCTGTGAAAAGATTTTTCCTGCTTTCTCATCAGATTCCTTGATGCTATAAAGAAGTAAAACGGGTAAAGTCCTCCTTACCAGAGGAGAATTTAGTTCTGAATTAGTGCAGGATTCATTGTCAGTTGACCCTTGTTCTGATACACTTTCACCCTGAGTTCTGCTTAAACCATCCAGTGACCTGTGAGAATTACTACTAATGGGTGAGGTAGCAGGAGATTTATATGTTAATAAACCTCCAGCTAATAAACATGGAAAGGGAATGTTGTGTTGTTCCTGGTGCTTTTCCTTTGTCTTTTCACTCTTAGAGTTTGTTAAGCAAGGATTTGCCCCAAGTTCTTCAAGATCTTTAACAGTATCTTCAAGCACATTTGCAACAATCTCCCACTGGAGTTTTTCTGGCTGTTGGAGAATGCTCAGGGCTGTTATGTCAAGGCTTATTTCCATGGCTTCCTTCTGCGATGTTTGCCCTTTGAAAAGGAAGAATATTCATTAGATACGGCCTTTAAATAAAGTTAAAATCTGCAGTTTAACATTTTCATTTTTTTTTTCATACTCATCCAGACAGTGCATTATAATTATATAAGCAAAAGCATTTAAAGTAAAGTCAGCCCTCCATATTCATGGATTCCAAATCCATGGATGTAACCAATCTTGGATTGAAAATATTTGGAAAAAGCTGCGCATGGTGGCTCATGCAGGTAATCCCAGAACTTTTGAGAGTCCAAGGCAGGAGGATTACTTGAGCCCATATTTGAGACCAGCCTGGGCAACAGCAAGACTTCATCTCCACAAAAAAAATTTTTTTTAAATAGCCAGGTATGGTGGTACAAGCCTGTAGTACCAGTTACTCAAGAGACTGAGACAAGAGGATCACCTGAGCCCAGGAGTTGGAGGCTGCAGTGAGCTGTGATCATACCACCGTACTCTAGACTGGGTAACAGAGCAAGATGGCCTGTCTCTTTTTAAAAAAAAATTTTTTTTAATTAATTAAAAACATATTTGGGGGAAAAAATGACTGGCTGTGTCTATACTGCATAGGTACAGACTTTTTTCTTGCCATTATTCCCTAAAATTACAGAATAACAACTATTGAGATAGCATTTACAATGATTAGGTATTATAAGTCATCTAGAGAGATCATATAAAGTATACAAGACAATGTGCATAGGTTATATGCAAATACTATATCATTTTACATAAAGGACTTGAGCATTTTTGGATTTTGATATTCACGGGGGGGGGGGGGGGGGGGGGTCCTAGAACCAATCCCCTATGGACATTAGGTATTTTTAAATAAATTTAATCAAATCTGAGATGAACCTACTCAGAAAAACCAAGGGACTCAAAATTATTTTCAATTCAGAATATATTTGGATAATTTGTGAGTAAATCCCCCTTTTAAAAAAAATTTAGGGGGCTGGGCGCGGTGGCTCACACCTGTAATCCTAGCACTGTGGGAGGCCAAGGCGGGTGGATCGCTCAAGGTCAGGAGTTCGAAACCAGCCTGAGCAAGAGCGAGACCTCCTCTCTACTATCAAAAGAAAGCAATTAATTGGCCAACTAATATATATAGAAAAAAAATCAGCCGATCATGGTGGCGCATGCCTATAGTCCCAGCTACTCGGGAGGCTGAGGCAGGAGGATCGCTTGAGCCCAGGAGTTTGAGGTTGCTATGAGGTAGGCTGATGCAACAAAGCGAGACTGTGTCTCAAAAAAAATAAATAAATAAATTTAGGAGATTAAAAGAGTTAAAGAACAAAGATATTTATTCATCACTTTAAATTAGTATCAAAATAACAGGATTTTGCACTTTAATTCTAAACCAACAAGATACTCAATATTTATACATCTGTCATTTATGCATTTTGTAGAATATCCATCAAAAGTGACTATAATCTCAATTCCCTTTGTCGTTTTGAAGGAATTATAGCATTTCTTCTCTCTCTCCCCAGCCCATGCTGATTTATCAGTGAATTGTCAGAATATGTAATTTAATTCTAACCTCAGCTTAGAAAAAAATAACCAGGAAGAAAATGTTCCCAAAGTTTGTCATTTTAAACTGAAATGTGTCTTCTATAATATTTCCTGCTAATTTATAGTTAATTTAAATCACACATCTACATTATCTCTTATTGTCTATCATGTTCTCTTTAAGGTGTCCCCTTACAAATCGTACAAAAAATCATCTACGGCCATACCACCCTGAACGCGCCCAATCTCGTCTGATCTCGGAAGCTAAGCAGGGTCGGGCCTGGTTAGTACTTGGATGGGAGACAAATCATACAAAAATCATTTCTCTGTCTCAGCCTTTTAAACATATGATCTCCGTTTACACTAAACCTTACAATAGATGTCAGTAAACCCCCAAATCAGGTATAATCTCTTGATACTGAACTGAAAATGTTTCAACCAATCTGGTTTTTTCTCAATAGCACAAACTATCAGGCAGCAACATTATTAGCAACAATAACATAAATATGACTCTAGGCTGATTTCTGGAAATATAAAAAATTAGAATTGCCTTTGCAATTTAGATAGGAAGAACAAAAAAGAGTAAAAGAAATACATGTAAAAGAACTTAAGGTGACTGAATGAAGGCCTGACAGCTGTCCATGTAAAGAAAAAACAACAGAGACTCGTGGACCATCAAACACTTAAGGTATATGGAAAGCTCCTTTTATACCATTTTTGTTAACTATTTCATTCATGATCTCTTCAACATGCTCACTCAAAGCTTTCTCTAAAACGTCCCATAATCTGGGGATGATGTCACTTCACGTGACATCTTAACACTATCTTCTAATACCAAAACCTTTTCTATCTAAACTAGAAGAAAAATTTTAGTTATAAAAAGTGACTGTACTAATGAAACTGTTCATTTATTTAAATACTCATTTGACTATACTCACATGCAACCTTTTTACTGCCATTCAATATTTATGTATATTTTCTCTACTACTTGAGATTGGAAACTGAAGGTCAAAAGTGAGATATTTTTGTAACATTACATAAATCCTGAGGATGCTCAATTGTTTTCTGGACTAAACTGAAAAACTTAATTAAAGGATTTTTTTTTAGTAAGTTATGGTACGAAATTGCCAAGAAAAAAACAATTTTAGTCTGCGTAGGTATTAAGACAAAATAAATAAACCATAAACTACTATATTAAATACATTTAGGACAATATTTGAAATAAATAGCATGTGAGGTAAAACTGCTCATTAAAAACAAAAAATATATAACAAGTGACATTATTACTCTGCTTCTCAAATATTTAATCAATGTCTAGGAAACAGGATAAACTATATATTCTACTTAAGAAAACTAACAAGTACAATGATAACTGAAAGTAAGTAAACCTGTCATCTCCACTTACCTCAAATTCTAAAATCTACTAGGCTACAAAGTAAATTTTTACACAAATACCTACAAACATCCTGCAGTGTGATATTCTTCAGACAGTCACTGGGGAAACCCTACTCTGCTTACACATGTTAGCTGTGTCAAGACTCACAGCTTCTGCAAGAATACTTTCTAAGGTCATCAATTAGGTTTTATCTAGGCCATTTTCTAAAACCATTACATTTCAATTTGAACCTTTCTTTAATCTCTTGCCACACATTTTTCTCACTGTTCACAAGCCATGCATTCTTAATTCTCATATGTGGTCCAAAAACCAAACTTTTCTGTTACCAATCGAATACTTTCAAAAGTTTACTACCTTCAACTGAAAAACTGATGTCCCTTAGTCTGCACTCACATTTTTAAAATTAAGAAATATATTCTACAATTCTTCAGATCATGTCATTTAATTAGATGGGAAACAGAGCTGTAAATGTCGATACTTCCAGAAGAGAACACATCAACCATTAGTATCAAGTATACATATGGCTACTGCATGAGCCTCCATAAAGTCACCAGTAGTCTTTCAATATAACAAAATTAGTTTAGAAATTATAATATTTTATTATGAATGAATGAGCTACTTGTGAATCCTCAAATGAGGCAATTAAAATTTGTAAATGGGAAGGGGTTTCTTTCTTCCTATAGCTACTTTCTAATACTACATAAAGACAACATTACCACCCCTAAGAGAGGTGTCACATGCAGTCAACAAAAATATGTGGCAATTTTCTAGATTACCATGAGAAGCAACGTAAAAAGAATTACAGCATCTAAAGGAAGTGTGAAAAACCAAACAGGCATAGATGAAAAAGATGAAGGTAGAAAAGACCTAAGAAAATAGACCAAATATGAGTATTATAATTACAAAAACACATACTGAGACCTTTAGGCCCAGAGAAAAGAACAAAGACATAACACACAAAGGGGTATAGTTAGAATCAAAAAATTTAAAACAGAAAAAGGAACATGGAAGAACATTTTGTGCAAACACTTTACAAAGGAAAAACTGTAAAAAACCCTTAGAGTTCAAGTGACTTGACAAGACCAAAGAGTTATTTTATGAAAAAGTTCAAGCTCTAACTAGTAACTCTTTTCTGTTTTTACAAAAGGACAACAAAGTAGGAAAAGCATTATCTTTACCAGTTTTTATTTTTTTAATGCACTTAATTCTTTATTCTTTTAAGACTAATTACATATTTGTGCATTATTAAGGGTATAATCCTGCTTTTTTTTTTAAATTGCTAAAACCTGTTTCAGCTGAGGTTAACCCAAAAGCAGTCTAGTGTTCTGTTTGGTAGCTTTCAAAAAGATTTCATAACAAATTAGAATCTGGAGAACATTTACTATACTACACTAACTATAACCTTTGAGAACTGTACTATACAAAACCATGCCTCTTCTAAAAAGATGTATTAAGTTATATACTCCTTACTACACAACATTTGACATTAAAGAATAGCCACAATGTAATAGTGGTCACTGTTTAAAAAATATTGGCTACTTCCCAGGCACCATGTTGGATGCTTTGTATATATTTACTTTATATAATTCCTAAATCTCTGAATAATAGATGTTAATACACTATTTTATATATTAATAAATGTAATCAGACTATAATAATTAGCAGAGTTAGGATTTAAATTCTGACCTAGCAAAAGTATTTTGAGGCCGGGCGCTGTGGCTCACGCCTGTAATCCTAGCTCTTGGGAGGCCGAGGCGGGCGGATTGCTCAAGGTCAGGAGTTCAAAACCAGCCTGAGCAAGAGCGAGACCCCGTCTCTACTATAAATAGAAAGAAATTAATTGGCCAACTGATATATATATAAAAAATTAGCCAGGCATGGTGGCGCATGCCTGTAGTCCCAGCTACCCGGGAGGCTGAGGCAGAAGGATCACTCAAGCCCAGGAGTTTGAGGTTGCTGTGAGCTAGGCTGACGCCACGGCACTCACTCTAGCCTGGCCAACAAAGCGAGACTCTGTCTCAAAAAAAAAAAAAAAAAAAAAAAAGTATTTTGAGAGGTACTATTAGTCTTTTCTATAGATATATTTTAATCTTTATAACATTTAAACATTTATATTTAAATGTTATTTTTTTTAATTTTTTTCTCTCTTCTGCCCTTACCCTTAAATGTTATTTTAGAATAACATTAAAATATAAAGTATATTTTATAAATATACATAATATATTATAATTATATAATAAGTATATATAAATATACTATATATTTTATAATTATAAAATATAAAGTATATTTTTTGCCTTACTATTTCATGAGCTAGTAAGGTAGCATTTATTAGAAGTCATAATGTCTATAATTATATACATTAAAATTTATTCTCTATTCATTTGTTTTCTTATGGGAATAAAGAGCTTTAAACATTACTTTTAGTTAATAGAATATATCATACAAATAAACATGCTGAATTCCCTAATATATGTGACAAAAATTTAATATAATTATCACTTTAATTCCTTTGGCTCAAATAGGTACCATTTAAATTTTAATTATGAGACAGTATATATAATCTCTAATATACAATATTTCTATTTTCTGTGTATATCAGTGAAAATTTAGAGCGTGCATTAACTAAGAAATTTAGAATTAAGTGGTAATTAGCTTTACCAGAAGTGTATAAATGTAAGGATTTATAAAATTTATCACCTAATACTTTTTACATACCTGTCACAGAATCTGATCTGGAATGCTCTTCACTGTCTGAATCCTCCAGTAAATCATCACTTAAATCAAAAGACAAAATAAAAGCAATTTGAATTTCAAAATAAGTACACATCATATGAGAAAGCAAAGAAAAAAATACACTGTTAAACCACTGCTACATCTCTCAAACATAAACATACAAACTATTAAAACTAGCTTAAATGAGATATAAAGAATAGTCTGAGGTAATAACTAATTAACACTGATAATGAGTCATCTTATATTATTAAATAAATATCCACTTGAAATAGACTGTGGAAACCTCTAAGAATCTATGGTAACATTTATGGGGATCTGAAGGCTGTTACATGACTGGGTGGGCAAATAAAAAGACAAAAGACAGCAACAGCTAATAAAATCAAGTACCAGCTTACAGTAGTAAAATTTTAAGAACTATTCTATTACTGAATTTAGTCGAGTTACCCTAAAACAAAACACAGTTTGAAAAGCTGTACAAATACATGTGTGTGTATGTATGTGTAGTCACACACATACACATTTTATTTTTGTTTTGGGGGAGCTGGTAAGAACTCCTTTTACATGTAGGAAAACTATTACAACTCAAAAGATAAGCATCAAGATGAGACAATAGTTCCTCCTTTGCTCTTCACTAAGGTGGCCAAGAAATTGTCAGAATTCCTCTTTGCATCCACTTTTATCCTCCCTCTCTCCACTGTTAGCAGGCCAAAAACAACAAGATATAAGTACAGCGCACAATGACACAGTTATTAGGCTCTGTACTCTAGTAATAAGCATGCCTACAACAATTTCTAAAATTCTCACAACTTCATTACAAAAGCAAAAAGATGTATTTCATAGAAAGAAAAGGCAATTCTGTCTTTTTTAAAACAACATATTGCACTTACATCTCAAATACATGGACATTTACAATGTTATTTATATATTGGTATTTTCCATTAAAAATGCTTAAAGATACCACACTCCAAAGCATTGTTTAAAATTTCTTGGGGGAGGAAACTTAATCACTTAAATATTTTTGACAAAGTTTCTGTGTTTTACTTTTTCTCAAGTAATAATTGTCCACAAATCAAGTTAGTGCTGTAGTTTAAACCACAGAAAGAAGGCAAAAAAGTTTAAGACCAGCTACTAATTAATTAGCTCCAGTATTTGAATGTTAATTGGCTGATTTCAGAAAAATAATAAGATGCCTAAAATTTACCCAAAATAAATCCCAACAAGAAATATTAATGATTAGGAATTCTCCAGAATGAAGAAGTACAAACCAAGAAAACACACTAGGTTCAAGGATAAAAGGGCTATTAAATTAAGAAAAATAGTCAGGTATTACCCAATTGTACTGAAATAAACAGCAAAATAAAGTAGTATATTTTAAAGAAGGAATTGAGGTGTCTCAATATTTTAAAGAAGGTTGCCACATAAAAACCTTAAGAAAGTAAGTTTTATTCTGAAGGTCTTCAAAAATACAATCATCTACATCTGGTTGCTTTGAAAGGAAGGAACAAAATAAAAATAAAGAAAATAATAAAAGTTTTAAAAAATTTAATAAAAGAAAAAAATTAAAATATATATATATATAAAATCATCTATTCCTAAAGTATTTTGTGACAGAAAAAATCTCAAACTGTTACATGATAAAATCATATGGGTAAAATCATTGAATAGTACACTTAAAGAGTGAGTTTTGTGGTATGAAAAGTACACATGAATAAAACCTTTTAAAAATGATTAGTAAATTTTGCTAAATCTCAAAACAAAAAAAAAAAAAAAGGAAAAAAAATGACGATTAAAAATACCTAAAATACACATTAATATAACTTTATAGTGTGATTATGGCTACTCTGTGTTTTCTAATTTTTCCATAATAAGCATGCATTAATTATATAATAGGCACTAAATTTACCAAAGCCTGTTAGATGATACAAAACCCTCTACAAAGTAATAAACATGCAAAATAAGTATTATGGGTAAGTTAAAAATGTTAAGATTATATGTATTTCTGAAAACTAGACATACTAGTATCACAGAGATACCTTGGTTTATACCAATATCATAAACAACTTCAAAGTTAAATCCAGGAAATTTTTATAAATTTCACAAGCTATAACATATAAATGACAAAGGAAACATTCAGACAAAATGTTAATTCATTACAATTCAGTGTGTTCCCAAATCTTCCTTGAATAAATTCAAAACAAAGATGTATGTTGTCTTCTAAGTAAAAATGGTCAAAAACAATTCCTAAGCAAGCTATACTGCTAATTACTTTAAATTTCCTGAATAAGCTTCAATTTCTCCAATTAATGTATTATTCTTCAAGCTAATGAAACCCACAGAGGGTATTTTAAAACCAATTATATTGTATTTTGTGCCACATAAAGTCAGAAGTAGTTTGGCTCACTATATTCATTACCAAGCAAACAGGACTTCTCCTACCTCTAGGGGAAGGGAAGAGCATAGAGGGGGCTTAAAGTTAGGGATGAAGTTTCACATCTTCAGCTTCCTCCTACCATACCAGTTTAGGGTAATCTTGTATGATTCCTTTGACATTTTTTTCAGAGAAAACAGTCTTTCTACCCTACCCTAGACAGATTGTTTCTTAAAAGCAAGCAGAGAGATCTGTATTTCAACTCTATCCCATATAATATTGTGGGGTATTTCCTTTAGAAATACTACATACATGCTTACCTAAAAAGGTACATTTTAACTAGGGGATTGTGGGTATGTGGGGGGGGAGTATAATCCTAGAAATATATTTTGATTCAATTTTTAATCCTCAAATTACAAAATTCCAAGATAAAGTTCTAATTAAAACCGGCATCTAAAGGACATATAAATTTCATTATCTTCTATTAATTTTCCACTAATTGCTAAGATATCACAAATCAAGTATGCTTAGTTTACAGTCTTATTGGCAAATACAGTCAAAAACTCAGCCAACAATGTGCAAGCTGCTTTCCAATAAAGACTTCACAGGGATTTATAAAGACAGAACCACCATGAAGCTCTTTAATTAACATGTTACTGCCAAGTGTAACTAGACAAAGGTAAAATATGTTGTGAATTTTTCATTAATTCTAGTAGTGAAATAATTTCTATTAATAAAATTTCACATTACTTCTTAACAAAAGTACATGCCACCAAAGGTGATGTGAAGTAAAATCACTGACTGTAGTGTAACATCAATCACATATCAGAAACATAAGAAGCCCCTGCAAGTGAAATGGTAGATATTCTCAGTGTATTCAGACATCTGATCAAAGTTAAATAGGCTCCATTTCACATTGCTACCTATTGAATCTTAAAAGTGGTAGTTCCTACTGCTTACCATAAACTGAGTGTTTTACAGAACGTGTCATTCTGCCTACTTGGCAAGACTGCAAATGTTGCTCTGTGATCTTAGGCCAGTTCAGAGTCACGACTGCAGAGCTTCTTAAGAAACAAGTGGTAAAGTAGGATTATACTTTGACCCTCCTGCCCCACATAAACCAGATGCAGCTACAAAAATTAGGAATCTGTCAGAAAAGTTAAGTAGAGAAGAATCCAAAGCAGCAATTTTAGCAAAATGTTTCTACAGCAGTAATTATGGTACCTCAACTCACTCTGATTTCTGGTATACTATTTAAAATGCATAGACCCTCTTGCCTCACTTCAGGTCATTACACTGTTTGTTAGCACTTCTATCATTTGAGGTGCTAATGAAAAAAGAGAAACTAAAAAGTCCTTTGTTAGCCGGGCATGGTGGCGCATGCCTGTAGTCCCAGCTACTTGGGAGGCTGAGGCAGAAGGATCGCTGGAGCCCAGGAGTGTGAGGTTGCTGTGAGCCAGGCTGACGCCACGGCACTCACTCTAGCCTGGACAACAAAGCGAGACTCTGTCTCAAAAAAAAAAAAAAAAAAAAGTCCTTTGGTTCAACTGATCTAGGAAAAGATTTAGCAGGTGAAATTATAAATCTAACTCAAGAATTTCATTTCATTATTTAGACTTTATTTTTCACTGTGGCAATTATTTCCAACTGACCCAGATTAAGATAGAAAATAAAGTATGTTTTATAGACTATGGCATTTCTGAATGAAAATTTTCTTCAAAAATCAGTTTTCAGATTTCAACCAAACATTTATTCCTGATCAGGTCTTAACCTGATAATTGTTTCTTCCTCCTTAATTAGAACTATGAGAATATAAAATTTAGGAAAAGAAAACATATAACATTGATAAATTCTACTACAATAAATTAACATACCTATCTCCTTCCAATTTGGGTATATCTGAGCAACTAGAGGAGTCCTCCAGCCATGCCAAAGTTGGTCTCCTTGAATCAACTCCTGAGCTCGGTTCTCCTGATAGAATAAGCTGTTGCACAATTGCTGGATCATAGGCATTGATTTCAAACTTTAAGTGCACCTAAAGCAATGAAAAACCTAAGTTTACAATTGATTTTTTTTTCAGTGAGTAATCTGTTATCTTAAAATTAAAACATACCTTCATAAGTTTGGAAACATCCCATATGCAGATCTTTCCTCGTTTAGTTGCAGCAGCTAGAAAATGAGGGCAACTCCCCGACCCAAAGCAAGATATTCTGTCCGTTCCATCCGTGCAAGGAAACTGTGCAGGACTTGTTGCTAGAGTGACCGACAATGGCACATTCTGTGTGTGCTCACCTTTCACAAATGGGCAGTTTGGGGAATGTCTCTCGTGTTCAGACCTTTACACAGATTAAGAAAGGAAAAATTTACTAACAACAAAGCAGTTAAACTCACACATTAAAACAGAACTCTAAGATTATCATCATCTTTTTTTAAACAACTGAACTTAAAGTATTATTCATCATTAATAATAGACTTAATCTTACCAAATCATTCAATTTTATCAAGATCACTCTTATGTTCAACCATTCACAATATTCACACATTCAATATTAAATATTCACAAAATTCGACAATAGCAGCCGTTACTTTAATTAATTACAAATAAAGTCAATCTCAGATAAAACAGAGAAATCAATGCTATAGTATAATTAATGCCATGTTACATACTAATAAAATTGTTTAAACTCCTAGCATTTCCTCCTCACACTGGTATCCTACTACTTTGAATGAATAACTACTTCATTTCAGTTTAAAATTTTCTACATCTATCAGTAGGTACAACTATGAATGACAAATAATAGAAACTCAATAAATGCCAAAGGGTTTTCAGTAAAGATCTGAAAGCAGAGATCTCTAGTATCGATAAAATGTCATTTATTAAGAATACAGAAATATCCTTACATATTCATTATGTTATCCAATCAGACAACATTTAAACAGAATTTCTTTTCAAAGAACTTTAGAAAGGTAAAGTTCATAAATTATACACTACTTATTTGAAATCAGTGCTTACTGAGCAAAAAAACATACTAAATTAGTTCACTAAAAAACAAGTTTAAGAAAAATAAAGTACTAGGATCTCAGATCGAGACTGTCATAATGACTTTAAGAATTTTCTCAAATTAAAAACGGAATTAATTTTAACACTTAAAAATTATTTGCCCAACTTGTGACTTCTTTGTATGGCTTTCTGGCTTTTTTTTTTTTTTTTTAACTTTCACTGGCTGTAACTACAAGGCATTAGAAATGTCAGGATCCTGCTACCAAAAAAAGAACCCTTGAGCTTGGGATCATTTGTGCCCAGGAGTTCAAGGCTGCAGTGCACAATGCATGTGCCTGTGAATAGCCACTGCACTCCACAGCCTGGGCAACATGGCGAGACCTCCATCTCAAAATAATAAAATAAATTTTAAAAGTTTTGAAAAGAACCCTCTTTTTAACTCATTGTTATATTTCCATGGCAAAGAAAAGAAAATTTTACTCGTGAGACATGCTACTCCTTAGAATATACGTATTTCTTTTTACAATGTACCTACAACTTACCTAAATCTACATGTAAATCTTGGGCTATCTGTAATACCCAGATGTCTTCCATAAATCCTTTTACATTACACTCCCAAGCACAAGATATCTGAATGGAATTCCTTCCCAGCTAAATTCTAGCATATTTTATCCTTTTCCATCTATCTTTCTTACCAGGTTTTTAGCTTTTTAACTAAAATTTTATTTACACAAGTTACACATGACTACATAAAATAAAGCTAAAGACCCACTTAATTTATAATATTCAATCCTAGATGACCATTGTTATGAATTTAGTGGTAAATTTTTAAAATATTTTATAAGTTTATATAATAAATACATATAGAAAAAATAGGGGTTTATTTTAAACAACCAGTATCACTGTATGAATCGTTCTATAAAAGCCTTCTTGATACAATTACATATCTGAAAGTTACTGATTATGATTAATAAAGATCTAACTGCTCATTCCTTTTAACTGTTGGATCATAGTCTATTACACAATATACCATATTTTATTTAGCTATTTCCCTTCTGATGCACATTTAAAATATTTCCAGTTTTTCACTTCAGTAACCATCCATTATATGCCTCCATACAAACAAAGCAGTTAACTCCATAGGGTAGATAAGTACAAGCAGAATTGCTAGTAACAGGATGTACCCATTTTTATTTTCTTTTAAATATTCAATCTCCCTCCAAAGTAACATTATCAACTTCCCCCATCAAAATATGAGAATCCCATTTCCTTCCTTTTCTCCCTTACAACTGAGAAGGTACCTAGGCTCCCCAACCTCCATCAATCCCCTTCCCTTCTATTCATTTGGAGCACTGGTCCCAGTGCTTCGGTGGTCCCACTAACTCGAGAGTTTGAAGAATCCCAAATCCTGGAGCAAGGAGGTAGAACCCCTAAATAGTTGACTGTATCAAGAAAAGATGGGTTTTGAGCAGCCCAAGTTAAAAATTTGAACCAAATTTCCAAAGAAACTGTTTATATACAAGATTATGCTCTATTATATCATGGTTCAATTTTTCAGGTATGTGTCAAATAACTGTATGAGGATTGGCCTAGGAAACTAAAAATTATATATTAAAATGATTTCTGTATATAAAAAGATGGCTTCTATATGGAAAGACTGCGTTGTGAATAGAAATTTAAATTAAATTGGAAATTGCTCATACAGTAGTCCCCCCTTTCCCCGAAAATCTAGTTTCACTGTTCATGATTTCAATTTACCAGTGGCCAACCATGATCCAAAAATAGGTGACTACAGTACAAGGTATTGAGAGAGAAAAAGAAAAAGAGAGGGAGAGGCATGTGCCACATTCACATAACTTTTATTATAGTATATTGTTATAACTGTCCTATTTTACCATTAGTTATTGCTTTTAATCTCTTATTATGCCTGATTTATAAATTCAACTTTATTATAGGTATGGGTAAATAGGAAAAAACATAGTATATATGTTTTTAGTTTAGTACTATGCATGGTTTGAGGCATCCACTGTGGGTCTTGGAACATATCCCTCTCAGACAAGGGGGTACACTACTATATTCAACTCCCAGTTTGCAGTTTGAATTTTTCATACAGTATTTACCAATGCAACCTGGAATCCATATGTACACTACAATAAGCTTTTTAGCAAGTTTATCCCATTCATATTCACTGATGAATATTCACAAACTTCAAACTAATTTTAATACAAAATAAGTGACATTACTTAAAACCAAAACCTGGTTCTATCAGTTACTAGCCATATGCCCTTTGGTATATTTTATTTTCTTCATTTTAAAATGAGACAATAATTCCCAGTTCATAGAGTGACTGTAAAGATTAAACTGGAGCATATTCTTAGTTTCCTTCTATAGAATGAATATGATAATAGTACCTACTTCACAGGGTTAATGAGCGAATTAAATGAGTTAAAATTATATAAAGTGCTTAGAATGGTACCTGGTATTATATAAGTATTTGTTGTTATTACTACTATTTCTCTTAATAAGGGTTCAGAGTCGTTATATGTAAAAATGAAGTTTCAAGACATGATCTTCTACACTTTAACCAGGTTCTAAAATTTCATGCACTAGAACTTAAAGACACCCTCAACAGACCAAGATTACACTGCTGAAGCTCATGCTAGAGTTCATTTTATCACAGCCTCCGGGTTTTGGTCAGAGCCTGGGTGTATTCTTTCTCCTATGTACAAATTTTAGAAAGTCATTACCTTAGAGACACTGGATGCCACGTGGTGTAACGGACACAGGGCTACCTCGTTCTCTTAGGACAACAGCAAAAATATAGACGGCAAAAAGGCAAGCAATTACATCAAGATCAGAAAAGCAAAATTTGCAAACACGTTTATAGAACTTAGCCTATTATGCCCAAAATTATCAAGACTCACCAAGGTTCATCAGTAGGTTCCCAACATACGAGACATACACTACAAGTAAAACACATGGCTCTATCATCTCCAGATGAGGCAGGCTGCAAAATTATTTTAAAAAAAAAATGGCAAATCATTATGAAAATAGCTTTATAAAAAACTCTTTTAAAAAGTTCATAATTTTAAGTAAAATCATATACTGAAGAAAATTAGCCTTGGGATCTGTTGTTGTTAGGTCCCAACAATACAAGGAAACTTTCAAATGTTTACGAATTAGCTATGTTACTTTAAAAATAGTGTTTCATCAGAAAACCACTACTAAATCAAACACATAGGCACACATATACTCAAACCGAAAGACTCATAACAGGTTTATTATTAAATATTGAATCCCATACAACCATACAAGGCAAGTAACAAAGAAAAGTAAACTCGTCAATCTAATTCATGTAATTTTTTTTTTTTTTTTTTTTAAGAGACAGGGTGATCCTGTCACCCAGGCTGGCATGCAGTAGCCCAATCTAGCTCCCTACAACTTCAAACTCCTGCACTCAAGTGATCCTCTCACATAGCTAGGACTACCACCAACACTAGCCACACCACCACATCCTAGCTCATTTTTTAATTGTTTGTAGAAATAAAAAACTGGTCTCACTATGTTACCCAAGGTAGTCTCAACTCCTGGGCTCAAGCAATCCTCCTGCTTCAGCCTTCCAAAGTGCTGGAATTACAGGTATGAACCACCACATCCACTCAAACTTCTGTAATATTCTTCAACTAAATGGTATATATATTTCAGTTCAAGTTTCAATACACAAATTACTCATACATACCAATATTACATATTTTATAATATTTATCATTTTAAATATTTTATACAATTATAAAAAATAAATCAATGTTATAATTTATATATTTTAATATAGTTTTTAAAGTATTATATATAAAACATATATTTCAGTTCAGGTTTTGAATATATGTATCAAAGTCTAAACTGATACATACCTGAAAATGAATATTAATATTTATAAATACATCTATTCTATAGATGCAAATTTATTAGACATTTTAGAAGATTAAAAATAATCAGCCCCTAACATAGGCAGGAAATCCATGATTTAATCTCTTACAAAGACAGAATATAATGAATAATAACTAAACAGAAAAAAATGTCAAGGCATCACTTAACAGACTCTTCTAGAAAATGACACCAAATTAAAAGGAAAAAGATAAATTGCTAGGAAGAACAGTCCACATTCAATTCTAAATCTAGGGAAATAATTTCTATGATTCTAACAGTAGCCACTCTGCAAATTTATCTATCTTTAACTGAAAATTTGACAAACTTTTAATAAAATCTTCAAATATCCATGGTTTTCTGGTTTGACTTTAGTTAAGATATTCAGAATACTTCAAGATAACTAAAGAATAATCATTCTTCAGATTCTTAATGACAGTAACTGTAATGTACTTCAAAGTTCACTTGAATTCTAAAGTTAATCATGCTTTACGTAAACTGACAGGTAAGTATTCAATTTCTTAGATTATTTAGTAGTGGTAAAACAGTGGTAAGCTAGTCTATACTACTCAGTTAAAGTTTACTATTAAATAATATATTACACCTATCTCAAATCATTTTTCTTAACTTCCTTATACTTTACTTCAGTAAAGCTTTCTATAATGCCCCATAGATGCCTTTTTATCATGCGAATCCTCACACTGTATGCCCTCTTCTTTTCCTACATATAACTATGACTATTTTTGTTAACTAATTCTTTCTCTCAATACAGAACTTCTTTTTTATAATTTTTAATTATGGGTACATAATAGTTGTATATATTGACAGAGTGTATGTGATATTTTGATACAGGGATATAATGTAAATTAATCACATCAGGATAAGTGGCCTATCCATCACCTCAGGCATTTATCATTTCTTTGTGTAACACATCTTCTTAATCAGTTCTTCAGTACATATGTATTAGGGTTGCACTGCACTTCCTGTAATGCTGCTTCTATAGTTATCTACTTTAAGGACAATTTGTCTCCCAACTAAAATTAGAATCTCAGGAACAACTATAAACTGCTTTTATTGCATTACCCTAAGCATCTACTACTGTGTTACAAATGCAGATGCTAAAAACAAAACAAACACACACTCAAAGAGAACACTTTTCAAAAACCAAATCTGGATAACACTGCCTATTTGCGGATTTAAAAAAAAACAACCGTATCTAATCATCTGAAAGAAAATACTTTGTTATTAAGTATTAGGTAACTCAGTTATTATTATAGTTGCTTTTAACAATTTTTTCTTTTTCTTATACACTACACAACACAGGAAATAGCCACTCAGTATCATAATCAAAGGTATAGTGGCATGAACTTATACACCTATACTCCCAGCTATTTGGAAGGCTGAGGATTGCTTGAGGACAGGAGTTCGAGTCCAGCCTGGGCAACATAACAAGATCCCGTATCTTTAAAAAAAACAATAACAAAACTCACATGAATGCACACACACAAGCACACAAACAAGTTGCATAAAGTAAGTTTTAGAAAAAGTACTAAAATGCTGATGATTTTACTGATGATTTCATGAAAGCATACTAAAAATGTATATATTTTTGATAGCCAATTTTACCTGATGATAAAATCCAGCTTGAGCCATGGGATCTGGTTGTGCCCACCGATAGCCTACATGAGGCCATGAGGTAAATGTCTCCCGTCTGTTAGCTTCACTATACATCAATGATCTAAAAGTAAACATCAAATTGAAGTTAGGCATCAAATTACAGTTGAAACTCCTACTTAACACTGCAAAAAACAATTTTACAGGGTTATCAACAAAAACTGGGAATGGTCTCATGGTCAGTTTTCAATTTTTATTTTAAACTAAAATAAAATCTAAAAATGATAATTTTTAGAAATTTCCCTTAAACAGAGTAAGGAAAAAGAAAACCTGATTGGTGGCTACAGCTGATAAACAAATCCAGGGGTTGATTAAATTAACCAATATTATATAGTTATGCCAAGCATAAAACAGAAAATCTGGAAATGCAGAGACTAAGAGTTCTATGCTTTCATCACATGCCAAGTTTTGCATAATTAGATAAAACTACAACCAAAGTAACAGTGGTTTTATCTGTTAAGAAAGTATTTTCAAGTTTCACTTTTTTTTTATTAAATAGAAAGTAGTTTTCTGTTCTTCCTCCAGAGAAATCCTTTTCCAAGAAAGCTATACTCTCCAGGGATTTATCAAAAATTGAAATCTTCACATACATTTTCATATTAAAATATATCAGCTCACTGAAAATCAAACCATAACAGAAAATACAAAAGGAATTTTTTAAAGGACCATAGCAAACTTAGGAAAAGTCCCAAAGATTCCAAGTAAGAAAGGACTGATAAGCACACCTTACTTTTCCTAACACAAAACTGCAACTGATAATAGGAAGGGGGAAAAAAAGAGAAAGCAGTAAGGGTCATCACAAACAAAAAAATGTTTTTCTTAAATTAGTACATGATTCCTATAACACTGCTAGTAAGCTTAAGTTTACTCATAGTTGTATTCCAGTTTTTAAAAAAACAAAGCTGTTGAGTTAGGAAAGCATTCTCGTTTATAAGTTAGGTATGTATTTAGAGTAAGAAATCTATCCCATTTAGTTATATTATCCATACAAATAGCAGTAGGATACAAAAGACCCTAACTCAAACCTTCAACAGACCTAAGTTCATCAAAGACCTCATAAGACCTCTAGATTCATTTTTAATAAAACAAACACCACAAACTACATCAAAATTAATATTTGGAGACATTTGAACACTTCCAGAAATATTAAATATCCTAGATGAATGCATTTTCTAAAATATAAGATTTATCACAGCTATACTGATTTCCTTAGAAAACACTCAAATGTTTGCAAAGAAAATAGCTCTGCATGGCTATTTTATAATCTCAAGATAGGCATAGCTCTCACACAAGAAGCATTTGTTGGCCGGGCGCGGTGGCTCACGCCTGTAATCCTAGCTCTTGGGAGGCCGAGGCGGGCGGATTGCTCAAGGTCAGGAGTTCAAAACCAGCCTGAGCAAGAGCGAGACCCCGTCTCTACTATAAATAGAAAGAAATTAATTGGCCAACTGATATATATATATATACAAAAATTAGCCGGGCATGGTGGCGCATGCCTGTAGTCCCAGCTACTCGGGAGGCTGAGACAGAAGGATCGCTCGAGCCCAGGAGTTTGAGGTTGCTGTGAGCTAGGCTGACGCCACGGCACTCACTCTAGCCTGGACAACAAAGCGAGACTCTGTCTCAAAAAAAAAAACAAAAAAAAAAAAACAAGAAGCATTTGTTTTTATTACATATTTTTTATTTCCCCTCATTAGACATATTATATTCCAAAGAATATTTTAATGATAGCCATAGCACAATCACCTGATAGTGATTAAAAATGACAGTCTCTGCATTTTCCAAATGAGATAGCAATATTACTACAGAAAATAAAAATCTTACAATTGTTAAAACAACTAGTAAGTTACTGGTATTATAAGAAAATCACTTAACTTAGAAAAATAGGGTAACTGATTAAGCAAAGTCACAGTTTACAAAAAGATAAATTAATAAATATTGCAACTGAATAAAACAACCATGCTTAAAATAACAGATTTAGAAACTGAATTCATTTAGTAGTGCTTTGGCTAACATCGGCATATACTATTTATAAATGCATTTCAGAAAGATACTTAGGAAGTTACAATTCACATCCAATGAAAATATGAAAATATAAAATATTACATGAGAAGGCAAATGTAAATATCTAATCAAAACTGCTAGGTTTTGTATTTCAATATACAATTTCTAAACTTTAGTACTTTTAATAAGAATCTGATTAACCTCATTTCAAACAGCAACCATTTACATTTTTAAATGAATGCATTAACTGGCTTTTTAACTAGTTTTACACAAAACAGGCAGTCGAATTGCTCAAGGTCAGGAGTTCGAAACCAGCCTGAGCAAGAGTGAGACCCCGTCTCTACTATAAATAGAAAGAAATTAATTGGCCAACTAATATATATACAAAAAATTAGCCGGGCATGGTGGCGAATGCCTGTAGTCCCAGCTACTTGGGAGGCTGAGGCAGCAGGATTGCTTGAGCCAGGAGTTTGAGGTTGCTGTGAGCTAGGCTGACGCCACGGCACTCACTCTAGCCTGGGCAACAAAGCGAGACTCTGTCTCAAAAAAAAAAAAAAAAAAAAAACAGGCAGTCGAAAAATCTCTACTGAAGAAAATGATGGTTGTATGATTTTTGTAACACTGTTTAAATCCGGGGCACGCAGCATAAAAATCGTAATCCAAAACTGTCCAATTAATTTTTAACTTTTCGTTTTTTTATTATAAAACAATAGATGGCTCTTTCCTTACACTCACATTTAGGCAAGGTTTTTTTTGTTTGTTTTCCTTTTTTTGAGAAAGGGTCTCATTCTGTCACCCAGGCTAGAGTACAGTGGCGTCATCATAGGTCACTGTAAAATCAAACTCTTAGGCTCAAGCAATCCTCCTGCCTCAGCCTCCCGAGTAGCTGGGACTACTTTCTATTTTTTTGTAAAGATGGGTCCCACTCTTGCTCAGGCTGGTCTTGAACTCCTGGAACTCAAGTGATCTTCCTGCCTTGGCCTCCCAGAGTGCTAGGATTACCGGCATGAGCCCCTGCACCCAGCCAAGCATGGTTTTTAAGTTTGTCAAAATTTATATCAAAGGTCACAAAATAATTCTTTTATATTGATTAATTCTAATAATTTCAGTTGGCTCAAATATTTACTAGGCAAATACTAAACTGAAATTTTTTAAATATGGTTTTATAATCACTTCAAATATCCATCGAGTACTAAAAGATATTGTTTAATAATAGCAATTCAAGTAGTAGTTTACTTCAATTCAGTATTTTTTTTTTTTTTTTTTGAGACAGAGTCTCACTTTTGTTGCCCTGGCTAGAGTGAGTGCCGTGGCATCAGCCTAGCTCACAGCAACCTCAAACTCCTGGGCTCAAGCGATCCTCCTGCCTCAGCCTCCCAAGTAGCTGGGACTACAGGCATGCACCACCATGTCCAGCTAATTTTTTTTGTATATATATTTTTAGTTGGTCAATTAATTTCTTTCTATTTTTAGTAGAGACGGGGTCTTGCTCAGGATGGTTTCGAACTCCCAACCTCGAGCAATCTGCCCGCCTCAGCCTCCCAGAGTGCTAGGATTACAGGCGTGAGCCACCGCGCCCGGCCCAATTCAGTATTTTGATAGAAATTGGAATTTGGTCTTCAAAATATTTTGAAATTTTTTAATCATAATCAGATTTTATAGTTATTCTTGGTTAATCCAAAAACTAATCAGTTCAATCTCACTGCCACCTCTCTTTATAAGCAAGGTTCATACCTGTCTACAGACCGGCCTGGCCCCACTCCAAGTTCTGGACGTGCACTAGGTAAGAGGTAAGACAATCTGTCCATCACTGAGGACGCCACAGGTAAGGCAGCAACATTTTGATTTATTTTCTTGAGTTCATTTACAATGGCACTGGCAATGGACTTCAACACATGATGAGGAAGATGAAATGTAACTGTGGCCCACTGAAAGAAAATAGAAGTATAAACAAAGGAAAACATACTCCAAGACTTAACCAAAAATCACAACTTAACCATTATCAAATGAAGAACAATTTATCAGTCTCAGTCGGTTTATTCCATTGAATTATCATTTAAAGCAGGAAGTTGCTGCCTGTGGACTCTAAGACAAGGGAAAAAAAAATAAAGCAGGAACTTACAGTTATATAAAAAATGAAACCTCTTATTTCACAGAAGCCCAGATACAGAAACAACCTAAGTATCCATCAATGGATGAATGGATAAAGAAAATGTGGCATATATACACAATGGAATACTATACAGCCTTAAAAAGGGAAATTCTGTCATTTGCAAAGTGAGACGAGAGAAACAGGTGTATTTATCTATTTTAGTTTCAGTGATCTATTGCACAGCACTCTGACCACTGTAATATATATTTCAAAACTGCTACAAAAGTAGATTGTAAACATTCTCACCACGAAGAAATGATAAGGTGATGTGACAGGTATGTTAATTAGCTTGATTTAACCTTGCCACAATGTATATACAAATCTCACAACACCACACCGTACCCCATAAATATATAATCGTCAATTTAAATTTTTTAATTTTTTAAAATGAAACCTCAACTACCCTGAAAAAGACAGTTTAGAACCAGATGGTAACACATCTTCTTACATAGCTAACCACAAATTAAGTACAAATCATGTCATTGTTCATAATCACCCAGCATACACAATGTTAAGCACAAAGTAAGGCTCAAATATCTCCATCAGTAAGAACATATTTGGACAATTATCATTACTGGGTATATGAGGATTTACTTAAGTTTAGCAAATGTATATATTTTTATTGCTGTTGTCACCATAATCCAACAATGGTAACTAAAAACACAGGCCTGCCTTGTAGTCACACAGACCCGGATTCTGAAACCAGTTTCAGGATCAACAGTATTCAATAAATGTTAATCACACTTATTTAAAATTAAGAAGTTATACTGTAAAAATGCTAAGAATTATTCTCCCACAGAAATAAGTCTATAGAATAATTTCATCTTTATATCCTGTCCCCAGTTTCACCTATGAATGGCTTCCAGTCTGTCTAGTACATTCTAGGCAGCCTCGTAAATTATTATATATCTATATAACCTGAAAAACTCATGGCCAAAAACAGAAATTAAATTGCTAAAAAAAAAAGAGAGAAAGAAAACTTCTCACCTAATCTGTTCATGGATGCAGAACGTTTTCACTGAAAGGGATGCTGACTTCCCTTGAGAAGTGATCCACAATAATACACTGATTATGTACAGTACTATACACCATGCTAAAAACGTTTTCCCAAAGAGACCTGTGAGCATTCATTATAGTGACTGTGCACAGAAGAAAATCCTTCAGACATTTCCAAAAGTGGCATCGAACTGACTTAAAATACCACTGTGGTCCACCAAAGTGGGGCCTTAGGTGGTCAAGTAATCAATGGAGTTTGGGCACAAAAGTTGTCTCAGCGAGCTGTGTGTGTCCACAAACCCAAAATGTAGTTATTTCCCTAGTTCCTAAATGCATAATTGAAAGAGATCTAAAATAGGCAACTGGAAAAATCCCCATGTTATCTCTCTTCCTCTCTAAGGACCACTAAGGTAGGAAAGACCAAATAGAAGCCCCGCCCCCGAACTTTCCTTCTCTACAAAGATATTAAACTAAAGCAATACCACATTCCTGAGCAAATTTCTAAAATTAATGCCACTATAAGAAAAATGAAAGAATACAGAAGTAAACAAATGGTCTCATCCCCATTTAACTGGCCTGTATCATCTACACAGAATGTAAAGAGACCTTGACGAATGACTGTGGATAGTAAACTATCAGGTGGTGACTTCAATTGCTGTTCCAGATAAAATATGTTTATTAAAGCAAATCAACAAAGCCCCTGTTATATGGTAGACAGTTATAGTTCTGTCAAGTCTTTTTCTATACTAATTCTTAAGGACTATCCAAAAAGTCCACTTTCACCTGGCAGGAACAATAAATCGTAACAATCTTATCCTAGAACTGTATCTCACATTCTTTACCATAACCTAGTATGCAGAAATCCTGATCATCCTAACACTGTACATTTCACCACATTGGTCCACTACATCAATAATATTATGCTGATTAGTCCACATGAGGAGGAAGTAGCAAGGAACTTAAATGCCTTAATAAGACGCAAGCCAGAGAAAATGAATAGTTCCAGAAACACTCAAGATCCTACAACCTCAGTGAAGTTTCTGGAGGTCCAGTGATCTGGTCATGTCAGGTACCTCCAAGGTGAACAAGTTGCTACAACTTGTAACATCAAGCATTGAAAAAAAATACAATGCTTGATAGGCCTATTTGCATTTTTGGAGCCAATATTGAGCATATTTCAACATGCTGCTCTAACCCAATTATCAAGAAATCCATAAGGCTGCCAATTATAAGGTATAGAACAAGAAGAAACTGTGCAACAGGTCCAGACTGTACTGAAAGATGCTCTGCCACTTTTACCTTAAGAGCACATTCAACAACACTGACGCTGTAAGTACCCATGGCAAATAATAATGCTGTAAAAGCCTGTAGCAACCTGAATTAAAACAATCACATAGCAGAATGCTAGGGTCCTGGAGCAAAGCCCTTTCATGGAAATAACTGTTCTTTTGAAAAACAGCTCCTGGCTTCTTACTGATCCCAGATAAGAGATTAATACCTATCCACGAAACTAATGTCTATATAATCAAAGCCATCCATCACAAAGTAGGTGTTAAACCAAACCATAATATTGAGCACAAGCAACAAGTATCCTTCATCAAACGTTTTATAGGGATCAGTCTTAAGACACTCCGAAAGGTACAAGTTGAATAAGCAAGTGGCTCAGACCTATATAATACCCACTCCCATTTTAATACCTCCTCCTCATTCCTTATGAAAAGTTTCATAGGAAATTCCTTATAATAAGATAATCTGAGGGAAAAATACCCTTGGCCCCGATTTACAGATGGTTCTGCATGATATGCTGGTACTATTTCAAAGTGGATGGCTACAGAATTACAGGCCCAATCAGAAGTACAGTGGTGAAGGAAAATCTTCTCAGTAGGCAGAACTTTAATCAGTGTATTTGACTATTCTTTTTGTCTGGATTCCGAGTTAACCAGAAATAAAGGTCCTCACTGATAAATGGACAGTTCTAATTTATTTGCTGGATGGTCAGGCATTTGGAAAAATCAGAATTGGAATGCTGTTAACAAGGTCAAGGGTAAGGTCTATGGACAGATCTCTCAAAATAAATAGTGTATAAAAATATTTGTCAAATACATGAACTGTCACCAAAAGGCCTCCATTCCAGAGGAAACGGATAAATTATAAACATTGTATATATGTCAGTCAGCTTCTCTCCATAGCCACTCTAGTGCTTGCTCAATGGACCTGTATGCAAAATGCCATGGCAAAAGAGAGAGAGGCTACACATAGGTCCAACAACACAAACTTCCCCTCACCCAGACTAACCAAGTTACAGTTATTGCTGACTGGCTAATACACCAATAGCAGTTACCAAAAGTGGGCCATCAATATGACACCATTTCCCAGGAGAATAAGCCAGCTATCTAATGGCAGATTGATCATATCAATTCCTTCAATCCTGGACTGGACAGCAATTTGTCTTCACTATAACAGATATGTTTTCCGGGTATGCATTTACCGGTTCTGCCCACACGGCTTCTGCCGTAATATTATATCACTGCTTGTGGACTAACAAAATGTCTTATGCACCATCATGGTATTCTAGACAACTCTGCTTCTGAGCAAGGAAAGCATTCAAAGCAAAATAGGATGTGGCAATGAGCTCTTGCCCATGAATTTCACTGGTGTTAGTGTATATCATCTAGAGGGAGCCAACCTGACATGAGTTCAAAGGCCTACTAAAGACTCAGTTTCAATACTAATTGGGAGAGACACTCTGAAAGGTTAGAATTATACCTTACAGAATAAAGTTTATGCTTTTGATCAACAAAAAATGCATATTAAAGTTTCTCCCAGCAAGGTCACTATTATACTTAAAAAAAAAAAATCTATGAATAGGTTTTTTTTTGTTGTTTTTTTTTTTGAGACAGAGTCTCGCTTGTTGCGCAGGCTAGAGTGAGTGCCGTGGCATCAGCCTAGCTCACAGCAACCTCAAACTCCTGGGCTCAAGCGATCCTCCTGCCTCAGCCTCCCAAGTAGCTGGGACTACAGGCATGTGTCACCATGCCCGGCTAATTTTATATATATATATATTAGTTGGCCAATTAATTTCTTTCTATTTATAGTAGAGACGGGGTCTCCCTCTTGCTCAGGCTGGTTTCGAACTCCTGACCTCGAGCAATCCGCCCGCCTCGGCCCCCCAGAATGCTAGGATTACAGGCGTGAGCCACTGCGCCCGGCCCTATGAATGGGTTTTTAAAGCTTTAAGTTCTATAGGTCTTACTTCCCAAGGGAAGAATGTTCCAGCAGAAGTACAAAAATGCTTCCATTGAAATGGGTGTTAAGACTACTACCTAGCAATTCTGGGCTCCTCTTACCACTGAATAAACAGGCAAAAAGCAGGTTATTCTACTGGTTGGTCTGATTAAAACTGACAAACTGGATTAATGCTAAATTATAGGGGCAAGGAAAGCTTTTGTAGAATCCAAGAGATTTCTATAGGGTGCCTCTTAGTAATTCCATATCCAATAGTAAAAATGAATGGACAATTATTAATACAACAACTTTAAAAACATAGTACCACTGAGGATTCAGGTACTTCAAAAATGAAGTCTTGGGTCACTCCACCATGTAAAGAATCCTGACCAACTGTGGTACTGGCTGAGGACAAAAGGAATATGCAATGGGTAGTAGAAAAAAGATGTTATAAATATCAAATATATCCTCTTGACCACATAGAATTGAGGAATTCAGTAGCTATGCATATTTTCTTCACTTTTTATTGCATAAACGATAGACAGGTAGACAGATGGACAGATGTAGATTTAGATGGACATAGACATACAGATAGATAGTCATACAGACATTATTTTATGTAAGAATTTCTGATTGTTGTTAATGTAGTCTTTAAGTAGCACAGTTCTGTTAACCAAACAGTGGGACTATGACTAAATTTTAGGAGTATCCACCTAGATAGATTTAAAAAAATCTGTTTAAACTTTGTGTCTCCCTTTTCTGGAGAAAGAGAAAGAAACACCTTCATTTGTAAAAAGGAGCGATGCTTCTTCTTATTAAGTATAATGTTTCTGTTACATGAAAGTTCAAATACAAATACATATATGCAGAAAAGGTGTATGGAGATGTTGAGCAGCCAAAGGAGTAGAGTGTGCCAGTTACTAAATTATTGTCTCTCAGTTCCAAACCTATCCTTTAATTCTCTGCTGTGCCATGTTGGGGTTGGGACTTGCAAACTCTATTTCCTCTTTGTCAACCAGTTTCCTGGTTATTAGGTTCTGCCAACAGGAGCACAGAAGGGAAAACGCAAAGCATGCTAAGGGGACAAAGATTTGTTCCTTTCTATTGCTCCACTGCTGTCAGCATTGTTTCAGCAAAGAACGTGGTGGCAGCAACTGACACTTCCAGTATTCAGTATTCTGTTTTGGATTTTTTAGCCTTCCCAGATCCAGTTTCATGGCACTTCCTCAGAGTTAAGAGCAGCCAAGTAGCATCCCTTTTCAGAGACCTGAGTCCGAATTCCACAAGGCCCTTCTCCAAGCTCCTAAAGTACCAGTAGGGCAGCAGTTCCTCATCAAAAGTCTGAGTCCCAGATCCATGGGGTCTATTCTCTAAGCATCTAGGTTCCAATAATCCTCTTCTTTTCGTTCCTCTAGACTTAGGTGAGAGCTGCTTCCTGTAGTCACCATTCTGTGTTACCTCAGTGTTTCCTTTTAATTTACTCAGTTCTCAAACTCCTGATTAAATTAACTTCTTAAAATAAATTCTTCCTATTGAAATTCATAATATGGTTTCTGTTTTCCTAAAATGTCCCATCAATAGAGTAAGAACTAATAAAATCATGGTAAATCTACAAAATAAAATTCAATGTAAATAAAAAGAAGAACACAAATGATTGGAGGATTGGTATAAACAGATAACCAAGATAAATTCTTAAGTGAAAAAAAGCAAGGTCTATCACAATATTTTAGTATAATTACAACTGTGTTTAAGAAAAATGATCTGCATAAATGCACAAGTTACTTTTAGGAAAATGGCTTTTATCTTTTCTTTATATCCTTCAGCATAGAAGTTTTATATGTATTACATTTATAATGTAGAAAAGGTCTTAAAAGAAAAATACAGAATTAATGAAATACATAAAAAGTTTTCATTCAAAGCATGAAAGAGACATCCCAGTCATGCCAAAAAGTAATTTCAAAGAAAGCACATAATGGTCCCATTTCCATATTCTATTCTAATCCAAGCTTATAACCTAACAAGGAAGCCTCTTTCATCAGCCTCAAGACCGATATAGGGCCATCAGGCACTAAGAAAGATTCACACAGACGCCTTAGAAACACAATAAGCAAAACAGTTCCCACAAACTGAATTTAAACTTCAATAAAAGTTTCAACTTTGAAATGACTTACAAGCACATTTTGTTTTTCAGAAGAGAGAAAAATCTAGAATTAGAACATTTCCAGGGGAAAGAGAGGGAAAAGCAAAAGGACAAAGGTGTTCATTCTGTTATAACCCCAAACAAGGTAATTTTTAACTTCTTACCTTAGCAACTTTGTGGTTTGCGGCAGTCTCGTGAGATGTATTTTTTAAACCATCTTTGAGCTGTGTGATGAACAAATCGTAACCCTCCATACTAGAAATATCTACCTTTTCTAAACATGCTGATAAGAGTTGCTGTGCCTAAATAAAAAAGATGATCACAGAAAATTAAACATACACACACCAAAAAATTGAGATCCTCATTCAGATATTTTATATGCAATGATTATGACACAGGTATTATACTAACCTTATCTACTTTTAGTTTTTTTAACAAACCTAATTAATAAAATAATGATTTAAGGGCTGCTATAAAATTAAATGAAATAAAGCAATGTATTCAGTGTGGTGCTACATACTAAAGTTTCAAGACACAGTAGTTATTATAAACCAAATCAAGATAGAAAAATGGGGGCCAGGCACAGTGGCTCATGCCTGTAATCCTAGCACTGGGAGGCCTAGGCAGGAGGATCGCTTGGGCTCAGGAGTTCGAGACCAGCCTGAGCAAGAGCCAGACCCAGTCTCTACTAAAAACAGAAAAATTAGTTGGGCATGGTGGTGTGCACCTATAGTCCCAGCTACTCGGGAAGCTGAGGCAGGAAGATCACTTAAGCCCAGGAGTTCAAAGTTACGTTGAATTATGATCGCGTCACTGCACTCCAGCCTGAGTAACAGAGCAAGATTCTGTCTTTAAAAAAAAAAAAAAAAAAAATAGACTTCAGTGGCTTTTTGGTAAAAAAAAAAAAAAAAAAAATCAATCCGCCAAATGCAAAACAATAATTAACAACTTAGTGTAGAAGAAAAAAATAATATCTTACTTTATTAGGGAAAACAGCATTATAATTGTTTATAATCTATTTAAGATGATTCAAAATCCAACAACGTTGAAAAATATACTTTAAAATTACATGACATGAACATTAACCCACACAAAAAGTATTTTAAGTTGGGCTAGATTTAATGAAAATTTAATACTACAGAAAAATACATATAGCTAAAATTTAAAACTGGGATTGAGAGACATGATACATAGCAAAAATTACTGGTTGTAGGCCGGGCACGGTGGCTCATGCCTGTAATCCTAGCACTCTGGGAGGCCGAGGCGGGCGGATTGCTCAAGGTCAGGAGTTCAAAACCACCCTGAGCAAGAGTGAGACCCCGTCTCTACTATAAATAGAAAGAAATTAATTGGCCAACTAATATATATATAGAAAAAATTAGCCGGGCATGATGGCGCATGCCTGTAGTCCCAGATACTCGGGAGGCTGAGGCAGCAGGATTGCTTGAGCCCAGGAGTTTGAGGTTGCTATGAGCTAGGATGACGCCATGGCACTCACTCTAGCCTGGGCAACAAAGCGAGACTCTGTCTCAAAAAAAAAAAAAAAAAAATTACTGGTTGTTTACTAGTATGTATTTTTCCTTTTGAGACAGAGTCTTGGTTTGTTGCCCTGGCTAGAGTGCTGTGGCATCAGCCTGGTTCACAGCAACCTCAAACTCCTGGGCTCAAGCAATCCTTCTGCCTCAGCCTCCCGAGTAGCTGGGACTACAGGCATTTGCCACCATGCCCAGATAATTTTTTCTATGTATTTTTAGTTGGTCAATTAATTTCTATTTTTAGTAGAGACAGGGTCTCGCTCTTGCTCAGGCTGGTCTTGAGCTCCTCCTGCCTCAGCCTCCCAGAATGCTAGGATTACAGGCGTGAGTCACCACGCCCGGCCTCTCCCTTGTTTTTTAATATTAAAAAAAGACACCTCCTTCCCAGTCTGCCTCACAGCTTGGTGTAGCCAAGTGACTAAATTCAGTCCAATGAGGTGAATACAAAAGGGCATATGGGAGAGTGTGTGAAAGACAGGAAAAGAACAAGAACAAATGACAGGGAGAAAGAGAAAGAGAGATAGGAGAAGGAAAGGAAGGAAGAGAGATGGCAGTGTGCTCCCGGGCCTTTTGCCCTCCCTTTCCCTGCAAATGAGAAAGCTCACAAGCTAACGTAAGTGTTGAGGTTAGCAATGCTGGTCCTATACTTAGCCCTGGACTGTTACTGGAAAGAACTTATCTTGTTTAAGCCATTGTATTTCAGGGTCTATGTTACAGCTGTTCAATCTGTGCTGATGCACAATTCACACCTAAAATACCACTTCAACAAGAACCAACTTACTATGCAGAGGAAAGACATTTAAACAAAGTTGTGATTATTAAGTTAATTCTTTTTTTTATAGGGGTATATATATAATATACTGAAAGCTTAATTTCATTTAACATCTAAACATTTGAGATTACATTAAGTAGAAGACCACATTGATACTTATTTCAACTTACCTCTGTAACAGGTAATTCAAGCTGAACCATATCATCCTGCTTTGAAACTGGAGTTTGCAGAGCAGTGTCTAACAACAAGATTCCATTAAGGTCTTTCCTGCATCCTACTGCATAATCATCCACAAATATAACTTTATCCACAGCAGAAATATACTGACATTTCACCTGCCCACCTGGTTTAGCTGTTAAAAGAACAAAAATTCAACACGTAAGATTTTAAGACCAATAGTCCATTAAAAATAAATGTTTATCAGGAGTTCAAAACCAGCCTGAGCAAGAGCGAGACCCCGTCTCTACTATAAATAGAAAGAAATTAATTGGCCAACTGATATATATATAAAAAAATTAGCCGGGCATGGTGGCGCATGCCTGTAGTCCCAGCTACTCGGGAGGCTGAGGCAGAAGGATCACTCGAGCCCAGGAGTTTGAGGTTGCTGTGAGCTAGGCTGACGCCACGGCACTCACTCTAGCCTGGTCAACAAAGCGAGACTCTGTCTCAAAAAAATAAAAAAATAAAAAAAAATAAATGTTTACATGGCAACTCAACACAATATATAATCCTGGACTGAAAAAAATTGTTCTAAAGAACATTATTAGGACAACTGATTAAATTGGAATATATACTAGAGATTAAAGTATCAATGCAAAATTATCAAAATTTGACAACTGGGACGGGAGCAGTAGCTCACGCCTGTAATCCTGGCACTCTGGAAGGCCAAGGCAGGAGGATCGCTCAAGGTCAGGAGTTCGAAAACAGCCTGAGCAAGGGCAAGACCCCATCTCTCCTAAAAATAGAAAGAAATTAGCTTGACAACTAAAAAGATATAGAAAAAATTAGCTGGGCATGGTGGCACATGCCTGTAGTGGATTGCTTAAGCCCAGGAGTTTGAGGTTGCTGTGAGCTAGGCTGACGCCATGGCACTCTAGCCCGGGCAACACAGTGAGACTGTCTCAAAAAAAATTTTTGACAACTGAATTACTGTTATAAAAGAGAGTATCTGGCCAGGTACAGTGGCTCATGCCTGTAATCCCAGAGCTTTGGAAGGCCAAGGCAGGAGGATGGCCAGAGGCCAGGAGTTCAAGATCTGCCTGGGCAACACAGTAAAAGCCCCTAAAATAAAAAATAAATTAGCCAGGCATGATGGCACACATGTGTAGTCCTCACTAACTCAGAAGGCTGAGGCAAGATGATTGCCTAGGTCCAGGAGTTTGGGGTTACAGTGAGCTATGATCCTATTAGTGCACTCCAGCCTGCGCTACAGAGTGAGACCTGACTCTTTAAAAAAAAAAAAAAAAAATGGTGGAACAAAACTTTTAAAAATGAAATTAAAATATGTCATTGTTTTGCAAAATTCAGTAAGCATAAAGTCAGGAAGGATAGTTACTAGAACAGTAGCTTCCCCTTATCTGCAGTTTCACTTTCAGCAGTTTCAGTTACCCACAGTTAATCAAGGTCCAAAGATAGGCAAGTATAATACAATAAGATATTTTCAATCAAGGTCCAAAAATAGGTAAGTATGGTAAGATATTTTGAGAAAGAAAGACCATGTTTACATAACTTTTATTATAATGCATTATCATATTGTTCTATTTTATTAATAGATATTGTTGTTAATCTCTTATTGTGCCTAATTTATAAATTCATGGGTATGTATATATAGGAAAAAATATAGAGCTGATCCTTGAACAACAAAGGTTTGAACTGCATGGGTCCACTCATACATGAACTTTTTTTCAATAAATATATTGGAAAAATTTTTGGAGATTTTATACAATTTGAAAACACTTGCAGACAAGACACATGGCCCAGAAATATAAACAGATAGATAGATAGATAGATAGATAGATAAATAAGAAAAAGGTATGTCACAAATACATATGTAGATAACAGTCCATTTCATCATTTTCTACCATAAAATATAAACAAATCTATTATGACAAGTTAAAATTTATCAAAACTTATACAACACACTTATAAACCATACATGGCGCCATTCAGTCAAGAGAAATGTAAACAGATGTACAGATGCAATATTAAACTATAGCTGCATAAATTTACAACTTACTGTACTACTGTAACTTCATTGGTACTTCAGTTGCAAGTATCTGCTTAAAACACCATGCGATGCTAATCATCTCCACCTGGACTGTTCATCTCTTCAATAAACTGAAAATTGCAGTACAAAGAGAGCTTTCACGGCTCTCGTGTATTTAGTATGTTTGGTGCAGTATCCTAAACCTTGAATAACACTATGGGACCCATACAAAGTGCCCCTAGTGATACTGAAAGTGCTCCCAAGAAGCAAAGTCACGACATAAGAGAAGGCTGAATTGCTTGATATGTACCATAGACTGAGGCCCCCACCTGCAGTTTTCTGCCATTTCAGACAGATGATTCATCTGGTAAACAGACAATGTAAGCTTACGACATTTATACAGTACCGCACTACAAAAATTGTAAAGATAGCTTTAAACTTCCAACTATAATTTTTTTTTCTTTTCTTTTGGAATCCTTGGAAATATTTTTTTTCTTCAACTATAAATTTTAACTCTAAATTTTTCAACTATAATTTATAACCATACATTTTTTAAAACTACAAATCCTACATTATTTTAGAGATAAGAAACAAACTATATCCACATGTTCTGGTTAACAACAACAACAAAAAAAAAACAAACTATAAAACTCACAATTTGGTTAAAACTTTCCCAGATAGGTGTAAATGTAAGAATGGGTTTCTACACAACACTAAGATTCCATTATGTCGTCACTAGAAATTCCTCAAGAGAACAGGACCAAAAAAAGTCAACAATTTTCTTTGTAACTTCTTGCACTATGCACTACTAGCACTCAAAATAATAGACAGTGACCAAACAGTCTTGGTGGGAATTTCTTTAGACCTCTTTCAGGCCTACATGACAGCATGCAACAGGACTATGTTCATTCAGCTGAGTTCATTCTCAGTTTCTCGAATGAATTAGAAAAGACCATTCTTAAACAGAGTGCTATACTGCTCAGGGCAGGGAAGTGAGAGTAGGCTGATGTCAGTCATGCTCCTTCAAAGGCTCTTATGCCCTCAACTTAACTAATTATTAGGTTATCATGTATGAAATGTCCAATTTTCTTAAGTACTAAGTTTGACAGTTGATATCTCTCACATCTCACTTTGACACTTCTTGTTTTATTTGTCTTGTGAAAGAACATCCTCAGTCTTTAAAACACAAGGTCTGGTTTGTGATTATGTTTGTGATTATCTTTCAATTTTTTTTTCAGAGCAATTTTTATGAAACCATGGATAAGTCAAAAATTCATGTTATTTTCAAATATGAATTCCATCATGGAATCAACCAATGCTGTGCAGACAGCTTGAAATATCAACGAAGTGTTTGGGATGGATGTGGCTAATGAACATACAGTACATCAATTGTTTCAGAAGTTCCATCCTGGTGATTTTAAGCTTGAAAATGAGCCATGTGAGCAACCTGAGACCAAGATGGATAATAATGGGTTGAAAAAGCTATAGTGGAAGAGAATCCATCTCAACCTACATGTGAATTAGCAGCAAGGTTTGACGTTACTTTTCCAACAATATTGGACCATTTGAAACAAACTGACAAGGTAAAGAAGCTGGATAGATGGGTTCCACATGAAATAAACCAGCATCAGAAGAGAAACTGTCTCGAAGCTCACCTTTCTTTGCTGTCATGACACAAACGTGAATCATTTCTACACCGTATTATTATTGCATGTGATGAAAACAGATTCTTTTTGACAATCACAAGCATTCAGCACAATGGTAGGATAAAGATGAAGTGCCAAAACACAGTCCAAAACCAAATGTTCATCAAAAAAAGTTAATGGTGTCTGTTTGGTGACGCAGTGCTGGTATTACCCACTATAGCTTCACGAAACCCGCTCAATCCATTACAGAGGATGTCTACTGTAACCAATTGGATGAAATGAGAGGATGCTTGCAGTTAAGCAGCCAAGATTGGTCAATAGAGACAGGCCAATCCTCTGGCAAGAACACAAGTCACAAAAAGCAACACTGGTCAAACTACAGAGAGTGGACTTGGAAACTCTCTGTCATCCACCCTATGAACCAGACCTTGCAACAACTGACTACTACTTCTTCCAGGCATTGGACCTGGCAGGGAAAACTGTTCAATTCTGAACAAGGTGTGGAAAATGCATTCTGCGATATCCTTACCACTCGCGCTCTTCAGGCTTCTTCACTACTGACATAAAAAAGCTACTGTTAAGGTGGTAAAACTGTGTCTACAGTTTAGCTACACACTGTGATTAATAGCACTGCTTTTTGTTTGAGATACACTTTTGATTCAAAACTGGACATTTCATATTTAATGACCAAATATATCCATAAAGACCCTATTTCCAAATAAAGTCACACTCCAAGGTTCTATGTGGGCATGAGTTTGGAGGGAGGATTATTCAAGCCACTACTGACACTTTTCTCTGAAACTTTTATTCAGCCTGAGAACTTTATCTTGCAAGAAAGAGCTTAGTATGCTCAAGATGAGATTTAATGATTTGCCCCAGAGAAGTCCTAGATTTCTGCATAGGAAAAGCTTCCAGCAATGAACAAAGAATGTTTTGTAGAATTTTTTACCTTCTTACATGTTGAACAAGTCTTTTCTTACTAAACAGTCAATAAGATGAAGAACAGATTCTTTAATTTCAGTTAAAAATGAAATCCATATGTGCTTAAATCTGATCCAAAATTGAGTATTTATACAACAAAAAACAAGCAAAAGTTTCACAATGAGAGGTAAATTTCAACGCTTCTTTTCAGTTATAAGAATAACCATTTTAAGCACATAAAGGTCCAAATAAAAGAGATCAAGAAACCAAGAGATCCATATTGGAGCCTGATTGTGTTACTCAGTAAGAAAATATCTTTTCAGCGTCACATAACATTGTTATACTTTTATTCCTATTGCTTCCTCTCATGTCAATAAATTTGACATTCCTCTCATGTCAATAAATAATGTTGCAAATAACATTAATTAAACTCAACTTACAGCCTATATTTAAACTAAATATATCAAGCCTAATCTTTAAAAAGAAATTAAATTTAATTTGGCATCAACCAGTTATTTAACAGAAATTTTTTTACCCTATGAATTTTAAATGTCTGAAAATACATTTCTTAAAGAAAGATAAGCTGTGCTTAGCTAATGTTTGTTATGTTTTCAAGAAAAATTGGCTAAAGAGTTAGTTTTGGTTTTTTAAATGGGGAAAAAATTTCCTGTACATATTGGCCTCTTAGAATTTTATATAGAAGATATCTATAAAAAGACTTTTAAACCTACATGGAAAAAGTTTGAAAAATCATGTAGGAAATTTTAATGAAGGAAAAATCTATACCAGAGATCAGCCAGTTTCTTTTGAAAAGAGTCAGATGGTCAGTATTTTAGGCTTCACATGTAGTTCTCCCAAATACTCAACTCTGCCCGTGTGGTACAAAAGCAGTCAGACAGTATGTAAATAAATGAGTGTGGACAGATTGTAATAACACTTTATTTACAAAATTAGAAGGCAGCCTGAGAGCCACAGCAGTGGCAGGCTAGAATACTGTGACACATACATACACAGACACACACACACAAGTTTTCATCCACAGTTCCTGGCTCATAACTCAATTCATAGCTAGTCGGTCAAAAGTGCTGGAGGCCCAGACTTGCAACTGGTATCTGAAGGAGAGTGGGGAAGATGGTCTTGTGGAACTGAGCCCTCTAGACCTAGGGTCTGAAGCTATCTCCAGCTACTGTCAAAACTGAATTGGAGGATACCCAACTGGTGTCTGCTGCAGGGTTGACTGATTGCTTGCTTGTTGGTGCGAAGAGATGCCTACATATTTGGTGGTCACAGAAGTTTTCTGTGTTGATTGTTGTTGTTGAGTGAGACAATACAAAAAGTACTTTGAGTATGTTTTTCCTCTCAACCACAGACCATAATAATTTGCAGACCTTGGATCTATACCAATGCCTTGCATTAGTACAGATTTCTTTCTGGTAGAGGGGAAATCTCTCAAATATACTAGGTTAAAAATTCACAGCCAGACATAATAAATTAATAAAAACTCAACAAAGAAGACTCTTAAAGGCAACCAGAGAAGAATTACTTATAGGGAGTCAATAAAAGCACATTTATCATTAAAAACCAAGAGTTTCATTAGGAAGTGGATCATTTTTTAAGTATTGAAAAAATACTGCCGGGCGTGGTGGCTCACGCCTGTAATCCTAGCACTTTGGGAGGCCGAGGCGGGTGGATTGCTCAAGGTCAGGAGTTCGAAACCAGCCTGAGCGAGACCCCATCTCTACCAAAAATAGAAATTAATTGACCAACTAAAAATATATATACAAAAAAATTAGGCCGGGCGCGGTGGCTCACGCCTGTAATCCTAGCACTCCGGGAGGCCGAGGCGGGCAGATTGCTCGAGGTCAGGAGTTCAAAACCAGCCTGAGCAAGAGCAAGACCCCGTCTCTACTATAAATAGAAAGAAATTAATTGGCCAACTAATATATAGAGAAAAAATTAGCCGGGCATGGTGGCGCATGCCTGTAGTCCCAGCTACTCGGGAGGCTGAGGCAGGAGGACTGCTTGAGCCCAGGAGTTTGAGGTTGCTGTGAGCTAGGCTGACGCCACGGCACTCACTCTAGCCTGGGCAACAAAGTGAGACCCTGTCTCAAAAAAAAAAAAAAAATTAGCCGGGCATGGTGGTGCATGCCTGTAGTCCTAGCTACTCGGAAGGCTGAGGCAGTAGGATCGCTGAGCCCCAGAGATTGAGGCTGCTGTGAGCCAGGCTGACGCCACGGCACTCACTCTAGCCTGGGCAACAAAGTGAGACTCTGTCTCAAAAAAAAAAGAAAAAAAAAAAGAAAAAATACTATATCCAACAAAAATATTCTTCATGAATAAAGATGAAATAAAGAAATTCTCAGATGAAGTAATACTAAAAAGAATTTTGCCAGGAAAACTGCTCAAAATGTACTACAAAAAGTTCACCAAGCAGTGCAAAGATTAAGAATGACAGGGAAAAAAAAAACACAGAAATGTTAAATATCTGGGTAAATATAACCAATAATTCTTAACCTCAGTTCTTTAAAATATATTTGACAGCTCAAAGCAAAAATGACATTGTCTTATGGGGGTTTATAGATACAATAAGTCCACAATAACTTAAAAGTAGGGAGGGCACTATATATAATTGTTAAGTCGTTTTCTACAGTCCACTTAAAGTGGTAAAATATTTGTTTAGATTTTGAACTGTTAAGTATGTATACTGTAATCTCTCAATTACTAAAAAATATATTTAAGGAATTATGTGGTCAAAAACACAATAGATAAAACAATCAAAAAATGGTTAACCTAAAAAAAGGAGAAAAGATAGAGAAAAAGGAAACAAATGTGGAATACCAAATCGAAATATCAATAATTACATTAAATATACACAGCCTAAGTATGCCAATTAAAAGACAGATCGTCAGAAAGAATGTACTTAAACATATATACCACACACCCACAAACAATCCAATTCTCTGATGTCTACAGAAAACTCTTATCCTAAGAGGCAAAAGTAAAAGGATAGAAAAAAGATACACTGTGCAAGTGGTTACATTAATGTCAGCCAAAGAGACCAGAGCAATGCAAATTACCAGGCATAAAGGAAGACATTACATAATGACAAAAGGGTCAATTCACAAAGAAGAAAAAGCATTCCTAAATATATACACACCTAACAGAACTTCAAAATACATACAGCAAAACTCCAACTAAAAGACAAAACAGACATCCATAATTATAGTTGGAGACCTTAACATTCTTATCTAAGTGATAAATACTCTCTCAGTAGTTGATAGATTAATACCATGTTTCCCCAAAAATAAGACCTACCTATAAAATAAGCCCTAGCAGGATTTCTAAGCATTTGTGCAATATAAGCCCTACCCCCAAAATAAGACCTAGTGATGGGCGTGGCTACACAGCGCATCTGCACAACCCATGCATTTCGTTGTGGAGTGGTAAAGAAGATGAGCAGCCCTTCTCATCTGCCCCATGAAAGCTCTACTGTTCGATATGAGAGATTGGGGCCAATGGTTCTAAAGTAAATAGAGTCACAAGATATTCAGGATGGAACTCGGGGTTTGGAGAGTTATGACAATGTTCCAGAAGACGACGACTTAACTATATTTGAATAAATGTAGACTGTTGTACCATACTTAAAAAAAATAACACATCCCCTGAAAATAAGCCCTAGGGTTTCTTCTTGAGGAAAAATAAATAATAAGACCCTGTCTTATTTTCAGGAAAACACGGTAGTATACAGAAAACTGACAAAGATACAAAGAATCTAAATAGCACCATTAACCCATTAACATTTACAGAATATCCCACCTATCAACAGTAGAATACACATTCTTCTCAAGTACACATGGAATATTCATCAAGAGAGATCATACGCTGGGTCATAGAGCAAACTTTAATAAATATAAAAGAACTGAAATTGAAAATACATTCTCTGACTCTAATGGATTTACAGTAGAAATCAGTAATAGAAATGTAACAGGAAAACCCTGAACACTTAGAAATTAATCAACAACTTCTAAATAATCCACACAGGTCAATGAGGAAGACTCCAGTAATTCACAAAATGTTTTTTGTTTTGTTTTGTTTTGGTTTTGGTTTTTTTGAGCCAGGGTCTCACTCTGTGGCCCAGGCTGTAGAACAATGGCCTCATCGTAGCTCAATGCAGCCTTAAACTCCTGGGCTCAAGCTATCCTTACTCTTCAGCCTCCCAAAGTGCTAGGATTACAGGCGTGAGCCATTGTGCCTGACCAGAAAATGTTTGGAATTAAACAAAATGAAAACATAAAACATCTACATTTGTCATATGTAGCTAAAGCAATGATTAAAGGAGAATTAACAGAAATTAAATGCTTATATTGTGGTATGGGACATAGTCTCAAATCAATAACCTAAACTTCCTACTTAGGAAACTATTAATAGAAAGAGCAAAGTAAATCTAAAACAAGCAGAAGAAATAATAAAGTAAATAGCAAAAACCGATAAAATTAAAAATAAAGAAAAATCAACACAGGAAAAAATTAGTTCTTTGAAAAAAATCAATAAAATTGGTAAACCTCTAGCATGACTGCCAATAAGGAAAAGAGAAAACACAAATGAGCAATATCAGGAATGAAAGGAGATAGATCCTGAAGACATTAGAAGATAATAAGAGAACAACTCTACACTCAGCAATTTGACAACTTAAGTTGCCAAATTAATTTGGTATTACAAATGTTAAAAGGATAACTGGGGAATAATATGAATAAATCTACACACAAAAAGTGGACAACATAGATGAAATGTACCAGTGCCTTGAAAACCACACAACTACCAAAACTTATTCAAGAGGAAACAGATAATCTGAATAGCCCTATGACTATTAAGGATATTGAATTCATAGTTTAAAATCCTCCAAAGAAACCTCCAGGCTGACATGGTTTTACTGGAGAATTCCACCAAAGGTTTAAATAAGAAGTAACACCAATTCTACATAATCTTGTCCAGGAAATAGAAGAGAAAACCCTTCCAAATTCATTTTATGAGGCCAGCATTAACCTGATACCAAAACAAGAAAAAGTACAAGAAAACTACATACCATTATCCCTCATGAAGATCGATGCCAAAAAATTTAAAAACTCAAAAAATTAAAAGCAAATCAAATTCAGCAATATATAAAAAGAATGGGCCGGGCGCGAGGGCTCACACCTGTAATCCTAGCACTCTTGGAGGCAGAGGCAGGCGGATTGCTCGAAGTCAGGAGTTCGAAACCAACCTGAGCAAGAGCGAGACCCCCATCTCTACTATAAATAGAAATTATGCCGGTCACAGTGGCTCACGCCTGTAATCCTAGCACTGTGGGAGGCCAAGGTGGGCAGATTGCTCGAGTCAGGAGTTCGAAACTAGCCTGAGCAAGAGTGAGACCCCAACTCTACTATAAATAGAAAGAAATTAATTGGTCAACTAATATATATAGAAAAAATTAGCTGGACATGGTGGCACATGCCTGTAGTCCCAGCTACTTGGGAGGCTGAGGCAGCAGGATTGCTAGAGCCCAGGAGTTTGAGGTTGCTGTGAGCTAGGCTGACGCCACAGCACTCACTCTAGCCTGGGCAACAAAGTGAGATTCTGTCTCAAAAAAAAAAAAAAATAAATTTTTAGAATAATTTTTATGAAACTACGGATAAGTCAAAAATTCGTGTTATTTTCAAATATGAATTTCATAGTGGAACCAATGCTGTGCAGACAGCTTGAAATATCAACGAAGTGTTTGGGATGGATGTGGCTAATGAACATACAGTACATCAAGTGTTTCAGAAGTTCCATCCTGGTGATTTCAATCTTGAAAATGAGTCATGTGAGCAACCTGAGACCAAGATGGATAATAATGGGTTGAAAAAGCTATAGTGGAAGAGAATCCATCTCAACCTACATGTGAATTAGCAGCAAGGTTTGACGTTACTTTTCCAACAATATTGGACCATTTGAAACAAACTGACAAGGTAAAGAAGCTGGATAGATGGGTTCCACATGAAATAAACCAGCATCAGAAGAGAAAAGGTCTTGAAACTTGCCTTTCTTTGCTGTCACAACACAAAGGTGAACCATTTCTACACCGTATTGTTGCATGTGATGAAAACAGATTCTTTTTGACAATCACAAGCATTCAGCACAATGGTAGGATAAAGATGAAGTGCCAAAACACAGTCCAAAACCAAATGTTCATCAAAAAAAGTTAATGGTGTCTGTTTGGTGACGCAGTGCTGGTATTACCCACTATAGCTTCACGAAACCCGCTCAATCCATTACAGAGGATGTCTACTGTAACCAATTGGATGAAATGAGAGGATGCTTGCAGTTAAGCAGCCAAGATTGGTCAATAGAGACAGGCCAATCCTCTGGCAAGAACACATGTCACAAAAAGCAACACTGGTCAAACTACAGAGACTAGACTTGGAAACTCTCTGTCATCCACCCTATGAACCAGACCTTGGAACAACTGACATTCACTTCTTGCAAAGAAAATATTCAATTCTCAAAAAGGTGTAGAAAATGCCTTTTGTGATTTCCTCGCCACTTGCTCTCCAGGCTTCTTGGCTGATAGCATATGCAAGCTACCATTAAGATGGCTAAATGTGTCGACAGTTTAGGTACATACTTTGATTAATTGTACTGCTTCTTGTTTGAGATACAATAAACTACACTTTTGACTCAAAATTGGACATTTCATATTTAATGACCTAATACATTCACCATCACCACCATCCATTCACAGAAGTTTTTTTCATCATGCAAAGAGAAACTCTACACCCTTCAGAAACTTCCACTTGCCCCCTCCCATAGCCCCTGGCAATCCATATGCTACTTTGTTTCTATGAATTTGACTATTCTAAATACCTTGTATGAATGGAAAAAATTAAAATTACTATATGATACAGTATTTTCCCTTTTTTGACTGGCTTATAGTACCTTGCATAATTCACAGCAAGGTTCATCCACGTTAGATCATGTGTCAGAATTTCCTTTCTGGCCAGGCACGGTCGCTCATGCCTGTAATCCTAGCTCTTTGGGAGGCCAAGGTGGGAGGATCACTCATGGTCAGGAGTTCGAGACCAGCCTCAGCAACGAGACCCCATCTCTACTAAAAATAGAAAGAAATCAATTGGCCAACTAAAAATATATAGAAAAAATCAGCTGGGCATGGTGGCACATGCCTGTAGTCCCAGCTACTTTGGAGGCTGAGGCAGGAGGATTGCTTGAGCTCAGGAGTTTGAGGTTGCTGTGAGCCAGGCTGACGCCACAGCACTCTAGCCCAGGCAAAAGAGTAAGACTCTGTCTCCAAAAACAGGAAGAAAAAAAGAATTTCCTTCCTTTTATCTATTCAACCATCAATGGACCACTCACTGGGTTGCTTCTACCTTTTGGCCATTTCAAATAATGCTCCTAGGAACACTGGTAGACAAGTATCTCTTTGATTCTCCCCTTTCAATTCTTTGAAGTATATTCCCAGAAACAGAATTACTGGATCATATGATAATTCTATTTTTATTCTTAATTTTTTTAGGGACCTTCATACTATTTTCCATATCAGCTACACCATTTTACACTTCCACCAGCAGTGCACAAGGGTTCTGATTTCTCCAACACTTGTTATTCTCTGTTGTGTATTTTGTATATGCTGTTAGGTAAGCTCTAACTTCATACTTTTGCACGTAGTTACTGTTTTCCCAGCATCATTTGTTGAAAAGACTGTTCTTTCCCCTAATGAATGGTCTTGGATCCTTTGTTGAAAATCATTTGACCATATATGCAAGGGTTTATTTCTGGGTTCTCTATTCTATTCCACCAGTTCTCTATTCTATTCCAGTACCACATTGTTTTCACTACTATAGTTTTGAATTAAGTTTTCAAATAAAGTGGTGTAAATCCTTCAAATTTGTTCTTTTTCAAGATTGTTTGGCTATTAAGGGACCCCCTAGGAGTCCACATGAATTTTAGAATGGATTTTTCTATTTTTGCACCAAAAAAAAAGTTTTGGGATTTCAACAGAGATCGCAACAAATCTGCAAACTGCTTTGGGTAGTATAGACACCTTAACAATATATAGACAGTATGAAGCTCCAGTAAGGATGCTGAGCAACTGAAACTCTCCTACATTTCTAATGGAAATGCATAATGGTACAGCTACACTGGCTTGACAGTTTTTTATAAAGTTACACTTACTTGGTAACATACACTTACCAAATGGCCCTGTAACCCCACTTCTATGTATTTATCCTAAAGACATAAAAGCTTATGTTCACATAAAAACCTGTACTCAGATGTTTATATTAATAGTCACTCTATTCATAATCACCAAATACTAAAAGCATTCAAACATCCTTCAAAGAGTGACTAGCTAAATAGTGATACATAAACACAACAGAATACTATTCAGCAACAAAAAGGAATGAACTATTGATACATGCAACAACTTGAGTAAATCTCAAAGGTACTATGCCAAGTGCAAGGAGTCAGTATCAAAAAGTTACATTCTGTTCAACCCTAGAACTAAATTTAAAAAAAAAAAAAAAGGTAGGGGAGAGTTACATACTACTATATGATTCCATTTCTATAACACTGTAGAAAAGACAAAACTAGGGCCAGATATGGTGGTTCACACCTATAATCTCAGCACTTTGGGAGGCCTACGCAGAAGAATTACTTGAGCCCAGGAGTTCAATACCAGCTTGAGCAACATAGCAAGACCCCATCTCTACAAAAAAAAAAAAGTTAGCCAGGCATGGTGGCACACATCTGTAGTCTCCCAGCTACTTGGGAGCCTGAGGCAGGAAAATCACTTGAGTCCAGGAGCTTGAGGTTGCAGTGAGCTACAATGACACCACTGCACTCAAACCCAGGCAACAGAGTGAGACTCTGTAAGACAGACAGAAAAAAAGACAGAAAGAAAGAAAAGACAAGACAAGACTACAGCATGGAGAACAGATCAGTGGTCACCAATGGTTAGTGTATGGGAAGAGTGTGACTACAAAGGGGTACCACAAGAGAATTTTTACGGGTGTTGAAACTGTCCTATGTTTGTGATTGTCCTATGTTATGATTGTTATGATTGTGATGGTGGTTACATGAATCTACCCATGTGTATTTGTAGGCAATTTTACTTTACAGTAATTAAAAAATAAAATTCAAAAAATATTATAAAAGAATAAAGACACAGGATAATATTCATAATACCTTATTAACCAATTGAGGGGTGTAGTTCATTATACATCATTATGTTGCAAATTCTATAAAAATATATTAAATAGAAAAAAGTAAATCGAAATACCAAAATGTTAATAGCCATCTCTCAGCAACGAACCATCTCTCAGCAACTTAACAGCCATCTCTCAGCAACTTTTCCTTAGTCTACCTGACATCGTATAATAAAGTACATCACTTTTAAAGTTGAAATTTTAAAAGGAAGGACACTGTGTTTTTTAAAATTAGTTACCAATTCTAATATCTACTTTAAGAAACAGTGTACATTCCTACAAAACTTGCAAAAATACCCATTTCCACTGAGAAATCATCAGGCTTCAATGTTTTAAATAGCCTACTAAAATGTACTACATACAACATCACTCAAAGTCAATAAAGAAGGTACGAAATTAATGTTACGTTCTCACAAAGCTTTTAAAATATAATCAAAGGCCGTGCCTGGTGACTCACGCCTGTAATCCTAGCACTCTGGGAGGCAAAGGCCGGTGAATCATTTGAGCTCAGGAGTTCGAGACCAGCCTGAGCAAGAGCGAGACTCCGTCTCTACTAAAAATATATATATAGAAAGAAATTACTTGGAGAACTAAAAATATATAGAAAAAATTAGCTGGGCATGGTGGCACATGCCTGTAGTCGCAGTTACTCGAGAGGCTGAGGCAGAAAGATTACTTGAGCCCAGGAGTTTGAGGTTGCTGTGAGCTAGGCTGACGCCATGGCACTCCAGCCCAGGCAACAGAGATTCTGTTTCAAATAAAATTAATTAATTAATAAAATGTAACCAATGAAATCATTTAATAAGAGAAAAGGTGTCAATAACACTATAGTATTCAAAGCTAAGATGGGTGTTCCTATAAAACAGAACTCAGTGCAAAACAAAGTAAGTTTGGGAAAGTTCAGTGACTAGGCCATGAGGAAAGGGTAACAAAGGACAAACTGCAATGCAGGGGCAGTCGTGTTTGAAGATGGAGAACCAACATCTACATAAGCATAGAAGAGGCCCTCCAAAAGATACAGAATTATTACAATCAAGAGTTCCAAGTTCCAATTCTCTTTATTCACTTTAACCAAAAGTGTCACTAGACCACTCTATTTTACTATGATCGTTAGTATCTGACATCAATTAAGAACATTTTAAAAACATCATCACCACTGAAAAAGTCAATGGATTTGACTCAATCTCTAAAGACCTGCAAGATAGATACTTGTGGGGCCCTTTTCATTTAAATTGTTCAATCTGCCATAGTTAAATCTCAAAATACCTTGGGACACATAGGATTCTTCCTTCAGGATGCTGACCTGACTATAATTAAATAAAATTTGGGTACTAATTTCTCTGTTTGATAACACTCAAAGAAGCCTTAATCATCTGTGAATAAATATTAATAAATATCTGTAATAATATTAATAAATATCTGTAACTAAATAACTATTGCTACACAAAGTTGCCAATGTGATAGGCAACCTAGCTACAAATCAATATAATAATTGTACGGTCTGGAGTGTGTACCCTTGGGAATTTCTATTTGGAGTCCATATTTGACATTACTGTTTTCTATTTAATATAGATGGCATATATCACCAGAATGGCAGTCACACAGACCCCTCATCACTCCTCATATAGCCCACATTTAAAGTCAGTTCAAGCTAAACTCAACCCAAATATGATGAAAATCCATCCAGCTGTTTTTTGTCTACTACAGTAACAAACAGACTGGCAGAACTTCCCTGATACCTGCAAGGATGCTATCGAGCATCATTCTCTCAGATCTTTGCTCTAATGCCACCTCAGAGAGACCCTCCCAGATCACCTAAAGGCATAAACTTCCACCATTCTCATATCAGCTTTAATTTTCTTATGGCATTTATTAGCACCTGGCATACAAATAGTGTATATGTATAATAAGTGTCTTCCCATTAAATTATGAGCTTTATGAAAGCAAGTACTTTAACTGTTGTATTACCAGTGCTTCACATACAAATAAATGTCTTTAAATAAATGAATCATTTCATATAGTTTCAAAAAACTTTTTACTATATTAAAACCAAGCTATAATGTGGTAAAATGCAATATTCTAAGTTTGTTTTTAATACAACATGAAACAAACAAAATTTTAGGTAGGAAATTATTAATAGTATAGCTGATTTGGTGGTATAAGATATCCCAGCCATTTCTGCTCTCCCTATTTCCTTTCTCCCCTACTCTCCCTCCTGCCCCTAGTATGAGATCACTCTCCTCATGTTACAGTGGCATTTTGATGAAAAAGTATCAGAGCACTTAGTTGATTCAAAAATCAACCAAACTTTAATTAATGGCAGAAAAGGACAAAATAGAAAGCAACAGAAATTTTGCCTTGATATATCTCTGCTGCTTACAGGCATACTTTATTATATATTCACCATATACAACATAAAAAACAATGGGATTGGTTATATTAGCAGACAAACTAATTTGGGAGGTTTTTCTTAAAATGAAAAAATAATATTCAAAGATAAACATATTATTCAATTCAAAGGAAAACTGTCTCTCATTTATCCCAGACATACCAAATAAACTTATCTAAAGACCTAGGCAAAGTTTGAACCCCTAAATCTAGCTGCACATTAGAACCAGCTGGCATATGTTTAAAGAAAAAAAAAAAAGCATCCCTGGGCTTCACTCCAGACCATTTAAGTTGGAGTACCAGGGCCCAAGGATGGTATTTTTTTTTTTTTTTTTTTTTTTTTTTTTTTTTTTTGAGACAGAGTCTCACTTTGTTGCCCGGGCTAGAGTGAGTGCCGTGGCGTCAGCCTAGCTCACAGCAACCTCAATCTCCTGGGCTCGAGTGATCCTTCTGCCTCAGCCTCCCGGGTAGCTGGGACTACAGGCATGCGCCACCATGCCCGGCTAATTTTTTATATATATATCAGTTGGCCAATTAATTCCTTTCTATTTATAGTAGAGACGGGGTCTCGCTCAGGCTGGTTTTGAACTCCTGACCTTGAGCAATCCGCCCGCCTCGGCCTCCCAAGAGCTAGGATTACAGGCGTGAGCCACAGCGCCCGGCCAAGGATGGTATTTTTTAAAAAGCTCCCCTGATGATTCTAATAAGCAACCAATGCTAAGAAGCACTGCCCTGTGCCATCTCCCCAGTCTTACTTCTCTCTCCTATTTCATAAATCAAAGCAAAAGTACAGAAATAAATCACTAAGATTAAAATTCCTGGTGCCCACAATAAATCTCAGAGAAGACATTCCCATCTTCCCCAGTGTAAAATTTATATCATTCCCTCTAAAAAGCATATTTACCTCCTCTAAAACACATCCCTGACTTAAGCCACTCAAATTATATCATACATACTTCTTTTTAGGAGCACTGTTCCAGTCACAGAGTGTTTTATATACTGTAGCAATTGCTTTATTCTTATTTGTAACTCCATAAACTTCTCTCTGTATTTCCTTCTTTTTGCAATTTGTTCTCTATTATCTCCTCTTCTATATTCAAGTTTAACTTTTTTGTATCCCTTACATTTGAAGTACTACAGGTTACAAAGAATCTCTACATCCATCATCTTATCAAATGATAAAGTAGTTTGGGCAAGAGTTATAAGCCCAATTTAAAGATGGTAACTCAGAGAAGTGTTTGGCCAAAGGCACTGTTTTCATGAGGCCATGAGCAGGACAATGCACACATCATCAGAGAGGTACACCTCCCCACTGTTCTTACACACTACATTACAGAAATCTATCATTGTTTATGTTCTATAGTCATAGCCAACATTCCCAAGGACAGAGTACCAAATGATCAACTTAAGATTTCCAGTTTATTTATTTTTTATTTTTATTCTGTACTTTAATGGATGCAAAGAGATTCCCAGTTTAAAAAGGACATAACACATCCACATTTACCTCTGCTCCCTCCCAAGCTCCTACTGGAAAGATAGGAAAGAAATAAAGAGGACATTAAACAAATCCATAAAGACAAAAAGAACAAATGAGGAGATGACAGAAACAAAATTTTTGAAGTTGGAGGCCAGACAGAAGAGTAGTAACTAACTTAATAATCCCACCCTTCCCCCAAAATCTCAAGGACTAAGCTGGCAGAGAGGAAAGCCCAAAGCATGTATGTCATGGTGTTTTTCAAATACATAGATAAAAGAGGACTGACATTAAAATTACTTAAAAGCAGTAGCTTTTTGCAATTAGTTAATACTACAACAGAGCTCATATCATAATAGGGATCTAATTCTTTGCCTTCAACTGGGAGTTCTTGCACTTAAAAATATGGGAACCAGAGCCTAGGAGGGCCAAGTCCAAGATCCTCAGGCTATCTCATCACTTCCTTCCTCATGCTGTACATGCACTCTAACACCAAACTCTTTATAACAAATAGTATTATATCTGCTTCATTTCATGACTCTTGTTCATGCTGTTCCCTCTAACTCCTTATGAAGTCTCAGCAGAGGCAACATCTTTTTTTTTTCTTTTTTTCAGAGATAGGATCTTGTTCTGCTGCCCAGGCTAGAGTGCAGTGGTGACAAAAATCATAGCTCACTGCAGCCTCCAACTCCTGGCCTCAAACGATCCTCCCACCTTGGCCTCCCAAGTGCTGGGATTATAGGCATCAGCCACCACACCTGTCCTGGCAGAGGAAACTTTCTAAATTGCAGTAGGACATGAGAGTGGGAGGAGGTTCAAATTCATCCTATTATCTACATGTGGCAGACAAACACTTGTTGAGATGAACTATAAAATTTAAAACACCAAAACACAAAGTAACATTTATTGAGTGCTTATGGTGCATCAAGTAGTATTCTACATGTATCAGTTTATTTAATCTTTCCAATAACCCAATGAGTTAGGTACTAATTGTGAAGCACAGAAAGAGACTAAGCATTTTGCCTAAGTTCACAGCTCACAAATGGTGAACAGAGACTGGAACTCAAATGGTCTGTCTCCAGAGCCAGTATCTTTAACCATTAGAATGGGCTTTCTCTATAAATGCAATGCCTTCCCAATATGTATCCCAAATCTTCAAGCTTCAAACCTGAATTTCCAAATGCCTTCTGTACATCTCTATTTAGCTATCTTTCAAGAACCTCAAAATTAACACAACTGAAACACCATCTCCCTCTTGTTTCACAGCCTTCTCCAACAAAAAGCTAGTCATCACTTCTTCTTGTATTGTCTACTTGGGTTAATAAACACCATTCATCCAGTTACCCAAAGCAAGAGCCTAAAGGTAATTTCACCTAGTCAATTTCTGTCATCCCTGTCATTCACCAAATTATACTGCCCTCACTTCTCAAACTAACTTACATGAGAGGCTCTCATCATTTCTCACATCTGGGCATTTGCTTCAAATCTTTCTAAACACAACTTTCATCATGTCATAACCTACAATTGCTCCTTACTGTTGACATCAAATCCAAACTTCTTAAAAGAACCTATTATCCTTTTGTCCTTGCCTATCTCTCAACTTCAACTGTAAGCATCCCCACAGGAATGCTAAATGCTAGCCCCTCACCACCAAATAAAACACTTCTTTCTGTTCCTTGAATTCATGATATTTTTGAAGACCAACATGTCTCTGCACAAGCAAGTACCTTGACTTATGATCATCCCTATAAGAATTCCTTCCCACTATCATTCTTTCAAAACTGATCATAAATGCTACCTTTTTTGAGAAGCTTTCTCTATTTCCCTGAGTTTGAAGAAATTCCTTCCTCTGTATTCATATAGCATTATGCATATCTATAATACAGTACAGAACTTGTGACATTATGCTAAAATGGTTTCCCTAAAAACATCACCTACCATACATTCATAGGCAAGTGTTACCTTTTTTTGCTCTCCATGACTAGCATGTGCTCCATAAATTCCTGCATAAATCCCAATCAACCAGTTCTTCCAAAAGAGGAAGGAATCAACCTTCCTCTTTTAACAATTTCATGTCCAAAATCAATTAACTTATGGTCTGTAACTCTCTTATAATACAAAAATTACTGCTCTCATTATTCACATCTATTAGAGTTCACCCTGCCACATTTCCACATGGATGACTAGATGATATTACCACAATTTCAATAGAATACCTGTAGCAAGAACAACTACTGCACTCAGTAACCTTTCAAGTACTGCACTCAGTAACCTTTCAAGTAGCCATTGTTACCGCAAGAATCAAAAAAAACAGAGTAGTTACTATATACAAGGTACTGTTCTAGAGGTTTTATATATATTAACTCATTTTAATTCTCACAATCACCCCACAAGGTAGATACTATTATTATCTTCATTTTATAAATGACCTTCCAAGGTCAAAAAGAACTTAAGACTTAAGTAAGTCCAGGCCATTCGGCTCCAGAGTCTGAGCTCTTATACTGCCTCTTATTAATAAGTCTAAAATTACTAAAACAAAGACTAGGATAAATTCTCTGCTAAAACAAAACTATCTTTGAGCATTTAAAAGTGAGGAAAACCTGAGAGGTAAACGTAAAGATTTGGAAAATATATAGGATTCTTAAAAACAGAACAAAACATTAATAAAAGATCTGAATATAAATTTATTGTAACTCTAGAAGTGTTTTGCTAATAAAACAGCAAACCTTTGATATAATCTAGGTCATAATTTAATATCACTAAAGTCAGTCAACTGAAACAGAGCCAAAGTATGTACTCATAGCCCAAAAAGAGATTTTGCTAAATTAAGTTTTTTATAAAGAATTCAGATGCATCCAGAAGACAACTACTGTACTTGTATAAAGAATTCAGATGCATCCAGTAGTCTTTTGGGGCTACTGAAATCCCAATTCTAGATCATGTTTATTATCGCTCATAGAAAAATAATTGAGAGTAGGAATGCTGCATGTACCAAAGTTGGGAATTAGGAACTGGTTTGACTCATTTATCATTTCCATCACTGGGAAACTGTGCATTTTATCATAAAAAAATTTACTTCTTAAGGACTATGCAGGCTCCAAGACTTCTTGGAGCAGACGGCTCTGGGCTTTAAGTTTGACCAAGCTGTTGTATCAGGAAAAATAAATATATAGCCAATCTAAACCTCACTAAAGCTGGAGTCGAGTACAAAGATCTTTTTCTTATTTATGACTACTGTATAAATTTCTCAAATCAAAGCCAATATCTATATAGGAACAGAAAAAGGGAGATATTCATAAATAAATATAAAACTGAAGCATTTGTCTAAAAACACTGAGCACTTTTTTCTTCTTTTTGATTGCAACATAGATCTGGAACTCACTTCAGAAACTGAAGAAATATGACTTCCTCCCATGCATATGCTACAATATCCATTAATACCCACACATACATACCTTCATTTACTTATGTACATGTACTACATGAACAATCCATATACACACAGAACTAGTAATAAACTGTCTTAACTTTGTTCTGACAGTTAGCCACATAAATACACTGAAAGATATCTATCCAAATATAGATTACTATATATTTGTTACCAATATTTATATTTCCATCTCCATTTGAATGATATCTATCTATCCTCTGTGTATAAACATTAAGTCAATGAATATTTCTGAAGTGATTGTGAAGCATGGCAATACTAGGCACCCAAAAGACTCGAGAATTAGCATTCACTGAGTTACCTACTATAGATCTGTCATGCACTGTTAAACACTTTTAATGTGTCTGACCACTTAATCTTCACAACCATGCTATTAAACATTAATCTTAATTTACAGATGAGGAAGCTGAGGTTCAGGAAGTTTAAGTAGTGAGTTCGTAAATGAGCTAACATTAAAAATTCAGGACTACTCAACACATAAAGCCCATACTCTCCCCCAACATACCTTCAGAAAAGATTAAAATATATATATATATATATATAATGTACTACACTAGAGAGAGGCACTATTACAGGAAGCAAGAGAAACATCACCACAAGTAATTACATAAATAAGACAATACCTTAACAATACCATAGTCTTACAACAAAGCAAAAACTAGATGGGTTTTGCAGGATAGTGGAAAATGGGAAATCAGGAAAAAAGTCTTAGGAAGTTCAAATTTCAAGTTCAGTTCAAAAGACTTAGAGAATATGAAAAAGCTTTAAGTAAAAAAAGAAAAAAAAAAGACAAGGTATTTACAAGGAATTACAAGTAGATTGGAACTATTTTTGAGCACTTGTCTGGTTAGTACACTGTTCTAAGCACTTTATGGGCATCAACACTTAATCCTTGCAATTAGTACAATTATCATCCCCGTTTTGCAAAAAGGGAAACTGGAACATGTTAAGTAATTAAGTTAAGGTTACACAGTTGTTCAAAAAAAAACAGAAACTGGGATCTTAACCCAAACCATCTGTCTCCAGAACCAAGCTCCTTCCTATTATGCCAAATTACATGAAGAAACAACAGCTACAGAGAGGGACATATCTAGTAATATGAACAGTATGGTCAAGTGGTATGTAGCTTTTTAGATTTTTAAGACCCAAAGTAAGAAATAAACATAAAGAAAGGCAATGAGGATATGAAAAAATGCTCAACATCCTATGTCATTAGGAAATTGCAAATTAAAACAAGGAGATATCACTACACACCTAGAAGAATGGTCAAAATCCAAAACACTGACATCACCAAATACTCGTGAGGATGTGAAGTCTAACTCTCATCTACTGCTGGTGAGAATGCAAAATGGTACAGACACCAAGGAAGATAGTTTGGCAGTTTCTTACAAAAGTAAACATACTCTTACCACACAATCCAGCAATCCAGCTCCTTTGTATTTACCCAAATGAACTGAAAACTTATGTCCACACAAAAATCTGCACACAGATCTTTACAGCAGCTTTATAATTGCTAAAACCTGGAAGCCAGCAAGATGTCATTCGTTGTGTGAATGGACAAATAAACTGTAGTACCTCCAGACAGTGGAATATTATTTAGCGCTAAAAAAAATAAGCTATCAAGCCATAAAAAGACATGGAAGGAGTTCAAGACTAGCATGGGCAACCCAGCAAGACCCATCTCTACAAAAAAATAAAAAAAACTTTTTTAATTATCTAGGAGTGGTGATGGGTGCCTGTAGTTCTAGCTACTCAAGAGGCTAAGGCAGGTGGATCACTTGAGCCCAAGTTCGAGGTTATAGTGGGCTATTACCACACCACTGCACTCCAGCCTGGATGACAGAGCAAGACCTTGTCTCTAAAAAAAACAAATCTGAGTTAATATTTTGTACTATGTATCCAGAGGAGGGGATGTAAACAAGTAGACAAAATACCTCCCCACAAGGAGTTTGACAAGACAAACCTCATATATATTTACAAAAATATAAATAAAATGAAATTTAAATAGTTTAAGACAGTGGAAAATACACTAGAAAAAGTAAGCTGCCAAATTACTAAAATGGATATTAATTTGACAATATGTGCTTAGTGGTTCAGTAATTTCTGGCTAAAGGGATAAGGAAATTAAGATGTGCTCTAGGTCTAGATTTGTCTAACTGACTAGAGGGAACTGGGGCAATCCAAGAAAAAGCAAAACAATTGTAGTTGGGAAAGAAAATTAAATGGACTAGTTTCACTAAACAAATGAGGGAGACAAGACCAGAGAGACTGGTAGAGGCCAAATCATGAAGGTCACTGAATGCCAAGCCAAGCAAACAGATCAGAGCCTCAGAAATCTTAACTCTCACTGACAGGGAACAAATACTTGCCTAACCAATGTATGTACTATTAATAATAGCTCTCAGTCTCGTGCAAAATATATTTATAAACATTTTACATCAAATATGGATAATTTGAAGACATATACTAGTAGACATAGTTAAAAAATCACCACCTCTGCCACCCAACTGAATACATGTGTATATAAGTCCTGTTCCCATTCTTCAATTTCCAATCTACACTATAGGCAACCCATAACCCTATAAACTGAATCTCATGCATCCATAAGACATACTACTCTACCACCCAATAAAACTCAATATGGTTACCCCGCTCTTTATCCCCTCAGACAACAATGTTTTTCCTCTGGGGAAGAAAGGAAGATGGCTCGGTGCCCATGAATTGGAAAGAGGAATTATGTCAGGACCATGATCACTACTGGCACTTTCTCCCTACTCTACTTATAGGACTGTCACCTTCTATCAACCATTAAAAGTAAACCTATTAAATACCTCCATATTCCAAATAATACATAAAATGCAGCATTCCCTGCCCCAATCATCTTAATAGATTACATACACAGGACCCTATACAACCTCTGGTAATTATAATTCATAATAAACTTCAGTTCTCATACATTAAAACATTTTGAATTTACCCATTATTATTTTCAGTTTTTTTCTATAATCCTTTATTCTATTTATCATTAACTCTTCTACATATTTTTATTCACATACTCAGTCTTCGTGCATGGGCACCTGCAACTACATCCAGTCCCATACTTTTCTAATAAACAAATGCCCAAACATACCCCAACTAAGTTATGCCAAATCAGCGCTGTTTTATGCATCTACCTGCACATTCATATTATGCACCTAAAACCCTCCCCATTAGTCATATTTTCTTCCCTTCCATGAACAAGCACAGAAATACATGTCCAAGTTCTGCAACCATTTTAACAAACCCTGAAACACATTAACTGTTCTCAAACATGGCTCCAACATAAACAGCACCCCATGAAACTCCTCTTTATATCCAAAACACTTGAATGCTTTTGTTAATATGACTTCCCATAGATATCTTATTACAGATACTTTGATACCACTTATTACAACTTAAAAGTCATAAAATGTAATATTAGGTATTGAAAATACAAACATATACTAAAAATCACAGACATGTATGAAAATGATAAAACCAAACTAAGGATAATGCTTATGAAGGATTGAAGGAATGCAACCTAGGAGGGACACACAGTAGGTTTCAACTGAGTTTATAATGTTTTCTTTCTTAAGCTGAGTCAGGAATACACAGTTGTTCACTGTAATTATTCTTTATGCTTTTTCATATTTGAAATATTTTTAAATGAGTTTTAAAAAGAAAGATATCCAATTACTAATGAGCATCTCCCTCTTATACACAGTGACAAACTGTTATATCCAAATTGCAGTAATTGATCATTGATATATCTGGGCCACCCCTTTCTGTCATTTACCTAAGCCAAGAAAAGAAAAAAATTATAAATCTACCACCCAAAACTATCTCTTATATATAGCTTTTAGGTATATCCCAGGTTTATATTCCATTAACTACACACAATCTAGTCCTTTCACAACTCTCACATCAACAATAATTAACATCTCTAATTTCATCTTTGTATCCCTAAATTGTCATTTACTCGTATGAATACTTTCTTACACAGTAAACTCTTCATTGTCTATGTCAAAATACAAGTAAAATGGCAGATCACATACTATCTCCACTGGCTAGCCACAAACAGTTGTATACATTATATCTCTGTGCCTGAGTTTAACTCACGCATAAATCAACTTTTCCATTTTAACCTATAAAATCCAAATTAAGCCACTCATCATTTAACCACAAATGAAATGTCATCTCAGCCAAATGTATTATAACTTAGCCAGGTCTGTTCCAAAACACGAGCCTATCCACTGAGCGTCCACCTCATCCATTCGATAAGTCCCATACCTGGACCAAAGTTTACACCACCCAGAAGTGCTTCCCTCCAATGGTGAGACTCAGCTGTACCTCCAAATCCCAATTTTCGGCTCCCTTTGGTAAAACAAGAGAACCTGAAAACAAGTTTCACCTAAATACAAACCCAAAGGAATTTCTATTTCATACACCGTAGGTCCTGAGTTTCTCATCACTGGGAGGGTAGAAGTTGGAAGCCCCGAGCTAGGGGACCAGGTATCTAGTCTTCTTTGGCGTCTGCTGAGTCCTATAGTCGTCGACCGAACAGAACAGTTCAGGCAGCTGGCCCGCCTACTTCCCTCCCCACCCCCACCCCAGGCCCACCCCACCCCCACCCCCGGCGCGAAGCCCGCGGTCCGTCCCCGCACCTGCGGGACCTACGAACAGCCGACCCGCCACTTCTCTCCAGGGAGGGCTTGGAGGCCGGCTCGGACGCTTCCCGCCCCTCACCTCCGGCCACCGGCCCTCCCCGCTGGGGTCAACCCTTCAAGCCTTTCGCTCTCGGATCTAGCAGAACGCAGTACCAGCACCTTCTCCTCGACCTACCCGGGGCCTCGCCCTCTCCGGTGCCAAGCTCCGAGGCCTCCTCACCTATTCCGGAGGACGAAGCCAGACCGGACGCTCAGGGCCCGAAAGGCAACTCCCACCGCTCCCTGACTCGCCTGTCTTTCCTTCCCAGCTGCAGCCACTGAAAAAGCCAAGTCCTAAGGTCCTCCTCCATCAGCTTCCGGGCCTCCCTTCACAGCCAGGCCTGAGCCCCAGCCCTGCCCTCCCGCTACCCCGCTTCCCTCCTCCGGAGACGGAGCCCCGGGGCTGGGCGGCTTCCTTCCCCGGCATCCCGCCGGCCAGGCTCCTCCCGCGGCGGGCCGGCCCCCGCCCGGCGTGCGGTACACTCACCGCTGAGCGCCGAGGCCTGTAGGGTGGCCCCCGAGGTGCCGTCGATGACTTTGATGGTCCCGCGGCTGGTGACGGCCAGGATGGCGTTGAGCGCTGGGTGGTAGGAGAGGCTGTGCAGCCCGTCCGCGTCGCAGCGCATGCAGCCGTCCCGCAGCACCAGCCACTCCGAGACCCCGGCCGCCCCCGCCCCAGCCCCCGCCGAGGAGCAGCCCGGGCCCGAGGCCGCCGCAGCCGCAGCCGCCATCTTCCGGCCTGCGCTCAGCACAATCACACTGGGAAGCGGCTCAGTGACAGTCCCGGGAGGTGCTGCACCACCGCCAGTCACCATCCGGGGCCAGGGGGCAAGCGGAGCGCGTTAGCCGGAAGTGAAGTCAGGCGCCCGCACGCACGCGGCACGTCGGCCGCCGGGCCGGAGGGGCCAAGCTCGGAGGAGGCTAGCGGGGGAGGGGGAGAAGGAGCGACAGAGGCGGGACCCGGGGCGGGGGCGGGAGGAGCATGCGCGGGAGAGCTCGCGCTTGCCACGCGCCCTCCGCGTTCGCAACGCCCCGTTTCTTCCTGCGAGCTTGGGGAGTGGCGGCTGCTTGAGCCCGCCCGGCTCCCAGCTGCACGCAGTGGGAGGAGGGGATTGATCTCCGTGCAGTTCCGCTAGGTTGGGGCCGCGGTCCGGGGACCTGGCTGGTACACCCTGAGGCCCTTTGCAGCGGTTCCAGCTGCGTACGCGCGATGCATCTGTTTGGCCGTGGCCCTAGTCTGAGAGTAAACAGTCTGAGAAGCCTTTACTTTGGATTTGAAGGAGCCAAACGACCTTCCCAAACCCGTTCCTTTACAACGCCTGGTCTCTCCATCCCCAAATCTTTTTGTTGCACAGAAGTACCAGATGAGAGCTGTTGGAGGCATATAGTTAAGCTTAGTTTCCCTAACACAGTCCAAACAACTTGAGTTAATGTGAATTGTTAATGGGAGGCGGGGGAGGAGTCTGCGTTGGAGGGCTAGAAAAGACTCATTAGTTTAATAATCATCCCCCTTTGGAAAATATCTTTCTGCTTTTTATTTTGAAAGAATTATTATAGATAGTTGAAAATATAATAGAGATCTCTGTGGTATTCCTCTCCAAAATCTGCAACACCTATCTATGAGAATAACATTGGACAAACCCAAATTGAAAGGCATTTTATAAGATACCTGACCACTATTCCTCAAAGATAGTACAGTGAGGTCCAAATTACCCTTCACCCAGTTTCTCCCAACAGATATATATAATTTTAGTACACTATCAGAAACAGGCATTTGACATTTATATGATGTGTGTATAGTTAAATGTAATTTTTATCATGCATAGATTCGTATACCATAATTAGTATGCAGAACTGGAATTTCTGTATGTTTTAGAATCATTACATTATCCTGGAAAGGCCTAGTTTCCTCTTCCTTCAAACCTAATCATCAAAGAGCTGTTGTGAAGATTAAGAATCATTTGTACAAAAATAAATAAATAAGAATCATTTGTACAATGTATAGAATAGCGTCTGACATGTACTAGGTGCTCAATAAAAATTATTAAACTTAATTGCTTCCTCAAATTCCTTCTCAGACTTCCTTCAGGAATTCTTCATGGATTATGCCAAGTACATCTTGAACTATTACAATGAGGTCTTGTAGTAGGGGAGAGAGATTGGGCTCAACTCTGAATACAGACATCTTGAGCAAGTGGAAATTTATAGCCAAGCAGCAGTGTGGGGGTCAATGGATGGAAAATTATGAAGAGGAAACATCAGGGGAAAGGGGATTCTGGCTAAATCAGCCTAACAGGATTTTTGCTGAAGACAGGCCAGGGTGATGAGAAATCACCTGAGAGATGGTGGAGGATAAGGAACCTGATCCAACATGGAGGATCAAATATAGAGGATGAGGGAGCTATTGCTAAACTGACTCAGCAGTTTATCTTTTTTTGAGAGAGGGAGAGAGTCTCACTCTGTTGCATGGGCTAGTCTCACTGTGTTGCCCTGGCATCAGCCTAGCTTACAGCAACCTCAAACTCCTGGGCTCAAGCCATCCTCATGCCTCAGCCTCCCAAGTAGCTGAGACTACAGGCATGCATGACCATGCCTGGCTAATTTTTTTCTATTTTTAGTAGAGACGGGGTCTCACTCTTGCTCAGACTGGTCTCGAACTCCTGACCTCAAGCAATCCTCCTGCCTCAGCCTCCCAGGGTGCTAGGATTACAGGTGTGAGCCACCACGCCCAGCCTTAAGCAGTTTCTTTCTTATAACTGAATTTAACAAGGAAGTGCACAGATGGGGATAGTAGGAGATTCAGAAAAACCTGACTAAAGTTTGGCCAAGCAAAGAATCTTTTTGTGTACCCCCTGATAAAGAGACATTCTTCTTTCCTTTGAACAACTTAAGTCCATTTTCTTGTTCAGATCATTAAAGACCAGCTAAGTCACCTGCTGGGACTTGGTAGTAGAGGCCATCTCCTGGATGGTGTGAGCCATCCAGGTTTTTAACAAGGGGAGTTTAGTTTCTATGAAAATAAAATAAAAACAAAGATTAATATTTGGAACAAACTAGAAACTCAGATTCTGAGTCCAGAGGGCAGCTAGTCAAGATTTCTAGATTCTGGCCATAAGCATCTTCAGTTGGAGTGAAGACAGTCAGTGGCAGTCTGACAGATTTTCCTGGTTTGCGGTTTGGATATCACACAGGTTGTCCACACGTAAACTGTTATGGTTTCTCTGAAGTTTATATCAAGTTGTCCAGCGTCAGCTTGCAGGGCTTCAGGAGAAGAGCAGTGATTCCAAACCACAGGATGGGAGAAAGTCAGAAATATTAGTTTGGAGAGTCATAACTGGATATTGGAGGAAACTAGAAGAATTCAGGATCCAGTCCAGATTACAGGTAGATAATACAACCTCAAAGAAAACAAACAGGGCTAGAATCTAGTACTGGGTACACTATAGTTTTCTTCAGAAATATAATTTTTCTCCCTATATTCATCCCCATTTCTACCAAAGATAATCAAAGAAAGACTGATTTGTCCAAAATAAGTTTAGTCTCATTAAACTTGGATGTATAATTTACATAAGTGCAGCAAGAACCAGATAGGCTCTTTTTAAGCTTATTTTGCTTGAACTTTTAATAAGGAATATCAGATTAGACTTAGACTCTCAAGGCTAGAAAGTCAAACCAAGGCCTTGCCATCAGGCTGTATCTGAAACACTTCTAGGTTTAGATAAATTCCTCTTCCTGAGGTCCCCAAAGTATCCTGAGGTTTCTGAGCCTGCAGAGAAGTGACATTCCTTACTCACCTGTTAAGCTGGGAACCCTCAGGCCTGTTTTTCCAAGGAAGAATTTATTGGCTCAATGAACTCAACCTTAGTTCCTTAAAGCCATCTGGTCATATCTGAAAACATGACATTCCAGTCAAAGTTTTGGTAATATAACCAGTGCTTCCAACTGTGGTCTTATTGCAAGAAAAACAGATTTTTACTGAACTTATACAAATAATTATATTGCCATAAACATAAGAATACTCACAAATAGTTTCTGAATTCTGGAGAGATCAGATAGGGAGAATAAACGTTTTCATTTTTCACAAAAGTATACTTTATTGAATTGCTGTAAGCTCGTAAGAAAAAGATTTCCTTAACTCTGGGAAACAAAACATTTAAAGAACCAACAATGTTTCAAACAAAAAATCATTAAAAATTATCTTCATCAGTTTATTTAATACCATATACTTAATTCTTTCTTTTTTTGTAAAGCTAGTTAAACATGGTTGGGGGGGGGAAACAATGGTAAAATAGCTTAACAATAACCCATAGCCTTCAGACCAACTAAATTAATTCTTGTTCTGCTTGATCTTGGTTAACAGTTTCATGAACCCATCAGTTTTATTAGAGGTCTAGAAATTGTTGCAAAGTCCAATGGTATTTTTTTTTTCTGAGACAGGGTCCTGCTCTATCACCTGGGCTAGAGTACAGTGGTGTCATCATAGCTCACTGCAACCTCAAATTCCTGAGCTCAAGCAATCCTCCTGCCTCAGCCATCTCCCAAGTAACTGGGACTACAGGCATTCACCATCATATTTAGCTGATTTTTCTATATTTTGTAGAGATGGTGTCTTGCTCTTGCTCAGGCTGATCACAAACTCCTGGCCTCAAGCAAGGAGGATCACAACTACCTTGGCCTCCCAAAGTGCTAGGATTACAGGCATGAGCGAACATGCCCAGCCCAATGGTATGATCTTAAAGTTATCAATAACCTGTATTCCAGGGTACTTGTTGAAGTCTTTTTAATTAATCTTCTTGAAGAAGAACAATTTTGGACTGTAACTGATTGCAAATACTTTTAGAGAAGAATTAAAGTAAAACAACTGTCTATGGATAACAAAAACTTAAAATAGCCATAATTAAAAATCTGATGGGTTTAATATGCAATTGACAAGGATATTTGGTTGTGTGGCATATAACATTTTAACATAATAATCAAAATTATGCCTAATAACATATTAGATTTCTAGGAATGTCTTATAATTTTGAATCACTAATAAAAATAACATACCCATAAATATAACTTAAAGAAAGGTTAGCATCACTTATTTGACAATGCTTCCCATAAATGTAACATATCAAATTAGCCTAATCAGTTTAATATCTCTCTTTTACAAAGTGGGAAACAAGTCTGTGAGCTTTTCAGGGGCTCAACTGGAAAATCTCAATGTTAATTTGAGGTCAAAAAGACTTAATTTAGAATTTGATTTGGGGAAGTTTGTCAAAAATGTCAAAAAAGTTTAAAACACTTGATTAAATATGATCTTGGTTATCTAGTTAATCAAAGTGACAATAAAAGATTTTAAAGGCAAATATAGAATGTTATATGGTTGTGAACAAAACATAGCTCTTTTAATATTGATAAGATTCACTTTTCTTATGTAATCAATCACCTAATAAAAGACACACAAGAAGTTATATTGATAAGAAACAAATTTTTGTTTTCTAGTCCAGTGAGTAAGGAAAACTGTTCTGATTCTTAGACCAATACTCCAAGAAAACTTTGTCATTTTAACAGAAAAGTCTGAATTCTACTTTTGCATCAGTTTACAATATCCATGGGGGATTGGTCCCAGGACCCCCTGCAGATATGAAGATCTGTGAATGTTCAAGTCCCTTATATAAAATGGCAAAGTATTTGCATATAACCTATGCACATCCTCCTCTATACTTTAAGTCATCTATATATTACTTATAATACTTAATACAATGCCTACACATCACTTTATTTGTGTAGATTCAACATAGTACTTGGCATATGGAAAATTTAAGTTTTACTTTTTGGAACTTTGGCTCAAGGTCAGGAGTTCAAAACCAGCCTGAGCAAGTGCGAGATCCTGTCTCTACTAAAAATAGAAAGAAATTAATTGGACAATTAAAAATATATAGAAAAAATTAGCCAGGCATGGTGGCACATGCCTGTAGTCCCAGCTACTCAGGAGGCTGAGGCAGGAGGATCACCTGAGCCCAGGAGTTTGAGGTTGCTGTGAGCTAGGCTGACACCACAGCACTCTAGCTCGGTCAACAGAGTGAAATTTGGTTACTTGTATGAGTAATTTGGTTACAGAGTGAGACTCTATCTCAAAAAAAAAAAGGAAGGTAACAGCATCAGAACTCATATCTTAGGAGTCAAAATCTTTTCTTACCAGCTTCAACACACATTTGTCTGAAGCAATGGTTCAGGAGTCTGATTCACCAAGGAGCAGTGCAGGACCAGTAGTTGGAAAATTACAAAGAGGAAACCTCAGAGCTAAGTGAGATTCTGGCTAAACCAACATCATAGGATTCTTGCTGAAGACAGGCCAGAGTGACAAGACATCACCTGGGGGATGATGAAAGATGAGGAACCTGATCAGATATTAAGGAAGAGAGGTTCTTGCTAAACTGAATTAGCAGGGTTTTTGCTAAAACTGGATTTTATAAGGAAATGCCCAGATGGACCTAGCAGAAGATTCAGAAGGCTGACCAAAGTTTGGCTAAGCAAAGAATCTTTGTCATAGTAAAGTGTGCATGAATATCTGATTCTGAGTCTCTGTGGCATCATTAATGACCTCTATCTATGAATATGGGCAAGTCACTTACACATTCTGAGAATGTTTCATCAAATGTCAACTGGAGATGATAAGATTTTTTACCCTAATTACTTAGGTTTACTATAGGTACTTGGGAAAGTACTTGTAAACTGTAAAAACTGGAATACAGAGAGGTTAAACGGCGTGCCCATGGCCTCATAACTTGTGGAATATGGGTATCAGTAACCTAGATTTTAACTCGCACAGAATGACTCCAGAACTCATAGCACTAATCTAACCCTCCTGTTCAAAACTTCAGTGCCTTGAGAAAAAGGATTACAAAATAATCAAATCTAAATGTAACTGGAGTGTCCTTCTAGAACAGTTTTTTAAATTTTTAGGACACAAGTATAAACTGTAAAAACTCCCATTTTAAAGTTTTTATCTCTCAAGATCCCTTTTGGCCAAACTTTTCCTTTAATCTGAACGATTTCCCTAAATAGGCCTCTAATGCAAATGAAGCCCACATCTTATTGATAGGGAAAACTAGTAACTTTAAATGTACTTCAATGTTACACTATCTTGAGTAGAACTGAGCAAGAGTTTTATATTAGCCTGTGTTACTTTTTCTGATCAGGAAAATTTTCTTTTCTCTCATGAATTTAGACTGCCTTCACCTGCATTCCCCAAAGCTAATTACCCAAGAGATGTTCTGAAATAGAACACCTCCATAATCAAATTTGGGAAACAACTCCCTCTATATTTTAACTCTTGGGAGATTTATAATACACATTAGCATATATCAAAAGCTCTGAGACATCCTACGATAAAGAATTCTATTTAAGGCTGGGCACGGTGGCTCATGCCTGCAATCCTAGCACTCTGGGAGGCTGAGGCGGGAGGATTGCTTAAGCCCAGGAGTTTGAGGTTGCTGTGAGCTAGGTTGATGCTATGACACTCTAGCCCGGGCAACAGCGGAGACTGTCTCAAAAAAAAAAAAAAAATCCTATTTAACCTCCTTTCACCAACATTTCAAAAACTCATTAACCATAGAATCCTGCAAAGCAAGTGTCTGAAAGAACACTCTTTAGCATAACTTGTTGCTTCTTTTTGTGAATATGAGCACTGTCCAGAAAGTATCCAGCCAACTAATATGACAATTACATACTAACAATGGCTGGATACTTTCTGGACAGCCCCATATGTTTTTGTTTTTGTTTTTTGAGACAGAGTCTCGCTTTGTTGCTCCAGGCTAGAGTGAGTGCCATGGCGTCAGCCTAGCTCACAGCAACCTCAAACTCCTGGGCTCAAGCAATCCTCCTGCCTCAGCCTCCCAAGTAGCTGGGACCACAGGCACGCGCCACCATGCCTCGCTAATTTTTTCTATATATATTAGTTGGCCAATTAATTTCTTTCTATCTATAGTAGAGTTGGGGTCTCGCTCTTGCTCAGGCTGGTTTCGAACTCCTGACCTTGAGCAATCCGCCTGCCTCGGCCTCCCAGAGTGCTAGGATTACAGGCATGAGCCACCACGCCTGGCTGCCCATATGTATTTTTGTTTGAAAACTTGCTAATACCTCAAAAACTACAGTTTAGAGGTTCATAGCTGGTCCAATGATAATGGGTTCTCAGAATTTATTAACATTAGTATCACTAAAGTTGATATACACCCAGCCCCCTGCTAATTTTGACTGGCTTAAAAAAAAAAAGGTTCCTTCAATTGAAGTGATTATAAAAATAAAACTGGGCAAGACTGGGTAAAATTCTACATTAACTGTGTTGCTGATGTCTTTCTGCATATGATATCAAGAGAAAATACCCTCAACACTGAAAAATGTACTGGTTTTCAAGGCTGGTCCATTTTGACATGATGGCCTTTTGAGGGCCTCTAGCCAAACCATTTTAGGCATAGGTGGTGAAAGGAAGTAGAAATTCCTTCCTGTTGACAATCATTCTGTAAAGCAGAATTGCCTGGAATCAGAAATGTGGACTCAGAAATAAGGCCTAATTGATGGAGAAAAGTATTTGACAAAATCCAACAACCATTCATGGAGGAAGAAAACCTCAACTCTCAGCAAACTAAAAATAGTGGGAAATTTCCTCAACTTGATAAAAAACATCTATAAAAAAACCTACAGCTAGCATCATACATGACAGTGAAAGACGGTATGCTTTTCCTCTAAAATCAGGGAAAAGTCAAGGACATCTGCCCTTACCATTCTTTTGTTCAATATAGTACTGGAAATTCTGGAACTTAATAGAAGTCACTATAACAAGGCAAGAAAAAGAAATAAAAAGCATAAGGAGGCCGGGCGCGGTGGCTCACGCCTGTAATCCCAGCACTCTGGGAGGCCGAGGCAGGCGGATTGCTCGAGGTCAGGAGTTCGAAACCAGCCTGAGCAAGAGTGAGACCCCGTCTATACTATAAATAGAAAGAAATTAATTGGCCAACTAATATATATAGAAAAAACTAGCCGGGCATGGTGGTGCATGCCTGTAGTCCCAGCTACTCAGGTGGCTGAGGCAGGAGGATTGCTTGAGCTTAGGAGTGTGAGGTTGCTGTGAGCTAGGCTGACGCCATGGCACTCACTCTAGCCTGGGCAACAAAGCAAGATTCTGTCTCAAAGAAAAAAAAACAAAAAACACACACACACACACAAAAAAACAAGGAGTAGAGCTTCTCACCTCCCACTCTCTACTCCTTTTACTGGTAGGGGTCAGACAGGAGGAGTAGAGGCTGAGCCCTCAGAGAGACAAGCTGCCCTAGAACTGCTACTGCTGATTGGCAGAGGGGTAAGCAGGGGCTCTAGCTGAATGGAGACCTGTGTCTGGAGCTATGGAGCAGCAGAGAGACAGAGGGGCATAACTAGTTCAGGAGCTTATAGAAAAACACCACCAAGGGGAACTCTGAATGGGTGGCTGAGGATAGACCACACAAGCTAGAATTTAGGATCATCAATACCACACTGGTAAAACCCACAACACACACACACACACACACACACACACACACACACACACACACACACACACACACTATTGAGCCATATATCAATAGTGCACTAAACAAATGCTTGACATTAATAAAGGAATCCCTAAGTTTAAATAAAGGATAATTTAAAAATTTCTAAACTATGTCTTCCTGGTTCTTGCTAAAAATAAATAAATAAAACTTTCTAAACTAAAAAGAAATTAAATATCATCACCCTAATGCCCAAATTAATTAACCCCTTTGCTGAAATTTACAGACATATTTGCTGTAAACAAAATATGATAAAATTCTAATGATTTCTAATGGAAAGTTCTTCTTAGGAATTCCTTCTATCTGGTGTGATATTGACAGACAGTACATGTATCATTAAAATTCACCCTAAGGATAAAACCACAATGAGATACCAGCTCACACTCAATAGGATGGCTACTAACAAAAAACAGAAAATAATAAGTGTTGGCTAAAATGTGGAAAAATTAGAACCCTTGTGTATGATTGGAGACAATATAAAATGGTACAGCTGCTATGGAAAACAGTGTGACAGTTCTTCAAAATATTAAAAATAGAATTACTATTTGATCTAGCAATTCCACTTATATTTTCAAAAGAAATGAAAGGAACTTGAAGAGATATCTGTAAACAAATATTCATGGGAGCATTATTCACAATAGCTAATACATGAAAGCAACTCAAGTGTCCATCTATGAATGATGGAGGAACAAAATGTGATATAGCCACACAACAGAATATTATTCAACCTTAGAAAGGAAGGAAATTCTGACACATGCTACAACATGCATACCTTATGCTAAGTGAAATAAGCCAGGCACAAAAGGACAACTACTGTATGAATCAACTTATATGAGGTACCCAAAGTAGTCAAATTAACAGAGACACAAAGTAGAATGGTGGTTGCCAGGGCTAGGGACAGAGAAAAATGGGGAATTTTTGTTTAATAGGTATACAGTTTCAGTTTTGGAAAATGAAAAGAGTTCTGTGGGTGGATGATGGTGATAGTAGCAAAACAATGTGAATGTACTTATACCACTGAACTGTACACTTAAAAATGGTTAAGATAGTACCACTACTCACCTATTAGAATGGCTGAAGTCCAAAACACTGATAATACCAAACTCTGGCAAGGATGTAGAGCAACAAGAATGCTCATTTATTGCTGATAAGAATGCAAGATGGTAAAACCACTTTGGAACACAGTTTGGCAGTTTCTTATAAAGCTAAACATAGTCTTATCAAAGGATTCAGCAATCACACTCCTAGGTTTTTACTCAATTGAGTTATAAACTAATGTCCACATGAAACCCACACATGAATATTTATAACAGCTTTATTCATAATTGTCCCAAACTGGAAGCAACTAAGATGCCCTTTAATAGATAAATGATAAACAAACTGTGGTACATCTAATGGAATATTGTTCAGTTATGAAAAGATATGGGCTATCAAACTACAGAGACACGGAGGAACTTTAAATGTATATTACTTGCTGAAAGAAGCCAGTCTGAAAAGGCTATATACTACATGATTCCAACTGTATGACATTCTATAAAAGACAAATCTATAGAGATAGTAAAAAGATCAGTGGTCACCATGGGTTTGAGGGGAGGCAGGAAGGGATGAATAGATGGAGCACAGGGGAATTTTTAGGGCTGAAACTATTCTGGGTGATTCTGTAATGGCGGATACATGACATTTACACATTTGGCAAAACCAGTAGAACTGTGCAACACAGAGAGGGAAGCTTAACGTAAACTATGGACTTTAGTAATAATTTGTGTCGGTATTGGTTTATTTATTGCAACAAATATACCACACTCATGCAAAACGTTAATAATAGGAGAAACAATGCAGGGGAAGGGAGATAGGGGAATTCTCTGTTCTATCTGATTTTCTGTAAATCTAAAACTATCCTAAAAATTAAAGTCTATTCATTTTTAAAAAAAGGTTAAGATAGTAAATTTTATGTTCTGTTTTTTTACCCTAGTTAAAAAAAAAAAAAGATTTTTAAAAATTCTCCTCAAGAGAAAACAGGCACATAGACCAGATTTGTTTCTCATTACTGGAAAGGGAATAGAGTTCCCCAGATTTTTCCAGATATAGTTTCATTTCACATCAGTGGTATCCTAGTGTCCTGGAAAGAGTCCAGAGCTAGGGCTGTCACAGGATACATGTGGGGGATGTGAATATGATGATTTATAGAAGGGAAATACTGCCAGGGAAACAATAACATGTTAGCTCTAAAATTACATCTAATGCCAAAAATCAGACTTCATGAACTTAATATAGATCTAAGAGGTACTGTTTTTTTTTTTAAAAAAATTATCCTCTGTAGGAATTTGTATAAATTTACTAGGTTTGTATGACGGATTTTTGGTACTTCAGAAATTTAAGTTAATCTTCTTTAAATATGCCAATATTTCTTGCGTTTCCTTCATTTACATGTTTTTACTATATTTTCTCATTTCTCTTAATCTTCACAGTTTTCTTGCCCTTCCTATGGAAAGTCTGTGATACAATGTAAAGATGAGAAGTCAAAACAAATTATCTCATGGTCATGATGCAGTGTTTTGTGTTTTTTCCTAGATACAGAGTCTCACTCTGTCACCCAGGCTGGCTGGATTGCAGTGGCAGGATCATAGCACTGCAGCCTCAAACTCCTGGGCTCCAGTGATTCTCCTGCCTCAGCTTCCCTAGTAGGTGGGACTATAGGTGTGCGACACCACACTCACTTGGCTAATTTTTCTTATTTTTTTGTAGAGTTGGGGTCTCACTATGTTGCCCAGGCTGGTCTTGAAACTCCTGGCCTCAAGCAATCTCCCACTTTAGACTCCCAAAGTGTTGGGATTACAGATGTGAGCCACTGTGTCCAGCTTGATGCAATCTTCTGAAGAATGTGCTGATGTGTACATTTACTTTGAAATGCATCAAGGAACAGAGAGATCTATGATGGATAGATGGATGAACAGAAATGGATATATGATAAATCAAATATAGTAAGATGTTTATGGTGGAATCTAAGTCATAGAAATATAGTTATTTACTATAAAACTCTCTCAACTTTTCTGTACTTGAAATTTTTCATAATAAAATATTTTTAAAATAAATACCAGAATGAAAAAATAAAATTAAACACTTTAATCTCTCCCCTACACCCTCCAAAGAATTATTTTCCAATGTAGTTTTGTCACTATCTAGTGACAATGAGGAAGCTGCTAAAGTTTCCTAAGTCAATTGCTCCTGTGCTAAATTATAAAACTGAACAAAATCAAGTTTCCAAATGTCACTTTATGTGTTGGAACTATATGTGTCATTCTGGAGCTCCACCCTAGACCTATAAAATTAGAATTTCCTAGGAGGTGTAACCCAAGGATTTATATTTTAACACAAGCATCTCATTGGGTTTTCATATGAGCCAGGTTTGGAAATGCCTAGACTATAGTCTTTTTCCATTCCATAGCATGTACCTACTTTTACTAAATCCTTACTAAGAACATATGCTCTTAAACTTTTCTTCTTAAAATATGGATTCTGAGAGTGGAAGCCTCCAATTCTACATTTTACAAGTTCCCAGCTGTGAGGATGATGCTGCTGTAGAATTAGAGATGTCTCCAATTCTACATTTTACAAGTTCCCAGCTGTGAGGAGGATGCTATCCAGACCATACTTGAGATGCAAAAAGCTAGAAGATAGGAAGCAAAAGTGAGGGGACCCCACTATTCTTTCATGGACTGAGTTCTTCCTGTCCGGCCAAACCACACTCATATGAACAAAATATGTTGAATATCTTCCATTTTCTGAATTTGATATAGAATAATTACAGGAAAAACTCTAGTGCCTTTTTGGTGTGAACAGTCATTATTTATGGATAAAAATTTCAATGTGGCAGGCATTTAATTGAAAGGCTTGTTTGCATCCATTAAAGTACAAAAAAAAAAAAAAGAAGAAGGCATGGACACCCGATCCACTTACCTTTTTTTATTTTTTATGCAGCAAGATCTTCTATGAAAATGATCCACTCACCTTGGACACTTCCAGGCAATCAGAAAAAAATCACCATGCTAATTTAGATTAAGGATAAATACCCTCAGAAGCTACAGTTGTGATAAGGGTAAACATAGGATTGCAGCCTAAGATAAAAGAAAAAATAATAGACTGACCAAACAAAAAAACAGTGAAAACAAACTGGAAGTTCAATAAAACTCCTAGAAAGTTCATTTGCTTGCTTTCTTTTTTTCTTTCTTTCTTTGTTTTTTTCTTGTAGAGATGGGGTCTCGCTATATTGCCCAGACTGGTCTTGAACTCCTGGTCTCAAGCAATCCTCCTGCCTTGACCTCCCAAAGTGCTGGAATTACAGGAATGAGCCATCACACGTGGTCACCTTCCTTTCATTAATATGCTACCTGATTTGCTTTTCTAATAATAATTTTGCAAACACTTATTGAGAATTTTGTATGACTGTGTTACATATTTATTAAGCACCTACTATATACTAGGCACTGGGGACAGAGCAAAGGTGACAGAAACAATAGAACAAAAATATAGACATAATCTCCTGCCTCTTGGGGTTTGCAATCAAATGGACAGACAGTTGTTAATCAAATAATCACAAAAATGAATATGTGATAGCAAATGTGATAACTGTATGAGGAAAAACTCATCGTGCTGAGAAAATGTGACAAGGACACTACTTTAGACTGGAGAGTAAAATCAGGTTTCTCAACATAAGTGGATGCTAAGCCAACATCTAAAACTTAAAAAGGAAATACCAATTGAAGAGGAAATCACTGCAGATATCTTGGAAAGGAGAATATTCTGGATAGAGAATATTCCATATGAAAGTCTTCGGGCATTTATTTCGCTTATTCCAGCCAGTGTAGCTGGAACTCAGCAGGCAACGGGAAGGATGGCACAAAATGATGTTCAAGAGGAGGGCAGGAGCCAACTCCACATGAGAACTGGTAGGTGTGGGCCATGCTAAGAATTTTGGACTAAATAGTGAAAAGGAAAGCCAGTTACTTATTTATTTATTTGCTGTTTTTTAATTAATTAATTTTTATTTTTTTATTTTGTTTATTTATTTATTTTAAGACAGAGTCTCACTCTGCTGCTCTGGCTAGAGTGCCGTGGCATCAGCCTAGCTCACAGCAACCTCAAACTCCTGGGCTCAAGCAATCTTTCTGCCTCAGCCTCCCGAGTAGCTGGGACTACTAGCATGTACCACCATGCCCGGCTAATTTTTTCTATATATTTTTAATTGGCCAATTAATTTCTTTCTATTTTTACTAGAGACTAGGTCTCGCTCTTGCTCAGGCTGGTCTCGAACTCCTGAGCTCAAACGATCTGCCCGCCTCGGCCTCCCAGAGTGCTAGGATTACAGGCATGAGTCAGTGTGCCCTGCCACAAAGGAAAGCCATTTAATAATGGAGTGACATGGTCTGATTTGCGTTCAAAGAGGCCACTCTGGCTTCTGTGTGAACAGTAAATTTAAAAGCAACAAGTAGGGAGAGGCAAATAGGGTACTCGCCTCAGGTGCACAATTTAAAGAGCCATCAAAATACTCAGTAATCCAGATAAACTATATTTTAATGCAATATGTTAAAAAGTCAAATATGTAAACAATGGCCTACAGGCCAGCTCCCTATTTCTGTAAACAAAGTTCTATTGGAAGCCAGGCGCAATGGCTTGTGCCTGTGAGGCTGCAGTGACCTATGATCATGCCACCTCACTTCAGCCTGGTTGACAGAGTGAGACCCTGTCTCTAAAGTTCTGTTGGAACAGGGCTGGGTCCAGCATGAAAAAAACTATAATAAGATCATGCATACCTGCTATTAATGGTGGAAAAAAAAAAAAAAAGATCATGCAAATGCAGATCTTGTCTTTATTTAAAATTTTGCTATTTTTATTAATCCACTTGTGTAGTGATGGGTACTTGGTTTGTTTCCACATCTTCGCAGTTGTGAATTGTGCTGCTATAAACATTTGAGTGCAGATGTCTTTTTTATAGAGTGTCTTTTGTTCTTTAGCGTAGATGCTAGTAATGGGATTGCTGGATCAAATGGTAGATCTACTTGTATCTCTTTAAGGTATTTCCATATTGCTTTCCACAGAGGTTGCACTAGTTTGCAGTCCCACCGGCACATGTACTCACCAGCAAATTGGTTTCACTGATCAACACCTAAGTGGACATATAGGAATAACATTTGTTGGGTATCAGGCAGATGGGAGGAAGGAGGGGATTGGTATATACATACATAATGAGTACAATGAAAGAAAATCATGGATTTGGATGGCGGATGGGTGAATAAAGAAGAAAAAAAAAGAAAATCGTAACAGTAAGTGCTTGGACTGTCATGGGGTTTTAGTCCAGCAGCACTTATGATCTAGAGGAGCAAATACGTCAAGATCGCTGTGGCCTGCCTGCTCCAGAATCAACACCTTGACCCTGCATAAGCCCCTGCTGCACAGTCCCATTGAGTTAAGGAGGATCCATGTAACTAAGAGAGAATACCAAGTCTCCTGAATATAAAATAAGGTGAGTCAGTCCAGCCACCTGACATGTAAGAAAGAGATGTGCTGTGCATCTCAGGATCCTGTTCTAGGCTGCCACAATCTGTCCTGGATGCCTGACATTTCCTGTGGCCTGTGATCTCTCTGGTCTAATTGGGAGGCATCCTTACACATCATGCTCACCCCTTATCTCTTTGGGTATCTTTCCTCCCATTTCTGACCTGCTCCATGGTGTCACAAGAGTCAATATCATGATGCTGAGCAGTCTCTCCCATAAGGCAGCACCTGCAGTGAACTTTTCAAATCATAGGTCACTATTTGGGCAATACAGTGTTTGGGAAGACTAAAGGAGGAACAATGTCTTGGATATACCTTACAATAATCCTAAAGTACAAACTGTTATTATTCCTGTTTTGTGGATGATGCCACTGAGGTTGTAAGAAGTTAAGAAAGTTAAACAAGGAGCCACATGGTGGCTCACACCTGTAATCCTAGTACTCTGGGAAGCCAAGACGGGAAGATCATTTGAGTTCAGGAGTTCGAGACGAGCCTGAGCAGGGGCAAGACCCCATCTCTACTAAAACTAGAAAGAAATTAGCTGGACAACTAAAAATATATAGAAAAAAAATTAGCTGGGCATGGTGGCACATGCCTGTAGTCACAGCTACTTGGGAGGCTAAGGCAGGAGGATCACTTGAGCCCAGGAGTTTGAGGTTGCTGTGAACTAGGCTGATGCCACAGCACTCTAGCCTGGGCAACAGAGCGAAACTCTGTCTCAAAAAAAAAAAAAAGAAAGAAAGTTAAATAAGGAGTTGAAGGGATAAGGAAGATCAGACATTAGTAAGCAGAGGAGTCAGAGTTTGAACTTTGAACTTCCATCTGACTTCACAGTGTGAAACATTAAAATATTTATATTATTTCAAAATGAAAAGTTCACACACACAAGCAGATGCACCTGCACATGTGCACACACACACTTTAAAGACTTCCTTTGGCTGGCTGAAGCCCTCTGGAATGGACTGAGAGGCAAAGAGAGAGCCAAACTACATGGCCTAAGAAGGCCACAGGAATTCTTAGGACAGGGAGCAGGTCAAAGAGGAGACAAGAACCCAATTACACGGCTCTTTGTGGAGAGAGTCATGAGGAGGGAGTGGCTGAGGGACTTTTAAGACCAGGGTCAAAGGTTTGAGGTTGTTTGTTGGGCTATTATGTGCTACAATGTACCTGCCCCTTTGAGTAAACATGTGCTACAGGCAACCTTGTGGTGGTGACACAATGGGAACAAAGAATCAGTGATGCACAGCTGTGAACAGGACCTCAAAGGAACAACACTAACACGCGAGAGAGGTAAAACAACAGAGAAAAAACAGAAGTCAGCAGCAGCAGGAACTCCAAGATGGAGGCAACTGGGAAATAATGTGGGTACTGTAGGGATTTCCAGAGAGTTTGGAGGGATACTGGATTTCCTACTATATTGTACTTCTGGTCTATTGAATTAAAGTTTATCTTTAATTCATATTTGTCTTTCTCTCCCTCCTTCCTTTTTTCTCTCTCTTCCCCCACCCCCAACCTTGTCCTCCACCCCTACTAACAGTTAACTACTCTTAATTAGTTTCTTATGTAGCATTCTAGAAATTTAAATGCATTTATAATCAAATATGAGTACATATTATCCTTCTATATAATTTTACACAATTGGAAGAATACACAGTTACCTGAACCCTTGTTTCTTTTGCTTAATTATGTTTCTAGACGATCTTCCCATATCAGTCTATGAAGATCTTCCTCATTCTTTTATAAAACTAACAGTATGCTGTTGATTCTATGTATCACAATGATTCTTTTTGTTTTTTGTTTTTTTGAGATAGGGTCTCAATCTGATGCCCAAGCTAGAGTGAGTGCAGTGCCATCATAGCTCACTGCAACCTCAAACTGACAGGCTCAGGGATCCTCCTCCCTCAGCCTCCCCAGTATGTACAACTACAAGCATGGCAATCACACCTGGCTAATTTAAAAAAATTTTTTTGTAGAGATAGGGTCTTGTTTTGTTGCTCAGGCTGGTCTCAAACTCCCACCTTGGCCTTCCAAATTGCTAGGACTGATGAAATCACTGGGTGAAGTATACTTGCATCATTTATTTTGATAGATATTGCTGAACTGTCCTACCTAGGGAGATTTTACTTAAATTTTAAAGGATAAGTTGATCCTAGTAAATTGAAGGCTTAAGGGGCAAGAAGGCAAGTAAAACCAAGGTCTTTTCATTTTTTAGCACAGACTTCTCTGTCATACACAAAGTCTTATTGAAAATCCTATAGTATCCACCGTAGAGTGACCCAAATCTATGCACATTAGGGTGACCTTCCTCTGCAGATCTATCTTGATGCTTCTAGGTCTTCCTCAAAATTTCTAGTCCATGTTCTTTTTTAAATAATAAAAACACCAGCAATTCTACATCTGGAAATATTCTGTGACTATGCCTAAACACTTGTGAAATGGCGTGTGTACAAAATTATTCCTTGATGCATTATATTTAATACCAAAAGAAGCAATCTACATGTCCATCAACAGAGACCTGGTTAAATAAATTATGGTAGATCATCATACAATGGAATACTAGGCTTCTATAAATAAAAATGAAGAGGCTCTTTTTGAGTTAATACGTAACAATCTTAAAGCTCTGTTAGGAAGTGCACAGTGCACAGCGATGCAGATAGATATGCTGCCATTGTATAAAATGAGAGGGGAGAATATGATACACATATATGCTTGTGTATGTATAAAGTATCTTTGGAGGATACACATAAAAATATAATTGTTTACTTCTAGGGAGAGTGAGTAGCTATAAGACAGTTACTGTAGGGCTTTGTGAACCTTTCAAATAATGGGCCATAAGAATGTACTATCTATTCACAAAATAGATAATTGTCAGATAAGTTTTCTCAAGGAAGCAAGGATTAACCAGTAAGGTACAACTGTTAAAAGCAAATCAAGACCCCAGTGACTATAAATGCCTTAGAAAAATGTTGAACTTGAATTCAGCACCCTTGCACAGCACCTGGCCTCTAGCTGATATCTTGAGTGACCCTTCCTGTTCCCACTCAGTGTATTTTTTTGCACTTTAAAATTGGCGTGTCAGCTGACACCACAGCACTCTAGCCTAGGCAACAGTGTGAGACTCTGTCTCAAAAAAAAAAAAAAAAAATTGGTGTGTCATTTTACTGGACAATATGGATTGGGTCACTCAATGTACCTTCCTTTCTCCAGGGTGCCTTCCTGTACTACAGAAACAGAACATGAAAATCCACAGTTCTGGCTCATTTGCAGGGACAGCTCTGGATGTGAATTGCTTCTACCAATTAGACGCATTTGAATGAGATTTGGATGGCAGAAGTGAGATGGAAGTTATTTTCCTGTTCCTCTTATTTTCCTGCTGCATGTGAGGTCATGGACATGTGAGGTTTTATTTTTTATAGTACCTTCTTCAATGTTCCTTTTCTAGTTTCCTGAGGGTTGGGGTGCAGGTGCTGTGGCAACAGAAGCAATGTTGCATTCCTGAACCCCAGTCTTGAACTCACTCAGAGACAGCTCTCCTGGTGAGTCAGTTTTGTATTGTTTTAGAAGTCATTCCTGAAGGCCCTGCCTAAAGTCTACTCCTTTGGCTCTTCCAGAGATTTTCTAAGCACATAAATCTCTATGATAAATCCCTTCATGCTTAAAATACTTCCAGTGGTTTCTGTTTCTTGTACTGAACCCTGCCTGGTACAATCAGTAGGATTTCAGAGAAAAATTATACAGTGAAATGTTCTGCCTAGCCCTCATATTCTAATTCAGATTATTCTAATCATTCCCCAGTGGTCCTGACCTGCCCTTCACTCAGATTCCAAACTTGACCCCAGGCTGATAAGATATGCAGAGTTCTACTTCAGTAACCTTCTGGTTTTACTGCTTGTCCTGACCTAACCTTTGTTCTAAGCTTCTCAGCATCTGGCTTAACCTCCCCTTTGGAGCTGAGTTTCTACACTTCTCAGTTTCTGAAGGGTGGATTTTGCCTGATACCATGGAGGCTAAATTCTTACAAAAATGGTTAAAACATTACCGGTCTCTGATCCCTGTAACTGCTCTAGGACAAAGACCTATCCAGAGAGCCAAGATTCACCAGTATTACTGGATGAATAGATGGTTAAAACACTGAAATAGCTACTATCCTGGACACCCCAGTGTTCCTTCACACTTCCTCCCAAACCCAGGGACTACCTAGACCCTACCTGTGATGCATTCACTAAAAATTGATACCCAGTCCAACAGAGAGGCCTCTGGGCCCTGGTTCAGAGCCATGATTAGCCTCAATTCTGATCAGCCCCTGACATTCCCTATTGGTTGTGTAATGTCTGGAAAGTCACCTCTGCCTATGAGCCTATGGTATCTTTGTTGACTGGGTGATCCCCTTTACATGTATTATTTGTTTGCAGCTGGGAAACTTGCCTTCCATTTAGTCTGAATCTTCACTATCTAGCTGTAGAAACTATCACTATCCTACTCTAGGTTTTAGATTCTGATTAGATACTGAGGACTTTTATCTTATCTATAATATCCTTCCAACAGATCTCTCAGGCTGGATCAGCCTCACTAGCTCCTGTCTTATTGTAGAAAGTCTCCTTGGATTATAGATCCCTTTTAAGAGCCTTTGTCTTTTCCTGCCTTTAGTTACAGGCTGACAGGTTAATCCTATCCTACACTACATTTATAAGAAATAATTAACATTCTAAGAAACAATTTCAAAATATTTTCAAACACTAAAATATGCTTAAAGTTTTTAGGCTAAATGAAAGTTTACCTCATGTCTACTATTAAATAAAATAAAATTTGAGGTCTTGTAATTTGAGTCTTCTCTTAGTATAGCTACAATTATTGTGACCACACCCTTAAATTGAGTTAATCTATGTTATTGAAAAATACTGTTAAAATCAAGACACTTTGACAAAGCCAGTCAAACTCACAGTTGAGTTTCGCAAATTTTATGCTGCAAAATACATGTTAGATTATTCCATATTATTTGCATTATTATCCCACTATTTAGAGAACCAATGGTTGTTCCAAGTTATAGAACTGATAATATGCCCACCATTTGAGGAATATTATTGGTGGTTCTCTAGTAAGAAATCTAGGAAAGAAGTTGAAAGATAAGTTCACAAGGGGAGAAAATTTAAAGTAGAAGAAATTCAGATGGGTGAATATCACGTCATTTTTTTTTCAGAAAGGAGAATAAGGACATGTCAGGATCTAAAAGAGAAAAAATACTGATGTATTCCAGCAAAAATCAAGACATGGGATTTGAGTAACCTGGCAACCAACCAAGAACTCAATGAAGAAGAATGCCAAGATGTGGCAGAACTGGAAAGCAATCCGTCCACATAGACTGTCGTGGACTCCAAGGAGCATGTATTCAAGAATGAGAATGGGATGCATTTCATGCTGTAGATGGATAAAGAAGGCATATAAGTCTTCTTTTCAGTAGAGAAAAAGAAAGTTAATTAGAATTTATAAGAAAAAACAGGCCGGGTGCAGTGGCTCACGCCTGTAATCCTAGCACTCTGGGAGGCTGAAGTGGGAGGATCACTCAAGGTCAGGAGTTCGAAACCAGCCTGAGCAAGAGCAAGACCCGTCTCTACTATAAATAGAAAGAAATTAATTGGCCAACTAATACATATAGAAAAAATTAGCCGGGCATGGTGGCACATGTCTGTAGTCCCAGCTACTCGGGAGGCTGAGGCAGAAGGATTGCTTGAGCCCAGGAGTTTGAGGTTGCTGTGAGCTAGGCTGATGCCATGGCACTCACTCTAGCCTGGGTGACAAAGCGAGACTCTATCTCAAAAAAAAAAAAGAAAAAACAAAAACCACAAAAAAGCCACGGTCTAGATATGAAGCAAACTAAAATTTGGCTTGATTTTGAATAACTGATGGAATTTAAGGAAAAGGGGATGTTCACTCTTACTTAGGTAGCAGAGGGGTCAAAAAGTGGACCATGAAGGAAGAAATGTCCCGGTGTAGCTCTGAGTAATATTTACATAGTGGTAATAAAGCACATGCTGCTTATTGCAGTTGAAAGTTTAGAATCAGCTACAGGCAAAACTGAGTATTTATTTATAGTTACAGAACCTTGATGTTATAAAATTAAAAGACAGAAAGTGAAAATAAAGCTGACAAAGGTTGGGTGGAAGAAGAGGAGGAGAAAATGAAAGGACAATGTAATAATGGCTTTATCTTACATACTGGGGAGACAAGAGCTGCTATAAAGTTGACGAACAAGAAACAGGAGTTTAAGTATCTTTTTTTTTTTTTGAGACAGAGTCTCCTTTGTTGCCCCAGGCTAGAGTGAGTGCCATGGCATCAGCCTAGCTCACAGCAACCTCAAACTCCTGGGCTCAAGCAATCCTTCTGCCTCAGCCTCCCGAGTAGCTGGGACTACAGGCATGCGCCCCCATGCCCGGCTAATTTTTTCTATATATATTAGTTGGCCAATTAATTTCTTTCTATTTATAGTAGAGTTGGGGTCTCGCTCTTGCTCAGGCTGGTTTCGAACTCCTGACCTCGACCAATCCGCCTGTCTCGGCCTCCCAGAGTGCTAGGATTACAGGCGTGAGCCACCGCGCCCAGCCAAGTTTAAGTATCCTAAGTTATAAAGACTTCCAAAAGAATAACTAAAAATAATATAACTAATAAAAATGGGAAGGATGGAGAGTGGCTTAAGTAGTTAAATCCTTACCTTTTAAAGTGGGAGTAAATACATGTCTAAAATTGATACATCAAGAAATATTAACATAGAAATATTATTCAGAGTTATAAAGTGATTACTTGAAAACAAAAACAAAACGAGTTGCCTTTGAGAAGCAGTACTGGGGTGAGGAGTAGAGAAGGAATGGTAGTAAGAGGTATGGCATTTCATTAAAAGTCTTCCTGAACTGGCTAATTTTTTTTTCCTAAGTACAAATATTAATTTACAACAGCTAATAAAAATAAAAGAACCAAGTTGGATTGAAAATAGATATAATTTTTGTTCTTAGCATATCAAATGTGAGGGAAATTGCTGTTAGATCTAGGATATTTTAGAACATAGTACACAATAAAAAATCATCATAATCAACTATACATAAGTAAATAATAAGATAATAGTTTCTAAAAAATATTAATACTCTTGGTTTTTTCTTTAACCACTGTATTTCTCAGGTAATTATTACTTGTTTTTCACTTCAGAGATTTTTAGACAAATGAGGTAGTCCTTTGAATATTTACTCATTAAATACAATTTTCAAACCTATCTGAGGATCTGTTTAAAGATAACCTGAGGTTTATCTATAGATTGATGAAAATTTTGTGGACAATTCCTTTCCTGGAAAGAAAGAAAATGAAATGAGGTAGAGGAACTCTCAGCAATTCATACCTTCTCCATTTAACAGGGGCCAAGAGTGTACCTCCAGCTTGGACTCCCTGGAGAGTGAGAAGGGATGAGTAATTTCCTGCTACATCATTTTCCTTGAGCACAAAATAAGCAGGGAGGGTGAGAAGAACTTTTTCCTCCCACAGTTTGTCAGGACAAGCAGTTGTGGCCTGAAGAGCTTTAGAGATTTGCATAGCACTCACAGGGTTGAATGCTTATCCATGTTTTGAATATCATTTGGATCCCTTTTTTAAAAAATGAGATTTTCTAATAAATGTCTTTATTACCTTAAAATTATTTTATTATACTAAAACACATAAATTTGTTATCTTCCAAATATTGAATCTTTAATGAATAGAGAGAGCAGGTATCAGGTTTCAGTTAAGTTTTAGTACACACATAAATGAAGGAAAAACATAAAAATACTCATAGAATAAGAGCAGTACTAATTCTTCATTCATTGATTAAACAAATATACATTAAGTACATATTATGTACCAAGCAGTAGGCTAGCTGGTAATATTCTGTATAAATACAGGGCTAGAAGCATTATTCCATCCCTAATAGCACTTTAACTGCTTGAAATTTTTAAAAAAATATGTTCATTTAGTGCAGGGCTTCTTAACTTTGGCATTGTCGACATTTTGGACCAGATTGCTTCTTTGTTGGGACTGCCATGGCATTGTAGGATATTTAGCAGCATTCCTGGTTTCTACCACTAGATGCCAGTAATATCCCTTCCCCTTGCACCCCCACGTCCCCCTTGTGACAATCTCCAGACATTGTGAAATGTCCCCTGGGGACAAAATTGTCCCCAATTAAGAATCAATGAGTGCAATCATATTTTTAAAGTACTAAAGTTCATTTACTTTTAGAGATACTACTACTTTGCCAACCTTGCCTATTTTTCTTTCTTTTATTTATTTAATTTTTTGGGGGGAGACCAGGTCTCACGTTGTTGATGAGGGCAGTGCCATGATCATAGCTCATTGCAACTTCAAACTCCCAGGCTCAAGTGATCTTCCTGCCTCAGCCTCCTGAGTAGCTGGGACTACAGGTGTTCATCACCATGCCCAGCTAATTTTTCTATTTTTTGTAGTGATGGGGTCTCACTATGTTGCTCAGGCTGGTCTCCAACTCCTGACCTCAAGCAATCCTCCCACCAGAGCCTCTCAAAGTGCTAGGATTACAGGTGTGAGCCACTGTGACCTGTCCGTGTCTATTTCCTATGTGATAAATTTGTCTTACTTACTATTGAATATTCACTTGAGAAATATAAACCACAATGAAGTCTGATTCTCAGATATAGTTGAGTGGCATTTCCAACTAACTTATGAATAGCAGAACAAATACAGTTCTATATTTTTAGCTTAGGAAGGTTTATCTTAAACCATACATGGCTGATAAAAATGTAAAATCTAAGCTCTTAGACTTTCTCTTGAGTTAACCAGATGGTGTGCTTATGATCTGCTTACAAAATCTTTCCATTCTTTTCAAATAAAAAGCTATTTTTACTTTCCACTTTAAGATCATATACTTTTAGATTCTTTCAAAGTAAAAAACATCCAGGCTACATTAGACATTAAACTGACACAAGTCCTGGGGCCCGGGAGTTGTGATAAATCTAAGGAAAATGTTCTACCTGCATGTTCTTTACCGTCATCTTCTAATATCCTCACCTAACCTAGGCTTCCAACCTACCTTTATATTATAGTAACAGGAAACACACATGTACTCCTTACTATGTACCAGGTAGCACTGTAAGTTCTTTTACGCATATTTAAAATTTTTAAATGCTTTATTTTGGCTTAATTTCAGACAGAAAAGTTGAAGAATAGTAAAAAGAACTCCTGGACACCTTTCACTCAGAGTCACCAATTGTTATCATTTTACTGTATCTGTTATCCCACCCCCGACCCTTTGATAGCTCACTCTCATGTGCGCTATTTATTTCATTGGGGTCTTGTACTTTTTTTTTTTAAATAATAATTATTTTTTTTTTTGAGACAGAGTCTCACTCTGTTGCCTGGGCTAGAGTGCTGTGACATGAGCCTGTGTCCCAGCAACCTCAAACTCCTGAGCTGAAGAGATCCTCCTGCCTCAGCCCCCAAGGAGCTGGGACTACAGGTATGTGCCACCATGCCCGGCTAATTTTTGATATATATTTTAGTTGGCCAATTCATTTCTTTCTATTTTTAGTAGAGACAGGCTCTTGCTCTTGCTCAGGCTGGTCTTGAACTCTTGAGTTCAAATGATCCACCTGCCTCTGTCTCCCAGAGTGCTAGACTAACAGGCGTAAGCCACCGCACCCGGCCTGGGGTCTTGTTCTTTACTCAATAGGTTATATTGAGTTTAGACAAACTCAAAGGATCAGGAATGAATATAAAAATATAAGACAATCTCTAAGGATAGTGTGGTAGGGTAGCCAGACTAAAAACTATCTCTGTATGGACTCATACATACCTGGAAACTTGATACACATTGCAGATCAGTGGGGAAATGTTGACTTATTTACTAAATGTTCGTGGAACAATTGGTTCTCTATCTGGAAAATAATGAAGTTGAATTCCTATCTCACACTGTAAATAAAAATAAATAACAGGAGGATTAAAGTCCTAATATAAAAAGCAAAGATTTAAAACAAGAGAATACTGCGGAAAGGGAGAATATCCTCATGATTTTAGGACAGAAAAGAGGGTTTTTTGTTGTTGCTGTTGTTGTGTCTTTTTTTTTTTTTGGAGACAGAGTCTCACTCTGTTGCCCAGGCTAGAGTGCCATGGCATCAGCTTAGCTCACAGCAACCTCAAACTCCTGGGCTCAAGTGATCCTCCTGCCTCAGCCTCCCAGAGTGCTAGGATGACAGGTGTGAGCCACCATGCCCAGCCAGAAAAGAGGGTTTTTAAAAACAAAATTAAAACATATATAAAGGATTGACATTTGATTATGTTAAAGTTTAAATATTCTGTACATCTAAAAATACCATAAACAAGGTAAAAAGACAATTCACAGATTGGGAGAATATATTTGTAAATGCAAACAGCTAACAAGGGATTTGTTTCTTGAGTATATAAAGGACTCCCATAAATCAACACGAAAAAGACAATCCAATATTACAGCAATAATAATAATAATTACTGGGGCTATAAACAGGCACACAAAGGCTCTTTACAGGAGAGGAAACTTGCATAGCCAATAACATATAAAAAGATGATCCAATTCATTGGTAATCAGGGACATTAAAGCCATAATAAGATACCATTAGATTGGTAAAAGTTAAGAATTCTGAAAAGGCCACACATTGGCATTGGATTGGTGAAGCAAAAGGAGCTTTCTGGTAAGAGGGTATGTTGATGTATCTACTTTGGAGAGTAATTTGGCAACTTACATTGATGTAGAATGTTCCTAGCTACATTGTATATAATAGCAAATATTTGGCAACAACCTAAATGTCCTATCTACTGGAGAATGGATAACAACATGTGGTATATTCATTCAGGAAATTTTCTACAGCAGTGGAAAAGAATAAATTTACAGCTATCTGTAAATTTACAGTATACCCACAGATGAAACACGATGCAGAATACATACAGAAATATACCTTTGACATAAAATTTTAAAACACACAAAATAACCCTACATATATTTCTTTTATTTTCTTGTTTCAAGAAAATAAAAGAGACCACTCAGACTGTGTCCTCTCCCTCTCACTGCCCCAAAAGGAGAGAACGATCATCAGTGGCAAACAGCAGTTGCAGCAAAGCCAGCTTCACACTCAGGAGAGAACGCTGCACCTCCTCCTCCTGGTTTCCTGCTCTATACATTCAGAGAAACTTCTCTAGTTAAAGTATAGAAATGATCCCCGAAAGTATAGTCTTCCTACATATATTTCTTAAGAATATATACTTATATGGTAAAGTTTTAACAAATGCATGGAAAGTTCCAAGCTCAGGAGCTTCATAAATACTTGTGTTAAGGCTGCACCAACAGACGTACAGGGCTCCAGAGGTTAGCAGAGGGTGAAGAAACCCCTTGGATGCCAGCCAGACCTGTCCAGTCTGAAGAACAGTGACCAGCCAAAAATGCTCAGAAATGAGTGAAGTTGAACTTTCAAGTAACCATATCCTGTGAAAGCCTTGCATGCCCTGTGCTTTAAATATATAAATATTACATTTTTAAAAACTTAATTTTTTGGATTTTTACAATCTCTTTAATGTTTGGGGTAATGTAATTTTAACTATCCACATCACCTGATTTTTAATTAAGCTCTATTTTCTCTTATATAGGTTTCTGAAAATCAATGAGCACCAAAGTTTACTTATAATAAGATTGTAGCAAAATTACTTATATAAAATGTTCATGTTTTTAGACTATGCATAGAGAAAAAAAGAAAGTGTGTATTAATCACAAAGTGACTCCAGAGAAACAGAACCAATAGGATGTATACAGGCACAGAAAGCGATTTCTTATAAGAAATTGGCTCCATGATTATAGAGGCTGACAAGTCCAAGATCTTCTGGGTGAGTCGGCAAACTGGAGACCCAAGAGAGTCCAAAGACTGACAGGACGGAGATCCAGAAAGAGCTGATGTTAGAGTTTGAGTCTGAAGGCAGGAAAATACCAGCTCGAAGGCAGTCAGGCAAGAGGCATTCTCTTTTACTGGAAGAAAGAAGGTCAGCCTTTTTTGTTCTATTCAGGTCTCCAACCATTTGGAATAGGGACACCCACATTAGGTGAGGTAATCTGCTGTAACTCAGTCTACCAATTTAAATGTCAATGTCATCCAAATACCCTTACAAAAATACATAGAATAATGTTTGACCAAATAGCTGGGCAACCCATGGCTCAGTTAAGTTTACACATAAAATTAACCAACACATAAAAGAATTTTTTTTTTCTTTTTGAGATAGAGTCTCACTCTGTTGCCCAGGCTAGAGTGTCATGGCATCAGCCTAGCTCACAAACAGTAACCCCAAATTCCTGGGTTCAAGCAATCCTCCTCACTCAGCCCCCTGAGAAGCTGGGACTATAGGTACATGCCACCATGCTGGGCTAATTTTTTAATATTTTGTAGAGATGGAGTCTCACTATGTTGCCCAGGCTGGTCTCAAGCTCCTGTCTTCAGACAATCCTCCCACCTCATTCTCCCAAAGTGCTGGGATTATAGGCATGAGCCACCTCAACCTGGCCTTATTTTTGAATCTTAGTAACTAAAGCACTGTTCTTTGAAAACCTAAACAAAGAATTGACATTTCACTAAAATGCTTTTCATAATGCCAAATTTCTAAAAATATTTTCATATTATAAATGTTTGCTCTGACAAAATTTTTAATGAAGAAAATATATAAGGCTTGATATGATTTCCAAATTCCTTTTATAGTTCTAACACTACAGGCTGCCCACTGAAGCCAAACCATACTTCTAATTATCATTATCACAATTCTGAGATTTCAAGTATATTTAACTTTCTCAGAGAAAATTTTTACTCTTATTTGCTATTATAAATTTGATACTAAATATATAGTTTATTGGGAAAATACTGAAAGTGATTCACTTACATCTTACTGTACCATTTAGAAATATTAAAATTTAGTGATTTTGTACCAAATGAAAACATTTGGAACTCTTTCTAAAACTTTAGCTAAAATTCCAGATTTCTTCTTTGCATTACATCCTACTGTCTGTTCAAAATCCAATAAAGTTTTCATATATTTCTTAGTGGAATCATTTTTCCTGAATATCTACAACAAAGTGTGATATTTTTATTCCCACATGTTGTTACATACGGCTCCACAGCATCAATGAAACCATTAAACTACTTTTAAAAGCATATTTTCATTTTAAGTAAATTATTAAGGCACTTTTATGTGTAACAATTGAACTTTGCAGGAATGATTGAAAATTTCCTTATTTCATAAGTTTCCTAAAATGTTCTTTTGTCAGTAGATATGTTTTCCAAGTGAGACTATAAATCTAAATTGAAATAAGTCTGCAATAAGTTTTATTAAATTTTTATGCCTGAAAATCCTTGACTGTATTTAACATTAAAAACAAAGCAGATGGTATTAACAATTTGATCTTTTAAGATATTTTTTGTTTGCTCAATTGAAACTTAGGTAAAATTCTTAAAAGTCATTATTTCAAATTCTTCATTATTAAAACATTTATGTATCCTTTTAATTTTCTCACTGCTGATTATAAATCTTTGTTTAAACCATGAGTTTTATTTATTTATTTTTTTTAGAGACAGGGTCTGACTGTGCTCAGGCTGTGTTCAGGCTGGTGTCAAACCCCGGAAGCAGCAGCTATCCGGCTGCCTCGGCATCCCAGAAAGCTAGGACGACAGGCATGAGCCACCGCGCCCAGCCCATGAGTTTTATTTTTAAAATTTTTACAACTTTATTGAAGTATAACAATTTATATACCTTAAAAATTCATGATTTTAAGGTTTTATGACTTAAATGACTTTTAAAATATTTCAATGATTTTTAGCAAATTTATGGAGTTGTACAACCACCACCACAATCTAGTTGTTGAACATTTTCATCAGCCAAAAATTTTCCCTGTGCCTGTTTACAACCTCTCCCCATTCCCATCCCAAGGCTCAGGCAACCACTAATCTACTTTTTCTCTGTAGATTTGCCTTTTGTGGACATTGCTTTTTTTCTTTTTAATTAGACATGGATTCTCACTATGTTGCCCAGGCTGGTCTCAAACTGACCTCAAGCCTCCTTAGTAACTGGGACTACAGGCAAGGGCCACCACATACAGCAAATATTTCATATAAACAGAATCAATAATAATGAAATCTTTCACTTCTAACTTCTTCCAGTTAATGTAAATTTTGGGGGGCATTCATCCAAACTCACTCCTCCTAGAGCCTTTTTTATCTCTGGAAATGGCTTTACCATTCACTTAGTTACTCAAGACAAAAAACCTAGGCATCATCCTTCTTTTCTTCTCTTAGTATATCTAATCTATCAACCTCTCTTTCAAAATATTTTCTTTCTTTTTCTTTGAGACAGGATCTCACTTTGTCTCCCAAGCTGGAGTGCAGTGGCACAATCATAGCTCACTACAACCTCAAATTCTGGGGTTCAAGGGATCCTTCTGCCTCAGCCTCCCCCCAGTAGCTGGGACTACAGATGCATGACATCACATCTGGCTAAGGTGGGTTTTTATTTTCTTTTTTTTTGTACAGACCAGGTGTTGCTATTGCCCAGGCTGAGGATGTTTCAATTATCCTTATGAAGGATAAAAGTAGAAGGCAATCACCTATGTTCTATCCAAGTGGCAGAACTGCTGTTCCATGTGGTAATGGAAAAAGCCCTAAACTTGGGGTTTGAAGACTTAAGCCCTTATTCCAATTTTGTAGCTCGTTTTATTTTAGAAATTATCTCTTTTAGACCTTAGTTTCCTCATATGTATAATGAAGTAAAATCATATTTATTAGATAATTAGTTTTGCCTAACTTTAACATTCTATGAAAGGCTAGTGATTAAGACCACAGGTTTTGAAATCCACTGGATTGAATTCAGGATTGAATAACCAGGTTCACATATTTATTCAACAAAAGTATTCATCAGTGGGGGCACACTGATGAACATGTCAGAAAGTGTTCCTGCCCTAATGGAACTTGCATTATAGTGGAGGAATAAAAATAAATCTAGACACTTACAGAATAATAAGTACTATGAATGAAATATGCAGGGATGTAATAGCAATGAACTGGGGCAAGTGGTTGGATCAAGTTTTCAGAGATTTCTCTGAAGAGGTAGTTATGAAATCTGTATAACATGAAAAGATGGTTATGGCATAATAATTGAAAAAATAAGACGCAAATTGGTAATTTCACTATGTTGAATGTATAACTTTCCTAAAACAATTTTGAAAAACACTTAAAATGATAACACTGTAACACACAAAAGTATGTAAAACATATAGCTTAATGAATTATTAAAAACCAAACACCCAAGAAATAAGTCCTCATGTCCCTTTCTAAACACAACCTTCCTTCCTTCCCTAATATTAAGATAACCACTAAACTTTTATGGTAGCCACTTTCTTGCTTTTTATTTTTATTTGTTGTTCTTTTAAATAAAAGGGGCCATACTAATCTTCTCTGTATTGTTCCAATTTTAGTATGGGTGCTAAGTGAGCACGACTTTCTTGCCTTTTATAAAAATGACTTTGCCAAATGACTGTGAAGACAACTGCACAACTATACAAATTTACTTAAAATCATCAAACTGTTCACTTGCAATGGATGAACTTTATACGTATATTATACCTTGCTAACGCTATTTTAAAAAATACTTTGCACCTCAGTATGCATCCCTAAGCACTATGTCTTAATTGTGTCTGTTTGAATTCCATATAAAGGAAGTAATACAGTACAAATCCTTTAGTGTCTATTTGTTTCACTCAGCATAATGTTTGTGAAATTCACGTTGTTGCATGTGACTTTAGTCCATTCGTTTTCACTGCTGCTTTAGATTCCATTGTATAATTATGCCAACCTATTTACCCATTCTATGTTGATGGACATGTTTCCAATTTTTTGCTATTTGAATGTTTACTATGCACATTCTTTTACAGGTCACTTCTGGCATATGTGCATGCACTTCTGTTGAGTATACACCAAGAGCAGAATTGCAAATTGTATTTCTAATCAAAAGCTCTGACAAAGAAAGCATGACCTAGAATGTATGGTGCCGGCTTACCTGTTCAATTTTATTAACTACTACACTTCAGCCAAATTGGCTTTCAGTTCTGTTTATCCCCTCTATGTGGAATAGTTTCCCTTACCCTTTGCTTAGTTAACTTTTATCTGTAAGATTTCAGATTAAGCATCAATGCCTCAGGAAAGGCTTCTCTTATATACTGGCTTAGCACCACATGCCTCTTTTTCTCAATTGTTTCAACAGTTTTACAATTTGCTTGTGAAATTAATTGGCCTGTCTCCCCAGCAATAAACTCATTAAGGTCAAGGTTTGTGGAGGGGATCGTAGGAGGGTTTCTTTTTTGCCTATCATTGTATCCCTGCACTCAGCACATACCTGGCACATTTAGGAAGGGGTCTATAAATACTTGATGAATATCTGTTATCCTTTCATATTCAGGATACCAAATTCAAATGCTGTTTCTTCTCTCAATGTTTTATTCCTTTGGCCACCACCAGTACCATCCTCTAAAAATAAAATCATATTTGGTAAAAGATTTGGTTAAGTCCCCCCTAAAAAAGATGGAATATGAGGGACTTGGCCTATCATAAACAGGAGTATTTTTTACTGTTTTCTGTGGAGAGACTATAATTATCATAACAAGTAATTCTCTATAAGAATTACAAAACACATGGGTTGTCTCTTTCAAATGGTGCTTACTATTTAAGAGATACTTTATATAAACAACTTATGAATTCCACAAAAGTAGGATCATTATAGAGTGCGAATGTAGGATTTTAATCACCTATTCTTCAACAAGTGCTTATTATATGAATAGCAGAAATCTGCATTTATATTATCTTTTTCTTTTTATCACCAGATGACAAATTTCTCCCCAAATCAGTCATTTCTCCCCAAATCAGTAATTTCACTTGCCCTTGTGTAAATATTTTGGTAAGCTTTTTTTTGCTTGTTTTTTTTTTTTTTTTTTTTGAGACAGAGTCTCGCTTTGTTGTCCAGGATAGAGTGAGTGCCGTGGCGTCAGCCTAGCTCACAGCAACCTCAAACTCCTGGGCTTGAGTGATCCTTCTGCCTCAGCCTCCCGAGTAGCTGGGACTACAGGCATGCGCCACCATGCCCGGCTAATTTTTTATATATATATCAGTTGGCCAATTAATTTCTTTCTATTTATAGTAGAGACGGGGTCTCGCTCTTGCTCAGGCTGGTTTTGAACTCCTGACCTTGAGCAATCCGCCCGCCTCGGCTTGCTTGTTTTTTAATAAAAATTGCTCAGTGGCAACTATCATAGAAAAACTAAGGGTTTTATTCTTGATAAACTTACTTAGATATTCTATATTAAAAGGATACTTGCTTTTTTCATAAGTATTAACAACTTTTATATACACTAATTATATGCTAAATTCAAAATATCTTATAAAAATATTCCACTTTTTATATTAATATCCAATTTAAAAATAATCTCAGTGATTGTATTAGTATAGCACTGATCTCTTTGGAAGGGATGTTTAAGGAATTTTTTTCAAGCACTTAGAAACTATAAACCAAATTTCTTCATAGTAAAAACTTGCAAGTATCTTGCTGAAAAAGTTGAAACCAGGGTACTGCCAATATAAAATGTAGAACAGGGAAATATTTCACTACTGCCATCTTGATCTTCCCTACATTCTTTCTCTAACTTAACCTCAGAACTGCAACTTTAGCATATGAAAAGAATTTTAAAAGGAAACTTAACCCTAAGTTTCATGTTTAATAAAACATGCCTTCTACTGGGAACATTCTCCTAACCATTTCTTTTTATACCACTCATGCACTCCGAAAAGACACAGTAGGGTCTAAATTTTACACAGGTTTGTTATAAAGAAAATATATTCACAAGTAGGACTTTCTTCAGAAAGTATATATATATATATATATATATTTTTTTTTTTTTTTTTTGAGACAGAGTCTCGCTTTCTTGCCTAGGCTAGAGTGAGTGCCGTGGCGTCAGCCTAGCTCACAGCAACCTCAAACTCCTGGGCTCAAGCAATCCTACTGCCTCAGCCTCCCGAGTTGCTGGGACTACAGGCACAAGCCACCATGCCCGGCTAATTTTTTCTATATATATATTAGTTGGCCAATTGATTTCTATTTATATAGTAGAGACGGGGTCTCGCTCAGGCTGGTTTTGAACTCCTGACCTTGAGCAATCCGCCCGCCTCGGCCTCCCAGAGTGCTAGGATTACAAGCGTGAGCCACTGCGCCTGGCCCAGAAAGTATATTTTTAAGTAGAAAGATATAAGACTGTCTAGCCTTTTTGATGTCAAAGTCGTATTTTAGGGATTTACTCAAAAAGTGTCAGCAGATCCTCAAACATACAAAATGCTGCTAGGAATTTACAGTTGACCCTTGACCAACACAAGTCCCAACTGCACAGGTCCATTTATAAGTGAATTGTTTTTTTTCAACCCAACTAGGATAAAAATACAGTATTTGCAAGATGTGATACCTGAGTATGTGGAGGGCTGCCTTTTTGTATATCTAATCGGGTTTCACAGGGCCAAATGTAGGACTTGAGTATGCACGAATTTTGGTATTGGGGAAGTGGTCCTGGAGCCAATCCCCCATGTATACCTAGGGACAACAAATGTATACAAATGAGCAACACAGCACTTGTAAATCAGTTTTTAAAGGTATACTAAAACATAGTATAAGGGTCAAGGGTTCAATTAAGAAACCATTTACGAAGGGGGGATAATAAAACAATATTACTTTGTTTACATATGTCAGTGCAGAGAATCACTGAGGGTGAATTTTAGCTCTGCTAAGACTTGTTTCAGAATGCTAAGCCACACAATCTTAAAGAATTGTATGGAAGTAATTTTTTTTTTTTTTTGAGATACAGTCTCACTTTGTTGCCCAGGCTAGAGTACAGTAGCATCAGCCTTCCTTACAGCAACCTCAACTGAGCTCAGGCAATGCTCCAGCCTCAGCCTCCCCAGTAGCTGGGACTACAGGCATGCGCCACCATACCAGGCTAATTCTTCTATTTTTAGGAGAGATGGGGGTCTCACTCTTGCTCAGGCTGGTCTCAAACTCCTGACCTCAAGCAAGCCTCCTGCCTCGGCCTCCTAGAGTGCTAAGGTTTATAGGCAAGAGCCACCACACCTGGCCAAGATATTATTTTAAAGCAAAAGTATCACAATTCCCTAAAACTGAAAACTAGCTAAAATGAAAACCAATAAATTTTTTTTAAAAATCATTTAAAAATATTCAACTAGTTTTGTTGACTATGAAAAATATTGTTTTTATTGGGTCTTAGAAGCATTATCTTATTCAATGTTTTATTATATCAAAATTTTGAAAAATGACTAAAATTTAAACAATATTTAAACAAAAATATCTACTTTATATTTGAAGTTAATGTAAATTTTCACTAATTTAGAACTCTATATTAAGACAGGTTGAGTATCTCTTATTTGAAGTGCTCGGAACAAGAAGTTTTCAGATTTCAGATTTTTTTTTCAGATTTTTGAAAATTGGTAGAATACGTAGTGGTTGAGCACCCCTAAGCCAAAAATCTAAAATACAAAATGCTCCTTTGAGTGTAATATTGGCACTCAAAATTTTTCAGATTTTGGAGCTTTTCACATTTCAGCTTAGGTATGTATGGTCAATACTCATGTGAATATATGGGGAATTCCTGGAAACGGACACATTATATATGAAACTGTCTTAGAGTCCTTAGAAATAAGGTTTTATGATGGTTCAAAACTTTACAAATCTTCCTAAACTGCTTTTTAATATAATGCTTAATTATATATAGACTTTGATTTTTAATAAAAATTTCAATTATTTTATAATCAATTTGAAGCAAAATTAAAGTCTCATAATTCTTTTCTGGAAGATTATCATTTATCAGGAGTACTGTACTACAACTGGTGACACTTAACACACACACAACCAGAAGAGACAAAGGATATATAGATATCTGGCTAGTTCTGTTTTAAAAATACTAATAAACTAATAATTAGGTTGGAAATCATGATTTAAAAATCAGCATGATTTAGAAAATATTATAATGTAAAAATCCAGGAGACAGCATTGTTATGGTCATCTTACCATTATTAACTATAGCAATACTGTGTTTTATACATATATACAAATTATGATATTTTTTTCTTTTGAGACAAGGTCTTGCTTTGTCACCCAGAATAGAGTGCAGTGGCATCATCAATAGCTCACTGCAACCCCAAACTCCTGGGCTCAACTAAGAAGCTGAGACTATAGGAACATGCCATCATGCCCAGCTAATTTTTATTTTTTGTAGACACGGGGTTGGCTACGTGGTCCAGGCTGGTCTTGAAGTCCTGGAGTCAAGTGATCTTCCTGCCTTGGCCTCCCAAAGTGCTAGAATTACAGGTATGAACCACTGTACCTGGCCAATTTTTAAATACCTTTTTTAGAACACAAATACTTCATTTTATATCATTAGGAATAAACATGATCCATATAAATGAATTTTTTATTCACACCTTAAAGCAATGACAGTTTTAAAAAATCAAACCATTTTTGATAGAGGTGGTCCCAAAACACCTTGATTTATTGCTTGGCAAAATTCGACCCCCTGGTCCTGACCCCCAAGCTTTTTGGGAAAGATTCCAGGGTCAACAATATGAACATCAAATATAGTACTCTATTGTAACAAAGTATTGACCTTAGGAATTTCTGAAGTATAACAAATGTTTACAGTTGCTGCTTCTATAGCCACAGATCTTTCCTTATTACTTCATATTATTTTATGTTCTAGAAGTGGTATGCCTATGGTGCTTCTGTTTTCCTAGGCCTGTTTTTAAACAAGTCAATATGTGTAATTTTCTACATTATTCTCATTCAAAGGTACTCTCCACTTTTCCTGCAGCTTAAAGTAAGTTTTTCTTTCTTTTCCTTTAGAGGAAAGGAAGAGAGGTTTGTTAATTTGTAGGCTTGCTTCAGAGGTGCTACATATTTCCTGATGAATAAGTTTGCTAAAGAAAAACATAACCAAAATGTGGCCATAGTATCATATTGAGAACAGCTGTTAACTGTTCCAGGTTGAAAGCAGAAAGGATAAAACAATAATTTGCTAACAGTCAATAGACACTAGCTATTTTATGGACATAAAATATTTTATCTACTTTACAAAGTAATATTAACTAAAAATATATCTAAAACCTATGAAATTATTTGCAACAAAAATTTTACTAATAAAATTTTCTTAATATTTCTCTTAGCAAAAATTGCACATTTGTGAAGAGTACCTGATACTTGTTAAAATATCAAGTACTACAGGGCAAGATGCTAGAAAACAAAACACACAGCTGGGAAGCGTTTTATTTTTTCTACTTCATATAACATTGTTCAGGACCACAAGATTTTAAAGGTCTCTTTCTCGAAACTTTTCTGATTTAAGAGTACCACTTAAAAATATTTACTGATGCTTTAAATATTACTGTTTTTTGTACAGATTGACGATTGTAATGAATGCCATATCCACTATACCTTTTGCTCCTTTGGTAAAAAAGGTAAACAGAAACTTTAAATTAGATGTTTGGTCATTCAAAAATGGTTTTTAAAAGTATACCCAAACAAACCAAATCTATATCAGCAATTACTAAAATTAGTTTTAGTAATTATTATTATTAAGAAGTCCTAATAAGGAAGTACTAAAGCATGTATAAGATTTTAAAAATTATATACAATTTAAAAAACAAATTTTAAAATTTAAATGAAAAAGATTTATGGCCAAATTAAAAAAAAGTTTGAGCATCAGAATTAATATCTTAATTTTTAGGCTATTCAGAAATATATGTTGTGAATAATAAGAATTATTTCATAAATATTATGTATAAATATAAATATATATCTACAGGATCTGAGATGCTAGAGAAAACACTTTAAAGAAAAAAACCTGCACTTTTAGATTATCAGGATGTTGTCAAATTACCCTTCAAGTAAAATATAATTATCAATCCAGGTGCTTTTGGCACAAGCTTTTAGGTGAATATTGACACAATCTTAAAAACACAATGCTTTTATATTTTATTCACTGGAATATGAAGAATCAAACAGAATTTAGAATTCTGAACGAAAATCCCAGATAACTGCAATTGCTTAATTAAATACAAAAAATATTGTTTTAAAAAGACCTTAAACCCTTAAACCTGTCTTTACATCTATCTGGAACATGTAAAATTTTATCAGCAATAGGTTTTCTCCAATTCCTTCAAGAAGAATTCCCAGCCTACACACAAATTTAACATTGTCTTTTCTATTCATGTATGACTTGGATCACACCCCAGTATATAAAGACAAAAAATAAATGTATAATAAAAAGATTGGATAAATCAGGAGAGGCTTTTTGGTCTTGAATTCTTCACCCACTAACAATGAAGCAGCACTGTAGGCAGCCCAAAACACACCAAACAGCTTAAAAAAAAAAAGACAAAAAGTATCATATTAGCAAATCAATTAACTTTTTGTATATCATAGAGCAAAAATAATGTTTACAACATTTTTAAAAATCAACCACCAATTGTGGCAAAATGTATTAAGAATGTTAAAAACTTAATAAGCATGTTCATCTTTGCTCTGCTACTTGACTTCTGTAAATCTGGTCTTTTCTTATCAAACCTGTCTAATCATAAGAATCACCTGCGGTGCCTACTAAAAAGAGACTTGGGGGACTCATTCTAGTTCTGCTGAATTAGAATTTCTAAGGGAAGGACCTAGTTATCAGTCTTTTATTTATTTCTAATTTTTATTTTTTTAGGGACAAGGTCTCACTCTGTTGCTGAGGCTGGAGTACAGTGGCACAATCACAGCACACTATGGTACTGAACTCCTGGGCTCAAGCAATTCTCCCACCTCAGCCTCCCCAGTAGCTGGGAATACAGGCAACATGCCACCACACTTGCTAATTTTTAAAAATTCTTGTCCAGGTCTTGAATTCCTGGCTTCAAGCAATCCTACTACCTCAGCCTCCTGAGTGGCCTGAATTATAGGCACCAGCAACCACACCTGACATTAGTTGTGAGTCTTTTAAACAAGTGTCTCTTATGATTGTGAACAGGCAACTTTTGAAAAAACTATTGTGCCAAATTGCTGAGAGAATACTAACTGATCCTGATAAAGTTGAAAGTTTTCCTTTTTATTGTTCCAAGAATTAGGAAAATAGATTAGGTGAAAATTTACACGATATTTATTAAGTGTCACAGTATATTCCCAGGAATAGGAGTCAAATAAAAAGGAGGAAAAAGGATCACATTTTGGCCAATCATGGTTTCTGATTAATTTTTTCTGAATAATTAATTTAGATTATTTCCATTGGAAACTTACTTTAGTACTAATTGATGTAGTCATTGAAGCCATTTTACAGCATAAAATTAAGGAAAGAACTTGAAGGGGAATCAGGGCAACTATAGTAGAAACAGATTTGGCACAGAGCAGGGTTTCTCAACCTTGCAATACTGACATTTTAGGCTAGATAATTCTTTGCTGTGGGGGGCTGTCCTATGCATTTTAGGATGTTTACCAGCATCTCTGTCCTGTACTCACTGCATACTAGTAAAACATCCCCCTGCCCCCAAGAATGCCTCCAGACATTGCCAAATATCCCTTGGATGGCAAAATTGACCTTAGTTGACAACCACTAGTATGGTTAAAAAACTAAATCATGCCTATAGTCCCAGCTACTCAGGAAACTGAGGCAAGAGGACCACTTGAGCCCAGGAGTTTGAGGCTGCAGTGAGCTATGATGACTCCACTGCACTCTAGGCCAGGCAGCAGAGCAAGACCCTGCCTAAAAAAAAAAAAAAAAAATTAGTGTCTACAGATTAGTCTTGCAACATAGTTTTCAAAAAACACTGGACTGACATAAGAAACATTACAATAGCTTAATACCCACAGACGATTTAGTGATTAGGAAAAAAATGTGGCAAAGAAAAATCTGAAGTTTAAAAACAATTTTATCCTAAATTTTTAATGTTATAAAAAAGATTTTTCCATATGGATTTTCCATTCATATGTTGCATAAAGAATATTAAAGTCCAACTTCCAGTTGAACTAGATGGCTAAAAATGACCTGAGACCAATAATTTTGGCTATTTTGGGAGTAGTCTCAGAAATACTCAAACAAACTTAACCCAAGTAAAACAACAGACAGCAGGAAGTGATCCTAAATGAGTGGTTATTTATATTACTAAGGCTAGAATAATTAAACACCAGCATGCTCCACTTATAGCTGATCCACTGTAAGACTTTTAAACTAAGTTCTAACAATGTCGATTTTTTAAAAAACAGATTTTAGGGTTAGGATGTACAGGAAAGCTAGATATTCTCAGTCTCTGAAGCATTCAAACAGTTCCAACTACAAAGATGATCTCAAAATATTCTTATATAGTATTTGTAATAACAGCTACCACTTGAGTGCCTGCTCTGTGCCAAGCACTGTATTAGGCTTTATAACAAACCTTAAAATGTAGTTATTAAGATTATCATTGTAAAGAACAAACTGAGGGTAAGAAAAGTTAAGATACCTCTGGAAGACCAGATAACAAGTAAATAGCAGAATCAGGGTTTGAATTCAGCATTGATTGGTTCTAAAAAACCACACTCTTTCAATACTCAGTGCTTATATATCAGTATTAGCTTATAGTTACTAAAATCTAAAAGGAATCATTATTTCTTTTATATTGAAATTAGTTATGAACATTAGTAAATCAAATCTCATAAAAATTAAGCGGCTCTGGCTACTTAAAAACAAGTACTTTAGTGTGGAGGCTACAAAATAGCAGTTCTATTTTCCATAAAGAAAAAAATTACAATCATTGTGTAATATGCACACATGTGCTAAAGCACTCATTTCCCAAAGTTGCTCAACATTAATAAATGCCAAAATTTAAGTTATATTACTATTTATTAATACTTAATATTAGCAGCAAATGTTTAAAATGTGTTTATATGTTATTTAAGTTAACATAAATATCATGAAGTAGTCCTGATTTCTGCATTATAGAAAATCCAATTTATTAGAATCATGTCTGTCATATTTGAGAAGAAAGTCATTCTCCTGAAACTTGATTTGCTCTGTTTTTCCCCCATAGACATACTTTATAATTTCTGGTGATTAAAAAGGAAAAAATAAAATAAATATAAATAAAATAAAATATAATATAAATAAAATAAAATAAATACAATTAGTAATATCAGTAAGGAAGATCATGTTCCAAAATACTACCAACAGTTTGATAAATAGTTTTAGATTACAATATTCTTAGCTAGAGGACTAGTATACTTTTACTATTGGAAAACAGTAAAATTACTTTATATAATACATACTACTTAACTTACTTTTATAAGTGTAGACACCACTTCAAATGAGCCAACCACCAAAAGTATAGGAGCTATTACAATGAGAGGAAGTAATGAATATCCTATAACTCCAAGAACTTGCCCATATGCAACCTGTGAATTTTGAAAATTTTAAATAAATATCTTAGAAATCAAATACTCATTTTCATCACTATTGAACATCATATACTCTTTGTTGTACTTCCACAAATGTGAGAATTAAGAAGAAATCATGAAGTATCATACTCATTACATTTCAAATTATCATATAGTCTCCCAAGTTCCTGAGCAGTCTTACTAACCACCATGGTTTCAATTATCATCAATTTGCTGATGTTACTCGAATCTACATTTCTAGCATTTATCTCTCTCTTGAGCTTCAGACTTATATATCTAATTAAATTCAGTATGTTTCTACATTACATTTTGTCACTACTTCTCTTAAATTGTAGCACGATTAAAGGAACCACAACCATCCTATTTGGATGAAAAATCCAAGGGTTAGAGAAGCTAGATATGACAAATACCAGAGGAAAGGGAGGGCAGCCAAGAGAGACTGAAGAGAAAAATACTTTTTAGTGATTATCATGTGCCAAGCTCTATGATAGGGTTTCTTATGTTGTGAAGATCAAACGAAATAACAACCCTATGAAGTAGGCATTATTGTCCCCATTATGAAGAAACTGATTCTTAGAAGAAAAAAACCACTTTGCTCAGGAAAGCAAACCTGGTAGGTGACAGAGTTCTAATTAAAATCTAGGTCTCAGGCCGGGCACAGTGGCTCACACCTGTAATCCTAGCATTCTGGGAGGCCGAGGTGGGCAGATTGCTCAAGGTCAAGAGTTCGAAACCACCCTAAGAGAGACCCCCATATCTATTAAAAATAGAAAGAAATTAATTGACCAACTAAAAATATATATACAAAAAATTAGCCAGGCATGGTGGCGCATGCCTGTAGTCCCAGCTACTCCGGAGGCTGAGGCAGTAGGATCGCTTGAGCCCAGGAGATTGAGGTTGCTGTGAGCTAGGCTGACTCCACGGCACTCACTCTAGCCTGAGCAACAAAGTGAGACTCTATCTCAAAAAAGAAAAAGAAAAAAAAGATCTAGGTCTCTAGGACACTGACCAGGTAGCAAAAATAAATGAATGAATGAATGAATGAATGAATGAAGAAAGAAAGAAAGAAAGAAAGAAAGAAAGAAAGAAAGAAAGAAAGAAAGAAAGAAAGAAAGAAAGAAAGAAAGAAAGAAAGAAAGAAAGAAAGAAAGAAAGATTGATTAAAAAAAATAATAAGATCTAGGTCTCTCTCTCTTTTTTTTTTTTTTTTGAGAAAGGGTCTCACTTTGTTGCCTGGGCTAGAGTGCAGTGGCATCATAGATCACTGCAACCTCAAACTCTTGGACTCATGCAATTCTGGGTCAGCCTTCCAGATAGCTGGGACCACAGGCACGTACCACCAGCTAATTCTTTATTTTTTGTAGAGATAGGGTCCTGTTATGTTGCTCAGGTTGGTCTCAAAGTCCCAGCCTCAAACAATCCCCCTGCCTTGATCTCCCAAAGTACCAGGATTACAGGTGTGAGCCACTGCACCCAGCCAAGATCCAAGTCTGTTAACTCCTATATCAATAGTCTTAAATTACAGAAAAATTCAGTAATATCTATTTTCACATAAATATTATATTAGATTTTATCTAGGATATAAGAAACTATAAATATACTTTTAAGTATCTATTAGAATTATTTAAAATTTCCATATGCACAGTGAAAAAGTTTCATAGATTTTACTCTAAATTTATTTAAGAATTTTAGGTTAAGATTTTGGATTAAGCATATATATCTAATATCATTCCCTCCTGAAACTACACTACTAAAAGGGAAGGGAAAAAACAACTCCTTTGCTTTTTTTTTTATAAAGAGAAGGGGTCTCACTATGCTGTCCAGGCTGACATCAAACTCCTGGACTCAAGGAATCCTTCTACCTCAGCCCCCTGAGTAGCTAGGACTACAGGCATGTGCCACTGCACCTGACAAAACTCCTTTTCATAAGATGGCATAAACAGGAGAAGAACAGGAGACAGGACAACAGCAACATAATTTTGGAAGCTGGAAAACAAATGAACTAGAAATAAGTTACAGACTTGGCATGGCTTTCCATCAAGTATGCGAAAGGATTCAAAGTTTCTGTATTTAGCATTTAATATTCACAGTTGGGCCGGGCACGGTGGCTCATGCCTGTAATCCTAGCACTCTGGGAGGCTGAGGTGGGAGGATCGCTCAAGGTCAGGAGTTCAAGACCAGCCTGAGCAAGAGTGAGACCCTGTCTCTACTAAAAATAGAAAGAAATTAATTGGCCAACTAAAAATATATAGAGAGAAAAAGTTAGCTGGGCATGGTGCCTGTAGTACTAGCTACTTGGGAGGCTGAGGCAGGAGGATCGCCTGAGCCCAGTAGTTTGAGGTTGCTGTGAGCTAGGCTGACGCCACGGCACTCTAGCCTGGGTGACAGAGTGAGACTCTGTCTCAAAAAAATAAATAAATAAATAAATAAATAATAATAATAATATTCATAGTTGCCCTAAGCCAGTACCCGTATCATAACTCTCTCTGGCATAGCCTCTGCTTTACTCTCTACACAAAATAAAATCCTAGAATTCCCAGGTTTACAGCAATTAATAAAGTCGTATATTAAAACAACAGTTCTCAAGGTATGACCTGTGGACCTCTGGAGATTCCAAAGAGTCTCCCAGAAGACTGTAAGGTCAGAACTATTTTTTATAATAGTAATAAAACATTATTTTCCTTTTCATTTGCTTGATATTGGTATTAAAATAGGGCACAGGCAATGGTGGTAAAACTGCTATTGTATTAGCACAAATAAAGGTATCACAAACTATACCAGAAGTAAGTATGTTCTTTACCACCACATATTCACAGAAAAATAAGCCAGTTTCACTTAAGAATTTCCTAAATAAAGCAGTAAAAATGCTTAATTTTATTAAATTAAACCTTTGACTATATGTCTTTTTAATATTCTATGTGACAAAAATGGGAAGTCACAGAAAGCATGTGGTTATCCCAAGGACATCACTTGTACAAATGTTTCAGTGAAGAGTTGAAGAAAATGGTTTTTCCATGGAACACCATTTTTACTTGAAAGAAAAACTGACGTACAATCTATGGTTACTCAGGCTTGGCTATGGTAAGCATGTCCTTGAAATAAAGTGAGCTTGTTGCTACATTGAAAACAACTGACAATCTTTGTCACAAATGTTAAAATTCTAGCTTTCAAGTAAAAATTACAATTTTGAAAAACTTGTATCCCCCACTATAAGTTTGATAGTTTTCCAAAATAGGCTTTTCTAATGAGACAGATGATTTTTTTTTTTTTTTTTTGAGACAGAGTCTTACTCTATTGCAGAGGCTAGAGTGCTGTGAACTCTATTGCCCAGGCTAGAGTGCTGTGGTGTCAGCCTAGCTCACAGCAACCTCAAACTCCTGGGCTCAGGCAATCCTTCTGCCTCAGCCTCCTGAATAGCTGGGACTACAAGCATGCACCACCATGCCCGGCTAAGTTTTTCTATATATTTTTAGTTGTCCAATTAATTTCTTTCTATTTTTAATAGAGACAAGGTCTTACTCTTGCTCAGGCTGGTCTCGAACTCCTGACCTTGAGCAATCCTCCCGCCTCGGCCTCCGAGAGTGCTAGGATTACAGGTGTGAACCACCATGTCCGGCCCAGGTGGTGATATTAATGAATGTGATTTTTCTGATATTATATAATAAAATATATCAACATTTGGAATATCTGCAAAACAGGGAACTATGTTTTCTAAATGACCAATGCATGATGTTACAAAACCATACATGGGTAAAAAAAGATCCATTCAAAGTGAATTTTAATTAAACAGTATGAAAAGTTCATTCATATGGTTTGAGATTCCTCACTGCAACAAACCTTTAAGAAACTACTAATTGTTGAGTTTTGGCGTAGTATCAGAGAAGAATATTAACAACCATCTTAAAAGGCTATTAAAATACTCTCCCTTTCCAATTATATAATATATCTGTGTGAGGCCTTATTTTCCTCATATACTTTAAACAGAACAATGTATCATAACACACTGTATGGATTTAGAATACAGCTTCCATTAATCCAGACATTAAAGCTACTTGAAAAATGTAAAACAATGCTACTCTTCTCACAAACTTTTTTGTTTTGGAAAATATAGTTATTTTTCTTTAAAGTGTATTGTTTATGTTAAAATGTAGGTGGTTTATTGTAAGTTTTAAATCAATAAATTTTTTACATTATTTTAATTTCTAACACAATGAATACTGACAAATAGAACCTACATAAAGAAATCTCTTTGACAACTTGAGATCAAAAAGTTTGAGAACTGTTCTAACAGAGAATAAATTATATGGTTCCCTAAAAATCTATAAATTACTTGATAAGTGGCATGGGATCTTTTCTTTCCTCTTCATTTCTTATAACATTTATTGAGTAACCATAATACTAATATGTTGATCATCTTAAAAGAACTAACATAATTTAAAAGCAATTCTGGGACAAGAAACAGTTATAATGAGCATAGCTAATGATGGTATTTGCACTACCAAAAATTAGGTGTATCATAAAAAATGAAGAGTATTTTCAAAATTAACTACTTACTTCTCCACCAAGAACTCTGGCCAGTAAGAAAATTGTTAGTGAACCAAATATCCAAATGGTTATAATCCATGAGACCACCTTAAGGGGGAAAAAAATCATATAGTTAATATTTTTGTACCAAATAAACAGATAATTTTCCAGGAACTCAAATCTCTGCCATAGAAGACAGTTTGGCATGATCAATTTCATTTCATAGAGAGGCTATATGGGTTCTCAGATATCTTTCCCAAACTTAATAAGAATACAATGTGAAATACAATTTTATAATACATCCATAATTGCCTAAAGAACCCTAAGTATTTCAAGATCTATGATAAAAGATTATTACAAAAAAGGGAACAAAGTGTTTACTACCAAGCCCTTGGTTTATAGCATCCTGCAAGGAAAATTTATTCCTGACATAAGTTACCAACCTTCTCTGGAAGTCTTTAAAACTTGTATTAATATTTACCCATGTAATAGAATATGGAAGAATTTCAGATAATTTTAATTCCTCAGACTTAGTGTAATGATACATGCATATATTAACAAGTTCTGTCTGTTGGGAGGTCTAGAAATAATACCTCAGTAGCAACGTAAGCACACTTATTGACCAGAAACCGGTTTCTAAATATTATTCTCTAATAAACAGAACTAGGACTTCTCAGAAAAATGGCTGATACCAGGACTGGGGCAGGCAAAATATAAGATTAGCCTGCAACACTATGTGTGGCCAGCCAAAATGAAATGAAGTGCTCAAAAAAAAAAAAAAAAAAAGATGACATACAATCTCCGCCCTCCACAAGAGTGAGGGAGTGGGAAGAGGGTTGATGATGAGAAATCATTTAATGTCTATAATGTACATTATTCAGTGGATGGATATCCTAAAAGCCCTAACAAAACCACTACACAATCTATGCACGTACCAAAATTGCAAATGTGCCCCATAAATCTGTACAAATAAAAAAATGATTCTTCATGCCATAAAAAGAAGAGGACAGGATATGTTAAAAAGGACACAGAAGGCAACTTAAAGGAGTTCTCAATGGCTAAGGCTGGAAAAATTTGAGTAATAAAATAAATGATGGGCCGGGCGCAGTGGCTCACGCCTGTAATCCTAGCTCTCTGGGAGGCCGAGGCGGGCGGATTGCTCGAGGTCAGGAGTTCGAAACCAGCCCGAGCAAGAGCGAGACCCCGTCTCTACTATAAATAGAAAGAAATTAATTGGCCAACTAATATATACAAAAAAATTAGCCGGGCATGGTGGCACATGCCTGTAGTCCCAGCTACTTGGGAGGCTGAGGCAGGAGGATCCCTTGAGCCCAGGAGTTTGAGGTTGCTGTGAGCTAGGCTGACGCCACGGCACTCACTCTAGCCTGGGCAACAAAGCGAGACTCTGTCTCAAATAAATAAATAAATAAATAAATAAATAAATAAATAAATAAATGATGATAGGATTGGATTATAACGCAAAGTAAAATGAATGAGGGAAATAGAAAAAATCACCATTCAGTAAATACTGTAGTAATAATTGCTACATGCAAGATCCATCAGTGAATGCTAAAACTAGGAAGCTAAAGTTAGATGAGAAACAGGATATTTGCACAGTTGTAAAGTATTTCTACAAGATACTTATTAATTAGAAAGGGGAAAATAGCAACTTTTTGGTGGAGGAACTGGACAAACACCACCCCATCACCTAACCAAGTGATCAAGATTAACATCACCAGTAATAAGATATATGATATTCAGTATCATGTACTCCCTGCTAGTATTCAGAGAAGAATACAATGTCACTTCTTTGATATTCTTGCCGAAAATGCATAACTCCAACCCAATCATGAGAAAAGATCAAGCTAATCCAAATTGAGCAACATTCAATGAGGACATAGTAACTTCCTGGTTTTAGCCTTAGAACCCTTTGTTCAAATGAAAGATTATACAAAATAGATAAAACTAAAGCTGTTCTAGATGAAAGACACATAGTAGGTAGGAGACCAGAACCCCCATTCAACTTCAATGGTCCTTACCACACTTCAACAAAATATCTGATATAAATTACTAATCTAGGGCAAATATAAACAGAACTAATATGTCAAGGATCTTACAATGGGCAGATTATTCTTGATTATCTTGATGGGCTCTAAACATAATAACAATTGTCCTTTAAAGAGGAAGACAGGGGGATTTGAGTACAGTAGAGGAGAAGGCAATGTGACCATGGAAACAGCGATTATAGTGATGTGGCCAGGAGCCAAGGAATGCTGGCAGCTTCTAGAAGTAGAAGAGTTTGAAAGCTTTAATTGTATTTAATTATGGAACTGTTTTAGGGCTGAACAAGTGAGAAATAATGGGTAAAGGCAAAGCATTTCTACATAATATTACATTACAGTTAATATCTAACTGTATTTAACTTTCAGAACTCTTAAAATATTTAGAATTAATATAAAATAAGATATACTTACCCTAAACTGTCCATATAATGATATCATGGAAAAGAAAAGAACAACAGCCAGAGGACCCCAAAAGTCAGGATTGTCTCTCACCACTTGTCTGTTAAAACCAAGTGATGGCATTGGCATCAAAACACATCGGATTTTGTAGTAAATATCCTTTAGATCGATATCCAATTCTTCCCTATAATTTTAAAATAAAAATTCTCAAAAGGCACACACTTCTGAATTAAAATATTTGCAAAAGAATTTAAGGAAAATTTAAATAACACAGTATAAGTCAACAAAACATTCATATTTGAAGTACATTTCACTAATTCCAAGATGTACATTTTCAACAGTTCACTGTCTCCTTTTTTTTCCATGTTACACAAGTAATGTGCCAACCTTGTAACAAGGACTGAGGGAGGCACATCTCAGGCATGTATATGAAAATCCAACCATCATGCTTATGAACTTCGAAAGGATCAAGATTTCACTTTCTCTAAAGTTGGGATACCTCTCACAATCACTGGTGTCTTACAATTGTTAGCCTGGAGTAAAGCCAAGTGCTTCCAATATCTGCCTTTCCTTTTTCCAGTCTCCTGGAGGTACTATCAATATAAGACAACTTGAAATAAATTTTTTGGTTTGAGACTTTTGGGAACCATACTGACAATTCAGACCACAAACCTATGTGAGAACTGGTGTGGGGTTTACATTCTCAGGGGAAATCCTTTCTTCCAACACCCTACCCAGTGACAGAATAAAGCAAACTTCCTTGCTGTCTCTTCCTGTGTGGTGGGTTATTTCTCATTTATATTTGAAATAAAGAGATTACCCGTTAATGTCTCAGCTTTATCCTGTCTTATGTGCTTTTCATTTAATATTTAAAATAACTTCATCTTATAATCCACAGTGTTTTAGATGTGATGAAATATGGTATATTAACATTAAGAAATGTAGGATGCTTTAGCACTTAATCTACCAATAATTAATACAAAAAATAACCTAGAAATGTCTCAATTTTACAAACCTATAGGTTCTTCTTTCCAAAATTGTTAACTCCTTTGCTTCCCCCACGCCAGATGATAATTATAAAATTTCAAGTACTATGAAGAAAGTGAAAGTCTCTTTATACTCCTCCTCCCAGTGGCAGCTCTAGAATTTCTATATTGGAGAGATTTTGAGGTGGTAATCTTTGTGGAAATCTTACTTGCTCTTAAACCTGAATTTCAAAGCAAGCACTCATGAGCCCTGCTTTTTTAGATCTCGTGATTACTTGAGACAGCTGACAGGCTCAGGTAAGCTCTAAAGGTTTGGAGTATACTATATTTGTGTGTAAGTGTGAGATGCAGGATTATCATTCTTTTAACTTTTACCATTCAACAGGTTAAAAAATATTCTCTCATTATTATTTCAGTTTTTTAAATTACTCATAATTGTAAATTGGTAAGGCTTTTTTTTGTTTGGTTTTTTTTAGACAGAGTCTCACTCCGTCACCCAGGCTAGAGTGCCGTGGCGTCAGCCTAGCTCACAGCAACCTCAGACTCCTGGGCTCAGGCGATCCTCCTGCCTCAGCCTCCCAAGTAGCTAGTACTACAGGAACCATGCCCAGCTAACTTTTTCTCTATATATATTTTTAGTTGGCCAATTAATTTCTTTCTATTTTTAGTAGAGACAGGGTCTCGCTCTTGCTCAGGCTGGTCTTGAACTCCTGACCTTAAGTGATCCTCCCGCCTTAGCCTCCCAGAGTGCTAGGATTACAGGCATGAGCCACTGTACCTGGCCTTGGTATGGCTTTTGACCAAAAAGTTTAAGGTTTTCCACATCTGTCATTATATAAAAAAGAGAATATAATCATTCCACAGACTAGCTCTAAAAACCAAAAAATACATGTTATTTTTACGTACAAGAGTGGTTTGTTATCTTCAGGATCATCATCTTCGACTTCCAAAAGCCAGCCATACCCTCTTTGTCTCAGAAATGTAGTAGCTGTAGATTCTTTGATAAAATCTCCACCAAGGTTTAATTTGACATCTGGGGATGCTATTGAACCACTGAGATCTTAGAAGAAAAGAGGAAAAAACTGTAAACCAAGGCAAGAATGTGTGAATCTCAATCAAAGTGAATCTCAATCTCATCTATTTAACTAAAATAATTATCACTGAAGATCTCTAACTATGAACATCTGTTATTGCATGTAATCTTCAAATTTTGTAGTTGACAGATATGTAAAAACCATCTTTTTTTTTTGAGACAGAATCTCGCTTTGTTGCCCAGGCTAGAGTGAGTGCCATGGCGTCAGCCTAGCTCACAGCAACCTCAAACTCCTGGGCTCAAGCAATCCTCCTGCCTCAGTCTCCTGAGTAGCTGGGACTACAGGCATGTACCACCATGCCCAGCTAATTTTTTCTATATATATTAGTTGGCCAATTAATTTCTTTCTATTTTTAGTAGCGACGGGGTCTCGCTCTTGCTCAGGCTGGGTTTGAACACCTGACCTTGAGCAATCTGCCCGCCTCAGCCTCCCAGAGTGCTAGGATTACAGGCGTGAGCCACTGCGCCCGGCCTAAAAACCATCTTTTATTTTATAAGAAAATGAAAAATGAAAGTAGTGGAAAGATAAACAAAAGATTTCACAGCTAATTAGTTAGACTGGTACCAGAATCTAGACTTACCTCAGCAACTCTTTGAAATTTAATTGGAAGATATATAGAAAATATATTACATGATATCACTTTGGATTCCTTCATATATTATGTACCTCAGAACTAATTGTACAAATTCTTTTTAGAGGCATTTCATATATATATACACACACACACACTAATAGACATAATTTATTTGCTAGTAGAAAACTGTAGACAAACTTTCTCTACTTTTTCATGTATTTATTCATACATTCTTTTATTTCCATGATCAAATATCTATGCTAAGTGCTTCATATATTAATGCTTGGTTCTGGATAAATCTGATAAGAGTTCCCTATTTCAGCAAACTCTTTTCTTTATATAATTACATTATGTATCTTTAGTTTCAGCAAAAATTTTATTTTATTTTAATTGTAACATCTATCCATGCTAATCGTCTCTTTATCATTCCAATTTTAGTATATGTGCTGCTGAAGCGAGCACAGTTTCAGCAGAAATAAATAAAGGGCTTTTTTTTTTTTTAGGTTGGCTCTAACAAGACGTGAAGAAATTCAATTATTTGCATTAAAAAATAAATTCCATGCACAGCCTGCACAGTAACTTAGAGGTTATAGATAATCATATTAGTACAAATACCACATTTTCTGACTGAAAAAATTTGGAACAGTTAAGGATTTTCTTAAGGTCACACAGGAATTTAGAAGAATACTCACATTTATTGGACCAGACAGTGTGTACTAGTAAATAAACAGCAATGTTGATAAGTCATAGGATCGGAGAATTACTTTAGAAAAATAATTTTAGCAACAGCAAGTCAACACTCTAATGCAGATCCTTCTCTAGAGTTTATCTCCAACTAACACTAAAGTTAACTTCCTTAAAAAAAACAAAACTAAGTTTTTCATATATAATACAAAGAGCTTAACTTGCACAATACTCTGAGTCACATCCTGGTCTGGTTGTGGTAACTCCTGTAATTAATTTTAACAAAAGTTTACATTCTGAAGCTAAATTCCAGTTTAGCTACTAATTAATACAGCAAATCACTTATGTCTTCTGGGACCCAGTTTCCTATTCAAAGTTCTCTCCAGGTTAAACATCATTTGATTCTAAAAAGTTTTTATAAGAGAGCTTACTCAGCTAGAGGTAAAATGTAAATAGCTTTGAATTCACTGTCCTTCCTTATCTAAAGTTAAAAAATAATCCCAGTAGATACTGTCACAGAATCTTACAGTCAAAATATTCTCACAAAACTACTTTCTACTTCCTTGTCTTAATCTAAGTTGAAATGAAAAAGGTAGAATTTAACTAAAATTCTACTTCTAATAGGTACAAAGAGTGCATTTTCTTGATTTAACAAGATTTAAATCAGGAAGTCATTACTACAGCAGTGACATTAGAGGTTTGCAATTATGAGGTTGGAAAGGGCCTTAACAACTGTTTCTTGGTCTCTAGACAGGACTATACTTAAAGTCCTTAATCTAAACCAAAAAAGGATATATAAGCATATAAATTATAGTGCTAAGGAATGCTGCATTAAAGAAATGTATATGTTTAGCAGTTTGTCATAGCATGGATGCTAGAACTTCAAAAAGGCACCCTTAGCTTACAAATTTTGTAGTACTTTTGTTCCACATAAAGTAGGAAAATATCAAGCATACCCTGCTGCTAGCAACAGCAATTTGACACCTCCCCTAGGACCTCCAAGACACACTTAGGTGGGCATGGGATAGAGTAACAGGAATGTCCAAACAACTGGTAGTGGTTTAACATGTAAAGAATAATGTCGGTGAACAAGGAAACAGATACAGAAATCACAGGAACCTGGTTGATTTAAGTTAACAGAGTAAGAATCAGCTAGCTTGGCTGTTAATTCTAGGATAGACATCACAGTAAAAATTAAAAATATTCAAGAAAAAAGAATGGGGAAGAATATCAGTAAGTTTCAAGTCTTATTGAAAGACAACTGCATAACAAAATTTAACAGTAATTTTCTCTCCCTTTCAACTCAAATGTATAACTGGGTGGGGGATCCTTTCTCTCAATCCTCTGCTCAGCCTGAGAACTTCAATTTGAAAAAAGGAAGAACTTTGTCAGTGCAGTGTAATAGTATACTAAAGATGAGATTACTGTTCTGCTCCTAGACACATTCTAGATTTCTGTGAAAGACGAGTATCCTGCAATGAACAATGAACATTTTGTTGATACTTGCCAACTTCTTATATATGTGAAGAAGCTTTTTCTTTTTTTCTTTCTTTTTTTTTTTTGGAGACAGAGTCTCACTTTGTTGCCCAGGCTAGAGTGAGTGCCGTGGCTTCAGCCTGGCTCACAGCAACCTCAATCTCTGGGGCTCAGTGATCCTACTGCCTCAGCCTCCCGAGTAGCTGGGACTACAGGCATGCGCCACCATGCCCAGCTAATTTTTTGTATATATATTTTAGTTGGTCAATTAATTTATTTCTATTTTTGGTAGAGACGGGGTCTCGCTCAGGCTGGTTTCGAACTCCTGACCTTGAGCAATCCGCCCGCCTCGGCCTCCCAAAGTGCTAGGATTACAGGCGTGAGCCACTGCGCCCGGCCGAGGAGCTTTTTCTTATTTAACAAGCAAAAAGAGCAAGGACGAGTATCATCCCATTTCAGTTGAAAATAAAATCTATGTGTGCTTAAGTCTAACCCAGAATTGAGTATTTGTGCAACAAAAACAGGCACATTTTGCACTGAAAAGGTAAATTCCACTGCTTCATTTGAGTTATAAGAATACCATTTTAATGCATATATAGGCCAATGAAAAAGATCAAGAAACACGTCAGGCTTTCTTCGGCAGTACCTATACCAAAACTGAAATGATACAAAGATAAGCACAGCCACTGTGCAAGAATGACACACAAATTCATGAAGTGTTACATATTCATAAAAAATTTTTAAAAATAAGAAAAAAGAAACACATACATAATAATTTTGTAATTGCTAGACCTATACTGGAGCTTGAAGAAAATGTTTTTTCAAAGCCTTGTATAGAATTGTGTCTTAGGTTATATTTTTAATCACATTGCTTTGGCTTATGGTTTTCAATACTGTCAGTAAATTTGCATATTGTAAATAAAATTAATTAAAATCATTTAAACTAAATCTCCTGAGCCTATCATTATAAAAATTGAATTCCATTTGGGCATAAGCCACTTACTAAACAGAAATTTCTTTTGTATGCCTTATCAGTCTTTTAATTTTTTATTTTTTTAAATTATAAATTTATAGGAAGTTGCAAAAATAGTACATAGAGGGCATATGTACCCTTCATCCAATTTCCCCCAATGGTATGCTATCATATAACTATCCAATCTAGGTCATTGACATTGGTACAATGCCCAGACCTTATTCAGATTTCACCAGTTTTACATGCACTTATTTGTGTGTGTGTGTATGTATAGTTCTATGCAATTTTATCATATGTGTAGATTTGTGTAATGCTTTATGAGGTTTAAAATTTATGAACAGAAAGAAATAGATTAATTTCTAAAAAAGGTAAATTTGCTTAACTAGCTGCCCAGCCCATGTACATCATTTTTAAAAAGCAAGAAACTTTTAAAAAGGAAAAACTAAAGATTCCTCTGTCTATACTACTAACTTGTATTTAAAATGACATCCTTTCTGGGGAGGGGAAATTTTACACAAGGAGTAGGGTAAATGCTTGGCCAAAATAACAAAGTAACAGAAAATTACTGTTTACTCAAAAGCATTGACAATAATTATTGGATTGTCATGTCTACAACTTAGTGATCACACTAACATATTGTGAGCTGTAGATACTGTCATTTTTATACAGGGGTAAGAAGACTGAAGAAGGCTAAACTTGAAATGCAATATATTGAGCCCAGTCCTCTTCACTAGACTTATATAAGCAATTGTTAACTTAATATTTCCTTGTAGCTATTTCAAAGACATCTAAAATTCGATATTCCAAGTACCTCAGGTCTTCCTCCACTTTACTTCAGTGGATAATATCACTATCTACCCAACACTGTAAGCTAGAAGCTTCATTATCCTTGGCAGTTTGCTTTATTTGCATGCTTCTTCCTCTATCCCACCCACCACTAAATTCTGTCAGTTTTATCTCTAAATAGTTTTTGGAACCTATCCACTTCCTATTTCTACCACCAGCACCAAGCTACTGCAAACTACCAACTCGTTCCCTCTATTCATTCTTGTCTCCTTCCAATCCATTCCCTTCACTGTATCCAGAACATTTTTTTTTTTTTTTTGAGACAGAGTCTCGCTTTGGTGCCCAGGCTAGAGTGAGTGCCGTGGCATCAGCCTAGCTCACAGCAACCTCAAACTCCTGGGCTCAAGCAATCCTCCTGCCTCAGCCTCCCGAGTAGCTGGGACTACAGGCATGCGCCACCATGCCCGGCTAATTTTTTCTATATATATGAGTTGACCAATTAATTTCTTTCTATTTATAGTAGAGACAGGGTCTCACTCTTGCTCAGGCTGGTTTCGAACTCCTGACCTCAAGCAATCCGCCTGTCTCGGCCTCCCAGAGTGCTAGGATTACACGCGGGAGCCACCACGCCAGGCCCAGAACATTTTTTTTAAGATGTAAATCTTTTGCTCTTCCGTTTAAAATCCCTCAGTGGCCTCTGACTGCTTTTTTGGCTCAAGTACAATAATCTCTACACAATCTATTTCTCCAGGCCCATTTTTTGCCTCCTTTCCCATCTGGACCCTATACTCCACACTAAGGCTCTTAGTGCTTTGAATGAATCTTTTCAATGGTATGGATCTCCCTTTTGCCTCAGGTACCTTGTACTAGGTCTAACTTCAGATAATTAAATGCCACCCATTTTTTTATTTTCAGACATACCTGCTTAAGGGAATTTTCCTTGATCTTGCAGACAAGATTAGGTAGGTTCCTTTCATAATTCCCTCCACTTTTCCTTAACATTTATCACGGTTTATAATTCTGTATTTGTGTGATTATTTGACTAATGTCTATAAACTCTATGAAGGGAGAGACTATGTGGGTTTTTCTTTTTTTGAGACAGAGTCTCACTCTGTTGCCTGAGCTAGAGTGCTGTGGCGTCAAACTAGCTCACAACCACCTCAAACTTCTGGGCTCAAGCGATCCTTCTGCCTCAGCTTCCCAAGTAGCTGGAACTACAGGCATGCACCACCATGCCTAGCTAATTTTTTTCTATATATTTTTAGCTGTCCAGGTAATTTCTTTCTATTTTTGGTAAAGACAGGGTCTCACTCTTGCTCAGGCTGGTTGCTAACTCCTGAGCTCAAACCATCCACCCGCCTCAGCCTCCCAGAGCGCTAAGATTACAGGCTTGACCCACTGCACCCAGCCTATGTGGGTTTTTTAAAAATTAATTTTTACATACATTCCCAGTAAGTATAACAGTGCCTGATCCACAGTAGGCAATCAATAAACGTGTGTGCTGGTTGAATGAAGTAATTAATGGAGCAAACAGCTCCTTATATCTTAAATTAAGAAGTGACATTAGGCCGGGCGCGGTGGCTCACGCTTGTAATCCTAGCACTCTGGGAGGCCGAGGCGGGCGGATTGCTTGCTCAAGGTCAGGAGTTCAAAACCAGCCTGAGCGAGACCCCGTCTCTACTATAAAAATAGAAAGAAATCAATTGGCCAACTAATATATATATATAAAAAAAAATTAGGCCGGGCGCGGTGGCTCACGCCTGTAATCCTAGCTCTCTGGGAGGCCGAGGCGGGCGGATTGCTCGAGGTCAGGAGTTCGAAACCAGCCTGAGCAAGAGCGAGACCCCGTCTCTACTATAAATAGAAAGAAATTAATTGGCCAACTAATATATACAAAAAATTAGCCAGGCATGGTGGCACATGCCTGTAGTCCCAGCTACTCGGGAGGCTGAGGCAGGAGGATCCCTTGAGCCCAGTAGTTTGAGGTTGCTGTGAGCTAGGCTGACGCCACGGCACTCACTCTAGCCTGGGCAACAAAGCGAGACTCTGTCTCAAAAAAAAAAAAAAAAAAAAAGAAGTGACATTAAAGGCTTTTAATAAAGCAAGTAGACAAAATCACATTTTTATTTTGGAAACAATCTCAGCTACACTATGGAGGACTGATTTAAGAGGGGAGAGATTGGAGCAGGGTGTTCAATCAGGAAACTATAATAATAAATATAAATAATAAATGAGAAATGATGAGGTAGAAGACAAACTAAGGCAGTAGCAGTAGAAAGAGAAAAATAGATGAATTATTAATATGTATTCATATATATATTGGAGCTATTCTGAAGTATTTTTATGACCAATTGAATATGAGAAATAACTTTATGACTAACTGAATATGAGACTAAAGACAAAAGTTTCTGGCTTTTGGCAAGAGGATCTATATCACAAACGTGAAATTATTTCCATTTTATTATCTTCCTCAATTATAATAAGTGTAACACACTCGAATCATCCCCTCCTTCCCAGTCCATGGAAAAACTGTCTTCCATGAAAATGGTCCCTCATGCCAAAAAGGTTGGGGGTTGCTGCTAAAGCATACTCTTCTGTAGGTACATGACAATGAGTATTGCCAACTGACCATAGGTGCCACAGGAATAAAGAAACTTAATCAGAGAGGTGATTAGGAAGGCTAGGTAGAGTTAGAACCTGAACTTGTCCATGGGAGATGGCTGGATGGGCAGAGAAGGTATAAAAAAGTCACCCCGAGGAAAAGGCATGGAAGCCCAAAGCCTGAAAAGGCACAGAGTTCAACTCCAAAAGTTGTAGAGTTGGGGACAAGTTATTAAGAGCATATATATCAGGCAAAAAAAACTCTTATCTTTATTTTGTAGGCCAAGTGTTTCTTTCTGCACGTTCTGTAGTATCTGGACCCCATGGGACACTCTCCATAAAAGGCTTTTGATGCTAAATTTGGAAAAGTCTGCATACTATAATTCCCAGTTGGAGTTTCAGAATATTGGCATATTAAAGGGTCTAAGAATTCTACATTGAGGACACTGGTTTAACTTGCCTGACATTATTTACGGAACTTAATGTTATCATGGAACTATTTCCATTTTGGGAAACATTACTGAAATACTTTGTAGATGACAGGAAGTTAAGTGCAGATCCAGTAGAGTGATAGAGACTGCTCAATGTTGAACAAAGAGCAAATAACAGGGATAGTTCAGCTGTGAAAATAAGGAAAAGGGAAAGTAGAAGATTTAATTAAAGATTCTGTCATTAGGAGAGTACCAATGAATAATAGTAGAAATGGAACAAACAGGAGAAATAAAATGCTAAAGAAAAAAACAGAGAAGATAAAGACTTCAAAGGAGGTGGAGAGAAATGAGAATGAAAACACTAGTAGAGGCTGGGCGAGGTGGCTCACACCTGTAATCCTAGTACTCTAGGAGGCCGAGGCGGGCAGATCCGTTTGAGCTCAGATTGTTCGAGACCAGCCTGAGCAAGAGTAAGATCCCCGTCTCTACTAAAATAGAAAGAAATATATATATATATATATATATATATATATACACACACACACACACACACACATACATATATAGAAAAAATTAGCCAGGCATGGTGGCACATGCCTGTAGTCCCAGCTATTCCGGAGGCTGAGGCAGTAGGATTGCTTGAGCCCAGGAGTTTGAGGTTGCTGTGAGCTAGGTTGAAGCCACTGCACTCTAGCCTGGGTAACAGGGTCAGATTCTGTCTCAAAAAAACAAATAATAAATAATTTTTTTTAAAAAGCACTAGTAGAGACTTATGCTAGGAAAAACACCTTTTCTTCAAGATTTGGAGGAGAAAGATGGATATTTCAGTACCAATATAAGGATATTTAGAGGGCTGGGAGTAGTGGCTCACACCAGTAATCCTAACCCTTAAGAAGGCTGAGGCAGGAGGACTGCTTGAGGCCAGGAGTTTGAGACCAGCCCAAGCAATATAGCAAGACCCCATCTCTAAAAAAAATTTTTTTTAATTAGCCATGCATGGTGGCACACACCTGTAGTCCTAAGTACTCAGGAGGCTGAGGTGAGAAGATTGTTTGAGCCTAGGAGTTCAAGGCTACGGCAAGCTAAGATCATATCACTGCATTCCAGCCTGGATAGCAGAGTGAGGGGAAAAAAATATTTAAAGGTAGAAAAATACTAGAATGAGAAAATGGCTTAATGGTTTATCAGGTGGCTTTGATCATCTTTCTTGCTTAGTTTTTCCTCTTCATGCCATTTCCAAATCCTTACTGAATTTCTGTTGAACTGGTGTTGGCTTCAGTTCTAGCAGCACAACACCTTTATCTTAAGCATAAAGTATCATATAGTCATTCATTCAACAAACATTTATTGAGTACCTGCCATGCGCCAGGCTTCATGATAGGCAGTGGGTATATTGATATGCAGTAAATCACAGCTTATAACCCCAAGGAGCTCATGGTCTAAATCAGCATTGTTTTAGGTCTATGAAGATTGAGAAATATAAGGTAGAGATTGCTTGCATTCTGCTAATTATTGTACTTGTATAGTTCTTATATGAATGCTCTTCACCCTTTCCAGTCTAAAGAACTCCTCCTTGTCCTTCAAAATGCACCTCAGTTCTCTCTGAGGACTTCCTTGATCACTTCCTGCATAGTTAACAAATTTGTACCATACTCTTTATTGCATTTATTATGTATACTAAAATTTTTTCTTTCTTATTAGACCATTTTTTGGTGGCAGGGACTTTCTCATAAGCAGTCCCTTGCACATGGAGGTAGGTACTTTCTCCAACCTAAATATACAATGCATTATATGTCCTTCAGTAAAATATCAACTCCCTTAAATTTTCCCTAATCTTCTAGATAGAAATAACTTTCTCCTCTTCTGATCTTTTATAACATTCTGAACCAGTGCTTCTTAAACTTTAATGTGCATATGAATCACTGTGGGATCTTGTTAAAATGCAAATTATGATTAAGGTAGAATCTGCATTACGAAGTGCCAGGTAATGCCAATGTCTACGAATGTCTATGAACATAAATTAGGCACAGAAATAGTTATTTGTCCCATTTGTCTCATACAAAGTAAAGGCAAAACACTGCCTTAAAAATTTATTTTTAGTAGAGATGAGGTCTCGCTCTTGTTCAGGCTGGCCTCAAACTCCTGGGCTCAAATGATCCTCCCACCTCAGCCTCCCAAGTAGCTGGGACTATATACAGGTCCATGCCACCATGCCTGGCTACTGACTAGCTCTTAATTCCAGATCCACCATGTGGAAGTTACTAAACCTTTCTAAGCCTCAATTTCTTTCTAAAATATAGGAATTATAAAGCTCATCAGAATTTTTTTTTTTTTTTTTTTTTTTGAGACACAGTCTCACTCTGTTGCCTGGGCTAGAGTGTCATGGCATCAGCCTAGCTCACAGCAACCTCAAACTCCTAGGCTCAAGCAATCCTTCTGCCTCAGCCTCCCAACTAGCTGGGACTACAGGCATGCGCCACCATGCCCGGCTAATTTTTTCTATATAGTTTTAGTTGGCCAATTACTTTCTTTCTATTTTTTTGAGTAGAGATGAGGTCTCACTCTTGCTCAGGCTGGTCTAGAACTCCTGAGCTCAAGCGATCTTCCCGCCTTGGCCTCCCAGGGTGCTAGGATTACAGGCATGAGCCACCATTCCCCGCCAGGATTCTTACAAAGATCAAAGCAGTAGTATGCTTAAAATAGTCTGTAAATTTAAACTGTATAATGTTATATACATGAGAACATTTATTATATATATCCTTGGATACATAGGAGATCTATATGCTCCTTGAGGAAATACAGAGAAGTTGGAATAAACCTTATGGATTTTACTTATTCCAAGTTTCTTAGTTATATTATTCTGTCAGATTCCTCAGGCGTATTTAAGAAAGGTAATTCCTGGAGGAAGGGGGAATATGAAAAAATATATATACATAGATACATGAGTTTGAACAAACATCAGGTTCAGATATTCAATGAGGACAATTTTTTTTTTAAGTTTGAGAAATTAAAGTTCATATTCCTCCCTAAAAACTATGCTATTAAATGTAAATGAAACAAATAAAAATATTTTGGGTTGCTATATTTCAGTTTAAAAGAAATTTATCAGCTATAAACTCTTTGAAAAAAATTTATTTTACCTTTTAAATTATTACCAGTACTGTTTTTTAAAACAATGCCACTCAATCAGCAAAACAAGGAAAACAACAAAAAGGGAAAAAAATCTATGTTAACTGATGCACTATGAAATTATATTTCTGAGAAAAATCTAGGCTCTTATCTAGACTGAATTTTCTATAGCTAAACATAATTTATTTTTTCATATTGGGCAAAAACTTTGGTCACTGGAAAGTAACTGATGTACAAAGTCTAATAAAAGTAAAATTTGAAAATTACTAGTAGAGGAAGATTCAGGTTAGGAGGAGTTGGTTGAGGAATAGAGAGAAGGAAAACATTTTCCTGTGCTGTAGAAAAATCTCTCCAATACAACTGCTTCCTCAAAACAGCACAAGGGAATCTGTACAGGATTACAAGAAGTTTCCAATGTACCTGGATCCACTTCCTTGAATAATGAGTTCAAACATGGGAGGTAAACTGGGACCCAGGCAAGACATATCAAATTCAATAAAAAACAACACTTGGCTTGTATTTGCAGTGTCCAACATAATCCCAGCCAAAAAAAAGTTACCTATTGATAAACAACAGAGGAACACAGCTGTCCTTCCTTGTTCTCATTCTCTGATACCTTTCCTGGCCAATCTGCCCTTTTTCTGAGTAACAGCAAGTAATTCCAGAAATAAAACCTTAGGGTTCCGTGGGCCCGCTGGGAACGAATAAGCCACCCAGAAAAACCAGTCACCAGACAGTGTGAGGAAAGCTAGGCGCCGACCGAGTAACCGGATGATTTTAAAGACAGCCCCCTACGCCCCTCCCTCGGCCACTCAGGGCCTCTTGGAAGGCCCGACAGGCGCAGAGGGCTGGAGTCGCCAGTCAGCTTCCAGCCCATCCCCACCCAGCCACAACCCTCAGCACCCGAAAGACTCCACCGAATCGAACCCTGGCGTCCTCCAGGGTGACGGGCCTTCCAGGGGCTCTGCCTCACCTTCCGCATCTGCCGAGGAGACAAAGGTGAAGTCCCCGTTAGTGGGGGCATACGCCGGGGGCGGGCCCGGCGGCTGCATCTCGCGGCCCCTCCGAGCCGGCAGCGGTGGAGGAGGCTGCGGCTGGGCCCAGGCCCCAAGGCGGCAGCGACGCCGACTCGCACACTAGCCCTACGGTGCGGCCTGCGAGCCGCGAGCTGCAGGTTGCGGGCGAAGCAAAAGACTAGCGCAGAGGGCCGCGGTGCTGCCTCAGAAACTGACCCACGAAAGTCCTCTCAGTGGCGACCACCCAGGCACCAGGACGCCGGCGCCCTGACAGGACCATAACAGTGACAACGGCGCTCGGATTGGCTCTTTGTAATGTGCACTCCCATTGGCTCCCGAAGAAAGGTTCTGATTGGGTCTTCCTGTTGTTGATTCCGGAAGTTTACCCAGGACAGGAAGTGCACTTGTAACGTGTTGAACACTGTGGCAACCTTGTCTTCTTTCTGTGTTTTTGTTCAAGTCCCGTGTCTTTTGGCTTTTCTTTACCTATTTCCCTCGTTTTTATTAACTGTGTGGGTTAAATAATTTTAGAACAAAGTAGATTTCTAGAGGTCAGCCCTATCCAGGATCTAAAGATTCTGTTGTCCTTAGTCATTAATTATATAGTATCTTGACTAAGTTGTATATCATCTCTGAGGCCAAGTGTCCTCACCTGTAAAATGAATGGAGCTGGATTGGGGAATAATGATAAGAAAGCACATAAGCTACAAGTAGCCTCTCAGAGACTACAGTTGTAGTCTAGCCACATTCCTTTATTCCTCCTAAACTGAGGCCAGAGAAAGTAAGGTAGTAACAGAATTAGAATGGTATCTAAATCTCCTGACTTCTAGTCAAGTGTTCTTTTCACTATAGAAGATCCTGTCTATTGACAAACTTGCCAGAGTCTACAAACTCATCTAATGTTTTAAATGTTTAAATAAATATACTTAAATTTTAATATTCAAGCTATATAAATGTGGCTTCCAATTTAAAGAGAGTAGAGGTTAGGGATATTTTAGGAGACATATTTGGAGAAATATACGATGGATCAGCAATAGAGTAAGGCAGCAGTCCCCAATCTTTTTGGCACCAGGGAATGTTTTCATGGAAGACAATTTTTTGAGCAGGGGAGGATTCAGGATGATTCAAGTGCATTAAATTTATTTTGCACTTTATTTCTATTATTACATTGTAATATATAATGAAATGATTATATGGTACAACTCACCATAGGTTGGGGCCTCTGGTTAAGCGGAAGGCATAGCTATGTGTTAAATGGAATTTCAGGAAAGTTTTCTCACAGGAAGTAACAAGTTAATACTTAAAGAATGAGTAAGAATTTAAAGGCAAAGAGGTGTGGGGGGCTGGCAGCGTGGGTCATAACATTCCAAAGATCATTTAATGCAGTGGTCCCCAACCTATTTGGCACCAGAGACTGGTTTCATGGAAGACAATTTTTCCACAGACGGTGAGGGAGAGGAGGGTGGCCAAATTCTGCAGTGGTCCCTAACAGGCCCTGGACTAGTGCCGATACTGGTCCACTGCCAGGGGTTGAGGACCACAGATTTAATGGACTTGGACAATTGCAAGTCATTCAGTTTATTGGAGCTTAGGTTTCATGGGAAAGAATGGCTACAGATGAGAATGCACATAGGCAAAGAACAGATCATGAAATATCTTGTCATTCTATGGAATTTAGATTTTTTTTTTTTGGAAATGATGGGGGAACCATTAACAGAATTGAAGTAACGGAGTGACAAAATCAGATAAACCTACATTTTGACTTGGAAAGCAGAGAAATGTATGTAAACTTTTGCAGGTATCTAAGTAAGTGTTGGACTAGGTTTGCAGCACTGGGGATGGGGGAAAGGAAGCACTATGAGAAGTACTGTTAAAAATCCAAAGGACTTAGTGATCAATTGAAAGAGATTAAACTGAAAAATAGGAAGGAGCCTAGGGTGACTTCATGTTTCTTGCTGAGGTGGTTGAAAGTGTTATTAATCAAGTGAGGAAATAGAGTAAGAGCAGCTTGTCTGGCAAGAGAGGAAAGTTTTGAACATCATAAGTTTAAGAACTCTACCCTGAAGAGGTAGAGTTAGGTAGAGGTAGAGGTAGCTGTAGGTTGAGCTATCCAGTTATTCTTTGGCTCATAAGAATACAGTACTCAGGGTAGAGTTCTGTACTGGAGGTATAGCACAATAATCATCAGTGCATATTTGGTAATTACATCTATGAATATGGGTGAGATTGCCCAGGAAGAGTGTGATAAGTGAGAGAGGAGTGCCAAGAATGAAACTCTCAAGGGTAATCTATGGTGAAAAAAAAAGAGTAATCTAGGGAGGATTGGCAGCAAAAGAGGAGAGATGAGTTACAATTTTAAATGGGATGATCAGAAAAGGAGACCATCTTTCCCATCTGCCTGTCTTTTTATTTTAACTTTTCTATATCCTTACAGTCTAGATGTATCTTTTTGTCAACAGCATTTTATTATTTTTTCTAGCAATCTTAGCCTTTAACTTGAACATTGAGTCCATTTGCATTTATTGCAGTCATTGAAACACTGGATTTTTTAAATCTTATGTTGTGCTTTGTATTTATTCTGCCTTTTAAATTGAATTTTGTTTTGTCTTCTTTCTTTACATTATTTCCTCTCATTTTAATTTTTTTTCTTTTACTAGTTTAGAAGCTATACCCTCTATTCTTATTTTTGTCAATTATAATGAACTTTTATAATAACATGCATAATTAACTTATCACAGTCTAAAGTTAATCAATATCTTTACCGTGTCCCAGATATCTTTTTCACAGTATTTGTTAATTGTTTATTTATCTAGAGAAACTCTCCTCAGCCCCATATTCATAGCTCAGGAACACAGGTCAGTGACAAATGTCTATGTAAATCAACCCAAAGAAATTCTTTTATATTCCAAAATCACTTTGCACTTTGAAAGATGCCAGCCTTCCTCATCTCCTCAAAATCTTTCATAGAATCATAATGTCTGTAGAAATCTGCATATGCCTTCTTTCTTGGTTCAGCCACACCAAACTTATACAAAGCTGCAACCTCCAGGGATACAATGAATGCTCTGATTATGTGAAACTGCAGACGCTTGGCCAGGAGGCCACACATCTGAGGTTTTGTCAAAAACCTACTGGAAGCCATTGTAGTTACTGTCTTGATGGGCATGCCAACCTCAACACGTCCTTCCTGGCTGATGGAGAAATTAACTTCCCCCAGATAATATGAATACAAGAACCCTAGAACACTAACTTTAGCAAGCCCTAAAATGACTCAGAAACGGTTGTTTTTTTATATGTTTTAGTTCTGGCTTCTGCTTCTTTTTTACCCCACAAAAATGGCATTTCGATTTTCCAAAAAAATTTAGACATTCTTTGCTCATCATTTATTCTTTCATCTCTGAGTTTCCATTTCTTTCTGTCTAAATTACATCCTTTAGGATTTCCTTTAGTAAGGGTCTATTGATGAAAACATCTGTCAGTTTTTTATGTACAAATATATTTTTTTTTACTATTTTTAAAAGATATAAAGCTTTCTGGTTTCTCTTCAGAATGAACAAATATTTCACCTTTTACGGAAGATTAAAATTTTATTTAGATAAGATATTTTTTAATTTTTAAAAACTTTATATTACATAAAGCCAAAATGAAACTAAATGCATGTTAGCCAACTTCATTCACAAACATTAGTCAAAATATATACATTTAAAAAGACACAAACAAGCTTTAGGGGCCGGGCACGGGCACGGTGGCTCTAGCCTGTAATCCTAGCACTCTGGGAGGCCGAGGCGGGCGGATTGCTCGAGGTCAGGAGTTCAAAACCAGCCTGAGCAAGAGCAAGACCCCGTCTCTACTATAAATAGAAAGAAATTAATTGGCCAACTAATATATATATATAAAATTAGCCGGGCGTGGTGGCGCATGCCTGTAGTCCCAGCTACTCAGGAGGCTGAGGCAGTAGGATTGCTTGAGCCCAGGAGTTTGAGGTTGCTGTGAGCTAGGCTGACGCCACGGCACTCACTCTAGCCTGGGCAAGAAAGCGAGACTCTGTCTCAAAAAAAAAAAAAAAAAAAAGCTTTGGGGAAGGATCTTCTTCCTAAAATGTGTTTTATCATAATTTCCAAATGAATTGCAGGTGATCTAAAAAATAAGCCAATCAGTGAGGAAACTCCAAGACACATTAAAAGGGCTCAAGTTGGGAGAGAAATGCTTGCTGAAAATGAGAGACATCTGTGGAGTAGATAAGATTTTTTTTTAAAAAAGATATTTGTGCTAGGCATAACATTATGGGCCAATAGTTATTTGTGCTCAGCACATTGAAGACATTACATTGTCATTTGTTTTCTAGTTGCTGTTGAGAAATGAACTTCATTTATTTGAAGATAATTTCTCTGTTTTCTTTGTTTGCTTTTAATATGTATTTTCCTGTCTATATGTAGAGTATGGACACTGAAATACGTATGGAATACACTTCTTTTTGTTGATATTTTCTTGGAATTTATTGAGTAACTTGAACCTCAAGGATGTTGTCTTTCTTTAGTTCTTGAAATTTTTAGTTTATTTTCTCTTCTGACATTGCTGCTTCTCTATTCTTTCTCTCCTCTCCTGAAACTCCAGTTAGATATATAACATTAATAGTAACACATGATACTTAGAGCTAACACCTTCATGGCATTTACTATGTGCCAGGCACTGTGGTAAATGATTGACATTAATTAATTTAATCCTTATAACAACCTCATGAAGTAGGTACTATTATTTTCCCCACCTTACAAATAAGGAACATGAGACAAATAAAAAGTTAATCAAGTAACCTGGGAGAAGATGGCGGCTCCGTCAGTGTCAGGGCTCTCCCGGCAGGTGCAATGCCTCAGTACCTCTGTGGTCAGGCCATTTGCCAAGCTTGTAAGGCCACCTGTTCAGATATACGGTGTTGAAGGTCGCTACGCCACTGCTCTTTATTCTGCTGCATAGAAACAGAATAAGCTGGAACAAGTAGAAAGGGAGCTGTTGAGAGTATCACAACTCCTGAAGGAACCCAAAATGGCTGCTTCTATTTTGAATCCCTAAAATAGAATTGAAAAGTTCCGTTAAAGTGAAAAGCCTCAATGACATCATGGCAAAAGAGAGGTTTTTCTCCCCTCAAGTCCAACCTGATTAATTTGCTTGCTGAAAATGGTCGCTTAAACAATACCCAAGGAGTCATTTCTGCCTTTTCTACCATAGTGAGTGTCCACCGTAGAGAAGTGCCCTGCACAGTGACCACTGCACCTCCTTTAGAAGAAGCCACTCTCTCTGAATTAAAAACAGTCCTGAAAAGCTTCCTAAGTCAAGGCCAAGTATTGAAATTGGAGGTTAAGACTGATCTGTCAATTATGGGTGGAATGATTGTTCGTATTGGAGAGAAATTTGTTGACATGTCTGCAAAAACCAAGATTCAGAAGCTGAGTGCTATGCAGGAGATTATCTCAAAGTGTTGATTTTCTGTCATCAGTGAAAATTCTTAAACTTGAAGCAACAATAAAATGCTTCCAGAACAGGCAAAAAAAAAAAAAAAAAAAAAGTTAATCACTTGCCAAAGATCACAGAAATAGATACTAAGTGGTAGAACCAGGACATGAATCCAAGTAATCTGATTCCAGAGTCCCAACCACAATGCTATGAAACCTCATTGGTTTTTGTTACTCCTCAGAGTTAAATCCCTTCAAGGCTTAACTTTTTTTTGTTTTGTGTGTGTGTGTTTTTTTCTTTTCTTCTTTTTCTTTTCGGCTCTGTATGAGTTAATGGGTCACTTCACATAGCTCTGGTTGTCAACTGAATTTGACACCTTAGCGATCAGTTTGCAGTAGACACAACAAATGTATTCATAAGAGAGAAGTCTTTGATGTAATTACACAGGTGCTGCTGCACTTTCATTAACCACTCTGTCAAAAAGAATATAATCCTAATAAATTCTAGATATCCATTTCTCCAGTCCGGACTTTTGGGAGCTGAGTTCAGGATTATTTTGGGAATGTATGTCCTGTTTTGGTTCTTCAAATACTGGCTTTGTTGACTTTCAAGGAGTGGTATGAATGCTATATTTAATTTGCTTATCACTTTAATGTTGTAAATATTGTTTAAGACTGCTAGTTTACTCAGACTACGCAACTTTAACTATAATACTCATTGAAACTGCTTCAAACCTAAGTGGGAAACCCATGGCTTGTTTTGTTTTTATGTTTATAACTTTCTCTTATCATAGAATTAATACATATTTATTAGAGAAAAATTTAAAAACCCTATTATATTACCTATAAAAGTAACCACTGTTAACATCTTAGTATTAATTTGATCCTTATAATCATTTTTAGGCATTTTATATATAAGATATATTCTTTCATACACATTGTTTTATAGCATTAGCATTTTCCAATGTCACCCTTGCCTTTTATCTCATTTAATGGATATATTACAGTTTATTAAAGCCAACTCCTTATATTTAGACATTAGGTTTCTTTCCCAGTTTTCATAATTATAAACAGTACCATGATGAATAACATTGTTTATACGAGCACTAATCACACTCATGAGAGCTCCACACCCATGACCTAATCACCTCCCAGAAGCCCCACCTCCTAATATCATTGTCTTGGGGGTGAGGAGTTCAACATATGGATTTTGGGGAGACATAAACATGCAGATCATAATATCATGAATATGTTTGTTAAATGGCAAAAGGGAATTAAAATTGCAGATGGCTTCTTTGCCACCTTGGGGTAACAAAGGTCTTAAATGGGATGAAAAAAGCACAAACCATAAAAGAAAGAAATGGTGAATTCAATTTCATCAAAATTTATAACTTCTGCTTTTTGAAAAACATTGTTAAGTCAATGAAAAGGCAACCCACAAACCAGGAGAAAATAGTCACAATCCACATATCTGACAAAAGATTTGTCTCCAGAATACTTAGAGAATCCTTATAATTCAATGTCATTAAAACATTGGCAAAAGATTTGAACAGATGTTTTGCAAAAGAAGATAGTCATTAGGCCAATAAGCACATTAAAGGTATACAACATCTGAACTGGGCATAGTGGCTCATGCCTGTAATCCCAGCGACTTGGGAGGTTGAGGTGGGAGGATTGCTTGAGCTCAGAAGTTCAGAACTGTTGAGATGTTGGCTCATAAATTATTACTTTATTGTATTGCCCAATATTGGTATATTATAAACAGAAATTATTTCAGGAGTTTTGCAGGGCTTTGCCCTGAAGGAATATGTGAATGTGTTAGTTTGCATATCACAGGTTGTTTCACCTCAGGAGGGTGGCTCAAAGGTCCTGTAGTGGCTGCATTTCAAGATGGCTGCTGTGATTTCAAACCTGTGGTTTTCTCCTGCTTTGAACAACAAAGCAGGTCTGCATGGAGCCACAGGATAAGAGCCAAACAAAGAGTGCCCAGCCTAAGAAACAGACACCTGTGGCTACAAGCAATTAGCCCAAAGAGCCAATTTCCTGCTTACTCCTGACTATCTGTCTCAATCCACAATAACTAGATAAAGAACTATGGAGCCACTATATGTCTGTGTTACCCCTCTGTTAAATGATAGCTATCTCTTAGAACTTAGAAGTTTGTCTTTGAAAGATTTTGTAATTGTTTGTTCACATAGATAGAGTTGATAAGGGAATCTTTAGAAGCCCTTTGAAAAACTTTTAACCCAAAATGAACTACCTGTTATTATGTAAACTAGTTACCCCTGACAACTGAACTACCTGTTGTTATGTAAACCTGTTACCACTGGCAACTGATATCTGTAGTTATAAATACCTATGTGAAACTCCACTCCTGACCTCATAAATGACGGGGATATTGTGGGGTCCCCTGAGTACCCTCACTTTCCTATTTCTTTATATAAATCTATAAAACTATACCTTCAACCCTGTGTATTCTTTTATTTCCATTATTTTATATATTCTATTATTTTCTTGTCCTTTGCGACAACCCCTGCCTAAGGGACCTAATTTTTGTGGGGAGAAGTAGCTAATCTCCCTGCACAGGACAAGCCTGGGCAACATAGAGAGACTCTGACTCTACAAAAATAAATAAATAGGAAAAATTAGTCAGGTGTGGTGGCACACACCTGTAGTCCCAGCTACTGCTGGGGAGCCTAAAGCAGGGGATGGCTTGAGCCCAGGAGTTTGCGGCTACAGTAGGCTATGATCATGCCACTCTAGCCAAAAAAGGTGTGCAACATCCATCATCATAAAAGAAATGTAACCACAATGAGATACCACTTCAGACTCATTAGAATAACTACATTTTAAAAAGACTGATAATCCCAAGCATTAGAGAAGATGTGGACCAACTAGAACTCTAATATACAAAGATGGATGAGAGTTTCTTATAAAGTTAAACATATATTTACCATATGACTCATCAATTTCAATCCTATGTGTTTACCTAATGAAAAGCTATGTCCACACAAAAGACCTATACAGAAATGTTTATAGCACCTTTATTCATAACAGCACAAAATTGGAAACAACCCAAATGTTCATCAACTGATGAATAGACAAATGGATAGTGATGTATTCACACAATAGAATAGTGCTGAGCAATAAAAAAAATGAACTACAAATGTTTATAAAAACATGAATGAATGTAAAATACCTTATGCTGAGTGATAGAAGCCAGACACAAAAGAGTGTATATTTTATGATTCCATTCATGTAAAATTGTAAACAAGAGAAATCTAATCTGTGGTGACATTAAACAGATTAGTGGTTGCCTGGGACTAGGGCTGGTGGGCAGGGAAACTGCCTACAAAGAGGACTGACGGATGTTCAAGTAAAACATATTCAAGTAATAGTGAGATACCATTTTATATTTATCACCTAAACAAAGATTTAAAAGAATAATACAGTGCCCAGTGTTGATTTCTTTCTTACACTGTTAATGGTAATTTATGTTGATACACTCTTCCTCAAACACAATTTGACAAATTATATAAGGAATCTTTAAAAAGTACATTTTCTCTGATATCAAATTTCCATCTCTTGGAATTTATTCTAAGGTGATATTCAAACACACATGCATATATGTATGCATGAGATCATTTATTAAAGAGTGAGAATTGGAAACAATTTAAAGACTCGGCAATAGGACAATGGGTTAACAAATTGTGATATATCTATTTAATGAAATAATAGACAACTCTTTAAAATAATCCTTTAGAGTATCTCATGACATGGGGAAAAATCTCAAAATTCATTATAAGGTGACAAAAACTTTATAATCCATACTATGATCCCAATTTCCATATGATCCCACCATGCAACAGATATATATGCATACAATGTGACAGAAAGTATAACATTTGCTGTGTCAATAGTTATTATATTTGGGTGGTGGGATTGTGGGTTATATTTATCTTTTCTGTATTTTCCAAATTTTCTGAAATCAATATGTATTACTTTTATAAAATGAAAATTAAAACCACAAAGAGATATCATCTCTACCAGTCAGCATAGGTATATTTAAAAAGAGAAAAAACAACAAACATTGGTGCGGATGCAGAGAAATGGGAACTCACCATTGGTGGGAATGTAAATTGGCTCTTTAGAAAACAATACGGAGATTTCTCAAAGAACAAAAAATAGAACTATCATTCAATCCAGCAACTCCACTACTGAGTATCTACCCAAAGGAAAAGAAATCATTATGTTAAAAAGATACCTTTGGATGGGTGCGGTGGCTCATGCCTGTAATCCTAGCACTCTGGAAGGCCGAGGCAGGCGGATTGCTCGAAGCCAGGAGTTTGAAACCAGCCTAAGGGAGACTCTGTCTCTACTATAAGTAGAAAGAAATTAATTGGCCAACTAATACATATATAGAAAAAATTAGCCGGGCATGGTGGCGCATGCCTGTAGTCCCAGCTACTCGGGAGGCTGAGGCAGCAGGATTGCTTGAGCCCAGGAGTTTGAGGTTAATGTGAGCTAGGCTGATGCCACGGCACTCTAGCCAGAGCAACAGAGTGAGACTCTGCCTCAAAAATAAAATAAAATAAAACGCATTTTGAAAAACTAAATGCAGTTTAATTAGTTTCAAATGGCATAGAGGTATATCCAATGCTGGCTACATTTTCTTCATTGAGCACAAAAGGTAATTGCATATAAAAATACTTTTGCAGAATCAGATTTTTAAAAAACTAAAAACCAGTATGTTCATTTATCAAACATAAATAGGCTAACTCAGGCTACTTTCAATGTGGTAGATGAATTATTTTAGATATTAACTAGCAATCCTTCCTCATTTTTTCTTACAGGAACACTCTCAATGGTCCTGAGTCCATTGACCTAGAAATCTAGAGTCAATGAGTAGGAGTAGGAAGACCCTCCTCCATAGTTTCTGGAGGCTTCTCTGCAGCATTGAGGAAGTCTGATATTTCCAGTCCTCTATTGGAAATGGCAGAAACAGAGAGAGTGTCAGTGTGTCAGGCAGGGGTGAAGAACTTCCAAAGGCTGAGATGTAGACTGCCAAATTAGAACAAGAGGAGGAATTAGCCACATCTTAGCCACTCAGTGGGATCAGGTAGCCAGATAGGATCCATATCAGGAAAGGGAACTTACATATCTCCTGAGCCCAGAGAAGCACTCAGGATGAGTACACCAGTGACAAGACCCATCGCAGGAACTGAGTCAAGAGTAGGAGTCTGACCCTCCTCGTTGCTATTGAGGGACAGTCATTGCCTAAGTACCACTCAATCCAAGGAAGGAAAGAGGAAAGAAAACAGATCACCAGTAGTTGGAATGTGACTAAATTATAGACCTGAATAGATTGAGGGATCCCCAAACTGGAAGAAATTTACTTCAAATTGAGTAGATCAGTTTTTCACCATTGACTGAAATGAAAGTTGTATTAGAGAACAACTTGCTTTATAGAGGAATAAAGTAAGTTTATATCTTTTCACACTTGAGTTTATTATTGTGAAATTTATATACTAAAATCAAACAATGGCAGTAGATTTATCCTAAGTTACTCTTCCTAATATATTTGCATTGTCAAGAAAAAAAAAAGAACTGAGTGGATAGAGTTGTGCTTTACCTAAAGGATAATTATGTGACTAGTGATGGAATATTATTTAAGCTCTGACCTAACTATATCCCCTATACTCTTGTTTCAATTTTTAAATCACCTGTAATGGAAAAGTAATTGCAAATTACTAATTATGTTCATTTACCCATTTTCCTACCTCCCATCCCCCTGCCATTCTTAGTCTTAGAATCCTAAGTTCAAGAGAGACATCAGAGTGAATTCAACTTCCCACATTAAAACAAACTCTAACTTCCTAAAGAATTCATGCCAATCAGCTGGTAAGGCAATACTTAATGTACAAGGTACAACAGAACTCATTCCAGGGAGTTTTAGCAGAACAGAAATTTATGAAGAATATGAAATAGCTCACAGAATCTTCAGGAGGGTCTAGAGAACCAGATTTGGAAGCCATACAGGCAAGAACAAGGTCCAAATTACAATGCTGGATCACTCACTTGGAAACCCTACTGTCACCACGATTGGGTATAGGATCCATGGGACACTACAGCCAGAGCAACCATATTGCTGCTTCCAAAAATTGGATGTCTCTGCCAGCTCACCAGGGTGGTTTCCACATTGGTAACGTGTTGGTTCCAAATTCCAATCTCATGTTGGCTTCCAGTTGGCAGAACCCTAGGGATATGTGCATGCTAACATCCAGGGAAGCTGTGGAAAAAGGGTTTCTGAGATTTGGAAGATGGCGGATGAGAAACACTGCCAGACAGAGTGTCTCTGCAGAAAAGACAGATTCTAGCAGAAATTAGAAGAAAGAAACAAGCAGACAAGCATACATTGGACAACAGTTGGAAGGAGGGGTACTTGAGACCGTGGGAGACTCTAGGGGAGGAGGTTGCATAGGAGAACTGGAAGCAGAGACCTCCCGAGTAGCCTGGAGACCAGCAGCAAGGGTAGGTGGAGCTGTTAACTCTCCCCTCCCTAACATCTCAGACTGTTGGTGGGCTCCCCAGCAGTTGGAGAGACCTGTGGACACCAGCCCAGAGATGGCCACCACCAGTGAGCAGTAAGCCTGTAGCGGACGCAGTACCAGGCTCCCAACTCCCTTAGGGCACCTTCCTGTGCACAGACCTGAACCGCATGGCAGGTGACATATTGCCTCATTCTCCTCCCTTGTCCCTATCTGCAGCTGCCAGGAAAGACAATATAGCCACCAGCCGGAGGCACCTCCAGGGAATGGGACCTTCCCTTCTGGAGCCCTACAGCTGACTGAGGAGTACTCAACGGTGAGCTCCCTACCTGCCAGCCCTGCCAGCCCTGCCAGGTGCTGCCAGGTGCTCCTGATCCCAGGAGAATGGGGCAGACCCTGAGGCTGAGAAACATAAACCCAGCTTGGGCTCCCTATGTGTGAATTGGGACTGGCACTCCTCTCCCTGGTGGGGATATAATATGAACTCTGGGGCCCAGAGGTCAGACCTGCAGACGAGATCCCATGCACCAAGGTCTCGCATTGACCGGGGCACAGAAGGGATATACATGAACAGCCTACTGAGGTGTGTGTGCCTCCAGGGACAGATCAGCATCCTAGAGGGCAACCCTCTTCCCAAAGGGAGGCAGTGCACTCAGCCCAGGTGGCGTTCCTATGCAGGGAACCTCCCCGCCGGCATCACAGCCAGGGGAGGCCCGGTGGCGTGAGGTCTGGCCTGCTGGCAGAGGCCCAGGAGTAGCCGTGGAGTTGGGGAGGGTAGAAAGCAGTGAGGCCCGCTCCAGACTGCGGGTCTCAGACAGTCTCACTCCCACATGCAGACTTTGTGACTGAGCAGGGCCATTCCAGCCCCTCCTTGACAGCTTTTCCCGGAAGTAGAAAACAGAACTTTGGCCCCTGCTAAAGGCATTTGTGGTGCCTGAGGGCAGGCTTACCCAACCCAGCTCCACCCAGACTCATTCCCAGACCAGCCTTCACTAAGGTAGAGAATAAGGACACACCTGGAGTCCGAGGGCCCCACCGACCACCTTAGGCAGTAGAGTACCTCTCCAGAGGAACAAGAACTGAATACAAGACCCAAAAACAACAGTGTAGCCTGTTCCTCCAAGCAAGCACCACCTACTGACAGGGAGGACATCCTGCATACCCTTTTCATGGTACCTACTGACTCATCATACAGGGTGTGGTCGAATCTCACCCACAAACACCACCTACTGGCTCAGAGACTAAACAGGGCGTGTCATTATTCAAACAAAAACCTAAAGGCAAGAAGCAACAACTGATCCAGATGGGAAGAAATCAGTGAATGACTCTGGAAATATGAAGAACCAAATGGAAAGCACATCCCCAATGAGGAGCACCAGCCCCTTAGAAATGGACACGAATCAAAATCAGACCACTAAAATGACATAAGAGAAATTTCTAACATGGATTGTAAGAAAATTCAATGACTTGCAAGAACAACTGGATAACCAACACAAAGAAAACGCAAAAAGATTCCAGGACCTGGAACAAAATTTCAATAAAGAAATTGAAACAATGAAGAAAAGCCTAACCAAACTCCTAGAAATGAAGAATCAATTCAGGGAACTACAAAACACACTGGAAAGCCTCAAGAACAGGGTAGATCAAACAGAAGAAAGAATCTCAGAGATTGAAGATAACACCTTCCAATTAAATAAATCAGTCACAGAGATAGAGCAGAGAAACAAGAGAAAAAAACAAAGACTATAAGAGATGTGGGATTATGTGAAGAAACCTAATGTGAGGGTCATAGGGTTACCAGAAGGGGAAGAAGAAAACACTCAAGGGTTGGACAAGCTATTTGAAGATACAATAGAGGAAAATGTCCCAGGCCTTGCTAAAAATCTCCAGATACAAGTTCAAGAAGCTCAAAGGACCCCAGGGAGATTCAATGCAAACACGAAGATGTCACGACATGCAGTCATCAGACTGACCAAAATATCAACTAAAGTGGCCCTTCTACAAGCTGTAAGATGAAAGAAGCAAGTAACATACAAAGGAAAGCCAATCCGAATAACACCAGACTTCTCTACTGAAACTTTACAAGCAAGGAGAGACTGGGGCCCCATTCTCACTCTTCTGAAACAGAATAATGCCCAGCCCAGAATCTTATTCCCTGCAAAGCTAAGTTTTGTATATGAAGGAGAAATCAAGACATTCTCAGATAAGCAAAGACTGAGGGAATTCACCAAGACAAAATCAGCCCTTCAAGAAGTACTCAAGGCCGGGCGCTGTGGCTCACGCCTGTAATCCTAGCTCTTGGGAGGCCGAGGCGGGCGGATTGCTCAAGGTCAGGAGTTCAAAACCAGCCTGAGCAAGAGCGAGACCCCGTCTCTACTATAAACAGAAAGAAATTAATTGGCCAACTGATATATATATAAAAAAAATTAGCCGGGCATAGTGGCGCATGCCTGTAGTCCCAGCTACTCGGGAGGCTGAGGCAGAAGGATCACTCAAGCCCAGGAGTTTGAGGTTGCTGTGAGCTAGGCTGACGCCACGGCACTCACTCTAGCCTGGACAACAAAGTGAGACTCTGTCTCAAAAAAAAAAAAAAAAAAAAAAAAAAGAAGTACTCAAAACAGTGTTACCCACAGATCAGCACAATAAACACTCACAAATGGAAATCTACTCAAAGCTAAAGATCACATCCCAGATATTATAATGGCTCAAGAGAGAAAACAAAGCAACAAAGTTGAACCCAACATAATGAACAGAAATCTGCCCCACCTATCAGTTATCTCAATAAATGTGAATGGCTTGAACTCCCCACTCAAGAGACATAGGCTGGACGAATGGATAAAAAAAACACAAGCCAAGTATCTGCTGTCTTCACGAAGCACATCTAACCGGCAAGGATGGAGTTAGACTAAAGGTAAAGGGGTGGAGAACAATATTTCAAGCAAAGCAGAAGACAAAAGAAAGCTGACGTGGCAGTGCTGATTACAGATAACTTAGCTTTTAAATCAACAAAAGTAATAAAAGACAAATAAGGTCACTATATAATGGTGAAGGGTACAGTTCAACAAGAAGAAATAACAATTCTAAATATATATGTACCCAACCTTGGTGCACCCAGATTCATAAATCAAACTCTACTGGATCTAAACAAATGGATAAACAACAAACAACACCATAATAGTGGGAGATTTTAACACCCCATTGACAACACAGGAAATATCCTCCAAACAGAAAATCAACAAAGAAATAACAGACTTAAACAGAACTCTAGAACAAATGAAGCTGACTGACATTTACAGGACATCCTACCCCAAAACCACTTAATATACATTCTTCTCATCAGCTCATGGGTCATTCTCTAAGATTGACCATATCCTAGAACACAAAGCATATCTCAAACAATTTTAAAAAATAGAAATTATGCTATGTATCTTTTCAGACCACAATGGAATAAATGTAGAAATTAATCCTAACAGGAGTTCTCATTTCCACACAAAGTCATGGAAACTAAACAACCTTCTGCTGAATAATCACTTCATAAATGAGGAAATCAAGATGGAAATCAAAAGATTCTTTGAACTAAACAACAAAGGTGACACAAGTTATCAAAACTTGTGGGACACAGCTAATGCAGTCCTGAGAGGAAAGTTTATTTCCATAAATGCCTATATCCAACAGTCAAAAGGATCACAAATAGACAACCTAATGAATCATCTCAAAGAGCTGGAAAAAGAAGAACAGAGTGACCCCAAACCCAGCAGAAGAGATGAAATCATTAAGATCAAATCAGAACTAAATGAAATTGACAACCAGAAAACCATACAGAAGATTAATAAAACAAAAAGTTGGTTCTTTGAAAAATAAACACAATTGACACACCATTGGCTAGACTAATGAAAAGCAGAAAAGAAAATTCTCTAATAAGCTCCATCAGGAACAATAAAGAAGATATTACAACCGATGTCACGGTGATACAAGATATGATTTATGAATACTACCAAAACCTCTATGAACACAAACTGGAAAAGTGGAGGAAATGGACAATTTCTTAGAAACACACAGCTTCCCTAGGCTCAACCAGGAAGAAATAGAATTCCTGAACAGAATAATATCAAGTACTGAAATTGAAACAGCAATAAAAAACCTTCCTAAAAAGAAAAGTCCTGGCCGGGCGCGGTGGCTCACGCCTGTAATCCTAGCACTCTGGGAGGCCGAGGCGGACGGATTGCTCGAGGTCAGGAGTTCGAAATCAGCCTGAGCAAGAGTGAGACCCCGTCTCTACTATAAATAGAAACAAATTAATTGGCCAGCTAATGTATATAGAAAAAATCAGCCGGGCATGGTGGTGCATGCCTGTAGTCCCAGCTGCTCGGGAGGCTGAGGCAGGAGGATCACTTGAGCCCAGGAGTTTGAGGTTGCTGTGAGCTAGGCTGACGCCACGGCACTCACTCTAGCCTGGGCAACAAAGCGAGACTCTGTCTCAAAAAAAAAAAAAAAAAAAAGAAAAGTCCTGATGGTTTCACATCCGAATTTTACCACACCTACAAAGAAGAACTGGTGCCTATCCTGCAGAAATTATCCCACAACATCAAGAAGGATGGAATTCTCCCCAACACATTTTATGAAGCAAACATAACCCTGATACCAAAACCAGGAAAGGATGTAACAAAAAAAGAAAACTACAGACCAATAACCCTTATGAATATAGATGTAAAAATTCTCAACAAAATCCCAGCCAATCGAATCTAGGTGCTTGCCAAGAAAATAATCCAGCACAACCAAGTGGGCTTCATCCTACGAATTCAGGGGTGGTCCCAACATACACAAATCTATAAATGTAATTCACCATATAAACAGAAGCAAAAACAAAAACCATATGATCCTCTTGATAGACACAGAAAAAGCATTCGACAAAATTCAACACCCTTTTATGATAAGAACGCTCAACAAAATAGGCATAGACGGGGCTTACCTAAAAATGATACAAGCCATGTATGACAAACCCACAGCCAATATCATACTGAATGGGGAAAACCTGAAAGCATTCCCACTTAGAACTGGAACCAGGCAAGGTTGCCCACTCTCTCCACTTCTATTCAACATAGTGCAGGAAGTCCTTGCTACAGCAATCAGACAAGAGAGCAGAATTAAGGGCGTCCAAATGGGAGCAGAAGAGATCAAACTCTCACTCTTTGCCGATGACTTGATATTATACTTAGAAAACCCCAAGCATTCAACCAAGAGACTCCTTGAACTGATAAATGAATTTGGTAAAGTATCAGGAATACAAAATCAACACACAGAAATCAGTGGCATTCATATATGCCAACAACAGTCAAAGTGAGAACCAAATCAAAGACTCAATTCCCTTCAAAATAGCAACAAAGAAAATAAAATGCATAGGAATATATTTAACTAAGTTGGTAAAAGACCTCTATAAGGAGAACTATGAAACACTGAAGAAAGAAATAGCAGAGGATGTAAACAAGTGAAAGAATATACCATGCTGATGGGCCAGCAGAATCAACATCGTTAAAATGTCTATACTACCCAAAGTGACCTACAGAGTCAATGCAATCCCTATTAAAATGCCATCATCATTTTTCACAGATATAGAAAAAATAGTTTTATGCTTTTCATGGAACCAGAGAAGACCCCTTAGAGCAAAATCAATCCTAGGCAATGAAAACAAAATAGGAGGTATCAATTTACCAGATTTCAAACTATACTACAAGGCTACAGAGCCCTGGGAATTTCCACTCTACCACACTCCCAGGGTGATAAGGAGCAGGAAAGACCGGGAGGAAAAACAAAAGAGCAAGGGCCACAGCTCTTGGAACTTAGAATGCTGAAGCTATTGGTTCATTATCTATTTGAAAGGTATTGAAAACACCTGACAGCAAACCATTTGCAAAGGGAACTGGTGGGGCAGCATGGGGGATGTGCCTGAATGACTATCGATATAATTTTCTTTCTTTTACCTTGATATACAACTGTTATAGTTTCCCATGGTTGCTCTAACAAAATATCAAAAACTGGATGGCTTAAAACAACAGAAATTTGTTCTCTCACAGTTCTGGAGGCCAGAAGTCCAACATCAGTATCACTGGGCTGAAATCAAGGTGTCATCAGGGCCAAACTCGCTTTCGAGAAGCATCGATTTTTGACTCTTCCAGCTTCAGGTGGCCGCCAGCATTCTTTGGCTCATAGCCACATCACTCCAGTCTCTGCCTTCAACTTCACATTGCCTTTTCCTCTTCTGTTTCAAGTCTCCCTCTGCCTCAGTCTTATAGGGACACTTATGATTGTATTAATGGCCCACCTGGAGAATCCAAAATCATCCCCCCATATTAAGATCCTTACCTTGATCACATCTATTAATAAAAAGATACAACATTTACAGGTTCCAGGGATTAGGACCTGATATATTTGGGCAGCCATTATTCAACCTACTACAACATTTCTACATTTTCCCTTTTTATCCCATTATTACATCATTTGTTATTACAAAAGTAATAAGTATTTGCTATAGAGAAGTAGAATATACAGCTACACAAAAGAAGAAATTTTAAATTTACCCATAATTCTACTTCCCAGCAATAAGCACGATTACTATGTTGGTGTTTATTTTTGTGGTTTTTTTCTCTTGCACATGCATTTATATATAAGTTTTATTGAAACTTAAAAATCCAGCTGATAGGACAGGCCTTGATCTCACTCCAGAGAAACCCACCTCACAAGTTGGGAAACACCGCTGACACCCCCCTAGAAAACTCAGAACATATAAATGTATTTGGGGGGAAAACTTAGATATCCCTCTAAATCAGATAGGTTAATGTCAAAATGCTCTTTTTGAAATAAGAAGTTACATAACATAAACATAAAAAAAAAGTCCTGGGCAGCTTGTGCAGAGTGAAAAGAGAACACAAGAAGGTCATTCCTAAGAAAAGTGCAGAGAGATTTCTCCACTCCTAGAGCTAAGTATAAACTGGCTTCCTGGAGTCTGTGAACACAAATGTCAAATGCATGTGTGCCAGCATTTGGTAGTTTGTGGTTTTCAAGAAATCAGGCAATTTCATACATGTTGTCAAAATCATGGTGTAGATTTGTTCATATTATTCTCTAATTGTCCTTTTAACATCTGCAGTGTCTGTAGTGATATCCTCTTTTTCATTTCTGATAATGAATTGATAATTTTCATCTCTCCTTTTTCTTTGCCAGTTTTGTTAGAAATTTTATTGGTCTTTTCAAAAAATCTAGCTATTAGGCCGGGTGCAGTGGCTCACGCCTGTAACCCTAGCATTCTGGGAGGCCGAGGTGGGCAGACCATTTGAGCTCAGGAGTTCAAGACCAGCCTGAGCAAGAGCGAGACCCCGTCTCTACCAAAAATAGAAAAAATTAGTCAGGCATGGTCGTACATGCCTGTAGTCCCAGCTACTCAGGAGGCTGAGGCAGAAGGATTGCTTGAGCCCAGGAATTTGAGGTTGCTGTGAGTGAGGCTGATGCTATGGCACTCTAGCCAGAGCAACAGAGTGAGACTCTGTCTCAAAAAAAAAAAATCTAGCTATTAGCTTTATTGATATTTTTTCTGTTTATCTGTTTATAATTTTGATATATACCCTTATCTTTATTATTTCCTTCCTTCTTCTTCTGCTGGATTTATTTTTCTCTCCTTACTGTAATTTCTTTCATTCCTTTTCTTTTGCCTTTTTTTAGGGGGGGGTCTCACTATGTTGCCCAGGCTGGTCTTGAACTCCTGGCCTCAAGCAATCCTCGTGCCTCAGTCTCCCACCCAAAGTGCTGGGATTACAGATGTGAGCCTCCACATCCGGCTTCTTATTGTAATTTATTAAGTAGTAAGTACTAAGCCTATATTATTGACATGAGACCTTTCTTCATTCCTAATAAGGCATTCAATGCTATAAATCTCCCTATAAGCATTGTGTTAGCTGCATATTTTGATATCGTATTTTTATTTCCATATTTTTCAAAATATTATCTAATTTCTTTTGAGACTTCTTCTTTGACCCATGATGATTTAGAAGTGTGTTGTTTAATTTCCAAGGAGATTCCCCTGTTATCTTTCCATTTTTGGTAGCTAGTCTAAGTTCATTATACTTGGAGAACATGCTTATAGCCAAATACAATGCCACTTCCAAAAATACATTTTTGTGTCTATTTCATGAGCATTTCTTGCCCACGATGATAACTAAAAATCTTTTGGTTGGTAATAGAAATGATAATAGTAAACGACATAGTAAATAGTAAATATCAGCTGAACACAGTCTAATCGTTTTTTCTTTTGGCAGGTGATTTGACTGACAACTTGGGTAATTTGAAGAACCTTATGAAACTCATACTGTATAACATTAATATGAATGAGAAAGATGCTATAAAACTGGGTCAGATTTGTGTTTTCTCTAATATTTTTATTAATGGAAGTTTGATAATAAGAATAGTTAGCTTAAGACTAACACTGGTTATGTCTGCACAAGGCAAGGATGTTTTTATGTACTTGTGTCTACTTTGCTTTCCCAAGACATTTTCTCCACTCCCGTTACAATCCTTCAGAACCATTTCATTCAAGTTGTGCACTACCGGGCTATAATCCTTTGGGAAGCAGAGGTATGACATGCCTATATGTTTTTAACTTCCCTCTCCCTGGTTGATTGGCTGTTTGTATTTAAAACACAGAAACAATGTAAAAAAGTTTATACTGTGGTTTCATAGTTAAGTAAAACTTCGTAAGTGAAATGAGATGCAAGAAAGAATGTGGATTAAGACAACTTCAGGAACACAAGCAGAACACAGGACCTTGGACAGGGAGAATTCCTGCAGAAGCTGCTTTCCTCCAATGTCCTTGCCTTTTTCCCCTCTTTTTTTCCCCCCCTGTTTGAACCCTCAGTAAAATTCTCCAATGCTTCTCTTTTCTGTCAGCCTTGTTCTTTTTCATTTCGCTTCCTGCCAAAAAATGACCGTATCCTATAGTCAAAACATGGATGACCTCTTTTTCCTTATAGAACCTACATGAGAATAATCAAATTAATTCAGTGCTCAGTAAACACTTATTGCATGCATATGAATTACACATAATATCAGAGCTGGAAGGGGCCTGAGAGCATCTAGTTCAACTCAATCATTTTATAGAAAATTCCCCTGAAACCTAGAATGGTTTATTGACTTGCTCAAGGTCTTACCAGTTGGTAGAAAGGGGTGAAAAAGTATCTCTCTGGGACAGTCTGGTTCTGCTATTAAGGAATCAAAATGCAAACTTGAATAAACGAGTCTAATTATATTAGCAATAATTTACTATATACTAAAGAATTACTGTGCAATAAGTTAGACATTATAGTATGCACTTTTACATACGTCGCCTCACTGAATTCTCAGAACAGTCCTAGCACATAGGTATAATGATCCCTAAAGCCAAGCTAAAAGGTTGAATAACTTGCCCAAGTTTACACAATTACTAAGCAAGGGAACCAGAATCAGACTGACTACAAAGCTCATGCTCACTATCTCTGCTATATGTACTTCCATGACAACAATTGACATTTATTAAGCACTTACCATGTACCAGGCTTCATACTAAATACATGACATACATTATCTGCAACCTTCCCAAAGCCTTGCAAGGTTGGTCCCATTAAAACCATATATTTCTTTCTTGAAGGCTAGAGATCAATGTAAGGAAATATATATATATATATATATACTTTTTTTTTTTAGACAGAGTCTCACTTTGTTGCCCAGGCTAGAGTGAGTGCCATGGTATCAACCTAGCTCACAGCAACATCAATCTCCTGGGCTTAAGCGATCCTACTGCCTCAGCCTCCCGAGTAGCTGGGACTACAGGCATGCACCACCATGCCCGGCTAATTTATTTTTGTATATATATTTTTAATTGGCCAATTAACTTCTTTCTGTTTTTAGTAGAGATGGGGTCTCACTCAGGCTGGTTTCGAACTCCTGTCCTCGAGCAATCCGTCTGCCTCGGCCTCCCAGAGTGCTAGGATTACAGGCATGAGCCACCACGCCTGGCAGAGGTAAGGAGATATTTTAATGGCATATAACTATGCCTAATCAATACTAAACTCCACATTAGTTTTAGACTTAAGAATGAGGGACATTTTAGAATATTTTCAATTGTACTATTGATTAAGGTAGACCTTCTTCTGATTAAACATGCTGCATTGGATGTGGTCTTCATTATAAAACATCGGGCAGGCCCCACATCATGCAGTCCCAAGCAGGACTCTCTGAGGCTGTAGACAGTTGTACTAGAAGCACTCTAAGGAACCAATGTCCTCAAGCTGCTCCTCTGAACTCAACCCCACCCCAAGATTTTTGAGGATATTGAAAGGAAAGTCCTCCCAGAAGTATTCATGCATGAAAAGAGTTATGGTAAGAGTACACACTGATGCCCATTAAAAATATTACATGTTTATTATAGTTTTTCTTATGCTACTCAGAGAATAATCTCCACATAAGGACTTTCATATGGTGCAGGAGACTGGAGAGTGAAAGTTGAAAGAAAAACAACTCTCTTTGACTCTTTGTAACTTAAGGTCTCTACAGAAAGAACTTGGGAAGGTCTCTGCACAATTGTTCTTTGCCTTCTTTTCAGTCCATTACTCCATGTTTAAATCAAATTAACTCAAATCAAATTAAATCAAATCAAAATAAAATGCATTTTCTTTTTATCTCTTTGCAGCAGAAGATCTGACAAACCTGAAGATGTGTTTATTTCATTTAACCCACTTGTCTGACATTGGGAAGGGAATGGATTACACTGTCAGGTCTCTGTCAAGTGAACCCTGCGACCTTGAAGAAATCCAATTAATCTCCTGCTGCTTGTCTGCAAATGCAGTGAAACCCTAGGTAACTGTTGCCTCCATTAACTGAATGAGAACCATGTAACAGAACATGTGACATTTTTCTACTACTGCACACTAAATCTCTCGAATGGAAATTTAACTATAAGAGAAATGAGAAGAGATAATAAAGACTTCTAGTTAATATCATGCCTGTTTTTAATGGTCTTTCTCCCTATGGGAAATTAACTGTTGATAGAAAATAGTAGAGGATTTCAGAATAATTGAAGATGTTATAACTTTAAGACAAGGTGGAGAGGAAGAAAATAAGAAATGGGTGCTTGCAATTTGCCATATGTCCTGTCATATAATTACTGCCTAATAAATATTTGAATGAATGGATGAATAAATGATTGAGAAGCAGAGAGAAGATTTTCTTAAATGATCTCATGCCTCTGATTCTTACCCATTAGCCTGTTAAGATGTAGTTAACGTGCATTAGTGTAACTGTTGAGTCTTCTGAGTTCCCAAAGGATATGTATATGGAGAAACCTTTGCATATTTCTGCATAAATTGGCATGTTTAATTCAGACATATTTTAAAATTTTGATGTTAGAAAAAAGATAGTATAACTCTTTTAAAGTCAGACTATAAAACTGCTGGGAGTCTTTAAAGATCACTAAGGACACCATTTGTATATTAATATAAACTTATAGCTAGAGCAACCCATGGATGGAAAAGACTAGACAAACACTGGGAACCTTACAACAATGCGCACATTCCTTTATTTGTCTACTTGCCACTTGGGAGAGACAGCTTACAAATGAAAATAGCAAATATACGCTTTGAAAGAGAAATTCAGCGATTTTTTTTTATTTTAGAACACACCACACCCTAGAAGATATTTCACTCTAAGAAAAGGACTCATATGTCTTGGATATAAGTCTATATTTTTAAAAAAGAGAAAAGATTAGATAAGTTTAAAAAAAGAACTCATATGATTGATTAAAATAATAGCTAATATAACAAGAGTATATACTCATGAAAAACTTGCTTTTTTTAGTACATTTTTCTAATTAGTCTTGTAAGGAAAAACTTCAGTTAGATTAAGCAAGAATGATAAATGTCTGAAGTGAAGAAAAGAACTAAGAGGTTTTTAGTTAGAGTGATGCCATTATATGATTAATGTTTGCATGCAAAATAGTTTTCTATATTTTTATCTCAACATATTTCTATCTTTGTCATTAAAATACATCTCTTGTAGATAGCATGGAGTTGGGTTTTGCTTTTTAAATTAAACCTAGTTTTGATCATCTTTGCCTTTTAATTAGAATGCTTAGTCCATTTGCATTTAATGTGATTATGGGAAGGAAGGAAGGAGGAAGGAAGGAAGGAAGGAAGGAAGGAAGGAAGGAAGGAAGGAAGGAAGGAAGGAAGGAAGGAAGGAAGGGAGGGAGGGAGTAGGGAGGGAGTAGGGAGGGAAGGAGGGAAAGTAAGCAAGAAAGAAAGGAAAGAAGAGAAAAGAAAAGAAAGGAGAGAGGGAGAGAAGGAGGGAGGGAAGAACCACAGACTATCTTTAAAATAAAGAAAAAGAAAGAAAGAATAATACAGGAGGAATAAGGTCAGGATTAAGCAAGATTACTCCTGATATGATGTTTGTTCAAAGTTTGCTTATTAGTATATATAGTTTCATTACACAATTCTGCATAATGTTTGTAAGTGCTTGAATACATTCCATAAAAATAACCAAAAAACAAGCAGATTCTCATCGCAGATTGAATAGACAACTGAGCCACAAAACATAAGGATCATTTCTTCCCCCACATCCCTTCATCTTTCCTCAATTTTGAAATGATCCAGTTTCTGAACTGCTCTCCATTTCTTCAAGTTGCCAGGCTGAACATCCTGGAGCAGCTCACTGCACTGATGCTGCCCTGGTGCTGTGGTCTGCAAGTCAGCCTGACCAGCCTGGTGGAGCAAGAAGGAGGGCCCACAGCTCAACAAGCTTGGGTTCAAACATTGGAGACTCGCAGATGCAGAGATTAGAATTTTAGGTAGGTGCACACACACACACACACACACACACACACACACACACACACACACACACGGAGAACCAAGAGAAAAGAGGTTGGCCCTAGGAAACTTCTAAAGTTGGTTTATTTATTCTGCCTCCTCTTTTAAATATGTTTAAAGATCCTTCACACATATTAAGGAGTAAGATGATTTAAACACTGGCCTTCTTTCAAGTTTTTAACAATTTTACCTATAGAATTAAAGGAAAAGTATTCACAGTATCTGACAAGGTGTGTTATACTAGCAATGGCTCTTCCCAGCCTCTGTCTGAAATTCAGCAATGTCCCTCCAATCTCAGGAAATATTTTCAAGTCAATTATTGGGTATTCAGACCATGTAAAGGTAAGTGCAGGTGTATTTGAATGGAACCACAAACTATCTTTAAGTAGCTGTGATATAGTCCAGAAACAAATAGATCTGTATAAATAACCAAAGACACCACCAACCTCATGCAGTTGATGAAAGGTCCTAGTGTTATCTGTATTAGTTAGCAATTTCTGGGTAACAAATTACCTCCAAATGTAATGGCTTAAAATAATAGCCATTATCCACAGTTTCTATGGGTCAAGAATCTGGGAGTAGTTTAGGAGAGTGGTTCTGGCGTAGGTTCTCTCAGGCTGGATGTTTGCAGGGATTGTGGGAGGATCTGCTTCCAAGATAACTCCTCGAGTGGGTGGCAGGTTAACACTAGCTGTTGGCTGGAGGCCTCAGTTCCTCATCACTAGACCTCTCCATAGGCTGAGTGTCCTCACAACATGGCAGCTCACTTCTCCCAGAGCAAGGGATTCAGAAAAAAAGCATTTGAAAGTAGCAATGTCTTTTATGATCTAGTCTTGGAAGGTCATTTCTACCACATCCTACCGGTTATACAGGTCAAACTTATCCATTATGGAAGTGGACAATATGGGAACATGAATACAAAGAGGTCAGGATCATTGGGGTCATTTTAGAGAATATTACACAATTCTTAGCAAAGTATTGATGAAAACAGGCCGGTTGCGGTGGCTCACGCCTGTAATCCTAGCACTCTGGGAGGCCGAGGTCAGAGGATCGCTCAAGGTCAGTTCAAAACCAGCCTGAGCAAGAGTGAAACCCCATCTCTACTAAAAAATGAAAGAAATTAATTGGCCGACTAAACATATATAGAAAAAAATTAGCCGGACATGGTGGTGCATGCCTGTAGTCCAGCTACTTGGGAGGCTGAGGCAGAAGGATTGCCTGAGCCCAGGAGTTTGAGGTTGCTGTGATCTAGGCTGATGCCACGGCACTCCAGCCAGGGCAACAGAGTGAGACTCTGTCTCAAAAAAAAAAAAAAAAAGTATTGATGAAAACAGCCTCAACTGCCTTCATTCCCCTTAGAGATGGTCTAGAATGTGTTTAGCTTATATAAAATAAAATTTACACTATTTTTAATTGTAAAAGCTTTGTGGCATTATATTGTTGTGCAACCATCACCATCATCCATCTCCAGAACTTTTTCATCCTCTCCAACTGAAATTCTGTACCCATTAAACATTAACTCCAATAGGCTCCTCTATTTAAAACCTTCTCTCCTACAGGTGCTCACCTCTGTAAGTGCTTAGACTTCCCAAGGGTTTTGCCTACCCTAATGGTGCTTCAAGTTCTGGATCTTTCCTTCCCTTAATTCCTAACTCTACTTCTGTCTCCCCTACCCACTCCCTTGAACCATTAACTCACATCATCCTAGGTGTCACTTTTTCAGGCCTTCTTCTATTCTAGGTGATACTAGAGGCAGGTGGCTTCTGTGACAGACTAATTAGCTAGCTGACAAATAATCCCTTGAAGGTAACCTCATACCTTATGTGAGTTGGAAAGGATATGTCTTTTCAAGGAGGCCCTTGGAGAGTGTCCAGATTTAGAATTCATGTGGAAGAGGCATTCTTTAGGTTGGAGTCTTTTAGCATCTTTCAAATCTTTAAGTAAGTAGCTGCCTACTTTGCCCACTCTTGAGGCTGCCCACGGAAACCAGAGGAGGAGATGACATGTTTGATGAAATAAGAACTGAGCTAGACTTTAATTTGCTAGTGCCGTATAGTCTCCATTTGTAAATAAGAAAAATAAATATATGAGAAGGCAGTTGAATCCTGGAAATTTAGTTGTAATGATGTACCCTAACATGCAAGTTAAAAAATGAGTGAAAACTAACAACTCAATAGTAGCAACTAATTTACTCACAAAGATTTTTTAAAAAGTAATTTGTAGAATTATCATTTTATCCCTATAGAAGATAACCATTATCCCTATTTTATAAGGATGCTTAGACATAAGGAGGTTGTCAGACTAAAGCAGGAAAAGGGTTGGAGACGGAAAGAAAGTGTGGTGCTACCCTCCAGACACTTCCTCCACCACCCAGAAGTGTAAAAGAAGTCAGCTAGGGCTACAGGCAAAAGCCAAACGGTGAGAGCCAAGTGTCCCCTGGCTTTGGTCTCTAGCCAGGTGCTGAGACTGCCATCTGTCAAGCCTGCCTGGTTGGCTCTGTGTTTATGAAGTAGTTAGTTAGGTGCATTGCTTTTGGAATCAGATGAACCTGCTCACCCCTTTCACTGGATAGATTTGGGGCCTGCAGCAACTTAGTTAAACTCTCTGAGACTCAATTTGCTCATCTAATGAGGGTAATTATAATACCTGCCATAAATAGGAAGTAAATTCATTCCATTTATCTATGAAGAGTAATTTAATTATTGCTAGCTCCTAAATCCAGACTCAGCTCTGGGCCTTTCTTTGCATATCCAAAGACTCAATAATGTGCTCAATAATAATGGGCCTCTGTTCTAGTTCTCACCCATTCCCCTTCTACCACTGAGCTCTACAAACAGCAGGGAGAAGAACAGATTTATTTCTCCATTATATGAATTATAGCATTCTTCTGGTAGAAGCAGCCAGGGTCAGGGTTTGTCTTGTTTTTGTTGAGCTTAAAGAATTCACCCTCCCCAAACTTCCTTACAAACATCCTATAAAACCCACTGCTCTCCCCTTCCTTTTGGTGTATGAGGCACTTAGGCTTTGCCAGACCCAAGGGAGATAAAGGAATGAAATGCAAGAGGGGAACTTGCTTTTTTTTTTTTTTTTTTTGAGACAGAGTCTCGCTTTGTTGCCCAGGCTAGAGTGAGTGCCGTGGCGTCAGCCTAGCTCACAGCAACCTCAAACTCCTGGGCTCGAGTGATCCTTCTGCCTCAGCCTCCCGGGTAGCTGGGACTACAGGCATGTGCCACCATGCCCGGCTAATTTTTTATATATATATCAGTTGGCCAATTAATTTCTTTCTATTTATAGTAGAGACGGGGTCTCGCTCTTGCTCAGGCTGGTTTCGAACTCCTGACCTTGAGCAATCCGCCCGCCTCGGCCTCCCAAGAGCTAGGATTACAGGCGTGAGCCACAGCGCCCGGCCGGAACTTGCTTTTCTTATCCCTCCTGATAAGGACCAGCTTCCCTTATTCCTCCCAGTTGTTCCCTAGGGAGATAAAGGAATGGAATGCAAGAGGGAAACTTACTTTTCTCAACCCTCCCAGTTGTTTGAAAATAATTTATTTACTCCCCCTGGAAAAACCTCTATAAAACCCAAAGCTCTCCCCTTTTCTCTCACGGATACCTTTTTTGGTTTCCACCCATGTGCACCGAGATGCTCAAAATAAACAGCATTTGGCTACACATGAGCTTCATGTGTCTCTCTTTCTGCTCCAGACCTAACAGTTTTATACTTTTTAATTAAACTATAATATACATAAAAGTACACAAATCAAAAATAAATAGTATGATGAATTTTCTCAAGGTGAAAATAACCATTATCCTGACTTCTAACACTGTACAGTAGTCTTTGCTATTTTTTTAATTTTATACAAATAGAAGTATACAGTAGGTATTCATATGTAGCTGCCCCTTTTGCTCAACATTATATATGTGAGAGTCATCCATATTATATGTAGTTGTTTTTCATTTCATTTGCATTGCTGTAAAATCTTCTGTGTGAATATACCACAACTCGTTTTCTCATTCTACTGTTGATGGACATTTGAGTAATTTCTAGTTTTTGAATAGCATGGATAGGGTTGCTATGAGCATATGGACACATTTCTGTTGAGTATGTATCTAAGAGTGGAATTTGGATCATAGGTAGGCATATGTTCAGCTTTAGTAGATACGCCAGTTTTCCAGTGTCCTTGTGTCCAACACAGGTTTGAAAAAACAATGGATTTCTTTATCATGAAGACAACGCTGTGTTTTTATCACAGCATGTACAATATGAATTTAGCAAATGTATTCATATGTGGATGTGCCTCACTAAACTGTGACCTCTTTGAGGACAGAGCCTATGCCATTAGACTTAGTACTGAATGGATATCCCACAGTGAATGCTCTATAAATATTTGTTGTATGTATGAGCAAATGAACTTACAGGAGTTCCACAATTTGCCATGAGGTTTAAGGTCAGGTAATGTGGGTTCTTTGAACCTCAAGCTTTGTTATAGTAAATGCTATCTTCTTACATAATCATTCCCCAAAATCTAAAACACATTTGTATGATTTCACAGCCTCCTTACAATATCCAAACCAACCAACTGTTCAAACGGAAAGCCTCCATCTTAAGTATTCTGGCTCTGGTCCACAATACCTCCCCTGGATCGGACCTGGCTTAGGGATCCCCATCCACATTTAGTGATGGTCTCAGCACGATGCATGAGACACAATATGCTTTGAGATGAGATAATATAATGCAAACTGGTAATAAGATATGGGGAGTCTAATGAAATAAAGGCTACATAAGAAGGTGTAGGTAAGAAGCATGTCTTGGGGTGGGCAGTATATAATGAGATACAGGGTAGACAAGATGCATGGAAGACATAGTGGGTATTTTGAGAAAAGAATCTTTTCATCAAAGGTTTTAGATGTCTCCTGGTCGTAATTGACACCTAGCTCTCCCCTGCAACCCACATAAGTAGTCCCTTTTTTAAAAAATGGTGGCAGAGTCTCACTCTGTCATCCCCAGGTAGAGTGCAGTGGAGTCATCATAGCTCATGGCAGCCTCAAACTCCTGGGCTCAAGGGATCCTCCTGCCTCAGCCTCCTGAATAGCTGGGACTACAGGTGCATGCCATGACACCTGGCTAATTTTTCTATTTTTAATAGAGACAGAGTCTGGTCTTGAACTCTTAACCTCAAGCGATCCTCCAGCCTCAGCCTCCCAGAGTGCTAGGATTACAGGCATGAGCCACCACACCTGGCCAAGTAGTCACTTTTCATTCTGCTGATTTTCCTGCCTCTTACAGTGCAAAGGCAAATTCAACTTCCCCTTGATTCTCACTGCCCTTCCAATCCATTCCTTTTCTAACTTATATAAAAATTCCTACTTCCATAAGGGTTAGGCCATTTGGATGGACAATATTCTGTCCCTTTTATTGCTATGAACTATGACATTTTTGTCACCTTTTCTTATTCACTGAAGACTTTGGCAACTGTCTTTCAGAATTTCTTGCCTTCTAACTTTGGTCCTTATCCTAGAGGACTTCACTTCTCAGGTGAAACTATTCAGTCAACACACCAGACCCTCCTCTTCAATGACCTTGCCTTCCAATCTCCTTCATCTATCTACTCTATAAGCATGGAATGATCAGATTATGATAATTCACTTAAAATTGTTCTCCCTCCAAGATACTGAAGTTAGATATCCCACTCTCAAACCACAAACTCCTATATTTCTATCTGACTTACTCAATGGCTCCTACTCATAAGTTCTTTTACTTCATTTGGATTTCCAGTCTATTGATCCCCCTACTTTCTACCTATTTCTTAGCCCCCTTCTATCTTGACTTCCCTTCCTACCTAGCTTAGGATATTCCATCTTCTATACTTGCAAATACTTCCTATTCCATCTTCTATACTTGCAAACAGTCCAGTTGAAACTCCCACGGCCCACAGTACCAAGAGTCAATTTAGGCAATGACATTTAGTGAGGGATATGTGTGATAGACATGGTAGTGAAATGAAGCGTGTAATTAGAGATGGAGGCTCTAATAAAAGAAAGACTACCTAATGAGATGCAAGGAGAAAATGAGATGTGGAATGTGAGGTATGAAATGAAATACAGTACATGGAGTGTACTTTCCTGGCCAAACTCCAAGCCTGGATTGTCCTTAATTTCTTAGGGCAGTAGAACTACTCTGTATGGTACTATAATTGTGCATACATGACACTATGCATCTGTCAAAATCCACAGATCTTTACTGTATAAAGAGTGAAACTTAATGTACACAAACTAAAAAAAAAACCAAAAAAAACATTTAGCAGATCCAAGAAACCACAGATGAAATGCAGTATGCAAAACAATCTAACTGAAACAACCTAACTAAAGCGGATGAGAGGAAAAGATGATAACCTAAATAACTTTGGAAATGAATAATCTGTGAAACTAAAGGCAAAATCAACTGTACATAAGCACTGTACTCTAACTGATAAAGTTATAGCCCATTAGGGGTACAAGTTAACAATTCTGATACTGCCACTTATGAACACTAGAATTTAATATCTAAGTATATGGATGTTGGGAGCCAGTTTCCTCATTGGTAGGGTAGGAATTTATAGCAAGAGGAAAAGACAAGAATGATCTATGTGATAATGGATTAAAGTTGGAAACACCAGCATGAACTCATGTTTAGATTAATATAGATACAGATGGTAACATATAGAAACATAAACACATATACACACATACATACACAAGTTAATATAAATATATACACATATTTCTTTGCTCTGTCAGCTGAGAGGGCCTAAAAGCAATAATACCCCAGGTTGGGCACAGAGGCTTACATCTGTAATCCCAGCATTTTGGGAGGCCAAGGTGGGAGGATTGCTTGAGCACAGGAATTCAAGACCAGCCTGAGCAACATAGTGAGAACGCATCTCTCCCCCCCAAAATAGAAAACTTATCCAGGCGTGGTGATGCACACCTGTAGTCTCAGTTATTTGGAAGGCTGAGGCACGAAGATCTCTTGAGCCCAGGAGTTTGAGGTTGTAGTGAGCTATAATGATGCCACTGCACTCCAGCCTGGGTGACATAGAGAGACTCTGTCTCAAAAAAAAGGCAAAAACCACCCCAATATACAAGATGAGTCTAGAGAATCTTGTAGTGTCAGAAAGTAAGGAAGTATTTAAAAAAACCAACCAAACAAACAAACAAAAAAACAACTTACCATGATGGGGGTATGCCAAAGTAACACAAGAGTCAACTGAAGGAGCTCACAATGGCCAAAGGTAGAACAATGCAAGCAACAAAATAAAGAAGTATTGAATTATATACAAAAGCATAAAATAAATATTCATGGATTCATACTGGTATAAATAAATTATTGAATAAATAAATAAATAATAGAGAAGAGACATCTCTCATGCAGAAGAATTCCAAAGAATTATATAGATATTTTGCCCACAAGGAAGTAAAGCATAACTCTCACTACTTAAATGTGAATTGCACATAAAAACACAGTATAGAAAAATAGTAAAAAAGAGTAACTTGCAGTGGTGAAAGCTGATAAACACTACCTCAGTCAGGTGATCAAGGGCAACATTAACAGTGACAATTCATGTTGATGAAAATGTCATTTTATCTCTATGATCTTCCTTCCCAAAACTCCATACTCCCAGTCTAATCACAAGAAAACATCAAACAATCCTAGTTAAGGAACTTGTACAAAGTACCTGACGAGTATTCCTCAAAACTGAAGGAGAAGGCCGGGCGCTGTGGCTCACGCCTGTAATCCTAGCTCTTGGGAGGCCGAGGCGGGCGGATTGCTCAAGGTCAGGAGTTCAAAACCAGCCTGAACAAGAGCGAGACCCCGTCTCTACTATAAACAGAAAAGAAATTAATTGGCCAACTGATATATATATATATATATAAAAAAATTAGCCGGGCATGGTGGCGCATGCCTGTAGTCCCAGCTACTCGGGAGGCTGAGGCAGAAGGATCACTCGAGCCCAGGAGTGTGAGGTTGCTGTGAGCTAGGCTGACGCCACGGCACTCACTCTAGCCTGGACAACAAAGCGAGACTCTGTCTCAAAAAAAAAAAAAAAAACTGAAGGAGAGTATGAGAAATTGTCATAACCAAGAGGGGCCTGAGGAGATACGACAATTAAATGTAACATTGGATCCTGGATGAGGCCTAGGAACAGAAAAAGGACATTTGGTAAAAACTAAGGAAATCTGAATAAAGTATGGACTTACGTTAATAATAATAAATCAATATTGGCTTAGTAATTACAAAAAGGTACCATACTAAAGTAAGATGTTAATACAATGATAGAAGCTGATATGGAGTGTACGAGAACTCGATGTATTATCCTTGCAATTTTTTGGAAAATCTGAAATGCTTCTAAAAAATTAAGTTTATTTAAAAAATTAAAGGCATAAAAGGAATTGTAATTCTGGATAAATCAGAGATTTAAAAAGTAGAAATGCTGGGACTTCAAATTAGTGTAACCTTTGTGGAAAAGAATTTGGAGATACCTCAAAGAGCTAAAAATAGAAATACCATTCAATCCAGCAATAGCACTATTAGGCATCTACCCAAAAGAGCAAAAGACATTCTATAATAAAGATATCTGCACCTGAATGTTTATGGCAGCACAATTCACTATTGCAAGGCTGTGGAAACAACCCAAGTACCCATTGATTCATGAGTGGATTATTAAAATTTGGTATATGTATACAATGGAATATTACTTAATTATAAGAAATGATAGTGATCTAGCACCTCTTATATTTTCCTGAATAGAGCTTGAGCCCATTATTCAAAGTGAGGTATCACAAGATAGGAAGAATAGGCTCCACATGTACCCACCATCAAATTGGCACTGAATGATCAACACTATGGTGCTCACATGGTAGTAATATTCTCCAGGGATTAGGGAGTTATGGAAATGCAGGGTAAACTCACAGCTAATGGATGTGATGAGCATTGTAGAGGGGAAGGGCATGCTTCTAATCCTCACTTGGGTGAGGCAAAGATATAAAATGTAACCAAAATGTTTGTACACTCATAATATCCTGAAATAAAAATAAAAAAAATAATTTTATTAAAAAAAAGTAGAAATCCATCAACTATAATGCCAAGAAATTTGAAAACTTATATAAAGGAGACACGCTTTTAGAAAAATATTATTTACCAAACGGATTCAAGAATTAAGAGAAAATCTAAATAACCCTATATATTATAAATTGAAGTAATAATTAAACTTATTTTCATGAAGAAAAAACTACTCTGAGATACATGTTTAGGCAAGTTTCACCATTAGGCAACCTCATGATAGTAATTATTATAAGCAAGATCAACTGGTAGATGCTAGAATCAATGGGCAAAACTTTGAGAAGAAACAGGATTATAGTATCGAAGTTATCTCACCAAAGGTATTTATCAATTACAAAAGGAAAAATAGCAACTTTATAGTGCAAAACCTGGCAGACACTAACTTAATCAAGAGATCAGGCCGGGCGTGGTGGCTCACGCCTGTAATCCTAGCACTCTGGGAGGCTGAGGCGGGCGGATTGCTCGAGGTCAGGAGTTCGAAACCAGCCTGAGCAAGAGCAAGACCCCGTCTCTACTATAAATGAAAGAAATTAATTGGCCAATTAATATATATAGAAAAAATTAGCCTGGTATGGTGGCGCATGCCTGTAGTCCCAGCTACTTGGGAGGCTGAGGCAGTAGGATCGCCTAAGCCCAGGAGTTTGAGGTTGCTGTGAGCTAGGCTGACGCCATGGCACTCACTCTAGCCTGGACAACAAAGTGAGACTCTGTCTCAAAAAAAAAAAAAAAAAAAAATCAAGAGATCAAATGGAAAGACATCCTGTGTACATGTACTGGAAGACTTAACATTATTAACATGGCAATACTCCACAAACTGATGTACAGATTCAACACAATCCCTATGAAAATCCCAGCTCACTTCTTTGCAGAAATTGACAAGCTCGTCCTAAAATTTATGTGGAAATTCAAGGAACTCAGAGTAGCTAAAACAATCTTTAAAAAGTATACAAAGCTGAAGAACATACACCTCCCTCAAAACTTAATACAAAGCTACAATAATCAAGACAGTGTGGTGCTGGCCTAAAGACAGATATTAATACATAAATCACTGAATATCCATCTGTAAAAGAATGAATTTGGACCCCTACCTCATACCATATAAAAAGTAAGTCAAGGCCGGGCGCGGTGGCTCAAGCCTGTAATCCTAGCACTCTGGGAGGCCGAGGCGGGTGGATTGCTTGAGGTCAGGAGTTCGAAACCAGCCTGAGCAAGAGCAAGACCCTGTCTCTACTATAAATAGAAAGAAATTAATTGGCCAACTAATATATATATGTAAAATTAGCCGGGCATAGTGGCACATGCCTGTAGTCCCAGCTACTCAGGAGGCTGAGGCAGAAGGATTGCTTGAGCCCAGGAGTTTGAGGTTGCTGTGAGCTAGGCTGACGCCACGGCACTCACTGGGCAACAAGCGAGACTCTGTCTCAAAAAAAAAAAAAAAAAAAGTAAGTCAAAAGGCATCAAATACCTAAATTTAAGAACTAAAACTATAAACATTTTTAAAGAAAATACAGGAGTAAATCTTCATTGACTTCAGGTCAGACAAAACTTTCTTAGATATGACACCAAACACGAACAAGAAAGAAAAAAAAAATTGAACATCATCAAGATTACAAACTGTTGTGCTTTAAAGAACACCATAAAGATAGTGAAAATACAACCCACAGAAGTGGAAAAGAAATTTGCAAATCAGATCTGATTAAGGACTTCTGTCTTGAACATATAAAGAGCTCTTACAACTCACTGATAAAAGGGCCAATAACCTCATTTTCAAAATGGGCAAAGAATCTGAATAGATATTTCTCCCAAGAAGATATATAAATGGCCAATAAACAACAGAAAAGATGTTCAACATCATTAGCCATCAGGGTAACGCAAATCAAAACTACAATGAGATGCCACCTCACACCACTAGAATGGTTATAATAAGAAAGATAACAAGAAACGTTGGGAAGAATGTGGGGAAACTGGAACCCTCATATACTGGTTGTTGGAATCCAAAATCATGCAGATGCTTTGAAAAACATTCTGGCAGTTCTTCAAAATGTTAAACATAGATCTACCATAGAACCCAACAACTCCACCCCTAGGTGCTCAAGAGAAATAAAAACCATGTCCACACAAAATCTTATACACTAATGTTCATAGCAGCATGTTTAATATCCCCAAAGTGGAAACAACCCAAATGTCAATCAAATAATTTATTGATAAACAAAATGTGGTAGGTCTATATAACAGAGTATCATTCAGCCATAAAAAGGAATGAAGAATTCAAACATACTACCACACGAATAAACCTTGAAAGCATCATGGTAAGTGAAAGATGCAAGTCACAAAAGACCACATAGTGCATGATTCCATTGATAAGAAATGTCCAGAATAGGCATATCTGTATAGACAGAAAGCAGATCAGGGCCGGATGAGGTGGCTCACGTCTGTAATCCTAGCACTCTGGGAGGCCGAGGTGGGCGAATTGCTCAAGGTCAGGGGTTCGAAACCAGCCTTAGCAAGAGCGAGACCCCGTCTCTACTATAAATAGAAAGAAATTAATTGGCCAACTAATATATATAGAAATAATTAGCCGGGCATGGTGGCAAATGCCTGTAGTCCCAGCTACTTGGGAGGCTGAGGCAGTAGGATTGCTTGAGCCCAGGAGTTTGAGGTTGCTGTGAGCTAGGCTGACGCCACAGCACTCACTCTAGCCTGGGCAACAAAGCAAGACTCTGTCTCAAAAAAAAAAAAAAAGAAAGAAAGAAAGAAAGAAAGCAGATCTGTGGTTGCCAGGGGCTGAGAGGAGGAAAGGATGGGAGTGACTGCTAATGACTATGGAGTTTTTTTGGGGGGGTGATTAAAATCTTCTGGAATTAGATAGTGGTGCACAACTTTGGAATATATTAAAAACCACTATATTATATACTATAAAGGATAAATATTATGGTATGTGAATTATATTAAAAAAACAAAAACTATAACTAAAATGTATATCCCCAGCAATATATTTTTAAGACATATAGTACTTGCCAAAACCTTTTTAAAAATAGAAGGGAATGACAAACTCTGCATTCAGAATAGTAATTACCTCGGGTCAGGAAGGAGGCAGATGTGCAAAACAGGGAAATGTAGTAGATCCAGGTTTTTGTCCATGTTCTTGTTCTCAGGGTGGGCGATAGATTCATGAGAGTGAGTAGGTGAGTGGGTGAGTTAGAGAGTGATCCAATTCCGAACACCTGAGGTTCATTAAAACAATGAATAAGGCCGGGCGCTGTGGCTCACGCCTGTAATCCTAGCTCTTGGGAGGCCGAGGCGGGCGGATTGCTCAACGTCAGGAGTTCGAAACCAGCCTGAGCAAGAGTGAGACCCCCCGTCTCTACTATAAATAGAAAGAAATTAATTGGCCAACTGATATATATATAAAAAATTAGGCCGGGCGCGGTGGCTCACGCCTGTAATCCTAGCTCTTGGGAGGCCGAGGCGGGCGGATTGCTCAAGGTCAGGAGTTCGAAACCAGCCTGAGCAAGAGCGAGACCCCGTCTTTACTATAAATAGAAAGAAATTAATTGGCCAACTGATATATATATGTAAAAAATTAGCTGGGCATGGTGGCGCATGCCTGTAGTCCCAGCTACTCGGGAGGCTGAGGCAGAAGGATCGCTGGAGCCCAGGAGTTTGAGGTTGCTGTGAGCTAGGCTGACGCCACGGCACTCACTCTAGCCTGGGCAACAAAGCGAGACTCTGTCTCAAAAAAAACAATGAATAAGGCCAGGCGTGATGGCTTATGCCTATAATCCTACCACTCTGGGAGGCCGAGGCGGAAGGATCTTCGAGACCAGCCTGAGCAAGAGCAAGACCCTGTCTCTACCAAAAAAAAATAAAAAAGAAAAGGAAGGAAGGAAGGAAGGAAGGAAGGAAGGAAGGAAGGAAGGAAGGAAGGAAGGAAGGAAGGAAGGAAGGAAGGAAGGAAGGAAGGAAGGAAGGAAGGAAGGAAGAAAGAAATTAGCTGGACAACTTAAAAATATATAGAAAAAATTAGTTGGGCATGGTGGCGCATGCCTGTAGTCCCAGGTACTCGGGAGGCTGAGGCAGGAGGATCGCCTGAGCCCAGGAGTTTGAGGTTGCTGTAAGCTAGGCTGACACCAAGGGACTCTAGCCTGGGCAACATAGTGAGACTGTCTCAAACAAAACAAAACAAAATAAAACAAAACAAAACAAAACCATGAATAAACACAATCTTTCTCAACATTTCCTGGTAATCTTACTATACTTCTGTATTCAACACTCTCTACATAAACTATACTTCAAACTTTCTTCTCCCCAATCCAACAGTCTCCCAATTCTCCCCTTTCACAGAAGATGTGATTGTTATTTCCTCTCCTTCTCCTGTTACATTACAGTAGATTGCTCTCCCCCTATCTAAGGGCGGTCTCTTTACTCTAGTTGTGCTTGAGATCCCAGCTCCGCTCTCACTCCTGTACAGGGACATCATTCCATCAATTATGCCCCTTGTTACTGGCTCCCTTCTATCAGTATTTCAAGTTGCTCAAATCTCTCCCATTTTAAATATTAGTAACACTCTCCCTGAGTCCTATCTTCCTCCTCTGGTTATCATTCTTTCTCTCTTGTCCTTCAAGGTAAAAGCTCTAAAAACATTTATGTACCCTCAGTACATCTCCACTTCCTGATCATCTGCTACTTCCTACTCATTCCCTGCGACTCTGCACTCCTGCATGTGGCTTAATTCAATAGACACTTTTCAAAAGTGTTAACTTACTTGATCCCACTGCAGGAGTTGACACTGAGTGTTCCCTTCTTTTCAAAACATTCTCTTGACTTCCATGCCACCTTGGCCACTTCTCAGGCTCCTTTTCAATGGCGGTTCCTCTACCCAGATTTTAAATGCGTTTGGTTTTCTTTAGAGCTTGGTCCTAGACTCTCTGCAATTCTTCCTCAGAGACTACATTCAATCTCAAAAGCTTTAATTGAATTTTTTATTTTTTTATTTTTGCTCATGACTCCCAAAATGTTGTTTCTAACCCATCAGAAATCTGGGACCTGAGTCAGATAGAAATCATTGCTACTTCAGGGATCTATTTCATCTTCTCTAAGAAAATTCTTTGTTAAATGGCATCTTTTAAATTAAATGTTTGAGGCTGAACTCTATTACCCAGCCTGTTGTCAAAAAGATCAGTCACAGACCCTACTTATGTTCTAGAAGTTCTTTGGTAAACCCTGGGTCCAGTCATTCTGCCATGATGGATCCCACATCATATTTTTATTTTCCAAAAGCTCTTTCTTGTTCTCTAATTGTACTTTGGAAAAAATGGCATCTTATTTTTTGAGTGGATGCAGTAACTTTTTAGGATCACTGAAAAGAAATCAGGATGCTTAAAAAAATTTTCCCATCATTTTATTATGAAAATGTTCAAACATACAGCAAAGTTAAAGGAATTTTACAGTGAACATTGTTAGCCAAGGTTCTACCAATAACATTTTATTATGCTTATCACTTATCTATCTAAAAAATTAGGTTTTTGAAGTTTGTTTTTTTTCCTCTTCCATCTGTTGCCTCATTTCTTTGGGAGCTCCATTTCTGTTTGGTTTTTAGTCTTGGTCTTCCTTGTCAGAAGCTGCTCTCAAATGTCTGCTAATCCTCTACTGTTCTCTTCACATTATGGAGTAAGGCACAGTTGATAGAAAGTTCTGTCTCTCTGAGGAAGGGGGTGACTTTTTGACTGGTTAACTTAATAATGGGTGATCAGGCAAGCAAAATGGCTCTTTGTTCACAGAGCCTTTTCTTGGCAGGCAGTTCAATTTCTCCTGAGAAGAATCCTCTAGTCTTCATCCTTGAACCATATCAGCCCAGTTGCCAGTGCTGTGGGAACAAAGTGGAGTAGGAAAGCCTGTTACTTTTTGTTCCCAGGTTACCCTGACCTACCATGGCACCCACCACCCAACTAATTACTTTAGACTGCATGCCTTCACATGATGTTGTAAGCCCAATGAGATAGGAACCATGTCTGTCCTTTTCACATATCACCAGCACGTGGCACTCAAAAATGTTCGTTGAGCTCTGGCACTGGCTCAGGTGAACTACAGGGTGATACAAGACTTTGGTTTAGGATACAGGAACTCTCAAGGATGAGAACCCTTCCACCCAGAGCATTTTTTTGCCCAGAATTTGAATCAAGCCATTTGCACTTTCCACAGCCCACATACAGCCTATACCTCTAAATGTCATGGATGTTGTTTCTCTCAGATCCAGTCTACTCCTCATGGTAACAGAAGCACTGCAGATTAAGTAAACAAAAGGCATGCCCTTGGATCATGAAAAATGTTGCCTGTTTTGGTCCCTGTGCTTGTACACATTCTAATAATTATCCAAGAAATTCTCTTATTAAGTTGATAATGGTAAGATCCTTCTACCTTAGCAGATAACCAGTATAAATAGCTCACCCTCTGAGGGCGGAATAGACTTTAAATTCTTCTTTAAGTTCCTTTTAGGTGGTGAAATCTGTTCTGCTAGCTGAGAAGGAGAAAAGAAGTTGATCTTTGGGGAAGGAACCTTAAATAGACACACTAACTGGCAACCAGCATTTTGACCTAGTGGAAACACATTTCCTACAAGGAATAAAGAAGGGCTCCTAATGGGAATGAGGAAAGGAAGGGAAAGTGAGGACCTGTGTACTAATTAGGCTGGGCATAGGCTAAGCCAGTATAACAGAGACCCAACTACACACTAGTTTACAGAAGGTGGAACTTTATTTCCCTCTCATCTAACAGTTCAGAAACAAGCAGTCCAGGCAGGTGTGGTGGCCCTGCTATGTGCAGTCTTTCAGATCCAGACATCTACTTTTTTATTCCTCCATTCCTAAGAGTGTTATGGTCATAGCTATGTTGCTGTCCTGGGAGCAACCTAATGAAAAGGGGAAAAGTGGAAGCAGAGGACATTTATTTTAAAAATTGACATGGGAGTTGCATGAATCACTTCTGCCTATATTTCCTTGGCAAAACTTTAGCCATATCTAGCAGCAAGGGAGGCTGGGATATGAGTGGCCATGTGTCCAGATAAAAATCTGTAACTATGGAATAAGGAGAGACAGACTTGGGAAACGACTAGCAGTCTCATTTTTTCAAGGAAATAAAAGCAGGGAAAGGAGGGCCCAAAGAGGATCTCAGTGGTAAGTAGCACACTGACCATGGTTAAGAGACATGAGGGTGGAACCCTGTGAATCATCCTCCTTATCTGGTTTTGTCCACCTTTGCCACCAGCATCTTGACTATGGTCAGACAGAGTCCATCCACTTCAGGTATCTGTAAAGAAGAACCTGAAGAATTGTCAAACTCTTTATTACGGTGATAAAAGTGCTCCTTGCCATCAACTGAAGACAAACTCTGGAATGAGTGTCATATAGGATATACTGTACTTACTTGCACTGAGCAAACTACAAGAGGCCACACAATGTGTTTGACAGCTGACCCCAAACACACAAACCTCCTCACTCGGGATCTGGTAAACACCCTTAGTGAAAGTGGGTAAGGGTATAGTTTCAGTGAATGACTGAGTTGACTTAACCCACACAAGCTGGTCAGGCAAGAATGACCATTTCTGTCCTCAAGCCCTCATTATCGGTGGCAGGGAGGTTTCTGTTTTTGCTTGTTAACCTTAAGGTAGTCTGAATGGCACTGAACCTTTCCTTCTTCAACTTGAACTCCTTTGTTTTTTGTCTGTGGGGAACAGTGGTCTTCCGTACTGAGACAATAGAAAGGGACTTTTAAAACCTCTTTTCCAGGAAGTCTCTCTTCCTACTTGGAATGCAAACTGAATCTTGGACCTTCATTTCTGTAAGGCTGTAACATTGTCCAACATCATACATCTTCCAAGCAACACAAATTTAATATATAACAAATTAAATCTCCATGCTTAAAGCTGGGGGAGGTACAGAACTAAGATGGGCTGTAATGAACCAAGGAATGTGGATTGATAAACCAGGCATACCTGTCTTCTGCAATCTATGGATGATAGTCCAAAGTTTAAGCACGTGTGTAATAGAGTTCCCTTATCCAGTCTGCCTGATTGTCTACCCTGTATTTCAGAGTGAACTTACTTACCTAGAAAAGGCCAGGACAGAGGGCAGTGCGAACACGTTGTACAATCTAAGACATACAATTCATATGGAGCTATGTGAACTCTTTATGTTGTATACTGGCCAATTTGCGTGATGGTATATGACCTGAATGAGAGATATGCTCTCTTATTGCAAGATTCACCTGAGTTCCAATCCCATCTAAACTGGTAACATTGGAATAAACAATGAACACTAAAAAGGCCTGCATTCTTTGTGTATCAGAGGACAGGATATCCACCTTGATATTTTAGGAGGTACTTCAGGGTGCCCTATTCTGTAAAGAATGGAGGGACTTCCTAAGGAGGCTAGGAAGGGTTATAAACAAAGAAAAACATAGTGAAGGAAGCTCACTTACTGAAGTTTACAGTGAGAAACATTCCATACCCAAAGAAACAATAGGTACTTCTATTGAAGAGGAAAATGTTTACTTCTCCAGAAGAGGAAATGACCTAATAGTGCTAAAGTTTGACTCTAGTTTTGAAAACAAGGACTGAATATTTCATAACATCCCTCACATCTCAATTTTTAACCAACCTTCCATTTCCGAGAAGTCAGGAAAAGTGGAAAAATATGTAATTCATTTCTATTTGTTTGCTATACCACTACTAATGCTATTTATCAGATTCCCTTATACTGTAGGAAAAACATAATATAATGGATCATATTCACAATCACTGCCCTCACTATAGAGAATACTAATTTATTTTTGAAGCAAAGCACTGGTTCAAACATGGCCATTTCAAAAGGGAAAAAAATTTATACAAAATAATCTATTTCACTTACAAAATTGTTTTCTTTTAACTAACACTTATTTCTTTACCCAGGTGAATTTTTTGGAAAGAACCTGCTGAAAAACTTCCAGCAGTTGGATTTGGCAGGAAATTGTGTGAGCAGTGATGGATGGCTTGCCTTCATGGGTGTACTGGAGAATCTTAAGTAATGAGTGTTTTTTGACTTCAGTACTGAAGAGTTTTTGCCTGATGCAGCATTAGTCAGAAAACTTAGCCATGTGTTATCCAAGTTAACTTTTTTGCAAGAAGCTAGGCTTGTTGGGTGGTAATTTGATGATGATGACCTCAGTGTTATTAAAGATGTTTTTAAACTAGTAACTGCTTAAATAAAGCGTACCCTAAGTGCTCTGGGTACCCCATTATTTTTAGCCTAGTGATTTTAAAATCTTACAAAAGGAAGCCAAAGAAGATAAGGAAGTGGAAAGGACTTTAATTTGATAACATGTGCAATAGTTTTGTGTCTCATCTCTCCTACTAGGATTATTAACTCCTTGAAAGGACTCTTGTTACCTCTTTGTGTTACCCTGGGCGCCAAGAATACCAGGTCACAAAAAGTGATATATTGTATGTATATTTACTTAGTATAGTGCCTGGCATGTAATAGATTCTCAATAAATATCTGCTGAATATGAGACAATTAAATTACTAATTAAATTAAATTAGTAATTAAATTACTAATTTACAATTAAATTACAATTATTAATTTACTTTATTCAGTAATAAATGACTACTGAATAAAGAAAATGACTAATAAATGACTACTGAATAAAGAAACAAACCAAAATTATTTAAAATCAGAGAGAAAACTCCATATACATTCTTTAAACAGTTTAATTCAAAGAATCTGGAATGTAAAAAGCACTGTCTTATATTAGCAGATCAGACTCCCCAAAAACGATTGGCATTCTTTAGTCAAGCAAAAATTGGCAGTTTACACACAGCTAAATCAGAGACTTGAAATTCAGGTCCTTTCCAGTACCTGATACATTGTATGTCATTTTAACCGTGACTTCAGAGATTAAGGAAGAAAGGAAAAGTGTATCCCATTCTTTTATACCCTACTGAAGGTAACGGTACTCTGCCATAATTTTTTCTTAAACATCCCCCAAATAATCCTTCCCCACAAAAAATGAAGTCTAAGAAAAATCTCTCTAATCTAGAGATTTAAATTGAGGCAAGTCTGAAAAAAAACAGACAAAAAAAAACGAACGAAACCTAAAAGGGATCAAACTTTTTAAACGGGGCCAAAAAATAAAATAAAAAAAAAGAAAAAAAAAAAAAAAAAGAAACCTAAAAGGGTGTCATCCTGAGGTTCACCTTCTATTCTCATGGCACCTCAAATTAATGGCTTAGGTGTTGGTGTAGGCAACACTTGGCCTGTATGTTAAGGTAGTCACTAGAAAGAAATTCTGGGCACACTATTTGTTTAGCAATTGGGCACAAATTCTGAAAATTTTTAGTTATAAAATTTTAGAGCTGATATTTTACAGATCAACTAATTCATTCCCCTTCCTAACTTTATAGATGAGAAAGCTTAGAGAAGTTAAATGATTTGCCCATAGGTTACAAAACTTCTTACACAGTAGCAGCATCAGGATTGGAGTCCAAATTGCTTGCCTCCTAATCCTGAATTTTTTCCATTACAATATAGTGGATTATATACAATATAATCCATTTAATGGATTAATCACACTCCATGGAGCTTACTCTTAATCACAAACCACGGGCCAAGTATTTATTTATTATTTTGAGGCAGAGTCTCACTCTGTTGCCTGGGCTAGAGTGCCATGGCATCAGACTAGCTCACAGCAACCTCAAACTCCTAGGCTCAAGCAATCCTCCTGCCTCAGCCTCCCGAGCAGCTGGGACTATAGGCATGCACCACCATGCCCGGCTAATTTATATATATATATATATATATATATATATATATATATATATTTTTTTTTTAGTTGTCCAGCTAATTTCTTTCTGTTTTTTTAGTAGAGATGGGGTCTCGCTCTTGCTCAGGCTGGTCTCTAACTCCCAAGCTCAAACAATCCTCCCACCTCGGCCTCCCAGAGTGCTAGGATTACAGGTATGTGCCACCATGCCCAGCCTGGGCCAAGTATTTAAATCGAACTTCCTTTTTTGTCCAGCTTCAAGTGATTCTGGGGCAAGATTTACTACTAGTCAGGCTGCTTCCTGTAGGCCTATGCTGGTCAAGTTCCTCATATTTATATCTAGAAGTTAGTCTGAACTTGGCAAATAATACTTCTCTATATAATAATGCATGAGCCAATGTCACCTTTAACAGCTGGCATTACTGATTTTCAGTAAGTAGGGCTAATTCCTACACAAGCCACAGGTAACTCTGAGTGACCTTTCTCAAACAGTGTGAGTAGGTATTTAAGCATCTTTGGTGGGACAGCTACACAGGTGTTGCCTCTGAATGTTGAGAAAGTAGACATAAAACCTCACACAGACCTGTGTTTGGTACCTGAACACTTTAAAATCCCACAGGGAGGCTGGGTGCCGTGGCTCATGCCTGTAATCCTAGCACTCTGAGAGGCCGAGGCGGGCGGATTGCTCGAGGTCAGGTGTTCGAAACCAGCCTGAGCAAGAGCAAGACCCTGTCTCTACTATAAATAGAAAGAAAATTAATTGGCCAACTAATACATATAAAAAAAATTAGCCAGGCATGGTGGCGCATGCCTGTAATCCCAGCTACTCGGGAGGCTGAGGCAGAAAGATTGCTTGAGCCCAGGAGTTTGAGGTTGCTGTGAGCTAGGCTGATGCCATGGCACTCTAGCCTGGGCAACAAAGTGAGACTGTCTCAAAAAAAATAAATAAATAAACAAAAAAATAAAATCCCACGGGGAAGGAGAAGACATGCATGGGGTGGGGAGCACATACCTCTTAATCATCACTCAGTACATGGCAGTTCTTCAGATTTCATGCATGACCCTAATTCACATTCAGATGAGGTCAATGGAGAAAAAAATCACCCTGTAATAGTAGACCAATGATAGAAAGGCTCCCTTATTACATTTGGTGAAGTTTCATTTTCTCCAGTAGTCAAGGTAGCGTAGGCATTTATTTCTTCGGCATGTCAAATGCCTGAACAGGGTTGCAGATGTCAAACACAGTGACCAACTCCTCACCAAGAAAAAGATATTTAGGCATCTTATTACCACAGATGACCACAATTCTGCTTGACAGAGATGGCTTCTTGGATGTTTGTTATTCCACTGTGAAGAAATGGGATTTGTAAATGTTGTTCCTATTTAAAGAGGATGAGTTGACTGAAGAAACTGTTGCAAAAACAAAAGTCTTCTCTAGATAGCTGGCTATGGCTGGGAAAGTCATAGAACTCCAGGAACACTGCATTCCAGGAAAGTTGAATCTATTTTCAAAATCCCTTTTTAAAACCATAATTATAGAACTCATGACAAAACAAAACAACAACAAAAACCCCTCAAAGGTAATGTGTGACTGCTGCTTGTTATACTTTTTGGAAGTAATACTGGCCATGTTGGAAAGTCCTTAAAATCTGCATTTGAAAAACAACCAAAAAATAAAATAATCTACATAATTTTCACACTTCATCACAGTTAGCAAATCACCATTTTTGACAAAGCAAAACAAAAAAAGTTAGAAACTGCCCACTGCAGCTCTAACAGTACTGTATTCTATAATCTAAGGTCAATTATGCGTTGGTAAAATTATGTTATGTATACTCAAATTCTTTGTGCAACTTTGAAAAGACATCAAATTCCATATTATGTATGGAATTCCATATATTTTGGTAATATATATGGTACATTTTGTTAATAAAATGAGAAATTTAAAAAGTCAATGAAAATGTGACATAAAAGACAAATTCTGACATTATGTTATTAGATTAAATGTAACATCAAAAATTGGGATTCTTTCATTGCATGTCACCAAAGGCTGGGTATTCATTTAGTCAAAATGAAACACTGAGAATCATGAGCTATTTACAAATGCACTGAAATCTTTAAATGAGAAAAACGTTAACAAAAACCCTAATAATTAAAAAACTTAAATTGTGCTAGATAGAATGTGTTCCAAAATTTCTGATAAAAAATTTTGCTTTTAGTTTGCAAGACCTAATTCAGGAGAACCTCAAAGAAAAACATAGCAAGTAAAAGAGACTTTTACTTTTTGAATGGGCATTTTTTTCTTTCCTAAAATGTGTATTATTCAAGAAACATGTTTACAAATGTCACTGAAGAAAATACTATAGTCTTAGAAATATGAGATTCACTTATCAAATGGCTCTCTTATAAAGGTAAGTCATATCACACCGCAGTCAACTACAAGATCAAAGATAACAAAATCCAAATTAAGAGAAACACATTTTCTAAAGGAAGCCTATTTAAAGCCTAAAACATTTACAGGATCTCACTGCCATGAATACATTTTACAAAAATATAGTTTCATAGGTTTAATGAAATATGAACAAGCCCTATTATTCCCTAACATTTATAGTAAATGATTGAACAGTCAATGCAAAGTTAGATTACTAAATAAATTGGAAGCCAAGGAGTCAATATTCCTCATAAAAATAAGTTAGTGTCCATCATGGTCTTGATTGTCCAATTCTATTGTTAGTTCCATATCTACTTGGTATATTTGTAAAACCAGTCCTGAATCCTTGGGTTGCTCCAATTCCTGGAACTCCAAGTCCTTGATTAAACATGCTGCTATAAGGTGTGTTTCCATGATTAAGACCCAAACCATAAGGCCTTGTTTGTGTATTTAGAAGAATAACTGGGTTCACATTTTTTCCAGGGCTGTTAAAAGAAAATTCTGGAGGTGGACTACTAGGTTTAGTTGGAGTTGATGTAACAGGGTTCAAATCATCAGTACCCTTTAAAAGAGGCATTGGGATTATGTGATGGTCTGAAAAGTTTAGGACATTGGCTGCAACAGGCCCAGATAGTAAGGCAGGCCTAATCCAATCATCCTTGAAAATTTGAACAGTCAGAGTAGACACCAGCGTGTATAGCCTGTTGGTCACATGAGCAAGAACCATTTGTTCATTTGCATCTCGTCGAATTCTTACATGCACTGATCCAGCCTAAAAGGGGAAAAATTGTAAGAAAGATTGCTTAGAATTACACTAATAAAAATTCCATTAGAAGTGAACATTTTATTTATGATTTGGTCAGTACTTGGTATTTTCTTTAAAACAAAAGAAACCTTAATGTCTCCTTATTTCTTAAAAGATCCCTCACTGGTGCTCACTTCAGCAGCACATATACATAAAATTGGAACAATAAAGAGAAGATTGGCATGGCCCCTAAAGAACAAAACAAAACAAAAGATTCCTTACTGATGGTTATCAACATAAAAAGTTAATGAAATAATCTGTGACTGTTTGAAATAAAAAAAGGAAGAGAAATCCATGTAGGAGGAAGATAGGCAAATTATAATGCAAGGAAGAATATACATGAAGTATATGAAAACTACGATGGAAGGGCAGAAAAGGTAGGCATTAATTCCAATTGAAGAAGACTTCAAAATAATATGGCATTTGATCTAGAGTTGATGATTAAATGGAATTTTAAAAAGCAGAGACAGATATTCTACACTGAGGGAACAGCAATTAAAATGTATGGCATGTTCAGTAAGAACAAGCAATAATACTAATACATAAATAAGTGCAAATATTTCAGGAGACAGAAGGAGAGAGAGATAAGATAGGGAGGGAGGAAGGAAGGGAAGAAAAAAAAGGATGGAAGGGAGACATAAAAGGAAGAAAGGAAGGAAAGGAGGAAGGGAGGGAGGAAGGAAAAAAGATAGGTAAGTAATAAAGTTCAAAACAAAGATTAGCAGATGGCCCTAAAATGATAAGGAGTTTTGCTTTAACAGTAGCAACTGAATAGAAGTGAAATAATCAGAGTTCAGAAAAATTGCAGGTATGCATGATTGGTAATTAGGTAGGAAATGAAGAAAGCAGAGCTAGGACAAAATAAGTGGGATCAGAGAGGGACAGATAGCTTCTTCATATCCCAGAGGCAAAAGTAGGAGGGCTTCATACCCAACTGTAAGTAGCCTATGAGGGAAATGGACTCATCAAAGATGATTTCAAGGTTTCTAAGGGTAGACAGCACCAGGTATTACAGTGATAGTTAGATGTTTATTAACTTAAAAAGGTGTTTACCAGAAATTACGTTTTTAAAGTGAATAATAAATTAGCAGGTACAGCAATGATCCTATTTTGGTTAAAACACACACACACACACACACACACACACACACACACACACACACACACGAAAAAGATCACAAATGACAGTACTTATCTCTAGATGGCAGAATTATTAAGGATTTTTACTCTCTTCTTTATGACTTAGTTAAAATTTCTTATTTTTTCTAGCAATTGGGTACTATTTGCCTAATAAAAACTTAAATAACAATATATAGTAAATAAAGTTAAAGAAAATGGCCAGCAGACACTCCATGTTGGTTTCCAGATAAACTTGCATTTTCAAAAAAGAAAAAATTTTCACAAAATATAAACTGCACATAAATTAGCCAAATGGTTTCATTATACTATGTCTAAATCTACAACTTAGAATACAAAATAAAGAACAGTAATAGAGAGTTATTGTTAATCATGAGATAGAGAAAATATCTATATAACCTGAATTTGACTTCTAGTTTACTACTGTTAGGTAAGACAAGTCATATCTAGAAGTCAAATCATCTTTGATTTCTCCCTTTTATTTGCCACTACCACCTTACAGTTGGCACTATAGAAAACAATAAAAGACACTGTATCCTTTTTCAGTCTGATATGGAAATTGAAGTAATTAAAATAAGGACAAACCATTTTCAGAATATGAAGTTAAATAGTCTCCTATGATTATGGTGCATGTGTTAATCTAAGGATTTTGTGATATCAATTTTTGGCAGTTCAAAAGCTTGTTTTATTAATTTCCTGAATCTTAACCACAGACTACAAGATAGGTATGGTTTCTAGATGGCCAACTTCTGAATAGTTGAGATGACTATATTCTTTGTGTTTATAAGCTATCTAGCTTAATAAACACTTGTCTACTTACTAATATCATCAGCACAATTAAAAGAATGGTTAACAATTAACTACATGACTGGAAGTGTAGAGTTCTGAAAGGAATTCTGGAAAGCAATTTGGCAATATACATTAAAAACCATAAAAAAGGTAAATATCTTCTGACTCACAGAAACCACTTATAAAAATGAATCTTAACGGCCTCGGTGTGGTGGCTCACACCTGTTATCCTAGCATTCTGGGAGGCTGAGGCGGGAGGATCACTCAAGGTCAGGAGTTCGAGAGCAGCCTGAGCAAGAGCGAGACCCGGACTCTACTAAAAAAAAATAGAAAGATGCCAGACACGGTGGCTCACGCCTGTAATCCCAGCACTCTGAGAGGCCGAGGTGGGTGGATCGTTTGAGCTCAGGAGTTCGAGACCAACCTGAGCAAGAGCAAGACCTCCTCTCTATAAGAAATATATATAGAGGCCGGGCGTGGTGGCTCACGCCTATAATCCTAGCTCTCTGGGAGGCCAAGGCGGGCGGATTGCTCAAGGTCAGGAGTTCAAAACCAGCCTGAGCAAGAGCGAGACCCCGTCTCTACTATAAATAGAAAGAAATTAATTGGCCAACTGATATATATATAAAAAAATTAGCCGGGCATGGTGGCACATGCCTGTAGTCCCAGCTACTCGGGAGGCTGAGGCAATAGGATCGCTTGAGCCCAGGAGTTTGAGGTTGCTGTGAGCTAGGCTGACGCCACGGCACTCACTCTAGCCTGGACAACAAAGCGAGACTCTGTCTCAAAAAAGAAATATATATAGAGAAAAAATAAGCTGGGCATGGTGGCGCATGCCTATAGTCACAGCTACTTGGGAGGCTGACACAGGATAGCTTGAACCCAGGAGTTTGAGGTTGCTGTGAGTTAGGGTGAAGCCACGGCACTCTACTCTTGTCTCAAAATAAATAAATAAATAATAAAAAAAATAGAAAGAAATTAGCTGGACATCTAAAAATATATACAGAAAAATATTAGCTGGGCATGGTGGTGCATGCCTGTAGTCCGAGCTACTCAGGAGGCTGAGGCAGAAGGATTGCTTGAGCCCAGGAGTTCAAGGTTGCTGTGACCTAGGCTGATGCCATGGCACTCTAGCCCATGCAATGGAGCGAGACTCTGTCACAAAAAAAAAAAAAAAAAAAGAATCTTAAGGAATAATCATGGATATGTGCAAAGACTGGCCCATAAAAATGTTTATCTCAGCCCTGTTTATATAGGAAAAGTAGAAAACAATCTAAATGTCCATTAGGGGACTGATAAAATAAATTATAGCATATTTATATAATGTAAAACTCCACAGCCATTAAAAATTATGTTGGGGTTCTTGGAAGATGACAGCAGTAGCGGCAGTTTTTATAGTGCCCCAAATATCCCCATAAAAACATAAAATCTATGGACAACATATATAAAAGACTAGGTAACATGGTACCCTATGAAACTCCAAATCCAAAGCTATAAGCCCTTCAAGGTATCAGAATCTCCCTTTTCTGCAGGAGAAGCAAAAAGAAGGAACAGGGCATCTGATTGACCTAAAAACCCTAAAGCAGCTAACTGATACTTAATGGAAATCTAGGACAGTCAATTTGAGAAAGGCAGCTGAAACTGGGAGTTTTGTACATTTCAACAGTGGGTAAGTACACTGGGTTTGCAATAAGGACTGAAGGACTAGAGCAGTTTGAGTCCTGTAAGTTCTCAAAAGTAATCAGGCAAAGTTCTCTTCTAGGACAAAGCCCCACATTAAGAAGAAACAATTGGGAAGAGAATCCAAATTAAGCAGCATAGTAGAGACAAAGAATAGAGGTGGTTCAGATAATAATGTAAGAGAAGAACAGAGCTAGAAGAAAAAGTTTTACTTTACAAAATCATCAGAAGAGGGAGCTCTAGACCCATGAATTTATACACACTATCCTAAACTGCTCCTAACTTTAAAGATCAGGAAAACTAATTTCAAACAAAAACGAGCAGCCGGGTGAGGTGGTTCATGTCTGTAATCCCAGCACTTTGGGAGGCTTAGGCAGGAGGATTGCTTGAGCCCAAGAGTTCCAGGCCAGCCTGGGCAACATACCAAGACCTTGTCTCTACAAAAAAGTTTAAAAAAGAAGCCTGGTGTGGTGGCACGCACCTGTAGTGCTAGCTACTCCAGAGGCTGAGGCAGGAAGATTGCTTGAGCCTAAAAGTCTGAGGCTGCAGTGAGCTATAACTGTGCCACTACACTCCAGTCTAGATGACAGAGTGAGACCCTAACTCAAAAACAATAAAAAAGCAACAGAGAATACAAATACAGTACAGATTATTAAAAATCACCAGAAAGATATAACTATAAAACAGATAAAAATTATCAGCTACTTTTTTAAAACAAAAGACATGAAACAAGAACATAAATCAGAACTTAAAATCCTTAAAAATGCAATCACAAAATACAAGAAAAAAATCACTACAGAAATAAAAACTTAACTAGAAGGAATACAAAGGCAAATAAACAAAGAGGTATACCTTCAGAGAAATAAAAGATAAAAAAGAGGAAAATTTTCAAAATCAAAAGGAAATTAAGAGATAATAAGGATTTGAGAGAAAAATAACAAATATAAAAGAAAGGCAAAGATCCAACATACATATAACAGGAGTTCCCCCAAAAAGAAACCAAAGCAAGAGAACAGGATAAAAATTACAAACTGTAATAAAAAATCTTCCCTAAATATTTTAAAAACTTTTTTGAGACAGCATTACTGAAAGGGTACACCGCATACCTGAAATAACTGATGTTAAGATATATTCTACAAAATTACTGGACTTCAGATAAAAATATCTTTTGAGCATCCTGTCAAAAAGATCAAGTCACATATAAAAGAAAAGAAGTCAGATTGTCATTAGGCATTGTCATAATAATGTTTATGCCAGAGGTAAATGGGGTAATGTATTTAAGAAACTCAGGAAACAAAATATATACTCAAAATTTTATATCCAGCCAGACTAATCTTTAATTTTATTTATTTATTTTTTAAATTAAATTAAATTTATTTTTTGAGACAGAGTCTCACTCTGTTGCCTGGGCTACAGGTGCAGTGGTGTCAGCCTAGCTCACAGCAACCTCAAACTCCTGGGCTCAAGCAATCCTATTGCCTCAGCCTCCCAAGTAGCTGGGAATACAGGCATGCACCACCATGCCTGGCTAATTTTTTCTATATATTTTTAGCTGTCCAGGTAATTTCTTTCTATTTTTTAGTAGAGACGGCGGTCTCGCTCTTGCTCAGGCTGGTCTTGAACTCCTGAGTTCAAACGATCTGCCTACCTCAGCTTCCCAGAGTGCCAGGATTACAGGCGTGAGCCACTGTGCCCAGCCAAGCCAGACTAATCTTTAAGTATAATGTGCACAAACTTCTTTTTTCGTTATTTTTTTTCTTTCCTTTCCCTTCCTTTTCCTTTTCTTTCTTATTGACTGAGACAGAGTCTCACTCTATCCCCTGGGCTAGAGTGCCTCGGTATCAGCCTAGCTCACTGCAACCTCAAACTCTTGGGCTCAAGCAAGCCTCCTGAATAGCTGGGACCACAGGTGCACATTATTACCCCGGCTAATTTTTTCTATTTTTAGTAGAGATGGGGTCTCGCTCTTGCTCAGGCTGGTCTCAAACTCTTGACCTCAAGCAGCCTCCTGGAGTGCTAGATAAACTGCTTTCAACATCCAAGAATTTAGAAAATGTTGTTCCTAAGGGCAGGGTCCTTTCTGAAAAATTTACTAGCCAATGAGTTTTAGACATCCAAAATAACTAGAGAGAGGAAGAGTCAGGGAAGGTGGAGGTAAAGCAGCCATTTTCCCACTAAGAGACCATAAGGCTGAAATTAAAGACCACAAAGTGAATGACATCATTGAACTGCTGGACCAGCCCTGAGTTCCTTATCTCTGGAATTTGTACTGTTAGAAAAATCAAACCCTATTTGTTTTTTTTTTAATCATATTGTAGAAGAGTATTTAATGACATGAAAAATTGTTCATGATATATTAAGTGAAAAGAATAAATTTTAAAACATCATGACCTCGTTTTCTAAGGAGAATAAATGTATAAGTATAAATACCAAAATATCAACAACAGTTTTCTCTAGATGATAGTATTATGGTCATTTTAATTTTTTTCTGGGTACTTTCCTGTATTTTCCTCATCATTCCTGACGTAAGAATAAAACTATGCCATAATACAGTCTCTCTGGTAATGAGGTCCAAACTGGATCAGAAAACATGGAATTTTATGCTAAAGCAAGTTGTGTTATTAAAACTCTTCAACATGTTTAGCAAAATCTCCAAAATTAGAACTACCGTTTAAAAAGAAAATAATTGCACTTTTTACTTCTGCAAAATTTTCATATTTAGAAATTATACTGACTATGGACTTGCCTTATCTGGACACTCTTGTATTAAGATTATTAACAGTTGTTTGAAGGAAAAAAGAAAAACATCCCTTAATTAATCTCAATTAGGTAATTAAATCCATCTACATTTTAGACTTTGTTGAATACAAATATGGATCAAAGACTCTGAAAATTTTAAAGAAATAGTGTTTTCAGGTATGAAAATTAAAAACGATGTTTTAAATTATAACTAAAGTAACATAAAAAGCATACCAATGAGCCAAAACCTAAGGTCCAAAAATGTTCATTTCGGACTTCTAAAACTCCATCCAAGGTAGATACCTAATTAAGAGCATAGAAACAGGTTATCAGAATTGTCTGTATTTGACATATCCAACATGGTTTATTCACATTATGGACCTGCTTTAAGCCTAGAAATGACACGGCCAAATGCTGCACAAGGACACTCACCAGCCAAGGGAAGCCCAATGCCATTCAAGATATCATTCCTGCTTGCTGAGTACTGATCCAAGACCTTGTTTTCCCAGTTTCTTGTTTGCACCATTCTTTTAGAATCAGTTCCCAACTGCTCAGTCATAACATCCCCCACTCAACTTCTTCAACAGCGTGTGGTTCTTTTCATTTTATCAATATTGAATACATTTATATTCAGGGTGTTGTGGTATCAGATTTTTTTTCTTTTTTTTTCATTTTAAAATAGTAAGGGGGTTCAAATGTTTTAGGTTACATGGATCATTTTTTGTAATGCTTGAGTCATGGCTACAGGTGTGCCCATCACCCAAATAGTGATCATAGTACCCAGTAAGTTGGTTTATTCCCCTTCCCTTCTCCCCCTGCCCCTGGTTTTATTTCCACTGAGTTTTATTCCCCTCTGTGCACATGTGTGCTCATCAGTTAGTTCCAATTCAATAGTGAGTAAATGTGGTGTTTTTCATTCTTGAAATACTTCACTTAGGATAGTCTCCAGTTCCATACAGATTGTTGCAAAGGTATTAATTCATCTGTTTTAAAGCTGAGTAATACTCCATGGTGGTATAAATATACCACGTTTTTTTTTCTTTCTTTTTTTTTTGGCCAATGTGGGAAAGCAGCATACATATACCACATTTTATTAATCCACTCATGAACTGATGGGCACTTGGGTTGATTCCACATCTTTGCAATTGTGAATTGTGCTGCAATAAACATTCAAGTACAGGTGGCTTTTTGATGAAAAGTCTTCTTTTCCTTTAGGCAAATATCCAATAGTGGGATTACTGGATCAAATGGTAGGTCTTTTAGTTCTTTGAGGAAATCTCCAAACTGTTTTCCACAGAAGCTGTATAAACTTATAGTCCCACCAACAGCATATGAGTGTTCCTTTCTCTCTGCAGCCACGCTAGCATCTATTGGTTTTGGACTTTTTAATAAAAGCCATTCTCACTGGGGTAAGGTGATATCTCATTGTGGTTTAATTTGCATTTCCTGATGATTAATGACACTGAACATTTTTTCACATGTGTTATTAGCATTCAACTTTCTTCTTTTGAGAAGTTTCTGTTCACGTCTTTTGCTCACTTTTTAATAGGGTTGCTAGTTTTTTTTTTCTTGCCAATTTGCTTGAGTTCTTTGTAAGTTCTGGTTATGAGCCCTTTATCAGATGTGTAGCTTGCAAATGTTTTCTCCCATTCTTTAGGTTGTCTATTTATTTACTCTGTTGATTTGTTTCCTTAGCTGTGCAGAAGCGTTTTAGTTTAATCAAATTCCATTTATTAATTTTTGTTATTGCCATGATTGCCATTGGGGTCTTAGTCATAAATTCTTTGCCTAGGCTGATATCTATTAATAGAAGAGTTTTTTTTTTTTTTTTGGAGACAGAGTCTCGCTTTGTTGCCTAGGGTAGAGTGAGTGCCATGGCGTCAGCCTAGCTCACAGCAACCTCAAACTCCTAGGCTCAAGCGATCCTTCTGTCTCAGCCTCCCAAGTAGCTGGGACTACAGGCATGAGCCACCATGCCCGGCTAATTTTTTCTATATATATTAGTTGGCCAATTAGTTTCTTTCTATTTATAGTAGAGACGGGGTCTCGCTCTTGCTCAGGGTGGTTTCGAACTCCCGACCTCGAGCAATCCACCCGCCTCGGCCTCCCAGAGAGCTAGGATTACAGGCGTGAGCCACCGCGCCCGGCCTAGAAGAGTTTTTTCTACATTTTTTATTTATTTATTTTGGTCTTCTCAGTCATTTCTTTTTCTAGATTCTCTTATAACAAATCTCTGCATAACACAGGATAGTGTTTGAATGTGAGCAGACAGGAAATTCCAAAGCCAGATACATAGTATGTAGCCAATGGGTATAGTGGCATAGGAGTCATACCCAAGGCCAGGCTTCGATGGTTGAGACAAGTAGCCAAGTAGCCAGCTATATTGGCAAGAGCAGCCACTGTGATACTGCCAACCAAGAGTATAAAATAGCCCCCAAATCCAATGAGTTCAATGATCTTCAATAGTTAGCAGATGGAAATTTATAACAATAGAAAGCCACAGATGAAGATGTTAGGTGGTGAAGCAATCAACATGTAAAAGTGGCCTTTGACTTTATCAAAATCCTTGGTTTGAATACAGAGTCATAAAAATCACAACATTTATACAGCTGATCTAGACCATTACCTTCCACATTTATTTCAAGTGAATTTGGCTTCCAAATTGAGCAATTCTTCCAATTTTTCTATTTTTGCCACTATCTCATGGCTCCTAAAGTGTTTTTATGAAGAATACAAACTCTCCTAAAATAAAATTCTAGGTAGGGTTGAATAAAGTATTATATATACTTACCCTTTCTATTTCCTAATATAACTTTAAATGATTTTATTTACTATTCATCTTACCTCTCTGATAAGTTTGTCCAACTGACCAATAACATGAGGTGGTGTTGTCTACAGAAAAAAAATAAAATAAAATATGAATAACCTAGGAGAAAAAATAATTTTGCCAATAATAGTCTTTAATATTCAAGAAATGACTAGAAAAGTAATATTTTAGTGCTATGCCCTATGTAACTATTATTGTTATTACTACTTCTGGAGATGGAGCTACTGCCTCTAAGTTTTAGGAAAGGCATGAAGGTCAGAGAGAAAGAATAGGGCTTACGTACACATCCAGCCTTGGAAACTACCTTTCTATCCATGAACTTATCTACATGTGTTCCTATTGTTTCAATAAGTAGCAATTTGTCATTTAAAATTTTACGTTTGAAATTTAAAGTTTAACTGATACAATGGCCGGAAATAACAAAACAATCATAACCAGATTATACAACAGCCAAGGCATATTACCTGAGGGAAAATAAATATCTAAAACATTTTTAAAGTAACACTGTTTTCACTTGAAACATTATTAGAGGCAAATAATTTTAAATTCATGATTTTGTGTTACATTATAAATACAGGAGGATTTGGACCTATTTTATGAGTCAATGGAATTTCATCTCACTATTATCTTACTATACAAATTTCAGAGATTATTGTTTTGATTTCATTCCTAACACAGACCTCCAGTGGCTAAAAATTTCACAATCTGGTAGAACAATACATACAGTTTTTAAATCTGATAGAAGAACATGGCTAATATTAAGTGTGTACATTGAAAGAACCTTACCTGGAGTAATACTTTTCCACTATACACACTCATGGGATACATAGTGCCAAATGTCATCAGGGCAATGGCTATGGCAGAGGCAGTATCTACAGCAAAATAATTGCTAAGAGGAAAAGACAATTCTAAATCTTAAATTTATGATTCACAGGGCATCTTAAAATTCAGTATACTGAATAATAATTATCTAAAGCAACAGGACTGAGCAATAGAACTGTTTTATCACAATTGGCCATTACTGGCAAGCAAGCATTTCAAAGAGGGAAAAAAGCCCCCCCAAAATCAGCTTTCCTGTCAAAGTTTAGTGGAAAAATAACTAATAATTGTGCTAATTAGCATGAAGAGGTATGATTTTTAAAAAAGCAAGCTTTTCCTCACTATGTATTTTTCAATCTACTTGTCAACTAGAAAGATTTCAAATATATTCATTCATTTGCTTGAGACAGACAAATAAAAAAGTTCAACCAATAAATTTTGATACAGAGACTAACAGAAAATCCAACAGAGATTCTATCAACCTTCCTATAAACAATTTTTCTTTAAAAAATTTGTTGTTGGTTTTTTTTTTGAGACAGAGTCTCACTCTCTTGTCTGGGCTCGAGTGCTGTGGCATCAGCCTAGCTCACAGCAACCTCAAACTCCTAGGTTCAAGCGATCCTTCTGCCTCAGCCTCCTGGGTAGCTGGGACTACAGGCACACGCCACCATGCCCGGCTAATTTTTTCTATATATTTTTAGTTGTCTAGCTAATTTCTTTCTATTTTTAGTAGAGATGGGGTCTCACTCTTGCTCAGGCTGGTTTTGAACTCCTGACCTTGAGAGATCCGCCCGCCTCGGCCTCCCAGAGTGCTAGGATTACAGGCATGAGCCACCATACCCGGCCAACAATTATTCTTTCTAATAAAATTTTTTAAATTCTCCAGAAATTTAACAAGGTGAGGTTCTCTAGGAATGTGTTATAGTAACACTGTGGCTGACATCAATAGTTCAAACTGTGCTGAAGTTCTATTAACAAGACAGATCAAACTGCCAATGGTGACAAGCTGATTGTGCACTCTTTTTTTACTTTTTCCCACATGTTGGGAATAGAAACATGAATAAGACATAGTCCTTGCCCTAGAAATAGCAGGAGATACACATGTGAAAAACATAATGAAGCACTTTGGGTACTAAAGTAGAAATGTCTACAGAGTACCACGGCGGCACAAAGGACTGAGTGACAAGGCTAGTGGGGTGGGGATAATCCAAAAAGGCTAAATATAAAAAAGGAGGTGACATGTGAGCTGAGCCTTCAAAGATGAGCAAGTGAAAGCAGCATATGCAAGGGCATGAAAATCCTGATGCAGCAATGAACACACACGGTCAGGGGTAGACAGAAGTATGGCTAATAAGGCTGGCAGGGTCTTGATTACACAGGACTCCACACTAACAACTTTCAGTTTTTACAAGTATGCAAAGGGGAGGGTTTTGAGAGAGGAAAATATTGTGTCCAAATTAACAATTTTGAATGATGACATTAATAGCAAAATAGAAGGTAACAAGTAATGGGTGAGAGTGAAAATCAGAAGAGCAGAAAGCTGTTCTATTTGGTCAAGGAAATGATGATAAAGGCTTTAATTGGTACAGCAGCAATGAGAATAGCAATGAGGAAAGAAGGGACAAATAAATAATTTTTTTTTGAGACAGAGTCTTGCTCTGTTGTTAGAGTACAGTGGTGTCATCATAGTTCACTGCAACTTCAAACTCCTGGGCTCAAGGGATCCTTCTGCCTCAGCCTCCTGGGTAGCTGGGACTACAGTCATGCACCACCATGCCTAGCTAAGTTTTCTGTTTTTTGTAGAGATGGGTCTTGCTTTTGCTCAGGCTGTTCTCAAACTCCTGACCTCAAGCAATCCTTCTGCTTTGGCTTTGCAGAGTCCTAGAATTACAGGTGTTAGCCACTGTGCCCAGCCCAATAAATAAATATTAAGGAAAGATTATGCAAGATTTGGTGACCAATTAGAACTGCCTTGAGGAGGGGTAAGAGGGGAGGAGGGGGGGTATGTATTTAAGAATGCAAGCCGGGTACAGTGGTGCATGCTTGTAGTCCCAGCCACTTGGGAGGCTGAGGTGGGAGGATCACTTGAGCCCAGGAGTTTGACGCCCCATCTCTAAAAAAAAAAAAAAAGGAATGCACTGGAGTTCCTAAAAAAAATTAAATACAGAATTACCATACGATCCAGCAGTTCCACTTTTGGGTATATACCTCTAAGAACTGAAAGCAGTGACTCAAACAGATACTTATACACCTATGTTCACAGTTGACACTATTCACAATAGACAAAAGATGGAAACAATCTAAATGTCAATCAGTGGATGAATGGGTAAAAAAAAAAAAAGATGCAACGTGTACATACAATGGGATGTTATTCAGCCTTAAACTGAAAGGAAATTCTGACACATGCTAAAACATGGATGAACCTTGAGAACATTATACTAAGTAAAATAAACCAGACACAAAAGAACAAATATTATATGCTCATTTATAAGAGGTACCTAGAGTAGTCAAATTCATACAGAGATAAAATAGACTGGTGGTTTCCAGGACTGTGAGGAGGAATAAATGGGGCGTTGTTGTTTAAAAAAGATAGAATTTCAGTTAGGGATGATGAAAGGTTCCAGAGATGGATGGTGGTGAGAGTTGCACAACAATGTCAATGTACTTAATGCCACTGATATGTATACTTAAAAATGGTTAAAATGATAAGCTTAATGTCATGTATATTGTAACATAATTTTTTTAAAACAATACATTAAAATAGACGATAGTAGCATTCACTGAGATGGAAAATACAAGAAAAAACGGTTTTAGAAATAGGGAGAAATTGGTTCAGTTGAGGTAGACATGAATAGACATAAATAGAAGTCAGGAAGATATGTCTTTTGGAATTCAATAGATATCTAGGTAAGAAATAATAGCGTGGTGGCTCACACCTATAATCTTAGCACTCTAGGAGGCCAAGGTGGAAGGATTACTTGAGCTTAGGAGTTTGAGACCAGCCTGAGCAAGAGTGAAACCCTATCTTTACTAAAAATTTAAAAAATAAATTAGCCAGGCATCACAGCACATGCCTGGGCTCAAGCAATCCTCCTGCCTCAGCCTCCTGAGTAGCTGGGACTACAGGCATGTGCCACCATGCCTGGCTAATTTTTTGTATATATATTAGTTGGCCAATTAATTTATTTCTATTTTTCTAGGATTACAGGCGTGAGCCACCGTGCCCGGCCGAGAATTTAAATAGTTTTGCAGCCTGCATTATAGATTGTGGTGAGAAATACTTACTGAACCAAATCCCCTTAATTTTTCAGATGAATACACTTGAGGAAAAGACCTTATCAAAGTTACACAGGTAATAAGCAAAAGTGCTGGAAGCTTGACCCCATCCATCCTGCTGATGCCCTTAACAGCAAGGCCCCAGGAATTGAAACATACATGACAGCAATAAAAAATACTTACTTAATTTCAATTAGCATATATGTAATACAAAGAGCAAATGCTCCAGCAAGATCAATCAAAACAAATGGATTCATTCGGGGAAGGAAGATACTGCTAAGTCCTGGAATAATTCCACACAAGCTATAAAAAAAAAAAAGTATGCATTAGTAGGACTCATATAATACTGACCAAAACCTTATAAAAGATAACTTACATTTTGGTATCACATAATGTACTTCTTAAAGAAAGCAAAGAGGACTTGGGAACAAAGCCCTTTTACTTGGAAAGGTCTCTTTTGTATCATCAATTCAAAAGTAAGAAAAAGTAAAGGGAGGAGAAGAATCTGATTTGTGCTATTCATGTAGTAACCACAGCAGTGAATAATGTAAATTCCCATGACAGATGCATTTCTTGTGTATTCTTTTTAACCTATGAATGTCATGATACTCCATAACATCTTACCTTCGACTAAGATCTGCAACATGCTCTTGAAGCCAGCTCGTACTAGCAGCTTTAAGAAGAAAATACTTAAATTATCTATATAGAAGAAAAAAATGCTACCAGAAATACTTGAGTTCTTTAATTTTAAAAATACGTTTGGCAGTGACTGTATAACATTATAAAAGGACATACTATTCCTCAAATCTAGAAGTTTTTCCTCTTTTATTCCCTTAAAATACTATGTCAAAAGCAGTTTGAACTACAATATGCAGTTAACCTGAAGGTGATTAGTGATCTTGGATATGTCATTGTTACTATTAATTTGAAGTTTTAAAGGTTCTGTATACTGCAAAGCAGAATTTCCTAACCAGTGTGCTGATGATGGTTACAGGTACAGATTGAGCATCCCAAATCTAAAAATCTGAAATTCAAGATACTTCAAAATCCAAAATTTTTTGAACACCAACATGACACTCAAAAGAAAAGCTCATTGGAATAGCTTGGATTTCAAATTTTCAGATTTGGGATGCTCAACCAGTAAGTATAATGCAAATATTCCAATATCTTTAAAAATCCAAAATTTGAAACTTTATGCTTATCCCAAGCATTCTAGATAAGGGACACTTAAGCTGTATACCAATTATTAATTCTCTCAGCTCTCAAAAAAGCCAGGTGGGGATCTGGGTACATCCAAAGACATCTGCCAGTTACTATTCTTGGACAAGTAGTCTCCAAGCTCAGGCATCCTTTTCCATTTATCCCAGAGTGCACAAAATATTCATTTTTTTATGTATACCATGATGTAAAAAAGATTGGCAAGCCCTATACAAAGAAATAGTTAAGAGAAGACTCTGATGACAGGATACCTGGCTTCAAATTCCAGGTCGGCCCTAACTAGATACGTGATGCTAGGTAACTTATTTAATCTCTCAGTCCCTCAATATAAAATAGGGATAATAGGCCGGGCACAGTGGCTCACGCCTGTAATCCTAGCACTTTGGGAGGCCGAGGCGGGCGGATGGCTCAAGGTCAGGAGTTCGAAACCAGCCTGAGCGAGACCCCGTCTCTACCAAAAATAGAAAGAAATTAATTGACCAACTAAAAATATATATACAAAAAATTAGCCGGGCATGGTGGCGCATGCCTGTAGTCCCAGCTACTCGGGAGGCTGAGGCAGTAGGATCGCTGAGCCCAGGAGATTGAGGTTGCTGTGAGCCAGGCTTACCCCACAGCACTCACTCTAGCCTGGGCAACAAAGTGAGACTCTGTCTCAATCAATCAATCAATCAATAAATAAATAAAATAGGGATAATAAAATTATTTACTTCATGTGGTTATGGGAAGAATTAAATGAGTTATTCTATATAAAGCATTCAAAAGTGCCTGGCACACAGATAGTGCTCAATATTATTTTCCACTCAAATTTCAAGTAATGTCACCCATTTTGATGTTTCTGAGAAGCTTCATTTTCAACTAATAAAAACACAAATTAGACAACTTTTCTGGAAATAAATTTCAAAATATATATCAAAGCCTTTAAAAAATACTGTATTTCCATATCCATGTCATACATATGTAAAAAGAAAAGCATTGCATTTTTATATGTGTATGTATACTTTTTTTTTTTTTAAAAGATGGGATTCTCACTGTGTTTCCCAGACTTGTCTTAAACTCTTAGGCTCAAGTGATCCTCCTACCTCAGCCTCCTAAGTACCTGGGACTACAGATGTGCGGCCACCGTGCCCAGCAAAAACACTGTATTTTTAATCCACTTCATAATCCTTCTTTGGGAATTTATCCTAAAGAAAGAATCAGAAATGCAGACAAGGTTGGTCCAAGTGCAGGGGTGTTTACAACTAATTGATAACAACCAGTTACAGATTTTTTTGTTTCTTCTTCACTCCCACTGCTTCACTTGACCAGTCTTTAAAAAAAAAATGCAGACAATAAACCTGATATAAAGAGGCTGATTACAGCACTATTTATAAAAAGGATAGTTGGAAAAATGTAAAAGAATAATGTTGGCCAGGCAAGGTAGCTCATGCCTGTAATCCTATACTCTGGGAGGCTGAGGTGGGAGAACTGCTTGAGCTCAGGAGTTGGAGACCAGCCTGAGCAAGAGCAAGACCTAAAAAAAATTAAGCTGGTTGTGGTGCTGTGTGCCTCATTTCTCTTCATCAACTAATTGTTAACTCTTTGTGGGTTAGTGGAATTCCAAAACACCTTAATTATTGAAAGATGCCAATAATTTAGACCACTAAAGTAAAAATCCAGTCTAAAATTTTAAAGACGTCAAAATACAAGAATATTTCAAAAGAAATAAAATTTTGATACTTGCAAATATATGACCATCCACCATTGCCAAAGAGAAGTTTCTTGGAACTTATTTAATTAACAGAATACAATTATTTTCAATTAGCACATCAACTATTCTAAATATACTCTTACTTCTAAAATGTTTATAATAGGCTTTTCTTAGATAGATTATACACCTAAAATCTCATTATTTGGTAAATGTAATTAATTTTTCATCATATATAATTTAATACATAAGTTACTCTGCCTGTTTTTAAGTAATATGTTCTTTTAAATCTTGATCTAATGAGATTTTGTTTTATAATTCTCACTTAAAGAAGACTTGAGAACCTTTGGGCTAGTTCTCTCTTATATGCAGAACATATTTTCTTGGTGATTTATAAGTTAATGAAACAAAAAAAACGTGTTTGCATGACAGATTAATTGGATTTTTTTATTAATAGCAAGTCAAAAACATACCTTCAGAGACATAAGCAAAAGGTTTATTCCGAATAGAAAGCATCGTGAACAAGTTGAAAGAAAGAGCCACGAAAGTACCAACTAATAATCTTCCCCTAAAAGAACAACAATAACATTCACCTTTATTTTTTTCTCGGTAATATCAATAGGTAATTTCAGTATGTAGAGAGACTTAGAGATGGGAAGGTAGAGTGGTCTGCTTCAATGGTTTGGTTATTTACAGAGCCAGAATTTGAACATGGTTTCAGGCCCATAACCTATGTTCTATTTTCTGCTGCGCCACCCTCCACAGGACAAGAAAGGATTCTTAGCATTAACAAAATGGTCTTATAAGTAATTGCTGTCATAAATTTGTATAAATGCGAATGGTATTTGGTTTACAATACACTGGACAAGTCAGACTTTCCTGAGTTAAATTATTAAAATAGATAAGGTCTGTATAGTTGGCAACCATGTGGTTGATAAACACAATTCTCTTTTCTATAGGTGCTATGAAAAGATTTTGAAGGTAAAATTTGAAATTTTAGAAGACTAGAGGGATCTGGTTTTTTGTGCTGATTTGAGTCTGGAAATAATGAGGAATCTAAAGCCAAGATAAAAAGGCCTTCCTGGGGAGTATAAAAACCTCTAAGACCTGGGAACCATTAAAAGTAAGAAGAAGTCATCTGGGTATTTGGGGATTTTATTTTTGAAATACCAGTGAAAATTTATATTGCCACACTCTGAACTCCGATACTGGCCAAAGTAACCATTATTTAATAATACATCAATTAATAATTGAGAAGGAATCAAACTTAAGAGTAATCTATGTTATATCAAAAATAAAATCTCACGTGTGTATTTCAGGCTGCTCCAAAAAGCGTTCTGCACTAAAAGAAAAAAAATACTAAATAAGTCCTATAAATTATAAAATTAAAATGCTTTATTAAATATATAATTAATCTACCTTAAAGTTCATAAAAATCTTTTAATACTATAGCCAACTAGTTACTGTTAACAGTGATGAGACCAGGAGATTCACAAATTGTCCTCAATATACAATGTCAACCTTTTTTACCAAACCTACTTCTTTTTTTTTTTTGGAGACAGTCTCACTGCGTTGTTGCCCAGGCTAGGGTGAGTGCCATGACATCAGCCTAGCTCACAGAAACCTCAAACTCCTGGGCTCAAGCAATCCTACTGACTCAGCCTCCCAACTAGCTGGGACTACAGGCATGCGCCACCATGCCCAGCTAATTTTTTCTATATATATTAGTTGGCCAATTAATTTCTTTCTATTTATAGTAGAGATGGGTCTTGCTCAGGCTGGTTTCGAACTCCTGACCTTGAGCAATCCGACCGCCTTGGCCTCCCAGAGTGCTAGGATTATAGGCGTGAGCCACCGCACCCAGCTCAAACCTACTTCAATAGGTTTATAATAAGCATCAAAACTTGTCTGACTAAATCTCTTCCTTTCATTCGCACCCACCTATGATTGAATTTAGTAGCATCAAAGAAGGAAATATAAAGTGAAAAAGAAGGGAAAGAAGTCTGAAATAGGAAGAGATTACTATCAAAACTCCAGCACTGTTCATCTTTATTTGCATACCCTTCAAACCAGATGCATCTCATTGGTTTCTTTCATGTTCCCAAAGGTGTCATAGGTGGGATTTAGAATATCAAATACAAACATACCTTTCTTTTAATATAAAGAGTGCTCCCAACTGTGCCAAGACTGTGGAGGCAAATACAGCCAGGACTTCTAATCTTTCAAACCTGCAATCAGAAAATTAATTAGATCATCATGATTCTTTCAATTCATGAACCAGTATTCTCTTTTGAATACATTTATATTCATGTATTCACTCACTCAACATATATATTTGTAGTCTACTATGAGCCAAACATTGTCAGAATAGACTACAGAGTTTCTAAAAGGATAGTAATGAAAAACACAGATTAAAAAAAGAGTACCTATTTGCACAATTCCCAGGACCCACTTCTGGTCCTGAAAATCACCCTTTCTCTACTGCTTTTATGTCCCACCTTTTTAATAAATCAGGTGACTATATATGTGTACAGACCTATATAGGTCTGTTTTTGGATTCTCTTTTCTGTTCAACTTGGTGTATTTGTCTATTCTTGCATTAGTACTACCCTATGTTTATTATTATAACCTTGAAATAAATATTAATATCTGGTAGTATAAATCTTCCAGCTTAGTTCTGCTTCAAGATTGTCTTTACTTTCCTTCACATTTTACATTCCATATGGATTTTTAACATTAGCTTATCAATTTCCACAAATAATACTGATGCATTTACATACTGGTTTTTCATATTTTTTTATAACTGGTGTCTAATGCAAGTTGAACTGATTAAGTGTTGGTTATTATTATGATAATGATTCTTATAAAAGAATCTTAATGACCTATATTATCATATTATCTGGTACATCAAGCTATGTGATTGACTGAAATTATATTTGAGTGTTTAACTTTATTATTTCATTGCTCCCTCCTTTCCTGTTTACTCTAAGCAAGTGGGACAAAATGGGACATTATGTCCTTACATGACCTTGTCTCCTGTCCATAGTTACCATTCTAAAGACTGACACCTTTTCTAAGCTGGACCAATCAACAGTTCTTTCTCATGATTTTATGAAACAGATGCAGGAAAGAGTCCTTTCCTGTCTAGGATGAAGGTGAGAAGGTATGAGTTAAGGTCTTGCTAGGAGTTATCCATCCAGGTTGGTGGAGAAAAGTGGTCTGAGAGACTGAGCCTGACATGCAGAGAAAAGCAGGCTTGAGAGGTAAGAAAAAGACAATGTCCACGGTGGCCTACTGTTTATGTCAATTACTATCTTATATAGTTTGGTTGCATAAATTGTCAAAAGTCCCCATTTCCCCCCAAAACTAGTCAAGATAGATTTCTGTCATTTGCAAACAAAAGCCTTCACTCAAGTGACAGATTTCCATACATGGATATCTACACTTTACAACTACTTATGATAGTGATAATCTAACTCTAACAAATTTCAGTGAACTTATGAATACCCTTATTTTGTATTAAAATTTCATGTTTACTTTGTTCCATTGTTTAAATAAATAAAACCTGATTTTGTTCAAAAAAATATAATCTCAATGAATAGTATGGTAAAGAAGAAGCATAAGTTTGGTCAAAAAGTTTATTTACTGAAGAAAATTCTTCATTCAAGTTGTTTCCTTGAATCTGAAAGGAACTCATTTTTTCTAAAACTTACCTTCTAACTTTCCACTTTCAGTAATTTCTAAAATTATACAAACAAAACTTTCAAATTCTTTGTGAGTCCATTGCTATCACAAATCTGAAGTCTTAGATTAAAATCAATCTCTACCACTGCATAAGATTAAACTATACCACATTACTTTAACATCTAGAAGATACACTAACATGAAAATTCCTCATACTTTCTCTAACTGAGATTCTCAAAATATTAAAGCACTTAATGTGAACATTTTGTGTTAATATTTGTTTTATAAAGTATAAAAGAACCTCATGTGAACATTTTATTTTAATATGATTTCTATTTTAAATATTCATATTTCTTTTCTAGAATCCTCTTGGAAGATGGTTTTTTTTTTTTTTTTTTTAGTGGTATGAATCTCATTTACTGAAAACATTATTTCTCACCTTTCTCAAATTGAAGACTGCAAAAAATAAAAGCAGTGCTTCACCGAGCTGTCATGAACCTCGGAGCAGCAGCGCTGCCTTCCACACTGGCATGTGCTACCTCTATCCCGCCTTGCTTTACAAAACAGTCCTGAAGCTTAATCAAATAAAACTATTGTACACAACATTTACATTAGAAAAAGACATCTGGGTGTAGGAAAGCCGGTGTGTTGTTCCCTTTAACTAAAGGTTGCTCCACAGTTGGGGCATCTTCGCTTCCTCAAGGCAAAACAGCAGATGAAGCCGAAGGGAAACAAGATGATGGCCAAGAAGATGCCCAGGAAGGTGAAGCCGTCCTCCAGCACCCCGACCCTGCAGACCGGACAGCCTCCAACCACGACGATGGAGTTGGCAGGGTAACGGGTGACAGCTCGACTGTGGATGTTGTAGACCCTGGGGTGGTGGGTGGGTAAACCTGTGACGAGGTAGGGGTAGGGCGGCGGCGGGGGCGCGGTGGGGATGGCGCCGTAGCCGTGCGGGCCGCACGCGTAGTCGCCCTGGCCGGCCTCCAGGCTATAGGCGGGCGGCCGCTCCTGCAGCAGGGGCTTGTGGTCCATGGCGGCCCGGCCGCGCCCGCCGCTCCGGCCCGGCTTGGCTCGCTCGGCCCGGCGGGGACGCGGCGGCGGGAGGCGGCGCACCGGGCGGCTCGGGCCCCTCTGAGGCTGGAAGATGGTTTTCTGTCTACTTTCACTATTTGATCATTTGACTAAGCAAGTAGCATTTATTTTCCAGAAATAATCCAACTATCTTTTCACTGCCTACTGTAACTATTATTATAATAGCCATAAGTTAACAGATAATAAAATAATTTGAACTTACCCAAATGAATAGACAGGGCTAGGTTTCCTCATCGTTACCCAGTAACTTATTAAACATGTCATTAAACTAAGTAAAAAGACAATAAATTTAGTATTAGAATTAGAACTAGAACAGAACATGCAAAGAGAAATTAAGTTTTCAGAACTCCAAAGTTGCTAAAAGTTATCAGTGTTTGCATGGACTAAATTAATAATAAAAAATAATTCTGGCCAGGAGCGGTGGCTCACACCTGTAATCCTAGCACTCTGGGAGGCCAAGGCGGGCAGATTGCTCAAGGTCAGGAGTTTGAAACTAGCCTGAGCAAGAGCGAGACCCAGTCTCTACTAAAAATAGAAAGAAATTAATTGGCAAACTAAAAATATATAGAAAAAATTAGCCAGGCATGGTGGCACATGCCTGTAGTCCCAGCTACTCAGGAGACTGAGGCAGGAGGATTGCTTGATCCCAGGAGTTTGAGGTTAATGTGAGCTACACTGAAGCCACAGCACTCTAGCCCGGGCAACAGAGTGAGACTCTGCCTCAAAAAAGTAAATAAATAAAATAAAGTAAAAATAATTCTAATAATTTATAATCTAATAACAATGAGCATCCTAACACATGGCATATTTGGAAGAAGACAGTTCTAATATGTGAAGACACTGAAAAAGTTATAATACATCAAGTCAGTTAAACAGAACCTAAATTCATAATTTCTCTACACAAACGTTATCTATCTTAAATGGTTTCCATAATTGAGAAATGACACAATAATAATAATGGTTATATATTTTATTCTAGGTAAAGATGATAAATTTTAACTTTGATAAGCTTTATATAATCATTGTTAAAAGTTAAACTAGACTCAAAAAAATAAAGTTAAACTAAATATTAATAACACCCTACAACAATCTGGATGAGATAAAATTATTTTAATCATCCAGTATCATGGAAATTTACTCTAAAACTACTATAGTATAAAATTCAGGTGACAACTATCTGTTTTGGACCCAATTAAGTAGGTTTAGTTACCTGATTAATAAAAAGACATCCTTATAACATACTCCTATCATATGGGTCTTGAACATATCAAAGTCGAGGTATTTTACAATCCTTATATGGAAATATGAAAGGCCTCATGAAGCAAGAAGCCATCAGGCTGTCTCAATAGCTCACAATTCCTTACTTCTCAGTTATTAACTGTCCCTCATTTCTTTTCTTATCTACATACTTTACAGGAGGAACTGATAAGTTCTTATATGACCTGTGCCCTCGCCACAGCTGACTAATCCACAGGTAGGCACCTGAAGCACCTTATCTAAGCTGGGCCAAAATACTGCTCTGGGAAAATTTGGAATTGGAACCAAGGCACTTCATTCTTAATTAGGCTGCTTTCTTTTTGTTTTTGTTTTGCTTTTTGTTTTTTTGTTTTGTTTTGTTTTGAGACAGTCTCCTTCTGTCGCCCTGGCTAGAGTACCATGGTGTCAGCCTAGTTCACAGAAACCTCAAACTCCTGGGCTCAAGCAATCTTCTTGCCTCAGCCTCCCGAGTAGCAGGGACTACAGGCATGTGCCACCATGCCTGGCTAATTTTTTCTATTTTTGGTAGAGACGGAGTCTCACTCTTGCTAAGGCTGGTCTTGAACTCCTAAGCTCAAACAATCCGTCCACCTCAGCCTCCCAGACTGCTAAGATTACAGCCGTGAGCCACTACGCCTGGCCCTGACAAAGTTCTTACAGTCTGGTAACCTCACTTCCAATTCAAGTAATCAGCAAGCATTTGGTATTTACACCACAGCTAAGCTAACAATCTGGTTGGTTTTGAATGAATGGATGATTTTTTGAAATTGGACTGGATAAAGCCAGCCAAATGAGTCTTTCTATTCAGAAATATAATTTTTTTTTTTTTAGAGATGGGGTCTCCTTCTGTCAAGGGTCTCCTTTCTCCCAGGCTAGAGTGCTGTGGCATGATCAGAGCTCACTGTAACCTCAAAATCCTGGGCACAGGCAATCCTCCCATCTCTGCCTCCCAAGTAGCTGGGACTACAGGTACACACCACCACACTCAGCTAATTTTAAAAAAATATTTTGTAGAGATAGGATCTCACTATGTTTCCAGGCTAGTCTCGAACTCCTGGCCTCAAGAAATCCTCCCACCTCGGGCTCCCTAAGTGCTGGGATTATAGGCATGAAGCACTACAACCAGTCCAGAATATAGTACTGAAGCTTGAATTATAAATTATATAAAATTTTTCTTTGAAATCATGTATATAACTAAAAGTATATTACAAATGTGGATGAGATCCATATTAATAAGAAAACTTAAATATTCCTTTAATATGCCTAAATACTAATTTTTGAAAGTTTTACCTTTCAAAAAATGATTTAAAAAATCTGAAACCTTTACCTAACCTCATTAATTTTAAGAAGTATACTTTTTCATATTTTAATAACCTTGACATTATGGTGCATCACTGTTGAACTGACAGCATCTTTCTCTTTCTTGTGAACAGATAAAATAATTATTTGTCTTATAATTGTTGGAATCTAATATTTGATGAAATATAGTATATTGATCTAGTTTATTTCCCATTACTATATAAATCTAATAAATCAGCACCCATTCATTGATACATTTCAATAAATTCATTCAATATATTTTACTTATATGTATAAATCAATTCTCATTAATTTCTAGTTTAATATCACCATGGTATTAATGTTCTCCATTAGAACAGATTTCTAACACCTGTATGTAAAACAATAGAGTTTATTAAAATGTTTTCTTTCTTTTCTTCTTATTAGGACTAATACTCTTTCATATTAAATTTTTTTTTTTTTTTTGAGACAGAGTCTCACTCGCTTGCCTGGGCTAGAGTGCCATGGCATCAGCCTAGCTCACAGCAACCTCAAACTCCTGGGCTCAAGTGATCCTCCTCCTTCAGCCTCCCAGGTAGCTGGGACTATAGGCATGCATCACTGTGCTCAGCTAATTTTTTCTATTTTTAGTTGTTTGGCTAATTTCTTTCTATTTATAGTAGAGCTCTCGCTCTTGTTCAGGCTGGTCTTGAACTCCTAAGCTCAAGTAATCCTCCCACCTTTGCATCCCAGAGTACTAGGATTATAGGTGTGAGCCTCTGCACCCAGCCAATATTAAAATTTTTGGTACTGTAAAATGACATATCCAGGTTTTTTTGTACCTTTGATACTAGTAAAGCTCAAAATGAACCTAAATTATACCTTTCTTTTTCCTGAAATGTCATATATTGATACTCATATGGAAGATTGTGGGCCTTTAAAGAAAGAAACCTCTTCAAATTAAGGGAAAAGCGTTCCCTTACAAACTTCAGAACATTAGGGAGACACTACTACTTCATTATTTTTTATTTTACTATTATTTATTACTAGTATTTTATTATTTATTATCAGATATGGTTGGTAACATTAATAACTAGTCCCCTAAGTAACATATTTTAAATTGCATTTATTTATTTTTGAATTTACGTAATTTTTATTAATGTCTATTAAAATTTTTTCTTTCTTTTCTTCTTATTAGGACTGATACTCTTTCATATTAAATTTTTTTTTTTTTGAGACAGAGTCTCACTCTCTTGCCTGGGCTAGAGTACCATGGCATCAGCCTAGCTCACAGCAACCTCAAACTCCTGGGCTCAAGTGATCCTCCTGCCTCAGCCTCCCAAGTAGCTGGGACTAAGACAAGAGTCACCAACCCAGCTAATTTTTTGCCTCTATTTTTAGTTGACCAGCTACTTTTTTCTATTTTTAGTAGAGATGGGATCTCGCTCTTGCTCAGGCTGGTCTCGAATTCCTGACCTCAAGTGATCCTCCTGTCTCAGCCTCCCAGTGCTAGGATTACAGGCGTGAGCCACTGCACCAGGCCTATTTACGTAATTTAAAATTCAAAATTTACAAAAGGATAAAAAGTGGGAAGATTCTAACCTGTCCTGCCACTGAGTCTTCCTACTCAGAAGCAACCATTATTATCAGTTTCTTGTTTATTTCTCCTATGAATATTTATACAAATATAAGCAAATGAGTATAGTGTGTGGATGTGTTATGTAGATGTGTATTCTTTTTATTCCTTTCTCCCTTTTAGTACAAATTACAGCATCCCATACTCCTTCCTTCCTTTTAATATAAAATTGCAGCATACCATGCACACTGTTGTGCACTTTGCCTTTTCTCCTAATTAGTATCTCTATTTATTCCAAATATAAATGCAAAATAATGCAAATATAGCATCTCAGAGTAATTTTAATTTACATTTCTCTTGCTATTAGTGAAGATGAGCAATTTTTTATAAGAGCTATTTCTATTTCCTTCTCTGTAAACTGTCTATGGCATTACAAATTTTTTTTCTCTTTTTTTTCTTGGTCTTTGCCTCATTAAATTGTAGGGCCCTTTAGATATTAGTGAAATTAGCCCTTTGAGATATGAATTACAAATCTTCTCAGGTTATTCTCTGTTTATGGTGATTTTAATTCTTTTATATAATTTGAGTTTTCAGTATTTTCTTTTATAGCTGGTTTTTTTTTTTCTTTTTTTTTGAGACAGAGTCTCACTCTGTTGCCCATGTTCAAGTGCCATGGCGTCAGCCTAGCTCACAGCAATCTTAAACTCCTGGGCTCAAGCAATCCTACTGCCTCAGCCTCCTGAGTAGCTGGGACTACAGGCATGCACCGCCATGCCCAGCTAATTTTTTCTATATATTTTTAGTGTCCAGATAATTTCTTTCTATTTTTAGCAGAGACAGGGTCTCGCTCTTGTTCAGGCTGGTCTTGAACTCCTGACGTCAAGTGATCCTCCTGCCTCGGCCTCCCAGAGTGCTAGGATTACAGGCGTGAGCCACTGCGCCCGGCCTATACCTGTTCGGTTTTGTGTCATTTATCACATAATAAATTCGTCTAAGTTTAGGTATTTTACTCAACCTCCTATTCTGTTCATTTTCTCACGTAAACTTTAGAATAAGCCTATCTAGTTTGATTAACTTAGAAAGAATTGACTTTTTAAAGTGATTTTAAGTATTTCAATCTAAGTATACAGTCTACCATTCTACTGTTTTCAGGTCTTTTTTTCCTTCAGAATCATTTTGAAATTTTCATTACATAGAAACTATAAATACCCTGTTAGGTTTATGGCTGAGTATTTATCTTTTCTGTTGTTATATAAATGACATATTTTCTTCCATTATATCTCCAATTACTGTTGTTTGTATATATGTTCTATGTTGATAACTTATGTAAATTACTTTCCTTTAAGCAAAGAAAATTTATTTTCAAAAGTTTGGAGCACCAAATTCTTTATTGGCTCTAAAACATTAAGGAGAGTTTTTAAAACTTACCTAAAAAGATCAAAAATGGTCAGGTAAGTATAGGCAGTTAAAGCTGCAAAACAACAAAAAGACTGATTAAAATGTTACAGAATCCCTTGTTAAAAAAATATAGCAAGTCACAAAAATTGTTCATACCAAGGGTATCCATTACCAAAAAAAGTTCTGTATCATTGGCCAATGTCATTATGTTGGCAATTATATAGTAAATTTAATAAATATCTAAATGTTGGATAGTAGAAAAGTTCACTTGAGAACCTGATTTCTCCATCAGGAAAAATGAAGCAGCAAATGCTGAAAAGCTCAGTGACCATTTTTCTGCTTGCTTTGTCATGTCAGTACTATTTTAAATGTATTATTTGAATAGTAGGAAGAAAAGAATGATGCATAAAAATATAAGACAAAAGAAAAAATTACAGAATTCCCTTTTTGAGGAAAAACGAACTAACCTCAAAATCTTACTTATAAACTACATAAATTAAGGTAGCCGAAGAGGGAAAAAGCAAATAAAAATAAATAAATAAATTGAAGTTTTAACTTATCACACATTAAAAAGAAATCTCAGTTTCACAAATTTAAAGCATTTTTAAAAAATAACAGCTCATTAAAATGATAATGTCTGAACAAATCAAACAAACTTTACAGTTTATAGGGCAGTTTTAAATATATTCTCTCATTTAAATCTTTTGAGTTATTCATATTTAAGAATACTATATGCTATGTAAAGGAAGATATACCTTTATTGAAAATCAGAAAAATAAAATTGAAATAATTAACTCCATAAATATAAAAATGGTGACATACCTATACTATTAGTAGAATTGCACCACATAAGCAGGAAACCAGTGCATATCAAGTTTATTGCACCAAAAAGCAGTATCTTCCAGGACTGTGAAAAAGAAAATCACTCTTATTTGTATAATACTGATAAATTTCACTGGGTCTGTTCAAGTTGTTGAAATTCATACTCAGATATTCAAATGAATAAGTACAACTTCCTTCAAAAAGTCTGTGTCTTGCTTTCCACAGCTACCAAAATTTTCATGAACCACATTATTATTACAGTATACAAATCTAAAAGAATAATTCCAGAAGGGGAATTTTTCAAGAAAAAATAAATTCTGACACAGAAACTCTCAAATAGTTGAGAAAAATGTACATATATATGTATATCACTTAGTCTCTGTAAATACCTACACGGAGGCCAGGCACGGTGGCTCACACCTGTAATCCCAGCACTCTGGGAGGCCGAGGCGGGCGGATTGCTCGAGGTCAGGAGTTCGAAACCAGCCTGAGCAAGAGTGAGACCCCGTCTCTACTATAAATAGAAATAAATTAATTGGCCAACTAATATATATAGAAATAATTAGCCGGGCATGGTGGCGCATGCCTGTAGTCCCAGCTACCCGGGAGGCTGAGGCAGGAGGATTGCTTGAGCCCAGGAGATTGAGGTTGTGAGCTAGGCTGACACATGGCACTCACTCTAGCCTGGGCAACAAAGCGAGACTCTGTCTCAAAAAAAAAAAAAAAAAAAAAAAATACCTACACAGAGACAATGATACAGCAAATGGGGCAAAATATAAGCAATTGGTGAATCTAAGTAAAGGGCATAAAGGTGCTCCTTATACTAATCTTGTAACTCTTCAATAACTTTGAAATTATATCAGAATAAAAAGTAACCCCAAAAAAGGCAGTACTTCATTATTTACCAAATAAACTATATGAAATAGGACTACAAAAGAGGGAAAAATTACCATGGTTTAGAAGTTCACAGAAGAAGGAAGACCTGAGATAAGGCTTGAAAAAGCTAGGATTTAGTCAGAGGAAGAAGGAAGGGTATTCCAAAAATTAAGGAAGAAGAGATCAAGTGAAGTGTTTTTTATTTTTGTTCCATCTCACACACTACAAAGAAGGAAGACCTATGCTTACTTCAAAGTAGAGGGAAAAGAAATTAGTGAAAAGGTAATTGTTTGGAGGTGTCAAAATTAAACAGGTACAGCTGGAAAGGTCAAGTGTGGTATGAGTATTAGAACTCAGATGGAAAGTACAGGTTTAGAAAGGAAGAACAAATCTCTGAGAAAATGAGGGTAAGAAGGTGACTGAAAGGATAGGGAAATTATGAGATCAAAAGAAGGGTGAAGTAGCACAAAGCCAACGTCCACAAATCTCTAGAAAAGAAGAAGCAAAGCCATTTTCGAAAATTAAGGAATACGGCAAAGAAAGACTGGAAACTTAAATCCAGAGGAGAATCTGAAGAAGCAGCTACTATGATAAGTATACTATTGAATCATCAAAGAGGAGAATACAAATTATCAGCATGAATTTTTGATAGGCACCATTCTGCAACTTCCTCTACCCCTAGAAACAGAACCAGAGAAGCAGATAAGGTAGGGATGTTAGGGACTTGAGAACTGATATGGCGTAAAAGACTCTAATTCTAGTAAGAGAAAATGGGAACCACAGTGAAAATCCCCTGAGGCAGAAAAGTATGTGGCTGAAGAAGAGCAGAGTAGGTGAGAAGAGTCTGGGGCTACATCAAGTAGTATTTGGTATGACAGGAAAAGAACAGGGATTTATCCCAAATGAGATAGAAAGTGACTTAGCTTACATTTTAGAAAGACCATTCTGGCTTCTCTATGGAGAACATACTGCATAGGAGGCAAGGATGGAAGGAGGAAGACCATTTAGAATGTGATTGCTACAATTCATATGAGAAATGATGGCAGCTTTGAAGGTGATAAGAAAGGGTTAGAAGAGTCAGACTGGGTATTATGTTGAAAACAGAGCTAGCAGATTTACTTATAAAATGGATATGAGGAGTAAGGGAAAGAAAAGAGTTGAGAATGACTCCAGGTTTTCTGGCCTAAGCATTTGAAAGACAAGAGTGGCCATTTAGGGAGGAAGCTATTGAAGATCAAAGTTCAGATATGACCATATTAAGTTTGAGATGGCTATTAGATACCCAGGTGGAAATGCTGAGAAGGCCATTATATCTAGGAATCTGGAGGTAGGGGAGAGGTTAGGACTTGAGATATAAATATGGGGTCATCAGCATACAGATGGTATCTCCAGACATATATGAACATAAAAAGGAGAGGTTAGAGCTCTAAGCCTTGACACTCCAAAATTTAGAGGTCAGAAAGATGAGAGAAAAGTAGCAAAAAAGACTGAAAAATAATGGCTGAGTAAGTAGGAGAAAAACCAAGAGTGCTGTTTCAGAGTCCAAATGAATAAGTGTTTTAAGGAGGAAGTGACCAATTTTTGTCCAATACTATTGAAGGTCAAGTAAGGTGAGAAATGAAGACAACCATTGATTTTGGCAACACAGAGGTTACTGGTTAACCGCCTTATAAAAGCTGTTTATGTGGAATAGTGGGGACTGGTGCCAGGCCGGTATGTGTTTAATAGAGACAGGAAGGAGAGAAGATGAACACAGTATAGAGAATTCTTTTGTTTTTTTTTTTTTTTTGAGACAGAGTCTCGTTTTGTTACCCAGGCTAGAGTGAGGGCCATGGCATCAGCCTAGTTCACAGCAACCTCAAATTCCTGGGCTTAAGCGATCCTACTGCCTCAGCCTTCCGAGTAGCTGGGACTACAGGCATGCACCACCATGCCCGGCTAATTTTTTTCTATATATATTAATTGGCCAATTAATTTCTTTTTATTTATAGTAGAGATGGGGTCTCACTCTTGCTCAGGCTGGTTTCGAACTCCTGACCTCGAGCAATCCGCCCGCCTCGGCCTCCCAGAGTGCTAGGATTACAGGCGTGAGCCACCATGCCCAGCCTTTAGTAGTTTTGTTATAAAAGTAATCTGAGAAATGAAGCAGTCCTGAGAGTGGAACATATAACATGTAATTATGATGCAAGAAAGAGAATGATGCAAGAAGAAATAACGATGCAAGAAACAGAAGGAACAATTACAGGAACATCATTTTTGAGTAGGCAACAAGTACAGGGATTGGCCTTAAATAGTAGAAGTATTGATTTATAGAATAAGAGGGAAGGAAGAATATTGGTTCATGTGCTAATGATAAGATATAGAAGATTTCTTCTGATTACTTCTTCTTCCTTTGTAAAACAGGAAGCAAGATCATCAGGTTAGAGTGATGATGAATAAGGTTTGGAAGTCTGAGGATAGAAAGGAAAGAAAATGGTATGAAAAAGTCATATAGGAAAGTGGAAAACTGAATGAGCTAAGGAAATATATAGTATGGGCAGCACTAATGGCCTGTTTGATTATAAATTCAAAGTAAGTCTAGTCAGCATATTTTTGTGTCTCTCAAGTTACATTCAGTTGCTTAGGTGTAGGTACAGAGTAGAAAGTAAACTTAACAAAGGTTAAGGATTTTCTAGGGAAGAATGGCAGAGAGAAGGGGTTGAGAATATATAAAAGAAGAGTATATAAAAGAAAATAATAATGATGGACCATAGAATCTAAGTTGGATAAGGAAGCAAATGAGGATAAGGCAGGTAAAAAATAGGGAAAATATTGCAGAGTCAATGGACTGGAGGAAGCAGTAGAAAAGTAGAGTTGGGGTAACAGTAGAAATGAACAAGAAAGATAGGAGGTGGTAACTAGTGACTGAAATACTTAAAATTGAGATAACAAGAAGATATAAGGTCCTGAAAGATGAGCATCTTGAAATGTGAAATCACCAAGAATTATAAGCAGTGAGAAAGGGAGATGAGCCATGGGTATCTCTTAAAATTTTAATTATGATAGAGAATATTGGTACAGCTCGGGTGTTCCTATATCAATTGGTGTGGTGCTGTGGTGTACTGTGCCTCAATAAAGTGCATTGTTAAAGAATTTCCCTTTTACTTCTGTAATATCATTCCTTTCAATCAACATCATATAGCTCTATCTGTTCTCAAGAGACCATGTTAAATGGACTACATATCTAAGAAATACATGCATTCTCTACCCATGGCTCTTTAACATTCTCATTCGGGACATGATAATATTTCCAAATACTAGACTTAGTGAATTCTGACTATAGCCCAAGGTTGTAGGATCGGGAGATACAGTGGTAACAAAGAAAAAGAGCTTCTAGCCTAGTTCACGATGCAAGGCTGGTATCATTGACACTGCTTATAATTATGTTCCATTGAAACTAGTTTTATTTATTTGTAAACTAGTTTTATTAAAACTCATCAAATATTTATTGGGTGCTTATTTTGTACTTCTATAAAAAGGTGAGCAAAATACACACAGTCACTGCCCTCAGAGAGTTTATAATTTAGACAATAATGAGAATGAAAACAGCACAGTCTACATTGTGGCCAAAATGGATAGCAATCATATATTTTTATTAACAGTCTCAAAGCATGATATACTTTTTTCCTGCCTTACATTAAAAATGAGAAAACATGGCTTTAGACCATATCCATTTAATTTTTTAGAAAATTAATAAGAAAAAGCAGTTGAAAAACAATATTTCCTTAAAACACTTTAGAATTAGAATAAAAACTCTGACTAAAGCCTCACTTCCTCCCAACAAAACAGAACAACTGAAAACCAAACAACTGTAATTTTACATTTAAATAATACTTATCCAACATGGAAAAATGAAAACAATGTGATGAGATTTTTCTATTTGCCTTAAAAATGACCTTCTTTCAATATGATAATGTTGTTTATTCAGTAATTAAAATTGAGGTTAAGGAATAACTTACCCTTCGGTCAGCTGCTACAAGTCTAAACTCCTGTAATAACTTGCCAAAAAAGGATCTTTGTGGTTTTCGAAAGAGATGAATTGTCCCCTTGCAAACAAACAAACAAACAATATCAAATCAGCATTTAAGTATCTAATCTTCTTCATAGTTCCTATGATGTGATATAGTAGTAATAACAACTAACATTTACTGAGTACTCAATATATGCCATGCACTTATTCTAGATACTTTACGTGTATTTATCGATTTAACACTCAAAATAATCCTATGTGGTGGAAATAACTTTTAGTAAGTTATCCAAAGTCACAAAACTAGTAAATGGCTGAGCAAGAATTCAAACCCAAGCATTTTAGCTCCAGACCACATTCTTTATTTTTAAATGAATATGGCAATTTGAAACACAAAAGGAAATAGTTTGCCAAATAGTTCTACTGGAAAAAAGATATCACAGTTCACACAATCAAAGATAAATGTATGAAAGTTCTGGCAACTGTTTTAGTAAAACCCCTGAGGTTCTCTACTAGATGTTAAGTCAAAGTATCTGACATCTTAGCTAGTCTCTTGTTCTGTAACCCAGGCTGGAGTACAGTGGCCTGATTGTAATTCACTGTAACCTTGAATTCCTGGGCTCAAGCGATCCTTCTGTCTCAGCCTCCCAAGTAGCTGGGACTATAGGCACGCATCACCACATCAGCTAATTTTTCTATTTGTGGTAGAGATGGGGTTTCCCTCTTGCTCAGGCTGGTCTGGAACTCCTGAGCTCAAGCAATCCTCCTGCCTCAGCCTCCTAAAGGGCTAAGATTACAGGCATGAGCCACCACACCTAGCCTGTATATTATTTTTAAAATAATAAAAATTAGAGTAAGAAGTATAGGAAGGATGCAACATTACCTCTATCAAAATACCATTTATTGAATAGCTCATATTTTCTCCCTCTATTATTGAATACTGCTTTTATCATAAGTTAATTTTGCATATGTACATGAACTATCCTTTCTGATAAGGCTTTCCCACAGGGTTTCCTTGGGTGATAAATCTCTAGTTGCCACTTGGTCTTCTTTCTCATTGGTAACCCTACTTCTAGGCCCTTTCTCTGCTAGACCCATAATGCATACTAGCCAGGGCCATTGGGACTAGCGAGGATGTCAAATACTTTGACTTAACATCTAGTAGAGAACCTCAGGGGTTTTACTAAAACAGTTGCCAGAACTTTCATACGTTTAGCCCGGGCAACAGAGCGAGACTCTGTTTGTTTGAGACTCTGTCTCAAAAAAAAAAGAAGAATTTATGATGTTTACTGGTAATAATGTCAAAAAATTGTGGTTACTAATTTCTTCAGTTATCATTCAAAAATGCTTAATCTTTTATATGATGAAAACATGGCAAGGCCCTATTAATTTTTCTGGTATAGGTTTCCCATAGCAATACTCTATAGCTTTTTTTTTTTTTTTTTTTTAGACAGGGTCTCACTCTGTCACCCGGGCTAGAGTACTATGGCAACATCATAGCTCACCACAACTGCAAACTCCTGGGTTTAAGCAATCCTCCCACCTCGGCTTCCCAAAGGACTAGGATTACAGGTGTGAGCCACCATGCTTGGCCTATAGCTACTTGTAAAGAGAAAATACTGTTATTCCAAAAGTAACTGTTTTCAGGGGGAAAAAAATCCTTCACAATAATTTGATTGCTCAGTGCCATATACTTAAATATTTGGATCTTAACAAAATACTTTCCTAGATGGTAAAAGCCACAAAGTAGTTTGGCTACTAAAGTTGGTTAATTTGACTCTGAAGCCCCAGAAAGCAGTGGAATTGGAGTATTAACAGATTATAAATATAAAAAACCTTCAGATCCAATTCAAGCAGAGGCATGATTTTTCTGCAGAGTTAGCATCTAGGGAACATTAGAGTAGTTGCAAGGAGGGATAACCCATTTCTTCAAAGCTTAGATATGCCATTTGCTACATTACACTGAAACTCAGGAAAGGCAGAAAAAGGTCCAAGCACTAGCACACACACAAAAAAAACAATGGCAGAGTATTGATAATTGTTGATACCAGGTGATGGGTAGAGGGGGGCTCATTATATTATAGTGTCTCTATTTTTGCATATGTTTGACATTTTTCATAATAAAAAATAAAATGATCAAGGCCAGGGCAGGCAGGGGTGACTCACACCTGTAATTCCAACACTCTAGGAAGCCAAGGTAGGTGGGATTGTAGCCTACACAACATAGCAAGACTCCATCTCTACAAATTATAAAAATAAAAAATTTAGCTAGGTGTGGTAGTGTGCACCTGCAGTACCAACTACTTGGGAGGCTGAGGCAAGAGAATCACTTGAGTCCAGGAGTTTGAGGTTGCACTAAGCTATGATGATGCCACTGCATTCTAGTTTGGGCAACACAACCAGACATATAAAAAATATTCTAAACAGTTAAAATAAAGCATCAGAAAAGTGTTATTAATTTTACTATCCAAATAAAGACTAGTGTGTGTGTAATCCTAAGGCTTTGCTAAACTAATATACTTTAAAAGGAACAATTTCCTATTTTGATTTGACATAATAAATGTTAATCTTAATAAACATATACCCTTTTCTTAAAGAATTATGTGTGGGATATTTTGGTCACAAAGATAAAAAATTCTGCCAATATTGTTACCCTTAGATATCTTCTGTTTAACTTCAACCCACTTAAGTAACTTTAAGTTTCAGGTTAAGGCCGGGTTTGGTGGCTCACACCTGTAATACTAGCACTCTGGGAGGCCGAAGCGGGCAGATCGCTCAAGGTCAGGAGTTCAAAACCAGCCTGAGCAAGAGCGAGACCCGATCTCCACTAAAAAAAAAAAAAAAAAGAAAGAAAGAAAGAAAGAAAGAAATTAGCTGGACAACTAAAAATATATATAAAAAATTAGCCAGGCATGGTGGTGCATGCTTGTAATCCCAGCTACTCGGGAGGCTGACGCAGTAGGATTGCTTGAGCCCAGGAGTTTGAGGTTGCTGTGAGCTAGGCTGACGCTACAGCACTCTAGCCTGGGCAACAGAGTGAAACTCTGTCTCAAAAAACAAAGTTTCAGGTTAAGAAAATCAAACAAGGTTTCTAAAAAGTAGAGGACCACTTCAGATGCCATCCTGATATTGAAAACAAAAACAAATTTCTCATGTTCAGATCACTCTTTCCAAAATTATATTGGCTCTCCATTGCTATCAGGATAAACTTTGAATTTTATAACCTGAAATTCCAAGTTTTCAATGACTTACCTTTTCTTTCCAGTCTTATCTCTTACTCCAGATAGAAATCCTCAATTCTAGCTAAACTTATTTACACCTTGTCTCATGATAACCCTACTCTTTTGTGAAAAGGTCAGACCTGTCAAGACCAAGTTCTGCTAGCCCTGTAATACTTCACTTCTTTGTCTCCTCACCTAAATGAAACAAATATTAGATTAAGAGTATTAGACTAAAGCACAAATTGCTCAGTTTCATGTTTTACCTGTTATATGATGTCTTCCTATATTATTTCAAACTGTAGTGTTTTTATGCCACTTAATTTGTAGTTTGCCATAGGACAGTCTTGACCTTACCTTGCATTGTAAGTTAATTTTTAGTAACTTCACTAATGACAAGGGCTATATTTTCTTTACATTTTCTAAGAAAGCACTGTTTTGCCATAGCATATTCTTTTTTTTATTATTATTTTTTTTCATCAAGCTGTGGAAAGAGCATATGCCTAATAATAATCAGTGACTCATAAATTTTTTCCCCATAACCTTTAAAATAAATCTTAAATGCTATTTCCTTGTATTACTAATACTGTTTGAAGCATAGAAATTTAGTGCCATAGTTTATTCAGTGTTTATAAAACAGATATTTATTTAAAACTTTCTCTGAGCCAGGCACTATACAAGGCTCTGGGAATACCAGAGTGAAATATTTGCATCCTGTTCTCAATGAGCTTATAGTCTAGGTAGTGAGAAAGACAAGTACATACACAATTTTAACATAGTCTGGTAAAGGCTACAGATCTTATTAGCTATAGGCACAAGGGATCTAAATTTAACTTTATTAAATTAGGGCTGTGAGTTAATGGTTAAAAACCTCTGAATGTTAAGTTTCTTATCCTTTTACCTTCAAAACCCTTCAGGAGTGTCTTAGGCAAGTTAGGTTTTTATGTTATGTATACATTTTGCAAAGATTTCTTTATGTAATAAATTGTTGCTTACACGTGTATATCTGTGTTTTTTTGTGTGTGTATATATGGGTGTATATATATATATATATACACATATATAAATAAACCAGCACACAATGTATCATCAGAGCACAAAGGAGAAGTACCTAACAGGATACTGGGACATCATGGGGGAAAGGCTCAAGAAAAAGAATTATGGGGCCAGATATAGTGGCTCATGCCTGTAATCTTAGTCCTTTGGGAGGCCAAGGCAGAACAATCCCTTGAGGCAAGGTGTTTGAGATCAGCCTGAGCAAAAGCAAGACCCTGTCTCCACACAAAATAGAAAAATTAGCTGGGCATGGAAGGCTCAGGCAAGAGGATCGCTTGAGCCTAGGAGTGTGAGATACAGGACAATTTGGGCAGATGGAATACTATATACAATAGGTGCAAAAGCCCAATTCATACATCATGATTTGCAAGCTGTTCACTATGGCTGGAATATGCATGTTGTGTATGTGTATATGTAAAAAAGAGGCTGTTAAGGTAAGAAGCTTGACTATGGATGGCTTTGTATGCCATGTTAAACAGTTAGGACTATCTTGAGTGCTACATAAAATAAAAATGAGAAATTTTAAGCAGGGGAGTGATGTGGTCAAATTTTAGAAATATAACTCTGGCTACACAATAATTAATGTTTCGAAAAGCACAGCTAAAGGCTATTTGGTTGCTGGCCAAAAAAAAGATAAATGTTTACCCATTTTTTGTGTGCAAAAAGATCACAGAAAATTTACAAAAGACAAAGTGTGTGAATAAGACTTTTTTTCACAATATGCACTTAAAAAAAACTCAATATAGTGAAAACAGCTTGGGCACAAATATGTAGTCTCTTTCTCATCTGCCATCTATCAATAAATGCTCCATGAATTTTTCTGATAAATCCATTTTCAAAAGACACACACAACTTTGACATCTGAAATCCTAACCAACTGCTTATCTTTAGATAAAATTCACAGAGCTATATACTTGATTTCTAAAAGCATAAAATGACTAATTCCTTTAAGAAAATTTAGAGATCACAAATCTCAATAATCGTAACGTCTACGGGGATCTTCCATTAGTTTCTACAAACGCAGAAATAAAGCAGCAATAAGACATTCTACCAACATCTTGACTTTCTGTAGTCACTGCCCTTATGAAAACTGCTGCCCTATCAGGCCACCTGCTATTCAGTCAAGCCAAGTTGTAGAGTGGGGAGTTTGCCTTAAAACCTACTAATAACCTTATTTCCGCTGGCGTATTGTCACTGCTCTAAGAATCACCATGATAGTCGTCGCTGTATACTTGTTTTCAGATTGTTTGCTGGAGATGCGGACGCTGACGCTGACAAAGACTACGTGAAGGAAATCTCGACAGGGGGAAGTCATAAACTGACCAGGACCTGAAAGCTCGCCTGTAGCGGGGCCAGGTTCCCGGGCGCCAAAGGCACAGGGTGAGAGACCGAAAGGGATCAGAGCTCTGAGGGGAACCTTTCGAGTGACAGCCACCTCTCCTGAGGGGCCCGACCGCAACTCCGATGACCCATTCTTTGGACGGCTGAGGGACTTCAAGGTCCCTTCGGAACCAGAGATGACAAGACGAACCTCCTAGAACAGAAACCCTTATCCGCCCTAGCCAACTCACCATGATAAGGAGCAGCACAACTCCCGCCGGAAGACGCTCTGGGAGCTCGTTTTTTTTCTCAGAACGGAAGGGGTGGGGCAACAGAAGCCGATTGGCTGTGAGGGATGCGTGAGCGGAAGTGCGTGCCTGGCTTCCGGGTCCCGCCCCCCTTCCCGGCTGCCCCTGCATTGTTTAGAGGCAAGGCGGCCTCTAGAGCCGTGTTGAAGGTTGGTACGGGATTGAAGCGTTGAGGCCAATGGATAGGAGCGATTAGGGTTTATTTGTAATGTTAGAAGAATTTCGTTGAGTGCTGCAGCTCTTTTACCTGTATTGTGTGATTTAACCTTATGAAATAGGTAGTATTTACGCTTTACAAGTGAGGAAGGAGGAAGATTAAGAAACTTGCCTCGAGTTATACATCTGGTTTACCTTAGCAGAATTTGAAATTGAACTAATTGCAGAGTACTGTGGTCTACTTACTAAGATACTATTTTGATTCTCTATAAAATTTGTTATACAAGTAATGTTAATTATAGAAAACTTGGGAGAAAACCCAGCATTCTGACTGAATTTGGAACACATGCGTATGTCAGGTACTGGTCTTGTGAAAATTATATTCTAATAAGAAGGGACAAAAGCAGGAAGAAAAAAAATTTTTTTTTTGAGACAAGAGTCTCGGTCTGTTGCCCAGGCTAGAATGAGTGCGGTGGCGTCAGCCTAGCTCACAGCAACCTCAAACTCCTGGGCTCAAGCCATCCTTCTGCCTCAGCCTCCCAAGTGGTTGGGATTACAGGCATGCGCCACCATGCCCGGCTAATTTTTTCTATATTTTTTTAGTTGTCCAGCTAATTTCTTCCTAATTTTTTAGTAGAGACAGGGTCTTGCTCTTGCTCAGGCTGGTCTCGAACTCCCGAGCTCAAACAGTCCTCCCCCCCTCGGCCTCCTAGAGTGCTAAGATTACAGGCGTGAGCCACCACACCCGGCCCTGACAAAATCAATATTTTAAGTAAAAAGACAAAATACCAAGTCAGTCAATAATCAGTTTCTTTAATTGGTATGTTGAGGCTTCAAAGTAAAATTCTAAGTGCAAGACAGGCTCTCTTAAAGATTTTGAAACCTACCCTCCTTGCAGTTTTCTCTGTCTATTCAGCTATATCTAATGTAAATGAGACACCTTTTCTTCAGAGTTTTCTTAAGAAAAACAAAATTACATTGTAAACATCTTAGGCCAGAAGTCAGATTTATAGAATTTAAATAGAAACCCAGCTCTAGAGACAAAACTCTAGCTTAGGAAAATTAAAGATTTAATTCTAATTAAAATCAATAGGGATACAGGCAAAAAAATTGCTACAGAAATCAGGATTTTGTTAGATACTTAATGTCCTGGACTACAGATCTGTACCAACTAATTCAATTAATTGTTTCCTCCTCAGATGTTGAAAATGTTTTACACCAGCAGGGTAGAAAAGAAGATGTAAATAACTCAGCTGTGTAAACTTTTGAAAATAAAAGTAGAAAATTTAAGGGAGGATTTACCAAAGATTCAAAGTTGTAAACTAGACACAAATGGAAAATAGACATCAGGAAATTTTGAAAATATTTGAAGCACTGAGAAAGTTGAAGTAAAGATGGAAGGAGAGTGCAAAAAATTTTGTTTTCCTTGAAACATTAAAGTTATGTTGCTAACCTGCTGTCCCATCACCCCCCAAAACATTAATGTATATTCTGAACAAACAAGGACATATTTCTAATAACCACAATACAACCATCAAAATCAGAAAATTAATATTGATACATTATTGTCATCTAGTCCTGAGACTCCATTCAAGTGTTGTCAGTTGTTGCAATAACATTTTATAGCAGAAGGAACTAGTCCTGAATCACAAGTTGCATTTAGTTGTCATTCTATTTAAGCTCCTTCAGTCTGGAACACCTCCTTAGTTTTTTCTTGGCTTTCAGGACATTGACACTTTTGAAGATTACATGCAGTTATTTTATTTTGTAGAATGCCCCTGGAGTCTATTCAGGTTATGCATCTTTTGACAGGAACACCACAGAAATGATATTGCATTCTTCTCATTGGGTTAAATGAGATCATGAGGGTGGGACCCTTATGATGGGATTAGTGTCCTTAGAAGAGACACCAGGCTGGATGTGGTTGTTCATGCCTGTAATTCTAGCACTTTGGGAAGCTGAGGCAAGAGGATCACTGTAGGCCAGGAATTCAAGACCAGCCTGGGCAACAGCAAGAGTTCTAGACACTGTCTCTACAAAAAAATAAAATTAAAAACAAATTAGCCAGGCATGGTTGCATGTGCATGTAGTCCCAGCTACTCAGGAGACTGAGGTGGGAAGGCTTGAGCCCAGAAGTTTGAGGCTGCAGTGAGATATCACGTCACTGCACTCCAGCCTGTGTGACAGAGTGAGAATCTGTATAGTGGGGGAGGGGGAAGAAGAGACATTAGAGGGCTTGCTCTGTTTCTGCCATATAAGTACACAGGGAGAAGGTGGCCATCTGTAAGCCAGGAAGAGAGCCCTAAACAGAAACCAAATTAGCCATACTTTAATTTTGGAGTTCCTCCAGAACTGTGAGAATACATTTATTGTTGGCATTTTGTAATGGCAGCCCAAGCAGACTAAAACAGTGAGGAATTTGGAAGGCAAGCTCCAGGGCCTTCTCAGTGGAATATATGTAGGTGGATGCATACCTACATATGTTCACACATTTATATTTCTTCATTTTTTTTATAGATTTTTAAACTATGAATTTACTTAAATCCATTTCCAGCCCAACTCTACAGGTTTTCTCCATTTGTGTATTCATACCTCAGGGGTTTTACTAAAACAGTTGCCAGAACTTTCATACATTTATCTTTGATTGTGTGAACTGTGATATCTTTTTTCCAGTAGAACTATTTGGCAAACTATTTCCTTTTGTGTTTCAAATTGCCATATTCATTTAAAAATAAAGAATGTGGTCTGGAGCTAAAATGCTTGGGTTTGAATTCTTGCTCAGCCATTTACTAGTTTTGTGACTTTGGATAACTTACTAAAAGTTATTTCCACTAAGTTATCTCTACTATTTCTAGTAGAGATGGGGTCTCATTCTTGCTCAGGCTGGTTTTGAACTCCTGACCTTGAGCGATTGGCCAGCTTCAGCCTCCCAGAGTGCTAGGATTACAGGCATGAGCCACCATGCCCAGCCAGATGTGATCTTTGTTATATTTTTCTTGGGGTTCACTGAACTTGTATCTGTAAGTTGATGTCTTTCAACAAATTTGAGAAAATTTGGGGCATTATTGCTTCAAATATTTCTCTTGCCCCATTCTCTTCCTTTACCTCAAATTACAGGAACATTAAACTGATAATGTCCCACAGGTCTCAAACATCTATTTTTTTTTCTCTCTATGCTTTGGTATGATAATTTTATTGGTTTGTATTGCAGTTTACTGTCCTCTACTGTGTCCAGTTTACTGCTAAGTCCATCCAGTGAAAATTTTAATTTCAGATACTGTATTTTTCACTTCAAATTGCTATTTTTCATTGAGACTTTCCATTGTTTTTTTTAATATTTAGTCTCCATAGAGCCTATCAAAAATTGCCAATGCTGACTATATCGCAAGTCATCACACTGGGGTATTGGGAAAAGTTTTCAATTAGCAATAATCATGTATTGGATAAATCACACTGGCTACAACATTCCCACTATGCAAAGCTACCATTGGGTTTTTCATTTCTATTCTCTGCTGAAAATCCCAATCTGTTCATCCACTATCTCTTTAACATATTTTATTTATTTTTGAGATGGAGTCTCACTGTTGCTCAAGCTAGTATGCAATGGCATCATCGCAGTTCACTGCAACTTCAAACTCCGGGCTCAAGGGATCCTCCCGCCTGCACCCCCACGTTCAGATAATTTTTCTGTTTTAGTAGAGACAGGGTCTCACTCTTGCTCAGGCTGGTCTCAAACTCCTGAGCTCAAGCAATCCTCCTGCCTTGGTGTCCCCAGAGTGCTAGGATTACAGGCATGAGCCATCATGCCCGGCCACATAATATTTTAAAGCTATTTTAAAATCACTCTCACAGGGGTCATTGGTGCATCTGCTTCTGTGTATTTTCTATCAATTATGGTATAATAACAATTTTTTATCAGGGAAATTGATACAAAAGGATCACAAGTTTTCTTTGTATGCTTACTAATTGTTTATTGTGTACTGAACTTTGGGGATAGATATGTTTTGAAGACTTTGGATTGTTTTTTTCTAGATGTTTTGTTCTGGCTTTAAATTACAAATGGATAATCTTGATGCTGTGATTTAAGCTTTGTTACAGTGAGTTTCTTTCCATTTTGCCCTTAGTGCTAAAACACAGCCCTCAGTTGTAGGATGCTGTCATTCCTCAAGGCATGGTCCTTTTTGGGTTTCAATGGGAAACAGAAAGTGTTTACTCAGCCACTCTTAGTGGATCTTTAATTTCAAACTCTGCCCTTGAGCAGTTGCAATCTCTGCTCAGTTCAACTACTTCTGCTGGGTTCCTTTGAATATCACACTGCATGGGGACATCTTGGAATCCACTAAGGATTTGAAAGGAATATGTAAGGGTGATTTGGGCCTTACTTTCTGAGGTACTCTCCTTCCCAAAATTTCCCTTCTAATTTTCAGTTCTAGAAGGCCCAAATGACTCCTCAGCCCAGCAAGACTGCCATATTCTGCTTGAGTTCTATTTCCAAAGTGAGCTGTACAAACTGGAAACTGCCCTATGGTTTGCAGCTGGTTAATGTGGATGTCTCCTACTGCAGGATTTTGTGCAGTTTCTGCCTGGTTTTGATTGCTTTCTAGAGCCTTCTAATCATTGCTTTCTATCTATATTTTGTTCGGAGTGTATAATTGTTATTGACAACAGTTAGTCCAATATAAGCTACTCCTTCATTATCATACTGCAACCCCTGAAATCTCAAAAGTTTTAGAGTAAAAAATTAAAGGCAAAATATATTTTATCATTTATTTCCAATCCATTAGGGAAAAACCTACTTTATGCAGCTGTACTCTTTAATTCATTTCTTCCAGAAAAAAGTACAAAAGACCAGACTAAAATTGAGACAAACATTTAAAGGAAAACTCCTTCGACTCTGAGTTTAAAAACAAACTATAAATGGTTCATTTTACCAAAAGAATTACCTTTTGTACAAAATATAAAGAATTTTACACTATAAACAAAGACTGCTGTAGCCATACTTAAATTAGAATTCTATTATCTTCTTTTCCTCCAATTCTTCTTGAGCACGAAGCATATTTCCAAGTCAGAAATCCAATAACCTCAATGGGCAGACTATCTCAGAGTAAGCTTTTACTTTTAGTATATCTGGGAGGACAGTACTGATTCCTTCCCTTGGCTCAAAGTCCAGTACATATCAGCAAGTTCTAATTTAGTTTACAAAACTCTGCCACATTAACATGAAGAGCACTCTAACGCTTAATGTTTAAGCAATATCTTCTAGGAAGTAATATAATAGAACTCAACACAAAATCTAAAAGGTCACAATCTAGGTCAATATTAATTCAGAAAACCTCAACAACTTCTATCTTTATTGAAAAAGACCAAACCAATCTCTTATCTACTAAATCATCATTCTATTTTCATGGCCCTTCTCTGATAGAAATACAGCTTAAAATAAAACTCAGTCATAGTAAGTCATAGAAAATAGTTCTCTAGCACTAGCTGAATTCCAGACTTGATCAGGAAAGTAAAGTAACTTCTATACAGCAATATAATTTTCTGATTCAATATTTATAACTTTTATATCTTTTAACATTTGAAATCTTTGTTATCCAAAAACTTTCCCAATGGAATAATCATGATAATTTTAAAGGAGATATTTTAAAAGTTAAGCTGGAACCCCATAGTTCTTTACTATGATTAGCTAGTTATCTAAATATCAATAATCTTAATCCCTTTCTAAATGAAAACAAAATGCAATTTTATGGGCTTTCTTAAAAATATTTTAATTTGAAATTTCCCCCAATTCTTTTCACATATACTTAACTACCACCTTTCATTATCAATATTTTCTAACTGATGCTTTAATGTTTGATATCTTAAAAAGATACTACCCATATAAAATATGCATAGCTCTGGTTTAAAATGTTTTCCTGTTGATCTCAACTCTCATTTTTTATTATGCAGGGAGTTCTAAAGTCATGATTAAAAGAGACATCATTCAAATTATGGCTACAAACAGTGTATGATCTTAAGAAATTATATGTCTTCTACAAGAGCAAGAGTAAAATTAAGAATAATTTATGTCTTTATTATAAAATTCTTATCTATTTGGGGCAAAGTTTTCATTTTAATGTATTCTCTCAAAACCAAATAAATCTTTCCTAAATGAAAAATCTTTGTTATTTCTACAAATTATTCTTTCCATCCAAGAGATTTTACATAGCATCATTTAAGCACCAAAGAAAAATTCTGTAAACAAACTTTTAACCAGTAAACTAAGGGCAAATATCCATTTGCCTTTATTACAATATTTAAAAGGCCATGACATGAGTCTACTTCCTACAATGACATTTTATAATAAAAATCCAGGCATATTTATACAAACAAGAAACAGAATTACTGTACATTTTTGGGGAACAAAAGGCAGATCGACAGACTAGAACTTTTTAGTTAATAAAGAGAGCACAAGAAACCTATAAAATGTATGCAATGTATAAAAATTCAGTATTTTTTTAAAGTTTCATTGAAGGGATTAATAATTATTAGGAATAAAAGATGGTATTTCCACTGGCTTCTCATTATCCTGTAAACAGTAAGAAAGTAATAAGCAATAAATTAGAAATGTCTTAGCTCCAAGTATTTCCCTTCTCTCACACTGGAATCAGTTTTAGAGCAATATTAGAATAATTCTAGCAGAAAATAAATTCCATCAGAAATAAGTTAACAGTCTACAGTAGATTTTTGACAAATATATTAGAAAAAATACTGCAGGTCACATGAAGACTGATTTACACATGTTATACGATAGAGTAGCTCAAACCTTCAAACCTTGTCTATTCTACCAGATTTGTGTTGTTGCTATTATATTGCTTTCTAAATTGTTTGGTAGCAAGGTAATAGAAAAATAAGAAGTGAAAAGAACACAACAATTGTATGATGTCTGTAGATTTATGAAGAAAAAACCCTCAACATAACTTTTTCCTATTACTGTTACGTAGAAAAAAGTTTCATTTGGCACACTGAATTTATTTAAAAAAACAAAAAACAAACAAAAAAGAAACTTAAGAGTGTTTGGCATTCCAATCACCCATGGTTAAGACAACAGTGGGAAAGAAAAGTAGGAAAAATTACTATTTTAAGAAAAACACCAGAAGACGAACAACCAAAGCCTCTTATGTCTTCTACCATTCACTGTCTCTGGAATACTTTCATCTGCAACATGATATACAAATTATTATTTACATTATGATTATAACAGTAAAGAAGACCAGAATCAGTTTGTGTTGTGCTCTAACTTACAGTGCTCATTAGGATAACCATGACCATCAAGGCAAGAAAGCCTTAAACAAGAAAATATTTCATTCGCATTGTATATTTTATTTAAATTTGTTTTCTGGTTCAAGTTTGGTGCACAAATATGTAAGACTTTGCAAAATCCTGTAAACTTAGGCTGCGATTCTGTAGCTGATAACTGTTCACTGAAGACTGTGAGTTTCTCTCTTGTTAAGTAAAATGTTCTGCAGGCTAACAAAGGTATATCCTCAAACGGTAGTATCTCCAAAGTCCTTGTTCCAACGTATGTACGCTTCTAAGGTTTGAGGGCTCACGCTGCGTTTTATCTTTTTCAAGGATTCAGTGAAGTCAGATAATCGAATATTTCTCATCTAGATTTTTAAAAAACACATCACGATATAAATGATGAACATGTATACAATGGTTAACTCAATGACAGATTATAGTAATGGTGCTGTTGTTTATTAATGTTATAATATATGTAAATATATTCCTAGAAAGTCATGCCAATCATTTAAATAGATTCTCTGTATTATTATATAAGTTTGCTATATAAGAAACCTTAGTGCTATACTACTTTTATTACTTGTGTTTAGTTTCATAGTAATAACATTTCAAAGTATAATATTTTTCTAGTATAAAAACAAAACACACTCCTTATAAAAACATTGACAAGGCTGGGAGTGGTGGCTCACGCCTGTAATTCTAGCACTCTGGAAGGCCGAGGCGGGAGGAGGATCATTTGAGCTCAGGAGTTCAAGACCAGCCTGAGCAAGAGCAAGACCTTGTCTCTACTATAAATAGAAAGAAATTAGCCAAACAACTAAAAATATATAGGAAAAATTAGCCAGGCACAGTGGCATATGCCTGTAGTCCCAGATATCCAGGAGACTGAAGCAGTAGGATTGCTTGAGCCAGGAGTTTGAGGTTGCTGTGAGCTAGGCTGACGCCACAGCACTTAAAAAAAAAAAAAGTTAACAAAACACAGGCAAGTACCATGTTTCCCCGAAAATAAGACCTACCCATAAAATAAGTCCTAGCGGGATTTCTAAGCATTTGCGCAATTTAAGCCCTACCCCAAAAATAAGACCTAGTGATGGGCGTGGCTACGTAGCATATCTGTACAACTCATGCATTTCGTTGGGGAGTGGTAAAGAAGATGAGCAGCCCTTCTCATCTGCCCCGTGAGAGCTCTACTGCTCGACATGAGAGACTGGGGCCAATTATTCTAAAGGAAATGGAGTCTCAAGAAATTCAGGATGTAATTTGCAGTTTGAAGAGTTATGATGATGTTCCAGAAGAAGAAGACTTAACTATATTTGAATAAATGTAGATTGTTGTACCATACGTAAAAAAAAAATAACACATCCCCTGAAAATAAGCCCTAGGATGTCTTCCTGAGGAAAAATAAATATAAGACTCTGTCTTATTTTCAGGGAAACACGGTAGAAAAAAGAATCACAGTTCCACTGCCCATATATACAACCATTATCTGAATTATTTCCTTCCAATGTTTTTTCTATGTATACTTTCAATAAATTTTGCTTTATCAAGTCTCATCACAAGCATACTCTGGCTAAATTCATACTAGGGTGTATTAGAAAGGAAAGGGAAGTTTACAACAAATGCATGGAACTTTAAAGGAAATGTTGCTCTTTAACTACAACATATAGGATGCTTATATCTGAAATTTTCTACAGTTCTAATATGGCTTATGCAGTTTATATTAATTTGGTCTTATTTTCTAACATTTTTAATTGCTTTTGGAAATGTTGATTAAAACAATGCTAAGTTAATAAATATGTATATTTACCTAAGTATTTTTAAATGCAAAATGGAGTTTGGTACAAAATGGCCCATGTTAAAAACATTAGTAGCATATATCTGTATATCTGGCCCAAAAATAAGAAGTTGAAGAATTTTAGACAAAATTTCAACAACTGGTATTTTCTATATTTTTTATTACTCTTATAAAACCCAATTGAACTACTTCAATCATCTTTGGTATCTCATGAGTATAGATTAAAAATCACCTATACTTATAAACTAATCTGAAAAAGCTTAGCCATAAAGAAAAAAGACATATAGTTACCACACAAACACTATGTGAACTCTGTTTCCTCCTTTTTTCTTTCTTTTTTTTTTGAAACAGAGTCTTGCTCTGTCACCCAGGCTAGAGTGCAGTAGTGTCATCATAGTTCACTGCAACTTCAAACTTCAGGGCTCAATTTAGTTTCCTGCCTCAGCCTCCCAAGTAGCTAGGACTACAGGCACCAGCCACCATACCTGGCTAAATTTTCTATTTTTTTATAGAGATACCGGTCTCTTGCTAAGGCTGGTCTCAGATTCCTGGCCTCAAGTGATCCTCCAACCTTGGCCTCCCAGAGTGTTAGGATTACAGGCATGCGTGACTGCACCCAGCCTGTTTCTTATTTAACTGTAAAACACATACTGGCTCTTCCTAAAGCCCAAAGTGTAGAAGAATGATGAATGTAATGTGGGTATTATCTATGACATTACTGAATAAAATCTGTTATAGAAATTAAGGTTTTAAAAACTTTTGATGAAATTCCCATCCCATTTAAGTATATAGTTTGGTGTATGTATATATATGAAATTTATATATGATATTTTAAAGTTAGTAAGAGACTAATGGTATGTAACAGGAAAAAGCAACTGGTAGTTCAGTAAGGAATAAAAATAGCAAAGATGTTTTATCAAAACAAAATGATAAAGTAGTTAGTAAGATTAATTTAGATACAAACTATGCTTGAAAAATGAAGTATAATATATCCCAAATCTATAACCTGTAATTTTAGTACTATTCCTTAAGAACAGAAATTCCAACCCAATTATTTGAATTTCTATTATTATAAGCTTTATATAAAAGAAAAATTGGGTTCTTCTTTTTTCTGCTGCTTCTCCCTTTTTTTTTTTTTATAGATAAAAGAGTCTCACTCTGTTCCCCAGGCTAGAGTGCAGTGGCAACACCATAGCTCACAACCTCAAAATCCTGGCCTCAAGTGATCCTCCTGCCTCAACCTCCCAAGTAGGTGGGACTATAGGGATACGCCACCACACCTGACTTATTTTTTTCTGTAGAGATGGGGTCTCGCTTTGGTGCTCTGGCTGGTCTTGATAGCCTCAAGCAATCCTCTTGCCTCAACTTCTCAAAGTGCTAGGATTACAGGTGTGAGTCACTGTGCCCAGCCAATTTGGGGTTTTTCTTATTTAAATTTGTGTATATACACTGGTACCTGACAATACACTTAGTTATGAAAGTCATACCAAATAATGGATACATAAAATTCTAGAAGACAATTTTACAGACCAAACTACTTACTTGTGTTTACCTCTCATCCCATAAATGGGAATGACAGAATGGGTTTCCTTAATCTCTATAATGCCACTATTGAGTTTTCTGTATTTTAAAATTACTTAATAGACTCTTATATAGCATTTAGTATGTACCATACTATTTTCAGTGTTGTTTTTTTTTTGAGACAGAGTCTCATTCTGTTGCCCAGGCTAGAGTGCATCAGCCTAACTCACAGCAACCTCAAACTCCTGGGCTCAAGCAATCCTTCTGTCTCAGCCACCCAAGTAGCTGGGTCTACAGGCATGCACTCCCATACCCAGCTAATTTTTTATATATATATATTTATTTTTAGTTGGCCAATCCAATTAATTTCTTTCTATTGATAGTAGAGACGGGGTCTCGCTCTTGCTCAGGCTGGCTTTGAACTCCTGACCTTGAGTGATCCTCCCACCTCGGCCTCCCAGAGTGCTAGGATTACAGGTGTGAGGCACCGTGCCCGGCCTCTCCCCTATACTTTAAATCATCTCTAGATTATTTGTAATGTCTTATTCAATTTAAATACTGCAGAAATACCATGTTTCCCCGAAAATAAGACAAGGTCTTATATTTATTTTTCCTTAAGAAGACACCCTAGGACTTATTTTCAGGGGATGTGTTATGTTTCCCTCAAAGCCTCAGCTTGCAGCACACACAGGATGGCCAGGACCTGACAGGGGGAGCCAGTGTTGGTGGGGCTGCCCGCACCTTTCCGGTCACCTCTGGGATAGTAGCTGTCACAATGGGGCAGATGAGAAGGGCTGCTCATCTTCTTTACAGCTCTGCGATGAAATGCATGGGTTGTGCAGATATGCTGCATAGCCATGCCCATCACTAGGTCTTATTTTTGGGGTAGGGCTTAAATTGCGCAAATGCTTAGAAATCCTGCTAGGGTTTATTTTATGGGTAGGTCTTATTTTCGGGGAAACATGGTAAATAGTTGTTATACTATATTGTTTGGGGAACAATGGCAAGGAAAAAAGCCTATACATGTTCAGTATAGACCCTTTTTTCTCCCCTGAATATTTTCTATTTGCAGTTGATTGAATCCAAGAATGTGGAACTCACACATGTGGAGGGCCAGATGTAATTCAAGCCAGATTTCAAAAGTTTGTTCATATAGCTTATGACCATTCTGTAAATCCAATTTTATATTTTGAATGTAATTTTTTTTCAAAAGATATGCTTCAGCATCTCATAAGGGGGCCTTATTGAGAAAATGTAATAAATTATATTACAATGGTAACTATATTGCTTTTATAAGGAGAAAATAAAGATTACTGAAAAGCTAACAAAATAGAACATTAAAGGGTTAATTTATAACATGAAATCCAGCCTGGGCATGGTGGCTTACACCTGTAATCTTAGCACTCTGGGAGGCCAGGGCAGGAGGATTGCTTGAGATCAGGAGTTCGAGACCAGCCTGGGCAAGAGTGAGATCCCATCTCTACAAAAAGTAGAAAAAATTAGCTGGGTGTGGTGGCACCAGCTACTCTGGAGGCTGAGGCAGCAGGACTGCTTGAGCCCAGGAGTTTGAGGTTGCAGTGAAGCACTAGGCAGGATGACAGAGCGTGACTGTCTCTAAAAGAAAAAAAAAATCCTCAAGTTTCCTAAATTTTCTTCTGTTTAATATTTATATGATATGATAGACAATGACTGCGTATATTATTTTGTCCATCACCAAGGAACATAAGACATTAATTTCACAAGCTACCATATTTTGAAATGAAGCAAAGTTAATTCTTTCTAGTTTCTAATTAAATAAACTAGAAAAATCCACATAAAAATATAAGTCTTACAATATAGAGGGATCAAAACAAAGAAAAGATAATTGTAAAACAGTATACCTCATTGGCAGACATATTCTTCACCTGTTCTGGTTTCAGTTCTATAAAATACAAATTTAAATTGCTGAGGGGCAAAACCACATACAATGAACTAAAAGTATATGTTCAATATAAATCATTACATGAAAAGAAAGAAACACAAATTAATATTGAGAGCACATATAATTTATGAACAGTTAGAATAATATTCCTTCTTAGGAGTAACTGGGAAGTAGTCGATGTCGTACATATTGCCCAAGAACAATAGTTTACTATTTGGAATTTGAAAGTGAACTTAAAAGAATACAACTTATTCTCTACAAAAGGCATTAGTTCATCTTTTCTTAATACAAAATTTTTGCCTGCTTCAGAATAATTACTGAAATATTCTAAAAAATACAAATGACTAATACATTATCTACTGTTTCTGAGTTTACTATCTGGACAAGAGTTCGTGCCTCAGGCAGCAAGAAAGTTTTTTTACCCAGAGTATCAAAATATATTTGCAAGATCATATTTGTTATTTTCCAAAGCAGTAGTTCTTAATCAGTACCCTGTTTTACTATGGGAGATGTGTTGCCAGTAATTTTTAACAAATAAAGCAAAAAATTTTTGTATAATGTACCCTTTTATAACACAAATTATAGCAGAAACTATGATAACATCTTTCTCATACAATTACACTTTCTTGAGTAAGAGATAAATGGTGAAACTATAAGTAGTGTTCTGGATGTTGTATGTTCTATGTTATATTATATCATCATAGCCAATAATCTGAGTGCATACCTGAGGACATCACTCATCCACTGCCTCTTAAGTTAGTTGTGGAAAAGTATCTGAGAACATCTATTCTAAAGGTGGTATCACAGTGAGTTTAACCTAATCTAAAAAGAATCAGCTGTAGTATTTCAGAATCAACAAATTGACTTGAATCAAAACATAGCAATAAATGTTTTGGTGTAAATTCTTGAATGATAACATATAATAAATAAAAACTTTTCCTTATATAAGTTCCTTTAGAGACATTAATTTCGAATGATACTAGAATATTGAAAACAGCCAAAAAACAGAAAAGAACATTTCCCCTTAATTATTCTTTTCTGGATACTTTAAAAAGTTTTCTTCTCCTTTGAGTTTTCTTCTGCTACTTACTATCAGGAAGTGAAACCTGTTGTCTAGAACAAGGGTGATGGTCCAGTGGCTCACAGCCTGTTTTCATATGACCTGTGAGCTAAGAATGGTTTTATATTTTTAAAGGGTTATAAAAAGAAAAAAGGGGATAACTATGCAACAGAGACCATATGTGGTCTACAAAGCCTAAAATATGTACTATTAGGTCCTTTACAGAAAAAGTTTCCTGATCCCTATCTAGAAACAACTTTGTAGCAAGTTTTCCACTGATAAAGCTTTACTGCTTTCATACTGATAATAAAAACGATCTCTCAGTAGGAACTTCTTAAATTTCTAAAGTAGTATAATAGTTCTAAATGTTTCAAGCTCTTGTACACACCCACCTCGGATAGGACCCAGTGCTGCATCTTTTGCCAAAGCTGTCAGATCACTTCCTGAGTATCCATCAGTCATTCTGAAAAGGGGAAGGAAGAAACAGCAAATTATTTTCATCTCTGCAGATTTAAACTCTCCATGTAAGAGTAGTAAACTAGTAAAAGCTAGTTTGCCTTTGTCAGTAAGCCAACAGTTATGTGGTTTGATTTTAAGGGGACAGGAAGGCTCATTTGCTGAAAACAAATAAAATAGTGTATCACTGGCTCCTTAACATGGCTCAAATTTTAATCATTAGAACCATTCCTTTAGAGTAAGGCATACTATCTCCAGAAGCTCCACTAAAAAACATATCACCTGGAAAGGGAACTTCTACAAGCAACTGGTGGCCAAATGACACAGAAACATAATTACTTCTATATAGTTAGTCTATATTTTGGCATAGAACACTCTTGCAATGGAATAAGGGTCAATCAGAGTAGATATCATTAAATGTGTGACAGATAAGATGAAGGAAGGGTCTGAAGTAGAAGACACTTGCAGAAAGAGGCACGCTTGAATAGGATGCTACAGTGGATAGTCCTGGACAGCCAAGAGGGAACAAGAACTAGGGAAGTGAGGCAAAGGGAAAGAGGAAAATAAAACAGGCAAAGAGCATTTACTTACCATGTACTATGATAAACAACTACACATATCAAACATTAGAATTCTTTATTGAAATGACAAAGAAGGACTTCCATACTTCCAAGAATGTAATTTGTTCTTTTCTCATAGGTATCTGGAAACTCACAGTTCTTATTAAATTTACTTGTTACTCACATACTTGTTGAATATTTTAAATTACTTTATGACATTTTTGGGGACTAAAATTCACAAATGCATCATCTGTATTCAATACACTACGTAAGTACACTATTAACTAAAAAGTTTAAGATGTAGATATAAAAAACATTCTATGTAATGCAAAAGAACAAGTTTATATAAAAATAACTGTTGGTGTGGGTGGACATCAGATGTTTTAAAATTTTTAATTTACTGGAATACAGGCTCTGTAAAAATAAAAAAAAAATAAAAAAAAAATAAAATTTTTAATTACTATACTTAAAAGTGTTAATAAATTTATAAAAAGAATGGAGTATCATCATTAGATATTTAGATCACGTCTTGTAGAGGACATAAAAATTGAAATTTAGATAACATATATAGTAATGAGAGGTAAGAAAAAAGATAAAGGCTACAGAAGATCAGACAAGAAGTTTTCTGATAAATAAATTACTCACTTCATACTTATGTTTACTTTAAATAACACAGAAAAAGAATTATTTATCCTCTCCCCAAAAAAGCTGCAAAATAAATCAAATCAAATTACTCACCTAGCAAGTTGTGCTAGTTCTTTTTGGGTCAATGGGCTTCCTTGTTTACATAACAGATTTTTAAGTAAAAGTAGTCTTGTCTGGAAAAAAAATATTAAAGAATTATCAGTCTGGTCTAATTTGATAACAGAATTAATAGTTCTTCATATGCTAAGAATTAACTTAATAGCCGGGAATCAAGATCAAGTTCTCACTGTTACTTTGAAGCCTCATTCATGTCTGTTAAATGGAATTAAATTACCTATTCATTGAGAGTTCCTGAGAAAATTAGAGAAAATAATCCAAACAAAGCACTAAGGAAGTAGCTGCTATTACTATCAAGGATGCTATGGGTCTGAGCTACACAACAACAATTAAAAAAAAAAGTTTTCTGGAGGTATGAATTCATATAGCATGAATTTCACTCATTGTAAGTATATAATTCATTGACCTTTAATAAATTTAAAGAGTTGTACAACCATCACTATAATCCAGTTTTAGATTATTTTTCTTACTCCAAAAAGTTCACTCATGCCTGGTTGCAGTTAATCCCCACTCCCAACTCCCACCCTAGCAAACCACTGATCTGCTTTATGTTTCTAGAAATTTGCCTTTTCTGGACAGTTCATATAAATGAAATCATATGATATATAACATATCTGGCTTCTTTCACTTACCATAATGTTTCAGAGTTTCATTCATAGAACTTAATGTATGAATTGAGTATATAGCATGTACAGCTCATTCCTTTTATTGCTAAACAGTACCCACTAAGTGGATATACCATATTTATTTGTTTGCCAACTCATGAACATTTTAGATTCTTTGCAGGCTTCAGATATTATTAATATTATTGTTATAAAAATTCTTACATGTTTTTGCGTGGACATATGTTTTTGTTTCTCTTGGGCAAATTCTTAGGAATGGAATTGCTGGTTCTGATGCTAAGTTCATCTTTTAAGAAATCACCAAACCAGGCATGGTGGCTCACACTTATAATCCCAGCATTTTGGGAGGCCAAGGTGGGAGGACTGCCTGAGCCCAGGAGTTTTTTTTTTTTTTTTTTTTTGAGACAAGAGTCTCGCTTTGTTGTCCAGGCTAGAGTGAGTGCCATGGCGTCAGCCTAGCTCACAGCAACCTCAAACTCCTGGACTCAAGTGATCCTCCTGCCTCAGCCTCCCGAGTAGCTGGGACTACAGGCATGTGCCACGATGCCTGGCTAATTTTTTATATAATCAGTTGGCCAATTAATTTCTTTGTATTTATAGTAGAGACGGGGTCTCACTCTTGCTCAGGCTGGTTTCGAACTCCTGACCTTGAGCAATCCACCCGCCTCGGCCTCCCAGAGAGCTAGGATTACAGGCGTGAGCCACCGCGCCCGGCCTAAGCCCAGGAGTTTAATACTGGTCTGAGCAACATAGCAAGAGCCTGTCTCTACAAAAAATTTAAAATTAGTGTGGGGCACATGCCTCTAGTCCTAGCTACTGGGGAGGCTAAAGTGAGCTTTTGAGCCCAGAGTTTGAGGATGTAGTGCGTTTGATCATGCCACTGCACTCCAGTCTGGGTGACAGAGCAAGACTCTATCTAAAAAAAAACAAAAACAAAGAAATGAAAAGAAACCACCAAACTGTTTTCCAAAGTGGCTGTACCATGAATTGGAAGACTTGATATTATTAAAGTAGTAGTTTTTGTTTTGGTTTTTAAAAAGAACTCCAATAAAGATACATACCTCCTCATTTGGTAAAGACACATATACCCGTTTGATGAAACGCCTAAACAAAAAAAAAAGATTCCAGAAATTTTAGAAATATAATTTTGAATTTAAAGGTAATTCAGCTTAAATAACAAATGATAGAAAATGGGCTTTAAGTATAATATTCAAAGCATTTGAACACATTATAATAGTTACCAATGTAAAAAGATAATTTGTTACTCTTTTAAAACTCTTTAATGTTTTAAAATCCTTAATTCCATACTGTCAGAATTAAATTAACCAATTATGTATGTAGATATTTTTACCAGCAATAATACTTTAAAACATAAAATATCTGATAAAATAAATGGAATAAAGAGATCTTTGCTGTTTTCTTGAATCTGAAAACACCTAAAATCAAGAAGGATAACAAACAGAAATGTAAACATCATCAACAAATTAGGTAACATTTATGGAACTAAAATATATGAAGGGCTGCCTAGGGCAGTGAAAATTACACTGACAAAGGAAGATACACACAGGATCTGCCATTGCAAATCATGGACATGGCTGTCAGAACACAGAGTTTTCAAAAAAAAAAAAAAAAAAAATAGGCCAGGCGCAGCAGCTCATGCCGGTAGTTCTAGCGCTCTGGGAGGCCAAGATGTAGGGCTGCTTAAGGTCAGAAGTTCTAGACCAGTCTGAGCAAGAGTGAGACCCTGTCGCTACAAAAAATAGAAAAATTAGCCAGGAATGGTAGTGCACACTCACAGTCCTAGCTACTCTGGAGGCTAGGTCAGGATGATCACTTGAGCCAGGGGGTTTGAGCTATGACGATGCCACTGTACTCTAGCCCGAACAGAATGAGACCCTGTCACTTACCAACAAAAAGCAGACACAACAAAGTCAATAAAAGGTTAACTCTAAAATTAACAAATAGTTTTCATTTTTTTGAAATTATTAAGTACATAGTAGTTAGATTTTCACAAAACTAATGTATATTTTAAATATATCTAACTGAAGTTTCTTGAATGCAGCCTTATTTGATTATGGCAAATTAATGTGGCCTTCAAACATGAAAAGGTTCCCCACCCCTGGGCTAGAGGACAGTAGAGAGAGGAAAATAACAAATTTACTCTTCAAATTGGGAGTAAAGGAAATAAATAAGATGAACATACGAGTAAATATATCTGTAACAAATGCATGTGTTTTCACATAAATATCCCTACCTGAGAACAGCCTCATCAAGTTCTTGTGGCCTATTAGTTGCCCCCATTACAAGTACTCTGTCATCTCCAGCAGATTGTACCTACAAGCCAAAAACACATTTTTCAGTACTTTTAGATAAATAACAAAGAAAAATAAAGATATTTGTGTTTCTAATTGTGGTCATTTAATAGGAAGATATATATACTAAAATCCAGCTATATTAAAAATGTCATAATCAACACTTACACCATCAAACTCTATTAGAAATTCAGTTTTTAGACGTCTGCTAGCATCATGCTCCCCTTCTCTTCTTTCACACAAAAGGCTATCAACTTCATCTAGAGGAAAAGGATAAGACTTCAATATAAAGGCCAACCTATGCAAGTCATTTGAGATTACCCTAGTTTACTACTTAAGTTACTAATACAGAACTTACTACTTAAGTTACTAAGACTAATTAGATAACCTTTAATCTCACCGTTATTTAAAATTTTTTCCTCCTGAATAATGTTTCCTACCATGCCTTTCATCTTTGGAGAGGGGAATTTCACAAATATTCAACTTAGTTGGAACACATGTTCTTACCTATAAAAATTATAGAAGGTTGAAGTTCTCGAGCCACAGCAAAAAGAGCTCTCACCAATTTCTCTCCTTCTCCCACCTAAAGCAAGGCATTATATAGTGTTATACATATAAAATGCAACATTAACATTATTCCAGCTTTTTTAATTTCATGGCTTAGGCTGGGTATGATGACTCATGCCTATAATCCTAGTACTCTGGGAGGCGGAGGCAGGAGGGTCACTTGAGGTCAAGAGTTTGAGACCAGCATGAGCAAGAGTGAGATCCCGTCTCTACTAAAAATAGAAAAAAGTAGCCAGATATGGTGGTGTGCCCCTGTAGTGACAACTGCTTGGAGGGCTGAGGCAGAAAGTTCACTTGAACTCAGGAGTTTGAGGTTGCTGTAAGCTAGGTTGATGCCCCAGCACTCTAGCCTGGGCAACAGAGCAAGACAGTCTCAAAATAAATAAATAAAATTTCATGTTTTAAAGTCTATAACCTCCATGGAGCCCAGGAGTTTGAGGCTGCAATGAGCTATGATGATGCCATGCACTGTAGCCTGGGTGACAGAGTGAGACTCTGTGGATTAATCAATCAATAAAGTCTATAACCTAGGAATTTAATTTCCCTACTTTCCAACAACTGCAATTTGGTTTGAGGAAGGTGGGGAGTGTTACTAAAGTGTCCCTTATAATGTTGCAAAAAGATTATAATTTCATACAGCCTGATAAGTACTTTAAAAAATGAAATATGTATGTTTAACTTTACATTGCATTCCTAAGACTTGAGAATGGAATAGCTTTCAGTCAGGGGTATAACTAGTGAGAAGAGGTAAGACTAGGGCAGAGAAAGAGATGTCACATGTATTCCTTAAACCCTGGATTACAGGGTATATTTATAGAAGCAGATAAGTTGTTTAGGAATGTGCTCTCCTAAACAAAACTGGCTGTATTAAGAACACCTTGAAAAGTCATTCTCACAATACCAATATCAGTAAATATTAAAATGTTTCTAGGTAGTCCAGGAGGTATAAGAATACCCTTTGAGACATTTCCTAGTATTGAAACCATACTACAGCTGTCCTACCCACTGAAATATCTAATGAAGTATCCAAGGAGGTCTGTGATAATCTACTGTAAAAACTGTTCTGTCCACTAGGTGATATTTATTCTTTTTATTGAAAATTTCACTTAAAAACAAATAAATAAAAGGAATAGCTCCAGATCTAGAATCATCAAAACAAATATTCTTAGAGCTGAAGGAAATGTCAAACAATAACCTCTTATGACATTAACTTTTTTTTTTTGAGACAGAGTCTCACTTTGTTGCCCCAGATAGAGTGCAGCAGTGTCACCGAAGCTCAATGCAACCTCAAACTCTTGGACTCAAGTGATCCTCCTGCCTTAGCCTCCCAAGTAGCTGGGACTACAGGCCTGCAACATGATGCCTTACTAATGTTTTTTTTTTTTTTCTATTTTTAGTAGAGATGGGGTCTCCCTCTTGCTCAGGCTGCTTTCGACATCCCAAGCTCAAGCAATCCTCCCGCCTCGGCCTCCCAGAGTACTAGGATCACAGGCGTGAGCCACTACACCCAACCAACATGTACATTTTATACTGAAGTAGGCCTAAAGTGATACTTTTCTAAGGCCAGCTTAATATAAAAGTTAGGTTGAAATCCATATTTCCTAACTTTCAAGAGAGTGCTTTTTGTTATATTATGTGCATAATTTGGTAATCCTACTTTAATAACTTTACCTGTAAAGTTTCACATAGGAAGCAAAATGTGATCAGGAAAAGAGTTACCATTTTATAGTTACTTTTAACTACTTTACAAATTGAGACTATTTTAAGCATTAAGGCTTATTAAAATATTATTTAAAGAAACTTTTAAAAGATTTGACTTACCACAGAAAAGATAGTAGAAGAGAAATATATCATCAGCTTCTCTGTTATTACCAGTTCTGTTTTTTTGGTTTTTTGGGGTTTTTTTTGAGATAAGAGTTTTGCTCTGTTGCCTGGGCTGGAGTGCTGTGGTGTTAGCCTAGCTCACAGCAGCCTCAACTCCTGGGCTCAAGTGATCCTCCTGCCTCGGCCTCCCAAGTAGCTAGGACTATAGGCATGTACCAACATGCCCAGCTAATATTTTCTATTTTAGTTGCCCAGCTAATTTCTTTCTATTTTTAGTAGAGACAGAGTCTTGCTCTTGCTGAGGCTGGTCTAGAACTTCTGACCTCAAGCAATCCTCCTGCCTCAGCCTCCCTGAGTGCTAGGATTATAGGTGTGAGCCACTACCCCTGGCCCACCAGTTCTTTTTTTGATATTTTTAACTGTTAGACACAGACAACCTGAATATTAGCAATTTTTTAATCTAGTAGCATATGGATGCACTGAAGACCAAACTATAAAAATTTTGAAATAATTTTTTGAAAGAAAAACTGTGAAGGAATACTTTGTAAACTGCAATGGATGAGAATACTGTGTTTTTTAAAAAATTAATATAACATAAGCATGTTAATTAGCAGTTCTAAAATATAAGAAAACTATTTATATAAAACAATAAAACTACAACCACATGTGAAAATATAGATACATCTCACAAATATAATGCTACTGAAAGAAGCCCAACACACACAAAATCTTGTATGATTACATTTATATAAAGTTCAAAGATAGGTTACTACTACTACTATATTAGTAGTCAAGTGGCTTTTGGGGAGAGGAGTATATAAAAATGGGGGGAGCCTAAAGGGATTTCAGTGGTTCAGGGAACAATCTATTTCTTGACCTGGGTGGTGATTATGAAAGTGTATTCACTTTGTGATAATACATTGAGCTGTATACTAATGACATAAACACTTTCCTACATGTAAATTCTTCAATAAACAGGCCAGGCGCAGTGGCTCACGCCTGTAATCCTAGCACTCTGGGAGGCCGAGGTGGGCGGATTGCTCGAGGTCAGGAGTTCAAAACCAGCCTGAGCAAGAGCGAGACCCCGTCTCTACTATAAATAGAAAGAAATTAATTAGCCAACTAATATATATAGAAAAGATTAGCCGGGCATGGTGGCGCAGCCTGTAGTCCTAGCTACTTGGGAGGCTGAGGCAGCAGGATTGCTTGAGCCCAGGAGTTTGAGGTTGCTGTGAGCTAGGCTGACACCATGGCACTCACTCTCTAGCCTGGGCAACAAAGCGAGACTCTGTCTCAACAACAACAACAAAATTCTTCAGTAAACAAGGTAAACAATAATAAAACATGGTAGGTTATATTTCTAACTGATTTTTTGTGGGAAAAAAATCTAGATATTTTAATAACACAAATGTTGCCAACACCTATGATGCAGTTCCTGAAAAAAGGTTTCTCAGGATATATCATAAGAAACAGAGCATCTAAATAATACTAAACAATACTTTCTTTTTAGATCTTCAAAAGCAAGATGACATTTGAAGTAAAATATTCAGTTCTTAGCAAAATATATGCATACTGACAAACTGGCATGAGATCGTAGGAAGATAACTAAGATAATCCAGAAAGGGGAAAAAATCCAGAAAGGGGAAAAAAGCAGATATAACATTAAATTCCCACATATTTGAAAGGCTGTCTCATAAAAGAAAACTAGAGTTTTATTATATACATAATACTTTTAAAAAGTGTATAAAAATTAGAAGAAGATGATTTCAGTTAAACATAAAAAAAAGTTTTATTAACTAGAGCTATCCAAATGATGAACTAAATACTCCAATTTTCCTTAAAGTAAACTTGCTGCAAGATATATGGCTGGGCACAGTGGCTCATGCCTGGAACCTTGGCACTGTGGGAGGCCGAGGCAGGAGGATTGCTTGAGACCATGAGTTTGAGACTAGCCTGAGCAAGAGCAAGACCCTGTCTCTATCAAATATAGAAAAATTAGCCGATTGTAGTGGCACATGCCTGTAGTCCCAGCTACTCAGGAGGCTGAGGCAGGAGGATCACTTGAGCCTAGGAGTTTGCCGCTGCAGTGAGCTACGATGATGCCACTGCACTCTAGCCTGGACAACAGAATGAGACTCTGTCTCAAAAAAAAGAAAGAAAAGAAAAGAAATTTAAGAGGCAGTATGAGATATGGGGTTAAGATCACGGACTTTAAGGAATCTGTTTAAGCACTGTTTAAGGAATCGTGAAGATGAAAGGTAATAGTCTTGAAACAAATAAGGATAAAAGAGAATAGCTGCTGTAAAATTTTTAATGAAAGGACTCAGGCTGTCAAGCCACATCACTGGACCTCAAAGTCTGATTTCCCACTTCTTGGTTATGAGATCTTGAGCATATCACTGAACTTCTCTGCAGTTCCCTAATCAATAAGATAGAGGTAAAAGAACAGTATTTCTACTTAAAATGATTATTTATTCCACAAACATTTATTCAACACCTACTTGTTGCCAGATACTGTTCAAGACACTGTGAATAAGAACACACGGCAACAGTCTCTGCCCTCATGGAGACTGTCTTCTAGTGAAGATGACAGTGATACCCGATACAACAGAAATGATCACACCAATGAATATGAATTATAATTTCAGTGAGTAAGACACATGAGAGGTAAAGAGTGCATAAGGATAATAAGGGGGATTCATCTGAAGGGACAGGGAAGATTATAATATTTCTTTTCTTTTTTTTTTTTTGAGACAGAGTCTCACTCTATTGCCTGGGCTAGAGTGCCATGGTGTCAGCCTAGCTCATAGCAACCTCAAACTCCTGGGCTCAAGCGATCCTTCTGTCTCAGCCTCCCAAGTAGCTGGACTACAGGCATGCGCCACTATGCCCGGCTAATTTTTTTCTACACAGTTTTAGTTGGCCAATTAATTTCTTTCTATTTTTAGTAGAGATGGGGTCTCACTCTTGCTCAGGCTGGTCTCCAACTCCTGAGCTCAAACGATCCTCCCGCCTCGGCCTCCCAGAGTGCTAGGATTACAGGCATGAACTACTGCACCCAGCCAGATTATAACATTTGAATTGATATATGAAGGATGAATCCAAGTTAACCAGAATACATTGGTCCTGATAAAAGAAACTCTATGAAGAAAAGTCCTATGGTAAGAAAAAGCATAATAATAGTTGAAGAACTGTCCAGGAGACAGGGAGTCTTAACAAATGTACTTCAAAAACTATGGATCTAATGGCAAGGCTATTTCTCATAGGGATGGAGGCCATTTTAGCCTAATGACACAAAATACTCAAACTATGGTCAATGTGTCAAATTTGCCATTCTTTAATTTATTGACCATTATATATACCTTATAAATAACCTTATATAAATAATTTTACCTTATATAAATAACCTTATATAATCTTATATAAATAATTTATATATACCTTATAAATAACCTTCCCAAACACATCTAATTATAGTGAAAAAATATGCTGTTCACGCCAGCTAGACAATTCTGATATCACGTCTGTTCCTAAGATATAGATCTGCTCTTGGTGTGCTAATTAAATCAAGTTTCTTTCTTTCTCTGCAAATCTGAAGGCTGTGATAGATTGAGGATAGTAAAGTTACCCTCTGAGCCACTCATGGAAATAGACTACCTAGATAGCACATCAGAACCACTTCTGGATTTCAACGCATGGAATGCCAAAACTTCAAACTTTTACCAGTAAAATATTCTTTCGCCAAAGATTCACATTTCAGTTTAAATATGTTTAGCAAAACACTTTCAACCATGACAGTTTTATAAGGGGCAAACAGAGAATAGGACATTACTGGGCAACCAAGTGAAATGGAGAGACAGGGAGAAAAAGACAAAGCAGAATAAGGTTTGACAGAAACTACTTCACAGTTTTGCAATTCAGTTATATTCACACACTGGTTCCACACACTATACAAATGACTCTCTTTCAGCTCTGTAGTCATGCTTGCCCTACCCCAAAACTAGACTGAGCACTTCTTTGAATACCACTATAGGGTCACTGGAAAGTGAATGAAAATAACGAACTAAATTATAGTATAAGATAACCAAAATCATCAAGAAAATCTTGTCATATTTTAGTTCATCTACAAGCCAAGGAATGACAAAGATTGCTAGGAAATGACCAGAAGCTAGGAGAGATGCATGTAACATATTCTCCCCCAGCCCTCAGAAGGAACTAACCTTGACAATACTTTGATCTTAGACATCTAGCCTCTAAAACTGGGAGACAATAAATTCCTGATGTTTAAGCCAGCCAGTTTACAATATTTTGTTACACAATGCTAGTAAACCAATATAGTATTTGAAAATACAATTCTAATTTTAAAAGAGTCTAATGAATGTACATAATTTTCTACTTTGACAACTGATATTAATCACATATAATAGATACAAAACTCACAACAAAGTATTTTTGTGAAATATTCCCATTTATACTTAACACAGTAACATTTAAACAATAACTTAAAACATGACAATATAGGAAAAAAGAGCACTCACATATTTTGAAGTTAAGCTTGCAGCACTTATATTAAAGAAGGTTGCATTAGATTCTGCAGCTACTGCTTTAGCCTTTAAAAATCACAAGAGCAAATATTAAATTAGCTCAATATCTTGCTTTAAAATAACCACATTTGACTGATTTAAGTACAGGAAAAGATTATCTTAAAATGCAAAGTATAACCCAATTTCCAAAATATGGCATCAATGTGTTTCCTTTTCAGCAATGAGGAAAGGTTCTAAGAAGAGCTCTCCTTCTTTCTACTCTTTTCCTTTCTGAGAGAGTATTAATAGAGAGAGGTTTAAAAAAAGGGCTATTCTCTTCTCTGCTTAGGTATAGAAAGGTAACTGCTTAGAGAATGATAAACAGCTAAGGAAAAAGTTGCTCATTCCTTTTCATTTTTTCACTGTAGAAGAGCTATGCAGAGGAAAGAGGTATCCAGATACTGGTAAAATCTTTTGGCAAAAGTAAACTAAAAAAAAAAATCTATAACATACTGATTATTTAAATAAAGCCATTAAGATAGTAAAAAAACTAACAGAAAGATATTCAATACAGTAAGGTAAGCTCTTCTATGGTAAAAATTTTATTATTTAATTTAGAAAAATAATGACAATTACACTGTTAAATTTAACCAACCAAAAACATACTTCTAAGGGTATATATCTGGTTTTTCATCTATTTCTGCTTTGAGAACTAGTTTAAAAACTTAAGAGAAGTATATCCTAGCAAAAAGCAAAAATAGACTCAGGGACAACGCAAAGTTTTCTTTTTCCCTATTATCCCTAATATCTCAACAGAATGCTCAAATTTGAAAGAATGCTTACCAGCATTGTCTTCCCATTTCCAGGTGGACCAAAGAGTAACAATCCTCTTGCAGGAGCTCTAAGCCCTGTGAACAACTTAAAAACATATACTTCAGATCACAATCATGATTCTGGAGATAATTTTATCCAGACATGTTAAGTATTATTTGTCATCTAAAAACATCCTTTTTCAGTAGCATCCTTCCAAAGAGAGCTGCCCAAGATTTTAAAGGGAACGCATGATCAGTAATTTAGTATAATAATTAAAAACATAAGAAAACAAAATAAAATAAAACCAACTCCTCAGTGATAAAATGAAAGCAGACTGGGTAAATAAGACAAACTGAACATAGGCAGGTTTCTCTGCTTAGAAATCTCACCAAAATTATACTAAATTAATAAAATAAATCTTACAAACAAAAATAGGAAAGGAGACAGCAGAGGACACAATAAATTTCTGTAAGATGGAGAACCGATAAAATATGGTAAATTACTTAGCAGAGCTGAATGAGCTAAAAACATTATGTGCCTATTTATGAAGGGGATATCTAGATATAAGAAGCAAGCTGATGTGAACAAAAAAATCCCAAGAAGGCTCAGGAATTAGAGGCACCAGGTACCATAGAAAGCAGTAGAGGCTGGGTATGGAGGCTCACAACTGTAAGCCCACCACTTTGGGAGGCTGAGGCAGGAGGATCACTTGAGGCCAGAAGTTCAAGACCAGCCTGGGCAACATAGAAAGATTCCATGTTTACAAAAAATTTTAAAAATTAGCCAGGCGTGGTGGCATGTCTATAGTCACAGCCACTCAGGAGGCTGAGGCAGAGGATTGCTTGAATCCAGGAGTTTGAGGTTTCAGTGAGTTGTGATCATGCCATTGCCCTCCTGCCTGAGCAACCACAGAGTGGGACCCTGTTTCTAAAAAAAAAAAAAGTTTAAATAAAATGAAAAAGAGAAAGCAATAGAAAGATAGCCAAAGACAAAGGAACTGATTGAAAGCTGGTATAGGAACAACTCAACCCATGTTCCTGCTCCCCACAAAGAACAGACAGGAAAGTAACCAACCACAATCACAGGAGGCTGGAGTTACCTTCTCTAGAGAAATTAAACCAGGTTCTCCAGCCTCAGGGACACTAGGCATGACAAGAGTCAAGGATAAAGCACCAGACTGAATATACTTCACTTAATAGCAAAGGTGCATGTACTTATAATTTGAATCATATGAAATGGCAAACATTCAACTTTTTTAAAAAATATTTTTTGAGCAATTTTAGATTTATAGAAAATTCAGAAAAAGTACTGAGAGTTCCCATATCACCCTTTATTCCTCCCCAACTTTCCCTATTATTAACATCTTATATTGGTGTCATACATTTGTACAAATACTGATACATTACTATTACCTAAAGTCCACAGTTTACATTAGGGTTCATTCTTTATGTTTTGTATTCTATGGATTTCGACAAATGCGTAATGACACGTATCCACCATTAGTACCATAGAATGGTTTCACTGCTCTAAAACTACCCTGTGGTCCATCTATTCATCCTTTCCTATTTCCTGCCACACCCCTGGCAACCACTGATCTTTCACCATCTCCACAGTCTTGCCTTTTCCAGAATGTCATATAGTTGAAATCATATAGTATATGTAGCCTTTCCAGGTTGGCTTCTTTCATTTAGCAACATGCATTAAGATTCCTCCATATCCTTTTGTGGCTTAATAGCTCATTTTTTTTTTTTTCCTTCTGTGGCTGGGTTACAGTTTACATTTATTTTTATTCCTGAATAATACCCCATTATGTGGATGTACCACATTCTTGTTTATCCATTAACCTACTGATGGACATCTTGGTTGCTTCCAAGTTTTGGCAATTATGAATAAAACTGCTAGAAACATTCATGTGCCGGTTTTTGTGTAGACATATTGTTTCAATTTCTTTGGGTAAATACCAAAGAGTAGGATTCTTGGATCACATGGTAAGAGTACCTTTAGTTTTGTAAGAACCATCAAACTGTCTTCCAAAGTGGTTTCTGCCATTTTGCATTCCCATCAGCAATAAATGAAAGTTCCTGTTGCTTTAATCCTTGCCAGAATTTAGTGCTATCAATGTTTTGGATTTTAGCATTCTAACAGGGTGTGATGGTACCTTATGGGTTTTTTGTTTTATTTATTTATTTGAGACAGGGTCTCACTCTGTTTCTGGGGCTAGAGTGCAGTGGCATCTTCATAGCTCATTGCAACCTCAAACTCCTTGGCTCAAGTGATCCTCTCACCTCAGCCTCCCAAGTAGTCTCCCAAGTAGGTACACATTACCACACCCCGCTAATTTTTAAAACTTTTTGTAGAGACAGGTTCTCATTGTGTTTCTCAGACTGGTCTTGAACTCCTGGCTTTAAGCAACTCTTCCACCTTGGCCTCCCAAAGTGCTAGGATTACAGGAGTGAGCTACCATGCCCAGCCATATTTTTTGTTTTTGTTTTTTGAGATAGGATCTTGCTTTGCTGCCCAAACTAGAGTGCAGTGGTGTTACCATAGCTCACTGCAACCACAAACTCCTGAGCTCAAGCAATCCTCCTGTCTCAGCCTCCCAAGTAGCTGGGACTATAGACGAGTACCAAGATGCCAGGCTAATTTTTCTATTTTTTTGTAGAGACGGAATCTCACTTTCACTCAGGCTGGTCTTGAACTCTGGGCCTCAAGCAATCCTTCTGCCTGAGCCTCCTAAAGGCTAGGATTATAGGTATGAGCTACCACACCTGGCCTTCCTGTTGTTTTAATGAGCAATTTATCTAAAGACATATGATGTTGAGCATATTTTCCTATTCTTGTTTTCCATTTGCATATCATCTTTGGTGAGGTCTCCGCTCAGATCTTTTGCTCATTTTTTTTTTTTTTTTTTTTTTTTGAGACACAGTCTCGCTTTGTTGCCCAGGCTAGAGTGAGTGCCATGGCGTCAGCCTAACTCACAGCAACCTCAATCTCCTGGGCTCAAGCAATCCTGCTGCCTCAGCTTCCCGAGTAGCTGGGACTACAGGCATGCGCCACCATGCCCGGCTAATTTTTTCTATATATTTTTAGTTGGCCAATTAATTTCTTTCTATTTATAGTAGAGATGGGGTCTCGCTCTTGCTCAGGCTGGTTTCGAACTCCTAACCTCAAGCAATCCACCCGCCTCGGCCTCCCAGAGTGCTAGGATTACAGGCGTGAGCCACCGCGCCCAGCCTTCTTTTGCTCATTTGTTAAATGGGTTGTTTATTTCCTTGTTGTTGAGTTTCAAAAGTTCTTTTTATATTTTGGATACCAGTTCTTCATTACCTAATGTGTTTTGCAAAGATTCCCTCCCAGACTGTGGTTTATCTTTTCATTCTTTTAACAATGTCTTTAATGGAGCAGAAGTTTTTAATTTTTTTTTTTTTTTTTTTTGAGACAGAGTCTCGCTTTGTTGTCCAGGATAGAGTGAGTGCCGTGGTGTCAGCCTAGCTCACAGCAACCTCAAACTCCTGGGCTCGAGCGATCCTTCTGCCTCAGCCTCCCGAGTAGCTGGGACTATAGGCATGTGCCACCATGCCCGGCTAATTTTTTTATATATATATTAGTTGGCCAATTAATTTCTTTCTATTTATAGTAGAGATGGGGTCTCGCTCTTGCTCAGGCTGGTTTTGAACTCCTGACCTTGAGCAATCCGCCCGCCTCGGCCTCCCAGAGAGCTAGGATTACAGGCGTGAGCCACCGTGCCCGGCTCAAGTTTTTAATTTTGACAAGGTTCAACTTATCAGTGTTTTCTTTCAAGGAAAGAAAGTGTCTAAGAAGTCAATGCTGAACCAAAAGTCACCTAGATTTTCCCTATGTTACTTTCTAGAAATTTTGGGTTGCATTTTAAAGAATCTGAATAACCCCAGGAAAAAAAAGGTTAATAGCTACAGTCATTTGGAGAAACCAAATAAATAACCTGCTTGCTGCTTGATCATCTTGTGATGACCCCACTATCACTGAGCTCTACTTACCTACAGTACAGAGTTGTTAATCAATTTTTTTATTCTTCCACTATAGTATGAATGGACAACCAGGATAACAAGACACTTGAGAGAAGCTTCCAACATGAAACAGTTTAAAGGAAAACGAATAAAGAGGAATCTAGATGAAAGAGAGACAATATAGTAAACAAAACTTCATAAAAACTCGAATATTCTTAGAGACAAAGAAGAACCTACATCTATGAAACAAGAATAGGAAGCTATAAAAAAGGATCAATCAGACAAGAAAGAGCTCTTGGGGCCAGGCGCAGTGGCTCATGCCTATAATCCTAGCACTCCAGGAGGCTGAGGCAGGAGGATTGCTTGAGGTCAGGAGTTTGAGACCAGCCTAAGCAAGAGCGAGACACTGTATCTACTAACAATAGAAAATGTAGCCGGGTGTGGTGGCATGTGCCTGTGGTCCCAGCTACTTGGGATGCTGAGGCAGGAGGATCACTTGAGCCCAGGAGTTCAAGGTTGCTATGATCTAGGCTGATGCCGCTGCACTTGAACCTGGGTGGTGACAGAGTGAGACTCTGTCTCAAGAGAAAGGAAAAAGGAAAAGGAAAGGAAAGGAAAGGAGAAAGAAAGGAGAAAGGAGAGGAGGAGGAGAGGAGGGGAGGAGAAAGGGAAGGAGGAGGGAGGGGAGGGGAAGGAAGGGGGAGGGGAAGGAAGGGGGAGGGGAGGGGAAAGAAGGGGGCGGGGAGGGGAAGGAAGGGGGAGGGGAGGGGAGGGGAGGGGAGGGGAGGGGAGGGGAGGGGAGGGGAGGGGAGGGGAGGGGAGGAAGGAGCTCTTTAAGCTAAATTAATGAATTAATGGTATCTGAAATTTCAGGAAAATAGAAAATAAAATTTGTGCTTCACTTGACTAGGAAAAAAACAATTAAAAAAAGAAAAGAAATTGGATGAAATCTCCCAGCAAGTACAATACAGGACAAAGAAATAAAGACTTAAGAGGAAAGATAGGAAAACCAGAAAATCAATTCAAGAGGTTTCAAGGGTTCAAGAACCATCCACAAAAAGGTTTAAGAAAGATGGATCTGGCCAGGCTCGGTAGCTCACACCTGTAATCCTAGCACTCTGGGAGGCCCACGTGAGAGGATCACTTAAGCTTAGGAGTTCAACACCAGCCTAAGCAAGAGCAAGACCCTGTCTCTATTTAAAAAAAGAGAGAGAGAGAAAGATGGATCAAAGAAAATCGATGGAAAAAAATTAGACCCCTAGAACTTTCCTCAGAATTGAAGGATGAGTATCTAAAAAACTGCACAATGAGGGGGAAAAAAAAGAAAAACAAAATGCATCAAGCAAATCATTGTAAAATATCAGAAGAACAGCATAAAGGGAAGATCCACAAAATTTTCAGAAATAAAAATAAGAAGTCCAATGTTAGATTCTGATTCCTGATCTTTTGTATCTAACACAAAGCAACACTAGAAGCTAGAAGATAAGGCCAATGCCTTCAAAATACTAAGGGAAAATAATTTCCAACCTAAACCTTGACATCCAATCAAATTATCAATAAGGGAAGACAGAAGAATAAAAATATTTTCAAATATACAAAATCACAAAAAAATTCCCTCACACAAACTCTTCCTCAGGAAGTTACTGGAAGATATATGCCATCAAAATCAGAAACAATGAAAGTAGAAAATACAGAATTCAAAAGAAAGTAGATCCAACATAGAAAGGCGGCGAAGGGAATTTTCTTGATAGTAGTGGAGAGAGATTATAGACAAACTGCTTTGAAATAGTAATAGACAGCACTACTGGTTTGAGGCTGGGCATGGTGGTTCATGCCTGTAATCCTAGCACTCTGGGAGGCCAAGGCAGGAGGACTGCTTGAGCCCAGGAGTTTGAGATTGCAGTGAGCCCTAGCTAGGAGTTTGAGGTTCCAGTGAGCTATGATGACACCACTGCATTCTAGTCCGGGCAACAGAGCAATACCTCGTCTCAAAAACAAACAAATAAACTCCCCCCAAAATCCCCATGGTCCTATATGATAGTAGGGAGATGAAGGAGAGTTTTTTTCAATATTCCTTCCAGATCTATGACTTAATGAATGAGCAAGAATTAAAGCACTTACTTTAAGTAATTCTGAGAACAATTTATCTTTAGTATTATTTATTTCTTTAAAATCAGTTTTAGTGTTAGATAACTTAACAATAATTCCATGTTTCTACAATGAAATAAAAATTCTAGTATACTGAAGAATGCTTGCCATACCCAACTTCCTATCCAACCTAACAATGTCCATTGCAGTCTATGCAAGGTTCCTACTATGGGGAATTAGGAATAAAGCTGATTTTGTGCAGACTCAGGGCACTTTATGGGATAAGTCTTACCCATTCATAGGCTTACCATGATCTATTTTGTGGGTCTAGTGTGAAAAGCTGATCTAGGGAAATAATATTCCCTTTGTTGGGAATCTGAAGTAGAAGAATAAAACGTTCATTTGGCAGGTGTGGCAATATAAAGATAAGTGTGTGCCAGAATACAAACCCTAAGCCCTGGCTCTTCAACAGGTCCTGCTCTTCCATGGGTTTCATTTTACTAAGATTTCTGTCCCTCCTGAGGCCAGGTTATTCAACCTTATCTGAAGTAACTTGCAACTGACATTTTTAAATTATTCTAGCTTCTTAATTGCACATGTCACTACCATGGAAATATGCCTAAATGCAAATTCACGTTGTTTAACCTTATTTTCTATTTTAGATGTGTTCTCTAAAGGCCTGGGTAAAAGCAAAAGTTGAATGACTTTCCTAGCATAGCCCAAATATTTCCTTAGTATTACCTTCATAATTTTAGATATATTTTCCTACCCTAAAAAGCATGGCTCTTGGTAAATACTAAAACCTACACTTAAGAATTAGGTGGCAGGTACAGCACTGAAGAGGTAGTCTTTTCTCTCTTTCCTTTTCTTTATTTTTCATACAACACTGTTTCGACGACAGAGGCAGTTCTAATCTTAGAAATCTTATTTCATTTCCTAGGCCTACCACTTAACTAGAATCTTGAGCAAGTAAGTGTAGCTCTTAGGATTAGTTTCCTTATGAACAAATGGACTAGATAACTGCTGAGATCCTTTTCAGGTCTACAATTATACAAATCTTTCAACAAGCATTTTGTCAATATTCAGTCTGCTGCATTTACTACTCTTACCTAACTCCAGCAAAAACTTAGCACAACATATAAGCTATAATATGTTTCCCTAAGTGTGGCCAGAGGCAGCACATGACATAAATTTGGTTCATATAAGGACATATACTTTCTATTTTAATAATTCTCTAGTTATTTTATTGGGTATTAGCAAAAATTCAACTAGCATATCAAACCAGTGATTTCATGTACTTAGAATGAGTAATAAGTAAAATAAAGAAAGTAGAGTTGAAAAATATTTCATAAATTGTAGTACAGCTGGTACTCAAAAGTGATAAAACACCATGAAGGTAGTATGAGAATGACTAAGACTATGGAAAAATAGAGCCACATAATCTTTGTATATTCATTTAGTAGTGCATCCATCACAATGTGCCACACAACCATATTTCCATTAGATGTTAAAATGAGTCCATAAGATTTGAATGTTCGAGGAGAAATAACTGTGACCTAGAAGTGGGTCCTCAGATTATTTTTGCCATATTATTGAAACAGCACTAAATACGCAATCTGTGAATTGCAAAAATCCAAAACAGTGCTTAGTATGGAAAATCACATATTTATTATCAACTACAAGATTACCTATCTTCCTTAATGATATGTAACATATGGGATGGAAGGTTAGATCCCTACCCATCATTCATTGGCTCTCTATTTTGATATATTAATATCCTTGAGAATAATTCTTCTAAAAATTGTTCTTCAAATTTGAAGACATAAAGAATTATTTTCAGGCCAGGTGTGGTGGCTCACACCTATAATCCTGGCATTTTGGAAGGCTGAGGTGGGAGGATCGTTTGATCCCAGGAGTTCAAGATCATCCTGGTCAACATAGTGAGACCCCATCTCTACCAAAAAAAAAAAAAAAAAAAAAAAGAAAGAAAGAAAGAAAGAAAAGAAAAGAAAGGAAAAAAAAAGAATTATTTTATCTTAAGTTCTCTTTTCTCCAATATGATTTCTGTCTCTTATTTTAAATCTCTCTCTCACCTTGATATCAAAATTATGCTGTACTATCCACTTTTCCTAAAATTTTTTAAAATGGATTGGGAATTAGGAACTGCTATATTCATTCTCCTCTCTTATACTAATTGTCAACATCAACTGCTAATGTTTTGTCTGTTACCTTATGTGAATTAATTATTCTAGCACAGTCCAAACATTTTTTTACCATTACTATAGATTCAGTAATGGATGATGTTACAGGAAAATGATAATATAAAGTTCTTACCTCAGGCCTCAGAGAAGGAAGAATAACTATTTCTTGTAATGCTTGTTTTGCCAACTCTTGACCAGCTATATCATCAAATTTAACAGCTGTTCCACTACGGAACAAAACCTCAGTTAGTTCCCTATTAGAAATATGGTTCATTTGTTACAATATGAAGTTTAGGTTCTATAAAGTGTAGTCATTTTTATGTTAACTGTGAAACAATAGTTAAATCAATATAGCAATGATTTTCTGCATTTATCACTGAAAACTATCATAAAAATTTAAGTATGTAAATCAAAGTGTTTATTATCTATTTCACTCATGACACATTTTTAAAATGAATTTCAAAAATAAAAATTGTAAAATAAAACACTTTAAATGGCAAAACTTACTTATCCACAATTTCGTTCATTATAAGGTTAGCAAGGTTGGTGTCCACATTCCTAAAATTCTTCAAGTCTTTCTTCTTTCGAGGAGCAGTTGTAGGGGTAGAAGGTTTATTTGTTCTATTCGTTTTAGGAGTACCCTTAAAAAATACAAAATTTTAATGTAAAAATACAACCTCACATTTACACCTTTCACAAGTTAATAAACCTTAAAGTTCATAGAATTCAAGCTTTAAAAATAGGAAAAAGGATATAAAAATACCAAGGCAAAATTCTATTCACTATAGAACTACATTTGGCATGAAGTGGGTTATAGAGGATTTTTTGTTTTGTTTTGTTTTGTTTTTTTGAGACAGAGTCTCGCTTTGTTGTCCAGGCTAGAGTGAGTGCCGTGGCGTCAGCCTAGCTCACAGCAACCTCAAACTCCTGGGCTCGAGCGATCCTTCTGCCTCAGCCTCCCTAGTAGCTGGGACTACAGGCATGCGCCACCACGCCCGGCTAATTTTTTATATATATCAGTTGGCCAATTAATTTCTTTCTATTTATAGTAGAGACGGGGTCTTGCTCTTGCTCAAGCTGGTTTTGAACTCCTGACCTTGAGCAATCCGCCCGCCTCGGCCTCCCAAGAGCTAGGATTACAGGCGTGAGCCACCGCGCCCGGCCGGATTTTTTGTTTTTTATAAAAGAAAAAGGCCCTATGATAACAGCATCATATAATTTTGATTCTTGTCAGAATTATGACAGGTATGTTGATGTTATAAAACATTTATGTAGACTGAAATAATTTGAAAAGAAATATATAGCATTACATAAAACAGGCTGGGTAAGCAAACTTAATATAAAATGCCCAATTGCAGCCAAAAATCTATGTGCCCTTGTGGATTTTTAAAAAAAGATATTTAACTTTGTTGAAACTTACCCATTCTCTGAAGTATTACAAAGTACTTGTAAGAAACTTAAACAAACATAACATGTTCAAAATTTTCTATCTGCAAAAGCATCGTAATTAAAGTTACTATCCCAGAATACCTTATGAGTGGTAGCTGCAGGACCAGGTCCCTGTCTCACTCCAGAAACCATGGATAAACCACTGCAACTAGGTGCCCTGTGGTGGCTTGAAAGACCTGTGGATCCAGTTTTCATAACTGTTTTTGAACGAGGCAGTGAATTACTAGTGTGTGTTAAGGGATCTTTTCTTTTTGGAACAGCTCCACTTTCTAACAAGAAAAAAGTAAAACATAGTGATTAGAAAATTGTGACCAGAAATTTAAAAAAAAATAAGTACAAATACAAATTTGCAAAACCAAGGTAATAATATGGTTTTTTTTTTTTGGGTAATATTTTCCATTTTAATTGGGAAATAATATGTTTTTAAATTCAGAAATATTTTAAAATAAGATTTCAATGAGAACATATAGCAGAGTATTCACAGGGATTGTCAGGGTGGACAGACTTAACAGGATATTAGGCTTTTCCTTTTCCTGGTGTATATTCTAATTTTCTCATAAAAGAAATATTTGTAGAAAGAAGAAACAACTCCATCTTGGGAACGAGGAGGGGGATATGAAAAAGTTATCAATAATATCAAATAAAGTTTCCAAATGCCTAAGAAACAAAACATAGTAAAGACATTAGGAATAGGCTGTACAGAGGGAAAGAAAAAAAAAAAGCACTCTACTACTTTAGTTCCAAACTTTCGTGACTAAAAAATACTATGAAAGTCCACAGCCTGTTCTCGCCAAAAGAATTTTTAAAATTAGTCAGTTTTAATGGAAAGAGTACAAAGATGTACTTTTTAATATGTCAAGCATTTTATATGCTCTATATATGTAAATAAGTATTTATAGAACACCTCTGATTAAGTCAAAAGATTTGTCCTGTGATACTTTTCCACATAAATTGTAAGCTTTTAAATGTTCAAATGTAATTGCTTCTAAATAACATTTTTATACACTACATAACATCAGTATTTATTAATAACAATGTCTACTGTGAAGACAAATGTTAAATCAGTCAGCAAATCAGAGTGGCCAAGAGAAAAGACAAAAGCCTCAGTTTTGCTTTTGTCATCAAATCCCTTAATATGATTTAAGGAACCAAAGACTCTAAACTGGTAGAGGGATCAGCTTAGTTATTTAGAGAACCAGTTTATCTTAGGTAAATTGTTAGAAAATCAGAAAGGATAAATAAAGTTCAAGTTTAAAAAATCTCCACATTCAGGATACCCTAAAATGAGGTTTTGACATTGAGCCTAAATTTTTAATTGACACAGTGGGACTAAAATCAGGATCTCTATGACAAGTAGAAGAATACAAAGCATCAAGAAAGAGGCAATTTTGACCATATATCCAAATACTCAACACGAAGCTGACTTTGAGTCACTATGTTAATCAAATTTATGACAATCATGAAGATTATTACAGACCCACTTCACACTATCCTGGATTGTTCTTCTAGGACACAAATGATTAGGACTTCTAGAATTGTTTTAGTCACAATAGGGGCTAAAACTATCCCTATCTCCCCAAAGGTCTTGCAATTGCAGATTCATTTAATTGAACAAACAAATATATCAAATGGCTACTATGCTCAATGTATGAAGTGTAGAAAAAATAAAAACAAAAAATGGAAATATAGTTCCTATCTTCAAAAACAGAATCAATCTACAAAAGACAAGAGAGAATGAACACAAGCTCTGTATTATATCCTCAAGGAAGAATGGATACTGACCATTAGGGAAGAAGCAAGAAAGCATTCCAGAACAGGGGATGACATAAACAAAGATGTGAATAAAAAGCAAAATCCATCTTGGGTAATGCTAAATACCACTCATTTCAGAAGGAAAAAAGGAGAATGAAGAAGAATTTCTACCGACAGAAAATACATAATCCTAAGACTATAAATAGAAATTTCCAAAAGGAAAAATTATGAGAATGACAGGAGACTTTTCATCAGAAATAACAAATGTCAGTAAGCAAAGAGATTTGTTCAAAATGTTAAGGGGGAAAAAAGAGACCTGTCATATAAGAATGAGGGTATTTTCAGATAAAACATAGAAAAGAGTAAAAAGCTATAACATAAAGTTAGAGAACTGAAAAAAAATTTAAAAACCTGTGGGAAAGAAAAACTCAAAAAGGGAAATACCATCAGTGTAGACTACTTGGCTTCAGGTAGATAATATTTTACTAAGTCATAATAACGTTAACTATGATTTTTTGATATAACTAAAAATAACAAGATACATGTTTGGAAACAAAGGGTAATGGTGGCCTAGGAGAATTATGTTTTCTTCCACTTTAATAAAGAAGTCAATAAAAATTTGACTTTATCAGTTTGTAAACTGATAAACCAGATATAGCAATATAAGCATAATACTTGAAAATAGAATAGGAAGTATGAGGAAAAAATAACAAGTTAAATGTTGTAAGAGGAGCTTGTGAAGGTTGGGAAGTGAGAGAAAAGGGGTCAGAGGGGGAATATTATTTTTCTTTGTAAGCCTTTCAGTATTTTAAAATCAACTTTATTGAGTTATCATCTACAAATAATAAATCACACTCATTTAAAATATACAATTTGATGAGTTTGTAAAAATGTCTATAACTGTAAAACAGCTATAAAAATCAAGACACAAAATGTTTCCATCATAGCCCAAAGCTTTCCTCATGTCCATTGACACTCCTATCCCTGTCCCAGGCAACCATTAATCTGCCTTCTGACACCGTAAGAGTCATCTGATTTAGTAATTTCTACTGAAAGAGGTTCAAGGTCACTGAATCTTTCTTTTGACATCCATGATCTGCTGTTGACACTATCTTGTAAATTTTTAATCTCAGTAACTAATCAACTTTAGAATATCCATTATTATTATTATTATTATTATTTTTTTTTTTTTTTTTGAGACAGAGTCTCGCTTTGTTGCCCAGGCTAGAGTGAGTGCCATGGCGTCAGCCTAGCTCACAGCAACCTCAATCTCCGGGCTCAAGCAATCCTGCTGCCTCAGCCTCCCGAGTAGCTGGGACTACAGGCATGCACCACCACGCCCGGCTATGTTTTTCTATATATATTAGTTGGCTAATTAATTTCTTTCTATTTTTAGTAGAGACGGGGTCTCGCTCTTGCTCAGGCTGGTTTCGAACTCCTGACCTGGAGCAATCCGCCCGCCTCGGCCTCCCAGAGAGCTAGGATTACAGGCGTGAGCCACCGCGCCCGGCCTCCATTATTTTTATTGTTTAGTTTATATCACCTGCTAAGATTTCCTGTTTGTTAACTGATGCCATACTTTCTTTTAATTCTTTCAACGTATTTACAGTAGCTGCTTTGAAGTCTTTGTTAAATTCAACATCTGGCTTCCCTCAGAGTTTTTACTGACTGCTTTTTTCCTTCAATAAGGGTCATATTTTCCTATTTCTTTGCATGTCTAGTAATTCTGAGCTGAAAATCAGACAATATAGACAACATATTGTAGCAATAAGCAGACTTTTGTATGATTATTTCCTAACTCATCCAAGTAAAACATCCCAGAATGTTCCAGAAATGAGTGAGACTAATAAACTAAGCCTAAGCAAGTCAGCTAATTCACTAGGACTCATTGAGTACCAAATATCAATGCCATGTAAATCAGCTGTCAAGTCAGTATGTCCTACCAACTAGAATTAACAGGACAGACAGATTATACCGGTTGAGTATCCCTTTTCCAAAATGCTTGGGACCAGAAATGTTTCAGATTTTTGGATTTTTTTTTTTTTTTTTTTGAGACAGAGTCTCGCTTTGTTGCCCGGGCTAGAGTGAGTGCCGTGGCGTCAGCCTAGCTCACAGCAACCTCAAACTCCTGGGCTCGAGTGATCCTTGTGCCTCAGCCTCCCGGGTAGCTGGGACTACAGGCATGCGCCACCATGCCCGGCTAATTTTATATATATATATCAGTTGGCCAATTAATTTCTTTCTATTTATAGTAGAGACGGGGTCTCGCTCAGGCTGGTTTTGAACTCCTGACCTCGAGCAATCCGCCCGCCTCGGCCTCCCAAGAGCTAGGATTACAGGCGTGAGCCACAGCGCCCGGCCTGGATTTTTTTTTTTTAATATTTACATTACACTTACTGGTTCAGCATCCCTAAACCAAATATTCAAAATCTGAAATGCTCCAAAGAGCATTTCCTTTGAGCATCATATCATTGCTAAAAAAATTTCAGGTATTGAAGCATTTCAGATTTCAACTTTCAGATTAGAAACAGGGGTACTCAACTTGTGCTAGGGATTTGAAATAAGACCAAGTTTATTTTTTTTTAATGGGTCCCAAGAAGAGAAAGTTGGTTTTTTTTGTTTTTTTTTTGTTTTTTGCATGGCAGAAAAATACAATGGGATCTAGCATGTATAATGAAGTAGAAGAAAATCAAGATAACAAGGGAAAGGCATATCAGCCCTTCATGGCAAGAAATTTTTATTGTCTATCTTGGTAGGATTATTAGGATCTAAAACATGTATTTTAGAAACTTAACTATTTGTGATGCATTCATATATTTGTTTCCAGAATGTTCCTTATGAAAATGCCAGCCCTTCCTAGCCATGCTAAGACAAACAGGCAAAATACTTACATCTATACTTGAAAAAGCATCTTAACTCAGACATAGGAAGGAATGGAAAAGGACTACAGCCACTGACTTTGTACCGTAAGACCAAGTCAAAGTGAGAACTCATTATCGGAGAGGTAAAGCCACAAGGGACAGAGTGGATGATGTTTCTTCTATCCATAGAAATCCATTTACTATATCTGTTCTTTATCAAAACTTTAAAAGTTTTGTACTATTCATGAATAAAAAAGGTAATTTTCTTCTAGCCTAATCTGAGGCTTTTCTGCTATAATTTGAACAAAGTAATTTTACTTTTTTTTGTTTTTGAGACAGAGTCTCACTCTGTTGCCCAGGCTAGAGTGCTGTGGCATCAGCCTAGCTCATAGCAACCTCAAACTCCTGGGCTCAAGCGATCCTCCTGCCTCAGCCTCCTGAGTAGCTGGGACTACAGGCATGCGCCACCATGCCCGGATAATTTTTTTTCTATGTATATTTTTAGTTGGCCAATTAATTTCTTTCCATTTTTAGCAGAGACGGGGTCTCACTCTTGCTTAGGCTGGTCTCGAACTCCTGAACTCAAATAATCCACCTGTCTTGGCCTCCCAGAGTGCTAGGATTACAGGCGTGAGCCACCGTGCCTGGCCATATTTACTTTAATTTTAACCCTGGACATGAAATTGTTGCTGGAAAAGTCACCAATAAACTAGCTGAGACACCAGAGAACTCAGGAAATGAAGAGTCCCCTACCTAAACAAAACAAAACCACATTTAATCTTCTGTAGAAGCTGATACTCAAAAGTTTTAGAAGATAGATTTAACCCATAGTAAATAACAATATTTTTATGTTTCTCCTTACTATGTGAAGCTTCTAATTTTTTCTAACAGGTACTATACGACATTCATATATAGTATATATGAAAATTGATATGCAATGAAAATTAACACAAAGAAATTTAACTTTGTCTTAAACACTTTATCTTGGAAAAAACTTAGTGTGGCTCTCCATAAAAAAACACAAAAACTTAAAATACAACAGAAGCAAAAGAATATTTTAATCATTTCAGAAAATGTAGCAGCCGGGTGCGGTGGCTCACGCCTGTAATCCTAGCACTCTGTGAGGCCAAGGCAGGTAGATCACTCAAGGTCAGGAGTTTAAAACCAGCCTGAGCAAGAGCGAGACCCCATCTTTATTAAAAATAGAAAGAAATTAATTGGACAACTAAAAATATATAGAAAAAAAATTAGCCAGGCATGATGGCTCATGCCTGTAGTCCCAGCTACTCAGGAGGCTAAGGCAGAAAGACTGCTTGAGCCCAGGAGTTTGAGGTTGCTGTGAGCTAGGCTGACGCCACAGCACTCTAGCCGGGGCAACACAGAATGAGACTGTTTCAAAAAAGAAAAAAGAAAATATAGGTACTGGATGCAGTGGCTTATACCTATAATCTCAGCATTTTGGGAGGCTGGGGCGGGAAGATCACTTGAGACCAGGAGTTTGACACCAGCATGGTCAACACAGCGAGATCCTGTCTCCACAAAAAAAAAATTTTTTTTGAGACAGAGACTCACTCTGTTGCCCTGGCTAAAGCGCCATGGCGTCAGCCTAGCTCAAAGCAACCTCAAACTCGTGGGGTCAGGCAATCCTCCTGCATCAGCCTCCCGAGTAGCTGGGACTACATGCATGCACCACCATGCCCGGCTAATTATATATATATATTTTTTTAGTTGGCCAATTAATTTCTTTCTATTTTTAGTAGAGACGGGTCTCACTCTTACTCAGGCTGGTTTCAAACTCCTGACCTTGAGCAATCCTCCCGCCTCACCTTCCCAGAGTGCTAGGATTACAGGCATGAGCCACCGTGCCCAGCCTACAGAAAAATTAAAAAAAAAATTGGTCAGGCTCAGTGGCTTGCACCTATAATCCCATCTACTTGGAAGGCTGAAGCAGGAAGATACTGTGTTTCCCCGAAAATAAGACAGGGTCTTATATTTATTTTTCTACAAGAAGACACCATAGGGCTTATTTTCAGGGGATGTGTTATTTTCCCCTCAAAGCCTCAACTTGCAGCACACACAGGATGGCCGGGACCTGACAGGTGGAACCGACCTTATTGGTGGGGCTGCCTGCATCTTTCCAGTCACCTCTGGGACAGTAGCTGTCACGGTGGGGCAGATGAGAAGGGCTGCTCGTCTTCTTTACTACTCCCTGAGGAAATGCATGGGTTGTGCAGATATGCTGCGTAGCCACGTTCATCACTAGGTCTTATTTTCGGGGTAGGGCTTATATTGCACAAATGCTTAGAAATCCTGCTAGGGCTTATTTTATGGGTAGGTCTTATTTTCAGGAAAACACGGTAGCTTGAGCCCAGGGGTTCAAGACTGCAGTGAGCTATGATCATGACACTGCACTTCAGCCTAGGCAACACAGTGAGATCCTATCTCTATTTGAAAAAAAAATAGAGAATTTACCCTCATATTTTATAATCTCAAAAACTGGAGGTTGCAAACTATGCAAATGAAGCATGATTAGAATGGCTATGCCTTACTTGTGGCATGTTTATATACTATGAATAATAGGGATTGTACATTTTCAACATAGCCCTCTGAAAACAAAAAAAAATTAAACCTACCATTATAAAGTTAAATCAACATTATCAAGTTAAGTAAGACTCTACTTTGCATGCAAGCTTTATTATTTCACATGTTAGTTAACCTAAACCCACCTGACTGGAGATGTCCGTTCCGGCATGTCAAATTAGTACTGTCATTATAGACGTCCGTTTGTGACTTGGAAAATGGCAAAACTGGTTGCAGCTTCTCTATGCAACAGAGGGGGTTAAAAAAAAAAAGGAACAAAATAAACAAAAACAAAAGAAATATAATGAACAAATAAAATGTGCATGTGAAACTAATTAAAAATTATACAAGGTGTTACAAGGTTATTACAAGATGAAGCTTTTGCACTTAAAGGTCTTTAAAAATATAATTAGTAAAAATTCAGACATGAAAATAGCAACAGAAATTAATGAGTGGATGGCTATGTTCAAAATATGCCTTATTTAGGTTAGGTAACCAGCGGCAGTTACATATCACTATTATCATCAGGAAATATTTACCAAATATTTAATATATTCACATCACTGTATTGGGAGAGTACCATGGAGATTTAAAAAAATGAAATGGTTTCTACTATGTAGATATTTATTAAATATAATTGGCAACTTGCAATATATTTTTTAAAAAGACTGCATAGTACAAAAGAAAGACCACTGAAAAGGCTTTACAGAGGAAGTAGATTATGAGCTGGCTAGGATTTGAAAAGACAAAAAGAAAGGACATTTCAGGAAAGGAGAACAGCACTTAAAAAAGTAGAGAAGGAAACTATATTAACTACATATGGGCCGGGCGTGGTGGCTCACACCTGTAATCCTAGCACTCTTGGAGGCCAAGGCGGAAGGATCGCTCAAGGTCAGGAGTTCGAAACCAGCCTGAGCAAGAGCAAGACCCCCATCTCTACTAAAAAAAATAGAAAGAAATTAATTGGCCAACTAAAAATATATAGAAAAAATTAGCTGAGCATGGTGGCGCATGCCTGTAGTCCCAGCTACTCAGGAGGCTGAGGCAGAAGGATTGCTTGAGCCCAGGATTCTGAGGTTGCTGTGAGCTAGGCTGATGCCATGACACTCTAGTCCAGGCAACGAGTGAGACTCTATCTCAAAAAAAAAAAAAAAAAAAAAAAAAAAAAAAAAAAAACCACAATAAAAAAACTACATACGTCAGCCAAAAAATAAAAGCAATAAAATAGAGTGGAATAAGCATGCTGCAGTAAGTATGTGTACAGTATCCTACCATTTGTTTAAACAAACACACGTGCACAGTTAAATACATGAAGATAACACTAAAAATGACCCAGAGAAACTGGTAACAGTAGCTGTCTCTGGGGAGGAAAATGAGTAGCTGAGACATAGAATGGGATGGATGTTTTTTCATATTTAAGCTTCTAAAATTTTGGGCATGTGCCCATATCGCATACATTTAAAATTAATCAGTTAAATATTAAAAAGGCTTATTTTAAGCCTACTCCATAGTCCAAATAACAAAAAACCCTCTTAAGATCTGGGTCTCTAAGTCTAACATCTGAAGCACAAGAAGGTGGCACAGTTTGCTCTTCCTTGCCACTCTACACCACTGCTATACTCTCTTCCCCCACTCAAAGAGTCAATCTATAGCTAGCTGATGTACACTCTGGTCCACCACTTACTAGTGACATGACCTTGCATTTGCCTCAGGATTAAATAATGTATACAAAGTATGCATGCACTCTGTGTCTCATCCAATATAGGGGCTCAATTTTTAGTATACTTTATTTTTTTTTGCTGAAATACTCCAAGTCATCAAAACTGATTCTTTTCTTCTATACCAGCAAGTAAGTGAACACATATAAAAATGCAACATATATATAATATATATACTAACTCTCTTCGACTTTAATTTCTAAGGTCAGACAAGCAGGCACCATACTTGGTTTATGGCACATGCCTTTGGGACAGGTTAAATAGCAGCAACTCCTTTTGCACAAAACACACAGTACTACAAAGCTTTTGTATCCTAGAATTGGCTGATACAATATACCCTGGACCTTTTTTATAATTTGGTTTGCTAACAGGTAGGCCATCTGATTTTTCTCAGTGATAATATTCTTTAAATCACCATACTAAGACAAAAACCGTTTGTGTTGGTTAAAGCATAAATTAAAAAACATACTGATTTGTAAATGCATTTTTCATCAATTAACACTCTCTTCAATGAAATGTAAGAAAAAGTTCACAGAAATATTCATTATATAATAAAAATAAATGGAAATTAAATCCTTTGTTTTGATAACTAAGACTAAAAAACTATAGAACTTTTTAGGTCTACAAAGTTTAGATTTGTATGTGTAGAAACACACACATAAACATTATAGTAGTACAATGCTACTGTGAACCTTCTCTCATTCATTTTTGTTAAATAAAGTAAACTTAGATTAGCGCTTGCTTTTAGGATGACTGAAGTTGAGTAGAGTAGTCAATGATTGAAATTAAAATAGTAACCTTGCTTCTTGACCTCTCATACTCAACCTGCATACAATCATCTGAGTGATCTACTGAAAAGGAAAATCTTGCCATATAGCTACTCTTCTACTTAAAACCTGTTAGTGGCTTAGATTAGAACTCAAGCTTCTTTGTATGACAAACCAGGCCACTCATGTTCTGCCTACATCTGTTATGCCTGAGCAATCCCAACTTCATGCCTCTACCAGCACTCTCCCCTACTCACCATGCTGTTTCTTGCTCCTGAGTCTTTGTTCATGCTGTCACTTCTTCCTGAGATGTCTTTTCTTGTGTGCTTTAATAACTTTTATTTATCTTTTTAAGTCTGCAGTTTAGGTTTTACTTCTTCAAGGAAGCTTTCTCAGAAACCTATTTTCCCATCCTTACAAAATAATATTTGTATACCCCCATCCTGTAGTGATAATTATCTATTTATGTGTCTTTTCTCCTACTATATTATGAGATGTGTTTTTTCTCCTGCTATATTATGAGATCCTTAAACAGAGGAATATTTTGTCCAGTCTATCAGTAAATCCATTTGTTCAACCTTCAAATATAATCATAATCCAACCACTTGTTATCATTTCTCCTGAAACCACCCTGGTCCAAGCCTCCATCGTTTTTCTCCTAGATTATTGCAGCCATGTCCTAAGTGCTCTCCCTGGTTCTGACTGTAGAGTCTATATTCAACATAGCAACCAGTCATCTTTCTAAAACTTAAGTCACATTATATCATTCCTTTCCTAAGAATCCTTATCACTGCCCCCCATTTCACAGATGGTAAAAGCTCAAGTCCTCATGGTGGCTTACACAGCCTGAAAGTGTTGTGACAACACCTCCTCCACTACCCAACTGTGAATTTTCTGACCTTGCCTCTACTATACTCTCCTTTCTGGGGCAAACTGACCTCTTTCTTGCTTCACAAATACACCAGGGATACTCTCTTAAGGCTTCTTCTCTCTGGATCATTCTTCTCTCAGATATTTTCATGGCTAACTCATACCAACTTGTCAAAGAGAGACAACCTGACAATCTTGTTTAAAAGTAAAAATCCAAACTACCTCCTGTCCACTCCTAATCTCCCTTACTGTGTTTTACTTTTTCTTTTCTTTTTTCATATATTTATCACCTTTTAATATACTGTATAACCTTATTTTTCCTGAAACAGAGTCTCACTCTGTTGCCTGGACTAGAGTGCCACGGCGTCAGCTTAGCTCACAGCAACCTCAAACTTCTGAGCTTCAGCAATCCTTCTGCCTCAGCCTCCCGAGTAGCTGGGATTACAGGCATGTGCCACCATGCCTGGTTAATTTTTTCTATATATATTTTTAGCTGTCCAGCTAATTTCTTTCTATTTTTTTTAGCAGGGACGGGGTCTTGCTCTTGCTCAGGCTGGTCTCAAACTCCCGAGCTCAAACGATCTGCCCGCCTCTGCCTCTCAGAGTGCTAGGATTACAGGTATGAGCCACCATGCCTAGCCAATAACTTATTTATAATGTTTATCATCTACTATCTCCCTTCTCCCTGCTGGAATATAAACTCTATGGAGGAGGAATCTTTCTCTATATCTCATGTGCCAACAACAGACCCTAGTACATGGTAGTCACCGAATAAATATTTGCTGAGTTAATAAATAAATTCAGTTAAATTCCCCTAACATTATGCCAGGTACATAGTAGGGCCTTAATAAATGAATAGTGGCAGGGGAGGGGATGTGTGTATTCACACCTAATGCGGTACGCTTATAGGTCTGACTTGGGTGGGGAAAAGGCAATATATGTAACCTAAACATTTGTATCCCTGTAATATTCTGGAAAAAAAAATAAGTGGATTGTAAATTAAGCTGTTTAACAAAAAGTATAACTGCCAGGTATACTAAGATGCTAAAATCAAAATTATCTTTTTATCTACAGCAGATTTTACAGTTAACCTTTGCTATAAAGTTCATTATCAATAAACCAAAGATAAATAATATATATGAACTTTTCCCAGAGGTTGCATCCTCTCAAATCAGTCTATAAGAGTAACTTCCAGGATCATTCTCCCCATCCTTCATCCTACTTAGACACCCATCTGGCGCCATACTTCTGAAAAGTTCCAATTTTTACTAACACATAATACACAAATGAGTTTTACTATGCATTTGTACACAGATCTTTTTTACTGTCTTTAGCACATCCACTCCCAGACCTTGTGAGTTCTTAGAAGACAGGAATATGTTGACACCTCCTCTCCCATCCACCTCTTCCCACTTTTAAAATAACATATTTCATAAATGGGCACATAGCATTTTTGAGGACAAACTAGACAGCAACTTCAAAACATCCAAAATAATAATGCTTTTAATGCCTAGTTTCATATTGTATTATATACATTCTTTTTGTCCTCTCCTCTAATAATGCAAATAAGAAATTACAAAAGCTGCACATGGTGGTTCATGCCTGTAATCCTAACACTCTAGGAGGCCAAGGTGGGAGGAGGATTACTTGAGCTCAGGAGTTTGAGACCAGCCTAAGCAAGAGCGAGATCCGATCTCTACTAAAAATAGAAAAAATAACTGGGTGTCATGGTACATGCCTGTAGTCCCACCTACTGGGGAGGCTGAGGCAGGAGTATCCCCTGAGCCCAGGAGTTTGTGGTTGCAATGGGCCATGATGACATCACTGCATCCTATCCAGGTGACAGAGTGAGACTCTGTCTCAAAAAAAAGAAAAAAAAAAAGAAAGAAAAGAAAAAAAGGGCCAGGCGCAGTGGTTCACAGCTGTAATCCTAGCACTCTGGGAGGCTTAGGCAGGAGGATCACCTGAGGTCAGGAGTTTGAGACCAGCCTGAGGAAGAGCGAGATCCTGTCTCTATGAAAAATAGAAAAAATTAGCCAGGCATGGTGGCGCATGTCTATAGTTCCAGCACGTTGGGAGGCTGAGGCAGGAGGATTGCTTGAGCCCAGGAGTTTGAGGTTGCTGTGAGTTAAGCTAACGCCATGGCACTCTAGCTTGGGCAACAGAGCAAGGCTTTGTTTCAGAAAAAGAAAAAAAAAATTACAAAGTCACATTCAAAGACAAGTCTATAATTGACAAGACATTTCCAATGTGTTATCATATTACAACTTCAAGTAAAAGATTAAAAACCAATTTTTCTCTTTTATTTTTTTAATTTATTTTTTAAAAAAATTTCAATTACTTCTTTTTTTCTTACATTGTCATAAAAATCCTCACGATGCATAAAACCAATTTTTAATTATTCAATTTGAAATGTTACCAAATATTCCATAATCCAATGTATTCTGCATCATATGTGATAATTTACACATACACTGAATCGCTTTATAGCTAAAACACATAGCACCAGTTGGAACAATTATTTTACTGCAACAACATTTAATACAATATTTAATTGTATTTGATAAAGTAATAACCTTCACTTGGGAAGGAAGAAGGCAACCCCTGTCAGCCTCAGAAGGCAGAAGACCACCATCTTGTCAGCCATCTGAAAGCAGTAAGGGCTGCTTTTTTAACAATACTGGGCAAAAAACCATACAAACACAATGACTATGCAAGATCAAATGAATGAGTGAATGAATAAAAATGTTTATGTATGTATATATGAATATATCTTTCTACATAAGCTGGGGAGGTGATTACAGACGGGTTAAGGAGTTGAATAAAAACCAACATTTTAAAAGTACTTACTGTGGGTTGGGTTCCTTTAATAATTCAACGGTCACAAAGATGAGATAATATTATCTATTAGTCTCATTAAAAATTAGGTTAAAAAGGCTTAGACATGGCAAAATAATTTACCCCAAATCACAGAGCTACAAATAAATAAGGTGTGTCTGTTTGCCAACTATCTACTATTTCCATCACACCAAGGTATGGTAGAACCACTCATGCATGGTGGGTTTTTGCTCCAGTTTGAGTGGTATATTTACCTAAAAAATATTTTTAAAATCTATACCATCAAATAGAAGATTATGAAAGTTTTCTATTATAGCTGATGAATGCTGAAAGAATAACAGAATTTAAATTCAATAGGCATTAGTCATAGGTAATTGTTGCTAACCCTCACAGGAAGATTGGAAGAACCGATGAATATACACAACCACCTATGATGTAGTCCTATTGTAAAAAAATAAAAATCAACTTTCAATTTGATCAAGCCTTATATCCAACTATCAATATACAGGATGGACAGAAGAACATGTTAAAAATACCATAGGGATGCACATACCAAGAGTCAGACTGTAGGAAACACCATGGGACAAAGACCTGGTTTTATCAATAAAAAAACTGCAATAAAAATAAAAACAGATGGGCCTATACATTAAAAGAGACATAATATATGGATCTGAGATCCTGGTTAAAATAACCAAGTTATTAAAAAAATTGTAAAAGTTATTAAATTATGACAAAATTAGAAATTTGTGGGCGTGGTGGTTCAGACCTATAATCCTAGCACTTTGGGAAGCTGAGGTGGGCGGACTGCTTGAAGCCAGGAGTTTGAGACCAGCCTGAGCATGAGCAAGATACCCTCTTTAAAAAAAAAAAGAGAAAATTAAAAAAAAAAAAAAAAAAGAGAGAGAGAGAGAGAGAGAGAAATTAGATGGGCATGGTGGCTCATGCCTATAGTCCCAGCTACTCAGGAAACTGAGGCAGGAAGACTGCTGGAAACCAGGAGTTGGAGGGTTGCAGTGAGTTATTATGATGCCACTGCACTCTAGCCTAGGTGACAGAGTGAGAAAAAAAACAATCACACAACAACTTTAATTAAAAAAGAAAAGAAATTTGGATACTGTCCATTTTTTCTGTTAATGTTAAAAGAAATTATTGTCTATTTCTTAGGTGTGACAATGGTATTTCAGTGATTTTATTAAATATTTTTAGAGTCCTTATCTCTTAGAGATACAATATGAAATACTTATAAAAAGATCAAAAATTTGTTTCAAAATAATATGAAGAAGGGGAGAGTGAAGAGGGATAAAAGGGAGGTTGGCAAACTTTTTCTGTAAAGGGCCAGATAGTAAATATTCTAGGTTTTGAGGGTTATGTGATCTCTGTATCAGCCATTCAACTCTGCCACTGTAGCAAGAAAGCCATAGACAATACACAAAGGAATGGGAGCAGTTGTATGTGAATTAAACTTCATAAAATTAAATAATAGGCAGTGAGCTGGTGTGGCCCATGGGCAGCAGTTTGCCAGTTCTTGTATAGATAAATCAAGACTGAACCATGAGTTGATAATTATCACAGCTGAATGATGAATAATTAGGAGGTTTCTTACACTCTTCTGTTTATATACGTTAGTTTTCTGTAAGTTAAAAACGAAAGCCTAAACTATATTTCCAGTCATTGATCTATTTCTATCTACAATTATTTTGTTTTTGTTTTAAAGACAAGGTCTCACTATGTCACCAAGGCTAGAATACAGTGGCACCATCAAAGCTCACTGCAGCCTCAAACTCCTGGGCTCAAGCAATCCTCCTGCCTCAACCTCCCCCTGCCTCAACCTCTCCCTGCCTCAGCCTCCTAAGCAGCTGGGACTACATGTGTGTACCACCACGCCCAGCTAATTTTTCTTACTTTTTGTAGAGACAGGGTCTCGCTATGTTGCTCAGGCTGGTCTCAGACTCCTGGCCTCAAGCGATCCTCCTGCCTCAGCCTCCCAAAATGCTGGGATTACAGGTGTAAGCCACCACACTTGGCCCCCTATCTATCTACAATTGAAGTTTTATTAAACACACATTTCCAATACATTTCATATCCAATTATATCACACATTAAGTGATACCTAGAAGTTGTAAACGGTCCTTAGCCATAACCAAATTAGTCATCATTTTAGCTTGAAGGCGTCTAGCTCTTTCACATTGTTCACCTGAAAGAAAAAAGATAAAGAGGTATTAATTAAAATATCTACATTTCCCTACCAATATCGTTTCAAAATAAACTATCACCCCCAACTACTCTCTTGGGGAATAAAAGTCTTTATAAAAAAGTTAAGAAAATAGTATTTTCAAATAATAGCTATTAAAAAAATTAATTACCGTTTCTTGTGATGGTTTCAGACCTATTATGGTATATTATGGATTCTGTGCATATTTCATGGAGCCTAAGACATTTTTTTCCCCACATTTCAAAATCTTTGAAATTGGGATGTGTTTTAAAATAGTGCCAACTTATTTAATACTAATGCCATCAGCGAGGCTACAGTGATAATACAGTTTTTCATTGCTTGTGCGGGCATAAATTTGGTCATAGACATTAATACTGTTATAGCAATGTCTAAATAAGACTACAAACAGCCTATGCAATAAGATTAAAATTCAAATTCTAAGTAATAAGAAGAACACATATCATAGTTAAACTGACATAGTTTTTTTCTCTTAGTAGTACCATTGAAGATAAAAGTGTTTTTCTTATAACCAAATGTAACTTCTTCTAACTTTTCTTCTATGTAACTGACAAAGAACAAATATATTTTGCACATAATTCATAAAGTAATGCTCAAAGTCTTAAAGGCCTACCTCCCATGTTTACTTATTCTATTCTGCTTTCTTTTATATAGGAGACCAGTAGCTAGAGATGTAGTCAAAATATAATGGGGAGAGGAAAAAAGTAGAGTAAATATCAGACATATTATAAATTGTAGAGTCATCTAGTCAGCCAACAAACATCTATTGAATGGATTAATTCTTAGCCTAAATACTGTACTTTTTTATTCTGAATCTGTTTTAGCTATGATAAACTAAAATACTTTGATACCCACATACTACACAATATTCATAGCATAGTATTTAAGAATTTGAAGTCAGACTGAGTTCACTTGCAGCTTGAGATTTTAGGTAAATTTTAACTTCTCTACTTTAGGTTATTCATCTAAAAAAAAAAGATAACAGCAGCTACAGGTGGTGGTCAAAATTAAAAGAAATACTAATATGAAGCAGTTACAATGATACTTGGGTATATGTAGTAATTATGTAATAAATGCTAGCTATATATTTAAAGATACTGTTAGATACTAATTTTTAATCTGAGGTGCTAAAAAAGTAGAAAAATAACTGTTGGTTTAAAAAGCCGAGTGTGAATTAAGATAAGATATTTACAGCTCATATTCTAACATGCAGTCAAGGAGCATTACCCACAAGTACAAAAGCAATTTGTGGTTTAACTATTCCTTCCCTCCTTGATGATGAAGAAGGGACTAGCTTTCAAAAATAGGGCTAAAACATGTGATCAATCACCAACAGTGGTACCAAGGAGGAAACAAGTAATGTAGACATCATTGCTGGACTGCTACAAGTAAATCAAGTTTCAGTATATCTGATTATAATTTCATTTTTAGAATAAATCATAAAGATTAACTATAAGTCTATAAATGTTAACAATAACATTTAAAAATGTTTATCTTCGCTAAGATAAATAGATCTAAGGACAATCATGTGAATATAATTTGGAATGGCTATAAACAAAGATAACTATAACCTTACCTTGTCCTGTAACTATGACTGCTATTCCTTTTTCTAGTTCTTCAATACCTTTCTTATACCATTCCACAGCTTGGTCCTTCTGTCCTGCTTTAAAATAGAAATAATTATTTGTATATATCCCAAATACGAAGAACACAAACATTTCCTAAAGCATGCTACTGATAGACGATACATGAAAAATAGGGTTGTGATCAAGTAAGTCTGAGAAACATTACTACATAATTTCTTAGTACTTTTAGTATCTTAATGTGTATATGTATCTACAAGAGGGGAATATAGTCACAATGTTTCTTAAAATTTTAGGGCTGTCTTTCTTGCTTATCATCTTATGGGTTTTTTTTGTTTATTTTTTTTGATACAGAGTCTCATTCTGTCATCCTGGTGTATAGTGCAGTGGCATCATTGTAGCTCACTGCAACCTCCAACTAACTTCTGGGCTCTAAGTGATCCTTCTGCCTAAGCCTCCCAGATAGCTAGGACTACAGGCACCCACTGCAATGCCTGGCTGAGGTTTTTTTTGGTAGTGACCGGGTCTCACTCTTGCTTAAGCTACTCTAGAATTCCTGGGCTCAAGCAATCCTCCCGCCTTGGCCTCACAAAGCCTCATAAGGATTACTGGTGTGAGCCACCACACCCTGGCACCATCTCATGGTATTGATGTTCATAACCACTGAAATGCTGTACTAGGGAAATAAATTTTATTTAGGAATTTTCTTGAATATACACTTATGAAAATTATAAACACAATTTCAATAAAAATGAAGAAAACAAGCACTATTCAATCTAACATTTCAATCTCGTGTAATGAATTCATTGTTGGGTACCTCCTTTCCAGAATAGTTTTTATTTAACAATTGACTGTATCATGAGAACTGGTACATGAGATTACAAATGCACCGTTTAGTAATACATACATTATTTTTCTTTCTTCCATGTTTTTTTTTTTTAGAGACAGGGTCACACTGTCACCCAGGCTGGAGTGCAGTGGTGCAATCATAGCTCACTGCAACCTCAAACTCCTCAGCTCAAGAGATCCTCCTCTGCCTCAACATCCAAACTAGCTGGGGTTTCAGGTGCACACCACCACACCCACCTAATTTTTCATAGAGATGGCATCTAGCTACATTGCCCAAGCTGGCCTCAAACTCCTAGCCTCAAGCAATCTTCCTGTCTCAGCCTTGCAAAATGCTGGCATTACAGGTGTGAGCTATCATGTCCACATTTCTATTTTCTTTAAACCAAACGACTAGTTTAAAACATTAATACTTGATCCAAATTAAGCTTAAAAAGGATCTAAAAATTTGGAATAATCAAAATACATATAGGATACTTTATTTTTATGTTATTTTTTTAAAGGTGGAGGGCTGTGAGCAGGGGTGTTCAGTTGCCTTGTTTGTTTTTGTTGAAACAGTCTCACTCTGTTGCCCTGGGTAGAGTGCAGTGGTGTCACTGTAGCTCACTGCAACCTCCAACTCCTGGGCTCTAAGCGAACCTTCTGCTTCAGCCTCCCAGGTACCTGGGACTACTACAGGTGATCACTGCAATGCCTGACTGGGGTTTTATTTCCTTTCTTTTTGGTAGAGACAGGGTCTCTCTCTTGCTCAGGCTAGTCTCAAACTCTTGAGCTCAAGTGATCCTCAGCCTCCCAGAGTGCCAGGATTAAAGGCATGAGCCACTGTTTTGGGCCCAAAGTGTGTATAGGATACTTCTATAAAGTGATCATTATACCCAAATCTCATTGTTTTTCAAAATTAACTTCTTGGTCTTTAGAATCTGCAAAGCCTCATAAGTTACTAATACAGAGACAGAATAAACCAAAGGCAGAAATCAATGATTAGAACTGTTTTTCATTTTTTCCCAATCTCATAAGAAAAATTTCTTATAATATCATCAGAATCTTACACTACCTACACTGCAAAAGATTCTTGAGTTTGTTGTAAATCAACTCAAGTTATTTCTTTTTTTTTTTTTTTTTTTTTTTTTTGAGACAGAGTCTCACTTTGTTGCCCAGGCTAGAGTGAGTGCCGTGGCGTCAGCCTGGCTCACAGCAACCTCAATCTCCAGGGCTCAGCGATATTGCCTCAGCCTCCCGAGTAGCTGGGACTACAGGCATGCGCCACCATGCCCGGCTAATTTTTTGTATATATATTTTTAGTTGGTCAATTAATTTATTTCTATTTTTGGTAGAGACGGGGTCTCGCTCAGGCTGGTTTCGAACTCCTGACCTTGAGCAATCCGCCTGCCTCGGCCTCCCAGAGTGCTGGGATTACAGGCGTGAGCCACCACGCCCGGCAACTCAAGTTATTTCCATGTTCACCTTCTTGGTTTCAATAAAGAAAATATCTGTTTACATGTTAATTTGAAAATAAAGGGGAAATTACAGAAAATATTAAAATAGCACTTGCATTCTGACTGTGAGAATATTGATAACAATGTCCTATTTACTGAAAAACTTAAAAACACTGAGTACAACATAGCAGATATAACAGAAATTTCTTTCTTGTGTCTCTTCCCATTTCCATGCCCGTTCCCTTCTGAGAAACCAATATCACAAATTGCGTATCTTTCTAGTACATGTTTTTCTATTGTCCATATCTATATTTGTATTATTTTTAATATACATTTTGAAGACTAACCAAATGCATAAATTTATGTTTCTTTTGAGATCTAAGTAGCCAGTTCATTCATTTTGACTTCTGTACAGTATCCTGTATTATCCTACAATTTATTAAACTATTTTTTCTATTAAAGGATATTGAGATTGTTTCTGGTTTTTTAATATTTTAAACAGTGCTGCAATAAACATACTTGTACCTGTCTCCTAATGCATATCTCCAGTTTCTCTAGGGTATAAGCTTAAGAAATACAATTGATGTGTCATATAGTTCATCACATTTTCTCTATTCACCAGAAATCAGCAAAGTGCTTTTTAAGAGTGCTTGTGCCCCCATCAAAAATAAAAAAATTTAAAAAAATAAAATAAATAAAAAAAAGAGTGCTTGTGCCAATTTATAGTGCTAACAGTAGTGTATGAGAGTTCTCATTGACAACATCCTTATGATCATTTGATTCTGTCATTCATATACTCTATATTTTTAAATGAATATTGTGTATAGAACAAAATTTTCAAAGTATTTTTTACCAAACAATTGAAGGACAAAAAAGATAAACTGTATGTTGATTTTTTTTTTTTTTTTAAAGAAATAGGATCTTGCTCTGTCACGCAGGCTGCAGTACAGTGGCACCATTATAGCTCACTGTAGCCTTGAACTCCTGGGCTCAAGCAATCCTTCTGTCTCAGCCTCTCCTGTAGCTGGGAATATAAGCACACGCCACCACACCTGGCTAATTTTTTAAATTTTTTTATAGAGATGAGGTCTCACTATGTTGCCCAGGTTGCTCTAGAACTCTTGGCCTCAAGTGATCCTACTGCTTTAGCTTCCCAAAGTGCTGGGATTATAGGCGTGAGCCACTATGCATGGCCCTGCTAACCTATTTTAAAACAACAAAATGTTTTGAGGACACATAATCTTTAGGCAAATGAGTAATCACAAATAAATTCACTTACTCTATGACCTAACATTCTTTGGTAACAGCTAGTTCATTTATTGCATCATTTGAATCTCATAAGTTAGTATGATAGTAGAAAATGCAGATACCTCTTACCTAAAAGTACAAGACTACTAGAGATATAAAAATATAGGTCAATGGAACAGAAAAGGAAGTCCACAAACAGTCCCATGCATATGTTGTTGATTGACTTAGATAAAAAGGACAAGGTAATTCAAGGAAGAAAGAACAGCATTTTCAAAAAATGATGCTGGAGCAAGAGGCAGTGGTGCAAACCAGTAATCCCAGCTACTCAGGAGGTTGAGGAAGGAGGATTGCTTGAACCCAGGAGTTCAAGACCAGCCTGAGCAATATAGTTGGGGGCGGGGGGGGGGGGGGGGGAGATGCTGGATAAACAACATTAACATGCAAAAGAATAAACTTCACACCACATAGAAAAATTAACTTGAAATGGATCACAGACCTAAATGTAAAATCTAAAAATGTACAACTTATAGAAGAAAATATAGACCAGGTGTAGTAGCTCACGCCTGTAATCCTAGCACTTTGGGAAGTCGAGGTAGGAAGATTGCTTGAGGTCAGGAGTTTGAGACCCCATCTTCAAAATAAGTAGAAAAATTAGCCAGGCATGATGGTACATGCCTGTTGTCCCAGCTACTCATGAGACTGAGGTGGGAAGACTTCTTGAGCCCACACTGCTGTGGGCTATGATGACACCACTGCACTCCAGCGTGGGTGACAGCATGAGACTCTGTCTCAAAAAAAAAAAAAAACAAAACAAACACAAAATTCTTTGTAATCTTGGGTTAGGCAAAGATTTCTTAAAGAGAATACAAAAATCATAAACCATAAGAGGAAAACACTGATAAACCAGATTTCATTAAAACTCCTGCTCTTCAAAAGACAGAGTAAATACAATGAAAAGACAAGCCACAGAATGATTGTGAGAAAATATTTGTAAAACAACATTTTTTTTTTTTTTTTTGAGACAGGGTCTTACTATTTTGCCCAGGGTGGTTTCAAACTATTGGGCTCAAGGGATCCTCCTGCCTCAACCTAGACTCTCAAGTAGCTGGGAATACAGGTGCATGCCACCAAGCCTAACTAACATGTCTAAAAAGGACTTGTAACTAATATATATAAAGCATTCTTACAACATAATGGTAAAATTTTAAATAGGGGGCAAAAGAGTGAAATATACACTTTGCCAATGAAGAAATGTAAATGGCAAATGAGCATATGCTCAACATCACTAGTTGTTAGGGAAGTACGAATTAAAACCATAAGATACCCCAATGTACCTAATTTAGAATGGCAAAAAACAAAAGCACAGGAAAATCCCAAAACATTGTAAGAGAAAAGACAACAGACCTCTCATATGTTTGCTGGTGGGGATACAAAACGGTACAGCCAGTTTGGAAAAGAGTAAGTAGTTTCTTATGACATTAAACATATATTTACTACATGACCCAGCAATTCCTTCTTCTACATATTTACCCAACAAGAATGAAAATATCTAAGATCGGTATATGAATTTTTACAGCAGCTTTATTCATAAGAGCTACAAATGGGAAACAACCTAAATGTCCATATATAGTTAATGGATTAACAAATTGTGGTACATCCATATGTAGACTATTGTTCAATAATAAAAAAGATACTGTCACCTTAGTTCTAGTTAGAATAAAAAAAAAATAATAATAATAATAAAAAAGGAATAAACTATTGATACATGTGGGAACATGCATGATCTTAAAAACATTATGCAAAGTAAAAGCCAGACACAAAAGGCTACATAATTTCTCAGGGTGTGATTCACTTCAAAAAAAAAAAAAAAAAAAAAGGCTACATAATTGACACACAGTGAAGATAAAAACAGAAACAGATCAGATCAGTGATTGCCAGGAACAGCAGAGTAGAATGACCATAAAAAAGAACAACGGAACTTTTGGTGTGATGAAATTCGATACATTGATTGTTTTGTTGGCTATCAAACTGTCTGTCAAAACTTAGTTTATCAGGCCGGGCGCGGTGGCTCACGCCTGTAATCCTAGCTCTCTGGGAGGCCGAGGCGGGCGGATTGCTCGAGGTCAGGAGTTCGAAACCAGCCTGAGCAAGAGCGAGACCCCGTCTCTACTATAAATAGAAAGAAATTAATTGGCCAACTAATATATACAAAAAATTAGCCGGGCATGGTGGCGAATGCCTGTAGTCCCAGCTACTTGGGAGGCTGAGGCAGGAGGATTGCTTGAGCCAGGAGTTTGAGGTTGCTGTGAGCTAGGCTGACGCCACGGCACTCACTCTAGCCTGGGCAACAAAGCGGGACTCTGTCTCAAAAAAAAAAAAAAAAACTTAGTTTATCAAAACTCACTGAATCCCTAAAAAGGGTAAAATTTACTATATGTAAATTATATTTCTATAAATCTGATTTTTAAAAGGCATATTACTCCAATATTTATGTATAAGGATATTCATTATGGCTTAGATTATAATACCAGAACTAAAATTTTGATTATCATAATAAGATTAAAAGAGAAGAACTAGAAAAAAATATTTCTAAAAATATCTGTTTGAAGGTACTGGAGTTTCCAAAACAATGAAAATTACCACGCCCATTAGGATGGTTACTAAAAAAAAAAAAATAGCAAATATGGACAGAAGCCAACAGAGGCAACCCTGGCATTTGCACCACTTTTTTATTTGAAGGAATTGTCAATTCAGAAAGCAAAAGTGGATGAGAAAATGAGCAGAGCTTTTAACAGACTTATGGAACTACGCTGACAAAAAATGAATTTCAGAGCATGCCCAGGAAAAGCTGTGGCAAAAGAATTGGGTTGGGTTCCTACATGAGTGAATAGTTAAGAAGAACTAGGCCAGCCCATGTAAGGACTGAAACCTATACTCAAATTACTTTAATCCCTTAAGGTAAAGGTCAGCAAACTATAGCCCATAATCTCCAATGATCACCCTTTTGATTAATTTATGGCAGAAAAATCAAACCGTCCAATGGTCTCCAGTACATAAAAGGCCTCCAAGATACTTTAATATTAATTCCTAGTTTCTAATATGCACCGTGACCCCAAATAACACTCAAATTCAATCAACCAGCATCTGGTTACCAGACTAGATCAAAGTAAGAAACGACTGGGGTGGCAGAAACTTACACCACTTGTTATAGTTTAAATTATTAGCCAATATTTGATCTACAAGTGAACTACATTACATAAGGCAGAGATTAGCAGTATGGCCCAAGATTCCAATCTAGTCAATTGCCTGGTTTTGAACGTAAAGCTTTACTGGATCACACTATGTGGCAAAGTTGAGCGGTCTAATGGAGAGCTTAAAATATTTACTAAATGGTTCAGCAACATAAAAACAAAAAACCCAATTAAAAATGGGCAAAGGACATGAATAGATATTTTTCTAAAGAAGATGCACATATGGTCCATAAGCACATGAGAAGATGCTGACCATCACAAATCTTAGGGAAATGCAAATCAAAACCATAATGAGATGCCACTACTACCCATTAGGATGGCCATTATGAAAACAAATGAGCTGCTTGGCCCATGAGCTGGAGAGTCCTCTGCATTCTTTTTTGGCTGGCATGCTAAGTTATGATTAGCACATTCATAGGGTATTCACTCCTTCCCCAGATATGGCAGTTGATTGGGAGAGGATTAGGGTGGGGCAGGACCAAGATGGGGGCCTGGGGCCCAGCCTTGTCCTTCTTCCCATGTGCACCAAAGCAATAGCACTCACTTTCATTCCTAGGAGACCCAAAATCCCTCGCTATCTACCTAACAAATATAAATTCTAATCATAGAAATAAACAGTCCCCCTGAAATAGGTGGCAACTGGTTTGTACATCAGGCTTCTGTGAGTCTAGTTAGAGTTGGTTCCCTGCATCTCTTTCCCTATAGGCATCTTGAGTATCTGAATTTGTAAGCTGAGCTCTGGTATCCTTGTTAAGTATGGCCCCTAATGAGACTCACCCAGAATAGCCACATATCTGCCCCTCTGACCCTCACCTCATGTTCTCAATTTCAACAAGGCAAAGAGGAGTTAGGAGATGGAGTAACTGGAGCATATAAAGGGGAATTTAAAAAAAATGGAAAAAAAATGTGGAGAAACTGGAACCCTTGTACACTGCTGGTGGCAATGCAAAATGGTATAGCTGCTATAGAAAACAACTTTGCAGTTCCTTGAAAAATTAAACACACAATTACCATATAACCCAGTAATTCCACTCCTGCGTATATATCCAAAAGTATTGACAGCTGGGACTTGAACAGATACTTACTAATACATACTAATGTTCATAGCAGCATTATTCACAAACACAAACAACTCAAATGTCCAAAAATGGATAAACAAAATGTGATATATGCACAACAGAATACTATTCAGCCTTAAAAAGGAATGAAATTCTGATACCTGCTATGACATGGATAAACCTTGAAAACACTATGCTGGCTGGGCACTCACGCTCATGCCTAGAAGCCCAGTACTTTGGGAGGCCAAGTCACACAGACTGCTTAAGCCCAGGAGTTTGAGAACAGCCTGGGCAAGATGGTGAGATCCCGTCTCTACAAAAAATTTAAAAATTAGCCTGGTGTGACAGTATACATCTGTAGTTCCAGCTACTCAGGAAGCTGAGGTGGGAGGACTGCTTGAGCTAAGGAATTTGAGGCTGCTGTGAGCTATGATTACACCACTGCACTCCAGCTTGGGTGACAGAGCAAGACTGTCTCTTAAAACAACAAAAATAAAGAACACTATACTAAGTGACATATGCCAGACACAAAAGGACAAATATTGTAAGATTCCACCTAGAATAGGCAAATTCAGAGAGACAGAAAGTAGAACAGATGTTACCAGAGACTGCAGGGGAGAGGGCAAGAGGGAGGTGGTAAAGGGAAATTATTGTTTAATGGTTATAGAGCTTCTGTTTGGTATGATGAAATAGTCCTAAAAATGGACAGTGGTGATAGCTGCATAACACTGTAAATATACTTAATGCCACTGAATTGTATGCTTAAAATGACAAATTTTATGTTACACATATTTTACTACAATAAAAACATGCAGGCCGGGCGCTGTGGCTCACGCCTGTAATCCTAGCTCTTGGGAGGCCGAGGCGGGCGGATTGTTCAAGGTCAGGAGTTCAAAACCAGCCTGAGCAAGAGCGAGACCCCGTCTCTACTATAAATAGAAAGAAATTAATTGGCCAACTGATATATATATAAAAAAAAAATTAGCCGGGCATGGTGGCGCATGCCTGTAGTCCCAGCTACTCGGGAGGCTGAGGCAGAAGGATCACTCAAGCCCAGGAGTTTGAGGTTGCTGTGAGCTAGGCTGACGCCACGGCACTCACTCTAGCCTGGACAACAAAGTGAGACTCTGTCTCAAAAAAAAAAAAAAAAAAAAAAAAAAAACATGCAAAATAGTCCTTTACAGGAAGTTTGCTAGGCCCTGGTACAGCCATGAAAAAGAACAAACTGGCTGAGCATGATGGGTCACACCTCTAATCCTAGCACTCTGGGAAGCCAAGGCGGGAGGATCACTTGAGGTCAGAAGTTGAGACCAGACTAAGCAAGAGCAAAGACCCTGTCTTTACCAAAAATAGAAAAAATTAGCTGGTCATGGTAGCATATGCCTGTAGTCCCAGCTACTCGTGAGGCTGAGGCAGGAGGATTGCTTGACCCCAGAAATTGTGGCTGCAGTGAGCTAGATGATGCCACTGCACTCTAGCCCAGGTGACAGAGCAAGACTCTGTCTCAAAAAAATATTTAAAAATTTTTTTAATTAAAAAAAAAATTAGATGGGTGTAGTGGCACGCATCTGTAGGTGAAGCTACTTAGGAGGGTGAGGCAGGAGGATCACCTGAGCCCAGGAGTTCAAGACCAGCCTGGGCAACAGCATATCAAGACTCTTGTCTCCAAAAAAAAAGAAGAAAAAGAAAAAAAAAAAGAATTAGGATTGTAGATAGATAATCTTTGCAAAGGATAGGACAAGAAAGTTAGTGGAAGGGAGCAGGCTTCTGGAGCAATATTCTATTTCTTTTTTTTTTTTTTTGAGACAGAGTCTCACTTTGTTGCCCAGGCTAGATTGACCGCTGTGGCGTCAGCCTAGCTCACAGCAACCTCAATCTCCTGGGCTCAAGCCATCCTACTGCCTCAGCCTCCTGAGTAACTGGGACTACAGGCATGCGCCACCATGCCCGGCTAATTTTTTTCTTTGCATATTTTTAGTTGGCCAGTTAATGTTTTTCTATTTTTTTTAGTAGAGATGGGGGTCTCACTCTTGCTCAGGCTGGTTTCAAACTCCTGACGTCAAGCAATCCCCCCACCCGCCTCTGCCTCCCAGAGTGCTAGGATTACAGGCGTGAGCCACTGTCCGTGCCCGGCCCAATATTCTATTTCTTGACCTGAGTGGGTTTACAGCTGTGTGTTCAGTTTGAAAATTCATTAAATAGTACACTAACTATGTACTATGTATTTTAATAAGTGTACTTAAAAACTAAAAAGATAGATGAAGAAGACCAAATGTACTGAAATGGAAAGAGAGTACCAAAGCACATTAAGTCATCGATGAAGGGTCACAGATCATTTTGTATATAACATGTTTTTTTCCTCTAATGAAAAAATATTTGTTTATATAAGTACAAAGAATCTGGAAACTTAACAATAATTGTCTCCCTTAGTGTTAAGATTACAGAGGATTTTCACTTCCTATATTTGTGCACTGTTTCATTTTAGTATGTACTACTGTTTTGTTTTGTTTTTTTTTGAGTCAGAGTCTCACTTCTGTTGCCTGGGCTAGAGTGCCCTGGCATCAGCTTAGCTCACAACAACCTCAAAATCCTGGGCTCAAGCAATCCTTCTGCCTCAGCCTCCGGAGTAGCTGGGACTACACGCATGTGCCACCATGCCCGGTTAATTTTTTCTATATATTTTTAGTTGGCCAATTAATTTCTTTCTATTTTTAGTAGAGACGGGTCTCTCTCTTGCTCAGGCTGGTTTCAAACTCCTGACCTTGAGCAATCCACCTGCCTCGGCTTCCCAGAGTGCTAGGATTATAAGTGTGAGCCACCGCACCCAGCCAGAAGGATATTATGAGTTTGTTCACCTAAACTCTGTTCCTGGTTCTGTTACTGTGAGTCCACTCTTTAAATCTAGTTTCTCCATATATAGCATGGATATCATATTAATGGTTGTCAGTCTTCCAAGGAGGTTCAACGATTAAAGAAAATATCTACAAAATTATTTAACTCCTTGAGAACAATAAGAGATACATAATATACACAAAATATAAGGCATACATTTTATTCATCACATAACAAAAGTCTTAACACAACTCACTGGAGATAAAGTTTTTCTCAAATATTAACTAGAATGCAGAGTTGTGCAAATTAACATTCTATAAATGAAGCTCATATGTTCTTATATTAGGTAAACAGAATTTGCTGTGTTATTCTTCTCTTTTAAAGTAGCTGGTTTCAGACAAATTAAGGCCTTTATAAAAATTCAGTGGAAATTCAAGTATGCTGTAAGAATAAAATTCAGAATAAACAGTCACCATATAAACCACAACATTTATACACTTTTATTAAAATGAGATTTAATTTGGTATTTATCATTTCAAGGTATCAAACGTTTCAATTAATTACCACCACCACAATCTGAAATAGCCCATTTCATCTGATGAAATAAAGTGGCTTTCAGTACAATTAGAAGCTAAGTCAAGTCGTTTCGGGAATGGCAAGGAATGGCAATAACAGCTCCTTACCAGTTTACCACAGCATTAGGAAACCTTTGAAGACTGCCCATCCAATCCATTTCTATTTGTTCATATATATATATATATATTTTTTTTTTTTTTTTTGAGACAGAGTCTCACTTGTTGCCCAGGCTAGAGTGAGTGCCATGGCGTCAGCCTAGCTCACAGCAACCTCAAACTCCTGGGCTCAAGCAATCCTCCTGCCTCAGCCTCCCGAGTAGCTGGGACTACAGGCATGCGCCACCATGCCCGGCTAATTTTTTCTATATATATTAGTTGGCCAATTAATTTCTTTCTATTTATAGTAGAGACGAGGTCTCGCTCTTGCTCAGGCTGGTTTCGAACTCCTGACCTTGAGCAATCTGCCCTCCTCGGCCTCCCAGAGAGCTAGGATTACAGGCGTGAGCCACCACGCCCGGCCTCTATTTGTTCATATATATTTTGATGCGGTGGGAAAGAGGAAGAATTAAATTCTCTTGGCATTAAGTTTTGTGTTGTCAGGGATGGCTGAGAGGCAAACTGACTTCATATGCGAACTCTCAACTACTGGATTAAGGGTAAAGTATAAAAATTTTCAATCTGCTAAAGAAAAAATTTATGACTGAAGAGAATCAGAACAATATAAACTCAATTTTACTTCATTTTTAAAGGATAATAACTGGCCGGGTGTGGTGGCTCATGCCTGTAATCCTAGCACTCTGGGAGGTTGAGGAGGGCAGATTGCTCAAGGTTAGGAGTTCGAAACCAGCCTGAGCAAGAGCAAGACCCCGGCTCTACTATAAATAAAAAGAAATTAATTGGCCAACTAATATATATAGAAAAAATTAGCCGGGCATGGTGGCACATGCCTGTAGTCCCAGTTATTCAGGAGGCTGAGGCAGCAGGATTACTTGAGTCCAGGAGTTTGAGGTTGCTGTGAGCTAGGCTGATGTCACGGCACTTACTCTAGCCTGGGCAACAAAGTGAGACTCTGTCTCAGGAAAAAAAAAAAAAAAAGGATAATAACTAATCAGTTTCAGTTTGAACTAATTTAATTTGGTATATGATAGCATCAGTTGTAGAACACAAATTAAACTAAAAACCTATCATGGCCAGGCACGGTGGCTCATGCCTGTAATCCTAGTACTGTGGAAGGCCGAGGCAGATGGATTGCTCAAGGTCAGGAGTTCAAAACCAGCCTGAGCAAGAGAGAGAGACCCGTCTCTACTAAAAATAGAATGAAATTAGCTGAACAACTAAAAATATATGGAAAAAATTAGCCGAACATGGTGGCACATGCCTGTAATCCCAGCTACTCAGGAGGCTGAGGCAGAAGGATTGCTTGAGCCCAGGAGTTTGAGGTTGCTGTATGCTGGCCTGATGACAGGGCACTCTAACCTGGGCAACAGAGTGAGACTTTGTCGCAAAAACAAAAAGAGCTATCTCATAAGCCACTCTGATGTCCACTTTAGAAAACATAGTATACATCAAGAAAAAACCGGAAACATTTATCAGTAGAAAGAGTGGGAAACACAATGGTACACAGATCACTGAAAACATTTTTAAAAATTAAGGAGATTTAAGTATAATAGATATAAGCAAACATGTGATACTCAAGATAAGTAACCAGCATGAGACCCAAGGTCTGAATTCTATTTCTGTCACTTATTCCTCATGTGGAACTGCTTTCTCTTCAAATCTAAGAGCCCAGGGTCTTTTTTTTTCTTCTAAATACATGGGTTTTCCTTAATCTCTCCTCTTATTCTACCTCCTAACTCCAATCACCCAGTGTTAACCAAAATTTCCCTTCATGTTCTGACATTCTCTTCCTAAATACAACAATTAAAATAAGCTACCCTTAAACATATTCCTCCATTCTAAAACATCTGATCAGAGGACTCTACTGTAACAGCATATTACAATAAAACAATGCTTTTCTAGGAAGGGATGACGGCACCCCTCTTCATCCTCCCCAAGAGATCTTGGATGCTCCTAAGAAGTGGTGAAGAATGGAGCAGTTAACAAAAACAAACACATAGTTTTCTTTCCTTAAATGTGTCTCCTTTCTTGAACTCTCTTCACCTCCACTCTGTCCTTAACACTCAAAAAGCATGAATACCTGCCTCTTTCCCTATATCCTACTTCTCACTCCCAGAGCCCACAAAGGAAATAGGTATCAACAAGGCTGAAATTCTAGAACAGATTCTGGTGTTGGTAGCAGAGAAAGACACTAGGAATGAAGTGCAGATTGCTCTTGTTTTCATTAATGGATAATACAAGTAAGTACCTAATTGAGTAGTGGAAAAGTTCTTTGGGAGAGGGAAAAGCAAGATCTCAGCACACTGAAAGTAAGGATAAAAAGAGGGAAATTTTAAATATTATAAGACTCCTTCTAACTTTATTACTTTCCATAAAAAGTTTAACATTAGCTAATACCATAGCTTTGGAATAACCTGCTTTATCCTTTAAGCCTCAGTTTCTTCATCTGTAAAATGCTGATACCAATAACACTTTCACCTTACAGGGTTATTGTTATTGTGAGTTTTGAATGAAATAACACATGCAAAGATAATAGCACAATGCCTGGCACATAGGAACACTAAAAATGTTAATTTAAAAGAAACTTGAAAGGGCTGGGTGCAGTGGCTGATGCCTATAATCCCAGCACTCTGGGAAGACAAAGGGGGGAGGATTGCTTGAGGTCAGGAGTTTGAGACCACCCTGAGCAAGAGCAAGGCCACACTTCTACTCAAAAATAGAAGAAGAAAACAAAAATTAGCCGGCCAACTAAAAATAGAAAAAATTAGCTGAGCCTGGTGGCACCCATCTGTAGTCAAAACTACTCAAGAGGCTGAGGCAGGAGGATCACCTGAGTCTAGGAGTTTGAGGTTGCAGTGAACTATGATGATGCCACTGCACTCTAGCCCAGGCAACAGAGTGAGACTCTGTCTCAAAAAAAAAAAAGAAAAGAAACATAAATTTTCATTGTAGGTTTTATTGTAAAATGATATGTATAAGTTTATCCAATTCATTCATTTAACACTTCAACTTAGAAATTTAGAAGATACCTTGGAATACTGATTAAAATCAAAACAACCAGGGGCAAAAGTTTTATGCTAAAAAATTTACTAAAAAATATTCGGGAGTCATTATATTGATAAAATGTTACGGAACTTTTAAAAATGCAAACTGAACTGTAATCATTTGCAGCTATTCCTTTCAAAATTAAGTCACCATTTGTTCTTTTTTTTCTAACACTACAGTACTCTATTTTCATTAAAAGCCTATAACAAGGCACAGCTTCTTCGATATCAAAACCTTTTGGAAACCTGGCTCAGAGGAAGCCACACATTGTTTACAGTGCTGGAAAGGACCCGTGTGGTCACTCTAGGACAACTGTCACTGTCACCAGCCCGTCTGGGTGTCCCATAGTGACTTGGGTCATGCAAAAGTGTGGGGGAAGGCTGGAGTCTGAAACAAAGTCTATAGCTAGGGTTCTCTGAAAACGGACAGAGGTTTAACTGAGAATCCGAGACGAGGCTCTGACTTGTGGGGAAGCAGTCCCCCGGGACAAATTAATTTCGGGGGCGCGCCGCCCCTTCCCTCAGGAAAGGGACGCAGGTGTTGCCCTCCACGGCGACCCCTCCCGCTTTCTTCCCGGAGCCGCCGCCCCTTTCCCCCAGCCGCGTTACCTTTCTCGTCCTCGTCGATGCGCAGGGCAATGGAGATGTACTCGAAGGCCTGTTTGTGGAAGGCTCGGACGCTCTCGGCCTCACCGCCCGGCATCGGCGCCGGGGGCGAGGCCGAGGCCGGCGCCGGAGCGGCCCGGGAGCTCCTCTTGGCTGCCATGAGGGCGCGGGAGAAGCGCTGGCAGAGCCACACGAAGAGGAGCCCCAGGTGGAAGGCGACCAGACGCAGCAGCGCGAAGCCTACGAACAGCGGGTAGGAGAAGTAATACAGGTTCTGCTTATGCGGCGACTCGCGCGCTGGGGCCCGCCCGGCGGCGGGAGGGGCGGGGGCCCGGCAAGGAGGCGGAGGCCTGGGAGGCACCGGGCTGCTGGGGCCGCGGGAGCCTTTCTTCTTCCCTCGTCCACCCGGAGAATTCATTCACAGCTCCCACTGCCGCCGCCGCCATAACCCGCCTCCCGCAGACCGACGGGGACCAAGCGACGGCGGCGGCCACTGCCACGGCAAGGGCCACAGACGCCCGAGGGCCCGCCGGCCCCAGGAGCTCGACACCTCTACACAAGGCCCGCCGGCCCCGCCCCTTTCTCCTTCCGCAGCCAGGAGCACAACCCGGTCTCCTCTTCCAGCTGTCGACGGCTCCGGCCCCTCCCTCCCTTCCTCTGTCCTCTCAGCCGCCTGATGGCCCAGAGCGGCGGCCGCGCACGCGCACGTTCGCCCGTGTCTTCCTCCGGCGCGCGCACGCCCCGTCTTTGTTGACCTGAGTTCCTGTGCGCGTGCGCGGCGCCCGCCGCTCGCCTCAAGAACTACAGTTCCCAATGTGCAATTCGCTCCCGTCGGCCCGGGGCTCCGTCCCTCCGCTGGCTCTCGGCCCCGGGACCTCTCAGTAGGGAACCTGGGTAATCAACCCACGCAAGGGGCGATTGTAGCTTGGGGTCGCTAGGGTAGGTTGCAGGTCCTATATCCTCAGTGTTATCATGTTCTTGTTATCATGTTCTTATATATCTTTCATCATGTTCAGCCAAGAAACCCGTATCTTCCGCAAAGGACAATTGATCCATCTCAGAAGCAATGCGTATCCATCTATTAATAGGAATTATTATCTAAGAGAAAAGCAGTTATAGAGACAAACTTCAGGTCACTCCAAATAAAATAATGTTAGCTCGAGGTGATGAGGTAAGCGAATTCAAAGGTTTGACTAGATTATTAGGTGTAGATGTCTAATCTGTAGAATTAATTTATTCAAATAAAGGAATTGTTAGGTCTTGCACAGTAACCATCACGTAGTTTACTGAAGAATCAACACTGTGTCTCCCCCCACCCTTTTGTAATCTACTAGGCATCTCTTCCTTTAGGGAACTACCAACACCTCTCTGCTCCTTGTATGCTAATGAGCTGCAAGCACAAAACCCAGATCACAAAGGTGGAAACAAACATTAGGTCAATCAGACTCTTCTGGGACCTGGAATCTTAGGTGGAGGGAGATGCACTAAGACAGAAGGTAGTTGGAATCCAAGGCTCTAAAAAGCTGGTTGATCAAGTCATCCCACTGAGATCCCCAGAGCTGCTGAGTTCCTGACTGGTCGCTTGATTATATAACCTATCCAATAAACTATTCAGTCCCTATTTCTCTCCCTGTCTCCTTTCCCCCTTTGCTCTCTCTCGCTTTTCCTGTTTCCTATTTTTTGTTTTTTCTTCTCTTTTAACTTGAGTTAGCCATAATTGTTTCTTGTTGTCTAAAACTAAAACTAAGTAATCCTAACTGATACAAAGTCACCATTGTTTACAGTGTGAAGTTTGCATATGCCTCACAAAGCTTCCAAGAATCTCCACATTCTGCCACAACTTCATCTAATTATTTCCCCCAATACTCCCCTACAAATAGGCTATTGCAAAAATGACCTATTCCCTGTTTCCCTCCTGCTGCCTCTACATTTCTGCCTCTGTGCTTATGCTAGTTCCTCATTCTGAAATGCCCTCTCTTTCAATTCTATTCATTTTTATCCCTGACTTCCCTCCAGAAAACCTGACTTGTCTCTTCATGATCTCCCCTTCCAGGTAATATGTGACTTCTCTCTTTTGAAACCCATACTACTTGTGTGAAATCTATTGTATTTATACATATATCATGTAAACAAGATGCATATAACTTAAATGTACAAGTTAAAAATAATAAGCAACATTGAGTTTTTAAAAAATTAATCAGCTCCTTGAAGCACTCTGAATCCCTCCCCAGTCACAACCTCTTTTCTCCCCCTCTAGAGGAAACTGTTACCCTGAATTATGTATTAATCATTCTTTTGCCTTTCATTTTAGTTTACAATGTATTTTACGTATTTTTTCCAAAATATTAAGGGGCTACAAATGTTTTTGTTATATGGTTTGAGTCAGGGCTGTAAATGTGCCCATCACCTGAATAGTGTTCATTGTACCCATTATGTGGGGTTTTGCTCCTCCCCTCCTCCCCCTCCCCTCTGCTTAATTTCCATTGACTTTTTTTTTTTTTGCAACAGAGTCTCACTTGTTGCCCAGGCTAGAGTGAGTGCCATGGGGTCAGCCTAGCTCACAGCAACCTCAAGCTCCTGGGCTCAAGTAATCCTCTTGCCTCAGCCTCCCGAGTAGCTGGGACTACAGGCATGCGCCACCATGCCCAGCTAATTTTTTTATATACATATATATTAGTTGGCCAATTAATTTCTTTCTATTTATACTAGACATGGGGTCTCGCTCTTGCTCAGGCTGGTTTCGAACTCCTGACCTCGAGCAATCCGCCCGCCTCGGCCTCCCAGAGTGCTAGGATTACAGGCGTGAGCCACCGCGCCCGGCCTCCATTGACTTTTATTTCCCTGTGTGCACTTGTGTGCCCATCGATTAGTTCCAATTTATTGGAGAGTACATGTGGGGGTTGTTTTTCCATTTTTGAGATAATTTGCTTAGGATAATGGTCTCCAATTCCTTCCAAGTTGCTGCAAAAGGCATTAATTCATCCTTTTTATGGCTGAGTAGTACCTCATGTATACATATATCAAATGATAATCCACTCATGAACTGATGGGGACTTGGGCTGATTCCACATCTTTACAATTGTGCTACAATAAACATTTGAGTACGGTGTCTTTTTGATAAACCCAGTAGTGAGATTGCTAGATCGAATGGTAGATCTAATTTTAGTTCTTTGAGAAATCTCCATACTTTTTTCCATAGGGGTTGTACTAATATGCAGACCCACCAACAGTGTATAAGTTTCTCTCTGCATCCCTGCCAGCATCTATTGTTTTTGGACTTTTTGACAAAAGCCATTCTAATAGGAATAAGGTGATATCTCAACCAGGCATGGTGGCTCATGCCTGTAATCCTAGCACTCTGGGAGGCTGAGGCAGGCGGATTGCTCGAGGTCAGGAATTCGAAACCAGCCTGAGGAAGAGCGAGACCCTGTCTCTACTATAAATAGAAAGAAATTAATTGGCCAACTAATATATATTAAAAAAAATTAGCCAGGCATGATGGTGCATACCTGTAGTCCCAGCTACTCAGGAGGCTGAGGCAGGAGGATTGCTTGAGCCCAGGAGTTTGAGGTTGCTGTGAGCTAGGCTGATGCGATGGCACTCACTCTATCTGGGCAACAAAGTGAGACTCTGCCTCAAAATAAATAAATAAATAAATAAATGAAACTAAGGTGATATCTCATTGTGGTTTTCATTTGGATTTCCCTGATGATTAACGATGTTGAGCATATTTTTCATATGTTTGTTGGCCATTTGTCTATGTTCTTTTGTAAAACTTCTGTTCATATCTTTTGCTCACTTTTTAATGAGGTTATTTGTTTTTTTCTTGCTGATTTGTTTGAGTTCTTTTTATTATAGATTCTGGATATTAGCCCTTTATCAGATGTATAGATTGTGAACATTTTTTTTCCATTCTGTAGGTTATCCGTTTGCTCTGTTGATTATTTCCTTAGCTGTGCAGAAGCTTTTTAGTTTAACCAAGTCCCATTTATTTATTTTTCCTGTTGCTGTAATTGCCATTGGTATTAGTTTACAATGTATTTATGTACCTCTAAACAATGTATTATATAATTTTGCCTGGCTTTTCTTTTTATGCATTTTTATTTCAAAATGTTAATAAGGGGGTACAAATGTTTTTATTACATTGATATCTTGTATAATACTTGAGTCAGAGCTTCTGGTGTGCCCATCATCAAAAGTGTTCATTGTACCCCATAGGTAAGTTTTTACCCCACGCCCACCCTCCTGTCCTCCCCCCTCCTTGGTTTCTCATGTCCTTTGTATAGCTTTGTGCTCATGTATACCCATCTATTAACTTCCTCTTATTAGTGAGAACATATGGTGTTTGGTTTTCCATTCCTGGTATACTTCACTTAAGATAATGATCTGCATTTCCCTCCATATTGCTGTAGATGACATTATTTCATCCCTTTTTATTGCTGAGTAGTACTCCATGGTATATATATACCACATTTTCTTGCTCCATTCATGAATTGAAGGGCACTTAGGTTGATTCCACATCTTTGCACTTGTGAGTTGTGTGTCACTGGTTTTTACTTTATATAAATGTAATCAGATTGCAAACATTCTTAATTTGCTCTTTCTGCTCAATATTTAAATGTTTGAAATTTCTCCCTATTTATTTCTATAGCTGTACATTTATTTTCACTGCTATATAGTATTCTATTATATGAATTTACTACAATTTATTTTACCATTCAACTGTTGAAGGATATTTAGTTCAGTGCTGGTATGCTTGTAGTTTTTTTCTTTTTTTATGTAACTAACTTTTTAACTTGGTTAATATATGGCCCAATAGTAGAGTGGTTAAATGGTTCTAGAGTCAGATTGGTTACATTCAAATCTCTGCTCCATCATTCCGTGTAATCTTGAACTAGTGGCTCAGTCGGCTTTCCTATCTCTAATACTAATGTCGTAGACAGTGCCCGGAATCAAGTTGATACTTGATATTTTTTTGAATGAAGAATGGTTCTCCCACATTTCCTCTACACTTATACTATAGTCTAACTAAAATGGACTACTGGCAAGTTTGTGAGCATTCTTTTTTTTGAGACACAGTCTCACTTTGTTGCCCAAGCTAAAGTGAGTGCCGTGGCATCAGCCTAGCTCACAGCAACCTCAAACTCCTGGGCTCAAGAGATCCTGCTGCCTCAGCCTCCCGAGTAGCTGGGACTACAGGCATGCGCCACCATGCCCGGCTTACTTTTTCTATATATATTAGTTGGCCAATTAATTTCTTTCTATTTATAGTAGAGACGGGGTCTTGCTCTTGCTCAGGCTGGTTTCGAACTCCTGACCTCAAGCAATCTGCCCGCCTTGGCCTCCCAGAGTGCTAGGAGTTTCTGAGCATTCTTTACCCTTTTCCAGGACTATAGTTACCCTCCAGTCAATTTCATTCCACTTAGAATGGCCTTTCCTCCGACCTTCACTGTCGAAGTCCTTTAGGACTTAATTCTAAAATTAACTTCTTGATAAATCCTTTTCTTATCAACTCCAGTAGAAATGATTCTATTTTTCAATTCTTATGACAATACAGTTGTATTGTTCTGTGACTCTTATAATATATTGCACCTCATGATAGTTGTTTAAATGCTTTATCACGTCCCGATAGAGACTGTAAACTTACTGAAGGCAGTGGTCACACTTTATACATTTTTACTTACTTTCTACATCTAGCCCGATGCCTTGCTCATGGTACTCATTTAATAAATATGAACAATTTGAAAAACAACTTGAACATGATGATTGTATTAGGTATCTGTTGGTATGTTAGAAGCCACTCCAAAACTAACTAGCTTAAGATAACAGCCATTTATTTACTCATAATTTTGTGAGTCAACAATTTGGTTCATCTAGGTAGTTCTTCTGATGGCCTTGTGGGGGCCGGTGGGGGGGGTCATTCATGTGGATGCAGTCATCTGGTGGCTTGACCAAATGACTGGATGGCCTAGCCAGCCTCACTCACATGTTCAGAGGTTGGCTGTGGCTGTTGGCTGTGACATGTGTCTCTAGCCGGAGAGCCCAGACTTCTTTACATGGCATCTGACTTCCAGGAGAGTATAAGTAGAAGCTGTAAGGCTTCTTAAAACCTAAACTTCAAAGTTACACAATGTCATTTCTACTGCATTTCTGTTGTTAAAGGCGGCATGCAGTGGCTCATGCCTGTAATTCCAGCACTTTTGGAGGCTGAGGCAAGAGGATCATTTGAGGCCAGGAATTCCAGACCAGCTGGGGCAACATAATGAGACCTCGTCTCTATAAAAATTTTAAAAATTAGCTGGATGTGGTGTAGTCCTAGCTACTTGGGAGGCTGAGCCAGAAGGAATCCTTGAGCCTGGGAGTTGGAGGCTGCATTGAGCTGTGATCTCATCACTGCACTCCCGCCTGGGTGACAGAGTGAGACCCTATCTTAAAGAATAGGAGGCAAGAAGTTACAAGGACAACTCCAATGAAAGAGATGGGAAAATAAACTCCATATCTTGGTAGAAAAGTGGCAAAGTCACATTCCAAAGGAGCATATGTATAGGGATGAGAGGAATTATTGTGGCCATCTTTGCAAGTAATCTAGCATAGTGATTATTTGCAGAATTTCCTTTTACTTCATGTTCAGGTAAGAGCTTAAGCATCTCTCATTTAAGATAGTATTTCCCAACTGTTTTGCTGTATCATAAAACCCTTAGATTTGATCACAGGGCAAATTAACATGCTTAAGTTTAAGGAGACAACAATAACGATGATGATAATGACTGCCACTACTTGCTAACATTTACTGAACCCGTATTGTGGAGTAAACAGATTAACTTTTACTGTCTTATTCAATCATCATTACTTGAGTTAAGCATTATTATCTCAATTTTTAAAAACAATTTAAGGCTCTAAGAATCTGTTACTTTCTTAACATCACATATTAGTTAATTACACATACTACCTCAGTGATTTAAGGTAAAAATCTAAGGTTTCAAGAATAATATTTTTACATGATTTATTTTATTAATTATGAAATAAATATATTATTAGCCCTAGAGGATAAGTGATCTTTCATTTATGAGTATCCAGATGTTGGGCTTCTGGCCGCTGGCCTCCCACTTTGCTATTCAGTTATACTTAATATTGACTGTGCTTTTCTGCACCTTTGCCATTTTTTTGTATGGCAAAAAGATAGGATAGAGAGACAGCAAGACTGGTGTTGGTATTCTAGTTAATGCCTCTGTAAAATAGACATAATAAGATTTAAATTATAAAATGAAAGAATAATCTAAAACCTTCAGCAGAATACCTGCATCTTAACAGAGTTCAATAAATTTTGTTTTTGTTTCTTACACCTATAAAGCCATTTCAGATTTCTCACTCTCCTGGGATCTCATTTTTTAGTACTCTAAATCCATATCTTCTATCCCTTGGAATTATATCTCAGTATCAAATCCATTTTGTGATTTAATATCTTCCTAAATTTGTGTCAAGAAAAATAATTTCTTGGCCAGCCAAGGTGGCTCATCCCTGTAATCTTAGCACTCTGGGAGGCTGAGGGGAGGATTGCTTGAGCCCAGGAGTTTGAGGTTGCTGTGAGCTAGGCTGATGCCGTGGCACTCTAGCCTGGGCAACAGAGTGAGAGAAAAGAGAGAAAAGAAAAGAAAGGAAAGGAAGAGAAGGGAAAGGAAAGGAAAGGAAAAGGAAAAGGAAAGGGAAAAGGAAAAGGAAAAGAAAAGAGTGTCTTCAGGTGCAGTGGTGTGCACCTGTAGTCCCAGCTACTTCTGAGACTGAGGAGGGAGGATGCTTGAGCCCAGGAATTCGAATCCAGCCTCTTGGCAACATAGATACCCTGTGAAAGAAGGAAAGGAAGGAAAGAAGGAAGGAAGGGGGGAAGGGAGGGAAAGAAGAAAGGGAAGAAAGAAAGGAAAGAAAAAAGGAAAGCAACAAAGATAGTGCCTTGATAATACCCTGGCCTTATAATCTGCCAGGACTGAAGATCTTAACCTTCTTAGCCATTCTACCCACAATGTGACAGCCTCCCTGTTTTTAGATTGTAAGAACTTTCAGGACACTTAATCTTGAACAGAATCTGGGCCAGTTTCCCCAGGACAAAAAGGAGGAGCTGGGTACTGTGCTAACTAATCCAGGACATTCAGTCACTTTATCACTTTAACCCATTAATTTATTTACCACAGTGCCTACCACCAAATAGTTTTTTGGCTATTTCTGCTCTACTTGCTGGCTAAGGAACTCCAAACCTTCAGTTTGAGAGATATTAAATTATTTGAAGTAGAGACAAATGACAAATATTAAGCACCTCTTTTCAATTAAAAAATATAAGTAAAATAAAAAGGCATATCTAGAGCCAAGAGAGGAGATGACTTATTTTAAAAAAGGCAGAAAACGTAAAGTAGAGAAACCAATTAAAAGACATGGTTGAAGGTGAGGGATAAGAGAAGTGAAGTAACAAATTGTTGGATTATTATCCTATCTCTGTGTTAATAAGCAAAAAACATAACTGCGAACAACTAAACATTTCCCTGAATTGAGTCCTCAGTGTGACACAGATCTTTCATTCATTTAACAAATAGGTATTAAGAACAGACAATGTACCAGGCAATCAATGAGGTGCCAAGATTATAGTAGAGAAAACAATTGAATTCATAGTCATTTTTTTTTTCTTTTCTGTTTTCAGAGAAAGGGTCTCACTTTGTCACCCAGGCTGGAGTACAGTGGCATGATTGTAGCTCATTGCAGCTTCAAACTCCCAGGCTCTAGCAATCCTCCTACCTCAGCCTCTGAAGTAGCTAGGGCTACAGGCTTGTGCCATCACACCTGGTTAATTTATATATATATATATATATGTATATATATATATATTTTTTTTTTTTTTTTTGAGACAGAGTGTTGCTTTGTTGCCCAAACTAGAGTGAGTGCCATGGCGTCAGCCTACCTCACAGCAACCTCAAACTCCTGGGCTCAAGCGATCCTACTGCCTCAGCCTCCCGAGTAGCTGGGACTACAAGCATGTGCCACCATGCCCGGCTAATTTTTTGTATGTATATATTAGTTGGCCAGTTAATTTATTTCTATTTATAGTAGAGACAGGGTCTCACTCTTGCTCAGGCTGGTTTCGAACTCCTGACCTCGAGCAATCCGCCTGCCTGGGCCTCCCAGAGTGCTAGTATTAATTTTTATATTTTTTGTTGAAATAAGGCCTTGCTATATTCCCTAGGTTGGTCTATAACTGCTGACCTCAAGTTATCTTCCCACCAGATCCTCCCAAAGTGCTGAGATTACTGGTGTGAGCCACTGTGCTCAGCTGCGTTTACAGTCTAATGCAGTGGCCAAAACCTCAAATAGCAACAGTGGTTAGGTAGATATAATAACTTTTATGGGTTCTATGTGTGGGTTCTAAAAAGAAAATCACAGTCTCAGGGCATTACAGCCCCTTCCCTCTCCACTCAACTCTATGCAAAAGAGAAGGTAAAAGCCTTGGGCTTCTGTGAAGAACTGACCCTACAGATCATTCATTAAGTAAACTTCTTGCTATCCTCCCATAAGCAAGGACATACAAATTATACCTATGTCTAGCACCTAAAACTAAAGCCTGTTTGATTCCACACTAATAATGAATTACAAGTTTATCTTACAGGTAACAGAATTGGAAACGAGAGAATCAGGCATTCTTCCACCTACCCAGGGTCATCTACATAAATGATGCTCTCTTTACTCCCTTATTTTATGTAAGATGTATATTTCTTGGGCCTCACAAGAATGTAAGTACTACCTCATCAGCCTCCCTCTCCCCTTGCCTTTTTCCTTCTCTCTGTATACCTTTAAAACACTGACAGTTCTAACTTTCCCTTCTGAAAAAGTTACAGCTTGTTTGCAGTTTATGTTTTTCTGAGGTGCATCCTCAAAATCTTGGCTTAATAAACCTCCATTTTTTGCAGTTTTTGCCTCAGTCATTTATTTGGGTCAACAGGGTGGTGGACATTCAAAAATGCATATGTGTCTAGGTAGCTTATGGCTGTAATCCCAGCTCTTTGGGAGGATCACTTGAGGCCAGGAGTTCAAGAACAACCTGGGCAAAACTGCAAGACCCTGTCTCTACAAAAAATAAAAAATAAAAATAAGTGGTCATGGTGGCACAGATTTGTAATCCTAGTTATTTGGAAGCCTGCCGTGGGAGGATTGCTTGAGCCCAGGAGTTTCAGGCTACAGTGAGTTATGATCATGCCACTGCAGGCCAGTGTAGGCAACAGAGTAAGATCCTGTCTCAAAAAAAAAAAAAAAAAAAAGCATTTATGATATAAATGATGGTGGAGACCATGAGTAACTAAAGAGTTGCATCCCCTAATTAAACAGGACAATTGATACTCAGATCTTGCTGAATTTTGCTTTTTAGGAACATGGGACCTAACTTGCCAGGATTTTAAAAATTTTTAAGAGAAACTAGAATTTTGAATTTTTATATGAAATCTATTGGCTAAGGACTATTGGCCCAATATATATATATATTTTTTTGAAATCCAATCCATTTATTTAAATGTATATTGTACATAAGTTACAAATTCTCACTTTTGCCACTCAGCTAGAACTTTTCCGGAAAAGTCTCCATTTCTTCTTTGATCCTGTTTTCTACAAGTAATGCGAAGTTACTGTCTGTGTTTTGAAGGTTATAGCTGACAAACACCTGTTTGTTGGTCTTCCTGGCTAGGCGCTGGGCAAGGCCAGTAGAAGTCGTGTCAGAAGTGTCTCCAAGGAGGGAGGTGGACACGGGGTTGGAGTCGTAGCGGCTGCACATGGCCACGGCGAGGTTGCGCAGGTGCGGCGTGGCGCCCACCCACAGGAAGAGCGAGTCCGTCAGCCGCATGACGTGGAAGTGGACGAGCTGCTCCCACAGCCTGGCGCTGAAGTTGTGCAGGGAGACGTCCCCGGCCGCGGACGCCGGCGGCCCCTCCATGCCGCCAGGCCAGCCCCGGCCGCAGCGTACGGCTGCTCCAGTGCCGCCGCCGCTGAGGCCCGGAGCAGGCGAGTCTATTGGCCCAATATTTAAAAACAAACCAACCAACCAAATACAAAACTCTGACTCACCAGTTTGAGATTTTCTAGTTTGCATTGGATTTGTTACTTCAGTGAAAGTGTGAATGAGCTCATGGTTTTGAAATAGTAGGTGTAAATATAAATTGTTACCCAACCTGCTCAACTTGATTTTTGAAGCTATGATGCTATGGAAGCATAGCAGAGTCAGTACATACAGAATTTTAAATGAGTTCCCTAGAATGGCAATCTAGATGATAAGAAGGCGTAATTAGTTGGCACTCTAAGCAAAATACTTGGTTTATAGATATAATTTTATATTTCTATATTTATGGTAGACAATGCACGTTTACTCCTGTGCACATGAAGAGCAGAGTAATGGGAACTGTTAGCACCAGGTAAAATGTTGGGACACATAAATGGATTTGTGTGTTTTCAAAGGTGGTTGCAACTGCAGTGGTTTTAGAAAGTCTCTTTTATCCTGAGACCCTCCTCTCCATCTTATCCCATACTCATTTTCTCCACTTAGTGTCTTCCTTAGTATTTCAGTCTGAATTTTGACCTCTAGCCCTCCCATATAGGCTTGTCATTTGAGGCTTTGCTTAAATACTTATTCTTTTCTCCATAGGGCTCCAAAGATAACTTCTTGGTGAGGCACAATGGCTCACACCTGGAATCCTAGCACTCTGGGAGGCCAAGGTGGAGCATTTCTTGAGCTCAGGAGTTCCAGACCAGCCTGAGAAAAGCGAGACCCATCTCTACTAAAAATAGAAAAATTAGCTGAGCATCCATGGTGCACACCTATAGTCCCAGCTACTTGGGAGGTTGAGGCAAGAGGATTGCTTGAACCCAGGAGTCGAAAGTTGCAGTGAGCTATGATGACGCCAGTGCATTCTACCTGAGGTGACAGAGTGAGTCTCTGCCTCAAAAAAAAAAAACCAAAAAAAACCCCAAGATAACTTCTTACATATATCTCAGCCTCATCTGAAGTCCTGTAGAATTTAGAGTCTATATCACTCATCTTTTTTTTTTTTGAGATAGGTGTAAGCAAGCTTCCAAGAGTCTTCTGCCAGGGGACTCATAAAGGATGTGCTTAATTCCTCCAGCAACATGTTCTGACCACATGTATAAAATGCTGTCTACCATAGACGCTCATCAGAAATTCAGTGCTTGGGCTTTATATTGGGACTGGTTCTATATGTACCCTCTGCCCAACACATACCAAAATCCCAAACTCCTAAAAGGAAAGCAGGTGCGTAACATAAACCATATTGTCTGCAGAGTTTAGGCACAGGGAGCCACTGTCATAATTTAGGGAAAGTTTTATATCAGTGTAGGAAACTGTTCATTATTTAAGTTCCTAGATATCAGTCCAGATCTAATCTTGTAAGCAGACCTTTCTAAGGACGGCAGTTTTAGGTCTGCTATGTTAACTCTTTTCTGCATGCTCACCATGAGGCCTAAACAAATAATTGATGCTTACTAAATACTTGAGTGAAGGGAAAAAGAATGAACTGGGAGATTTTTCTTTTAATACTATCATACAATTAGACTCATTACTCACATAAATATTTTTCTCCATTGTTTTATGTGTTACTTACGATTTAAAAATCGACATATTTTCCAATTAAAGAAAACTTATCTAAACATTTTTACCTTTTAAATTTTAAAACAAATTTGTGTTTTTGGTAAAAAAAAATAGTTCAAACAATCTAAAAGTTCAGAAAAGTCAGACTTCCCTCCCCATTTTCCCTCTCCCCAGGTAACCACTATTAATAGTTTCATGCATATCTCCCCAGCATTTTTCCTATCAACATATAAATATGTATGTGATAAAATATCATAGGATCTCATAATAAGTCCACTTCCACTGCTTCACTTGACCAGCCTTTTATAAAAAATCTCATTATAAGATTTTTTTACAACATGCATTTTTTTTTTTTTTTTTTTTTTAGACAGAGTCTTGCTTTGTTGCCTGGGCTAGAGTGCCATGACATCAGCCTAGCTCACAGCAACCTCAAACTCCCGGGCTCAAGCGATCCTCTTGCTTAAGCCTCCCCAGTAGCTGGGACTACAGACATGCACCACCATGCCCGGCTAATTTTTTATATATATGTTTAGTTGGCCAATTAATTTCTTTCTATTTATAGTAGAGACGGGGTCTTGCTTTTGCTCAGGCTGGTTTTGAACTCCTGAACTCGAGCAATCCGCCCGCCTCGGCCTCCCAGAGTGCTAGGATTACAGATGTAAGCCACCGCGCCCGGCCATACATTTTTCACATAAAATTATGTTGTGTCTTTTTACCTATAGATCTACTCATTTTTTTCAATGGCTATACATTTATCTTTTCTTGTGTTGAGAACATTACAATTCTTCTAGCTATTTTTTTTTTTTTTTTTTTTGAGACAGAGTCTCACTTTGTTGCCCAGGCTAGAGTGAGTGCCGTGGCGTCAGCCTAGCTCACAGCAACCTCAAACTCCTGGGCTCAAGCGATCCTTCTGTCTCAGCCTCCCGAGTAGCTGGGACTACAGGCATGAGCCACCATGCCCGGCTAATTTTTTCTATATATATTAGTTGGCCAATTAGTTTCTTTCTATTTATAGTAGAGACGGGGTCTCGCTCTTGCTCAGGCTGGTTTCGAACTCCTGACCTTGAGCAATCCGCCCGCCTCGGCCTCCCAGAGAGCTAGGATTACAGGCTTGAGCCACCGCGCCCGGCCTTCTTCTAGCTATTTTGAAATATAAAATTTATCTCTGTTATGATGAGCCCATACTGAATATGAACTCTTTACCCAGTATGTGTTAGTGAAGATTTCTTGGCTAACTATCCAGTATCTGTTTCCTTTCTTCCCCTTCCTAGCCATACTAAGGTTTTCCCTTGAGGAACCAATCTTCTCCCATTGTGTAGCAGTCATGCGATTCAGGTGGGGGATTAACTTTACCACCAGGTCATATCCTTGTCATGGTTCATGGATGGGCAGTAATTTAGGCCTGTGCCAGTTATCACATGGCATTCACTTTATCAAAATAACTGGTACAATTTGGACAGATCAGAGCAAAGTTCAGACTTTTGGTTCATGGGTAGACTTATAAGAAGTGATGCTGTCAGGTGTAGTGGCTCATGCCTGTAATCCCAGCACTTTTTTATACTTTTTTTTTTTTTTTTTGGTTGAAACGATGTCTCACTATTTTGTCCAGGCTGGTGTTGCCCAGTCTGGTCTAATACTCTTGGCCTTAAGCAGCCTTCTGCTTTGGCCTCCCAAAGTTCTGAGATTGGCTGAGCACAGTGGCTTATACCTGTAATCTCAGTGCTTTGGGAGGCTGAGGTGAGAGGATGACTGCAAGCCAGGAGTTTGAGAGGAGCCTGGACAACAGATTGAGACCTCTGTCTCCACAAAAACAATAAAAAAATTAGCCAGGCCCCTGTAGTCCCAGCTACTTGGGAGGCTGAGGCAAGAGGATTGCTTGAACTCAGGAGTTTGAGGTTGCTGTGAGCTAGGCTAACTCAGCCTACAGAGTAGCTGGGACTACAGCTCTTGCTCAGGCTGGTCTTGAACTCCTGAGCTCAAAGGATCCACCTGCCTCTGCCTCCCAAAGTGCTAGGATTACAGGCGTGAGCCACAGTGCACAGCCATGATTTTTAATTTTAATGGCTTATATTCCATCATATTGATATGTCATAATTTAGTCTCCAAATCCTTGATATTAAGTTTTCAAGTTTTCATATTACAAAGTGTGACTACAAATTGGATTGTGTCAAAGCCAAGAAGTTTGAGTGTATCATTTTTACATTAAAATAAATTGAATTTTTTGGAATTAAAAGAATCCAATTTGCCAGATTCCATTTGTTATTTACAAATTGTGTGCAGGAGGCAAATTATTCTCTATATTTTTTTACAAATACAATAGCATCAAGAGGGCCATGGTTAGGAAAGTTAGTTGTTGCATATTACAAATCTTAATACAAATGTAAGGTAGCAATATCATTGCAATTCAGATTCAAGGTCTTGAGAAAACTGACTACAGAACTCCCAAACAGTGTTTCTTCCCCAGCTTTAAGCTTTAGAGTACAACACTGACATTCTATCATTGATTGTTTAGCCTAGGCCTATGACTTTCTAGTAAGAGCCATTCAGGGAGTAAGTGGTTTCAGTTCCTTGAGGAAGAGCTTCAGAGGATTGTTTTGGCAGCACCCAGGGTTGATCAGGCCGAGCGGGCTGGTCAGTGGGCTTGCACCAGGGGTGGCGCTTGGACTGGGAGGGCAGGCTGAGGAACTAGTCTCATCGGAGGCCTGGCTTCTGAAGCCAGACCCCAACCAAGACACACTGCAAACCGCAAACCGTCTCATAGACTCAGGACAGCCTGAGAACCTCCCAGCCCTAGGCCTGCCAGGCTGGGAAGTTCTGCGCAGGCGCGCCAGTCGTGCGACATCCGTCACTTACGGCCGGAGCGGTTCGTGCTGGGAGTTGGTGGCTCGGTGCAGGGCTCTTAGGAACGAACGGCTTGGGCGCGGGTAATCAGCTCCCTTACCCGGTTTTCCCACTTATTCTAGATACGTGGGACTACCGCAGAGCTTCCGGACCTGATGCGGGCGCCGGGTCATGGACTGTCCCACCTGGTTGCTCTACTGCTCGGGGTGCTCCCGCGCCCAGGTGGGGGTGAGGGGCGGGGTCGGGGGCTGGGCTGGACTCCATTCTGGCGTCTTCGTGTTGAAATCTCCCGGGTAACTCGCGGCTCTTCTTGTTTTCCAAGACTAGTATCCGGGGACTGTGACTTGCAGGGTCCGCCATGGAGCCGGAGCAGATGCTGGAGGGACAGACGCAGGTACCAGGAGGCCCTGGGTTCTGGGTGGCGGCGCGCGGGGAGGCAGCGAGAAGGGGCGAGGGGAGGAGGTTACGTCTCTGTAACTGGTGTTTTGTTTTCTAGGTTGCAGAAAATCCTCACTCTGAGTACGGTCTCACAGACAACGTCGAGGTAACTCACCCAGTTCCTATGCTTCATCCGTGTGTCTCTTGAGACCTGGAGAAAACTTGAGTTCCGTTTTTACTGGGTTACCTTCCACAAGGGAAAACTTTTGTTACCATGAACTGAATAGTATCGAATTGTGGGTAGCTTATTTTACTAGCGCTACTAATACTTTGTGGTATACAGAAGTACAAATTAGTTTTGAGCCCAGAGGTTGAACTTTTAAAAGTGATACTCAGCAACAAACGTACTTTATTAAGGGAGACTGTCAGAATCGTTTTGGTTGGTTGGCTGTTAAGGCATCTGTTTGGATATTGTTGTGTAAAAACTACACATATTAAAATTAACAATCCTATTGGTCTTCTTAGCAGAATAGGGTGCTGGTGGAGTTAACATTTAATAAGGTTTATTTCTTTGTAGAGTTTAATAGAAGGTGCCATTGAAAGCTATAACACACATATAGACGCTTTTCGCCTTACATGGTTAAGTCTGATTTAGAGAGTATGTATGAAAAGCATACAAAAGAAAGTGTATTTTTATAGAACTTCTTTGTATAAGTGCAAAGAGATTGTTTTCTAAAAAATAGAAAATACTTTGCAAATGAATGAATAAATGCTGGAACAAATGAATTAACCAGAGCAGGGTGGGATTGGTTAGAAAAAGAGAGGCTTCCTGGAAAAGATTTATGTGTTTTATTAAAAAAGATATGTGATTCAGTTTGGATAAATGAGGGCAGAAGCATTTCCAAACAGAGCAATAATAGTAATAGCTGGTAATATTTCCTCAATCTTTTTACTATGTGCCAGACACACACCTAAGTAATTTGCATATATTTTCAGCCCTATAAGGCTCAGGGAAGTTCTTTGACTTTTTCAAGATCACCAGGAAGTAAGGGAGAGCTGTGTGTTTTTTTTTTTTCTTTTTTTTAGTTTAACACCATTTATTATTAAGTGATCTCAGCTGATGTTGTAGCTGCTGTGTGTCAGCCTGTTCTTAAAACATAAAATGGAGAGCTGTGTTTTTAACCTAGACAGTTTGACTTTTTTTTTTTTTTTTTGAGACAGAGTCTTTCTCTGCTTCTCCAGCTAGACTGCAGTGGCATCATAGTAGCTCATTCATTGCAACCTCCACCTCCTGGGCTCAGGTGATCCTCCTGCCTCAGTCTCCCAAGTAGCTGGTACTACAGGTGCCTGCCACCATGCTCTGATATTTTTTTCTATTTTTAGTAGAGATGGGGTCTCACTCTTGCTCAGCCTGGTTTGGAACTCCTGACCTCCAGTAATCCTGCTGCCTGAGCTTCCTACCACAGTTGTAGGTTTATAGGCATGAGCCACCTCGCTTGGCCACTTTGACTTTTTTGCAGAATTTAAGTTGTGTTGCCATTCTTGACCAACTCTTAGAATTTGCTGGCATGCCTACTCTGTACCCATAAGCAATGTTTATTGGTTTGATGTCAGTGTTAAGAGAATCTGTCTGTTTTCATAGTGTAGCTTTTATTAAATGATCAAACTGCTATCCTGGATTAGGTGAATATTCTGTACACTACTTTATGTTCTAGTCATTTAAGAGACTTCTTTTTTTTTTTTTTTTTTGAGACAGAGTCTCACTTTGTTGCCGAGGCTAGAGTGAGTGCCTTGGCATCAGCCTAGCTCACAGCAACCTCAAACTCCTGGGCTCAAGCGATCCTCCTGCCTCAGCCTCCTGAGTAGCTGGGACTACAGACATGCACCACCACACCCAGCTAATTTTTTCTATATATTTTTAGTTGGCCAATTAATTTCTTTCTATTTATAGTAGAGACAGGGTCTTGCTCTTGCTCAGGCTGGTTTTGAACTCTTGACCTCGAGCAATCCGCCCGCCTTGGCCTCCCAGAGTGCTAGGATTACAGGTGTGAGCCACTGCGTCCGGCCTCCAGACTTTTTTTGATAGTGCCTGTATATGAAGGCACAGCCATGAGAGCAGAGATATCCAAATGCTATATCCAGCCGGGCGCGGTGGCTCACGCCTGTAATCCCAGCACTTTGGGAGGCTGAGGCGGGCGGATCGCTCGAGGTCAGGAGTTCGAAACCACCCTGAGCAAGAGTGAGACCTCGTCTCTACTATAAAAATAGAAAGAAATTAATTGGCCATCTGATATATATATAGAAAAAATTAGCCGGCATGGTGGCGCACGCCTGTAGTCCCAGCTACTGGGGAGGCTGAGGCAGGAGGATTGCTTGAGCCCAGGAGTTTGAGGTTGCTGTGAGCAAGGCTGATGCCACGGCACTCACTCTAGCCTGGGCAATTAAGCGAGACTCTGTCTCAAAAAAAAAACAACAAAAAAAAACAAATGCTATATCCTAAACCATCATACCGATGTCCATGGTAAAATGAGAAAAAATAAGGAGAGTGGAGTGAGTGATGCATTATTCTGTGATTGGTCTTCCTGCTTCTGTAATTTTAAAGTATCGTTTGTTTGTTCCTTCCTTCCTTCTTTCCTTCCTTCCTTCCTTCCTTCCTTCCTTCCTTCCTTCCTTCCTTCCTTCCTTCCCTTCCTTCCCTTCCTTCCCTTCCTTCCCTTCCTTCCCTTCCTTCCCTTCCTTCCCTTCCTTCCCTTCCTTCCCTTTCTCTCCTTTCTCTCCTTTCTCTCCTTTCTCTCTTTCTTTCTTCTTCTTCTTCTTCTTCTTTTTTTTTTTTGGAGACAGGATCTCACTCTGTCACCCAGGCTGGAGTACACAGTATTACCATCATAGCTCACTGCCTTTTTGAACTCCTGGGATCAAGTGATCCTCTCACCTTCTGAGTAGCTAGGACTATATAGGTGTGCACCACCATGCCCTGCTAATTTTTTAATTTTTATTTATTTTGTTTGTTTTTTGAGATAAGATCTCACTTTGTTGCCAGTGATGTCCTCATAGCTCATTGCAACCTCAAACTCCTGGTCTTAGGCTATCCTCCTGCCTCAGACTCCTGAGTAGCTGGGACTATAGGTGTGCACCATCATGCTGGGCTAATTTTCCTTTTTTTGTAGAAAGGGGGTCTCACTATTGTTCTGGCTGGTCTTGAACAAATGGCCTCAAGGCATCCTCCCTCCTTGGCCTTCACAAATGCTGAGATTACAAGCTTGAGCCACCACATCTGGCCAAAAGTACCTTTTCTTTTATGAACTAATGGTGATAGTAAAATAGTAATTGTGCTTTTTATTTGTACCTTTTTACTTGACAAAGAAGAGTTAAGCCTATGTTGATGTTTCCATTCATCATATTTTATTTCTTTTTTTTTTTTTTTTTTTTTTTTTACCTTACAGCCATCATACTGAACATATTTTATTTCTAATTTACTTGTTTGTGATATCTGAAAGTCTGGAAACAAGCATTCTACAGCTGCACCTTCTCCTGCTTTTCCTCTTAAAGTTTTATTTTATTTCCTTTGTTAGCTTATTATAAATTTGAGGTTTTTTAGTGGTTGGTTTAGGGTTTATAGTATGCTTGTTTAACTTATCACAGTTTACCTTCAGTAGTATTATATCTTTTTATCTATAATAAAAGAACCTTACATCAGTATTCTCCCATTTTTTTCTCCTGGCCTTTGTACTATTGTCATATAATTTACTTGTGCATATGTTAGGAACTCTATGATTTTTTATTTTTTCTTTAAAAAGTTATTTGTCTTTTAAGAGATTTTCAAAAAATAAGTAAAAGGAGAAATTTAGATTTATCCACATATTTGCCATTTCTGGGGCTCTTCATTCTTTTGTGTAGATTTTGATTTCCATCTGGTACCATTTTCCTTCTGCCTGAGGGCTTCCTTTAACATTTCTTTGTAGTATAGGTACTTTCTACTGACAGACATGTTTTCTGCTCCTTAATATGTAATGTCTTTTCTCTTGCTGCTTCTGAGATTTTCTTTTTATCAGAGTTTTTAAGGTATTTGATTATGATGTGTCTTGTAGGTTTCTTTTTTATTATTTCTTTTCAGGATTCATTGAGCTGCTTATTAATAGGTTTATGGGTTAGAGTTTTCATCAGATTTGGAAAAATTTCAACCTTTATTTATTTATTTATTTATTTTAGACCCAAGGAGAGTGAATATTTATTTATTTTTAATTTAAATAATTATTTTATTTTTTATAGGATGAGGTCTCATTATGTTGCCCAGGCTGGGCTCGAGCTCCTGGGCTCAAGTGATCCTCCCCCTTGGCCTCACAGAATGTTAGAATTACAGGCGTGAGCCACAGAGCCTGGCATCAACCTTTATTTTAAAACATATTTTGTTAGATTAGTTTATTAATGCTTTTATCTTGAACTTATGGAATATATTATAAGTAACTTTTAATGGCCTTGCCTCTTCTATTACCTGTATCAATTTCTGGGTCTGTTCTGTGGATTGATATTTCTCTTTATTATAGGCATTATTTTCCTACTTCTTTGTCTGCCTGGTAATTTCTTATCGGATGCTGGGTGTTCAATTTTACCTTGTAGGGAATCGGATATTTTTGTTTTTCTTCATTCTTTAGTTTTGTTCCGGGACATGGTTACTTGGAAATAGTTTGATCCTTTTGAGGCTTGCTCTTAAGCTTTGTTAGATGGGACCAGACCAGCCTTTAGTTTAGGCCTAATTTCCTTCCTTTGAATCTTCTACTCAATGCTCCATGCATTATGAGTTTTTTCACACTCTGAGTCATGGGAACACAAACTATTCTCAGCCTTGTGTGAGCTCCAGGGATTGTTCCTCTTATTTCTTCCAGGTGATTCTTTCCCTGGCGTTAGGTAGTTGCCTCACGTCCATCCACTGATAAGTACTCACCTGAAGACTGGAAGGTAATTTTGTTAGTCTCTTTTCGGTGCAATTCTCTTCTCACAACTTTCTCCTCTCTAGTCTTTTGCCCAGTGAATTCTACTCGTTTTGGTTTCCCAGAATTTTCAACTCTGTCTACTTAGGGAGAATACTAGTCTTTGCTCAAGTTCCCTCTCCCTTGAATCCAGGCAGGAAGCAGTAAGCTGATGCAATCATAGGGCTTACTTCATTTTTTCCCTTTTTGCCATAACTGTTCCACACTTACCAGTTCAGAATGTCTTAGCAGTTCCTTTTTTGTTAGTGGTAGATTGGATATACCTATTTTAAGATGAATTCAAGATTTTGACTTAAGTAAAATTAGGCATAGCAATTGGAACATAGTAGCTATTCAGTAAATGTTCTAATGAAATAAATTGAATGGATTGGGTGAGGAATTTAGTATAGGATCCATAGGAATTGCTTAGGCATTACTGTTTCTTACTGGAGGAATTGTAATGTCATCTAACTGACCAGTTTTTATTGTGTAGAAATACTGTGTCTGTAAGTTAGGACTGTTTTTAGAAAATACACTCTGAGAATTTGAAGTTTGCCTCATTTTCCTTATTGTGGTCAAGGTAAAGTTTTGAATATAGTGGATTTTGATCTAGGGGAACAAAACTCATTTAAGGTGATGATGGTTTCAGAAATACCAAGTTGTATACCAAATCTAAAAAGTTAGATTTTCAAAAGAAGGCAAAGTTTTTTTTATTATTTTATTTTTCTGCAGTGAAAAGGGGAATTTTACAAAGGGTCAATTAGAATTTCAGAAGAGAGGAACAATAAAGTTTTCAGTCCATGATGAAATAGATAGGTATTTTATAGATTAATTAAGTAGACTTTATAGAAAATTATTTTCTAATTATATTGCAAAATTAGATTGAAAAATCATAAGCAAAACTAGAGAAGTTGTCTGATACAGTTATGGGTATGTCTTTAGAAACCCTGGTCTATATGTTGTAGATATGTGATTAAAATTGTTTTCTCACTTTTAACAAAATTAAATCTAGAAAAATATTTTGACTGTTTTATGTCTAGTTTGAGTATGATTGAAGCAAAAGTTCATTTAAGTGAAAGTGCTCTTAAAAATCCTGTTTTGTGTTTTTAGAGCTACTTATTTCTAAATTTCTAAAATGTTAGATTTTCAAAAGAAGGCAAAGTTTTTTTTTATTTTTTTATTTTTATTTTTTTGAGACAGAGTCTTGCTCTGTTGCCCGGGCTAGAGTGCCATCGTGTCAGCCTAGCTCACAGCAACCTCAAACTCCTGGGCTCAAGTGATCCTACTGCCTTAGCCTCCCAGGTAGCTGGGGCTACAGGCATGTGCCACCATGCCTGGCTAATTTTTTATGTATATATTTTTAGTTGTCCAGCTAATTTCTTTCTATTTTTAGTAGAGATGGGGTCTCGCTCTTGCTCTTGCTCAGGCTGGTCTCAAACTCTTTCTTGATCTCAAAGGATCCACCTGCTTTGGCCTCCCAGAGTGCTAGGATCACAGGCATGAGCCACCATGCCTGGCCAAATCTATTCATTTTTTTAAATTGTGGATATATTTCTTTAAAAAAAAAAGGAAAAATATTCTCATTGTGATAAATGGAGGGTAATCATAAAAATTTAAATAGTGCCTCCAAAACAGTGGTAATAAATTTTTTTTCTGGAAAGAAATTAATTTTTTCTTTTTTCTTTTCTTTTCTTTTTTTTTTTTTTACTTCTCTTCCTCACAGGCAAGTGGTAATAAATTTTGGCTAGATTCTATTGACAGTGGTAAACCTCTGAGCCCTGAAGCTTATTCTCTCTTTTAAGAAGGGAATTTACCAAGTGTTACAGCAGCATTAAAGACATTAGCACCAAGCTGAGACCTTGTCATTGATATTATCTATGATGAAAAAAATTGAAGCAGGACTAGCTTTCTTGCTGTGATTCAATGCTATTCAATGTCATGTTCAGTTTCTTTTGGAACACTATAAGAAGATACTCAACATGAAAAAATTAACACCTAAAAAGGCAGAAAGAAAGAGAAAGAGTAGGATATGGAAATATCACATTAGAAGAAAGAGATATGGTACCTTTGACAGAGAGGTTTGTAGTCTAGTCCAGCTTTTTAGTCATTGATTTGCCTTTTCTGTTAGTATCATATATCTATTAGTTTTTGGTTAGCACTCTAAGTAATCTAGTTATTTGGAATGTTCATGCATTGTTTTTTGAATTCACTAGAGGATAGTAGAAAATGAGAAGATTAATGCAGAAAAGTCATCAAAACAGAAGGTGGATCTACAGTCTTTGCCAACTCGTGCCTACCTGGATCAGACTGTTGTGCCTATCTTATTACAGGGACTTGCTGTGCTTGCAAAGGAAAGGTAAGATAATAGTGTCTGCAAATGGAGTTACAGAGAAAGCAAAATAGACTTCCCTAACTGAAATACCATTAGGACTGGGTGAGGTGGCTCTTGTCTGTAATCCTAGCCCTTTGGGAGGCCCAGACGAGAGGATTGCTTGAGGTCAGGAGTTCGGGACTATCCTGAGCAAGAGCCAGACCCCATCTCTACAAAAAAATAGAACTATTAGCTGGGCGTGGTGGTACATGTGCCTGTAGTCCCAGATACCTGGGAGGCTGAGGCAGGAGGATTGCTTGAGCCCAGGAGTTTGAGGTTGCAGTGAGCTATGATAATGTTACTATACTTGAGCCCTGGTGACCCTGTCATAAAAAACGAAAGGTGAAGAAATGCCATTAGTTATACAGCTATTTTTTTTTGCTGTATAACTTATGGATATTATAGATTTTAGCAGTCAGTCGTAATTTTCTGGCTGGGCACGGTGGCTCACGCCTGTAATCTTAGCACTCTGGGAGGCTGAGGCCGGAGGATTGCTCAAGGTCAGAAGTTCGAAACCAGCCTGAGCAAGAGCAAGATCCTGTCTCTACTAAAAAATAGAAAGAAATTAATTGGCCAACTAAAAATATATAGAAAAAAATTAGCTGGGCATGGTGGTGCACGCTTGTAGTCCCAGCTACTCAGGAGGCTGAGGCAGAAGGATTGCTTGAGCCCCCAGGAGTTTGAGGTTGCTGTGAGCTAGGCTCACGCCGTGGCAGTCTAGCCTGGGCAACAGTGAGAGTCTGTCTCAAAAAAAAAAAAAATAAGTTTTTTCTATCAGTCTTAGATTACATGTGTATTTGTAAAGATTTATAATCATGGTATACATGTAATTTTCTATCTTCTTTTACTTAATATCATGACATAAAATTTTTCTATATCTCTTCATAGTCTTCATGATTATACTTTAAATTATAATAGCACATTTAACTAAGCCATTTTCCCAGTGTTGAACATTTAAGTTCAATTTCCTTTGTTACTGTAGGTCACCAGGCAGTTAATCTATTTTCGTGCTGCTTTTGCCTTTGCTTAATTACTGTCTTATGATAAATTCCTAAGAGTTCGTTTCTTAGTTCAAAGGACATGACTATTTTTATGGTGTTTGACATATAGTATCATATTTCTGTCCAAAAGTTTGTCCTTAAGATTGTTCTAGTGTTACTGTAGCCTCAACAACATGAGTGTTAGAAACTTTTTGCCAAGTTGTTTTAATTTACTTTTCTGTCAGCAAGATTACAGTTATTTCTCTTTTTTTCTACATGTTTCTCCCCAGTAATTGTCACCTAAATTCTTTTTGTGTAAGTAAAATCCAATAAGAAAATTTGTTTTGTAAATCAGACTAGTCAATATTTATTAGATTCATATTCTGTTTTATTTGAAGTATAATAAACATTGTAGCAAACTGACAATTTGATAAAGAACTTGATGGAAATATGTCTCATGGTAAGAGTAAAGTTTATTGACGTAGAACAGATATATTAATTTATATAAAAATTATATGGATAACCCATATATTGCTTTTCATTGTTATATTTGTAAGATAGGATTTATTTATGACTGAGATACATCTTGGCTTTACTACTGACAATTAAAATATGGGCGTATTTCATATTTTTTTGTTGTTTAAAGAAGGTTAATATATTTGAAATTCTGAATATTACTTTAAATGCTAGAAAAAAATTTAAAGAAGTTTTTAAGTAACAAGCTATTAGTATAATTTTTAAGTAAAGAGTTCTGGCAAAATGATTCATCAAATTAACTGTAAATATTACATGAAAAATGTTGTCTATGTGTAGGCAGCTCAAAGGGCTATGTAAAGTGCTAAGGGAATGTTTTGAGATTATTGTAAATCAGTTTTCAACATGCCTTTTCATTGTAGAGTTTAAAATAGATGTCTCCCCAACTTTTCATTTGGACTTGTTTTCTCAGCAAGAATGATTTTCATAAAAGTGATACATTTGAGGCCGGGCGCTGTGGCTCACGCCTGTAATCCTAGCTCTTGGGAGGCCGAGGCGGGCGGATTGCTCAAGGTCAGGAGTTCGAAACCAGCCTGATCAAGAGCGAGACTCCGTCTCTACTATAAATAGAAAGAAATTAATTGGCCAACTGATATATATATAAAAAATTAGCCGGGCATGGTGGCGCATGCCTGTAGTCCCAGCTACCCGGGAGGCTGAGGCAGAAGGATCACGCGAGCCCAGGAGTTTGAGGTTGCTGTGAGCTAGGCTGATGCCACGGCACTCACTCTAGCCTGGGCAACAAAGCGAGACTCTGTCTCAAAAAAAAAAAAAAAAAGTGATACATTTGAAATAACGCCTCTTAATTTTATAAACATGTTTAACTACTCAGGTGTGCTGTCGTAATATTAGAATTATTATTGATTTAAATTATTTGAAGAAAGAAATGGCTTTACAAAGGGAACAGAACTTGTCTAAATTAGTGTTACTTCCTTTGATTAGTCACCTGAGTTCATCTGCATGTCTTGGTGATGCTGCAACCATTGTCCAATATTGTTTTTGCTCTTTTAAAGAAGGATAATACACACAAAATTATACATCATGGGTATACAGCTTGATGAATTTTCACAAACTAAACATACCTATGTAACTTGCACTCAGATTAAGAAACTGAATACTGTCAGTACCTTAGAAGCCTCCTTTGTGACCCCTTCAAGTCATTATTTTCCCTGGGGTAATCATCATCCCATTGTCTGTACATTTTTGAAACTTCTGTGTTAGAATTGAGTTCATAACCAGATTTAAGCGCTACAAAAAATTTCAGTGTCTTTAACCTGTATTGGCGAATTTGCTTATCTATCTCATTTACCTTATTTACTACAAATGGCCTTTCATTATGGAACAATACATTTTAATTAACACATTTAGAAAATATATTTCTAAACTTCTGATTTCTTTTCCCTTACAGACCACCAAATCCCATTGAATTTCTAGCATCTTATCTTTTAAAAAACAAGGCACAGTTTGAAGATCGAAACTGACTTATTGGAAAGAACAGAAAAATTTGGTTGCTACTGTAGATTTACATGATTAAGAGGCAGTTTTAATTGCCATGATTATTTTCCCTTTTTGGAGTATAAGAATCTTCAGGACAACAGAACTTATTTCCGGAGTTGCAGAAGAGAACACATTTCCCTTATTTTCATTTAATCATCATACTTATTTAATAAGCATATTCTGTGCAATTTTTTCTCAGATGTCTTTAACTTTGTTTTTAAAATGACCTTGAAAATAAACTGTCAAAACACCATTATTTTAAAGTAGTTTTTGTTCTGTATGACAAATATTTTATGTGGCTGAATTATTTTCATGAATTGCTTCTTTCTTGTGTCTTCAAATGCAGTTTTACAACAGAGTGAAAATACAGCAGACTCAAGTATAATATAAAAGAACTCAGCTATGCAACAAAGATAACAGTTTGGGGGGAAAAGAACCTCAACCAATTTTCCTCAGCTTTGTCTCTAGGCCTTTCTGAGGGTGAGATCTGACCATCTTCAATGTCTTAACAAAAATTCTAATGTACAAAAAGTTGGAGTACTGATAAAAGCATTGCAGAGGGTGTACAACTCTCCAATACTATCAACCTTTATAGTAATAATGTAACTATCATTTGTTGCAGTCCTATGTGTCAGGCACATATTTTTTAATTTAAATTATCTATTTAAATTATCTCTAATATAACAACTCTGCAAAGTAGATATTATTATTCCCATTTTGCAGATGAGAAACAGACTTGGAGAGGTTAAATGACATGCTCAAGACAACACTGTTGGTAAGTGCTTGAATGGGAATTCAAACCTCGTTCTACCAATGTGTTGCTTATAGTTAAGTGAGAAGTACTTGTGCTACTTAAAGTCATTGCTTCTCTTTGCAATAAAAAGCAGCAAGCAGCCAGTCCTTCTTTCGGTCTATTTCCATTGTCCCCTGTGAAAAATTTGAAATAGCTCACTAAGTCAGAAATCAGAGAAAATTGCCTGAAGAGAGCTGGGAAAAACATTCATTAGAGCAGAGGTTCTCAAATGGGAGTGTTTCCCATCGCCACAGAAGACATTTGGCAATATATGGGCACATTTTGCTTGTCACAAGTGGAGTAAGGTGGGGTTCTCCTGGTATCTAGTAGATAGGCCAGGGGTGTTGCTAAAACATAGTGAACAGGACAGTCCAAATGCCCAGTCTCCTTCCTCCCCAAGAAATATCTAGCTCAAAATGTCATTAGTGCTCATGTTGAGAAACACTGCATTAGAAGCATATTAGAGTCTTGTATCTCCAAGCTAAAAATGTTATGGGCTTTGCAAGGTTTTCCTTTTTTTTTGAGACAGAGTCTCACTTTGTTGTCCAGGCTAGCGTGAGTGCTGTGGCATCCTAGGTCACAGCAACCTCAAACTCCTGGGCTCAAGCGATCCTGCTGCCTCAGCCTCCCGAATAGCTGGGACTACAGGTGTGCGCCATCATGCCTGGCTAATTTTTTCTAAATATATTAGTTGGCCAATTAATTTCTATTTATAGTAGAGCCGGCGTCTTGCTCTTGCTCAGCCTGGTTTCGAACTCCTGACCTCGAGCAATCCGCCCACCTCGGCCTCCCAGAGTGCTAGGATTACAGGCGTGAGCCACCGCGCCCAGCCTTAGCAGTGGTTCTTTACTGGAAATTTGCATTAGAGCCACTTGGAACTTTTTGAATATAAGTATAAATAATATTGTAAATATACAATAAATATAAAATTTATATAATACATAAATATCATATACATATGTGCCTGGAAAACATGATTCAATTGGGATAGAGCCATGGCTCATGAATTTGTGAATTTGAAGAAAACTCTTTAAGGCATTCTGATACATACTTCTGGTTAAAGACCACTAAGAAGGTATTTTAGTTTTGGAAATATAAGTATGTGTCACTCTGCCTAGTGCTATATTCCTTCTAGTAAACTATTTTCAAGATAGGGCTTCAATTAATCTTGAATTTGATACATTTCAGTAAAGACTGACATTTGGCATGTGTTTTGCTGGCAGTCCACAAACCATATGCTAGGCACCATGCTAAATACTTTACATGAATTGTCATTTAATCCATAACCCTATAAGATAGATTTAAAAAAATTTTTTTTATTTTTAAAAATCACTTTATGTAAACATATGAGTGACATAAAAAGCTGTACATATTTATTGTGCATAGCTTGATGAGTTTGGGGTAAGTACATGCCTGTGAAACCATACCACCATCAAGGCCATAAACATCATCACTTCCCAAAGTTTGGGGTAGGTTTAATATTAATTTTAATACTTCATTCTTAGATGAGGAAACCGACTTTGTTGATTTGTTCAAAGTTACAAAGAAAGGAAGTTTGGGGCAGAGATTCAAACCCAGCTTAATGCTATATTACTGCTCAGGTGTGTAAAGTTTTTCTTTGGGGGAAAAATTAGTTTGCCTTATGTTATGTACAGAAGCCCACTTATGTTGCTGGTAAATGAGAAAGTGAGTCACAGTAGGGAATTTTTCCTTTTTTTTCGAGACAGGGTCTCACTCTGTTGCCCCAGCTAGAGTGCCATGGCATCAGCCTAGCTCACAGCAACCTCAAACTCCTGGGCTCAAGCAATCCCGCTTCAGCCTCCTGAGTAGCTGGGACTATAGGCATGCGCCACCATGCCCGGCTAATTTTTTCTATATATTTTTAGTTGACCAATTAATTTCTTTCTATTTTTAATAGAGACAGCGTCTCACTCTTGCTCAGGCTTGTTCCTGTCCTTGAGTGATCCTCCCACCCCAGCCTCCCAGAGTGCTACGATTACAGGTGTGAGCCACTGTGACCGGCCACACAGTAGGGAATCTTACGTGATACATGCTTTAAACAGTTTTTTAAAAACTTAAAAATACTAATCTACATTAACTTGATATTTTGATTTTAGTCCTCTCTTTGGGCATGAGTTCTTTGATTGAAATTCTGTATCTTTCTTCCACAAACCACACCTATGATGCATGGTCTACAAATTTCAGTTTCAAATTTTTGGAAAGTAGAGTAAGCTTTTAGACATTTAAGAAGTGATTTGTAGAATGGTGTATCTTTTTCTTCAATCTTCATTCATCTTGTCTGCCTCTCATTTGATAGTTGTTTTTACTGAGTCTTTTAAAAGCATTCAACCTAATTTTGATATCAACACCTTGTCTTAGTCCTTTTTGGCTGCTGTAACAAAATGTCATAAACTGGGTAGCTTCTAAACAATTTATTTCTCACAGTTCTGGAGGCTTGGAATTCAAGATAAGGTGGTCTGGTAAGGGCCTGCTCTCTGGTTCATAAATGCCATCTTCTATCTTTGTCCTCACACAGTGGACATAGATTATCTAGTTCTTTGGGGCCTCTTCTAATGGCATTAATCCCATTCATGAAATGACCTAATCGCCACCAGAAGGACCTATACTCAATCCCACCACCATAGTGGTTAGGATTTCAACATATAAATTGTGGGGGAACACGATATTCAGACCATAGTATACCTTTTGTATTATGTATTTGTATTTCATTGGTTTATATAATAATTAAATTATGTCATGGCAATACCTAGGACAACTGTTATAAATAAATTGGAGAACATGATTGATCCTTGTTATGCATACAAATGTGGGAGTGCAGTCTACTACCTTCAAGACTTCAGTTATCATGGGCATTATTCAGTGTATTTTACTGAAGGAATGGATATATCACTTACCCCAGTTAAATGGAAATTAGAAACTTCTATCATAGGTATTTTTTGTGTAGCTGGCATTTATAGAAATAATTTCTACCCTTTGACTACTCATTTTACTATAGATTGATGGAGATAGGGTCTTGCTCTGTTGCCCAGGCTAGAGTGCAGTGGCATCATCATAGCTCACTGTAACCTCAAACTCCTGAGCTCAAGCAATCCTGCTTCACCCTCCCCAGTAGCTGGGACTATAGGTGCCAGCCACCACTGCCCGGCTTATTTTTATACTTTTTGTAGAGATGAGGTCACACAGTGCCTGGTGTAACCATTTAATTTAATGGAGAATATATGATATTGTTTAGTAAATATAGAGTAAAAACTACTGTTTAAGAGGTCCTCTTTTCTTTCTTTTTTTTTTTTTTGAGACACTCACTCTGTTGCCTGGGCTAGAGTACAGTGGTATCATTATAGCTCATTCCATCCTTAAACTCCTATGCCTCAGCAATCAATCCTCCTGGCAAGTAGCTAGGACTACAGGTTTACCACCAAGCTCAGCTAATTTTTTTTTTTTCTTTTTTTTCTGTAGAGACAAGGCCTTGCTGTGTTGCTCAGGCTGGCTTGAAGTCCTGGCCTCAAGCTGTCCTCCCACCTTGGTCTCCCAAAATTTTTGGATTACAGGCATGAGCCACTAGGCCTGGTCAAGAGTGAGTTCTTTTTTTTTTTTTTTTTTTTTCTGTTGCCTGGGCTAGAGTGCCATGGCGTCAGCTTAGCTCACAGCAACCTCAAACTCCTGGGCTCAAATGATTCTCCTGACTCAGCCTCCCAAGTGGCTGGGACTACAGGCATGTGCCACCATGCCCGGCTAATTTTTATATATATATATTTTTAGTTGTTCAGCTAATTTCTTTCTATTTATAGTAGAGACGGGGTCTTGCTCTTGCTCAGGCTGGCTTTGAACTCCTGACCTTGAGCAATCCACCTGCCTTGGCCTCCCAGAGTGCTAGGATTACAGGCGTGAGCTACCGCGCCGGGCAAAGAGTTCATTCTTGAATTATGTTGGTGGTTGAGTTAGTGGGAGGACCCGCAGAGTAAATCAGGAATAGATTATTAGAGGAAATAGACACCTTGAATTGAAAAAAAGAAAAACAGTTTGGATAAAAGGGAGACCATCTACGTAATTCTGATAAGGCTACAGGAAGACTATCGAACTTCTGTTTAAATCTTATTTAGGAGAATCTATAGTGGAATTTAAAGATTGATAGCTCCCATTAGAAACATGACAGAATAGTTGTAAGAATAGCATAAAATACTGTATCCAGATATTTCCCTGGACTGGATTCCAAAAAGACATTAACAAATTGAAGACCTGACACATATCATCAAACTGGAGAAATGAGGCAGAAAAGATGAAACCTGTGAGTGGCTATAACTGAGAATCTACTTGTTTAAAAATTAGGAAACCAAATTAATATAATAGGGGAAAATAGGTCACCAGACATAAAAGGGGCAGTTGGTAATGAATAATTGTCTTTCAAAAAAACTTGCCAGCTTTTTAAAAAGCTTTTATAACTTTTGACTCATTTATTTCATTTCTGAGAATCCTAAATATCAACAATAAATATAGAAAAGATTTATGTACAAAATTTCATTCCAAAACATTGGATATGAATAGATTTGTATCTTATAGGAAATCAAATATGTAGCCCAGTGTCAGGTACATCGTAATTATTTAATAAATGTTACTTATTAAGTTTGGTTTCTAAAGTAGAAAGGGGCAAAGTTGACTGATACTAGGTTAGAGCACCATTTTTTTTTTTTTTTTGAGATAGTGTCTCACTCTGTTGCCCTGGGCAGAGTGCAGTGGTTCGAGCGATCCTCTTGCCTCAGCCTCCTGAGTAGTTGGGCCTATAGGTGCATGGCACCATGCCCTGTTAATTTTTCTGTTTTTAGTAGCGACAGTGTCTTGCACTTGCTTGGGCTGGTCTTGAACTCCTGAGTTCAAGTGATTCTCCTGCCTCAGCCTCTGAAGTGCTAGGATTACAGGATTACCTGGCCAAGAGCACTAGTTTTATTTTAGTTTTTAAATTTTGGTCAAATTTTTTTACAGACAGAATCTCAACATGTTGCTTAGGCTGGCCTCAAACTCCTGGCCTCAAGCAGTCCTCCGGCATTGGCCTCCCAAAATGCTAGAATTATGAACATGAGCCCGGCCTTGCTTTTTTCACTTTTTTGAATCTCTTCCACAGTATATAGTACCATTTCTTTCTTTTTAATGGGTGCATATTTATATCTTTATATAACAAGTCTCACAGTGATGGATATTGTGGTTGTTAGTATAGACTGGTAGAGTGAATATTGGACTTGCTGTTTCTTCTGATATGTGCATTAATGCTGGATTCTAGGACTAGTAGTGCCTTCTTATTTCCTGAAGCCCATGTTTCATAAGGACTGTCTATTAATGAAGGTTTCTTCCTTGGCCCTACTATGAATGATGTTTATGGAGTGTCAACCTCAAATCACTGGTGAATATAATGGAAGTTGCTGAAAATAACATGAGGATTGTGCAGTATTCCTAAATAGGCTTCTTTTGGAATACAAAGTAAGTATTTTGCATTGTATGAATTTTCCTTAATTTAGGGGAGATGGGTAAATGAGTAGTTTCAACTTATTTCTTTCAAGAGTATACTTGAATAAGGGAGCCAGAATACAGTGGATAGGGGAGTAATGGTGGAATTATATTAAGAGCATTCTAGTGGAGCACTGTGGCTCACTCCTATAATCCCAGTACTTCGGGATGCCAAGGCAGGAGGACTGTATGAGGCCAGGAGTTGAAGACCAGCTTGGGCAACATAGTGAGACCCTTTCTCTACAAACAATGAAAAAAAAAGTTGCCAGGCGTGGTGGTGCATGCCTGTAATCCCAGCTGCTCAGGAGGCTGAGGCAGGAGGACTGCTTGAGCTCAGGTGTTTGAGGCTGCAGTGAGTTTTGATCACACCAGCGCACTCCAGCCTGGGCAACAGAGTGAGACCATCTCAAAAAAAACCCCACAAAAAACAAATAACAACAAAAAACCCAACTGTTTAGACATAATGCAGGATCCTCTAAACTTTCACTTCTATTGACCATGTGGTCTTTGCTGTGTTTGACAAGTAAGAATAACCTTTTGGGGAAAGAAGGGTCCAACTAAGTAATAGGGAGAAAGCTTAATTTTAAATTAGATTGGTAGTCTGGAATGAGACTTGGGATTGTTGCTAGGAGCAGAGGATAATAATAACAAACATTTATAAAGAACAGTTTATGAAAAAAAAATAGAAATTAATTGGCCAACTAATATATATATATATATACATATATATATATATAAAAATTAGCCGGGCATGGTGGCACGTGCCTGTAGTTCCAGCTACTCAGGAGGCTGAGGCAGTAGGATTGCTTAGGCCCAGGAGTTTGAGGTTGCTGTGAGCTAGGCTGACTCCACGGCACTCACTCTAGCCTGGGCAACAAAGCGAGACTCTGTCTCAAAAAAAAAAAAAGGGAACAGTTTATGGCCAGGCATTGTGGCTCATGCCTGTAAACCAAGCAGTTTGGGAGGCCAGTAATTCAGGACCAGCCTGGGCAATATAGCAAGACCCCATCTCTTAAAAAAAAAAAATAGTTGGGTGTAGTGGTGCCTTCTGTGGCCCCAGGTACAAAAAAGGCTGAGGCAAGAGGATTGCCTCAGCCCAGGAGTTCAAGGCTGCAGTGAGCCATGACCATTCCATTGTACTACAGCCTGGGTGACAGAGGGAGACCTTGTCTCTAAAAAAAAAAAGATAGAATGAAGAAATATGTACATTCAGGGGAGATTTTAGCTTAATAACTGTAGAAAGAGGTGTGAAAATCAGAAGTGTTCCGGCAATTGACCAGGTTTTAGGACACAGATCTCAAACAAAATCCTTGGACTCTAAAGTTGGAAAAGGTGAGAGGAGAGGGAACAGAATTCTACCTTTTTCTTTTTAAAGTTTATATTATTGCCCTAGGAAAATCTAAGCTTGAATATTAGACAGCTAGTTGCCTACCTTGGATTTTTACCACGATCGTGTTTATTGTAAGACTGAGATAGAACAATTTTATGGTGTTAACCCCAAATTTTTCATTGACAATAAGGAACTTGATCTTGTTCTCTATCTACTTTTGGAATAGTGTATGCACTTCATAATAGTAACACTTTCTCAGAGGTATAAGATATCCTTCTTTGCTGTGATTCTTCCACAACTGTAAAGGAATTCTTTGTTCCTGACTCTTACGTGGAATACTGGGATTTATAAGATGACAAGGAAAGAGTATAAATGTTTTTTGTATATACCTACCCTGAGTCTTTACATTCAGTAACTCTTATAATCCTAGTTCCACCTTGTTGTCCCCATTTTACAGTTGAGAATAACTGAGGCTAGCACTTTAATTAGGGACATAAGACATGCACCTAGGTAAATATAACATGAAACATGATAAATGCTTACGATTGACCAAGTAAAGCAAAAACTAGCATTTGCAGGACCACAGGCACAGTTTACCACGTGCCTGCTTCTACAAACCAACTTCTCGGTGTGGTCACAGACTTGCATCCCTAGGAGTGAAACCTTGAGGGTGCGAATCCACCGAGGATGCCTGTGTACGAAGGGGAATACCAGCAGGACTTTCCTGGCGGAAAGCCTCCTCTGCGTGCCCTCGGTGCTCTTCTTTTAAGGAAGTCGGCTGGGGGAGGGGGCTTGCCTTGCGGCTGCGTCCTGCTCCCTGCGCGCTCCCCCACCCCCAGCGTCTGCTGCCGCTAAACCCCGGAGAGCGGAGCGTGCACGTTGAGATTCCTCGGCGGGCCTGGCAGCGGTGCTGGGCATGCTCAGTGGGCAGGACCCGTTAGAGTGGCGAGTAAGGAAGCGTTGGCTCTTCTCTGGGTCTGCCTTCCCCGGTTCAGGCCCCGGCCCTGGGCTTTTGTGTGCGCGGAGCTGCAGCTGCAGCTGCCGCTGCCTCCTCGCGGGGCCGCCCGACCCCAGATGCCGTCTGGCCTGTCCGGTTTCCGCCGTTAACCTCGCCGCGCGGCCGGGAGGAGGAGCGGGGCGGGGCCGGCGGGCGGGCAGGAGGGCCCTGCCGGGGGGTGGGGGTGGGTGCAGGGAGCCCCGCGGGGGGTGGGGGGAGGGGGCGGGCGCGGAGTCACGGGGGTGGGGTCACCGGCGGTGGCTCCGGGAGGCCAACTGGGAGGGGAGGGGGCCGTGGGGGCGGCTCGGCGAAACCAGCCCCGGCTGGGGAGTAGCGGCGACTCCGGGGGCCGGGGCCAGGCTTTCCGGGCTTCGGTGAGGCCGCGGTGGGCCCCATCTTCCGGCGGTCACCGGAGTTTGTGGTGATTGTTGCTGCCGCCGCCACCGCCCCGGCTGCCATCTCCTCCTCCTCTTGGGCCGCCGCCTCCTCCTCTTCCTCCTCCTCCTGGGCCGGGCCGATCCCCTCCCCGCTGCCGCCTCCTCCTGGGCTGGGCCCGCGGTGTCTCGTCCCCTCGCGGAGCCGCTCCTGCCGCCGCCGCCGCCGCCGCCTCCTCATTCATCCTCGTGCACCATAGGCGGCACAGGCACCAAGATGTCCAACCGAGTGGTCTGCCGGGAAGCCAGTCACGCCGGGAGCTGGTACACAGCCTCAGGTAGGGCCCCAGGCCGCCCGCCCGCCCGCCGCCGCCGCCGCCTGGCCCCGCGCCCGGCCGGCCGAGGTCGGCGGCCCGGCCCCGCGGCGGCGGCGGGCGGGGACGAGGGCGCGGACGGGCCGCCCGGAGCGGACCGCGTGCGGAGGGAGCGGACGGAGGACGGCCTCGTCGCCTCCCCCACCCGGCTGCTGGCAGCCCGCGCCGGCAGCCGGCGGCCGGCGGCCGGCCGGCCTCGCGCTCGCGGAGTTGGGCGAGAGGGAGAGTTGCCGCCTCGGCAGCCTGCGCCCTCCCTCAGGACCAGGCTGGAGGAGAGAACGTGCTCCCGGTGCTCCCGGACCCGAGTCTACTTGTCGCCTCCTCCGGCTCGCGGGAAGCGGGCGGCCGGCCGCTGCCACCCCCGGGAAGGACGGTGTGCCCGGCGCCAAGCACCGCTTCCCCACACGGCTGGGCAGCGACCCTCTGTCCTCTTGCCAAGTGGGGGACACGCTTTCCTTTCCTCTACTCCTCCTCCCTGCCCTCCCTACCGGCGGTCAGAGGGGCGCCCTCGCCCAGAGCGAGTTTTCTCTGGCTGCCCAGCGAGCCTCCTCACTCAGAGCCCGGGAGGAAGTCTTCCCGTCTTCTGCCTCTGGCACTTTGGAAAGGCAGGCAGCGTTTTCCCTCACCTTTAAGGTGCTCCGCTGTCTTGGAAGGAGTGAAGGGTAGTACTTTTTCACGTTACCAGACTAGAGACCAGGTCTTTGCATGGGAGAGCTGTCAGAGGAGGTCCTTTCAGGGATTTGTCGCCTTATATGTTGGGGCTAGAGTAGAAGTATTGCTAATCTGGGGCTTTGGGTGGCCTCCCAGCTCTTTTGTCAGTGTTTGCATTGTTACTGTCATTCACGAAAGGGGCAGCTGGAGATGGCTTCAGCACTTTTCCTGAGCAGCCTCCTCAGTCTCTAGTCGTTCAACACCAAGCAGGTGCTGGAACTACCCAACGAATTAGTTTAGGCTTTGAGTGAATTTAGTCTTCTGTCTCCAGGGTCTGAAAACATTTTAGAGTTCTTTTATGTAAGAGAGTGTAGGGATTTTCCCTTTAATAAAGCTCTTGTTAGAATGCCTGTTTTCTGGGATTATTTTCAGGAGTCACATTTCTAGTATGTTAACAAAGAAAGTTCCACCGTGATTTCTAATACTCTTCAGTCATTTGGTATTGGCTTGTCAGTAATTAGACCTAACTTAATGGGAATAGGATTGTGTTTCCCTTTGCAAATAATTAGGTTGTATAGTGACATGGTTTGTGAGAAAAGAAATATTTGGAAGAAAATAAATTTCTGTGAGGTTGCTAAAACTAGCATATTAAATACATGCACCTTACTGACTCAGTAAAGATTTGCTGTGTTAAGAACAGAAAGAATTGTGATGATTGGATTTGCAGCTATAGCTAACAGGTAGTTGTAGTTTTGCATTAAGCATATATGACATTTTATGGTTACAGTGGCTTCTCTTCATAGTCCTAAAGTACTTCATAAACATTTTATCAGTTCTCTCAACCTGAGAATGTCAGTTAAGCTATTCTTGTTAAACATATGGGTAAACTAGAGAAATTGAGTGATGTGCCCAAGACTCATTATTCTAAGCCAGTGGCAGAACAGGAATTGGGAAAGGGGAGTCTCTGGCTCCTGGGTTTGTTCTCTTATCAGTGGATTATTAATGTTAGCTATCAATGAGTGATGGTCTTTTCAGTGTTGTAAATAACTAAACTTTTTCTTCCATGTGCTTTGAAGAATTAAAAAGTTAAAAAAAATTTAGGTTTCACTTTAATGGCTATTTTTTGGTTTGTCCATTTTGGTTTTCTATACTTTTCTGTAAGTGTTTTAAACTTTTGTTGTAGTTTGTAATGGAATGTGGGCAAGTGATTCTGGAGGAATTTTTATAGATTCTTGAACTTTCTTTGGGTAATAAAATGGAGCATAGCTTACACTTTGGACTTGGAAAGTCTTAAGTATATCTTCTCAAATATAAGATGACTCCTTTAATCCAGGTGAAAAAATTCTGTGATCATATTTGTCAATTGTGAACTAAAATGGATTATTTTCTTAAAAAATTTAAATGTATTTTTATTTCCTTAAATTCTCAGTGAAATCAATTATGCCATTTTTGGTGCTATGAATTGTGGTAGAGAATCTTACTAAAATTAAGATCATATATGTGACTTTTTGGGGGGTGTGTGTGTAACTTTTTAAACTTGAATAATAATTGAGGGTGAATTTAAAGCAATTTTGTTGTAAAAGCTTCTTTTGTATTTTAAAAAATAAATGAAGTAAAACTATAGGTAAAGCGAAAAAAAAAATAAAAACAAACAAAAAAAATAACAAAGAAAACTATAGGTAAGAATTGATTTGGGAACTTTGGTCTTTAATATTATGCCAGTGTACCTATAACTGATAACATTGGGAAAATTCTGCTTGTGTTATTGTTTCTCTAGTAAACTGGTTGTGTTTGTGGATTGTCATTCTGTGGTTTCTACAAGCATTCAGGTTGTGTCTATAGAATTAAAGTGTTTAATTACTGATACAAATAAGGTGAAATCATATTTGCTTCAGTTATCTAGTTATTTCAGAAAATGTGTGTACATATGCACATATTACATATATTACATGTAAGTTTTGTAATATGTACACACACATCTTCATTTTATTTACCCCTTGTTATATACTAGATCCACTGATAGAGAGTTGTATAAATTGTTGCCTGCCCTCAAGGAATTTTCAGTTTATTTGAAGTAATAAGGCAGCAAATAAGTATAAATTGAGATAATGCTTTTAGAATTTCTGAGGAGGATGGAATCATTTTGAGGTAGGATTTGAATTGTGCTTTGAAGGTAGGATACTTGAGTAGGTTTGGAGCAATAGGAAAGAACATTGGATTGGGAAACACCACAAAGGTATAGAGGCTGATAAATGTAAGTAGTTCAATTTAATAATGATGGAAGGTTCACAAGGACGTAGTTCATGAATCTGGAGTAGTGGGCTGGTGCTAAAGTATAGATGCTCATGAATGCTAGGCATCATAGGGATTCTACTTAGGTATTAAGGACCAATGGAGGTTTCTTAGTAGGGAACTGATAATATGATGCAAGTAGCATTTTAGGAAAATTAATCTCATAGGAAGGTTAATCCTCACTTCTTTACTGGTGTGCAACAGGGATCAGCAAACTAACTATGGCCCATAGCCTAAATACAGCCTGCGGCCTTTTTTTTTTTTTTGGTAAGGTCCACTGGCTAAGAGTGATTTTTAATTTTTAAAACAGTGTTTAAAAAACAAACAAAAACCAAATACAGTAGAGACCATGTGTAGCACATAAAGTCTGAAATATTTACTATTTGGCCTTTATAGAAAAATATTTTCTGACCCCTAGTGTAGTTTAGTGGTTCTCAAAGTATGGTCTGTAGACCAGCAGTGTAATGTATCTGTCTATTTTCTTCACATTTGTTACAGCTTTATTTCTTGCCCTTATCATCTTCTGTCAGGACCACCACAGCTGTCTCCTAACTGGGCTGCTTTCTGCCAGTGTTATCCCCTTAAGTCTGTCCTCTCTGCTGATGCCTGAATAATCCATTGACCCCATTATTCTTTTGATCATTTCCTCACTGATCCATCTTGCCTCTTGGATAAGGTCTAAGTCCTTTCATGACTTGAGACTTTCTTATCTCTATGTCACTTTCCCCCTAGCCCATCTTAGTTCTTGGTTTTATGACCTTTAGGCAACATCTAACAGCTGTTCATTGTTTCTTTAAATACATCATGCTGTTTCTTATTGTACTTTGGCGCAAACTTCCCTCTGTTGAAATGTTCTTTACTGGGATAGTTCCTACTCATCTTTTAAAGACTCAGGTGTTAATATCTCTAAGAAACCTACCCTGATGCATTGCCTCCTCCTCCAGGCAGGTTTTTTTTTTTTTTTTTGAGACAGTCTCACTCTGTTGCCCAGGCTAGAGTGAGTGCCAGCCATGGCGTCAGCCTAGCTCACAGCAACCTCAAACTCCTGGGCTTAAGCAATCCTGCTGCCTCAGCCTCCCGAGTAGCTGGGACTACAGGCATGCGCTACCATGCCTGGCTGATTTTTTCTATATATATTAGTTGGCCAATTAATTTATTTCTATTTATAGTAGAGCCGGGGTCTTGCTCTTGCTCAGGCTGGTTTTGAACTCCTGACCTCGAGCAGTCCGCCCACCTTGACCTTCCAGAGTGCTAGGATTACAAGTGTGAGCCACCATGCCTGGCCTCCTGGCAGTTTTTTTTTTTTTTTTTTTGAGACAGAGTCTCGCTTTGTTGCCTAGGCTAGAGTGAGTGCCGTGGCGTCAGCCTAGCTCACAGCAACCTCAAACTCCTGGGCTCAAGCAATCCTGCTGCCTCAGCCTCCCAAGTAGCTGGGACTACAGGCATGTGCCACCATGCCCGGCTAATATTTTTCTATATATATTAGTTGGCCAATTAGTTTCTTTCTATTTATAGTAGAGACGGGGTCTCGCTCTTGCTCAGGCTGGTTTCGAACTCCTGACCTCTAGCAATCCGCCCGCCTCGGCCTCCCAGAGAGCTAGGATTACAGGCGTGAGCCACCGCGCCCGGCCGTCCTGGCAGTTTTTGATGTTCCTTTGTGCTTCCATAATATCCTGTGCATATCTTTATACATTTACCTTGCTACTGTATTTGTGGTCTTAATGAACTCCTTGAAGCTGGGGACTATGTCTTACTCATTTTTTGTACCCTAAGTAATCAGCACAGATTTTGTACATGGTAGATATTCAGTAAGTATTTAAATCAACAAATGATAAAGTGGTTGGTGTATAGTATAGTAATTAGCATGTGGTGGGTATTGGTAATATATGGATGGAGATACTGATGTTTAAATCTTCAAGAGCAGTAGGACTGATGTAGGACTGCTGCCAGTCAAGTCTCTGAGCATAGTATAGATGAAGATTCTTGTAGTAGGAAAGGATTAGAAGTCCTGATCTACCAGTTAGGGATCCAGTGAATGCAAGATTTTTAGAAGACTATGACATACATATAGAAGCATGTACAGCTAGATGAATAAGCACATTCAAGTGATGGCCAGCTCAAGAAACGTCAGTACTGGAACTCCCAACAAACACTCCTTCTCCCTTTGCCCTGTGTTCCTTGTATTCTAACACTGTAGAAAAGTTTTGTCTGTTTTTGAATTCTGTACAAGTAGAGTATATATTCTTTGAGCTTCTTTTGTTTAACATTACATTTGTAAGATTAATCCATGTTGTGTTGTACTTTGTTTATTCTCATTGCTATTTGCTGTTGTGTGAATACAGTTTATTCTACTGTTGATGGAAATTTGTTTTTTTGGCTGCTGTGAACATTTCTATGCCTTTTTTGGTGAATATATATATGTGATTTTTGTTGGCTATATACCTCTGGATGGAATAATTAGGTCATGGCTTATGCGTATACATTTTGATAGTTTCTGCAAAAATTGTGCAAGGTGGTTTTACAAATTTACACCCCCACCAGCAGTGTATAAGATCTCTATTTGCTTCATATATTTGCCAGTGCTTGGTATGCTAACCCTTTTTCATTATTCTGGAAGGTGATGTAGTGATACTGTAGTGTAGTTTTAATTTGTATTTTCCTGATGACTAATGAAGTTGAACATTTTTTCATGTTAGTTAGGGACCCCATGTTTATTGGCCATTTATTGGCCATTGGGCTTCTGCTCTTGCGAAGTGTTCGTTCAACCTTTTGCCCTTTTTTTCTCTTGGGCTGTTTACTTTTTTCATATTGATTTGTAGTTCTTTATATATCCTGGATATAGTTTTTTGTTAGATCTATGTATTGCAAATATCTTCTACCCTATGGATGGTCCTTTCAGAATCTTGATGCCTTGGTAGATTAAGGTTCTTAATTTTAAAGAAGTACAGTTTATCAATTGATTAGTGCTTTCTTTGGTTTCCCGCTTATGAAATCTCTACTTACCTCAATGTCATGAAGGTACTCTCCTGAATTTTATTCCTAAGAACTGTGTTTTTTTACCTATCATATTTAAATTTATAATTCATCTGGTTGATTGCAGCTGTGTGTATATTATATATGTGAAGTAGCAGTACATTACATTAAAATTTTTTATTTTTATTTATTTTTTTTGAGACAGAGCCTCGCTTTATTGCCCAGGCTAGAGTGAGTGCCGTGGCCTCAGCCTAGCTCACAGCAACCTCAAACTCCTGGGCTCAAGCGATCCTGCTGCCTCAGCCTCCCGAATAGCTGGGACTACAGGCATGCGCCATCATGCCTGGCTAATTTTTTCTATATATATTAGTTGGCCAATTAATTTCTTTCTGTTTATAGTAGAGCCAGGGTCTTGCTCTTGCTCAGGCTGGTTTCAAACTCCTGACCTCGAGCAGTCCGCCCACCTCGACCTCCCAGAGTGCTAGGATTACAGGCATGAGCCACTGCGCCCAGCCTACATTAAAATTTTAAAGTAAACATATATATAGAAAAAGAATACAAATCAACTATATGCTTTGGTGAATATTCACAGATTTAATATACCCTATGTGACCACCTCCTAGATTAAGAAATAGAACATTGGCCAGGTGAGCTGGCTCATGCCTATAATCCCATCACTTTTTGAGGATGAGGTAGGAGGATGGCTTAAGGCCAGGAGTTTGAGACCAGCCTGGGTAACATAGCCAGACCTTGCCTTGTTGCTACAAAAAATTGAAAAAATCAGCCAGGCTTGGTGGCACATGCCTGTAGTCTTGTCTACTAGGGAGGCTGAGGCAGGAGGATTGCTTGAGTCTGGGGGTTCATTCGAGGCTGCAGTGAGCTATGATTGTGACATTTCACTTTAGCCTGGGTGACAGAGCAAGACTCTGTCTCTTAAAAAGGAGAAGAAAACAAAAGGAAATAGAACATTTTCAGAATCCCAGAAAGATACATTACATTTTAATGTTTCCTGAAATTGGTATTGATACATTTTATATCTAAGTGTAAATTTAATAGAGAGGCTTGTTTTTTCCCCTGGAAAATGGTGGTTATATTGATGGTGTATGTAATAATCTCTGGTGTCATATGGAATCTGAAAATATCAAAGTCTATAATATAAAGAGCATTCTTTTTTTTTCTTTTTGGAGAAGGTTTGCTCTGTTGCCTGGGCTAGATGAAGTGTCAAAATCCTAGCTCATTGCAACCTCAAACTCCTGGGCTCAAGTGATCATCCTGTCTTAGCTTTCTGACTAGCTGGGACTACAGGCACAAGCCACCACGCCCAGCTATTCTTTCTATTATTTGTAGAGATGGGTCTTGCTCTTGCTCAGGCTGGTCAAGCTGGTCTTGAACTCCTGACCTCAAGCAATCCTCTTGCCTCTGCCTTGGCCTCCCAGAGTGCTAGGATTACAGGTGTGAGCCACTGCTTCGTGCTTTCAAAGAGCATTCTTGAAGTGTTTGTCTAATATTTATCTTAAATGCAGTTTTGCCTTTTAAGTTGTTTTCATTCATTCAGCTATATTTCTAAACATTTAAATAAAATTATATCAGGGTTCTTATAGCTGGAAAATCACATCTGGGTTTTTTTGGGATGTACCTTAAGTTCTAGAGTGTCAAAATAAAATATCTTGGTGTGTGAGAAACTGAAAAACTGGCTAATATTATTCTTTGAGGAGACTATGTAATAAAATTTAGTTTTAAAGTACACTCTTTTAGGTTACAAAATACAGTTTTCTGTGTGTTGATTTTTCTTTGCACCTCATTCTATTTTACCTTGGAGAAAGGCAAGAAGGAAAATAAGCTTAATAGGCAAACTGTTGATATTATTGCTTATTATCTCTAGTTCTCAGTTTCCTTCTTGTCCTTTCACATGCGTTTCCAAGTCCAAATCATCTCCTTCCCTATCCCCATGGTGTTGTTTGTATTGTCTGCTTTTGGTTTTTTGTCCATTTGAAAGAAAATAAAAATAACAAAAAATTAAACACTTCTTATTAACTTAGTTTCGTGGGTACATTTTGTATGTACGTACATAGTGTCTAATCCTCAGAAAGACCCTACCAGGTTGGTATTATCTCCATTTATGGTTGTGGAAAGGATGACTCACAGAGGTTGAGTAACTAACTTAAGGTATGACAAGTTAGTTGAAGAACCAGTCTGACTCTAAAACTAGATTTTATGTCAGGGTAGTATGGTGAGATATGCTGCCCCAAACAATGAACTTTTTCTGTCTCATTTCAGGTTTTTCCCAAACTACACTATGGACATTTAACTCATGTCCATACTGTCCAATGATTGTATATTATTTGTGCCTTATAGAACATTTTCTCATATATTTTTCATTTTCACTATATTACTGTGATTAGGCATAGGATAGGTGAGACAGGAACGTCTTTAATCCACTCCTACCTTGCAATTTTATAGATGAGAAACTAAGACTTGGAGGAGGCTTCATTGCTTGAGTCATACTGCTAGTAAATAATAGAGCTATGATTTGAACCCAGGACTTCTGGCTTGAAGCCTACTGTTCTATTTATAGAAATGCCAGAATAAATAAGAAGTTGAACTATTTGAAATTAGTAAGCATCTTTATAATTATCAAGTAATATCCTAGATTATGAAATAATAAAAGCATAATTAAAAACTTACGAATTTTGGCCAGGCACGGTGGCTCACACCTGTAATCCTAGCACTCTGGGAGGCTGAGGCGGGCGGATCCTTTGAGCTCAGGAGTTCGAGACCAACCTGAGCAAGAGGGAGACCCTCGTTTCTACTAAAAATAGAAAGAAATTAATTGGCTAACTATAAAAATATATAGAAAAAATTAGCCAGGCATGGTGGTGCATGCCTGTAGTCCCAGCTACTTGGGAGGCTGAGGCAGGAGGATCGCTTGAGCCCAGGAATTTAAGGTTGCTGTGAGCTAGGCTGATGCCACGGCACTCTAGCCAGGGCAACAAGAGTGAGACTCTGTCTCAAAATAAAACAAATCAAAACAAAAAAAACTTATAAGTTTTGAATATTCATATGTCATATTATAAAATAATTGGTATATTTTAATTAGGCTAGTGTTAGCATTTGAATTGGACCTAACGAAAGTTGGCACTTCTGAAGATGTTTTATTTAATCTTCAGTGATTCAATATTGAACAAATGGAGTTCTAGGTGAAACACATTGTTTTAGGGACTAAGTGCATAGCAGGGGATAGAACAGACAAAGATTCTTAGTTTACACTTTAATTGGGGAAGACAGATAATAAATAATTAAGTAAAATATATAGTATGCTAGATAGAGGAAGGTACTATGGATAAAACAAAGCAGAGCTTGTGCATAGGGAATGTTAAAGGCTAGGGGCCGGTGGAGGTTGCAATATTAAATAGCATGGAAAGGGAAGACTTCACTGAGAAGACATTTGAGTAAAAATTTGAAGTAGGTAAAAGAACAATCCTTGTGTATAATCTGGAGATAGATAATTTTAGGTGGAGAGTACAGCAAATTCAAAGGTTCTGAGGCCACAGCAGGCCTTGAATATGAGGCAAGGCCATTGAAGGTGGAATGATGGGAACTGGAGCAAAGTATTAATAGTATGATAAGAGTTACGAGGTAAGTGGCTGGAGCATGGACACAAAGGAGTTGTAGTCAGATGATATAGGTCTTAAAGGCCATTGAAAGGTCTTTTACTTGAGTGAAATAGTCATTGGCAGGTTTTGAACAGTTGATGACATAATCTAATCTAGATTTTTTTTTTTTTTTTTGAGATGGAGTCTTACTTTGTTGCCTTGGCTTGAGTGCAGTGGTGTCATCATAGTTCACTGCTACCTCAAACTCCTGGACTCAAGCTATCCTCCTGCCTTGTCTTAGTCTCCTGAGTAGCTGGGACTACAGGCATATGCCACCATGCCCGGCTAATTTTTTTCCTATTTTTTAGTAAAGATGGGGTCTCACTCTTGCTTAGGCTGGTCTTGAACTCCTGAGCTCAAGTGATCCTCCTTACTCAGCCTCCCAGAGTGCTGGGATTACAGGCATAAGCCACTTCACCTGGCCAACTTTCTGATTTTATCTGTCATTTTTCCTTTCACTTGTACTGTTCCTCAAATATGTCAAGCTTGTTCTTGCTTTAGGACTTTTGTATGTACTTCATAAAATTGACAAATCCTGGCTGGTGGCAAGGAAAGAAAATTTTTATTGATTCTCTTATTTTGTGAGTCACAGGAGGAGAGATAGGAAGAGATGTTGAAAATGGATGGGTAGCTTTTCCCAAAGCACTGTGAGAAACAGTAGCCTCTAGAGATGTCTTTTGCAGAAAGGATTTATGGTCAAACGCTTAGGCCCTGACAAGTCACAGTAGACTTGTTTAGTGGCTTATTACATGGTCTGTCTTGGTGAATGTTACATGTTCATTGAAAATAATGTATGTTTCCTGTAGTTGTGGGGTGGAATGCTCTACAACTGTGAATTAGATTAAGTTAGAATGTGGTATGTAAATCTCCTGCATTCCTATTGTTTTTTTCAATATTTCTGTCAGTTCCTGAGAGCAGTGTTGAAATTTCCTACTATAATTGTGGATTTATGTATTTTTTTCTTTTAGTTTTCTTTCTTTTTTTTTTTGACAAGGTCTTGCTCTGTCACTGGGGCTAGAGTGCAGTGGCGTCATTGTAGCTCACTGCAACCTCAAACTCCCTGGGCTGCTCAAGTGATCCTCCTGTCTCAGCCTCCTGAGTAGCTGGGTCTACAGGCATGCACCTGTAGATGCCCCTGTACATGGCACCCGGCCATCTTCAGTTTTCTTGATTCATTGTTTCATGTATTTTGAATCTGTTATTTGGTGTACATGTTTGGGATTATGTTTTCTTGATAAATGACTGTTATTATGTCTGTCCCTCTTTATTGAAAGACAGTCTGGTGGATATTGAATTTGGTGATTATGTTGACATTATTTCTTTTAGCGCTTTATAAATTCTATTTTGGATTGCATAGCTTCTGAGTCTGATTTTTTAAAATATTTGTTCATGTGAATATAATGTATATTTTTTCTTCTGACCTATTTTTTATCATTTTTTGACTTGTTTTACTTTTTGTTTTAGGAGAGTTTTGCCTTTACTTAAAGACAAATGTAGTTCTGTCATTAAAGCATTACTCTTTTGGAATCTGTTCTGAGTACCTCATATAATCAATTGAGGATCTCCACTCTGGCTGCTGATAGCTCCAGTGACTTATCTCTGAGCTCCAGGAGTTATTCTTTCCCCAGAAGTTTTTCTTTGTTTGACTTTGTAGGTTTTACCCTATGCATTTACTAGTCGGTGTTAAGCCAACAACCCAGGTGGACCCCTTTGTAGATTTCTGGAGCTCTTTCTTGTTTAGCTTCCTCTTCTCCATAGCTCTGAGCTGCAAATTCTAGCCGCCCAGCCTCCCTAAACTCCATTGAGGCGAATCTTAGTGACCTGATCTGGGTCTGTGTTCCTTCTCTCTGGGTGATAGTTTGTAAGTTGTCTTCTGGCAGCATTCTGGGTCATTTAAAGTTTCACTTTGCTTATTTCCTTTTTTATAGTCCTGTTGTTCATGTGGTCTAATGTCCAAAAACAAGCCTTATACATTAGTATATATTTTTTGGTCTAGTTTTGTAGTTGTATATGGATGTAGGGTAAATCTAGACCTGTTCTTTTCTCATGCCTAGAAATAGAATTTATGTCACTATAGTTTTAATGTGCATTTTTCTTAGTATGAATAAGGTTGAGCATATTTTCATATCTTATTTTTATTTCTGTGTGAATTGCTTCTTTATATACTCTGCTGTTGTTTTTCTGTTGTGTATGTGTGTGTTTCTAATTGATTTATAGGGGTTCTATATATTGAAAAACCAGCTCTTTTTGTGTGGCATTAGTTGAAAATATTTTCCCTCAGTTTCTCATTTGATGTTTGATTTTGTTATGGTATGCTTTTCCATACATATTAAAAGTTTTAAAATATGTTGTTTAATTAATTGTTTCTTCCATAGTTTTTTTTGGGGGGGGGACATATTTAGGTGTTTACCACTTAATTCCTACAGATGCTTCTAATTATTTCATTAATTCACTTTTTACATTTCAGTCTTTTATTCATTTGAAATTTATTATGAGATTTGAAATGTGAACCCATGTTACCTATTGTCATAATAATTATTATATAATCCATCTTCCCTCATAATATGAAATTATTCCTTTATAATTATACTTAATCCCTTTATGTTTTTGTGTCTGTTTCCAGACAGCTTGTTTGGTTCCATCAATTTATTCTTGGGTCAGTTTATATAGTTTTGATTATTGTAGTTTCATATATATATATATATATTTTTTTTTTTTTTTTTTTTTTGAGGCTGAGTCTCACTCTGTTGCACTGGCTAGAGTGCCATGGCATCAGCCTCGCTCACAGCAACCTCAAACTCCTGGGTTCAAGGAGTCCTTCTGCCTCAGCCTCCCAAGTAGCTGGGACTACAGGCATGCACCACCATGCCTGGCTGATTTTTTCTATGTATTTTTAGTTGGCCAATTAATTTCTTTCTATTTTTTTAGTAGAGACAGGGTCTCGCTCTTGCTTAGGCTGGTTTCGAACTCCTGACCTTGAGCAATCCTCCCGCCTTGGCCTTCCAGAGTGCTAGAATTACAGGCGTAAGCTACCACATCCAGCCTGATTATAGTAGTTTAATAATTTTTAATATGAGTTACTATCATTTCTCTTGTGTTTCAGAAATTTCTTGGGTCTTTTTGCTTATGAACTTAATTTCTTTTTTTTTTTTTTTTTTTTGAGACAGAGTCTCATTCTATTAACCTGGCCAGAGTATAGTTGCAACATGATACCTCTCACTGCAGCCTCAACCTCCTGGGCTCAAGTGATCCTCCTGCCTCAGCCTCATAAGTAACTGGGATTATAGGTGTGTGCCACCACACCCAGCTAATTTTCCTGTTTATTGTGGAGAGGGGTCTCCCTCTTGCTCAGGTTGGTCTCCAACTCTTGAGCTCAAGCGATTCTCCCACCTTGGCCTCCTTGAGTTCTAGGATTACAGGTGTGAGATACCACTCCTAGCCAATACCATTCTTTTTATTTCCTAAAGATGAGGTAGTGGCCGGGCTCGGTGGCTCACGCCTGTAATCCTAGCACTCTGGGAGGCTGAGGTTGGCCGATCACTTGAGCTCAGGAGTTCGAGACCAGCCTGAGCAAGAGCGAGACCCCGTCTCTACTATAAATAGAAAGAAATTAATTGGCCAACTAAAAATATATAGAAAAAATTAGCCAGGCATGGTGGTGCATGCCTGTAGTCCCAACTACTGGGGAGGCTGAGGCAGTAGTAGGATTGCCTGAGGCCAGGAGTTTGAGGTTGCTGTGAGCTACGCTGACGGACATGGCACTCTAGCCCAGGCAGCAGAGTGAGACTCTCTCAAAAAAAAAAAAAAAAGATAAGAGAGTATCATGAGTGGAGCCTGGAATTTTTCTAGGGAAACATAACTTGTCTTTTTGCTGCCTCCTGTTATTTCTTGCTGTTGTTTCATTGATTAAAGAAGGATTTAATTTTGATGACCCAGGACTGAACAGTGAGTGGGAAAAGCCTAGTATGAATCTCTAAACAAGGTATAATTTCTACTGTAAGGAGTGATAAGATCTCCTTATAGTGGAGTTTGTATCTTATCTTCAGTTCAAATTATTAATCTATACAGAGGTCTCAAGGTTTTTCTTGAAAGGATCAGATCATGAATATCTTAGACTTTGTGGGCCATATGATCTATGCCATTGTAACTAGTCAAATCTGCCCTTGGATTGTGAAAGCAGCTATAGTATTTATTTATGTAAATAAATAAGTGTGGTTGTGCTTCAGTAAAACTTGTTTTACAACAAAAGGTAGTGAACCAGATTTGGCCTGTGGGCTGTTTGTTCAACTCTGACCTAGGATATTGGCTTGAGAACTCTGTTAGAAATTATGGAGAGCTACTAATCATATGGAAAGAAATGTTCCTTTTTGTATTAGACTTTTAGGAAGGGTGACAGAAGTAATTTGAGAATTTTTATTAAGCTCCTAATCTTAAGAAAAATTTGAGAACTCTGCTGTATTATAGAATTCTCATCTGAGATGCAAGCAGTCAAAGGTTTAACTACTTGTGACTGAAGGCTCAAAGCAGGAGTTAATTGCTGGTTTTACCTGTTTTCTTATTTCTTATTCTTTATTAATAATAAAGTTGTTACTCATTATTATTTTGTTTTTCAGATGACAGATTTGTTTATAGATTTAAGAAACCATTTCCCTACTTCGTCTTAGAAGTCAGATTGACCAGTGCTTAACTCTTCTGGCATGTGTATTAGTAACTGGCAACAATTTTTTGCCTCACAGCCAGTAAAAAGTAAGACTTTTTGAGTTTTTCTGAAATTATAGCAACTTAGAAATTGAAAATACATTTGAATTATGGCTTAATAGTGGTTTAGGATTATTTTCTTTTAAATTAAATTAAATTTTATTTTATTTTATTTTTTTGAGACAGAGTCTCACTTTGTTGCCCAAGCTAAAGTGCCATGGCGTCAGCCTAGCTCACAGCGACCTCAAACTCATGGGCTCAAGCGATCCTACTGCCTCAGCCTTCCGAGTAGCTGGCACTACAGGCATGCGCCATCATGCCCGGCTAATTTTTTTCTATATGCTTTTAGTTGGCCAGTTAATTTCTTTCAGTTTTAGTAGAGACAGGGTCTTGCTCTTGCTCAGGCTGGGTTCGAACTCTTGACCTTGAGCATTCCGCTTGTCCTCCCAGAGTGCTAGGATTACAAGTGTGAACCACTGTGCCTGGCCTAAATTAAATTTTAAGTTGAAAAATTTTGAATATATTCCTATGTATTTGAATACATACCCTACATCAAAGATGGTCATTGAGAAGTCTCATTCCTATACCATCCTTATATGTTCCACATTCCCCTTCCCTTATAGGTAGTTGCTTTTATCAGTTTCTTGAGTGTCTGTCCAGAGTTTGTTTATACATTAAAAACACATGTGAATGTCATCATTTCTTCCCTTTTTCCAGCAAATGGTAACTTATTACATAATTCTTTTATACTTTGTCTTTTTGTGTTTAACACATTTAAGAATTGAAGGTCTTTTCATATTATAGCATAGTCATTTTTTCACCTATAATACCCTTTTTTGTGTATTCCTTATTCTGGTTCCTCAGAGGAAGGTAGTTATGATGAATGTATTCAGTAAGGTGATCCAGAATTGTATAGGTAAATAATATGTCATTCGATCTCTAGCAGTTGTTTTCAAACTTGTCAGTCTCAGAATCTCTTTATACTTTTCAAAATTCTTTTTTTTCTTTTTCTTTCCTTTTTTTTTTTTTTTTTTGAGACAGGGTCTCATTCTGGGGTACAGTGGTGCCATCATCGCTCACTGTAGCCTCAAACCCCTGGGGCTAAGTGATCCCCCTGCCTCAGTCTCCTGAATAGTTAGGACTATAGGCATGTACCACTATGCCCTACTAAATTTTAATTTTTTTCTAGAGAAAGCGTCTCACTTTGTTGCCCAGGCTAGTCTTGAACTCCTGGCCTCAAGCGATCATCCTGCCTCTCAGCCTCCCCAAAGTGTTGGGATTACAGGCATGAGCCACTGCGCCTGGCCCTCTTTAAAATTATTGATATCCCTAAATAATTTTTATTTATGTAGGTTATATATCAGTAATTATTAAATTGGAAACTAGAACTGAGAAACTTAAAAAATTTACTTTTATTTAAAAATTACAATAATAAGTTTGGTGCGGTGGTTTATACCTGTAATCCCAGCATTTTGGGTGTTTGAGATGGTAAAATCTCTTGAGGCCAGGAGTTCGAAAGCAGCTTAGGCAACATAGCAAGACTCCATCTTTACAAAAAATTTAAAAATGTAGCTGGACATGGTGGTACGTCCCTAATAGTCCTAGCTACTTAGGAGGCAGAGGAGGGAGGATCACTTGAGCCCAGGCATTCAGAAGTACAGTAAGCTATGATTGTGCCACTGCACTCCAGCGTGGGTGACAAGAGTGAGGCCCTGTCTCTAAAGAAAAAAAAATAATAAACCCATTACATGTTATAAATGACATTTTTAGTGAAAATAACAACTATCTTCCAAAACAAGAAAAATAAGAGTAGAATTTTTGCCAATATCTTTAAGATCTTGCTTAATAGAAAGAAGCTGAATTCTCATATCTGCTACTGCATTTACTTTGTTATGATATGTTGTTTTGCTTGAAGCATATGAAGAAAATCTGGCCTCACACAAATAAGAATTTGGAAAAGGGCAGAGTATTTTAGTAGACTTTTCAAGTTAAACATGGATATTCTTTGTTGCTATACTGAAACTCAGCAAGTGATTTTTAAAAAATCATTGAGGGCCGGGCGCGGTGGCTCATGCCTGTAATCCTATCTCTCTGGGAGGCCGAGGCGGGCGGATCGTTTGAGCTCAGGAGTTCGAAACCAACCTGAGCAAGAGCAAGACCCCGTCTCTACTAAAAATAGAAAGAAATTAATTGGCTAACTAATATATATAGAAAAATTAGCCGGGCATGGTGGCACATGTCTGTAGTCCCAGCTACTCGGGAGGCTGAGGCAGTAGGATCACTTGAGCCCAGGAGATTGAGGTTGCTGTGAGCTACGCTGACGCCATGGCACTCACTCTAGCCTGGGCAACAAAGTGAGACTCTGTCTCAAAAAAAAAAATCATTGAGATACAGTTGATATATATAAGTTACACATATCTAATATACCTATGAAACTGTGAACACAATCAATATGGTATATTCTTAAATATAGTTTCTTAAAGATTAATTGCAGTGTGGAATATGAAAGCATAGCAGGTAAGTGTTCATATTCCGTTTTCATTAACATCTGTGAATCTAGTGATCTGTTCTCCACTTTGAATGGATGTTTTTTAATGCATGATTTTTTAGTACCGTGCATTAGTCATTTGGAAAATATTTGTTCCTTGGGTTATGCAGATCTTCCAAATGTTTACACATTTCATTATTCATTGTCAAAGAATCACACCTGTTAATATTATCACCATTCTCGTCAGAAAAGTCTTTTTGACTTGGGTAGCTGTTAAAAGCCCATAGTGGTAGCAACAAGTTTTGCAAAATTCTGATTTTTTTCAAAGCTTAAATGTTGTCAGTACTTTTCCTGTTCATTTTCAAGGAATATCTTCCAAATACCTAAGATTAAATAACCATCATTCATCAGTCATTCTTTCAAGAGAAATGGTGTTCTATTAAAAACGGCTAGTTTAGCTTGCAACTCTGTCATAAAAATGCTTTTCCTTGAGACAGTCATCTTCCCACTTCAGCGTACATATTAAAATGTACTCAAGTGTTGAGATTTAATATGTAATATATTTAAGCAAGGACAGTCTTAGTGAAAATGGCTTTTTTTTTGTTTGTTTAAATTTTGATGATTGTATGATGATGAAGAATGTAGTGACTACTGCTATAGCTTGATCCCACTGCTAATAAGACACCAGTGATTTTACCCAATGTTACTTTTCAACCATCAGGGTAAATGTCAATTCAGTGAAAGAAGCAAATAATGTTTTTTTATTATTATTATTATGTTATTATGAAATAGTTTTGATCTGTGGACCTTCTGAAAGGGTCTTGGGGATGCCCAGGAGTCTGTAGATGTCACTTTGAGAATCTCTCTGTGGAAATCCTTCCTTCTTCCATGGCAATTAAAAAAGAAAAAAAAATAAAAGAAGCCAAGAACTCTCCATTATAGTGGAGAGTTCGATCTTAATCTCTCGCTTCATATACACCTCTGTCCCCCACCTCCAACACACCCTGTGCCATACTGCATACTCCTTCTTTTAATTATAGTAGTTCATTTTGGCATGATTCTCGAGAGGACCATGGGGATAAATCACAGGTGATTTTGATGTATTTCCTTCTCCACATCTGTTTCTCAAAATATGGTGGGAAACCTTCTGAATTAGAATTACTAATAGGTGGGACCCAGATATTTGTATTTTTTGCCACTCACCAAAGTGGATCTAATACACAGCACAGTGAGAGAACTACTGCCTTGAGGATTTAGGAAGAAAATTGGATTGCTCAGAGTAGAAGATGACATCACCATTATCATTTTTGTATTTCTTGCTTAGAGTGGAAGGTGACATCAGCACTGTCACCTTTGTATTTTCAGCACCCAGAGCTGGTGCACAAAGCAGGAATTCACTAAATGCTTCATGAATGATTGAATGACTAATCTGACTAGATTGTTATATTATTTGTGTGACATCAGTTTTCCAAATTAAATGATGACAAAGTTAGCCTTAAATTATTAAATTATATTTCTTGGTATGCTTACTTTACAGGTATATGTTTGAGAACCTAAAAAATGTAAATCAGATAATGTGACTGTATTACCTAAAACTTTCAATGATTTTCTATTGCATTTAATACTTAAGCTTCTGATTACAGCCTATGTGATTTGGTCTATGCCTGTCTATCCTACCTCATATTTTGTCATTCTTCACCTTGTTCACTATATTTTATGATTCACAAACTGGTCATTTTTTCTTCCTGGTTCCTCCAGTGTGCTACATTCCTTACCTTAGGGTCATGGCACTTGCTACTCTCTCTCCCTAGACATTTCTTCCCGCAGCTCTTTCCTTTATTCTCTCGTCTTGTCCTTCAGATTGCAGTTCAGGTGTCACATACTTACAGGTGTCTTTTCTATTTGTTTGGAAGTAGTCCCTCTTCTGCACCTAGAATAGCAATGAAATAAATAGTTCTGTTTATTTGTTACTTATAGTACTTACCATAATTTGAAGTTACTTAATTTGTTTCCATACTTATTGTCTGCCTCCCTACTCTAGAATATGCTCTCCATGAAAACATGGACCTGCCTGCCTTGTTTACTGTTGTATCCCCATAACCAGAAAAAGTCCTGGTATATGATAAGCATTTTGCAAAGCTTATTAAATAAATAGATGAGGGAATGAGTGAAAAGAATATGTGGAAGATGATTTTGGTTACTCAGTAAATATCTTAATGAGTCAGGTTAACAGTTATATTTGTTAATAAAGACTTCACATAAATGTTCTGGATTATTAAGTTAACCATTACATACACTTTAGGATTTCTGGTATATAAAATTGCTGATGGAATATGAAGTTTTCTATTAATAAATGAATAAATATGATTCTAAAAAGTTGTTAAAATCGGTATAAGAGGTAGCAACATTAAGTTCTGGTGGAAAATAAGTATATAAATAAATAAGATTAAAACTTGGATATTTTATAGAATGTTTCATAATTTGGGTTTGTCTGATACTTTGTCTCATGATTAGACTGAGGTTAATGGTTTTGGGGATGGATACCATAGAGGTGAAATGGCCTCATCATATATTGAGGGTACATAGTATTAACCATGGTGATGTCAACCTTGATCATTTGGTTAAGGTAGTGAGCGTTTGTCAGGTTTCTGTATTGTAAAGTTACCATCTTCTTCTTTCCATATTCTACTCTTTGGATGTGAGTTGCTAAAGTCCAGCCCATGCTTTTGAACAGGGAAATATCTACATATATTACTTGAGTTCTTCTGTAAGAAAGATTTGTCCTTCCCCCTGGCCTCCCACTCATTTATTCAATCATTTATTTGTATCAGTATATTTATTTTGTAATTTGGGAGGTAACCCAATCCCATACTATTTGGTTGCTCAAAATTTTTCAGCCTTGGCTATTGGGAGAGTTTTTCGGTTGGTACCTGCATCCCCTTGACATGCCCCAGCCTTTTGATTTTGTTTAGCACTCCCTTTCTTCTACAAGGTGCTCCAAGCTCATCTTTCATTTTCCTGCCCCATTCATAGAATGTGCCATTTCTTTAAGGAATCTTGCTTTCCTTTATTGGGAAATAGCATTTAGAAACAAATTTAGGCACTTGATGTGTTTATGGCTACTGAGTATCACTGCTTCTAAGCCCTATCAGTGGATCTAGACAGGAGATGTATTTATTTATGTTAACTCATGTACACAAATATCTCTATTTCTCTATCCATCTGTGTATATATATTAAACTAAATTTGAGTTCATACCCATTTCTCTAATTCTTAATTCAGTACCACAGGATTCATTACTGTTTCACCCTTACTTATCTGTAACTTCCATCTTCAACAGTAAGAAACCTGGCTCCCATCCATCATCCATTTACTCTTTTGTTCAGCTCCAGTATACATGTAAAAACCTATAACTCTGTTTGAAAGAAATTTACCAACCATAGGTTTGTATACAGTTCTTTGTCTGTTTAGCCTTAAAATTTCTAATCCTAAAGCATCATTTTGGAAAGTTACTAAACTTTATAGTTGCCTTTCCCCCTATTCCCTTGTAATATCCTGTATTTGTCATACAGTTAAATTCATTTGTCATCATCTCTATATATTCCTTCCTGGGATATCCTGACATACTGGTACATTTTTTTGTTTGATTAACTTGTATATGTTTAAGTTCATTCTTTATGATTCAATTCTGTGGGTTTGACAAATGTATAAAGTCTGTTTTTTTTTTTAAATTTATGTGTGTGTATCATTTCTTTTAGGGGTCATTTTGCCTATTTGTAGCAGTCTGTCTCTTTCCATCTTCTTAGTTGTTGCCTCTCAACTAAGACTCTGTAGTCCTGTGGTTGGCTGTTTGGAGAATAAATGTATTAGAATTGAGTGAAATAAGTCTTGAATTGAATTCTCTGGAACTCTCTTGAGAGTAAAATACATGAATTTCCTATGTAGATTTAGATGTCAGTTTTGTTAAGGCAGATACTTTTCTCCTTTGGTTCTTGTTTGTGGTTTCATTTGGTAAAAATATTTGAATTTTGAGTACAAGCTTGATAGATACCACAATATTTTAGAAAATTAGGCCAAAAGTGTCAAGGAAGAACATTTATATTGTGAGTACTTTTTTTTTTTTTTTGAGACAGAGTCTCGCTTTCTTGCCTAGGCTAGAGTGAGTGCCGTGGCGTCAGCCTAGCTCACAGCAACCTCAAACTCCTGGGCTCAAGCGATCCTCCTGCCTCAGCCTCCCGAGTAGCTGGGACTACAGGCACGAGCCACCATGCCCGGCTGATTTTTATATTATATATATTAGTTGGCCAATTAATTTCTTTCTATTTTTATGGTAGAGACGGGGTCTTGCTCAGGCTGGTTTTGAACTCCTGACCTTGAGCAATCTGCCCGCCTCGGCCTCCCAGAGTGCTGGGATTACAGGCGTGAGCCACCGCGCCTGGCCTATTGTGAGTACTTTTAACATCTGGATACATGTTTCATCTCGCAAGTGAGATAATATTAATACATTGTTTAAGTTAGAAAGCCGAGGGATAGATTTAGGTTACCTTAAGTAATAGTGATTTATTATGGGAGTAAGGGACACAGAAATTCCAACTGCTGCCTAGCAAGGTGTTAGGAAGACAGAGTGTGGTGAGGAAATGGGCAGTCATTTAGGAAACCAGGGAGCTTTAACAGTCTACTCCTGCAGTGGTTCTCAACCAAAGGCCATAGTAAGAATAGTCTGGCAGGCCCCACACCAGATCTCTTGAATCCATTAAACTTCTCCAGGAATGAGGATTGCAGGCTTGTGTGTTTTTTCTAAAGCTCTATAGGTGATTCTGATAAACACTTCTCTCATCCTTTGACATTAGGTGATTCAAGTTCTGTTTCTTCTGAATTTGTGCTATTGACTAATTTAAACTATGTGAGGGGGATGGGAGGGAGAGTTGGACACTGATTAGTTTATCTACTTCTCGTTTTTGTTTTGTGCAGAATTCTTTGGTTACTGAATTACCTTGTTGGCTGCTGGCCAGCATATAAATACACTCTTCTTGGGGTCAGACCTCATTTTCTGATCTAGTCGTTTGTGATCTGATTGGAAGGATCCTGTAGTATTATGCCTCATATTAACATGGTTGGTACTGTTTGCCTCTACATTTGGCTTGTGGTCAACAGGTAATGCAGAAGTGACTGAGGAAGAAATTATTATAAATATGGGTTAAGGGATGTTTTTCTGTAGAGGTAAAGATTAAATTGAAATCCCAAATACTGTGAAGCTCTCAGGGGGAGATATTTCCATTTATAGGGAATATGTGCCTGAAATATAATGAAGAGAGTTGGAGAAGGAGGCTAAAACTATATCATATAGAATCTTATATAGGGCTGGCAAAATAGTTTGGGTTTTATTCTAATTATGGGAAACTATGTGAAATGGCAGAGAGAGTTCAAATAAAGAACTTTGGTTCACATATTAAAGATGCCTGTAATGAAACAAACATTGAATGAAGAGCAATGATTTAAATTCAGAAAAGTGCTTACAATATTTTAAAATTTCAAAATATAAAATTTGACATTAATGTTATCATTTTGAGTTCTTTTTAAATTTAAAAGTGTGGAGCACTGGGCGAGGTGGCTCACACCTGTAATCCTAGCACTCTCGGAGGCTGAGGCAGGTGGATTGTTTGAGCTCAGGAGTTGGAGACCAGCCTGAGCAAGAGTGAGACCCCGTCTCTACTTAAAAAAAAAAAAAAGAAAGAAATTAGCTGGACAACTAAAAATATATATATATGTGTGTGTGTGTGTGTGTGTATGTATGTATTAGCTAGGCATGGTGGCACATGCCTGTAGTTCCAGCTACTCGGGAGGCTGAGGCAGGAGGATCGCTTGAGCCCAGGAGTTTGAGGTTGCTGTGAGCTAAGCTGATGCCACGGCACTCTAGCCTGGGCAACAGAGTGAGACTCGGATATAGTCCATCTACCAGTTTGTCTATCATCTGTTTTTTAAATATATATATATGTTTTTTTAACAAAAAAATTTTTTTGAGGCAGAGTCTTACTCTGTTGCACAGGTTGGAGTGCAGTGGCTGGATCATAGCTCACCGCTGGCTCAAATTCCTGGGTTCTGATTATCTTCTTGCCTCAGCCTCCTGAATAGCTAGGAGTACGGGCATGCCACTCTGCCCTGCTAATTTTTTAATATTTTGTAAAGACGAGATCTCACTCTGTTGTCCAGGGTGATCTTGAACTCCTGGCCTCAAGCAGTCCTCCTTCCTCAGCCTTCCAAAGTGCTGGGATTACAGGCATGAGCCACTATGCCTGGTCCATCATCTGTTACAGTAGTAAATGGTTCGTTTCTACATATTAGTTAATTAGGAAGTATTTACTAGGTACATGGTAACATTTCACTAAGAATTGTGGGAAGTAGAAAATAAATACAAACGAACCTTCACAAAAGTTCAGATGAACCAACACTAGTTTTATTCAATATGTATCTTTAAATTATGATCTTACTGATAATTCTCAAGTAAAGCAGTGGCATAGCATTCCAATACCACAGTATTTTAAGCTTGTTTTTTGTTTTTTAAATTGAGACTCACAGTTTTTTAATACTTCTTTTTATTTTTAAAAAATGGTGGTAAAATACACATAACAAAATTTACCATCTTAACCATTTTTAAGTGTGTAGTTCATGGCATTAAGTACATTGACTTTGTGCTCACCACCACCATCCATCCATCCATAGCAGATTCACAATTTTTGATGATTTCCTGAAAAATAGGAATTACATATGATTTATCTTACTACTTTTTTTCTTTTCTTTGCCTTTTTTTTTTTTTTTTTAAGAGACAGGGTCTTGTTCTTTCTCCTGGATTGGAGTACAGTGAGATGATCATAGTTCACTGTGGCCTTGAACTCCTGGGCTCACACGATCCTCCTGCTTCCTGCTTGTGTCACTCAAGTAGCTGGGACTACAAGCATGTACCACCATGCCTGGCTTATTTTTACTATATATATTATTAATAACTAGGAAACCTCATGTAAAGATCATTTAGTGTTAGTAAACTTTTGGGGACAGCAAAGAAAAATGAAGTGAGCATTAAGGATGGTTCTTCCATTAAATGTTAGGATTCTTATATTAGGATTCTGATTATTATTTTATCTCAGTATCAACATAATCATTTCATAGTATGGCAAGATCTGGGAAAATGTGATTACATAGGCAAATCATTACCTTGTAAAAAATTTTCAGAAACATAATGTGTAAGGTAAAGTCTCATTATAATAGAAATAAATTATTAGATATTTGGAAAAATATACTTTGCAAGAGAAAATATGCTAAGTAACAAAGAGACAAATTGGGTGATTAATGATATATCCAATGTTTGAGGCTTTGTTCAAAACACAAATATGTGTTTTAATGTTAGAAGGCAATATTGAGTGAAAGGAATTTTTTTTTTTTTTGAGACAGAGTCTCACTCCGTTGCCCTGGCTAGAGTGCCATGGCATCAGCCTAGTTCACAGCAACCTCAAACTCCTGGGCTCAAGCAATCCTTCTGCCTCAGCCTCCCGAGTAGCTGGGACTACAGGCATGCGCCACCATGCCTGGCTAATTTTTTCTATATATTTTTAGTTGGCCAATTAATTTCTTTCTATGTTTAGTAGAGATGGGATCTTACTCTTGTTCAGGCTGGTTTCAAACTCCTGACCTTGAGTGATCCTCCCGCCTTGGCCTCCCAGAGTGCTAGGATTACAGGCTTGAGCCACTGCACCGGGCTAATTTAATTCTTTTGCATTATTATTTTTACTTTCCTGTTGCAAAATATTTAAGTAGGAAAACATTCTTTTAATTGTATTCCTCTCATGGCTTAAGAAAAAAATCAATGTAGTACCTCTTAAAACTTTTCTGATTTCACTACCTATTTCTGTTATTCATGACCATTCTTTTATTTTTCTGTGTGGCATGCACAGTCATAATTACAAGACTGACTTGATTTTGATTTTGGTACTGTATACTTTTCAACCAATATATTAATTGAAATTAACTGTCATATTTAAATTGTCAACTGCAAACAATGGGATAAACTGAGCTAGCTTCTTTAAGCAAAAACACAGAAAATAAGGTGCCCTTACTTTTGTATGATTTATGGGTGTCCATGATATTACTCAGTTATAAAAGATTGGATATAGTGGGAGAGAGAGAACAATTAGTAGTTTCTTCTTTGATTGGTTTTTCATTTTTATCATACTTATGAATTTCTATAAACTGAAGATTTGTCTAAATTGTCTTTTTTGTTGGTTTTATTGAGGTATAATTCATGTAATATTAATCAGCAATTTTAAAGTGTGCATTTCATTGGCATTGTACAATTACTACCTCTATCAAGTTCCAAAATGTTTTCCTAATTCCAAATGAAAACTCTGTAACTTATTAAACAGTCATTCCTCCTTCCTTCTTCCCCTCAGCCCTTGTAAATCAGCAGTCTGCTTTTTGTCTCTATGTATTTACCTATTCTGGATATTTTATATAAATGGAACCATACAATATGTGACTTTTGTTTCTGGCTTCTTTCACTTTGTGAGTTTCTGAGGTCCACTCATTGTAACATGTATCAGTACTTTATTCCTTTTTATGACAATAATATTCTGTTGTATGTCTGCAACACATTTTCTTTATTCATTTATCTGTACATGGACATTTCAAAAGATTGTTTCATCCTTTTCACTTTTTGAACAGTGCTGCTAGGAATATTTGTTTACAAGTATCTGTTTGAATACTTGTTTCCAGTTCTTTCAGGTGTACAGGGGTGGAATTTCTGGTTCATGTTATTTCTACATTTAACTTCTTTAGGAACTACCAAACTGTTTTCCATAGTGACTATACTATTTTATAGTCCCATCAGCAACATTTCCAGTCTGTCTGCATCTTAGCCATCACTTGCTATTTTCTACCTTTTTAAAAAATAGCCACCCTAGTAGGTGTGAAGTGGTATCTCACTGATTTGATTTGCATTTTCCTGATCACTACAGAGGTTGGGCATCTTTTTATTTATTTATTTATTTCAGCATATTATGGGGGTACAAATGTTAAAGTTACCTATATTGCCCTTGCCCCCCTCACCCCCTTGGGACAGAGCTTCAAGTGTGTTCATCCCCCAGACCGTGGGCATCACATTCATTAAGTGTATGTGTCTATCCTCTCCTCCCCCCTCCCACCTGCCTGATACCTGATAAATGTTATTCCTGTATGTCCACTTAGGTGTTGATCAGTGAAACCAATTTGCTGGTGAGTACATGTGGTGCTTATTTTTCCGTTCTTGGGATACTTACCTTAGTAGAATGGGTTCCAGCTCTATCCAGGAAAATACAAGAGGTTCTATGTCACTGTTGTTTCTTTTTTTTTTTTTTTTTTTGAGACAGAGTCTCACTTTTGTTGCCCAGGCTAGAGTGAGTGCCGTGGCGTCAGCCTCGCTCACAGCAACCTCAAATTCCTGGGCTCAAGCGATCCTCCTGCCTCAGCCTCCCGAGTAGCTGGGACTACAGGCATGTGCCACCATGCCCGGCTAGTTTTTTGTATATATACTTTTAGTTGGTCAATTAATTTCTTTCTATTTTTAGTAGAGACGGGGTCTTGCTCAGGCTGGTTTCGAACTCCCGACCTCGAGCAATCCGCCCGCCTCGGCCTCCCAGAGTGCTAGGATTACAGGCGTGAGCCACCGCGCCCGGCCACTGTTGTTTCTTATAGCTAAATAGTACTCCATGGGATACATATGCCACATTTTATTAATCCACTCATGTATTGATGGGCACTTCGGTTGTTTTCACATCTTTGCAATTGTGAATTGTGCTGCTATAAACATTCGAATGCAGATGTCTTTTTTATAGAGTGTCTTTTGTTCTTTTGGGTAGATGCCTAGTAATGGATCTGGATCCATTGCTAGATCTACTTGTATCACTTTAAGGTATCTACATATTGCTTTCCATAGAGGTTGAACTGGTTTGCAGTCCCACCAGCAGTGTAGGAGTGTTCCTGTTTCTCTACTTCCACGCCAACATTTATTGTTTTGGGACTTTTTAATAAAGGCTATTCTCACTAGAGATAAGTGATATCTCATTGTGGTTTTGATTTGCATTTCCCTGATGATTAGAGATGTTGAGCATTTTTTCATATGTTTGTTGGTCATTATTGTGTCTTCTTTTGGAAAGTTTCTGTTCATGTCCTTTGCCCACTTTTTGATAGGGTTGTTTGATTTTTTTCTTGCTGATTTTCCTGAGTTCTAAATAGATTCTCGTTATCAGTCCTTTATCGGATGTGTAGCTTGCAAAATTTTTTCTCCCATTGTGTAGATTGTTTGCTCTCAAAACTGTTTGTTTGGCTGTGCAGAAGCCTTTTAATTTGATCAGGTTCTATTTATTTATTTTTGTTGATGCTGTGATTGCCTTTGGGGTCTTCTTTAAATTCTTTGCCTAGGCCAATATCTAGAAGAGTATTTCCAACGTTTTCCTCTAGAATTCTAGTAGTTTCACACCTTAGGTTTAAGTCTGTTACCCAAGTTTAAGACTTGATTTTTGTGAGAGGTGACAGGTGTGGATTCTGTTTCAGTCTTCTACATGTAGCTGTCCAGTTTTCCCAGCACCATTTATTAAATAGGGATTCTTTTCCCCAGTGTATGTTTTTGTCTGTTTTGTCAAAGATTAGATGGCTATATGAGGATTGTTTTATATCTGGGTTCTCTGTTTTGTTCCACTGGTCAATGTCCCTGTTCTTGTGTCATTACCAAGTTGTTTTAATTACTATAACCTTGTAGTATAGTTTGAAGTCTGATAAATTGATACCGCTCATTTTGTTTTTATTGCCTAGGATTACTTTGCTATACAGGGTCTTCTCTGGTTCCATACAAAATGTAAAATTATTTTTTCTATATCTATTTTTTCTATATCTTTCTATAAAAAATGATGATGGTATCTTAATAGGGATTGCATTGACTCTATAGATCACTTTGGGTAGTATAGACATTTTAATGTTGATTCTACCAACCCATAAGCATGGTATGGTCTTCCACCTGTTTGCGTTCTCTGTTATTTCCTTCCTAGAGATTGGTCATCTTTTCTTGCGATTATTATTCATTTGTATTCTTCTCTGGAGAAATGCCTATTTAAGTCCTATGTCCATTTTAAGATTGGGTTGTTTGTCTTTTTGTTGTTGAGTTGTAAGAGTTCTGTATATATTTTGAGTGTGAATCCCTTATAAGATATATGATTTGCAAGTTTTTCCTCCCATTCTGTAGGTTGTCTTCATTTTCTTGATGATGTGCTTTCATGTACAAAAGTTACTGGTTTTGATGAAGTCTAGTTTTATCTACTTTTTTTATTGCTTATGCTTTTGGTATTAAATGTAAGAAACCATTGCCACATCTAAAATCATGAATATTTGCCTATGTGTTTTCTTCTGAGAGTTTTATGGTTTAATCTCTTTCTTACATTGAAGTTGTTGATCCATTTTGAGTTAATTTTTATATGTAGTGTGAGGTAGGGCTTCATTCTTTTGGATATCCAGTTGTCTTGGCACTGTTTGTTAAAGAGACTGTTGTTTCTTCAACTGCCCATAAATGTTTGGGTGTATTTCTTGACTCTTAATTCTATTCCATTGGTCTGTGTATCTGTTCTATGCCAGTGCCACACTGTTTTGGTTACTGCTTTGTTGTAAGTTTTGAAATTGGGAAATGTGAGTCCTCCAGATTTTTTTCTAGGCTAATTTGGCCATTTGCAATTCCACATGAATTTAAGGATTGGCTCTTTCATTTTTGCAAAATGACTGTTGGGATTTTAATATGAATTGCATTGGATCTATAGATCTCTTTGGGAAATATTGCTATCTTAGCAATATTAAGTCTTTCAATCCATAGACACAAGTTATCTTCACTTAATTAGGTCTTTTTTAGTTTTCTTTCAGAAATGTTTTGTAGTTTTTAGGGTGCAAGTCCTTTATCTTTTTGGTTAAATTTATTGCTAGGTATTGTTTTTGATTCCATTATTAATGGAATTGTTTTTTAAATTTTCTTTTGGAATGTTTGTTGCTAATGAATAGAAATACAACTGATTTTTGTTGTGTTCTACAACACTGCCTAGTTCCTTTTTTTGCTTTAAAAGTTTTCATGTGGGATTTTAGGATTTTTTTCCCCCCTGAAGATCATGTCATCTGTAAATAAAGATAGTTTTACATCCTCCTTTGCAATTTGGATGTTTTTTATTTTTTTTTTCTTACCTGATTTCTCTGGCTGGAACTTCCATTTCAATATCTAATAGAGATGACTGTCTTAGCCATTTAAAAAATTTTTTTTAAAAGAGATGAGGACTTGCTATGTTGCCCAGGCTGGGCTGGAACTCCCGGGCTCAAAAAATCTTTCTACCTCAGCTTTCCAAGTAGCTGGGACTACAAGTGCACGTCACTGTGCCCAGCCTACATTCTTATGTTATTAGTAAGTTTAGGAAGAATGCTTTCAGTCATCACTATTGAGTATGATGTTAACTCTGGGTTTTCTCATAAATAATCTTTATTAGGTCAAGGAAATTTTCTTCTATTTCTATTGTGTTGTTATCACCAAAGGGTATTGGATTTTATTAAATGTTTTTCTGTATTAGTTAAGATGATCATGTGTGTCTTTTTCTTTTGTTTTACTAATAAGCTGTGTTATATTGTTTGATTATCATATGTCGAACTACCCTTACATTCTGGGATAAATTCCACTTGGTCGTGGTGTTTAATCCTTTTAATATGTTGGAGGATTTGGTTTGCTAGTTTTGTTTGTTTGTTTGTTTTTAAGAGATCGGGGCTTAAAAAATGTGAAGATGTATATTGCCCAGTCTGGTCTCAAATTCCTGAGCTCCAGTGATCTTCCCACCTCAGCCTCCTCAGTAGCTGGGACTGCAGGCAAGTGCCACTGCACCCATGTTTTGCTAGTATTTTGTTGAGGATTTTTATATCTGTATTAATAATGTAGTTTTGTTGTCTTGTGATATGTTTGACTTTGTTATCAGGGTTATGGTCGCCTCATAGAATGAGTTAGGAAGTTGTTCCATCCTCTTCTGTTTTTTGAAAGAGTTTGAAAAGTATTAATGTTAATGCTTTTTAAAATAATTGGTAGAATTCACCAATGAAATTGTCTGGTCCTGGGCATTTCTTTGTGGGTTTTTGTTTGTTTGTTTCTTTTTACCTTCAAAGAAGTGAGGCTTTTCTTTGTTGGGAGGTTTTGATTACTGACTCAGACTCTTTTTTTTTTTTTTGTGGAGACAGAGTCTCACTTTGTTGCCCAGGCTAGAGTGAGTGCCATGGCGTCAGGCTAGCTCACAGCAACCTCAAACTCCTGGGCTCAAGCAATCCTACTGCCTCAGCCTCTTGAGTGGCTGGGACTACAGGCATGTGCCACCATGCCCGGCTAATTTTTTTTTTTCTGTATAAGTTGGCCAATTAATTTCTTTCTATTTTTAGTAGAGATGGGGTCTCACTCAGGCTGGTTTCGAACTCCTGACCTTGAGCAATCCGTCCACCTCAGCCTCCCAGAGTGCTAGGATTACAGGCGTGAGCCACCACATCTGGCCAGGGGTCTTGCTCTTGCTCAGGCTGGTCTTGAACTACCAACCTCAGGGGACCCTTTTACCTTGGCCTCCCAAAGTGCTAGGATTATAGGTGTGAGCCACCATGCCTGGCCTGTTTATTTCCTTTTTTTACTGTTCTTGACTTAAAGTCTGTTTTATTTGATGTAAGTATAGCTATTCTGCTCACTTTTGATTTCTGTTTGTGTAATGTAATGTCTCTTTCCATCTCTTTACTTTCAGTCTATATGTGTCTTTACTGATAAGGTGAGTTTCTTGGAGCAGCATATAGTTGGATCACATTATTTTTATCCTTTTGGCCATTCTGTATCTTTTAAAAGAAGAATTTATGTCGTTTGTGTTCAAGGTTATTATTGATATGTGAGGCTCTGTTCCTGTCATGTTGTTTGTTTTCTGGTTATTTTTATATATTCTTTTTCTCTTTTTGTATTTGTTGTTGTGGTTTGGTGCGTTTTTTTTTGTGGTGCCATTTGAGTCCTTTCTCTTCCTCCTTTGTGTGTATTAACAATGAGTTTTATAAGTTAGTGTGCTTTCATGATGGTAAATGTTGTCCTTTTGCTTCCAGGCTTAGAACTTCCTTGAGCATTTCTTGTGGATCTGGTCTAGTGGTAGCAAATTCTCTCAGCATTTGTTTGTTTTGGAATGACTATTTCTCCTTCAATTTATGAAGGATAATTTTGCTGGAAATAGTATTTTTTGGTGACAGTTTATATCTTTCAGCACATTGAATATGTGTTGAATACTATGTATTGGTGGTTATTGGCGGGTTGAGTCTTGGGCCTGCAGATGGCTTGCTTGGGTGTGGGTAGTGGCAGCAGTGGACCTGTGGCCAGGTGATGGTCTGTTATCATATTCTCTGGCCTGTGAAATTTCTGCTGAAAAGTTTCCTGTTAGTCTGATGGGTATTTTCTTTGTAGGTAAATAGCTGTCCTTCCCTTGCTGTTTTTAGGATTTACCCCTTAACTTTTACTTTAGACAGTCTGATTATAATGTGCCATAAAGAAGACCTTTTTGCATTTTATATGCCTGGGGATCTTTAAGCCTCTGGTATCTGAATGTCTAACTCTCTTGCTAGACTTGGAAAGTTTTCATAGATTATTTTCTTAAATAAGTTTTCTAATCCTTTATTCTTTGCCCTCAGTGATCCTGATAATTTCTAAATTCGATTGCTTTATGTTGTCCCATGTCATGAAGGCTTTACTCATTTTCTTTTCTGTGTGATTACATCATTTCAAAAGATCTGTCTTCAAGTTCTGAGAGTCTGTCTTCTCTCTGATCTATTATTAGTTATTGTTGAAGCTTTCAAATGTATTTTGTATTTCCTTTAATGAATCTTCAGTTCCAAAAGCTCTTTTAAAAAAGTATTTTTTTATTTATCTTGGCTGGGCTCGGTGTCTCATTCCTGTAATCCTAACACTTAGGAGACTAAGGAGGCAGGATCTCTTGAATTTAGGAGTTTGAGACCAGCCTGAGCAAGAGTGAGACTCCATCTCTACTAAAAATAGAAATATTTAGCTGGGTGCAGTGGCTCATGTCTATATTCTCAGCTACTCAGGAAGGTCAGGTAGGAGGATCACTTGAGCCTTGGAGTTTGAGGTTGAAGTGAGCCATGATGATGCCACTGCACTTTAGCCCTGTCTCAAAAAAATTTTCTTTTTATCTCTTTGATAAATTTCTCATTCATGTCCTGAATGGTTTTTCTGCTTTCTTTGCATTGTTTGTTACAATTCTTTTGTATCTCTCTGAACTTATTTGTTGGGGCTACCAAAAAAAAAAAAAAAAAATGCTAGCTACCGCTACATCATACAACACACATAAATTACAGGCTATAATAAATAATTAATATAAAACATAATGCCAAAATCAGCCCCCAACACTTATTTAAAGTCATATTGTGAATTCTTTGTCTGAAATTTCAGAAAAAAATTGTTTTTTTGTTTTTTTTTTTGTGAAGTCTACTGTTAGAGAACTGTGTTCCTTTGAAGGTGTCGTATTTCCTAGCCTTTTTGTGTTTCCTGTGTCCTTGTATTGATATCTGCACATCTGGTTTAAAAGTTACCTCTTCCTGTTTTTGAATTTACTTTTGTAGTGGAAGACTTTTTCCTGAAGATATATCTATGATGATGGTTGGGTGGGGTATTTTTGCTTTGATTCTTAGTGCAAGCAGTAGTGTAGTCTCTGTATGATTTCTTTTGCTGTAAACAGTGTTATCAGCACCCATGATTTCCCTGGTGGGATAGAGTGAGGTTATTAGTGGAGGTTGTGATCAGGTTGTGCTGGAGACTGGAATGGCAGGTGAGCCAGTCTCTAGGCCCCAGTGGTAACAGCAGTGGGCTGATTATGCCTATCTTTGCATCTCAGGGCTATGCATGGTGACATGTGTATAGGCCATTACTGGTGAGTTGAATCTGGGGCCTCCAGGTGGCTTGCTCGGATGCTGGTAGTGGCCACAGTGGACCTGTTGGGTGGATGGGTTCTCAGGCTTCTTGGGAGTCAGTGCGGCATGGTTAGTGAGGATGGCAGGGCCAGATTATTATCTGGGGCCCAAGTGATGTGCCTTAACGTTGGCAGGGGCTGTAATGGGCTGGGCAGGCCAGTCTCTGGGCCCACAGGTGGCGCTTGTAGGCAGATCCCAGCAGAGGTGGTAGCTGCCAATGTTTAGGCCCAATGATAGGCCCTGGGAGGAATATTCATGTGCCCAAGTTGGTGGATTTGGTTGAGCAATCTGCAAGATTGAGGCTGTGTGCTCTGTCTCAGAGGAGGGGCAAAGCCACGCTGGATGAGCTTGTGCTCAGGTCCCTCAGTGGTGAGAGTAACCACCAGCTATGGTCAAATCGACATATAAAATTAACCATCATATTTATTATAAGATGTTCTAGGCTCATTCTCTATATTTCCTGTCCTAAATGTGGATCCCACCATTTTTCTAAGAAACCCTGATACTTATTCTCTTAAAAAAAAAAAAAATCTAAGTCTTCTAAACAATGTTGGCACTTAATAAATGCCCTTTGATGATTCCTTTCGTGATGAATATACATTGAGATTCATAATTTTCAAAGCTTTCCTTTAAAGTGTGTGTTTCAGCATTATTTTCATCAGGAAAGGTGTAATTTCTTTAAAGTCAGTAAATTATATAATGCTTATATCCTTATATATTTTTTCTCACTTTGGGAAAGAGGTTCTTGGTGTGTACTCTCCCTGACATGTTGGTGTTTCTTAGTTTATGATATGACACTTCAGAGAAGCATAGAATGAAAGCTGATAGCACAATCATACTTAGTAAAATGCGTACATGCGATTTGTACTTAATCTCTTTTAAGCATCAACATAAACAATTATACCTCTTATTTTATTATAGTAACCTAGAATTACAGACATAATTGAGTTTGCCCTCTTCATTTTACAGAAGAGAAAATTGAGACCCTTAAATTGAGGACATTATTGGAGAAGCTAGGACTAGAATCTAGATGTCTTGCCTCTCAGAGTAGTCAGGGTGGTATAGTGGGAGAGCCCTGTAGTTCAGTGTCAGACCAGCGTGGCTCACAATCTTGACTTCGTCATTTACTAGCTGTATGCCCTTGAGGAAACTTCATTTTTTTTTTTGTTTATTTGAAAGCTAGAGATATAACTGTGTCATAGGATTATTGTGATTATTAACCAAGATTACACATTTTAAAGAACTCAGTAGTGTGGCAGGCATATCATAGGTACACTGTAAATTCTGGTTTTTCTTGTCCTCCCAGTTTACAGTTTTTTCTGCCATATTGTTGCCTCCTTTTTGAATTGACCATTCAGTAAGTATATCTAAATTAGCTGAAAATAGTATTCTTTTGTTGCAATAGTTACCTTGTTTATAGTATTTGCTTAGCAGCTTTTTCCTTAGAAGAATAAAAAATTTGGTCCTTTTCGGAGTGTTTTTAGATGATAGTTTTTGAAGTTTAAATTGAAAAGATTTTACTTTTCATTCTGAAGTACTTTATCCAAAGTAACTTTTGTTATTGTATCCCAACTTATTATAATTATTGAGTATTAATCATAGGTGTTTTAAAATTATATTTTGTTTGTCATCGGGTATAATGTGATCATGTTCATGCTTGTATTTTGCTACAGTAAACAGAATAGTTGAGAAAGGCCATAATTAATAGATGTTCAAAAGTTGCTTTGATGTCCTTAGATGAAAGCTTTGCTTCCAACACCAAATGCTAGTATTTTTAATTATTACTCTTTTTTAACATGAAATATTGACTTAAGTTCTATAGAGCTAGCTTCAGGATTGTTAGCCTATAATATATGTTTAATATGAATGCGTAGAGAAAGTCTTAGAGACTGTTTATCTTTCAAAATGTACTTTCAGATTGAGATTGTTTGCTGTCTATTTGGATACAGTTACAGAGCGTGTTATTAAATAACTTGAATGTTGACTTTCCCATGACACTAATAGATGGCTTTCTTTGTTGTGAGGTATAAAAATGTGATTGCTAATGCCTAAGGATGTATTTCATTAGGTGAATTAATTGTCTTTGAAGTGTTGTAGACTTCAGAATGGGAGACCTACAGATGATGAAAAAGGATGCAGTTTTAACTGCCTTCAGTTTCTTTTTGTAGTAGTTTTCATTTGCTCTGGCCATTAACTCAAGATCTTACCTGTATCTACTTGTAAACTCACCTTTTACCCGTAGCCACTGAAAAGTACTCTAAGGTTATTTCTCGTAATCACCAAATCCACTGATTGACATTTTCTCTGTTCTCATTGTGTTCATCCATTACAGAGCATTAGATCCTGTTAATCTTCTTCAAGATCTCTTCTCTTTTGCTTTCCTTGTGCTGTGTTCCCCCTTAGTCTCTCTAGCTAGACCTCTTTTCTCTTTATTGGCTCAACTTTTTACTTCCATGCCCAAGTGCCTCACTTTTCTTTTTTAATAACTTTTGTACTGTCATCATCAGTCCATCCACATTCAGATGGTTGTTTGTTATGTTATCTATTTTCTTGTCTTTACTACTTTAATTACATGACTCTGAAATCTGTTCCTGTCTTTGATCCCTTTTCTTGCACTTAAGGCTCTTACTCTTTACCAACTGGACATCTTCACCTGGTTGCATTATTTGTCGTCAGCTGTATCTTTCAGTGTGCGTAAAATCAAAGTCTTTATTTTAGAACAAACTTTATGGTATTCCTTAATTTTGTCATTGATACTGGTATTATTATTCATCTAGCCTTCAATTTTATTCATCATAGACTCACTCCCTTTCAATTTATTTACCCACAAAGTTCTTCTCTAAGTTTGATTAACACAGTCTGGGAAATGCTGGCTTACAGAATTAAGGTTGGTTGAGTGGTTAGGTATTTATTTAATTCATTTACAGAATTGGCCTAAGTGCACAGGGTTTTGGGAGGGGGTTCTTATTTCTTTAATAAAAGTTTTGTGATGGCTGTGGTTTACAAAAAGGTGCTAATGACATTTTCTAAGGACTTTTATTTTTTTTTAATTTTTTTTTTTTGGAGACAGTCTCACTCTTGTTGCCCTGGCTAGAGTGCCATGGCCTCAGCCTAGCTCACAGCAACCTCAAACTCCTGGGGTGAAGCGATCCTTCTGCCTCAGCCCCCTGAGTAGCTGGGACTACAGGCATGCACCACCGTGCCTGGCTAATTTTTTCTATATATTTTTAGTTAGCCAATTAATTTATTTCTATTTTTAGTAGAGATGGGGTCTTGCTCTTGCTTAGGCTGGTCTCGAACTCCTGAGCTCAAACGATCCGCCCGCCTTGGCCTAGAGTGCTAGGATTACAGGCGTGAGCCACCGCGCCCCTCCTGTCTAATGACTTTTAAAGGTATTAGAGCCAGAGCATGGCTGAGGCTCTCAAAACTTTTCTGGTATGATTTCTTAGGAATTGGAGAGGTACCACTTCAATCTGGCAGCTTTTACATTAATGTGTTTGCATTGGCACTTCCAGTCCAAAGAGACATAGGAAGGGTTTGGCAGAGTAGATACACATATACAAGTCAACAATTATGTTTAACTGTGTCCCTTAATTTCTAAACATATTCTACAGTATCATTATTTATGATTTCATAGTGTTCTGTTATATGACTGTACCATATTTTTATTGCTTAATTTTTGGATAGGTAATACATGTACATAGTACAAAGTACAAAATACAAAAAGAGCATACAGTGAAAAGTAAAGCTTCTTTCTTAGTTCCCTTTTCAGAATGTAGTCACTGTTATGCATTTCTTTTATGTTTGTCTAGAGGTATTCTACATAAATACTAACCAGTAAATAATCATGTATGATATATATGCATGCATAAAAATGGCGACATATTATACCTTCTATTCTGTATCATGCTTGCTTTTTTCCCTCAATTAAAAAAATCTTCCATAGAAATTCCTAAAATTTTGCCTCATTGTTTTTCAGTTACTTAATATTCTATTTTATGAATATCTACTTTATGAATTTCTCTTTTATGAATGTGACATAATTTACTTACCTAATTTCTTTTTTAATGAACACTTAGATTGTTTCAGATCTTTTGTTCTATTAGTTCATACATATGTAGTCATTATAACTTCTCTTACTACATTTTATTTGGTATAGTCCACTGGGCTTGATCTCCTTTTCTTATCAAACTCTGTAAGTGAAAAGCTCTTACAAAGTAAGTGTGTATTATGCAGAATAGGGTAAGAATGTGTTAATGTGTACAAATTTGTTTTGTGTTAGAAATATATGAAAAATGAAAATTGTAACTTTTCCTTTTATCTTAAGAAATTTATTCATTTTTCTAGCAGTTGCATGAGAATTATTAACATTGTATGGGAAGGGTTATCCTGATTATTTCCAATAAGGCAGACTTGTTTAATTTTTACACAGATTATGTTTTAGATTCAATATCAAATTGTTCATATTACTAGCATCAACTGGCTGATTATAACCTTTAAGAAGTAAAGAAAAAAGAAACATGCTAGCTGCAATTGAAAGAAAGTAATGATTCCTGTTTACATCTATATTAAGGAAATGTTGTGGACCCAACTTTAAGCATTTATGTCACTTTAGGTGGTTGCTCTTTGTGACCTAGGTTTATATCTCCCTCACTAGAGTACTTGGCTCTGTGTCAGAGGGTAAACATGGTGTATCTTCTTGAAGCTTCTGCTTAAATTGCAAATAGGGGCAAGAAGGAAGATTGGGGAGTTTTGAAATAAGCATGGATATTGTTAGTAAGACTACAAAATTCTCATGAATGTTTGGACTAAAACAAGATTTAAAAGAATTTTGAATTTGAGTATCATCTAATTTCCAAGAGTCTATTTTCTTTTGTCATCAGGTTTCTTTGAGTGGAAAAGCAGAAGAGGTATTATTAGAAATGAGAGTCTAAAAATACTATTAAAAAAAACTCTTTACATTTTAAGAAACAATGGAGGTTACTTACGGCTTCAAAATAGCATGGAGGCAAAATTCATGTATTTATTTATTGCTAATTTATGGCTTATATGACTGATTATGGGAAATCTCAGTTATAAACCCTCCAGCAATCTGTTAGCTGCATTCATTGGGAATATAGTGTATGAAAACAAACTCCTTTATGGCAGTGGGCCTCACATTTTAATGTGTATCAGAGTTACCTGCTGAACTTGTTAAAAATTCCTGGTTGCCATCCCCAGAGATGACATGTCTCTGGGGTAAGACCTAGGGATCTTTCTTAAATGTACACATCAGGTAATTCTGGTCTGTAGACTGCTTTTTGACTATTACAGGAGTAAGAATTATGATTTCTGAAAGGATGAAAAGTCATACCCCATTAGTTAAAAAGATTTAATGGCAGGAGCATATAAATCTTCAGGATTGTGGGTAATTTAAAATAGCATAGTGAGGCCGGGCGCTGTGGCTCACGCCTGTAATCCTAGCTCTTGGGAGGCCGAGGCGGGCGGATTGCGCAAGGTCAGGAGTTCGAAACCAGCCTGAGCAAGAGCGAGACCCCGTCTCTACTATAAATAGAAAGAAATTAATTGGCCAACTGATATATATATATAAAAATTAGCCGGGCATGGTGGCACATGCCTGTAGTCCCAGCTACCCGGGAGGCTGAGGCAGAAGGATCACTCGAGCCCAGGAGTTTGAGGTTGCTGTGAGCTAGGCTGACGCCACGGCACTCACTCTAGCCTGGGCAACAAAGCGAGACTCTGTCTCAAAAAAAAAAAAAAAAATAAATAAAAAATAAAATAAAATAAAATAAAATAAAATAAAATAAAATAGCATAGTGCAGTGTAATACACTTGGTGTTTAAATTGACTACCTCTGTAAAGACTAATAGTAGTTGTTCCCTAAATATTAGTGATGAATAACTTGTGCCTGACAGAAGTCTCAACAGTCATGGTGCTATTGCATGGTCCAAGTAGAAAATAAATATCACAGAAGTCAAAATATGTTTTTCTTTTTCTTTCCTTTTCCTTTCTTTTCCCTTCCCTTCCATTTTTCTTCCCTCCCTCCCCTCCCTCCCCTCTCCTCCCCTCTCCTCCCCTCTCCTCCCCTCTCCTCCCCTCCCCTCCCTTCCCCTCCCCTCCCCTCCCCTCCCCTCCCTTGCTATTTTTAATTATAAAATACCATGTTCAGTACAGAAAATTTGGAAAATAAAGATTAGGAAGGGGAAAATTATAATCCCATAATTATAAAAATCACCATAATTAATATTTTCCAAATTTCCTTATAGTCTTTGAAATGATATACAATCCTTTAGCCTATTTTTATTTACATAACATTATAACATAAGCATTTCCTTATATTATGAACTCTTCGAAGACATTCTATGCTGAATAAAATTATTATGGAAAAACAAGAATAACTAATGACTCTGAATTTAAAAAGCAATTTAGTGATCCGATTATAAATGTGAAGAAAATTTTAAGAATACCTTATTTTGATTTTTATTTATTTCTTAGTTTGATTTGAATATATTTCACAGAGTAATTAATATTGAAATCCTAGGTCCTGACAGCTTACTTTTTTTGGCTTTGTAGTTTTTATTTCTGCTTCGACTCTTGTTACTTTACCATAACCAATCCTGGAATTGAGTTTATTATGCTAATAGACAGGGATTACCTATACAAGATTGAAAAAAATTTGTGGCAATTGGCCATTCTTTAATTTATATATGTAGATAGTTTGAGTACTACTGGAGGGCTCCCCTATGGAAAATGTCTCTCCCGCTAGCTTTTCCTGGTATCTACAATTTTTGTGTTTTAGCTGCTATTTGGATTTAAGACATTGAAAAAAAAAAAAAGCTCCATGAAGGCAGGTATCACATCTCTTTTATTGCTATAACTCCAGCATCTATCCCACTTCGTGCCGCATAAATAGTTGTTCTATAAATATTTATTTAGTTAACAAATGAAGACAAATGTTACTTGTGACATTAAAACATTGTTGGGCATAGTTAACCTTATGATGTAATAGTTTATCAAATAGCTAGTAAAAAATAAGGATCTATGGTAATTGAAACATAGTTTAGATAAATTCTAGTAAAGGTAAGTGATAGATCTAGAATGGTTCTCAGGCTCTTCAAAATGTGTCCTCCTTCCTTCTTTCTCTTTTAGGGAGAAGGAAGGAAGTTTCAAAATTTCCACATGATAGTAGTTCTTTTTATCTATTAATGGAGAAAACACATGATTAAGAAAAAGTAAAAGAAGTTTCATGAACACTTTTTTTTTTAGGCAGAGTCTTACTCTGTTGCCCCGGCTAGAGTGCCATGGCGTCAGCTAAGCTCACAGCAACTTCAAACTCCTGGGCTTAAGCAATCCTTTTGTGTCAGTCTCCCGAGTAGCTGGGACTACAGGCATGCACTACCATGCCCAGCTAATTTTTTCTATGTATTTTTAGTTGGCCAATTAATTTCTTTCTGTTTTTAGTGGAGATGGGGTCTTGCTCTTGCTCAGGCTGGTTTTGAACTCCTGACCTTGAGTGATCCACCCGCCTCGGCCTACCAGACAGAGTGCTAGAATTACAGGTGTGAGCCACTGCTCCCGGCCTCATGAACACTTTTAAATGAGTATGTATTTTTAATTCCTTATGAATAGTTGATCTTATATTTATCTAGACATTGTTTCATCTCTAGATAAAGCTTGGTGTACATATAGATTTGTGGAGTCCTTGGAGTCCAGGACCCTTTTTTGGCTGGCAACCATTGATCTAGATCAGTTACTGAAGTGTAGCCTATAGGCCAGCAACATTGCCTTCACCTGGAGGAACGTCTTAGAAATGCAGAATCCTAGTTGGTTCTCTAGAACTATGGAATCAGAATCAGCATTTTAACAAGATCCTCAGGTGTTTTATGTGCACATTTAGTTTGGGAAGAGTTTATTGAACACATGACTTTTGTCCAGAGTGAGGAAGAGTAGGCTAAAACTGAGACAGAAAACCAGTTTGACTTAATTTGTTACCTTATTTTAGAATGGATCTGCTAATAGTTGCATGGGAATTCCTGAAAAGCAGGGGTGTGTGTATGTGTGTATTTAGTATCCCTGTGGTTTTGTCACTATGCAAATAAACTTGGGAAATGTTGTTTAGTTCAAGTGGGATTCAAATAGAAGTTTTATTGAATTTCCTATAGCACTCTATTTATTGTCTGTTTCTTGAGAAAATACCTTAGCATAGATCCTTTGGGAACCTATGTTTACTATTTTATCCAAAGAAGTAAGTACTCATTTATTCCTCTAAGGGCAAGGACACACAAACATGAAGTAGTTTTGCTAGGATTTAACAATGCTTTCGCTTTTTCCATTTATCAGTGTGTCTTCAAATCTGGTGGTATTTGAAAAACAAAACATGTGTTCTTCATCAACTTCATGTATCAAGGATACCACATTGCTATGTATAAGCTAGTTTTTGTGGAAGAAACTCAAATTCACATTTTTACTTGACACTTTATAGATTATTAAGCAACTGTATGTAATAAATAGGTATGATTAATTATCTTATTCAAAGATAAGATAGAAACTTAGAGTTTTGCTCTTAACCTTGAGCATCCTTATGAAGAAATTGGTCCTTTTACAGAAGGTAGTGATAAGAAAAAACTTGGGTTAGTGTTTATTTTATTTTTTAAATTTTTTCATTGATTTTTTTTAATAACCTATTTTTTATTTATGTTTCTTTTGTTTTTCTTTCCTATGATTGAGCATTTGTTTGGGCTAGTGCTTAAAAACAGTGAAGTTAGTGGCATTAAAGTGGCTGGATTTAGAGATATTTTGTTTGGTTTTATCTATTTTTCACATTTGTTTTATAAAAACTTCCTGTATTTTGGAAATTCTTAGAGATGGGAATACACTCTGAAAAATGCACCATTAGGTGAATTCATTGTGTGAGCATCGTAGAATGTACTTACACAAACTTAGATGATATGGCCTACCATATACCTAGGCTATATGGTATAGCATATTGCTTCTAGGCTACAAGCCAGTATAACATATTACTATACTGAATACTGTAGGTAGTTGTAACACAGGGGTAAGTATTTGTCTATCTAAACACAGAAAAGGTACACTAAAAATACGGTTTTATAATCTTACGCAACCACTGTTGCATTTGTGGTTTGTTGTTGACCAAAATGTCATGATACAGTGTGTGACTGTACTTAAGTTAATATGAAATTTATTAGCAAAAAATTTAATTTATTTTGAGAATAGGAACTACTTTTCCTTGAGTTAATAATGTGGTTATTTTGTATAAGTTTTTTGGTAACTGTTCTTAAATTTTTAAGATAAACTACATAGTTTAATCACTGACTCAGGCTTTTTTGGGGTACTTTGGCAATTTAAAGATGGCTGTCCAATTTAAACAGACTTGTTTATGTGTAGGGTCCTAAGTACATACAGGAGTTCCAAATCATTAGATGCTTAATCTCAATGGATATTAGTGAAATACAAATTTTAGAAAAACTCAAAAAATACTATATCTGTCAAACCGGCAAAAACTGAAAAATCTGACATTATCAAACACTGGTAAGGATGTAGGGGAATGGAAACTTTTAACTGTTACTGTTGTTGAGGAAATATAATTAAAACCAAAGTCTCCTGCTTCCCCCAGAAAACATCTCTTCAAAGGTAGAAAGGCAGGCCAGATGTGGTGGCTCATGCCTGTAATCCCAGTACTTTGGGAAGCCGAGGTGGAAGGAATGCTTCAGGTCGGGAGTTCAGGACCAGCCTGGGCAACATAATGAGACCCTGTCTCTAGAAAAAATAGGAAAAATTAGCTGGGCGTGGTGGTACGGACCTGTAGTCCCAGCTACTCAGGAGGCCAAGACATTAGTTCAAGGCTGCAGTGAGCTGTGGTCCTGCCATTGCACTCTAGTCTGGGCAATAGCGCAAGACCCTGTCTCTAAAAAAAAAAAAAAAAAGAAGAGAAGAAAAAGGAACAGTTTTATTATTGAATAGGTTACTAAACCAGAATACAATGTGTATCATAGGCAATCTGCTGAAAGGTTGCAAAGACCAAAAGAAGGTTCACCATTATGTATAGGCAAGCTATTACATACATCATCTCAAGGTAAACAATAGTGCTCAGGAGGACTTGATAGCGTCATTTGTCACACATAGCTTATCCTAAATTCACTTGGTAATTGGGTGACCTTTTGTGTGAGCTAATTGGCTTTATTCAAAGGAAAAATAAACTCATATCTTTATGATAGGAAGTAATTTTATAACTTGGAACTAGGTGGTCTGCTGAAGTTAGGTGCCCTGTCCTCCCACAGAAACTGTGAGATGGGGTGCCACTCCCTTGATGATCATATATGAAAGAGATGGCTACTAAGTCCTTGGGTTGCTGGCTAGAGACTTATTTAGCTTTAAAAAGATTTACATACATCTCAAAGGGGTGGAGAAAGAATTTACAAATTTTCTAAAGAAAATGCTCTAAGGAAAGGGGTGGAGGAGTACAGATAGAAGTAAGCCTCTGATTTTCAGTTTTTATTTGTATACTGTTGGGTAAATTGATGTAGCTACTTTAGTGGTCAGTTTAGCAGTGTTGTAATAGAGTTGAAGCTATGTATACCCTATGATCCAGTACTTTAACTTCTGGATAAATCCCAGAGAAACTCTTTTTTTTTTGAGACAGAGTCTCACTCTGTTGCCCCGGCTAGGGTGCCATGGCATCAGCCTCACTCACAGCAACCTCAGACCCCTGGGCTCAGGCGATCTTCCTGCCTCAGCCTCCTGAGTAGCTGGGACTACAGGCATGCATTACTGCACCCAGTTAATTTCTTTCTATTTTTAGTAGAGATGGGGTCTCGCTCTTGCTCAGGCTGGTCTCCAACTCCTGAGCTCAAACAATCCGCCCGCCTTGGCCTCCCATAGTGCTAGGATTATAGGTGTGAGCCACTGTGCCTGGCCTTCCAGAGAAACTCTTAACAGATGTTCATAAGTACTTGAATATATTAACAGTGAAACATTGGAAACAACCAAAATACCTGTGAATAGGAGAGTGAATAAACTTTGGTATATGCATAAAGTACAACACTATATAGCATTGAAAATGAATGACTTAGAGCAACATATATCAATATGAATAATTTTTGAAAACAATGTGGATTTACTAAAGCAAGTTGCAGAAGGATATGTACAGTATATTTAGATAACATTTAAAAACACGTAGAACAATACTACATATTATATATACAGTAAAAGTGTAATAGAATGATAAACACCAAAACCGGAAAGTGGGTTACCTTTAAGGAGGAGAATGTATAAAGGAATCAGCAGGGGGTTTCTTTTCTCTTCCTTCCCTTCCCTTCCCCTCCCTCCCCTCTCCCGTCCTTTCCTTTCTCTCTCTTTTTCTCCTTCTTTCCTCTCCCCACCTCCCACTTTTTTTTGGGAGACAAGAGTCTTGCTCTGTTGCCCAGGCTAGTAGAGTGCAAGTGGCATCATCGTAGCTCATGGCAACCTCAAATTTCTGGGCTTAAGTGATCCTCTTCCCACATAGCTGGGACTAGAAGTGCATGCCACTATGCCTGGCTAATTTTTCTATTTTTTTCTGTAGAGGTGGGGGGGGGTCCTCAATTTTGTTCAGGCTGGTCTTGAACACCTGACCTCAAGCAGTCCTCCCAGAGTGCTCGGGTTACAGGTGTGAGCCACCACACTCATCTTCTTTTATTTCTTAAAAAAGGAAGATCTTAAGTAAATAAGGTAGAATGTTAAGATTTAACTTGTTTAGGCTGTGGGTACATGGATGTTTGTTATATTATCTAAATTCTTTTGTAATGTTTAAATATTTAATGATTAAAAGCTTTAAAAGAGAATGGATGTTTAAAAAAGTGAAAAAAGAGAATAGGTTGTGAGGGGGGAAGGAAATGAGGACATCTTTTCAAGAAAACTTGTAAAGGGGATGAGAGTAATAAGGAAGTTGCTGAAGTGTTAGTATTGCATATTTGCATGCTAACGGTAATGATCAGGTAAATAGGGGTAAGTTGGTACAGGAGACTGGTCACAGTTATGGGAGCAGAATCCTTGAGTAAGAAAAAAATATTGGGATCTAGTACAGAAATAGTGTGTTTGGGTTTTGATAAGAGCAAAGACAATTTGTTGAAACAGAAGGGTAGCAGAATAAGTGATGGGAAGATGAAGTAGTTCTCTTCTGAATTTAAGGTGACTAACATCCAGGTTTGCTTGGTATTGAAAGATTTTCCAGGGTACAGGACTTTCAGTGCTAAAACTAGGAAAGTCCTGGACAAACCAGGATGGTTGGCCGCCCCACTTTTATGTTTTTTTTTTCTTTTTCGTTCTCTTAACCAGCTTTTCCTGACTCCGGGAAAAGAAGGCCTTTTTTTGTTGTTGCTCAGGCTAGAGTATCTTGGCATCAGCCTAGCTCACAGCAACCTCAAACTCTTGTGGCTGCCCTACTTCTGTTTGTTTTTCCTTGACCAAATGAAAAGCATTGATTATCTCCTGGAAGTGAGAAGGGGATGAGGGAGGTATGTGAGGCTAAGGGAAAAGGAGAAGCTAGGAGATAATTTTCTGTCTTAAAGATGTGAGAGCAAATTCACTATGGTAATGTGATAGGATTTTTTAGCATTGTTAGGGGTCTACTGAAATTTATGGTTTTAATTTTAAAGTTGATATAGCTTTATTTCTTTTCAGTCTTATTCAGCTGGTCAGGTGGAGTTACTGTGTTAAGCTGGTTTTAAACTATGTTTTGACTATAATGGAGGGATAGAAGAGCAAAGGAGAGAGGCCACAGTCAAGGGAATGATTATAGTGATGGATTTTTGAGTCTCAGGCTGGATAAGTGAAGGAAGAAAGAAAGAGTATGAAGTACAATGGAAGCAGTTGTTGGAGTTCATTTTCTGGGAGTGAACTGGGAAGAGAGGAAGTGAAGAGAGTGCATGAAATTGAGATTTTTGAGGTAACTAGTTACTGTACTGGTTATCAATTTGATCATGGGAATAGGGGTTGGTGTGGGAGGGAAGAAAAGATCATTGGTTGTGGGAGTGATTACCTCTGTGGATGTCATTTCAGTGATTAAGGCAGGTGTTCATGCTCTGAAATATATTGACTTAATTATTTCCTCTTAATGTACTTAGTCTTCTGCCTCCTGTTTTATTTTGTTTAAATACCATCTCAGATTATAAATCACATTGTTGCTCTGGAATGAAAATGATTGTAAATCAATAAATAAATGGTAAAAGCAAATTTTGTTTAATTAGTACTCAGCCTCATATGGCTTGCTAGAGGTTGATAAGTTCAAACATTAACATCCAAACTGACACTCTTATTGCCCAGTAAGTTATTTTAGTCCCACATAGGTTCAGTGGTGGCTTTGTGTCATGTATGGTTGGTTATCTGTGGTACATCGTTTTGCTGACTCTAATTTCGCTCTTTGTCTTTTTATAGGACCGCAGCTGAATGCACAGCTAGAAGGTTGGCTTTCACAAGTACAGTCTACAAAAAGACCTGCTAGAGCCATTATTGCACCGTAAGTTTTAAGAGTCTTTACCTAAAATCTTTCATATGTTTATTATTAATAAAAAATGAGTATCTGTAGGTTGAACCAGAAATTAAAAACTAAATGCTATATTGAGCTGAAGAAACTGCATTCGGTTGAACCAAAAATTAAAAACTAAATGCTATATTGAGCTGAAGAAACTGCATTCAGTAATTTGTACTTTAACTCAAGGATAAAGGAATTGGCCACTTTATTTCCTTATATGCAGTAATTTCAAAATTTACTTTTGGCAGTAAAACTGACCTTTCAAGAAGAGGATTGGGGTTGGGTTCAGTGGCTTATGCCTGTAAGCACTCTGGGAGACCTAGGCAGGAGGATTGCTTGAGGTGAGGAGTTTGAGACCAAGCCTGAGCAAGGGCAAGACCCTGTCTCTACCAGAAATGGAAAAAATTAGCTGGGTGTAGTGGTGTACTCCTGTAGACCCAGCTACTCAGGAGGCTGAGGCAGGAGAATTGCTTGAGACTAGGAGTTTGAGGTTGTAGTGACCTATTATGATGCTACTGCACTCCAGCCTGGGCAATGGAGTAAGACTCTGTCTCCAAAAAAAAAAATTGTTTACATTAGGTAAACTTGGTGTAATCCAGATAATTTTTAACTTACAATGAAAAAGATATATTAAGCATAATGTGGTATAGTGTGGAGTAGCAAACAGATATTTGGGGAAGGGTAGATTTTTCTTTTTAATTGAGAAAATCTGTGGCTTTTTTGTCTTTGAAAATTAGAGAGTTTGTTTGCTTTTTAGAACTACAAGCTAGTATGCACACAGTTAATGATGTGTATCTCTGAATAATATGAATTTAGTTAATTTTGAATTGGTTTCTAGTGCTAAGCTTCAAAACATACTGTGTTAAGGACATGTTAACATTTTCTTTTTTTTTAAATTTTAGTTGTTCAGCTAATTTCTATTTTTTCAGTAGAGACGGGGTCTCGGTCTTGCTCAGGCTGGTTTCGAACTCGTGAGCTTGAGTGATCCTCTGGCCTCGGCCTCCCGGAGTGCTAGGATTATAGGCATGAGCCATTGTGCCTGGCCTTATGTTAACATTTTTATGAGAAGAGTAAAGTTGAGGAGTCTGTGTCATTCCTTTCACAGCATCTTATATGTGACTTCTTTTTGGTTAAGGTTGGTGCTCTGATAAATAATAAATTGTGATGATAACCACTTATTAAATAATCAATATGAAAATTAAATGAGTAAATAAACATAAAGAGCCTAGATTTTTTTTTTTTGAGACAGAGTCTCACTCTGTTGCCCGGTCTAGAGTGCCATGGCGTCAGCGTAGCTCACAGCAACCTCAAACTCCTGGGCTCAAGTGATCCTTCTGCCTCAGCCTCCCCGAGTAACTGGGACTACAGGCATGTGCTACCATGCCCCGCTAATTTTTTTTCTCTCTATATTTTTAGTTGGCCAATTAATTTTCTATTTTTAGTAGAGACAGGGTCTTGCTCTTGCTCAGGCTGGTCTCGAACTCTTGAGTTCCAGCAATCCTCGCACCTTGGCCTCCCAGAGTGCTAGGATTACAAGCGTGAGCCACCACACCCGGCCAAGATCCTAGATTAATGTGTGACAATAAGAAGTATTTTATTAATTGTAGGTATTTTTTATGTGTCAAGAATTTTGTTACATACCTCATTTATATGATACAATTTGGTCTCATTTAATAGATGCAGGAGCCAGACTTCACCACTTATAAGCCATGTAACATGGAAGTTATTTTATCTCTTGTACCTTATCTCTTCTTCTCATCATTGGTAAAGATGAGATGAAGCTTTTAATACTATTTTTAATAACAAGATTAAATATGCCAATTTTTATAAAACTTTCAGCAAAATAATTTGCTATTATTTATTTAATCATTCAGCAAATGTGTGCCAGGTAAAGGCTGGGTGCTTTTATTAGTGCTGCTTTTTGAATAAATCAAAATCATTATTCTCATGGTATTTGCATTTTGGTACTTAGGGAAGATGGCCAGTAAACTGTTAAATGATTATATTCTGTGTTAGGTGCTGATGGGTGCTAAGAAAAGTAAAGCAGATAGAGGATTGAGTGATAATATGGGTAGGGAGTTGCTATTTTATATAGGATAGTAAGAAAAGACTTTTGGTAAAGTAACATTTGCATCTGAAAGATGTGAGACAGTAAATTGAGTGGATACACAGGGGGAGAGGGTTTCAGGCTGAGGAACTAAGCATACTCCCTGGGGCAGGAGTATGCTTAGTGTTTGAGGAAAAGCAAGGAGGCCAGTGCAGCTGGAGTTGCTTGTACAAGGGGAAGAGTGGTAGATGAGATAGGTGGTAGAGGGCTTTGTAGGCTTTCATAAGGACTTCAATTTGCATTGTAAGTCATGACATGTTTTGAGCTGTAGAGGGATATAATCATACTTAGGTTTGAAAAGGATTACTCTTGTTGCTGTATGGACATTCTATTTTGTGGCAACAGGGAGGTTAGTTTAGTAGGCTTATTTTTACAGTATTTCAGAAAAGAGATGTTATAGTGGCTTGCACTGGGGACTTGAGGTCAAGGTGATGAGAAGCAGCTGGATCTGTATTGTTTCAGTGGTTGGACCAACAAGATAGGAGAAGAGTTAAGGATGACTCTTTTTAAATTTTGACTTGTGAAATTGGAAGGGTGGAATTACCTTTATAATAATAATAAGGGAAGATGGGTGAAGTGTAGAATAGATTTGGAAGTGTTTATGTAGAACCTAGGGTGTAGTTTTGATCTTGTTCATGTTGAGATGTTTTGTAGATATCCAAATGGAGATTTCAAATGGGCAGCTGGATGGATATATGAATCTGTGGAATATAGGGAAGAGGTGCCAGACTTGAGATAGAAATAGGGGCTTTATCAGTGTGTGCGTGTGTGTGTCTGTGTCTATCTGTCTATCTATCTATCTGTCAGTCTCATGCTTAAAGTCTAAACAGGGTATGGTGGTATGGTTGCCTAGGGAATAAAATATAGACAGGAGAAGAGTTTTAAGGGTGAGCAAACCACCTTTTTAGAAGTCAGAGGGAAGATGATCATTTGCAAAGAAGGCACTGAAGGAGAACAAGTGAGGAAGGAGGAAAACCAAGAGTTAGTGGGGTCTGTGGGAGGCCAAAGGATGAAAAATGTGTCAGGGAGGAGAAATTGATTAACTGTGTCAAATGCTGCCAGTAGGTCAAATACAGTGACGACTGAGAATTGATAATTGTATTAGGCAATGTGGCAGTCACTGGTGACCTTGATAAGAAAGATTTCTTTGGAGTGGTGGCAATGAAAACATTATTGGAGTGGATTCAGGAAATGAGGGAAATGAAGACAGTAAGTATAGATAGTTTTTTGAGAAATTTTCCAGTGAAATAGGGCAACATCTATGTGGGAAATTATTGGGGCATATTTAATAATTTTTTAAATTTTAGATTATTATGGGTACATGATAGATGTATATCTTTACAGGGTACATGTGATGTTTTGATACAGGCATACAGTGTGAATTAATCAAATCAGAGTAATTGGGGTATCCATCACCTCAGGCATTTAACATTTCTTTGTGCTAGGAACATTCCAATTCTACTCTTTTAGTTATTTTAAAGTATACCCTAACTTATTGTTGATTATAGTCATTTTGTTGTGCTATCAAATATTATTAATTCTAACTATCTAATTATGTTTTTGAACTCATTAACCATCCCTAGTTTATTCCCCCACTCCGTGATACCCTTCCTGTCCTTTGATAACCATCATTCTATTCTACGTCTCCATGAGATCAATTGTTTTTAATATTTAGCTCCCACATATGAGAGAGAATGTGCAAGATTTGTCTTTCTGTGCTTGGCTTATTTCACTTAACATAATGTTCTCCAGTTCCATCCATGTTGTTTTAAATGGCAGGATTTCATTCTTTTTGTGGCTGTTATTCCATTGTATATATGTACCACAATTTCTTTATCCATTCATCTGATGATGGACAGTTAGGTTGGCTATTGTGAATAGTGCTTTGATAAACATGATATTGCAGATATCTTATCTATATACTGAATTCCTATCCTTTGGATATTTACCCAGAAATAGGATTGCTGGGTCATATGGTAGTTCTATTTTTAGTTTTCTGAGGAACTTCCATATTGTTCTCCACAGTGGTTGCATTAATTTACATTCCCACCAACTGTGTATGAGAGTTCCCCTTTCTAGGGGAGGATTTTTGTTTCACTTGGGAGATTTTAAAGTGATTGTAATATTTATGAAATGATTCAGTAGAGAAATAAAAAGTGATAACAGGGGCAAGAAGGGAAGTTTGCATAAGTGAAATTCTTGATTAGGTGAGAAACAATAGATTAATAATCATCTCTTTATAGTAACTCATGAAATAGGTTTTATTCTTATTCCATTACTTTGCTAGTATTTGACTATTATGGTATGCTACCTTCCTAGTTAAAACTTATTCTAAATGTGGGAGTTGAGTTGAATCAACATATATTTAAGTTGAGGTTAGTATTCATTAAAAAGTAGCCAGACTTGTTTCCTTAATCATTGCCAATGACCTGGGAAATGACATGTTTTAGCCTAAGTTGCATTTAATTTCCAAGTTGCCCCAGATTTTAAAATAGCTAATTGGAAATAGTTTTGGCTTTGGTATGTATGTTTCTGCTACATGTAGTGACTTTGTAGTTATGTTTGTACATTTATAGGCAATTTCTATTTTGTTAACTTATGAAAACTTTAAATACAGCCACATTTTTTCTAATTATATGGTTTCCAGAAGTAATTCCTTTCTATTCCAAAGTTACCTTTTTTTGGTTGAGGTAGAAGAGCAACAAGTAATTTCATTGTTATATAGTATGAAGGGTCTCTGTAAGAATAAACTCACATAGTAATTAGAAAACTTATTTTAAGATTTCTGTTTTTACTTCAAATCAAGTTTATCAAAAACATACTAAAATTTTATAAATTCTAGCTCTTTAGGACCTGGTTTTCTTAGATTTTATCTATATAGACATAAATCATATCGTGGGAACCTTAAACTCAGAACCTAAATATAGTTGTAACCACTTGGGCTGTGTGAAAATAGCACAGATTTAAAATTACTTAAACATATTGCTTATTTTTATATTGATGTAGCTCAAGTAGAATAAATGTCATTAAAGAATAAATGTTCTTTTTTTTTTTTTTTTTTAAAGAGACAGAGTTTTGCTCTGTTTCCCTGTGCTAGAACACAGTGGTGCTATCATAGCTCACTCCAGCTTCAAACTCCTGGGCTTACCGGATCCTCCCACCTCAGCTTTGTGAGTAGCTGGGACTATAGGAGTGTGACACCACACTCAGCTAAGTTTTAAATTTTTTTGTAAAGACGAGGTCTTACTCTGCTGCCCAGGCTGGTCTCGAATTCCTGGCCTCAAGTGATCCTCCCACCTTGGCTTCCCAAACTGCTGGATTATAGGCATGAGCCACTATACCTGGCCAAGAATAAATATTGACATACAAACCAACTATTGATCTATCTTAATGAATTCTAATCTATATGAAATACAGGTAGGTACATTTGGAGTATTTAAAAGAAATTAATTTGATTGAAAATATTCTGTGGTTGAATTTAGAATTACCTTACTTATCTTGAGGTGCAGAAGACAGTATGTGGCCCAGGGATATATATTGAAATGGTCTCATAAACTAGGAGTTTCAAAAGACATCCTACCATGACTTTCAGATATCTTGATGCCAGTCTTCTTGGTTGTCTCGCACTATACAGGAATATCTCAGCAACCCTTAGTATGGAGCTGTACAAAGTATGCATCACTTAAGAAACTTCTTATTAAATATAAAAATATCAGATAATTGGGCTTATTAACATGGGGAAATTGCTTTTACTATAAAAAAGATACTGTGACTATTGAAGCTTTCCTCATACATTTAAAATAGAGTTTGATTTGTTAGTAGTTAACCTAGTAGGAAGAGGGTACTTTCACTTTTCATTGTATACCCTTTATTGTTTGGCTTTTTTACTGTATGCCTGTATTTATTTTTAATATTGAGCCTAGTTTTAAAAAGTAAAAGCTAAAAAATGTTTATATGTAGAGGGCTGGTTTTTATATAGTGAAGCATACCGGTAGCACTTAACCACTGTGTATCATGAGACAATGAATCTTTATAAATTATGTAGTTATTTAAGTTACTTACTAGGGCTGTATAACTTATATCCAAACATTGTTGATTCTAAGCGGTAGGATATTCATGTCAAAATCTCAAATCCTGTATATTCTAACAGCAAAAAAAATCTAGATATGCAACATTCTGGTTAGTTTATTCTTTTTTTTTTTTTTTTTTGAGACAGTCTCACTTTGTTGCCCAGGCTAGAGTGAGTGCTGTGGCATCAGCCTAGCTCACAGCAACCTCAAACTCCTGGGCTCAAGCGATCCTCCTGCCTCAGCCTCCCAAGTAGCTGGGACTACAGGCATATGCCACCATGCCTGGCTAATTTTTTTTGTGTGTATATATATATATGTGTGTATGTGTATATATATATATATATATATATTTAGTTGGTCAATTAATTTCTTTCTATTTTTAGTAGAGACGGGGTCTCGCTCAGGCTGGTTTTGAACTCCTGACTTTGAGCAAACCTCCTGCCTCGGCCTCCCAGAGTGCTAGGATTACAGGCGTGAGCCACCATGCCCGGCCTAGTTTATTCTTGACTTCAGTAACTTTAATAACTTCCCTTAGTTCATAGTATTGTTTACCTAGTATTTGTGAGATTATATTTTGTAAAAATAAAATATTCTAAATAATGATTATCTACCTCGAACTTTTTTGTATAATTATCTACTAATATAAAGCAGGAATCTTGAGGACCATTGAGCAGTACCTATAAAAGAAAAGAATAAAAGACTAAGTACAGCAAAATAAAATTGAGAGAGGAAATGTAGAAGCTACTGTTTCTGCAGATTATTTAAGGCCATTTGTCGATCATGTTGATCCATCTGTTAATGGGAGTTTTATAATTTAGTTTCTAGCTTTTTAGTTCTTATCATAGCTTAAGTAGATCTTATAGACTTTTCTTATTATTGGATGAGATCTTCTCATCTAGTCCAATTTTTTATTTTGCATTTCTTGCTACGATTAAGTAGAACTAGGACTATTGGAACCTGACTTTCTTGAATCCTAGTTAAGTATTCCTTTATTATTCTTCGTATCCTCTTTGATGAAAAATCTTACATAGAATGTGTGGTTGAATCTTGGCATTGACGGTTTTATACTACTCACCTATGACCTTGAAGCTCTCAGAATGAACAAGTGAAAATCCATGTCATGTCATAATTGGTAATTTTCCTGAGGTAGGAATTTAAATTATACCCACACTGCAAGGTTGCTATGTGGGAAACTGTCACTAGTGAATGATCACGGACAATGGCTTTGCATCCTCATTTGATTGCAGCTCCATGGGGGAAACAGAAATTCTGGCCTGTCAGGAGCTGGATTTGCTGATGTAAAGGATCTGCTGTGTAGAAATAAAGGGAGAAGCAAAAGCACTCTGTTAGAAAAAGGATTAGTTTTTAGAGGCATAGTCTTAGCCTAATGAAAAATTTCATGTATTAATATAATTTTATATTTCCCTTTATGAGAAGTTATGTTTGGAACCAGAGTGACTTAGAAAAGTTAGCAGGGATGGCTTTGTGCCTTAAGGATTTTAAGAGCTTTTTAAAAGACTGAGTAGGACACACTTTTATAATGCATATTTGAATATCTGTAGAGGTCAAATTTTTATATTCTTCTGGCTGTTATGCACAAAAGAAAAACTTTATCTGTTCTTTTCAGTGAAACCTTTATTATGAATGATCACTTGATAAAACTTTGTTTCCACATTCATGCAGAATCATAGATTTTCTTAGCAAGAGAAGAGGCAAGAAAAGAGCATCTGTAGTAAAATTTGATGGTTATTAGTCTGGCTTTCTTCATTGCCATATATCTAGGTGAGGATAAAGGAAATGTATTAGAGTTTCTCTTCTTTGATTATGATCTTGCTCCTTTCTTAAAGTAGAGTTCTTGAAGGTGGAGGTTAAAAGGGACTGTGCGCACTCACTGGTTTTTTAAAAAAATACTCTCCAGTGTATTCTCCATCCAAGTGAAGAAGACCTGTTTAAGACTCTCCTCTCCCTAAAACTATTTTGTTTTTACTTCAAGCAGACATCTAAGCCTTCAACTTCGGAAAGGACTGAAATCATGAAATCTGAGTTCCATTATAAAACATGTATTTACGTCAGTTGATTATATTTCAAAACTTTCATCCTTTCCTGTAGTCTTATGGAGTGATTCTGTAAGCGTTCTTCCCATTTTCAGGCTTGTTGCTTTTGTTACTCCATGGACTTCCTTCCTACTTCCTTCAAACATGTAAAGATCTCTTATGCTGGTTAAGAGTGTGGACTCTAGGCCGAGCATGGTGGCTCACGCCTGTAATCCTAGCACTCTGGGAGGCTGAGGTGGGAGGATTGCTCGAGGTCAGGAGTTCAAAACCAGCCTGAGCAAGAGCGAGACCCCGTCTCTACTATAAATAGAAAGAAATTAATTGGCCAACTAATATATATGGAAAAAATTAGCCGGGCATGGTGGCGCATGTCTGTAGTCCCAGCTACTCGGGAGGCTGAGGCAGTAAGATTGCTTGAGCCCAGGAGATTGAGGTTGCTGTGAGCTAGGCTAACGCCACAGCACTCACTCTAGCCTGGACAACAAAGCGAGACGCTGTCTCAAAAAAAAAAAGTGTGGAGTCTAGAGCTTTACTGCCTGGCTTAAGTCCTGGCTTGGCCACTTAACTATCTGTGTGAGCTTGAGCTAGTTTCTTAACCTCTCTGTTTTAGTTTCTTCATCTGTAAAATGAGGAAAAAAAATCCCTATTCATAAGGTTGGTGTGTAGATAAAATGAATAAATACTTGGAAGTACGCAGGAGTGCTCAACATATAGTGAACGTTCAGTAAATGTTAATACTGTTATTATCCTCTTCCCCCTTCTCAGCATCCCCCATATTTGGTCACTAAGATCTATCTGTTTTCCTTTTGTTTTCTTTCTTTTCTTCCTCTCCTCTCCTCTCCTCCCCTCCTCCCCTCCTCCCCTCCTCCCCTCCTCCCCTCCTCCCCTCCTCCCCTCCCCTCCCCTCCCCTCCCCTCCCCTCCCCTCCCCTCCCCTCCCCTCTCCTCTCCTCTCCTCTCCTCTCCTCCCCTCCCCTCCCCTCCCCTCCCCTCCCCTCCCCCCTCCCCCTCCTCCCCCCTCCTCTCTCCTCTCCTCCCCTCCTCTCCCCTCCCCTCCCCTCCTCTCCCCTCCCCTCCCCTCCTCTCCCCTCCCCTCCCCTCCCCTCCCCCCTCCCCCCTCCTCCCCCCTCCTCTCCCCTCCTCTCCCCTCCTCTCCTCCCCTCCCCTCCCCTCCCCTCCCCTCCTCTCCCCTCCCCTCCTCTCCCCTCCTCTCCTCCCCTCCCCTCCCCTCCCCTCCCCCCTCCCCTCCCCCCTCCTCTCCCCTCCTCTCCCCTCCTCCCCTCCCCTCCTCTCCCCTCCTCTCCCCTCCTCTCCCCTCCCCTCCCCTCCCCCCTCCCCTCCCCCCTCCCCTCCTCTCCCCTCCTCTCCCCTCCTCTCCCCTCCTCCCCTCCCCTCCCCTCCCCTCCTCTCCCCTCCTCTCCCCTCCTCTCCCCTCCTCTCCTCTCCCCTCCCCTCCCCTCCCCTCCCCTCCCCTCCCCTCCCCTCCCCTCCTCTCCCCTCCTCTCCCCTCCTCCCCTCCCCTCCTCTCCTCTCCCCTCCTCTCCTCTCCTCTCCTCTCCCCTCCTCTCCCCTCCTCTCCCCTCCCCTCCCCTCCCCTCCCCTCCCCTCCCCCCCTTCGGTCTGTCTGTGTTCTTGAGGCTAGAATGCAGTGGCTATTCACAGGCACCATGGTCTCAAACACCTAGGTTTGAGGGATCCTCCAGCCTTAGCCTCCTGAGTAGCTGGAACTACAGGTGCAACCATGCTCAACAGTTTTTTTTTTTTAGATTCCAGAGCATTCAGTTCCCTTTTACCACCAGCACTGATAGAGTTCTAGACCATGACATTAGTACCTCATGCATGAACATGGCACTGCCACAATTTTCAAGAGAGTTTCTCTTAACACCCTCCTGCTCTTAATTCTTTGTGTTAATGCTTTTCAGTGCTAGACTAATAACAATTTCCTACTGTCACCCACCTTCCCAAGAGCCCACAGCATTTTTTCAGTCTCTTATTTTATCAAGCCTGGACTCCTTTGCCTGGCTCAAGCTTATCATTATTCTCTTATTGCACTCAGGCCAGTCTTGTATTTTTGCATCTACATCATGTACTTGGACATTTGCTCCTGTTCTTCCTTCAGACTTTATACCCTTCCTTCGTGCACTAACCCTTCTACTCTTACTATTAATATTTCTGTCCTATTCATACTTTAAGAATCCAGTGTTTCCAAGAAGTCTTTCTGGATGTTAAGAATTGAGCTTGGTCAGGAACAAGGAGAGACTCAGAAAGACAGGTTGATTTAGAGATTAGAGTATTGGGGATTAGGGCCTTTAAATTCATGAACAGCAAAGAGGAATTTAAGTCTGAAAAGCAGATCTAAGATGAAAGGACTAATTTAAGATACAAGGATTGGGATATGGGATATGAGTGAAAATTGAGAATAAAGCAGTGTTGCAAATCTGAGATGCCATTCAGGTTTGAGATAGACCAGGTCATATCCAGATGAACCAGGTGGGTTTTAAGGTCAACTTGGACAGGAAAGACAGTATATTTCTGAATTGATAAGGGAGGTAGTTAGGTGACGATCAAGAACCAGGTGTTAGGAATCTGAAGCAATCAGTTTGGGGGGCTCAGGCACTTGGAGATTCGGAACATATGAGGTAAAAGAGATCCCCTGGTTAGGCCATACTATCAAGATTAGTACAAAAAACCTGAGTGTGCTGAACCAAAGAACTACTTACATTTCCTTCTGGCTACGATCAGAACTGGGTTGTGAAAATATTGCCAAATTAGGGCAACCTGATAGACTACCTTGCCAGAGGTATAGGAATAGTGACGGTCATTAATTCTATTAATTAAAATCTTCAGTGATTTCAGTGAGCCTAGTGTATAGGCTCATATTATATAACTCCTAATTAAACATACTGCTACCTTGTATTGCTGTGATTAACTTATACGTCTTTTTCTCCACTCATATCTTAAGCTAGTTCAGGCTAGGACCATTCTTCTTTAAAAAGAGCCTTATTGTGGAGGTGGGAGGAAGAGCCTAATTGTGGTATGACTTGCTTACAAGTGCAAATAGTTAAAGTAACAGTTTGTTGTTTAACATGTGTATGAGTGAAGACATCAAGATAACCTATTCATGATCTGCAAAAGTTTCCTCATATTCTTTTATAATTTTTTGTGTACCTTTCTGCCTCCTCCTCTTCTGTATCTACTGGTTTACTTTCTGTCACTATAGATTAATTTTCATTTTCTAGAGTTTTATTTAAATAGAATCATACAGAATGAACTCTCTTTGTCTGACTTGTCCCATTCAGCATATGTATTTTTACCTGTTTTAAATTTATTATTTAAAAGTAATTATAGTTTATTCTTCTTTATTGCTGAAGAGTATTCCATTGCATGCATATACCTGTTTATCTATACATTTACCTTTTGAGGGACATTTGGTGTTTCCAGTATGTTTTAGCTATAGCAAATAAAGCTGCTATGAACATTTGTGTACAGATTTTTGTGTGGACATAATGCTTTCATTTTTCTTAGGATTGGAATGGCTGGATGATGTGGTAGGAGTATGTCTAACTTTGTAAGAAATTGTCAAATTGTTTTCCAAAGTGGTTGTATCATTTTGTATTTCCAGAAGCACAGTATGGGTAGAACTAAGGGTCTTCCATATCCTTGCCACACTTGCTATGGGTACTCTTTCATTTTAGCTGTTCTAGTGGGTGTCTGTGGTATCTTATTGTAGTTTTAATTTGCCTTTCCCTAATGACTAAATAATGTGAAGCATTTCTTTGTATGCTTATGTGCCATCCCAATGTATTCTTTGATGAAGTATCTGTTCATATCTTTTCTTACTTAGAAAAAATTAGTTATGGTAAAAGACAAATAAAAGTTACCATCTTAAACATTTTTAAGTGTACAGTTCAGTAGTGTTTAGTGTGCTCTTATTATTGTGCAGCCAGTCTTCAGAATTCTTTCCATCTTGCAAAATGGTTACCTATATTTTAAATAATTAGGGTGTTTGTTTTCTTATTGAGTTTTGAGATTTCTAAATATTCAGATGTAAATTCTTTATCAGATACACGCTTTGAAAATATTTTATCCCCGTCTGTGTTTTGTCTTTTCGATTTACTGTGCCTTAGCCACGGTGGGAATTATTTATTCCATATTAATTGGCAAATTGCTACAAATTAGGCTTTATTTATTGTTTGTTAATTGTACTTAAGGAAGTAACGGGAACATTTTAATAATACAGAGTAATTCAAAATTATGTTGTGCCTGTAGCCTTTACATTGTAAATAGCACAAAAAAGTGAGGAAATTTTCTGTCTAGTATTTAAAACTGTTACCTAATCAGCAAAGAAATTATTTAAGTCATTGATGAACAAGTGAAGTTACAGACATGACATGGACAATTAGTTGGCTGTATGGAATTTACAGTAAAGAGTATTATATATTTTATCATTATTTAGAAATCACAATACATATCTTTTTATCTCAGTAAAATTTTATAAGAAGTTCACGTACATATGTGTAAGCATACATTTTCTGCAGAGCCAATCTTAAAACATTTACTAGCATACCACTAATAAGTAAGCACTAAAGGAAATGACTGTACACTCATGTAACTAGAATGAGTCAAGAAAGAAAAATGAAATGAGGAAGTAGTCATTCTATAAGTAATAAGAGAATTGACTGAATGCTGAGACCAGTGGATGAAAGGGAAGAATAGTATGGAGAGAAAATAAGAGGCATATTACAGAGAAGGCCATATCAATTCCCTTATTACTGAAAGACACAGAGGGAAGTGAGTTGTTGGTTGTAGGATACTTGTTTTGGTCTGTTTTGACTTCTTGGTCTCATCATTGGTCTGTAAAGTTGGCTAATGCCATTGAAGAAGAATATCAAAAACTCACCTAAATTCAGTCCAAAAACTTTGCTGAGACAAGAAATAAAAAAAATAAAAAAAAAAAAACTCACCTATTGTTAGTGTTAACATTAGCAAGTTCAAAGAAGCCTTGAATGTCCTCAAATTTAATCGTCCTTCAGACAAAAAAATATATAAAATATTTTTAAAGTTTAAAATTGGAATACAGTATACAATTATGTTCCCTAATTATCTTCTAGAAGTAGTATCATTAACTACATTGCTTTTTAATCTATGCACTCAATTCTTTTATGTTTACCATATTAATACAATTCTTTCAAAAGTTTTTTTCAGAATATCTTGATTGTGAACTTGATGATTAAGTTTAAAAACTATTTTGTTTTGTAGCCATGCAGGATATACGTACTGTGGGTCTTGTGCTGCCCATGCTTATAAACAAGTGGATCCATCTATTACGTAAGTAATATAGTGAGATAAAGTTTTGTTTTTAGTGGGAAAAGCTTGGGAATTAATTGTTTTGTCGCAGAAGTAATTAGTTTTTCTTATGTACTTATTAAGAATTTGACTTTTTATGAATTTTATTATGCCTTATATAGGTTAGGAAAAACTTTAATATTCTTTTTCTTTGTCTGAACATTTCCCCTCCTTCCCTTTAGTTGGTAAAATGTTTAGTTCTGAAATTATTAATTTAAATATTTTGATTTTTAATTTTTCTTTGAAAACCTGGAGATGAGCAGTTTTAAGAAAAATGCAAAGCCCTTTGATTGATTTTAATCATTTTGTAATTTAAAAATCTTTATTAAATTATTGTTACTGAAAGAATAATTTCTCTTTGACAGGATAAGGTATTTGAAATATTTTAGAATCTGACAGTAAATTTAATATGGTATTTGAAGTATATTAACTCTTAATAATTCATTGACATATCTGAAATTTGCTGAAGAAAAGCTTCCTGGAAAGTTGAGAATGAGTAGTATGCTACTCTCTAAAATAAGAAACTTGTGAACTTTCAAGAAGTTCCAACTTCTGTTGGAAATAGCCACCCAAATTACTTAGTTTGCTGACCAGAATTTTATTTAAATACTTAATTTACTACATATGAACTAATATCAGTCTCCAGTCTATATTGCCAGTTGTACAAATGATGTGAATAGGTAAAATTATCATCTTAATTCTGTCAAATGTTGATTGTTAAGTAAATCTGTACTAGTAGATAGAGGATGTAGCATAGTCATCGAAAAGAAGTAGCTCATCACAGTCATGAGTTTAGAAAGAAAATCACCTATAGCCCACTTGGCCTTTGAGCAATTTGTTCAAATGTTTAAAACAAAAAGCTGTTCTTTAAAATTTTTATGTAGTGTTCTCTGTACATTGTTATCTTACTTTTGTTAAAAAATTATTGTTAGCAAGTGTTTAGTAATAATAAAGTCATAATATTGCCAAATTGATAAGGTTTTGGTTAGCTTTATCTCATTTATGATGTTTTGAGCAGTGTCTAACAAATATTTCTTGATACATATTTAATATATAATCTGTTTTTTTTCTGAGACAAAGTCTCACTGTGTTGCCGGGCTAGAGTGCCATGGCGTCAGCCTAGCTCACAGCAACCTCAAACTCCTGGGCTCAAGCAATCCTTCTGCTTCAGCCTCCCAAGTAGCTGGGACTACAGGCATGCACCACCATGCCTGGCTAATTTTTTCTATATATTTTTAGTTGGCCAATTAATTTCTTTCTATTTTTAGTAGAGACAGGGTCTTGCTCTTGCTCAGGCTGGTTTTGAACTCCTGACCTTGAGGGATCCACCCGCCTCAGCCTCCCAGAGTGCTAGGATTACAGGCGTGAGCCACCGCGCACGGCCTTAATATATAATCTTAAGTACTTTATTTCATGAATGAGACAAATAGAAATTAAATTTGACCTGGTCTATTATATAACAGCATTTTCCAAAACCTGTCTTTATTTGGCAGATTTTTTTATTGATAATGTCATGTACTGGGTGGGTACCCCAGAATTAAATTTGGCTTGGGAGTATGTAGAGGACTATAGAGTCTTTGTTGGTAAACGTGGAAAGCATGTGTTAAATAAATTGATGGAAATTGAGAATAGAAGGAAAAAAGAAAGGGGGAAAAAAGGAAAGAGAGTCAAGGACTAAGAAGAAGAGAAAACTGAAAGATTAGTAGAGAGACAAATGATAGGTGATCAGATTATTTTCATAATTAGTATATAATAATTGAATTCTGAATAAATAAATTTTAACAGTCTAAGTATAAAGATAATAATTGACATTCATAGTTGAATTCTCTCAAAAGTGGCCCTCCCTGAGAGTTGCAGTGTCTTTGGAGTGCTTTGAGAAAGTAGCAAAAGAATATCCTTTGGGAACTATGAGAGGTATAGAGAAAAAAATGAGAGTTGGTTCAAGAGAAAAGATTACATTCTATACCACCAGTTTCCATTCTTACCTTGCACACCAATCCATTTTCTACATTCAACCAGAATCATCTTTTGGAAATTAAATGATAACATGTCACTCTCTAGAACTTAAAATGGTGGGGTACAAATATGATTTTAAAACGGTATTACAAATAACAGGTAAAAAATTATCCCAATATTGATGGTAGAGTGCTAACTGGCAACTTGGAAAAAGAGGTTGGTTTAAAGTCTCTATAAACATCATCCATCAAGTAAATACTGTTAGATAAAGGTATTCACTCACTGGAGAGGAATTTTGAGCCATGTCTAATTAGGAACACAATATGTCTAAAAGCTTAGAGACATTGTTGGGGAGATTCTAAAAAGTATTAAATTATAATTAGAAAGATTAAATTACATGAATAGTAACTCTATGTCACAATGTAACCAAAAGAAATAATTAATAGAATGGGAAAGATTTTGCCAAAAAAATGACAATAAAGCAATCAAAAAATAATAAGAAAAATCTCAGAACTCAGTGGATAAATTGTCAAAGAATATTAACTAAATTTACAAAAAAGTGAACAATGACTAATAAAAGAAAATGGAAATATGTTTTACTTCTCTAATAAAGACATAGAAATAAAAACAGTAGTGATGTACCAACTTAAATGAATAATTTATAGACCAGTACAGTTATGTAATTCTTATAATCCGGGACTGGCTAGATTGGGTGAAATTAGTTTTTTAAAAAATATCACGTTAACACTTTATTATTTTTTTTTTATTTATTTTTATTTTATTTTATAGTACTACGTATCAGTGTATCACGTTAACACTTTAGGAAAGCAATTTGTTAATATATATTAGGAGTCATAAATACATGTATATAGTTGCTGGCTAAGACATTTAGATTCTGAGACTTTATCCTAATAGTCCCAAAATGGGAGTTAAATGTGTTAAAATTTCCACAGCAGCATTATTTTTTAAAGAGTCTGAATATAAATTTCTTTTTTTTTTTTTTTTTCTTTTTTGAGACAGGGTCTTACTCTGTCACCTGGGCTAGAGTGCAGTGGCACGAGTGGACTTGAGTAGTCCTTCTGTCTCAGCCTTCTGAGTAGCTAGGATTATAGGCATGCACCATGACACCTGGCTAATTTAAAAAATTTTTTTAGTTGTGGAATCTCGCTATGTTGCCTAGGCTGATCTTGAACTCCTGACCTCAAGCCATCCTCTTGCCTCAGCCTCCCAAAGTGCCAGGATTATAGGCATGAGCCACTATACCCAGCCAAAAGAGTTTAAATTTCTAATAGTGAATTGATTAAATAAATATGACAGTTTACTCAATGGAATATTATGTGGCAGTTCAAAATGATGTTTATGAAGCCTTTGTAGTAATTTGTAAAATATTTATAGCAAGTGGAAAAAGAGAAGTATAAAATTGTGCAAAATTGGGGGAAAAAGTATGCTATGTGAGGTAAAATAAAGCATTATAACAAATGTCTGAAAAGAACAGAATAACAGTAGTTGTTTATGGATGATAATATTTTATGTATGTTTTCTTGTGTGCAAAACAGATAAATTGTTTTTATGGTGAAAAAATGTAAAAATTAAAAGTGTGCAAAAATGATTACAAGTTTTAGGGAACTAATCAGTCTTAAACCAACAAGATAGTTCTTTGAATTTTAATATGACTGGTCAGGTCCTAACAAGATTTTTCTTTTATAGTAACCAATAAAGCCTTTAATTTAATGGGGAGTGTGAGAGGCAGCATTTAAGGTGGTAACCAAGCGTGTTTGCAGACAGACTTGCTTGTTTAAATTTACAAAGAATTGGTTGCAAAGGATTTTAAGTGTTGCTCTCCGAGGGAAATGGATGAATAAATTAAAGCATTTATTTTAAAAACTTTATTAAATGACTGCTGTGAGCCAGGCACTGTGGTAGTGCTGGAGATACTGTGATTAATAAAATAGACACGGTTCCAGTTCTTCGTGCTTATAAACTAGTGGGTGAGATGGACATTAAGTATATAATTAAAAAAAAAGGTATGTAATTAAAAGTTAAAAATCTCTTTTATTTGTTTGGTTCACATGTAGAATATCAATAAATTAAAGCTTTACTATTAAAAAGAAAAAAAAGTTAATCTCATTAGAAAGCTGAAAGTAAAATGCAGTGGTTCTCAAATTTCTTGGTTTCAGGAACCCTTTACAGTTTTAAATTATTGAGTGTACCAAATGTAGGTTAAATTTGCTGTTTAATGGATTAGAAATTAAAAATCAATTTATTTAAAAAAATAAATCTATTAGAGGTTACCAAAAATAACATTTTAAAAAATGAGAAATAAGTACATTTTTCAATATAACAATAAAAGATAGTGGGAAAAGTGGAATTGTTTTACATTTTTTACAACGTATAAAAATTTTATAAAAGTTATTAAATCTCTCTTTAATGTTTGGTTTAATAGAAGACAACTATATTTTCATATTTGCTTCTGCATTCACTCTATCGTGATCACTTGTTTTGGTGGAGGTATATGCAGAAGACCTCACTTCACACAGATTATGTAATTGGGAAAGGAAGAGGAATAGTTTAATCATCTTTTCAGATAATTGTGGATATTTTTCTTTGATACTACAGCCAAACTCAACAAGTGGTAGTTTCTTGAAGGTTTGTTACAATGTGAAGAAATCTGAAGTTAATGTCAGTGAATTTTTTTGTACTTTTTATAAATTCATTTTCTATGTTACAGTTTGAATGGATTTTTTTTACCATTGAATGATTTTGTAACATCATGCATGGAACATTTGGAAAATATTTGCTTCTTGAGTTATTCAGATATTTCCAGTGATGATGTTTCATTATGTAGTATCAAAAAACTCACATTATAGTTGTATAACATCACCACCAGTTTTATCAGAAAAATCATTAACTATTGGGGAGCTGTCAAGCTCACAGTGATAAACGTTTTCCAAAAGCTTAATTTTCACTTGAAAACTTCAATTTTATCATTGACAAATTGATATCATTTATCAATTTTATTACATGTCAATATTTAAAAAAATGGGACTACTAGTACATGCTAATTCTACTACCTTGGTTGTGGTTCTAAGGTGCCAACTGTTTCACCCACCCTCATTTTTGCACCATAAGTGCAAATGTCAACACAGTAAAAAAGGCAAATAACTAACCTTGCATTATTAGGAAAATAGTTTTAATTTTCATAATAAAAATTAGAGGATCAAAGGATCTTTTTTTTTTTTTTTTTTTTTGAGACAGAGTCTCGCTTTGTTGCCCAGGTTGCTGTGGTGTCAGCCTAGCTCACAGCAACCTCAAACTCCTGGGCTCAAGCAATCCTTCTGCCTCAGCCTCCCGAGTAGCTGGGACTACAGGCATGTGCCACCATGCCCGGCTAATTTTTTCTATATATATTAGTTGGCCAATTAATTACTTTCTCTTTATAGTAAAGACGGGGTCTCGCTCTTGGTCAGGCTGGTTTCGAACTCCTGACCTCGAGCAATCTGCCCGCCTTGGCCTCCCACTAGGATTACAGGTGTGAGCCACCGCACCCAGCCGGATCTTGAGGAATACCAGCAACCCATAGTTCTCCTTTTGAGAACTGCTATGATAGATTTTAATAGGATGATTTGATTTAAATTAGGGAGTGGTATTAGAGAAGGTACCTCTGAGGAACTGATTTTTTAAAGCCAAGCTATCCAAGTGAAGGGAACAAGCATGTGTGAAAACTTTGAAGTAGGGAAAGTCGTTGGTGTCATCAAGGAACTGTAGGAAGACCAGTATACATAGTGTTATTGCCCAAGGGGGCAAGAGTAATACAAGAAGACACAAGTTCATTTGAGACGTGAGAGCCCATTTTAAGGATTTTGGGTTCTATGCTGTGACTGTGAAAAGCCATGAAAGGCTTTAAATAAGGGTAGAGTGGTCTGATTTGTTTCCAGAAAAATCACTCTGGCTATTTAAGGAATTTACAAATGGTACATTTAATTAAGTTCTTTTCTATATTGATAGTTGCAAAGTCTTTTCCTGACTATTACTAAAACTCTAATTAAAACCCAGAATTCATGATGTGCCTATTAGGTAGTAAGTTGATTTTGATCCATAATTTTCAGAAAGCTTTGCAGGACAGAAAAAGAGAGCAAAAAGGAATCTTCTTTGGGTCCACGTAACATTTTATTCTTAAAATATCTCCACTTCCTGTGAAGCACCTTTAAAAAATTACTTGTGTTCTGTTATTTGGAATAAGTAGTTGAATAAATATTTATGAAGGTAGACACTCAGGCAGCTTATATATTGGGCGCACAAACTACATTCATCATAGTAAATAACTCCACAAATGTGAATTCTCTGGAGCTATTATATATGAACTACATTTATTTCTAAGAGAATGCCTACTGATGCCACCTCCATTTTTTCTTGTTAAAGATTTCCTTTACTTGTGGGTCAACAATGATATGCTAATATTTAAAAGTTACTCCTTTAAAGACAAAGCACCTTGCAGTTAATTAAGGGGGAGGAGTGGCATTGCTTTCCATGTCTATATTACTGATTTCTCTTCAAAATATTCTTATGGTTATGATGTTTATGAATTTAGCAATCTAGCAAAAAAAGAAAATGCATGAACTTTAATGTATGCTGTTATTTTCTTTTGTTACCATTTAGATAACAGAGAGACTGATTTTGAGATTACTACTAGTTTAATGTGCTTGCTTTTCCTTAAATGATACCTAGCTATTTCTGTTTTGTTTTGGGGTACATCACTTTTAAGGGGTTTATGTTGATGAGACCTAAAGCCTCCCCCCTTATTATCTCTCTTAATCAAATGTGGAACTTTACTATGTTGGCTGTGGGTGAGTTTCTACCAAGCTTAAAAGAATCTGTTAGGTACACAGTTGGTTAGTTCAGATTGGTGGGGGTTCCTTTCCCCTCATCTAGGTTGGGTCTGACAAAAAGACAAGTAAAGAAAGTAGTCAGGTATTGGAGGAGTTCATTAGGCTTCCAGCAGACCTCTTGAGCAGTGCTCATCTTAAATTTATCTATGCCTTGATTTTGAGTGATATTTTAAATTTTATTATATATTTTAACTATAAGTTCTAGATTTTCCAGGAGTGTTCTTATTTGAAATACTCTATCCCTCTCCCTTTTCATAGAAATATATTCCTCAATCAGAATGCTTTTTTTCATATTTGATTCTTGGTTCATATATTGCCTGGCCTTAGTCAAGTCCATCTTTGACATTCCTGAATTACCATTATGCATGCCACACATTAGACTTTAATTAAAAAAATTATCATGATATTTATGTGCTTTTAAGATAGGAGACTAGGGTGATATCTCTTAATTTTATTCTTTTAGGATTCTATAGATTTGAGCTATTTTTTCTTTTCTTCTTCTTCTTTTTTTTTTTTTTTGACACAGAATCTTGCTCTGTTGCCTGGGCTAGAGTGCCATGATATCAGACTAGCTCACAGCAACCTCAGACTCCTGGGCACAAGTGATTCTTCTGCCTCAGCCTCCTGAGTAGCTTGTAGTACAGGCGTGAGCTACTATGTCCAGCAAATTTTTCTGTGTTTTGTATAGGCGGGGTCTCGCTCTTGCTCAGGCTAGTCTCAAACTCCTGACCTCAAGGGATCCTCCGGCCTCGACCTCTCAGAGTGCTAGGATTACAAGCGTTAGCCACCACGCCTGGCCTTGAGCTGTATTTTTCTGAAATGGTTATTGAGTTGATGGTAGAGGTCTAATAACATATTGGAGGGTGAGGGTTAGAAAAAGGGTTTATGTTTCTAGCCAGAAATGGCCTGTGGCTGGTCTTATATGTTTGCTATTAGTGATGTCTTGAGAAGTTTTGGGAACTTTAAACTGAGAATCACTTATCCACAACTTTCTTATGTACTCTTCCTTCTCCCTGATGTGTAAAGTAACATATAGCAAACAGTTAATTTTCTTAGCTGTAATAGAGTTTTATCAAAATAATTACATTGCTAGTGCACACATTTCTTGGCCTACCAATTTTTGATATGAAAGAATTAGCTCATCTCTCAGTCTTTGTCCATTCATTGAACAAACGATAATACTTAATTTTCTAGGTACATAGCCTATCATATATTTTCTTCTTTTTTGTAGCTTTGGTTTTTTGGGAGTCTGTATTTTTTTTTGTTTGTTTGTGGTAGGGGAAGGTTGCCTCATTTGAATCTTAGAGAACAGAGATACTGGATAGTTTTGGAATTTAGATTTTAGGGCTAGTTTGGATGTTTGAGATAAAATAAGAGGAAATTAATTTTTTCTTTTTTTGAGACAGAGTCTCACTCTCTCTGTTGCCCCGGCTAGAGTGCTGTGGCATTAGCCTAGCTCACAGCAACCTCAAACTCCTAGGCCCAAGCAATCTTTCTGCCTCAGCCTCCTGAGTAGCTGGGACTATAGGCATGTGCCACCATGCCTGGCTAATTTTTTCTATTTTTGGTAGAGACAGGTCTCGCTCTTTCTTAGGCTGTTGTCGAACTCCTGAGCTCAAATGATCCGCCTGCCTTGGCTTCCCAGAGTGCTAGGATTACAGGTGTGAGCCATCACGCCTGGCCTAATTTTTTTTTTTTTTTTTTTTTTTTTGAGACAGGGTCTTGCTCTTTTGCCTAGGCTGGAGAGAGAAGAAATTAATTTTACTCTTGATGTCAAGATAAAGAGATTGTAAAGATTTAAGCTACAGTTTATCTCACTTCTTTTCTTTAGACTACAGTGCAAATAACACATAATCAAGTTTCTTTGTTTTTGAGAATGACTTCTACTTGAATGGGAATAGAGAAAGCTTATTACACAGAATTCTTCTCAACAAGATGCCTTTTTTCTCTGCCAAGGAAGAAATGTGGAAATAGCTTTCTCAGAATGCTTCTTTGTAATGATACTTTGTATGGATTTTTAGAATTCTATGCTATTATGTAATTTTATTAAAGTTTGGTGGTTCTTACAAGGTGATTTTGGAATGTGTTAGAATTTTGAGATTTAAATAGCCAAAATGTTTAAAATCCAGTTAATAAAATACAGCTTTGACAACCTTCTGTATCCTAGCTGTTGTGAATACAAAGATTATTTAATGCATAGTGATTTGGTTTACTGTAAAAACGGATAGCTGATATTTCCAGGTATGATTCTTTTAAAGGCCTTCTAACATGAAGACAAGAATAAGGAACTTAAATAACTGAGGAGTAGATCATTAGTAGATATATTAGTTTGCTAGGGGTGCCATAAGAAAATACCACACACTGGGTAGTTCAGACAGCAGAAATTTATTTTCTCACAGTTCTGGAAGCTAGAAGTCCAATATCAAAGTTCTGGCAGGATTGGTTTCTCCTGAGGCCTCTTTCCTTGGCTTGTAGATGGCTACCCTCTTGGTGCCTCTTCAGACATGATTGTCTATGCAGGCACACCCCTGGTATCTCTTCTTCCTATAAGAACAGGAGCCACATGGGATCAGAGCCCCACCCTAATGGCCTCATTTTAACTTACCGCTTTAAAGACCTTACCTCCAAATAAGGTCACAGTGTGAAGTTCTGGGGGTTAGGACGTCAACATGAATTTTGGGAAGAACACAATTCAGCCCTTAACAATAGGTAATGCAATCAATCAAGAAGGAAGCCAAGTAATTTTTTAGAATTACTTATGTTTTCCCCTTTTATTTAATAAGGCTGTGTAGAAGTGCATTTGTTCTGTGTTTTTCTCTGTATATCTCCTAGCCGGAGAATTTTCATCCTTGGGCCTTCTCATCATGTGCCCCTCTCTCGATGTGCACTTTCCAGTGTGGATATATATAGGACACCTCTCTATGACCTTCGTATTGACCAAAAGAGTAAGTACATAGAAATACTATAGCTTTTAAATAGCTAAGATTATTTTAATAGAAATTATAAGTTAATTAAAAAATGTATAAATATCATAAGTACTATCTCAATTTTAAAAATAAAATTTATTGTAACCAATCTGCATAAAACAAAAACAAAGAAAGAAAATGTTTCCTATCCCTTAAAGACAACTAGTGTTTTCCTATTAGCTATAGAAAAATCTTAGATCCACTAGTGTCCATACTGTGGTGGTTACATTTATATTCAGAGAATGCCATGCACTCATTGTACCATGAGACAAGAAATTAGTTCCTACATCAACTTGATGAATGATTCTGGATATGTTAGTCTACCTCTACGTATATCACTTTTCTCACTGTAAATCAATAATGGTAATAACACCTTTGTTGCTTCTCAAGTGATTTTTGTGGGGAAAAAATGAAACTATAATTGTGAAGCTCTGAAAGAAAGGTGCTGTATAAATCTTAAATACTTTTTATTTTTAAACATGCTATTATTTTGATTTAGTTTTTTGATTAGGGTTTCAGAAGTCATGTATTTAGTTGTTTCTTACACAGTAGATGTGTAAAATAAAACCTTTTGACTTTATAATGGTATTTTGGGGAGTGAGGCAGGGGAGAATAATTTTTAAAATAAAGAATAATATAACAAATGCCGACGTATTCATCATCCACAATTTACTCATAGTTTTCTAGCTCATCTTGAACTAAATTTGCCTTCTCAGAAGTAACTACCTTCATGAACTTGGTGTGTATTCCTTCTATCTCATCAAGTTACATTTTAAGTATGTTAGGGGTGCTATTATTTCAAGAAATTTTGCAACAATTTCTTCTGTAGAATGAAAGAATTCACTTGCAAAAGAAATTATTAGTTCTTTTTCCTTATTTTAGGCCTAAATTTTAATAGTTTGGGGTTTTAAGTATCACAAAGTATTAGCAATTTATTGTTAGAATGCACCTTCTTAATGAAGCTAGAGTATTACTATCCTTATTCCCTAACATGGATTTAGGGGACACATTTTACTGTTAAAATCTTGTTGGGATATTCAGAAAATTTTAATTTTGGATAGCCTGCCAGTGGAGAATTTTGGCCAGTATAATTTTGTAGAAAAGAGGTCATACCACCATTTGTTTGTTTCTTGGATGTAAGTAAACACATTTAAGGTTCTAGTTATAAAAATATTGGTTCTGTTCTATGATAAAAATATTCTTATGTCATATTTTTTTACATATTTAAATTTTACTTTTCTTGTACTGTAATACTCAGTTTTAAGTATAGTTCTTCAGAAGGGCCCATATTACTACATCATTTTAGTTGGTATGGTACTGTGGTGAATTTATGTTCTGACCTATCCAGTGAACTTAATTTTGAAAAAGATAGCATTCTTAGTGAGAATTTTCTGTTCTTGGTAGGGCAGAAACCTGAGGTGTGAAATTATATCACATATTTTATTTAAAAACAAAACCCTACAGCTATATTACTAACTTCATCAGTAAGTAGACTTGCGGTTTTTCCATATTTCAGTAGGAATTGTGATTATGTTCTTGCTAGCATGTACTGATTAAGGCAAGGAAAAGCCTAAACCCAGAGATGATTTTAGAAATAATGAAAGGAACTGATTAAATTAAATTTAAACTTTAAAGTGTAAGTATGTAACATATGCAAATAACAAGTAAATCTGCACAAGTACTGTTGTTTCATCTGGTACATAAAAAACTAATTGTTTTCTTTTTTATTTTCTTCCTTTCTTCTTCTTCTTTTTTTTTTTAATAAAAATGAAATGTGGTACTTCTGACTCTTGCCAAAGAGTATAGTTTTGTGTTATTGGGTGGAATCTCACAGGATAAGGATATCCATTAATATATTTGTTTTAATATATTTTGAAATCTCTTTAGTTTACGGAGAACTATGGAAGACAGGAATGTTTGAACGCATGTCTCTGCAGACAGATGAAGATGAACACAGTATTGAAATGCATTTGCCTTATACAGCTAAAGCCATGGAAAGGTATATTGATTGATATAAGAAATCCTAGAGAAATCATAGATACTAATTTCTTCAAGTTATTTTAACAAGGGTAAAATAATTATTAGAGTAAAGAGATTTAAACATTTTTTGTTACTAAAAATGAAATAAAAATTTGAGATTGGAGTGTCTTAATGTGGATTGAAGTTTGTTGTTGACTAGTTTGCCATGAAGGCTGAACATATGAATTGACATGGTTATTTTGTTAGGTGGAAATATAAAAGCCCCTTGTGTGTGTGTGTGTGTGTGTGTGTGTGTGTGTGTGTGTGTATTTTGCTTTGTTTGGTATTTTATTCATTAGATGGTTCTTTATTTCAGAATAATAATTATATTCTTTTGTGGTATGGTGTTATAATCATAAAATTTTTGACTTGGAAGTAACTTTGGGGATCATTTATTTCAGCCTTACACACAGCATATGAATCTCGTTTATAAACATGATTGATAAACTGTTATTTGGTACCTGCTAAAGGTCTTCCAGTAATAGGATACTCACTAGACTATAAACAAAGTGAGGACAAGGATGGTATCTATTTTGCCCTCTACTCTATCAAAATGCTCAACATTTTGACAAAATGAAAAAAATTGTTTCAAGAATTTTCTTTCTTTTTTTAGTGCAGCATTTGAATTAGAAAGTCTTCTCTTATGTAGTTCACATTTCTCTAATTTTTTTTTAATTTTTTAATTTTTTTTTAATTTCGGCATATTATGGGGGTACAGATTTTAAGGTTTCAATAAATGCCCATTCCCCCCCCCAAAAGTCTGAGTCTCCATCATGACCATCCCCCAGATGGTGCACATCTCACTCATTATGTATGTATATACCCGCCCCCCTCCCCCCCTCCCACCTGTCCAATACCCTATTACTGTAGTACCTATGTGTCCACTTAGGTGCTACTCAGTTAATACCAATTTGCTGGAGAATATATCTGGTGCTTGTTTTTCCATTCTTGGGATACTTCACTTAGTAGTATGGGTTCCAGCTCTAACCAGGAAAATATAAGATGTGCTATATCACCATTGTTTCTTAGAGCTGAATAGTACTCCATGGTATACATATACCACATTTTATTAATCCATTCTTGGATTGATGGGCACTTGGGCTGTTTCCACAGCCTTGCAATTATGAATTGTGCTGCTATAAACATTCGAGTGCAGGTGTCTTTTTTATAGAGTGTCATTGGATCATTTGGGTAGATGCCCAGCAATGGGATTGCTGGATCAAATGGTAGATTCACTTGTATCGCTTTAAGGTATCTCCATATTGCTTTCCACAGAGGTTGAACTAGTTTGCAGTCCCACCAGCAGTGTAGGAGTGTTCCTCTCTCTCTGCAACCACGCCAGCATTTATTGTTTGGAGATTTTTTGATAAAGGCCATTCTCACTGGGGTTAAGTGATATCTCATTGTGGTTTTGATTTGCATTTCCCTGATGATTAGAGATGTGGAGCAGTTTTTCATATGTTTGTTGGCCATTCTTCTGTCTTCTTTAGAAAAGTTTCTGTTCAAGTCCATTGCCCACTTTTTAATGGGGTTATTTGATTTTTTCTTCCTGATTTTCGTGAGTTCTAAGTATATTCTAGTTATCAGTCCCTTATCGGATGCATAGGATGCAAAAATTTTCTCCCATTCTGTAGGTTCTCTGTTTACTTTCATGACTATTTCTTTGGCTGTGCAGAAGCTTTGTAGTTTGATCATGTCCCATGTATTTATTTTTGTTGCTGCTGTGATTGCCTTTGGGGACTTCTTCATAAACTCTTTGCCCAGGCCGATGTCTAGGAGAGTGTTTCCAACTTTTTCCTCTAGAGTTCTAATAGTTTCATACCTTAGGTTTAAGTCTGTTATCCAGCGTGAGTTGGTTTTTGTGAGAGGTGAAAGGTGTGGGTCCTGTTTTAGCCTTCTACAGGTGGCTATCCAGTTTTCCCAGCGCCATTTATTGAAAAGGAATTCTTTTCCCCAGCGTATGTTTTTGTCTGCTTTGTCAAAGATTAGATGGCTATATGAGGATGGTTTTATATCAGGATTCTCACATCTGTTCCACTGGTCGATATTCCTATTTTTGTGCCAATACCATATTGATTTAATTACTACAGCTTTGTAGTATAGTTTGATATCTGGCATATTAATGCCTCCCATTTTGTTTTTGTTGCCTAGAATTGCTCTTGATATTCGGGGTCTTCTTTGGTTCCATACAAAGCGTAAAATTATTTTTTCTATATCTGTGAAGAATGCTGATGGGATTTTAATAGGAATTGCATTGAATCTGTAGATCAGTTTGGGTAGTATAGACATTTTGATGATATTGAGTCTGCTGATCCACGAGCATGGTATGGATTTCCATCTGTTTACATCCTCTGCTATTTCCTTCCTCAGTGTTTCATAGTTCTCCCTGTAGAGGTGTTTTACGTCCTTGGTTAAGTTTATTCCTAGGTACTTTAATTTCTTTGTTGCTATTGTGAAGGGAATTGAGTCTTTGATTTGGTTCTCAATTAGATTGTTGTTGGCGTATATGAATGCCTCTGATTTCTGTGTATTGATTTTGTATCCTGAGACTTTAGTAAATTCATTGATCAGTTCCAAGAGTTTCTTGGTTGAATCTTTGGGGTTTTCTAGATACAATATCATATCATCAGCAAACAGTGAAAGTTTGATCTCTTCTGCCCCATTTGGATACCTTTGATTCCATTTTCCTGTCTGATTGCTGTAGCCAAGACTTCCAGCACTATGTTGAACAGAAGTGGAGATAGTGGGCAGCCTTGTCTGGTTCCAGTTCTAAGTGGGAATGATTTCAATTTCTCCCCATTCAGTATGGTGTTGGCTATGGGTCTGTCATATATGGCTTGTATCATTTTTAGGTATGTCCCTTCTATGCCTATTTTCTTAAGTGTTCGTATCATGAAAGGGTGTTGAATTTTGTCAAAAGCTTTTTCTGCATCTATTGAAAGAATCATGTGGTCTTTGTTTTTGCTTCTATTTATGTGGTGAATTGCATTTATAGATTTACGTATGTTGAACCATCCCTGTATCCCTGGGATGAAGCCCACTTGGTCGTGGTGGATTATTTTTTTGGTAAGTGTCTGGATTCGGTTAGCTAAGATTTTGTTGAAAATTTTTGCATCTATATTCATTAGGGATATTGGTCTGTAGTTTTCTTTTTTTGTTGCATCCTTTCCTGGTTTTGGTATCAGAGTAATATTCGCTTCATAAAAGGTGTCGGGGAGGTTTCCATTCTTCTCGATGTTGTGGAATAGTTTCTGCAAGATAGGTACTAGTTCTTCTTTGTAAGTGTGGTAAAATTCAGGTGTGAAGCCATCTGGACTGGGACTTTTCTTTTTAGGTAGATTTTTAATTGCTGTTTCTATTTCAGCTGTTGAGATTGGTCTGTTCAGGGAATCTATTTCTTCCTGGTTGAGCCTAGGGAGGCTGTGTGTTTCTAGAAATTTGTCCATTTCCTCCACATTTTCCAGTTTGTGTGCATAAAGGTTTTTGTAGTATTCATAAATTGTATCTTGTATCTCTTTGGGATCAGTTGTGATATCTCCTTTTTTGTTCCTGATGGAGCTTATTAGAGATTTCTCTTTTCTGCTTTTCGTTAGCTTAGCCAATGGTGTGTCAATTTTGTTTATTTTTTCAAAGAACCAACTTTTTGTTTTATTAATCTCCTGAATAGCTTTCCTGTTTTCAATTTCGTTCTGATTTGATCTTGTTGATTTCACTTCTTCTACTGGGTTTGGGGTTGGTCTGCTCTTCTTTTTGCAGCTCTTTGAGTCGTTTCATTAGATTGTCTATTTGTGATCTTCTTGTCTTTTGGTTATAGGCATTTATGGAGATAAACTTTCCTCTCAGAACTGCTTTAGCTGTGTCCCAGAGGAGTTGATAACTTGTCTCTCCATTGTCGTTTTCTTCATAGAATTTTTTTATTTCCGTCTTGATTTCTTCATTTACGAAGTAATCATTTAGCAGGAGGTTGTTTAATTTCCACGTTTTTGTGTAGAAATGTGAGTTTCTGTTAGGGTTGATTTCTAGTTTTATTCCACTGTGATCTGAGAAGGTACATGGTATGATTTCTATTTTTTTAAATTTCTTGAGATTTCCTTTGTGTCCTAGGATATGGTCAGTCTTAGAGAATGTCCCGTGAGCTGATGAGAAGAACGTATATTCAGTGGATTTTGGGTAGAATGTTCTGTAAATGTCAGTCAGACCCAATTGTTCTAGAGTTTTGTTTAAGTCCATTATTTCTTTATTAATTTTCTGTTTGGAGGATCTGTCTCATGCCGTCAGTGGGGTGTTGAAATCTCTGGTGATTATGGAGTTGCTATTAATCCATTTGCTTAGCTCCAGTAAGGTTTGCTTTATGAATCTGGGTGCACCTAAGTTGGGTGCATATATATTTAAAATTGTTATCTCTTCTTGTTGGACTGTGCCCTTCACCATTATATAATGGCCCTCGTTGTCTTTCACTACTTTTGTTGGTTTAAAAACTAAATCGTCTGAAAGTAGAACTGCCACACCAGCCTTCTTTTGGGTTCTATTTGCTTGGAATATTGATCTCCACCCTTTTATTTTTAGTCTATATGCATCCTTGCAGGTTAGATGTGTTTCCTGAAGACAGCATATACTTGGCCTGTATTTTCTTATCCATTCAGCCAGCCTATGTCTCTTGAGTGGAGAGTTTAAGCCATTCACATTTATTGAGAGAACTGATAGGTAAGGTAGATTACTGATCATTCTGTTGGGTTGGATGTTGTTGCTATGATTTCTGTCTTGAGCCATTGTAATATCTGGCCTTTAATATCTTTGGGTTTTGGTTGTTTTTATATTCGTGGGTTATTATTATGTTGTTCCGTGCGTAACGCTGTTTTAAGTACTACTTGTAGGGCTGGTCTTGTCTTGGTGAATTCTCTGAGCCTTTGCTTGTCTGAGAATGTTTTTATTTCTCCTTCATATACGAAGCTTAGTTTTGCAGGGAATAATATTCTAGGCTGGGCATTGTTTTGTTTCAAAAGAGTGAGAATGGGGCCCCAGTCTCTCCTTGCTTGTACAGTCTCATTAGAGAAGTCTGATGTTATTCAAATTGGCTTTCCCTTGTATGTTACTTGCTTCTTTTGTCTTACAGCTCTTAGAAGAGCCTCTTTAGTTGATACTTTGGTCAGTCTGATGACTGCATGTCGTGACGTCTTCCTGTTTGCATTGAATCTCCCAGGGGTCCTCTGAGCTTCTTGAACTTGTATATCAAGATTTTGAGCAAGGCCTGGGAAATTTTCCTCTATTATATCTTCAAACAGCTTGTCCAACCCTTGAGTGTTGTCTTCTTCCCCTCCTGGTAAGCCTATGACCCTCACATTAGGTTTCTTCACATAATCCCACAGCTCTTGTAGGCTTTGCTCTTTTCTCTTGTTTCTCTGCTCTATTTCTGTGACTGATTTATTTAATTGAATGGTGTTATCTTCAAGCTCTGAGATTCTTTCTTCTGTTTGATCTACCCTGTTCTTGAGACTTTCCACTGTATTTTGTAGTTCCTTGAATTGATTCTTCATTTCCAGGAGTTCGGTTACACTTTTCTTCATTGTGTCTGTTTCTTTTCCCGTATCCTGGAGGCTTTTTGTGGTTTCTTGGTGTTGGTTATTAAGTTGTTGTTGCAGCTGGGTGAGTGTTCTTATGATCCACATACGAAATTCCTCTTCTGTCATATTGGTTGCCTGATTTTGGTTGGTGTCCGTTTCTAGGGGGCTGGTGCTCCTCTTTGGGGGTGTGTTTTCCGTTTGGTTCTTCATATTTCCTGAGTTCTTTCGCTGATTTCTTCCCATGTCAATCAGTTGGTGTTTCTTTCCTTAAGTTATTGTTTGGGTATTCACACACCTTGTTTAGTTTCTGAGGCGTTAGGTGGTGTGTGGGTGAAATTGGACCACTCCTTGTATATTGAGTCAGTGGGTGCCGTGGAAAGGCTGTGCAAGATGTCAGTAGGTGGCGTTTGCTTGGTGGAACAGGCTATGCTGTTGATTTTGTGTCCTGTTGTCAGCTCTTGTTCTGGGCGGAGCTGGGTTGGGTAAGCCTGCCCTCAGGCAGTTAACAGGGGTCAAAGTTCTGGCCTCTGCTTCCAGGGAAAGCTGTCAGGACGGGGCTGGAATGGTCCCGCTCAGCCAGGATGTCTGGGTGTGGGGGTGGGGCTGTCTGAGACCCGCAGTCCGGAGCGGGCCTCGCTTCTTTCCACCCTCCCCAACTCCGCAGCTACTCCTGGGCCTCTGCCAGCAGGCCAGACCACAAGCCAGCAGGCCTCCCCGGACTGTGATCCCGGCTGGGAGGTTCCCTGCACAGGAACACCACCTGGGTTGGGCGCACGGCCTCCTCCTAGGAGGAGGGTTGCCCTCTAGGACGCCGATCCGCCCCTGGAGGCACACAGCCCTCAGTAGGCTGTTCACGTATAACCCTTCTGTGCCCTGGGCAATGCTAGCCCTTGGTGCAGGGGATCTGGTCTGCAGGTCCGACCTCTGGGTCCCAGAGTTCAAACTGTATCCCCACCAGGGAGAGGATTTCCGGTCCCAGTTCACCCACAGGGAGCCCAAGCTGGGTCTATGTCTCTCAGCCTCTGAGTCAGCACCGTTCTCCTGGGAACACCATGCCAGCAGCACCTGGGAGGGCTGGCGGGTAGGGAGCTCACAGTCTGAGTTCCCCTGAGTCAGCTGTAGGGTCCTAAAAGGGAAGGTCTCGTTCCCTGGAGGTGCCTCTGGCTGGTGGCTGTATTGTCTCTCTGGGCAGCCGCAGGTAGGGTCGGCGGAGGGGAGGAGGAGGCAATATGGCGCCTGCCGCGCGGCTCGGGTCTGTGCACACGGAGGTGCCCGGAGGAAGTTGGGAACCTGGTGCCACGTCTGCTACAGGCTCACCGCTGGCTGGTGGCGGCGGTCTGGGCTGGTGTCCGCAGGTCTCTCCACCCGCTGGGGAGCCCACCAGCAGTCCCAGATTCAGTGGAGGGGAAACAGCAAATCCACCTACCCTTGCCGCTGGTCTCTGGGCTGCTCCGGTGGTCTCAGCCTCTAGTTCTCCTCCGGAGCCTTGTCCCATGGAGTCTCCCGGGGTCTCAGGTACCCCTCCTTCCGGCCCTCGTCCGCTGTATGCTCGTCTTCTTGCTTCTTTCCTCTAATTTCTGCTGGAATCTGTCTTTTTTGCAGAGACACTCTGTCTGGCGGTGTTATTCGTCCACATTTCTCTAATTTTTAAAACCATTTCCTTTATATGTATTTAATATTTCATATTCAGGTTTACTAATTCTAAATATGGTAAGATTATTCCTTTCCCGGATCTGTTCACTGTATTTTCCTAATAAAATACATGATACATTTTAGGTTCTCAGTAAGTATTTGTTAATTAAATGAATTAATGAAGCCCAATTTTACATTAACAGTTTTATGCTGATGTGGCTTGCTTGCTCTTGGCTAATGTAATCAGCTAAAACTCAAGGCTTTTTTGTACTATTAAGATGGATTGGCCGGGCGTGGTGGCTCATGCCTGTAATCCTATCACTCTGGGAGGCTGAGGCAGAAGGATCGCTGAAGGTCAGGAGTTCGAAACCAGCCTTAGCAAGAGCGAGATCCCATCTCTACTAAAAATAGAAAGAAATTAATTGGCCAACTAAAAATATATAGAAAAAATTAGCCAGGCATGGTGGTGCATGCCTGTAGTCCTAGCTACTTGGGAGGCTGTGGCAGAAGGATTGCTGGAGCCCAGGATTTTGAGGTTGCTGTGAGCTAGGCTGATGACGTGGTACTCTAGCCTCGGCAACAGAGTGAGACTCTGTTTAAAAAAAAAAAAAAATAGATGGATTATCTTCCCTTGAACTTTTGTATAGTTGATTTCTTTTTAACCCTCAATGTGTATATCTCCTCAGTTATTTCTGTTTATTTTTTTCTTGTTGTTTTTAGTTTTATTATTGTAGTCTTTTTGGATCATTTCCATTCTTAATTGTATATTCATATTATTTTTTACTTCTCTCTGTCTTTTGTTATCCACATCTGTTCACAATGATAACCATGAGGAATTATATAAATCTGAATATTCAGTGTGATATTAAATTACAAACTATAATTTTAAGTTGCCTTTTAATATATTCTAATTCTTCTGAAATTGTGAAACCATATATCTTTCTTATTTCTGGGATTGTTGATGTAATCAGAACTTCTCATTCTTTAACCACAAAAGATTATAGAAAATATTTATTTGCTGAAATGTTTGTGTATTTCATCATGAGAAATATAATTTAGACTTAATAAATTTCAGTACAGTAGGACCCATAAGATGTCAACAATATGCTCTAGGACGTTATAATAAAATAACATTTTTGTTGATATTTTAAAAGCAAAACATGTATATTGTGGAAAATTTAGGAAAGTAGAACTTAAAGCCAACCAAATTCCTCTTCACAATTCCTCCTCTTTTAATTGGTATCAAATAAACTACTCCCACATTACTGTAGGATTCCTAATACTGACTTTTAGATAGTAGCCTCGTACTTTTCTTTTGTAGCATTTGTTGCACTTATTACCTATATCAATTATCTTTTACTGAGTAACATATTATCTCAGGAATAATGGCCTAAAATTACAACTATTTTATTGTTTATAATTTTTTGGGCCAGGAATTGGGGCAGGAATAACTTTGCTCTTGTTCACAAAATGTTGATTGAAGTGGCTTAAATGAGGCTAGAGGATGCAAGATGGCATCATGTGTCGGGCCTTAATGGCGGCTATCAGTTGAGCCCTCTTGTTTGTTCTCCAGGTGACCTGTTTATTCATCAGTTGGGACTTTTTCTTGCCCACTCTCTAGAAACATAGCCTCGACTTCTTTATGTGGTGATTCAGGGTAGCAAGAGAACAAAAACAGAAGTTTCTAGGCCTCTTATGGCCTAGGCCTGAAACTACTTAGCACCATTTCCATTGAATGGCTTTTCAAGCAAATAAAATCAGTATGTCAGCCAAGATTTAAGGGAAGAAAAAGTAGATTCCTCCTCTTGATACGGAGGAGTAACGTGTACAGGAATAGGAGGAATCATTGGCAGCCATCACTGCAGATGGTCTACCACAGTTCTTCCTCTGGTAGGCAATTCATGTCTCTCTAACATATAATACATACCCAACTCTCTTAGGATGCCCAGAAATCTCATCTAGTTATGACCTCAGGCTTAAAATCCTTTATCTTATGATCTGTCTGCATCAAATTATGATATGAATGAGGCTCCTTGGGTGTGGATCCTCTTCATTTGGAGACCAGTGAACTGAGAAGACAAGTAACTCTTCTCCACCCTACCCCTGCTATGTACTCAATATATAATTTTGAGACAGGGATAGTTAACCATGATAGACATTCCCATTGGAGAGTGAAACAATAGGAAGCATCATATAGCAGTTTCTGGTCTGAAAACAATTATCAACTTTAACCAGAGAGTAGAAAATATTCCTTAATGATGACTTGGTTCTGTCTTTTGGTCGTGGTTTCATAATTCATGTTTTTCTTATCTTTTGGCTAGGTCCTTTGTGCTATTGGCTCTACTCTCTGAGTAATTTTTACTTTTCCTTAAGAAATGGACCTTTACCTTTTGAGCCTGTTTCAAGAAGAAAAAGAAATGAGCCTTGTTTGCATTGGAATAGCAGACACAGTCTGCTTTTATGCATGTTAATTTGAAAGCTTAGAGGCCTCTTTTATTTGGAATAGTACTTTTTTTAGTTCAAGCTGTTGGAACTCCTTTAAACACTCTGTCAGTTTCCTATATATCAGATTATAAGTGCATTCTATCAGACAAAAGTCACATCCACAGTTCTTTCTGAGACAGGACACTCTGTACTTTGGACCCCAAGCGGTCCTGTAAGTTTCTTGGAAGCCTTTTTGCTTACCTGAGAAGGTATGCAAACAGTTCCTAAAATCTTAACAAAAGATCTTATGGAAGCTGCTGGGTTTGTGGTAATATGGATGTGTTCTTGATGTGATAATTGCGAGACCATGTTTTATTGGCAGTGCTCTGGATTTGATCTTTGTCCTTATGCCATTGTTTTGACAGTCTTTTGCTTTTTCTGAAGAGGCTAGTGATGAGAAACAGTTATTTTTCAACTCAGCAATTCCTGGTTAAAAATATTTCCTTTAAATTCTGCTTGCAAGCTAAAAAATTGATTGATCAGTTGATTGAGAGAGACAGGGTCTTGCTTTGTGCAGCGGCTGTATCATAGCTCACTGCAGCTCCAAACTCCTGAGCTCAAGCCATCTTTTTGCCTCAGCCTCTTGAGTAGCTGGGACTACAAGGGTGTGACACTGAACCTGGTTAACTTTTTCATTTTCTATAGAGATGACGTCTTGCTTTGTTGCCCAGGCTAGTTTTTTTGTTTTTTGTTTTTTGACTTTTAAAAATATTTTTAGTGTCATCTTTGCATAGGGACTATGCTAATCTTCTCTATATCATTCCAATTTTAGTATATGTGTTGTTGAAACAAGTTCATTCAGGTTAGTCTTGAACTCCTGGGCTCAAGTGATCCTCCTGCCTTGGCCTCCCAAGGTGCTGGGATTGCAGGTGTGACCCACCATGCCCAACCAACAGTTGATGCTTTAGCTGTTGTTTATCTGCTTGTATCTTCTCATACTTACTTATAAAGAAGCCACTAACACTTTGAATATTCTACTTGGAAATCTCCTTAGCCAGATCCAGTGATTGATTAGGTATATTTTTAATCTTCTAAATTACTTTATGTGACAGCTTTGCTAATTGCTCAGCGAGTATATAATGTGGGTTACCCTTCTTCCAGCCTTCTGTAGCATTTTCCTTACTGCTCTTCCAGTTTCTTCAGTTTTCCTCCTTACCCTTTCAGCTCCTGCCTACGTCTAAGTCCCAAAAGCACACCTGATGTAGTTTAGATTTCTGTTACATCAGCATCCCATTTCCAGGTACTGTTTCTTTCTTTTTCTTTTTGGTCTCAGTTATCTATTGCATAACAGATTACCTCAACATGTGTATTTTTTTTAGCTCATAGTTCTATGAGTTAGAAATTCAGTAAAGGGTCAGTGGAGGCAACTCGTCTGTATTTCATGTGCTGCCAGTTAAAGCAGGTCAACTTAGGGTACAGGCTCCAAAATGCCTTCACTCCCTTTCTGGGGCTGTGGTGCTGGTAGTCTCCTGAGGTACTCTGGTTCTCATCTTGGTTCTCATCTATCTTTTTCTGTTGTAACTTACCCTTCAGGGCCTCTTTCTCCACATGGCATCCATATAGCAGTTTAGGGTAGCAATTGAGCAAAAGTAGAAACCTCCAGGCCTCAATATCTAAGTCCAGAACTGGCACAGCATCACTTATGGCACATTATACTGGTCAAAGCAGGTTCCAAGGCTAAATTCAAGGGGAGGGAGAAATAGACTCTACTTTTGATAGGAGGAGTGACATTGAATATTTAGAGGTAGGAAGAATTTCGGTGGTTATATTTGCAGACATTACAGTTAAATAGCTCTCTGAGCACTTATTTATGGTAGTTTCCTAATCTGTGTACACAAAAGGATTTCAGTAATAAGTTATTGAATGAATAAATAACTATCTTCCCATTTTTAATACTTTAAATATTTTTTCAAAAATGGAATCAAATGCTCTTTTAACTTCTTTTCATATCATGAACATTTCCTTGTCATTTTTTACTCCAATTTATTGGCTATACATAAGACTTTCTAGTATGTGTCTTTATAATACTTTAATCAATTCTTGAACATTTAACTTTTATTTAAACTCTCCCGTTTTTCACTATTATAAGCAATTTTTTAAAAAATTAGATATCTAAGGTTTTATTTATAATCCAATGTGCCATCTTAAATAGATTTTAAAAATGATGTTCATTAGAGCTTTCTAAAAAATATAATGAGTAATATAAAGAAGAAAACATAAAGTGACTCATAATCCCATTTCTCAGTTAACTCTACTGACATTTAAAAATATGTGTACATGGTTAGAAAATGTAAATAGAATCAAGAAGTACAAAAAGAACAGTGGAATTCTCTTGGTTCCACTCAACCACTGTTTATTGCCAATAAAAATTGTTATGCTAGCATATATATTTGTGCATATATAAGTTTGTACATATATGTAAAATTTATACATAATATTTATTTGTTTGAATTAAAACATGTAATAGGAGATATCTTATGCACTTTGTTCTGTTTCTTTTTTCCATTTATTATCTGTAATATTGGAAATTCATAATAATTTTTACTATCATATATAATTGCATTTGAAGAAGATGAAATTGATACTGTCAGGATATGTAGGAACCATCTATCTTGAAAAATTAGTTCTTAAAATTCACAGAATTAGATCACAACTCTTCTTTTTCTTTGCAGTTTACTCTGTTCAATTGCCTTTTTCTCCTTTTAATTTTTTTCTCTATTTCATCCTCTTTTACTTTTTTTTAAAACAGCCTAAAATTGATTGATTGATTGATTGATTGAAATGGAGTCTCTCTGTATTGCCCAGTCTGGTCTCAAAGGTTACACCTTTTTAAATTGCCTCCCAATTCTTGGATATTCTGTTATATGTTTTTCTATTCTTTTTTTTTTTTGTCTTTTCTGTTTGTTTCTATTAACAATTCTTCAATTGACTGATTCTTTCTCTGGCCATGTTCAGTCTACTGATAAGCCCATCAAAGACATTCTTCATTTCTGTTACAGTGTTTTTGATTTCTAGCATTTCCTTTTGATTATTTCTTAGAGTTTCCATCTCTATATTTATATTACGTATCTGTTCTAGAATGTTGTCCACTTTTTTCATTAGAGCCCTTAGCATATCAATAATAGTTATTTTAAATTCCTGGTCTAATAATTCCAAAATCTCTGGTGTATTTGAGTCTAGTTCTGATCCATGCTCCCTTTGTTTCTTCAGACTGTATTTTGCCTTTTGGCATCCCCTGTAATTTTTGTTGAAAGCTGGACATGGTGTACTGGGTAAAACACACTGATTTTAATTGGCCTTAGTGTGAGCTTTTATGTGTCTAGCTGTCATTAGATTATATGCCCTGGTTGCTTTAGCTTGAGGATGTTGGAGCTAAAATTTCTTCTAGTGTTCTTTTTTTTTTTTTTTTTTTTTTTTTTTTTGAGACAGAGTCTCGCTTTCTTGCCTAGGCTAGAGTGAGTGCCGTGGCGTCAGCCTAGCTCACAGCAACCTCAATCTCCTGGGCTCAAGCAATCCTGCTGTCTCAGCCTCCCGAGTTGCTGGGACTACAGGCACGAGCCACCATGCCCGGCTAATTTTTTATATATATATATTAGTTGGCCAATTAATTTCTTTCTATTTTTATAGTAGAGACGGGGTCTCGCTCAGGCTGGTTTTGAACTCCTGACCTTGAGCAATCCGCCCGCCTCGGCCTCCCAGAGTGCTAGGATTACAAGCGTGAGCCACCGCGCCCGGCCCTAGTGTTCTTGTTTCTTGTTTTTGTCTCCCTTGTATTCTTTGGGTTACCACAAAGAGTTCTTTTTTTCCTTTTGTTAATATTTGTTTTTATATTTTCTTTAAAAAAATTTTTAGTTGATATTTAATATTTGTATATATTTTTGGGATGTGTGTGCTATTTTGATACCTGTATACAATATATAATGATCAGATTGGGGTAATTGGTATAGCTATCACTTTAAACGTTTATTTTTTCTTTGTATTCAGAACATTCCAAATCTTTAAGCTATTTTGAAATATATGATAAATTATTAAGTGTAATTTCTCTTCTGTACTATCGAATACTAGGACTTATTTTTCTATCTCACTGTATTTTTGTACCCCTTAATCAACTTCTCTTCACCCTTCCTTCTCCACTTTCTTTCCAGTCTCTGGTAACTACCATTATACTCTATTTGGATAAGATCTATTTTTTTTTAGCTTCCACGTGTGAGAGAGAACATGGTATATTTGTCTTTCTGTGCTTTCCTTATTTCACATAACATAATGACCTCTAGTTCTATCCATGTTGCTGCAAATGACAGGATTTCCTTCTTTTCTATGGCTGAATAATATTCCGTTGTTTATAAATACCAGTTTTTCTTTATTCATTCATCTGGTTATGATCACTTAGGTTGTTTCCATATCTTGGCTATTGTGAATAGTGCTGCAGTAAACATGTGTTTTTATACTGATTTCCTTTCTTTTGGAAAAATACCCAACATTGGGATTGCTGGATCATATGGCAGATATATTTTTAGTTTTTTAAAGAATGTCTGTACTGTTTTCCATAATGACTGTACTATACATGCTCACTAACAGTGTATGAGTATTCCCCTTTCATTCATTGACATTTGTTATTTTTTTGTCTTTTTTATAATAGCCATTCTAACTGGGGTGAGATGGTAACTCCTTGTGCTTTTGATTTGCATTTCTCTGGTCATTAGAGTTGTTTAGTGTTTTTTCACATACTGTTGGCCATTTGTATGTCTTTTGAGAAATGTCTGTTCAGATCTTTTGCCCATTTTTAAATTGTATTATTATTATTTTGTTTTACTATTGAGTTGTTTTGAGTTTCTTATATATTCTGGTTATTAATCCCTTGTTGGATGGATAGTTTGCAAGTATTTTTTATAGTTTTGTTGGTTGTCTCTTCAGTTTGTTGTTTCCTTTGCTATGCAGATACTTTTGAGCTTGATGTAACCTCATTTGTTTATTTTTGCTTTTGTCACCTGTGCTTTTAATGTCTTATCTAAAAATCTTTGCCCAGTCCAGTGTTCTATAGTGATTTCCCAATGTTTTCTTCTAGTAGCTATTTAAATCTTTAATCCATTTTTATTTGATTTTTGCATATGATGAAAAATGGGGATCTAGTTTCATTCTTCTGCATAGATATCCAGTTTTCCCAGCACCATTTATTAAAGAGGCTGCCCTTTCCCCAGTATATTTTCTTGGCACTTTTGTTGAAAATGAATTGACTGTAAGTGTATGGATTTATTTCTGGGTTCTCTGTTCTGTTTCATTGGTCCATGTGTCTGTTTTTATGTCAGTGCCATCCTGTTTTGGTTACTATAGCTTTATAGTATAATTTGAAATCAAGTATTGTGATGCCTGATCTTTGTTCTTTTTGTGCAAGGGTTGCTTTAGCTATTTGAGATCTTTTTTCGTTTCATATGAAATTTAGGATTTTTATTTTTTTTTATTCAGTGAAGACTGTCATTGGTATTTTGATAGGTATTTCATTGAATCTGTAAATTGCTTTGGGTAGTATAGACATTTTAACAATATTAGTTCTTTCAATCTACGAGTGTGGTATATCTTTCTATTTTTTGGTGTCTTCTTCAATTTCATGCATCAGAGTTTTATAGTTTTTCTTGTATAGAACTTTTATTTCTTTTGTTAGATTGATTCCTGTGTATTTTATAATTGTTTTAACAATTGTAAATGGGATTGCTTTCTTGATTTCTTTTTCAGATTAATTGCTGTTAGCATATAGAAATGCTACTGATTTTTGTATGTTGACTTTGTACCTGTGACCTTATTGAATTCACTTATCAGTTCTAAGAGTTTTTTGGTGGAGTCTTAAGTTTCTAAATATAAGATTATGTCATTTGCGAATGAGGATAATTTGATTTCTTCCTTTCCAATTTGGGTGCTCCTTCCTTCCTTCCTTCCTTCCTTCCTTCCTTCCTTCCTTCCTTCCTTCCTTCCTTCCTTCCTTCCTTCCTTCCTTCCTTCCTTCCTTCCTTCCTTCTTTCCTTCCCTTTCCCTTTCCCTTTCCCTTTCCCTTTCCCTTTCCCTTTCCCTTTCCCTTTCCCTTTCCCTTTCCCTTTCCCTTTCCCTTTCCCTTTCCCTTTCCCTTTCCCTTTCCCTTTCCCTTTCCCTTTCCCTTTCCCTTTCCCTTTCCCTTTCCCTTTCCCTCTTGTCTAATTGCTATGGATAGGACTTCTAGTACTATGTTGAATAGAAGTGTTGAAAGTGGGCATCCTTGTCTTGTTCCAGATCTTAGTGGAAAGGCTTTCAGCTTTTCTCTGTTCAGTATGTTCAGCTGTGAGTTTGTTATATATGCCCTTTATCATGTTGAAGTATGTTCCTTCTATACTTAGTTTGTTGAGAGACTTCTTAAATAAGTCCTGAGTCTAGGATTTCTTTCAGTTGCTTTTTTCTGTTGTTAGACAGGTTATCCTTATTGATCGTGGTAAGATGCCAGGGGAGACACATTCTATAATCTTATGATTAGGTGTAAGTTTTTCAGTGAGTGTCCCACTGAGTGTGGTGATCTTGGGACTTTGTAGGTGTCACCTGCACATGTGACTGCCTTCAAGTGTTATATGGAGAGCATAGGCCAGGGTCTTTAAGGCCACAGATTCCTCACCCCTGGCATAGGCCCTCTTCTGAGGATTTGGGGAGTATTTATCAAGTACCTTAATAGCTCTCACATTTCCAGGATCTCCCTGTTAAATTTCCAGCTATCAGGTTTGCTGTTTACCCCCAACCAATACAGCATTCTCAGGCTAAGCAAGCTGTAGGCTTTTCTGTTTCTCACTGGGTGTGGGTTTTCTATTCTCTGCTCCAAATCAAAGTCATCCCCTGTTGGCAATGAAGCTGCTGATTTTCACAATGAACTTCACCATGAGGAAGCTTCCATATCAGTGGAGCTGGGGTGTTTGGGGTTGGGGGTGGAGGCAGCTCCTGGTACCATGCCAGACGTCCACTGTTCTTATTTTGAAGCTCTGTTGTTTTTTATGAATAAACTCTTTCATTGTGTTTTTCTTTTTCTTTTTCTTTTCTTTTTGGCTTTGGTTGATTGCTAGAGCACAGTAATTGTTGATTTTGACAGTTTTATCCACTTTTATATTTGCTTTTTGGGCTCAAGATTTTGTACTCCATCACTGGGAAGTCCAACTTTAGAACCTGAATTTTTTTTTTTTTTTTTTTTTTTTTTTTTTGAGACAGAGTCTCGCTTTCTTGCCTAGGCTAGTGTGAGTGCCGTGGCGTCAGCCTAGCTCACAGCAACCTCAAACTCCTGGGCTCAAGCAATCCTACTGCCTCAGCCTCCCGAGTTGCTGGGACTACAGGCACGAGCCACCATGCCCGGCTAATTTTTTATATATATATATTAGTTGGCCAATTGATTTCTTTCTATTTTTATAGTAGAGACGGGGTCTCGGGGTCTCGCTCAGGCTGGTTTTGAACTCCTGACCTTGAGCAATCTGCCCGCCTCGGCCTCCCAGAGTGCTAGGATTACAAGCGTGAGCCACCGGGCCCGGCCTAGAACCTGAATTTTAAAACCTAGGAATATCATATTTCAAAGCCAAATGTTCTTTTCTCCAATTCATGCTTCTTTGTGAGAATAGAGAACAAGTAATTTTTTAAAAGAGAGATGACAAAGAGGGATGGATGGATGATCTTTTGATTCAAGTCTTGGGTTTCTACATAAGATAAGACTTTTACCTCTGTGTAGATAAATTCACAAGCTCAGACTGAGGTAAATTGAAGGGTTAGGCAGCTCTTGTGAGAGTGGATGGGTTGTTTCTTCAGAGGGGGTCAACTGTCGACAAAGTACCTATAGTATTCCTCGCTTCATAACAATTTTATGAAATAAATATTGTAATTATGATCACTTTACAGATAAGGAAATAAATTCTCAGGCTAGGGAAAGGAAATAAATTCTCAGGCTAGGGACTTACTCAAGCTCTCAACATTTGTGTGTCATAGAGATGGTACTTGAACCTATTTCTTAGGGCTTCTCCTTGTTCTTTATACTCTGCATAACTGCTTTCTTATCATATCATAATAACTTGCAGAGTCTTTGATGATCTTAGTGTATTTATTTATGTAGATAGTAATCGAGGTTAGAATAATTAATAACAGTGTTCCTAAAGTTTTAGTAGGAGCTGAAATTCTTTTCTGTCAGTTGATAATCTTAACTACTTGAAGAGCCCCTATTCATTCAGGCAGTTATGTAGCAAACTGGTAAGAGTCAGAGGAAGAGATTTCCCGTGGCAGCTTCCTCTGCCAGCTTCCTTTTTTTTTCTTACTCCATAGATGCAGATTCTGCCCAAGAAGCCCCTGCATTGCAGAGGGACTGGAGATCTGTATGATCTGTTTATTTCGCAATTGACAAGGGTAAGGGGGCCTTTATGGGGGAGGCGCTTGGGTGCCCTGAATTTAGCTCTATATACATCTGGGCTAATATTTATTTTGGGATTATTTAAATTTAGTATTTTTTAAAATTTTTACGAATTTTATTTGTCCTACATCACTTAAGTGTCAGATTATCATATTAAAAAGCATTTATTGTAATGGTAGCTTTTTTAAAATGTGCTATTCAGAACAAGTCAGGCAAACATGATTCATGCTTCTAAAATTCCAAATCTGGGGTCATTTAGAATATAAATAATATTGAATATATGTAAGTAAAGTTTCACTAAACATTTTTTTTTTAAAGTTTAGAGTGTACATCTGTTTTCTATAGCATGTTGTAGTTATTCTTTATTAATCTGCTTTATTCCTTTTCCATAAATCTGTCAATCTGTAGAGTGAAAAAGGGACCTGTGGATACGCTGTAAACATTGTGGGTGGGTGTGATGTCTTTTTCTTGCTGCTAGAAATGAATACTTCCTTGAATTCTTTTTCTACCTTAGATGCAGTGAAATTCGAGTTGTGTCTTCCGACTTTCTTATTTCTGATTATTAGGATAGGTGTAAAAAGTGCAGGTGATGAATCTTATACAGGAACCAACATTAAGTTTTGTAGGTCTTAGTTGGCAGGTTTATAGAACAAGTGCCAGAAATGATGGTATTTATAATAGGATAGGATTAAAATAAGTGAAGAAGAGTTTAATGTTCTTTTAAAATCATAGAGGATTGGGCAGATGATTGTAGCTTTGGTGGGTAGTTGAGAAGATTTGAGTTGGTGATGTTCTGATGGGCTTATTTTTATTTTTGAGGATATCATTATACTTGGGATTGGTATTAGCTTTGTTTACCTAAAGTAGTTTACATTTCTTTATGTGGATATTTTTATATTCTGTACTTCTCCTATTTTTACGTCGTCTTCTTTAAACATTTAATTTATAGATTTTAAGAATTCAACAATAATATTATATATGTTATCCCTACCCCTGTTAATAAAAATTCTGCTTTCTAGTGGCAACTCATTTGGAAAACTATTTTTATTCTTAAACATCTTAAATGACGTTTTTTTTTTCCTTCTGTTTTCTTTAAGCCATAAGGATGAGTTTACCATTATTCCTGTACTGGTTGGAGCTCTGAGTGAGTCAAAAGAACAGGAATTCGGAAAACTCTTCAGTAAATATCTAGCGGATCCTAGTAATCTCTTTGTGGTTTCTTCTGATTTCTGCCATTGGGGTAAGTTCTAGATTTTAACATATCATGGTAGATATTATATACTTGTGGTTAAAGTATCTTTTCATTCTAAGCTCTGATTTTCAGTTCTTTATCACCTTCCTTGGAAAGTTTTAATTGTAGCAGCAATGTTTAAAAGTGAATAAAAAAGTCTTTTGATCATTTAAAAAGGACCAGATTATAATAGGGGATTATGGATACATTTCCAAAGGCGACTGGTATAATTGGATTCACACTGTGAGGGCATCTTTACTTAGACACTTAATGTTAGTGGGAGTTAAGATCTTTTAACCTCATTTCCAGGTAGGTATATAATGGTAGATTCTCTGAAGTTAGTTTTGGTGGATAAAACAAATGTTTTTCTTTAGAATGTAGAAGAGCACTGTGTGCTATGCCAGTCCTTTTCCACATTTCCTTTTTTGTAATTAGTCTTTCTTTCTTTCTTTCTTTCTTTTTTCCTTCGGTGCTTATTTTTTGCCCACAATTGCCATCAGTTTAGAGCCACCCTCCAAAGATTGTAACACGTTGGCTATTAGCACTGTGGTCTTCATTGGTAATGCTTTATAAGGGTAAGGATTCTTAAGTGATTTTTGTGATTATTGTGAATTAAAAGAGTAAGGACACTTCACAGTGAATAGATCATAAAGGAAGTGAGACATTTGTGGATGCCTCTTGTAGTAAACTTTGTTTTCACATTCTTTGGATACACCTTGCTTTCATTTATCCATTATTGTCCAAGAATATTTCTGAGTTTCATTTCTTTTAGGACATCTCTTTGACCCATTTATTCATTGGTTTAAGGATGCCAGTGTCTTTTCATTTATCAGTTATTTCTTTGATTTAAAAAAAAACATAAAATATGAAACTATAATTTTGAAGATAGAGGGCTAGAATGGCCAGAAAAACATCCTCAATGAGATACAGGGAGCCTTGGCTTTTTACATGTCTTACCTACCCATTGATTGCCAGAAATGATTCAACTTTTATCTGTTCTGGTTAGGCTGGTGTCTTCTCTTTCTTCCATCTCTGAGTGGCTTTCTTAAAGTTGAGATCTCAATTCAAGAGAGCTGTCTTCCATAATGGTTAGATAGATTTTTTTTGTAAGGGACTTATTCTCAACTAGGGATGATTTGAAAATGCCAGAGACATTTTTGATCATTACAACTGGGATAGAGTTTGGGGGATGGTGATGCTACTGCCATCTAATGAGTAGAGTCTAGGGAAGCTGCAAAATAAACATCCTGCAAGGTACAAGACGGCCCTACATGAAGGATTTCCTGGCCCCAACTGTCAACAGTGCTGAGATTAGGAGACTGAGATTTAGGGTAAGAAGTTCCTTTCCTGGCAATTTTGAAATTTAGTAATTAAAAAATAACAAGTATTATTACAAAAAAAAAGGTCTATTTTTCTTAGTGTTATGAATTTGTATTGGTAACAAAATGTGTCCCATATGTTTTGGAAATTGAAATTTTTGAAGCAAATGTTCCTTGCCCATTCATTTTTAAGGCTCTATGAATAACTTGATTTAAATAATTAGTTCCCTTGCTATTGTTCTTCAGAATCTGGTTGGGAAAATGTGCAGCCGTAAATCCACATAAAACATTGGTAGGCACTTTAATATTGCTCTTTTCTGGTGCAATCATCCTCTTTTCTTCAATCAAGAGTTCCAAAGCAAACTAACTCCAGTCCACTAACTACTATGTGTAACTACGATTGTTGAGAGAAAAAAAAAAAAGTTTTGTTTTGTATTCTATCTAGATTCTAAGAAAATTATTTAGGCCATTTTATCTCCTGATTTCTTGAAAATTTTGGTATCTAAATTGTGAGATAGGATTTCCAGGTGATAATTACAAAAAGAAACTCTAAAGGTTAGCAAATGATAATTACTATCAGAATTATCCAGAGACTAAAACATATTTATATTTACCTTTGGTGGTTAAGTCCTAAAACTTTTCCAAGTGTTAATTTTTTTAATATTACCATCACAAACAGTACTCATTAAATGTTACTTTGTACTTACGGAAAGCACTGTGTTAATTCTTACTGAGAAATTTGCTGGGGGGTTGGGGATAAGTGAAAGGTGTTATATAGATAATATTCTAAAATTGATAATCTTGGTACCATAGTATTAATAACTGTCATTTTATAAAGTAAGATGCATTTTCTATTTTGCATGCTTATTGATTGAAATATTATGAATTACTGGCTAGTTACAGGTTAAACTATCTTTACTTAGGAATGTTCCATGTTTCTCAAATTTGTACTCTAGTGGCATTGGACATTTTCCCTAAATTAGTAAGAGTACTATATTATCTCAAAGATTTAGTTTTTTGTCATGAAAATAATACTTAGTGTGTGTTTTTTTCTTTTTTAAAAAGATACTATTATACAGATTGATTTTCATACAGAAGCAATAATAATGCCAACATCTAAATAATTTCATAGGAAGGATTTAGTTCCTCAAATATGCAGAGACCTTAAAATGTTCATTGAATTACCTGTTAACACACTCTGTATTTCTAAACAGCTGATTTTTGAAGAAAAATCACTTATTTTGATTATAGTACATTTGACAAATTACTCAGATGTACACAATGGAAGTTTGTTTGGTTGAATAGTACTGTATTAGATTACTGGCAGTGGCTACATTTTTCATTTTCTAGTCATTGGTTCTCTTTATATTATTTGTCCAGCTTTTGCAGAAAAAAAAAGTGAAAAATGGTGATAGGGACAATTGTGATTCCTATATGTAAATGGGAAGGATTTTTTTCCTTATTGCCTTTTATATCTATTATAAAAATGACTTCTTTTTTAAAAATGTATTTTATTTTAAAGATGTTTGTCTCTCAGATCCCATGTAGATTTTATTTAGACTTGAAAAGAGACATTAGAGAGATGAAAGTTGAAACACTAAAATACTAACAAATTTTCTTTTTGGCTGAGAAAAGCCAAGGGAGAGACAGGAAACCTAGATTTTATTATCCCTCTTCCTTCTATCTCCTCATGTGAGTTCCCCAAAAGAAAACTGTGCGTTTCAGTTTCTGCCTTTTTTTTTTTTTTTTGAGACAGAGTCTCGCTTTGTTGCCCAGGCTAGAGTGAGTGCCATGGCGTCAGCCTAGCTCACAGCAACCTCAAACTCCTGGCTCAAGCAATCCTCCTGCCTCAGCCTCCCAAGTAGCTGGGACTACAGGCATTCGCCACCATGCCCGGCTAATTTTTTGTATATATATTAGTTGGCCAATTAATTTCTTTCTATTTATAGTAGAGACGGGGTCTCGCTCTTGCTCAGGCTGGTTTCGAACTCCTGACCTCGAGCAATCCGCCCGCTTCGGCCTCCCAGAGTGCTAGGATTACAGGCATGAGCCACCGCGCCCGGCCAGTTTCTGCCTTTTATAGATAAAAATACATTAGTCAATGCCAGAGTATGTTTCTCAGGTAACACTTACAATGTTTCCATCTCATTTCCCCCTTCCTGTTGTTAGCTGGAAGTGGAATAAGTGAAAAGACATTTGCTGCTAATGGTTAAGTACCATGGTTAAGAAAGTTGTTCCCATACTTTGTATACTTACCAAATTCTACATCTTATAGTATGGCTCCATATAAGAGAATTTTTTTCTGGATCTATTTCAATTTTTCTAATTAGTAGAACTTTCATTCTAGTTTCCCAAGTTTCAGTTTTGCTCTTCTTCATAGCTACTGTTAATGTTTGTGTTTTCCTGAGCTTCCTGAAATTTATTTAATATAGTTCCAAATTTAGATTATTGACTGCTTTCAATAACATAATTTTCATTAACTTCTAAGAACTTCTAAATGAAGTTCTAACTTGTATCTAACTGAAATTGATTCTTTAAAAGTGGAGTTGGCCAGGTGCGGTGGCTCATGCCTGTAATCCTAGCACTCTGGGAGGCTGAGGTTGGAGTTCGAAACCAGCCTGAGCAAGAGCGAGACCCCATCTCTACTAAAAATAGAAACAAATTAATTGTCCAACTAAGAAAATATAGAAAAAATATAGTAGAAAAAATATAGAAAAAATATAGCCAGGCATGGTGGTGCAGGCCTGTAGTCCCAGCTACTCGAGAGACTAAGGCAGAAGGATTGCTTAAGCCCAGGAGTTTGAGGCTGCTGTGACCTAGGCTGATGACACAGCACTCTAGCCAAGGCAACAGAGTGAGACTGTGTCTCAAAATAAAAATAAAAGTGGAGTCATGAGCCAGGTGCATTTGCACATGACTGTAGTCCCTGCTACTTGCAAGGCTGAGGCAGGACTATTGTTTGAGTCCACATAGTGCGACCTCGGCTCTAACAACTGCCCCCACTCCCCAAAGATGCTTCTATTTGATTTGCCTTTTATGGTGGTTTTGCAAATCGGTTTCAATAAATTTACCTGGTAAATGTTTATGACATTATATTATTTTGTCTAAATATTAATAAAATTTACTATAGTCTCTTCAGCAATTTCAAGTTTTTATCCATAAACTGACATCTGTCTTGGGTTACATAATTTTTTTTTTAGTAAATATGTACCATTTGTTAAAAGTGGCATTCTCCTTAATATTTACAAAGTTTATATTTTATTCAGTTTTTTTCTTTAATATACACTAACAAGTGATGATTCACGCATACTCTTCTTCTTTTCTGTTAGTCTTTGGCACAAGGGTATTACTATTTTCTAAATATTTAAACTGGTTTGATTGTAAGTTAGCTAATTCCTAAAATATGTTTTACCCAAACCTTATTCATCTTCTTGTATATTTGCATGTACTGATTTTATATATCTTGTTTTTGATTTTTGGCAGATTTGAGATAAGGCTAATATACATTATAACTAAGATTTCAGAATGAGGGACAATAAAGTGTAGCTTCTAAAAATTGCTACCTTGATACTACTTAGATAATATTTCCTTTACAAAATTCATTTTTTCTTTGGTATTGATTTCAATTATGAATGTGCCCAGTTTAGGTCCTTAGTATAGAATGGCCAAACTATCTATCTCACAGGTTGTTGTGAGGTTTAACTCAAATATGTGAAAATGGCTTACTTAATATATAAACAAAGTGATTATGTAAATATATGAAAGTTAAGTTTGTATTAGACATATGTCAGGAAGTCTGTCATATTGACTGATCTTTTGGGGACTTTATAGCTCAACTTTCCAAGATCATTGTTCATTTCTGCAGTCCAGTTAATATTACCTCTCGTTTTGAGGTACTTAAAAGTAGTGTTGGTTCTTGTACCATTCGTTGTTATGTTTGTCTTCATTAGTTATTGTTGTGTGTTAAACAGACATCCCTGGAGCTTATTCTCCACACTCTGTGAATCCACTCATTAATCACCAGTCACCTTTGGAGATGGGAAAATTACTTACCTGTATTTCTTTTTCTCAGAAAGCGTGCTCTGGAATGGATTCACAAATGAGCTACCCTCCTTCCCTCAAAGAGTAAGGTTTCTGCTTTACAGGATTTTTTTCTTGGGTTATTTTTCCTCTCATCTTTTGAATTTGAAAAGAACTGAGGGAAGGCACCTGAAGAAACTTCTGACATACTCACTAGGGGAGTTCCAAAGCTTGTGCTGCCCCTAGGGGCAGTGTCAATGGCTCTTAAAGCTAGAAAGTTCATACTTGGAGTTGAAACAGGGGCTCAAAGAATCCATTTTCCCAGTGTACCTTCTGAAAGGATAAGTATCAGGTAAGTAATTTTCTCTTACTTTGCAATATGCTTTATTTATACTTATAAACATACACAAGTCCAGTCTCCAGGTACAGGGGCTACTATATTTGTTTAATAGTTTAGATTCATAACCTTTACTGAATGTCAGAAATATAAAAGCTTGTAAAATATATTTTCTCATGAGACAAATATGATCATAATTTATTTTAAATCAATAATAAATGTTTAATTAAAGTATATTTATAATCAGTTAATTGTGCTTGTGTTATCTGTTATTAAATAAAATCTTGAGAAACTTATTTTTTTGGTGAGAATCAAATGGATTTTTGAACTCAATTTCCAAGCAGTGATTGACTAAAAGTTGTGTGTCTGTGTACGTGTGTGCATGTGTATGGGCACACATACATAAATATGTACGTACATAATAGGCTAGGGTGGTGGCAACTATTTACTTCATATGAGATGCTTTCTGTACGTATATTGACCAGAATACATTGCTCAAGTGATTTTTAAATATTTGTACAATTTTAAAAAATTATCATGAGACAGTTTGAGCTTTTATAGGTAAAATATTTATTCAGTGTAATAGCTATATGTAGTGTGGATTTAGCTTCTTAACTGATATGTTCTTTAGAGCTCTTCAAATATTTTTATGCAGTTTTTCAGTTACTAAATGTGAGGTGGCTACTAAAGAGTAACAAAAAGTAGATAGCAAAATATTAAACATTTGCTCAGTTTGGTTTCCTGTGCATTTTGTCATTCTTATTAAATCACACGCTGATTCAGTAAAGTATCTCAAGTGTTTCATATACTTTTCTTTGCCTTCAAAAATAGTTTTTATGTGAAAGGAACATAGAAAATGATCCATATTAACAAGATAGCACTTTAAGATATAGGTACATTTTTACTTACTATTAAGGCAGAGATGACCAACTTTAGTCATTTTACAACAACTCTGAACTTGGAAGTAAGCAGAAAAGTCTTTTGAGTAGCAAATGGCTGCCACTATTTACATTTTTCTCTGCACCTGGGAGTAGCAGTCAATTATGTCCCAGTCACATGGCTTACTGATGTTAGCTAAAACTAACAGCTATTTCCAGAAGCAGGAAAAAGGGTATGTGTTAGTATAAATCTGAAGCAGCAGTATAGATTTAAAGAATCAAACTATATTGTACCTTGATTTCCTCCAGGGATATTGTTCTTACTATAGTGACAGTGAGTCACAATTTTCTTGTCTAAGATGCTTATTTGTTTCACAGAAGATTGTGGGCAGCTTTATCAAACGAACTTTGAAATAGAAGTAAAAATTTAGTACCAATGAATAGAATCACTAAATTTTTATGACTGAAGTTTAGATTTGGCTTTGAGCAGCCTTCGGACAGTTACCTGGCAAATGAGAAATATAGGTCAATTATATTGTTCTTACTAGGTAATTCTTGTTATTAGTTATCTGTGAAGCACATACATTCTTTAAAACAAAAACCAAGCTGTACCAAACTGAATTTTGAAAGAAATGTTTGATGAATTATTTAATATAAAGACATTGAGTGATATCATTGTTATCTTTAAGAATTTTTTTTTAACTAAGAGACTGTGGCACATCTCTCACAATATGCAGTAATCTTTGTTGTTATATTCAAAAGCAGATATTATTTCAGATCCTATAGTTTGATTCTAGGATATCATCAGTAAAGTTGTAAGATGCAATATTGATTTAATAACGGCTCTTGGGGGAAAATAAGAACTGCTATATTGAATAATTGAATATATTAATATATGTGAAAAGTTAAAATGTGAAAATTAAGGAAATATGGCTTATTTTAGAAAGGTGACCATCAAAGGTGATCAGCATCAACAAATGAATGAAGGATTAAGTTCTGTGATGTGCAGTTTTTCCAAAAAAGAAAAAAAAAGTCATTGAAGAGGGGTTTAATTTTACATTGCCCATTATTTTTGAGATTTTTTGTTGTTGTTGTTGTTAGTAAGATAAACAGAAAACTTAAAAACCTTAATTGCCTAGCTAAAAACATCCATGTCCTCAGATGTGAGGACATGTGGGTACATTAACATAGCTCTAAACATGAAGCATAAGACACATGGTGTATATACATGATTGTTATACTCTAAGATCTTTAGAAATGCATTTGGTGAATCTTTAAAAATAAGGAATGCAAAAGTAACAAGTTCTTTGAAAAAGGCATTGCTGAAAGATAGATTTAGGTGTATCTGAGATATGTCATAGTTGGATAACAATCCAAAATTATGAATATGTTTAACATTTTATTTTCATATCACTGTAGTAGGAAACAATTTATTTTCTGAACCTTTTGTTTTCTGTCTTCTTTCTAAGCTTCTTCCATTTTACTCTCTATTCTTTGGAGAACAGCTATATATTGAATGTTCTATGCGCATACTCTTACTGAGATTTTATGTCAGGGTAGGACTATTTTTTATATTTATCCTTTCGTGTATCTGTTTACATCGCATAAGACACTTGTATTGATATTCTTCAAGTAGTGCAAAAATGAGATGATTTTTTTACTGAGATCATAAAAATCACACAAACCACAGTATCTCTGACTTACACATTTTTTTCTGTAATAGAGATCAAGTCTTTGCATTTGTACAGCGAAAGCTAAGCTTTTATTGATTGGTTACTCTGAGAGAGTTTTCTTAAACCAAATTTTCTTGAATCGTATTCTTTGGGTTTACTTTCCAATATAGACTGATAGAGTGTTTAACAATGCTTCTAACTTTTAAGCTATTTTGTTTCCTTAATCTTGTATTACTGGTGACTTTAAGGTTCCTACAACTTGAAATAGTTTTTAACATCATAAGATACTGATGATGTACCATTTCTTTATTATTTTCCCAAATGTGCCTTTTATTTTTATTTGTGAGGGCTCTTGGGAATGATTCTCTCAGAGGCTTAAGCTGTGCTTTGCCTTTCATGAGAACTGAAATTATTTGATAAGCGCTTGCTTTCTTTTTAGCTTCTAATTTTTCCCTATTTTATTTTGTACATGATATTTGTTTCAAGGTCAAAGGTTCCGTTACAGTTACTATGATGAATCCCAGGGGGAGATTTATAGATCCATTGAACATCTAGATAAAATGGTAAGTCTTTCAGGTGTGGGGTTTTAATGCTCTAAGGATTTTTCTTTAATTTCAGATTAGTGATTCAAGACTTAATATGTTGAAATATACAGTGGATTAATATTTTTTTCCCTATCTTTAAATGTATAAAATGTAATGTGTCATCATATGAATATTGACTATAAGAATAATCCCTGTTACACTAGTAGTAATTTTCTTCATCATAATTTTATTTGATTAATAAGTATTTAAGAATAGTTAGATGTGGAGTTTAAATACCTTTTGGAGAAGTGTCTTAGATGTAGGGACAATAATATACTAATGCCATAACTTACTGTTAAGCAGTAACAACCATAGCAGATGATGGGATACCTTGACTCTAATTCCTGTTTGTTTGATGGCTACCTGAAATAATTCTTTTGACTCTTTCTGGACTGTGTTGTTTCTTATAACTTACTAAATAACAGTCTATTTTTAGTTTTGGTGGCAGGCCCAACTGTTGTTCTTGAGTGATGCTAAAGATTTTATTAACTAATAAAAACCTGTCTTTTGTGGGAGAAACCACATGTAAACTTGAAGTGTAAATAACCTAAAAATTTTAAATGCTCGATCAAAAGTCTTTATTTTTTTCAATTAACTGCTTTTTTCCTTCTGGAAATAAAGACATTATAGTCTTATGATGACAGTATGCAGAAATTCCAGTATACATAAAACTCACCTGACTTAAATCTTGTCTGCTTATGTTAAAGGGACTTATATAAATACTTTGATTTATTTGAAAATCCCAGGCATGTGTATTTTAGAATGACTTTTGACTTTTTTCTTCACATTTTTCAGAACCTCTTGAAATGAAATGAATTCAGTGAGATTCATAATTTTAAACATAATCCATTTAAATAATTGATTTCTATAAATCTGTAAATCAGATCATTATATATCTAATTATATTTTTGTTTTGATTTTCATTTCTCACTAATCTTAAGCATACATATTAAAACTTGAGCTTTGGCCGGGCGCGGTGACTCATGCCTGTAATCCTAGCACTCTGGGAGGCCGAGGCAGGCGGATTGCTCGAGGTTAGGAGTTCGAAAACAGCCTGAGCAAGAGTGAGACCCCGTCTCTACTATAAATAGAAAGAAATTGATTGGCCAACTAAAAATGTGTAGAAAAAAATTAGCCAGGCATGGTGGTACGTGCCTGTAGTCCTAGCTACTCAGGAGGCTGAGACAGCAGGATTGCTTGAGCCCAGGAGTTTGAGGTTGCTGTGAGCTAGGCTGATGCCACGGAACTCACTTTAGCCTGGGCAACAAAGTGAGACTCTTGTCTCAAAAAAAAACCAAAAAAAAAAAAAAAACCTTGAGCTTTAAGTTTGTATAGCCTACAGTCTTTAAGTGTTTATTTTTATTTATTTATTTATTTTTTTGAGACAGAGTCTCACTTTGTTGTCCAGGCTAGAGTGAGTGCCGTGGCGTCAGCCTAGCTCACAGCAACCTCAATCTCCTGGGCTTGAGCGATCCTTCTGCCTCAGCCTCCCAAGTAGCTGGGACTACAGGCATGCGCCACCATGCCCGGCTAATTTTTATATATATATATCAGTTGGCCAATTAATTTCTTTCTATTTATAGTAGAGACGGGGTCTCGCTCTTGCTCAGGCTGGTTTTGAACTCCTGACCTTGAGCAATCCGCCCGCCTCGGCCTCCCAGAGAGCTAGGATTACAGGCGTGAGCCACAGCGCCCGGCCTTTAAGTGTTTATTAAAAAGGGCTATAAAAACGGTTTAAGAAGACAAAATTAATTTTATAAATGCAAATACTTGTTTTCCTCTCTCCTCTTGTCCTTTGATCTTCCTATAATTTCTTAGTTTATTATTTTACTTTTGGCTATTTGGACTTTTCTTAAATAGAATTTTAATTTGTTATTTTAAATATAGAATTTTAAAATGTAATTATATTATTACCTAGCCTGGAAGTACAGTAGACATTGAGCCTACTATCTTTTTTTCTTCAAATATATGGTAGTCATAGTACTTATTTAATTCTTTAAAATTAACCCAAATAATTTTTTCAGACTTCTAAAACTTATCCTGTGAAGAAAATAAAGAAAAAAATGTAGTAAAAAATTTTTAAAAAGTAAAAAAAGTTAATAAAAAAACCACAGATAATTTTGATACCTAGTCATAAACAGAATATTAAATACATCAGAACTATCACTAATTTTCACTGTGACCTTTGGCAAATTATTTCAATACTCCAGACCTCGTGTTCTTATCTGTAAGAAGAGAGACTTGGACTAGGTGGTGTCTAAATTATCTTTAAATTCTATCAGCCTATAAGTCTGTGATCTTTTAAATCTTACCAATATGTGAAGCATTATGCATGTATTTTAATACAAGATTATTTAGTCTAAAGTAGATAAAATATTTTAGTAAGGAACCTGGATCTGAACGTATAAATAGAATATATCATATACTATATTTTATTAAAGCCAAATGTAATGAATATAAATTTGGTTACTTAGGATATTTTATCATATTTAAATTTATCTTGTTACTTTAAATCTAATTGTGTAATATATTTAGAATTTTGTTTGGATTTTAATTTATTGACTTCTGATTTGGCTTTATGATGTTTTCATTTTAGTCAACTCTTTTTTGGCTTCTGGTTTTAGTCTTTTTATTCTGAATTTTGTTAGTTTCCTCAGGAAACTTTTTGTTTCTATTGTCATTCATTTTCTTCATATAGCAAGTGGTTAATCGTTGTCACAGCAAATATTTAATGGGTGTTTGCTATATGTCTGGTACTATGTGTAGTATTGGAGATACTAAGAAGAGAAAACATGGTTCCTGACTCAATGGAACTTATAGCCCAGTGGTTGAACAGACTTACAAAGAAGCCATTACAATATTGAGATATGGGAGATATTCAGGAGGTAGGATGAAAAAAGATTTTAGTAATTGATTAGCTACATCGTGTTAAAGGAGTAAAGGAATATGGGATGATTTATGGGTTCCATGCTTACATAGATGCTGTTAGTCACTAATGCAGGGAATGTGAGGGAGGCATATTTAAGGAGAAAGATGAATTCAATTTTAGTTTTTTGTGTTATGTTTAAAAAGTACACTTTCCAATACTGAAGCCACTATCTGCATGTATTTATTGAATACTTGAAGTATGGTTAATAATGACTAGAGAAATACTGTTATGTATAAAATATATACTGCATTTTGATTACTTAGAATGAAAAAAATATAAAATATCTCAAAAATAATTTTTTATCTTAATCACATTATAAAATGGTAACATCTTAGATCATGTTAAATAAATATATTAAAATTAATTTTATCTCTTCCATTTTATTTAGTATGTCTACTAGAAAATTTAAAATTATATATATGGCCTGCCTTGTATTTTTATTGGACAATGCTAGTTTAGAACATGAAGGTAGGTCTAGATGGAGATAAACATTTTGAGATCATTGGTGTATGAAGATGAGAAGAAAGGGTATCAATGCCATTGTCCAGACAGACTGATGATAATGTCTAGAGAGACTATATAGAGTAGGAAGAAAAGAGGAGTTAGGTCAGAGGGACATACTGGCATTAAGTGGGTGAGAAGCTAAAAAAGAGCCAGTAGAATTCTGCTTAGAGAAAACAGAATGAGTGATAACACAGAGAAGAGTAAGCTTTAATAAAAAGGGAGGAAGAGTATCAAATGCTATGTAGAGTTGAATTAAGAACCTTGCAAGAGTAATTTCAGAAGAAAAAGGTGTTAGAAGTTCAATTGGAAGGAGGAATTGAAAGCCAAGTGCCAAAAATTGTTGTCTGTCAGTTTGACTATGATAGAAAGGAACAATATTTGCATGTTAACTGGTTTGGAGGACGAGGAGATGCAGGAAAGCACAAAGGAAGACTTTTTAAAGATGAAAACTGAGATCACTTCAAAATTTCTAGTAATGTTAATTCCTAATTTTAGGTCTTGGATAGATTTGATTCTCAAAATTATATCAGCTATGTGATTCCCATTTCTGCCTGGTGTACTTCCTCATCTTTCCTTTTACTCATTTAGGAAAGAATATCTATAAGGAGGATTGGCTGTGTATATGTGAAATATCAGTTATTAGTGATGTGCATGTAAGTTTTCTCCTTGTTAAAATTATTTTTATTTTGGTTAGCTAACCATACAGAAAATAATTTTAAACTCAGTATTAAAAATTTCAAAAGTAAATAAAGTCTTCCTGAAAGTGGTTTTAGCAAGTTTGCTCTAAATTTTATGAAAAAGCAATGCTTTTTGCACCAAAACCAGGAAGAATAATTCCAGTCAGGACCACTTTCTCAAATGTCATCCATACCAGCTACTTGCTTGATATTTCCACTTGGTTATCTTATGAACAGCTCAAACTAAACCTGTCCAGACTGAACTCCTGTTTTCTCTCCACAAAAACTTGTTCTACTCAGAAACTTTACCAATTAAGTTGATGGCAGTCCTATCCTTCCAGTTTCCTAACTGATCTTCTTAAAACTACTCTTACCTTCTTCAATATCAAGTAGCTTAAAGTAGGAATGAAAGCAATCCTTTTAAAACCTAAATAAGAGCATGTCACTCTTCTGCCCCATACTCTCTGTAATATTGCCCCTTTTCAGTTAGAGTAAAAGCTAGTCTTTACTGTAGCTGCGCTTTAAGGACCAACATGATTTGCAGCCCCCAAAGGTAACAGGCTGTCATTCTCTTTTACCTTTATTCTTTATTCACTCTACTGTGGACACACTGGTCTCCTTACCTGTTCCTTGATAATGCCAGGTATGTGCCCAGCTTAGGGCTTTTGCCCTTTTTGCACTTGACTATCTCTATCTCAAATTTTTGTTCATCCCTTACCTTCCCAATGGGGACTTCTGACTAGCCTATTAATTTTGCATCCTACCCCTCCCCCCATAGAGCATTCCCAGTCTACCTTTCCTTGTTCTACTTTTCTTTTAATGAACTAAATAATTACTTACTTATTACATTTTTGTCAATCAGAATATTTGTTTTGTTCACTAATGTATCCACAGTGCCTAGAATAGTGATTAGAACATAAGTAGGTGTTCAGTAAATATTTTTCATATGAATAAATGAATGAATATAATCTTCCTTTACAACAATTTAAAAACATGAATGTCCTAACTATAATATGTAAGTGAAATAAAAGTAATTTATGATAAATGTGTATTTAAGAATTTAAATTCTCAGGCACAACTATATTAGAAGACACAGTGAAGGAGTTGGATGCTTAGGCATAGTATTAATACAACAGCTACAAACACAAAACTTTTATAAGTGTATTTGTGACTCAGATTACTAAGTGCCATTCCTGGGTGATTTGATTTTCCAAAATGGTGAACAAGTCATAGTACGGTCTTCCCTCACTTTACATGATGGTTTCATTCCTGAGAAATCCACTGTATATTAAAATCAATGCAAAACTTCTTTCTGTTTGCATATAAGATGGAATTAAGGTATAGTTGCATAGAAGATGGAATTAAGATAGTTAGAAGCAGGTTTTTCCACCTAAATAGACATATGAAAGTCTTATAGATGGAGAGTGATTCTTTGTTTATGAGACAGTCCTGTATCAGCATTCTAGAATCCCACTGAATCCCAATAGCGTCTCCTAATTATTGGGACAACCAAAAAATGTGCATGATTTTCTGTTATGCTTTTCACATGAACAGTTGTTCAGTGATATTATCCTGCTTTATTTTTCTTCTCAGTACTTATGTGACTTATTGTTCATTTGTTTTGTCTGGTGGCTGTCTCCCCTATTAGGTTATAAGCTTCATGAGAATGGGGACTTTCTCCATTTTGTATCCTAATGTCTGTCAGTGAGCACTCAATATATGTATTTGTTGACTGAATGGATGTTTAATTGGATGGGGAGAGTGGTAAGAAATGATGCTAAAGAGTCCAGAATGGCCATTTTGAAGGATTTTAAATAGGAAAGTGATAAACTCTGTTTGTATTTGAATAGATCATGTGGCTGCATGTAGCAAATGGGTTTGAGGGAGGCCAGAGGAGATAATGCATAGATCAGTTAGGTATGTCATGTGAGAAATGATGCTAATTTAGACAGTGGGGGAGGGGTGATTATGGTGGAAGAGAGGGATAGAAGTGCATGTATTCAGTATATTCAGGAGATAAATTGATGACAGGTCTTGGAGATGAAGTGAACTTGGGGCCTGAAGGAAGTGTTGAGGATGACTTCTAAATTTCCAGTCATGCTGCTGGTTAGTTTGTTGTACAGGTCACTTAGGTCAGAAGCATAAGAAGAAAGGACCAAATTTTGTGGGGGCATAGAGATCATAAATTTTATTAGGGATTTGATAGATTTGATGTTGATTTTAAGACATCTAGTGGAAATATATTTGGATTTTTGCTTTGCCAATTGTTTTTGAGTACATTTATGATCTGAGGTGCTAGTGGAGATGTGGCAGTAAACCAACATGGCCTGTGCTGTCATTGAACTTTTATTCTAAGCGGAGGAGAGATATATTATTTGTTAAGAGGTAAGGGAATATGTAAATTAGTTTTAAGTAGTAATGTGTGTTATGCAGAAACTAATAGGAGGGTTTTGAGGTAATAAATTCTTTGAAACTGCTTATCTGAATGATAAGAAGGAGCAAAGCAAGTGAAGATCAGAGGGAAAAGCATTTCAGACAGTAGGAACTGCCATTGCAAAGACCTTAAGATGGGAAGCAGGGTGGTATGATAGAAGAAAAGCAAAACGCCAATGTTGCATGAGTATAGTGCATTTTATAAGTGAAAGTACAAAACTCGGAGAAGTTAAGGCACTTACCCCAAATCATAGAGACCATAAGTGGAAAGCAGAAATTCTAACCCAGACAGTCTGTGCCCAAAGCCCAATACCTAAAGACCAGTTAACCTTGCTTCCCTCAGCTGTTGTTGAACTTTACAGCAAATTCGTGCAGCTTGTTTCTGCTACAAGTGTAGAGTGCATAAGAATAAGAATGGTGCAAACTGTGATAAAAGAGGTAGACAGGGATCAGATAATGTAGGGTAAGAACTTCAGGTACAATATGCAGTAAAATGGTGTAATTTATATTATTTTGAAGGTCACTTTGGTGGCTGTGTGAAGAATGGATTCTTCAGAAGGATCAAGAATAGTGACAGCAGGCCATTGGCAGTAGTTCAGGGAAGAGATATGGTAACTTGAACTAGGGTGATGTTGGTGGAGATGAAATGAGGTGGGTAGAGTTGAGATCTTTCAGAAATAAGGGCAAGCAGGGCTTTGCTAAATGGGCTCTTTTGGTTTGGAGCTCAAGAGAAGAAGATCAGAATTAGAAATGTAAGTTTGAGAGGTCTCAACAGGTAATTAAAGCTAGGGCAGAGATGAGATTGCCCTATAGTAATCCTTAATCCTGCCATTACAGCTGAAATCACTTGTGGAACTTTTTCAAAATATAGTTGTCCGTACCCATTCCTGGAGACTCCCTTTCAGTAATGTATGGAAAGAGTCCCAGAATCTTTATTTCTGAATTAGCTTTGTAGGTAAATTTGAACTAGCCTATATAGCTCTTGATCTTTTGGAGCAGAACAAAAGTTCCTCTTCATCTCTTCTCCCCTTGTTTTTTATTCCTCTTTAAATAATTTGTGTACTTAAATCAGGCAGATCCAGAAACAATTTTACAAATGTAAGAATTTATAAATCAGTGAAATTGATGCTTTTAGCACAAAGGAGTTGTTTTTTCCAAAACATTGGTTTACCTGGTGCTAAAGTCACTGATATTATCCTTTGGAGGTCTGAAATTTGGTCATATTTAAATACTTTAATATTCCTTGTTAGTCTGTTATATAAATTTTTTTTTGTCTTTTGGTCTTTCTTTTACCTCTCTGTTGACTGTTAGTTTACCTTAAGAGGACTATTTCTATCTGTCTTCAAATATTTGATCAGCAAGATAGTTGGACCTTTGTTTTCTACCTTGAGGCAGAACAAAAAGAGTAACATTTACCCATTAGTGAGATTCTCATAACTTCTGAAATTGTTGCCTTTTTGGCTAGAAATTTTTGTCAGAAATTTTTGTTAATTAAGAGAATAAGTTGTGGCTGGGTGCTGTGGCTCAAGCCTGTAATCCTAGCACTCTGGGAGGCCGAGGCGGGCGGATTGCTCGAGGGCAGGAGTTCGAAACTAGCCCGAGCAAGAGCAAGACCCGTCTCTACTATAAATAGAAAGAAATTAATTGGCCAACTAATATATATATATAAAAAAAATATTAGCCGGGCATGGTGGTGCATGCCTGTAGTTCCAGCTACTCAGGAGGCTGAGGCAGAAGGATTGCTTGAGCCCAGGAGTTTGAGGTTGCTGTGAGCTAGGCTGACGCCACGGCACTCACTCTAGCCTGGGCAACAAGCGAGACTCTGTCTCAAAAAAAAAAAAAAAAAAAAAGAATAAGTTGTATACATTAGAACTAGTAAGCACAGTTTGATTTCTAAGTCTGCATCTGGTTTACCTTACTTGAGATGTCCTAAAATACCAGAACATAATTTAAAAAATTTTATTTAAATAACCTGGAATATAATTTCTGAAATAAATATTGAGTATTTGCTTCACATTAATGTACTTGAATTTAGTATTTGATTTAATATTTGGACTAGGAGTTGATTTGTAATCCATTTATTGAGATATTTATTTATATATAGAATTTTGAAATGGCTCTAAGTGTTCTATTCTTTTATTAGCATACTGTTATGAATAATTCAACTTACAAGTTAATTCTGGGAGTGAGAATATGTCAGTCAAAATAATAAAGATGGTTAGCTCTAGACATAAACTTACATGTGTATGCATACATGTATCTACATATGTATACCCATAGTTAGACTCTTATATAAAGTTGTCTTAATTCACTTATATACATAAGATGGTGAATATTAACAGGTCATTTTATGTTATAAATAATACATTTGAGAACCAGTGTCTTGGTTTCCATATGCAGTTTTTCAGAGCAAATGTACTTGGGTGGTTCTCTTAAAAGTATTACAGAAATGTTAGTAGTTCTGAATTGCAGTAGGTATATATTTTGAAAGCTTGACAGAGTAAAAAATTATTTTAAGTATAAAATTTTAGATCGTATCTATTTAAAATTAGTATGTTAAGTTTTGACTCTATTTTTAAATCAGAAAAGTCTTACTAAATACAGTTATTAAAATGCTAGAAAACAAAACTATTTCTAAGTCTCAAAAGTAAAGGAAAAACAGCTGTTCTTATTGCAACATGTTATATCTCTAATATTTGAGTATTTTGGAAATTATATGAAAATACATAAAGAAAATACATAGAGAAGCCAACTGTATCTTCTAAATGTAGTTGGGGGAAAAGTATGTAACTATAGTATAGGAAATGTAGATTCTGAAAGTCTTCTTGTAATTTTATTGGCAGGAGACCAATTTTTTTGGTAATTAGTACTTTGCAATTTCAGTAATTACTGTGACTAAGGCAGAACATATTTTAAAACTTTGATTTCATGAACTTTAGATCACTTGAAATATTGGCCATACTTGTATGTATTTTATATATATGCATGGTCATATGTTATTTTTATTATACCACTTTTTTGGTGTTGACCAATGTTCATTTTGGACATTAGCAAATTATTTATGATTTGGCAAAGATTATCTGAAAATGTCAGTTGTAGTCATTCATTATGATTTCTTTTCCTTTTAAATTTATTAGTCAATTTAATTCGAATGTCAACTACTTTTATTCCTTTTTTTCCTACCATTTAGAAAGGGTAAATTGTTTGCATTTGTCAACTCATACTTCTTTTTTCTTGAATGTAGGCCAATAGCTTCTTAGTAGGTTTCATAACATTATGTATAAAATAGCCGTTTATTAGACATTACTTCTTAGCATTACTATCTTTAGGCTGAATCTTTTCCCCCCATAGTTTTTCACTGTTAAGATTTTATCTTGATGTCTCTTAAAGAAACTAGAATATTTTCTTTTCCTACCTCACCTCCCTAAACGTGTACCTATCTTCAAGTATAAATGTATATCCTTACTTTAAAACATGAGTTCATAATTCTGATGATTTGATAATAAGGTGTTAATTGTGTGGTCATAATTAAAAGACATGTTTCTAGTTCTTATTTCTTAAATATCTCTAAAAAAGTTTTGCTACTCTTTTGTGTTTGTTACTTTAGGGAAAGAGTTACTTTTGGGTGATGATCTTTAAATTACCATTTCATTAAATGTATATAAACTTTTTTTAAAAAAGAAAGATATTTGTTGTCTTATCGGAGTCCTAAATTTGGAGCTCTGGCAGTTAATAGTGCCTGTTTAGTTTAGGATTGTCACTTGGGATTTGACATCACAAGCTTTCAACTTTTTCTTGGGAGAGTCAGCATAATGATAGATTTGCTCACACCCCCTGCGCTCAACCCCCAGAGTTAGGGAGTTAACTTAAAATCTTTGAATTTCTTGTTGAAAATGCTAAATTCCACAGCAACCCATATTCTTGCTGGATAGACTTTTGATGTTTACAATGTGTGCCTTTTGTCTTGGAGTTGAATGGATACTGACCCATTTTACTGCTCCATATTAGGTTAAGTTTATGTGAACTAAAACATTTTCACTATACTAGACCCTAGAAAGCTGTCCATTGCCGGGACTTTAGACCCACTGATCATATCTTCCAGTATTTTAAGGAATAGGAAAGTTAATGAGTCATATTTGGGGAAGCACTTTCTTTTTCATCTTATTGGAATTTTGACAATAGCATTGAACTAGCATTTCTGTCTTCTTGGAATTTTGGTATAGTAATTTCACAGTTGTTAGCATCAAACATGAATATATATAAAAGTATATTTGCCAGTATTCAGTATTAGTGAATGGATGCCCAATTTCTGAATTTTATCATTGTTTTTGTTTGCATACTTCATGAATTTTCTAATTGGAGAGGTTATCCTATGAGAAAAGCCTTATTTTTCCTCTATCCCTTCTTTTAAAGAGGTATACATACCAATTACACCATCACATTTGTCAGAGAATTGAGCATAATGGAATTGAGTTTTGCCCTAGTAGGTACATAGCATAATTTAAGGAATTAAAATTTTAACACTTCGATTCCTTAACTTTGTCATCTCAATTTTTTATTTTCCCTATTGTCATTTAACCAATATATCTTCATTTTCAACTCTCTATTTAGTAGTGTCTTCTCTACATTTATAGCTCTTTATATTTTTCTATATAGGATTTCCTGGCCAATTACTTTTAATTCTTTTTCTTCTACAAATGTGATCATTACATTTCTTCTCTCTGAATTCATATCAGTATATAAATATGATAAATTTTTTCTGATTGTGCTTTGAGATTTGTACTAAAATGTACATTGGAATCTCATTGTCACATAATTTATTAATGTGTGGAATTCTATTTAAGGCAAGCTGTCCTAGACTTTATTCAGGAGCATTAAAAGTTCTCTTACAGGCCCGGCGCGGTGGCTCACGCCTGCAATCCTAGCACTCTGGGAGGCCGAGGTAGGCGGATTGCTGGAGGTCAGGAGTTCGAAACCTGCCTGAGCAAGAGCGAGACCCTGTCTCTACTATAAATAGAAAGAAATTAATTGGCCAACTAATAAATATAGAAAAAATTAGCCGGGCATGGTGGCATGTGCCTGTAGTCCCAGCTACTCGGGAGGCTGAGGCAGCAGGATTGCTTGAGCCCAGAAGTTTGAGGTTGCTGTGAGCTAGGCTGACGTTATGGCACTCACTCTAGCCTGGGGAACAAAGCAAGACTCTGTCTCAAAAAAAAGAAAAAAAAAGTTCTCTTACAATCTATAGCCAGTTGTAGCAATGTGAGAGTGTTCAAAGATTTGTTAGTATTACTCTTATTATACTTTAATGAATCAGAGTAGTCAGTGAGAAAGAATTTAGGATTAGAAATTTAGAGTCGAGAGTTTTACCTTTTTTATGCTTCATTTCCTTCATCTCTAGGAGAATTATATCTTGATTATTCATATTTATGGAAGAGATTTATAATTCTGTCTCTGCCTTACTACTTTTTGGATTAGAAATATACTCTGTAATTTTTTGGCACCAGAATTATGATATTAGTTAAATTTTAACCTTTAAGTTAGTTTGTATTTCTCTGAGCTTGTATCATGTCAGTGAAGAGTATTGACTTGGTTGGCGGAGGAAAACCAACTTAGCATTAAAAAATGATTGTGAATAAATTGAGAGTGGCTAATTGATATGTAAGCAATTCAAAGTTGATTATACATGCATGTGCCTATCTTTCAGATAGATTTTGTAGGAAATTGGTTGTGTTTATAAAGGACTTGCATATTCTGAAAATTTTTTTTTTATAAAATTAAAATTTCATGCCACCATTGTGAAGTTTGCATGTCACCTACTGATTACCATCATTTTTCAGAAACTTTTTTTACTATTGGTGTCCATTTAATTATGCTCAGTGCTTATACGCTGTGCCTGTTTTGTTAAAACATGTGAAATTAAAAAATCACACAGAATATATAAGTTAAGTCTCCAGTTATACCATCATTTATATTTCTCCCAGAGGATATTAATTCAGCTTATTGAACATAAATGTAAAGTGTTTTTCCTGAATAAGAAAATAATGTAAGATAAAAATCAATGATTTATTCCCCTGACTTGGTGAGTTGAAGTTGCTCTATATTAATGAATTATGAATACATTATTTGAATGTATTTGGAGAATGCAGAATTTATTTTAAACAGGTATTCAAGTCATAGTGGTTGTTTAAACAGTAGTTTAAAAAATTATATTCTGAATTAAAATCTTGAAAATAAGATATTCTAAAGTATAAAGTGAGAAAAAACTTTCCATTATTAAATTTGTTCATAAAAAATCTATGTTGCATAAGCTTTATCAATCTTTCATGAGCTTTAAATTATTAAAATTTGTTAACTATTTTCTTAGTTTGTGGTATTTTTATCATATACCTAGATTATTGCTGGTAATTTAAAATGCCTTATACTCTTTTATATTTAAGTATATGTTATGGAGATATTTAAATTACAATTAACTCTCAATTTTTCATGCCAGTGGCAGGTGGAATATAGTGGATATGAGGAAAAACAACCATAAATTAGATTTTTTAATTAAAAATTAATTCTAGATTTCATATAAAAATTTCCACAGATTTACTTATATAAATATTCTTTATATTAGGAAAATATAAAATCATGAAATTTTTGAGGCTTGTAAGATAAGTGACAACTGGTGAAGGTAATGTAGAAACATACCTGGAGGTTAGAGAAAATAAACTGGGCTAAAAGTTTTCTGTCAATAGAGAGTCGACTATAATGAGATTACCTTTGATGAATGAGTTTGGCATTTCACAAGGTTTATTTAATATATTTTGTTTGTGTCACCTTAATTGAAAAATTATTTTAGCTCTGATAGTTTTTGGAAATAATAAATTTTGTCCTTTTTCTTTTTCTTTCATTTCCTTTTTCTTCCTCTTCTTTTTTATAGGGTATGAGTATTATAGAACAATTAGACCCTGTATCTTTTAGCAATTACTTGAAGAAATACCATAATACTATATGTGGAAGACATCCCATTGGGGTGTTATTAAATGTAAGTATCTTTAGAGAACCTTGACTTTTAATATTTGATCATATGATGTTCCAAAATATCTTAATTGTTACTACTGTGATTCATTGTCATTATTGGTTTTATGTACATATATTCAAGTTTCTTTTTAGTACCTTTAACATAATTTGAGTTTCCATTGTTTTTGGTTACTTGAATAAATTTATTTATAACTAAAATACAGGTCAATACTTCCTGTTTTATACAGTAAGTTATTTAGAATAGAGACCTGTATTTTCTCTTGACTCTTAGTTCCAGTATGCTCTTTACAAATATAAACCAAAGTGTCCTTTCAAAAGATACAGTCTTATTAATTTTGGGGGGTTTTACTTAGTGTTCTAGACTCCATAAAAAATAAATGGAAGATCTTGCTCTTGAAGTTTACAAGTCATAATTTAATAAAGCAAGACAGATGACATGTATATTTTTCATGTTAAATGATAAAGTTTATTTCATCTTTACTCCTGTCATTAAAGATGCTGTTTATTTTATTTAAGGATTGGTAAGAGACCAATTAGTTAGCTGGATTTTGGAAAGAGATACGATGTTAATTTTTCTTCTAATAAATAAAACAGTATGGATTTCCCAAAAGAAAATGTGAGATTCTTGGCCAGGCGCGGTGGCTCACTCCTGTAATCCTGGCACTCTGGGAGGTTGAGGCGGGTGGATTGCTCAAGGTCAGGAGTTTGAAACCAGCCTGAGCAAGAGCGAAACCCCGTCTCTACTATAAATAGAAAGAAATTAATTGACCAACTAAAAATATATAGAAAAAATTAGCCAGGCATAGTGGTGCATGCCTGTTGTCCCAGCTACTCAGGAGGCTGAAGCAGGAGGATTGCTTGAACCCAGGAGTTTGAGGTTACTGTGAGCTAGGCTGATGCCACGGCACTCTAGCCAGGGCAACAAAGTCAGACTGTCTCAAAAAAAAAAAGAAATGTGAGATTCTTTAAGAAAGAAGAAAGTATATAATTAGGAATGAGAGGAATAAGTAACAGCAGGCTCATTTATTTAGAAAGGCAGAGAAATAATGAAGAAGGTTGAAGTTCAGTGTTATTTTGATATGATTTGAAAGATAGTATAGTGTAGGTTTTTCTCTTAAGCAGTGTTGATTGACTAAAAGAAAAGCGTATCAAGAGTTTAACCTAATTTCTGTAATTTAAGCTAGAATAAACTGTACTGATTTCCTAAAGTCTGAATTGAATCGAGTGAAATGTTTATTATAAAATAAATGCTGAACCAATTCACAGTAAAAGTAAAAATCTTAGTACCTCTTAGATGTGGAACTAAATTTATATACATTTCAAATTTAGTCAAAGTCAGGTAAAGAAAAGAGTCCAATATATTAAGACAGAAGTGGCCAGGATTTGGTTTCTAAAAGAGAAGGAAATAGATTTTAAAAGTTTAAAAAGTGGCCTTTTTAATTACAGGAAAGGGTAAGGTAGATTATGATTGATATTTAATCCAGAAACTAGATTAGAAGAGGTTCTTTGAGAGAATGAAATAAGGAATTCTCTTTTCTGTTTAATATGATGCAATGAGAAATTCAAGTAACAAGAGAAGAGTGAAAGAATGATCTAGGCTTCAGTTATGAAGTGATCATAATATAACCACTGACACATTCAAAGATTGCTTTTTATATGATGTCTATCCTAACCAAATTTTTCTTTTTCTAGGCTATCACAGAGCTCCAGAAGAATGGAATGAATATGAGCTTTTCCTTTTTGAATTATGCCCAGTCAAGCCAGTGTAGAAACTGGCAAGACAGTTCAGTGAGTTATGCAGCTGGAGCACTCACGGTCCACTGAAGCTCTGAATCCTCAGGGATGCCACCTGCACATTCTCATACTCTGTCCGGGGTCCCAGCCTAGCCTTTACCAAGATACTGGTCCTGGTTTGGGGGGATTCTGAAACCTCAAACTAATAGAACTTTCTTCTCTTCTTTTCTAGTAGGTGTAGTCCTTCCTTAATTTCAACTCATTAAAAAATGCTTTATAGTTTAGGGCAGTGGAAGGAAGGCTGGCATCAAAATATTTTGATCAAAAAAAAATGACAATGTAAAGGCCCAGTTGTGGCAGACAGTTTTTTGAAAGTAACTTGTAAAGCATTTACCATATCCTAAATTTGCACTCTTTGCAGACTTGTGCACATATATTCCGCTTTCAGAATAGTTTTGCAAATTGTACACAAACAAACAAAAAAAGGTGGAAGCTTTTTAATAAAGAAATTGCATTTATAAATGATCTGTATTAGAATATAATGAATCTCCAGTTATAGTCAATTACTACCCGTGTTGTACAACAGATACCTTCTATTTTAGTTGCTAATAAAGGGCTACACAACTCAAAATAGTCTGATTTAAACTTATTGCTCTGTGGTATATATGAAAATTGTTTTTTATTAGTTTCATCTCAGAATTTTTGTTAAAAATGGTAAACCTCAGCTCTTATGTAAAAATATATTAGGATGTATTTTATATTTTATATATTTACATGATTTTTTTTATATCACAGAAATTAGAATCACATAATCTTAAAGTTGACTTTTAAAATTACATGCAGTTTGCCTTTTTGTGTGTGACATCCCTTTGTGTCATTACTATCTTGTAATAGAATATACAAGTATATTGAAGATTGGTAACAGAAAATTCATGTAACCCTTTACTTCATAGATCATGTTTGATAGTCTGCAAATGAGGAAGCATTGAAGAATGTTCTTAGAGTTTTTCAAATCATTGCAGACCATACACTGCTATGCTTTTTTTAGTGCTTTAAGCAATTTGGGTTTTTACTTGAATTTTTAGTAAGAAATCATTAACAATAATAACAAATCGCTGGATTTTCTTATAGCTCCATAATTTTTTTGTCATGACTTTTGGTGCGGCTCTTCCAACTAAAATAATGGTATGGTGTTGTATTACTTTCTTTGTTTAGTGTGGACCAATTCTAGTCACTTTGGCAAAAGAAAAGATGTAATTCAATTAGTTAATTATTTGGCTACCAAACATGTATACATTATACGTATTTTAACCTAACACTGGGTGTCTACATTACATTGGAGAGTGTTTATATCTTCAGTGTTATGCCAGAACAGCACAATTTTTAGATGCCTTGCACCAATTTTATTTAAAGATTTACATTTCTTATTTATTAAATATCAACTTTCTATACTCAAGAGTGAGATAAAATAATGTTACCTTTTAGATTCAAAGTTACCCACGTATATTTGTGTGGAAATTATACTTTTACACTTTAGTGATTTATTTTCCATCATTTAGATATACTTTTGAGTACTCTAAATCTTCCTTGTTTAATATAGACTATAAAAATTTTAAAATTGAGTACAGAGTGAATTTTCACAATGTTTTCTGAATATAAAACTTAAATGATTATTATAGAAAATCTGAAAAATACTGAAAAGTATAAAGAGAAAAAAATTATTTACCATCTCATTACCCAGAGATAACACTGTTAATATTTTTTTATATTTCCTTTCAGTCTTTGTCTATGCTGTTTATATGTATGAGTGTGTGTATATGTGTTTGTGTGTGTGTATAACAAAATTAAGATTATACTGACCATATAATTATGTACCCTGTATTTTATTACCTAACCTCATATCATAAGTACTTACCCATGTCTTTGAAAATGTGATTTTTAAAAATGGTTGCCTAATATTCTAATGTATGAATATACCATCATTTAACCAGTTCTCTCTTTGGATATTAGGTTGTTTCTAATCTTTCACCATTACAAATAATAGTGGGATGGACATCCTTATATGTAAAATTTGAACTCTATATTAGATTCCTTTTTTAGGATATTTTCATGGAAATGGAATAAGAGGTTTAGTTAGTAAGAACTTTTTAGGCTCTTTAAAATATTGCCAAATTACCCTTCAGAAAGATTGTACCAAATAAGCAATGTATGAGTACCCATCATACTACCTCTTCACCAGTATTTTTATTTTTTCTAATTTTTGAAAATTTGTTAAGTAAAATAATTGGTTGTTTCTTTGATTATTCTAATAAGATTTTCTTTTGCCATTAATCATTCTTTTTGTCTTTGTATAATCTTGTAGTTTATATAAAGAAAGACAAGAGGGCTGCCTACATTGGGTGAACTGTGGTACTTAGGAGTATGCTTACTGCAGTCTTAAAACTCTAGTAGCTGCCTATAGTCCCAGATACTTGGGAGACTGAGGCAGGAGGATTGCTTGAGCCCAAGGAGTTCAAGACTTGCCTGGGTAACATAGCGAGACTTTGTCTCCGAAACAAAACAAAAAACAAAACAAAAAGAACCACCTCTAGTATATTTTAACATCACTCCACACTTTTCCAGTATATGAACATATCTTTCATCCTGGTGATGAAGTAGAAAGTGTTCCAAACTGATAGTTGAGTGTTGAGTTCTAGTTCTATTTCTGCCACTAATTAGTCCTCTGAATTTCAGTATTATGTGTCACATTGAAACTTTCTCATCTGTAAAATGTAGAGGTGATCTCTGAAGCATTTTGTAGTTTCAAAGTACTTTGATGTCATGACTTTTATTTTTTTTAGAAATTCACAGTTACATGATTGAGTTAGATTAGAGGTATTATCTTTTGATTTCATCTCCTTATACGTGAAAATGAAAGTCTTGCTATTTAACACAAAAGGGAAATTAGTTTGCATTATTTAATGCAGTTCATATTACCTAAATTGTTGAACTTAAGCTTTTCTACCTTAAGTGCCTTTAAAAGTGTTTTGAATCTAAAATGTAAAGGAAATTATTAATGTAGTTCCATACAGTTGGTTCTTTATTATATGCTTTTGAATGTTTTGTAGCAACTGTTTTTTTTACCTTAGATTACACAGAGCAGCATATTCATGGATTCTTCACTATTCCACTAGTGAATCCTTGAGAAATGTATGTTAAAGAATAGCTCATTGTGCAGGTAAGTGCTCTGTCTTGGGTGGACAACAAATTTTCATACAGATTAGGACAAAGAACTATTTAGATATTCCCATATTTATATTTAGATGTTCCTATATAGATGATTGATGTCCTGAGCTAGTCAATGGTGGATGTAACAGATCTCAAATACTGCTTTGGTAGCAAATAGTTCATTCCCCTAGATTAGGGCTTGGTAAATGTTTTCTGGAAAGGACCAGATAGTAAATATTTTGGACTTTGCAGGCCATATAGTCTGTGTCCTAACTATTCTCCTTTGCCATTGTAGCACAAAAGCAGCCATAGACAATGTGTACTCAATGTGTGTGAATTTGTTCTGATAAAACTTTATTCACACAAAGATGGTGAGCTGGATTTGGCCTGCATGCTTTATTTGCTATCTCCTGTCCAAGATGGTGTTGTTTGTTTTTAGTTCAAATAGTTGGCTAATAATCTAAACTACAAAAAGTGGTTGTAAATTTCTGCCATCCGAACCCTATCAATTTGTTGTAGTCTGATTGGCTGGGTATGAGTGTTATTTAGGATTGTAAAAGTAAGTGGGAAATGGGTAAGAGAAATGGAGAACTCTTGGGAATTAGTGTTCAGAACTTTGAAGCTGGGACTGGACCTCTTGGGAGCCCATTGGGAGCCCATTTACTTTGCTGCCATAAATTAATCAAAAGAGTGATAAGTGGAGCTTCTGATTGGTTGTTGCAAGTTCTTTACATTATTTCAAATGCTTGGCTACCTAGATGATAACAGAGGATAGACCCGATGAACCTTTTTATCTGAGTGTTTTAGGACATTATACAAGTATTTTTTAAAAGATTGAGAAATGTGAGACTTTATTTTGTCACATAAAGACTTTTGAAAAAATAACTGCCATTTTCCATCAGTTTATTTTATAAGTGACTCCCAATATATAAGAAAGACATAAACTCAGAATAACAGAGTAATTTAACTTGAATAACTTTAGGTTGGTGAAAAAATTACTTTTAAATTTTCTCATTTACTGTGTCTGTATCTCTGAACAGTTAATCAAGTATTAGCATCAGTTCATAGACTGGTATTTGGGAAGTGCTGTGATACAATTATTAAAAGACCTAATGTAGTTTAGTTATAAAAACTGTTATTGACTAGGAGATACAGTAAACAACATGCACACTGGTATTCAGACTAAAACTTTTATATTACCGTGATAAATTTTAAATGCCATGTATTAGGAGAGACATTATGAACTATAGTGTTTATAGGGAAGCAGCTGGAATGATGAAAGACCTGAATAGTATGGAGAGAGATGTGGTTCAAGAAATTGGTGATATTTATTTTGGGGAAGATAAATTAAAGAGAGAGTTTTCTTTAAATATTGGAGTGACTGCCATATATAAGAAGGAATAGAATTATTCTGTGTTGTTCTAGATGGAAAAATTATGAGTAAGAAATGGGAGTTTCTGGTTTCACATTTAATATTCTATAATAAGAATTTCTAATAATGAAAATGGGCTGTGTCCTCACAGAATCATTGGAAGTATGCAAACGAAATCTAGAGTTTTAGAGTTTTAGAGTTTAGTCTCTGGATATTAATACCAGTATTTATTATCTGGGGATATTATTTTATATATGAAATAATGTATTACCAAGCTGAAAAATAGCTAATGGAATTAGCACAGAGAAAATGGAATTTATTTCATTTATATAAAACTGTTAAGAGAAATTATCTTTAAATCAAAATTGATTTTGGTCATTTAACACTAACTTTAAACACAGATTATAAATTGATACAATGATTGTTGCTTTTTATTGGTAGATTACTGTTACACTGGTTACTGGTGGAACCTTAGAATAATTAATTAATTTGTTTTAGTTAAAACATATAAATAAAAGGCAAAGTTCTAACATTTACTAAAATAAGTAAGTTGATCTTTCAATAAGTGACTCAATTTTCTCAAGTGCTTCTTGAATCTAAAAGAGAGCCATATCAATAGCAGAAAAGGATATTGAGGGACTCTGCTCTTTTTATTCCTATTAATGTCAAAGTATTAAGAGGAGAACTAGGAGCAGGTAGCAGATAAATTGTTTTCCTGTCCACTTCTTCTTCCAGTACCCCTATCACATACCAGCACATACAACTGAGTGGCATGACATGTACTGTTATCAGTGACCATGCTATACATTTTGTCAAAGCTCCCTTAAATGATGCTGATACCTCTACCTCTTTATAGTCAATGTTGTGAATGGATTTTGTTTGTGCACCCACTTCATGGGTTCATTTGTACTATGTGAAGAACTTTAGAGTTTCAGATTTGTCATTTATTCTAGGGTTCTCTAGTGATTCCAGGTTTATATTCCTGGTTTTTTTTTTTTTTGGAGACAGAGTCTCACTCTGTTGCCCGGTTTAGAGTGAGTGCCATGGCGTCAGCCTAGCTCACAACCACCTCAAACTCCTGGGCTCAAACAATCCTGCTGCCTCAGCCTCCTGAGTAGCTGGGACTACAGGCATGCGCCACCATGCCCGGCTAATTTTTTCTATATATGTATATTAGTTGGCCAATTCATTTCTTTCTATTTAAAGTAGAGACAGGGTCTCACTCTTGCTCAGGCTGGTTTCGAACTCCTGACCTCGAGCAATCTGCCTGCCTCGGCCTCCCAGAATGCTAGATTACAGGTGTGAGCCACTGCGCCTGGCCTATATTCCTGGTTTATTCCCAGGATATATCATATTTACTTTGTGTGTATGTATATTTGTATGTAATTCTAATGCAGGGTTTTGGCCATCACCCTATAAAAATAATGGGAATAGTTTTAAAAATCAGGTCTTCTGATTTTGAAAACATATTATAATGCAGTTGGTTTTTCATTATTAATTATAAATTATGTCCAAGTGCACATTTCATACTGCAAAGTTAGGTCTGTAACTTTTTTGGATATAGTCATATTTTTTCCCTATCATCCTAATAATTAAACCAAAGAGCATATAAATACCATTCTTAAGAAGCTATTAAGGGCCAAGTGATTCAGCTATATAAGCAGGATCTGGGTTCTGATCTTTAAATCTGCAATGTAAACTTTGGAAAATATTTGAATTTTTTTTGATTTGATTTTCTGGAGTAATTATTTAATGTGATAATACATACATTTAAGTAAAAAGTACTAAGACAAGATGAAAACTTTTTAGTTTATTAACTGAGTTTTGTGGGTTTTTAAAAATGTAAATACTTAGACTGTTCAATTAGATTTAGTAGAAGTATTTTTAATGTAAATTTTTTAAATGGAATTTTTTTCTGAGAACTTTTTCATTTGAATCTAGCACATAATAGACATTTGATTGGTGTGTGTTTGATTTCAGTGAATTGAATTTTGAAGAAAGGTGAACAAAAGACAATCTCCAGCTGGGCGCAGTGGCTCATGCCTCTAATCCTAGCACTCTGGGAGGCCGAGGTGGGCAGATTGAGCTCGGGAGTTTGAGACCAGCCTGAGCAAGAACGAGATCCTGTCTCTACTAAAAAAAGTAGAAGTTAGCTGGACTACTAAAAATATGTAGAAAAAATTAGCTGGGCATGGTGGTGCATGCCTGTAGTCCTAGCTACTGGGGAGGCTGAGGCAGTAGGATTGCTTGAGCCCAGAAGTTTGAGGTTGCTGTGAGCCAGGCTGACACCAGGGCACTCTAGCCTGAGGAACAGAGTGAGACTCTGTCTCAAAAAAAAAAAAGACAATCTTCATGTCAAGTGTTTTCTAAAGGTCAGGAAGAGAACTTTTTAATTGGAAACACCTTTTCATTGGCTTTTTTCATTTTCAGTTTTTAATTGTGGGAACCGTTCTCCTCACTAATTTTAAAAGAGTGTAGAATGTTTTTATTCCTAAGCTCTGTATGTAATGCTAAATGAAATGAATGGTGATGTAAATTTGAAACTATTGGACTGTGATTACTAGCTCTTATTTAGCAATATCCTAGGATGTTTACCATTGCTTAACATGTTGCCAAATTTTTAAAAATCAATTAAAATGTACTTTAGCTGCATGCCAGTGACTTGTCCAGCTTAGTCTCGAGTAGAATGACACTCGAGTGCTGGAAGCACTGGGCTGGAATCTATTTTCAACTTTTAAAGTGAGTTGCTACTGAGTGGCTGGAGCAAATCACTGCTCCTTTCTGCAGTGGTCCCCAACCTTTGGTGCCAGGGACTGGTTTCAGGGAAGACAAGTTTACCACGGATGGGGGAAGGGGGGGGGCGGAGCTCAGGTGATGATGAGGGTTGGGGAGTGAGGGATGGGGAGCTGCTGTAAATACAAATGAAACTTGCCCTCTCATCTCTCACTTCCTGCTGTGAGCCGCCCTTCCCTTCCTAAGTTTCTTGGAAGACAATTTTTTCCACAGACGGGCTGGGAGGAGGGTGGGGGAGGGGGCGGAGAGGGGGCCAGTGGTGGAGCACTGCACCCAGTCCCATGCAGTCTAAAGCATAGTTTCTTTCTTTATTAATGCTAATTAGAATTGAAATAATATGACTTCTAAGGGCCTTTCCACCTTTGATTTTTTTAAAGACAAGAATAAAACCACCTTATTAATATTATACTTTGAAATTTTAAAATCTCACATTTTCCCCCCTCTTTTAGTCTCAACAATAATAGGCCAGACATTATTACCTTAATATTACTGATAAAGTATCTGAGACACATACAAATTACATGACTTTCTTAAGTTTGTATAGGTAGTAGTGTTAGAGCTAGAACAAGAATTCAGTTACTTTGTTCTTTAGTCCTGTGTATTTCAAATACTGCACTGTAATATTCTGCATTTTGTTTTTAGTGCTGGCTGTTTGAGATATCCTATTGAATTAAAAAAGTAATGGGATTTTGCAACTTCAATTAAAATGGGGGTCTCACTCATGTAAATGGCTGTTTTGACTAATTCAGGTAAAAGTAGATTACTTTTTGTGCGTTCAAATACTCCTAATAACTCTGTAGACTTCTATTTTCTCTGCTGGGAGCTTTACTTGAAGACCATGAAATTCCACGCTCTTCCTTATTGCATCATTAAAATGTACTGCTTCTGTGTATGGGACAATGACAAAAATGAGGTTTAAGTTATTTGGTATTTGAGTCTTACCGATGGTGAGACTTTGTAGCAGATACTTGATTCTCACCATTCTAGTCCATGTATTAATATAAAGAGTCTTTAAGCACCCGCAACTTTGCCTTGGATTTCTTAGCTGCACATAGGGCATGTTGGAAGTGCTGGGAAGATAATGCCCTGGGAGCAGTCCTCAGCCTGTGATGGGTGGGAGTTGGAGGGAGTGGGAGTTATTCCAGATTCTTCATCCTTCTGGTGATACTCTGAGGCATGTTTCACATTGTCTTCTAGAGTTCCCAGTGAGACTGGACCTTATTGCTCTCAGCAAGAAACTATTAAATATTTAATCTTTTTCTTCTTCTTCTCTGTGTCACTTTTCATTGCTTTATCGATATTTCCTGGGATTATTACCTCCCAAATAAGTATTTTTCGTCTTTGAATGCTTGTCTCAGACTCTGTTCCTTGGCAGACTTGATTAGGGAAATTATTCATTAATAATGTTTGTGTAAATATATAAAAGATTTTTTTAAAAGAAAGACAATTTTGGACAAAATCTGAAACAAGTGTTTTAATATTCTGAATATTTTAGTTTGTTTGTCTCATATCACATCCATGTTCAATTTAATTTCCTTAGCTTAATTTTATTAATATAAAAACATTCAAGCTTAGGACTCTAAAGTAGAAATTCAAGGTAAAAGATCTTAGGTGGGAATTTTTCTACTAGATCTTTTCTTTTAAAAAACTATGGGGTGGTTATGCAAATGACATTAGGACAAAATGAGTTATCTGTTTTTGTAGAATTGAATTAAAACAGGGAATTTGGTTCAACCAAGATTATAGAGTATTTTGTAGTTGGATCTGACTTTCTCATTTCTTACCAGTACCTACTTATTCACAATTAGGGATCAGGATTAGCATTGCCTAACATTGATTGTGAGAATACATTTAATCTCTAGATAATTTCTCCAAGGATTATTTTATGATCTTTGTTAAAGCAAAACTTTTTGTGTTATTATTAGCAGTAAAGGAATATGGAATTTATAAAGTGAACAAGCTCTACACTAATTTATTACACTGTAAGTTAAAGGAGAGGAAGATATGTAGTCAATTTTTAGTTTGGTTCTTCATATGAACTTCATACGAACTATTCTGTTTGGATTTTTTGTTGCCTATTTTGCCTGTGTTTCTTTGAGAGCATTTTTTTTTTAAACTAGAAATACTGGTTTTTATATGCTTTTAAAAAATGATGTGGAAATCAATCATTTCTTTCCTTATGTACAAATTGTGCTTTATGTGTCTCAAGTCCTCTATTGATTTGGTTTATGAGGTGTGGAACATAGATGAACTTCAGGCAAGTTTATTTTCTCCTAAGAACAGCAAAACATTTAAAGAATATATTTTAATTAGTTATCTTGGTTATAAAGTCACATCTTTAAACATCTATATGTACACACATATATGTGTGTAGCAAAAATACTAGAAATTGTAGGTAGAGTCTGTTTAGTCACCTTTGGTACCTTCAGATTCTGCCATGTTCTCTTGAACATATGGCAGGACATTTCTTGACCCTTGAGGTTAGATTTGTTAGGAACGATCAACAATTAGCTGGATAATTAGATTGAATAATGTAGTTTGGGGGGAAAATATGTTAGTTATAAAGGATTAAGTCTGCCTTTCTCCTGGGACAAACATGCTTTAAAGTGCCCTACCCGCCAAATTGCCACAGTGGCACATTGGAACAAGCTAATAGTTTGTTAAAGTAACTATTTGTAAATATAACTTGTATTATTAAAAAAAAAAATGAATCTTGTTGCTTTTTAGCTGTGTTACATCCAAATAACTGTCCAATTTATTACTAAATCCATAGTTAAGGCTTTTGACATTTGAGATATCTCAATATGGTAAGTTGAAAATCTGAATAGAACCAGAGATAGTTTTTAAAATGTGTCTAGAAAGCTGGCCCATTTCCTGAACACTAAATGCTCTCTATAAGGAATTGTTAAGATAGAGTGATTAAAAATGGGAAGTGTCCTTTTAAAGTCGTAGCTGGAAGCTGAGTCTATGTGTTAAGTGTGAACAATCTCACGATAACTTGTAAAACAAGACTGAAAAACAGTCTCTTTTCAAAAGCTTACATATTTTTCATTGCCAGTAGGCCACTTATGCAATACTTATGTACTAAGTGTTGAAATACAACCAGGTCTTTATTAGGCTTAAAAAGTGCCTCCTGCCTTCTATTAATGTCAAATACTTGTATTTGACAGTGTTATGTTTGTGGATGTTTGTTATTTTAATGAATCTTACAGGGTTAGTCTGTTCCTGAAAGTTGTACTTGTTACAGTTGTCAGAGAAGATTAACTTGGATGAAACAATGACCTAAGTTTTAACAGTTAAAGTACTTGATAAATTTATATTTCATAAAGCAGATATCCATAATTGCCATAGATAAGTTTCTAATTCCTGGTTTGCTTTGGTGTGTTTGTATTAGAAAAATATTGTACCTTGTGGCAAGCTAGTCTCAGTGTGTTTTTTTTTTGTTCTGCTATTTAAAAAATCTTCACATTTGTTATCTTTTAATACAAAAATAATTTTTAACTAAATGTTTGTGATACTGAATAGGGAAAGTTGAACCAACTGTTACTACTTAAAGCAATTTAGACTGAAATTCAGGTTTGGGGTTTTGCATGGAATTTTGACTCTATCTCACTTTCACTCAGGTATTTACAGTAGAGTTAATATTAGATTCAAAATTGCTTGATTGTAATTTATATTTTAAGTGCGACTTAAAAGATTTTTGCATTATTTATTAGTGTTTATTTTGACAATTCATTTACACTTATTTTTAAAATGGAAATTTAAATAATTTTTAGATGATAGAAATGTAAGTAAATATGTAGTATTTATATATGTAGTATTTAAGTCATTACTAATTACTTGAAAGGCACTTTAGTTCCGTGTTTGATAGCAGCTTTTATATGGTACAGCAAGATGTTGTTTTTCCTTGAAATTTTACCTTTTTAACTGAAAAGATGTTTGTCCATAATGGCTTGAAGTTTCTATGCCCAACTCATATGACACAGGTAATTCCTGCTGTAAAATGACTCAGAAAAATATTTTTAGCAAAAATTTTATAAAAATTTCAATACCACATGGTGAAAAAAAACCGTTTCTGATTGGAATCTTTAGCTTTTCTCGCCAGCTTCTACCCTGTTCTTCCCATCTTCCCTCCTACCCTTTTTTAGTAGTTACATTGCCTCTACCTTCTCTGTAAGTTTAGTATAACTAGACATTTGAAAGTGGAGTTATTTTCAACAAATTTTAGTACTTTTGCCCAAGATGAGCAGTACCATGATAAAGAGATATACTTTACTTCTCTCATAACAGAGCTTGCAGCACTCAATATTCTTTAAGAATAAAGTGAACCTTTACCCAGTTTTGTACTCATTTGCAGATCAACTTAGGAACACCCTCACAAGAGTAATGGATGTATTGTTTAACAGATAGAGACATTGAGGTTTTTAGTCATGAGAATTTTGTCATGTTTAATGAAGAATAAAGTTTTGTGAATGAGTGAATATAATGAAGTTCATAAATGGAAATATATAAGACATAAATTAATGTGAATAGCCCAAATATATATTTTTTAAAAACCTAACTTTATTGAAGTTAAATCGATTATTCCTAGGAAAAATATACTCTGTGTTTTAATCATCTTCTGTATATTTGGGATCTAAAGCAGTCCATGCAAAGATATATCTGTTTCCTCCCTTTTAACTTAATTGGCACCTTCCCTGTTTTGTTTAATTGACACAGGTAATTCAATAGTAGTATTACTGGTTAAAATTCTATAATGCTTATTACCTGGTAACATTTAAAAAGATATTTCCTCTAAGAAATACTAATATGAAGATAATGACACTGATCTGTTTCCATCCTCCTTCTCTTTGTTGCACTTTTTCCTTGTATATTAAAAATAAAAATAAAAGCCTGCCTTTATAGTCTTGAAGAGCATGTTGTTACCTGAGAAGTTATCACTTTTTATGCTAGCTCTAAACCTACAGGTTCTTATAGAAAGTAATCTATTCATTCTCCAGTCTCCATAGCCATGACTTTTTAAAATGGAGACCAGAGCTCAGTAGATTCAATACCCTATATATGGCAGCCCCATGGTTGAACGCAGAGGTAGTATTGAGCACATTCTTCTGCTGTTGAGATATCTAGAATGCTTTGTGTACCCTTCCCCTTTAAAAAAAAAAAAACAAAAAACCAACCTTTATATTCTCAATTGGCACTCGTAACTTTAGCATTATCTCCCAACAGAGCAGTTCTACCATTTATCATGCTACTGTGAGTTCATACTTCTAAATGTCACTGTGAATTTAGGTAGCCTATAAAAGCAGTGAATTTAAGGAAAAGCGTGAAGGGAAGAAATAACTGTTTATAAAGGTGCTGGGTTTCATTGCTTACAGTAAATAATGTTTTAATCTTTTGCCAAATGAAAAAAAATCTTTTAAAAGGAAAGGAAGACAATCATTTTATAGAAATGTTTTGTAAACATGTATGTAAATATATTGTTTTCGTTATCCCCCCAAAATCATAAATAAAAATGGTTTTTTAGTTTCTTCTTGAATGGGGTTCCTTTGTGTGTGGTAGAGCAAATTCTGCAAGCCTAAAACAACACTTTCTGAGTTCCTTTTATCACATGACATTTGAAGGGATGCAGCTTTTTCCATTTTGTTGTCATTTTTCAACCAATGTCTTTCCCTCCTTTAAGAAAGAATGTCATTTTTTTAAAAAGAATTGTTATTTTTGGATGAATTAGGTCTATAGACTGGTTGACCAATGGCATTTGCTAACCTTTGAAAAACTAATGATTGATGATCATCTCTGTCTACAATGTTCTGTCATTCATGAAAATCAATGAATTCTCAAAAAGAAATGAAAAATAACTCTTGGAAATAAACTCTGCATGTTGCCATCCACTTGTTGAACTAGTAATACAGCATTACATGCACAGTGTGTATTTGGGGGGGGGGTTGCCATTTTAACAGTGTTTTGCAGAGTCCTCACACATTATTCTCAGTAATGTAAGCTTTTATAGAGTTTTGTGCTTGATTTTGGACCTCACAGAGGAGAAAAAAGTTCAGAGGTAAGTTGCAGGCACAAATGGTGATATGAGGAAATGCGATTCAGAGGAAATATTAAGAAAAACAATGTTAAGTCATACAGAGTTGACTATGTCTTCAGGCTTGAGAAGGAACATGTTCTGTGTGACGGTGAGGAGCTATTTTTTGTTCTAGTCAATAATTTTAAACAGGTATAAATGAGACTGGACCCTAGAAAAAACTTAACTCATACAACTTCATATAACATAACATCATATAACAATGGGAACTTTTGGTAAAGAAAAAGGGAGATAACTATTCATCAGGAATTGTTTAGATAAGATTCTGTCCAGGAAAAGTTTCAGAGATCATATGATATTTAGAAATTTTTTTTTTTAGCTCAAGGTGGGATTGTAGAATTATTATTAAGGGTAAAATGCCACAAGCCTTTTTGTGTGGTATATGTTGTGAGTATGGAATTGGGAGGGAAGCAGGAAAGAATATATCTCAGAACAAAATAATTAATAAAATACATTTTATCAATAAAATTAAATTAATTTTATTAATATTAATAATTTATTTTCTTAAATTCAAATATACACACAGGACAGTCAACTTCATGGATGACATTTAGGTCATGTAAACACATGATACAAATTATACAAATACTTAGATATGATGTGTGTAAAACTCCTAGACTGTTTAGTGAAAATTGATAAGTGATATAAAAGTACAGCTTTTAAAAATGCAGAGTTTAAATTTTTTTGGGGGGGTAACAATTAGAATACCTTAGGACCACTATGAAAATTGGGGAAATCTGAATTACTGATTTTAATATAGAAAAATATCAACTTTTACCTCATTAAAATTTAAAAGAAATGTTTGAATTGATATCCTTTAGTTTTACTCTTTGGTAATGAATTGATGTTTCTTAATCTGGCACAGAAATCAAAGCATCTGTAGCTCTGGTTCTTAGGGAAGTAATGTTATTTTATAAGTGTTAGCTATGTTTTTAAAATAGCAGTGTACTTAAACAATTTTTCTTTTTTGGCAGTACTCTTACAATTTCTTTAAAAATGTCACATAACTTAAAAATAATTCTTAAATAGCATTTAGTGAACATTATGAGTATATTATATATTTAGTAAGTGGAAATGGTACATTGTAATATTCAGCCAATCTTTAGGCTATAGTACAGGTCAAATCCTACCATAGAAAGTACTATTAAAAATAAAGTCTGCATAACAACACAATTCAAACATATACAATTAGTAGATTTACAGTAAAAGAGAATTCGAATAGTCTGTGATCATCTTGAAAAACATAGGACTATCAAGAGACCTTTTATCTTCTACCAACTTACTAGAATTCATATACACAAGTAGCTGCTGCCCTTGTACCAGTAACTTTGGGTAGCTATTCAAAGGGTAATGCTTTGGCACTTTCTGTAGCTGTCTTCACAGCTTGCAGGATATTTTTTTGATTATTCTCAATGAGCACAAGTTGATCAGTGCAGAGGAAGGGCAGGAAAATGTTGGGATATTTAAGAAATTAACTTAGACTCTTGTTTGATCCCCTACCTATGAAGTCTGTTTTTAAATTAAATTAAAAAAATTCAAAAAGTAGACTTTCTTTTTTAGAGCATTTTGAGCTTTACAGGAAAATTGAGTGGAAAGTACAGAAAGCCCTATATACCTCCTACCTTTCCCACATGCACAGCCTCCCTACTATTAACGTCCCAAATAAAGTGGTATATTTGTTATAATCAAACTTATGTTGACACATCATTATCACCCAAAGTCTACAGGCTTCATTTTGGTATTGTACATTCTATGTCAAAACCCATAGAATGTATAACAATACATATTCACCATTATAGGACCATACAGAATGTTTCCACTGCTTTAAAAATCTTCTCTACTCTGCCTATTCATCCTTTTCTACCCCCAGCCACCACTGTTCTTTTTACTGTTTCTACAGCTTTGCCTTTTTCAGAACATCATATAGTTGGAATCATACAGTACGCAACCTTTTCAGATTGACTTCTTTTACTAATATGTGTTTAAGGTTCCTTCCTGTCCTTTCATGGCTTGATAGTTCGTTTCTTTTTAGTACTGAATAATATTCCACTTGATATGCCACAGTTTATTTACTTAATTATCAACTAACCTACTACTGAAGCACATTTTAATTGCTTCCAAATGTTGATGTTTATGAGTAAATCTGCTATAAACATCAGTGTGCAGGTTTTTGTGTAGACATAACTTTTCTACTCTTTTGGGTAAATACTAAGGAAGACAATTGCTGGATGGTATGGTAAGAGTATGTTTAGTTTTGTGGGAAACTGCCAAATTGTTTTCCAAAGTGGTGATACCATTTCATGTTCTTACCAGGAATGAATGAAAGTTCTTGTTGCTTCACATACTTTCCAGCATTTGACAGTGTCAGTGGTTTTGATTTTCTCTATTCTAATGTGTAGTGGTATCTCATTGTAGTTTTAATTTACAATTGCCCAATAATAGGATATTGAGCATCCCTTTATGTGTATATTTTGCCATTAGTATAATTTCTTTGGGGAGGTGTCTGTTAAGATCTTTTGCCATTTTTAAATTGGATAGTTCATTTTCTTGTAATATTTTTGAGTTTTTGTTTTGTTTTGTTTTGTTTTTAGACAGAACCTTGCTCTGTTGCCCTGGCTAGAGTACAGTGCCGTCAGCTTAGCTCTCTGCAACCTCAAACTCATGGGCCCAAGAGATCCTCCTACCTCTTAGCCTCCCAAGTGGGTAGGACTGCAGATGTAGTCACCACATGCATGGCTAATTTTTCTAATTTTTTTTTTTTTTTGGTAGAGATGATATCTCACTCTTGTTCAGGCTGGTCTTGAATTCTTGGCCTCAAGCAATCCTTGTACCTTGGCTTCCCAGAGTACTAGGATGACAGGTGTGAGCCACCATGCCTAACCTTATTTTTTAGTTTTAAGAGTTGCTTGTATATTTTGACAATGATCATTTATCAGCTATGTCTTTTGCAAATATTTTCTGCCAGTCTGTGGTTTCTCCAGCTTGGCAACTTGCTTCATCAAAGCCAGCAAGGGAGCAAGTCTGCTAGGAAGACAGAAGTCAGAATCTTCTGTAGTCTAATGATGGGAGTGACATATTCTCAATGATGGTTGGAAGAAAGTTACTCAAGGGGAAGGTATTATACAATGTCATAAACACCAAGAGGGGCAGAATTCACTGGGCGTCATCTTAGAGGCACATACTTTTATAGATCTTAAACAGACTATGGATTATTTTGTTGGATTGAGGGAACATAGACCATTCCATGTTTTGGACCTGAGTGTCTCTAAAAGTATAGGGATTATTTTTGGAAGGAATGTGGCTTGAGGTCAGGTTTACTTATCTTAAATTTCTAGAAAGTCACCCTTTTTGACTTTTGAAAAATTGAAGCATGTATACCAATTTCTGGTCTTTTGTCATCTCTTCTACTTTCTATGATTTTTTAAAGATAGTAACAACTCTCAAAACTGATGTGCAGTTGTTTCAGCTTCTATAGATACTAATCACTTGTTTAATACTTTAATGTTTTCAAGACACTTTCATGTATATTCTCATTTGGTCATCTTATAATAACCTAAGTGAAATAGGTAAGGCAGATAGCATTGCACACATTTATAGATAATCTTTTATAATAGCCTTTTTACTAATCTTCCTTCCTTTAGTCTCTTCCTCTCTCTAGTTTGTCATTCACACAAGCACCAGAGTATCAATAGGAGAATCTGATTGTGCTTCTCTTCTACTTAAAATTCTTTAATGCCTTTTCATTATCCATGGGATAAAACCCAAATTCCTTTGCTGTGGTCTTCTAGAGTTTTCCTGTTTAGTCACATCACTGACCTCTTCATCTTCTCTGATCATCCCAAATTGTGCCTCATTACTTCTGTGACTTTACATTTGCTGTCCATGATGCCTGGAAAACCCTTTCAGCACCTATTTGTGTGTTCTGTGTCTTGTCAGTCTCAGCTCAAAGACATTCCAGAAGATGGCTGGTGGTGCAGGGCTGGGGTCTGGTATCATGTCATTTGTCTTTTCATCATTAATCCCATACTAAAGCAGCAAGATGTTTTCTTTTAACCTCTGAAATTTTTTTCAGTGCCTTTTATATAATGTGTAGTGTACTCTTCAGTTTTGAACAGCATTTTTTTGAGGAAGAGAGTGCATGGCACTTAGGATTTATATATATATGTATGTGCATATATAGATATATATAGTATATAAGGTTGACTAGTTGACTCACTAAATTGCAGTATGTGCCATTTAAATGGCATATACATAGCAATACATCTAAATATATAATTTAGAGGGCATATACATAGGAATACATCTAAATATATAATTTATAACTATGTATGACATACATACTAAATATAAATATTTCTTTCAAATTAAAGATCTAAGCCTTTTTTGTTTTTTTCTTCCTGTGCTTATAAGTTATAATAACCTATTTTGTCAACCTGAGCATTTTCCTCAAGTTTCAGCTGAGAATGGGGTTTCATATTCTTGATTTTCTTCTGATTGGTTTTTGTTGCCTGCTTTAGTGCTACAGTACTAGCTACAGTCTAATAACCTGTGTTATAGTCTGTGTGTGTTTTAATCCTCAAAATAATCATTAAAAATAGGCAAGTATCCTCATTTTACATACTTTAGAAAGGTTAACTGAGTAACTAATTTGATGCCACTCCACTAAGTGGTTGAGCCAGGCAGGATATTAATTCTGACTTTTAAATATTGTGTAGAAAACATGGTGCCCTCTGGTAAGATCGATCTCTCTCTTTTTCTTTTTCTCTTTCTCTTCTCTCTTTCTCTTTCTCACCCCCCTCACCCCCCCATAGAGACAGGGTCTCACTATGTTGCCCAGGCTGGAGTGCAGCAGCACCATCATAGATCACTGTAGCCTCAAATTCCTGGGATCAAGTCATCTTCTTGTGTCAGCTTTCTGAATAGCTAAGACATGTGGTCTTCAACCCCCAGGCAGGAGACTGGTCGTGGTCTGTGGCCTGTTAGGAACTGGGCTGTATAGCAGGAGGTGAGTGGCAGGCAATAAGTGAAGCTTCATCTCTATAGCCACTCCCTATTGCTCTCATCACTGTCACATCAGCAGTGGCATTAGAGGCGTTAGATTCTCATAGGAATGCGAACCCTACTGTAAACTGAGCATGTGAGGGATCTGGGTTGTGTGCTCCTTATGAGAAATTAATGCCTGATGATCTGAGGTGGAGCTGAGGTGGTGATGCACTGGGGACTGGCTACAAATACAGATTATCATTAGCAGAGAGGTTTGCACAATAAATGTTATGCACTTGAGTCATCCTAAAACATGCCCCCTCGCCCCTGCTTCCCATCCATGGAAAAATTGTCTTCCATGAAACTGGTTCCTGGTGCCAAAAAGGTTGGGTATGGCTGGCTGAGACTATAGGTGCACACCACCATACCTGGCTAATTTTTAAATTTTTTGTAAAGATGGGGTCTCACTATGTTGCCTAGGCTGGTCTCAAACTCCTGGCCTCAAGTGATACTCCTGTCTTGGCCTCCCAAAGTGCTGGGATTACAGATGGGAGAGCTACCACTCCTGGCCACATTTCTCTTTTTAGATGAGGTTTACTTTCTTCATGAAATAAGGCAATGTATGTCAGCAAATTTATTGAGCACCTACCACGTGATAGGCACTGTAGGTTCTTTATGAACCATATGAAATTGCTGATAATCAACTATTGTTTTCTTATACAAACTATAATTTAGTGTGATTCAACCTTATACTTGATATTAATTCTCACGATAATCCCATTTTTAAGGTAGATGTTTTCACAGATTAGACAACTGTTTCTGGGGAGAGTAAGCTTATTCAAGTTTACTTACCTATTAGGTGGGCAGAGTTGGGATTTGAGTCTAGGCCTGTCTTGCTCCAAAGGCAATGCTCATTTGAATCATACCAGTTTTTTCCTGAGCTTTTTGGAATTTATTCTTTGTGAATCTGGTGTAAATTTCCTGCTCAAAATTTCTTCATTTTGCTATTTAGGAAGATCCACTTTTTTCTGCCACTTTCCAGTGCATGTTCTCACCTTTCCTGGAACGTACTGTTTATTTGCCAACCAGTTCTCCTGTTGCTTCTTCTACCCTTATTTAATTGACATTCCTCTCTGAATTCTTGTAGCCTGTTTCCCTTGCGATTTTAGCACTGGATGACTTTTTGTTATTTTCTGAGCTAGATTATAAATTTCCTGCACATAGGAAGTTTAATGCTTTTATATTCCCTCCAGTTCCTGGCTTGGTAATTAACATTCAGTAGAATCAATAATAACTTTGTGCCTTTTTCTAGGATATGGACTGAATACAAAACTCAACAAACAGGACTTACTCTGGATGCTTTTACCAGGTTTAGTGTGGTCTGCCTCTGGATACTTTAAAATGGTGACCCCTGCAAATGTCCCCCATACTCCTTTCATTCCTGAGAATGTAAACATCTGGCCATTTAATTCTGGACATTAGCTTTATTCAGCCAGAATCTTGAGACATTAATAATAAACTCCTTTCTTCCCTACCAACCAGGCAAATGCTGTCTGGTGCTGTATGCCCAAAAGTTCCCTTTATCCACTACCTGGATAAAGGTAGTAGATAATGTGCTAATCCATAAATAATATTTTTAAAAACTCTTTGCAGGGAGAAATGAAATGATATATATTTATTTTTAAAAGCACATAAATAGTAGGCTAGAAAGAAAGTCATTTAAGAGTTTCATGCTTCAGAATATCACTTCTAACATTGTTTGAGCATACAGTGTGTGTATTTCTGTCTTTTTAAAATGGAATTCTGTGTATACAGTTTTGTTATTCTGGCTTTTGCAACTCAGTTTTCATCTAGAGTTTCCTCATGGCGGCTTATGTCAGAAAAAATAGCCAATTCAAAGTTTTTTATCTCAAGAAATTTTCCTCAGTTAACTCAGATTTTCCCATTCATTCTTCCTACGTGGACAAAAGTGACTGTCATGACAGCCAGGTGTTAGAAATATGCGTGGTCCTTGTTTGCCCCTAGCCAGGCCTTGGACATGATCACTTTTCTCTATAGACATCTGTTGCGATGTTTTCCTTTCTGCTGCATTTAGATTGCTTTTTGTATCCAGTGGTATGTTCCTCCTTCCCATTTCTTGGACCGTGGAGTTACTGCCGGTTCTAAGTCAATTTCTACTCTGCCTCACTGTGCTGAGTGGGCTTCTGTATCTGGACCCCATGTCTATCTCTTTGGCATCACGTGGGCATGGGGCTTCTGTCCACAGTTTACTGCTTTCTGGGAAACAAACTAAAGTCCACTCTGCCCTAGGAAGCCCAAACTTCTCAGGGGATTGGTTTTGTAGTTTTCCTCACTGTTAGGTCTGAAGGAGTGGAGGATAGTGCTGCATAATATTGGTCTAACCTCATATCTGTGTCTGACCCACTTGCTTTGTTTCCTATTTACAACTCCTGCTCTTCTCATCCCCAGCTGGAAGAAATTTATGTAGTCAGTGGACAAGGCACATAGATTGTACCTGTTATCATTTGCAGATATTTCCTATCTTGTACCTAAATTATGGCTTTTGAATCTAATACCCAAGAAGCTTATGATCATACTTTTGTCTTAGTTTTGCCAGCGCAGTAACTGAGAAAGAAAATGCACCAGATAATATTTCACCTGTCATCATGGACCATATATAATTTATTTAACAATTTTGCTATTCTTTGATGTATGAGTTGTTCTCTTTTTTTCCCAAAGTCATAAATAGTGTTCTGATTTCTATACCTAACTATCTGGATCTCTAGTTTTTTCATTAGGACAATTTTTTTAAATGAAATTGTTTTCAAGTTTTAAGCCCTTGAGATGTATTTGTTCCACATTTTGAATGATAAATGGGAAGTTCTAGTTCTATATGATAGTTGAGGGTCTTTTGCAAAACTATTGTTCTGGTTTCTTTTTCTAGTCAAAAAGGTATAATAGAGATTGGATTTACCCTTATACTTTAAGCACCCATAATAGTAAAAGGGATAAAATGTAACAGTAGTTTTCAGACATTGGACAACAGTTATTACAGGAATGGGATTCATAAGTGAGAGGAAACAAACCAGGATGGCCACATGATTATACCAGATTGCTGCCCAGGGGCAGATTCCAGGTCTCTGTGTGTTGGGAATCCAACCAACATAACAGATGAGCAGAATAGAAGAAGCAGATCAGAGATTGGGAAAGCCAAGATGATTTGAATTTATAGAGCAAAGTACCAGAAAGGAGGTTTGCTTTACAGAGAAAGTGCTCTGAAGATGTAAGAGGGGTTCCATTGAGTCTTTGGTTGAGTACTAATCTGTGCATGTTTGAGAGGAAATGGTCTGAGGCCAGGGAGAGAAGGACTGCAAAGGAGTAGGCATACAGTTTACAGAACTGACAGGACTTGGAATTTGTTCTTACCAGCCAAAGTAGAAAGACCTTATAATATATGAGAAGAATCCAGGAAGGGTTTAATTACCTCTAGACTAGGCTCTGCTCTAGATCTGTCCTTAAAAATCTTAAGAGCAAGACTCAAAGAATTCCACTGATCCCATACCAGAATAAGATCCAGCCATATTTAAAGGACTAAAACTCCAGTACTCAACAATATAAGATTTAGAATATCCAGCATCCATTACACCCCCCAATCAGGTATATAAAAATAACAACAACAACAAAAAGAACAAAAAAGTCCTACAATGTGTGTGTTTATAATCAGAGATCCAGAGATGCTGGAACTACTAAACAAGGACAGTAATACTGTTCATAAGAATGCTCTATGTGGTCAAGAAGGTAGAAGAAGATAGCATAATAAGAGAAATAGGAGATAAAAAGACCAAAAGGAACTTCTAGAAATGAATCTGTATGTAAGTAATAAACTATTAATAAATAGAAAATGGTATAAATACCAGAATTAAATGGTAACTATTGTCAGATTGGAGATATATCTATGTCTATCTATATATATATAGATATATATATACACACACACAGATACAGATATTTAACACACAATACATACATAGATTTATGTATGTATAGATTTATGTATGTATAGTGTGTTAAATGACAAATATACCAAATGGGATTAACAGCAGATTAGAGATTAATTTAAATTTAAGGACAGAACTATTCAGAATAAAGCACAAATAAAAGAATCAGGGGAAAGAGGAAGAAACAGATCATCAGAGACCTGTAGGACAATAACAAGTAGTTTAATGTGTGATTTGAATTCCCAGAAGAAAAGGGCAAAGAGGAAGGGAAGATGTAAAGAAATAATGTCCAAAATTTCCCCAAATTTGATAAAAACTAGAAACAGTTCCAAGATGTACAATGAACCCAAAGAATAAATATGAACCACAGGAAGGCTTGTATTATAATCAAATTGCTGAAAACTATTGATGCAAAGAAAATCCTTAAAAAAAAAAAAAGGAAAAAAGACACTGTACAGAGAAACAAAGAATAAAAACTGCCTTCTAACCATAGTTACCAGAAACTGTGGAAACTACAACACAATGAAAGGATGCTTTTAAAGGACTGAAAGAAAAAGTAAGGGGGAAAAAACTAGAAACCCAAAATTTTTGGCCCAAGAAAATACTTTAAAATTGAAGTTGAAATATTTTTTCCAAGAAATAATAGCTTAGATAATCCATTGTTAGTAAACTTATCCTACAAGAAAAGTAAAGGAAGTTTTTCCCACAGATAGTAATGCCAGATGGAAATTTGAATCCACACGAAGAAAGGAATGCTAAAAATGGTACATGTATGGATAGATAGAAAGGATTTTTTTTCATGTTAAATCTCCATAAAAATAATTTATTGTTTAGAGCAAAAGTATTAACATTGTGCTTGGGATTTATAGCATATGTAGAAGTAAAATGTCTGAAAGCAATATCACAAAAATGTAAGAATGGGGAATGAGAATTATACACTTGTAAGGTTCTTAATGGTGTACATGAAATGATATAGTGTTACTTGAAGATTGTATATTGTAAATTCTAGCAATAGTATTAAGACAGGATAACACAACAAAGAGGGATAGCTAATTAGTCAATACTGGCAATTAAATGGAATCATTTAAAAACAAAACTCAGTGAATTTAAAAGAAGTGGGGAAGGAACAAAGAGCTCATGAGACAAGAAATATAAGGAAGTTAAAATTTAGATCCAACCATATCAATAATTATATTAAATGAAAATGGTCTAGGCTAGGTGTGGTGGCTCATGCCTGTAATCCCAGCACTTTGGGAGGCCAAGGCAAGAGGATCTCTTAAGGCCAGGAGTTTGAAACCAGCTGGGCAACATAGTGAGACCCTGTCTCTGAAAAAAACAAGCGAACAGACAGAACTAGCCAGATGTGGTGGCCCATGCCTGTAGTCGCTGCTACTCAGGAGGCTTAGGTGGGAGAATTGCTTGAGCCTAGAAATTGGAGACTACATGAGCTATGATTAAATCACTGCACTCTAGTCTGGGTGAAAGATCAAGATCATTGTCTTTAAAAAATAATAAACTATTAAGAAACACAAAATGGCATAAATACCAGAATTAAATGGTAGATATTGTCAGATTGGATAAAAAAGCAATGTCCAGTTGCTAACAATCCAAAGAAAGCTAGAGTAGCTATATTAGTCACATAAAGTATAATTCAAGATCAACAAATATTATGAAGAATAATAAACATTTCTTACTGACATTGCTGTTAATTTATCTCAAGGAAATCAGGATTTTGAATCTGATATGTGCCTGATAACAGGACTTCAAAATACATAAATTAAAAACTGACAGAATAGAAAAGGGAATTAGACAAATTCATAGTCATAGTTGAATATTTCAAAAGTCTTTCTTAAAATCGATAGAGTTGAGAGAAAATCAGTAAGTGTAGTAGAAGACTCGAACACTTTAACAACTTAACCTAATTGACATTTGTAGATCATTTTAGCAACTAGTAGAATACACATTTATAGATCACTTTAGTAACTAGTAGAATACACATTTGTTTCAAGCTCACATGGAACGTTAACTAAGATATACCATATGTTGGGTGTAAGTTAAGTCTCAAATTCAAGAAGGTTGAAATCATTCAAAGTATTTTCTCTGATTACAGCAAAATTAAAGTTAGTCTCAAAATTATGTAGATTTCAAATATTTGGAAAATAAACTGACTTAAATGGTATTTCAAAGAAGAAATAATATGAACTGAGTGAGAAATGAAAACAAAATTTATAGCACTTAAAGCAATGTCTAAAGAAAAATGCAAGCATTCACTTGAGAAATAAAAATTTCAAATTAAGCTTCTACTTTCAGAAACTAAAAAAGAGCAAATTAAAGTATGCAAATGGGACATAAAGTTAAGAGCAGAAATCAAAGATAAAACGAAGTGGAATAACAACTGAGTTTGTGAAGGATCAATACAATTGATAAATGTGTGGCCACTTAAACCAGAAAAAAAAGTGAAGACATAACTAATATCTGGAATGGAAGAGGGGATATTACTACAAATCCTGTAGATGTCAAAATAATAAGGAAATATAGGTAGATCATACCAATAAATTTGACATCATAGACAAAATGGATAATTCTTTGAAAGATAAAACTGCCAAAGCTCACTCAAGAATATAGGTAACTGGAAATAGCCTTCTAACTCTTAAAGATAAGAAATTGTTGTTGAGTACCTTCCCACCAAAAAAATTCCTGGCCTACAGGAGTTCAAGGGCAATTTCTACCAAACATTTAAGAAAGAATACTGACTTTACATAAAGTATTTTATATAATTCAACCAGATGAAACATTTCCCAACTTATTTCATGAGCATTACTCTGATAGTAGAGCAAACACCCAGAAAAACTCATTATAACAAATTAGAACTGGCCGGGCGGGGTGGCTCATGCCTGTAATCCTAGCACTCTGGGAGGCTGAGGTGGGCGGATTGCTCGAGGTCAGGAGTTCGAAACCAGCCTGAGCAAGAGCGAGACCCCGTCTCTACTATAAATAGAAATTAATTGGCCAACTAATATATATAGAAAACATTAGCTGGGCATGGTGGTGCATGCCTGTAGTCCCAGCTACCCAGGAGGCTGAGGCAGCAGGATTGCTTGAGCCCAGGAGTTTGAGGTTGCTGTGAGCTAGGCTGATGCCACGGCACTCTAACCTGGGCAACAGAGTGAGACTCTATCTCAAAAAAAAAAAAAAGAAAAAAGAAAAAAAGAAATTAGAATCACAGACCAATATTCTTCATGAACACTGGTGTAGAAATTCTTAAGTAAAAAGCAAATTGAATTAAACATATCAAAAAGATAATATCCTGATGACCAAGTGGATTTTATCCCAGGAATGTTAACACTTAAAATCAGTTAATGTACTTAACCATATTAACAGAATAAAAAAGAAAAGTCATATGATTGTCTCAGAAGATGTGGAAAATCCTATTTGATACCTATGTAAGATGACAACCCTCAATTAACTAGAAATAGAAAGAAATTTTCTCAGCCTGATAAGCAAACCTATAGCTAGTGTCATACATAGTGGTGGAAAACTGAATGCTTTACCCGCAACATTGAGAATAAGGCAAGGGTGTTGCCTCTCATTGCTTTTTTTTTTTTTTTTTTTGGAGACAGAGTCTCGCTTTGTTGCCCTGGCTAGAGTGAGTGCCATGGCGTCAGCCTAGCTCACAGCAACCTCAATCTCCTGGGCTCAAGCAATCCTGCTGCCTCAGCCTCCCAAGTAGCTGGGGCTACAGGCATGCGCCACCATGCCCGGCTAATTTTTTTTTTTTTGTATATATATATATATATATATTAGTTGGCCAATTAATTTCTTTCTATTTATAGTAGAGATGGGGTCTCGCTCTTGCTCAGGCTGGTTTCGAACTCCTGACCTCAAGCAATCCGCCCACCTCGGCCTCCCAGAGTGCTAGGATTACAGGCGTGAGCCACCGTGCCCGGCTGGCAAGGGTGTTGCCTCTCATTGCTTTTATTCATCATTATGCTGAAGGTTTTTTGACAATGCAGCAAGGCTAAGGAAGAAATAAAATTGCCTTTTTATGTAAACATGACTGTCTAGGAAATCTTGGAAAAAGTGCTACTAGGAATAACAGTTTAGCTAGATTGCAGATAGAAAGTATACAATATTCAGTCTTATTTCTGTATCCTTGCAATGAGTAATTGGAAGTGGTAATTAAAAATAACATTTAAAGTAATATAAAATATAAAAGACTTATGGGTAAAGTTAATAAAACACTTCAGTACCTGTACACTGAAAACTCAAATACAAAGAGAGGAATTAAGACAAATAAATTGAGATATACACCATATTACTGGATTAGAAGACTTAATATTATTAAAATGTTAATTCTAGCCAAATTTATGAATAGATTCAATGCATTCACAATACCCTAGTAGGGTTGTGAAAATAGAAATTGACAGAGTGGTTACAAAATTTATATGGAAATCACAAGGCTAGATTAGCCAAAACAATTTTGATTTTTAAATATTGAGATCTTATATTACCTGATTTTAAAGCTATATTAGTCTTAATACCAACAGAGTGTGGTCATAACATCAGGATAGACATGGATTAATGGAATATAGTGAGTCCAGAAGCAGACCTATACATATATCTTTAATTGATTTTCCACAAATGTGCCAAGGCAATTCAACGAGGGTAATGCATTCAGCAACTGAATTGCCAGATCAATTGTACATTTGTGTGTGAAAAAAAAATAGACTGAGCCTTACCTCACAGCATATACTATAAGTAATCATATATGTAAATGCTATAAAATGCTTGGGAGAAAATTTGTGGTTTTTAATTAAGCAAAGATTTCTTGGGACACAAAAGCATTTGTTATAAAAAATGAATCGGACTTCATCCAAAAACTTGTTGTTTTTAAAAGATACTATTTTAAAATGCAAAAATAATGCACAGACTCACCAGGAGAAAATATTTACAAAGTACATGTCTGACAGAGGACTTATATCTAGAATACGTGGAGAACTATTGAGAAATTAAAAAAGAGCACTATAAAAAATGGATAAAAGACTTGAACAGTCACTTCCTCAGGAAGGTATGAGTGGTAATACTAAGTGGTGGTGAGGATGTGAAGCAACTGAGCTGTTGTGCATTTTAACACTTTGTAAAAGATAGAATTGCACTTAACACACAACTCCACATTTCCACATAGGTATTTAACCAAGAGAAATGAAAACTTATGATCACAGCAAAATCTATATACAAATGTTCACAGCAACTGTATTTATAATAGTCACAAACTGGGAAAAAACCTCCATAAACTGTTGAGAGCATCCATCAACTATTAAAAGCGTTAACACATTTTGGTATGTCTATACAATGGAATACTAATCATTGATACAGAGGAATAAGCTATATACAACATGGGTAAATCTTGAAACTTTTGCTAAGGAAAAGTTTCAAAATGCTATTGCATTATTATGTAAAATTTTGAAAAGGCAAAAACTATGGTGATGGGTTAGTTATTACTAAGTGCTAGGGATGGAGAAAAGTATTGACTGCAAAGGCGACAAGTTTTGTGGGTTATAGATGTACCCTGTATCATTTTTTGGATGATTGTACAGCTGTACATCTTCGTCAGACTTATATAATGTTTTCTCACATTTGATGAATTTTATCCTATATAAACTATATCTCAATAAAGCTGATTTAAGAAAATTAAATTATCTTTGTGTCCCTTATTGATATTCAGGGACTGTCTAGGGGCAGTGCTACAGGTAGTCTAGACTAAATTTAGTACCATTATTCATTAATTATATTCCTAGCAGTCTAGGAGATATAGTCAGGAAATACCGTAAATCCTGGCAGTCTCTTTCAGCACAAATACCTGGATAAGCCAGCAACTTTTGTTCTAGTGCTTTCTCAGCAAACTGCAATTTGCAGTATGGTGGTTTATCCCACCATCGTCATGCGATGGCCAATGCATACTACACTGTCATAACAACCTTTGTGTCTTATGCTCAGTCACCTGAAGGCAGGTGATCAAATCCATTGGATCAGCACTTTCATAGGGTACTGTTTTTTTGTTTGTTTTTAAGGTGTTGGCAGGGAGGTGAATAGGTGTGAGAGAGGTAGATTAACAAGAATGACTAAAATTGTCATGTTTAGGAAGAGTTGGTGCAAATGCCTTTATGTACAAAATAAATGCATAAGCTGACTTTGTAGCTCATATGAAGAGATTTGTGGTTTTTTTCTTTTTTTTTTTTAACCCAAATGCTTAACTTAGAATCAAAAGTATGATGTAACTGTCAAGAAGATAATACAAATAAGGGCTAGCATTAGTAGACCTGCACTCTGGCCAAATTTGGGATTCTTTGTTTATTTCTGAGCAAGACATTTGAGGAGACCATTAACTAGTGGACTTTCTGAATAGAAAGATCATGTTATTTAAGGACAGAGAGAAGGAACTGGAAATTGATACCTTGGGAGCTAAATATTTTTATATTTCTGTGTATATTTTATTAATCCCATACCAAGAAATTGTGATACTTTAAAGTGTTTTGTAAGGCTGTTACTAAAGGTTTGTTATAGGATGTTGAAAAACCCTCCAAAGGTCTAAAATTAGAGGAATGGATAAATATACATGCATACAATAGAATAGATTTCCACCAAAGTCTAGACTATTAAATGATGTGAAGAAATGCTGACACCATAATAGTAAGTAGGAAACTATAGCACAAAGCAGTATGTAGAATGATACCATTTTTATACCAAAAAAGGGTACTTATTTACATATAAGTGGCTAAAGGACAGTAAGATGTTAACAAGAATGGTAGGAATATAGGTAATTAAAAACTTTTTTTTTGCTTATCTTTTCCTACAATGATTGTGACTTATTTTATGGGGGAAAAGTAGAATTTGTTTTTTAAAAACTATTCTTGTATTATAAATGGATATCAGAAAGATGTCTTTCCATTTCTTGTAACATTGGAAATTGAATACAGTGAGAAGGAACTGATTTAATAACCCAGCTCACCTCAGGTAAGAGTTACGATCAGGTAAGTTTGAGAAATGTTGGGTAAAAGAAAGGTGATCTGAAGGGAGGGCATGGTGGAATGTCTTAGCAATCATATTCTTTTATTATACATCCATCTCTGTGCATCCCAGTGTCCCATTTGTGTTTTATCAGTTCTGCCTCTGATATCAGCTCCCTCTACCTACTACTGTTTCTTCCTTCTCCTGGCATTTCTACCTCAAGAGTTTATTTCTGAATTAATTCTATATGCCACCTAGATTAATCTGGCTATATATTTTTTCCATGTCCCTACAATACATTGCTGCCTTATGGGGCATCTGATGAAAGAAAAGAAAAAAGATTGTTTCATCACTGACCCATCAGAATGTGTGTCTGCTGCTGAGCCTGTGGAGATTATTAGGCACGTGCATGACTCACAGGGTTTAAATGAGATGATTTAAAATGAGACCAGTATTTTTTTTTCTGTGTCTCTTAAATTAGATCCCTTAGGATGCTTTAGGAATCTTTAGGCAATTAACTTTTTCCATTTTTTCCCTTTTTAATCTTTTAAAGCCACCATGGCATTATCTTTATTTTTTTTTTTATCACTTATAAGTAATTACGCAGGTGTTTCTGTCAAGCTTTTGGAATATACAAACGCTTGGCTGTATGATTTGATAAAAAAGGAGACAAGTCTTTTAAAAGACTGAACAAGGTGACCAAGAGATCTGTTCCAGAGGGTAGTGATACACCTATTTTTCCTAATTATTTACATCTTCTTGACCATATTCTTTGACTTATTAGTGTGGAATATTTTTCAAATATTTACATGGATTTTTTTATTTGAAATAAACATTTTCACAATTTGGTTCAGAATTACCTTGGGCGCTTATGAAAACTGTAGGTTGCTAGGCCCAGTACCACAGCCATTCAATCAGAATTTTCTGAGTGTGGCCTGAGAATCCCAACTCTGTGTAAGCTTCCCATTTACACATTGAAGTTTCAGGACTATTGATGTGATTGTTTAATGTATACATTTGGGGACGTGATGAAATTAATGTTACTTCAGATATTAGATATCTTTAATATGGGCAGTTTTCAGACAAAGGAGTTCACTTCCTTGGAACAGACTATGTAAGTCAATGATATAAATCTGGTAAAAGGAGGTCATGTTTCTGAATATGAACTTATCTTTCCTACTTCATGTACAAGATCCACAAATCAAGCAAACACAACATTAATCACATAAATTTTAATTTGAATTAATTTATTACAGATACTCTCAGGAGAGTCATTGCAGGTTGCTTGTGCATCTAGAATAGAGGAGAGAGGTTTTTAGCTGGAGTCTAAAGGGCAACACTAACTGAATCCAGTTTCAAGTGAATGTTAAGAGAACAATTTCAAACTGTAGTCCAGGCCTGACACTCATAGAAAAGACTTGCTTCTTTCAACCAAAAGAGGTAAAAGAAAGCTTAGTTTTGACTTGGGATTCATAGTTGTGAGGAGTGTTGGTTTTAGAGTCAGATATTAATCTAGAGCCTGCCCTTGAAGGAGTTATTTAATTTCTCTGAAACTGTTTTATACTCAGTAAAACTGAAACAATAATAGTTTTCTTCTTGTATTGTGGAATGGAATAATGTGTGTGTTGTGCTAAGCTAGGAACTTAGATCAACGTTAGTTTTTATTATTTTCCCTAATATTAAATTCACATTCATTGAGAATTCATTATATAGTACACACTAGAAATGGGAAGTTAAAAGCTAGCCTAAAAGAACTAGTCTAGGATAATTTTGACAGGTCTAGTTACAAAGGTTTAATTATAAGCTAACCCAAGAAAGTTAGAAGGGAAGCCCTCAAAGTAGCCGAGTTGTGTTTGGTCAGACTAACTAAAAAGCATGACACTGAACTTGTTACCTCTTTAATATACTCTTTGTGTCTAGCTGTTTTATTCCCACTGTGTTAAAATGGTTGCTACATCTTAACATTAGATTATGCAACAATGAGACCGTGAGGGAAATGTATTGTAGGAGAAGAGAAAGGGAAATAAAAGTGCCTCTTGAAAGAGACTTTGGGCTTGTTTGGAGGTTCTAGCAGTGGAGCGCAGCTACTTGTAAACCCTTGACTGAAGAATGGTCCTTCTCTATTGGAGAAGGTCGTCCTCTTTGACCAAGTGGGCAGCTTCCAGAGGGACACACGTGGCGCTGTGAGGGAGGAAGGGGACACTTGTCTAGCCAGCCAGATCAACCGAATCAATCCTGGCAATCAGTAGGGGCACAGATGTAGCAGCCAGATCGCCCTCACATCCTGAAAGAGCCCTTGGTTTGAGACAATGGAAATGGTGTCAGGGGACCAGCTATGTTTTCTTACAGAGAGAAGCTAAGCAGCCCACGTGGGACTGAATTGAACAACCACAGTCGTCTTAGCACTAGGTGCTAAGCAACTGAACTCAAACACCTGCCTAGCTAAATAAAAGGTGCAAAGAAAGTAACTTTAGAAAAGAAATACATACTCTCAGCCTTTCATTAATGTATTTAACATTGAGTACTATATGCCTTCAAGAATGGGAAAACTTTTTTTTGAGCATTCATTCTGGAAGAGGAAATTGATAATTTGAGGAAAGGTAGACTCGCCAGATGAAGGTTCACCACACTATAATAATATATTGTTCACGGGATGAAAGTTCTCCTTTTTTAAATACCCAGAAGTTTCCAGAACATACCCAGAAGACTCAGAGAGACTCTTGTCTGCCCTCAAAGTGAGAATGAGAAGGCAAAGGACTTGCATAACTCTAGGGCTAACATTCTGCCATAGAAATAGACATTAAATTAGTTAAGAGGGCTGGCTTAAAGCTGCAGGCCTGAGATTTTTCATACTTTCCACCTGAAGGCTTGCAAACAGTCTTGAAGGAAGTGTGTGCAAATGTCCTCCAAGTGAATACATGTAAACTAAATTATTTAATAACACAGTACTACTTGATTCCTTTTAAAATAGTGATTTAGTGTTTTAGCTCCAGAGTTAGGCAGATCTGGGTTGGAACCTGGCTTTTGCAATAATAGAATGTGAGTGAACTCTTTAAGCCTCTTTTCCCTTATTTGTGAAATAGGGATGATAAAGTATTATTAATAGTTGATGAAGATAAGTGAGATGATATGTTTAACATATTTAGCACATACTTAACATGTTAAGTTTTCAGTAAATGTTTACTGTTATTAAACTGTACCCTAACAGTCATTCTTTAAAGGAAAAGGAAAAGAAAGGAAGGAAAATCAGTCAATACACTAGGTGTCAGTGTTGTGCTTGAAATAGTGAAGTGCACAAACTGCCTACTCTGATTTTATTTAGAGGGTATCCAATTTGAACTGGCTTTAGAACAATATTTAAGCAGGTCTGGGAAAGTCAGAATCCTAAAACTTCAAAAGAAGCGTATAACTATGTGCTAGCATGGGTCATTGTATATCAATTATATTTTAAAACTGATAATTTGTGGAAAATAAGAGCTGTCAACCACATCTGGGCTCCTGTTATCTCTATAAACTCAGCATAGAAATTAAGACCAATCTATCTTTGTCTAGGATGCTAGCATTTTTATCATATTTATGCTCTAAGGCTTGGAGTCATTTTCTAGGAAGAACTGTGTTTGAATCCTGCCTTTAGTACTTATTGGCTGTGTAGATAATGATAATAACTGTCTTACCGACTCCATAGGGTCATCACAATGACATTTGAAAAATACATATTTTAAAGAAGGCATCTTTTTTTTTTTTTTTTTTTTTTTTTTTTTTTTTGAGACAGAGTTTCACTTTGTTGCCCAGGCTAGAGTGAGTGCCGTGGCGTCAGCCTAGCTCACAGCAACCTCAAACTCCTGGGCTCAAGCGATCCTCCTGCCTCAGCCTCCCGAGTAGCTGGGACTACAGGCATGCGCCACCATGCCCGGCTAATTTTTTTTATATATATATCAGTTGGCCAATTAATTTCTTTCTATTTATAGTAGAGACGGGGTCTCGCTCTTGCTCAGGCTGGTATTGAACTCCTGACCTTGAGCAATCCGCCCGCCTCGGCCTCCCAAGAGCTAGGATTACAGGCGTGAGCCACAGCGCCCGGCCTGAAAAATACATATTTTAAAAAGAACCTACTGAAATGTAAAATATTTTTATTATTCTCTACATTTGGCAAACATTAAGAGAAAGGTAGACAGGGGGTAATGTTAATATTTAACACATAATTGTTGAGTTATTCTAAAGCCTCAATTTTTAAATAGAGAATTTGCCCTTAGATGAAACTTAGAATAAACTGTTTATTTAAATACTATTTATGACCCTATCTTAAGATGAGATTAATTTGTAGCATAGTAAACACAATCCTGTATATTTCATGGCATACACTGATTGTCTTAAAGAAATACGAAAAAGCCTCTAAACTCTCTACATAGACTATAAATCATTTAATAACAATATTTGTCTAACTGGAATAATATTTGAAATAGCATTCTTTTTGTACAAATCTTTGGGTCTTCTCACCATTTTGCATGTGAACGAAGCTGATATACCTCTTTCACATTCATTGACAATCCATTATATACTAGACATTGGAAAAGGAGAGTAAAACCTAGTTTCGAAGACTAGTCTAGAATAATTCTGACAGGTTCTTTTAGGCTTAATTATAAGGTTTAATGGCAGGCTGACCCAAGAAGTTAAAAGGGGAATCTTAACTTTTTGGTTTTTTTTGTTTTACTTCAATGACATAGCAATACATTGAACAAGGTTGAGCATCCCTAATCCAAATATTTGAAATTTGAAATATTCCAAAACCTGAGACTTTTTGAATGCTATGACACCACAAGTGGGAAATGCAGTCAAAATCCAGTCAAAATTTTGTTTCATGCACAAAATTATTAAGAATATTGTATAAATTATTTTCAGGCTATTTGTATAAGTTATATATGGAACATGAATGGATTTTCTGTTTAGGCTTGGGTCCCATCCCCAAGATATTTCATTATGTATATGCAAATATTCCACAATCTGAAAAAATCCAAAATCTAAAACACTTGGTTCCAAGTATTTTGGGTAAAGAATACTCAACCTGTAGTGGCAGCTCTATAAATGCCTACTGAAACTATCAGAAAGATAATGTTAATTTGCATGATATTTTCTTGAGTTGCATTTATGAAAATCTCTTGGGCAAGGACTACAACAAACCTCTATAACCAAGTAAAACTACCTCCCACTACTTCTCTCCTAGTTTAAAATTTCCTTCTTGAAAGATATCATTCAGTGATCCTTAACCCTTAATATTGAGATAACAAGGTCTAGTAGCACAGTAAAGAGGGTAACAATAAATATTAAAAACTTGAAAGAAATGCTATGAAATTATTGGACTATATATACATATGATGTGCATGTATATGTATAAACATAAATGTATATAAATACTATATATATACACACATGCATAGATATACATGCACATCCACCCCCTCAGTGGGGAAGCTATTATTGCTAATGTTAGTGGCAGTAGTAGATATAGACATCATAACTGCAAAAAATATCTATTCCAATAGAATCCAGTCAATGAGTTTATACTGTAATCACGGGCTGAGTCAGACTGATCTGAATTATAAATATAAATTTTCAGTAATATTAAGCCACAACAATATACAACATTAAAGAGAAGAGTATTAGAACAACAATGAAGTTAGGTAAACAGGAACTACTTTCCTGGGAAGCAATCTTGCCTGTTGATGAATTAATACTTGTTTTGGGCTGAACATTGAACCGGCTCTCTTTTGGCATCCTTCTAAAAGATCTAACTTTACTTGATCAATTATTATAGAGTTTTGTCGATTATTTTGCTTTGGAGATTGCCGTGCAGTACCCAGCACAATGGCTTAAACATTGAGTGGGAGACAGCAACCACTGTAGAGTGGTTAAGAGAACACAGCTTCTGGATTCAGGTTGTGTAGGTTAAAAACCCAGCTCTACACTTAATATCTGAGTGATCCTGAGAAATCCTAAGTGTCCTCATCTGTAAATTTGGCTTAATGATAGCACCCATGTTACAGGATTGTGAGGCATAATGAGTTAACCTACAGGTAAAGTGCTTAGAACAATCCCGACACAGTAAGAACTGAAGAGGTGGCACACAAGTTTTATTAACATGGCACATCTTTGTTGAATTTAATAGTTTTTCTTCCGATAGGATTGGCTGACTTAAAAATAGTTAAAATGTGGACTAATAAATGTGGTCGCTGTACTGTTATGGTGAGCTTGAGGTTTAGGGAGTTGTTTCTCTATGTCTGACTTGCAGGCATATTTACTGACTAATACTATGCAACAATAATTTCTCCATCTTTTCTCTCTCAAGTGGTAAATACTATAGTCATCTTCCCATGAGGCAGAAACTTGGAGCATTCTCTCTTTTACTTAATGACCAATTTATAACTTAATGACCAATTTATAATTTTAAAGTTAGTTTCCTTCTTTTCTAAAAAGGAAATCTGGATTGGTTAGTTTAGCAACACTTTTCAAACATTTAAAAAAACAGGTTAAAATCAATTTAGTGGTTTGCAGTCAACTAAAAAAATGAATTAAAATCATTTTATGAATTGAATTGAAAATATCAGAGTGAATCACATGAAGTAAGGGTATTTTATGAAGCAATATGACATTATGTGTATACATAAATATAACAAATGAGAGACTAAGTGAAGTGATTAAGGGTGTGGACTTTGGAGCCACATGACTGTACTGAAATCCTGGCTCGGCTACTTTTCTTTGGACAACTTGCTATGTGCTTCAGGTTACTCATTTGTAAAATGGAAATAATAAAAGTACCTACCTTACACGATGTTGTGAAAATAAGTGAGCTACCATATGTAAAGAGCTTATAATTTATAAGGCACTTACGGGGCATACATACAACCCCCTATATATATGCACATATATAGTAACGGCTATATAAAAGTTATATGTGTGTGTACTATGTCCTAATGTAAATTATGTTTCTTACTGAGTTGTGGTCAAAAAAGGGTGAAAGCTTCTGGTTTATCAGGTGGGACCTGATATTGTGGGTGGATTTGAAGTGATGAGAACCTGGTCCTGGTCAATACTCTCCCAATCCCTGTGTGACCTGGAACATGTTACTTGACATGTCTTCATTGTCTTCTTAAAGGTAATTGTGCACTAAGTTATCCTACATGTGCCAACAAACAATATAATTCTATGCTTCTGTTAACTCTTCTGGGCTTTCCCTCTCTTCTCTCTTCTTTCTGTGCATAATGGGAAGTTCTTTATGGACTGTAGCATTTTGAGTTTTGACCTTGGCCAGGATGATTGAATGAGAATTAGGTACCTGAGGAAAAAGACGTCTGATAGGGATTCTCCATACAGGATAGAGGCCAACTAGCCTCATCAGATTCTTCCTGTGAGGGAAATTTGAATGGGAGAAGACAGGCAATATTAGGGATTTGTAGAGCAGACAACAGAATGGGAGAGGAAGCAGTGTAGCTGTAGTATTCCTCAAATACTAACAGGGGGAAAAATGGCCTGTAGAATCAGTGCTAGTAGGAAAGTTCAGCTTAAGGGGAGAGAAGCACCAGAAAGTGCTTTAGATTCGCTATTGTGGTGTAGAAAGACTGATCTTCAGGACATGCCCTCTGTAGTTTAGAAATGAGACAAAGAGGTGGTTGAGGTGAACCGGGGAAGGACAGGAATCGAAGAGACAAAGGTGGCTTGAGAAACACAAGAAGGTATAGCTTGAATACAAGAGACAGTCAGTGACACTTGCCTGGGAAAAAGGATGGTTGGTAACTCTTTTAGTGCCAGGATGTCTAAACCTCAATTTTTTGTTGGCTCTGCCACACTGGAATGCAACTCCTCTCTATTGCCCCCAGACCCTCGGCCTTGAGTTGGTAGTTCCTTGAAAGTAAAGGGATTAAGAAGGGTTCATCAGCTTAATAATGAGGTAGAAAGTGAAATGCAGAACGATTATCAAGAATATAATGGGAGCAGAAAAGTAATTCCCCTCCCAAGCCCCCTCCAAAGCACCGGAGATATTAAGGGATGCCAAGTTACCCAATATATGAGGGATGCAGGTTTGAGCAAATTTACTTAAATCTTGGAAGATAAGATGCTATGGTTTGAATCTGTCCCCTCCATAATTCAGGTGTTGTCAATGTGATACAGTAATATTAGGAGGTGAGGGCTTAAAGAGGTGATGGGCACTTCTCCTTCATTAAGTGGATTAAAGCCCTTATATTAATAAAAAGGCTTCACACAGCTTGCCCTTTCACCTTCTGCCATGTGAGGATTCAGCAGGAAGTCCCTCACCAGACCAAATGCCAGCATCTTGATCTTGGATTTCACAGCCTCTGAACTGTAAGAAGTAATTTTTTTCTTTGTAAATGACTCAGGTGTTTTCCAACTACCTGCCTAATTTTTCTATCTTGATTTGGAAAAGGGATTGCCAGATCAACATTTCCACAACCATACTATTGTCTTCCGTATGTAGTGCATTTACTTTACTATTTTTACCATAAGATCACCAGCCACCTCAGTCATCACAACTAGAAATGTTTCATTTTTTGACCCTTTGTTCTCTCTCACACCAGTCACACACATATGCTCCATTTAATTCATTGTCAGATCTTGGTGATGCTTGTAAAACACATATATTCCTTGCCATGGACTTTTTTTTTGAAACAGAGTCTCACTCTGTCGCCTGGGCTAGAGTGCTGTGGCATCAGCCTAGCTCACAGCAACCTCAAACTCCTGGGCTCAAGTGATCCTTCTACCTCAGCCTCCCGAGTAGCTGTGACTACAGGCATGTACCACCATGCCTAGCTAATTTTTTCTATATATTTTTGGCCAATTAATTTCTTTCTATTTTAAGTAGAGATGGGGTCTCACTCTTCCTTAGGCTGGTTTTGAACTCCTGACCTTGAGCGATCTGCCCGCCTTGGCCTCCCAAAGTGCTAGAATTACAGGCATGAGCCACCACACCTGGTCACCATAGACTTTTAATTATTTTTTTTTTTTATTTTTTTTTTTTTTGAGACAGAGTCTTGCTTTGTTGCCCAGGCTAGAGTGAGTGCCGTGGCGTCCTAGCTCACAGCAACCTCAAACTCCTGGGCTCGAGTGATCCTTCTGCCTCAGCCTCCCGGGTAGCTGGGACTACAGGCATGCGCCACCATGCCCGGCTAATTTTTTATATATATATCAGTTGGCCAATTAATTTCTTTCTATTTATAGTAGAGACGGGGTCTCGCTCTTGCTCAGGCTGGTTTTGAACTCCTGACCTTGAGCAATCCGCCCGCCTCGGCCTCCCAAGAGCTAGGATTACGACTTTTAATTATTTTAATATGCATTCAGTAAGATACAATGAATTTTCAAACAGGAAATTGAATTTTCATATACCAGCAACAAACAATTGGAAATTGAAATAAAAACAAAAATGCCACTTATAATAGCATCAAAAATGATGAAATATTTAGGGATAATCTAACCAAAGATGCGAAATCTTTACTAAAAAATAGAAAAATTAGCTCGGCATTGTGATACATCCTTGTAGTCCCAGCTATTTGGGAGGCTGAGTCAGGAGGATCGCTTGAGCTCAGGAGTTTGAGGTTGCTGTGAGCTAGGCTGATGACACTGTACTCTACCTGGGGCAACAGAATGAGACTCTATCTCAAAATATATATATATATATATATAAAATATATATTAAAAGGTAATAAGAAATATATATTAAAAGGTAATAATATATACTAAATATATATTATATTAAAAAAATATATATATTAAAAGGTAATAAGAAAATAGAAATTAGCAAGCTGGTATGGGAATGCCAAGGACCTAGCATAACTAAAACAACTTAAGAAAAAAAAAAAAGAACAATGTTGGAGAGCTATATTACCTGACTTTAACCATTATTATTAAGCTATAGTAATCAAAAGTGTGGTATTGGCATGAAGATAGATAATTGACATCAAAGGAACAGAATACAGAGTTCTGAAATAGACCCATACGTGGACAATTGATTTTTTATAATGGTACAAAGGCAATGCAATGGTTAAAAGGTAGACTTTTCAAAAAATGGTGTTGGAACAATTGGATATTATTATCTATCTATAAATGAACTTGGATCCATACCATGCACCATTTAAAAAACCTTACTCAAAATGGATCATATACCTAAATATAAAACCAGCAACTCTTTAGAAGAAAACATTGGAGAAAATCATTGTGACCTTGGATTAGGCAAACATTTTTTAGATAAGACACCAAAATCACAATCACTAAAAGGACAAATTGATAAATTTGACTTTATCAAAATTTAAAACTTCTGTTCTTTAAAAGACACTCTTTTTTTTTTCTTTTTTTATTATTTTTTATTTCTATTTATTTTTTTTTCTTACACTGAAACTAAGTTTAAGTGTTCATTAAAAGACACTCTTAGGAGAATGAAAAGACAAGCCACAGACTGGGATAAAATTATTAGCAAGCATATGTTTGATAAAGGACTTGTATCCAGAACATTTGAAACTCAACAATAAGTAAACAACCCAATTAAAAACTGGGCTAAAGATCTGAATAGACATTTCACCAAAGCAGATATATAGGTGACAAACAGCTACATGAAAAGATGCTCAAAATCATTACTCATTATGGAAATGCAAATTAAAAGTTGCAATGAGATACCACTACATACCTATCAAAATGAATAAATTAAAAAGATTGACCATTTCAAGTGTTGGCGAGGATCTAGAGGAACTGGAATTCTCACATCCAGCTGGTGGAAATGTAAAATGGTATAATCACTTTGAAAAACATTCTGGCAATTACTTAAAAAGTTATATACATATCTACTACATGATCCAGCCATTTCACTCCAACATATTTATTTTCCCAAGAGGAAAGGAAATATATGTTTATATAAAGAATTGTACATGAATGTTCAGACAGTTTTATTTGCAGTAGCCCCAAAGTGTAAGCAACCCAAATTTCCATCATCAGGTGAGTGGGCAAATAAATTGTGGTATAAAGTGCAATGCTACCCAACCATAAAGGGGAGGGCACTGTGGATACAAGGACAAATCTATGCTGAGTTAAAGAAGCCAATCAAAGAGAAGTCATACTATATGATTTCATTTATATGAAACTCTAAAAATTGCAAGCACATCTTGATCGACAAAAAGCAAATCAATTTGGGGAAGGGAGGGACAGAGTAGAGAGGAACAGTAGAGAAGAGTGGGATAGGAAGGGATTTCAAAGGGACATGAGGAAACTTTTGGCAGTGAGCCATATGTTTATTATTTTAATTGTGATGATTTCATGGACATACACATATATCAAAACATCTACTTGGACATTTAAAATACTGGCAGTTTATTTTATGCCAATTATATCTCAACGTAACTATATTTTTAAAAATCTGTTTGAGTATTTAAGGCGTGGAGGGGTTATTCAAGTGGGCATGTCTAGATTGAGGTTGGAAAAGTGGGTCTGGAGCTGAGGGAGAAGGTGAGGAAAAGGATTTTAGGAGTAAATTGTCCTTCTCCCTTTCTTTCCCCCTCATTTCCTTCTTTATTCTCTCTTTTTCTTCCTTCATCTCTCCACCATAAAGATATGAGATGGTAATATTATTTATATAGAGTTGATAGTTGAAGGTGTGTGAAAGACTGATTGCATCAAGGAATGGGTTCAGAGAAAGACTGTTGAGAAGAGAAACGTGGAAACATTTAGGAAATGTTGCAGATTAAGAGAAACCAGTAATAATCAGAAGAATGGTCGGCACTACTAGGAAGTAGTAGAAGGGGACATTATGGAATCCAAGGAAGAAAAGAGTTTTTAAAAGTATAGTTGATTATTAGTGTCAAATGTTATAGTATTTCATTTAATATCTTTAATAAAGTTAGCCAAAAAATACAATTATCTAGAGCACTCAATTCCTACCTACCATTCTAGTTAGTTGAGATGTTACAACACGTAACCATAGGAATAACTTCCTCTGCAAATGGGCTTCATTTATAGAGTTATCAAAGTACAAAGAAAAGTAATTTAGGGTTTTTAAAATGAGCTTTGATTTTTTGAAACAGATAGCTAAGATGTTTATATGTTTTCTTATACATAAAGCAAATCATAGACACTTTTAGAGGTATTTAGCAGAATTCTACAATGAATTCAAGTCAATATATTTGCTAATCTTAGCAAAACTTTCATGTTGGGTGCTAAGTGCTTGCGTCTGGCTTATGTCCTAAGTATTAGATTGAGCATTTCTGTTGGGAGCATATCAGCATACAAACGGAGTTCTAGGGCCTTCTGATTGTTGTGCTGCTTGATCTCTCTTTCAACCATTTAGATGTTTATTTTGGGAAAAAACACTGGGCAACTCTATTTAGCAAAAATATAGAGCCAGTCTTCAGAAAATGAAGAATGAATAGCTACCAATTAAAATAGAGTTGGTTATCAGCATCAGAAGCAATATAATAAACAACAGCAAAGTGTCTAGATGATGAATCTCAAACTCTCAGCAGGTTAATCACTATATTGATCCATCTAACTCACAGTATTTTGAAAGCACTTGTTGATTATCAGAAGATGAGGGTGGATGAACTACAGTGTGTTTTTGCTCGGCACTGTCTTTTTCCAGTCTCAAGAACATCTCCAGTGGCGTAAGAACAAACCAACCACAGAGACTAAGCTAGTTAATGTTCTGTTGTTTCTGGTGGAGCAATCTGTTGTTAAAAAATAAAAAGAACAAAACTAAACCTCAATTAAACTGATACCTTAGCAGACGGCAGCCATGCCACATGTAACCCTTTAGGGCACTCAATAAAGCAAACACTATTGGCTTGCATGTTCTGTTTTCATAACTCAGACCATACGAAATTCTGAGACCCTTTGAGATGCTTTTCGGCCTTTCCTGCTGTCTGGCCTGAGAAGACCTAATGACAATTTCTAAAGACTGCTCGGTTCTTGGATTCATATCATACAGATGCACCAAGGAGAAATTAGGTAATTATTTCAGAGAAGCACCAGGCACTTGTGGAAAAGAACCCCAAAGGGTTAGAATTTCTACTTTCTTAAATTCTTTAAATTTCCTATGCTAACAAAAAAACGATTATCGAAATCTGGAAACTTTCCAGGAAAGATTTAATATTAAGTTCAGTTAAAGTATCTTACCCAAAGCTTTTAGAAAGAAGTGGGTTGGATTTTATATCTATGACTTAATGTTCAGGAGAGAACAAGAAACAAACAAAAATCAATTAACTGACTAAACAAAACCCACACTCACAAAAATAAAAGCACTCTGTATACCAAATACAGAATTCTATGCTGACCAATTTGTAACATGTCAGATGTACCTGTGCTCCAGTTTCTGTTCTGAGTGATTAGGTTGTGTGACTTTGGACAGGTTGTTAATCTCTCAGAGCCTCTGCTCCTCTGGAAAAGAGGGACTATAATAGTGACCAATGGGGATGTGGCGAGGGATGAGAGAAGTGATCTCTGGGAGAGTGCCTGGCCCCAGGATCCATCCATGATTATTTAGCGCCCTCCCCTTTACCAGAGCTGACAGTTTGGGGTGTAGGCAGATAGTTTGTTGCAGTGTTTTAGCCACTTCCAATCTCCCCGTCTTTGCCCCTTCTGTTCCTTGCCCCTCTTTTGCAGTGTCAATTAGAGAGGTTTGGGTAGAGGTATCCAGGAGAGTGTCCTATCTGGCTTCTTTCCTGCTGTCTGTCCTATGTTTTGGTCTTGTTACCACAAGGCTGCAGCTCCATACTCTGGCCAAGCCAGGCTCTAGTGTTGAGTCACCATGGCTGAGAGGATATGAAGTGAGTTGGCAAGCTATGTTGGGAGTTCAGTGCTGGTGTTTCAAATTCTTCTGAACTGCTCCAGGAAGGGCACCAGCCTTGGTCCAGGCAAACTTCCTCTCCGTGACTGTCAGACGTTTACTTTAACCTTGCAGGTGTCCTGCCTATCAGGGGAAGAAGTGGTCTGTGGCTTCAGTCCTATTGGAAAGGAGAAGTCTGATTCCAAGAGGAAGTGCTTCTGTTCTTTCAGTTATAATTTTATCTTTCAACATCAGGTTGTCTTTTTCAGGAAGGATTTAAATTGGCTTACAACAATAATAACCATGTTACAACCTTGCTGCATCCCACGTGCTTTATATACATTAACTCACTTAATTCTCACAAAGGCCCTGCAAGATCCCATTTTGCAGATGAGAAAACTGAGGCTTACCTACGTATTATGACTTGTGCAAAGCAACATAGAGATAGAATTAGAGCCCGGATATACTTAAGAGCTGTTAAATATTTTGTCTCTTGATTGTCCCTTTCTCTACCCCCTGTGTCCCCTAGGAAAGACAGGGTAGCCCCAGGGGAAGTACTAATTTAAAGGATTTATTTGCCATGTCAATCCTGAGATGTGATCTCTTTCTCTCTAATTGTCTCATCCCTAAGATGTCATTATAGAGACTCTGCCAGCTGGGAAAAGATGCGAAGAACCCCATAGCATCAATGAGTACAGTGTGTGCTCATAAAACTGGTGCTTTAACAACAGCTACATTTTACTGAGAGAATTAAATAACTGAAAATCGAGGCTAATTTTTGCAACTAAACAAATAGAGCTGCATTAATTATCTATGAACCTTATTCTGAAGTGGTCTTCAGTTCTAAGTTTCCAAAGGAAGCAAGAAGAGTACAGTATGCAATGTTCTCTGAGGCAGATGATCCAGACTTCCCAAGTTAGGAGGTCTCATTGGGAGCTGTTATGATAACTGAGTTATTTTATGGTTTTACTCTTTAAAAAGCTCTTTTAAGCCTACAGAGCAGAACAAGCTGGCCCATCTCAGAGCACAAGGCTAAATCAAAAGTGCATCAACTTCTTTTTTTTTACAAAACAAAAATGAATATAAACAATATTCCTCTGAAGTTGAAAAATAAAAGTCAATAGGGAATAGTCTGACAAATGGGATAAAAGGAAGGACAATTGGATTTTGTAAGAATTGAGCATTCATTCAGAATTTGAACTCAATGTATTTTGTTTTAACTGTCATTCACATTTAAAGGTCTAGACCCAAATCTAGAATAGTTACTATGACATTCTATGAAAGGCTTTCCTTTGTTATCCACATTTAAGTTTAGTGACTGGTACAATAAGATTCTCTTTCCAATCTGGATGTAGAAACACGACATACAGTGTGTACAAGCTGTTAACGTCACTTGGAAATAAGCTTAGATCTCATTGAAAGCAATATAAATCTTATATAGCAGAAAATTTGGGGCACAGGGTGGCTTTTTCATTTCAAACAATATTCAACATGACAAACTTTTATCATCTTAGAATTTGTTGTTCTAGATGTTTAAAGCATCTTTTTATTCTGAGAGACAGAATCAATTTTTGCGATAGTAATTAACTCTTCAACAGATGAGAAAATTGAGGCACAGTGTTACAACACAAACTCCTCTACTTACCATAGCTATGGGTTAGTCTGTGACTATCAAGTGACTTGACTGTGTAGCAGCTGCAGAGCGAGGAACACAGACTTTGGAGTCAGTTTCTGCCGTTTATATTTGAGTCCTGTGGAAATTCACTAGTAGTTCTTAAAATTTACTGTGAATAACAATCACCTGGGGCTCTTGTTCAAGGCAGATTCTGATTCAGGGTGTCTAAAGTGAGGCCTGAGACTCTGCATTTCTAACAAGCTCCCAGGAGGTGCCGATGGGTGGACCAGAACCACACTTTTGAGTATCAGAAAACTATCTGAAGCTTAACTTCCTCATCTGTAAAATAGGGATGGTGATTACCATCTGAGAAGATTATTGGGAGCCTTAAATGAGTCAAAGAGTTGAAGCATCTGACATATGTGAGCATTACCACAAATATAAATGTGCCATTTCTTCCCTTTTCCCTATTTTGTTCCTACTTAGCTAAACAGCTTGTTCAATTCTTTATGTGAATTTCCTCAGTCCCAGTTTTTGCTGGGGTCACTTTCATATTTGGGTGACATAATCAGGTTTGTGGCAGAAAGGCATGTATGAATCATTAAGGGCCCATCTCTGTCCTCTTTCCCTAAATCAGTGTTTTATGTAACATCAAATGATATGATAAAAACCTATACCAAATGTGAATGTTCAAAATTGAGTTGATGTGCAATTTGTTCAAAATTTCTTTAAAACTTAACCATGAACAAAAGTTATTATTTGGGATCACAAAACAAAACCTAATTATATTCTTAGAAGAAATATTTTTAAGGTAAATTGTTGCAAAATGGTTAGAAATAAAGGAAAGGGCAAAAATGTACCAGTCAATTCAAACATAAACTGAGGGTTCTGATATTAATATCAGACAAATTAGAATTTAATTCACAAACTGTTCCAGAAAGTAGAAGAGAAGGGAATACTTCCCAGCCCATCATCTGAGGCCAGTATTACCATGATACCCAAACCAATGGTATCACAAGAAAAAAAAATAACACTACAGTTAATATCCCATACCAGCAAATCAAATATATCAACATGTGAAGAAAATTCTACATCATAACCAATTGGGATTTATCCCATGAATACAAGATTGGCTTAATGTTTAAAAGTCAATTAATGTAATATACCACATTAATAGGGAAAAAATGGATAAAAACCATGTGATCATTTCAATAGATGTAGAAAGAACATTTGATAAAATCCAGTACTTCTCAGGGTAAAAATATGTAACAAACTACAAATAGAAGGGAAATTCTCAACCTGACGAAGGGCACCTAAAGGTAATATCACACTTATTGGTGAAAGAGTGCTTGCTTTTCCCTGAAGATCAGAAACTAGACCAAAATGTTCACTCTCATGACTTCTATTCAACACTGTACTAGAAGTTCTGCCAGGGGCACTTACGTAAGAAAAAAAAGACATCTAGATTGGAAAGGAAGAAGTAAAACTATCTCTCTTTGCAAATGTCAGGATTTTTTTTTATTTCAGCATATTATGGGGGTACAAATGTTAAGGTTACATATATTGCCCATGCCCCTCCTACCCCCTCCCACCCACCTGACACCCGATAAATGTTGTTCCTATATGTCAGGATCTTTTATATAAAAAATATCAAGGAATTCACTAAATATTATTTGAGCTAATAATTTCACCAAGGTTGCAAGTTATAAGATCAATATAATAAATGAATTATATTTCAATACATTAGTAAGAACTACCTGAAAATGACATTAAAAACAATTCCTTTTATAATAATATCAACAAATACTTAGGAATAATTTTAACAAGAAGTGTAAGATTGTTTACTGGAAACTATAAAACATTGTTGCAAGAAACGAAAGATCTGAATAAATGGAAATACACCCCATGTTCATAGATTGGAAGGCAATATATTAAAATGGAAGTACTCCTTAAATTGATCTGTGGATTCAATGCAACCTCTATCAAAATTCCAGAAATTGACAGACTGGTCTTAAAATTCATGTGGAAATGCAAGGGACCTGGAATAGCCAAAACAGTCTTGAGAAGAACAGCACAATTAGAGTACTCACACTTGGAATTTCAAAACTTACCACAAAGCTATTGTAATTGAGACAGTATGGTTATGCCATAAAGATAGACACTAAAATGGAAAAACAGACTAATCTTACTTCTGACTATTAACAAAAATTGATAAAATATTGGCAATAGAATCCAGAAACGCCTTAAAAGAAAAACATCATAACCAAGTGGGATCTGAACCAGGAATACAAGAAAATGTTGGCATTAGAAAATCAACAATCATTTTCATAAGCAGGAATAAAAGAGGAATAGTGGATACTTTATTGATATTAAGCTTAAAAGGTTTTTTATTAATATGAAGTTTTATTGATGCAGCTCAAATATTTTTATCATGCATTTTAGCATTTCTGCCAAAATCAGGAACAAGTTCCTGTTACCACCATTTGCTGGAAATACAATTGCATTTAAAGCCAATGCAATTAGAAAAAGCAAAGAAATTGAAGATACACAAATTGTAAAGGAGGATATAAAACTATCATATTTAGAGATGATATGATTGTATACTTTGAAATTGTAAGAGAATCAATTGAAAACTATGTCAAACAATAAGAAAATTCAGTAACGCAGTAGCATACTAAAGTAATACAGGTAAATCAGTGGCAATGTATCTGTATCTGTATCAATGTATATCAATCAGCTAGAAGATAATCTCTCACTTAAAATAACAGTCAAAAGACAAAATACCCAAGAATACAGCAAGACATATATGGAAAACCTTCAAAATTTTTCTGAAAGACACAAGGAAGATTTGAGAAAAACAAATGGTTCTGTTTTGTTCATGGTCTTAGAAAACAATTTCACAAAGTTGACAGTTCTCCCCAGGTTAAATTATACATTTTACATGATCCCAGTAAAAACACCAATACTTTTTTTCATGAAATGGTAAAGCTTCTTCTAAAGTTCATATGACAAATGAAATAAGTATAGCCAGGAAATTCTGATACAGAAGAGCTACAGGGGAGGACTAGCTCTGTGAATAGTAAAGTATAAAGCATCAATAGCATTAATCATGTGATCATGGCGTTTGAAATAGGCAAAGAGACCAATGGAACAGAACAGAATGTTGAAATAAGCCCAAATAATACAGGAATTTAGTAGATGTTAAAGTGATATCTTACAATGGGGCAAAAGATGGACTATTCAATATAGTGTTAGGACTAGAGAGATGTCTAGAAAAAAATTAAGTTAGATCCATACTTCATACTACAGTAGGACAAACTCCAAGTGAATCAACAGTTAGATGTAAAAAATGAAGTCAATAAATAAAACTTGAGGAAAGTCATTTATAACTGTGGGACTGAAGAATGCCTTTTTATTATGACTAGAAATATAGAAATATATTTTATAGAAATATAAAATGTTGATACATTTAACTATTTTTAAAAATACAAGCAAAATCCACCAAATGTAAGGCTCAGGGACAAATGATAAACTGGGAAAAATTGCTGCAACTCATATCACAAAGGGCTAATGTTCCTAATATACAAAAAGCTCCTGGAAATTCTAATTCTAATATACACTTATACGGATTTACTTGTACCTATGTGAAATGGCATGTGAACAAAGGATTAGAAATAAATCATCCAATGGAATGCTTTCAGCAGCTGCAAAAATGAATGCCAAAACCCAATCTACACTGATATGGAAATGTCACCAAGATACATTGTTAAGCGAGAAAAGAAATAGTGCATGAATAGTATGGGTCTAGTAGCATAAAATGGGGGAAGAATAAGACATATATTGCATTTGCTCTTCTATGCAGAAGGATACATAGGAACTTAATAACAGTGGCTTACTCGCAATGTTGAGGGCAGAGTGGTACAAGTGGACAGATGGGAAATGGGGTAGAAGATTTTTATTTATTTATTATGTTTTGAGACACTTGAAAGTACTTAAAAATTACCTTAAAGTTTTTTTTTTATTTGTATTTTTATTTTTGTGAGCAGTGGAAGATAAACCTTAAAGTTTTAAAAAGGGCCTCAATCTACTTATTTATTTATTTATTTATTGTTTTGGAGACAGGGTCTCTTTCTGTTGCCCTGGCTGGAGTACAGTAGGGCTATCATAACTCACTGCAGCCTTGAACTCCTGTGGTCAAGTGATCCTCCCACCTCAGCCTGCGGAGTAGCTGGGACTACAGGCATGCACCACCATGCCTGGCTAATTTATTTTTATTTTTATTTTTTTAAATTCATGGGCTGCCTCTGCATCTCTACTCCCTGGCTGCACCTCTGCCGGTTCTTGTCTCCTCATTGTGAGGCTGGCCCAACACCTGCTCTCACCTCTGCCTGCTTCTCCAGCCTCATTCCTTCTACTCTTCCCTGTCCTCTAAAATTGTATTCTGCAATCCCAACCCTACTAAACACTGAGCCTGAACACACACACGCCCCTCACCCCCTCCCTCCATGCTGAGCTCTTTAGTACTTCTGAGTCTTTGCTTACACAGAAAAGAACACGAAGGCAGAAGATATAAAGGTCAGATATATCAATAATCCTTCTCTTTTAGAAAAATCACTTTTCTTATGTTTCCTTTGAGATAATCCTACCTTGTCTGATGGCCTAGTTGTCATCTCTAGCAAGCCCCAGCTAGATGGCCCTGGTACTCTTTCCCACTCTGTCTATTGTGTTAGTATCCTAGGGCTGCCATAACAGGTATCCCAAACTGAGTGGCTTAAAACAATAGAAATTTATTTTTCATAGTTGAGAAGGCTGGAAGTCTGAAGTCAAGGTGTAGGCAAGGCTGGTTCCTTATGAAGGCTCTGAGGGAGAAACCATCACCTATCTGAAATAGCAATGATAGCTAAAAATGCTCACGTTTGTAGACATCCTTGCAGCTAGTGGTGGCCACATGTCCCAGTTCTAGCATCAAAAAAGTATATGCAGTTTACTGAGTGCAAAATCTGGGAAGTCTATTATTTTCCTAATAAAAAGGTATAGACTCAAGTAGCAGTGAAGTTTGCCCCTCACTCTTTTCACTCCCTTGTACTTGGACTATGACTGTGATGTTTGGAAATAGAGCAGTTATCTTGTGGGCATGAAGCAGAAAACAAGAAGTTGGGGGGAGGGGACTAAACTGGGAGAGCAGAAGGAGCTTGGCTGCTTGATGGGTTAAAGGAGCTGCCATGCCAACCCTGGGTGTGTACCACAGACTTTTGTAAAACTGGAAACAAACAAACCCAAACAACCTCAAACCCTTATTTGCTTCTACCACCACATTCAGGTTTCTATTACATGCCATGGGGGGGAAAATCTCAACTGATAAAAAAATTTATCTTCAAAAATATGGTGGATGGTTTCAGGGAATTTTAGCAGTGTGGCTTTTTACTTCCACATGTTCCTGCCATTGCCTCCCTCCTTCTTCCTCTTTTTTAAAGCTCTTTCCCTCTTTAATCTTTTTTATTTGATGGTAGAATTTTGAGGGAGGGTATGTCCATGGTTGAAGGGTACTATATCCTCATGAACCAGTATCTTGAATTCAGGTATAAAATAATAATATTCCCTGATCACCCATGCCAGGAACTGTGCTAATTGCTTTACCTGTGACAGCTTGTCTGATCCTCATTTCAATAGTGTATAACAGATACAATTATCACCTCTATTATATAGATAATGAACCAAAGCTTAGAAATGGAAGTAATGTGCCTGAGGTCCTACAACTACTAAGTAATGGACATGGAATTTTTTTTTTCAGAGACAGTCTTGCTGCCCAGGCTAGAGTGAGTGCCGTGGCGTCAGCCTAGCTCACAGCAATCTCAAACTCCTGGGCTCAAGCAATCCTCCTGCCTCAGCCTCCCAAGTAGCTGGGACTACAGGCATGCGCTACCATGCCCGGCTAATTTTTTCTATATATATTAGTTGGCCAATTAATTTCTTTCTATTTATAGTAGAGACGGGGTCTCGCTCTTGCTCAGGCTGGTTTTGAACTCCTGACCTCCGAGCAATCCGCCCGCCTCGGCCTCCCAGAGAGCGAGGATTACAGGCGTGAGCCACCACGCCCGGCCTGGACATGGAATTTTAACTTAGAATTGGAAAGTAGGGCTGAGAGCTTGTGCTTTTAACTACTTTAACTCTCATGAGAACTATGCAGGAGCTGTGACCAATGTCCACATTCGGAGAATCTTTTTCAACTGCAACAGGTAGAAAAATGATTGTATCAGTTAGAATATTTCAGCTGTAATTACTCAAAGTAGCTGGGAACAGTAAAGAAACCTATTACTTCACGTAGTAAGACATCCTAAACTAGAGTGGCTCCTGGGTTAGTTAATTCAGTGACTCAAAGATCGTTTCAAGGGCAAACTTGTTTTTCATCTTCCACTTTGCTCTTCTAGGTGTGTTGACTTGATCTTTACTTTTTGTTGTTGGCTCCTTTTGTGGTTGTAAGAGTCTACTGCAGGTCTAGGTCTCAATTCAGATGTGGCAATATCCGGTAGAAAGAGAGTGAATGTCACTTCTATTGCATTTCTTTTTTTATCAGTAAATAAAGTCTTTCCCAGAAACCATGTAGCATACATGTCTTCTTCATGTCTCTTTGTCCTAAGCCAATCATTGGCAAGAGGAATTAATTCATTTGTCCACTCTTCACATATTTATTGAATGTCTACCATGTGTCACTAGGGCTAGGGAACCTCAGATGGCAAAGCAAGTAAAAATTGTGGAGCTTATGTTCTTCTAGTGGGAAGAGATATAAAATGAAAAAATTAGTGAAAGATATAGATGGTGATAAATGTCATTGGAATAAAAACATAGTGGGAAAGAGAGACAGTCATGCTGGGGGGTGGGGAACAGTAGGGAAGGGACCAGGTAATTGGTTTTGACCAGTGATGAACCATCCCCTGGGGCTGGAACTGAGGCTGGAGATCACCATCCCTGAAGCACATGGTCTTTTAGAAAAGGAAAGTGAATAAAAATGAAGTTCTGTTAGGAAGAAGGGTGTCAGAAACAGTTGTTGGTCAAGTAATTACTAGTCACAGCCAGCTATATAACTGTGAGACCCAGTGCAAAAGAAAAATGCAGAGTTCTTGTTCAAAAAGTAGGGAAAAAAAGTATCATTAAAGGCAAAAATATATATATATATAGTTTTTCCTTTCTTTCCAAGTGTCTCTCTTGACCCATCATGGTGGTTTTAATTTGCTATTTAGTATCCTTGCAAGTAAAGAAAAATTGAAAATTGAAATAATTAGCATGAATTTTACCATTCATTTTTATATTGTGCAATGCCTGTTTTAAATGCAAACATAAGAGCATTTAACTCACATGTGGAATCACTGAAATTACATGGCTTCTATTTTGTAGCTCCTGCATGCATGTGCATTTCATTCTTACTAGCACACAGAAATGATTCACAAAACTAACTCAATTGTCTTGTTTCACTTCTTAATATGTGCACATTCTACCAATTGCTTTCTACTTGTGACTTACTGATTGGAAGGAAGTATAGAAAGGCAAAGTTTGAGTTGTTCTATCTTTCCCTTCCCTTCTGTGTCCTTCGTTTTCAGCATAAGTGGTTGGCTAGTATAGGGAAGTAACACAAATAAGAAGGGATATGATAGGGTTCCTTGGTTGTTGTGTTTCTTATTAATATAATGCCATTGCCTTCTTTCTGCATCTAAAGCAGGTTTTGGTTTGTACAGAAAGGGTGTTCTCTTGGGGCTGTCAGTGCTCCTGTTACTCAGTCATAGATGTAACACACCTCGTACATCTATGAGTCTTGCTGATTTCTTACACACTGTGGGTCCAGTGGAATATTGTGCTCATGAGGCATTTCTCTCCTCAAATTTTAGATTTATGAGCAAAATAAATGCTATACATTTTTTAAGCCATTCAGTTCTGTGGTGGTTTGTTATGTCGTAATAGGAACTGGAATATGTATCAAAATAGGTCTGTACCTTTAAAGAGTAACCTGTTTGGTCATGACTCTCAGCAAGGATAGAGACAGCAAAACTCCATGGCAATATATTCTGTAATGTGAATTTGAATTTGGATATACCATGATTGGTTTCTGTCCTCTGCCCCACCTAGTACTCAAAATCCCCATCAAATTTAACAGAAGACAACTGCCATCTGGTGGTGCCAAACTGCAGCGGGCAGTTGGATAGATTTGGATTGTGTTGCTAGAGCCCTGGAATTTCTGGTTGGCTGGCTGGACAGAGTCACTCTGCTAATTTATTTAACCTTCAAACAAGGTAATCCTAAATTTTATGTTATTGAATATTTTGTTCCCAGCATATTATGTTACAGTGGGGTTGTATGTGTGGGAGAGCTTGGATAAGTCCTCCCAATTGCGTTTCTTCTTCCTGGATCCACAGGTAAACTACATTTTCCAGGGTTCTTGAATCAATGTGGGGCAATATGACTAGTTATTGCCAATGTAGTATGAGCAGAAACGATGATACAATTAATGAGCGTGCTTTCTTATATTTTCTCCCCATGTTGTCAACTGGGTAGCACATTGCTGAGAATGTGAATCCACAGCATAGTAGAAGCCTGAATCGTTGCTTAGAGGGGAGCAGCTTGACCCTTATTAAACTATGACATGGCAAGAAATATACTTTTAAATATCAAGATGTTGATATTTGGGGGCTTTAATTTTTACCACAGCATAGACTGATGTGCTATATAGAAGTTAAAGGGAGGGTGCTGCTGTAACAAAACCCAAAAATACATGTTATGGGCTTAGTAGTTGAGTGCTTGGCAGAGAGGAAACTGATATTAGGGGCTAGAAAGACGGCAGATCCGTGTTACAGAGTGGCAAAATCCTAGGTAAAACTGCTTCCTGTAATAACTTGGGAGGCAGACCATGGGTCTACTGAGCCAGCAGCTCTGGGGGAAGTGATTATAGAGAATCAAAATGTTACTGCATGTTAGTTTCTATTTGCTGCATTTTGGAGGGTATTACAAGAAAGAGAAGAGATCAGAAGATAATTGGCTGGTGTAACCAAAATAAAAGAAATACATAAATTCTAAAAATTTGGAGCATTGAAAGGGTGGAAAAACCCAACTGCTTCTATACCCCTAAAGAGTAGGAAATAAGACAAAGAAAGCCCTTGAATTACAGGCAAAAATCAGGTTAAGAATATGGCCATTCCACTCAAGGTTGATAGCCTTGAATAACCAGTTTTTATTTATTGGAGAGAGAGAGAGAAAGGCATAGGGGTTAAAGAAGAAAAAAGAAAGGCAGATTTGAGAACTATAATTATGAAAGAGCTTTGGGTTCTTATTGATGCAAGTCATGGGTTTATTGCAAATATATCAATTTTTTAGAAAATTATATTGCTGCAGAATCCAACCTTTGAGACTTAAAACAACTCTTAGGCTTGTAAAGGTTCACAAGCAGAAGCAGGCTGAAAATTGGTTCAGTTCCCAAGAATAGGACACATTCCTTCAGATATGAGCAAAAAGGAGAAAGAAAAGGGAGAATCTCCCACAGGGCACATCCAGGGAACACAGAGAATGATGAGCAAGGAAATTCCTTCCAGGGACCAGAATCAGGGACTTAACAGGGAACTTCTTCCACAGTGTTCACAGTGTCTGTCCAGAGTATTCCAAAACTACTAGGCAGTTTTCCAAATGGTTTTTTTTTAAATTGACAAATAAAATTTTATGTATTTATATTGTATAACACGATGTTTTGAAATATGTATACATTGTGGAATGGCTAAATCAAGCTAATGAACATGTACATTACCTGACATATTTTTTCAAAGGGGAAATGAGAACATTAAAAATCTACACTCTTAGCAATTTTCAAATATGCAATACATTGTTCTTAACTATAGCTACCATGTTGTGCAATAGAGCTCTTGAACTTATTTCTCCTAATTGAAATTTTGTTTCCTTTAACTGACATTTCCCAAATCCCTCCCCTCTCAGCTCCTAGTGACCTCCATATACTCTCTGCTTCTCTGAGTCTGACTGTTTTAGATTCCAAATATAAATGAGATCATGCAGTATTTGTCTTTATGTGCCTGGTTTATTTCACTTAACATAATAACAAGTTCATCCACATTGTCACAAATGACAGGATTTTCTTCTTTTTTAAGGCTGCATACTTATTCCATTGTGTGTATGTACCATATTTTCTTTATCTTTGCATCCACTGATGGACACTTAGGTTTATTCTACATCTTGGCTGTTGTGAATAATACTGCAATGAATATGGGAATTTAGATATTTCTTTGACGTGTTGATTTTATATCGTTTGGGTATATACACAGTAGTGAGATTGCTGGATCATATGGTAGTTCTATTTTTAATTTTTTGAGGCATCTCCATACTGTTTTCAATAATGGCTATACTAATTTACATTCCAACAGTGTGTAAGGTGATATTTCATTGTGGTTTTAGTTTGCATTTCCCTGATAACTAGTTATGTTGAGTGTTTTTTTCGTATACATTTTAGCCATTTTTATGTATTTTTTGTTGTTGTTAGAGGTGGTGAGGTCTTGCTATATTGGCCAGACTGGCCTCAAACTCCTGGGCTCAAATGATCCCCCCACCTCAGCCTCCTGAGTAGCTGATGTATGTCTTCTTCTGAGAAATGTCTATTCGGATCCTTTGCCCATTTTTTTCTCCTTTTATTTCATCATATTATGGGAGAACAAATATTGTTAGGGTTACATATATTGCCCCTGCCACTCCCCCCCTCCCACCATGCCAGAGCTTCAAGCATGTCCAACCCCCAGGTGGTACGCACCACGCCCATTATGTAAGTAATTGTCTGTATTATGTTTGCAACTCCTCTGTGAATCTAAAATTATCTCTAAAGAAAAAGGTTTTTTAAATTCTATTTGATGAGATTCCATCAAACTAAAAAGCTTCTACACAACAAAGGAAACAATCAACAGAGTAAAAAAGACAATGTATAGAATAGGAGAAAATATTTGCAAACCATACATCTAATAAGGGATTTGTAAAACATATAAATACAAGGAACTCAAACAGCTCAACAGCAAGAAAACAACTAATTAAAAATGGGCAAGGTGTATACTTTGCTCTGTCACCAGGCTACTGTGCAGTGGTGTCATCATGCCTCACTGCAACCTCGCACTCCTGGGCTCAAGTGAGCCTCCTGCCTCAGCCTCCTGGGTAGCTGGGACTACAGGCATGTGCCACATGCCTGGCTAATTTTTCTCTTTTTTGTAGAGATAGGGTCTTGCTCTTGCTCAGGCTAGTCTCAAACTCCTGGCCTCAAGCAGTCCTCCCATTGTGTTGGGATTATTGGCATGAACCACTGTGCCTGGACTGAGTTTGGAGATTATATTTATGAACCCATCACCACAATCTATGCTGTAAACATATTTACCACTTAGAAAAGTTTCTTTCCCTCCCTCGCCTATTTATTATTGTTATTTTGTGATAAGAATACTTAACAACCCCACTCCCTAGAGTAGACCGAGAAGGCGGCACCATGGCTGCGCCCCCGCCCGCGCCCCCGCCGCGCCGGGTCACCCACCTCATCTTTGACGTGGACGGCCTTCTTCTGGATACCGAACGGCTGTATTCGGTGGTGTTTCAAGATATATGTGGCCGCTGCGGGAAGAACTACAGCTGGGACGTGAAGTCCCTGGTAATGGGTAAGAAGACGCTGGAGGCTGCACAGATCATCATAGACGTCTTGCAGCTCCCCATGTCCAGGGAGGAGCTGGTGGAAGAAAGCCAAGACAAGTTAAAGGACCTGTTCCCCACGGCCGCGCTCCTGCCAGGGGCTGAAAAACTCATCCGCCACCTGCAAAAGCACAACATACCCTTTGCCGTCGCCACCAGCTGCGGGTCTGCGTCGTTCGAAATGAAGACAAGCAGACACAAGGAATTCTTTGGTCTGTTCTGTCACATCGTTTTGGGCGACGACCCGGAAGTGAAGAGCCGGAAGCCGGCGCCCGACATATTCCTGGCCTGTGCCAAGAGGTTCTCCCCGCCGCCTCCCGTGGAGCAGTGCCTTGTCTTTGAGGGTGCTCCCAACGGCGTGGAGGCGGCCCTGGCAGCCGGGATGCAGGTGGTTATGGTTCCAGACAGACACCTGAGCCGGGACCTGACGGCAAAGGCCACGCTGGTGCTGGACTCCTGCAGGACTTCCGGCCCGAGCTGTTCGGGCTGCCCCCACGAGTGAGGGAGGCCGTGTCCTGCGCTCCCAGCCCACGCCGGGGCCACGCGGCTGGGCGGGCGACAGCGCCCAGACCGCAACCTGCCTATCGATCCTGGCCTTCTGAAATTTGCCTTTTCTTCCTCTTGGCTTGGCCCAATCCGTAAAGTGTCGATTAAACATGGCTTGGTAGTTGAGAGAAAACAGAGTAGAGACAGCCCAGAACAAAGGTGAAACTTGAATTCCCATCTAAACAATCAAGCTGGTGTAGTATGGGATAAAGCAGATAGACATTCTTGTGCACGTATTACCAGTGTGCTAACATGCATGTGGGCGTTATATATATGTGAAGGTATATATATGCATGCATGTATGTGTAAAATGTATACCTCTCCAAGACAAAATAAGTTATATTTGTGTTCATTTTATTTTAGTTTTTCTGAACACTTGACTGGGAAATGTAAACTATGTATACATATATGTATATGTTTTTGTGTATGTAAGTGTGTACATATATGTTATCTTTTTATATATAGCACACTGTTTTATTCTCCTCTGTATTGATAATTAACATGCAGGAACAACTGACTAAGTGAGATGTTAATTCTGTCTGGTTTGTAATCTGAGTGGGAAAGCCATGTTTTTGATGGATATTAAGAAGTAATTCTCCTTATTAGCTACTATTAAAATTATTTTTGTGACCTCAAAAAAAAAAAAGAATACTTAACAAAAGATCTACACCCCAGTATGATGTTGAAAAGCAGTGGTGAGAGGGAACATCTTGCCTTGTCCTTGATTTTAGCAGGAAAACTTTGAGTTTCTCATCAAGTATGTTAGCTAGATGTTCCTTATTAAGTTGAGAAAAGTCCCCTCTATTCCTAATTTACTGACAATTTTTATTATGAATGGGTGTCGGATTTTGTCAAATTTTTTTTTTTTGCCTCTGCTGAAAAGATCATGTGATTTTTCTTCTTTAGCCTGTTAATTTAATGGATTGTATTAATTGATTTTTTTTTGTTTGAGAGAGAGTCTCACTCTGTTCCCCAGACTAGAGTGCCGTGGCATCAGCCTAGCTCACAGCAACCTCAAACTCCTGGGTCCTACTGCCTCAGCCTCCCAAGTAGCTGGGACTATAGGCATGTACCACCATGCCTGGCTAACTTTTTTATATAGATTTTTTAGTTAGACAATTAATTTCTTTCTATTTTTAGTAGAGACGGGGACTCGCTCAGGCTGGTTTTGAACTCCTGACCTTGAATGATCCGCCCACTTTGGCCTCCCAGAGTGCTAGGATTATAGGAGTGAGCCACCGCGCCTGGCCTATTAATTGATTTTTGAATGTTGAACCAGCCTTGCATACCTGGGATAAATCCCACTTGGTTATGGTATATAATCCTTTTTATACATGTTGAATTTGATTTACTAATATTTTATTGAGGATTTTTGCATCTATATTCATAAGAGATATTGGTCTGTAGTTTTCTCTTATTGTAAAGATTGTAGGTTATTTTATTGTCTGTGTCTAGTTTTGGTACTAGGGTAATACTAGCCTCATGGGTTGAGTTAGCAAGTATTACATCTGTTTCTGTCTTCTGGAAGAGATTTTTAGGGCATGGTATAATTTATTCCTTAAATGTTTGATAGAACTTGCCAGTGAACCTATCTGGTCCTGGTGTTTCTGTTTTGGAAAGTTATGAATTTCCATTTCAATTTCTTTAATAGACATAGTCCTGTTCAGATTGTCTATTTCTTCTTGAGTGAGTTTTGGGAGATTGTGTCCTTTCAAGGAATTGCAATTTCATTTAGGCTATCAAATTTGTGGCTATAGAATTGTTCATAATATTTCTTTATATCAATGGGATCTGTAGTGATATCCCTATTTCATTTCTGTTATTAGTAATTTGTGTCTTCTCTCTGTTTTAGTTAGTGTGGCTAGAGAATTGTTGATTTTATTGATCTTTTCAATAAAACAGCTTTTGGTTTTGTTGATTTTCTTTATTAATTTCCTGTTTTCAATTTCATTGATTTCTTCTCTAATTTTTATTATTTCTTTTCTTCTGCTTATTTTGGATTTAGTTTGCTTCCTTTTTTCTAGTTTCCTAATTTTGAAGGTTAGATTATGGATTTTAGGTCTTCTTTTCAAATATATGCATTCAATGCTATAAATTTCCCTCTAAGCAATTCTTTCACTGCATCTCACAAATTAGAAGTTGCATTTTCATTTTCATTTAGTTTAAAATATACTTAAATTTCTCTTGAAATTTCTTCTGTGACCCATGTATTAGTTGGAAGTGTGTCGTTTAGTCTCCAAGTAACCTGGTATTTTCCAGCTATCTTTTTGTTATTGATTTCTGGTTTATTCCATTGTGGTCTAACAGAAGACATTGTATTGTTTATATATTTTTAAAAATTTGTTAAAATATGTTTTGTAGGCCAGAATGTGGTCTATCCTGGTGAATGTTTCATGTGAGTTTAAGAAGAATGTGTAATCTGCTGTTGTTGAAGTAATCTATAGAAGTTAATTATACGCAGTTGATTAATAGTGCTTTTGAATTCAACTATATACTTATTGATTTTCTCCCTGCTGCATCTGTCCATTTCTGATGGAGGGATGTTAAAGTCTTCAACTATAGTAGTGGATTTATCTATTTATCCTTGCACTTCTATCAATTTTTGCCTCATGTATTTTGCTCTTCTCTTGCTAGATACGTACACATTAAGGACTATTATGTCCCCTTGGAGTATTGACCCCTTTTTCATTATGTGATGCTCCTCTTTAGCCCTGATTACTTTCCTTGCTCTGAAGTCTTCTCTGTCTGAAATTAATTTAGCTACTATCACTTTCTTTTGATTAGTGTTAGTATGGTATATCTTTCTCTATTCCTTTACTTTTAAGTTATGTTTCTTTATACTTAAGGTGGGTTTCTTGTGGACAAAATATATTTGAGTCTTTTTTCTTTGATCCATCCTAATAATCTCTGTCTTTTAATTGGTCTATTTAGACCACTAATGTTTACGGTATTATTAATATAGTTGTAGTAATATATATACCACATTTGTTACTGTTTTTTTACTTGCTTTGCATGTGTTCTTTGTTCCTATTTTTGTCTTCCACATATTTTTGCCTTTGTAGTTTTAATTGAGCATTTCATATTATTCAGTTTTTCTTCCTTTTTTAGTATATCAATTATACTTCTTTAAAAACATTTTCAACTGAATTTGCAACATACATTTACAATTAATTCAAATCCATTTTTTAAAAAACACTGTATTGCTTTATGTGTAGTGCAAGTACCTTATAATAACAAAATATTCTTAAATATTCCCTCCCATCCCTTGTATCATTGCTGTCATTCATTTCACTTACATATATATGTGAAAGTTGAAAATTTCATAAGTAAAAATGCATTTAATACACTGAACATTCTGAATGTCACAGCTTAGCTTAGCCTACCTTAAATGTGCTTAGAACACTTACGTTAACCTACCGTTGGCCAAAATCATCTAACACAAAGCCTATTTTGTAATAAAGTGTTGAATATTTCATGTAATTTATTGAATACTGTGCTGAAACTGACAACAAGGATGGTTGTTTGATTACTCAAAGTACAGTTTATACTCAATGAATATTGCTTTCGCACCATCGTAAAGTAGAAAAAATGTAAGTTGAACCATTGTAAGTCAGAGACCGGGGATAATATACACATACACACATAAAATTGAATATATTTTTGCTATTATTACTTAAAACAAACTTTTACCTGTTAGATCAATTAAGAATAACAATAAAAGTTTTTGTTTTATCTTTACTCGTTCATTCTCTCTGCTTTTCCTTTCTTTAGGTAGATCCAACTTTCTGACCTAGATCATTTTTATTCTCTGTAAGGAACTTTTTAACATTTCTTGAAAGGCATGTCTACTGACAACAGATTTCCTCAATTTTTGTTTGTCTGAGAAAATCTTTATTTCTTTATCCTTTTTGAATGATGATTTTTCAGGGTACAGAATTTTAGGCTGGTAGGTTTTTTTCTTTTAATGCCTTAAATATAATTACCCCACCCTCTTCTTGCTTACATCCTTTCTGAAGAGAGGTCACATGCAATTCTTATCTTTCCTTCCTATAGCTAAGGTTTTTTCCCCCCTCTTTGGCTTCTGTCAATATTTTTTTATGTTTGATTTTCTGATATGATATGCCTAAGTATAGTTTTCTGGCATTTATGCTTGGTGATCTCTTGAGCTTCCTGGATGATGGTTTGGTATTTGACCTTAATTGGGGGAAATTCTGAGTCATGATTCCTGCAAATATTTCTCCTGTTCTTTTCCCTTTTTATTCTCCTCTGGTATTCCCATTACACATGTATTATACCCTTTGTAATTGTCTCACAGTCCTTGGATATTCTATCCTGTGTTTTCAGTCATTTTTCTCTTTGCTTTTCAGTTTTCATGTTTCTATTGTTGTATCCTCAATTCAGAGATTCTTTCTTCAGACATGTCAAGTCCATTAATGAGCCCATCAAAGGCATTCATTTCCCATCTGTTCTTACATATTCGCTACTTTTTCCATTAAAGCCCTTATCATATTAATCATAATTTACAAAATTTTGGTTTGATAATTCCAACATTATTGCCTTATCTGACTCTGGTTCTGATGTTTGTTCAGTTTCTACAGACTGTATTTTTTGTCTTTTAGTATAACTTGTAATTTTTTGTTGAAAAGTAGACACAATGCACTGAGTACAAGGAATTGTGGTAAATAGGCCTTCAATAATGTAGTAATAAGGTGTGGGGATAGGGGAAGCCTTCTATAATCTCAAGATTTTCCAGAAATCCCAAATGTACTATTCTTATCTAGGAGTCAGTGGACAATGTAGTTTTCTGCTAAGGTCATAACTGATTACAACAGGGTTTGGCCCCTTACCTTATCTGAGGCAACAATATTTTCTCTCTCAGCAGAGAGATACCTAGGTATCTGTACCTAGGTACAGTATCTAGTTATTTACATGCTTGAATAGGAGGGCATTTATAAGCAATTGAGGCAGCCATCTCCTCTATGTGTACAATAATCTGAAAAAATAGGTCCATGCAGGGACCTATCCTTTTCTGAGAACATTGTCTAAGATCTCCAGTGCAGTTGAAAAGCAGTAATAATCCTTGTCTTGATCCTGATTTTAAAATAAATGTTTCTACTGTATCACCTAGTTTCTGGTGGATACCTTTTATTAATTTAACACTTAAAAACTCAATTATAAATGTAGAATTTTGTTAAATATTTAAAAAAACATCTGTTGAGATGATCATATAGTCTTCTCCTTTGCATATATGTTTTGAGTAAAATTAATATGTTATTTTCTCTCTGTACTATCCTTATTCAGCATTGAAATAAAAATTATTCTTTGAAAGAGATGAGACACTTTTTCCTTTCATATGCTCTGTAAATCTTTCCTGGCTCAGTGGTTTGTTTTAGTAGTAAAAATATTAGTACTTTTATTTGGTTTTATATGATTATTATTCTATTAAGTTTTCAAAAAAATTCAAAAATATTATCTTATTATGTCTTTCTTTAAACATCTTTATTGAGATATAATTGACATACCATAAAATCACACATTTGAAGAATACAATTTAATGGTTTTATTCTGTTCAGCATTGTACACTGTCATGGGGTCAATAGTCCCCCTCCCAAAGGTAGACTCACCAAGAACCTCAGAATTTGACTTTATTTGGAGTAAGGTCCTTTGCAAATGTAACTACGGTAAGGATCTTAAGATGAGATCATCCTGGACCATGCCATGCTTCTAGTTAGCCCACCTACAGCTTCCCCACATCAATAGCCTTTAATCAGGGCAGTTTTTGATTCTCTACCAGAATGCAAGTGATGGTGGCTGACTCTCTTACTATAAAAAGCTCTAAATAAATAGGCTTTTCCTGTTCTCATTTGTTTGATCTTCATTTATTTCCACAGCAGTGTGTATGTCTGAATACCACTGCAGAATAGAAACATACTAATGCCATCACTGCTCATTATGGGCAGTTTGTAGATTCTGACTAAAGAGATACAGAGTTAAGGTTAGATAAAGAGATAAAGGATAAGATATATTACACACAATTATAATTATTTTTATCAAATATTTTCAGCTGCAAGTTACCAAAAAATACCAAACACCTCTATTGAAAAAAGAAAGTTTTTTCTTTATAAGTGGGTCTACTTCTTCCCATTTTTTTTTTTTCAGTTCAATGAGGACAACCTTTCTCTTCATATCTTCTTCTCATGTCTCAGTTGGCCATAAGGGTATGGACTGGGAAAAGAAATGGGACCATCCTGGTTGACTTTAAACAGTTACGAGTTATTCCTCCAGGGCTGGAAGAAAAGGTCCAATTTACAGTAGCCACAAATACAATAAAATACTCAGAGAAATAAATTTCACAGGAAATGTAGAAGTCTCATAAAAAGAAAAATTTTAAATGCTATTGAGGGACACAAAAGACAACTTGGATAAATGGAAAGGTGTACTTTGTGCTTGGACATAAAGACTCAATTTCACAAAGATATAAATTTTATAAATTAATCTATAAATGTAATGTAACTTCAGTGCAAGTGCCAAAAGAATTTTTAAAACCAGACAAATTAATTCTAAGGTTTAAATGGAAAAGAAGACATAGGAAAAACCAGAAAAAAAAAAAAAAACCTCTAAAATTAAAAACGGACATTTTTCTACAAATGGGGTAGTGAGCAGTGCTGGGAATCAGTTGTCCCCTCTGTGAAACAGGTTTTGCATAGCTGTGGAAAAGTACCATTGGCATTGCTCTCTGTTATCTATAATTTATAGGCAAAATGGCTCAAAGACATGAAAAGGCTGAGATAACTTGGATGAGTGAGCTAGACAAAATGTGTAGTATCTTTTTTTGTCCACTTCTAAACTTCCACAATTTTTTCTGACAAGTCTCCCTCCACCCTCATCATGTGATTATAATTTTTAAAGAGAGAGAGAGAGAGAGATTATTTAGACCACAAAATAACTGACTCATTAGATTTGGTTTGATTACTTATGATAAATGAAGCGAGGTCTCCTTAAATGTGGTTTGCCAAATCAAAAGCCATACAATCTTGAATCATTACAAAATTAGTTTCTATTTGGAATTGTAAAAAAGGAATCTTAGATTGGACTTTTAAAAGCCACTTTCATTTGTGATCTTGATGCTAGGAAACCAAATCCAATAAGCGACACCACCAGATACCTCCTGCAATATCTATAAATTTGTGGGACTTTCTCTTTTCTTGAGGTGCCCCCAAAAGCCTAAGCCTCCCAGACAATCAGAAAGAGGCCTTTTTAACACCTGTAAGGCTGAGACTCTAAGCCAGGGAACAGCCAGTTTTCCTGAGCATGCTTTTCAGGCACTACCTATTTAAGTAAAGTTAACCTTAATTCTTCTCTTACCTGGTTAAATAAACATCATTTTCAAATATAGCACTTTAGGCAAGGCTTTGGTTACATAATTGATTTGTCCAATTATATCTTGATAAAGCGGAAGAAAATACTTATTGTACCTATGCAATTTAACTACATTGCCATAAAAAGTAAGGAGACTTAGTAAGAGTTTATGAATTCTAGGGGAGGGGAGAATGTTTTATTTCAGTTTACAAAAGCAGAGTTGGCAAATTGCTGTGGATTAAAAGAAAGGGCTTTCTTACATGGACAGAAAATACAATATTGACACAGCATAAAAAATATTCCCAACAGATAGCCACAACAAAGTTTCCCTAGTCTATTCATGATTATATTTATTTATATATGATTTATATATGTTAATTCTTGTTCTGCAGAATCTTGGGTTAGCAATCTCGTGAAGCCATTTGCTCCTGGACTGAAAAGTGTCCTGGGAATCCTGCCTCAGCCCTTTGATCGAGTCTGAAAGATGTCTAAGTGATGTCAGCTCATCTTTGCAGTGTTAATAGTTTGAAGTAGCTGGTACTATTATTTTTCTTGAAGGTATGAGACTATTCTTTGTTGAAGACTCAAACTTTGGTCTGGAGCTTATCACATTGGCTTCAGCCAGGCATTAGAGTAAAACAAAAGCTATCTGTAGATGACAGAGACTAAATAGTTATGATTAATTTATTACTGATAATTATCAAATTTCCAAAAGTTCTGATGCGAGTTCATAAAAAGAATCATGCAACTGAGGAGGAAATTTGGTTGTTTTCAATGGTTTGCAAATAAAGCCAATTTAAAACTTTTAGATAGAAGTCTCCAATAATAACAATTAGGCCTCTTTTCAAATATTTCAGTGATTGTTACATTTACTTTGTGAAAATGAATGACTATAATTTTTATAGAGGAAAAAGTATCAGGATATAACATATAATCACAAGACATAACATATTTGACATACCAAGAATATACTAAGAATATAAGAAAAAGAGATTCTATAATTCTGTAATAGAGCATAGACACCTGTATGCTTTTTTCTCTGATGAAACTTCATGGGTAAGACTGACATGAATCCACAGTTGAGAGCTACTGACACAGAAGATGCTAGATTCAAACTAAAGAAGGCTGTGGTCAATGAACATTTTAAATAATAATTGAAGTTGTCACTGATCATATTCTACCATTAGTGCCTAATATCATTGCCAGGCAAAGCTATGCCAGAACTCTGATAAATATAGGAAAACCAGGCAAAATCATTTCAAATGTTTTGATTGGTGTTTCCCTTGAGATTAAAACAAATTATGGCAAGTGAGGGCATTTACAAATCTCCAGGAAATTCCTATGAAGCATATGATTTCTGAAATATTTATACTAATAAGATATTGTTACAAAAATTTAACTTAGAGAAGATGTCTCTTCTGATTTGATAGTTTTTGCATGAAACTTTATATTAGTAATAGATCAAATAAACCTAATTATTTAATATTTCTATTACCTATCCTTTTTTTTTTTTAAGGTGAAGGGACAAATCTTTGTGATTATCCAGGGTCTCTCTGGAAGATCTCAACTATAGTGTTAGGTACAAAAGATATCATGAAACATTTATTCATTTATTTACTATATTTAGGGTCTGGTTTTGGGAAGGTAAAAAATCATTAAGTTGGCAGTTTAGGTTGGAATACTTCATAGAGATAGGACCTTGCGTGTCTGAGAAAGAATACTTGGTTATCTATTTAATTAAAGAGACAATAAGACATTTAAATATAAGCATGAAGGATAACATGATGAAAAAATAATCTTAACTCCCTGTTTCATGAATGAGGAAACTTTTGTAAAGAACTGTGAAAAGTCCAAGGTTTTACCCTACTGGCCACATAACAAGTTGCCTGCCACAGTTTCATGAGTGCTGGCAGAAGACGTGAGACTCTTGGGTAAGAGTCAAAGGACTTTATCACAGCAGAAGGTTCATGTTCATGTTGGTTTATCTTATGCCATCCCCCAAGTCGATGGGGGTGATGAAAAGAGACCTGGTGAAAGAGGCACACATAGTTGGTTGTGCCATAACTGAGGAACCCTGGGTTTAGGGAACCTGTTATTGTAATTAGCTGTAAGCAAACTTGCCTGACCTTTGCCCTGGAGGAAGACCTGACATTTGCTCCTGAGGGAGACACTGTCTCCTCTAAAGTGGTTTGGTATATGGATATCCTTGAAAAGATAGTCAGGAACAAAAGGGCAATTAGCACCTCTGTGCACAAGGTGAACAGAAACCCAAGAGACCATTGACAGTTGTTTTCAACATCTTTGTTTCTCCCTTTTTCTTAGATAATTAAGGATACAAAAAAGTCAACATAAAGTACAGAAAATTATTTATTAGCAATAAATCTGTGTTTGAGGGTATAACTCAAGAATTCCTGGCCCAGACGAATGTACTGAAGTATTTACCCAATGTTTTCTTTTAGTAGTTTCATAGTTTCAGGTCTCATATTTAAGTCTTTAATCCATTTTGATTTGATTTTTGTATTTGACAAAAGATAAGGGTCTAGTTTTATTCTTCTGTGTATAGATATCCAGTTTTCCCAGCACCATTTATTGAAGATACTGGCCTTTCCCCACTGGCACTTTTGTTGAAGATAAATTCACTATAGATGTGTGGATTTATTTCTGAGTTCTCTATTCTGTTCCATTGGTCTATGTCAGAGATCCTCAAACTATGGCCCATGGGTCACATGTGGCCCGCTGAGGATATTTATCCAGCCCCCTGGGTGTTTTTGCTGCCCCTGCATGTCCTGCTTAGCAGCCACTTGTCCTGGCCCCACAGTGCACATGTGTGGAATGTGCGGAATGTGTGGAATGTGTGGAATGTCTCCAATGGCCCTCCAATGGTCTGAGGGACAGTGAACTGGCCCCCTGTTTAAAAAGTTTGAGGACCTCTGGTCTATGTGTCTTTTTTCATGCCAGTCCCATGCTATTTTGGTTACTACAGCTCTATAGTATAATTTGAAGTCAGGTAATGTGATTCTTCCAGTTTTTTTCTTTTTGCTCGGGATGTTTTTGGCTATTCTGGGTCTTTTGTTGTTCTATACAAATTACAGGGTTATTTCTTTTATTTCTGTGAAGAATGTTATTGGTATTTTCATGGGAATTGCATTGAATCATTATATTGCTTTGGATAGTAGGGATATTTTAACAGTATTGATTCTTTCAATCCATGAGCATGGACTATCTTTCCATTTTTTGTGTGTGTCCTCTTCAATTTATTTCAAAAATGTGTTACAGTTTTCATCATAGAGATGTTTCACTTCTTTGGTTAAGTTTATTTCTAAGTATTTTATTTTATTTGTAGCTATTGCAAATGGGATTACTTTCTTGGATTCTTTTTCAGATTGTTTACTATTGGCCTAGAGAAATGCTACCCATTTTTGTATGTTGATTTTGCATCCTGCAACTTTACTGAATTTGTTTATCAGTTCTAATAGTTTTGGGGTGGAATCTTTAGGTTTCTCTAGATATAAGAACACATTGCCTACAAATAAGAATAATCTGGCTTCTTCCTTTCCAATTTGGATGCCTTCTATTTCTTTCTCTTGTCTGATTGCTCTAGCTAGAACTTCCAATACTATGTTGAATAATGGTGACAAGAAAATGGGCATCCTTGTCTTATTCCAGATCTTAGAGGAAAGGCTTTCATTTTTCCCCATTCAGTATGATACTAGTTGTGCTATGTCACATATGGCTTTTATTATGTTGAGGTAAGTTCCTTCTATACTCAGTTTTTTGAAGTTTTTATCATGAAAATGTGTTGAATTTTATTGAATGCTTTTTCAGCATCAATTGAAATTATTATATGGTTTTTGTCCTTCATTCTGTTGACATGATGTATCACATTGATTGATTAGCATATATTGAACCATCCTTGCATCCCTGGGATGAATCCCACTTGATCATGATGAATAATCTTTTTAATGTGTTGTTGAATTTGGTTTATTAGTATTTGGTTGAGGATTTTTGCATCTGTGTCATCAGAGATATTGGCTTATAGTTTTCTTTTTTTGTTGTGTCTTTGTATGGTTTTGGTATCAGGGTGATACAGGCCTCATAGAATGAGTTTGGGATTATTCCCTCCTCCTTGATTTTCTGGAATAGTTTAGGTAGTGTTGGTATTAGTTCTTCTTTGAATGCTTGGTAGAATTCAGCAGTGAAGCCATTGGGTCCTAGGCTTTTCTTTGATGGGAGACTTTTTATTATTGCTTCTATCTCATTACTTTTTACTGGTTTATTCAGGTTTTAGATTCTTCCTGGTTCAATATTGGCAGGTTGTATGTGTTAGGAATTTATCCATTTCTTCTAGGTTTTACAACTTACTGGCATATACTTGCTCAAAGTGGTCTCTAATAATCTTCAGATTTCTGCAATATCAGTTGTAATGTCTCCTTTTCCATCTCTGATTTTATTTTTTTGAGTCTTTCTTTTTTTTCTTAGTCTGGCTAATGGTCTGTCAATTTTGTTTATCTTTTCAAAAAATCAACTTTTTGTTTCATTGATCTTTTGGATTGTTTTTTAGTTTCAATCCATTTATTTGTGCTCTGATCTTTATTATTTCTTTTCTTCTACTAATTTTGGGTTTGATTTGCTCTTGTTTTTCTAGTTCTTTGAGATGCATCATTAGATAATTTATTTGAAGCTTTTCTACTTTCTTGATGTAGGCATTTATTGCTATAACTTTCTTATTACTGCTTTTTTCTGTATCCCATAGGTTTTGATATATTGTGTGTTCATTTTTATTCATCTCAAGAAATCTTTTCATTTCCTTCTTAATCTCTTCACTGACCACTAATTGTTGGTCATTTAGGAACATATTGTTTAATTTCTATGTGTTTGTGTGGTTTCCAATGTTCCTATTATTATTAATTTCTAGTTTTACTCCCTTGTGGTCAGAGAAAATACTTGATATGATTTAATTAAAAAAATTTTAAGACTATTTTGTGGCCCAATATATGATCTATCCTTGAAAATGATCCATGAGCTTAGGAGGTGTATTCTGCAGCTATTGGATGAAATGTTCTGTAAATATCTATTAGGTACATTTGGTTTATAGTACAGGTTAAGTCCAATGTTTATTTGTGGATTTTCTGTCCAGATGACCTGTCTAATCCTGAAAGTGGAGGGTTGAGGTCTCCAGTGATTATTGTATTGGGGTCTATTTCTCTCTTTAGCTCTGTTAGTATTTACTTTATTTATCTGGGTGCTACAGTGTTTGGTGTATATGTATTTAGAATTTGTTGTATCCTTTTGTTGAATTGACTCCTTTATCATTATATAATGATCTTCTTCATCTCTTTTTACAATTTTTGTCTTGAAATCTATTTTATCTGATAGAAGTATAACTACTCCTGCTCTTTTGTGGTTTCCATTTGCATGGAATATCTTTTTCCATACTTCTATTTTTGGTTTATGTTTGTCTTTATAGGTCAAGTGGGTTTATTGCCAGTAACATACCATTGGCTCTTATTTTTTTAATTCATTCAGTCACTCTGTCTTTTGATTGTAGTTTTGTCTATTCACATTCAATATTATTATTGATAGGTAAGGACTTACTACTGCCATGTTGTTCTTTGATTTCTGCTTGTTTTGTGGTTCTCCCTTATTTTCATCCTTCCTTCCTTTGTTAAAAGTGATTTTCTCTGGTAGTGTGTTTTAGTCTCTTGCTTTTTTTTTTTTGTGCATCTGTTGTAGGTTTTTTTTTATTTGAGGTTACCATGAGGCTTGCAAAAAACATTTTATAACCAATTATTTTAAATATCTGACAACTTTGCTTAAAAAATAATCAAACAAGCAAAGACAAATCTACCAGAAATTCTACACTTTGACTCCATCCTCCTTTGCTTTTTAACCTTTTGTCATTTTTATTCATATCTTTTTATACTATCTATCTCTCAAAAAGTTGTTGTAGTTATTTTTGATAGATTTGTCTTTTAGTCTTCATCTTCCTACTCAAAATATAAGTGATTTATACACGACAATTACAGCAATAGAGTATTCTGTATTTGCATACTTACTCTTACTAGTGAGTTGTGTATCTTCAGATGATTCCTTATTGTTCATTAACATCCTTTTCTTTCAGATTGAAGAACTCCTTTTAGCATTTTTTCGTATGACAAGTCTGGTGTTGATCAAATCCTTCAGCTTTTGTTTGTTTTAGAAAGTCTTTATTTCTTCATGTTTAAAGGATATTTTTGCAGGATATAATATGTTAGGGTTAAGGTTCTTTTCCTTCAGCACATTGAATGTGTCATGCCACTCTCCTATAGCCTATAAGGTTTTCACTGAGAAGTCTACTGCCAAATGTATTGGAGCTGCTTTATATGTTATTTTTTTTTCTTGCCTCTCTTAGGACCTTTTCCTTATCTATGACTTTTGGGAGCTTGATTATTAAATGCTTTGAGGTTGTCTTGTTTGAGTTAAATCTACTTGTGTTCTATGATCTTCTTGTACCTAAATATTGATATCTTTCTCTAGGATTGGAAAGTTCTCTGTTATTATTTCGTTGAATAAACTTTCTACCCCAATCTTTCTCTCTACCTCCTATTTAAGGCCAATAATTCTTAGATTTGCCTTTTGAGGCTATTTTCTAGATCTTATAGGTATGCTTCATTCTTTTTTTATTCTTTTTTTTTTTTTTTTTTTTGAGACAGAGTCTCACTTTGTTGCCCAGGCTAGAGTGAGTGCCGTGGCGTCAGCCTAGCTCACAGCAACCTCAATCTCCGGGGCTCAAGCAATCCTCCTGCCTCAGCCTCCCGAGTAGCTGGGACTATAGGCATGCACCACCATGCCCAGCTAATTTTTTGTATATATATTAGTTGGCCAATTAATTTCTTTCTCTTTATAGTAGAGACGGGGTCTCGCCCTTGCTCAGGTTGGTTTCGAACTCCTGAACTCAAACGATCCGACCGCCTCGGCCTCCTAGAGAGCTAGGATTACAGGCGTGAGCCACCGCACCCGGCCCTTTTTTTCTCTTCTGACTGTGTATTTTCAAATAGCCTGTCTTCAAACTCATTGATTTTTTTTTTTTCTTTTGCTTGGTCAATGCTGCTGTTGAGAGAGACTGATGCATTCTTCAGTTTGTCAATTGAATTCTTCAGCTCTAGAATTTCTGCTTGATTATTTTTATTATTTCAATTTCCTTGTTACATTTCTCTGATAGGCTTCTGAATTCCTTCTCTGCATTGTCTTAAAATTCATTGAATTTCTTCAGGACAGCTATTTTGAATTTCCTATTTGAGAGGTCACATATCTTCATCACTCCAGGGTGGTCACTGGTACCTTATTTTGTTTGGTGAGATCATGTTTTCCTGAACGTTCTTGAGGCTAGTGGATATTTGTTGATATCTGGGCAGTGACAAGTTAGGTTATTTATTTTAATCGTTATACTTTGGACTTATTTGAACCTATCTTTCTTGAGAAGGCTTTCCAGATATTCAAAGGGAATTGAGTGTTGTGATCTAAGTCTTTGGTTGCTACAGCCATATCATCACGGTGTGTGGGGGGGTAGTGCCTCAGTCAATACTGTGACTCTTGCAGACTCCTGGTGGTACTGCCTTGGTGGACTTGGAGAATTCCCTGGATTACCAGGCAAAGTCTCTCACACTCTTCCCTCACTCTCTGTGATGGGGGAAGCAGTGATGTGGTCACTCCCTGTGGCCACCAGCACTAAATCACACCTGAAGCCAGCCCAGCCTCACCCAAAGCCCAGGATGACTGTTGCCTGGTTACCTCTGATATTTATTCAAAGCATAAGGACTCTTTAGTCAGCAGGTGGTGAATCCTATCAGGACTGGGTCCTTCCCCTCAGTGCAACATGTTTTTATCTGGGCCAGGGTAGGTCAAGAAATGCCATCCAGAAGTATGGCCTGGATTGAGGAGTTTTAGAAGTCTGCTTGGTACTTTATTTTACTGTGGCAGAGCTGTTATACAACGTGCAAAACAAAATCCTCTGCACTCTTCTCTTTTCTTTCCCCTAAGTGGGAGAAAAGTCTCCTTGAGCTGCACTGTCCATAATTGGAAGAGGGGTGACACAGGTATTCACTTGGCCGCTGTTGTTGGTGTCTCACTCAGTCAAGTGGACCCCAAGTCCACTGGCTCCAAGACAGCACAGCCACAGGAATTGCCCAAGGAGTGCAGCCTTTGTGGCCTGACTGCCTTATGAATTCAGTCTAGGACCCAGGTTGCTTTTGGTCAGCCAGTGGTGGGGCTAGCCAAAACTTGGGTTTGGGGACAGAGGATGTCCCTCTGTTCAGGCTGTCTAAATGCTCCCTCTGTGGGCACTGGCAGAATTCTGCCCTGTATTGTGTTCCCCTGTGCCAGGGTGGCCCTGAGTTTCAGTGCAAAGTCCCACAAGCACTTCATTCTCCCTCCCCTGGGAACACAGACTCTCTTTCCATTCCACATGCTGGCCACTGCCAGGGAATGGGGGAGGGTTGGTGTAGGCAATGCAAAGTTGTCTTTTCTGTCCTCTTTAGTGCCTCTTCCCTTGATATAATGTGAAAACCAGGTAGTAAGATTGCTCACCTGAGTTTTGGTACTTCTGAAGGTGCTTGCTAGCACGGATAGTTGTTGAATTTGGTGTTCATGTGGAGAGATGATCACTGGAGGTTTCTGTTTGGCCATCTTGCTCTGCCTCCTTCACATCTATTGAGAAGGTAAATGAACTAATTAAGATGGCTGGGGTACAGGAGAAATTATATAAATGTTCATTAATTTAAGGCTCCTACTCCAAGTCTGTTTATAATATCTTGGTTGTTTTCTTTACCAGTGAGTTGAGAACAAAAGTTACTCTCTACAGTAAACACAGGACCATGAAAACTTGACAGAAAAGTAGTGGAGGATAAAGTAATAAAAAATAGTTAACATTTATCCTGTGGCTAATGGGTGCCAGACATTGTGATAACTTGCATATATACTATCTATCTCCACTTAATTTTCACAATAGCATATGAAGCAGATACTATGATTATTTCCATTTTATATATGAGAAAACTGAGACATAGATAAGCTTAGTAATTTGTCAAGGGCACACAGTCAGTAAGTGTCAGAGCAGGATGCAAACCCAAGTATGTCTGACTCCAAATCCCATGCTCCAAATCCCCACGGGATGCTGAGAGGTTGTTTGGAAATGACTTACATAAAATAAATTGGAGAAAGTGCGACATCACTCTTACCTGAATGCTTCTCTTTAAGTGAGAGGGAAAGAAGTGAAGTTACAGATGGGTGACTCCCACCTGTACTTCCCACACTGGTGAGGTGATACCAGGTGTTGATCAACTGTGATGGGAACGAGGTGGGGACAAGGTAAGAAGCACTGGACTGGGGATGTTGTATGCAGAGGATGTTGCTCCCAAATCTCCACTCTTTTGATTCCCAGGTCTTTGAATAGGGATGGGGGAATGTTTATATCTGGAAGCAAACCTCTCCCAAAGTAGACACAGAGATCAGAAGTAACAGGGTCACAGCTCTTTCCTACTAAACTGTATGACCCTGGGCAAGTCACTTAGCTTTTCTCAGCTTTAGTCCCCCTATCTGAAAAATGGGGGTTGTAACATGTGGTAAAGCTACTTGACAGGCTTGTTGTGAGAACCAAACGAGATTGCACGTTTAGTTGTGATTACTATTTTGAGAGATTTGGTAGCAAGCAAGGCCTTTAGTTTTGGTGGAGTAAGGGCCCTGGAAGACAGCATCCTAACAGTGAATTCATGCCCTTAACTCCTGAGTCTTTTCCCCATTCTTCCCCCCCACAGACATGCAGACACTCTCAGTGACCCCCTCGCCTCCTCCACTGCCCAAGCCTCTGCTCCCAAGCCCTGGAACACACCACTCCCAGACAAAAACCATTAGGAAAACTTTTAGAGGAGTGGGCACCCCTGACAGGGCTGGGCCCCATTTTTGGTAATGTGTTGGTAGATGTTTGAGAATTAGTTCTAAAAGCCATTGCTTTTCCCCTAAGTGGAATTTTCCTGGAAAGCCATAAAAATGGAAGAGATTAGAATTTTTACTAGGTTGATCAGGTTACACACATCCTCTAGCCTGATACATCACAAACAAGAAAATAATAAAAAGCCTTTATACAAAGTCTTTTTGCCAGGGGTCATCTCAACACATCATAAAACATTAGGACATGACAAGTAAAAGATTGGAATCAGCTGTGCTTATAAACTAGCACTCACAGCCTGAGCATTCAGGGTGGGAGAAAACCTGAAGGGCTCTTGGGGTTGCATAAACAGGCCTTGGGAAGCAGCGAGAGTGCACTCTGGGACCACCTTTTCCCTGCCGACTGCTTGGCTGTTCCATTGCCCTCCTTCCAAGGAAAACTGGATTCTAGTTTGCCTATGGCTTCTCTGACCTGCAGCTTCAGGCCCCATCTGTTCCTGGTACTGAAGGCATCCAAGTTGCGGGGCATGACATTTTACCCAGTGTCTGAAGCCCTTTAAATTCAGGCTTTGAGAAAATGAGGCTGGAAGAATGATGTTATCAACAAAAATGATGATTTCCTTTGGAGGAAGTTGAAGAGTTCAGTTTGTGACAATATTTCAGACATCATTTATTTTAAGCTTGCTGACTCTTATTCACAGTCCATCCCCTGCGGCTGGACGGGGAGCAGGGTAGAGAGGGATGCTGTTTCCACAGTGCCTGACACTCCACTTTGCCTGTATTTGATCACAGGATTTGCCATTGATTTGTGTCCACCATCTAGATTGTAAATCTATTGATTGCCTGATATATTAGGGTTCAATAAATGTGTGTATTAGTATACTCAACCTGACTCATTAATTCCCCTAGGCTCTTAATTCCCCTAGATTTAAAAATCATCCTTTCATTGATAAGCTTCCATCCCAAATTATATGATCTCTCCTTGGCAATTATCTACTTGACATATTCATGAATCTCTCACAGAAATGTCAAAGTCAAATGTCAAAAATGTCAACAAAAGTCTATTCCCCACCAACCTGTCCTTTCTGACACCGATCATCAAATTTTCCCCATCTCAGTAAGTGACACCACATCTGCTCAGTTATTCAAACTGGAAATCTAGAAGTCATCTTTCATTCTCCCTTTCCAGACATTGAATTCACCATCAAAATCATCTCCAAAATATATCTCAAATTCTTCTACTTTGGTTTATTACCTTAGTCTGGGTCAACATCATGTATCATCTGAATACTACGATAGGCTCCCAAATGGTCTTATTTGCATTCTTTCCCCCCACCAACCCATTCTCTTATTGTCTTTTTCTCCTGTAGCCACACTGTCATCTACTTCCTACCTTCCTTTATTAGTTTTAAGGAAATCCCAGACCTTTTCATTCTTTCATTTCAGAATATTATGGGGGTACAAACATTTTGGTTACATATAATGCCTTTGCCTCACCCAAGCCAGGGCTACAAGTGTGCCCTTCCCCCATACAGTGTGTTCCACCTCCATTAGTTGTGAGTTTACCATCCCCATCTCCTCCCTCCCACCTGATCAGCACCAAATGAATATTACTACCATGTGAGCACCTTAGTGTTCATCAATTAGTACCAGTTTGATGGCAAGTACATGTGGTGCTTGTTTTTCCATTCTTGTGATACCTCACTTCGAAGGATGGGCTCCAGTTCTATCCAGGATAATAGTAAGAGGTGCTAGTTCACCATTGTTTTTTGTGGCTGAGTAGAACTCCATGATTATATATATATATATATATATATTCATTCCACTCATGTATTGATGGACAATTGGGTTGTTTCCACATCTTTGCAATTGTGAACTGTGCTGCTGTAAACATTCAAGTGCAGGTGTCTTTATTATAGAATGTCTTTTTTTCCTTTGGGTAGATGCCTAATAGTGGGATTGCTGGATCAAATGCTTTTCTATTTTTAGCTCTTTGAGATATCTCCAAATTACTTTCCACAGGGGTTGTACTAATTTTCAGTCCCACCAGCAGTGTAAGAGTGTTCCTGTCTCTCCACACCCACACCCACACCAGCATTTATTGTTTGGGGAATTTTTTTTTTAATTTCAGCATATTATGGGGGTACAAATGTTAAGGTTACATATATTGCCCTTGCTCCCCCCCCCACTCCCCTCTAGTCAGAGCTTCAAGCGTGACCATCCCCCAGACAGTGTGCCTTGCACTTATTATGGGGCTTTTTGATAAAGGCCATTCTCACTGGAGTTAGGTGATATATCATTGTGGTTTTGATTTGCATTTCTGTAATGATTAGAGATGTTAAACACTTTTTAATATTTTTGCTGGCCATTATTCTGTCTTCTTTTGAAAAGTTTCTGTTCATGTCTTTCACCCATTTATTGATGGGGTTGTTTGATTTTTTTGTTGTTAAGATTCTATATAGATTCTTGTTATCAGACCTTTATTGGATATGTAGAATGCAAATATTTTCTCCCATTCTGCAGGTTGTCTATTTGCTCTACTGAGAGTTTCTTTGGCCGTGCAGAGGCTTTTTAATTTGATCAGGTCCCATTTATTTATTTTTGTTGCTGCTGTGATTGCTTTGGGGGTCTTCATAAATTCTTTGCCTAGGCCAATGTCTATAAGAGTTTTCCCAACATTTTCTTTTAGAATTCTTAAGGTTTAATGCCTTATGTTTAAGTCTGTTATCCATCATGAGTTGATTTTTGTAAGAGGTGAGAGATGGGGATCCAGTTTCAATCTTCTGCATGATGGCTGGTGATAATTTTGACTTGTAAAAAACAAACAAAAAAAGAACTGAAGAAAGGTCTCCTCTTTTATTTTTTATATGTTCCTATTTTGTTTCTATGTATTGGATGATTTTTTTAAATCAATTCTCTGGGTATTGTTTTTGTGTCCACCTCCAAAGTGTTCTGCCATCAGGATCTTATTTTGCTGCTTCAATTTTTTTCGTGGCCTCTACAGTTTCAACTTTCATTTACAGAATGATGCACCTTTCTTCTCCATGTTTCCATGAATAGCATCGTCCACTCTATGAGTCAAGCTAGAAACGTCAGACACATCTTTAGCTTTTTGTCTTCTTCAACATGTGGCAATGTAGCGATGGAAAAGAAGGGGGAGAAATAGAGATGGGAGTTTGGAAGGCAAATCCTTCAGTAGGACAAAGAATGCAAAGGGAAGCAGGTAGGTGCTGAGTGGGAGAAAGTGTGCAGGGGATATATCTCAAAGGGCCACATGAGTCATGCTGGGAAATTTGGCTTGATCGTAGAGGCAACAGTGATCCGTCAGTTGGAGGGTTTTAAGGAGTGGGGATTCATGATAAGTTTCAGGATTTCAACAACTTAATCTGACTACAGTGTGAAGAATGGATTGTAGGGGCTCAAATTTGAGTCAGAAAGAGTGTCAGTACCTGGGTGCAGACAAAGAAATGATGAAATTACAGAGAAGAGAAGATGAGGTCTTGAACAAAGAAGGATGTGGGGGCAGCAAGACAAAGTGAGACTCTTAGGTGAGCAAGAGTCCTTGAAGGGTGGCTACTTGGAGGGCTACTCCAGCCTCAGTTAGGGAGATATGAAGGGGACCAAGAGGAGAAGGCTGTGTGAGTGTGAGAGCTCTTGGGGACAAATTAGTTTGTGAGAGTGAAGGCAGTCTGCCTTTCTGACCCACTTTCTCCCTTCTTGTGGTTGGAGTTTATTTTGCTTGCTGAAAATATGGGTGGAATAATCAGGAGATGAATGAAAATAATTTGGAGAATAAATCACAAAGGGCAAAACTTAATATCTAGAATTGTTGCAACACAATTGTAATAGGAACTGAAAGGAAATTAGGCTTATTTTCTTATAAATAGTTTTTGATTATTCATAAGACCATAATCCTTTCCTTGAGAAAGTAGATCAATTGTGATTTCTAGATGTAGTTCGTGGCCCCAATTACACTAGTGAGTGTTTACAAGGGAAAGTAAGAAAAACAGTAGGTTGTTTTGTCTTGCTCAAAAGTCCACCTATGAATCATTCTCTGAGGATAAAGGATTTTCCCAAAGAGGTAATGTTTATAAATTCACAATGTTTCTCTGCTTATAAATGTGAAAGAGAAACTGAAAAGTCAGGAAATACTTATATCTGGTACTTCTGCTAACAGAGATTTGAAATTACACCAACTAGGCAGGCAGCACTAGTGGTTTTCATTGGAAAAAAATAGAGTAAATGAGAAGAGAAAAGTTGGTTTTTTTTTCTTTCAATGTGAACTTGGGACTCCTAAAGGGAGTGGTTGTGTGGCTGAGGGTGCTGAGGATCGGGTCAGTTTCCATTAGGCTCTTTTATGTTCTGGGAAAAGTTGCTGTGGGTGAAGCCTAGGCTACTGGGAAAAATACTGGAGAATCCATTCTCCTACCCCTGTAGTAAAGTGGGAGCTTTCCCTTTAGCTCAGTAAGTAACTTAATAATTCTTTCCTTAAACAGTCAATATAAATGATGTTTTATTAGTAGTTTAAACATAGTAATTTTTCATCACAATAAAGAACCCAATGAAGATTAAACTTAATTTACAATTTCTTCAAATTCACATAGGATCCTTGTTAGTGTACACCCAGACATATTTGCATTATTGCACAGTTTCCTGCATTAGACTTTAACAATTATTCAGACACTGAGCTCTTTATTTATTCACCTATTTCTGCAGGTAAACTGCAAAAAAAAAAATCCTAAGTCTGAGGTGGTTAAGCCATTTTAGCAGCTGAGAGTTTTCTGCTTAAATCACCTATGCATGTATACATTTAAAGGATATATTTTCATTTTCTTATAGTTGATGCAATTGTTCAGAACCAGCCTCCTTATTAAGCAACCTAACTTTCTGTTTATTGAAGTGCCCTCCACAAATAAATTTAAGCAAACACAAAGAAAGGGATCTCAAAATTATCATCAAATGCTCTGTGGTAAGAAAAGAACACAAAGATTTTCTAAGAGCTGAAGAATTTAGGCTACAGCTGAGTTTTAAGAGAAGATGAAATATCGTTGAAAATGGGATCTTGGTAGCTCCATAGAAGTACATAATGATACTCATTTTTAAGTGAACATTCACTTTATAGTATTAATATTACAAATATGGACAAAGTGTTCCAAATACATAGCCATCAAGAATGGCAAAGCTCTAAATCTAAATGACTTTATATCTGAAATTCAGTTAAAAAAATCAATGGTTATCATTTACTTTGGGAGAACAGGCCCTCAAACGTGTCTTCTCTGTAGCTTCTAAGTTCTATTGCTGAGCAGTCTAAATTCTACTGATGTCTCATCCTGACATCAGAATTGTCCTTTATAGTTTTTGTTCCTTCCTGTCCTAGTACATTAAAATTAATGAAAAAATAAAAACTAAAGATGACATTAAGTAAGCAATCATGTTAGATCTTGTTATTTCGTTAATTGTGAAACCGGCAGCCTTTCATGGGAAGACCAGGAGGCTCAGGCGCAAATTTCCATTTCAAATATAATTTTCTGAAATGAGAGTTTGATAATTTTTAATTTAATAAACTCTATATTGTTTGAATAATAGGAATTTTCTTGACAACTGGTCAATACTTTAAATCCTGCCAGGACCATGAAAAAACCAGAGAAATGATGTAAATTTAAGACAACCAAATTTTAATTTGTGGATTATTCCTATGAGAATGGAAATTGCTCCTTGTGTTTCTGAAATAAATCAAAAAGGAATGCCCTTCCTACCACTGGAAGCTGTGATGCCTCTTACCAGTTGCAAGTAGTATAGACGGTTTGGTGTGTGTCAAGCATGGTGCTGACTCATTCCAGATGCTTGGTGTATTGTTCAGATTGGGTCAGTGGATCAGGCACATGGAATTCTTTTGGTCATTGAATTAGTTTGCTATTGCCATTGTAACAAATTACTAAAAACTTGTGGCCTAAGGTAACACACATTTATTCCCTTATATTTCTGGAGGCCAGAAATCTGAAATCAGTTTCACTGTTCCAAATCAAGGTGTTGACAGGGCTTCACTCCCTCCAGAGGGTCATGAAATCTGTTTCCTTGACTTCCCCAGCTTCTGGACAGGCACTGCTTGCATTCCTTGGCTCATGGTCTCTTTCTGTATCTTCAAAGCCCACAGTATAGGAACTCTCTCTTTCTTGCCTTTTCTGTAAGGTTGCTACATCACCTTCTTTCTTCTGTAGTAGACTCTCCCTTTACTCTCTCTTGTAAGGATACATGTGATTACCTTTAGGACTCACCTGTATAATACAGAATAATTTCCCATCTGAAGATTTTTAATTTAATCACATCTGCAAAGTCCCTGTTATCATCTTAGATAACATTCATAGGCTCTAGGGATGTCCTTGGGTGTCATTATGTATTCTGCCACAGTTATGAATTCTCCTTTTGTCCTTCCTTTCCTTGAATGCCTATAATGTAAAGTGTTCAATGCTGTGATGGCCCCTAAAGACACAAAAATGAGTGGGACATATATCTCTACTTTAGAAATCCAGTTTAGATGAGGAGACATCCATGCATACAAATGACTATCATGCAAGGATACCACCAGAGAGATTTGCAAATAGTGTTTTTACGACATTGAGGAGGGATGGTTCATTCCTTGAGAACTGGGAAGCTTTAGAGATCTGTCCTATGGGAATACTTGAAGTGGAACATTCCTAGATTAGGCCTCAGATAGGTTCTCTGAGAGGGCACTGTAGTCCATTCACTACAGCTCTTGGCCCCACCCTCAGGGAAGGGTCTTCCCTGAACGTTAGTCTCACTGACCACAAATGACATGAGTCTTGGGAGAGGTACTGGGCAGTGTTCTTGGTCCATTTGTTGTCTACAGATGTGTGGACATCCAAAGTTGCTTTAAGTTTTAACAGTCAGAGACTCTTAATCCAAACCTATGCTTCCTATTGGTAGTTCAGATATCTCAAAAACTTAGTAGTCTCTTTATCAGTTTGATTAAAATGAATTTCATGTGCTAAATAACCATATCCACAGTTCTTAAGACATAGTTGCAGATTTTCTGTATTTGATTTCTCATCTCAATCTCTCTCTTGGCTTAACTGGAATTGCATATACCTCAAGCTTATTGGACATCAGTGGGAGAATCACATTTTTAGCATGTTTTCCCTGAGTTATTTTTGTCTAACTAAAAGGATTCCCTTGGGGGACTCTTGTAGTAAAATTTTTTATTCAAGATGCTTTAATTCATTCAAAGGTGTTCACTATCAATATAATGACTCTTGATTTAATTCTATTTCCAGGCCTGATTTTTATTTTGTTTTGTTTCTCAAGGCTTTTCTCAAATTTATGTTTACTGTTAGAGTTGTGAAGAAGTTGCTTCTTCTGATTCTGCTAGACCCTATATTCTTTTCTGTTCCAGCTTGTGATAGAAGCCAATTTTTTTCTGGGCTCATCTCTTTTTTTTCCAATTCTTTGCCAAATGCAGCAACAAACACATATCATTCTTATTCTGTTTTCTCACTTCTGTATGTAAGTTCACTGATCACATGATTGCCTCTGAAGTTACTGGTAGCTACAGCTTACCAAATGATTTGCCACTTGGTAACTTCGGTTGGCATCTTTCCAGCATTCAATATCAGTTTTCTGACTTCCTGTTAATCTTTTAGCCAAGGCCACACATTTTCTTTTTTAAAATTTCAAAATATTAAGTGACACAAAAGGTTTTTTTTTTTATGTGGATACACTCTATAATGCTAAAGTCAGGGCTTTCAGTGTGCCCTCCACCAGGACAGCGTTCACTGTACCTGATAGGTAAGTTTTTATCCTTCATCCCGCAGAAGCTCAGGAAATTTCACCCCAAAATATGACTCCTTGGTATTAAGAGTATTTTGATTAAAGGCCCCTTTGAGATCAATAGGACCTTGGAAAGGGCTTTCCCTCTATCTGCACAACCAGACAGACCCATCAAAAGAACAATCAACTTCCCCTCCCTTCCCTTTTATATCACTATATTGCAGGAAAGAAAATCAAGAATGCAACCAGATCAGGCCCAAATAATTTTTAACATAATACCCATCTCTCGGGTTAATTTACAAGTCAATCTATTTCCCCTACCGATTCATCCTCCCTAGCAACCGTTTATCACTCTTAAATAGAATTACATATATTCCTAATTTTCCCCACCTCTAAAAGAAGGCATAAAAATATCTGGATCCCATTAGGATATTGGGTAATCACTCTGTGATTCTTGCCATGAGCATCATAAATAAACCTCTTCCTCTGTTAATCTGCCTTAATTGTAAGGTGATCTATCAGTGAACTTTTTCAAAAGGGGAAGTTTCCCCTCATCCTCATACCCCTAACCCCCCTCTCACCCTCCCTGCTTCTTAGTTTCCTATGTCCTTTACATCTTTTTGTGCCCATCATTTGGGCATGTGGATTCATCATTTAGCTCCCACTAATAAGTGAGAATTTGTGATGTTTGTTTTTCCATACCTGAGATACTTCATTTAGGATAATGGTCTCCAGTTACATCCAAGTTGCTGCAAAAGACATTATTTCATTCCTTTTTATGGCTGAGTAGTATTCCCTGGTGTATATGTATATGTGTATGTGTGTGTGTGTGTATATATATATATATCATATTTTCTTAATCCACTCATGTATTGATGGGTGCTTAGGTTGATTCCATACCTTTGCAATTGTAAATTGTACTGCAATAAACATTCAAGTGCAGGTGTCTTTTTGATAAAATGATTTCTTTTCTTTGGGTAGGTACCCAGTAGTAGGATTGCAGGATTGAGTGGTAGGTCTACTTTTAGTTATTTGAAGACCCTCCATACTGTTTTCCATAGAAGTTGTACTAATTTCCAGTCGCACCAACAACGTATAAGTCGCCCTTTTTCTCTGTATACATTATTTTTTTGACTTTTTAATAATGACCATTCTGACAGGGCTAAGGTGGTCTTTCATTGTGGTTTTAATTTGCATTTTCCTGATGAGTAGTGATATTGAACATTTTTTCATATGTCTGTTGGCCATTTGACTATCTTCTTTTGAAAAAATTCTGTTCATGTCTTTTGTGCAGTTTTTGATGGGGTTGTTTGTATTTTTTTCTTCCTATTTTGTTTGAATTCTTTGTAGATTCTAGAAATTAATCTTTTTCAGATGTATAGTTTGCAAATATATTCTCCCATTCTGTAGATGCCTGTTTACTCTGTTGATTATTGCCTTTGCTGTCCAATAGGTTTTAATTTAATCAAGTCACATTTATTTATTTTTGTTGCTATTGTATTTGCCTTTGGGGTTTAGGTATAAATTCTTGCCTAGATCAGGGCATTCATATACCCCATCTTGGGACCAGAGCTTACTACAGAGACATCAGATAACTGGCTCAATAACTGGCTCCTCCTTGCAAACTACAATCAATGACAGAGAGTATAACTCCATAGCTTAACACAGTAGCTTCCATCTCAAGCTATTAGAGAACAGTGGAGTCATACCTGGAAGTGCAATCCACCAGCTTGGAGCGTAAGCTAGGAGACAAATCTCACTAATCTCCATTGGCAAGAGCTGAAGACAGTAGGTCAGAGGTAACCCAACTTTCTAAAATACCCCTAAGGCAATACAGGACCAGCATGCCTCTCCCCAGCACTGTCAATCAATGACCCTTGAGGGCTTGGAGATTCAGCCATAAACCAGTCCTTAGCACCCCCACTTCTTGAACAAGAAGCCTGATATGAAAGAATCAGTGAAAGAACACAGGAAACATGAAAGATCAGAGAGAAAAGTCACCCCCAAAAGAAATCATGAGGTCCTCAACAACAGATACCAATTTAAATGAAATTATTAAAATGACAGAAGAAGAATTCTGACTATGGATTATAAGAAAGTGCAATGGGCCGGGTGCAGTGGCTCACGCCTGTAATCCTAGCTCTCTGGGAGGCCGAGGCGGGCGGATTGCTCAAGGTCAGGAGTTCAAAACCAGCCTGAGCAAGAGCGAGACCCTGTCTCTACTATAAATAGAAAGAAATTAATTGGCCAACTGATATATATATATAAAATTAGCCGGGCATGGTGGCACATGCCTGTTGTCCCAGCTACTCGGGAGGCTGAGGCAGTAGGATCGCTTGAGCCCAGGAGTTTGAGGTTGCTGTGAGCTAGACTGACGCCACGGCACTCACTCTAGCCTGGACAACAAAGCAAGACTCTGTCTCAAAAAAAAAAAAAAGAAAGTGCAATGGATTTGAAGAGAAAATAGAAACACCAACACAAAGAAGCCACAAGAACAATACAGGAAATGAATGAAAAATTCTCTAAAGAAATTCAAGTGTTACGAAAGAACCAAACAGAAATACTGGAAATGAAAGAGGCATTCGAGGAACTACAAAACACAGTGGAAAGCCTTAAGACTAGGTTGGATCATGGAGAGGAAAGAATCTCAGAGCTTGAAGATAATGCCTATGTGCTAAACAAATCAGATGAAGAAAAAGAACACAGAAGCAAGAAACATGAACAAAACATATCAAAAAATGTTGGATTATGTAAAGAAACCAAACATAAGAAATATAAGCATCCCAGTGACAGAACAAGAAAATACGCAAGGGCTGAAAAATCTATTTCTTGGAATAATGGAGGAAAAGTTACATGACCTGGCCAGATATCTAGATATGCAGGGACAAGAAGCTAACAGAACTCCCAGGAGACTCAATGTGAAAAGGCAATCACCATGTTACATAGTTATCAGGATGGCCAAAGTAAACATGAAAGAGGCAATCCTTCCAGCAGTAAGATGAAAACAGCAGATAACCTACAAAGGAAAACCTACAAAGAAATCAGACTAACTTCAGACTTCTTAATTGAAACCTTACAAGCCAGAAGGAACTAGGGACCCATTCTCAATCTTCTAAAAGAGAATAATGGCCAACCTAGAATTATTAATCTGGCAAAGCTAAGCTTCACATATAAGGCAGAAATAAAGGCTTTCCCAGATAAACAATCATTAATGGAATTTGCAAAGACCAGACCTGCCCTGTAGGAAGTACTCAGATTTGTATTATATACTGAACAATGCAATAGACACCCACTAATGTAAAATCACTCAAGAGTTAAAGTCCAGAATGCTGACTCCACAATGGCTCAAGTGGTAAAACAAAACAATAAGAATTTATTTAACAGTATGGACAGAATTCTACCCCAAATATCAATTCTCTCAATAAATGTGAATGGCTTAGATTGTCCACTGAAGAGGCATAGATTAGGTGAGTGTATAAAAAACACAAGCCAAGTATCTGCTGTCTCCAGGAAACACATCTTACCCACAAAGATGCTTTCAAACTCAAGGTGAAGGGTTGGAAAACAAACTTCCAGGCAAATGGAAGCTGAAAGAAAGCAGGAATATCTATACTTATTTCAGGTAATGTAAGCTTTAAAATAGCAAAAGTAAGGAAGGACAAAGATGGTCACTATGTAATGGTGAAAGGAAAAATCCAAAAAGAAGACTTAACAATTCTTAATATTTATGCACCCAACACAGGAGCATCCAGTTACATAAAGCAAACCAAATTTCATCTAAATAGCATGATAAACAGTAATGCCTTAGTAGCCAGGGATTTCAACACCCCAGTGGCTGAACTGGACAGATCTTCCAAGCAGAATATAAGCAAAGAAATAATGGAATTTAACAGAGCTCTAGAACAGAAGGGTCTAACAGACATCTACAGAACATTCCACTCAAATAAAGCCAAATATACATTCTTCTCAGCAGCTCAAGGAACTTTCTCCAAAATTGATCACCACAAATCAGACCTCAACAAATTAAAAAAATTAGAAATTATACCATGTATTTCTCAAACCACAGTGGTATAAAATTAGAGTTCAATTCCAACAGAAACACTCACCCTTTCACAAAGTCATGGAAATTAAACAATCTATTGCTGAATGACCATTGAGTCAAGGGGGAGATCCAGATTGAAATCAAAAGATTCTTAAAAAAAATGAAATTGGGGACACAAGTTATCAAAATCTCTGAGATACAGCTAAAGCATTCCTGAGAGGAAAACTAATAGCATTAAATGCTCACATCCATAAGAGAGAAAGCTCAAAAATAAACTAGAAACTAGTAAACTGTCTCAAGGAATTGGAAAAGGAAGAGCAAATTAATTCTAAATCTAGAAAAGAAATAACTGAGATCAAAGCACAGCTAAATGAAATTGAGAATAAAAGAACTATACCAAAGATCAATAAAATCAAAAGTTGTTTTTTTGAAAAGATAAAATTGACAGGTTTCTTGCTAGATTGACAAGAACTAGAAATGAAAGATCTCTAATAAACTCAATTAGAAATGAAGAAGGAGAGGTCACCATAGACATCACAGAAAAACAAAACATTATCTTTGAGTACTATAAAAATCCATATGCCCCCAAACTACAAAATGTGGAGGAAATGGACAAATTCTTGGAACATACAACATCCCTAAGTTCAATCAGGAGGAAATAGAATTCCTGAACAAACCAATATCAAGCACAGAAATTGGAGCAGCAATTAAAAACTTTCCAGCAAGAAAATCTCCCGGACCAGATGGGTTCATACATGAATTTTACCAAACCTACAAAGAAGAACTCATACCTATACTGCAGAAACTATTCCACAACATTGAGAAAGATGGCATTCTCCCCAACTCATTCTATGAAGCCAATATCACCTTGATACTAAAGCCAGGAAAGGACATAATAAAAAAAGAAAGTTACAGACCAATATCCCTCATGAATATAGATCATCAACAAAATCTTAGCAAATCAAATCCAATGGCACATCAAAAAAAAATTCATCATAACCAGGTGAGCTTTATTCCAGAGATGCAAGGCTGTTTCAACATATGCAAATCTATAAATGCAACACACCACATAAATACAAGGAAGAGCAAAAACTATATGATTCTCTCAATATATGCAGAAAAAGCATTTGACAAAATCCAGCACACTTTTATGATAAAAAATCTTAACAAAATAGACATAGATGGGTCATACCTTAAAATCATTAAAGCCATATATGATAAACCCACAGCCAATATCATATTGAACATGGAAAAATTGAAAGGATTCCCACTTAGAACTGGAACCAGACAAGGTTGCTCACTATCTCCACTGCTATTCAATATAGTGCTGGAAGTCCTTGCCAGAGCAATCAGACAACAGAAGGGAATTAAGGGTGTCCAAATGTGGGTAGAAGAGGTGAAACTCTCACTGTGTGCTGATGATATATCTAGAAAATCCCAAGGCTTTAACCAAGAGACTCCTAGAATTGATAAATGAATTCAGTAAAGTCTCAGGGTACAAAATCAATGCACACAAATCTGTGGCATTCATATATGCCAATAATAGTCAAGTCAAAAATCAAGTCAAAGACTGAACACCTTTCACAATAGTATCAAAGAAAATTAAATATTTAGGAATATATTTAATAGAGGAGGTGAGAGACAAATATGTGGAGAACTACAAAACACTGAGAAAAGAAATTATAGAAGATGTAAACGGATGGAAAAATCTACCATGCTCATGGATTGGCAGAATCAATATTATTAAAATGTCCATACTACCTAAAGTTATCTAAAGAATGAATGCAATCTCTATCACAATACCATCATCATTCTTTACAGATCTAGAAAAATGAATTCTGTGCTTCATATGGAACCAAAGAAGACCTTTTATAGCCAAAGCAATCTTAAGCAAAAAGAACAAATTGTGAGGCATCAGTCTACCAGACTTCAAGCTTTAATACAAGGCTATAGCAACCAAAACAGCATGTACTTGCACAAGAACAGAGATACAGACCTTTGGAACAGGACTGAGAACCCAAATATAAAACCATCCTCTTTTGTCATCTAATCTTTGACAAAGGAGACAAAAATATACACTGGGGAAAAGAATCTCTATTGAATAAATGGTGCTGGAAAAACTGGATAACCACATGCAGAAGATTGAAACTGGATCCCCACCTCTCACCTTTCACAAAAATCAACTCATGGTGGATAACAGACTTAAACCTAAGGCATGAAATCTTAAGAATTCTAGACAAAAATGTTGGAAAAACTCTTACAGACATTGCCTAGGGAAAGAATTTATGAAGAAGACCCCAAAGGCAATCACAGCAACAACAAAAATAATTAAATGGGACCTGATCAAATTAAAAACTTTCTGCACAGCCAAGGAAACGATCATTAGAGCAAACAGACAACCTACAGAATGGGAGAAAATATTTGCTTTGTACATATCTGATAAAGGGCTGATAACTGAATCTATATAGAACTCAGGAAAATCAGCAAGATAAAATCAAACAATCCTATTAAAAAGTGGTCAAAAGGCCTGGTGCGGTGGCTCATGCCTGTAATCCTAGCACTCTGGGTGGCCGAGGTGGGTGGATCATTTGAGCTCAGGAGCTCAAGACCAGCTCTGAGCGAGAGCAAGAGGCTGTCTCTACTAAAAAAAATAGAAATTAGCTGGAGAACTATAAAAATATAGAAAAAATTAGCCAGGCATGATGGCACATGTCTGTGATCCCAGCTACTCAGGAGGCTGAGGAAGTAGGATTGCTTGAGCCCAGGAATTTGAGATTGCTGTGAGCTAGGCTGATGCCATGGCATTCTAGTTTGGACAATAGAGTGAGACTCTGTCACACACACACACCCACACACACACCCACACACACACCCACACACAAAGTGGGCAGAAGACTTGAACAGAAACTTTTCAAAAGAAGATAGACTAATGGCTAACAAAATGAAAAAATTCTTAACATCTCTATCATCAGGGAAATGCAAATCCAAATTACAATGAGATACCACCTCACTCAGTGAGAATGGCTTTTATCAAAAACTCCCAAAACAACAAATGCTGGCATGGATGTGGAGAGAGAGGAATATTCTTACACTCTTGATGGGACTGCAAATTAGTACAACTCCTGTGGAAAGTAATTTGGAGATATCTGAAAGAGCTAAAAATGGAAATACCATTTGATCTAGCAATTTCACTCCTAGGCATCTACTCAAAGAGAAAAAAAGACATTGTATAATAAACACATCTGCACTTGAATGTTTATGGCAGCACAATTCACAATTACAAAGATATGGAAACAACCCAAGTGCCCATCAATACATGAGTGGATTAATAAAATGTGGTATATGTATACCATGGAATACTACTCAACTACAAAAAACAGTGGTGAAGTAGCACCTTTTATATTACCCTGGATAGAGCTGAAGCCCATCTTTTGAAGTGAGGTATCACAAGAATGGAAAAATAAGCACCACATGTACTCGGCATCAAATGTACTAACTGATCAATACTAAAGTGCTCACATGGAAGTAATATTCATTGAGTGCTGGTCAGGTGGGAGGTGGATAGTGGGGGTGGGTAAACTAACAACTAATGTGTGTGGAGTGCACTACATGGAGGAAGGGCATGCCTGTAGCTCTGGCCTGGGTGAAGGAAAGGCATTATATGTAACCAAAATATTTGTACTCACATAATATTCTGAAATTAAAAATAATTAATTAATTAAATTGTTTGCCTAGGCCTGTGTCTAGATAAGTTTTTCCTACATTTCCTCCTAGAATTTTTATGGTTTCATGCTTTATATTTAAGTCTTTAATCTCTTTTGGATTTATTTTTGTATATGGTAAGAGATATAGGTCCTGTTTCATTCTTCAGCATGTGGGTGTCTAATTTTCCCAGCATCTTTGGTTAAATAGGGTGTCCTTTTGCCAGTGTATGTTTTTATTTGCTTTGTTGAAGTTCAGTTGGTCTTAGCCATATGGTTTTATTTCTGTGTTCTCTATTCTGTTCCATTGGTCTACATCTCTATTTATATACCAGTGCTATGCTGTGTTGGTTACTATAGCCTTGTAGTATAATTTGAAATCAGGTAATGTTATACTTACAAATTTTTTCTTTTTGCTTAAGGTTGCTTTGTCCATTCAAGCTCTTTTTTGGTTGCAAATGAAGCTTAGGATTATTTTTTTTCTAGGTCTGTGAAATAAGACATTGATATTTACATGAGAATTACATTGAATCTGTGAATCATTTTGGACAGAGAGGATGTTGTAACAATGTTCATTCTACCAATCCATGAGCATAGGATGTTTTTCTATTTGTTTGTGTCATCTACAATTTCTTTCATCAGTATTTTGTAGTTTTCCTTATGGAGATCTTTCACCACCCTGGTTAAAGATATTCCTAAGTATTTTATTTTCTTTGTAGCTATTGTAAATGGTGTTGATTCCTTGATTTGACTTTCTGCTTGACTATTATTCATATATAGAAATGCTAATGATTTGTGTATGTTGATTTTTTAATCTGAGACTTCACTGAATTTATTTATCAATTCTATGAATCTTTTGGAAGAGTCTTTAGAGTTTTCTAGATACAGGATCATATCATCAGCAAACAGGGATAGTTTGACCTTCTCCTTTCTGATTTGGATGCCCTTTATTTTTTTCTCTTACCTTATTTCTTTCTCTTGCCTTATTCTTATTGCTCTAGATATGACTTTCAGTACTATGTTGAATGGAAGTGGAGACAGTGGGCATCCTTGTCCTGTTCCAGTTCTTATGGGAAATACTTTCAACTTTTACCCATTCACTATGATGTTGACTGTGAGTTTGTCAGATATGGCTCTTATAATTTTGAAGTATGTTCCTTCTCTGCCTAGTTTATTGAGGGTTTTCATCATGAAAGAGTGCTGGATTTTATTGACTGCTTTTTTTTTGCATCTATTGAGATGATCATGTGGTCTTTGTTTTTGCTTCTGCTTATGTGATGAATCACATTTATTGATTTGGATTTGTTGAACCATCCTTGCATCCTTGGGATGAAACCCAGTTGATCATGGTGAATTATCTTTTTGATGTGCTGTTGAGCTCTGTGTGCTAGCTAGTATCTTGTTCAGGATTTTTGCATCTATATTCATGACGGCTATTCGTCTGTAGTTTTCCTTTTTTGTTGTGTTCTTTCCTAGCTTTGGTATCAAGGTGATTTTGGCTTCATAAAATGAGTTAGGGAGGATTCCCTCCTTCTCAATTTTATGGAATATCTTCTGTAGGAAAGGTGCCAGTTCTCCTTTGTAGGACTGGTAGAATTCTGCTATGCATCTGTCTAGTCTGGGGTTTTATTTTCTTATTTTATTTTTTGTTGGGAGATTATTATTATTATTTTTTCAGACAGAGTCTCACTCTGCCTGGGCTAGAGTGCCATGGCGTCAGCCTAGTTCACAGCAACCTCAAACTCCTGGGCTCGAGCAATCATTTGGCTTTAGCCTCCCGAGTAGCTGGGACTACAGGCATGTGGCACCATGCCTGGCTAATTTTTTCTAAATATTTTTCATTGGATAACTAATTTCTTTCTATTTTTAGTAGAGATGGAGTCTCACTCTTGCTCAAGCTGGTCTTGAACTCCTGAGCTCAAATGATCTGCCTGCCTTGGCCTCCCAGAGTGCTAGGATGATAAGTGTGAGCCACTGTGCCCAGCCTGTTGGGAGATTTTTTATTACTGCTTCAGTCTAGCAGCTAGTTATTGGTCTGTTCAAGAATTTTATTTCTCCCTGATTCAGGCTTGGGAGGTTATGTGTTTCCAGGAATTTATCTATTTCCTCTAGGTTGTCTAGTTTGTATGCATAGAGATATTTGTGGTGTTCATGGGTAATATTTTGTGTTTCTGTAGTATCACTTGTAAATGTCTACTTTTTCTTTTCTTTTTTTTTTGAGACAGAATCTCACTCTGTCACCTGGGATAGAGTGCTGTGGCATCAGCCTAGCTCACAGCAACCTCAAACTACTGGGCTCAAGTGATCCTCCTGCCTTAGCCTCCTGAGTACCTGAGACTACAGGTAATTGGCTCTACAGACCCAACTAATTTTTCTATTTTTAGTAGAGATGGGTTCTCACTCTCGCTCAGGCTGGTTTCAACCTCCTCACCTCAAGCGATCCTCCTGCCTCTGCCTCCCAGAGTGCTAGTGTTACAGGCGTGAGCCACTATGCCTGGCCTTTCGTTTCTGACTGAGGTTATCTGAGTCCTTTTTTTTCTCTATTTCTGGTTTATCTGGCTAATGACCTATTGATTTTGGTTTTCTTTTCAAAGAAGCTACTTTTTGTTTCATTGCTCCTTTGTATTTTTTGTTGTTGTTGTTTCCATTTCATTAGATTCTACTCTGAGCTTTGTTATTTCTTTCTTCTGCTGGCTTTGGGTTTGATTTGTTCTTTTTCTAGTTCTTTGAGATGTGAAATTTGGTTGATAATTTGTGATCTTTTTGTCTTTTTGATGTAAGCACTTAAGGCTATGAATCTTCCCCTTAGCTTTGGAAGTCCACTCATTTTAGATTATGGTTTAGCAACATCCCTTACTACTTCTGTTACATATATGAAGATTTTGTTACTGTAATAAAACCCACAAATCTCTGTAGCTTATATTAATAAAGATTTGACTGGGCATGGTGGCTCACACCTATAATCCTAGCACTTTGGTAGGCAGAAGTTGGAGGATCACTTGAGGTCAGGAGTTTGACACCAGCCTGAGCAAGAATGAGACCCTGTCTGTACAAAAAAAAAAAAAAAAAAAAAAAAGAAGAAGAAAAGAAAAATTAGCCAGTCATGGTGGGATGTGCCTGTAGTTCCAGCGACTTGGGAGGCTGAAGCAGGAGGATAGCTGGAGCCCAGGAGTTTGAGGTTGCTGTGAGCTATGATGATAATTCCACTGTACTCTAACCTGGGTGACAGAGCAAGACCTTGTCTCAAAAAAATCAATAACAATTTATTTTTTGTTCAAGCAAGGTTCACTGTGGGTCAGGGAAACTCTGTAGAACATGTGCCTTCTACATGATGGTTTAGCATTTCACCGTCATGTCAATATTTGATTCTATCATCCCTCAAACAGTGGAATGATGGGGAATAGCGTTGAGCACCAACAATTAAAAGTTTCCATGTGGAAGGAAAATATGGAATTTCTATTCTAATTTCTTTGGCTAAAGTAAGCCACACCTAACCTGAAGGAACTCAAGAAAAGACAATTCCCCAATAAGCCTGAAGGAAAAAGAATCAGGCAGCCCTAATATCTACCATAGAAGTTAATTTTTTATTTTGCCAGGTAAGGCCATTAAACACACAAAAATATACACACATGCACACTCCATCCTATTTTCTAAAATCACCATAATTTCCTTAAAAGAGTCAGTTTTTAACATTATGGATAAAATTGCCTACTGAAAATTCAGCACAGTTTTTCCTTTTCTGTGCCCTTCTCTGTATCTCAGCAGCTGGAAGCACATTTTCAGAATCTCTCAGAGTGGTGTTCCTGATTATATTCTTTCAACGAATGGTGTTCACATGTGATTTGGAAGGCATAATGAGGGAAAGCCATTGTTGCTCCTAGGACGGTGATTGAAAGAGGGTGGGCTTTGGGAAACAGCAGATAAATTCTCAGTGGCCTCCTGCAAATCACCCACTTAGTGCTCTTGGCAGCTGACATTGCTGGTGACAGATTCCTGGGATTTCTGTACTTTTAGTCCACAAGCCACCTCTACATTTTTGAGAGCCTCTGAGATTTATTCCTTCTTGCTTGAAATATATGGAGGGGCTTTTCTGACAAAGTATATGGCAGTGAGAAACAGATCTTCAAATATGGAGATCAGATATGGTTAGATTTGAAACAATAAGGACCTCACCCCTTGGAGGAAAACAGATATTGGTAGGCCGTGCCATATAGTGCAAAATAGCTGCTTAAATTACTGTGCGTGTTGCTTATAAGGAAGTGCCTATTGAAAGCAAGGCTTTGGGGGACCAAGTGGCTGTTTGGTCCATTATATCCGTATGGAGTATCTGCATATCCATTATATCAATATAAAGTACTTATATACTTTATTAGTCAGAAAAGCCCCTCTAGATATTTCAATAAAGAAGGAATAAATATCAGAGTTAGAGGCTTTCAAAAATATAAACATTCAGACTACAAGGATAATGGGGAGGGATAAGTGTTTCTGACTGAATTGGAGAACATACAAAAAGAAAGTGAAAACTCAAGACTTAAATTTCTTGGCTCAAAGCACAGTCAGGAAATCAGAGAGATTTTACGACTGCTGTAAAAGAACCTTTTATCTCTAATTCTGTGATCCACAGCATCAATTTCTTTTTTGATACAGATCAGACCCAAATTTGATGCTGTGGAATTCAGAATTAGAACAAGTCATTTTTGTTTTAATTTTTAAATTTCAGCATATTACAGGGGTACAAATGTTTAGGTTACATATATTGGCTTTGCCCTACTCGAGTCAGAGCTTCAAGCATGTCCATCCTCCCCCAGACAGTGTGCATCCCACCCATTAGGTGTGAATATACTCATTCCCTCCTCCCCCTTCCCATCTGCCCTACACCTGGTGAATATTACTACTATATGTGCATTTAAGTGTTGATCAGTTAATACCAATTTGATGGTGAGTACATGTGGTGCTTGTTTTTTTATTTCAGCATATTATGGGGGTACAAATGTTTAGGTTACATATGTTGCCTTGCCCGTTCCCCGCCCCCCCAGTCAGAGCTTCAAGCATGTCCATCCCCCAGATGGTGCATATCGCACTCATTAAGTGTGTGTATATACCTATCTCCTCCTCCCTCCTCCCATCTGCCTGATGCCTGATAAATGTTATTCCTATATGTGCACTTAGGTGTTGATCAGTGAAACCAATTTGATGGTGAGTACATGTGGTGCTTATTTTTCCATTCTTGGGATACTTCACTTAGTGGAATGGGCTCCAGCTTTATCCAGGATAATACAAGAGGTGCTAGTTCACCACTGTTTTTCGTAGTTGGGTAGTATTCCATGGTATACATATGCCACATTTTATTAATACACTCATGTATTAATGGGCACTTGGGTTGTTTCCACATCTTTGCAATTGTGAATTGTGCTGCCATAAACATTCGAGTGTAGATGTCTTTATTATAGAATGGTTTTCTTCCCTTTGGGTAGATACCTAGTAGTGGGGTTGCTGGATTGAATGGTAGTTCTATTTCTAGCTCTTTGAGATATCTCCAAATTACTTTGGAATAATACAGGGAGTAGTACAGGGGTTTTACTAATTTGCATCCCACCAGGAGTATAAGAGTGTTCCTATCTCTCCACATCCATGCCAGCACTTGTTGTTTTGGGAGTTTTTGATAAAGGTCATTCTCACTAGAGTTAGGTGATATCTCATTATGGTTTTGATTTGCATTTTTCTGGTGATTAGAGATGTTGAGCATTTATTCATATGTTTTTTGTCCATTAGTCTATCTTTTTTTGAGAAGTTTCTGTTCATGTCCTTTGCCCACTCAAAGCAAGTTTGTATTCATGGCTCACCAGAGCTTTTTGTAAAACTTGTGGCATTGATTGGAAAGAATGAAATCCTAAGCACTGGAATAGAGACGTCTAGGTAGATTCTAGTGATCTGGATTCTTGTAATATCCTCCCTTATTTGAAATATCTATAAGGATCTCAACAAAGGTCATTTCAAAAATATTGCAAAGGGATGCATGTTTATCTTTCTATCTTTTATTACCTCCAGTCCCATGCCAGAGTTTAATCCCGAAAGACCTGAAGAGACAAGAAAAAAGTCTGACATTGGAGGAGAATTACAAGGTTTTGCCAATTTGTATCAGCCAGGAGAAGGAACAAAACCGGGCTAAAACCTTGCTTCTAGCCCTGTAGGATCTGTTTTCAGACTTCTGACTTCAAGAAATGTAATATAATAAATTTGTGTTGCTTTAAGCTGCTAAGTTTGTGATAATTTGTTATAGCAGCAATAGAAAAATAAAATAAAAACTAATACAATTAACTACTAAAGTTTTGCTTAATATGTATACTACAAAAATTTCTAGGTCTTGTGAGCAGAGATATGACTTGAGTAGCTGCAACATATCCCCTAATACCAAGATCTAAGCCAGCTATCAAAGAGGAACCCCTTGAATGAAAGGAAAGACACATCTTTTCTAAGAAGGATTTTATAGCATGCCCACAAATGTACTGTTAATCTTTCCCCTGGATTTTCCTATAGGGTCTATAAACTGGGAAATGAAAAAGACATAGGCTTTTCAGGGGTTATTGTACAATGACTCTGGATGGACACTAATTCCTGATGATCCAAATTGTTACTGTGGTCTAACTGTCAGAATAGGGGCTTATAGATGTCAGAAGACAAATATAGCATTCACCAGAGTTCATCTTACAGTGGGTGTACTAGTTTTCTATTTCTGTGTAACAAATTATCACAAAGTTAGTGGATTAAAACAACATCTGTTTATTAGCTCACAGTTCTGTAGAGCAGAAGTCTGTGCAGGGTTGGCTGGATTCTCTGCTTATAGTCTTCCAAGGCCAAAGTCAAGGTGTCTGCTGGGCTGGATTCTTATCTGGAGGCTCTAGAGATGAATCTAATTCCAAGCTCATTGAGGTTGTGGGCAGAATTCACATCCTTGTGGTTACAGGATTGAGGCTCCAGTTTTTTTTTTTGTTTTTTTTTTGCTGGCTATTGGTCAGAAGACCCTTCTCTGCTTCCAGTAGGCTTCCAGCACTACTTTCCATGGGACTCCCTTCATTTTCAAAGGCAGAAATGAAATAGCACATGAAGCCCTTCTCATGCATTGACTCTCTCTGATATTCCCTTATGCCACCAGCTGGGAAAAGCTCTCTGCTTTTAAGAGCTCCTATTATTACATGACGTTCAGCCAGATAATCTTCTTATCTTAAAAATAACTCTGCCAGATGGTATAACATGATCATGGAAATGAGAACTCATCATATTCAGAGGTTCTGGGGATTAGAGTGTAACATCCTGGGGGTGCCATTTTAGATACTCTGCTTACCACAGTGGGCCAAGTGGATCCATGAACCCACCCAGCAATTTTTTCTCAGTTCCTGAATGTGCAGTTGAAATAGACATCCTTGGTTACTGGAAGAATCACAACATTGGGTCTCTGGCTTGTGAAATGGGTCTATTATTGTAGAAAAGGCCAAGTAGAAACCTTTGGGGATATGGTAGAAAATACTGTCAACATTGGTCTACCTGGTATGGAGTTATTAACTGTGATATACTTTATTCTCTAAATCAACAGAAAAACCTACCAGGAGTAGCTAATAATTTTTTTCTTTTTTATGTGGTTGGGACAACAGTACATCTTTACTATTTTACCCAAGTGCCATGTCAACTGTCAAAATTGAGTCCACAAAGACCCTGATCATCTCATTTTCCTATAGAATATCATTCTACTCACTACATGGTGTTAATGGACTTATTTAACAGGAACTAGAAAATATCCTAGTTGCCTTTGCTAGATATAGGTATTGCAGAAGGTAGGAGAAAAACTTATCACCTTAGGGAAGTTTATGGGAATTCTATGGGGCCTACAGAGATTATCTCCTTGAAAGTAAAAGACAAATTACTGCATGTTGAGTCCTATTACTAAGAAAGAGGCATAATATTCAATGGGATATTTTGATTTTGGTGGCAACATATTTCTTATTTGAGTTTCCTGGTCTAATTTATTTACCAAGTAATTTATGAGCATAAGCTGCTTTGCTACTTGGGTCTTAGGACTTATATGGTCCAATTATGCCCAAAGTATTTCATGGGAATATTGTGTGGAGCCTCTGGCAAGACCCAGTAAGAGAATCGCATTGAAGAACATCTAGATTTTGGAGTAAAGTCATGCCCTTCTTCTCTATTTGAGAAATAGCTTCTTGGTTGCTAATTGGCCCTAGTAGAGATCAAATTTTGATCATGGGATAACAAATGATCATCTGACTTGAACTGTCCAATATAAAGTAGCTACAATGTTGGGCACAAGCAGTAGCTTTCCATCATCAAGTGGAAGTGGTATTGTGTCCAGTAGTTTTTGTTTGTCTTTCCAGATGCATTTCCCACTCTACCATTTTCCTTAAGAGATGGCCATAGACAATATCAATATTCAATATTAGTTGGGTCCCTTGACCAGAAACTAGAGTTTCTGGTTGACTTTAGTTGATTGAGAGCCTGGCAGGAGATTGAAGGGAGGGAAAGGAATTTCCTTTCATGCCAGGTTACCTTGGGTTTGCTGTGTCTCTTAACCAAAGTGCTTTAATCTTGAACTTCTCTCAAAGAAGTGCTCTCTATGTAAGTTTCTCCTATTGGATTATAATAACTCTTGGTTCTCTTCTCTTGCTACTTCAAACTTAGGAAAGGTAAAAGCCCCAGGGTACTACACTATCCTTTATAGTTTTCCCATACCCTGCACACATATTTATTAATAATTCCTTCATTAAACCCTCTTCAAGTGATCTCATTTTGATGGCATCAACTGTTCCTGGCCCAGAACATGACTGATACATTAACTGGTACTAGAACTAACGCTGGAAAACAGAGCCTGAAAATAGGATTCTAGTTTGGGTTATTTATACTTCTGAGTAGCACTGAGATAAACTCCTTCCCAGGGGAATATTGGATATGGGTCATGCAGGGCACATGATTGCATCAAAATCACTCGGATTAATCACTGATAATAGAATGGAATAACGTGCAGGTGAAAAGTGTTGGTAGATCATATCTTAAAGGCACAAATAAATTGTGCAAGCAAGTAGCTCACTTCTCAAAAATTCCCTTTGACAAACTAATGAGGGAGAAAGAAATTGGAGAGTATTCCACATGACATATTGGCACCAGTGATGGCATTATAGTCCACTCATGGGAGGTCCTGACAGTGAAGAAAGAATGATCTATTGTTTGCTCAATTATGTGCCCACTGAAAGACAACACTTTGTAGGTTGGGTTGCTGTCCTACAAGATGTGTTGCTGTGCTGTGAGCTAGCAAGTTATGTAAGGTGCTCTTTCTTCCATTTTCTCCCATTATCCCATAGTCCACCAAGGGGAAGAAGTTTCCTGGCTCTGTCTCTATTTTACCTAATAAACCACTCACATAAGTTTTGCTTCCCATTTCTGCAACTTTGGTTTCTCTTCTGAATAACCTCCAAAGTAGCTTCCCATTTTACATATAAGGAAACCAAGGTGAACTTGCTTAAATTAAGGTAACTTGTTTAAATTTACATGACTGTCAATTGGAAGGGCCAAGCTCAAACCAGTCTGTCATACTTTGACGCCCAGTTTCCTTGATTATACTGCAAAGAAAACAAAATGGGAACATAAGATAAATGAAGGTAGGTAAATGGTATTAGGAAAGAGTTTCATGTAGAGTTTCAGTTACCTGGAAGAAAACAACACAAAACTCAGTAGGATACTTTTGCTGTAATTTCAAATCCTGCAACAGGGAGTGCAGAAGGACCACGTGGAAGGAGACCTTCAAACTGTGGGGCCTTTGTGTGCGAAGGGCAAGTGTGTCCACCCCATCCTCCCCTCCCCAGCAAACCATTTTTGTGCGTGTGGTTGTTAAGGAGATAATGCCAGTATGGAATGCAGAACTAACCTCAGAGAACAACAAAGCCATGTGTTCTTCATGCACTTGGCAATTCTCAAGTGCCATACCATTGCTAAGTGGGTGGGAAGTTAAGTGCTCACTTAGGATGTTGTGCAGCAAGACTTCAAGGCAATCTGTTAGGTACAAGTTTAAATTCTCATAAATCTGGGATACTGCTCAGAGGGATCCAAGACCACAAAGAGCATTTTTGGGTCTCAGCCTGCTATCATTTGGAATTGGGGTTGCTTCTGGCATTCTGGAGGAGTTGGAGGGCACATCTGGAGGGTTGCCTGGTTGCTCAAAGTGCCCAAGAAAGTTGTCATTTCATCTTCCCTGTGTGCTACAGGAAAAATTTCCCAAGTTTGTGAATGGAGTGTCTGCTCCAAATTTCATCCCTTTGGGACAGCAGAGAGCATCGAGCCCTGTTAAAAAAGCAGAGCGTTCAGAGTGGAGGAATAGCAAAGTTTTAAAATGGAGTGTGTGTTTGTGTGTGTGTGTGACTCACAAAAAAAGCCTCTTTCAGAATGGGAGAAACTTGGTATTAATAGTTGTGAGGAGTGTCCTCATCAGATATCCTGCTTTTCTGAGCAAGACCATGTTTTGGTAGGTGTTCCGAGGTCTGGACAGAGGTAGGGCATGTCTAAGAGGGAATGATCTGGTGGAAGAGAGCAGCACCCATCGTCCTCTCCAGCTGTTATCTGCCTGGGGTTTGCCCTCACAAATTGCCCCTGGGTTTTTGACTGTGCTGGGTTTTTGCCACCTATCCTACCCTCAGAGTAGAGTTCCTTCCAGAACACTCTGTATGGATCTGCAGCAGTGTCACCTGGAGTGACACTAAAAATGCAGATTACTCATATCTAATCAAGACTACCTCAACATCTGTACTTAGAGAAGCTTCCCTGGAGATTCTTACATGTGAAAATTGAGACCCACTTCCTCAGGGATTTCTGCTTGTTACCCAGTACTAAGTTAATATCTATTGGATGTTTATTATGTACCAGGCATTATTCTAAGAGCTTTATCTATATTATTTCACCAATTCTTGGCAGCATTCCCCAGGTTAAGAGCCATCATTATCTCCAGAACCTTTAAAGATGTTGAGCCTGAGGTACAGAGAAAATTGACACATTCCAGGTCGCACGTACTTAGTGGAGTCAGAATTTGAACCCGGATAGTTCAACTACAGAAAGCATGTTCTTGGTCACTCTGCTATACCCTGTTAATTAATCCTTCTTTTTCTGCCTTTGGCCAAGACCGAATTGTATTTTTTACACATGAACTTTCCTAAAAGATGAAGGGAAAAATGTGTTTTCCAAGGAGAATTTCTTTCATCATGAGAACTGTCTGGGTACAGTTGATTGGTTGGCCTGGCTTTCTCAGCACAAGGTCCCCATCTACATCCTGTCCTTAACTTGTGGGGATACACTTTGCCCCCACTCTGCTCCAACCTGCTGCCCCAACTCTACTTCCTGCTCCCCTGCAGGAACCCTGGCTCTGGTTGTCAGGTCTAGGCACTTTCTCATACGTACATCTTGGTCTACTCGGTGCGGTACATATCTGTATACAACTTTTAAAGACCAGCCAGCTCAAATACTCCTTTCTCAGAGCAGCTACCAGGAAACCCACAAAAGGCCTTTCTCTTTTGAAGACCCAGGTCCACTCAGCAGCCCCAAAACAGCATTCTCTGTTCTTCTTTTGTCTCCTGCAGCAGGTGGCAGTGCTTAGCTCCTTCTCCTCTTATAACTTCTCTAGCTAGAGGAGCTCTGTTCTCTTCTGCCAAGTGGAGAGTGGGACCCAGTTTCCCATTGTCCTGTAGGAAGACATACAGCCTTCCATTTGAAGGATTTTGGTGCCATTCTTTATGCAAGGATGGCGAATGGTGCAGCTTAAGGAAAATTACTTTAATTTTGCCCTTGTGTCTGTGCACAGCTCAATACTCTTCCAGAGATGTTTACCAAGATGGACTTTCTCCTCCATATTTCCCCCGAGCATGAAGTTTCATCAGCCTCTCTCCACCTCTCGTCCACACCCACAAGTGAACACAAAGCACATCGCTTGCCAGGGCTGTTCTCCATGTCCCAAGCAGGGTGCTTAAGTTCCAACTTCTTTAACCTCTGTCACCACATGTGTGTTCTGCTCAGAAGGGCTACTTTGGGATATTTCCTCACAAAAGTCTGTCTTGCCTGTTTCTTCCTAAGTTCCTCAGTTCATAGGTCACGTATGAGAGAACAGCCATACTCTTATTTTTATTAATATAACCACTGTTATTATAAGTGTAAAACCTTAATATTTTGATACTATAATAATTAACACTGGGCAGGACTGTGCCTCCTGAAAGGAAGTTGAGAGCAATAGAGAAGAGAGAGGGTTGATAAAGCTACATTAGGGCTCATGATCCATTCATCATCTGTGCTCTGACCACAAGAGTGGAACTTAATAGACATTTCTTGAGAAAAGATGGAATCGGCTACCGTTCAGCCTTTGCAGGTTAGTAAGTGATATGAGACTGAGAGATCCTGAGGAAGGTGGGGTGGGCGTTGGGAGGCTCCACAATGTAGAGAGTAAAGAGTGGACTCTGGAGTCAATGAGCTGGTTTACATCTGGCTGTCCCACTTATCAGCTGTGGAAACTTAATGAAACTTAAGTGGACACATTAATGAATTGCTGTGTCATATCTGTTGAAGGACAATAATCACACCTACTTTGTAGGATTGTTGTGAAGGCTAGTGAGTTGATACATGTGAAGTGCAAAGGACAATCTGGTAGTGTGATGCCTTCATATTTATTCTTTTTGCTTAAGATTGCTTTGTCCACTTGGGCTCTTTTCTGCTTCTGAATGAAGCATAGAATTATTTTTTCTAGGTCTGTGAAATATGACATTGGTATTTTGATGGGGATTTCACTGAATCTGTAAATCACTTTGGCTAATATGGACATTTTAACAGTGTCTCCAGGAAACACATCTAAACCATAAGGATGCACATAGACACAACAAGAAAGGATGGAAAAAAATATTCCATACAAATGGAAACCAAAAGAGAGCAGGTGTAGCCATTCTCATATCAGATAAAATTGACTTCAAATCAACAAAGGTAAAGAAAGACAAAGAGGGTCATTGTATAAGAGGAAAGGGAACAATTCAAAAAGAAGATATAACAATCCTAAATATATCTATACCGAACACAGCAGTTCCCAGACACACAAAGAAAATTTTACTGGAGCTAAGCACAGAAATAAATAGCAGCATCATAATTGCTGGGGACTTCAGCACCCCACTGTCAGAGCTAGACAAACCATCCAAGCAGAAAATAAACAAAGAAACACTGAACCTAAACTAGACTCTAAATCAAATGGACTTAACAGACATTTACAGAACGTTCAACCCCCAAACTACTGAATATACATTCTCAGTAGCACATGGGACATTCTCCAAAATTGATCATATCTCAGGCCACAAAATAGGGCTAGACCAATTAAAAGAATTAATTGAACCATGTATATTCTTAGACTACAGTGGAATAAAACTAGAAATCAATCACAAGAGAAACACTCAAACCTACACAAACTCATGGAAATTAAACAACCTGATGCTGAATGATTATTGGGTCAAGAATGAAATTAAGATGGAAATCAAAAGATTGTTTGAATTGGACAGCAAAGGGGACACAAGCCATCAAAATCTATGGGACTCAGCAAAAACATTCTTCAGGGGAAAATTCATAGCCTTAAATGCCTACATTAGAAAGACAGAAAGATTGCAAATTAACAACCTAATGTCACATCTCAAGGAACTAGAAAAGGAAGAGCAAACCAAAGCCAAGGCCAGCAGAAGAAAAGAAATAACAAAGATCAGAGCAAAACTAAATGAAATGGAAAACAAAAACTAATACAGAAGACAATGAAACAAAAAGTAGCTTCTTTGAAAAGATAAATAAAATCGACAGACTGCTTGCTAGATTAACCAGGAATTGAAGAGAAAGGACCCAAATAACCACAATCAGAAATGAAAAAGGAGATATTACAACTAATACCACAGAAATGCAAAACATCATCCATGAAAATCTCTATGCACATAAACTGGAAAACATAGCGGAAATGGACAAATTCCTGGAAACACACAACCTCCCATGACTCATTCAGAAAGAAATAGCATTCCTGACCTTAGCAATATTGACAAAAATGCAAGCAGGAATGAAAAATCTTCCAACAAAAAAAGGCCCAGACCAGATGGATTCACAACCAAATTTTACTAGACCTCCTCATACAACATAAATTATTCCATAACATAGAGAAGGAGGGAATTCTCCCCAACTCATTCTATGAAGCCAGTATCACCTTCATACCAAAGCCAGGGAAGGACACAACAATAAAAGAAAACTACAGACCAATATCCCTTATGAATATAGATGCAAAAGTCCTCAATAAAATACTAGCAAACAGAATTCAGCAGCACATCAGAAAAAAATAATCCACCATGACCAAGTGGGCTTCATTCACAGGATGCACGGATGGTTCAGCATACACAAATCAGTAAATGTGATTCTCCACATAAAGAGAAGCAAAAACAAAGACCATATGATCATCTGAATAGATGCAGAAAAAGTATTTGACAAAATTCAGCAAACTTTCATGATGAAAACCCTCAACAAACTAGTCATAGAAGGAATCTATATCAAAATTATAAAAGCCACATATGACAAATCCACTGCTGACATCATGGTGAATGGGGAAAATTTGAAAACATTCTCTCTAAAGCTGGAATAAGACAGGGGTGCCCACTGCCACCACTTCTATTCAACATAGTGCTGGAAGTCCTCGCCAGAGCAATCAGGGAAGAGAAAGAAATAAAGGCTATCCAAATTGAGAAAGAGGAAGTCAAACTAGAGTGAGTCAAACTCACTCTTCACTGATGACATGATCTTGTACCCTCAAGAAAAATTCAAAGACCCCACCAAGAGACTCCTGGAATTGATAAATGAATTCAGCAAAGTCTCAGGACACAAAATCAATATACACAAATCAGTAGCATTTCTGTATACCAAAACAGTCAAGCTGAGAGCCAAATCAAAGATTCAATACCATTCACAATAGCTACAAAGAAAATAAAATAGGAATATATTAATACTTAACCCAATATCGTTTATTGAAGAGATTATCCTTTCCCTATTGTATATTCTTGGCATCTTTGTTAAAAATGATTGACTATAAATGCATGAATTTATTTCTGGATTCTGTAATCTGTTCCATTGGTTTATGTGTCTCTTTTTATGTCAGTACCATATCATGGTGTTTTTGTTACTATAGCTTTATAGTATACTGTGAAGTCAGGTAATGTGATGCCTTCAGCTTTGTTCTCTTTGCTCAGGATTGCTTTGACTATTCAGAGTCTTTTGTGGTTCCACATAAATTTTAGGATTGTTTTTCTATTTCTGTGAATAATGTCATTTATATTTTGGTAGTAATTGCATTGAGTCTGTAGCATGCTTTGAGTAGCATGGCCCATGCTTTGCATGGGTAGCATCTGTCCATGCTTTGAGTAGCATGGACAATTTAATAATATTGATTCTTCCAATCCGTGAACATGGAGTATCTTTTCATTTTTTTGATGTCCTATTCAATTTTTTCATCAATGTATTATAGCTTTCATTTGAATATATTTTTCACTTCTTTGGTTAAGTTTATCTTAGGTATTTTATTTTATTTGTAGCTATTGTAAATGAGATTAGTTTCTTGGTTTTCTTTCAGATTGTTTGCTTTTGGCATATAGAAATACTATTAATTTTTGTATGTTAGTTTTCTATCCTGCAACTTTACTGAATTCATTTATGAGTTCTAATAGGTTTTTTTGGCCGAGTCTTTAGGTTTTTCTAAATATAAGATCAGATCTTCTACAAACAAGTATAATTTGACTTCTTTCTTTCCAATTTAGATGCCTTTATTTATTTCTCTTGTCTAATTTCTCTAACTTTGACTTCCAGTACTATGTTGAACAAAAGTGGTGAAAGTGGGCATTCTTGTCTAATTCTTAAAGGAAGGGCTTTCTGTTTTTCCCCATTCAGTATGGCACTTGCTGTGAGTTTATCATATATGACCTTTATCACATTAATGTATGTTCTTTCTATATCTCGTTTGTTGAGAGCTTTTATTATGAAGAGATATTGAATTTTATCAATGCTTTTTCAGAATCTATTGAAATGTTCTTATGGTTGTTTTCTGTCCTTCTGCTATTATGATGTATCACTTTCATGTTTTGCATATGTCAAACCATCCTTGCATGCCTTGGATAAGTTGCACCTGATCATGATGAATGATCATTTTAATGCATTGTTGAATGTGGTTTGCTAGTATTTTAATGAGGAATATTGCATCTATGTTCATCAGAGATATTGACCTGTAGTTTTCTTTTTTTGTTGTGTCTTTGTCTGGTTTTGGTATCAGAACAATGCTGGGTTTGTAGAATGAGTTTGAGAGTATTCTTCTGAGTTTTTCTTAGTTATTAGTATTTAGCATTTTCTTAGTTATTCTTAGGGAATAGTTTGAGTAGGATTGATACTAATTCTTCTTTAAATGTTTAGCAGAATTTAGCAGTGATACCATCAAGCTTTTCTTTCATGGGAGACTTTTTATTTTGCTTGTATCTCATTATCTGTTATTGGTCTATTCAGGTTTTGCATATTTTCAATCTTGGTAGGTTGTATGTGTCTAAGAATTTATTCATTTCTTTTAGGTTTTCCAATTTATTGGCATATAGTTGCTCATAATTGTCTCTAATGATTCTTTGAATTTCTGTGGTATCAGTTGTAATGTCTCCTTTTTTGTCACTGATTTTCATTTATTTGTTACTTTTCTATTTTTTTATTAGGTAGTCTGGCTAAATGTTTGTCAATTTTCCATCTCTCCCCTGCTTTTTGACTTTTTGTTGTCTCTATTTAAATCTTTTATATTGTCTATCTCTTAACACATTATTGTAGCTATTATTTTTTATTTTCATATTCTTTTTTATTTTATTTTATTTCAGGAAAATATGAGAGTACAAAAATTTTGGTTACATTTTATATCTTTGCTTGTCCCTAGCAAGGATGTGAAGTATGCCCCTCCCCTCCACAATGTTCACCTCATACCTCAGATGTGGGTCTACCCCTCCAACCCTGAATCCCTGGTGAACACCATCACCATTTGAGCACCATAGTGTTAATCAGTCAGTACCAATTTGATGGCGAGTACATGTGGAGTCCATTCTCCTGATCTTGTGTCACCTCACTTTGGATAATGGGCTCAAGTGCAATCCAGGATAATATAAGTGGTGCTAGCTCACTGTCATTTCTTAAAATTGAGTAATATTCCATTGTATACATATATCAAATTTTAATAATCCACTCATGAATTGATGGGCACTTGGGTTGTTTCCACATCCTTGCAATAGTGAATTGTGCTGCCATAAACACTTGGGTGCAGATGTATTTATTATAGAATGTCTTATGCTCTTTTGGATGCCTAATAATGCTATTGCTGGATTGAATGGTATTTCTATTTTTAGCTCTTTAAGGTATCTCCAAATTCTTTTCCACAAAGGTTGCACTAATTTGCAGTCCCACCAGCAGTGTAAGAGTGTTTCTGTCTCTCCACATCCTCGCCAGCATTTGTTGTTTTGGGATTTTTTGATACAGGCCAATATCACTGGGTTAGGGGATATCTCATTGTGGTTTTGATTTGCATTCTTCTAATGATTAGAGATGTTGAGCATTGTTTTTATATGTTTGCTGGCCATTATTCTGTCTTCTTTGGAAAAGTTTCTGTTCATTTTTGTTGCCCATTTCTTGATGGGGTTGTTTGATTTTTTTCTTGTTAATTCTTTTGAGTTCTATGTAGCTATTATTTTTGATAGGTTTATCTTTTAGTCTTCATACTAAAGATATGAGTGGTTTACACACTGCAATCACAGTGTTAGAGTATTTGTCTGTGTACTTACTTTTATCAGTGAGTTGTATATCTTCAGATGATTTCTTGTTGCTTGTTATCAACCATTTCTTTCAGAATGAAAAACTCTAGCATTCTTGTAAGATAGGACTAGTGTTGATGAAATAACTCAGCTTTTGTTTTTTTGGAAAGGTATTTCTCCTTCATATTTGATGAATAACTTTGCATGATATAATATTCTAGGTTGGAAGATTATTTTTATCCTACAGCACTTTGACTATGTCACCACATTTCCTCTTGGTATGTCAGATTTTTGTGGAGAAGTCTGCTGCCAGACATGTCAAAGCTCCTTAATATGTTATTTTATTTTTTTCTCATGCTTTCAGAATTTTTTTTGTCCTTGACCTTTAGTAGTTTGATTATTATATGTCTTGAGGTAATCTTGTTTGGGTTGAATCTTCTTGGTGTTTTTTTCCCTTCTAGCATCTGGATATTCATGTCTTCCTTCAGGCTTGGAAAATTCTCTATTATTATTTATTTGAATAAACTTTCTACCCTGATCTCTTCTCTACCTTCTCATTAAGGCCAATAACTCTTAGATTTGTCCTATTGAGGCCATTTTCTAGATGTTGTAGGTGTAGTTTTTTCTTTTTTCTCCTCTGTGTATTTTCATATGATATGTTTTTGAGCTCACTAATTCTTTTTTCTGGTTTATCAAACTTTTGTTCAGAGACTCTGATGCATTTTTCAGTTTTTCCATTGACTTTTTCAGCTCCAGAATTTCTTCTTGATTTCAATCACTGTTAAATTTCTCTGATAGAATTATGAATTCTTTCTCTGTGTTATCTTGAATTTCATTGAGCTTCCTCAAGATAGCTATTTTGAATCCCCTGTTTGAGAGGTCACATATGTCCACCACTCCAGGATTGGTCACAAGTGCCTTATTTAGTCTATTTAATGAGGTCATGTTTTCCTGGGTATTCTTGATGCTTGTGGATGTTCATCAATGTCTGGGCATTGAAGAGTTGGGTATTTATTTCAATATTTGCAGTCTGAGCTTGTTTGTACCTGTCCTCCTTGAGAAGGCTTTCTAAGAATTCAAACAGGATTGAGTGTTTTACCTAAGCCTGTGGTTACTGCAGCAATTTCATCACTAGGGTGATGCCCTAAGCCTAGGAATGCTATGACTCTTGTAGACTCCTGGATACATAGCCTTGGTGGACTTGGAGAAGATAAGGGATAATTCCTTGGGTTTCCAGGTGAAGTATCTCACTCTCTTACTTTTCCATAAGCAAAAAGATTCTCTGTGCTGGACCGCCCCAATTTGGGGGAGCAGTGATGTGGGCACTACCTTGGCCACCACAGCTGGGTAATACCTAGACCAGCAGAGTACTGGGGCTCACCCAATGCCTTAAGCTGCCACTGTCTGGGTGTTGCTGATGTTTATTCAAGATCTAAGGTCCATCTACCTGGGCAGTGGATTCCCTTCTGCCCAGGGTGGATTTAGAAACACCATCCAGGAACAAAGGACTGATACTGAGAACTTCAGGGATCTGCTTGGTGCTTTATTTTACTGTGGCTGAGCTGGTACCCAAGTTTCAAAATAAAGTCCTCTGTACTCTTCCCTCTCTTTCCCTTAAGTGGAAGGAGTCTGTCCTTGCACTGCAGTGCCTGGCATTGGTGAGAAGGCCTTCCTATGGCTGCCACAGCTGGTGTCACACTGGATTGCATCCCAAACCCACTGTCTCCAAGACATAGTGCAGCACCAGGACTTGCCCAAGGACTGCGCTCTCTGTGGTCTGACTGCAACTTAAATTTATTTGGGGCCACAGGCCACTTTAGTCACTCAGTGGAGAAGCTGGCTGGGATTTGGGTTCTTCCCTCTGGAGGGGAGGATTCTCATCTGGTCTGGGGCTGGTCAAATTGCTCCGTTGGTGGGCACCAAGGGAATTCTGCCCGGTATTGTATTCCACTGTGACTGGATTGTACTGAGTCCCAGTATAAAGTCTCACACTCATTTTGTTCTCCTTTCTCTCAAACACACAGACTCTCATGCTGTGCTGCCTGGCATTGGGGGAAGAGAGGTGTAGGCAATACAGGACCATCCTTTCTACTGTCTCCAATGTCTCTTTCCTTGTTATTATGTTAAAAACAACAAATTCTGTGATCAATTATTTGATTTTCTGGTTCTTATGAAGGTAATTTAGTGCATGGATAGTTGTTCCATTTTGTCTTCTTGGGGCAGGGTAATTGCTGGAGGTTCTGTTTGGCTATCTTACTTCACATTCTTGAGGACTACATTTTGAATAGCAAGACTGGGAGCAGGTACCAAATGCAGAAAAATCCTAGAAAATGAAGACAAATACTAAGAGTGGGAGAGTTGAAAATAGCTGCCTCTGTTGTTTTCCTCTGTCTCATGTGCAGGCAACTTAGCTTAATGTAGAATCACCTGCCACACATAGGCAATTGCAGACTTGTGGGTCCCACCCAGGACTTAATTAATCAGAATCTCCAGGGGAGGGTTTTGGAAGTCTGAATTTTAGATAAGTTTGAGAAACATCGACAAGAGAGTTGAGGAGAAAGACAACTGAAAACTGCTAAGCTAGGTTAGATTAAACTTCACATTAGAACACTGAAAATTATGTGAATATCAGGGAATATTTTTAGTCAGCTGTAATTGTTTCACTTATTGCTTAAAGACATTTTCCATCTTACTATTTCTTAAAATGTTTTACATACAAAATTCACATTAGATTTTATGGCTTTAAGTTCAGAAGACAATAGGGAAATGATAGAGATGAAAGAAAGTGGTAACAAAAAATTGGACTAAGATACCTGAAAAAATTTGAGTTCCCGAAAAATGTGAGTTCCCAGAAAGAAAGGTGGCATTAGCAAATGAAACAATAAATGCCTACTGTGTGTTGTATTATGAAATCATTGAACCCCTGGTGAGCTTGGAGTTTTAATTGTGGTAATTAAAAATCAGTGTTAAGCTTTGATAGATTTCCAGAAAAATGTCTCCAGGCAAGGTTTGTAAAGTTGAAAATCTTGATTAATGGAGTAGCTAATTTCATTATATTAGAGACCATAGAAATGTCTTAAATGTGATTTTGAGAACATAAAATTTACTATCTTAACCATTTTTAAATTTGTACTGCAGTGGTATTAAATGCATTCATATTGTTGCACAACCATCACCACCATCCAACCCCAGAGCTCTTCATCTTGCAAAACAAACTGTTTCCATTAAATGCTCACTCCCCATTCCATCCTCGTCCAGCCTCTGGCAACCACCATTCTACTTTTTGCCTCTATGATTTTGACTACTATAAGTAACTCATATAAGTAGAATCATACAGTATGTCTGTTTGTGTCATCTTCTACTAGCAGGGAAAATTTGTCTCGTATATCCTAGTTTCTCTTTCTTATTCCTTCCTCCTTCTTTCTAATACTGTGTTTCCCCCAAAATAAGACCTTCCCATAAAATAAGCCCTAGCAGGATTTCTAAGCATTTGCGTAACTTAAGCCCTACCCTGAAAATAAGACCTAGTGATGGGTGTGGCTATGCAGCATATCTGCACAACCCGTGCATTTCATTGTGGAGCAGTAAAGAAGATGAGCAGCCCTTCTCATCTGCCCCATGAGAGCTCTATTGCTTAACATGAGAGATTGGGGCCAATGGTTCTAAAGGAAACAGAGTCGCAAGAAATTCAGATTGGAATTCGGGGTTTGGAAAGTTATGACAATGTTCCAGAAGAAGACGACTTAACTATATTTAAATAAATGTCGATAATTGTACCGTACTTAAAAACAATAACACATCCCCTGAAAATAAGCTCTAGGGTGAAAATAAGCCCTCAATTTTTCCTTCTTGAGGAAAAATAAGTATAAGACCCTATCTTATTTTTGGGGAAACATGGTAGTATATATAATGGCATCATGTCCTCATATATCCTTTGTATTACTACTCTTTTCTCTTTCCCCACATGTAAAACTTTTTAAAATGTTGATGCAAAAGACAGATTAAGCACATTTTTGTCTTGCTGAACTGTCAAAGATTTCACATCTCCAATGGGTGTTTTCTTAGTGTGGTGTTAATATTTTAACAGAAGCAAATTCTTAGCAAAGCAATAAATCTCAAACATCAGTGAGTAAATGACAGATTTTATATTGGGTAGGACAGTATGGATGGGGTAAAAATTCCAAAGCTCAGGCTACAGCTGAAACCAATTAAATCAGAAGCTCAGGGGTGGGATCCAGGCATCAGTATTTTTTAGAGTTCCCCCAGTGACTCCAATGTGCAGTTACAGCTGAGAATCAGTGTGCTGAGACAGTAGCTCTCAGCAATGCCTGCAAATTAGAATCATCTGGGAGCTTTAAAACAATGCCCAGTGCCTGAGCCCTGTCTCAGTCTAATTAAATCAGAATCTTTGGGGAATAGAGGCTTGGCAATGGTGTCTTTTTGAAAAGCTCCCAGGTGATTCTAATGTATAGTCAAGGTTGAGAACTGCTAAACTAAAAGACGAACATACAGAAAGATATTAGCAATAAATATCCTAAGGTCCCAGAGTTGAGTTTATGAATGATTTTTTCAACCCGCAAACAAAAAATAATCATGATACTTCATACATAGTTTCTGCTTATGCAAAAAATGGTACTAGAAAACAAAGTGTTTATTGCAGCACAGTTCACAATTGCAAAGATGTGGAATCAACCCAAGTGTCCATCGATTTATTAGTGGATTAATAAAATGTGGTATATGTATTCCACGGAGTACTATACAGCCATAAAAAAGAATGAATTAATACCTTTTGCAACCATCTGTATGGAACTGGAGACCATTCTCCTAAGTGAAGTAGCTCAAGAATGGAAAAAGAAACACCATATGTACTTTGAAATAGGAACTAACTTTTAAATAGGAACTAACCAATAGGAACACATGAGCACAGAGGGAAGTAAATCTCACTGGAAATCAGGCAGGGGTGAGGGGGAGGAGAAGAGGGGGCAAAAACCTACCTAATAGGTACAATTAACACTATTTGGCTGATGGGCATAGCTACAGCTGGGATTCAAGCATTACAAAAGCGATCCATGTAACCTAAAACCTTTTTACCCCTAGATGCAATCTCAGCTCCTCCTGTGACTAACTCTGGCACCTTGTGCACATTCATTACATTTTCTAAGCTTCCATTTTCTCTTGTGGAAAATGGCAGTAATAATAGTATATACCCCATATGGTTGTTGAGAAAATTAAACGAGATGGTACACATAAAGCACTTAGCATGATAGCTGATATATAAATAATCACCCAATAAATATTAGGTGGTCTTTTTAGTCTTCTGTTATTATGAATAATCCCACCTAATGGATATAACTCAGTTGAATTCTGAAACCACAGTAGACCATCGAATTGCATTTTGCACCACCGATGCTGGCTACTCTGACTGGGCATCCTGTGGCAGCCCTGGCTCTCCCTGGAAACCCAACTGGTGCAAAGTCAGTTTCAGTTACTTGAGGGGAAAATCCACTGATAGAGAAGGAAATTGATGAACTCACTAGTGAGGATATATAGAGTGGGAAGAAAGTCTAGAGAAAAAATATCTTCAGGAACGTCAACCTTTAAAGGATGAACAGAGGCAGAGATTCCCACAGAATCTACTGAAAAAGAGCAGCAGAAGTGGGGAGACAACGGTTAGTGTGGTGATTTGGAACATGAGAGAAGAAAGGGCTCCAAGGAGGTGTCACCGTGTCCTGTGCTGGTGAGAGGTGAAGTAAGTTGAGGACTCACAGATGCCTTTGGGTTTAGCAAGTAGGAGGTTGGTTGTGACCTTGCTGGAAATGGTTTTGCAGGGCTGGGGCTGAGGGAGGAAGGGGAACAGAGGCCAGATTTCCATGAGCTGTGGAGTTGGTGGGAGGAAAGGGTAGAGGCATTGAGTGCAAACAACTCTCTCAAGAAGGTTGGCAGGGAGGGGAGGGAGAGAACCAGAAGGACATGGACTCAAGGTGCCCAGGAAGTTTGTTTTGTTTTGTTATAAGACGAGAGAGACTTAAGATGAAAGAGAATATATATATATATTTTTTTTCATGAATACTTCTTTTTTTTTAATGCCACCTTGCTTAAGTTCGTGCACACCTTTAATACCATAGGGAAAGAATATTTAAATGCAGATGTAAAGGGACATGAAGAAATGGAAGACTATTCTGATACAATAAGCTCCCGAGGAAGAGGAGGGGATTCTGATGGAGAATCTGTTGCTGATTCGGCACTGCCCTGCTCCGAAACACAAGGAAAAATAAAAGATGGTCCCTGACTTTCAGAAAATAGTTGTTTTAAATCTCTATCTTCCACCCTCTCTTTGCCCAAAGTAATAACTTCTTTTAATTGGGAAAAAGAAGACCATATTAAATAAATACTTTCAACTTTAAGTAGGTGTTATGCTATGAAGTACAAAGTATTAAGAACGTTCTAAATGTTCTAAATCCAGAACACTTTCATCTGGGACATGTTCTAAGAATCACAGCCCCAGATGGTAGCAGGTCGTCATGAGTTGCATTAGGGAGATGCACACAAGAGACCTCCAGGGTGATAATAATGCTTTTTTTCTGAAAGTGGATGATGGGCACACAGATGTTTGTTGTGTCATTTTTCTTTACAGTTATCCTTTGGTATGTATTCAGTATTTAACAAAAACAACTTTAAATATTGTTTTATAATAGAGTGAAAAATGTGTCAGAGGCTTATGTTGTGGCACTTAGTTTAGATGGTAGGCTCATGGGTATTTGTTTCACATGCATACACATTATATATACAAATATAGACATACATACTCACCTTTATACTTTTATATGTATCATGTTACAAAATACATCGCTTTAAAAGTCAGCATGGCCAGGTGGCTCACGCCTGTAATCCTAGCAGTTTGGGAGGCCCAGGCAGGAGGATCACTTGAGCCCAAGAGTTCAAGACCAGCCTGGGCAATAGCAAAATCTCATCTATACAAAACATAATAAAAAGAACTTAGCCAGGCGTGGTGGCATGCACCTGTAGTCCCAGCTACGTGGGAGGCTGAGGCAAGAGTTTGAGTTTGCAGTGGGCTATGATGATGCCACTGCACTCTAGCCCGGGCAACAGTGAGATCCTCTCTCAGAACCAAAAATAGGTCAAGAACAACACACTCCTCCCTCTTTGGCCCCCTCATCCCATAGTGGACCTGCTCCTTCCTCTGCCCCTAGCCTCTGCCGGGTGTGCTCCCTTGGCTCCCTGCCCCCTGACCCTCAGCTGACTAATCCTTAAAGTGCAGACCTCTGGGGAAGGCGGGTCACAGGCCCAGAGCTGCAAGAGCAGCCTGCTAGAGGTAGTGATGGGCAGCAGGGAGCTGACTCGCTGGGGAAGTAGCAGAGGAGCAGCCAGAGCAGCCACCCAAGAACACCAGTCACCCTCTCCCGCACCGGGCCCAAGGGCAGCCTGGGGCCAGCCCAGTGCCCAGAGCAGCACTCGGCAGTGACTTCGGACTCACGATTGGGATGTCATTGCCCAGCTGGGACGTGGCCAAGGACGTGCTCCTTCCCCACCCACCCACGTCTGCCGAGTCCACCAACACCGTCTATGACTTCCTGGGTCTGAACCTGTCTTGCTGGCAGAATGTGACATTCAAGGCCTGCCTTGAGGTCACCCCCCTCCTAAGAGCCTGACTCAGCAACCCCTCCCTGTCCCCTTCGCCCACACACAAAACGTCAAGAACAGAACAGAGAGAGACAAGTATTCTAAAAAATTCATGAAGATTATCCATCTGGAAATCCTAACTAGAAAATTCCTGCTCCTGCGTGGGGTGGGTTCAGGGAGATAAGGAGGAATGAGTGGGAGGAGGCATTTCCTCCCAAGCAAAGTTATGCAGCCTCTGTGTCTTTCTTTCTGCTCTGTGGTTAGTTGTCACAGGTGAGGCTTACCTCAAGTGCCTAGCTCTCTGGGCCCAGCTGACAGGCCAGGCCAAAAGCTGATGCCACACATGCAGCGTTTACCAGGTGTCCATCTCCGTGCTTTGCCCTCTGCCCCAGACACTTCAATGCCCTTTTCGGCTCTCCACTGCTTTGTGATCCAGGCACCTGCTCTGAGGCCCCTGGTTTTTCTTCCTGCAGGCCTAGAGTCCTCCAGTCTGCTTTCTTCATCCTACATAACTACCACCTCTCCAGTTCTTGATGTTCCCTTCCCTGAAGACTGGCTATGGAATGGGATAGATGTCTCCAACTCCTTCTTCAAGTTATTCTACTGAGAATGGACCATTCTGGTGAGAGGGAGCCCCCCTCTCACCTCAGGTTCAGGGATTCCCCACTGACTTAGCCGAACCTTTCTTAGAACTGCCCTACAGTCTGAAACTCTTCCTAGCCAGCCCTCCTCACTCTTCTGTCTCCTTCCATAGGTGTCAGACCTGCATGACAGGCTGAGGCTCTCTGGACCTTCTTATGTTTCTTCCACTGTAACTCTCTTTCATTTCCAATCCCATCTTGATGTCTACTTCTTGGTGAACCTGAATTAATTCATTAATGCAGCCTCCCTTTTGTAGCACACATGCCTGTAGAAGCAATCCAAGAAGGATCAAGATATTCCCTCTGAAATTTAGGTTTCTGAGATGCTTCATAGTGGGGCACCCATATCCCCACAAGCTCAGGTGGAGATATACTGTCCTGGGGACTTTTTTTATAACTCCCTGTGTGTCTGAGACTCAAAGCTGTCCCTCAGCCCTTACTCAGAGACCTGAGACTATTGGCTGGGGCTAGAGGTACAGCCAGCTGCAGGTGTGGGAAGAAGTCCAGGCAGGTGGAGCTCCATGCCTGGGAGGCTGGGGCAGGAGGATCTGGCGAGAGGAAGGTCGTATGTCCAGGTGGGCAGGCACGGGAGTACAGCAACCAGAGGAATGCAGCGACCTGGGAGATGGTTGAGGATAGGGGTCTGACAAACTGTACCTTCACCCTCAGGGAAGAGTCAGACCTGAGATTTTAACCCCTAAAGACAGAACTAAGGTTGATCCCTGGTCCCAGAGGACCTGGACCACAGCTGGGAAAGACTGGACACAGGTTGGAGCAGGATGCTGGTCAGGTTGGCATCGTGGGTCCTGCTGCACGAGGACAGGGCACCTTGCAATCCTCCTGACTGGGAGAGAGGTTAGAATCAGAGCCTAGGGCAGAAGGAACCTGAGGGTGTGGTCAGGAGGAGGCAGGTGGTGGGAGTCTAAGGAGCAGAGAGGTGTTCTAGAAGTGGAGAGAGGTGGGCAGCTCCCTGGGCACCTGGTCTGTGCTGTGAGCCATGCTGGAGGCTGCAGCGGGACCATGTGCTGTCTTTATGGAGGGCATTTGGCAGGGACACTGGTCAGGCTTAATCTGGGGTACATGTTGCTTTGTGACAGTCATCAGCCTGACGCCTGCATCTCGATGGGCGTGACAGGTATATCAACATTTTCCAAAGTGCAGTGATTGGCTCCCTCCACCCTCCAGTAGCACTATGAGCTGAAGAAGCTTGAGGGACCCCTGACATATGTTGAAAGTCCCTGGTAATGACACTAATGGAAAATGTGGACATTTGAGAACTGACTGCTTTCTTTAGCACTTAATTCCAATTTTCTTTCCAAATCCATCTTCAACCCAAATTCTGCAGAAGGGAAAACCTGACATACTGATCCTCTTCCTGGGCTCAGACTTAGCAAAGGTACAAACAGCCAAAACTCTCTACAAGGGGAACAAGGAGTAGCCAAGCCTTTCCCAATGCAGATGCTGCAACGTCAATTCCCAAATATGCGGAGCCAGCTGAGAAGCAGCAGCACTGATGTAGGAACTGGGCAAATTCCAGGGAGCACACGAGTGCCAGCAGCAGGCAGCGAAGCCAGCAGCCACAGCAGGCCAGGTGGTGGGGAAGTAGGAGGGTGGGCGTTCGGGAGGAACCACAGTAAGTGCAGTTTCTCATGTTTGCCTCTTTGGGACAACCTCCCTGGTGCTAGTTAAATATTTAGATTCCCAGGTCTCTCTCCAGACTTGCTGCTTTGTAATCTCCAGATGATGGACCTACAATGTTTTTAAAAAGTATGTTCAGCAAACACTAGTGCAGAGGAAAAGTGCAGCTTAAATCAAGAGATTTGGCCATTAACCTAATTTTCTATTAGCCCTCTGCTGAAAATGTGTGCTCTGATTTGTGTCCAGTGGTTTCCATCCTTTTTTTTTTTTTTTAAATTATTTTTTTTTATTTTGGCATATTATGGGGGTACAGATTTTAAGGTTTCAATAAATGCCCATTTCCCCCCCTCCCCCCAAAAGTCTGAGTCTCCATCATGACCATCCCCCAGATGGTGCACATCTCACCCACTATGTATGTATATACCCGCCCCCCTCCCCCCTCCCACCTGCCCAATACCCTATTACTGTAGCACCTATGTGTCCACTTAGGTGCTACTCAGTTAATACCAGTTTGCTGGAGAATATATCTGGTGCTTGTTTTTCCATTCTTGGGATACTTCACTTAGTAGTATGGGTTCCAGCTCTAACCAGGAAAATATAAGGTGTGCTATATCACCATTGTTTCTTAGAGCTGAATAGTACTCCATGGTGTACATATACCACATTTTATTAATCCATTCTTTGATTGATGGGCACTTGGGCTGTTTCCACAGCCTTGCAATTATGAATTGTGCTGCTATAAACATTCGAGTGCAGGTGTCTTTTTTGTAGAGTGTCACTGGATCATTTGGGTAGATGCCCAGCAATGGGATTGCTGGATCAAATGGTAGATTCACTTGTATCGCTTTAAGGTATCTCCATATTGCTTTCCACAGAGGTTGAACTAGTTTGCAGTCCCACCAGCAGTGTAGGAGTGTTCCTCTCTCTCCGCAACCACGCCAGCATTTATTGTTTGGAGATTTTTTGATAAAGGCCATTCTCACTGGGGTTAAGTGATATCTCATTGTGGTTTTGATTTGCATTTCCCTGATGATTAGAGATGTTGAGCATTTCTTCATATGTTTGTTGGCCATTCTTCTGTCTTCTTTAGAAAAATTTCTGTTCAAGTCCTTTGCCCACTTTTTAATGGGGTTATTTGATTTTTTCTTCCTAATTTTCGTGAGTTCTAAGTATATTCTAGTTATCAGTCCCTTATCGGATGCAGGGGATGCAAAAATTTTCTCCCATTCTGTAGGTTGTCTGTTTACTTTCATGACTATTTCTTTGGCTGTGCAGAAGCTTTGTAGTTTGATCATGTCCCATTTATTTATTTTTGTTGCTGCTGTGATTGCCTTTGGGGACTTCTTCATAAACTCTTTGCCCAGGCCGATGTCTAGGAGAGTGTTTCCAACTTTTTCCTCTAGAGTTCTAATAGTTTCATATCTTAGGTTTAAGTCTGTTATCCAGCGTGAGTTGGTTTTTGTGAGAGGTGAAAGGTGTGGGTCCTGTTTTAGCCTTCTACAGGTGGCTATCCAGTTTTCCCAGCACCATTTATTGAAGAGGGATTCTTTTCCCCAGCGTATGTTTTTGTCTGCTTTGTCAAAGATGAGACGGCTATATGAGGATGGTTTTATATCAGGATTCTCACATCTGTTCCACTGGTCAATATTCCTGTTTTTGTGCCAATACCATATTGTTTTAATTACTACAGCTTTGTAGTATAGTTTAATATCTGGCATATTAATGCCTCCCATTTTGTTTTTGTTGCCTAGAATTGCTCTTGATATTCGGGGTCTTCTTTGGTTCCATACGAAGCATAAAATTATTTTTTCTATATCTGTGAAGAATGCTGATGGGATTTTAATAGGTATTGCATTGAATCTGTAGATCAGTTTGGGTAGTATAGACATTTTGACGATATTGAGTCTGCCGATCCACGAGCATGGTATGGATTTCCATCTGTTTACATCCTCTGCTATTTCCTTCCTCAGTGTTTCATAGTTCTCCCTGTAGAGGTCTTTTACCTCTTTGGTTAAATATATTCCTAGGTACTTTAATTTCTTTGTTGCTATTGTGAAGGGAATTGAGTCTTTGATTTGGTTCTCAATTAGATTGTTGTTGGCGTATATGAATGCCTCTGATTTCTGTGTATTAATTTTGTATCCTGAGACTTTACTAAATTCATTGATCAGTTCCAGGAGTTTCTTGGTTGAATCCTTGGGGTTTTCTAGATACAATATCATATCATCAGCAAACAGTGAAAGTTTGATCTCTTCTGCCCCTATTTGGATACCTTTGATTCCATTTTCCTGTCTGATTGCTGTAGCCAAGACTTCCAGCACTATGTTGAATAGAAGTGGAGATAGTGGGCAGCCTTGTCTGGTTCCAGTTCTAAGTGGGAATGATTTCAGTCTTTCCCCATTCAGTATGATGTTGGCTGCGGGTCTGTCATATATGGCTTGTATCATTTTTAGGTATGTCCCTTCTATGCCTATTTTCTTAAGTGTTCGTATCATGAAAGGGTGTTGAATTTTGTCAAAAGCTTTTTCTGCATCTATTGAAAGAATCATGTGGTCTTTGTTTTTGCTTCTGTTTATGTGGTGAATTGCATTTATAGATTTACGTATGTTGAACCATCCCTGCATCCCTGGGATGAAGCCCACTTGGTCGTGGTGGATTATTTTTTTGATAAGTGTCTGTATTCGGTTAGCTAAGATTTTGTTGAAAATTTTTGCATCTATATTCATTAGGGATATTGGTCTGTAGTTTTCTTTTTTTGTTGCATCCTTTCCTGGTTTTGGTATCAGAGTAATATTCGCTTCATAAAAGGTGTCGGGGAGGTTTCCGTTCTTCTCGATGTTGTGGAATAGTTTCTGCAAGATAGGTACTAGTTCTTCTTTGTAAGTATGGTAAAATTCAGGTGTGAAGCCATCTGGACCGGGACTTTTCTTTTTAGGGAGATTTTTAATTGCTGTTTCTATTTCAGCTGTTGAAATTGGTCTGTTCAGGGAATCTATTTCTTCCTGGTTGAGCCTAGGGAGGCTGTGTGTTTCTAGAAATTTGTCCATTTCCTCCACATTTTCCAGTTTGTGTGCATAAAGATTTTTGTAGTATTCATAAATTGTATCTTGTATCTCTTTGGGATCAGTTGTGATATCTCCTTTTTCATTCCTGATGGAGCTTATTAGAGATTTCTCTTTTCTGCTTTTCGTTAGCTTAGCCAATGGCGTGTCAATTTTGTTTATTTTTTCAAAGAACCAACTTTTTGTTTTATTAATCTCCTGAATAGCTTTCCTGTTTTCAATTTCGTTTAGTTCTGATTTGATCTTGTTGATTTCACTTCTTCTGCTGGGTTTGGGGTTGGTCTGTTCTTCTTTTTCCAGCTCTTTGAGTCGTTTCATTAGATTGTCTATTTGTGATCTTCTTGCCTTTTGGTTATAGGCATTTATGGAGATAAACTTTCCTCTCAGAACTGCTTTAGCTGTGTCCCAGAGGAGTTGATAACTTGTCTCTCCAGTGTCGTTTTCTTCATAGAAGTTTTTTATTTCCGTCTTGATTTCTTCATTTACGAAGTAATCATTTAGTAGGAGGTTGTTTAATTTCCACGTTTTTGTGTAGAAATGTGAGTTTCTGTTAGGGTTGATTTCTAGTTTTATTCCACTGTGATCTGAGAAAGTACATGGTATGATTTCTATTTTTTTAAATTTCTTGAGATTTTCTTTGTGTCCTAGGATATGGTCAATCTTAGAGAATGTCCCGTGAGCTGATGAGAAGAACGTATATTCAGTGGATTTTGGGTAGAATGTTCTGTAGATGTCTGTCAGACCCAATTGTTCTAGAGTTTTGTTTAAGTCCATTATTTCTTTATTAATTTTCTGTTTGGAGGATCTGTCTCGTGCCGTCAGTGGGGTGTTGAAATCTCCGGCGATTATGGAGTTGCTATTAATCCATTTGCTTAGCTCCAGTAAGGTTTGCTGTATGAATCTGGGTGCACCTAAGTTGGGTGCATATATATTTAAAATTGTTATCTCCTCTTGTTGGACTGTGCCCTTCACCATTATATACTGACCCTCTTTGTCTTTTACTACTTTTGTTGGTTTAAAAACTAAATCGTCTGAAATTAGAACTGCCACACCGGCCTTCTTTTGGTTTCTATTTGCTTGGAATATTGATCTCCACCCTTTTATTTTTAGTCTATGTGCATCCTTGCAGGTTAAATGTGTTTCCTGAAGACAGCATATACTTGGCCTGTATTTTCTTATCCATTCAGCCAGCCTATGTCTCTTGAGTGGAGAGTTTAAGCCATTCACATTTATTGAGAGAACTGATAGGTAAGGTAGATTACTGATCATTCTGTTGGGTTGGATGTTGTTGCTATGATTTCTGTCTTGAGCCATTGTAATATCTGGCCTTTAATATCTTTGGGTTTTGGTTGTTTTTATATCCGTGGATTATTATTATGATATTCCATGGGTAACGCTGTTTTAAGTACTTCTTGTAGGGCTGGTCTTATCTTGGTGAATTCTCTGAGCCTTTGCTTGTCTGAGAATGTTTTTATTTCTCCTTCATATATGAAGCTTAGTTTTGCAGGGAATAATATTCTAGGCTGGGCATTGTTTTGTTTCAAAAGAGTGAGAATGGGGCCCCAGTCTCTCCTTGCTTGTAAAGTCTCATTAGAGAAGTCTGATGTTATTCGAATTGGCTTTCCCTTGTATGTCACTTGCTTCTTTTGTCTTACAGCTCTTAGAAGGGCCTCTTTAGTTGATACTTTGGTCAGTCTGATGACTGCATGACGTGACGTCTTCCTGTTTGCATTGAATCTCCCAGGGGTCCTCTGGGCTTCTTGAACTTGTATATCGAGATTTTGAGCAAGGCCTGGGAAATTTTCCTCTATTATATCTTCAAAAAGCTTGTCCAGCCCTTGAGTGTTGTCTTCCTCCCCTTCGGCTAAACCTATGACCCTCACGTTAGGTTTTTTCACATAATCCCACAGCTCTTGTAGGCTTTGGTCTTTTCTCTTGTTTCTCTGCTGTATTTCTGTGACTGATTTATTTAATTGGAAGGTGTTATCTTCAAGCTCTGAGATTCTTTCTTCTGCTTGATCTACCCTGTTCTTGAGACTTTCCACAGTATTTTGTAGTTCTCTGAGTTGATTCTTCATCTCCAGGACTTCGGTTAAAGTTTTCTTCACTGTGTCAATCTCTTTGTTGAACCTTTGTTCCATTTCTTGGAGGTTTTTTGTGTTTTCTTGGTGTTGGTTATTGAGTAGTTGTTGCAGCTGGGTGAGTGTTCTTATGATCCACATACGAAATTCCTTTTCTGTCATATTGGTTGCCTGATTTTGGTCGGTGTCCGTTTCTAGGGGGCTGGTGCTCCTCCTTGGGGGTGTGTTTTCCGTTTGGTTCTTCATATTTCCTGAGTTCTTTCGCTGACTTCTTCCCATGTCGATCAGTTGTTGTTTCTTTCCTTAGGTTATTGTTTGGGTATTCACACACCTTGTTTAGTTTCTGAGGCGTTAGGTGGTGCCTGTGGGTGAAATTGGACTACTCCCTGTATATTGAGTCAGTGGATGCCGTGGAAAGGCTGTGCAAGATGCCGCCCCTGTCAGTAGGTGGCGTTTGCTTGGAGGAACAGGCTATGGTGTTGATTTTGAGTCCTGTTATCAGCTCTCGTTCTGGGCGGAGCTGGGTTGGGTAAGCCTGCCCTCAGGCCGTTAGCAGGGGTCAAAGTTCTGTTCTCAGCTTACAGGGAAAGCTGTCAGGGCAGGGCTGGAATGGTCCCACTCAGCCAGAAAGTCTGGAGGTGGGGGTGGGGCTGTCTGAGACCCGCAGTCTGCAGCAGGCCTCGCTTCTTTCCATCCTCCCCAACTCTGCAGCTACTCCTGGGCCTCTGCCAGCAGGCCAGACCACAAGCCACCAGGCCTCCCCAGACTGTGGTGCTGACGGGGAGGTTCCCTGCACAGGAACGCCACCTGGGTTGGGCGCACGGCCTCCTCCTGGGAGGAGGGTTGCCCTCTAGGATGCCGATCCGCCCCTGGAGGCACACAGCCCTCAGTAGGCTGTTCGCGTATAATCCTTCTGTGCCCGGGGCAATGCTAGCCCTCGGTGCAGGGGATCTGGTCTGCAGGTCCGACCTCTGGGTCCCAGAGTTCAAACTGTATTCCCACCAGGGAGAGGATTTCCGGTCCTAATTCACCCACAGGGAGCCCAAGCTGGATCTATGTCTCTCAGCCTCTGAGTCGGCACCGTTTTCCTGGGAACACGGTGCCAGCAGCACCTGGGAGGGCGGGCGGGGTCCCAAACAGGAAGGTCCCGTTCCCTGGAGGTGCCTCCGGCTGGTGGCTGTATTGTCTCTCTGGGCAGCCGCGGGTAGGGTCGGCGGAGGGGAGGAGGAGGCAATATGGCGCCTGCCGCGCGGCTCGGGTCCGTGCACACGGAGGTGCCCGGAGGAAGTTGGGAACCTGGTGCCACGTCTGCTACAGGCTCACCGTTGGCAAGCGGCGGCAGTCTCTGGGCTGATGTCCGCAGGTCTCTCCACCCACTGGGGAGCCCGCCAGCAGTCCCGAATGCAGGGGAGGGGAAACAGCAATTCCACCTACCCTTGCCGCTGGTCTCCGGGCTGCTCCGGTGGTCTCAGCCTCCAGTTCTCCTCCGCAGCCTCCTCCCGTGGAGTCTCCCGGGGTCTCAGGTACCCCTCCTTCCGGCCCTTGTCCGCTGTATGCTCGTCTTCTTGCTTCTTTCCTCTAGTTTCTGCTAGAATTGGTCTTTTCTGTAGAGACCCTCTGTCTGGCGGTGTTATTCGTCCGCCATCTTGCTCCGCCTGGACTGGTTTTTCGGTTTCCATCCTTTGTATGACCTCAGACTCTGTGGTAACATGCGGAGACCTTACTTTGATGGAAACATAGGATGTTGTAACTCAAAGGACCTTTTTAAAGGCCAGGGAAGAGGACATCGAATACAAACTATTTTCTAGTTACTGTGCTGGGTATTTTTACGTGCAATATCTCATTTATTTCTTACAGCAAGCTTGGTAGGTAAAATTATTTCCTTTTACACAGGACGAAAATGAGAATCTCATAGGTTAAATAACTGGCCCCACATTATGCATTTAAAATGAAGCAGAGCTAAGATTTATTTGAACACTTCTTGATCAGCATTAAAGGCCTTAAGCTTGCTGCCTGAATACATTGCCTTTGAGATCAGTGAGACATTTCGTTTTGAGCAGGAGGGAATGGCAGCACAGAAGCATGGAGCGACTTGCAGAAAGTCACACAGAGACTTATGGTAGGTCTCGGATGGGATCTGGGGTCCTGTTCTGGTGCTCGCTCTTCCAAGCCACGCAGGTGCCTGATTGGGATATGAAACCATGATCCTGTGAGCCCCACGGAGGTTTCCTTCCTAGAGCTCCTTCTGGTGTAAGGGACTCTTGCAGAGATTTGCACTCTGGGCCCGTTATGCACTTCTCGGCTAGCTTTGCTAACCACACTCAAGCCTGTGTCTCTCTGCCAAGATCTCAGACCTTTATATTGTCTGTCTCTTCCCATTTCCCATACATGAGAACAAGTAAGAAAACAACCTCAAAGCAAATGTTTATGAGCCAAATCTTTCAGATGAGTTTTTAAAAAAAGTTTCCCTTGAAATGGTTTAACAGGTGCTTGTGAAAGCTTATCTTGTACTCATCAGTTTACAAAGGGGAGGTTGCCAGGTATGGGTGGGGAATGTGGCGAGGTGACCTCATGTGACAAACAACTGAGTGGGCAGCAGGAGCTCACTGCTGAGCAGGCTGTGTTCTTTGACCTAGTGAACAAATGCCACCCCCTTTATGTCACAGTTTTGTGTCCAGCAGCCTCAGGACACCGACAGGGGCATGAGCCTGCACAAGCTCTTCTCTCCACCTTATCCCCACCTGGACGACCTCACAATGTTCTGGGAAAATGGGTAAACTTTCTTCTTTCCATACCTCCTTTGGTGAAGTTTCTTATATCAGGGATACTTCCCTTAATTTTCTCTCTAATCAATTCCTACTTCTTTTCTAAAGCCAAATTTCAAATGCTTCCTCCTTCATGGACGTTTTTCTTATCCCTCTCATGGAGATAATGGCTCCCCCACTCAGGACTCAGTGCTTGGCATCTCTTAAATTCTTCCACTAAATGCTGCCTGGTTGTGTATTGACTTCCACTTTGGTCTTAGCTGCAGGATAAGAAGTTTCTTAAGGGCAGGGAATCTTGTATTTCTCATCTTGTCTTCCCTCAGTGCCCCACATAGTACTTTTCAGGGGCAACATCAATTGTTAGGGAACACATGATGGATCTTCAAACATAGAGCCCAGCATTAAAAATACTTCAATGGCCTTCAACCAGCTAATTTATGAGTCTCTTCTTTCTCAAGAATCTTAGGGGTACTCTTCTCGCAGCCCTCAACTTTTTTTCTCCTTTATGAGGCTCTGCTTGGGGGAGAACCCTTTATTGTAGGAGTCATTTTAGAGCATGTGGCTGTATGCTAGGACATAAAGAAATCTTGTTTAATTCTTGGTCAAGATCCAGCAGAAAGTCTGGAAGAGAAACTCACATTATCTGTTGACTTCAGGTGCTGGGACTTGGTTTTCACTGGGGTTGAAGGACAATTGTGTATTTCTGTGCCTGAGGCATCTTTCAAGGATCCACACTGGCTGTGAACCTGGTGGAGTTGAGGAGGAAGCCAAGATAATAGAATGAAGCCCCAGGATAGAGGGAACAGGAAGGGCCTCCCTCAGCTCTGTCTCCCATGAGGACATCAGAAGACTAAATGATATCCTCAGAGAGACAGTCAGGAAGGGCTGTGAAGAAAAGTACCTTAAGAGAAATTTTGAGATGGGCCAGGATGAAGGAGCACTGACACCAGATATGTTTTTCAGAGAAGTAGCAGTTTGGGGCAACTGAAGCTAGAGGCTGAGTAGTTGGAGAATTGCTAATTTTTAGAATGGAAATAAATGTGACCACTGAACTTGGATTCTAGTGGCTTCAAAGAAACTCGGTGGGACTCAGGCAGACAATATATGAATTTACAAGTGACTGAGAGAATGAATTGAAATGGCTTTGGCTTTGGAAAGGAGGGTGACCTGGAAAAGGAAATACCAAATGAGTTGTACCCTGGACTCTGAACTCACCTAATTTTAAAATAGTGTTACACCCAGTGATTTTGTAATCAAGGTATAAAGTAGCTTGTAGACTGAATAGTTGATTGCTGGGAAGGGCATGATGAAGGGAGAAGAACTGAAGGAGAAACTCTTACTTAGCCACTCTTACTTAGCAAACTGACAATTTCACTTCTTCCTTTTCTATTTGGATGCCTTTTATTTCTTTCTCTTGCCTCAATGCTCTAGCAAGAACTTCCAAAACAATATTGAATACAAGTGGTGAGAGTGGATATCCTTATTTTGTTCCAGGTCTTAGAGGAAAAGCTTTCAACTTTTCATTGAGTGTAATGTTTGTAGTGGGCCTGCCATCGATGGCCTTTATTGTGTTGAGGTACATTCCTTCTATACCTAATTTGGTGAGAGTTGTATCTTGAAAGGATGTTGCATTCTGTCAAATGCCTTTTCTGTATCTAATGATATGATCATATGGTATTTGTCCTTCATTCTGTTAATGTGATGTATCACATTGATTGGTTTGAATATATTGAACCATCCTTGCATTCCAGGAGTAAATTTCACTTTCTTGTGGTAAATGATCCTTTTAATGTGTTGTTGAATTCCTTTTGCTAGTATTTTGTTGAAAAATTTTGCATCTATGTTCATCAGGGGTATTGGTCTATAATTTTGTTTTCTTGTAATGTCCTTGTCTGGCTTTGGTATCAAGGCAATGCTCCCCTCGTAAAAAGAGTTTGGAAGTATTCTTTCCTCTTTGAGTTTTTGGAAGAGTTTGAGTACAATTGATATTAGTTCTTGAAATGTTTAGCAGAATTCAGCAGTGAAGCCATCATGTCCTGGGCTTTTCTTTGATGGAAGATATTTTTTTGAATTACTGATTCAATATCTTTACTTGTTATTAGTCTCTTCAGATTTTTTATTTCTTTATGATTCAGTCTTGGTAAGTTGTATGTGTCTGAATGTATCCATTTCTTTAGGTTATCCAATTTGTTGACATACAATTATTTATATAGTCTCTTATCCTTTGTATATCTCTGTGATATGAATTGTAATGTCTCCTCTTTCATGTCTGATTTTATTTGAATCTTCTCTCTGTTTTTCTTTGTCTAGCTATGGGTCTGTTGATTTTGCTTATCTTTGAAAAAAAACCAACTCTAAGTTTTGTTGATCTTTTGTATTTTTTCTAGTCTCTATTTTATTTATTTCTGCTCTCATCTTATTATTTCCTTTTGTCTGTTAAGTTTGGGCTTAGTTTGTTCTTCATTTGCTAGTTCCCTGAGTAGTAATGTTAAATTGTTTATTTGAGATCTTCCTCCTTTTTTTTTTTTTTTTTTTTTTTTGAGACAGAGTCTCACTTTGTTGCCCAGGCTAGAGTGAGTGCCGTGGCATCAGCCTGGCTCACAGCAACCTCAATCTCCGGGGCTCAGCGATCCTACTGCCTCAGCCTCCCGAGTAGCTGGGACTACAGGCATGTGCCACCATGCCCGGCTAATTTTTTGTATATATATTTTTAGTTGGTCAATTAATTTATTTCTATTTTAGGTAGAGACGGGATCTCGCTCAGGCTGGTTTCGAACTCCTGACCTGAGCAATCCGCCCGCCTCGGCCTCCCAAAGTGCTAGGATTACAGGCGTGAGCCACCACGCCCAGCCTTCCTCCTTTTTTGATGTAGGCCTTCATTGCTATAAACTTTCCTTTAGTACTGCTTATCTCATAAGGTTTGGTATGTTGTGTTTCCATTTTTGTTTGTCTCAAGATATTTTTTAATTTTTCTTTTAATTTCTCCATTGACTCATTGGTTGTTCAGGAGCATGTTGTTTAATTTCCATGTGGTCATAAATTTTTTTAAATTCTTCCTGTTACCGATTTCTAGTTTCACACCACTGTGTTTGGAAAAGATACTTGATATGATTCTAATCTTCTCAAATTTGCTAAGGCTTGTTTTGTGTCCAAACATATGATCTATCCTAGAAAATGTTCTGTGTACACTTAAAAATGTATCTCTTGTTACTGCTGGATGGAATGTTCTGTATATGTCTCCTAGATCCATTTGGTCTAAAATGTAATTCAAGTCCTATGTTTACTTGTTATTTTTTTTGTCTGAATGATCTATCTGTTGTTGAAAGTGGGGTATTGAAGTGCCCAATGATTAGTGTAGTGCAATCTATCTCTCCATTCAGATTCTCTAATATTTGTTTTATATATTTAGGTGCTCTGATGTTGGGTCCATATATATTTACATTTGTTATGGTCTCTAAGTTAATTGACCCCTTTATCCTTGTATACTGTCCTTCTTAGACTCTTTTTACAGCTTTTGACTTAAAGCCCATTTTTTCTAATATAAGTATAGCTGCCACTGCTCTCTTTTGGTTTCTATTTGCATGGAATATATTTTTCCATCCCTTTGCTTTGTCTACATGTGTATTTAAAAATGAAGTGAGTCTTGTATAGGCAACATATAGTTGGGTCTTATTTATTTTTATTCATTCAGCCACTCTATGTCTTTTTATTAGAGAATTTAATTCATTTGCATATAAAGTAACTATAAATAGGTAAGGACTTACTACTGAAATTCTGTTAATTATATTCTGGTTGTTTTGTAGATACTTTAGTTTTCCTTCCTCTTTTGCTGTCTTCCTTTGTGGCCTGATGGTTTTCTGTAGTGGTATACTTTGACTCATTTCTATTATTGTTTCATGCTTCTGCTGAAGAAATTTGCTTTGTGGTTAACATGAAGGTTACATAGAACATCTTGTACTTATATTAATGACAGCCTGTTTCAAGCTGATAACAATTAACCCTGATTGTATACAACAACTCTGCACTGTTACACTATACCCCCCTACATTTTATGTTTTTATTTTATTTAGGCATATTATGGGGGTACAGATTTTAAGGTTTCAATAAGTGCCCTTTCCCCCTCCCTCCTTATTTTATGTTTTTGACATCAGAATTTATATCATTTTGTAATATGCATCCCCTAATAATTATTTTGTCTATAGATATTATTAATTGTTTTGTCTTTTAACCCTCATATTAGGGCTGGGCCACTGCCTTTGCTCTGATGTTAGGTGGGCTTGCTGGCTGAGTTCCACTGTTTTGGCAAGACCACTAGCTAGGTTCTGCTATTAGGTGGAGCTGTTGACTGGGTACTGTGATGGCTTCTGATCAGGCCAGTCACAGATTGTATTTTCTGGCTAGGTGATTCCACTATTTGTGATCTGCAGTTGGGTAGGGTTCCCAAGTTAGGTATAGTTGCTGCTTGAGATAAATGGGGCCAGAGGTTGTGGTCTTTAGAAACGCACAATTATGGATTGCTTCCCTCTCGGGGTGGAGCTGCAGGGTGGGCTTTTGGCTGAATTGAACAGCTATTTGACCTCTCAGGTCAAGCAAGTCTAGCCTCTATGCCTCTGAAATGTGCAGAGATGGGAGTCACCCTGCCTGGGTGGGGTTGTTGGGTGAGCTCTCTGACTGAGTGGAGCTATTGCTTGACTTATAGGGTCAAACAGATCTATCCCCTATACTTCTTTGAAGTAGAAGGAGTTGGGCATCTCCTGGGCAGAGTTGTTGTGGTAGACTCAGGCTGGTTATGGAGACTAGCCATCTAAAGACTCAAACTAGGTTGAACTTCCCACTGTGCTTCTGAAGATACCCAGCTCAGCTTTGTGGGTGAGCTGTGATATTGACTGATATTTCCAACTTGGCACCACAGCTGGTAGGAACACAGAGGCATCACCAAGATCCACACACTGGTAGCTGTGATCTCTGCCTCTTTTCTTTTTTTGAGACAGAGTCTCACTCTGTTGCTGGGGCTAGAGTGCTGTAGTGTCAGCCTAGCTCACAGCAACCTCAAACTCCTGGGCTCAAGCAATCCTCCTGCCTCAGCCTCCCAAGTAGTTGGGACTATAGGCATGTGCCATCATGCCCAGCTAATTTTCTCTATATATTTTTACTTGTCCAGCTAATTTCTTTCTATTTTTAGTAGAGACAGGGCGTCGCTGTTGCTTAGGCTGGTCTCGAACTCCTGAGCTCAAATGATCCTCCCATCTCAGCATCCCAGAGTGCTAGGATTACAGGTGAGCCACCATGCCCAGCCTCTGCCTCTTTACTTTTACCTGACCATGGGCGGTGTAGTCATGCTGTAACCCCCTAGTGTTTCCCATGAGGTGAGACTATAGTAGCCTTCCAGGGAAGCATCTTGGAATGCTAGGGAAGCTGAATGACTGCCTTCAGTTCTATTTTCTCATTGTATAAACTACTGGCCCAGGGAATCCTCTCCATCTGGCATTGTGCTGGTGTGGGTGAGGGGAGGAGTGGTGTAGTCAAAGAGAGACCATTCTTCTTACTCCTCTAATTTGGTTTTCATTAAGTTCTGCAGACACGTGGATGTCTTAGTCTTATTCCTAAGTGTTGGATTTTTCAAAAAGATGTCTGGTCTGTGGATAGTTGCTATTTGAACTTTCTGTAGTGGGGAGCGGAGCGTGAGACTTCCTATTCCACCATCTTGCTGATGTTGAGTCTTACATTGCCAGTCTTATTGATACAGAGAGAAAGGCTATCAAATAGCAGCTGAAGTGACCTCAGGGCTTTCAGCTTCTTGCCTCTACATGGGAGGTGTCAGAGCCAGATTGGGCATGTGCTGTCATGAGATGGACTCCATATCAGTCAGTCTCACACATACTTCTTGGGGATAACAAGACCTGGAGGATTTGACCTGGGACTATATTGTTGTGCCACAGCCCACCTTGTCCTGTGTCCCATCTATTTCTCTTAGAATCATATAAACTTGTCAATCTAGGTTTGAAAATGAGGATCAAGGTCTTTACTTGATTTTTCCCATGGTTAGGTGGAAAACACCTTTACAGTGATTACCCTGCTTGTGCTTTCTTGCCCTAACAGTATCTGGCAGAGCCTAGCACTTGTTTCAGATCCCTCTGTGCTCTCTGAGGGACCCCTCAGCTTAGGTTATAGTGACACTAGTCCTGTGAACTTTCCATTGGCTTTGGGAGAAGGAAAGTTATCCCTGTGAGCAGAAAGTGCAGATGAAGTTAGTGATGGGGGCAGGAAGTGGATAAGATAGTTTTATTAATTTATTGGAATGGAGTATAGGTGTGCTTAATGAAAAAAGTTGGCTCAAAAGTAAACTTTTGGATTTAGAAACACTTTCTTGTTAATCTTCATAATTAAACTAAAGATGATTTTTTTCCAGTGGGAAATTTTAATCCTAAAAGGGTACGAATTGCACTTTCCAAAAGCAACCCCTTAAAAAAACAAGACATGTGAAGGGAAAAATTAGTTTTCAGAAGACATCAATGATAACCGGAAATCACAACCTATCCATTCAATAATGAATGGAACACATTGTATTAGAAACTGAGTTCTCTTGGGCTGCTGTGTCACTAGACTTCCAGTGCCCCAATGGTGCCTTTATTGGCACTTTGGAGAATGCGGTGAAGAGAAAGACTAGTTGCGTCTTCAGAATCTAAGGAAACTTGATTGACCTAGTTGTGCACATTGGCATTATGGGAGAAGGCATTTTGACATCCCCAATCTGTTTGCAGGGAGTAAAGGTAAGCATAATGTACAAAAGTAAACCTTAGTACTGCATCTTTACATTTGTTTCTGTTTCTCTCCACTGGTGCCATATACAATCTGTGTGTAAGTTTTGATAAATGTTAACTTTTTGTGTATACTTTATTTGTGTATAGCATAGACTAGTATCTACATATGTTTTATGCATTCATAAATACCTAACTTTTCATTAATTTTTTGATATTTCTAGGCTATGTGGTTCATCTGTTTTTCCAAATTGTCACAAATTTCTAAAAAATTTTCCAAAATGTTTATTGAAAAAATCCACGTACAAGTGGATCTGTGCAGTTCAAATTTCTGCTGTCCAAGGGTAAACTGTATTTTGTTTGGGATTTTTTGCATCTATGTTCATGAGAGGTTGGTCTAGAGTTTTTTTTTTTTCTTGTAATAACCTTAATAGGCTTTGAATCAATGTTATTTTGGCTTCATAAGCTGGGAAATATTCCCTTTTTTCTATTTTCTGAAAGCAATTCTATGTAAGATTGGTGTTATTTCTTTCTTTTTTTTTTTTTTTCGAGACAGAGTCTCGCTTTCTTGCCTAGGCTAGAGTGAGTGCCGTGGCGTCAGCCTAGCTCACAGCAACCTCAAACTCCTGGGCTTAAGCAATCCTACTGCCTCAGCCTCCCAAGTTGCTGGGACTACAGGCACGAGCCACCATGCCCGGCTAATTTTATATATATATATATATATATATATATATATATATATATATATATATATATATATTAGTTGGCCAATTAATTTCTTTCTATTTTTATAGTAGAGACGGGGTCTCACTCAGGCTGGTTTTGAACTCCTGACCTTGAGCAATCCGCCCGCCTCGGCCTCCCAGAGTGCTAGGATTACAAGCGTGAGCCACCGCGCCCGGCCTTATTTCTTAAATATCTGGAAGAGTATTTACCAAATGAAACCATCTTTTCCCAAAGATTTCTCTGTGGGAAAGTTTCAAGTTAAAAGTTCAATTTCTTTCATAGATACTTGTTTTAGTTTTGGTAAACTTTGCTTTTCTAGAAATTTGTCATGTCATCTAAAAATTTAAATTTAGTGGTATAAACTCATCTATAATATCCTTTTACTATTATTTTATATCTGTAGGAGCTTCAGCAATAATTTATTTTACATTCATGACATTTGTAATTTGTTCTCTGTCCCTCTTTCTCTGTCTTTATTTTTATGAGTTCTTGTTAGAGGTTTATCAATTTTATTAAATTTTGTCATTTTCCTTTGTAGAATTGTTTCCTGTTTCATTAGTCTCTACTCTTATCTTTAGAAATTTCTTTATATTCTTTCACATTTAATTTGCTCTATTTTTCTAATCTATTGAATTTGATACTTTAAATAAAATTGATTTTCAACTGTTTTTCTTAATATATATATGCAATGTCACAGAGTCTTTTCAAAGCATTGCTTTAGGTGTATTTGCAAGTTTTGAAGTCATATTTTTATTACAGTGTAGGTAGCTCTAAATACTTTCTAATTTCCTTTCTGATTTATGCTGTGACCCAGCATAAATGGGTTATTTGAAGTATGACTGTTTCATTTCAGCATTTCATGAATGTTATCAATAGGGCTTCTAGTCAACTGTAGGTTACCAGTAATTAAATTTGGGGGGAGTCAAAAGTGATACACAGATTTTCAACTGTGCAGGGGGCTGGTGCCCCTAACTTCCATGTTGTTCAAGGGTCACCTGTAATAACAAATCAAAGCCAGTGGAGTATGTGTGTGTGGAGAGAGAGAGAGAGAGAGAGAGAGAGAGAGAGAGAGAGAGAGAGAGAGAGAGAGAGAGAGATTTATTTTAAGGAATTGGCTCATTTGATTGTGGAGGTGCAGTCTAAAATCTGTATGCTAGGCCAGAAGGCTGGTGACCCAGGAAGAGTCACAGCCCAAGTCCAGAAGCAGTCTGCTGGCAGAATTCTTTGTCCCCCTCAGTCTTTGTTCTGTTAAGGCATGCAACTGATTGGATGAAGCCCACTAGCATTGTGAAGGCAATCTATTCAAAGTCCACTGATTTAAGTGTTAATCAGATCCAAAAATCACTACACAGAAACATCCAGAATAATGTGTGACCAAATATCTGAGCACTGTGGCCCAGCCAAGTTGACATATAAAAATTAATTATCACAGCATGCATCGTTTACTTGTTACACTCTAATATAAATGATTTCTTTTACTGTTTTCTCTATGAAAATAGGAACCTTAGAAAATTTAACTCTATTTATCCTTCCTTCCTTTGCATTGTTGTTGTCCTACATCTTGTTTCTTTTTATATTTTAAACCTTACAAGTTCAAATCTTAGTAAGGAAGTGTCAGTTTTATGACACTGATATGCATCTCTTCCCAGCTTTACCTTTGCTGTCACTGGAAAATTGGTAAATTGGTTCTATTAAGTTCAAACCTGAAAATTTATCATATTCAGATACATTTTAGACTTTAATTGTCCACTTTAGCTCCCGAATTTTGAGTCAAGAATTTGATCTAATCGCCTCTTAAAGGGCCCACCTTTCAATACTGTCACATTGGGGATTAAGTTTCCAACATAGGAAGTTTGGGGGACACATTCAAACATGAGCAACAATTAGTTTCATGTCAGAAACCAATATTTTAAGCATGAGATAACATATAAAATTAAAGAAAATAGGTAATAACCTTATAGTGTTAAATTTGAGTTTGAACTACCAATATAAATTCATGATTTAAACATATATATTTTATAGTTCTGGCCATGAAAATGTTCTTAAAAGCAATGAAATTCCAGGAACAGGGTACCCCAAGTGGCCAGATTTTGGTTTGTAAATATCATTTCCCATAGAATGCTTTGGGGAGATGGCTGATTGCAGGTCTAGGGCAGAGAATATATGAGGTGAGCCTGAAATAAGTTGTTTAGTAGAAAGGAAGTAAGGACTCAAAGACTAATGGGGTCATGTCAAAAGGACACAGGAGCCAGCCTACAGGGGCTGCCACTGGCCAAAGCTGGGACATCGAGGCTCAAAAGGATGATGACTATAAATGATTGAAACATTTGAAACATATAAAAATCAACAAGTCTGAGAAAAATCCAAAGGAAAACAAGACCTTGCTTACTAACATAGGAGGTGAATGCTACAGCAACTTCTTACTGTGGATATTGGTAACTATAGGGAAAGAATCAAGCACACAGTCTGTCTTTCCAGTACAATTTCATAGTCTCAGTTTTTAAGGGAAAGTGCTTCCTTACTAAAGAATGACTGCTAAAAAACTGAAAGATACAGGGAACTGGACAGTCACTAACTATCACCACATAAACCCAGAACTGGTCCCAAGGAGGAAAATTTATCATGGAAAGATCTAGTAATCACCACCTTACCCCAATCATCAAATCAACATCCTGAATGGTAGGATAACCAGAGAACATTGCTGTCTTTGGATTCAATGCATGGTGACTCACACAGCATCATGAAGTACTCTTGCCTAAGATGTTTACCCAGAATGTAATGAAGCCATTAGGTCTAATTTCAGTTTACAGAAAATACAGGGGTTACAGGAAAACATATAAAACCATAAGGAAGTAGACAAATCTCAAATGCAAGACAATGGATTTGGTTTCTTCAGCAAGAGAAGAAAAAAAAGGAAGGGGTGGCTGTTCTCAATTAAAAAAGACTTAGGTACATTTATCAAATATAACATGTGGTACTTGATTGGACATTGGTTTGAATAAACACATTATAAAACATGTTTTTTGGGGGGAGGATAACTGGATAATTTGAATAAAGACTAGGTATTAGATGATATTAGGAGATTATTACAAATTTCATTAGAAGGGAGTAAATAGCACAAAAATGCAATTGTGGTTATGTGGAAACAAATCCTTCCTTGAAAATACATAGGGGCAAGATATTGTGAGGTCTGTTGTATACTCTAAAATGTTTTAGCAGGAGACTGTAAGAAGAAAATATGGCAAAATATTAACAATTTTAAAATCTAAATGGTGAGTATATGGGTGTTCATGAAACCATTTACTCTTCTATATGTTTTGAAGCTTTCAAATATAAAAACTTAAAAATACATTTTGTAGCTAAAGATGTCTGACGACTGAAATGTCTGGCTGCCTGAGTATATTCTGGTTTGTCTTTGAGATGTAAGAGGGAACTGGAAGTTGGATTGTTCTATCGCTGGCTGTGATTTGAGTCCCTTAACCAAAAAGTTGGAAAATGGCCCACAGGGCAACTGTCCAGGACACAGATCACAGGTGTCACTGGGTGTCCGAGGACTCATTCCTCAGCTCCATCCTGCCCTGAGGCTTTGAGTTCTGTTTCACTGGAGGTCAGACTGTCCTGGACTAAGTCCCTTAAGCAGTGAAGCATTCAGGTGGCCTTTCATCACTTGTGACCTTGCCTGTACCCCTTTAGGGAGGTTCAACTGAGATCAATTATTTGTCTCTCTAGCCCCGAGAGTCATTTATCCTCATGTGCCCGTGTCTCTGACTATAGAACTTGACTAAGATACTTGATAGAAACTTGGAGCTAGAGAGAAAGCATAAAATTCCATTCATGGAACTAAATCACTATCTTTCCCTAAAATGCTAGGCTTGGGAAAAATAGAGACTTTTCTATTTAATTAGTTGATACCCTAGTTTTTTTTCATTAAAGAAATTTATTCTTTAAATTGACAGATAAAATTTTATGTATTTATTATTTACAACATGATGTTTTGAAGTATATATACATTGTGGAATGGTTAAAGATTAACAGGTATATTACTTCACATAGCATTTTTGTGTTGAGAATGCTTATCTACTTGTGTTCTTTAAGAATATATTATATTATATTATCTACAATATAATATAGTCTTGACTATATTATATTGACTACAGTCACTATGCTGTACAATAGATCTCTTGAAGTTATTCTTTCTATCTAATTATAATTATGTATCCTTTGACCAATATCTACCTAATTTGCTCACACCCTAAGCACCCCTGCCTCTGATAACCACCATTCTATTCTCTACTTTTATGAGATAAACTTTTTTAGATTCCAGATATGAGTGAAATACTGCAGTATTTGTCTTTCTTTGCCTGGCTTTTTTCACTTAACATAGTGTCCTCCAGTTTCATCCATGTTGTTGCAAATGAGAGGATTTCATTATTTTTTAGGCTGAATAATATTCTTTTGTGTGTATATATACCATGTTTTCTTGATCCATTCCTCTGTGGATGGACAGTTGGATTGATTCCATATCTTGGCTATCATGAATAGTGCTGCAATAAACATGGGAGTTTAGATATCTTTTTGACATACTGATTTTCTTTCCTCTGGATTACCTTGTAGTGGAATTATTGGATAATATAATTGTTCTAGTTTTAATTTTTGTGGTACCTCCATACTGTTTTTCATAATGGCTATACTAATATACAGTACCCACCAACAACATGTAAGAGTTCTCTTTTCCTCATCCTCACCAACATTTATCTTTTGTTTTTTTTTTTGATAATAGCCATTTTAACAAAAGAGAGGTGATATCTTATTATGGTCTTGTTTTGCATTTCCCTGATTATTAGTGACATTTAGCATTTTTTTCATATACCTATTGGCCATTTGTATGTCTTCTTTTGAGAAGTGTCTAGCCAGGTCCTTTGCCCATTTTCTAATTGGGTTATTTGTCTTCTTGCTATTGAGTTGTTTGATTTCCTTATATGTTTTGAATTTAACCCCTTATCAGATATATAGTTTGCTAATATTTTCTTCCATTCTGCAGGCTATCTCTTCATTCTATTGATTATTTCCTCTGCTATGCAGAAGCATTTTAGTTTTTTTATAATCCCACCTATATTTTTTTGCTTTTGTTGCCTGTGCATTTGAAGTCATATCCAAAAAATTATTGCCAAGATCAATGTTCTGGAGCTTTACCCTTATGTTTCTTTCTAGTAGTTTTATAGTTTTGGGTCTCACATTTAAGTCTTTAATCCATTTTGAGTTAATTTTTGTATACGGTTAGAGATGAGGGCCTAATTTCATTCTTCTGTATGTGGATATCCAGTTATCCTAACATTATTTATTGAAGAGACTGACCTTTTCCCATTGTGCCTTCTTAGTACCTTCATTGAACATCAGTTGGCTGTAAATGTGTGTATTTATTTCTGGGCTGTCTTTCTGTTCCATTGGTCTGTCTGTTTTAATGCCAGTATCATACTATTTTGGTTGCTATAGCCTTGTAGTATATTTCAATACTCCAGTTTTGAACCTCTGTGGAGCATATACAGATTCACTGTAGAATGTATCTGAAAATTCTGGGTGACCCTCTCATTTTACAGATGAAGATAAATAGACACAGAGAAAGTAAGGAGTTTACCTGTGAGTGGTGGAATGCTAGAGCTAGAATTCACAGAGTTCAAGTTTTTTCCAACATACCACATTTCATACTCAATTGCTCCAAATTTGTTGCATCCATCCAGATCTTTCCCTGGTGCTATAAGAAGTTTGCTAGATATTTCTGTCTTCATGCACCTTGCAACCTACTTTGATAAACATTTAAAAGACCAGATTGTACTATACTTGAAAAATTAAGGGTGAAACAGCAACACAGGGCAGAATATACCTAGGGAAAATGAGTAATGAAGTTAGAGGATGCTTCTGGAAGAAGACAGAACTAGGTTGGTTGAGCCTTGAGGTAGTTTCTCAGTGGAATCCTCAAATTGTAGTTAGTTTTTCAGGGCAAGGAACTTGGTTTTGTTGTGTTTCCAGAATGCACAGTCTATATAGGCCCAATCCACCCAAGTGACATTCTCAAGAGGTTGCATTGAAAACCAGAAGGCAAATTTATTGGTTTTCCAAGGAAAACATGCCTGTCTAGGAGCCCACATATTTTTGTCTATATTCAGGGCATTCTCTCATGAAGGATCAGGGAGCCAAGATCATCAGCATTTTGCCTGGTGATTTTTGAGTCAGAGCAAAGGATGTTGTGTAGACTTGGAGGGCAGAGTGCTTTACTGTGACCAGAACTTTCAACCCATCTTCCTCAGTGTTATCACTGGACATTGTTTGGACTGGATGGAATTAACACCACCAACATTTGCTCTTTCATTCCTTTTGCTCACATATTTTAATAACAATTGATTAGACAACAGGTTTTTTTTTTTCCAACTTTATTCATACCTTAATTTGATTCCTAGGTCATTCTTCCTGCTTTGATTAAGCAATCATCATTTCCATTTAGGTAAAGACATTATCCATTTCATGAGACTTTTGCTAGTCCAACGTCTAGATGGTCACTTATTTCAAAGTTTCAGGGCATTTCACTGTAGCTTCCAGCCAGGTACCAAGCAGATGAGAAGGGCTCTAGGTCAGTGTTTCCCAGACAGAGAACCCAATTGGGGCTTGATTGTGAGAAAACCTTCCTCAGTTGGAAGTCATTTAGGAAGCTCAGTTTAAGGCAGAAATGGATCTATCAGTCATTTCTCCATACCCAGTTGGCAGTTCCTCTATCTCTGAAGGATCATTTGGAATAGGGCTGTTATGTCACCCATCACCTTGGCAGAGTCATCCTTTCTCTAGAAGCCAAGGTGGGGTAAAACTGTCCATAAAAGATGCATATCCATGGCATACACCCTTGGGACAGTGGTGATAACACAAGTGGGCTTCTAGGGTTATCACTCTTGCCTCACAGACAGGAAACTTGAATCACAGGATGTTAGGTGAGGTGAGATGGCATGAGGTGCTAACACACAAATGCAATACCACAAATCAGGGGAGAAGCTGACACTAGCACTTAGAAAATGGATGTCAGCATGTTTTCAGCTCCAAATAACATTCCAGAAGCTGGAAATAGGCCAGGGCTTCTCATGGTTAGTTTATAGTTGTACAAACAAAAGTTGAGGGCCAAAGTGGACTTACGTGGTCCACTAAACAAACACCTGGGGGAGAGAAAACACCTACAAAAGTTCTTCACCCCTGTGTCTTCCCCACCCCTGGGTCCCAGGATGAGGCCCACCAGCTTCTCTGGGGGCTGCGCCGAGCCTTCTGTTGGCCTGCCCGCCTGTCTAGCAGAGACCGTGAGCTGCTAAGGGCTGTTTGGAAACACACCTTCAGCTGTGGCCTCCACAGGTGCTCTCTCTCTAATCCTTCCCTCCCACTACTCTACTGGCTACATTTAGAAATCTTATTTCCTGAAAGAAAGTATCACACTATGAAACAATTGCTGCCTTTGTGCTTTCAACATACTTTACCCGCTGGGTCCAGGCCAGTATCTGTCTTTAGGGATAGAAGAAGAATGTGAGTTGCTTTCCAGGCAAGAGCCATAGGACTTCAAGCCCTTTTCGTGTCAGGTTCCTCTTGAAGTTTGAACTTATTTGGCATGGCAAATTCTGAGTAACACCCAAAGTAGGAAGTTTAAGGAAAGGAAATCTGCTGATGAAAGCACAACGAGGCCCACTGTTGAGGCCCCCAAATGGCCACAGGTTTTTCTTTGAAGAAGCCATGGAGAGCCCCTCATAAAGATAAAGCTAGCTCAGATTCCTGCCATCAAATATGACCCTGGGACACTAAATCCAGAGTTTGAACTTTGTTCTGGAACAGACGTTCCAGATGCTCACTCCCAGGACAGCACCAGTCTACAGTGACATTTTCACTGGGATGCTATGAATTGTCAGCATCAGATCATCAACTGTTCTTTCTAGAGGGGGAAATATTTTCCTTTATTCTGTAACTGTATTTTTTTGCTTTTTTGACAGCAAATATTATTTCTTGTATGAAGTTATTACAATGGCAAACATTAGGTTTTTTTTTTAAAAATGTATTCAATTAGCAAAGTAAAAAGTTGGCAATTCTTGGGTCCCAATTTTAAAAAATTAAGTTTAGTTTGTGAAATTTTAAAGTGTAGAACCACTGATTTGGGGCAAGGAAAAACTGGTTTCCCAGAAGCTTGGGATTAGGAGTGTTTTTCACAAGAGGTGGGTTTAAAGTTCCTTGTTCCTGGACTCATTTGGCTCCCACTCCCCATACACTACTTCTTTATTAGACTTCATCTGCCCTGAGCTTTGCCCCAGTTTCCTCATTTTGCAGACCTGCTTCTCCAAGAACACAGTGAACTTGGCGCAGCAAAGCTGTGGTTTGTGTCCACCCCCATAGCTTATATCCTTTGATGTTTATACTTCTGCCTAACTAATGGCCTGTCCATTCTCCTTCAGGACACAGAGGGGCTGTCGCTTGTTCTTCCTAATGATATTTTTGGCTAACTACTAGGGAAAAGGATCATATTAATACAAAAAGTGTCCCATGGAACAGGTTCTAATTTGGTGATATGATTTGAATCTCTATGTAATTCTCAGATATCTTCAAGAAAGATCTGCTACCATGTCTTAAATTCTCACTGAATTGTTTTTCAATGACCTTCCAGAAAAAAAGAAAAATTAAATTTTACTCGGAAGTGGTAGCACAAATTGTTCTACCTTGGGGCCACATGTGGCCCTCCAGATCCCCAAGTGCGGCATGTTGACCAAATTCAAACTTCATAGGACAAATCCCTTTATTAAAAGGATTTGTTCTGTAAAATTTGGATTCAGTCAGAAGTCCGCATTCAAAGATACAGAAGGCCACATGTGGCCCCAAGGGCACAGGTTACTCACTCCTTAATAGAGTTGTATAGCCCACTATCATGAAATAATTTATTTGACCATCATTTTCTTATCTAGCATTCAGGCAGGTAGGTTTTGATGTAGGAATGAAATGGAATGTGCATTAGGGTTTTCTTTTCTAACTAGCTTAGGTTTCCATTCTTGGTAGAGTAGGTTGCTAAATGTTATGATATGCATGTGAGTGTGTGAGTTTCCAAGCACAGTGAAGTAATGAAGACATGCATAAGAAAACAGGGGATAAAAGAAGGCATTTCATGCCCAAAATACATGAAGTAAAGGCATTAGCCACAAACTCTGCCTATTTCATAATTCTGTCCGGGGCTGGCACTTAGGGTAGGTAGCAGGCCCGTTCCTTACACTTGTGGAGCTGAGGAAGAGTCAGCTTGAAGCCCTAATTCCATATGTCTAAACATTTAAAATTTATAAGTCAAGCCAATGTACTATTAGATAAAATATGTCATATCTTCTTAACATGACAAATATGAAGTTGATCATCATTATTGGTGGATTCTGTATTTTTGAATTTGTCTATTTGCTAAAAGTTATTTGTTACCTCAAAATCAATGCTTAGAGTACTTTCATGGTGACTCATGAACATGTGCAGAATGGGAAAAATTTTAGTTGCTCAATGTATTTGTTCCTAGGAGAGGTTAAACAAAGTAACACTCCGCCCCCTTGTTTCAGTTCTCATGCTGTAAACAAGTATCTTTTACATGGCCTATTTAGTGCTATGTTTTTCACATTTTTGTCCTTTTTCTTGGTGATTTTGTTGTTGAAAATGGCCTCCAAGTGTAGTACTGAAGTGCTGTCTAATATCCTAAGGGCGAGAAGCCTGTGATGTACCTTACAGGGAAAATGCATGTTAGACAAGCTTTGTTCAGACATGGGTTATTGTGTTGTTGACTTTGAGTTCAGTGCTACTGAATCAATAGTAAATAAATGATTGTAGAGAGAAATAAATGTAAAATGAGGCTATGTATTGATTAGTTGGCAAAAATACAAAGCAAGGTTAAATATTGACCTGTTGACAAAAATGAGATGAGAGGTTTGTGGTAACCCTGTGTTTCCTTTGGGACAAGGATTCAGTATTTGATAATTCAGCATTCAATGTGACTTTACAGAACATATCTACTATGGATAAGGAGAACTGACCAAATCTTTAAGGTGACTAAGTTGAAAAATACATGTAGGACCTTCCTGCCTAGAGGGGTTGGGGGTTCAACTGAGGGGAGAAGAAGGTGATAACCAATCAGGAGGGGACCACAGGGTATGACACCAGTGGACCCCAGAGCCTCCACCACCAAAGCAGGGCTGGAAGAGCTGCTCCAAAGTCCAGTGCCCTGCCAGGGGACTCCCCTTGCCAGCCTCAAGCTGCCAGCACACTATGTCCTGCTTTGAGCAAACACTCACAACCCAGGAACACATGACAACATTATCCAGCTGCTGTGGCTACCTCTGTGGAAGAACCTGGGTAGAGCAATCCCCATAATAGCAGCCTCAGTGAAGAGAGTTCCGTTCACCTCCCAACTTGAACATCCTACAACTATCTGGAGAGTTCTCAGAAAGGGACAAGAGTCGAGCAAACCTATTAACTCCAAATTGAGAAAAGAGTTATCAGATAAGAAATCAGCAAAAGAATCCTGGCAACATGAAAAATCAAAATATATCAACACTCTTTTTTTTTTAATTATTTCAAGAAAATATGAGAGTACATTTTGGTTGCATTTTATATCTTTGCCTCTCCCTAGCAAGGGTTAGAGATATGTGCTTCCCCTCCACAATGCTCACCACATCCCTCAGATGTGGCTCTACCCCTCCAACACCTGAATCCCTGGTGAACACCACCACCATTTGAGCACCATAGTGTTAATCAGTCAGTACCAATTGGATGGCAAGTACATGTGGAGCCCATTCTTCCGATCTTGTGTTACCTAACTTCGGATAATGATCTCAAGTTCAATCTAGGATAATATAAGTGGTGCTAGCCCACTGTCATTTGTTAAAATTGAGTAATATTCCATTGTAAACGTGTACCAAATTTTAATAATCCATTCATGAATTGATGGACACTTCGGTTCTTTCCACATCCTTGCAATAGTGAATTGTGCTGTGATAAACATTCAGGTGCAGACGTCTTTATAATAGAATGTCTTATGCTCTTTTGGGTAGATGCCTAATAATGCTATTGCTGGATCAAATGGTATTTCTATTTTTAGCTCTTTGAGGTATCTCCAAATTCTTTTCCACAAAGGATGCACTAATTTGCAGTCCCACCAGCAGCATAAGAATGTTCCTATCTCTCCACATCCTTGCCAGCATTTGTTATTTTGGGATTTTTTTTTGATAGAGGCCAATCTCACTGGGGTTAGGTGATACCTCATTGTGGTTTTGATTTGCATTTCTCTAATGATTAGAGATGTTGAGCATTTTTTTATATGTTTGCTGGCCATTATTTGGTCTTTTTTGGAAAAGTTTCTGTTCATTTTTGTTGCTCATTTCTTGATGGGGTTGTTAGATTTTTTCTTGTTAATTCTTTTGAGTTCTAGATAGATTCGTGTTATCAGACCTTTATCAGAAGTGTAGAGAGAAAATATTTTCTCCTATTCTGTAGGATGTTTATTTGCTCTAATGATAGTTTTCTTGGCTGTGTAGAAGCTTTTTAATTTGATCAGATCCCATTTGTTTATTTTTGTTGCTGCAGTGATTGCTTTGGGAGTCTTCTTCAAGAATTCTTTGCCTAGGCCGATGTCTGAAAGGGTCTTCCCAACAACTTCTTCTAGGAATCTTAAAGTTTCATGCATTAGGTTTAAGTCTGTTATCCATCTTGAGTGGATTTTTGTGAGAGGTGAGAGGTAGGGATCCAGTTTCATTCTTCTGCATGTAGCTATCCAGTTTTCCCAGCACCATTTATTGAAAAGAGATTCTTTTCTCCAATGTATATTTTTTTCTGCTTTATCAAAGATTAGGTTACCATATGCAGATGGTTTCATCTCTGGAATCTCAGTCCCATTCCAAAGATCGATGCCTCTGTTCTTGTGCCAGTCCCAGGCTGATTTAATTATTATTGCTTTATAGTGCAGTGTGAAATCAGGAAGACTAATGCCTCCCAGTTTGTTCATTTTACTTAAGATTGCTTTGGCTATACGAGGTTTTTTATGGTTCCTTACAAAGTGAAGAATTATTTTTTCTAGATCTGTAGAGAATGATGATGGTACTTTGATGGGGATTGCATTTATTCTGTAGATCACTTTGGGTGATATTGACGTTTTAACGATATTGGTTCTCCCAATCCATGAACAAGGTAGATTTTTCCATGTGTTTACATCATCTACAATTTATTTTTTTAGCATTTCATAGTTCTTGTATAAGTCTTTGATATCTTTTGTTAAATATATTCCTAGATATTTAATTTTCTTCGGGGCTATAGTAAAAGGTATTGCATTTTTGATTTGAGTTTTGGCTTGACTATTATTGACATATATGAATGCCTCTGATTTGTGTATGTTGATTTTGTAACCTGAGACTTTACTGAATTTATTTATCAAATCTAGGAATCTATTGGATGAATCCATGAGGGTTTTCTAGATATAATAGCATATCATCGGCGAAGAGCAAGAGTTTGATCTCATCTGCCCCCACTTGGATGCCCTTAATATCCCTCTCTTGCCTGATTATTATAGCTAGGACTTTGAGCACTATGTTAAATAGATGAAGAGATAGTGGGCATCCTTGTCTAGTTCTAGTTCAAAGTGGGAATGGTTTCAATTTTTCCCTATTCAGTATGATATTGACCATGGGTTTGTCATAAATGGACTTGATAATTTAAAGGTATGAGCCACCTTTGCCTAATTTGTTAAGAGTTTTTATCATAAAGGTGTGTTGGACTTTGTCAAATGCTTTTTCTGCATCTATTGACAGAATCATATGGTCTTTGTTCTTGTTTTTATTTATGAGGCGAATTGCATTTATAGACTTGCATATGTTGAACCAGCCTTGCATCACTGGAATAAAGCCCACCTGGTCATGGTGAATTATTTTTTGATGTGCTGATGAATTCTGTTTACTAAAATTTTGTTGAGGATTTTTGCATATATATTCATGTGGGATATTGGTCTGTAATTTTCTTTTTTTGTTGCATCCTTTCCTGGCTTTGGCATCCAGGTGATATTGGCTTTGTAGAATGACTTAGGAAGGATACCATCCTTCTCAATGGTGTGGAGTAATTCCTGTAGTATAGGTATGAGGTCATCTTTGTATGTTTGGTAAAACTCTGAAGTGTAGCCATATGGTCCAGGACTTTTCCATTTGGGGATGTTATTAATTACTGCTCCAATTTCTGAGCTTGAAATTGGTCTACTCAGAAATTCTGTTACCTCCTGGGTGAACTTAGGGAGGTTGTATGTTTCCAGGAATTTGTGCATTTCCTCCTCGCTATGTAGTTTTTGGGCATATAGTTTTTCATAGTAATAAAAAATAATGTTTTGAATATCTGTGGTGTCTATTGTTACCTCTCCTTTATCATTTCTTATTGAGTTTATTAGAGTCCTTTCCCTTTGAGTTCTTGTCAATCTAGCAAGACGGTTATCAATTTTGTTTGTCTTTTTGAAAAACCTGCTGCTAGTTTTGTTGATCTTCTGTATAATTCTCTTGTTCTCAATTTCATTTAGTTCTGCTTTGATCTTAGTTATTTCTTTTCTTCTAGTAGGATTGGAATTAATTTGCTCTTGTTTTTCCTATTTGTTGAGTCTATTCATTAGGTCGTCAGTATCTAAGCTTTCTGTTTTTTGGATGTGAGCATTTAATGCTATTAGTTTTCCTCCCAGGTATGCTTTTGCTGTATCCCACAGGTTTTGGTAACATGTGTCACCATTATCATTTAGTTCAAAGAAACTCTTGATTTCCCTCTTAATTTCCTCCTTGACCCAATAATTCTTCAATAATAAATTGTTTAGCTTCCATGACTCTGTGAAGCAGTGAGTGTTTCTATAGGAATTAAATTCTAATTTTATACCTCTATGATAAGAAAAGATACATGGTATAATTTCTATTTTCTTGAATTTTTTGAGATCTGATTTATGGCCTAGTATGTGATCAATTTTGGAGAAGGTTCCATGGGCTGCTGAGAAGAATGTAACTTCAACTTTATTTGGGTGGAATGTTCTGTGGAGATCTATGAGAACTTTTTGTTTAAGAGCTCTGTTTAAGTTCATTATTTCTTTGCTTATTTTCTGTTTGGAGAATATATACAGTTCATTCAGTGGAGTGTTGAAGTCTCTTGCTACTATGGCAGTACTGTTTAGCATGCTATTTAGATCAGTAAAGGTTTGCTTTATGTAATTGGGTGCTCCTGCATTGGGTGCATAAATATTAAGAATTGTTATATCTTCTTGTTGGATCTTCCCTTTCACCATTATAAACTGCCCATCTTTATCCTTTTTTACTTTTGCTATTTTAAAGCTTATGTTATCTGCAAATAGTATAGCTATCCCTGCTTTCTTTTGACTTCCATTTGACTGGATGATAGTTTTCCATCCCTTGACTTTAAGCCAGAAGGCATATTTGTGGGTTAGATGTGTTTCTTGTAGACAGCAGATACTAGGCTTGCGGATTTTTCACTCTGCCAGACTATGTCTCTTCAGAGGACAGTTTAAGCCATTTATATTTATTGATAGGATTGAAATTGTAGGAAGATTTCCATTTGTATTGTTGGATGAGGTCCTCTTGCTTTGTATTACTCCTTGAGCCATCATGCAGTTCAAGTTCTAGCCTTTAACTCTTTAAAGATTTTAGTTTGAGGAGTGTCTATTGCCCTATTCGGTGTGAAAAGGAGGTCTGAGTACTTCCTGTGGGGCTGGTCTGGTCTTTGCAAATTCTTTCAGTGATTGCTTGTCTGAGAAGGACTTTATTTCTCCCTCATAGATGAAACTTAATTTTGCTGGATACAGAATTCTAGGTTGGGCTTTATTCTGTTTTGGAAGAATAAAGATAGGCACCCAATCCCTCCTGCTTGTAAGGTTTCAGTTGAGAGGTATGCTGTTAGCCTGATAGGCTTTCCTTTGTAGGTTATTTGTTGTTTTTGTCTTGGAGGATTGCTTCTTTCGCATTTACTTTGGCCAGCCTAATGACCATGTGATGAGGTGATTGCCTTTTCATGTTGAGTCTCCCAGGAGTTCAGCATGCTTCTTGTGTTCGTATATCAAGATTTCTGGCCAGGCCCAGCATTTTCCTCCAGTATTCTGTGAAATAAGTTTTCCAGCCCTTGTGAATGTTCCTTTTCCCCTTCTGGGATCCCAATCGATCTGAGATTCACCTTTTTTACATAATCCAACACTTCTTGTGAGCTTTGGTCTTGTCTCTTGTTTCTGTGTTCCTTTTCTCCTTCTGATTTGTTTCATGCATAGGCATAATCTTCAAGCTCGGAGATTCTTTCCTCTGCATGATCCATCCTGTTCTTGAGGGTTTCCACTGTATTTTGGAGTTCCTTGAATGTTTCCTTCATTGCCAGGATTGCTGTTTGGTTTTTCTGTATTATTTCAATTTCTTTGGAGAATTTTTCATTCATTTCCTGAATTGTTCTTGAGGTTTCTCTATGTTGGGATTCTATTTTCTCTTCAACTCCATTGAGTTTTCTAATAATCCATATTCAGAATTCTTCCACTCTTAGTTTAATCATATCATGTAAATTGGTATCAGTTGGAGATCAAATATTTTCTTTTGGAGGAGACTTTTGATCCTTCATGTTTCCTGTGAAATTTAACTGTTTTTTTCTCATTTGGGTGCTTTGCCAAGGATTGGCAGTGCTGGGACTGGATTATGAACTAAATTCTGGGATTCCAAAGGAATGATCTTTGGCAGAGCTGGGGAGATGTGCTCTGGTCCTGTATTGTCTCAGAGGAGTTTGAGCCTGTTGGGTTATCTTTGAGCTGATGTCTTCACCTTCTGCTTACAGAGTTTAGTGAGTTTGGGCCCCTTGCTTAGACACCCAGGGGTTAGATCATTCTTGTGAGTTTGAATCCGCTATCCACCACTAGGTTGAGGTGGGAAGCACTATGTTAGGATCTGAGTTTACTCTCTCTTTTGTTATTTTTGGTTTGTGAGGAGGAATCAGTTATGAAGTTATTCCAAATCCTTTGTATTGTGATCTAAGCCTCCAAATAGGATATACAGGTATCTCAGTCTTTGGGGAATGTCATGCTACTCCCAAGGGTTCCTAGAGTCCTGTTACTACTTTGAGTGGAGTGAGAGGAACATCAGGTATCAGTGAGCCTAAGAGAGAATACTTCAGAGGTTGCTTGATCTATAGCTAGGGGGGAGCTGTTAATATGTTATTCAGAGATCTTTCATCACTCTTGTGGAAGAGCTCCTGGTGGGGGGAGTCAATTGGCTAAGGACTATGGTCATAGCTCAGGACTATGGTCCAGATTTTCCTTCCCAAACCACAGACCCGTAAGATGGCAACAATCTGGGTGCCAAGGGTAAGGCCTATGTTCTGAATTTATCAGATGATCAAAAACAACCAGTGGTATGTAGACATCACTCTGCCCCCTTTTGCTTAATTCCAAAGTCCCACATATTCAAGCTAGTCATACAGGGAAAGCAGCTTTTCTCCTTTTTCCCAACCTTCCAGGGCTGAGTCTGTTTTGGTGGGCTGGGGGTAGGGGGAGGCAATGGATGAGACTGCTGCAAGTCCCAGACTGGGAAACGTCTTTTCTCATTTTTCCCTTTCCCAAAGGGCAGAGTCTGCCCTGTCAGAGGGAAAGATAACTCACTGACATGGGGGAAAGGCACTTCATAGGGCTACCTGATGCCTCAGCCCAGGAAGTGGTTACTCTCATTCCTCTATCCCTCCAAGGACAGGATTGATCTAGTTGGTATGTAGCCTAAACCTCAAGGTTGCTGCATAAGCCCTGCTCGAGGCCACTGAGGGTGCCAGACCAGAGAGTGACTGGCCTCGCCCCTCAGCCCCTGCAGGGGTGGGGTCAGTTCCTTCCACATGAAACCCCAGTGGTCTAGTTGCCGCCAAGGGCTGTCTTCAACTCTGGCAGATCTCAGCCTAGACAGTGGAATCCCTCACCCCTCATCCTGCAATTCCTGGGAATGGGGCTTCCCCTAGGCTGGAAGAAATGGCTATCAGGCCATAGTAAAGAGGTGAACATGGGTCTCAGCTTGAAAGGCTGTCCTGATAAGTTGCTAGTACCACCTTTCAGCTGCAAGTGGGGAGGTGGAGGCGAAGCAGAGTTAACAGTCTTGCGACATGGGTTTTGGGTTGAACAGCCTCTTTCTCAACTTTGCCCAGGGGTGGAGTCAGTCCCTTTGGCATGAAGCACCTGGGCCCAAGTTGCAGGAGAGTGTGGGTGTTAATGTCTCCCCAGGTCACATCTGGAAAAGCAGCCTCCTTTGCAACTCCGCCTTGCCAAGATGGGCTCTGCTTTCTAGGCACAAAGTGCAGGTGGCTTTGTGGGGCAGGAGACCACCCAATTCCAATCTGGCGAGACAGCTACACACAATCACTCTCCCCCTACTGCCCCTTTAAACGCAGTCTGAGCTGCCAGAATGGGAAGACCCGGGGTGGGGTTGGAGGAGCAGATGGTTTCTCTCCTTATTTCCCTCTTTCTAAAGCTCGACCTGTTAAGCCAGGCTAGGGCAGGGGGGAGGTCTGAAACTGCTTCCAGGGAAAGCCTCCACAGCATTTCCAAGCTACAGAGTGATGGTTGCCCTCCCCCCTGCACTCCCCGCAGAGCCAGCGTGGATGGTGCCTGCAGTGCGGAAAGCTGTGCTGGGCTTGCTGGACTGTCTCCAATCTGCCCACTGAACCCACTGCTTCCCCAAGTCTCTGAGTCACAACTGTTTAGATGCAGAGATCTCCACTCTCTGTCTACCCAGCACAAGCCAAAACCTCAGCAATTTCCAAGGGCAGAGCCTCCTTTAAGGTGTACACCCCCTGTCCTTGTCCTGGAAGCATCCTGAAGTGAAATGTCTGCCTCCACACTCACTCCTGCAGTAAAGGGAAGCATCTGCTGGGTTCAGACCCTCCCCCACCCTAAACTGACTCGGCAGAGTGCTCAGGAGAGTTCAAAATGTTCCCTGCTCCAGACTCTACTCCACACAGCCCGTCTATCCACGCTACCACTTCCCACCAACTTCAGGCACTTCCCTGCCTGTGTGGGTGTGGAGTTTGGTGGGGGAAGGATCATCCCCCTGTGAGGCAAACCAATGCCTCAGTGGGCCAGCCAATTTGCACGGCGGACCTGCACTCCCTCCCTATTGTATAATTCAGTCTTTCCAGGTTTTGCGGAAGATTGTCTGGTTCACCTTTGTTTTTCAGTACTGTTTTTTGTCCCATGGCGCTTCAATGCAGGTTTGTGAAGCTGATACTGTGGAAATGTGGTTCACTCGTGTGTAGTTGTCCACTTTCTTCACTTCCCACTCTGAGAGCAGAGAGCCAGGAGGTCACCCCTAATCCACCATTTTCCCCTCCTACCTACTAGATCAACACTCTTTTTTTTTTTGAGACAGAGTCTCACTTTGTTGCCCAGGCTAGAGTGAGTGCCATGGCGTCAGCCTGGCTCACAGCAACCTCAATCTCTGGGGCTCAGCGATCCTTCTGCCTCAGCCTCCCGAGTAGCTGGGACTACAGACATGCACCATCATGCCCGGCTAATTTTTTGTATATATATTTTTAGTTGGTCAATTAATTTCTTTCTATTTTTGGTAGAGACGAGGTCTTGCTCAGGCTGGTTTCGAACTCCTGACCTTGAGCAATCCGCCCACCTCGGCCTCCCAAAGTGCTAGGATTACAGGCGTGAGCCACCGTGCCTGGCTAGATCAACACTCTTAAGGGATCACAGTGGATCTATGGTAGTGAACTCCAAATATAAGGAAATTGTTGAAAAGACAGAAATCGAATTTGGAATATGGATGGAAATTAAGATGAATGGAATTGAAGAGAAAGTTGAAAACCAACAAAAAAAGCCCAAAAGATATTTTGGAAAATTAATGAAAAAGTCACTAAAGAGCTTGATGAAATTAGGAAGGATATAATAGAACTTAAAGAAATGAAATAGTCATTTGGAGATTTTCAAAATGAAGCAGAAAGTTTTAGCAACACATTAAGCCAAGGAGAAGAAAGAATCTCACACCTTGAAGACAAGGGTTTCGAGCTAACCCAATCATTTAAAGATGCAGAGAAGAGAACAACAAGGGCAGAGCCATCAGTTAGAGAGATATGGGACTATGCAAAGTGAACAAACATATTCATTATATGTATCCCTGAGGGAGAAGAAGTGCTAAAAGCATGGAAAATCTATTTGAGGCAATTATCATGGAAAACCTCCCTAGTGTTGCCAGAGATCCAGGCATCCAGATACAAGATGGTCATCAAGCTCTGCAAAGATTCATAGCACATAGGACATCTATAAGACACATACTATTCAACCTGGTCAAAGTCAAAGTGACAGAGAAAATTCTACAAGCAGATATAAGCAACAACTGACCTTCAAGGGAAAACCCATCAAGATACCAGCAGGCTTCTCAGAAGAAACCTTACAAGCCAGAAGGGAGTGGGCCCTCATCTTCAATATTCTTAAATAAAATAACTGCCAGCCTAGAATATTGTGTCCTGCAAAATTAAGTTTCACATTTGATGGAGAAATTAAGTCTTTTCCAGACACAAACACTGAGGGAATTCACCAAGTACAGATATACTCTCCAGGAAAAATACAGATCTTCGCTATACATGGATCAGCACAACAGATAGCCATCCAGTGTAAAACCCCCGAAAAGCTAAATGTCAGAGCCCACTTACGGCAATGGCTCAAGAGGTAAAGCAAAGCAATAAAGTTACACTCAATAGGAAGAACAGAAATCCACCCCACTTATCAATTCTTTAAATAAATGTGAAAGGCTTGAACTCCCCATTGAAAAGACATAGGCTGCCTGTATGGATAAAAAAATACAAGCCAAGTATCTGCTGTCACCAGGAAACACATCTAACCCAAAAGGACTCATTCAGACTCAAGTTGAAGGGATGAAAAAAGGAAACCAAATGCAAATGGAAACCAAAAGAAAGCTGGTTTAGCAATTCTCATGTCCAATAACATAGACTTCCAAACAGCAAAAGACACAGATGGCCATTATATAATGGTAAAGGGAATAATTCAACAAGAAGACATAACAATCCTAAATATTAATGCACCTAACATGGGTGTGCCCAGGTTCATAAAGCAAATAGTACTTGATCTAAATGAAATAATAAACAGCAGCAGGGACTTCAAGACCCCTCTGACAGAACAGGACAGATCCTCCAAAAAGAAAATAAACAAAGAAACAATGGACTTAAACAGGACTCTAGAAGAAATGGACCTAACAGACATTTACAGAACATTCTACCCCAAAACTACTGAATATATGTTCTTCTCATCAACTCACAGAACATTCTCGAAGCTACATCACATCCTAAGCCACAAAACATGTTTCGACAAATTTTAAAAAAATAGAAATTATTCCATGCATCTTCCCAGACCACAGTGGGATAAAAGTAGAAGTTAACTCCAACTAAACGCTCATCTCTACACAAACTGATGGAAACTAAACAAACTATTGCTGAATGATAGTCGGGTCAAGGAGGAAATTAAGATGGAAATCAAAAGAATCTTTGAACTAGATGATAAAGAGGACACAAGTTATCAAAATCTGTGAGATACAACAAAGCAGTCCTGAGAGGAAAATTCATAGCCTTAATGCCTACATGCAAAAGACAGAAAGATCACAAATCAACAATCTAATCAATCATCTCAAGTTACTGGAAAAGGAAGAGCAAACCAATCCCAAAATCAGTAGAAGAAAAGAAGTAACCAAGATCAGAGCAGAACTAAATGAAATCAATAGCAAAAAAATTATACAGAAGATTAATGAAACAAAAAATTGGCTCTTTTAAAAGATAAATAAAATTGACAAGTCTCTCACTAGATTAACCAGAAGTAGAAAAGGACTATAATAATTTCAATCAGGAATGAAAAAGGAGAAATTACAACTGTTACCACAGAAATACAAAATACCATCTGTGAATACTACAAAAATCTCTATGCACATAAACTTGAAAACATGGAGGGAAATGGACAAGTTCTTATAAACCCACAGTCTCTTTAGGCTCAATCAAGAAGAAATAGAATTCCTGAATAGATGAATATCAAGTACCAAAATCAGAACAGCAATAAAAAATCTTCCAACAAAAAATATCCTGGAGATTTCGGTGAAAAATGGTGGAGTAGGGGTGTCCTCCTGGCTCTCTGCTTCCAGAGTGGAAAGTGAAGAAAGCAGACAACCACACACAAGTGATCTGCACTTCCACAGGACCAGCTTCACAAGCCTGCAGACGTTCACCAGGAATCTGAGGGAGAAGACAATCTACAGCTGAAATCAAAGGAGAATCTGATATTCTTCTGCAAAACCCATGGAATCAGAAATATACAACAGGGAGGGAGTGAGGTGTGGCTTGAGTGGCTGCCAGCTGGCAGCGGCATCAGTCCTACTTGATGCCCAGAGACGCCCCCTCCTACACTGAGCTCCACACCCACATAGAACTGGAAGTGCCTGAAGTTGGTGGGAAGTGGTAGAGCCAGACAAAGCTGTGTGGAGAGGAGACTAGAGCAGGGAACAATTTAAATTCTCCTTAGATCACAGCTGAGGCAGTTTCAAGTGGAGGAGGGTCCGAACACAGCGGTCACTCCCCTACTTGGCAGGAACGAGAGCCCACTCTGGCATCTTGCTGCAGGTCACTTCCAGGTCCAGGGTGAGGGGAGTATACACAAAAGGAGGCTTTAACCTTGGATACAGTCAAGGTTTTGTCTGGCACTGAGTAGACAGAGTGCAAAGCTAGGTTCCTTGATCCAGGGGGACTCTGCGAGTTGGGGGAAGTCCCTCTGAGCCTCCAACATTGCTCCCGTCTACCCATCCCTGCGGTTTGACTTAGACTCGGTGTTTGGAAGGACGGTGGGGAGGGAGTGGCAATAGGTGCTGCTGCCCCACCAGTCCTATATTGGATGGTCTGGTCTCTTGCTACACAGGCCACCTGTGCTCTGTGTCCAGAAAGCAGAGCCCGCTAGGGTAAGGCCGAGCTGTGAAGGAGCCTGCTTTTCTAGATAGAGTCTGGAGAGAAATTTTAACCCACACTCTCCTGCGACTTGGGACTGGGCGCTCCGCACCAAAGGTTCCAAATCCACCTTGGGGCGGAGCTGAGAAAGCGACTCCTCCCATACCTGTCGCTCGTCTCCGGTCCTGTATTTAGGGAAATAGAAGGTGAAGATTGGCGGGTCCTGCTGCCCTGCCAGTCTGATATTGGACAGTCTCTCACTACACAACCTACTTGTGCTCTGCACCCAGAGAGCAGAGCCCACCTGGGCAAGTCTGAGTTGTGAAGGAGCCTGCTTTTCCAGGCATAACTGGAAGAGACATTATCACTCACATCCTTCTGCAACTTGGGACCAGGCACTTTGCACCAAAGGTTCTTGACTCTGCCTTGGGGCAGAGCTGAGAAGGAGACTGTTCCCATTCTTGCCATTTATCGCAAATTCTGTGTTTAAGGGAGTAGAAGGTGGAGAGTGGCAGTTCACGTGGCTGCATTGTGAGATTGATCTTGGGCGGTCTCTCACTGTACTAACTTCCTGTGCTCTGTGTTCAAAGAGCAGAGCCGGTCTTGGCAAGGTGGAGTGGCAAAGGAGACTACTTTTCCAGAATAACCTGGGGCGACACCAACACCCACACTCTCCTATGACTTGGGTCCGGGTGTTTGCACTATAGAGTCTAACTCCACTTCTGGGCAGTGTTAAGAAAAAGACTGTTCAACTCCTAATCCGGGTTGCAAGATTGTCACCTCTGCTTCACTTCCACCTTCCCGCTGGTGCTGGCCACAGAAAGGCAGCTCTAACAGTCAATCAGGACAGCCTATCAAACTGAGTCCCCTCTCTACCTCTTTACTGTGGCCTGTTAGCTGGTGCTTACAGCCAAAGGGGAAGCTCCATTTCTGGGACATATAGAAGGGTGCGGGAATCTGTTGTCTGGGCTGAGATTTGATGGGGCTGAAGAATACCCTTAGTGGCGACCAACCCACTGGAATTCCATGCAGAAGGAACTGACTTTATCCCAGCAGGAGATAAGCCATGTAGCAGGTCTCTGTTTGGTTTGGGACTCTCAGAATCCTCAGGAAACAAAAGACAGAGTAATCTCAGTGCCTATCATAGCACTTCCATCTTCAACCTAAGGGCTGAGAGCGATCTCGTGCTCACATGAGTTATCTAACCCCTGAATCTCTAAGCAAGAGGACTAAACCTATTAATCTTAATAGAAATAAGGTGAAGACATTAGATCAAAGATTACCCAACTGACTCAAAATCCTCTAAGATGCTATAAGACCATACCACATACTCCCAGGCCTGCCATAGATCAATCCTTAGGAATCCCAGAATTTCACTCATTACCCAGTCCCAACACCTCCAGTCCTTGACAGAACACCCAGATGAGAAAGAACCAGTGGAAGATCACAGGAAACATGAAGGAGCAGAGAAAAAAGTCATCTACAAAAGATAATACTCAACTTCTATCAACTGATACCAACTTACATGATATGATTGAACTGACAGAGGAAGAATTTCAAATGTGGATTGTCAGAAAACTCAACGGAATTGAAGAGAAAATAGAATCACAACATGGAGAAAACACAAGAACAATCCAGGAAATGAATGAAAATCTCCAAAGAAATTGAAATTATACAGAAGAACTAACCAGAAATTTTGGCAATGAAGGAAACAATCAAGGATCTCCACAATACAGTACAAAGCACCAAGAACAGGATGGACCATGCTGAGGAAAGAATCTCAGAGCTCGAAGATTACAACTATGCCCTAAACAAATCAGAGGAAGAAAAAGAACACAGAAACAAGAAACAAGACCAAAGCTCACAAGAAATGTGGGATTACGTAAAAAAGCCAAATCTCAGGGTGATCGGGATTCCAGAAAGGGAAGAGGAACAATTTCAAGGGATGGAAAACTTATTTCATGGAATACTCAAGGAAAATATGCTGGGCCTGGCCAGAAATCTTGATATACAAATACAAGAAGCTCACAGAACTCCTGGAAGACTCAAAATGAAAAGGCAATCACCTCATCACATGGTCATTAGGCTGACCAAATTAAACATGAAAGAAGCAATACTCCATTCAGCAAGGCGAAAACAATAATTAACCTATAAAGGAAAACCTATCAGACTAACAGCAGACTTCTCAACTGAAATCTTACAAGCCAGGAGGGATTGGGTCCCTATCCTTAATCTTCTAAAACAGAACAAAGCCCAATGTAGAATTCTGTATCCAGCAAAATTAAGTTTCATCTATGAGGGAGAAATAAAGTCCTTCTCAGACAAGCAATCACTGAAGGAATTTGCAAACTCCAGACTAGCCCTACAGGAAGTTCTCAGACCTGCATTTCTAACCGAACAGGGCAATAGAGACTCATCAAAGTAAAACTTTGAACAGAGCCCTTGATCAAAAAGGTCTGACTGATCTCTACAGAACATTCCATCCAAATAAAGTTGAGTTTACATTGTTTTCAACAGCCCATGGAACCTTCTCCAAAACTGATCACATCCTAGGCTGCAAATCAGATCTCAAAAAATTCAAGAAAATAGAAATAATACCTTGTATCTTTTTCGACCATAGTGGTATAAAATTATAGTTCAACTCCTATAGTAGCACTCAACACCTCACAAAATCATGGAAACTAACAATCTATTATTAAAAAATTATTGGGTCAAGAAAGAAATTCAGAGGGAAATCAAGAGTTTCTTTGAACAAAATGATAACGGTGATACTTGTTAACAAATCCTGTGGGGTACAGCAAAAACTTACCTGACAGGAAAACTAATAGCAATCAACGTTCACATCCAAAAAACAGAAAGATTAGACACTAACAACCTAATGAATAGGCCAACGAACTGGATAAAGAAGAGCAAACAGGCCGGGCGTGGTGGCTCACGCCTGTAATCCTAGCTCTCTGGGAGGCCGAGGCGGGCGGATTGCTCAAGGTCAGGAGTTCAAAACCAGCCTGAGCAAGAGCGAGACCCCGTCTCTACTATAAATAGAAAGAAATTAATTGGCCAACTGATATGTATATAAAAAATTAGCCGGGCATGGTGGCGCATGCCTGTAGTCCCAGCTACTCGGGAGGCTGAGGCAGAAGGATCGCTCGAGCCCAGGAGTGTGAGGTTGCTGTGAGCTAGCCTGACGCCATGGCACTCACTCTAGCCTGGACAACAAAGTGAGACTCTGTCTCAAAAAAAAAAAAAAAAAAAAAAAAAGAAGAGCAAACAATTCCCAATCATAGTAGAAGAAAAGAAATAATGAAGAGCAAAGCAGAACTCAATGAAAGGGAAAACAAGAAAACTATGCTAAAGATCAACAAAACCAGAAGCTGGTTTTTTGAAAAGATAAACAAAATTGATGGCGGTCTTGCTAGATTGACAAGGACTCAAAAGGAAAGGACTCTAATAAACTCAATAAGAAATTAAAAAGGAGAGATCACAACAGACACCACAGAAATACAAAACATTATATTTGACTACTGTTAAAAACTATATGGAAGATTAATCAAGATGGCAGACGAGAAACACCGCCAGACAGAGTGTCTCTGCAGAAAACACAGATTCTAGGAGAAATCAGAAGAAAGAAGCAAGAAGACGAGGATACATCACATAAGGGTTGGGAGGAGGGGTACCTGAGACCACGGGAGACTCTATGGGAGGAGGTTGCAGAGGAGAACTGGAAGCAGAGACCTCCAGAGAAGCCTGGAGACCAGCGGCAAGGGTAGGTGGAGCAGATAAATTTCCCCTCCCTTACATCTCAGACTGCTGGTGGGCTCCCCAGTGGTTGGAGAGACCTGTGGACACCAGCCCAGAGATGGCCACCACCAGTGAGCGGTAAGCCTGTAGCAGACGCAGCACCAGGCCATGGAATGGGACCTTCCCTTTTGGGGCCCTACAGCTGACTGAGGGGAATTCAGACAGTGAGCTCCCTACCCACCAGCCATCCCAGGTACTGCTGGCCCAGTGATCCCAGGAGAATGGGGCAGACCCTGAGGCTGAGCGACATCAACCTAGCTTGGGCTCCCCATGGGTGAATTGGGACTGGCACTCCTCTCCCTGGTGGGGATAGGGATTGAACTCTGGGGCCCAGAGGTCAGACCTACAGACCAGATCCAATGCACCCAGGTCTTTCATTGCCCCGAGCACAGAAGGAATATACGTGAACAGCCTACTGAGGTAAGTGTGCCTTAAGGAGCAGATGAGTGTCCTTGAGGGCAACCCTCATCCCAAAGGGGGGCCCTGCACCCAGCCCAGGTGGCAATCCTGTGCAGGGAACCTCCCTGCATATCAACTAAAGAGTCCCTTCTAAGAGCGGTAAGATGAAAGAAGCAACTAACATGCAAAAGAAAGCCAATCCCAATAACACCAGACTTCTCTAATGAGACTTTACAAGCAAGGAGAGACTGGAGCCCCATTCTCATTCTTCTGAAACAGAACAATGCCCAGCCTAGAATATTATTCCCTGCAAAACTAAGTTTTGTATAGGGAGGAGAAATTAAGACATTCTCAGATAAACAAAGACTGAAGGAATTCCACCAAGACAAGACCAGCCCTTCAAGAAGTACTCAAAACAGTGTTACCAATGGATCAGCACAATAAACACTGATGAATGAAAATCTACTCAAAGCTAAAGATCAAAGCCCAGATACCACAATGGCTCAAGAGAGAAAACAAAGGAACAAAGTTGAACCCAACATAATGAACAGAAATCTGCCCCACCTATCAGTTATCTCAATAATGTGAATGGCTTGAACTCCCCACTCAAGAGACATAGGCTGGCCGAATGGATAAAAAAACACAAGCCAAGTATCTGCTGCCTTCAGGAAACACATCTAACCTACAAGGACGCATATAGACTAAAGGTAGAGAGGTGGAGAACAATATTTCAAGCAAACAGAAACCAAAATAAAGCTGGTGTGGCTGTGCTGATTACAGATAACTTAGTTTTTAAATCAACAAAAGTAATAAAAGACAACGAAGGTCACTATATAATGGTGAAGGGTACTGTTCAACAAGAAAAGATAACAATTCTAAATATATATGCACCCAACCTTGGTGCACCCAGATTCATAAATCAAACTCTACTAGATCTAAACAAATGGATAAACAACAACACCATAATAGTTGGAGACTTTAACACCCCACTGACAGCACAGGACAGATCCTCCAAACAGAAAATCAGCTCATGGGTCATTCTCTAAGTTTGACCATATCCTAGGACACAAAGTAAACCTCAAGAAATTTAAAAAAATAGAAATCATACCATGTATCTTCTCAGATCACAGTGGAATAAAAGTAGAAATCAACCCTAATAGAAACTCACATTTCTACACAAAAACGTGAAAATTAAATAACCTCCTACTAAATGATTACTTCATAAATGAAGAAATCAAGCTGGAAATTAAAAAATTCTATGAACAAAATGACAATGGCGAGACAAGTTACCAAATCCTCTGGGACACAGCTAAAGCAGTTCTGAGAGGAAAGTTTATCTCCATAAATGCCTATAACCAAAAGTAAAAAAGATCACAAATATACAATCTAATGAAACGACTCAAAGAGCTGGAAAAAGAACAGACCAACCCCAAACCCAGCAGAAGAAGTGAAATCAACAAGATCAAATCAGAACTAAACGGAATTGAAAACAGGGAAGCTATTCAGCAGATTAATAAAATAAAAAGCTGGTTGTTTGAGAAAATAAACAAAATCGACACACCATTGGCTAGACTAACGAAAAGCAATAAAGAAAAATCTCTAATAAGCTCCATCAGGAAAATAAAGGAGAAATTACAACTGATGCCATGGAAATACAAGACATAATTTATGAATACTACAAAAACCTCGATGCACACAAACTGGAAAATGTGGAGGAAACGAACAATTTTTTAGAAAAACACAGCCTTCCTAGGCTCAACCAGGAAGAAATAGAATTCCTGAACAGACCAATATCAAGTACTGAAATTGAAACAGCAATAAAAAGCCTTCTTAAAAAGAAAAGTCCTGGACCACATGGTTTCACACCCAAATTTTACCACACCTACAAAGAAGAACTGGTGCCTATCCTGCAGAAATTATTCCACAACATCGAGAAGGATGGATCCTCCCCAACACATTTTGAGGCGAACATAACCCTGATGCCAAAACCAGGAAAGGAAGCAACAAAAAAGAAAACTACAGACCAATATCCCTTATGAATATAGATGCAAAAATTCTCAACAAAATCCTAGCCAATCGAATCCAGGTGGTTGTCAAGAAAATAATCCATCACAACCAAGTGGGCTTCATCCCAGGGATGCAGGGATGGTTCAACATACACAAATCTATAAATGTAATTCACCATATAAACAGAAGCAAAAACAAAGACCATATGATCCTCTCAATATATGCAGAAAAAGCATTTGACAAAATTCAACACCCTTTTATGATAAGAATGCTCAACAACATAGGCATAGATGGGGCTTACCTAAAAATGATACAAGCCATGTATGACAAACCCGCAGCCAATGTCATACTGAATGGGGAAAACTTGAAAGCATTCCCACTTAGAACTGGAACAAAACAAGGTTGTCCACTATCTCCACTTCTGTTAAATATAGTGCTGGAAGTCCTCGCTACAGCAATCAGACAAGAGAGCGGAATTAAGGGCATCCAAATGGGAGCAGAACAGACCAAACTCTCACTCTTTGCTGATGACATGATATTATACCTAGAAAACCCCAAGGATTCAACCAAGAGATTCCTTGAATTGATAAATGAATTTGGTAAAGTCTCAGGATACAAAATCAATACACAGAAATCAGAGGCATTCATATATGCCAACAACAGTAAAAGTGAGAACCAAATCAAAGACTCAATTCCCTTCACAATAGCAACAAAGAAAATAAAGTACATAGGAATATATTTAACTAAGGAGGTAAAAGACCTCTACAGTGAGAACTATGAAACACTGAAGAAAGAATAGCAGAGGACGTAAAGAGTTGGAAGAATATACTATGCTCATGGGTTGGCAGAATCAACATTGTTAAAATGTCTATATTACCCAATGTGACCTACAGAGTCAATGCAATCCCTATTAAAATACCATCATCATTTTTTACAGATATAGAAAAAATAATTTTATGTGAGAAAACCCCATATAGCAAAATCAATCCTAGGCAATAAAAACAAAATAGGAGGTATCAATTTACCAGACTTCAAACTATACTACAAGGCTATAGTAATTAAAACAGCTTTTGACTGGCACAAGAACAGAGACATTGACCAGTGGAACAGAACAGAGAACCCAGATATAAAAACATCCTCATATAGCCAACTATTCATCAACAAAGCAGACAAAAACTTACACTGGGGAAAAGAATCCTTATTCAATAAATGGTGCTAGGAAAACTGGATAGCCACATGTAGAAGACTGAAACAAGACCCACACCTTACAGATTTCACAAAAATCAACTCACACTGGGTAACAGACTTGAACCTTAGGTGTGAAACTATTAGAATTCTAGAGGAAAATGTTGGAAGTACCCTTCTAGACATTGGCCTAGGCAAAGAATTTATGAAGAAGACCCCAAAGGCAATCACAGCAGCAATAAAAATAAACAAATGGGACTTGATCAAATTAAAAAGCCTCTGCACAGCCAAAGAAACTGTCAAGAGAGCAAACAGACAACTTACACAATGGGAGAAAATTTTCGCAAGCTACACATCTGATAACATGCTAAAATAAGAAAAAATACTATATGCCCCAAAACTACAGAACGAAGATGAAATGGACAAATTCCTGGATTCATACAACTTCCCTAAATTCACCAAGGAGTGAACAGAATTCCTGAACAGACCAATCTCAACCTCAGAACTTGAAGCAGTAATTAAAAACCTCCCCAAACAGAAAAGTCCTGGGCCAGATAGCTACACTACAGAGTTCTACCAAACATACAAAGATGAACTCATACCTAAACTACAGAAACGATTCCACACCATTGAGAAGGATTGTGTCTTCCAAACTCATTCTACAAAGTTAATATCACCTTAATACCAAAGCCAGGAAAGGATGCAACAAAAAAAAGAAAATTACAGATATTCCTCATGAATATAGATGCAAAAATCCTAAATAAAATTTTAGCATATAGAATTCAGCAGCACATCAGAAAAATAATTCACCATGACCAGGTGGGCTTTATTCCAGGGATACAAGGCTGGTTCAACAAACGCAAGTCTATATATATAAATGCAATTCACTTCATAAATAAAATCAAGAACAAAGATCATATGATTCTGTCAATAGATGCAGAAAAAGCATTTGACAAAGTCCAACACACCTTTATGATAAAAACTCTTAACAAAATAGGCATAGACGGCTCATACCTTACATTTATCAAATCCATGTACGACAAACCCATTGCTAGTATTATTATAAATGGTGAAAATTTGAAATCATTTCCTCTTCGAAGCAGAACTAGACAAGGATTCCCACTATCTCCTCTTCTATTTAACATAGTGCTCGAAGTCCTAGCAATAGCAATCAGGCAAGAGAGGGGTATTTAGGGCATCCAAGTGGGGGCAGATGAGATCAAATTTTCATTCTTTGCTGATAATACGTTATACCTAGAAAACTCCATGGACTCATCCAAGAGACACCTAGATTTAATAAATGAAAGTGGTAAATTTTCAGGTTATAAAATCAACTTATACAAATCAGAAGCATTCATATATGTCAATAATAGTCAAGCCAAAACTCAAATCAAAAACGCAATACCTTTTACTATAGCCCCAAAGAAAATTAAATATCTAGGGATATATTTAACAAAAGATATCAAAGACTTATACAAGAACTATGAAACGCTAAAAAAATAAATTGTAGATGATGTAAACACATGGAAAAATCTACCTTGTTCATGGATTGGGAGAACCAATATCGTTAAAACGTCAATATCACCCAAAGTGATCTACAGAATAAATGCAATCCCCATCAAAGTACCATCATCATTCTCTACAGATCTAGAAAAAATAATTCTTCACTTTGTAAGGAACCATAAAAAACCTCGTATAGCCAAAGCAATCTTAAGTAAAATGAACAAACTGGGAGGCATTAGTCTTCCTGATTTCACACTGCACTATAAAGCAATAATAATTAAATCAGCCTGGGACTGGCACAAGAACAGAGGCATCGATCTTTGGAATGGGACTGAGATTCCAGAGATGAAACCATCTGCATATGGTAACCTAATCTTTGATAAAGCAGAAAAAAATATACATTGGAGAAAAGAATCTCTTTTCAATAAATGGTGCTGGGAAAACTGGATAGCTACATGCAGAAGAATGAAACTGGATCCCTACCTCTCACCTCTCACAAAAATCCACTCAAGATGGATAACAGACTTAAACCTAATGCATGACACCTTAAGATTCCTAAAAGAAGTTGTTGGGAAGACCCTTTCAGACATCGGCCTAGGCAAAGAATTCTTGAAGAAGACCCCCAAAGCAATCACTGCAGCAACAAAAATAAACAAATGGGATCTGATCAAATTAAAAAGCTTCTACACAGCCAAGAAAACTATTATTAGAGTAAATAGACAACCTACAGAATAGGAGAAAATATTCTCTCTACACTTCTGATAAAGGTCTGATAACACGAATCTATCTAGAACTCAAAAGAATTAACAAGAAAAAATCTAACAACCCCATCAAGAAATGAGCAACAAAAATGAACAGAAACTTTTCCAAAAAAGACCAAATAATGGCTAGTAAACATATTAAAAAATGCTTAACATCTCTAATCATTAGAGAAATGCAAATCAAAACCACAATGAGGTATCACCTAGATACCTGGTGATACCTAGGTATCACCAGGCCCCAGAGAGAATGGCCTGTATCAAAAAATCCCCAAACAACAAATGCTGGTGAGGATGTGGAGAGACAAGAACAGTCTTACACTGCTGGTGGGCCTGCAAATTACTGCAACCTTCGTGGAAAAGAATTTGGAGATACCTCAAACAGCTAGATATAGAAATACCTTTCAACCCTGCAATAGCATTGTTGGGCATCTACCCCAAAGAGCATAAGACATTCTATAATAAATACATCTGCACCCAAATGTTTATCACAGCACAATTCACTATTGCAAGGTCATGGAATCAACCCAAGTGTCCGTCAATTCAGGAGTGGATAATTAAAATTTGATATATGCTCATAGTAGAATATTACTCAATTCTAAGAAAGGACCATGAGCTAGCATTGCTATGTCTGGTTTATGCTATCCTGGGTTAAGTGTAAGCCTGTTATCCAAAGTGAGGTGACACAGACCAGGAAAATGGGCTCCACATCTACTCGCCATCAAATTGGTACTGACTGATTAAAACTATGGTGTTCAAATGGTAGTAGTACTCACTAGGGATTCAGGGTGGAGGGAGGTCCACATCCCATAGATGTGGTGAGCATTGTGGGGGATAAGGGAATGCCTCTAACCCTTCTTAGGGAGAGGCAAAGATATATAAGGTAACCAAAATGCCAAAAAAAAAAAAAAAAAAAAAAAAAAACAAAAACAAAACAAAAGAAAGAAAAAAAACCTTTTATCAGGTGATGGGCAGGTGGGGGGAGGAGGGAAAGGGTGTATACTTACATAATGGGTGTGGTGCACACCATCTGCTGGTTGGACAGGCTTGAAGTTCTGGCACGCTGGGGGGGAGGGGTGGCATGGGCATTATTTGTAACCCTAGCAATATATGTACCCCCTTAATATAATTAAATAAAAAAAATGTCCTGGACCAGATGGTTTGACACCCAAATTTTACCAGACCTACAAAGAAGAGCTGGTACCTATTGTGTAGGAATTATTTTATAGCATCAAGAAGGAAGGAATCCTCCCTAACACATTTAATGAAGCCAATATCACCTTGATACCAAAGTCAAGAAAGGACTGAACAAAAAAGGAAAACTATAGATCAATACCCCTTATGAATATACATGCAAATATTCTCAATAAAATCATAGGAAAGCAAATTCTACAGCACATCAAAAAAAATAATCCACCACAACCAAGTTAGCTTCACCCCAGAGATGCAAGGATGGTTCAACATATGCAAATCTATAAATGTAATTTGCCACATAAATAGAAGTAAAAACAAAGACCATATGATTCTCTCAATAGACACAAAAAGCATTTAACAAAATTCAGCACCCTTTTTGATGAGAATGCTTAACAAAATAGGTACAGATGGGACTTATCTCCAAATTATAAAAGCCATATACAAAAAACCCATAGCCAACATCATACTGAATAGGGAAAAAGTGAAAGCATTCCTGTTTAGGACTGGAACCAGACAAGTTTGCCCACTATCACTGTTTCTATTCAACATAGTGCTGGAAGTTTTAGCCAAAACAATCAGACAAGAGAAGGAAATCAAGATCATCCAAATGGGGACAGAAGAGTTCAAACTATCACTCTTTGCTGATGATATGACCTTGAATATTGAAAGCCCTAAAGATTCTGCCAAGGGACTCCTGGAATTGATAAATAAATTCAGCAAAGTCTCAGGTTACAAAATCAATGTACACAAATCAGTAGCATTCATATACGCCAACAACAGACAAGCTGAGAAAAAAATTAATGTCTCAATACCTTTTACAATAGCAACAAAGAAAGTAAAATACTTAGGAATATATTTAACTAAGGAGGTAAAAGAACTCTACAGGGAGGAACTATGAAACACTGAGGAAGGAAATAGTGGAGGACATAAACAGATGGAAAAAGCATACCCTACTGATGTATTGGCAGAATCAACATTGTTAAAACATTGTCTATACTACCCAAAGTGATCTACACATTCAATGCAATACCCATCAAAATACCAATGTTATTTTTTGCAGATCTAGAAAAAAATAATTCTGTACTTTGTTGGAACCAGAAAAGACCTCATATAGCCAAAGCAACCTTGGGAAAAAAGAAAAAATTGGGAGGCATCAATTTACCAGACTTCAAGCTGTACTACAGGCTATTGTAACTATAAAAGCATAGTACTTGCTTGAGAACAGAGACATAAACAAATGGATCAGAACAGAGAACCCAGATATAAAACCATCCTCATATAGCCACCTGATCTTTGAGAAAGCAGACAAAAATATACACTGAGGAAAAGAAGCCCTATTTGGTAAATGGTGGTGGGAGAATAGCCACATGAGGAAGACTGAAGCAGGATGTGTACATCTCACCATTAATAAAAAGTAACTTATCAAAATGGTGGATTAGTGTTGACTTCCTGGCTCTCTGCTCCTAGAGTAGGAGGTGAAGAACTCAGATGGCTACACAAGAGTGGATCGCTCCCTCAAGAACAGCATTGTGAATCTGCAGAGAAGCAGCATAGGACAAGCAGCACAGGGGAAAAAAAGAGGTGAATGGGAGATATGATCACAAAGACTGGAGAGTGTGAGATATACAATAGGGAAGAGAGCATGGGACAGCCGCACCTGCCCACAGGCATGGGCAGTGTGATGTGGCCTACAGGAGGATGCTTTGTTCCTCCACTGACCTCCACACCCACTCAGGCAGGGAAGTGCCTGAAGTTGGTGCAAAGGTGTGGCATGAGATGACAGGCTCTGTGGAAAAGAGACAATAGCAGGAAATATTTTCAACTCCCCAGGGCTCTGTGCTGGGCAGGGGAGGGACTGGTCTGACTGGACACTTCCCATGACTGTGTGAGGAAGTTTTGAGACAGGCACCTTGCCTCTGGCAGTCAGTGGGACCAGAACAAAGGAGGTGAACGCTGAAAGGGGGGCTCCCTGGAAACTGCCAAAGATTCAGCCAGCTAAGGGGATGACAGAGAGAGCAGGACCTTCTGCTGGACAGATGTGAGATAATAGGACAAGGACTCAGTGTGGGCAGCTGGCAGTTTGTTGATTTAGCCTGACAAACCGGCATCTGCCAACCCCCAAGCAGTTGCCCCCAGCGCTGGCTTTCCATGGTGGGTGGCCACCATTTCCGGGGTTCACAGCCTGGAGATGCTGTAGTTTGCTACAGTTTTAGGTAGCATCCCTCCTCCAGACTGGGGACTCTTTTCACTAGGCACTGTGGGCTCTGCTCTAGGAGCTAGAGAGAAGCAATAAGAGCCACTTTCTCTGTACAGCTGGCATTCATTCGTGGCACTTTGGCACCTAAAAGTAGTCCACAAGCTGTTGATTTGGCTAGTCAGGCTGGTGTCAGTGGGCAAAGCTTGAATTCATCCCCCAACAATGGTGCTCTAGGAGGGGAGGCCACATCTGTGGGATCCCCAGATGCTGTGATGCATGGCAGTGTCAGGCAACACTCCTCCCCCAGCTTGGTGATGTTTGTGCTGGCATGGCAGGCTCTGCTCTTGGAGGTGGGAGAAGGGAGAAAAGGTGCTTTCTTTGAGTGATTGGCATAAATCAGCAGTACCTTGGTACTAAGCATTAGGGGGGCAGCCTGTTGATTTGGTCCGCTGGACTGGTTTAGATCATCTGATCAGAACTTAACTCTAGGACTCACTCTCCATGTCCAGGTGGCTGCCAGCTTTGGGGTTTATGGACTGGGAAGGAAAATCCTGACCAGAGTCCCAGCAATTGCACCAGTTGACTCTCCCCATCAGGAGCATCCCTCCAAGTGTGATGAAAGAGCCTTGAATAACATATTATTGGCTCCCCCAGCAGCAGATAAATCAACCATAGAAGCATACACACTAAGGCTTGTAGGCACCAGTTGAGATCTATTTTTCCGTTACCCCACCTAAAGGGAGAACAGGGCTCAAGTAAACCTCAGGAGTGACAACACCAGACATCAGATTACCTTTATAACTGGCTCCTCCATGCAAACTACAATCCACAACAGAGAGGGTAATCCAATAGCTCAACACAGCACCTTCCAACTCAAGCTATTAGAGGGCAATGGAGTCATACACACAAGTGTGATTCACCACCTGAGAGCTTAAGCTGGGGGAGGAAACTCACTAATCTCCATTAGCAAGAGATGAAGACAACAGGTCAGAAGTAACCCAACTTGCTAAAATGCCTCTAAGGCAATACAGGAACAGCACAATTCTTCCCAGCACTGTCAAAGAACATCACTATGGGGACTTGGGGATAGGACAATAAACCAGTCATAGCACCCCCAGTTCTCAACCAAGTAGCCTGATGAGAAAGAATCAGTGAAAAAACACAGGAAACATGAAAGATCAGAGAGAAAATTCACCCTCCAAAGAAATCATGAGATCCTCAACAACAGATACCAATTTAAATGAAATGACTAAAATGATGGAGGAAGAATTCCAAATATGGATTGTAAGAAATTCAATGGAATTGAAGAGAAAATAGAAACCCAATACAAAGAAGCCGCAAGAACAATACAGGAAATGAATGAAAAATTCTCTAAAGAAATTGAAATATTATGAAGAAACCAAACAGAAATTCTGAAAATTAAAGAAGCATTTAAGGAACTTCAAAACACAGTGGAATCTCAGAGTTTGATGATAATGCCTATGTGCTAAACAAATCAGATGAAGAAAAAGAACACAAAAGCAAGAGAGAACAAAATATACAAGAAATGTGGGATTATGTAAAGAAACAAAATATAAGAATTATGGGTATTCTGGAGAGAGAAGAATGAAATACACAAGGCCTGGAAAATCTATTTCTTGGAACACGAAAGGAAAACATGCCTGGGCTGGTCAGAAATCTAGATATCCAGACATAAGAAGCACACAGCACTCCTGGGCGACTCAATGGGAAAAGACAATCACCATGTCACATCGTTATTAGGCTGACCAAAGCAAACATGAAAGAAGCAATATTTCGAGCTGTAAGATGAAAACAGCAGGTAACCTACAAAGGAAAACCTATCAGACTAACTGCAGACTTCTCAACTGAAACTTTGAAAGCCAGAAGGGACTGGGCACTAATTGTCAATCTTCTAAAACAGAATAATGGCCAACTTAGAATTCTTTACCCAGCAAAATTAAGTTTTATCTATGAAGGAGAAATAAAGGCTTTCCCAGACAAGTATTCACTGATGGAATTTGTGAAGAGCATCCTGCCCTACAGGAAGTACTAAGACCTGCATACACTGAACATACACTGAACAGTGCAATACACCCACCAAAGTATAATCACTCAAGATTTAAAGTCCAGATCCCAAATTCTACAATGTTTTTAGAGGTTAAACAAAACAATAAGAATTTATCCAACAATATGAACAGAAATCTACCCCAAATATCAGTTCTCTCAATAAATGTCAATGGCTTAAATTGTCCTCTGAAGAGACATAGACTGGCTGAGTGGATAAAAATTCATAAGCCAAATATCTGCTGTCTCCAGGAAATGCATCTAACCCACAAAGATGTTTTCAAACTCAAGGTGAAGGATGGAAATAAACTTCCAGGCAAATGGAAGCCAAAAGAAAGCAGGAATATTTATACTTATTTCAGATAATGTAAGCTTTAAAATAGCAAAAGTAAGGAAGGACAAAGATGGTCACTATGTAATGGTGAAAGGAAAAATCCAAAAGGAAGACTTAACAATTCTTAATATTTATGCACCCAACACAGGAGCACCCAGATACATAAAGCAAACCCTGTTTGGTCTAAATAACATGATAAACAGTAATGCCATGGAAGGTGGGGATTTCAACACCCAAATGACTGAACTGGACAGATTGTCCAAGCAGAATATAAGCAAAGAAATAATGGATTTAAACAGAGATCTAGAGCAAAAGGATCTAACAGACATTTGCAGAACATTCCACCCAAATAAAGCCAAATATACATTCTTCTCAGCAGCTCAAGGAACTTTCTCCAAAATTGATCACCTCAAATCAGACCTCAACAAATTTAAAAAATTAGAAATATACCATGTATTTCTCAAACCACAGTGGTATAAAATTAGAGTTCAATTCGTACAAAAACACCCACCATTGCACACAGTCATGGAAATTAAACAATCTATTGCTTAGTGACTATTGGGTCATGGAGGAGATCCAGATGGAAATCAAAATATTCTTCAAACTAAATGATAATGTGGACACAAGCTATCAAAATCTCTAGGATACAGCTAAAGCATTCCTGAGAGGAAAACTAATAGCATTAAATACTCACATCCAAAAGAGAGAAAGCTCCAAAAATCAAGTAACTAATAAATTGTCTCAACAAACTGGAAAAGGAAGAGCAAATTAATTCTAAACCTAGAAAAGAAATAACTGAGATCAAAGCAGAACTAAATGAAATTGAGAACAAAAGAACTATACTGAAGATCAATAAGACCAAAAGTTGGTTTTTGAAAAGATAAAATTGACAGGTTTCTTGCTAGATTGACAAGAACTAGAAAGGAAAGAACTCTAATAAACTCAATTAGAAATGAAGAAGGAGAGTCACCATAGACATCATAGAAATACAAAACATTATCTTTGAGTACTATAAAAATCCATATGTCCCCAAATTACAAAATGTGGAGGAAATGGACAAATTCTTGGAAACACATAACATCCCTAAGTTCAATCAGGAGGAAATAGAATTCCTGAACAGACCAATATCAAGCACAGAAATTGGAGCAGCAATTAAAAACCTTCCAACAAGAAAATGTCCTGGAATAGATGGGTTCACACATGAATTTTATCAAACCTACAAAGAAGAACTCATACCTATACTGCAGAAATTATTCCACAATATTGAGAAAGATGGTATCCTCCCCAACTCATTCTATGAAGCCAATATCACCTTGATACCAAAGCCAGGAAAGGATATAACAAAAAAGAAAACTACAGACCAATATCCCTCATGAATATAGATCATCAACAAAATCTTAGCTAATCAAATCCAACAGCACATCAAAAAAAATTTATCATGACCAGGTATGCTTTATCCCAGAGATTCAAGGCTGGTTCAACTTATGCAAATCTATAAATGCATGTCACCATATAAATAAAAGCAAGGAAAAAAAAGCATTTGACAAAATCCAGCACAACTTCATGGTAAAAACTTTTAATAAAATAGGCATATATGGGACATACCTTAAAATTATTAAGGCCATGTATGGTAAACTCACAGACAATATCATACTGAAATGGGGAAAAATTGAAAACATTCCCACGTAGAACTGGGACCAGACTAGGTTGCCAGTATCTCCCCTTCTATTCAACATAGTGCTGGAAGTCCTTGCCAGAGCAATCAGACAAGAGAAGGAATTAAGGGCATCCAAATGGGAGCAGAAGTGATCCAACTCTCACTCTTTGCTGATGATATGATATTGTATCTAGGAAACCCCAAGGAATCCACCATGGGACTCCTGGAGTTGTGAATGAATTCAGTAAAGTCTCAGGATACAAAATCAACGCACACAAATCAGTGGTATTTATATATACCAATAACAGTCAAGCTTGGAATCAAATCAAAGATAAAACACCTTTCACAATAGCTTTAAAGAAAATTAAATATCTAGGAATATACTTAATGAAGAAGGTGAGAGGACATATATAGAGCTAACTACAAAAACGCTGAGAAAAGAAATTGTAGAAGATGTAAACAGAGGGAAAAATCTACCAAAATCATGGATTGGAAGAATCAATATTTTTAAAATGTCCATACTACCTATGGGGATCTGCAGAATAAATGCAATCTCTATCAAACTACTATCATCATTCTTTACAGATCTAGACAAAATCATTCTATGCTTCATATGGAATCAGAAAAGACCTTGTACAGCAAAGCAATCTTAAGCAAAAAGAACAAGTTGGGAGGCATCAGTCTACCAGACTTCAAGCTTTACTTCAAGGCTATAGCAACCAAAACAGCATGTACTTGCACAAGAACAGAGATACAGACCTTTGGAACAGGACTGAGGACCCAGATAGGAAACTATCTGCATATTCTTATCTAATCTTCTACAAAACAGACAAGAATACACATTGGGGAAAAGAATCTCTGGTCAATAAATAGTCCTGGGAAAACTGGATAACCACATGCAGAAGATTGAAACTGGATCCCCACCTCTCACCTCTCACAAAAATCAACTCACAATGGATAACAGACTTAAACCTAGGCAAAAATGTTATGAAGAAGACCTCCAAAGCAATCATAGCAGCAATAAAATAAATAAATTGGACCTGATCAAATTAAAAAGCTTCTGCACAACCAAGGAAACTATCATTAGAGTGAATAAACAGCCTACAGAATGGGAGAAAATATTTGCTTTGTACACATATGATAAAGGGCTGATAACAAGAATCTATATAGAACTTAAGGAAATCAACAAGAAAAAATTAAACAACCCCATCAATTAATGGGCAAAGGACACGGACAGCATGAATAGAAACTTTTCAAAAGAAGACAGAATAATGCCCAGCAAACATAAAAAAATGCTCAACATCTCTAATCATTAGGGAAATACAAACCAAAACCACAATGAGGTATCACTTAACTCCAGTGAGAATGGCTTTCATCAAAAAGTCCTAAAACAACTAATGCTGGCATGAATGAGGAGAGATAAGAACACTCTGACACTGCTGGTGGGACTACAAATTAGTACAACTCCTGTGGAAAAGAATTTGGAGATGCCTCAAAGAGCTAAAAATTGAAATGCCATTTGATCCAGGAATCCCACTAATAGGGATCTATCCAAAAGAAAAAAAAAAAAAAAGACATTCTGTAATAAAGACATCTGTACTCGAATGTTTATAGCAGCACAATTCACAATTACAAAGATGTGGAAACAACTCTAGTGCCCATCAATACATGAGTGGATTAATAAAATGTGGTATATGTATACTATGGAATGTTACTAACCTAAAAAATACAATGGTGATCTAGCTCTCTTATATTATCCTGTATAAAGCTTGAGCCCAGTGAGATATCACAAGAATGGAAACATAAGCACCACATGTATTCGTCATTAAATTGGTACTAACTGATCAACATTAAGGTGCTCACATGGTATTAGTATCCATTTGGTGTCGGTCAGGTAGTGGGGTGCGTGTGGATAAACCCACAATGAATGAAGACAGAGTGCACTGTATGGGGAAAGGGCACACCTCTAGCCCTGGCTTGGGTAAGGTGAAGGTATTATTTGTAACCAAAATGTGTTCACCCCCATAATATTCTGAAATAAAAAAGAAAGAAAAATATTCTACATTGTGCTCTAAGATCAATTGCTTAATCCCTCTTTGTAATTCATGGCTTCATAATAGAGTTTGAATTCTTGAATGTTTTTGATATTTTGACTATAATTTTTATTTAAGATTTCTATTTTTTATTCCCATCTTTTCTTCACATTTGTGTTTTTCATTTTATGATTTCTTACCTTTTTCTCTTTCTTTACCAAGAGATTTTTCTTGGGCACAGTCATCTTCCATGATATAGGGAGGATGAGAGAAGCCATACCCTGAGACTTTTGGTGTTTGATGGAGACCAGTTGGGATGTTTTCACTATTTGCACTAGTGTTCATCAAGTTCTCGGTTTCCTGGATTAGGAATATGGTGCTGTTCATCTCAGAGATGACAAGCTCCTCACTGAGGTTCTGAACATTGGCCTTAACTTTGCTGTAGATGTTGAGATGGTGGCAGTTGAAGGCGATGTGCTGCAGGTGGGGTAGCAGGTGCTGCTTGCAGGCTGAATCTAAGCAGTGGTCTGTGATGATAAGGTTAACATAATCTAACCTGGAACTTGTCATAGCAATTTTCTTGGCAGCAATCACCTTGTCTGATGTATTTTTGAGTGGTCCTTTACCTTAGGTAAAGTGAGCCATCTCCATCATTATCATGTACATCTGCTGGCCAGCATGATGATGTCATTACCACTGTTGTTCCATTTGGATACTTCAGAATCCAGATTGCACTTTTCTTCTTCTTCTAGTTGTTTGATTAAATTGTTTTCCTCAGGGGTAAATTTCATTTATTGTCTTTCATGATTCACTCTTTGGAGATCCAGAAACTCTTAGCTATGGAATCATTTTTGTAGATAAGGTTTCTTGCTACATAATTGTCTTTGCTTGTACTTCCTACTGAAGAAGATGGGGTAAAGCTGCTATTGAGTTTTGTGCTTTGTAGTACTTTCTGTGAAAGCAGGGGATGGGTAGGATACGACTTTAGGCATAATACACCGTCAATTGGTCTTGTACACTATACTATTAATTCCCTCTTGAAGCTGTCAGATATCCAGGCACAGACTCTACCTGAAGCAGCATTTTCTGTTACAGGTGATTAACGTACAAAAGGTAGGTGGAGATCTATAGTTTGCCAACCAGTCTGGTTGCTTCCCTCATGATATGCCCACAGATCTCTTTATTGTACCTTGGCCCCTCTGGATGCCAGATTCAGCCACTTCCAGATACAGAGCTCCTATGATGTCACTTGCACCCTTTGTGGTGGTCCCTCCTCTGGGTTCTCACCTATATGATGGTTTTGCCTCTTCTCTCCAATCCTGTCTCCTCCCACTGTCTTGAAGATTCCTTACAACTTCTGATCCCTTCAGAATTCCATCTTGTTTTGGAATGGAGCTCTTTACTTATTTCATTTTAATAAGTATTTTAAAAATTATTGCTGGAGCTGGTGAGACCAGACAGTATAGCATATGCTTGGCTTAGAATATGGAAACTAGAAACCTTCCCTGGAATTTTAGTGGAGTTGGGGGATGATGCTATATTACTTGTCAGCTCCTGGAACTAAAAGGATAGGAATTTGTACTGTGCCTATGTGGTCCATAGAAAGACTATCTCCGGGGGAAAGGAAGAAGCTAAGGGGTCCTCAAACTTTTTAAACAGGGGGCCAGTTCACTGTTCCTCAGACCCTTAGAGGGCCATTGGAGAGTGCGGCACACATTCCACACATGCGCACTGTGGGCCCGGGATGAGTTGGCTGCTAAGCAGGACAGGCTGCAGCGGCAAAGACACTCAGCGGCTGGATAAATGCCCTCAGCAGGCTGAATGTGGCCCTTGGGCCATAGTTTGAGGACGCCTGCAAGACCTTGGCAGCAGAGAGGGCATTTCTCGAGGTCTGTGGAGCTACTCTGGTCTTGATTGTTCTTTTTACACTTTGGTGACTCATACAGGATCCTTCTGGTTTATGACAACCCGCTACCCTTGATTTTGCCCCTCCCCCACTTTTTCTTTTGCCTGAGGTGCCATATACGCCCTATGTAAGGCAAGTTTATGTTCTCTACAATTGTACCTCAGAAAAGCATTTATCCTATTTAGGGTACCCCCTCAGTTGTTTCATTTTGAATAACAAAGTACAGTACTCTTTGGGGAACACATGAGACTGAAATAACCTCAATCCAGTGCTAATTTTGAGTACTTATAAAGTATACCTGATTAAAAATGGATGGACACCAGAAATATACATCTCTAGAGTGAATGGAGAAATGTACCCTGTTCTACTTTATGTGAATATCCTATGGTTTGAGACAAAACTTCCAGGGACAGTATCATATACAGATCCCCAAAATGCTATATCTGCAAATTTTAGAAATGACAACGGCATACTCTTGGAAAACTGTGTTGAATGATTTTGTGATAGTAAGGATGCGTCAAAAGAGTCTGGATAAAGTAATTTAAAGAAATACATAGTATTCTTCACAAAAAAATTTATTATAATAATCTCTCATATTACTTTATATATAATTTAAAATATATATGTAATAAAATAATGCATATCATACATAGATATTTGACTTATCTAAATTTCTAAAAATATATATATATATTCATGTGGGTTAAAAATTTATTTTATAATTTAAAATTCCCTCATTGGAAAAATTGGAGCCTGTAGTCAAATATACAAGGGTGTAAGAGGTGGGTGTCATTTGCTTACAATAAGAATGAATAGTCCTGTTCAGTATGTCAGGAGTCAGTCGGTGAGATATCTCCACAATGAGATAATCAGTAAGGTGTATAAGTGAGTGAGCCAACTCATTGTTAACTCGTTCTCTCCCATGAATTGCAACTGAGTAAAATAGTCATTCTTTTCATGAAGTATTAAGATCAATGTCAAGGGAAATGGAATAGCCAGTAGCCACTTAAATATGGGAGAGACAGTACTGCTATCCAGTAATCTATTCCAAGTGCAAAATGTGTTGTGCTAGAAACCATGCTGGAGAAACATGATTGGGTTCTAAAGATAAGCACATAGTCCATTTGTAGAATAGAGACTCGTGTTTATTTAGAGGACTGTGAATTCTAGTAGTTGACCTAAGTGGGAAGCCCAGGAAGGAAAAGCATATCTTTAGAAGGCTTCCAAGGGCACTTTGTCTTCTGCTAGTTTTTCCTAGGAATGCAGGTGGTATGGCAACTGAAGCACATAAAACTGTACAGACAAAACTGCAAATCGATGTTCAAAATTGCTACTTGGAGGGTAAAGAATACTGTCATATTATGCATTGGAAGGTTCAAATAGAAGTGAAGCTCAGAAAAGTTTATAAGTCTCAAGGAAAGGACAGCAGTATTCTTTTTTTTTTTTTTCCACAGTATTTATTAATGGTTTATTTATCAAGAGAAACTTGATCAGCCCACATAGTCATAGCTCAGGAACACAGGTCAAGAAATTCTTTTATGTTCCAAAATCACTTTGCACTCTGAAAGATGCCAGCCTTCCTCATCTCCTCAAAATCTTTCATAGAATCATAATTTCTGTAGAAATCTGCATATGCCTTCTTCCTTGGTTCAGCCACACCAAACTTATACAAGGTTGCAACTCCCAGGGATACTATGAATGCTCCAACAATATGAATCCGCAGACGCCTGGCCAGGAGGCCACGCATCTGAGGTTTCGCCAAAGTGCCGGAAGTCATGGTAGTGACTGTCCTTGACCGATATGCCTACCTCAACACGTCCTTCCTGGCCGATGGAGAAACGAACTGCGACAGCAGTATTCTTAATGATGTTTCAAGTTCATAGATGCTTAAACTGATGGGGCCATAAAACACCCAGCAGTTAGGCTGCCCTCTTCTGAGGAAGATGAAGCAGTCCTTTTCTGTTTAGGACAGGATGAGTCTGGCCTAACTGTTGGTCCATGGACTAACACATGTGTTAAAAAAAAACCACATATGGGCTGAAAGTAATGGAGTCCTCTGCCTTTGATGTGGCCTGGCATAAAATCTGGTCTATAATATGCAACAGAGACCAACGCTGGCTAGCTGAAGCTTCAAACACTGGATGTTACTGCCATGTTGAAATGTGGTTCTAGGTGGCTGACGAGGGTCATTCATTTACTAAAGGAATTGCTCCCACACACATGGTTGGGCTAAACCTTGAGTGGTTTAAACATCGAAAAATATTGTCTCCTCATATATGTAATCCAGATTGAATACAGTACTAAACTAGAAGATAAGTACAGTTTTGACTTTTCTCATGATGACTATTTTAATTTGTCTTTTGAAATCTCAAATAACAGTTTTTTAAACATGCTTTTCCTTATGTTTCGATGCCTTTACCATGCTGGTGCCTTCAGCACATGCTGAATTTATTTACTGGGCAGCTCAGCATTACTCAAACACCAACCCTAGAGTGAATGCCCCTTAGGTAGTGCTGAGGGGGTATTCAAATTGGTAAAACCTGAAAAGAGGGAAACTTGGTATTATTAACAAAACAGGACATGCATACAGGCTTTGGCTCAACAGTTATACTTCTAAAAATTCATCTTACAAACACACTCATACTGGTGCAAAGTAATACACACACATACACACAGGGTTATTTATAATAACAAAATGGTGGAAACAATCTTCATGTACACAAAAAATCAGATATGTACAAGAGAGTGAAAATGAGATAATTCTTTATGTAATTTTCAGGACATTATCTCCAAGATAAAATGTTAAATAAAAAAAGAAAAGTGTAAGGTGATGTAAAATCTGTATAACGTACACATGTTTACTTCTGTATATACAAAAGACTTCTGGAAGGTTCCATAAAAACTGGTGGCCATGCTTGTCTCTGAGGAGCGCAACTGAGGAATTGGACAACAGAGATGAGAGAGGGATTTATTTTTCACTGTATATCCCTTTTTACCTTTTGAATTTTATGACATTTATGATTAGCTTTCCAAAAAGCAATAAAACCAAATAATCTAGGCAAATCAATTAATTTTTGCTTTAGCAAATGACAAACCACCAAATTTCTTAGACCTCTGGAAGGCAGCTATGCTCACTACGATACAACCAGTTCCACCAGTTTGGTTGTGGACCTTTGAAGCAACTTAATAGTTAAAGCCATGAAAAGTAAAAGGGGGAATGTCAAGGATATGTTTTATTGAGAAAGGAAAAGGTGGACTCTCAGATCAGGTCTTCATTCCTGTGTGTGTGTTCTATGGGCTGTCAGCATGGGCGTCACCTGAGTTGCAGAATTTCAGGCCCCACCGCGGATTCGCCGAATCAGATTACACAGTGTAAGATTCCTGGATTGAACACACACGAAAGTGTGAAAAGCACTGCTCTATATTCCTCTTCCAGTTCTCCATGGTTCACCTTTGTTTTTCTTATAATAGCCAGTGTTGGGTGTTTGGGGGGACAAACCAAGCTTTGCTTGACCTGGCACAAGTGGCACTAGTAGAAGCCAGAGGTCTAACCTCAATTCCTTATGTATTCTTTCTCAGACTATATGCTTTTCCCTGTACTGCACATTGACTATGACTGCGGGTTGTCTCTCATATTTGTTCTCCTCTTCTTCCTCAGACATAGAACTCCTAATTTTTTGTTAGATACGTGGTGGCCCAAGTAATGATTAAATCCCTCAGCCATCCTGGTACCTGCATGCAGCCAAGTGACTCTGTTCTGGCCAAAGGTACATATGCAACTCCTGGGACATGCTCTTAAAGGGAGGGGATGTGCCTTTTTAAAAATGTTCCTCCTTCATTTGCCTGAAATATGAGTGTAACGTCTAGCACTCTAGCAGCCGAGAGGTGGCCCTGGGAGTGGGAACCATGCATAGGGAGCAAAGTGAGAAAAGAAGCCTAATGCCACCGTGAGATCACAGAGCCTACCATACAGGTAAAGCTCAACATTTACCTGGTTAATGATGAGTTTCACATCTCAAAGGTGATTTTTCATGTAAATGAAATTCTGAGGCTTTTGAATATAGATGGAAGAAGAAGGCCCTTGACTCCTAATTGTGTGTGTGTGTGTGTGTGTGTGTTTGGAAAGGGGTCACTGGGCTATGATAAACTGAAAAGTCATATTTAAGGTATTAAAACATTATTCAAATACACTGTAATCATCATTAATAAGATTTAGCCAGAAAAATTAAGAAAGATGAAGGAGGTAAAATTGAGGTCAGAACTTCAAGTAATTTTGGCACTAGTGGAAGGAAACTAATGAGGTAGGTGGCATAGACGTGAATTCAAGACAGAGCCCTGTTATGCAGGAATATATCCTATGGTAACCATGGCCAACTGTGTGTGTATGTGTAGCCATGTGAATGTTTTGTATGCACATGAATTCTATATGTGAGTCACACACACACATCCCTTGATGAATTGTGCCTTTGCTGTTTCATTCAACACTTATTTTATCTCAGGTGCTAGGTGGGTGGTAGTGATATAAAGAAAATAAAAACTATTATTTACTGAGAAACTCATTTTATTCAAGCATTATGTTGTTGTTTTTTTCCTTACATATTTTAAAGATATCACTCCATCTTCTTGCTTGTCCAACTTCTGACAAGAAATGTTCCTTTTTTTATATCAGCCTGGTTTTATTTTATACATTCAGCTTTATAACATTTAACATTATAAAGTTAATCAAAGAGCACACTTTTGATAAAAATTTGCAACTGGGGTGAATGGCTAGCAAGTGCAGTCTTTCTTGTTTTGTAATAAAGCCCTTTTTAAAGCATGAGCAACTGGGGTCTTAATAGCAATAAATATTGAAAAAAGTTGAATCAGATGTTTATAAACTTTTAAAGCTACTTACATGGAATTCTAGGGTTCTATGGAACACAGTTTGACAAACACTGCTTCAGCATCAAGCTTTTTTACAAGGCAGGCCTTTTAAAGCTATAACTCTCCAAAGGCTGCTAAACATGCCACATTCTCTATGTTTGTGGTAGAGGAGATATCACACTTTTTGAGAAGGTTTGCATCTCTCCCAAGGGGTTTTTTATCCCCACTCAAGGAAGTGTTACTTTTTAGGTAATGATTCTTTTTTGTTTTACCCTGTCTGCCTTTGAAATTTTATCTTTATTCTTGGTCTTCAGAAATTTAAATATTGAAGGACTTCTGATTCCAACCTGGCATAGAGGCAAGCTGACTTCACTACCCATCAACAGGAAACCAGAACCAAATATACAGTGCTGAGATTTTCACCAGCAAAAACCCAGATCTCAAATTTGAGAATGAGACAGTTTCTGGGGCCACAGAGAAATGGAAAAACTGAACAGATGGCAGAAGAATTGGATTTCCACACGTGTCATGACTCCTCCACCCCACCACCCTCTGCCCCACACCAAGTGCATGGAAAATCTCCCCTCAACTCACAGTTTCTACACTGGAAAAAGTGAAATTGAGGTGGTCAACCAGATTCCCCACCTTCTTGTGTTCCCTGGCAGGAGACCTGTCCCTGCCGTAACCCACAAGTAGTATTGTGACTGTACGAAAGGAGAAATATCTGTGAATCTGTGAGGACAGGCACAGGCAAATGGGGGAGGTAGGACTACCATTTCTAGCCCCAGAAACTCTACTATGTAACTCCACCAAGGGAGACACCAAATTGGAGTGGCTGTTCAGCAGCACCACATTGTAGGAGGTATGTTCCACTGGTCCCCTGTGCATGGACCTCTAGCCAGCCTTCCCACACTGCTGGGACAATCCCTTTAGTACCTCTCCTATTTGGGACAGGCAGGGCTCTAGCCACTTATTAAAGCTGAGGTGAACTTGGTCTTAGAGCTGTAAAGGAGTTAGAGACCTAGTAGTAAAGATTTGCGATGCAAGTATTTTCGATAAGAAACAAAACAAGCCAGACAGAGAAAACTGGAAAAAATAACGAATCCTTCAATGCAAAGACACAGACATATACCCAGAAGAAACAACAGTAGACAGAGAATCATTACCTCCCCAAAAGGGTAAAGCAAAAATCTAGTGACTGCCCTAAAGAGAAGGTGATTTGTGAGCTCTCTGACCAAGAATTCAAAATAGCAGTTTTAGGAGTGGCTGCTGAGCACCCTGCTGGGCAAGAAGCCAGGTGATGCCCATCTGCACAGCGAGCAGGCATCTCACACACCAACCTGCTGCAGTTCATTCTGGACATCCTGTAGACTGTGTCCTTGGGTTGTGTGAGCATGCTGTGCTATAGCCTCTTATGAGGGTTAGCACCCTCGTAAGTACTTGCAAGGAGAGCCCAGCCCACTTAGAGGCCTACTGTGCTCCCAAAGGCATGAACAGGAGTATTGCTGAGGAGGCCCTTTGCAAAGAGAGTCAGCATTCTTGCCATATCACCCCAGAGGGCAGCTCACCCAAGAATAGATGCCCTGGTGTCCTCTCCTGCCTTCCTGACAACAATCAATAACCCAAGGACATCCCCACTTGTGACCAGAATTTATCTAAGAAGGACACCTGGCTGGAACAGGACAAATACAACTGGGAGCCAAGCTAAGGTCAAGGCCACACCAGTGGAATTGGGATCAGGGATGACTGGCACAAGTGAGAGAGGAAACAGGAGAGGCAAATGGGCAACAGGGAACACAGGAGGCAGTGGAAGGAATGGCAGCCCCACAAGAAACATGCCTACAAGGATGACAGCCCCCACTGGTGGAGCACAAGCCCGGACCACACTTGGTCCCAGAGGTCCCATGGCAAAGACAGGCACTGAAGGGAGAGGAGCAGAGACTGGAGCAGAGACAAGTCAGCAACAACATGAAGTACAGCTGCCACCACTGTAAGAGTGAGAGGTCCCAGTTCCCAAGCAGGCACCGTAGCACCTGGAACAGGTAATGAAAGGCATAGCTTCCCCATAGCCAGTTCAGGAAAGACCAGAACCAGCACAATCACTGGCCACTCATTGTGTACTCTCTGTCTACCCTGACAAAGAGTCTCTTCCATAGCTGTGAATGTAAAAGTAATCTACCTGCATAGAGGAAAATACCATGTATTAGAGATCCATCTTCCTTCGTCCATGATGACATACTTGGTGCTTTAGTTTCAAATGTGTAGTCATCAGTCACTAGCTTTAGTTTTCCTTTCAAACTGTTGATCCAATAGCTTTAATATGGCCGGTCCTCGCTAAATCAGAAAACACACACAGACCAATAGTTGTGAGAAAGACAGTGTCGCTGTGTCCACACATCAGACTGGGATTTCTGTGTGTGCTCTGTGACCTCTCCACCATTTTTGAATTGTCAAAAATGTGAACAACAGAGTCATGCAGGGCACTAAAAAGAAAAGAGCCTTGCCGTGGTGATTTTTTCCTTTTTGTAATTTTAACTGATTAGGATATGCAGTTTTGGTGGGATGTTAAAAGAACAAAATGAGGGTGGCACATTAAAGTCATAGATGAGAGATGATTTCCTTTAAGATGGAAAGCTCAAACATGCCATCCTTTTAAAAATGTCAGCATGTGAGTGAGTGGTACAAAAGGTCTGATGCTCCTTAACTTCAGAAACATTCACTTTTTACACTTCTAGTAAATAGGCATTAATAAGATTGCTTAAAAAGCTTTGGTTTCTACTAGGTTAGTGTGTGTGATTTTTTTAACAAGCCGTTTTGCTAAATTATTTTTACTTGTAATGTTTCAAACAGATTTAAGGCTGCAAACTTGTTAAATTTTATAACTGTTTACTTCTAAAAGTGAAACTTAGAAATACTTAAAAATAGCTATTCATGTTAGAAAGGGCAGTGTTTATTCAAGTTTGCATTTTTATGGTGAAAATCTTTTCCCAATAAAAAACCAAAATAAAACAAAATAGCAGTTTTAAGATAGGTCAGTGATGTCTAAGATAACAAAGAAAAGCCATTCAGAAATTTACCAAAGAAAAGATAGGTCAGTGATGTCTAAGATAACAAGGAAAAGCAATTCAGAAATTTACCAAAGAAAAGAGAAATTTAACAAAGAGATTAAAATAATTAAAAAACAAACAAACAGTAATCTTGGAATGAGAAATGCATTTGCTGAACTGAAGAACTCTTTAGAGGCTCTTAACAACAGAATGAATGAAGCAGAGGAAAAAACTCAGTGAGTTTGAAGACCAGCTATTTAAAAATACATAGTCAGAGGAGAAAACAGAAAAAAGAATGAAAAGGAATGAAGACTGCTTTCAAGATATAGAAAATTACCTCAAAAGACCAAATCTATAAGTTGCTCTTTAAGAAGGAGCTGAGCAAGTACAAGGGGAATAAAGCTTATTAAAAAAAATAATAACAGAAGACTTTCCAAAACTTGAGAAAGATATCCAGGTACATGAAGGTCTTAGAACACCTAACAGATTCAACCCAAGTTAAGACTACTCTAATGCATATAATAATCAAAATAAAGGTCAAGGACAAAGGGAGGATCCTAAAGAAACAAGAACAAAAGAAATAAATAACATATAAAGAAATTCCAGTTCATCTGGAAAAGGTCTTCTCAAGAGAAACTACACATGCCAAGAGGGAGTGGGATGACATTTTCAAAATGTACAAAGAAAAACACTGCCATCCAAAAATATTGTACCTAGCAGAATTATCATTCAACTATGAAGTAGAGATAAAGTCATTCCCAGACAACAAAAACTGAGAGAATTCACCACCACCAGAAGATCTTGTAAGAAATGCTAAAGGGAGTTCTTCAATTTGAAAGAAAAAACACTAATGTGCAAAAGAATACTTTTGAAGGTATAAAACCCACTGGTAAAATTAAGTACACAAACAAACCTAGAATACTCTATTGATGTATTTGTGGTGTGTGATTCACTCATAGATCTAGTGTGAAGCTCTACAAAAGACAAATCCATCAAAAACAATTAACTATTCAACCTGTTAAGAGATAGGTACTATAATAATAGGTAAACTGAGACAACTAAAAGTCAAAGTGTGGGGGGATGGAGAAAATACGTAGACACTTTTGTGTGTGTTTTTGCCTTACTTGTTTCTATTCTTCTATTTGTGATCTAAAATAAGTTGCCATCTGTTTAAAATAACTTGTTATATCTGTAAGTCTCATGATAGCCATAGTGCAAAGACCTATAATAGATTCACTAAAAATAAAAAACTACAAATTAAAGCATACTATCAGAGGTAATCACTTAATCACAAAGGAAGAGAGTAAGAAAGGAAGAGAAGAATCTAAAAACAACTAGAAAACAAGCAAAATGAAAAGTTGTTTGAAAAGATAAACAAAACCAACAAACCTTTAGCTAACTATGAACACAATAAATAAATATAATCAGAAATTAAAAAGGAGACATAAAACTGAGATCTCAAAAATACAGAAAATCATTATAAACTATTAATGAACAACTATACATCAACATATTGAAAAACCAAGAAGAAATGGACACATGCAACCTACCAACATTGAACCATTAAGAAATAGAAAACCTCAAACAAACCAATAATGAATAACAAGATTGAAGCCATAATAAAATATCTTCTATCAAAGAAAAGCCCAGGACCTGATGGATTCACTGCTGTATCTACTAAATATTTAAAAGGAGCTAATACCAATCTTAGTAAAACTCTTCAAAAACATTGAAGAGAAGGGACTACTTCCAAACTAATTCATAAAGCCAACATTGCCCTAGTCCTGAAACCAGATAAGGGCACAACAACAACAATAAAACTACAGGCCAATATCACTGATGAACATAGATGCAAAAATCTTCAACAAAATACTAGCAAACCAAATTCACCAAAGAATTAAAAAGATCATTCACCATGATCAAATGGGATTAATCCCAGGATGAAAGAATGGTTCAACACATGCAAATCAATAAATGTGATATGTCACATTAACAGAATCAAGAAAAAAATCATATGATTATTTCCATAGATGGCAAAAAAGTATTTGATAAAATTCAACACCACTTTATGATAAAAGTATTTTGTCGAGATGGGCATAGAAGGAATATACTGCAAAAAAAGGCTATATATGACAAACCCACAGCTAATATTATACTGAACAGCAAAAATTGAAGGCTTTTTCTCTAAGGACTGGAACAAGACAAGAATGCCTACTTTCACTACTATTATTCAATATAATACTGGATATCCTGGCCAGAACAATTAGGCAAGAAAGAAGTAAAGGAAATTAAAATTGGAAAGGAAGAAGTCAAAACTAGCTTTGTTTCCAGAGGACATGATCTTATACCTACAAAAATCTAAGACTCTGCCAAAAGACTGTTAGAACTGATAAACAAATTCAGAAAATTTGCAGGATACAAAAGCAACATGCAAAAATCAGCATTTATACACATCAATAGCAAACAATCTGAAGAAGAAATTTAAAAAAGCAATCCCATTTACAATGGCTAAAAAATTATAAAATACCTCATAAATAACCAGACAAATGAAAGAACTATAGAAGATAAAATATAAAACTCTGATAAAAAAATAAAAGAGGACACAAAAAATAGAAAGATAGTCCAGGTTTATGGATTAAAAGAATTAATACTGTTAAAATGACAATACTGCCCAAAGCAATTTGCATAATTAATTCAATTCCTATCAAAATGCCAATGACACTCTTCACAGAAATAGAAAAAGTTCTAAAATTTATATGGACCCCTAAGAGACCCCAAATAACCCAAGCAATCCTAAGCAAGAAGAACAAAGCTGGAGGCATCACAATACCTTACTTCAAAATTTACTACAAAGCTATATAACCAAAACAGCATGGTACTAGCATAAAAACAGGCACATTGATCAATGGAACAGAATAGAGAACCCAGTTATAAATCCACATGTTTACAACCAACCTATCTTCAACAAAGGCACCAAGAATATACAATGGGGAAAAGACAATCTTTTCATTAAATGGTACTGGGGAGACTGGATCACTATAGGCAGAAGAATGGAATTAGACCTCTCTCTCACCATAACCCAAAATCTAGTCAAAATGGATTAAAGACTTAAATCTAAGACCTGAAATTATAAAACTACTAGAAGAAAATATTGGGGAAACACTCCAAGACATTAGTTTGGGTAAACATTCTTTTGTGTAAGACCTGAAAAGCATAAGCAACTAAAGCAACAATAGAGAATTTGCTTCTGCAGAACAAAGGATACAATCAGTAAAATGCAGAGATAACCCACAGAATCAGAGACAATATTTGCAAACTATCCATTTGACAAAGGATTAATAACCAGAATATATAAGGAGCTCACATAACTCAATAAAAAAAACCCTAAGTAATTCAATTAAACATGAGCAAATGAGCAAAAGATCTGAACAGGCATTTCTTAAGGGAAGACATACAAATGGCCAACAGGTATATGAAAAATGCTCCTTATCAGGAATCATCAGAAATATGTCAATCAACACCACAATGTAATTTGACCTTCTCTTTCCCAATTTAGATTCCCTTTACTTCTTTCTCTTGTCTGATTGCTCTGACTAGGACTTCCTATATTGTATTGAATAGAAGTGGTGACAGTGGGAAGACTTGTCTTGCTCTTAGGGGGAATGCTTTCAATTTTTCCCCATTCAGTGTGATGTTGGCTGTGGTTTGTCATGTATAGTTTTCATTATTTTGAGGCTTGTTTTTTCTATGCTTAGTTTTTGGAGATTTGTATGATGAAGTGGTGCTGGATTTTATCAAATACTTTTTCTGCATCTATGGAGATGATCATATGGCCTTCATTTTTACTTATGTTTATGTGGTGAATTACATTTATTGATTTGCATATGTTGAACCATCTTGCATGCCAGGAGTAGCTTTTATACTTTAGGCACATAAAAACGCTTGCTGTGACTTTTTGGAGGGAAAGGTGTGAGCCCCAAGCGCCATGGAAGCCTGGGTATACTAGACACTCTGTCAGAAGTGGGGCAGCTATTTCCAAGTGGTCTGGCTTAATTGTCCCCTGCTTGCACTACTTTTGTTAAATTTCTATGTTTTTGTTCTCTTTGGTGCTTTTGTAAATGGATTGTGTAATTGTATTTTGTAATTTTATTTCAGATTTTCATTGCTAGTATACAGGAATACAATCAATTTTGTATATTGATCCTGTATTTTATAACCTTGCTGAATTTATTAGTTCTAATAGTTATTTTTAGTGTTTTATAAGTAAGATCATGTCATCTGCATATACAGATAATGCTCTTTTAAGCAGTTCCAGCCATCCATTTCTTCTGTGTTTTGTTCTGTTACTCCTTTCCTTTCTCCCTTTGTATTATTTGATTATTTTTTGGATTTTTTCTTAATTTTCTGTTGAATTTGTAGTTATTATTTTTATAAGGGTGCCTTAGGGGTTGCAATATACATTCAAAACTTTCACTGTGTAGTTATAGCTGTAATGCATTACTTCACATAAAAAATAGAAATCTTGAAACATTATAAATTCATATCTCACTGTCCTTTATGTTATCATTGTATATGTGGTACATCAATGTACATTATGAATTTTATAAAACAATACTATAATAAAATTATACAAATTTATATAGTGTCTTAGTTGAAGTTGCTACAATGGAATACTATAGATTGGGTTGCTTAAACAACATACTTATTTCTCATAGTTTTAGAGTCTGGGAATGCCAAGATCAAGGTGCCAGCGGATCCAGTATCTGGTGAAGGCACATCTTTCTGTAGAAGGTTCTCTTCTCATTGTATCCTTACATGGGGGTGGGTGGGTAGGGGAGAGAGAGAGAGAGAGAGAGAGAGAGATCATCTTTCTTCTTATATGGACACTATTGCTGTTCATGAGAATCTTCCGTTGTGAACTAATAACCTCCCCAAAGCTCTACTTCCTAAAATCGTCACATTGGGGATAAAGATTTCATCATGTGAATTTTGGAGGACACAATCATTCAATCTATAACATATTGATTAAATAATATCAAGAAGAAATGGGCAAAAATAGGTTTGTTTGGGGTTTTTTTTGCATTTACCTGATGTTCATTTCTGACACTCTATGGTTTTTTTTGTTGTTGTTGCTGAGGAGCCACATTTTCATCAGATATGTTTGCTTTCAGCCAGAAGAACTTTCTTTACCGTTTATTGTAGTGCAGTTATGAATTTCCACCTGGAGCTGGGCTCTAAGTTGCTCCACAGTTGAATGAATGAGCACAGTCAAGATCAGCAAAGTCCAGCATGGATTAGCTGATGCCTGAGCCAACCCACAGATGCATACGTTGAATATAATTGGTTTTATTGCACCATTGGTTTTTAAGGTGGTTTCTTACTCAGCAAAAGCTAACTGTTAAAGTAGTGGAAGAAAGATAATGAAGACAAAAATTGGGCAAAGTTAGAAGAAACTTAAAGAGGAGGAAATTGAGACAGGAGAAATTTCATTTAAAATAAGTTATTCCATTGAACTGGCTTGGAAATGTCACATTGCTTGTTCTCATAATGCTGCATGGCATCATGGGATCTATAGTTTCCTGAGTCTACAAGCCAGCTTTCCAGGGAGGCTATGGCTATTGAGAGAAGAGGTAACAATCAGGAACACAGAGGGTGGATTTGGGTGTGGCTCGGGTGGAGGGAGAGATAAATGGGCTCAGTTTTGAGCAGGATGGTGATTCTGAGATCAATGAAGGGCGTCCAAGGGGAGTTTTCCAGCAGCTCAGCTCAGGGCTGTGCTGGAGAACTAGATTTGGGCGTCCTCAATAAGCAGCCAGTAGCTGAGGAAGCTGGGATTGGAGGTGCACTGTGAAGCCAGTGCAAAAACAGCTGGAGACAGCTGTGGTGGCTGACACCTGGTTATTCTATGGAAAATACTTCATTCATATGGGTGATTGTATGTCTTGATCAATTAAAAACTGAAGCATGTTTATTATGAATATTTAATTTTTAACCCAACAGGGAGATGATAAATACCTCTTGGTCAGCAAGCAGAGGGTGCCTTGTAGCACTAAAGCATCACCATATACCAGGTGTCCCCAGAGCCAGGAGATAACCTCAAACTGGAGCAGATGAGGGAGTGTGCCTTTCACCAGAACAGCTGGCATGACTGGCAGGACTGCGTGGGGAAATACTGACGGGGGTTCCTGAGAGGCGGTGAGTTGGAGCTAAGGGAGAAGGAAGAAGAAAGCTCCAAAGTAAGGGGAGAGTGAAACGTGGGAAAGAATGAAGCAGAGCCCCAAGTAGGGACCATCGGAGAAAACAGGGATAAAGTAATCAAGGAAAGTGGGACAAGAAGATGGAAGAGTCAGGTAGACGTCAGGTGGGAAGAGGAGGTCAACCCGCAAGGAGAAAGCCAGGTAGAAGAAAGAAGGAAGAGAGAAAAAGAAGGGGTAGAAAACAGAGGAGGAGGCAGCCAAGGAAATCTGGATGCTGAATCAGAGACGGGGACAGGTAGGAAAACCAAGGGGCGGAGGACGAGATAAAAGCGGGAAATGGAAGAGAGGAAGAACGGCGTCTGGATGTGCCATGGCTAGGCAGGGGTTCAGAGAGCAGCGGCATCGCCAAGGCCTCCACCGGAGGGAACCCGGCTCAGCGGCTCCAGGAGCTGGGAAAGAGCATCCCGAGGGAGAAGCCCTAGATGTTAGCCTGAGTCTGGGCCACTCCCAGTGTGGGGCGGACGGACAGGACTACTAGTCCTGGCCCCATCGGTGCGTCAGCACCGGAGCTCAGCGGACGCGCCTCTTTGACCAAGGCGAACGGCCCAGGGATGCTCGCGGGGAGGCACAGAGACAGCTCAGGAATTAGGGCCCGAGAGAGGCCGGTACCTGCCTGAGGGGCGCAGGCACTGCTGCCGAGTGGCTACGGAGCGTGGCGCCCCGAGCACAGGGGCTGGCGGGCGCTCGCAGCGCCAGGACGTCCGGCCCGGGGTCGAAGGAAGGCTGCAGGGCTGGGTGGGAGCTGCGGGGAGTGAGACGGCTAAGGAACACGAGGGGTCGGGGAGATCCCGGCTTGGGGCTTTGCGGGTGGGGCTGCGTGGCCACGGCCCAGAGGATGTGTGTTGGCACGGGAGAACGATCCCAGCTGAATCGTCCGTCCCAGTGGGGCTGTCTTCCTGTTTCTTAGTTCCAGAAGTTGCAACATCAGAGGTCAATGCGTGAGGAACAAGTCATTGAGGGGCAGCCTAAGGGGAGACCAGAGGAAAGTGGGGGAGAGGACGGGCGCGGGCGGAGGCGGGGGCCCAGGACACCTTTTGGCACCACGAAAGCCATCGTCCTCGCGCTCTGTCCCGGCCGCATCCCAGAGCGCCAGCCCTGGGAACAGGCATCGCTGCGGAGCCGAGCGCGCGCCGCGCTGGGGTGGGAGGCAGGATGGAGGGGCGGGAGCCGAGGCCGAAGGGGCGGACACAGGGTGGTGTCTTGAGCTGCATAAATGGGCCGTGGGGTCCGCGCTCTCCTCTACGTGGGCAGCAGCCACTGGCGGGAGCGCGGCGCGATGCCGGGCCGGTGCCAGCAGAGCCCAGTGCTGGCAGGCAGCGCCACTTTAGTTGCCTTGGGGGCACTCTCGCTGTACTTCCCGGAGCCCGCCGGCTACGGGAAGTACACGGAGACCCTGACGCCCTCGGCTGTCCGCCTGCCCGCCGGCGCCGCCTGGTTCCTGCAGGAGCTGCCCTCCTTCGCGGTGCCCGCGGGGATCCTCGCCTGGCAGCCCTGGTCCCTCTTCGGACTGCCTGGGACTGTGCTTCTGGTCCTCTTCTGCGCGCATTACTTCCACAGGTAGTGTTTGTCCCCTGCCGGCGCCGAGCGCAGCGCGAACGCCGAGGAGGCGGCGCAGACGGCGGCGAGGAGCGTGAGCCGGGCTTGTGAGGCACACCTGGCGGGCCGGGCTGGGGGCCGCGTGCGGGCGAGATGGGAAGCGGCCGCGGGACAGACGCAACGGTCACTACCTGGGCCCCGCGCCCCTCTCAGCCGCTCCAAATCCTCCGGCTGCTGGAGAGGAGGCCCTGCGGGCAGGGGGCGAGCTGGAAAGCTCGGGTTGGGCAGAGCTATTGGACAGGACTCTTCCCTGTCCACCTGCGTGCAGTCTGCGCTTCTCTGGGGCGTCTCGCGACCCGCCCCCACTTCTCTTTCTTTTTTCACCTTTCCCTTGCAGGGTGGGGGCAGGTTGGTTCTGGGATCTTGGAAGAGTCTTAGTGTTGGCACCTCCTGAAGGAAACTCAGCTTAGGGGTTCTGATCAATTTAGTCTTTGCTGGTCTGAGGAGGGAGGTGGATAGATCCTGGGCTCTGGACTTCAGAGGTGGGAAAGAGAATACATTGGGATTCCACTGGCTTAAGTGAGAGCCCCACTTCTTAGGCTCCACCTCAAAGGGACCAAGCTCATCACCAGCTCACCTGTCTCTCCAGTTTCCCTGGGACTTGAATTGTGAGTGGGTCAAAGGTGACTTAGAGCTGAAATGTTTTTCTAGATTAAAAATTACGAGTTCAGGAGAACCTTGAGTCCTCTTCTGGGAAGGAAAGACAGGCAGGAGACCAAGGTACATAAGAATTCAGAGAAAGACTGTCAGCCCCAGCAAAGTCTTACAGGAAAAGGGAAGAACACATTATTGCCTACCATGCCCAATCATTTACTATGATCTCATTTAGCCCTATTGTAACCTTGTGAGATTTGTATTTATTATGTCTACTTTACAAAGAGACAGGCTGAGTAGGATTATGTGATTGAAGGAAGATGACACAGCCAGCACCCAGCAAGATTCGAATCTGAGCTTGTGTATCTCTGTGGTTTCAGGCCTTTTAACTGCTCTAAGTAGGAGATAACAGTCCGTGGACAGAGAAAAGTTGCCAAACCAAATCAAAACCTTCAACAAGAGCACTGCCTTATTTTGAGTAGAGGATTCCTAGGGTCAAAAGAGCAAGCAAATTTAGATTGGAAATTAGGGTAAAGGATTCCTCTGGAAGCTGAAAGGCATAATCCTCTCGTAGGGAAAAAGTGATGCCTCATTTTGGGGGGAAGGAAGTGTCAGAAACACAAATTTCAACCTCTCTTTCCTTAGTTTCCTCTTACCCTCCGAATCTTCTTTGTAAGTCAAGATTTAATATTTGTGCAACCTTAACTGAATTCTCCCTCTTAAAAAAGTAAGTAGTGACAAGCAATAAGAACTAAAATTTGTATCCTTTCAACAAATGTTTACTAAAAGCCTGTTGTGAACAAGGTTCCAGGGTAGTTATCAATCACTTTATTTTACCCAGATTTAGATGGTTTCATTTGCACAGAAAGAAGGATGTTGGGTATAGTAGATAAGAGACCAGTTTTTGATTTAACTGAGTTTGGAACAGACATTTGACAGAAAAATATGATTTTATGGACAACTACTTTTATCTTCAAGTTAACTACTGTCTGTTAGCGCCATAAACACCTCATAAATATTTTTATGAGGGCATTTCATCTTAGAATAATGATTAGTGTTTTCTGCAAGTCCTATTAACATAATTTTTAGGCTTGTTTTTAAAATCAAAAGGCACTTTGCACAATAAATTATGTCCAGCACATTAAAAAAATAAGGAAATATTTACCCATAAAATGAATATCTACATATTATCCATCTTCTTCAGAGGAAATTTGAAAATATTAGTAAAGGACATGGGAATTGATTCTGCCTGAGGAAAAATTGTCTACTGAAAGCACAATTCTGAGTTATTTGTTCCGAAGGCATCAAGATATAACGTTTGCCTGCCTTTTCCCTTGTTTGAATTCTTTTTTGTTTCCATTTTGAGTGCTTTACCAGGTGTTACCCTCTGTGCCAAACGCTTAGTGAATCAGCTACTAATCCTTCTACCAGCCCATTCAGATAAACACGATTATCACCCATTTAGGTAAACGCTATTATCACCCTCATTTTGCAGGCAGGAAACTGGGGCAAAAACTCTGATTCCTGAGGGTCACACAGTAACTGGAGGAATCAGAGTTCAAACCTGCGTAGTTTGAATCAGTTCAGATTTCAGGCTGTTAGCTAAGATGATAAACAATTTTATACTTGTTCTTAAGTATCATCCTCCTTGCTTTTTAAAAACTATATTTAGGTTTTAAATGATTACTTTTTACTAATGAAACAATGGAAAGTACAAAAATATAAAATATTCATAATTTCAATATCTAAGTATTTTAACTATGAGTGTTTCGTGACATTTCCATCAAGCCTTTTATTTTTCTTAGCAGATTTTTAACATGCTTGTTATATTGAATATGTAGTTTTTTGTTCTACTTGATTACCTAACATTTTATAATAAGTATTTCCCCACATTGTCATAGAATCCTTGTAAATATCTTCTTAATGGCTGTTTGTTATTTTTATCTCCCATAAAAACATATTTATTTATATATTCATTTACAGTTGGGCATTTACTTTTTTTTTTTTTTTTGGCTAGGTTAAATAATGCTCTGATGTGCATTTTTGCATCTAAATTCTTTTTAGAAGTTAGGATTATTTTTTTCATCAAGATTCCCAGAAGTAGTTCAAAGGTTATGAGCATTGTTTAGGATCTTGATATAGATCTGCTTTGAGACTTTTGGAGTCATTTGGCTGGATGATGAGTATGGATTAGGAACAAGCATCAACCTGTCTTGGCTTTTTCCTATCTTGTGTGTTCTATGACACAGAGAATATGATGGAGGAACAAGGTCTCAGGAGGAAGGATGGCTCAGGTTTGGCTCAGACCCTTTTGGAAAATGTCCCTTGGGAACTGTTCAGAACAGCAATATGTCTTAGTAGATAGAAGTTAAAACTCATTGCACTTTTTTCAGTACAAGGATGATATACTAGAACGTAGGTCTTAGAGTTAGGGTTTTTTTGGTCTCATGTCTTTATGGCTGTATCCCCAGTGTACAGAAAGTGCTGATACATAGGTGTATTCACTAAGATTTTTGAATGCACGAATGAACTCTACTTACAACAACAGTACTGAAGGAATTGTGGGAGAACTAGCAATTACTTAGGAATCATTATTGCTGAGATTGCATGGCTAGGTCACTTCAGATAACTTTCCTCCCTTCAGAATCTATTGTTGTGGATGTGTGGATTGCTTAACCACGTGAAAATCACTGCTGCCTAAGCATATTGCTTAATCTCACTGTCAAGGTCGTTTGAAGTCAGAGCTATCTCACCTCTTGACCTCGACTAGAGGTGTGAACGACTGTCCAAACTCTGAGTGATCTTCATTTTCTCAAGAAGTCTTGGTGTCCTATACAGTGGGCATGATGCCAATTGTGCATGGGGTAGCCAATGTCTTTTTCAAGAATTAGATGGGACCTTGATAACTGATGAAAAAGAAAAAGAAAAATCTTTTCCCCCAAAAAGGCGACTATATTGTGAAAAGGTGCTGGACGGTGATACACTTCTTTCGATGATACACATCTGGAAGAAGAGTGTAATGCACACATTAGAGTCTGCTTGAATTCAGAGAGATATTCCCTGGGATTTAGATGCTGAAATATTTTCCTAGTGAGCCAAATAAAATGATGGCTTCAGTAAGAAGGCTTTTGCTTTCTTGGGGAGTTCATTCTCCAGGAGCACCAATTCCTCCTCATCCTTCAAGACCGAGCATTTCCTCCAAACAGACTTGGGGCTGAGGCTTTTCTCCTATGTCAATCCAGTTTTGATGCCATTCGTTTGGTTTTTGTAGCAGCCAGTGTGGCTTTCCATGAGGCACTTCTCACACTGGATCATGATTGTCTCTTATAAAGAAACACAGTCCAAGGCCGGGCGCAGTGGCTCACACCTGTAATCCTAGCACTCTGGGAGGCTGAGGCGGGCGGATTGCTCAAGGTCAGGAGTTCAAAACCAGCCTGAGCAAGAGCGAGACCCCGTCTCTACTATAAATAGAAAGAAACTAATTGGCCAACTGATATATATATAAAAAATTAGCCGGGCATGGTGGCGCATGCCTGTAGTCCCAGCTACTCAGGAGGCTGAGACAGAAGGATCGCTGGAGCCCAGGAGTTTGAGGTTGCTGTGAGCTAGGCTGACGCCACGGCACTCACACTAGCCTGGGCAACAAAGCGAGACTCTGTCTCAAAAAAAAAAAAAATAAAAAAAAAATAAAAAAAAATAAAAAAAAAAGAAACACAGTCCTCATTTGTTCAGGCTCCTCATTTCACAGAAGCAAAGTGCAAGAGGTTGAGTCAGTTAGGAACAAAGTGGAGACTTTGGAACATAAGTATCCTCATAGACCCCTGCCACTGCTTCTCTTACCTCATAAGAGGTGCAGATATTTCAAATATTCAGAAGTAATCAGATCTTACTAAGGAAACTACTCATTGGCTAAGAATCAGAATGGTAACTGATGCCTACATTGGAAACAATAGACAAATCTGTCTTACAGATTAAGAAGAAAAGCTCAGGCAAGATGAGCAACATTCTTATGGTGACTTATCACATTTTAAGGATGTTCATGAGGCATAATTTGGATTATTTAAGATTAACTGAAGGATTTTTTAATTTTTAAAGTTTTTTTAAAATTTCAAGATATTTGAGGGTACAAACTTTGGTTACATTTTATGTTTTTGCCTCACCCTAGAGAGGGTTAGAGGCATGCCCTTCCCCTCTACAATGCTCACCATGTCCATTAATTGTGAGTTTACCCCTCAACCCCCTAATCAGAATGAGAGCCAGAAATCTTTTTCTGTAAAAAGCCAGATCATGGTATCTATTGCAAAAACCCACCTCTGCTGTTGGAGCAGGAAAGCAGCTACAGACATGTAAACAAATGAGTGTGGTTGTATTCAATAAAACTTTATTTACAAAAACAGCCAGTGGGCCATATTTGGCCTGTGGGCAGTAGCTTACCAACCCCTCTTTAAGAAAACTATGAGTGGCATAGGTTTACATTTATTCGGTGCCCTGGTAATTCTATAATAGAATTTGGTTAAATTCTGTAGCAAAGAAGCAGCATATTTTAGAAAATTTCTGCTCCATGTAAGTGGGGACATGACAGCAAACATCATTTTCTGAGAATTCTTGGGTTCCAAGTTCTTTATTTGAACCCTTATGGGAAATAGTAGGAGTCTTGGAGTTTTCATTCTAAATGGGATGACATCATAAGCACATCTGAAAAACATATAGCTATGTTTGCCAAAAATATAAACAAGCTTCAGAGATCATGACAATTTCACTTTTACCACATTGAATAAAGGACCAACTTCTTGCTCATTTTCAATCTAACTTATTGTCACTTAAAAAAAAACGTAAAGAATTCAGATTGGAATTCAGGGTTTTGGATTGGCAAAGTGGCCTTTACCAAGTTACCTGGCAGGGAAAGAGTAGAGTAGAGCTTGAACTCAGTACCCCAGATCTTTATCAGAGTTATGTTAATACATGCTGAGAACTATGCTAGGTTGTATGGGAGATGCAAAAGAAGTACAGTACCTGGTGCTTGCCTTTTGGGGAAGAACCATCATTGCTTGCTTATCACTCTTCCTGGCGTGAAACCTGGTGGAAGCAATGTCAGTCTGAGAGTACCACACAGGTGGGAAAATGTACCCCGAGGGGAAATGTACCCCGAGGAGGACCACAGGCATGCCACTAAACATTCATGCTGAAGGTCTACAGGCTTGTCTGTGCTTGTGCAGGGGACACAGGGCAGATGGCTGGGTGAGTTTTGAAGGTGCCCCCAAATGGCAGCCCTCTTCTCCACCCAAGTTCAGAACTGACTGATAGATAGACCCAGGAATTAGGCTACTAGAGACAAAATACCACCCTATTACTGGTAAAGTTTGTCTGGGGGAATGTGACTTAGATTTTGAATCATGTGGACCTCCTTACACTGTACTTCGAAAATGCTCAGCAACAACCATGGCTGGACAACCTCAGGCTTCTCCCAGTGGCGCCTGTTCTGAAAAGACAGCAGAAGGAGGGCTGAGTTGTATACGCCCTTTGAGAGGTCCTGCTCTCACATTAACCAATCAGGTAATTCCTTTTGCCTTCCAGAGGAGAAACAGGTGAGGGAGAGTGGGCAGATCCAGAGGGATTCTCTAATGAAAGGCCCTCAGCAAGTTGGAAGGGAGCATAAATATGTTTTTATTTCTACATAGAATACAAGCATTATCTACCTATTGATTTTTGCCAGAGACTGGCAACTTGTTTCTGGAACTTGGGTCCTTCCCACTCGGCTGTTGACTCTCTGCCGTGTATGGCAATGGGGACATCAAAGTCTGGACTTGAGTTGTTTAAAAAGTTTCTGTGCTCAACCCAGGAGCCTTTAACGAGACTCAGCTCAACATAGGAGCTCTAAATTTTAAAAACCTCTGAACTGGGGCCAACAGTGCAATTTGCCTTCCATTTGGTTATAGAAGGGAGAGAAGGGAAGGAGAAACCAATATTTATTGAGCTCTGCGTGTTCCAGGCACTATGTTATTTGCTTTACACTAGCTATCTCATTTTGTGCTTGAGAAAATCACTATTATTAGTGCCATTTCACAAGTGATTGCAGTGCAGAGCATTGGTGGGTGAACGGGAGTGAGGATGGAAAGACACGCACTTGACCTGGTCCTCGAAGGATGGCAGGACCAGATTTGTGGGTGGGGATGTGATGTCTGTCAAAAAAAAGGGACCCATTTGGTGATTTATGACTTAAAATTGCCCTGTACTCCATATACTCAGTCTTGAAATATCTCTCCGCTTTTTAATCCAAACATCTTCTGTATCTATGCCATACTATCCAAGCCTACTACCTAAGTCTTAAATCAGACTCTGGGCCATTAGCAAAATTGTTCTATTATACTTGTTCCATATTGTCAAGGCTTATCCTAGAAGTTACTGGGAAGGAAATAGAATAATTTGCTTTTAACATTTTGTCTATCTAACCATAAAGCATCTCAAGATCCTTTTCTGTGCACAGACTCCATTTCTCTGTTGCCTCTGCCTGTCTTCTTGTAACAGCAATACACAATCTTCTATCATTCACAACTTACCTCTTCTGTACCTCAGTCTATCAGTGAATGTTCTTTACTTTCCAAACATTACTTATCTGGTAAACAAATCCAAATAGCAGTGTATTGGGTTGCTTGTTTTTATTTTATTAAATACCAGTATTTGGATACAAGTGTTTTACCAAATATGTGCTTAGCAAATATTTTCTCCCAGTTTGTGGCTTGTCTTTTTATTTTCTTTACTGTCTTTTAAAAACTTTTAATTTTAATGAAGTCTAATTTTTCAATTTTTCTTAGGCTTTTGGTGTTATATCTAAGAAATCTTTGCTCAATCTAAGGTCGCAAGGATTTTCTCTTATAATTCATTCTAGAGTATTTGTAGTTTTAGGTTTTACGTTTAGCTATATGATTGATTTTGAATTCATTTTTTATAGGATTAGAAGTATGAATCAAAGTTATTTTTCTTTTGCATATGGATAGCCATAGTATTTTTTTCTCCAATGAACTGCCTATGTATCTTAAATTTAAAAAATGTGAAAATTACGTAAACATATATCTTGCCAAAAAAAAATATGAATGGCAAATAACAAAATGAAAAGATGCTCATTATTAGTCATTAAAGAAATGCAAATTAAACCACAATGGAGTACCACTGTGTATCTGCTAGAATGGCTAAAATTAAAAAGACTGAGTATAACAAGTGTTATGGAGTATGTGCAGGAACTGGAACTCTCATACATCATTGATGGGAATGTAAATGGCAACCACTTTGGCAAACAGTTTGAAAGTTTCTTCCAAAGTTAAACATATACTTATCATATGATCTAGCCATTCCATTTTTAGGTATTTTTCTAGGAAAAACAAAAGAAGCTGTTCCTACAAGGACTTGTATACAAATACTTGCAGCAAATTTTTTTGTAGTGGCCTAAAACTGGAAACACCACCACTGCTGATCAGCAGGTGAATGGACACACCCACTGCACTGAGGTATAACCACATAATGGAATACTAATCAGCAACGAAAAATGAACTATTGATGTGTGCTACAACATGGCTGAAAAGCAAAGTAATTATTCTGGGTAAAATCAATCAAAAAGAGTGCATGCTTTACGATTCTGTTTACATAAAATTCTATGAAATTCAAACTAATCTATAGTGACATAAAGTACATCAGTGGTTTCTTGAGGCTATAGGAGGAATAGGAGGGTGGAAATACAAAGGGTATGAAGAACCTTTTGGTGGCGATGGATATGTTCATTATTTTGATGTGATATGGTTTCATGGGTGCATATATTGCAAGTTACCGAATTGTACACTTTATTGAATTATAATTAGTTATACCTCAGTACAAATTTTAAAAATGTAGGTAAGCCTGTGAGAAAATTGTATGTTTGTGTTACCTTGTGTCACTGATAATTGTTCAAACTTTCTGTGGAGCTAAACTGGCAATATTTACCAAGAACTGAAAAGCTATTCACTTCTGTTTGGGAGGGGGCAGCAATTTTACTCAAGGGTAATACTTAAGGGAAATAATCCAAAAGAAAGAAATCCAGCCTACATAATGTTATAGTGTTACTATTCACAACTGTGAAACACTAGGAGTTTCTTAAGTGCTCTACGATGGAGGACTGATTGTAATCAATATGACTAAATATCATGTATACTTCAAAAATATCCACATAGACTATATCTGTGTTTGTAAATAAGTATATGAGGTCATTTAGTTAAAAAATAGCACCTAAGGAGTACACAGAATAAATCCATGCTGACATGTATGAATTAATATTGATAGTGATTGCAATATAAAGTGATGTAAATAGCTGATACTTGAGTTTTACATTTTCTCTTGTAATGTTATTAAAGTACTTAATGGTTTAACTCCTACTATAACTAATAGAGGAAATAATATTACTATTACAAGATTTTAAGAAGTACCTTACAAACTGACCATACAAGTAAATCTCAACAGAGATCAAGACATCCCTATACGTATGCACTGCTTTGAGGGATTTTAAAAGTCATGCTTTGTGTGTGAGATCTCCCCTACTAAGCCATTATGATACTACCAACTTCTGAAATTATCATCTTTCTGTTCCTCCTTTGTGTTAAGATGTTGAAGATTTCTTAAAATTCGATCATATTCCCTGATAAAGTGTCCAAACATCCTTTTAATATTTGTTGAATCTGTGGGAACCTTACCTCATTCATTCTTGATAATGGTAATTTTTATGGTCTCTCAATTTTTTTCCTGATCTGATTAGTGCTTTATCAATTTTATTGATCTCAAAGCATCAGATTTTGGTTTCATTGAGTTTCACTATTGATTTTCTGTTTATTTATTTTCTGTCTTGATGTTTATTATTCCTTTCTTACGCTTATTTTGGTTTTAACTTACTCTCTTTTTTTCTATTTCATAAAGTGAAAGCGGAGGTTATAGATTGACAACTTCTCTTTCTTCTAATATGGACATTTATTGCTATGAATCTCACCATACATATTGTTTTATGGCACTTCACAAATTCTGATATGTTGTTTCTTTTAATTCACTTCAAAATAGTTTAATTTTTCTTTTGATTTCTTCTCTTGTTCATGGGTTATTTAGAAGACAGTTATTTAGTTTCTAAATGTTTAAGAATTTTCCAGACATTTTATGTGATTAATTTCTGGTTTAATTCCATTGCGGACAGAGAGCATACTTTGTGTGGTTCATATATCTTTTTAAACTTACTGAATTTAAAACTTATTTTACGGCCCAGAATTTGGTCTATCCTGGTAAATGTTCTGTGTAAATGTGAAAAGAATATGTATACTGCTCTGAAGAGGAGTGTTCTAAAATGTCCATAGATTAATTTGATTGATAGTGCTTTTCAAATCTTCTATATCCTATTTTCTATTTGTTCTATCAATTATTAAGAGAAGAATATTGATATGTTCAACTAAAACTGTAGATGTGCTTACTTATAGGCATCATAATAGTTCTATCAGTTTTTGCTTCATGTATTTTGGGTTTTGTTTGTTTTTGTTTTTTTAATAGTGAAAATATACTTTTTTTTAATACAGTAGCTGCCAGCAGTATGCTGGTGTTGATGTTTCAGAGAGAAAAGAAAACACAAGCGCTCTATAATAAGCTTTCATCTGCTTGCTCAAGAAATTCGAAAGAAAATGCTCCAAAATTCTGTTCAATATTATGGCTTGAGGGGTTAAAATTTTTTCCAGGATAAAAATATAATTTTAGTGGCCCAAACCTTGATCATTTATAAAGGATAGAGTAAAGAAAAGTCCATATATCAATAATGAATGCTTCCCTCTCTATGAATTAAATACTGGTTATAACAAGTGTAAGAAATTGGTGAATCAATAAACTTGATAAAATGTGTATCAAAATGCTCATGAAAAAATACATTTCTATTTCCTTTCATTTTTACTTTGTAGTATTCTCTAAGTGGGTTTTTTAGGTGCACAGAAATAAAGGCTATCTACATACAACTCTGGAGAGATTCAAAACCCAACAGAAGTAAAGTTAAAATGCCTATATTCTAGAGTTGATCCACTTAGTGTAAGAATAAATGTCAGAAATATCTTAATTGTATATAGATGGCTTAAGGGTTTAAAGATGAGTTGTGAAAGCCAAGGTTATCAAGAAATCTTATTTGAATTTCATCACAAAAGTTAACATTCCTAGTAAAAACAAGATAACAGAACTGTATAGAAAATCTGCATCTATATCAGAAAAGGGAAGTTATATCAACTAAAATAGAAGAGAGCTTTCCAACTGTTGAATACAAAAATTTCTCAGAATCCTTTGGAAAACAGTGAGAACTTCCATTCAGACTCTAACCTCCTTACTGAAGTAATAAAACATAAAAGGTGTTTAAACAAAGGAGAATGATTTGTTAGTTGTAGAAATAAAATCAGATGAATTCCATTATGTCAACCTATACACTACATGAATTGCCTGCCATGAAACTTTTTTTTAAAGAGCATATAGTTAAATTTTATTTATTTATTTATTTATTTCAGCATATTATAGGGGTACAAATGTTTATGTTACATGTGTTGCCTTTTCCCCCCTCCCCTCCCGGAGTCAGAGTTTCAAGCGTGTCCATCCCCCAGATGGTGCCCATTGCACTCATTATGTATGTATATACCCATCCCCTCCTCCCCCCTCCCATCTGCCTGACGCCTGATAAATGTTACTCCTATATGTCCATTTAGGTGTTGATCAGTTAATACCAATTTGCTGGTGAGTACATGTGGTGCTTATTTTCATGAAAACTTTTATGTCCCAAATCTTTCAATATTTTAAGCTATAATCTTTCCACAAACATACAATGAGGTAAAAGAATGTTGTGGGATCATCCTTTCTACTAGCTTTTGTCCACCTGCCAATCTCAATTTCATTTGACTAACTTCTCTGATAAAGTAATAATAAAATCTGTCTTTATACAGAGACAAGTAATTCTGTCTTTGTCAAAGTCTTTTGGACATCCAGAGAGAACCAGGTGTAATCACTGGATAAATAAAAAACAATCAAGAGAATAAATATCCAAAGTGAAAATACTTTGAATTTCAGAATGGGTTTGTCATCACTCTATTTTAAGAATGGAGCTCTTTCCTCGGTTAGCCCTCCAGCCCTCTACCCTGTACTACTTAATCCACCATTCACTAGAAAGAACAGATACCCCTTCTCTCAAATCTTTTTCATACTTTAAGCTATAAGGCAAGGTTCAACCTGAATCACCTGAATGCCAAGCTGCCACTATTTAAAAGGTAGATGAATAGTGATGATACTTGCCTGTGTACTGGTACAGATGGGACACTTTCACCCACTGAAGTTACTGTAATATAATTTTGCAGTAGATAAATGGATAGTGCATCTTCCTGGAACCAGATAAATCATCATCCAATATTTAATTAACAGAAAAGTACTCACATTTTTGATCAGCAATAGGAGTTCTAAGAAAGATAAGGCAACGGAATTTCCCTGAGCCAAATGGATACAATATGGAGCTTTTTTTATCTTTCAATACTAAGCTAATTTACTGATAGGTTAAAAAAGCAGTATGCTTATAAAAGTCAGGCTGCTATTATAAAGCCAGTGCTTACTAAGTATAAACATATCAAAGGGGAAAACCACTGCCGTTTTAAAGCAATATGCTTAAAATTTCAAAAAATAGCTCATGACAAATAGCACTTTCTACACAAGTTGGGTATAAAAAATTACAAAAATGTATTATAGTCACAAGCACAGTCTTCAGATTTGTACTCAGAAAGTCTGTTGTTTTTTTTTTTAAAGAGTAAATGCATAACAAATTTTTATTTTCACCAAGTTCATCCTCTCTTGTTAGAGCACAAAGAATTCTTATTTAGGACTTCAATTTAAAAAGAAAAAACAAAACAAAGCAAAAACACATGCAAGTGCTATTCCTCAACATGACTGTAAAAAAATTTAAGTCAAGGAAGTGTGATGATTGACACCAGGCAAAACTGCAGTAAATACTCATTCACCATAACAACTATAATTTAGTCCAAAAGGAGTGAACAATCCTCTATGTAAGGTAAATGAGGTGAAATAAGAAAATTGGTAATCTGTGTTTTATTTTGTTTCACTATAGGATGGATAATGCATTCTTTAGACCATCTACATTAAATATGCTTTAGAAACAAAAATTTACTTGCTATTTTGACAAATGCACCTTTCATTCCTTAGGTTAATTTCTGTGTTAATTTTTACATTACTAAACATTGTACTGATATAGATAAATCAACTAAGTATCAATTTATGTAGTGTTGCTCAAAAGATCTACAAGTAGTAAGCTCTCTGCTTACCTAAAAAAGGAGTTTTTTTTTTAAATAAAAGAAAAAAGCAATAATGTTCCAAATGAATGGCACTGGGCAAAATATATGTAACAAACACATTAATACAGAATCTTAGGTGCCTATCAGTTTCTATAAAAGGATAAAATGCTTGCAGAAGATCTTGAGAGAAAACCATCTCTCCCTCTAAACTTTTAGCTTCTACATAGTGTCAGATGTTTCAATTAGTATGAAGGATAAATGCTTTTAGGTAAAAGTAAAAATCTACCTACAAAGCAAAATAGCAAAATCTGTAGTGTCTTTCTGTACAAGGCTCTCTGTTCTCTGGTGGCAATATTCTTTAGTACATATACAGGATAGACTAAATGGAAACAGAATATTTCTGATACAGTAGCAATCCTCTCATATATTCTTACTAAATATTACAAAATTTAAAAAATACATAGATATTCCTTGTACTACATATTATGCACCAGTTTGGGGCTGCCTGATGAAGTCGTGGCTACTATTTTGACAGTTAAACATTGCACCTCCGAAGTTCTGCCATGGGTGCACAGTGAATGGACACAATGCTTAGGGCTCCCGAGAGATGGCAAACTACCTCTAACGTGAAAAGTTTGTGACAGAGTGTCTCCAAATTAGAAGAGAGGGAGATATGGGTAGGGGAGGTAGGCAAGGCAAAAGAATTTCAAAATAATACTGCTTAGGAGTGTATATTTTAAGATAACTACTATACCTTGTCTATGCTTGACCCTAATCTTGGATAACTGCATGTTCATGCAAAATATAATTTCTACTCTAGGAAGAGGAGCGGTCAGTTAGGAAAAGCATATTCTTAGGGGAAGACATGAAGATATCTCTGTCATAGGAGCTATTTTATTTGGTGAGTCTTTTGGCTACATCACTAAATGCTATTTCAACCTCCTTATCAGTGAGACAGGTATTGGTGAACTCATCCCTATTATACGAATTAGTTAAGTATCTCCAGATGCCAGTCATTCAGTTGTGATATTTTTGGCTCACCATCTTGGCAATAATGCACTTTGGGCAATAGGTTGCAATCAGCTAATGTCATTTCATTGCCATCCAGAAAGTTACATGTAGAAAACTTAATGTCCTCCATACTCTTTTCATCAATTTCATCAGGGAGTGCAGAATTCAGATATTCATCCAGTTTCAGCATTGTTTTCAAGAGACCCCTCTCCAGTGCTTCATTAGCCCCTGGCCTCGAATTCTTGATATATGCAGAGAATTAGGCAAAGATGTCCATTCCAGCAGTATTTTGACTCTGGGTGTTTTGGTGAAAGCTTTAAGTACTTGGGAGGGCATAAGACTTCTTCAAGAAATTCCTCAATTTTATTTACATCCCTTTTAACATCGTTGTTGAAAGTTATAAATGGTGGCTGGGTCCAAGGAGCCAAGTTCTGCAGGTCTGCAGGCTTTCTTTCCAGGGCAACGGCGGTGACACTCACTACAACTCCTTTGAGCCTCTGAGAAAGGGGGCAGTTTCCTGTGCTTTCACCATCACTGCCAGGCTTGACGAAGCGCTCGATGAGGGGCTCCTTGTCCTTCAGCGGGTTCAGCGGCATCGAGAACGTGCCCGGCTCAGCTGGGCCCCATGGACCGCGGCCACTGCCGCTTCTGCTCTGGCCCCGCCCGCGCGGCTCGCTGCACGGTCCCTCGTGGGAACTGCCCCACGCCCCGCGCCACTCGGAGGCTGCCACAGCCGGTTTCCGCTTCAAAACGCTGGGCGGGGCTCCGGGGCTGTTTTTTTTTGTTTTTTGTTTTTTTGAGATAGGGTCTCGCTAAGTCACCAGCTATAATGCAGTGGCATCACCATAGCTTACTGCAACCTCAAACTCCTGGGCTCGAATGATCCTCCCGCCTCAGCCTCCTGAGTAGCTGGGACTACAGGCAGGTGCCACCATGCCCAGCCAATTCTTTATTTTTAGTAGAGATCGGGTCTCCCTCTTGCTCAGGCTGGTCTCCAGCTCCTGGCCTCAAGCGATCCTCCTACTTTAGCCTCCCAAACTGCTAAGATGACAGGCCTGAGCCCCCGCTCCCTGGGTTGCTTCATGCATTTTATATTATTATATACATAAATATCCATCTTTTGGATTGAATGTTATTTTATACTCTTTGTTGGAGTATTATCTGTAACTCTTTTGTTAGTTTGCTTCAAAGTTTATAACATATATCAGTCTACCTTAAGGTGATATTAGATCACTCTATGTATAGAATAAAAATCTGAAATAACATACTTTATTTCTTCCCTCTTGACCATTATGCTATTGTTGTTTTACTATATGCATGCTATAAAAGCCTCAATCTATTGCTATTATCTTTGTTTAAATAATTATTTTTTAAAAATATTTAAATAAAACAATAAAAACATTTATATATTTACCCATTGGTTGCCCTATTTGATGGTTTGATTTACATTTCAATCTGGTATAAGTGTTTTTCCTTTTGCCTGAAAAAAATCTCTTTATTTTTTTAGAGCAGTTATTTAGGTTTTGTATTTATATTTGTTTTTATATCTTCTTTGTTTTTGAAGATCTAGAATGCTAAGATACTGCATTCCAGATTGACAGCTATATTCTTTCAGTACTTTAAAGAAATTATTCCACTGTCATCTTGCTTGCATTGTTTCCGACAAGAAATCTGCTATTTTCCTTATCTTGTCTTTTGTACTTAAGGTTTTTTTTGTTTTTTTTTAATCCTTGGCTGCTTTTAATATTGTCTCTTTATCACTGGTTTTGAGAAATTTGATTATTATATGCCCTGGTGTATTTATGTTTCTTATGCTGAGGTTCTTTAAGCTTCTTGGATCTTTGGGTTTAAGGATATCATCAAATTTGGACAATTTTCATACATTATTCTTCATTTTTTACTCCTACTCTTCTTTCTTGTTAGTCAGGGACTTCAGTTACTATCTGTAATACCTACATGTGTATTAAACATCCTGAAACTCACTGATGCGATTTTCATTTTTTTGGATTCATTTTTCTGTGTCGTTTCATTTGGATAATTTCTATTGCTATGTCTTCAAGTTCATAATCTTTTTTTTTTTTTTGTACAATGTCTAATCTGTTATTAATTCCATCTGGGATATTTTCTTCTCATACATTGTAGTTTTCATCCCTAGAAGTTTAGATTTTGATCTTTTTTCTCTCTCTTTTATGTCTCTACTTAATTTTATGAATACATGGAATGCAGTTATATTAGCTGTTTTAATGTCATTGTCTGCAAATTTAATACTTGTGTCATTCTGTGTCATTTTTGTTTGATTAATTATTCTTCCCACTATAGGCAATGTTTTCCCACTTTTTTTTTTTATCTGCCTGATAATCTTTGGATGGTCAGAAATGGTACTTTATTGGGTGTGGGATATTTTTCTATTTCTATAAATATTCTTGAGCTTTGTTCTGGGATGCAGTTAAGTTACTTGGAAACAATTTGATATTTTCAGATCTTAATCTAATTTGTAAGATGGTTCCAGAAGAGTGCTAGTGCTGTGGCTAATTAATCATCTCCTTTGAGGTAAGGCCTTTTTGAGTATTCTACCCAGTGTCTCATGTATTATGAGTTATTCTATCTGGCTGGTGCGAACAGGCTCTATTTCTGGCCATGTGTGAGCTCTGAGTACTGTTCCCTGTAATCCTTTTGGATGATTCTTTCATCACACAAATGTACTAATTAACACTCTGCTAATACTTGAGAAGGACCCTCTGAAAGTCTCTGTGTGTGTGTCTCTCCTTTTTAGAACTCTGTTCTGAGAATTTGGATATTAATTTCTTGAAATGTCAGTTCTGTTTCTTCTACTCAGGAAGTCTTTTAGTTTCTGTCTGGGATCCTATACCTCAGCCTGGAAATTCTCTCAAAGCAGTAAGCTGGATCAGTTCTAAGGCTCATGTCATTTGTTTCTTGTCTGTCACTGTCTTTCATTGCCTGACGTCTAGTGTTTTGTAAATCATTATTTCATATAAATTGGGTTTTTTTCCAACCTAGAGGGTAAATCCAGTTCCTGTTACTCCATCTTCACTGGAAGCAGAAGTCTCTCCATTGGGTCTTAGTGTTTATCTTTGCTAATTTAATCATCTGCAATATTGGTTGATTTGTTGGTTTTAGTAGCCTCTGCTTGTACTCAATGTTATGCCTGTGTCCATTGTTTTGTTTTTCTAAACTTGCCACCAATTTGCCCAGAGTGTCTGCTTTATTCCATTGTAACCCTTTGTCTTTTTCCTTACTCAGGCTTGATACGCAATGACCTTTGGGACACATTTTACAAGCTTCCAAGTTTATGGAGGGCAAGGCATGATGGGAGAATAATTACTTTATTTATGTGAGTTCTATGACTGCACATGGTTGTGGCTGGCAAGGTGGCCCTAGGGCTGCGGACTGAGGGATAGAGAGTGGAAGATACCAACAGATGCTTACGAATGACACATTTAAAACTTTCGCATGGCAAATTCTGTTACCGAGACCTCAGAATATGCTTTTTATTTTTCTTTTTGGTCCAAGTGAACAATGGAATAGAGATAGACAGAGGGAGATTCGCTGAGGTGGATCTATCTTTGAATGTTGTGCCTTTTGATTAGAGCTACTGAATACCAGGAAAATATTTAAATGAAGGTGAAAACTCTTTAAAAGTTCTCAGAGTGATAGCAATATCTAGGCCCCATTACCGCAAAACTGTGTGGAGTTGTTTGCCTCCAAATGACATCAGAAGCCCTATAAACCTGGGTTACACTAGGAAGCCAAATAGTTAGAATGAGAAAACCACAGTTTTCTTTTTGCAAACAATGAGAAATAAAGCAGACAGAATTTAGTTTAGAGAAATGACATACTTGTGTCCAACAGTGAAAGCGCCCATCATTTTGTCCTTAATTTACCTTCATAGGCTTGCTGACCTTTGTACTTCAAGCTGAAAACTACCCTATGTCAACATTTATAATTTAATGTGTAATAACCATTTGGCATTAGTGGCTGAGCAAATACTCTTACACAGTGCCGAAACCAACCTCAAATTGATAAATCTAAAAGAAAAAATCGAAAAAATATTTTTCTTTCTGAAGAAAAATAAAGGCAAACTAGTTATTCAAATAAGTATGAAGATTTAAAAAACATAAATAGAAAACTTAAAAATTATGTACTGCATTTTAGGTGTAATGAGCTAATCATCTCAAGGTTTTTCATTATTTAAATGGATGTACTAGATCAGGACCACTAGAAAATTTAGACCAGATGACATTTGCATGGGGTTGACAATGGGACATGTCTGCTCTCACTGCCAGGACAGCAGAGCAAGATGGGAAGAAGCTTCCAGATACTGTTCTTTGGGAACACAGCACATTCTCAAAATGATTGTAAATTTTCATTCCTATGATGTTTTACCCTGTGCCTGCTGTAAGGATGTTGTCATGGATGCTGTTTATTGTATATCTCTTGTCTTTTTCTGTGAAAACACAGGGGAGAAACTTTGCTCTGGTCTCAAGTTAGAAGCCATTAAGATCATACTGAGTAACTGGCTTGTGTGTGTGTGTTGGTTTGTTTGCTTATGGACACTTTATTGGTTGCTAGAAAGTGCATAGTTAAATTTTTTTCCTATTCCAGCAAGCATGCCTGACTTGTTGGCATAAAGTATGGATGCTAAGTTCAATCATCAATTTGCCTTCCTTTCATATCTTTATTTCCTTTTGCCTCTTTTTCCTTAAATTTTATGCCATCTGGCTGCACCTTATACATTTAGGTTTATAGCCTTTGGTCCTTCTTTTCTTTTCTTTTTCTGGAGAAAATTGGGAGTAATGAGAATAAAACTAAAATACAGATTTAAATTTTTTGTTTTATGCAAGTATATGTTAAAATATTGGGAGAATAAAGGGACCCTTTGAGCATAAAAAGTAGGTTCTGGCACGACACCGTTAGCATGCTGTATCACTTAGCAAACACTTTCTAAAAAACAACTTAGCCATCATTAAGAAGGAGGACACACTGAGTAAATCAATGAGTGATTTCCAAGAAAAACTTTCTTTGACTGGAAAGACATGGTAGGACTTTCATTTTTTTAAAATTGAAATCTGGAAAGGAAAACATGTAAAGAAATATTCTATTCTGGACCTGATTGGCAGCAGGTCAGGCTAGAGTGGTGATGTCTGGAACCTACCACTCAAACAGTCTTGAGGCTCAAACATTAGACAATAAAAGCTTATGGAAGGCAGAAGGCAGAGACATGGATATCTGGTGTCAGGGTAGCTGCTGGGGGGGATATGGCCATGGTGATGGGGTCTCACTATGTTGCCCAGGTTGACCTGGGAAGTCCAAGATCAAGGCACCAGCATTTGATAAGGGGCTTCTTGCTGTGATCTCGCATGGTGGAAAGCAGAAGGGCAAGAGAGAGCAAACCCATTCTTGAAAGCTCTATTTCCAGTGGCATCAATCCATTCATGATGGCAGAGTCCCCGTGACCTAAATACATCCCCAAAGGCCCCCTCTTCCAACACTCTGGCACTGGAGATTAACTTTCCAGCACATGAATTTAGGGGGGCATATTTAACAATAGGAGTCTAGATGCGATCAAAAAAACAGTGACTGTAAATAAAGAAGGAAAGAGTCCTGAGCCCTGGGGGCACTGTAATATTTAAAGGTCAGGAGGATGAGGAGAAACAAGCAAAGGAAAATGGGGACAAATCAGTGAAGTAGAAAAACCAAGAGAGTGTGACGTGCTGGAAGCTGAGTGAAGAAAGTGTTTCCAGGAGGAGGGAATGATTAACTTGTCAAATAAGAAGAGAGCTGAAAATTGGCCCTTGGGTTTGGAAATGTGATGGTCTCTGGTGGCCTCACTATGATCATTTCTGTGGGAGGAGGGGGGGGAGGAAAGAAGAGGAGGAGAAGACATAGATACGGGAAGTATAGACAACTCTTTGGAGGAGTTTTGCTATAAAGGGAAACAGAAAAATGGGGTATTGGATTAAAGAGGATATGAGGTCAAGAAAGCAGTTATTACTATACAGAACAGCTAAATATATACCTGGTAACCTTGTATTTATATATGGAATTTAAATTTATTTTGATTGACAATGAAGCCTAAAATTTCATATAGTGAAAAGTCTTCAATAGGCTCGATAATCTTAGCAATAGCACGTATATTTGAAGAAGACTTAGTTAAATATGAGTTGGTCTATGCAAGATGTGTAATTTTAAAGTTTTTTTCTTGGGTTTAATTTGGATTTGTAGCTTCAGTTAACCCTTTCTGGTACGAGTCCCCCAAAATGAACATTTACTTAGCAGTGATAGAAAGCTTTATATTTACAGAGTACTTATCAGCTTCTATATCTGAACAAATATAAAAGAATTAAACTTTACATTAGAGGTGTAGGAGGTAATTAAAGAGATGTGGTTCCAAACCAGGGAAACTGAGTCTCAGGCTGTGGGTGGAGCATGGGATCTGCAGAGGAAACTCACCTACAACTCCACAGCACTAATTACCAGCCTCTTGGGCTACCAGACTTTCTCCCCCTTTTTGTCATTGTCTTTGTCTTTTTCTATACTGAAACATACTTATTTTGAGTTGTTTGCAGCTATCCAACAGCAAAGTCATTGTATCAGAAGAACTTTACTTGTTCTCCAGGACTTCTGCTCTGCAGAACCTCTGTCTGTGCTATTTATCCACTAAATGTTTCCTTTTCCTGCTGGGGAGCCCAGTAAACTATGTTTCCCAGTGTCCCCTGCAGTTGAGTGAGGCCAGAGGAATGAGGGTGAGAGGAAAATCCTCCGTGCTCTCACTCTTCCTTTGTCCCCTGCTCAGAGATGGAGGCTCCCCTGGAAGAGCCTTGGTCCTGGATGGCTGTAGAACACAGCATCACCCTAAACAGCACTGTGCTGTGGCCCGAGCAAGAAATGAGCTTCTATTACATGGAAACTCTAACACTTTGCAGCTGTTTGTTACAGTAGTGCACCTGCCCTGATTAATACCGATTCCTATAACTATTACAAAAATACAACTATTTTTTAATGACTTTCTGTAGCCTTCCAGGATGACCAGGTGACCCATGTCCTTTCCCTCTAACAAATCAAGCCACCTTTGGGCCCTCAAAACTTCGATGGGGGGTGAACATGAGGAGAAACAAATACTTAGAACAGTCCTGTATCCATTACTTTTTCTTTCATCATTCTCTTTAATTGTCACAAGAATCCAACGAAGTATAATGAGTAACCCCAGTTTACAGAAGAAGATATTAGTCTTAGATCACAGAATTATGAAATAGTGGAATCCTGCAATTCAGGCCTTTTTGACCAAGAAGCACTTACTCTTTCTTCTCTATGTCTTCTCTCTGTTCTGTTTCTGGGGAAGGAGGAAAGACTAACTTGCTCATGCACAGTCTGATATTAAACACTCAATCTCCTCCCTCCTCTTATGTGTATTTGCATTTTGAAAGAGGTAAGAAACAGAGAAGGTAATTATTTACTTAAAAAAGTGAATTGTAGGCACTGCTGTGATTGAGTGGGGTAGGAAGATTCTGCAGATGATATGGGGGCCTGAGTCCAGATGTAAGGGGAGAGGGAGGCACCAGATTGTGTTTAGTTTCTACGGAGACAACACAGGAAACTAGCCTTTCTTTGCTCTCTAGCTCTTTAATACAGAGAATTAAACATCCTCATGATCCAGTAACTGGCCAGGAGAGTAGATGGTAGAGGTGAGAAGGTTAAGCATCCTGAGAACATCTGGGCAGCTTCCCTACTCCAATAGTGTTGTCAGTGTTCAAGCCAAGAGAGGAAAGATGTGGAACATCTGTTGTTAAAGGGGGGAAGGGCAGGTCCTCAAGACCACCTTGGTGTTTTATGTTTATAAAATTTGGCTCACACATAATGCAACACCTGTCCATGTATGTTTGCCAGTCATGCTATAGTTTAAAATGTACTTCTATGTATATTATCTAATGTCATTCTCACCACAATCTTAGGAGGCAATGGGGAAGGAATTATAATCCCATTTCCAGGTAAGGCAATGGTCACCCATGTCCCTGACCTGAAGCCCAGTGCTTTTCTCTGGCTGCCTGCTTTTGATGAGGAGATCTACGACAAACCTCCCAGACTTTGAAGCTAGGAGTCCACATCCAAAATGCAACTGTGATTATCTGTGACAATTTCCAGATCTTGTCTACTCTTTGTTGTCTGAAAAAGGTCAGATGAATGCTCTGGAGATGTGTAGGGATGGCTAGTGTGTGTGTGTGTGTGTGTGTGTGTGCACAAGTGGGAGGGAGAGAGAGAAAGGGAGGGAGATAGGAATATGAAATTTACAAAATAAAATATCAGTCCTCAAAGCTTCAGGATCCCACTGTCTATATACGATTATCAGTCATGTTTTGGAAAGTGTTTTCTGGAGTTGGGCTCTAGTTCTATGATGAGTGTGGCACGCTGGACTGTCCTTTTCGGGGAGTCACCATATGCTTACGCATGTCGAGGCTTGGAGAAGTCCTGCACTATGTAAATGCTGTTTGATGTTTGATCCCAAACTTAACTATAGAATCCTTTTTTGAGCGTATCACTCATTCACATGTGGTGACAGTACATCTTTCTGAAAATGCCAATTCTGGAATAATTAGAAAGGTTTAGTGTAGAGAACTGGGCTTATCAGAAGACCTAGATCTTGTTCTTACTCCATCACCAATTGGCTTCATTATTTTGGACAAATTATTTAACCTCTTTGGGCTTTAGTTTTCTCATGTGTGAAATTAAGGAGTTTGATAAGATTTTAGCTCTAAAAATCTATCATTCTGTCTCTTTAGTTTTAAAACTACTGTGACATCCTAAAGAGCATTTAAATACATGTGTTTTAGCTTTAACTCTGCCTAATCTACTTTATAATCCAAGCATCCTTTGCTCACCTTTCCAAAATGAAAATGTGAAGCATCACTGAGGTCTCTTCTACCTTTAAACTTCTGGGACTCAAAACAAATTTCCAACCACACAAACCTTTTCAAATCTAAAAACTAACTGATGATGGGTCATCTACTTTCCTAAATGAGATCTTATATCTCCATTACTAGTTCTTTCTTGAACTGTCTGCTCAAGACTATCTGCCAGTTGTCCCCTGCATTGTGCTCCCTATTTCAACTATTGCATTTTTTGTAGCTAATATTTTCATTTCATTCCTTTTTAAGTGACTTTTTTTTCCTGCTTTGAAGGAAACATTTCTTTGAGGACACTTATTGTGATTATTTAAAGTTGTTGTTCTGTTGCAGTAATTCTGTTCCTCCTGATCATATCAGGAGGTACATAGTAATAAATTCTTCTATTCTCAGTGATGCCAAGTTTGGTCACTTGCTTGAAGTGGTGATCTCTAGATGTCACCATTAGAAAAGCATGTTTCCCCTTGTAATTAGCACATAATCTGTGGGCTGATACTTTGGAATTTCTAAGAATGATAAGTTTTCAAACTTTAAAGTTTGTCCTCCATTTATTAGTTGTTCTGAAAAGAAAAGCTTTTGCTTATCAATTGAAGATGAAAACCATAGTTCCTTTTAAGAAGGTAAGAACATAGGATATAGGATAAATGCTTAATTATCTTTTTAAGTTACATTTTATCAGAATAAGTGTTTTGTGTAACAATTACCTTCAAAGGTAGCAAATCTGTTTAAAATATTTTAAAAGTATCACTGTGGACCCATTGATTTCTATTTATTCACTGTTTATAATCAACACTATACAGCCACTATCCTTTTGGATAGTTTGTCACAAATTTGGCCAGTGGAACCCCTTTCCAATTGGCATCTATTTACTTTCGACAGCCCCCATCTCCTCATTAATCTTTTATTGTCTCCTTACTCTCCAACACAATAAAGTATGTCTGACTCACTTTATATTGCTCTCTGCCTCTGATGTGGAATTAGCTATTTCTCCAAGGCACCCCGCTTCCTGCAGGGAATGGTATTTACCAATGAAGATCTGGAGGCTCAGGGTACTTGTTGCTGCTGAAATGTCAATACTCCTAGGTCTCTTGGTGGAGACCCACGTTTAAAAGCCATGAGTCTATGTTGATATTTCCAATTCAAATTTAACATTATAGTTTTTCCTTTGATTTCTATTTTTGTGTCTTTTCTTTTACACTGAAAATCTTAGTTCCTAATCATAATAGCATATTTACCTTATGTGCTCTGTTTGATAACATATATATATAAACTAATTTACAAGTTTCAATATCAGCATTACTGATAAAAACAAAGTGAATGGAAGTTTATTATCTCTTTGCCATTCTTTCTGAGCTTACAGTATATCCTACTAAGAATATATGACGTTTTGTACATTGTTCAAAAATCACTTGAAATGATTTTCACGTGTGTGGTCACATTACCAAATTTACATGTAACTGGGCTCATACTTCAGTTTGTTTTCAATTGTGCTATTTGCTCTTTCTGCACTTTGTGATATGATTTTGTTTTTTAAATATGTAAAGGTACTTACATGGCCCCAAATTCAAAACTATATAAAAAAGGTAAAGTCAGTGAAGTTTCACTCCCATCTCAATCTTTTCTACACTTTATCCTCCCCCTCTTTCCTGCATTCTATAGGCAAATATTTTATAAAATTAATTTCTAATTTATGATTTTAGGTTTCTTTTTTGAAAAAATAAGCAAATGTGGCCACTTTGTTTAACAGGTTGTCATTTCCTCACAATGTTAACATAACCATCTGACCTAGACTTTCCACTCCTAGGTATCTACCTAAGAGAAATGGAACTACACATTCATGTAAAACTTGGACATGAATGCTCACAGCAGCATTGTTCAGAGTAGCTAAAAAGTGGAAACAGTTCAAGTTTCTATCAACTGATAAATGAACAAACAAAATGGGGTATATCCATATAATTGAATATTACTATGCTATAAAAAGGAACAAAATAGTGGCACATGCTGAAACATAGGTGAACCTTGAAGGCATCATGTTAAAGAAGCCAATCACAAAAGACCACATATTATATGATACCCATTTATATGAAATCTACATATTTCAGTTTGTCTAGGTAGATCCAAGAGACAGAGGGTAGATCAGGGGTTGTTGGACTCTTGGGGGTGGAAGAAGGTGGGAGTGACTGCTACCAGGTATGAAGGTTTTGCGGGAATAATGTTCTGGAATTAGTTAGTGGTGATGGTTGCACAACTTTTTGAATATAATAAAAATAACTGAATTGTGTACTTTAAAAGAATAAACTTTATGTGTGTAAATTATATCTTAATAAAGCTTTTATAAAAATAAGTAAATATGTATGTATATTTTATTTCACTTCCTTCATTACAAAAAGGCAGCACACTCTATGCACTGTTTTTCTGCTTTCTTTTTCCACTTAAAAACCTAGAACTTGGATGATTATGGAGGGAATTACACTGAATTTACAAAACCAACTTAAAAAGGTTACCTATGTATGATTCTATTTACATAATCTTGACATGATAAAAGTATAGAGGGGGAGAGCAGAAAGTGATTGCTAGGGGTTGGGGCGAGGTAGGCATGTATGGTGGTGGCTAAGAAAGGGCAGCATAAGGGGTACTTGTGCTTATGGGGGCATAAGAAAATATACTGAGAGCTTGGAAGTTTCATAAAATACTATCTTCTCAGTCTTATACAAATATATTTAAAAACTTGAATGATATGGATGACTTTCTGTGGAAATAAAAATTTTTCCATCAAGATGTCCCAGAAGACATTGATAATATAAACAAATCAATTGGCATGAAACAAATAGAGATGTTGTCAAATAGTATTGTATTACACTTTTCCAGAGAAACAGAACTGAAAGGACATATATAGATATCCAAGAGATTTATTGTGAGAATTGGCTCACTGCATTATGTAGGCCAAGAAGTCTGAAGACATTCTGTCTGCAAGCTGGAGAATCTGGAAAGCCAGTGGTATAATTCAGTCTGAGCCTGAGAATCGGAGAGGTGGCGTAGGGGAGGAGTGAGCAGGGGAAGGGTGTGCTGGCATACATGCAGTGCTAGAGCCCAGAGGCCGGAGAAGCAGGAGCTCTGATGTCCCAGGGCAGGAGAAGAGGGATGCCCCAGCTCAAGAAGAGAGAGCAAACTCACACTTCCTCTACCTTTTTGTTCTATGTGGGCCCTCAACAGACTGTGTGACACCTGCCCACATTGGTGAGGGCAGATCTTCTTTACTCAGTCTGCTGATTCAAATGCTAATCTCTTCTGAAAACACCCTCACAGACACACCCAGAAATAATGTCTTACCAGCTATCGGAATATCCTTCCGCCTAGTCAAGCTGACACATAAAATGAACCATCACAAACATGAACATCCCCTCCTTCCAATAATACAGTCCTAGATTGATTTCATAAAAGACTTCTATCAAATCTTTAAAGACTGGGTGATTCTAATGATCTTTATGTAATTCCAGAACATGGTCAAAAGATGAAGGCTTTGAGATTCTTTTAAAGAGAGGAGTCTAACATTATTTTCAGATGCTGGTATACCTAGAAAATCCTATAAAATAAATTTAAAAAAAGATTATAGACAAGGAAATTCAGGATGTGACTGGAAACAAAATTAATATTAAAAAAAATCAAAAGCCACCTTCTATTTGCTAGAGAAACCAGCTAAAATATGTAAATGAAAAATCCCATTTACAGTAACACGAAAAAAGATGAAAAAAACCTAGGATTAAAAATAACAAAAAATGTCCAAAACCTGTATGTAGAAACCTTAAAACTTACTGAGGGACAGACACAAAAGACCCAAGTAAGTAGAAAGGTATAACCTGTACCTAAACAGAAAAATAATGTTAACCACAACCTAATATAGATAATGTTAACAACAACACACATACACATATTGAGCTCTTTTATTTGCCTTGTTCTAAGCACTTTGCATATATTGACTCATTTAATCCTCACAACCCTATTAGATGAAAATGAAGAAACAGACACAGTGAAGTTAAATGAAAAGGTCACAGAGGGAGTGGAAGAGGTCCTACATTTTAACTTCTATACAATATTGCCTGAATTTTCTCTTAACTTAAAAAATTGAGATAAAATTTATATACTATAAAATTCATCATTTCAAAGTGTATAATTCAGTGGGTTTTATAATAGCATATTCAAAACGTTGTGCAATCATTACTACTATCCAATTCCAGAATATTTTCATTACCCCTAAAAGCAATTCTGTATCCTATAGGAGTCACTCCCTGGCCACCATGAATCTACTCTCTGTCTCTAAGGATTTGCTTATTCTGGACATTTCAAATCAATGGATTCACATGATATAAGATTTTTGTGACTGGCTTTTTCACTAGGATAATGTTTTCAAGGTTCATCCATGTTGTAGCATATACTGATACTTCATTCCTTTTTATGACTGAATGATATTCCATTGTATGGATATACCAAATTTTGTTTTTCAGTTGATGGACACTGTTTCCACTTTCTGATTACTAAGAACAATGCTGGTATGAACATTTGTGTACATATTTTTGTATGAACATAGGGGGGTCTTCAAAAAGTTCATAGAAAATGTACATTGTGAAAAAATTAAATATGAATTTCAATTTTGTGCACCAAAATAAACTCATACTAGCTTGTTATAATATTTCTGAACAGCATCTATTTTGAGCCATTAAAAAGGATAAAATGTCAGTTTCAAAAGAGCCCCTACAAGAGCAACATGAATTCTGCTAAACTTGAAACAAAAACCAACATCAAATTCATGACAAAGCTTGGTGGAAGAATGGTGAAATCATTGATGATTTATGAGAAGTTTATTGGGGCAATGCCTCAACGAAATCAGCAATTTACAAATAGATACCTCATTTTAAGAAGAGACAAGACAATGTTGAAGATGAAGCCTGCAGCAGCAGACCATCCATATCAATTTGTGAGGAAAAAATTAATCTTGTTCATGTCCTAATTGAAAAAGACTGACGATTAACAGCAGAAACAATAGCCAATTACACAATTCTGACTGGAAAATTAAAGTTGAGCAAACTTTCCACTCACTGAGTACCAAAACAATTGTGCTCAGATTAGCTGAAGATAATAACAGAGTTTTCAATGGAAATTTTAAAACAAGTGGGATCAAGATTCTGATGCATTTCCTTGAAGAATTGTAACAAGAAATGAAACATGGCTTTACCAGTGTGATCCTGAAGACAAAGCACAATCAAAGCAATGGCTACCAAGAGGTAGAAGTGGCCCAGTTAAAGCAAAAGTGGACCAGTCAAGAGCAGAGGTCATGGCAACAGTTTTTCTTTGGATGCTCAAAACATTTTGCTTGTTGACTTTATAAAGAGCCAAAGAATAATAATATGTGTTTATTAAGAGAGTGTTCTGAGATAGTGAAAGCTTTAGTAGAAAAATGCCCAGATAAGCTTTACCAGAGAGCCTTTCTCTACCATGACAATACTCCTGTTTATTCCTCTCATCAAACAAGGGCAATTTGGCAAGACTTTTACTGGGAAATCATTAGGTATCTGCCTTACAGTCCTGATTTGGCTCCTTCTGACTTCTTTTTGTTTCTTAATCTTAAAAAGTCTGTAAAGGGCACTCATTGCTCTTCAGTTAATAATGAACAAATGACTACATTGACATGGTTAAATTCTCAGGCCCCTCCATTCTTTAGGGATGGACTAAATGGCTGACAACATCACTTACAAAAGTGTCTTGCCATTGATGAAACTTATGTTGAGAAATTAAGTATATTTTTTATTTTTATCTTTTAGTTACAAGTTTCCATGAACTTTTTGAAGTCCCTTTATATGATTTCATTTCTCTTGGGTATCTACCTAGAAGTGGAATTGCAGGGTTATATGGTATCCACTGTGTTTAAAATTTTGAGAAACTACCAGACTGTTTTTCAAATCAGTTGCACTATTTTACATTCCAGCAACATATAAATGTTCCAATTTCTCCACATTCTCACCAACACTTGTTATTTTCTGTTTTTTTAAAATTATAGCCCTCCTCATAGTTGTGAAGTAGTATATCATTGCAGTTTTGATGGACATTTTCATAATCTCTAATGATGTTGATCATCTTTTCGTGTGCTTATTGGACATTTGTATATTTCATTTTAGAGAATTGTTTATTCAAGTCTTTTGCCATTTTAATTGGGTTGTGTTTTGTTGTTGAGTTATAGAAGTTCTTTATATATCTTGGTTATAAACCCTTATCATATATATGATTTGCAAATATTTTCTTCCATTCTTTAGGTTACCTATTCTTTTTATTGATAGTATTCTTTGGTACACAGGTGTTTAATTTTGATGAAGTCCAATGAATCTATTTTTTCTCTCTTCCATTTTTGAAAATTGTTCTGCTATATTTAAAAGAAAAATAGTTTCACATCTTTTTCTGTCAGCGCATTTAATGTTATTCCACTGTCTTCTTGCCTCCATGATTTTGATGAGAAATCAGCTGTTAATCTGTTGAGGCTACTTCCTATATGAAGAATTGCTTCTCTCTTGTTGTTTTCAAGATTCTCTGTCTTTGTCTTTTGTCAGTTTGATTATGATGTGTCTAGGAGTGGATCTTTTTTTTTTTATTTTGGCATATTATGGGGGTACAGATTTTAAGGTTTCAATAAATGCCCATTTCCCCACCTCCCCCCAAAAGGCTGAGTCTCCATCATGACCATCCCCTAGATGGTGCACATCTCACTCATTATGTATGTATATACCCGCCCCCCTCCCCCCTCCCACCTGCCCAATACCCTATTACTGTAGTACCCATGTGTCCACTTAGGTGCTACTCAGTTAATACCAGTTTGTTGGAGAATATATCTGGTGCTTGTTTTTCCATTCTTGGGATACTTCACTTAGTAGTATGGGTTCCAGCTCTAACCAGGAAAATATAAGATGTACTATATCACCATAGGAGTGGATCTTTATGAGTCTATCCTATATGGAATTCACTGAGCTTCTTGAATCTCTATATTAATGTTTTTCATCAAATTTGGGAGAAGTTTGGTCATTATCTCTTCAAATATTCTTTTTGTCCCTTTGTCTCTCTCTTCTTCTCTGTCTTTCAGACTTTGGAGGCTTTGTTTATTCTTCTTAATTCTTTTTTCTCTCTGTTCCTCAAACTGGATAATCTTAATCAACCTATCAACCTATCTTTAATTTCACTGATTCTTTCTTCTGCCTGGTCAAATCCACTGCTAAGTGCATCTAGTGAATTTTCCATTTCATTGTACTTTTCAACTCCAGATTTCTATTTGTTTCTTTTTTTTAATTATTTATATGTCTTTATTAAAATTCTCTATTTGAAGAGACATCATTCTTATACTTTCCTCTGGTTCTTTAAGCATGGTTTCCCTTAGTTCTTTGGACATGTTTAGAATCTTATTTAAAGTTCTTGGCCAGTAAGTCTAACATTTGAGCTTCACAGGCACAGTGTCTACTGATTGCTTTTCCTCTCCATGTATGGGTTGCATTTTCTTACCTCATTGCATGCCCTGAATTTGTTGTTGAAAACTAAACATTTCAAATAATATAATGTTGCAACTCTGGAAATCAGATTGTCTTTCTAGGGCTTGTTGTTGTTGCTGCTTATTATAGTAGTTGTTTGCTTAGTGGCTTTTCTGAACTAATTCTGTAAAGTTTGTGTCTTTGTTGTTATGGCCATTAAAGTCACTATTTAGTTATCTTACTGGTCAGTTAATGACTGGACAGAGAATTCTTTAAATACTTGGAATCAATAAGTCTTCCAGTCTTTGCCAAGGATATCTGTGTGCATGTTAGGGCAGTCATTCACCTCTGCATTAGCCTTACTTGCTACCTGTGAAGAGCCACAGGTCAGTCAGAGGTGAGACCTTAGGACTCATTCAGATCTTTTCTGAGCATGTGCATGACCCTACACATGTAGATTCCCAGGAGTATATCTGAGCTTTTCAGAGCTCCTATGGACATCTCATCCTTCAGCTTTTTCTTTCACTCTTTTTGGTTGGTCTCTTGTTTGCCTGCCATGTTGTTATCTCTCTCTCTCTCTCTCTCTCTCTCTCTCTCTCTCTCTCCATTCATTTATAGTGATCTATCTATCACCTCAGAGCACCATGCTGTTAAAACATTAAAAACCATCTCTCTCCCCATAAATTTTCAGCACTGGGTAGATTTGAGTGAGATGAAATAAAGACAAGCCTTTAGAGCAAGGTCTTCTAGGGAACCATCAGACAAGTAAAATAATGACTTCTCTTTAGTAATTGAGGCTTTGAAAAAATTTCAGTAGATTCAGGGGGTACAAGTGGAGTTTTGTTACATGGATATATTGTATAGCAAGGTATGTGGCTTTAAAAGAGTCATCTGTGTTCTGCTCCCTCCAGTCCTGGGAATGTGGGCTGTTATTTTTCAAGGCTGCACAGAGCTAGGAAGGGGGAGATGGGACTAGGGTAAGTTAAAATGTGACAGAGCTTGCTTTTCTCCTTGTGCATGGGTTGTACTTAGCCCTTACTGAGATTAAGCCATTTCCTTGCCTACATCTCCCTAGGTTGCTGTGAGGCTTTGGTTAATATTCAGAATTCTGAAAAAGTTGATTCTGACAAATTTTTTTTGCCAGTGTTTTCTTTGTTTTATGGAGGGGTGAATTCTGGAGGTCCTCTTTCTTCCATTTTTATCCTCTTAATTAATTTTTAAATTTAAGAGTATGTCTAAACTTTGTGGGGGGGGGAGTGGGCAGTTTGGGTGTTCCACAAGTTAATTTTAAAGTTCACATGAACAAATAATCAAAAATAACTTGAAAATCTCTCAAAAAGTGTAATGTCATGAGAATAGTCCCACCCAGGATTAAGACATTTTAAAACGATAATTATTAAAACAGTATAATACTGGCAATAAATAGATTAATGGAACAGAACCAAGACTCCAGAGAAAGAGCCAATACATATGATAAAGTGTATAATACTAATGGCAATGCATATCAGTGGGGAAAGAGATAGTAAATTTACTGGCATTAGAAAAAAATTAAGTTGGATTCTTACCTAACTTCTTACAACAACATAAATACCAGAAGGACTACTCCCTTTGCCTAGAAGCCTCTGTCACCATGTATTCATGGAGCTTGGTCCTTCACTTTATTTAGTTCTCTACCAATTTGCACCTCCTCAAAGAGAGTTTTCCCAACCACCCTATCTAAAATGGTTAAAGAAACTGATCACTGAGTGTTTTTCCATTTTCCGTAAAAGGAAAGAGTCCAGGAAGGCTCAATTCTTTGTATACTATTTTGGCTCAAATAATGTAATAACAGAATAGTAGGGATTATCCTTAATTCTTTTTAGTATCATCTATTACATCCTATCTGTTAGCTTAGTATTTCTGGCTCTAGGTCCAAAACATGTGCCAACTGGACACCTCACTTCTCGCTAACTTTATTAACTTTATCCTAGACCACATGACAATCGCCTCTTGCCTGGATTTCAGCAATAATCTCCAAAGTGAACTTTCTACCTTCACTTCTCTTTTTGTTAACCCATTCTCCAAGCAGCAGTCATAGAGAACATTTGAAAGCACAAATGACCAGAGGATCAGTTGCATGAATACCAAAGGTTTAAACAGAAAAAGAAAATCATAAAAATAATAGGAAAATTGAGAGTTATAACAAAATAATCTCAGAGTAGGTACAACTGTTCTGGAAACAATCCAAATATCCATTAAAGTAAAATAAAGATAGATAACTAGATGTCATATATTAATACATGAGAATAACATAAAATAATGAAAATAAGTGAACTATATCTATGTACAACAACATTCTTGGGTCTCACAAACAAATGATGAGTTAAAGAAATAAGATGTTAAAGAATGAGAATCAGAGGGTATGATTCCATTCATATGGAATTAAAAATGAGCAAAATAAACTATAGTTTTAGGGATGCATCCGAATATGGTAAAATTATAAAGAAACAAAAGGAGATAATTATTACAAAAATCCAGATAGTGGTTACCCCTGGGGTCTGGGGTGATGGTGGTACTGTGAACAGGGAGGGACACAGGAGAGGCTTCTGGGTAATGGCGATGTTCTATTTATTGACTTAGTTACTGGCTATATAGGTGATTATTTGTTAGTTATTCATTAAACTATTTACATAGGTTTGTGAACTTTCCTGTATGGCTGTTATATTACATCATAAGATAAGAAAAATTATAAAGAGGATGTAGTATGTGGTCTAGTATTTAGCATTATATCTTGGGTAAATTTTTATTTTGAGGGTATTTATATTTTTTAAACTCTTCATCCTACATTCCTCTAGATTCATAATTTCTAACATTTAGAGGGGTTTCTCTTTTTCTTTTCTCAAGGGATTTTGCAGTCCACTTTCTAGGGACTACTGTAATATCAGTAGTTAATCATATTAGAGAGACACTGTGAAAAGCTGTGTAATCAAGGAACTGCTATCAAAATACCATTCTGCTCTTTGTGGCTTTGCTTTTTTCCCAATATAAAGTAGATTTCACTTATAGATTTATAGAACGCTGATCTCCAATCCTGGGCTCATAAAATTTGATTTATTAACTACTGGATGTGGATGATCTTTACCTTTCAAGGCCTTTGTAAGAATAAAATAAGGTACTAAATGGCAGCTCGTATGGCTTTTAATGAAACAAAACAAATTATAGCTTAAATGGTTGCTCTAGAACGAGATATTAATGTTCTTTCATTCCACAAATGTAAGGGAAAATGGTTATTAAAAAATAGGTTTGATGTGGTGATCTGTTTGAAATCTTTTCATCTGATTGTTTGCTATTTCTCTTTTTTGACAATGGATCCTAACCTTTTCCCCCATATATCTCAGGACATTTGTTTACCCACTGCTCAACAGAGGGAGGCCTTTTCCACTTGCAATAATTTTCAAAGGCTTTGTCTTCTGCATGGGAAATGGAGTCCTTCAAGGCTACTATCTGATTTACTGTGCGGAATACCCTGATGAGTGGTACACCGACATACGGTTCAGCTTGGGTAAGAGAATCTGACCTGTTCTCACTCACTCTCCAGCTAATACCCACCATCGCCTCTCTCCACCCTACTGCAGAATCCTCCTCACGATCCCATCTCCTCCTCACTCACTTCCACTCTACTCTTTTTCTACATGGCATCCAGAGAGATAGGTTAACAACATAGCATGTCATTTCCCATCTCAAAACTCTCCAGTAGATTTCCATCACTCTCATGATAAAATACAAATGACCTTACCACTACCTAGAAAACCCAAATATTCTTGGTCTTTCTGATTTCCCAATCTCCTCTCCTGCCTCCCTCCACCTCACTTCTTATGCTCTAGTCCCAGTGGCCTTCCTGCTGTGCCAGAAATTGTCATGCTTGTCCTGCCCCAGAGCTTTTGGAGGGGACTACTCCCTCTGCCTAGAAGCCTCTGTCCCCACATATTCATGGAGCTTCGTCCCTCGCTTTATTTAGGTCTCTACCAATTTGCATCTCCTCAAAGAGAGTTTCCCTGATCACCCTATCTGAAATAGTTAAAGAGGCTAATCGCTGATTGTTTTTCCATTTTCCATAAAAGGAGCTAGAGTCCAGGAAGGGTCAATTCTTTGTATACTATTTTGGCTCAAATAACATAATAGCAGAAAAGTAGAGATTATCCTTAACTCTTCTTAGTATCATATATCACATCCTGTTCATTAGCTTAGTATTTCTGGCTCTAGGTCCAAAACATGTGACAACTGGACAGCTCACCGCTCCCTAACTTCGTTAACTTCATCCTGGTCCATGTGACAATCACCTCTTGCTTGGACTTCTGCAATAACCCTCAAACTGAGCTTTCTACTCCACTTCTCTTTTTTGCTAACCCGTTCTCCACGCAGCAGTCATAGGGAACATTTGAAAACACAAATGACCAGAGGATTAGTTGGATGAATACTGGCACCTGCACATAATAAGTATTCTACGACTACAAAAACAAAGAAACAAACATACAAAATCAAAAGCCTGGAGATCTCTGTGTGCTCATGTGGAGACACCTCTAGGATATACAGTTAAATAAGAAAGTAGGATACATGCTATGCCTGTATAACTAACATATATAGTATGGTATTTTTTAATATAGAAATGAAATAGAAGGAAAATTGTGTGTGTGTGCAACTGGAAAAGGAAATATTGGAAGTATAAAAAAAGAAACCAACAAAAAAATTTTTCTTCTCAGAGTAAAGAGAGCAGGGTGGGTGGGCAGAGCTTTTCTTTCAACATAGTTTTGTCCTTTGAATCATGAAACTTCATTTCTCAATTTTTTAAAAACTCTAAATTGAAGAAAAGTTTCCTAAAATTAAAAGCAAACAGACAAATGTGCCTAATTATGTATTAAACTGGTAATATAACCACGCAGGAAAATGATTTATGCCAGTTTACAAAAAACACAGCAGATAGAGAAATAACTTAAACACCTCCGTGAGGAAATAAGCTAATCGTATCTAGAAAAGGGGAAGGACAACTGTCTGATCTCTTCAACAAGTCAGTGTCTTGAAAAAAACAATGGAAGGGGTCTGGGCTAGATGAAAAGAGCCTTAAAGGACATAATGACCAGATGCCAGCTATGATCTCGTATCAGATCTTGGTTTGCACAAACCACCTGTAGGGGGGATTTGAGAAACATCTGAGGAAATTGGAATATGGCCTAGATATTAGATAAGATGAAAATCTGGAAGGATTTAAACTAATGTGCTTCATGATAGTAAATTCTGGGTGGTGGGAATAAGTGTCTTGGTTATTTTAAATTTCTTCTAATTAGTGTTTAATATTCTTTGTAACATACATATTTCTTTAGCAATAATAATAAAGAGAAATCAAATTCTATTTCTTGCCTGATTAAAATCTACCACTGACTTCCTATTGCACTTAAAAATCCAAATGGCTTTGGATTTGATGTGGCTTTCACTTCTGCCCTGCCCTCATCTCCTCCTCCCGGCACCATCCTCAGGCATCAGGACCTTGGCAACTGGGGCTCCTCCCGCCACCAGATCTCTGTCCCTCAGAGTTTTGCATTCTCATTATTCAATCCTGGGATAAATGTCAAATTGTCAGAAAAACTTTCCCTAGCCACCTCATCTAAAGTAGAGACACCTCCACACCCCTAACTTTACTCTCTCATTACCCTGCTTTGGTTTCCTGTAATACATTGATCATTATGTGATTTTTACTTTGATTTTTAATTCTTTGCAATTCTTTTCTGCGTTCCTCCACTGAAACGTAAGCTCCATGACTGTTCTTCTCACTACTGGCTCTCTGGTGCTTAGGAAAGTGCCTGGTCCATAGTAAGTCCTCAGTGAGCATTAATGATCTTCATTCCTTCCTTTTGAGATGCGTCCTGTTAGAACCTACATTTTATAGATGAGGAAACCGAGGCTGAGAGAGGTGAAGGGACTTGCTCAAGGTCACACAGGCAGCCAGTCTGAGGTCCCTGCTTTCTCCCACTGCTGTGCATGCTCCCCCTCCTCTTTCCCTCCCCCAGCTGTCCCGAGGCGCCTTTTCTTCCAGGTCAATGATGTTTTGACTAGACAAGGTGGAAAATCATTGTTTTTATATCATGTCAAATAAAGTGAGAGTAGATCTAATTATTTTCCTGATTTTTGCCTGATGCATTTTGATCCGCACAAATGTGCCTTCTGGGGGGGGGGCGGGACTGGGCCCCTGCGTGGGGGTGTGTCTCTGGGCTGTGGCGTCCTCCACTGCCTCGCAGGACCTCGCACCCTGACCCTGGCTCTCCATGCCTCAGACCAGGGCCCCTTCCGGACGGGAGGATGTACATGCGGAGACACCTCCGGGATATGTGGCTAAGTAAAATGAATAAAGGTGTGAGCAGTGTGTGTAGTGTGCCACTTTTTATGTCCGAATATGTGTGTTTGTGGGGGGTAGAAGTCAGTTTGTTGGTGGCCAAGACCTCCAGGCCAGCTCACGTTACTTTCACGAGAGCAGGTGTGTCAGTCAGGAATGCTCTCAGGCAGGAGTCACAGAAAACAGACTAATAGTGACCGAAACAACTCAGAATTCATATTTCTTATATAACAAGAAGTGCCCAAAGGTAGGTTGCTTGCTGACGCCATTGCTGACGCGATTAAGAACTCAGGCGCTGTCTCCACTATTCTTAGCCTATTTACCTGTGGTCCTCTTTGTTAGTCACTTCATGGTTTCAAGACAGTGGCTGTAGCTCAAGGCATTACATCTGGCAGACAAGGCAGGAGGAAGGAGGAAGTTGAGGCACCTGTTTCATCTGCTCCCTTTACCAGAAAAGCAAAAGATTTCCAAGGAAGTCTCGATAGGAGTTCCCTTTACATCTTATTGGCAGAATTAGGTCATGTGGTCACCTTTCACCTTTCCAGCCTCTGCACTGGGGGATGGCAAAGGAGAAGGGGTTGGCATGGGCAGTAGAGTTAGCCACCCACAGTTTGAGTGTTTCTGAATGAGCCAAAGCTTGCTGTCATTCATTCATTCATTCATTGATTCACCTAAATGTTGGACAACATGATGTTGCCTCCTCTCTCCTCCCACCTGTCTCCGTCAGTGTCCTTATGCACTTGTAGCCTTTTGGTCCAGGAAAAAGCACAACTCCTCCTCTATCTAGGACCAGCCCCCATCACCTTTTTTTTTTTTTTTTTGCCATATTTTAGTACCATTCTTAGATTTAGAAATTAAATTCCCCCTCTTTCATTTTTAGGAAAAAAAATCCTTAGCTTGTGAGAAAAAACACCAAAATCCAAACACTTTTTTTTTTAACTTCTACCTTCTCTCTTCTTTGCCAAGGTGTCTTCTTATTTATTTTGGGAATGGGAATCAACATTCACAGTGACTATATATTGCGCCAGCTCAGGAAGCCTGGAGAAACCATCTACAAGATTCCTCAAGGTAATGTATTCCCTGCCACCCAGATTCCTACTCCTCCCTGGAGCCTGTGCCAGGATCATGCTTGAGTAACAGACAGAGAGGGGGCAGCCGCGGCCTACACCATACCCTACATCCCGCTTGCTCTTGACTTTCCCTCCACTCCCTGCCCCACCCACAGCACATCTGCATTTCCAACCTGAGCCCAGCAGCTCGGGAGAGCTACAAGAGCCCTCAGGGAGGTGCGAGATCACAATATCCTGAAGGTGGGAGACAGTGGGAGGTCTGGGTAGGTTGGGATCAGGCTACATCCTAGTTGCAGCAGGTAAGATCATCATGGACAGAGTGTCGATCCCTTTCTAGGTTAGTAAATGAAGCTGAATCATGCATGATCAACAAATATGTTCCCTCCAATTGATTCTAGACTTCTTTAGAGAGTAGATAAGGGTAGTACTTGTGCATTTCCTACCACTTGTATATACTCTTAAATGTGTCGAGAACCATATTCACGTAATCAAAAATTAGGAAGGGAGGTCTTACAAGGACAAGCACATTTTTGGAGATAAAGGTGCAGAATATTTGAAATCCTAACTGTTCGTAAGAAACCAGGCTGTGAGACTGACAAACATAAGCAAGTGGGAGTAAATCAGTCCAGGTAATCCTTTGATATATTTATGTGGGTATTTGTATAGGTCAGTGGCTCCCACCCTGTTTTTCTGAGACAGAGTCTCACTCTGTCATCCTGGCTGAAGTGCAATGCTGTCATCATAGCTCACAGCAACCTCAAACTCCTGGGCTCAAGTGATCCTCCTGCCTCAGCCTCCTGAGTAGCTGGGACTACAGGCCTGCGCCACCACACCCAGCTAATTTTTCTACTTTTTGGTAGAGATGGGGGTTTCACTCTTGCACAAGCTGGTCTTAAATTCCTGAGTTCAAGCAATCCTCCCTCCTCAGCCTCCCAGTGTCCCACCCTTTTTGATGTATGTACAACCCTTTATTTATATCAAAAAATTTCTGAATTATGACATAGTGTTAGTGCAGATTAATATCCACTGATTAAGAAATTAATGACAAAGCTACTATGAATTCAGTAACACATTGAAATGGATTTGAATGTTGTTAATATCCTAACAGTGCCTACATCAAACAAAAATAATACAGTAGGTTGAGATGTACCATTTATTGTATTCACGGACAATTTATAGGCCCTTTGCATTAGATCAGCAGTTCTCTCCTAGGGCCTAGAGAATCTTATTTCAGGAACTGCTGATGCAATGTCATCCTTAAGGAAGATAACTTTAAGGGGCTTTGATTTTTTTTTTTTAATGTTCACTCCATAACTAGATAAATAAAGAAAAGCAGAGAAAGTTTGTCAAAAACCAATTGTCAAGTTTAGTTTCCAACTTTTGATTTGTGATAGAAAGAGAATGATTTAAAAACAAAATATTTTCAGATAACTATAGAAAGAACAAAATTGTTTTGGTTTAACTTCTCCAGTTTAATGTGGGTCATAAAATTTGAGTGTGGATATATTTAATAGCATTAGAAATATGATGATTTCTAGATACAATTCTGAAAGAGGAAATACCTGGTTGGATAGAAATGAAACATTTAAAACCAATAAAAACAGAAAGACCTCCTCAGCCTCCAGCAGGACAAATACCTGCAGCTCCTACTCCCTACTTTAGACTTGAACAGAGTATACTCCTTTGCAGAGGTGGGAGAAGGAGGAGAAAATCCCCAAAGAAAATCTAATTACTCTTCCCATAAATTCTGATTTTTATTATTTCAATACACTGTGTTATTTCACTTTGTGTGACTGTGAATGTAAACTTTCCAGGGAAGAAGTGAGAATGTAAGAAAGAAGTGGCTTGAAAACTCCCCTTAATAGAACGAAACAAATGTCATGATAGTTTCATTCTGATTGTTGATTTTTTTATTCTTCTGCACGCAGGTGGCTTGTTTACATACGTTTCTGGAGCCAATTTCTTTGGTGAGATTGTTGAATGGATCGGCTATGCCCTGGCCACGTGGTCCCTCCCAGCGCTTGCATTTGCATTTTTCTCACTTTGCTTCCTTGGGATGCGAGCTTTTCACCACCATAGGTAAACTTTCCAACAAAGGCGGCAGCACTCACATAGCTTTTTCCCCTCCAAATAGGATTTTAGCACCTGGAGTCAGATTTAGAAACCTAACATTTATTTTTATTACGGAAGGCTGATATAATCATTGGATTAGTATATTCTGACTTCTTGGGTTTTTTACTGAACCTGGAATTTAACTGGATGAGAGTAACAGCAACAACACTTTTCCTGAGAGCAAAAGGAAGCCCATGCGGACAGAGGCACCTGAGGGGGCGGCTGGGACGTCAGCATGCCCGCCGTGTTGAGGAAGGCTGCGGGGAGAAGCCCATGTATCCACAGGACTTGGTTGACCCAGGCTCTGCGTCCTCCTAGGAGGCCTGCCTGGTGATGGTTAGTGCTTGGCAGTCAATTCCAGATAAAGAGTCAAGAGGCAAAATAAGTCACTTCCATTCCACGCTCCAGTTAAATTCCCTTCCACCGTGTTTCTCGCAGTGTGTTCCACGGGCAGGACCATGGTCAGCACTCCCCAGAGCGCCACAGATAACGCTAAGGTACAGCAGGACAGAGGGGGAGGGGGGACACCAGCCTGCGGCCTATGCGACTGTTTATTTTGGCTGCTGCAAGATTTGGTGCTAATGGTTCAGGTAATCATAGAGCCTTGGAAAACTCCAGAAGGATATTTTCCCTGGAATTGGGTAATACCGGGGCTTATTTTAGTCCCCGCCCCCGCCTCCCTTTCTCCCGCACTCCTTAAACCTCAGCCGGGTCCAACGTCCGCTTCCTGGGAAGGTGGGACGAGCTTTTGCGGGTGGTGGAATTTTAGGACGGCCCCACCTGCTGGGAAGTGCCTGGAATCGCAGGCGTTTAGAGCCCTTCCCTCCGAAGGTCTAGTAAGCTTCACTAACCCCACTAACCTGGGGTGGGGTGAGGACAGAATAATTAAATAAAGGTATTGCTGGAAGAGAAAGGATAACATTCTCCGTTGTTATTAGGCTTTAAACCTGAGTGCGAATTTCAGATCTTTTCCCTAAAATTCCTTTTGTGGCAAGAGAAAGTCTGTGATTCCTGAAGCCAGAGAGAGGAGGGTAGGGATACTCCAGGAAGGACTGGCCTTGGAACCAGGACCCTGGGGGGACCCCTGAAGCTTTTGCCTTGGTGTTTTAGTCTAGCTAATGACTCCCTGCATAGTTCTGAAGGTTAAACTAAGAATGGGTTCTTTTCTTCTGAGCAGACTTCAGGAGACCAGCTCAGAAGTGAATAAAATAGCTGCTCTCCTAATGGCCCATCCCTGCCACCTCCTAGCCCTGGCAGGGGAGGGCGGCAGAGGGTTCCTAGCCCAGAAGACAGTCACAGCGGTCCTCGCCACTTCAGGCTGGCTCTGTTGCCCACCAGAGGCCGAGGGGGGCTGGGAGAGGAGGGCGCATCACCCCGCTCTGAGGGTGCTTGAGAAGCAGGGGCTCCACCGGGCCTGGGCGGGGGAGACCGTCGATTCCACCAGAAGTCTCCAGCCGGTGCAACAACACAGTCCAAACTGAAGGCTCAACCTGTTATGTCAGGCTGCCCAGAGGAGGGCCAGAGGGCATCTTTTTTATAGTGCTAACGGGGCTTTGTGCAGCATCCCGTAAAGCAGCCCGTGTTCATGGGACAGGGAGCACACAAAGAGGAGCTCCCCAGGCTTCTCAAGTCCCAGCACCAAAAATCAGCCCCTCCTGGAACACACTTGTCTGCAATTCAAACTAAGGTACTTAACAGAGCGTGTCATCTTGATTATGCCTTGAGGGCTGACCAGCTTCAACTGGTTAGGAGGAAAGCCCAGTAACTTAAGGAGAAAGGCTTCTTACAAGATGCCTGAGTCTCCTAGGCTGTTGTAACAAATTACTACACACTGGGTTGCTTAGAACAATGCAAATTTACTCTGCCATAGTCCTGGAGGCTAGAAGTTTGAAATCAAGGGGTAGGCAGGGCCATGCTCTCTGTGACAGCCCTGGGGAAGAATTCTTCCTTGCATCTTGCTAGCTGCTGGTGGCGGCTGGCAGTCCTTGGGGTTCCCTGGCTGATAGCTGTGTTGCTGTAATCTCTGCTTCCGTCTTCACATGGTCTCCTCTCCTGTGTTTCTCTGTCTCTTTGTCTCGGTTCCTTTTAAGACACAGTCATTTTGGATTAAGGGTCCACTGTGCTCCAGTATAGCCTCATCTTAGTTATATTTGCAATGATCCTAGTTCCAAAAAGGTCACATTCTCAGGTACTAGGAATTGGGACTTCACATATCTTTTTGGAGGATGAAATTCAACCCATAATACAAGGGCATATTTTCTTGGCATTCCCAGGCCTCATGAAAAGATATTTTCCTGGACCCATTGCCAATTCTCTGGGGTTAACTTTCCCCATGGTCTTTGGAGTCTTTTGTTCCCTGTGTTTCCCAGCTGAATCCAGATAGGTGCTTCTTTCTGGATATTACATTTTTTTAACCTGGTGAAATATATATATATATATATATATATATATATATATATATATATATAACATTACAATTTACCACTTTAACAATTTTTAAGTGTAAAATTCAGTGACATTAGATGCATTCACAGTGTTGTACCTAACCATCGCCACACCGCCCCTCTGGCTATGACTTTTTATTTCCCAGCACAAGAAGCTTCAGCATTTACGAGAGGTCGGCTGTAGGAAGGACAAAGAGGATGGACAAATGACCCTCTGGAATAGTCAGGTCCTGAATGCCAGTAGCTTGACTTGCAACAGGGATTTCAGACACAGCACACCTCAGCTGTTGATCACTGCTCCATTTGTAATTATTCCTTTCTTGTCTTTTTCAGGTTCTACCTCAAAATGTTTGAGGACTACCCCAAATCTCGGAAAGTGCTTATTCCATTCATCTTTTAAAGAAACCAAATAAAAAAGGAGCAAACCTCCTGGAATACTGGTGAAAACTGTCAAGCTGCTGAGACTGTAACTTTCATGATATCATATTCCATGAAATCTCCCATATGTATATACATTAGTTCTCTTGGTGTTCTGCCAGCTGGCCTGGGATTCTGAGTGGTGCCTGCTTAGTTTACTCCCACCCTGCCAGGGATCCCCATCCCCATCTCCTGTTGAACCCTTTCCAGATGGAGACATTTGCTTCTTAGCTATTCCTCTTAGAAAGTGCAAAACGTCCCATAAGTATTTTCTTCATTGGTTAATCCAAGTAAAGGTGGCTTTATACGTACTCTCTATTCATGTTGGACAGCTCTGTAATCAAGAATGTTTTGAATTGGGGCCATGCTTCTAGAACTTATTAAAGGTACACATTTTGTTCCTGGCCAGAGTAGCAGAAATTTAAACTTTGAAACCACATTGACCCAGAGCAAACCCATTCCTAAAAGAAAATCCATTCATGTCTTCCTTCTTTTTCAATTAGGAAAGATATGAAATTATTAAGCACACCTTTAATAGAGGATCCCTTTCCTCCTACTGCAAAATGAAAATGCATTAACTCCAGTTCGTATTTGTGCTGTGTCTTAGTTGATGAGTACCTCTGTCTTCCAGAAGTTTCACAATCCCCGTTGGAGATATTTTAGTCTAACCCAGAACACTGGTGTGGGTTTTCTTGAGGGCCAGGTTTTAATGACCACAAAGAAAAAGACATGACCCTGGTTTCCTCCCAAGAGAGTGGAAAAGTGTTTTACAATACACATTGCAAACTCTTATGTTCTTGGAAGCTGGTGGGCATATCCAAATAATGAGAAAGTGTTAGGTAAGGAAAATTCATGATTAATCACTTGACTTCACACTTCTGCTAAAAAAAAAAAAAAAAAAAATTCATGATTAAGATCACATACTGCTTATCTTGACAAGATGTCTACAATGATGGGAAGTACATCAGAAGCACTGAGCAACTTTCCTCTACTGGAATCTCTTCATCACAGTCCTCAGGACCTGTTCAAGAAGGTGTCTACTAGGGGTAGCCTGAACATCAGCCTTCGATGGTCCTGAGGGCAGAGGCTGAAAATTGTAGGCAAGGGTCACATCTGGGCAGAAGACCTGTTTTGTTTGGCTCAGACATATAGTTTGATTTTTTCTTTACATTCAAAATTTCAAAATTAGGAGGTTTCTACATAAAACTCTGGCATTCTAATTTCATTTAAAAAGCTGAAGTCTCTGGGCCCACAGGGCCTGCATTCCCACATGAGGAGTGGGACCAAGTCTCCAGTGAGCATTTGAGTTTGCAACCTCTTGTCGGGAGGTCACCCTCGTGTGGGTGCTGAGATAACGGACTCTCTGAAAAAGGGGACGCACACTTGTAATCAGCATGTATGAAAATATGTTTCCTCAGGCTTAGGTGTGTGGAAAGCATTGGCAATATTTGCTAAACTCCACCAGATGTGGTGCTAAGTACAGAAACTCACTATATAAGATACACAGGAAACTTGAAAGGTGTGAAGATGGCATAGATTACTAAAAAGATACAAATTATAATCATATAAATAAATGTTTTTGCTGTTCATTAAATGTATTTCAAATCATGGATTTTAAGTAATTTTGTTTGAATTAAAAGATCCTGGGATTTGTGGAGATTTTCCCAAGGTATTGAGCTGTGCTTGCTCACCCCTGACCTTCTCCTCCACCCTGCACCCCACGTTTATCCCATCTTTACTGTTGTTTCTTTCTTCTTCTCTCTTCATTTTGACAAAATGAAACTGCCAATTTGAAATTAGCAGCCAGGAGCTGGAAATAAAGTGATATGAGTAATAGAGCTTCTCAACCACGTCTCAGAATGCCAAAAACGTGCAAGTGAGGTGTAGGAAAATGTGCTAATGTCAGATGCCCGCCCTGCCCCCTGGTGCTCAGGAATACACAGGGAATAAACATACTCAGTGAAATAAATCTTCAGGTGTAGCTTGAACTCTGTAAAAGAAAAGACTTCCAGTTCTCTCCATGACATTGAAAATTGCCTTTCTTAAGTGCTTTATTGTATTACCATGTCAAACATCCAGGCCAGTCCTTGATAGGTAATACCTGCTTAATAAACGACAGCTAATATAATATTTTTCCAGTTTTCAAAATCTGAGGACAAAACTGTTATTTGGCAATTGCATTTTTGGCCACAAGAGGGTGCTTTCTAAAATTTTATTTATCCCAACCCTGACTTCATTTGCTAATTTACATATTTTGAATGGAAAAAAACCTCCAACCCTATTGCCTTTTCAAAGTTAGCATGATTGTGGACATTCTTTTTTTTTTTTTTTTTTTTGAGACAGAGTCTCGGTTTGTTGTCCAGGCTAGAGTGAGTGCCGTGGCGTCAGCCTAGCTCACAGCAACCTCAAACTCCTGGGCTCGAGCGATCCTTCTGCCTCAGCCTCCTGAGTAGCTGGGACTACAGGCATGCGCCACCATGCCCGGCTAATTTTTTATATATATATATCAGTTGGCCAATTAATTTCTTTCTATTTATAGTAGAGACGGGGTCTCGCTCTTACTCAGGCTGGTTTTGAACTCCTGACCTTGAGCAATCCGCCCGCCTCGGCCTCCCAAGAGCTAGGATTACAGGCGTGAGCCACCGCGCCCGGCCAATTGTGGACATTCTTAATTTAAATATTGGATAAAGTAAACTCCATGAAATCTTAAATCATCCCTTTGTACCTTCAAAATTGAAGTATTCTCAATACTCTAGGGCAGGCGTCCTCAAACTATGGCCTGTGGGCCACATGCGGCCTGACAAGGACATTTATCTAGCCCGACAGGTGTTTTTGCTGCCACTGCCTGTCCTGCTTAGCAGCCAACTCATCCTGGGCCCACAGTGCGCATGTGTGGAATGTGGGCGCTCTCCAATGGCTCTCCAACGGTCTTAGGGACAGTGAACTGGCCCCCTATTTAAAAAGCTTGAGGACCTCTGCTAGGGCAGTTGTGTTAAACTCCAGTTTTCTTTCTTTAGGTCTAGGATATGTAAGTGGATGAAATACAAGATCTGAATGTGTGCTCATCCCTAGACATACCTCTTTCCATTTCTCCTGAAAATAGGGTGCAAGAAAATAATGAGTAATTGAGGTTTCCATGGAGTGGTTTTTATTTAAAATAATGTAACAGTTCCTTAGCTAACAAGATACCATGTCCTGTTCTTGCTGTAGCTTTCACAAAATGAATGTTTTCCTGATGGCCTTGTAGAGGATGTTGAGTTTTGTTTGTTTTTTAGGATTCAGACTTAGAGAGCTGAAGCAGACCTCAGACATCAGCTAGTCCCACCCTTTCATGTTATAGACAGAAACACTGAGACCCACAGGGTTGAAATGCTCCCTCATGGTGCACAGTTGGTCAGAGCGGCTATCTCATCTTGTCCCTTTGAGGCTCAGAAGTCTGCTTTTTTTTCTACTTAAAGCACAAGCTGCAGGGCTCCCATTTGGATTTCTACAGAACTCATGCAGGAGAAAAATAGCCAGAGCTTAAGTACTGTTCCACAATTCGGATGTGCACATGCGGTCCTGGGCATGTTTGTGTGTGATCCATTTCCATCACTCTGTGGGACAATCAGGCTGATGTCCTTGTCATAAACTTACTTGACAAAATGTGGTTTTCCCCACCTTGGCATAATGGAGACATCATTTGTGTTCTGGATGGAAAAGGTCTCAGTTCACAAATTCCTCTCATCCTCAACACTTACCTTCATAAGGAGCAACGTTGGCACCACCATATTCTAAAAGACAAAAAGAGCTCTAATGAGAAATATGCAATTAAACAGTGATTTAGGTGGCTTACACCTCTTTGGGAACAAATAAATCTATGGTTTTACAACTCTGTAGGATTACAATTGCTGTCGTGATGTTTTGTGTCTACCTTGTGGTGATGTCACCAAGAAGCAGGGGAGAAAGCTCTGGGCACGTGGAAGAATGGACTCATGCAGAGTTATTTCCTGTCCTGCCTGGTCTTGCGGTTCTCTAAAAGGCTGTGCAACCCAGGCAAAGCAAGCAAGAAGGGGAACAGCAAATGTAAAGTGACTCCTTCTAGAGAAGGCTGTTGATTGTTTCAGCGGCCCCCAACCTTTTTGGCACCAGGGACCAGATTCATAAAAGACAATTTTTCCATGGACAGGGAGGGGTAGGTGGAGCACAGGTGGTGATGTCAGCCATGGGGAGCAGCTGTAAATACAGAGGAAGCTTCGAGGCTCCCCTGGCTCACCCACCATTCACCTCCTCCTGTGTGACCTCATTCCTAAGTTTCGTGGAAGACAATTTTTTTCCACGAACAGGGGTCAATTCAGCGGAACAGAGCTCAGGAGTCTGTGCAGCCTGGGTCCTGACAGTCTGCAGACTGGTACCGGTTCATGGCCCGGAAGTTGGGGACAATAGTTTTATAGCATCTACACTATCCCATGATGAAAGAAAGAGGCATGGACCAGGTGGTACTGTGAGTGCTTGGATGCTTTAACAGCCCATTGAGGGGATTAAATTTCTGGGTAAGGGATTTGTTCATTCTCTTTGCAAGTCCACTGGGTTGTGATCGTCAAAGGGTCTATGTTATTTGTATTGTGTCCCATTTTTCCCCACCAGCTATAGATTGGGATCTGGATGAATGAAATAAGTTTTCAGGGAAGGTTAAAGTATGCACCAATCTGTGCTAGTTCCTATAGTCCCTTCATTTTGGGGTTCAGAGTCCAGTGTTGCTCAGTGCAATCAGAATCTAGATTGTTTACTAGAGGGCTATCCAATAGCTGTCGCACACGGCAGGCTAGCTTGGGGGAGGAAGAGAACAGAAAGAAAGGGTAAAGGAAGGTGGGGAATGATGTGTGAGGGCCCGGGGGAGGGTTGACAATGAAGGGAAGCAAATGGCCTGAGAAGAGGGGGGCCTCCCCCAGCTGTGTGGGCTTCTTCCCTCTCCAGCACCAGCCTGCACAAACCTGACTCCCGCTCTGTCCTCCCAGGGAGAGCAGTCCCTCTGAGACAGAGAATACACTCGTCTCAGAGCCCCATTTCATAAGTGAAGCTGAGTTTCTTTAAACACACACCATATGGCTGTGCCGCACGATAAATAATTCAATTGTATTTCTGTCAGCTCACCTCGTAAAGATGGTTTTAGGTCTGCGTAACAGGGACACTTGCGAGAAAGAGGTGAAGTCATTGTTTTGAGATGTGTGTGGCAGCATCCAAGTTTGGGGAGGCCAGCGGGGAGATGGGAGCATCCCGAGGAAAAGCAAACATCAGGGCTTTCTCTTTTCAGGGCCTTTGCTTCCCTTCACCCCAGAGGCCCCCCAGAAAGGATCCTTCCTTATAGGGAGGCATTTTTCAGTGTTGACTAGAAAGAAACACCATACAATCAATTAAATTGTGTCAATTCAACCATGCTTTCATTTGTTACAATTACCTTTCAGATACTATTTTGTTAAAAGACTTCTTTGAGGTAGTTTGTAACAGGATATACTAGCAACAAATAAGTGGAGGTGAGTAAAAATAGCTGTAAAAATGAAATAAAGCTGAGACAAAGCCAAAATGCAAAGACACATGCTAGAAGATCACGTACGGTGGCCACATGTACACCTAGACCTAAATTGGGTGCTAAATCTTCAAAGTCAGGAAGGAAATGATCAGTTGCTAAATTCACAACATCCATAAAACTAAAAACAAAACTAAAAAAGGTACTAGTTGACTAGGAGAACACAGCTATTACTGGTACTGAGACTCATGACAAATTTCTTCACTGTATGATATTGGGAGCTACATTCATTTGAACGGCTGTACAGTAAATGCAGTGGTCACTTTTGTACAGCTTCCTGCGATGTCCTCCTAAAAGGACCATAATCTAATGCCACAGCTCAATTCTCTAAAAGCAAAGGGGCCGAGGAGTTCTGTTTCCACTTAGCATGTAGAAAGACCCAAGAGATTATCACCCTAAAAATGAGATGTTCTTAAGTCTTTTAATGCTGTGGTCACCAACCCCTGGGCTGTGGCCGTTACTGGTCCATGGCCTGTTAGGAACTGGGCTATGCATCACCGCCTGAGCTCCACCCCCACCACCACTGTCCATGGAAAAATTGTCTTCCGTGAAACTTAAGAACTGGGCTGCCCCGGGTGAACCAGCAAAGCTTCATCTGTATTTACAACTGCTCCACATCACTTCTGTTACTGCCTGAGCTCCATCCCCCCACCTCCCAACTCCCTACACCCAGTCCTTGGAAAAACTGTCTTCCATTACACTGATCCCTGGTGCCAAAAACATTGAGGACTGCTGTTTTAATGGGCTGAGATAGGAAAGCAACCATAAGGACGGAATTCCAAAGAGTGGGCTGGAATATATAAACTTTCCTTTTTGGCAGAGTATGGGAGGAAGAGGTGACAGCCATAAGAATAGGAAAGAAGAAAACAATGGAAATGTAAACGAAATTTAAATACAGCCTAGCATGAGGGTTTAGAATCTCTGGGAGCCTCAGATGCTTGGTTGATCAACCATCCTATATGCCCCGGACTGAGGGGTTTCTGTGCTCAAACTGGGAAAGTCCCAAGCAAATCAGGGTGAGTTGGTGCCCTTAGTCTACATGACAAGTCTCTCACCCAGACCTCCACTTGGAGCTTAATGGATGAATTGGGGACAAGGAAGGAGACCTCCTTGGTGGTGCACAGTCACAAAAGGTCACCCTCTTCCAAGCATTTCTCTTATACAAAGCAAAAGCTGGAAACCTCTGTGGGAGGGGTAGGAAACGCTCCTTATCTCAGGGCCCAGGCAAGGGTCTGCTGCTTCTAGGTGAGGGGATAAAGCAAAAAAGAAAAAAAAAACAGCCAGAAAATGGGGGATCCAGGAAACTGTCCTATCCCCAGTGCCAGTTTCCTATATACTATCACTGAGAAAGGGGTAGTGGCAAAAATTGTGTCTCCCTGGTGGAGGGGCAGAAAATCCACCAGCTCCTACCATGAGCCTTGTGCTAAGTAACAAGCACTAACTGTCTACTGGCAGGAGGGGGGGCAGGACATTGCTCCTGTTGCAGGCAATGTTACTCTGACACCAAGGGAAGGGTAGATGCAAATGCTGTCTGCCCTGGGAAGAGGGAAGGAAACCCAGTCAGGACCAGAATCCTGCAGGACACAAGGAAGAGGTCTGCTCCATGTAGGAGTCTGGGGGCAGGAAACTCCATTCAGACCAAGACTCCCCAACAGTCAAGCATTTGGCTGCAGAGGCGGTATGTGGAGCAGGAATGGTGAGAAATCCCTGCATGATGGCCCAGCCCCACAGGGTCACCTTAAGATTGAGGCTGGGGTAGGGGAGCCTAGAAACCATGCTATGTCCACCGCACACTCACAGCCAATAACAAGCAACAGCAGACTGCCACTGGGAGAATAAAGAGAGAAGCACTCACTACGGCATAGGCACGCTGAAAGCTGAGGGTAGGGAAGAGAGAAGAAACAATACCTCTGGCCTTCCAGGCCTTACACATGCACAAGGTAGCAGCAGCTCATCAGTGGAAAGATTTGAAGTGTATGGTGCATCCTATGTAAATATAGTAAAACAAAACCCAAATCTATCTCAATTATTGACCAGATTGACTTAACCCTGTTCCTTCTACCTACTAGTGGCTTGATAGAAAAGGCATGCTTAATTTGGGATATAAATGCCATCTCCTTCAGTCTCTATTGTGCTTTTATGTCTAGTGTTCAATAAAAAAATTATGAAACACACATATACACTTACAAAACAAAGCAAATAATCCTGATCTACTGTCAAGAGATAAAGCAGTCAATAGAATGAGACAAAAAAATGGCCTAGATATAAGAACTATCAGACAGGGACTTAAAATAACTGTCCTTAATATATTGAAGGATTTGGAGGAAAAGGTGGTTAATATGCATGAACAGATGAGGAATGTCAGCAAAAAGATAAAAACTATAGAAATTCAAATGGAAATGCTAAATCACCCCACAATATCAGAAACAAAGAATTGATGGGCTTAGCAGACCTGGAAACAGTAGAAGAAATAATTAGCAAACTTGAAAATAGATGGTTAGATTTATCTAAATTGAAACAGAGAGAAAAAAATTTGTAATTAGAATCTCAAAATATTGGTGGGGGTGGGAAGAAAAGGAAGGGCATAAGAAATATTTAAAGAGGTAATAGTTGAGACATTTTTCAAAATTAACGAAAGACTACATACCATAGATCCAAGAAGCTCAGAGATCTCTAAGAAGGATAAATACAGAGAAGGACACATCTACAAATATTGTAGTCAAATTACTGAAATCAAAGATAAAGAAAAAAATTTTAAGCTTGACAGAGGAGAAAAAGAGATAAATACTAGATGTGGAGGAACAACATTAAAATGAGAGGAGTTCTTGTTAGAAACTAGCTAGGCAAGCTGAAAGACAATAGAATATCATATTTAAAGTATTGGAAGAAATAAAAACCTGTAGACTCTGAATTCTGTACACAGCAAAAGCATCTTTCAAAAGTGAAGACAAAATATATGAAACAGTGTTTTCAGAATTTGAACAATAGCCAGTGCATGACAGTGGTTCCTGAGCAAAGCAAAGTAAGCAAAGTCCACAATCTTGTTGTGAAGAACAGAATCTAGTGAGAGGTAGAAGACAAAACTTCACTGATTGCCATTTTCAATTTACAAGAGTTGTCTGAGACAGAGTTTGCTCTAGGAGTTGCCTGATGTTCACCAGGGAAAAAAGACCAACTCATTAGCACCATTCTCTACTTGCATTTAGTAAAATTTGACAAACACAATTGTTGAGTGTCTAGAGTATACTATACACTCATTACAGGAAAATAAGACAGTCCCTGCCCTGAGGGTGCTCAGAATCTTGTGGGAGTATCAGGCAAACTAGGCTGTGATGAGGCTATAACAGAAGTATATAAGAGTACTATGGGGTAAGAGAGAGTGGGGCAGTGGACTCTGACTTGAGGGAAGGAGTTGGAGAAAGACTCGCCAAGAGAAGTTAAAGGATGAAGGAGCTTTTGATAGGTAGGAGGAGCAAGAGGTGTACCGCTGAAGGAGGAAGGAACAGCCTCAGCAAAGACAGAGGAAAGGATTCCTGCATGGACTCATGAGCAGTCAAGGTGAGAAGCACAGGTGCTTGGGACCCCACCCATTATGGCTGGAGACAAGAATGAAGAATGGACTTTGAGTATCAGGTCAAGGAGTCTGGGCTCTAAAGAAGTTTTTATTTGATAAACCTTTTACTATGTTGCATTTGAACACACAGTCCCAAAGATGGAGCATAGAGAGGAATGCACTCCTCCCCGTTTCCTTCCATCACCTTAATGGGGCTGTAGCTCCTGCTTGGCCTCCCAAGACCCACAATCCAATGATCACAAACCAGTAAATCACAGTACACATTTCTTGGCTGAAAGCTAACTAATGGTTTCCAGTTACCCTTTGAATAAATCTCTATTCTTTGGGCACCTCTGCATCAGAGTCACCTAGGTGCTCCTATTCTGCCTGATCTCCCTTTGACATTTAGCAAGAATCTCACCACTCCTCTCCACCACCTTTTTAAAAGACACCACAGTCTCTCTCGCACTTAGATTTGTTGCAAAAGTCTCTTAACTGGTTTCCCCACTTGCATACTTGCTCCCACATGGTTTATTCTTGACACAGCAAGCAGTGAGACTGACACTTTTACAAGTATTCATAAACTCTTTCACATCACCTTCAAAACCACCCTTGGCTTTCCATCTTACCCAGAGTAAAACAATAAGTCTCTGCAGTGGCCTACAAAGTGCTCCAGAACCTGGGCCCCATCACTTCTGTGACTTCATCTCTACTACTCTCCGCCTGGCCCACTGTCCATCAGCATGCTGATTTATAGGAAGTTCTTGAAGAACTCCATAGCCCCAGGATCTCTGCAGATGATTGCTCCCCTGCCTGGAATGCTCTTCTTTTAGACACCCATGTGTCATCTCTCACTTCATTTAGGTCTGTGCTCAGGCATCACAGATAAGAAAGGCCTTTCCTGCCCATCCTGTTCAACATAATGCTACATAATCCCACCCTGGGTGCACTTTATTTCCTGTAATGATTTATAAAACCCTTTATAATTCCTTTTCTACATGTTTATTGTCTACCTTTCTCCAATAGACTGTAAGCCCTCTGAGTGCTCTGAACTTTCTTATTGTAGAGTTTTGAGAAATATTTATATTAATATATTTTGAATACAAATGCTTAGTCAAATATACGTGTGGAAAATATTTTCTACTAGCCCGAGGCTTGTCTTTTTATTCTTTTAAGAGTGTCTTTAACAGATAAAAATTTTAATTTTGATGGAGTCAAATTTATTAAATTTTTTCTTTCATGATTCATACTTCAGGTGTCATAGCTAAAGAACTCTTTGCTAAACCCAAGGTTGTAAAGATTTTCTCCTTTGTTTTCTTCTAGATGCTTTATAGATTCATGTTTGGTTTTGTTGTTGTTGTTGTTGTTTAATTACACGATACATTTTGAGTTAGTTTTTGTGTAAGATGATGTAAGGTATGGGTTAAGGTTAACTTTTTGGTGGGGGAGGTATATGACTATCTAATTGCTCTAGCACCATTTTTTAAAATTTCAGCATATTACGGGGGTACAAATGTTTTAGTTACATACATTGCCTTTGCCCCTCCAGAGTCAGAACTTCAAGCATGTCCATCCCCCAGATGGTGTGCACCATACCCATTAGGTGTGAATATACCCATGTCCTCTTCCCCCCAAACATGCCAGACACCTGATGAATGTTACTACTATATGTGTACATAAGTGCTGATCAATCAATTAATACCAATTTGATGGTGAGTAATGTGGTACTTGTTTTTCCATTCTCATGATAACTTCACTTAGTAGAATGAGCTCCAGGTCTATCAAGGATAATACAAGAGGTGCTACATCACCGTTGTTTCTTATAGCTGAATAGTACTCCATGATATACATATACCACATTTTATTAATCCACTCATGTATTGATGGGCACTTAGGTTGTTTCCACATCCTTGCAATTGCAAATCGTGCTGCTATAAACATTCTAGTGCAGATGTCTTTTTTATAGAATGTCTTTTTTCCTTTGGGTCGATGCCCAGTAATGGGATTGCTGGATCAAATGGTAGCTCTACTTGTAGCCCTTTTAGGTATCTCGGTATTACTTTCCACAGAGGTTGTACTAGTTTGCAGTCCTACCAGCAGTGTATGAATGTTCCTATCTCTCTGCATCCATGCCAACAATTATTGTTTTGGGACTTTTTGATAAAAGCCATTCTCACTGGAGATAAGTGATATCTTATTGTGGTTTTGATATGCATTTCTCTGATAATTAGAGATGTTGAGCACTTTTTCATATGTTTCTTGGCCATTATTCTGTCTTCTTTTGAAAAGTTTCTGTTCATGTCCTTTGCCCACTTTTTAATGGGGTTGTTAGATTTTATCTTGCTGATTTTCTTGAGTTCTATATAGATTCTAGTTATAAACCCTGTATCAGATGTGCAGCATGTGAATATTTTCTCCCATACTGTAGGTTGTCCTTTTGCTTTCATGATAGTTTCCTTGGCTGTGCAGAAGCAATTGCTCTAGCACCATTTGTTGAAAAGACTAACTCTTTTCTATTGATTTTTTTTTTTTGTACATTAGCCAAAAACCTGTTGACTGTATTTGCAGGGTGTATTTCTGCACTCTCTATTTTATATCACTGATGGAGTTCTGCCTGTCCTTTTGTCAGTTCTGCATTGTCTTGTTTGATTTAAATTTATGAGCTTTGATATTAAGTCATGTGGATTCTCCAATGTTTTCATTCTCACAACTTTTTTGGCTATTGTAATTCTTAGTTTTTCCTTATTAATTTTGGGTTCAGATTTTTTTTTTTTTTTTGAGACAGAGTCTTGCTTTGTTGCCCAGGCTAGAGTGAGTGCCATGGCGTCAGCCTAGCTCACAGCAACCTCAAACTCCTGGGCTCAAGCGATCTTCCTGCCTCAGCCTCCCAAGTAGCTGGGACTACAGGCATGCGCCACCATGCCCGGCTAATTTTTTCTATATATATTAGTTGGCCAATTAATTTCTTTCTATTTTTTTATAGTAGAGACGGGGTCTTGCTCAGGCTGGTTTCGAACTCCTGACCTTGAGCAATCCGCCCGCCTCGGCCTCCCAGAGTGCTAGGATTACAGGTGTGAGCCACCGCGCCCAGCCAAGGGTTCAGATTTTTATTATCTAAAAAAGAAGTCTCTTGAGATTTTGATTTGTATTGCATTATAATTATAACTTAATCTGGGGAGAACTGACATCAAGATTGAATCTTCTGATCCATGAACATTGTACATCTCTCCATTTATTTAGGTCTTACTTGATTTCTTTTATCAGTGCATTGTACTTTTCTGCACACAGAACTTATATGTACTTTGTAGGATTTACATCCAAGTAGTCTGCTTTTTGTATGTTATTGTAAATGGCACCATTTTGTAAATTTTGAACTTTCTATTTTGGGAATTCAAGGCTAGTATATAGAAACACAATAGATTTTTGTACCTTGATTATATATCCTGCAACTCTGACAAACTCACTAGTTTGTTCTAGGAGCTTTTTAAAAATAGTTTTTTGGAATATTTTACAGAAACAATATGTTTTCAAGGGATTTTTTATTTATTTATTTTTAATCATCTTTTTAAAAAATCTTATTACACTGGGTAGGGTTTTTGCAAAACATCGACTAGGACTGGTAATAGAGGATATTATTATCTGTTCTCAGGCTTAGGAAGAAAGCACTTCTTTTTCCATCATTACCAGTTGTATTGTTTGTTTGTTGTGTGTGTGTGTGAGAGAGAGATTCCATTTATCAGATTATGGAAGTTTCCTTATTATAGATTCCTAAAAGTTTTTAAAAAATATATAAATAGATGTTGAATTTTGACAAGTGATTTTTTTTGTATCTATTGAGATAATCATATGGTTTTCTTTAGTCTGTTAATATTGTGACTTAGATTGATAGATTTTTGAATGTTGAACCAAACCTAGGATAAGCCCTTATTGTTCATAATATATTATCATATTTTTTTTGATGGATTTGATTTCCTGATATTTTGTTGAGGATTTTTACATTTATGTTAATGAGGGATATTGGTCTATGGTTTTGTTCCCTAGTAATGTTTTTGCTTGGTTTGAGTACTAAGATAATGCTTGCAACATAAAATTTTTTTTTAATATATGATTCCATTTGTTTAAAATTTAAAAAGCAAGTCAACACTGAATTGTAGCATTTATTGAATCACACTGTGTGATGAAACTGTAAAGAAATGCAAGAAAATGATTACAACCAAGGTCAGGAAAGTAATCACTTTTGGGGAGGGGGTGGGGAGGTAGAGGGAATAGGATTCAAAGGTCCACAATGAGTATTACTGGTTGCTGTGAATGTTCAATTTCTTTAATAAATCACCTCTGTCTACATTTTTATTTTGTATATTTTTCTATTATTTGATAATATTGTAATAGCTTAAACTCCATTATTCACAAACACATGGATGACTGTTGTCAGAGAATATAGATGTATTATATTATACTACGTTATAAATGCTGATAACTTTATAGCCACAAGGGTTTTTATATCACTGAAGACTAAGGTCTTGAGTAACCACTGATGCACCAAATTCCATCCTCTCCCTACATTTTCAGGGGCTTTGCTTCTTTCTGTCCTGTATCATCACGTTTTCCTCTAAAGTGGGACATTCTCCTCAGCAATCTAAACATACAATATGTTTCATTTTATTTAAAACAAAATAACACTCCCTGGTCCTTTGTCCAGATATCAACCTCTGATGATCCTCTGCTATGGTCTGAATGCTGGTGTTCCCCCAAAATTTGTACCTTGGAACCTAATACCCAATGTGATAGTATTAAAAGGTGGGCCATTTGAGAAGGGATTCAGTCATGAGGGCTTTGCACTTATGAATGGGATTAGTGCTCATATAAAAGGAAGCTGCTTTGTCACTTCTGCCATGTGAGGACATACAGAAGGCATCATCTATGGGAAATGGGACCTCACCAGACACCAACTCTTCTGGCACCTTAATCTGAGACTACCCAGCCTTGAGAACTGTAAGAAATATATTTTGTTGTTTATAAGCCGCCATTCTAAGTATTTTGTTATAGCAGCCTGAAAAGTCTGACACCTTCATTTTCTCTGTTTTACTTTACTGGAGCAAAACTCCAGAAAGAGTTGCCTAAACTCGCTGTGTCCACTTCTCCTTTCCCTCTCTCTCTCTCTCTTTTTTTTCTTTTAACGTATTATGGGGGTACAAGTGTTAAGGTTATATATATGTTGCCCATGGCCCCCCGCCACCTCGAGTAAGAGCTTCAAGTGTGTCCATCCCCCAAACGTTGCACATCTTACTCGTTTGGTTGTATATACCCGTCCCCTCCTCCCCACTCCCACCCCAGACACCTGATAAATGTTACTCCTATATGTCCACTTAGGTGTTGCAACATAAAATTAGTTAAAGTCTTCTCTCTCTTGTTTTGAAGAGATGGTATACAGTTGATATTATTCCTTCCTTAAATGTTTCATAGAATTCACCAGTGAAACAATCTAGGCCTGCAGTTTTCTTTGTTGAAAGGTTTTTAACTGCAAATTCAATTTCAAACTACATACAGTATTACTCGAGTTATTTATTTCTTCTTAGTGAGTTTTGGTAGTTTATGTCTTTCAAGGCATTGAACAAATCCATGTATATTATCAAATTTATGAGCATAGAATTGTCTATAATATACCCTTATTTTTCTTTCAATGTCTTTGTGTTTTCCCTTTCCTCCCATTGGTCAGTCTTGTTAGAGGTTTATTAATTTTATTGATCTTTTCTAAGACCAGCTTTTCGTTTCATTGATTTTCTCTATTGTTTTTGTTTCTGTCTTAGCAATTGATTTTTTGGACTTAACACCAACTACACAGGCAACAAAATAAAAAATAAGTGGGATTACATCAAACTAAAAAGTTTCTGCACAGCAAAAGAAACAATGAACAAAATGAAAATGCAACCTGTATAATGGGAGAATATATTTGCAAACCATATATCTGATAAGAAGTTAATATTCAAAATATGTAAGGAAACTCATACAACTCAATAGCAAAAAATCCCCAGATAACATAATTTTAAAATGAGCCAAGAACCTAAATAGATATTTTTCCAAAGGAGACATACAAATGGCCAGTAAGTATGTGAAAAGATACTCAACATTATTACTGATTGGGGAAATACATATCAAAACCACAATGAAATATATTACCTTTTATTAATTTTTCTTGGTCTGGTTGTTTTATCAGCTCCTGACAGAGAGGCATTACATTCTCATACTCTGATTTTGGGATTGTTTATTTCTGTTTTAATTTTATCGATTAAATTATTCATTTCCTGTATTTTGAGGCTTTATTAGTATTTGTATACATAGTTTTGATTATTATATCTTCTCAATTAATCAAGCTAAAAGCCAGGAGATAACATTATCAAAATGAAATGCTGTCTTTATCTTTGGTAATGCTGTGTTCTTTACTCTTTATCTAAGAGTCTATTTTATCTGATATTCACCTATCCATTTCAGCCTTCTTATGCTGACTGTTTACATAGTATATATTTTTCCATCTATTTACTTTCGATCTTTATATTTAATCTTTGTTTTTATACTTAAAACATGTTCCTTATAGACAACATAAATTTAATCTTGCCTTTATAAAAATCCATTCTGATAATCTTTGAAATGTTTGGTCCATTGGCATTTAATGAAATTATTAATAAGACTGGATTTAGTTCTATGAATTTATTATTTATTTGGTTGCTCCTTTTTTGCATTGTTCCTCTATTATCTCCTTCTGCCTTCTTTTACATTATTTACATACATTTTAGAATTCTTTTTCAATGTTATGTATTGGAATTTTAGCTATATTTCTTAGTATTGTATTTTTAGTTGCTGTTTTAGGAATTGCAATATATATTCTTAGTTTTTTAGATTCTGAGTTAATCTTAGATTTAATAATTTAGAGTTAATCTTATACTATTTTTCATGAAATATATAATCCTTTAAATTGTATAGGTTCATCCATTTATGCCTTCACCATTCTTTATGTTATAGTTGTTATAAATTTATCTCCAAATGGTCATCTGTATTATAAAGAAATTAAGAGCAGAAATAATATTTTATAAATATCCTTATATTTACTCTTTCCTGAGAGGTTTCCCAAGGTATTATTTCCCTTCAGCCTGAAGAACTCACTGTGACATTTCTTGTAGTACAAGCCTAGTGGCAATGGATATCCTTAGTTTTTCATTATTTGAAGATACCTTTGTTTCACCTTCATTCTTGAAAGATATTTTTTGCAGGGTACAAAAAATTTCTTAGTTAATATGTGGTTTTTTTTCTGTCAATGCTTTAAAGATGTTGCTTTACTAAAATATGCTGGCCTCCCTGGTCTCTGATGAGAAGTCATGATCATTCAAATAGCTGTGGAATATAATGTGTTATTTTCTCAGACTGATTTCATAATTTTCCCCTTATCTTTGGTTTTCAGCTGTTTGAGCATGATATGCCCAGGTTTGATTATTTTCAAATTTATCATATTTTGGGTTCATGGAACTACTTGAATCTATAATTTAAGTCATTAACCAAATTTTGGAAGTTTTTGGCCATTATTTCTTCAAATATTTTTTCTATCCTGTTCTCTTTCTCCTTTTATTCTTTGACAACACTTAAACATATGTTAGACTTTTTGAAATTGTTCCATATTCCAAAAGACTCTATTCTTTTTTTCCCGTTGTTTAGATTGTATAGTTTTTATTGATCCATCTTTAAGTTACTGCTTTCAGAGCAAAGTGACAAAAATGGGAACTCATTGTGTTCGTTGCGGCAGGTTTTGACTATCCTTCCAACACTGTATTTGTTCAGTCTCCAGAGGCTTGTGTACTTTTTGTATTTTGTCCAGATTTTATAACTCTTATTTGTAGCAAGATTACTTTTTTAGATGATCATTTTCCCCATACAGTGAGCAGAAACTAGGGGTATTTTTACCTTGAAATCAGCACAGATTTAACCTAATCCCTCACAGTTTAAGCAATCATATTCACAGACAGTTCTCAATGAATTAATAATCATACTGACCTAAAGTCTGTGGAAATAATTAAATAAAGGTTAAAAACTGTTCATTGTACCACACTTATTCATGAAGAATAGAACTCAGATGTTTACAATATTTTTCATCAATTTCCTCCTTGTTAACTAGAAAGATCTTGCTGACTGTCAATGTCTTGCTTTCTTCATCAGTTAAAAACAAAGTTAGATGATATTAGCTTGTCCTGAAAAATATTCTACAGTTATATGAGATGTTGCTTGCAAAAAAGTTGTGTGGTTAAATGCATCTGGGATCGGCAGCATTAAACGAAATTGAGTGGAACTCTTTTCTGCAGCATTTTTCAAAGTCTTTAATATGCTAACATATGTTGTGAGTTTTCAAAAAGAGGACAAGAGCAGTATTGCATAGTTTTCCATTTGTCTCAGAATTTAATAGGGTTTAGCATACCACTGTCACTGATGCTAGCTTCATTTAAAATTTTGATATTTTGCTCATCATGGAGTTTTTAATGTTAATTTTATTTTTAAATGCTGCATTGAAATATTGTTTCTCTTGGTTTCTGAGTTTTTGGTGCCTCCTTAAATTTTGCACTAGAGGCAAGCACCTCATTCACCTCACTTGCCTCACCTTGGTCTTGGAGCTAACAGCAATGGAGTGGAGAGATTTACAATTCAGCTTTGTATTTCTTAACGCACCAAGTCAAACAAACTCATCAGTTTATAAGACCCTCTGTGGTTTGGCTCTTATCTTATGAACCTCATCTCCACTCTTTTTCTGCTTCCTTCTTGTCACATGAATGTTCTGCATGCAATCTCTGCTCCCCTACCCCATGACTCCCACCAAGCTTTGTTAGTCTTCCGACCAAATCAAGAATGTCTCCCCGTCCCCACGTCTCCTCCTCAGCTAATCCACATTCTTTGTCAGAACACTGTTCAAGTCTCACTCGCCCCTTTGAAGCTTCCATGACTCCTAGAGGAAGGCCACAGACTCCCTTTGCTGATGCTGATGTATTGTTAATGCATTTACCTCTGGTCGCACACAACTAACTGGGTCCTAGGATGGTTTCTTCATCCTTTTATAGCTGCATATCTTGTCCTCTCTGGGGTCCAGGGCCCATGTCTCACACTTTAACACTAAACATTGTGTGGCGCCACATAGGGCTAACTACTGTTAATTTGATAGGTTGCTCTGAAATTTCCTCAATGCATTCCTGTTCCCCTAATCTTTGCTCTGCTCTTTTTCTTACCTACAAATCTGGGAGGATCCATAACCTCAGGTTTAGCTGGATTCAGGCTAAACTTATACCCATCAGCTTTGAACTCAACTCTAAATTCTAGGTGTAAACATAGGGCAAAGTTTTGAAGGATTTGAAAATTCACAAACACTTACCAGCAAAGGGTCCTTAGCGAACCCCATGTAGATCTATGGCACGTGGCAGACTGGGCCCCAGTGTACCTCTCACAGGTGTAAACACTAGAACTGTTTCCTTCTGGAAAAGTAGGAATCTGACCAAGGATATACCTTATGAGGTAGTGAGTGGGGTGGTGTGTGTTCTTGCAACATGTTGTCTCATTCTATAAGCTATGAGTTATTTAATTTCCTCCTAAAATCATGCCAGGCCTCCTGCTCCCAAGCTTATATTTGTACCAAATAACTTGCCTGCTTTATCTGCTTAGAATGTTGCAACCGGGAGGGAATGGATGTTTAAAGGGCTCTTCAGGGCTCTTCACGGCTTATTAAAGGTTTTCTCCAGGAAGCAAATATCTTAAGCTCAGGTGGAGAGCAAAGGGCTCTGGAACTAAGGGGTGTAATAAAGGGAAATCTGATATAGCCCTCTTGGGCTTCTTTCTGCTGAGTTGGTCTTCAATACCTGAAACATATTTTGTGCAAAGAAAATCATAGTCAATTAGACACCTAATTGGAGACAAGCCTTTCCTTTGATCCTGTTCATTTATTAATGATGCCTCATTTTGCTGCAGCCTGAAATAAAAGAGAACAGTCTGATGCTGGTTTGCTAATTGACCTCTTCAGAAGGGCCAGTTCAAGGCCTTTGGATGGGCAAGATGCTGCCTAAGCTGAGGTCTCCTGGGATAGACAAGAGAAAGTGTGTGCTCAGGGAAGAAGTCTGGGCAGTTATTAGGTGCTTGGCATGTCATTTTTGTCCTCAGGGTGCTTGTATTGTAATAGCCAACAGGAGTCTGAAGAATGAGAATCAATTCATAGGTCAGTTGTTTGTTCAACTGAGGTGATATTTTGCCAGTTCCAGAATCCCCCAAGGTTAGATACGTGTGGCCATTACAGGTTCTCCAGGGATCTATACAGAGGGAAAAAACTCTAGGCAAAAACATTATGTTTACTCTTGCAATTTTTCTCTCAAATACTTGGTGAGCTGGGCTGATCACTCAGCTTCAGACAGGGCTAATTCTGACACCAAAAGGGGCCTTGCTGATCCCCTTGCTTTGAGCTACTCCTTATTTTCAGCCTCCCAGGTGAGGAAAGGTAAAGACAGATAAAGTCAAAGAAGAGGACATCAAAGATGAACAAATGAAGGGATTTTCTTGCTATGGTTTGGCTCAGAGGTCATCTAGGTCAATTTACAAAGTGCTTTCTTATCGTGGGATCCAAACCTTCCCAGCTGGTCAGGGGATAGCACAGGGGCTTTCCAAACAAGAGCCCCAGAATGACCTTACTAAGCCAGACAAACAGGGACTCACAATATGATGTTTACTAGAGCCCAGGAAGGATGGTAGAAGTGGAAGGCTTATATCCAAAGCTGTTAAACATGTGCCCAGGTGCACACGGCTAACACAGATTCATACAGGATGTAGATATATATGCAGATTAATTTACAATTTATTTATTTACTTTCAGTTATTTATGGGCATTTGAGCTGTTTTCCATTTTTGACTATTGGGGGAAAAAAAGCAGCTATGGACATTTTTGGAAAGGTCTTTTTGTGGACACATGTTTGCATTTCTCTTAGGTATATACTTCTAGATAATAAGGTATTATAGACATATGCATATCTTTATTATTAATAAAAATTGCCAATGAGTTTTCTAAGGTGAACGTACAGTTTTACAGTATCATCAACAGTGTATGAGAGTTCTAATTGCTCTACATTCTCAACAACATTTGTATTGTCAATCTTAATATTAACCACTTCAATGGGTTAGAAAAGAGATCTCATTGTATTTTTTAAAAATAAGCTTATGAATGTATAATTTAGACATAAAATACACTCATTTTTAAGTGGATAGTTGGATGAGTTTTGGACATTTGTATACCTATATAACTACCACCACAACCCAGATATAGTATATTCCATCATTCTTGGACCCCTTCTCAGTAATAATAACCCATCCTTATCTATACTTCAGACACTCACTGTTATGCTTTGTCACTATTGATTAGTTTATCTTTTCTAAAATTTTCTATGAATAGAATAATACAGTATGTACTCTTTTTCTTTTTACTCAGCATAAGGTTTTTGAGTTATAGCCATGCTGTTGTGTATATTAATAGGTTTTTTTTCAAAATTAAGAAGTATTTCATTGAGTGAATGTACTACAAATTGTCCTTTATCTACTTGTTGATGGACATTTGGATTATTTCCAAATTTGGCTGCTACAAATAAAACTGTTACTGATATATGTGTACAAGTCCTTGTATGAACACAGAAGGAAGGAAATAATAAAGTAAGTAATAAATTATAAGAATAAACAAAATTAAGATAGGCTCAACAACACTAAAAATAAGTTATTTGAAGAGAAAAATTAGACAAATCTCAAGCAAGACCAATTGTGGGGGAAGAAAAAAAGGTATACAAAAGGCCAGGTGTGGTGGCTCATGCCTGTAATCGTAGCATTCTGAGAGGCCAAGGCAGGAGGATCGCTTGAGGTCAGGAGTCCAAGATCAGCCTGAGCAAGAGCAAGACCCCATCTCTACTAAAAATAGAAAAAAAATTAGCCAGGTGTATTGGCATGTGCCTGTAGTCCCAGCTACTTGGGAGGCTGAAGCAGGAGGATGGCTTGAGCCCAGTAGTTTGAGGCTGCAGTGAGCTATGACTGCACTCTAGCCAGGGTGACAGAGCAAGACCCTGTCTCAAAACCAAACCAAACCAAAACAAAACAAAACAAAAAAACCCCAACCCAAACCAAAAAAAATACCCAAAATTTTTTTACAATAAAAAGAGGCAGAATTACAAATAGAAAAGCAATATGGCAAATGATAACAAAAACCTTTATGCCAATAAAGATGAGAAAAATTTAATGAAAGATGAGAAACCACAGTTGTCTCAAAATGAAAAAATATTGAATAAATGAATAATAATAAGCTTTAGGAGTAGATGCAGATGAGGACATTGAGGCACAAAGTGATTAATAAATCTACATTGTTCATGATGGCTACAGTCCATTTGCTAGTAGTGACCATTATTAGAATGAATTGCTAGTGAAAAATCTCCACACCCAAAAGATATCACAACCAGATGGATTTACAGGCAAGTTTTATTGAACCTTTAAGGGACAGATAATTTTAATCGTATGTAAATGCAAATTATTTTAAATGAAACACTATACAGCTTATTATACAAAGTTGGAATAATCTTGGTATCAAAACTGTAAATAGTAAACTTATAAGTATGGATACCAAAAAACTCAAATAACATGTTTGTGTATCATATATTTATAATATAATTGATATCCAAAAATCTAGTGTAATTCTTTACATTAACAGATTAAAGAAAATGCTATATGATGATTTTAATAGGTGCATAAAATTTTTGAAACTTTAATACTCATTCATGATTGAAAGAAACTCAAACTAGGAATGAAAGAAATTCTCTTAACTTGACAAATAATGTCCTTTAAATACTACAGCAAGCATCATATTTAATAGCTAAAACTCAGAAATCAAGTGTACTTACCTTTATAATTCAGTATAGAGTTAGTCATAGTCAATAAAATAAGACAAGAAATAAGGTATAGGAATTGAAACAAAAAATACAAAACCATTTTATTTACAGATGTATTATTGTATACATAGAAAATTTAAAAGAATTTAAAAGTAAATGATGAGACATAAAAGGAGACTTCAGCAAATTAGTTGGTTAAAAGATTTACACACAAAGATTAATAGCCTTTCCTTATACTAGCAATAATCAGTATGTTATAGAATAATATTCCATCCATAATAGCAACAAAACCCAAAAGGTATTTAGGAATAAACCTTTTTTTTTTGAGACAGAGGCTCACTCTGTCACCCCAACTAGAGTGCAGTGGCATCATCATGCCTCACTGCAACCTCAAACTCCTGGGCTCAAGTGATCCTCCTGCCTCAGCCTCCCGAGTAGCTAGAACTATGGATGTGAGCCACTGCGCCCTGCTGATTTCTAATTTTGGTAGAGATGGGGTGTGGCTCTTGCTCAGGCTGGTCTTGAGCGCCTGAACTCAAGTGATCCTCCTACCTCAGCCTCCCGCAGTGCTAGGATTATAGGCATAGCCACCTCACCCAGTTGGAATAAATCTTATTAAAGATGAAAGATATATAAGCCCTTTATAGAGAACATTATTAAGCATATCGAAGGCCAAGTTATTCCTGAATAAGTGGAGAGATATACTGTGTTTCTAGATGAGAAAACTAAACAGTACAAATATGCCATCTCTCTATATCACTTCATAAATCCAGTGCATTAATTTTTTTTTTTTTAGACAGAGTCTCACTTTGTTGCCCAGGCTAGAGTGAGGGCTGTGGCGTCAGCCTAGCTCACAGCAACCTCAATCTCCTGGCTCAAGTGATCCTCCTGCCTCAGCCTCCCAAATAGCTGGGACTACAGGCATGCACCACCATGCCCGGCTAATTTTTTGTATATATATATTTTTTTTAGTTGGTCAATTAATTTCTTTCTATTTTTAGTAGAGACGGGGTCTTGCTCAGGCTGGTTTCGAACTCCTGACCTCGAACAATCCGCCCATCTCGGCCTCCCAGAGTGCTAGGATTACAGGCGTGAGCCACCGCGCCCGGCCAGTGCATTACATTTTATTAAAATTATTATTTTTACCCCTTGAGGGGGTGTCTTTAACGTGCGTTGTGTTTGTTCACTTAGCTTCGAATTTTGGTAGTATTTTGGTGCCAAGGCTCTGTACGTGTTTCTTGGTTGAAGATCGCCTCTTTGCAGTGGCTTTTTCAGACGCTGGCTGTAGCAGTGATGTACGGGGCCGCAGTTCCACCGGCCGGCCAGTAGGTGGTGCCTATGCGCAGCAGCTGGCTACCGCAGGTGCCACGGCGAGCGCGGGGTCGGTCTGCTCTGGCAGTGGGGTCCTCGGTGGAGTGCCTGATGTCCTACCGTGGGGGTCAAAGCTGGGCAGCGCTGGGCCGCCGGGCTCACCCTTGTACACCCCAGTGGTGAACAGAAGCACCAGCACTGACGAGGGTGACAAGGGAGCTGGCGCCGAATTGCACCAAGGTCTGGGGGCAGGGGAGGCAGGAGGGAGGGACTGCTCCGGCTCTGCAGCCTGGTGGTCAGACGAGGGACCCACCTGCCCATCTCACCACAGTCCCCGGGACTTTCAGTTCAGATAGGCATTGTCACTGTCCTCCAGGCCCTAATGTAGCTAAGGGCCACCTGTCCTGCAGCTCTGTGCCCAGATGGGCTCTGGGCGAAACTTCTCTCAGCCTGAAGCGGACGACTTTGTTGGTCGCTGCAGGATGCTGCCGCCCCTTAAAGGGAGGGATGTGGGTCCCTGCGGGCCTGGGCACGGTGGGTACGCTGTCGGGGTGGGGGGTAGTGCAGCCGATCCTAAACGGCCTGGATCAGCGGTCCCCAACATTGTTCGTACTAGGGACGGGTTTCATGGAAGATAATTTTTCCATGGGTGGGTGGGAGGGCGGTGGGGGTTGGGAAGAGGCAGAGGAGCTCAGGTGGTGATGCGCGGCCTGGTTCCTGACAGGTTACAGACTGGTATCCGGCTGCTGCCTGGGGGTTGGGGACGGCAGTCCTGGATGACCGTCCCGTGCGCCTACGCCAGCCCCACCCCCACCCCCACCCGAGAACAGCTGTAGCTGTGTAAGCAGCAGGCGGGGTGAGAAGAGAATTCCCACCTCCAGGTCCATTCCTGGGCATCAGTGCCGCCTGGTCATTGGGGTAGAACTGCTTTTCCCCCTACAGAGCCCAGCGTCACACTGGCGTTTCTGTTGAGGGGAGAGTAGACACCCTCAGCTCACAAGTGGGGAACTCTTGAAAGGAGGAGAGTGTGCGCTCTGGCCTCCTTTGTCCCAAGGGGCACCCCAGCATGCTGCACTCTCCTCTCCCCTAGGAGCAACCTGCCATGGGTGCTGAAACTCCAAGAATCCTACTGTTCCCCTGGATCTCCTTGTCGCCCTGTGGCTGCTGCAGCCCAGTGGGTGCTGAGGAATGTTTGCAGGGGATCCAGCCGTGTGGAGACCCAAGGGCTGAGATTCCAGGAGCAGGGCAGCGGCGCAAACACTGCCACTCTGCATAGCGGGGGACATGGGCCACACCCTGTGTGCAATCCCTGTGCCGTGGGCACACTGTGAATGGGGGTGCAGCTGCCCCTAAAAGCCCAGGACTGGCCATTCCCCAGCGCACCTGTGCCAGACCCCCGGTGGGAGCAGTCCTGGCTATGTCCACAGCAGTGGGTGCTGAAAGGAGATATCCCAGACTCCATGTCCCTTCCTGGGTGCCAGTGCCACTTGTCCTCTGGTGTGCAGCCACTCATCTCCCCTGTGGCATCTAGCACTGTACCGTGTCTCTGCTGGGAGGGGTGCAGACACCTTGGCTCACAAGCAGGGACTTCTCAGGCGGGGAAGGGTGTGAGGTCTGGTTTCCTTTATCCTAAGGGGCACTTTGTCACACTGCACTTTGCTCTCTTCTCGAGGCAGCCCACCTTGCGGGTTAGAACTTTGGGAAGCCATTAGCTTCCTTGGTCCTGTTGGACCTCTGTGGTTGACACAGTCCAAGTGGGTGCTGAGGGATGTTTTAGGGGGATCTAGGGACACCCTGGCCAGGACAGAGGCCCACAGGGGGCACAAGCAGTGTGGTGTCTGCTGCCTCAGCTTGGCTCTGGGGCAGGGGCAGTGACACTGGGTGGGCGGCAGCCTTGTGCTCTGCCCTTGAGAAGTTCCTGAGTGGCCGACTGTGGCGGTGCTTGGGCTTGTGAGGGTACAGGGGCTCTGTGACAGTTTGCGAGCCTGCAGCCTGCTGTGGGGGTGCGGTGAGCAAAAAGGAAACACACGCCTGCCCTTTCCTCGGGACTCCAAGTTCCTTGGGGATCAATCTCTCCCGAACTCTTGTTTCCTTCCTGTTCTGCACCCCAGCTCCTTCCCTTTTTTCCTTCTTCCTTTCTTCCCTTCTTCCTTTCCCTCTGGTAGGTTCTGGCACCCTTCCCTCAATATTCACTGGGGTTGTGCTTATTCACCTGTAATTTTGTTCCTCACTCTGAGGAGAACTGGTGTCTGATGTCTGTAGTAAGCCATCTTGAAAAAATCTCTCCATGCAGTTCTATATAGCAGTTAAAATAAATTAGAGCTACATATGCAAGCATGGAAAAATCTCGAATACATAGGTTATGGAATATTATGCAGAGTATATTAAGCAAAATGCACAGGTAATAGAATATTATGTAAAGTGGGATACCATTTATTTAATGTTTTAAAAATTCCACAGAAAACTAACTAATATTTACATATGTACATACTCGGTAAGAGTATGATGCAAACCAATTTCAGAATGGAAGGAAGAAAATGAGATTAGGAAGGAGTATATTAGAGCTTTCAGCTATATTATCAATGATTATTTTAAAAAAATATTGAGAGCCCAAACGGCAAATTGTCAGAATTTGTTAAAGCTGTCAGTGTGTACATAGATGTATAGCTTGAGTTATCATTCTCTATAATTTTCTCAAAGTTAAAAATCATTCATTATAAAAAGTACATGAGAAAACTACATTTTATGAGACAATTTTTAAAAAGAATAAATGTCGAAGACTTGGTAAAGATATTGCAATCTAATAAAAGTATAGGGAAGGGATTATTTTCATATCTGTCAACTGGAAATACAGTTTAATGTAGTGGCAAATACCAAAGGCTTTGGAATAAGATGACTTGGATTCAAATCCTAACTGGGCTGCTTTTTGGCTATGTAACTTTGGGCAAATAACTCAATGTCATTAGATTTCTGTTTCCACATCTGTGAAACAGGATCACAATATTTGCCTTACAGTGTTGGTAAGAGAGCCAAAGTGACATTATATATGTCAAGTATCTGGCAAAGTTGGCACTCCACAAACTGTAGGCTTGCACCCATTAGTGCAGAGTTCCATTCCCTTCCTTTATACCTAAGACCCTCCATACTTTTCCTCCCCTATTTCAAAGCCAATAGAAGAGGAGATCTACCTTAATAAGAATAAAACTACAAACACAGAATGACTGTCCCTGAGAAAAGTGAAACGCTGCTAACATAATAAGTGTACAGTTTGGGGAGGATGAAATTTAAGCAAAGCTTTATTGTATGACGGGATAAACCCTGCCCTGCCACAGTAGTCTCTGAAACCAGAGACCAAAACTGCTGAGACACTGGATGTTCCTTATTAGGATGGCCTTAAACCCCTTCCCAATGAATAACCGATACTGTTAGACTTGAAAATGATCTTCAGTACAATTGTCACAAGTTTTCCACACAGGTATGCAAAAATGAAGTAGTATATTTTTAAAGCAGACAGCATTCTGCTTACTTGGCTGCTTCAAGGACAGGCAAAACTGCTAGACTTCTTTCCTCCACTGGTCAGTCCACAAATCCATCTATACACACAGCCATCCATCCTTCCAGCCAGTCAAAAGGGGAGGCAAATGATACTATATTTAAGTACCATGTCAAATGCATTTTATATACCGTATCTCATGTAACCGGATTATTATGTGCTAGGCAGTATGCCAAGTACTAAGAATATTGAAGTCAATGTGGCATGGCCTCTGAGTCAGAGGTGTTGATAGAGTGACTAGAGCAATATTATAAGAATATAAGTAACTAACATAAGGCACAACACAAAAAATAGGAAGCACAAAGAAAATGATACAGCAATCAGAGGAGGGAGATGTCAAAACCAGTGGGCAGCATTAGGAAACAAGGAATGAAATGGGTTGCCTTTGAACTGGTTACCATTTGATCATACAGAGTCTGGCATGGAGTTGGATGAAGAGCATACCAGGTGGAGGAAAACATTGAACAAAAGCATGAAAGAGGGAAAGTTCAGGCTGGGAGAGAATTATCCTAAAATCTGAATTGATGGGATTGGAATAGTGGACCCATGACTTCTATGGCAGGATTTAATTGTATTTCCCATAGCGTCTTTCTACCTTCAGTAGCAAACACCCAAGAATCGTGTATTTCCTATGCTCTTGGATCATACGAAATTCTAGCTCTGATCATATATAATTCAATGCCTAGAGCATAACCCAAATGGTCCATATTGTGAGTTTGTTCCTATATCACACTTTGATATTCAGGACCCGTAATTTTCCCCTTGGGTGGAGAGTTGGAAGTGAATAAGAGTTCTTGGAACCTGAAAAGACTAGGCAACTTAGAGACTGCACATTGATAGCAATGGCCTAGAACCAGCAAGAGATAGAGTGATGCATGCTGGAGCCGTTAGGATTTGATTTCTTCCTCTCCCACTTTTTCAGTTATCTGCACCAAACCATCCCCTTCCTCGTCTCTGTGACTGTGTCTCTCCTTTCCTCTGCCTCCTCAAGGACCTCAGTGCATCAGCATCCACATGGGATCTTGGTCTTCAAGCTCTTGTTATTCATTGGCTTATCTCTCTCAGAACAAAAACATGGTCAAGCCTCTCCCATCAAAGAACAAAGAACAATCAAACTCTTCCCTGGTGCCAAATCCTTGCTATTTTTGTCAATCACTCATCAATCCCTCACAGTCGAGTTTTATGAAAGAGCTCTTCTACACTTCCTTTTTCCATTTCCTCATCTCAATAGTTATTTAGCCTAAGTGTCTTTGATTCCACACCATTACTCTACTGAAATAGCTCTCATTGTGTTGGTTATCTATTGCTGCGTAACAAATTACCCCAATACTTAGCAGTCTACAACAGCAAACATTTGCTATATCACACATTTTCTGAGGATCAAGAATTTGGAAGCAACCCAGCTGGGTGGTTCTGGCTCAGGGTTTCTCACAAACTTGCAGTGAAGCTGCCAGTTGGAGCAACAATCATCTCGAGATTCAACTGGGGCTAGAGAACCACTTCCACGTTCCCTCACCTGATCACTCCCTCCTTAACCCCTTCTCTGTTGGTGCTCATGACTTTCCTCTCTCTTGGTTTGCCTCCTACTTCTTGGGCTGTTAATTCTGTCTCTATTCCTCTTCCTTATTTGCCTCCTCAATATTGGGGTGCTCCCCAGGAAAATGTCCTTGGGTTCCTGATTTTCTCTCCCAAACTTGGTGGCCCCAGGGTGAACTCAAAATTCTTCTTTCATACCTTGTCCTCCTGTGTTGACCATGTCAGTGAGTAGTCTGGGACCACAGCTGCTCCCCAACTTCAAGAGTCTCAGCAACATCAGAATGATTGGCTGAATCAGAGGTTGCAAGTGATAGGAGCCTAAGGTATATTTTGCTTGTTTAAACTCAATAGTGTTTACAAAATATGAAAAATAACAGAAATTCAGATTCTTATCTACTCTTGAAACCCAAATCTCTACATGACAACAATAGAGTGACAGCTACCCTGTTTATTCCAGGCATGTATCATCCAATATACTGTGTGCTGTGGAATATGCCTTCAGTGTGCCTGGCACGCTTTGCTTTTTTGTTACCTGCACAGACCATGTAGTAAGGTATGTCTTAGAGTTATCTGGAAACATACCGATTTCTTTCAATGTTGCAGGATTATTCATGGCATGTACAAAAAATATTGATACTTATTGATTAGTATAGGAAATATGGACTTTACGTTGCTCCGGATTAACCTTTAAATAAAGTAAAATGGAGTCAAGTTCCCTGTGAGGGAAGACATTCCTTTTAATATCCATGGTAACTGCTCTCTGTCCCATGCTATTGTTAATTACCAGTGTGGAAAAATAATCCCCCTGATTAGTTTGTGCTTATACACCATTTAGAAAGACAACTCAGTTAGAGCATATTTGGTCCAAGGACGATGGAAAGACCCCAAGTATGCCCAATTGACAAGTCACCCAAGTTTGTACCGTGATTTCGGCTGTCTCGGTCCAACCCATTTATTTGATGAATTATTGCTGAATAAAGCTCTCCAGGCATCTGTTCTAATAGGAACTGTGTGTTGCTTTTCTACACCACAGGCTTATTTCAGCGGGAGTGGAGTCAAGCTCCCAGAAAGCTGGGCAATCACTCATTTTTCTTGGAGATTCATCTGCTTCCTGAGCTGTGCGTATAGCAAAGAGATGGTGCCAGGCCTTGGAAACATTGGTTATGGTTTGGTAGCCTCAGCCTTGTCCTATAACAAGGATCTCACGGTCACATAACCCAAGCTTGAATAATTGCTTCTTTATAAACAACACAGAAAACTATGTTTTTGAAAACTCCAAACAAAAGTGTATTATATTACTAAGCCAGGGATAAAATAACATGTAAGAATAGATCATAAAGGAAGAAAATTGCTATTAAACAGTAGATGATCTGTTTAACCTGTCTGAGTTCCCTGATAATATTTTACAGGTGTAATCAGGGTCCTACTCTGGTAATAGTAGGCCACAAATCACCCTGGCAACCTGGTCTGCCTGCAGCTTGCTGGTTGTATTTATGATCATATTTTTCCACATATAAAGTCCCCTAGGAAACTAATTTTTTCAGGGGTTTTTATTTCCTTACAAAAGTTTACCTACTGCTCCCTTGTGTTCCTCTCATAAAATAAGAAACACATTTTAAGAACACGTTTCTTTTAAAAGATCTGCATACAGTATTTTTTCTCTTTTCCACTATTCTAAGCTACATTACATAAATAAAACCCTGATGTGAGCCAAATACATTCCTATTTTAGCAAAATAGTTTCTCTGCAGGCAATGAGATCTAAGTATCCTATCAAATGAAGTCAGCTCCACACAGAATTGCCCTCTCCAACCCACCGTATTTCAGAGATCTCTTTAATTTTGGCAACAAAAGAAATCGATCAGTCTTAGAGTAATTCAGGCTGGACAGGCAGAGGAGTGAAACCAGGTCTCCTCAACTCAAGAGAAGCAAAAGAATCAAGTTAGCTCCAAATAGCACAATTTGCTGCTTTAACTTGAGAGTCTTAGGTCACGTCTTTGAAAGTAGGGCTTCAGAGTCTCGAAACAACTGGGGTATCTACTTCAATTTCCACCTTGTTTTGACAAGATCTCCTTCGGCTGAGCGTACACAAAGCTGACTCTTGATTCAACAAGAAAGGGGGATTTAACAAAAGAAGAAAGGGAAAGTAAGTAGCTGTTGGGGGAAGGAAGTAGGAAAGGAAAGAAGCTAACATTTGTGGAGAACTAACTATAACCACACATTTTGCGTATTTTATCACATTTGTGTCATAAAACCCTGATAAGTAGCTACTGTGCCAATATTGATAAAAGGTATAGGACTTTGAGAGACGAGATGACTGGCCAGGGTTTTATTGCATGCCTGTCTGACTCCAAAATCCATATTCTTTCTGTTACTCCATACTCCCTGGAGAATAATGGACAATGAGGAGAGATGAGGGATCATGACGCATTCAGGGGGATGTTGAGGAACTGGCACAAAGGAGGTTTGGGGTTCGAAGGGTTAAAATGAAGATGAAAGGCTATGAAATATCCATTTAAAAGGCTAAGAATCAAACCCAAGAAGACCTACAAACTTTGTGAAGGCCTAGGCTTATGTTTTGATGGTTTTAGAGTTTCATGATCCCTTGAGCTAGCCTTCAATCCTTGATGAGGAAGGCAGTATATTCTATATAAGGAGGGGGAGTGGGCAGATGCCCACGTGATCTGACTTATGTGTTAAAAGAATGCCTCTGCTTGCAGTGTGGAGAATAGACAATTGGGGCTCAAACATAGAACTCCGGAAACCAGCCAGGGAGCTAGGGCTGTGGGAGTTGAGGTCGGATGGTGACAAGAACCGGGGTGGTAGTGGCGGCGGAAGTGAGAAGGGGTTGGATTTAGATTATAGTTTAAGGTAGAGCTAATATTGTCGCTGATGGATTCGATGTAATGTCTGTCTCCTGCCAGCTGCAGGTGAAAGTGACCGATGCCACCATTACGGGGCACTCCCAGAGTGGCTGAGACCACGTGGCAGCATTTAAGTACCAGGGAAGATGGGCTCAGTTACTGAAGTGGTAAACAAGGGCAGAGCAGGAATCAGGATGCGGTGACCCACTGTGGCTATTTGATCAGTGTCTTTAGGCCTAACAGATGGGCAGCCAGTTAAAGTCGTAAATATAATCAGAAGCATCTGAGATCTGGGCGACAGGCATGATACTGTCAGCTTGTCACCACAGTAGGGCTGGGTGCTTTCACCCTAATCCCTGAAAGCAAGTTTGGAGGCTTGCAGCCTTTTTAGTGAAGGGGAGATTGAGTCTCCTCAAGGAAGACGCTCATGACAGTACCACAGTGCTGTACTCTTACAATTCTACAGTGTAAATAGTCCTCCAAGATGTCTCCAAAGGGCCTGCATCTGTATATCGTGATACTTGAAGAAGGAGAAATCCAATATCTTTAGGAACTATAGATAACAAATTTGAACTGATGTTAATACCTAGGGACCTGAAATGCATTCGTGCTCTGCCAGAGCAGGGGCTTATGGATGTTGGGTAGTAGATGGCGTTTTGGTCTAAATTCATCTCCCCAGTGGGCCTAGAAGCTCTTTGAATTTACCTCAGGTTTATTCCAAAGTTTCTGAATGCATGATTGGAGTGGCCTGGAATAGATCCACCGGGAACTGTCAGAATTACCACACTGGTTTTCTGGCTTATGGACTGAGGGCTATTAGGGTAGGAAGATTCAAGAAGGCGGCCCTGGGATTTCTTCCCCCTGTGAACAGCAAACCAAAGCCAACGCCATACACCTGGATGAATTGCAAGAGTTAGTGCCACCAGCAAAGACTAGAAATGTGCAAGGATGGTGATTCCTCCCATCTTGCCACTTATCATGCCTGTTGGCCTGGTCAGAGAGCAGATGGATCTGGAGAATAACTGTGCATTTCTGGAAACCCAATCAGATGTGATTCCAATTACAGCAGCAACAACATAGGAGAAGGTGCCATTGGAGACTGAGCCAGCCGTTCATCCAACTTACATTGCAGGATCGTTTCTACTCGATTACAGTGTGCTGCCGTGCATGCCCAGTGCTACAAACTGGGTTTCAGGTAATACCAAGCTCACAACTAGCAGCTGTGACTGAGTGGCACTTGGGCTTCCACGGCCAGGCATCCAGTCTTATCTAGAGCTTAGTGGTAAGCCCGGAGCAGTTTCTCAAAGGAGAATCATTATTTGAAGAGGAGAACATGGCTTTTCTGTAATACCCTAGGAGTGTGTTCTGCTGCTGGGGCTTGCCGGAGACTCCACACCGGGTTCTTATCTGCTGCAGACACCGTGAGGAGTCTTCTGGATTACAAGGCCCGAGTGGCTGAGCAGCTTTCACTAATTGGACTAATTGCAGAGTCTTCTCTTGTTCTCAGCCTAATTCAAATCTGGATTTAGGGGTTTCTCGGTAAATGAGTCAGAGTAACACACTTAAATGTGGTATATGTGTGGCATGACCTTACACTCCAATTTGCCAAAAAAAAAAAAAAAAAAAAAAAAAAAAAACCACAAACAAAAAAATCCTCCAAACTCCCCCTGCCCCCCGGAAAAAAAACCCCAAATTTTCCCAGGCCAGTCCTAGTTGATTCTAAAGATAAACTCTCAACCAACAGAGTTGCTTAATGTTTTATTCTCCTGGACAAACACTTTCACTCTTTTAGAGATCTTCAGTTGACTCTCCTGGAAAAAGACTTAGATCTTTTTTATAGAGCATCAACATGCTACTCCCTTGGACAAATTACTGTGAGCTTTTATAGATCTTTAATGTTTATTGGGCAACAAAAACAAAAAAAATATTTATTGGGCAAATATGTATCCTGTTTTCAATGTATGCTATTAGTAGCCATTTCAAATAGTCTGCTTGGAAAGTAAGTTATAGCCTAATCTCACCATCCTGCTAAGTATTAAGGGGCCTTGTCCCCCTCTCGGGGACTCCTCACTGGTGACTTCAAGGAGATTCTCAGAGGATTCTTGGATTACATTTTCATAGGAAAGAAATGCTGATGTGTTAAAGGTGTAGTAGTCAATGCCCGAAGCTGGTAAACACCATCTTCCTCTGGAAGAGCTTTTGCAAATAAGAGTCTTATTTTTAAATTCCAAGCATGGGATCTTATATTTCTACAATAATTCCTACCTGCCATTCCCAAATGCTTTTCTAAGTCTAGAGCATGGAAAGTCTTGGTTAAGGAATTAAATTTAAGGATCCAATTTGTTGGCATTTTTGTTAAGGTCCCACAGTGTGGGGCATACATTGTCCCACCCTCCTGCCACTCTGTTGCCATTTTCCCCACAGACGGAAGAAATTATGTGAACATGGAGGCCAGAGAAGGGTTTCATCAAAAGGAGAGAAGGAAGCTGGGAGTGGTGGGAATTTGTAGGAAGGGAAAGTGATAGAGAAAAATCTCCCGATTCTTAAGCCATCCTGCTCCTTTTCTGCCTGCAGAGCAGGGCGTTTGAGAGGAAAATGACTGGTTTGGAGGACACACACTACATTTGGCAGGAAACCAAACCCAGGCTGGGTGCTCATGGGCTGTGATACTTGCTATCCTACCATGGCAAATTGCTCAGCAATGTGAAGCCTCGCTTTGCTGGCTCTTGTTTCACTTTCCAACACGGGTCCATCAGCCTTCTGAAAAGCACCCACCTAGCCGTGCAGGTGTCTTGCCTGTCCCTTCAGTGACTCTGTAATTCTCACCTCTTTCTTTGTCTCTTCATATGGTTTCACACACTGCTCTCTGTAGCTGAGCCCCCCCCCAGGCCTGTGAAGGGTTATGAAGAGACATGCCATGGCTTCTGGGGCCTTTGGAGCTGTCTCCCCTCATTTCTGTCACCCCTGCTGAGGGCTGGGGTCCTCGGGGCCAAAGCTGAGTTACATTCATCCCCATTATACCAAAGCCAGCACCAAGTTGAGCTGTACTAATGCCTGAAGCAAAAGGAAAACTATGCACCTGTATCAACACAATTTTATTTGTCTTTTAATAATATTTTTTCCCAGAACATTAAAGAAGTTGAAAAAAATATTGAAAAATTGATAACCAGATACACTAAAACTCACAACATTATTATCAGTTTAAATATTTTAATGATACTCCAAAAAAAGAATCTATTATAATTTTACTTTCCTGGCAAAGACATCAGTAGTATCTCCAAAATTTACTTATGGAAAAACATCAATCATTTAAAAAACAAGGCTCACTCAGCATGTCAACGGCAACTTAGCAGGGCACAAGGTGAGGACAGCTCCCCTTCATCCCTTCCACCTTCCTTCCCTCACAGAAGACACAAGGAATAAGCTAAGGAAGAGAGATGCAGGGAACAAGATGCAGGGAACAGAGGAGACAGGTGGGAAGTTCTGTGCCCAATCTTAGGGAGTTTGGCAGGGCGGTGACTTTCCTGCCAGTGTTCCAAGATGTTCAGTAAATCCCTACTCTTCATACCTGTTTGCGTGTATGATGCTGGGGGACAACAAGGAAAGGGAACTGAGCTCCAGGTTTGGGTTTATGCAAGGTGGAGAAGAAAAGAGCTGCAGGAGGGAAGATGTAAGCAAAATACAAGAATTCTGCGAAAGGAGAGACCAGGTGATAATCAGGAGAAGTGTAAGTCTCTAAGAATTCCTAGAAATCATATGGGGCGGTGGGGAAGGGTCCAGAGTGCCCATCATGTGCGGGATGGAGTAATTTAATCCACTTTTTTAAAAAAAAATCTTAAAGAACAGGACAATCAGGGTGGGCTGACAAGCTAGGGGCAGCCAGGATTCGTGCAGTCAGGAGCTGTAAGGTTTGGGAGGAGGAAGGGGTTAGGTACAAGACAACGTAATGTAGAGCCTTGTGTCCTGCACATAGAATAGATATTTCAACTTCTTGCTATTCCTCTTGTCCTCTTGGAAAGTGTTAATAACTTAACTTTCCAGAAGCCGGAGGGGAAAGCTTTTCCTCTGGCATTTCCTAGACGCTTTCCTTTCACCCCGTGTTGTCTGATGTGCTTTTTTCTTCTGTTCCTAAAAGCATGCCCGTCCTCCGTTCTCGCTGTACACAAGGGGTCATGTCAATGCATGGGTCTTTAAATGAAAGCACGGTGCCTCCTTTTTGTTCTTTAAGTCTTAAAGGAACTTAGATGGAGAGCAATAAAATTCCATCCCAGTGAATATGCTAATTGCAGGGCTTTAAGTACTTGATGAAAGGCCCTTTTCCTCAAGAGGAGAATATCTTCTTCCTATTAGAAAAACAGACCCTTAAGGTCAAGTCACGCAGCTTCCTGCCTGGTGCCCACACAAGAGCATCTGCAGACTCCAGGTTCGGGTTTTTAGATCCTGGTGCTATAAATGATTTCTTGTTATGAGCGGAGGGAGTGGGAATAGCCAGACAGCTATGTGTGCTCTCTGAAAGGTTCTGTGGCTGCCAAATGCTTCTCTGAAAGCATGGAACAGAGTCCTGTGAGAAGTTTTGACACCAGGCTGTCTAAAGCTTTTAAGTGCCTTAGTCAGAGCCAGAAATTCTTATTCATCGGAAAAGATTCTGTGGGTGAAAGGAAAGTTTTGGCCCAAGTTCTTTTTCAACTTCATGAATAGAACCAGAGTAAAATTTATAGTAAACAAAGCATAGTGAATCATAGCAGCATTTTCCACCGGGGCCAAGAGGTGGAAGCAACCAAAGTGTCCATTGACGGTTGTGTGGCTGAACAAAATATGGTTTGTACGAGGTAAGATTATTTGATCTTACAAAGGGAGGAAATTATGACACATGGATGAACATAGATGAACCTTGAGAACATTATGCAAGTGAAATAGGCCAGTCACAAAAAAGACACATAGTGTATCATTCCACTTACAGGGGGTACGTAGAGTAGTCAAATTCACAGAGACAAACAGTTGAATGATGATTGCCAGGGGCTGGGGGAAGGAGAGAATGGGGAGATATTATTTAATGGGTATGGAGTTTCAGTTTGGAAAGATGATAAGGTTTTGGAGATGGATGATGATGATTGCACAACAATGTGAACGTGTTTAATGTCACTAAGTGGAGTTAAGAATTGGTGTAACCTCCTGTTGGGTGCATTTAAAAATGGTTAAAATTTTACATTTTATGTTATATATATTTTACCATAATACAAAGATGCTTAGTAGAAAGATATTCTGTTATTTGAAAAGGTTTGCATTTCTTTAAGTCATATTTTTCAACCTGTGTTCCCTGAAAATACTCCTAAAGAAAAAGATTCTGTTATTTGAATTAGCTAGGGTACCCTTCACATATGGCACATTAATCATAAAAAGTCTCTGAGAAGGTTCAAATTGAAATTATTTAACTTTGTTTAATCCAGCATTTCATATGTGTGTTTGACCCTGGGACACTTTTTCCCAGAGTTCTCCTAAACACCCATTAGAACTGGTATTCTGCAAAAGATTAGTTTGGAAAGCACCATTTGAAATTGTCCTCCAATTTATATGATATTAAATGTGTCTAGAAAGTAATAGGTGGTTTTCTTCATGGACTTTGAATGCTCACTTATTTTTTTTTAATTTTTTTCTATTTTATTAATTTATTATTTAAATATATTTTGCTTTTCTTTTTCTTTTTCTTTTTTTTACTTTTGTGTGTGAAGGATGAAAGCTCAATTCTTTATAGATATACCCAGTGAACTTTGTGATTAGCAATTAGAAATTTTATTGTGATTTGTTATTTTAATAAAGAGACCATAAATAAAAAAGTTCTCTGTGAGTTGAAAGGTCTTGCTATCTACCTACTTGAAAACTTCTTTGGATTTTGCTGATAATGAAGATACCACTGTCACCCTGGTGGCAGCTACCTAGATTGAGGGCATGTCACTTGCAAATAAAAATCGACCAAATGACAGTGACTATCAAACAACTGACTTTTCTTATCTGCCAGGGGTTTTTCCCTTCACGCTGCCTAATAAGGCAAATTATTTTCACTTTCTGGAAATAGGGAGCTTGTCAGCTTTAAAAAATCACTTTTTTAGATAAAAGAGTAGTTTTCCTTTTTCTTGGCAAGTCAGCATTTCTCTCTTTACCATGAAGATTTTGAGGTCTAGATATTTCTTGTTTTAAAAGTATTTGCAATTTGTATGCAAGTTTTATAGTTCATATTCACACGTAACAGTTCTGTTGTTCTTTTATCACTTTTATTGTCGGGTTTTTGACATATTGTTCTTATAAAATGTAGAAGTTCTAAAACTTCAGCTATTTCATAACATTTAAATGAAACAATGCAAAATTTTAAAAATACCTATAAATGGTAACATTCAAGGACAGCCAGTAAAATAACTGAAATAGAGAGTAAAACTTCCAAACCAAACATGCCACAAACTGAATATTAAAAAAAGAAAGAAAAATTAATCATAGAAAAAAGTACAAAAATGGTAGAAACAAGTCCAAATATTTTAATAATCAATAAAATATAAATAATTTAAACATGCTAGTTAAAAGAGACAGAATGGATTTGAAAATAGTAACGCAAAATTCTGCCATGTGCTTTCGCAAAAGGCATACCTAAAACTTAAAGATCTGGGAAGGTTAAAAGTGAAAAGGATAGAATAAGATAAAACACCAAAATCCTAAACAAAAAAAGCTGGCAACAAGATATTAATTTCAGATAAAATAGACAGTAAGACAAAAAGTATCATAAGGAGTAAAGATGCTTCAACAGAGTTCTAAAACTAAAGCAGAAATTGACAAGGTACCTAGAATTACCAGGAAAAATGGCAGCATCTGAGTGGAAGATTTTAATTAAAAAAATTTTAATTATTGAGAGGTGAAACAGACTAATATTAGGGTTATGGTGAGGATTAACTGATAATGTATGTCATTTATCTTTTAAGTTTGGTCAATTACTTATTTAGTGCTGGGGACTATTTTGGACTTTGGGTTAGAGTATGACACACAGAGATGGTCTATGATCTCATGAATCAGTCAGGCCAGGTCCTAGAGCTGATGGGAAAGGTTGAACGGGATGCCCCCACCCCATGGTGTGGAATTTGGGGCTACAGCTTAGTGGTTAAGTTTGCACACTTTGGATGGAGGTCTTGCTGGGTCTTGCCTCTAGCATGTAGGAATTGCACAATTTAAGACAGTCATTTAATCTCAATCTATTCATCAATAAAATGGGGCAATGATTATCTCCAAGTGTTGGTGAATAATATGCCATAAACTATTTGAAGCTCTTAGCATGATGTTTGACATACTTTCTCAATAATTGGTGCATTTGTCATTACCTATCATTTTTCAAAAATCTTTTAATCAAGAGTTGCTGCTGAACCAGATGATCAAGATTTTATAACACTCTGACTGATAAGTAATGGTACTTTGTGGATGAGTATCAGATGGATTAATCTATTCTCCCCCAAATCCTAGTTTTCCAGTTTTTTATTCCTTTTAGCCAACTTTGTAGTTTTGCATATTTGGGACTTGTGGTTGGTGAACCCGAATGCTATGGCTGCTTTTAACAGTTCTTTGTGTGCTTAGAGTATGCATGTGTCTTACTTGGTATCCTGGCCAAAATGTCCACTTTCCCCACATGTCTTGACATTCTAACGTGATACTTGTATAAAACTCAGGATCTAAAACTATTAACTTTAAAAATATATATTTTTATCACTGGGTGCTTGTTCATGAGCTGTCGCTTCATTCTAAAATATATCAATACCAAATGTGGCCAGGAATTAAAACAGGGCATTTCTACCACCTGTAACTCATTTAATACATCAAAAAATATTTACTAAGTGCTTCTGGAATGTCAGACTCTTTTTTATATCAGGAATGGTGGAGAATACAACTATGAATAAGTTGTGATTCCTACGCTGGAGGATCTTACTGTTCAGGAGGAAAAATAAGGCAAGTATAAAAAATAACTCTCCTTTCACTAAGAGCAGGAACAAGGCAAGGGTGTCTTCTCTCACCACTTCTATTCAACATTGTTCTGAAGATCCTAACCAGTGATAAGATGGAAAGTACAAAGAGAAAACAAAGGCATAAATATTGAAGATGAATAATTAAAACTTTATTCTTAGGACAACTAGAACAAATGAATTTGCCAATGTCATAAGGTACAAGGTCTGAACACAAAAATAAATTTATTTCTAAATATTAGTAATGAAGCATTGGAAAATGCAAATGCAAAAGCAATATCAGTTATAATAACATCAAAAATATAAAATATTTGGGAGTAAATTTAACTAAAGATGTTCAAGTCCTTTATGTTGAAAATTACATAGCATTGTGGAGATAAATTAAAGAAGACCTACGTAAAATGATTAGATATACCATGTCTATGAATTAGAAAGGCTAAATATTATTAAGCTGTCTCCCCAAATTGTTCTATAAAAATATAATCTCAAACAAAATCCCAGTAGACTTTCTTTTTGCTGAAAGCTGTAAGCTAATTTTAACACTTACAAAAAAATTCAAAAGACCTAGAATAGCAAAAACAATCTTGAAAAAGAGCAAAGTTGGAGGAACTTTGCTTTCCAACTTCAAGACTTACAAAACTACAGCAATTAAGATAATGTGGCCTGGGCATAAGAATGGCAAATAAAAAAATGGAATAGAATAGAATCTAGAAATAGATCCACACATGTCAGGTCAATTAGTTTTTAACAAGTTGTCAAAGGAATTCGATGGAATATGAAAGTTATGAAAGCCATTGTAACAAATGGTGCTGAAATGATTAGATTACTGTATGGGAAAAAACGAATCGCAGCCCTGACTCATACCATACACAAAAATTAACTTGATATAGATTATATACCAAAGTATAAAAGTTAAAACTATTAATACAAAGCTTCTGTAAGGAAGCATATTAGAGAATATGTTTAACTTGGAGTAGGCAAAGTTTTTTAAATAGAACAAATTCATTAACCATGAAATAATTGACAAATTGTACTGAAACAAAATTAAAAACTTCTCATCAAGAGACACCATTAAGAAAATGAGTAGGCAAGCCACAGACTGGAAAAAATACTTAAGATGTAGGTATTTTAATTCAGAATATATAGCTCAATGATGAAAAGACAAAAACTTCAATTTAAAAGACACTGCACAAAAGAGGATATAGAAATGGCCAATAAGCATAAGAAAACATGTTCAAAATTATTAGTCATCAGGGAAGTGCAAAAACTACAAGACATCACTTTACAACTACTGGAATGGTTAAAATGAAAGAGGTCGACAACAATTGGACAGGATGAGGACAAGCTAAAACTCTTGTTCATTGCCATTAGGAGTATAAAATGTTATGCCCACCTTGAAAGACTATCAAGAAGTTTCTTATGAAGTTAAATGCATACCTATTCTATTACCCAGCATAATAGAAGAAAGGATAAATAAATTATTGTATATTCTTACAATGCAGTACCATTCAGCAACGAAAAAGAAAGAATTACTGAAGTGCATAACAGCATGACGGAATCTCAAAAACATTATGCTGAGTAAAAGACACCAATTCAAAAGAATACATACTGTATGATTCCATTTATATAAAATGCTAAAGCAGACAAAGGTAATCCACCAGTGATAGAAATCAGAACAGTGTGTTGCTATTGTTGGGGGTAGGGAGTGGGGATTGATTGGAAAGAGGTATTAAAGAACTTTCTAGAATGATAGAAATAGTGGAGTTAAGAAAATGAGTGTATATATTTGTTAAAAATCATTGAGCTGAACGCTTAAGATTTGTGTATTTAATGGTACATAAATTTTAAAGAAAGAAAGAACGCTATTATGAGGTAGTCATTTGTAATTGCACCAATTCTCAAATCACAAACTCAAACATCCTACTTTCAGACTGCATTCTTCTTGACCTAGTGAAGCTCTCCACTGTGAAGGCCTCACCACCTTTTCTGTATCTACCAGCTCTTTTGCCTTCACTTTCCTCTTATCCAAGCTGAAGTCCATGGTCTGTAATCATTGTCCCTCCCTTGCAGACACCCTCAACTCTCTTGCCTCTTTTCTTCTGTCACAGGTGCCTGTTGAAACTCAATTCTGCCTAAAGCTAGACCCTGCCTCTTCTGTGCTTGCCTGCATGCAGCCAAAACTTTCTCAGTGAAAATCCCACAATTGGGTAGATTGATGTAAGTTTTCATTCCTGTGATACCCAATCTTAATCTAGGCTCGTGATTTCTGGCCTCAAATGGGGGTTTGGCATTGCCAATTGCCACGCTGCTGAGATAAGCCCATTCTTTGACCCTCCTCAAGGAATATTTGTATACTCCTCAATTTTCTAGCTGCCCTCATCCCACTCTGTATTCCTCTCAGGTAATGATCTTGCTTCATAGTCATTGAAAACAAAACACACAAACACCACCCCTTCTCCCACCCCAAACCCTAGAAACTCTACCTGTTTCTCCTACAACCAAATCCAAACACCTGGAGGCATCACCACCCAATTTCCTTCCTTCTTTCCTGTTTCTAGGAAGAGACGTTCATTCCTTTCCTCTGCAGAGCCAGGCTCCCCACTTGTGCTCTGGATCTCACCTCTTTTTGCCTATGAAGCAGTTTATTCCATTGTTAGCATTCCTGTCTTCACTTTCTATTGGGTTTATTCAATAAATTCCTATTGGGTATTCATATACCACCCTTATTATCCTAATCCCCTCCAGCTATTGCCCCAATTCTCTGCTTCCCTTAGCTGCACTTCTTGCTAGATCATCCACAGTCAGGTCTTCTCCTCTCATTCATTCTCCAGTGTATTGAATTGTAGCTTTTGCCCCCTGCACACCACAGCAATGGCTATTGCTATGGGCGCTGCACGTTGCCATGATTTCTTTGTCCTCATCTTTCTGGACCTTTCCGTGGTATTCCAGGTTGTAAACCACTTCTTCTTTCTCGAAACATGCTTCCTCTCTTGACTTCCATGACGCCAGCGCTGCTCCCCACCCCACGCCTGGGTTTTCTCCCGACTTTCTGATCTTCTCAAACTCTTTTGCCAGCACCTCTCAGGCTGCTAGCCCACCTGAACTCTAATATCGGACTTGTCAGGGAGCAAGAGTCCACAGCCCTGTTGTCTTCTCCCTTTAAATCCCCATTCCATCTACTCCCATGACTTTTGCCATTGCTATATGCTATGACCCTTAAATGCATATCTATAGCCCAGATCTTTATTCTGGGCCCCAGAATCATATATTCCATGACTTATCCTATATTTCTAACTTGGATGGCCCACAGAAACCCATCCCCCCCTTGAATTGCTTTTCCACTCATTCACTAAAGTGATCTCCCTCTTCCCATTGACACCTTGCATATACCAAGCTCTTTTCCACCTCAGAAAGTTTGTATAACTTCCACACTCTGCCTGGAACATTTTTTCCACCATTCTTTGCTGTGCTAACTCTGAGTCAGCACTCAGTTCTAACGTCACTTCCTCCAAGTGGCCTTCCCTCTGTTATTCTACCTCTGACAGCATTCTGAGAGCCCTGTCCTTCTCAGTGTAACAGGTAGCCCAACTTGTAAGTCTATATTTATTTATTGTGTGTTTATTGGTTTAATGTTAGCTTTCTCTAGAGATATTTAATCTCTATGAGGCTAGAGACCAGACCTGTTTTGTTCACCATTGTATATCAGTGGGCACAGTTCCTGGCCTGTAGTAGATACTCAATAATTATAATATTTGTTGAATGAGTTTATTGTTGAGTATAATGTAGATGATGACAAGTGCTCTAACTTCAGGCCTGGATCAACTGTCGGTGTTTCTGTGTAACTGTTCCCAATCCCCTCCAGTAGGGAGGTATCATTTGCTCCTACAAAGTTCTATTTTATAGCTCTCTGTGTTTACATTTACAATGCTACTCATGGTAGATATTACTAATATTCACTAATATCCCATTCCTCTCCACTGTGAGTTACAGGTAGGATTATTCCTTCCTGCTGTGTGAGATTAAGTTGTTGTTCCCAATACCTTCTACCCCTTCATGTGAGAAGGTTATTACACCTCCCAACCTTGACCATCAGTCATGAATTTGTGACTCATGGTGCCTCTCCATATAGGAGGATTATGCTTCTCTGATATCAGATGTTGGCCACTTTGGCCTAAGAATAGAAGTGAGGTAGGCCACTTCTGAGCAGAAGCAATAGAGCCATTGCATCGATCCACGGACTTCCTTTTCTATCTACAATGAGATGACAATGTCCTATACAGGGACTACTCCATCTGCCTACATCCCAGGGCTCTAGATGACCTGCAGGTTGTATGTCACATGAGTGAGAAAGAAATTGCTGTTTCTGTAAACCCTTGAGATTTGGGGGCTGATTATTCCCATAGTTTGACTCAACCTAAGCTGGCTGCTGGGCTCACATCCCTGAAGCTATATGTGACTGGTTCTGCCAACAAAATGTGAGAAGTAACATGTATCACTTCCAGGTGGGTTTAGCTTGGTCAAGTCTCTCCAGGCTTGAGAAGTCAGGGCTGCAGTGTCCAAAGGTTGTGAGGCAGTAAGGAACCAGGAATAAAATGTAAAGCAGATTAGATATTTATAACTTGAGAGAAAGACAATGAGAATGCAACAGTGCTTTGACTCTCTAACCCAAATCATTATTGCTAAGCATTTTTTTGGATAGGACCTGATTTGTAATGTCCTGAAGCCCTGGATGTCTAAGACCACTTAGTCCAATCTCAGCTTGGCTCCCCACAAGAGAGATGAAGAAGCACTGCCTACCTACGTCCACAGTTTGGCCCCAGACAGGCCTCGCAGGAGGAGTCCACACTCTCCCTGTCTGCTGGTGGTCACTGGCATGTATCAGTGTGGGATTCAGAGCCTTGTCCCTAGGATGTGCCCAAGGAACATCATTGATTTGCTGCTAGAAGCACATGGCCAGGACGTTCTTGGGAGAATATCCTAAAATACAGTATAAAATGCTGCCCAGCTCCAACTTCTGCTTCAAGAAACATTTCTTGACTACAATTTCTATTCCTGGCAGTTAACAATCATTGTCTTCTTAGAACCACACAGGCAAGGAAAACATTACTCTCTCCATTCTACAGATGGGGACACAGGTTCGGAGAGTATAAGAACCTGGGATTTACAAATATTTGAATTCTGTGCTCCCCTTCGCTCTCTCCCCCCACCCCATAGTATGTTAGTGATGATACACATACCCCTACTAATCTCCAACAGTCCCTTCTCTAAACCTCATCCCTATGATCTTTTTCTTTGAAAGTTCTTCCTACTAGCCTGGTATTAAAGGACATTTTTCAGTCTCCTGGAAACAGTTCCTTTGTGACAAAAGTCAGTTCTTACAAATGTGACAGAAGAGCCCTGTGGGGAAGCTTGGGGAATCAAAATTGCAAAACCTTCTTTCCCAACTCCTGTTGGCTACTCCAGTAAAAGGTGTGCTGGCAAAACCAAGCCCCAGGCTGATGCTGGCCTGAGCTGACGCCTGCAACCAGGGGTGCGTGGAGCCGCTGGCCGGAGACCATCCTCGCAGGGAGGCCCCTCCCACACCCAAGGCATTGTCTAGTGTCCGTGTGAGCACAGCAGAGTGCTCCAGAGTGGGAAAGGCCTGCTGCAGGGCCCCCAACCCAAGGACATTCCCAGAACGAACTGTGGCTTCCCGAGTTGGAGAGCACATCGTAATTAGGGGGACAGGCTGGGGCAGCCACAGGCACCCACATTGCAGCCTGTGCCACCCACTGTCCCTGCCTGCTGCTGCCACATATGTTCTCAAGCCAATCTACCAGCTCTTAATGGCGACTAAGTGTCACTGGTGGTTCTGTGGGGCATTTCAGAGCCTGCAGCAGTTTGAGCCTTGAGGGAGCTCCTGGTGGGAATTTGAATGGTGGATCTGAGTTCTGCTAAGCGTTGTACAGAAACAGAGTCTTCCTACCCGCTTCCTCAATGATTTCTTCAGTGGCCGCTGATGGGAAAGGTATGGATCTCCAGGCCTCTAGAGCAAGACAGCGGCGCTATGCATGTGTGTGGAAATCGGTCTTTCATTCAAGTCAGAATGATTACTGATTCTTGGAGTTGATATCCGATTCTCATGCCTTATTCTTAGACTCTGGAAAATTGGCCTTTACTGGCACGAGTGGGGCATTAATGCAGTCCTTACCCCATGCTATAGATGCAGATACAGCACCACGCTGCTTCCTAACCATGTGAAAGTCAGTACCAGCCTCCCTACCCCATGTCCAAGCAGAAAAGGGACTTGAGTGTGGGGCTTTTGCTTTCTGAGGGGCACAGAGGGCACCTGGGGGAGTTCTGGAAGGAGAAGGGGACACTCTGCTCCCGCCGTGAGCAGGGCAGCTTCTCCCTTCTCAGCAGGGAAGATACTATGGTATTTTCCAGGCTTCTGAGGAGTGGGGCAGACAAGCCCATGGTCTGGCCCATCCTCAGTGACCTCTTCTTGCCAGAGCCGACTCACCTAGCGTGGTGTGGGTTAAGTTGGCATCACACCACCACACACCACGAGGCCGCAGAGGTGAGCAGGTGTGCCTGGCTCACCTTACCTCTGCCTGGGGTTGTCTTTGCTGAGTCACTGACTTCCTTCCTCATCCTCGCCCAGACCACTGTTGCCACCTGTCCATTCTTGCCCCTTCCTGACAGCTCCATTTGCCCATTTCTGAACTACTTTCTTACTTTAGCAAGCATTCTTTCCAGCCCTCTTTAGAAATGTTCCCTATGAGAGACTTTCCAGTAATTATTGCCTAAGAGAGGTCCAAGCCATGAGTAGCTCCCATGTGACCTGCCATTTTCTGGAAAGCCTTACTTCACTTAAGCCAGCATGTCTGGGGTTTATTTAAAGGGAACTCACTTCCTTGTCCCTGGATTTTCATTGTTGGTTATTGAGGTTTTGTTTGTTTAAAATTGAGGGTTTCCTCCCTGACTCTTCCTTATTGGTCCAAGCCCAACGTTGATTACATCTCTGTGCCGGTCGGTTCCCAGGCTCTGTGTGAGCTTCTCAGTCATGAGAACCACGTGTGTGCTCAAGCCTCAACTGCAGGGATGTAGTAGAGTGGAAGGAGCACTGATTCTGGAATTATAAACTGGGGCTCAAGTTAAAGTTCTGCTGTTCATTTACTCTATAGACCTGTTTCTTCAGATGAAAATTTGGCTTAAAATATCATGTGTTTATGAGGCTCTTATGAATAGATGTATATATAAATAAACTATAATACTTCACAAGCCATAGTGCATGATGATAATGATGGTCAGAGAAGGAAAAAGGAAAAGAGTAATTAAGAGAATAAGCACAAGAGCAAGATGACTTTCTCTTCCAAGTGGGAGGGAACGGGCTGTAGGCGAACCATTGGAGAATAATCAATGCCTCTTCCTCAGCCCTCCACAGCTGAGCAAAGGTCATTGAGCAAATATTTACTGACCAGTACTGGGTATTGCTGTGGATACAAAAATAAGTAAGATCTGGTGTCTGTGTTATATATAATAACATATTAGATGTGGGCACAAAATACAGTGGAAATAGATGAGGGAGCAATGAGTTTTCCTGGGTCTGGTTGTATGTGGGAGTCTGAGGCCACAGGCTTTGAGGAGCTGGTTGCATTTAAGCTGAGTTGTAAAGGATTTTAGGAAGGGAAGAAGTGGGGGAGGGAGTTCTAGGCTGAGTGAATGACCTGGGCAAAGGCACTAAGGAATAATATTGGCGATGGGCTCAGGGAGCAGACAGGAGTCTGCTGTGGCCAAAGATGGGTTGTGTGCACAAGGTAGCTGGAAATGAGGCTAGTGGGCTGGGGTCACATGGGTGCAGGTGGCACAAGCCTGTGCATTGTGGCCAGCTGGTTTGTGCAGGACACTGTAAGTCCTTCTTACTGCCCTTGGAGTCTTTCCATTGGCATTGCTTTGAGTTTTAGGAGAGATTCCCCCTAAAGCTGTGTATATTTGCAGCCACCCACCTACTTCCCTCCTCCCCAATAATATATATATACAAGCTGTTGGAACAGCAGCACCTTCCAGACTCACTTCTACACTTGCAGGGCCTGGGGCAAGGGTACAAATGGAGGCCCATATGCTAGATGTTTACATATTTCAACGTTGTACACTAACTTAACAAAATGTTAAATCAAAATATTCCGCGCTTCTTCCTTTACAAGTGTCCTTCATAATCACCTTGAAGATCAGGTTTTAACTGATAATTTTCAGACTCTCAGGCCACCAATTTCTCCTGTCTCCCATCCTATCCCCTCCCTCCTCTGACTTCCATCCCCAGCTGTACCCCACTCTGTGACAGCCCTCTCTTAAGCCCATGAGTGAATATCACAGTCCACATATCCAAGCTGTTCCCACTGATACAGAAGTCACCCTCAGGGGACCTGGGCAGTCACACATCAGGAGCCAAGGGGTGGATGTACCAGGAGCACAGGTCTCCTTTGGGGGGGCAGACCAAGGGAAATGGCCAGTTGGGTCTTGGAATTGAGCTGGGGGTCATTAGGCAGGAATGCTGGTATGTGAGCATGCTGTAAAAGGGCAGTGACATAGCCTCTGAGTAGTCACTTTTCTTAGGCCAGTGGACTTCTCATCTGGGAAGAGAGGTATAATCTCAGGTGGGCCTGAGTAGGACCCTCCAAAAAGCTAGCCCAGGGCAGAACCACCCTGTGCTTGAGCCTCAGGGTGGGGCTGTGGTGCTCCACCTTCTAGCTTTGCTGAGCCCCACTTTCAGAGTTACTGGGCTGAGTTGGTAGAAGCATCAGACCCTGTCAGCAGGAAGATGTCTTGTCACCTCCACTCCCCAGTGGATCTTTTATGGGAATGCACTCCATCCCTTGATGGACAAGAGTCTCAGGATGATGACTTCTTTGTCATGCCACAAAGATGTTAAGAAAATTTCAGAGGTTTACCAAAGAAAGGATTACTCAAGGATATTTTATATTAAGAAATATTGGTCCAAACAGGTACATGAAAATGTCAAGCACAGAATAGACTAGAGTACTTCCATAATCTGGTATTATACTCTTTTCCTTAGCATTCCAATTACACAGATGCTGGACAACAGGTGGGAGTATCCTGTAGCATGGACTCAACAATGCCCAGAAATTGGTGAGGCTTTGCCACTAGAACGAAGGTTCAAAAAAAAAAAAAAAAAGCTCAAGTATTATCTCATGCCATAATACCCATAAATGTCAGAGCTGGAAGGGTCTTTGGAATTTTACAGATGGGAAAGGGGCTTGCCACAAGGGACAGAGAGAGAGCAGATCCTTGGCTATCACCTGAGTCTCCTTCTCCTAGACTGGGACTCTTTCTATGGTTTCCTCACAAACCCAAGTTTGGTTCCAAATTTAACTAGACCAGTTAAAGGGGGCCTCTGTTCAGAGCAAAGGCATGAGGAAGCTGGGGAGATTTGGCTTAGGAAAAATATATTCTTCTTCTTTTTCTTTTTTCCTGAACAAGGTCATGCTCTGCTCACAGACCCACCATGGAAGCTCTCCCACTTAGCCCCCAGGCAAGGTGCCTCATGTGTTTCCCAGGAGCAGCTGCTTCACTGGTACCCCCGGCACGGCCATGGAGACGTGGCTGTGGCGTGTGATGCACTCACAAGGCAGCCGGCACCCATATTCTTGCCACCCCAGTTCCTACTTCCACATGGGATTCTCAGAATGAAGTTGATGATCAGATAGAGATGATGGGTAGGGGAAGCGTAGTGCAGTGAAAATACTGATAGTGATCAAGACTAGAAAATTATAGCTGCCAGGTCACTAGTACCATTGACTATTCTGGTCTGGCGACTCAGCTGGAGATGGAAGACAGCCCCAAACCACAGGGGTAGGAAACTTGACCAGGAGGCCCCCGAGGTAACTGTGATTGCCATTTGAGGTTCCTCGTCCTTTGGCCCACCTTGGTATCCCCTCATGTGGCTCCTCTGTCTTCCTTTTCCTCTGCTTATGTGCTAAGTCCATCAACACCTCTGCTCTGGCCAACAGGGCTCACACGTGGAGGGTTAAAACCTTCCCCACCCAGGTTCATGCTCTCTCCATGTTCCAGGAGGCTTCCAGGCCACCATGGGGCATGGACTTCCAGAAGCCTCTAGTCCTCCCAAGAGAATGAGGACCAGATCCCAGCGAGGGACAGATCCCACAGGAGTGCCGCTCTTTCTCCCTTCTCTGCATGTCCTGTGTCTGGGGTGCTGGGGCGGTGGCCGTGGTTCCTCAGCTCCAATCCATCTGTTCCTTCTGGCAGAGTGAACCTGGGACCTGGGACCTGGGACCCTCCTCTAGATTCCCAGGGGGCCAAGCTGCCAGATGGGTGAGAGCTAGGATTGCATCAACTTCCCACCACCTGCTCCTCCTCTTTCCCTGTCACTTTCCGACATGCTGCATTTTAGTTTGGGATCACAGGCTTTCCCAAGATTCTTATAGTCAGATACAAGATTTCTGTTCATTGGATGATTTCCATCCTGTACTTTATAGTGACTGTAAGAGTAAAACCAGAGAAACGAACCATCTCCCTGTGTTTTTTAAAGACAGGCCTGACAGGCTCGGCACCTGCTGAGCCACACTACACGCCGTTCCATTCTCCACCCTCCTCACTTGGATCCTCTCCCTGCCAAACTTGCTCACGGCTGCTACCCAGTCTGTTAGTGAGGCTCTGCCAGTGAGATGCCCCCTGCCCCTACAACGTGTAAAAGGGTCATGCTGGGAGGTGGCTACCTAGGAAAGCTTAGCCTCTGCCTTCTACTGCTGTCAGAAGATTCTAGAATCACAGGGGCTTGGGTTCAAATCTTGGTTCGCCCTTACCAGTCATAGGTGTTCCTTTCTTTTTAAAAGAGAAACAAAGAAAATAACATCATTAGCAACACTGAATTCCTGTGGAGAGTTCCAGTACAAGGACAGGGACAAATTTAGAATAGGAACAGCAGCTGATCTTCCTACAGTCCTTCCTTTGTAACCTGAACTGACCCTTCAGAGGCTGTTGTAATAAAACCAAGGAGTGAGCCACAGAAGACCTGAAGGAAGCTCTTAAGTTTCCATATGATAGCTATTTTAAATATGCCAAAATACAAGCCTGCATTCTACAGCCATGGGAGTGGTGATTTTAGGAGGGCGGGTAGAAAGCTTTGCATTCAGATTTTGCGATGTCGGCTCAGAGGATCCCGGATTACCTATAAAGTACAATAACAATGCTCTTTAAGCCTCTTTGACCTTAGAGTTAATCGATGCCCAGCACAGTGCCTGACACACGGCAGAGTCTCATTAAATTTGATAAATAAATGGCTATGTGAATATTAGCTAGTGTGGAAGCTGCTCTGGAGCCCATCCTTAAAACATAGTGTGGGGATGGGGACACCTAAGGGCGAGGTCTGAGGATAAGACCAAAGTTCTACTCAGGAGCTTGTAATCCTCGGTGACACCATTTACAGACACAGCTTTGCATATGGGCCAAGCCAGACATCTAAGCCATGCCCCCTTGACCCTAACAAAAACCTGATTCTGTTATTATTATCATTCATTCATTACTCGATAAATATTTCTTCAATAAATATCGCATCTACTGATGAATCCAGTCAGTGTTTTGCATTAACAAAACAGACAAACATCTCAGAACTAATGGAATTTGTATTAGTGAATGTAGTACTAGGAGCTATAACAGACAAACACAGAAATCTCAGTGGTCAAGCACAATGGAAATTTGTTTCTTGTTCCTGTGAAGTCAAATAGGCAACAGTAGTGGGGAAGGGCAGCGTTCAGATCATTGTATTCATTAAGGGCTTGAGCTTATTGGAAGCTCTGCAGTCTCCAATGTGCAGCTTCCAAGGTCAGTCTGGGCATTGACACCAGCTGTGAGAGTAAGAGAAAGAATGGGAGCCTGGACATTGTCACATCACTTTCACCCATAGGACATTCATGAGAACTCAGTCATTTGGTTTCATCCATATAACTGGAGATGGGAAATGTAGCTCCTGGTTGAGCAGTGGCTTCTCATTAGAAGGTCTTCCTTAGAGGAGAACATGAGTATCTGGTGGGCAGGGAGACATCACTACCACACTCACCTTCTACTGGGTGCAGGGAGACAGACAATGAACATGTGAGTACACTGTACAGTATTTCAGATGATAATAAAAATAAATCAGGGGAGGGGATTAAGGGTACAAACAGTTGTGCAAATAATTTTTTCCTCTGGTTACTCATTGGTCTGTACTGTCTACAGAACACATGTGAATTGGTCCTTTGAGTAGGCGACGTAAGGATTCTCCTTCCTGAATTGTGTGAGAGCAGCTCAGATTGGAAAGAGAGACCTTACTTTGTGTCCAGCTAGCCACCAAGCCCACATTGTCATTGCCATAAATGACTCTGGGGTTATAGAATGTATTGAGTACAAAAGACTACAAAAAAACAGAAAAATGATGCAGACAGATCAAAGTGTGTTTACATTTGCTTCTGGGGCTTTTCTATTCCTTGAGCTTTTGTGTGTCTGTAGTGAAGACCTAAGCTGAAGTTCAGTTGCTTTTAGTTTTGACTATGTGTCTGTCTTTGAATAATCTCTAAGAGGACCTACTTATCAGATGTATGTAGAAAATCAAGAAGAGCATTGTGGAGGGGAAGGGCATACCTCTAACCCTTGCTAGGGAGAGGCAAAGTTATAAAATGCAACCAAAATGTTTGTACTTTCATATTTTCCTGAAATAAAATAAAAATGTAAGAAAAAGAAAAGAAAATCAAGAATTGATTCCTCAGTAGCAGTAGAGTAATGTGGCCTTTGTGTTGAAGAAAACTAGGTGATATTCAGTATAGGTATAGCAGAAAATTAGTTAGAAAGGAACTGGTAAGGATAGTTAAAGGATGCTAAGAATATATGCAGTGATGGAAGAAAGATCTGTGTTTAGTCAATGGCAGAGGCTTAGACATTTCTGAAAATACAGCTCATCCCTTGCATTGAGGACTTAATTCAACAAGCATTTATTGATGTTTCTTATATACCTGGCCCTATGATAGGCACCACTAATATAGTGGTAAATACAGTTCTATTCACCATCCAGGCATGAGAGAAAGACATTAATACTTCACAGACTGCGAAGGGCCATCAGTGCTATGCTAATAATCCTGGTTTTGTTAGTGAGGAGCCATCAGAGAAAGAATTTCTCTGCTGGAGGGTGGATGACAGATGTAGAAACTGGCACTTGCTCACCATGCAACAGTTGGCAAGTCAACCTCTCTGACCCTCACTTTTTTGGTCTGAAAAGGGAAGATAATAGTAACTCACCTGCTCACCTCATGGGGCTATTATAAGGATCAAATGAAATTAAGGCATGTGAAAGAAATGCTATTCAGGTGTCAAGAACCATTATTTGGAGTAGGTAATAATATAGATGGCTGGGAGAACCAAGGAGGACTTGGGTGTTGGGCAGTGATGCTCTGAAAATACAGCAAAATCTTTCATCCAGAGCAGAGCATATGTAGAAGTGAAATAACTCTTATTTTAAAAAAGCCTGAACAATGAAATATATTGAAAGAAAAAATGACTTTTTCTTTTCAAGTAAACTATTGTAAGTGAAGGAAATGAACAGGGGATGCCCTTAGGTTATAGACAAGAACGTATGTCTCGTTGTAAAGAGAAGGAGGGAGCAGACAAGAGGGGCAGCCATTAAAAAGGCAGGTTAAAGTCTCGCAGTGAGACTGCTAAATGCAGCTGGAGGCACAGCCAGGGCACAAGAGGCCATGGCATGATCTCAAAAAGTAAAGGCTCTATAGATGTTGGCCCAGCTCTGACTAGGCTTTCAGGAAACACTCCAAAGTCTTTCCTGATTGGATCTTCCTCCACTAAGTGCTTGGCACTGACAGAGCTCATTCTTCCAGAAACAAAGACATGACTCTTGGCAGCATTTTTTCTCTTCTTATCTTTTGTGATTTCCTGAAAGTGTAGTTCCTAGAGGGAAGATACCTGTGTCCAGGAGGCCTCAGGGCTTATCTGGCTTTTCTATGGACTTTGGGGCCTCACATACTAATGCACTACCTATTTGAAGCCAAGAAATCTCTTAGAAAAATGGGGTAAGTTAATGTAATGCAATATAAGTTATAGTTAGCTTATTCTCAGACCATGACATTTCATTAATTCAGCCCAAATTTCAGAACTCATCTCAATGTCAAAAGCATATACAGGAGGTCTTCAGTTTGGAAAAGTTTTTCATTTTAGATTGTTTTCCCTTAATTTATAATATTTTGGAAAGTCACAGAGAGGGTACTGATATCAGGAAGATGGCAGAATAGGACTTTCTAACACCCATCCTCCTATAGAAACATCAATTTTAATAACTATCCATGCACAAAAATACCTTCACAAGAGCTAAAAAAAAACCCAGGTGAGATATTATAACACTTGGGTACAGCACAGAAGTAAGAAAAGATGCATTGAAGACAGGAGAAAGGACAATTTTACATTATCTGTGTTACCTCTTCCCCAATCCCAGGCAGCATGGTGTGGAGAGATATCTTTCACTTGGTGGGAGGAGAGAGAAGTGACCCCTGGACTTTGCCTTGGACCCAACACTGGGTAAAAGCTAGTGCGAGGCAGGCCCGCATGTTCCCAGACTCCTAGCTGTTACTCAGGGACTAAGCCTCTAGGCCCATTCTGGTGCTAGGTGGGATCCCACAGCCTTAGGTTCCATCCCAGCACCCAGCCAGGGTCAGACTCAGGTTCAAGGTCCATTCTAGTACCAGGTCAGTCATAGTGGATCCTGTAGAAAGAGGCCCCAGAGTTGCCCTTGCTGACTCAGGCCCCAGGCCCACTCTCTTGGATTCCATTAACAGGTCCACTCCAGTGGATCCTGGCCCCAGGCCCACTCACCTGATGACTCAGGTATTAGGCTAGCATGCCTGAGGACTCCAACAGAGATTCTACCAACATAACTTGCCAGACAGCCTGTCCAGAATCTCTGGAGGGACTGACTGGTGAAGAACATTTCCAGACAAAGCTAGTGTGAAAAGAATGGAATAAGTCCCTATTTCTTCAAATGATCAGACATCAACATAAGGCAAAAAGAAACATGAAAAACCAAGAAGATATAACATCACCAAAAGAGCACAATAATATCTCAGTACCTGACTCCAAAGAAATAGAGATATAACTGCCTAACAAAGAATTTTTAAAAATTGTTTTAAGGAAGCTCAGCAAACTTCAAGAAAATACAAAGGAATAATTTAAAGAAATCAGGAAAATAATACACAGCCAAAATGTGAAATTTAACAGAGAGATTGAAATTATAAAGAAAAAGAAACAAGTTCTGGAGCTGAAAAATAAAATAAATGAAATTTTGAAATGCAATAGAGAACATAGAAAGCAATGTTGAGCACACAAAATAAAGAATCTGTGAACTTGAAGACAGGTTATTTGAAATATATATCCAGAGGAGAAAAAAGGAAAAAATAATAAAAAGGAATGAAAAAAGCTTATGAGATATATGGGAGAGCATCAAAAGAACAAATGTTTGAGTCATAAGAGTTTAATGAGAATAGAGAGACAAAGGGGATGAGAGCTTATTTAAAGAAACAATAGCAAAATTTTCCAAATATGGAAAAAGATACAGGTACATTCAAAGGTCTTCAATCAGATTCAATTCAAACAAGATTATATCAAAATATATCATCAAAATGCCAAAAATCAAAGATAAAGATAGGTTGCAGAAAGTAGCAAGAGAAAAGAAGCAAATAACATACAAGGGAGTTTCACTAAACCTACAGCAGATTTCTTAGCAGAAATTATATAGGCTGAGGAGATGGGAATGACATATTAAAAATGCTGAAGAAAAAACCTGTCAACCAAAAATACTGTATCTGGAAAAGCTGTCCTTTGGAAATGAAGGAGAGATAAAGGCTTTTACAGACAAACAAAAGCTGTAGAGTTCATCATCACTAGACCAGTCTTATAAGAAATACTAAAGAGGCTTCTTCAAGTTTAAAGAACAGAACACTAGTTAGTAATACAAAAACATATGAAAGTATAAAATTCATGGGTAAAAATAGGTATACAGTCAAAGTCAGAACACTCTAAAATGATAATGGTGGTGTGTAAATTGCTAATATCTTTAGTATGAAGATTAAGATGCCTACTCTTACCACTCTTATTCAACATAGTACTGGAAGTCCTAGCCAGAACAATTAGGCAAGATAAAGAAATCAAAGGAAGTCAGATTGGAAATGAAGAAGTTAAATTGTTCCTGTTTACAGACAACATGATCTTATAGATTTTCTTATAGATTTAAGAATTAGGATTTTCTTATAGAAAATCCTAAAGACTCCATGAAAAAAATGTTAGAACTAATAAATTAATTCACTAAAGTTGCAGGATACAAAATCAACATACAAAAATCAGTGGCATTTCTGTACATTAATAATAAACTACCTAAGCAAGAAAATAATCCTATTTACAAAAGCAACAAAAAAATACTTGGGAATAAATGAAACCAAGGAGATGAAAGATCTATACACTGAATACTATAACACACTGATGAAAAAAATTGAAGATGACACAAATAAATGGAAACATACCCCACATTCATGGATTGGAAGAATTAATATTGTTAAAATATCCATACTGCCAGAAGTGATCTAAAAATTTAATGCAATCTTATCAACATTTCAATGATATTTTTCACAGAAATAGAAACAACATCTTAAAATTCACATGGAATCACAAAAGACTCCAAATAGACAAAGCAATCTTGAGGAAACAAACATACAAACCTGGAGGCATCATATTGCCTGACTTCAAAATATACTACAAAGACATGGTACTCAAAACAACATGACACACATAAAAACAGACACATAGCCCAATGGAACAAAACAGAGCATAGAAATAAACCCATACATTTACAGTCAATTGATTTTTTTTTATAAAGTTTCCAAGAACACATAATGGGGAAAGGACAGTTTCTTTAATCAATGATGTTGGGAAAACTGGAGGTCTACATGCAAAAGAATGAAATTAGATCCTCATCTCACACTACATACAAAAATCAACTCAAAATGGATTAAAGATTTAAACATAAGACTGGAAACTGTAAAACTACTTGAAGAAAATATAGGAGAAGAGTTTCATGACATTGATCTGGGTAATGATTTTTTTGGATATAAACCCCAGAACACATGCAACAAAAGCAAAAGTAGACATATGGGATTATATCAAACCAAAAAGCTTCTGCACAGCAAAGGAAATGATCAATGGAGTGAAGAGACAACCTACAGAATGGGAGAAAATACCCTCAAACCATATATCTGACAAGAGGTTAACATACAAAATATATATTAAAAAACTCAAACAACTCAGTAGCAAAAAAGCAAAATAACCTGATTTTAAAAATTGGCAAAGGACTGAATAGTCATTTCTCAAAAGAAGTCACATATATAGCCAACAGGTATATGAAAAATGCTCAACAAATATCACCTCCCACATGTATTAGAATGACTATTATCAAAAAGATGAAAGATAATAAGTGTTGGCAAGGATGTGGAGAAAAGAAAACTTTTGCACATTCTTGACGGGAATGTAAATTAGTACAGCCCATATGGAAAACAGTATAGAGGTTCCTCAAAAAATTAAAAGTAGAATTATTATATGATTCAGCAATCCCACTACTAGGTATATATCTAAAAGAAATGAAATTAGTATGTCGAAGAGGCATCTGTATGCATGTTCATTTTGGCATTATTCACAGTAGCCAAGCTATAGAATCAACCTAAATGCCTATCAACAGATGAGTGGATAAAGAAAATGTGTTATAAATACACAGTGGAATGTTATTCAGCCCTACATAAAAAGAAAACTCTATCATTTGCTAACATATTTCTCACTTCATTCTCACAGGAGTTGGTTCTTACAAAGTAGATATAATCACCTCCATTTTGTAAAGGAGAATATTGAGGCTAACAGGAGGTTTTTTGCCAAAGGTCTCATAGAAATGGTGGAGCTAACATTCAAGCTAGGCTACCTAACTCCAAAGCCTAAGCTCTTTCTTCAGCACGGCTCCTTTCCCTTGACACTTTCCTGGGACTTTGGCTAGGGACTGCCTAGGCTTGTTAAGCTGGTGCATCAGTGGATACAGGAAAAGCCTCTCAGTCACAGAGAGAGGCTGTGAGTCAGGGAGAATTGACTCATTAAAAAACATACCCTGAGCTCAGCCCCTATCCCTCCCCTCTCCTGGCTCCTTCCTTCTTATTTTGGGGAAGGATTTCTCAACTTTGGCACTGTTGACTGTCTTAGGCTGGATAATTTGTTGTAGGAGGCTGCCCTGTGCGGTGTAGGTTTAGTGATATCTCTGGCCTCATCCGCTACATACCAGCAACATCCCTCCCCATCTTGACAGTGAGTCATATTACCAGACATTGTCCAATGGCCCTGGGGTGGAGCATCCCCCCCAGATAACAACCACTGTTTTATAGTGACCAACCATCCCACTTTGCCCTGCACTGAGGGACATACCAGGATCTCGGAGGCATTTGCCAGGGATTCAGGGCTAAAACCAGGATAATCCAGGGAAAACTGGGATGACCATTTGCCCTACAAGTGAAGTTTCATCTCCTGGTAAAATTAATGCTGTGATGGGAGAGGGGCATTGTGCTGACTGCGTGGTTGCCCTGGTGAGCCTCAGTTTCTCTCAGCTCTTGCTTTACCTAGCACATCTGCCTAACCCTCCCTTCTTACCCCCTACGTAGCCTGCCAGGGGTGTACCGGAGGTGTCCCACTTCAGGGAGGCTGGCTGAATGACCGTGTGGGTCATTACAGGACTGCAGAAGACCAGAGCGATTGCCGGGGCTGTGTAGGTGTTTACCTAAAAGCTGGCTGGGGCAGCTGGGAGGGTGCTGGACCTCAGAGGGCCCATTGGCGCTGCCGGGTGGGCAGTGTGCACCTGTGTTTACGCTGGGAATTAATGGATACTGGACAGCGACGAGGCTTTCGGTGTTGTGTTATCTTAGCCTATGTGTACGTGGTGCGTGCATTTTAATTGTTTTAGTATTTTGAAATACTTTCATGAGTTAATCTGACAACACCTTGTCAGGGACATTTTCCCTGAAGAGAAACAAAAGAAAAATGTCAACCATGGATTACTGGCAGGATTATATTTGTTGCGTTGTTGAGGATAGCTTTTAAGCAGTGATAATAATATAATTATTATATAATAATATTATATAATAATTATATAATTATATATATATTATATATGTAAATCTAATAATATATATAAATATTATATAATAATATAATATTGTGATTCTTTGAAGATTTACAAAGCACTCCCAAAATATCATTTGTCCCTCAGCAAATGATCTTGGTGTCATTCTATGCCCCTTTACAGGATGAAAACAACCGAGTTCTGAAGGTGGTAAGTAACATGCTGAAGCCGAACGCCAGGAGCTGAGTCAGGCTCAGTGAGTGACCCGTCCTGTCACCGCATACTCCACCAGGAGAGCATGAGTGTTGCCTGTCTGTGCTGAGTCTGAGCTGCTGTCAGTCCCAATGGTAAGAGGACAAGCGTAGACACGCAGGCTGTGAATCAGCTCTATTATCAGTGACTCTGACGATGGTGCTTCTCCTTCCCAGTCTTGCAGCAAGTTGAGGATAAAGCAGATTCCCTGAGAGCTGTGCCCAAGATCTGTGGCCAGCTGGCACCAAAGGGCTGGCCTTACTAATACCTGGATGCATTTTCCTTGAGCTCTTTGACTCTGGTGTGGTGTGTGTGATTTGCTGTGTATGATTGTTTGGAGTTTCCTTGATTATGTAAACCAGTGGCTTTTGCCAAGAACTCTCCATGCCCCGAAGCTCCAAGCTGGATCCCTCCCATTGGCCGACTTCATTTCATTTTATTGGGAGGCATATCTTTCAGGTTGCAGAGCAGGGAACACTGACTGCCAGTGTCTCTTAGGAGTGAGGTACCTGGAGTTCAGGGACACCCAACCAGCGACAATGACAGCAGACGAGCTGGTTTTCTTTGTGAATGGCAGAAAGGTGAGCAAGAGCAAGTAAACCTTTGGGTTGGTGTCCCTGCTGCTGGGAGGGAAGTGTGCTCTGGGAGAGGCACATCTGCTTCTGTCTCTGTCCTGCTCCCTCTTACTTGTCCTCTTCCCTTTCTCTCTCTGCCCTCAAAGGTGTTGCTGCATTTTGGTAACCTGGGGGAAGACAACCTTCTCAGGGAGAGAGTGTGGGCAAGACTTTCATGGGGCAAAGGAGTGAGCGGAGAGAGGAGAGAAGAGAAACGCCTGTGAGCTCCCTGTCAACTCTCTGCAGCACCAGAGACTGACACAGAGCGAGAATAGGGACACAGTCCTAGGAGAGGTTGGAGGTCATCCACCTCACCTCTATTTCTGTGTTTAGCCAAATATATCCTAACACTTATGTTGTTCTCTTTATGGAGAGGAGGAACAGGAATGTGCTTTCTTGCTAATATCATAGTATAAGATGTACATAGCCCTGCATTCTGATATGATATATATATATAAAATAGCCAGTCCTGGCTCACTGTGTGGGAACATATACTGACACCTTGTGGCGAGCTGCCACAATTTTTTTTAAGAAAAGGCATGCTCTGCCCCCTCTTCCCTTATTTCTACATACAAGTGTTGCCAGTCTCTCACTCATTTGGATTGACTTCGTTGGTGCACAGGGACCTAGGAAAGGTGGCACAGGTGCCAGTCCCTAGGCATGCCAAGGGTGAGAGTCTTTGCCAATTTCAATGCAGGCACACAGAGAGAGAGGGCAAGCGCATTACAGCGTCTGCAGCCCCCATTTGCCCTCCCCGCCTCACTGCTGAGATGCCCACACCTGCTCAGCTCCCAGCTTGGGCGTGAAAGCACAGTCAGAGAGTAGCGTAGCTGTACAGTGAAACTGGCCCCGTGCACAGGGGGTGATGAATGTGTGCCCGAAGGACAATTGTATTTGTCCTGCTCTATTGGCACTTTTGCATTGAGTTGAGAAACTAAGTGACTTTCGAGGTAACTTTTCAGAACTAAAATGTGCTTCACAGGATTGTTAGGACTTAAATTGGCAGGCTGTAACTGGGTAACTGTCAAGGGAATTTCGTGGGCATTTCAAACCAGTGCCCCAAAGACTGATGGATTCAGTTTGTGTGGTGCCAGTGCAAGACGTTGAGGTATGGAGTCGGCCATGCTCTTCCGTGTTCAGAGTTGTCTCTCTGGGTTGCTTCCCTCCCAGGGTTGTCTCTGGCACCAAACCAAGGACAGACCAAGCAGGACAAACCAAGGGATGGGGCAACAACACTCCCCTATTGGTGGTAGCAAGACTTTCACATCCAACATTTCAAACAACTTCTTAGCATTCTGCAATTGCATTGTGGAGACTTAAGAAGTAGTTGTTGAATTGGCTTTCTAGAATTGCTTCTTACACAAAGACATCTCTGGAATTTTCATAAGTAATTTTTACAGTAAGTAAGCAGCTGGATTCAATGACTCCCAAGGCCACATCTTACTCTAAGGTTAAAACCTTATTATCAAGCCATAAATTTATCTGTGAGAATGAAAGTTTCTGCTCTTCTTTAGGGACAGTTTGTTGTTATGCATTGGATCTAGAAAGGAGTATTTCAAGGTAAACCTGGCTTGGTGAAATTTGTTTTCCCTTGTATTTTATTTTCACTTTAGGAAAGTAATTTAAAAAATTTAAATGGTATCATTCCCATCAAACCCTATTATCTCTGGAAGCTCCCACTACTGCCAGTGTCTGTGATGAATATCCACCCTTGTAATTTATAAAGATGTGTCCTCTTGAGAAAGTGCTGGAAAGGTGGGGAGGCGATGCGGGGAGTGGTGATGTGAGAGCAGTGCTATGAAAACAAGGCCAAGCAAGGGAATTCATGGGCAAATAATAGCAGCTGTGAGTAAGTTTGTTCTCATTTCTATTCCCAAAATGTTCTAGATCTTTTGTTACAGGATGTTGTGCAAAGAAGTTACCAAAGAAGCTGTCAGAACTTGGTGACTCATTGTTAAATGTGTCTCATACTATCCTTGTTTTGTGTCACCGGCTCCATTATCTGGCACCCCGCAGAGGTTGTTAGGTGCAAACAATCAAATACCTTCCGGGCGTTCTGCGGTGGCATGGGCCTGGGCAGCTGTTGTTTTCACATCTTCTTCTGCCCTAGAGTCAGAGTCAAAGGGAGAGAGCTGCCCAGGCTTTTATCATTGTTGTAGCCATGGTCCTTCCAGAGGGCAACATTCTAGCTTTTCTGAGCAATGACTCTGTTTAGTAGAGATTGTGGAACCTAAGGAATCTGGGAGGACTTGGCAGGTAGGGTGCAGCTGAAGGTGTCCAGGAATGACCTCCACAAGGAGTGAGTGTCAGCTACAGAGAGCCTCATGGGGACTTTCACTCATTCACTCATCACTCCCTCGCTCGCCCGCTCAATAGTCAGTGTTTATCAGGCTCCTTCCGAGGCCTAAGACTATGGGCTTGAGAAATACAATCTCTAAGACTAGACATTTGCCATTCTGGAGCCTATGGACTCCAGAAAGGTGAATTATGAGATAATTGGAAAGGTTGGAATTATTGGTTGAAATTAATGGTTGGAAAGGTGAATTATGATTAGACAAAGTACTATATTCCAAAATGTACCTTACAGAAAACTAATCCCATGAGATTAGATCGTCTTGGATATTCCTAAACCACTTAATCGCAGTGACTGGTACATAAAAGGTGCCCAATTAATGTGGATAGAATGAATGGATAAATATTAAAAGGTTTGAGGAATCCCATACTAATTTATTTTTTTAAATTTGTATTTTAAAATTATTTTAAATTTACAGAAAATTTGCAAGAAGAATACAATGAAATATTAAACACCCTTTACCCGCATTTGCCAACTGTTAACATTTTACAACATTTGCTTTGTCATTCTCTCTTTCTGTCTCCGGACACACACACACACACACACACACACACACACAGATACACAGATACACAGAAGTGTGTATTATAAGTACAAAAAAATTCTATATATTGATGTATGTAATTAATGTAAATAAATATATAGTATCAAAATTTTCTTTCTGAACCATTTTGGGGTAAGTTTCAGACATCGTGTTCCTTTGTCTCTTATCCTGAGCATGCAGATTCTTACAGAACCACAGTCTCCATTTATAAAAATCAGGAAATTGAGCTTTGACATGACACTGCTATGTACAGACTTTATACAGAGTTATTCCAACTTTCCTAACAATGGCATTTATAGCCCCCCCCAAATCTAGGATCGTGCCTTGCGGTCGGCAGCTGCATCTCTCAGTCTCCTGTGACCTGGAGGCTCCTCCGCTTTCCTGTGTCTTTCATGTCACTGCTGTTTCTCAAGCGGAGGTTTCTGATTTTGAGTTCATCTCATGCTTTCTTATAATTAGATACAGAGTCTACATTTCGGGCAGGAATGTCACAGGTGACGTGTCTGTCTCAGTGCATCCAGGAGGCAACGGACGTGCACTGTGATCACTTGGCTAAGGGGCATCCCCTAGCCTTCTTCTCTGTAGGATAACTCTTTTTACCCTTGTAATGAATATGTAGCCAGTAAGAAGATACTTTGAGACTATGTGATGTCTTGTTCATCAAACTTTCACTCACCAGTTTGAGCATCCACTGAGGATTCTTAACTGGATCGGTTACTGTGCTGATCTACAAGATGGCCAGCCACATTCTTTAGTTGGCATTCTTCCAGTTTTTTCTTATCTCCCATTTGTTTGTTTGCTCATTGGTTAGTTATCAGTTTGGATTCATGGATTTTAATTTTATTTAATGGGTTATAACCTATTATGGCCATTATTTCTTTTGATGATCAGGTTTTACCAGAGAAATCTGCTTAATACAACATTTCCTAAACCCAGTTCCTCATGAAATGTTTTTTTTTCCCTTGGAATACCAAATGGGCATCCTGTTCAGAAAGTGGTCCGTGGGGTACACCGTGGCAAGCCCTGCAGCCACACTGTCAGAACGGTGTGACCCTTCTCTGCAGGAATTCAAGAGAGGGTGGGCCACTTGTGGCAGGGTGACATGGAAAGCCTTTACTGGGGAAGTTTGTTTGGGGTCTTCTGATAAGTCAAGGTGCAGGTGGAAGAGAGATAGTGTGGTCCAAGGCACAGTAGTTGAAAGATGTAGGATATATTTTCTGTGCAATAAGATGACCAGCTTGGCAGAGCAGTAGGAGGGAGAAAGGCTGAAAATGAAGATTGGGAACATATTTAAAAAGCCATGAAAGACAGCCCAAAGAACTTGGATGTTACCTGAATGTGCAGGAGGTCATTGAAGGTATTGATCAGGGAACCAATGTGATGCGATGAAAGCAGAGCCACAGGACAGGAGGAAGGAATGGCGTGGGGGAAGGCTGGAAAGCTAGGAGGCTCTTACTGCTGTCCACATGAAGGGTGGTAGGATCATTATTTTATGCATTTATGATTTCTTCTATGATTTGTAACCGGAATTTTGAACAAGCGGGACTCACGGGGTGTGATCATATAAGAAAATTAATTTTACCTCCCACTTTCCTTTAGACTTTATTCAATGGGAAAATTCTGTCAATTTCATCAACTTTTTGATTATTCTTAGTCAATAAAAATATCCTGTGGGCAGTTTTAAGTTGCCAAACACAGTCTCAATTCCAGCAGTGTGGTGAGGGTAGCAGGAAAGTTCGCATTTAATTGGTACTATCGTAAGACGGGCTCTGGCTTTCTGGGCCTTTCAGGTGTTTAGAGCTGACCCTTTTCTTCCTCTTGTGATGGCTTTCAAGGACCTTTAGGGGCCGCCACAGGAACATGCGATTGCACACCCCATGACACGAGGGACACTTTTCTTAGGCCAGCTGCTCTCCTTCGGCCTCCGGTTTTGGGAGGTCCACTCCACACAAACTCTCTGTTGGAGGTCTCATCATCCCCTAGGCAGTCTTTCTGGGAAAGATTTGAACACCTCCAAGCCAGCTCTCTCTGTCTCGTGGATGGCCTGCAGTAGGTCCATGGCCAACGCTTCTACATCCTCTGCTCTACTGAGCGCTGGGAGTGCACACCAATCCCAACACAGCTACTTCTTCTGCCTAAGTTTAAACCTATCATTATTAGTTATTAGTTTTTTTTTTTTTTGAGACAGGGTCTTGCTCTGTCACCCAGGCTGGAGTGCAGAGGCAGGATCATAGCTCACCGCGGCCTCCAATTCCTAGCTCAAGTGATCTTCCCACCTCACCTTCCCAAGTAGCTAGCACCACAGGCACACACCACCATGCCTGGCTAATTTTTTTAAAAAAATTTTTTGTAGATATGGAGTCTTGGTATGTTGCCTGGGCTGGTCTCGAGCACCTGGCCTTGAGGGATACTCCAGCCTTGGCCTCTCAGAGTACTGGGATTACAGCGCGAGCTGCCGTACCCAGCCTATTAGTTTGATGTTTAGATAAGCCAGATCACCATGTCCTCTATACAGCAAGGGTGGCATGCTAGCTCTATATGTCCCAGAAGCCCCCTCGCTAAGTTCGACGTGTGAGGCAGACACCTCCCACACTTCCACTTTAGGAAGGTGTGAAACCACAGTACAGTTCCCTCTAAAGAAGCCTTTATCAGAATGTCTTTCCCCTTAATCATCCTAATAACCCACACCCTTCTAGCCTTGATAATGTGTGAGGAGT